>NC_139466.1:29972500-32372500 GCF_057233095.1 Heloderma suspectum | reverse complement strand
TCATTTGCCCCACAACAAAACCAAAAGGAGGAAGCTGAAAATTACCCGAGCAGCAACAGATTATGTTAAGAAGCTGCAGATATGGAGGCATCCTCACCCCCCACGTGATGTATTTAGGGAGTCAACTTGGGTGGCGGGGGGCATGGGATGTGCCAATCCTTTGCAACAGAACAGCAATTGAGGTAAGATGTTACTTTTTTTCTTTAGAATCATATTAGTTAGACTTTGGAAACAAAAATAGATGAATGATACAGACAACCGTTAGTACTAGTGCTAACTGGACTTCGTGTGTGTGCACGCACACACGTGTGCGTGTACATATATCTGCTTGGTAAGCCACTTAGTGACCTTTATTGTCCTGCTGAGTGGTGAAACAAATCTTCCACTCCTCTCCTTTCTTAGATTTCTGACTTCCTCACCATTCTCATACTCTTATACCAGAGGTGGGGAACTTTTCAGCCGACACCTCCCATCATCCCTCACCATTGGCTATGCTGGCTAGGGCTGATGGGAATTGCAGGCTGAAATATCTTGGAGGGCCACAAGTCTCCCACCTCTGTGCCATACCAGTTGTATGAAATATTTTTCTCTATATGTTAATTTCTCAAGGGGTGAACAAGAAAGTGGTACAGGATTTCATTTATCTATTTATTTATTAAATTTCTATACTGCCCAATAGCCGAAGCTCTACATCAAACAAACACTGCTTCTGTTTAGCATAACTGGCCTAACAAGTTATACTGATGGCGGAGTGAAATCTTCAGTAATTGGATGAGTGTAAACAGGAGGCAATTCTTGCCATACCTTTTAGACAATCAATTAAACTAGTCCTTGTTTGTGTTGTATTAGCAGCTGCCCACTCTCAGTAGGTATGTGCTGATCATGGCTAAGATGTTCCAACTTTAAATCTGGCTCATCATCCAGTATGCCAAAGTGTGGCCAGTCCAGATGTTAGTTTGATTGGTATTAAATATCTTCTAAAGTCTTTGAGTTTTAACATCTAATTTGGAGAAATGAAAATATCAGTCCCCGTTTGGGAGCCAGAACAGTTCCATGTGTGAGCATAGTATTTCAGATTTTGGCTCTAGGACTTTGTTTTCAATCTTGAACATTGACAAAAATCAAGACCTCGGCTTGAATACTGTGTCCAGTTCTGGACGACACTTTATTTACACACATTCCATAAATTGGAATGAGTCCAGAGAAGGGCAACAAAGATGATAAGAGGACTAGAAAGCAAGTCCTATGAGGAAAGATAGAAGGAACTGGGTATGTTTAGCCTTAGAAGAGAAGACTAATGGGAGATATGGTAGCATTTCAGTTCCTAAAGGGTTATCACACAGAAGAGGGCCACAACCTATTCTCTGTCATCCAAGACTGTTGTCACAACTGAGCCCAGTCTGATTCAGATTCGGAAGCAGCGTTGTAAGTCCAGAAGAGACAGGGTGTGGGGAGGAAATGCCCCATGGCTCCTCATGACCAAGTGAAGAACCTTCCCAGGGCCTTATTGAGGAGGAGGGCCAGGCTCGGAGATCATCTTCCCCCCTCCCTGTGGGAACCCAGGCTCTGTGTGTGTGTGGGGGGGGCGCCTCAGGATTAACAGATGCCAGAACTGAGTTAAAAGGTGGAGTTGAGGGGAGGAAATGGGAGGCATCCCATCAGATTGGCTGCCTATCAGAAGTTGGGTCAGCAGGGTCCTCTCTGAAGGCAGGAGTTCAGAAAAAGCCAGCCAAGCACAGTGGGAGACCCATCCAGAGTTAAAAGGCAACTGATTTGCTTTCAAATACCAAAAGATTTACTTTGCAAATTAGGCTTGGAGGACAGCTCTAAGCTTTTGTAGTTGCTTCAGAGGTGAAGAGGTGCAATTAGCTGAATAAAGAGTTCGTGGTTTGCACAGCGAGTCTCTGCTGCCTCATTACTCAGCGGGAGGGCTTAGCATCCATGACAACTGCAGGACACAAAAGAACAGGCTTAAGTCACAGGAAGGCAGATTTCAGTTGAACATCAGGAAGAACTTCCCAACAATCACAGCAGTCAGACAATGGAACCAGCTGCTTAGGGTATTCAAGCAGAGACTGGACAGCCATCTGTGAGAGATGCTGAATTCCTGCACTGAGCAGGGGGTTGGACTCCATGGCTAAATGGCCCCTTCCAACATTATGATTCTAGGAATATACCCAAAGTGGCATCCATTGCAGAAATCGACTCCACCTGAACCAGAAGTCAATGCTGACTTAGAGAGCAATCCTATGCCCCCCCCCAATCTGGGGGAGCATATAATTTTTCAGATTCCTGGATCCAAGGTCGGAGACAGTGCTCCGACCTTGGTGCCAGAAGTCCGAGCTCCCTGCCCACTCCCCTCCACAGCCAGTACAGAGAGAACCACACTGGCTGCCTCTTTGAGGTGGCAAATGTGATCTCAGAGAGGAGGGAAAGGGGGCAGTTCTGTGGGTGGGGAGGGGAGGGGACTGGAGAGGCCAGCTTAAGAAGAATCCTCCAACCTCCCCAGCTTCCTTTCCTCCCGCTACATAGAGCCCCAGCTAGGTGGGCGAAAAAGCCCATCTAGCAAAAATGCAGAGTGGGAGGAGTGTGGAGGTGATGATCGCCTCCACACTCCTCCCACTCTGCATAGGATACCCATCAGCCTCCAAGTTCAGAGCATTCCCATAGGGTTGACAGGCATCCTGATAGGATTGCGCCCTTAGGTATGCAAAGTGATGGATTTCCCCATTGCTTCTTGTGCTGCTGTAGTAATAATTGTGTCAATTCCAGGGTTTGGTCTGAAGGTGCAAGCTGCAGCAATCTTGCTATAGCCAAGCAAGTCTGGGTCTGGCCAGTACCGGTCATGTCAGGTATGGTCACAGTAGGAACTTACTAAGTCTAGTAGAATCTCCAGAGATACAATTGCATCAGATATAATTATCAAGCATTCACATGCACTCCCACTAAGCTATAGCCCTTCCCCCTTAGTTGTGGGCCCAGCCTTGGAGGTCATGTGGAGACTGCATAAGTTGCTTTCTGGGGAAGGTCTGCTTGATCCTGATGAGCTCTGCTTGTATATTTGAAACTAAAGCAAACATTGCAAAAGCACTGTAAATCTCCAGTACTCTCTGATCCAAAGGAAACTAATTCCAGCAGCATTGGTCCTAGAACTTCTGTTTGCTCCAAAGGAGCAAACTGAATAAACTCTCTGTGTTTCTGTTCACATGTACACCAGATTGCGACAGAGCCGCCTCTTGCTATTAATATGAATATGGTTGCTTAGCACAGATGTCACTTGGAGTTATTACGAACGCAATAAAGATGCATTTTAAAAATCTAGTTTAAAGGCACATTCCATCAATACACAGGTATCACCACTTGTGTGCAGAGGGACTGACATAGGGCTCAAGAGAGCCATTCCTCCCTGCAAGACACAAGTTCTGAGTTGTGAACCCCAAGGTGATAGGGAGGATTCTGTGGGGATACAGGAGGCACACATGGGTTCCCCCTTCCTAATGCCAAGGAGCTAATACCATACTATGATCCCTTTGCATACAGGTAGAGTGTAAGTAGCTGTAGAAGGATAAAATGTGCTCCATGTTTTTTTAGCTTGAATTGATTTCAAGGTAAACATGTATGTGGTTAAAGCTGCAATCCTATGCATGCATCCCAGGAAACAAGACTTATTTTCTACACTGAGTCTTTGTATTTATTTATTTACAATATTTATATACCGCTCCACATCAAAGATTTCGTAGCAGTGAACAAAAAGATAAAAGAATAAAACCCCATAATTAAAACAATCAAAACATTTTGAAAGAACAGATTCTGAAAATAATAAACCATGGCTGGTCACTCAGGGAAAGCCCCTTGACGTAACAATGTCTTCAGGGGGCTGACTTCTGAGTATGTATGCATTGGATTGGGTAGGCTAATACATTAATAATATCAGTCCCCACAAAAAGATGAGAGAAAGAATGAGGTTTTCTGTAGAACAAGCACAACTGTTCATTGTTGAAATCATGAAGAAAACATAATTAAATTATATATATTTGAGTTGGGAAGGAAAGGATTATGCTTAGATTGGGACGTTTTCCCAACCTGTGTCATTTAAGTCCAGGTCAGCATGGCTGTGGCCCTCAAATGTAGTTGGACTATACCTCCCACCATCCTTGACGGCTGCTTATTCTGGCTGGGGCTGATAGTAGTCAGACTGTATCTGGAGGACTGCAAGTTCCTCACTCCAGATTTAAGTATATCGGAAAAATTCTGGGCTGATGTTCATTAAATGTTCTAATGTTCATTAAAAATTACATATTCAAAATATACAGAAACATTATGAATATGCTATTTCAAAATATTGAGGTAGTTGCCTCCCAAGGTTTTTGTCAGGGTGAAAACTGAGCCGATAAAACCCCGGAGCAGTTCTGATTCTGAGGAGGAGCAGCAATCCATGGGAGAGGAGCTCGCTCATCTCTCACAAGCACAGCAGCTGGCACAGATTCCTCCTGCCAGCATTCCTGAGAGAGATAGTGACCCTGACAGTGAGAGAGCACTGGAGGGGGGCTTGCTGGACGCTCAGCGCAGACGCAGGGAGCGGCGACAGATGGAGGGCGCCAAAAGGAGGCGCTCTGCTCATTTGGTGCTAAAACAACGGTCGCGTCCCCAGGACCCAAGGGTAAGAGGGAGGATCTCTCCATAGCCCATAAGTTCAGAGTCTTCCCACAGTTCTCCTTCAAATGAGGACCTACTGCCTTACCTGGAGCTTAGGCTACTCTGCTATCTACCCCAGTGCAGTTCCTTGCTTAGTCGCTAGTGATTAGTATCTGTAAGAGTCATTAAGTAATAAAGGAATAAAGTCTTGGAAAGAATCCTCGTCATCTGTGTCCTGAGTTGGCTATTGAAGGGGACTGTAAGAGGCAGCTAGGGTGCTCCTGCCAGTTTTCTATTTCATTATGAAAATATATAAACTGTTTTTGAAAATAATTTCATAATTTTATTTCTATATCAAATGATCTGTTATTTGACAAGCGTTCTGTTTGAGGTGTGCTCATCTTGTATGGGAGTCATATCAGAATGATAAAATATTTAGTTTTAATTTTACTTTTCGTATATTGCACAAGTAGAAACTTATTAATGTGAAAAAATATCTAAGAGGGCTCTTTGTTGACTTAGGTAATTAAAATAAAGAATCCAAAGTGAATTTTTAATGCTCCTTAAATTAGCGTAGGAAGGAATAATCAACTCATTTGTCTCCTTCTGAAAAAAAAATACCTGACCAAGAACCTTTCTGAAGAAATACCTAATGAAGAACTCTTCAATATCGATATTTGTCTTGTTGAGATTGAATTAATGAGTTTTCAGAATACAGAATGTATATAAAATAATCGTAGAAGAGCCCCAGTTGAACATAAATTCCATGTACATTCATGTTCAAACTTAAATTAACTTTGAGAAGGCTCAGTATCTTTCTCTTCTTAAAAACTTGATTTATTATGAATTTTTAAAGACACAAAATGAAATATGTGTTCTGGAGGTTATAGCATGGACATATTACTAAAAGAGCAGAGGATAATAGTTATCCAGCAAGAAAGGATCATTACATTTCCATATAGACCTGACAGCAGAACTTGGCACAGTTAGACAAATGCTGGGCTCCCAGAAGGCCCACACAGCTGATGCTGACACTCCATTCATCATTATTTTTATTCAGGCACAATGCTGAGAGGAGAAGTGGAAGGCCAGGTAGCTGCAGCCACCATCTTCATTTTCCTCAATGCCTCTTAGGGTGTCCAGGTATCCTCTTTTGCAGGGGACAGTGCTCTAGTTGAAGGGTTGCCAGAGGACTGCCCTCTGTTTAGAAGGCATCCTCTGTTTGAAGGGCTGTCCAGTCCAGTCCAGTCTAAAGATAAAGACCCATCAGAAGGAAGAGCTGGGCTTTGATGTTCTCCATCAACAGCATCTGGACAGCAGACAGGTCACCTTGTCACAGTCTTCCACACTATGGTGAGGTATTTCTATTTAAATAACAATAAGTTCTATATTGGAATCTATACAATATAAATTAGTATATGCACCTTTTAGACAAATAGGTGCCCTCTTTTTTGGTGATTCCTCTTTTTTTTTGGTAGTTCACAAGTGGCCAACCCAGTTTTTCTAGAGCTTGCCCCAGTGTACCATTCTCCAGCAACAGGACCAGAGGCATGCCTATTTGGGGCAATGAAGATGGTGGCAGCTGAAGCCACCTAGCCCCACACTTCTTTCAGTGCCAGTGGCACGTGGAATTGAGAGGAGTACAAGGTGGCTGGAACTGTTGCCCTTCTCAGCATCACCACCAGTCACTACTGCCTGCTTCTGCTGCCTGGCATGTTCATCAGGGAGGCACCGGGATAGTTCTTGAGGATGTGGGGAAGGATCTGGCCAGGGGGATATTTTAGGGGAGCCAGAGGCCACTTTCTCAGACCTACTTAAACCTGGTGCTGGCTCTAGAGATGTCAGAGAAATCGGTTTGGAGGGTGGAGCTTGATGAGTTTTCCTAGGCTCAGCCCCGTGGACAGTGATCCCAATATACGCCCCAACCACAGATGCTGAAGAAGCAGAAGTAGATCAGTTCTATGAGGATCTGCAGCACCTACGAGATAGTACGCCAAACAAAGATGTTATTTTCATTACAGGAGACTGGAATGCTAAGGTGGGTAGTCAAACGACACCTGGAATTACAGGCAAGCATGGTCTGGGAGAACAAAATGAAGCAGGACATAGGCTGATAGAATTTTGCCAAGACAGCTCACTGTGCATAACAAACACTCTCTTCCAACAACCTAAGAGACGACTTTATACATGGACTTCACCCAGTGGTCAACACCGAAATCAGATTGACTACATCCTTTGTAGCCAAAGGTGGCTGACATCTATGCAGTTGGTAAAAACAAGACCTGGAGCTGATTGTAGTTCAGATTAGGGTTGGCGGAGAATTTCTCCCCGAAACTTCGGGGGGCCGAGCGCCAACGTGTTCGGCCCCCCGAATAAGTTTCGGGGAGAAATTCTCCGCACCCCCCCACACCCCGCACCCCCCCCCCCGGGACGGGACTTACCTTTGGCGAATGTCCCTCCCGGCGGCGGGTCCGGCCGGCAGTTCGGCGGGTCTTCGTCCGGGGTGGGAGCAGCAGCCGGTCTTTCGACCGGCTGCCACCGCCATTCCAATAAAAGAAAAAAAAACGCCCCCGTGATAGGCTACGTGATGATTTACGTAGCCTATCATGGCTAGATCTGCAAAGTCAGCCATGATAGGCTACGTAAATCGTCACGTAGCCTATCACGGGTGACTTAAAAAAAAAAAAAACGCGTACGGATAATGGCGGCCCCCATAGGGAGCCGCCATTCCCGTTCCTTATTTGGTCGCTGTAGTCTACGTAAAGATTACGTAGACTACGGCAAAAATAAGGGCAACGCTATTTTCATTGCCCTTATTTTCACTGTAGTCTATGTAAAGATTTACGTAGACTACAGCGACCAAATAAGGAACGTGAATGGCGGCTCCCTATGGGGGCCGCCATTTGCGTACGCACTTTTTTTTTTTTTAAGTCACCCGTGATAGGCTACGTGACGATTTACGTAGCCTATCACGGCTGACTTTGCAGATCTAGCCATGATAGGCTACGTAAATCATCACGTAGCCTATCACGGGGGTGGTTGTTTTTTTTTAACTTTTTAGTTCGCGGCCGGGCGAGGCAAGGCGTCTCCTCCCCGGCCTGAATTTTGGCCGGGTGAGGCGGGAAGCCTCCCCCCCGGCCTGAATTTCGGCCAGGCGAGGTGGGAAGCCTCCCCCCCCGGCCTGAACTTCGCGGGGGGAGCAGCGAAGCGCCTCCCCCCCACCGCAAAAAGCTTCGAGGACAGGTAAGGGACTTTCGTGCACCCCTAGTTCAGATCATGAACTTCTTAATGCACAATTTAGAATTAGACTAAAGAGAATAGGGAAGACCCACAGATCAGTTAGATATGAGCTCACTAATATTCCTCATGAATATGCAGTGGAGGTGAAGAATAGATTTAAGGGACTAGAATTAGTAGATAGGGTCCCAGAAGAACTATGGACAGAAGTTTGCAACATTGTTCAGGAGGAAGCAACAAAAAACATCCCAAAGAAAAAGAAAACCAAGAAGGCAAGATGGCTGTCTGCTGAGACACTGGAAGCAGCCCAAGAAAGAAGGAAAGCCAAAGGCAACAGTGATAGGGGGAGATATGCCCAATTAAATGCAAAATTCCAGAGGTTAGCCAGAAGAGATAAGTATTTTTTTTAAACAAGCAATGTGCGGAAGCGGAAGAAGATAATAGAACAGGAAGGACAAGAGACCTCTTCCAGAAAATTAGAAACATCGGAGGTAAATTCCAGGCAAAAATGGGTATGATCAAAAACAAAGATGGCAAGGACCTAACAGAAGCAGAAGAGATCAAGAAAAGGTGACAAGAATATACAGAGGATCTGTATAGGAAGGATAATAATATCGGGGATAGATTTGACGGTGTGGTCAGTGAGCTAGAGCCAGACATCCTGAAGAGTGAGGCTGAATGGGCCTTAAGAAGCATTGCTAATAACAAGGCAGCAGGAGATGACGGTATCCCAGCTGAACTGTTTAAAATCTTGCAAGATGATGCTGTCAAGGTGATGCATGCCATATGTGAGCAAATTTGGAAAACACAAGAGTGGCCAACAGATTGGAAAAAATCAACTTATATCCCCATACCAAAAAAGGGAAGCACCAAAGAATGTTCAAACTATCGAACAGTGGCACTGATTTCACATGCCAGTAAGGTAATGCTCAAGATCTTGCAAGGTAGACTCCAGCAGTTCATGGAATGAGAATTGCCAGATGTACAAGCTGGGTTTCGAAAAGGCAGAGGAACTCGAGACAAAATTGCCAATATCTGCTGGATAATGGAGAAAGCCAGGGAGTTTCAGAAAAACATCTATTGAGGTTTTATTGACTATTCTAAAGCCTTTGACTGTGTGGATCATAACAAATTGTGGCAAGTTCTTGGTGGTATGGGGATACTAAGTCATCTTGTCTGCCTCCTGAGGAATCTGTATAACAACCAATTAGCAACGGTAAGAACAGACCACGGATCAACAGACTGGTTTAAGATTGGGAAAGGAGTACGGCAGGGTTGTATACTCTCACCCTACCTATTCAACCTGTACGCAGAACACATCATGCGACATGCTGGGCTTGATGAAGCCAAGGCTGGAGTTAAAATCGCTGGAAGAAACATTAACAATCTCCGATATGCAGATGATACCACTTTGATGGCTGAAAGCGAGGAGGAGCTGAGGAACCTCATGATGAAGGTGAAAGAAGAAAGTGCAAAAGCTGGGTTGCAGTTAAACCTCAAAAAACCCAAGTTTATGGCAACCAGCTTGATTGATCACTGGCAAATAGAGGGAGAAAATGTGGAGGCAGTGACAGACTTTGTCTTTCTAGGCGCAAAGATTACTGCAGACGCTGACTGCAGCCAGGAAATCAGAAGACATTTACTTCTTGGGAGGAGAGCAATGACAAATCTGTATAAAATAGTGAAGAGCAGAGACATCACACTGACAACAAAGGTCTGCATAGTTAAGGCAATGGTATTCCCCGTAGTAACCTATGGCTGTGAGAGCTGGACCATAAGGAAGGCTGAGCAAAGGAAGATAGATGCTTTTGAACTGAGAGTGCCTTGGACTGCAAGAAGATCAAACCAGTCCATCCTCCAGGAAAGAAAGCCAGACTGCTCACTTGAGGGAATGATATTAAAGGCAAAACTGAAGTACTGTGGCCACATCATGAGAAGACAGGATACCCTGGAGAAGATGCAGATGCTAGGGAAAGTGGAAGGCTAAAGGAAGAGGGGCTGACCAAGGGAAAGATGGATGGATGATATTCTGGAGGTGACGGACTCAACCTTGGGGGAGCTGGGGGTGGCGACGGCCGATAGGAAGCTCTGGCGTGGGCTGGTCCATGAAGTCACGAAGAGTCGGAAGCGACTGACCGAATAAACAAAAAAAACCCATATATTGCCCTTCAGTTAACATATAATAGTAAAGCTTAACAGTTTAACCAGCCAAAAATGTTACTAACCAAAGTCTCATATTAATGATAATGATAACAATAAAAAAGGAGGGGAATTAGAAAGGATAAGTAATAATAATAACAAATCACTAATAAATTGTATACTATTATATAATAATAAAGCTTAGAATCAACCAGCCAAAAACATTGCTAATCCTAGTATCATAATATTGATAATATTTATACTAATAATTAAAAAGAAAAGAATTTTACAGGATAAAAAAGAAGGAAAAAATACAACAATCACTAATACATTTTGTACTAACTATATTTTAAATACTATCATTTCCAAATATATAAATGAATGTGCACATTTCTGTACACCCTCAGACAGTAGATTTAAGTACAGTATATCATCTCCATTTTAAAGAGGAAGGTTTTTTAAAAAAGAAGAAAAAATGAGAGAAAAAAGGTGGATATATATGAGCAGTTATCTCTGGCCTAGCCTGGCTCTTACAGACTAAACATATCCAATTGACAAAATATGTTTATAAATTCCAGTTCATAGGGCTGGAACAGAAGTCTCATGCATTTTTCCAATAAGCCATGCCTCTGCCATTTCATGATATAGAAACTTCTTCATCTGACCTTCAGAAAAAATGCAAAGTGTAGAAAGAAAAAATATTTTAAATAATATTGTAAGTTCATTTGTTTTGCCAGATTTTTCACCTTGGTAAATTGCCTTCTTTTATCAGGAACTTCTTTAGTGTAATCCAGAAATAACATAACTTTATCTTGTTGTGATCCCCAAAAAAGATTTCCACCCCGTCTTGCCAAATGCAGGATATACTTTTTTGTGGAAATTCTTGCAAATTGGACTATAATCGTATAACCAGTCCCTTTGGCATTTGGCACACGGAATTCCTGCTCAAAATCAAGTAAATAATCAGATGGTACAGGGAGTATCTCATGCAGACGCTTATCTACAAAAGTAGACAAATTTACATCAGTAGGTAGATCTTTGATACCAATAATACATACATTTGCCCTGCACATGAAAGCCTCAAGTTGGGAGATTCTGGCAGAGAAATTGTTGTAAAAAGCTTGTAACGCAATCTCCTGTGCTGCCACCTGATCTTGCAGCTTGTTAACCTTCGTCTCCATTTTTTGCCAAGAAGTGTTAATTAAGTCCACAGCCCCTTGCAGGGCCGTGATGGAATTTTGAATTGTATCCAGCCTCTTAGCCTGTCCAGCAAATCGCGAAGACAAAGTTTTTATCAGAGCAAGCAACTCCACTGTAATTCCATCGCTTCTCAGAGCCTTTGCCACAGGAGGTATGGGGGGGTCGGCGGAGATCCTGCTCCTTTTTTCCTCCTTGATGTAGCCATCCTTCTTTTTAAACAGATCTTGCAGATCCTCAAATATTGTTGGTATTTCTTAGTCCATAAACACTAATAACTACATTTGGAACTCGTCAGCCCTGTGATCTCCTAATTAGATAGGAGTTTCAAAACAACTTTGAGCGATGTCTAAACTTTGGCTGAGTACCTTGGAGTTCAGCCCTTCTGCTGCTTTGCAAAATAAGCTACTCTTCCAAGATTTTATCCAGATGCTGCTCTTGCTTTCCCTTTTAATTCCAGGGGAAGATGAAAAGGTTTTTCAACCTTTTAAAAGCTGTTTGAGAGAGTGTCCCGCAGAGCCTCCACAGAACGCTGCCAGGGCAACATGGCTCCGAACCAGACCAGCACCTTGGATAGCTTCTTTAGAATTCTGTGTTGTTCTGATTGAAACCCAAAGCACATTCACTGCCCCACTGACATTGAAGCCACCAGGCTCCTCTGGTCTTAATATCAATTTACTAAACAGATCCTGAAAGCAGCATCAAGACATAAATATGCACATACACTGGTTCTTTCAATGCAATTGGGGGTTGGGGGTGGAGGAGAGATTACTTGAACCCCCCTAAGGTTACTTGCTAATGCAAATATGTATGTAAATAGTGACTGAACCATTAAATTTTTACGATTTCAAATGTTACGTTACTTCAGCACAGCAGGGAAGAGGGAGGAACATAGCAATAGAACATCAGCCTTGCTCAGTAACAGCCATAAATGTCCAGTTTTTAATCAAGTTTATGTTTGCCAAGCATTGCCACATCTTATCAAGGTTTAAGTTATAACTACAGAGTACTATGGTGACAAAGTCACGAATATAGAATGTATTATTTCAAGACTTGTCTGTATACTTCTCATTCCTTTGTATAATGCAAATGCATAAGGATGGGTTTTTTATGCTTGAGCACACGTCCATCATTTGATTACAGCCTGTTACGTTAATACATTTTCTACACAGATAAATAGAGAGCATTAAGGAAGGAAGTATTACTATTTATGGCTCCTAAAAACAAAATGATGCATGGTATAAAATTACATAGCTGTCAGCGCCTTTTATATCATTGCCTCATTCTATTTTTATTATAGTTGTGCTGTCTGTGCACCAAAAAAATTGCATCTGATAACAGGGTTTGTCTAAACATGTAAAAATAATGTCATTTGCACACGAAGTAGCTATTTTGCCCATGCAAATATCAAAATGTGATTATGAGCCAATCATTTGTTGCTGACAGGAAGGAAAAAGTTTCCCCTACCAGGTCTCAAAAACTGACACTTTAAATCAAAACAGACATCATTATTTTAGATTGCACTTGTAGGAGTGTCATAAAATAGTTGTCTGGCAGGTTAACTGCAGAGCTTCTGTTAATTTTTGGAAATGTACTGGGATTGCCCAGTGCAGCTTTTCTTATCATAATTACTTATTTTATTTAAAGCATGTAAGGCATTGAGCTTTAATCAATAGATTGATTAATCAACTAAACATGTGCCCTTACGGATTAAAGACTTGAACCCATCAGCCTAACCATCAAGTAAATTTTTAGTTAATTAAGCAACTTCAAATTAATCAATTAAATAAAAAATATAGTTGCATATTACCAAACTTCAAGCATGCCCTTTTGAGATAATTGTTAATTTAATAACCTAAGCTGCCACTATTCAAAAGAAAGGTTGTCTTTAATATGTGTTCACTATTAACTAAGTAACACATAAGAACTAAAAAAAACTCTCAGGAAATAAACAAGTTCGCCCTTAACTCACTGCCCTACCAATTCAAATTGCCCCCATGGAGTACTCAGTTTAAAGCTGTAATGGATTAATCTATCATTCAACCAATTAAAGCTTGTTGCCCTGCTAATAACACAGGCAGGAATCTTCTATAGTGACCCATTAGGCTTCCCAGAGGTAAAATTATTTCCAGGATCAGGGACTAGACCTGCACCTGCAAGAATGCTGGCAGAGACAGACAAACATGAATTTCTGTGCACAGAGGCTACTTTTCCCCTTTAAAATACTTTTTTAACCTTTTAAATTGCAACAGTGATCTCCATTCCAAATCACCTTTCTTCACAGGAAACATACCTTTTGAAAAGATCATGGATCAGTAGATATTAGTCCTGCAGGTATTAAAAGCATAAACAGCCACTTCCTTCACTGCCTTGGGTGAATCAATTGTTGCCAATCGCTTTGGGGGCATTAGGGTTGGTGCACAGAATCCTGGCACCTCCCACTCATGCACCATATCCATGCCCCACCTCCTGGATCCATATCTGTGTTGTATTTAGTTCTTTGAGACTTGGAGTGCAGCTGGGTTAACTCCCCGACAGGCAGCACAAAAACATACAAAATTCGTTAAAGCAAGAGCTTTTTTACCCCATAATTTCAGCAAGGTTCACAGCTGCCCTTACTCTGAAGTCCTAAAGTGTAGGGTGTGAATACAGAGAGTTTCCCACAAGCTGTCACACTCAGTAAGACCTTAGGTATCAATCCCTAGAGATCCAGCAACAGCTTTCTCAGTCATGCCACCCCCCGTGTTCGTCTTTGTGAATGTGTTGAAGGCTAGATCAGAGTCATGCCTGCCGGCCATTAGGGATGTTGGAGAAATCTGCAATGGAATCAAATGAATTTGGATTTCCATTGATCCAACCCATGAATTCGACAGCAGACTGTCTTTTCTCAAGTTGCATGGATTCTGCAAACTTTTGGACCAGTTTTTTTGGCTTTCTGGAATTTTACACAAATTCAGTCATAGAAAAATACGTAAAATAAAATAAACCACTGGCCGAAAATGTGCATTTCCCATATAGGATAAAGCATGGAAATGTGCATGGGGGGGATTTGCGCATTGGGGAATTGTGCATTTTTGCAAGTGCAAATTTGCAGAAGTATGAATTTGTGCAAATTTGGGAATTGGGGGGGGGAACAGTTCTGCCGATGAGTGGATAAAGGCACGTAGCAATCTGGAAAACAGACAGAACGGAACGGATATGATGAAATCCATACATCCCTACTAGCCATGGCCTCAGCATCAGTGGGTTGACTCGAGATTTATGGTGGGTCAACAGTGCTGAGGAAGTGGATTTCCCTGCCCCCTCCTTCCCACAGCAGCCCCTCCAGTCGCCTGAAAATGCTACACAGTGAGTCAGGTGACCCTGCTCAATGGGGTGAGCTGTGATGGAGGAACTTTCTTTCTTTCAAGTGGACAGAACCCTTCCTCTTACAGAAGGCATATCCTGGATCCAACTCCGTATGTTCAAGGCTATGTCTGTGTGCCCAAATCTGTGTAGACTCTTGGATATGTGATCCATATCTTCCATGTATCCAGCATATGGATCACATGTACAAGAGCCTCCATGCACAGTCACTGTGTGCACAGAGCCCTTGAATGTGTGGAGGTCAAAGGCAGGCCCAACGAATGTGACCCCTATCTGCCCCCTCCCGTTGTTCATTTTCGCATGGATGACAGTGTGAACAGGGCTTCTGTTAACAGCACTTAAAGGGCCATTTCCAGCAGCTTTTATAAGTAAGCAAATTGTGCTTGCTTAGGAGCAACACACAGGCATGGGTCAACTCACAGGGGGATTCCTCTAGCAGTACAGGAAGGAGCAGATGCTTCAGAGAGGACCAGGACAATGTGGGGCATCTTTATTGGTCCCATGCACTCCATCCTTCCCATCTGGATTTGGGCCTGAGAGACCAAGAAAAAGTGTGTGCATGTGTGTGTGCACAGAATGTAACTTGTAGCAAGCACAATTTGTGCCATTGCACAACATCATTGCTGACCATGGGGCACATCTGTTAAAGGATCAGCCTAAGCTTCCAGTTTCCTGGCTTTGTGGAACTTGAGCCAACATAAGATAGCCTTAACTCTGGTATCAAAGTGGCAAGTTATTTGCTCATTGAATAATATTTAAGTTAGTAATACTTATTTAAGTTAAATCACTGAGATTGGGAATAATCAATCTGAATCGAAGGGTGCCCTTAGAGCAGACAATATTGCATAGAGAAGTTAGTTATGTGAGGCTTTCTTCCAGGTAAGTGGATCGCAGCTTTAATGATCAGAGGATCTAAAGCAAAATACTGATCAATTTTACATTTTCCTGCTCTAAATTGAGTCTCAGGCCACCATCCTATTTTTGATCACCCAGTCTTAGAATTTGTTTAATAAATATCTCTGAACTATAATTAGATGTCACATCCAGGAAATTAATTCAGCTATATTTACTGGAATCTTCTCACCTCCTTTTTAAATATAGGGACAAATAACACTCATTTTCCACAGATAGCTGAAATAGTGCCTTGTTGCTCAGGTGAGGTGTGAAAGTGCTGTTAGTGTCGAACACTGGAAGCTGTCTTACACTGAGTAAGGCCATTGGTCTATCTAGCCTGGTCTTGTCAACAGTGACTGGCAGCAGCTCTCCAGGGTTCCAGGCCGGAATCTTTCCAGCCCTACCTGAAGATGCCGGGGATCGAACCTGGGACCTTCTGCAAGCAGAGCAGGGGCTCTGCCACTGAGCTACGTCAAAACTAGGGCAATGGAGGCAATTGGCTGTGAAAGAATTCTCAGTTTCAATCTGTTAGAGCCAGTTAGTATATTGTCCCTCTTCTTGGATGCACAGCCTCTGGATCCTGAGTGGGGACAATGGTACAGGAGTTACTGTGCAATGATCTTTTAAGGACTCAGGACAATTACATCCCCTGTAACAGTCAAATATGTTAACGAAGGTAAGAAAGACTTACAGCACCATTCTATGTATGTCCACTCAGAAGTAAGTCCTCTTCTGTTCAATAAGGCTTATTCCCAGATAGGTGTATAAATCAGGGGTGGGCAAATTTGGGGGGTCCTCAGAACCATTGGAGTCCTCAGAACCCTCCGGGGGGTGCGCCCCTTCTCTACTGCACCACAAACAGAAGTAGCCACGCAGCTGCATTCCCAAGGATAATTCTGGGGAACTAAGCATGCTTGGACCACACATCTTGTTTCCCCGGCAGAATTGCACTCTCCCAGCTCCCAAACAGCAGTGGGGGGGGGGGCTGGGGGAGCGTGATTCTGCTGGGAAACAAGGTATGGGCTCCCTGCATGCCTTGCTTCCCAACAGAGCTGCTGGGAATCCAGCAGCTGAGCTGGGGCCAGGGCCATGCCCCGGAGGCAGGGGACCCAGTAAGGACTGTAAAACTCCCTCTATGGGGCTGCATGCAACCTGTAGACCATGTGTTATCCACCCCCTGCTTATAGGATTTCAGCCTTAACCATTTGTATACATTGATGCATGTTCTCTGTACCAGTTAATCAATAAAATCCAGGCTGACATCAGGGAAGGAGGGTATCTGTTTCTCCTCATGTTCTCTGGAACATGAGCAAATGGCTAGGACCATTAGAGGAGGGATGTATGAGAATTTCATTTTTGCTTGCATGCCTTGCACTCATGCCCTGAGTGAGCATGCCCTGTTCGAAATTATCGAACATGTGTTTGCATTCATCTCATTCCAGATTGCCTGTTCAATTTGTGCAAATGACTCAATTTGCACAAATTTCCTCAGTAGACTGAATCAGCCCTGATTTACCCAATTGAGGAAATTTCTGCAAGTTTAGGGAGAGCTGCATGAATTTCCCATTCGATTGTGGCTCAGTTTTGCACAGGTTTCCTGTTCATGCAGAGTGAGCAGTGAATAAGAATCAGGCACAAGATGAGCAGCAAGACGATGTTCAGAGAATCATGGCTATGTTGAACATTGCTCATTCACCCATCTCTGCATAAGAGTGTAGGTGTAGGTCAGTCTAGGTGTAAGACAGAAGGAAGCAACCTTTTTTTTTTTTGCACCATGGGCACATGTGGCAATTTGGAAAACTGTCCTGGGCACCACCAGAAAATGGCTGCCATGGCTGAGGTGGCAAAGCACGAGTAACCCCAAAGACTGAGTACCAGGCAGAAGTGGGGTCTGAGCTCCAACACACTAAGCAAGCCCTTTGAACACAACAGTTTTCAGCACCAATAGAAACCTAATTCACAGCAATCCCAGGTTCTGGTAAGAAAATGTGTTAATTAAAACAACAATAACAACAACAACAACCTGGAAGGGGTCGGGCTTCTTGGTGGGTGCCAAGAACGTTTCTGGGGATGCATTGGTGTCCATGGGCACCACATTGCCTACCCTGGTGTAGGAGAAGGAAGAATTGTATCAGCCATAGTGATGATGAGAGCCCTTTGTACACAAATGAGAGCAGCCTGTTTCTAAAATCCCTTGTATTCATGCTACTGACTCAGGAATGTAGGAAGCATCACTGTCATGCATTTGTTTTCTGAGTGAGAGCTAGTGGCTTTAGTTGTGAGGCTTCATTCTTAGGTGCAGGCCTAATCAGAAGTTCTGGGGAGAAGTCAAGGGTACAATGACACCTACAAGCCCATCTTGAAAAACCTCCAGTAAATGACCCCTTACCAGATTCAGCCTGTCTGAACTGTCAGGAACCAGAGCGTTTACTCTTTGGATTTATTAGTGCTTCATAGCAATCTCTCCACTTCAGAGGGAATTATTTTGTTGCAACATTTCATAAAATAATGGCCTGAATAACTTCCCTGTTTTAAAAAAAGTTCTCAGAGATGGCTCTGAAAATTCACAATGTCCGTAAGTCCCATAGACGCTGTAGCTAAGTGTTTATTAGTCAGATTGGAGGACTGAGCTTATCATAACAGTATCATTCAGGAAGAGCAAACAGGCTTCACGTCAGGCCATTCAGCCTCAAATAATAGCTTTATCTTATTCCATCTAATTCCTAAGCATGTTATTGGGGAAAATGAACCATCTATCTGTTGATTTTGTTGACTTGTCATCAGCCTTTGAGTCAATGAACCAAGAACAGTTGTGATTATTGCTGGCACAAACTATTATAGACCAGAGACTTCTTCAGCTAGTAAAAGCACTGAAGAGAGAGATCCTGAGAGCAAGCCTGAGCCCATGAAACCCTTAGCCAACCAGATTACTTCCCCAGGAATGGTAAGGCAGGGATAGACGCTTGCTTATTTCCTGCTCAGACATTTTGAAATGGGAACAATGAATTCCCCTAATCAATGTAAGTCCCAAAGTATCTTTATTGCTATATTCAGACTACATCATCTCATTATCACAAGATAGTTATAGGCCCACTGTGGGGGGAGAGGATTGAAAACTTGAATGTTTACTAATGAACTAACCCAAAACTAAGATAGATGTCTTTGGAAAGAATAGCCCCAATTGGTCCATTGACAAGCATATAACTAACCTGGTTAAGTTGCACAGGTATTTAGCTATTCGGTTATTATTATTAAGTTTTAGTTTAGATGTGTGTTTTCAAGGTATTAATAATAAAGCTGGTTGTACAGTTCAGCATACTGTAAGCTTTTGGAAGAAGCATGTGGAAACATAGGTAGCACATCTCCTAAAATCCTAAACCTCAAGATAAAAGTGGTTCCTCAGACTAGATAAGTGGAGTTGAACCTGTTCGGGGGGGGGGGGGGTTACACTCTCTCTGAAAGATCAGGAGCCTATCTTGGGGGTGTTTGGGATCCATCACTAACATTAGAGATTCAAGTGGCATGGAACAGTTTTTACCAGCTTCTGATGGTGTCCCAGCTATGACCCTATCTGGAGTTTAATGGCCTAGCTGCCATGATTCATGCCCTGATAATGTGCTGTTCGGATTACTGTAAAGCTTTGTATGTGAGCCTGCCTTTGAAGACAGTTCAGAAACTTCAGCTAGTGCAAAATATGCCTGTGGGAATTTTAACTTGGACATAACTTTAATATTATGATCATATTACACAAGTCCTCTCTCACCTACTCTAGCTCCCAATTCATTTCTGGGGCCAATTCAAAGTTCACAATTTGACCTTGTGCTTGGAACCTTTGTACCTGATGGAATGCCTCCTCCCATATGTGCCCACCCATACTTTAAGGACTCCACTGAAACCCTTCAAGTGTCACCCAGTTCTGAGGCTCAGAGGATGGCAACAAGAGAGGGCTTTTTTAGTGATAGCCCCACAATTCTGGAACGCTCTCCCAAGGGAAGATTGCCTGGTCCCCACGCTATCTTTTCAGCAACAGGCTAAGATCTTCCTGTTCTCCCAGGCTTTTTTAGTACTTTTAAGTATTTTGAATATTTTAGCATTTTATTATTTTACTCCCTGCAATGTAGTTTTATCTCTTATACTTGACAATATATTGTATGCTGGGTTGACATGTTTATTTGTTTTATATTATTGACTGTTTTACTGAGATTTTATTAGTGTCATGATTATTATGTTTTAAATTGTAGAATTATTCTCTGAGGTGTTCAATAGATTAAATAATTAAGAAATGAAGAAACGTCCAAAGCTTTGGAATTCTTATGAGTTTGAGTTGAATCCTTCGAGCATAAGACTATCGTTTGTGACCACCATGAATGATCGTCTGCTTTGTTACAATTCAGTGGAGGCTTGTGGCTCCAATGTCATTGGGGCAGTGGGTAGCTCCTTTTAGAGCTCTGACTGGTTCTGACTGAAACCCAGAGCAGATTCACTGCCCCAATTACATTGGAGCCACCAGCCTCCACGGTTACAATTAAATAACTGCCTTTTAGAGAAAATGGGAGTTATTTGGTGGAACATAGGAAGCTAACTGATGTTGTTAAGAGACTGTTGGTCCATCAAGCCCAGTGTTGACTGCCATGACTAGCAGTGACTCCTGAGGGTCTCAGGCAGAGATGGGTCTTTTCCATCACCTTTTCCATCACCTGCTACCTTAATTGGAGATGCCAGAGATTGAACATGGGAGCTTCTGCATGCTTTAGCAGGTGCTCTACCACTGAGCTGTGGTCTGTCTTGTACCCTCCGTCCAAAGGTGTCCCTTTCAAAGTACTCTGCCTGCAACCCTAGAGCTGTGCACTTCTTTAGATGTGTGGTCCTAAAGATTATAAAGCCGCAATCCGATGTATAGCCTTACTTGAGAGTATATCTTCCCACCCACACTCCTTTAAACTAAGTGGGGATAATTTTCAAGAAATCATAGGTAGGGTCAAGCTTCTTTTTTTGTTTAAAGAACTAACTTGATCTATTATTTTGTATTTCTCACAGAGCTCTGCACACTGGACTGTGGCAGCCATGGTGTTTGCGCAAGAGGAATGTGCCAATGTGAAGAAGGCTGGAGAGGCCCAACATGTGAGGAACGTACCTGTAATTCTCACTGCACTGAACATGGGCAGTGCAAAGATGGCAAGTGTGAATGCAGTCCTGGATGGGAAGGAGACCACTGCACCATTGGTGAGATTTGTGTGCACCTGATCCAAATGGGTGATAAGATGACTTCTAGACAGAAAAAATGCCTAAGAAAGGTTTTCAGCCAAATTTGGGTTTGAGTTATAGAGGACCTTGGGTGGAATCTCAAAAACAAATGTCAGGTTACAATAAAACTCCAATAATGCAAAGATGGTACATTTAGCTCCGGCAGGTAGAACTGACCTGCAGCAAATGGCTGGGAAGAATGAAAGGCAACAAATTTGCTGCAATTAACAAATATCAGAGCAGTTTGGTGTCTCCAAGGCAGAGGCTGGGAATGATAAATGCATAGCTATCATCCTGCTGTCATCCTGATCCGGTGGAGATTGAGACGCATGGGTGCAGTCAGGCCAAGTCTCTTCTGGGCAGGCCAAGTCAGGTCACAACAGACTGAGTCACTTTGAGCAGATGTTAGGCAAGTTGAGACCATGGACAGTTTCTCCTGGTCCCTGCTCTTCTCCATCCCCCATCACAGCTATAGAGGATGTTATCTCAGCAGAGAGCTGAAGCCACCTGAAGTTGTATGTAGACTGACGAGGTCTGTACTGTTGTTGGCCCTGCCTCCCAGGAGGAGCCAGCGGTGTTATTTAAAGTCCCATTGTCTGATTTGTGTATCTGTTGGATTCTATGAGCTTGGGAGGATTGAGTTTCAAGTCTGAGGATGATGATAGAGCCATGTCCTCTAGCAGGGAGGGCATGGGAAAAGGTAATGAAGGCCATTCCCTGGGTGGAGCAGCTTGCACCTTGTTCTTCTCTGAGTCTTCATGAGATTGTGACAGTGGAGTCTCGAGCCATGGCAGCTAGGTGTAAACCAGCCTAATTGCTTGTTCACTACATGGGAGGGAGATGGAACATAGAAACATAGGAAGCTGCCTTATACTGAGTCAGACCATTGGCCCATCTAGCCCAGCATTGCCGACACTGACTGGCAGCGGCGCTCCACTGTTTCGGGCAGGATTCTTCCCTCACCTTACCTGGAGAAGCCGGGTATCGAACCTGGGACATTCTACATGCTAATCACGTGCTCTATCACACTGAGGTATGCCCCCTCCCCGAATGTTAGGAAGAGGCTGGAGTACCTCAAACACTGCTCTGCTAAGCCATATCCTCTTAGGGGTGCACTGTGTATGCCTCTCTCACCCCCTATTTATTCCCAAGGGGCAGATCTGTGGAATGCAATTCCACTTCTGCCATGACTTGTCTCATCCCAAGGTCAGCGTTGACCCAGCCTGCTCTGTCTTGGCCCCAGCTGATTCTATTTGCAATGCTACCAGGAGATGGGTGAGCCCCTTTCCCCCTTTTTAGCTGCAGGGAAGCATCAGGGCCCAAAGACATGAGGTGCAGTGCCCTGGGCTACTGGCTCTTGCTTCCATAACACAATCCAGCCCCTGTTCCAGAGCAGGAGACCCAATTAATAGAACTCATAACTCCTAATAGATCAGGTCAACTGTAGGACAATCTGGATGGGAAGTCTGTGGAATATCTATCCTGGGAAGTCAAGAAAAGGACAGGTGTCTGTTGGAAATAGTTTGGACAGGGCTACTGAACCTTTCCCCTTCATGGATCACTGCCTTTGTGTGGCAAAGGGGCTTGCATAACTCAGTGAAGCCATAAGCTATGCCATGCAGGGCCACCCAAGATGGACAGGTCATGGCAGAGAGTTCTGACACTGGAGAAGGAAATGGCAACCCACTCCAGTATTCTTGCCAAGAAAACCCTATGGAACATATCACAAGGCTAAAAGATATGACGCCGGAAGATGAGACCCTCAGCTCGGAAAGTGTCCAATATACTACTGGGGAAGAGCAGAGGGTATTTCCAAGTAGCGCCAAAAAGAGTGAAGCGGCTGGGCCAAAGCCGAAAGGACACTCAGCCGTGGATGTGTCTGGTGGTGAAAAGAAAATCCGATGCTGTAAAGAACAATATTGTTTAGGAACCTGGAATGTAAGATCAATGAATCAAGGTAAGCTGGAGGTGGTCAAACATGAGATGGCAAGATTGAACATCGACATCTTGGGAATCAGCAAACTAAAAGGGACAAGCATGGGTGAATTTAATTCAGGTGACCATCATATCTACTACTGTGGGCAAGAATCCCTTAGAAGAAATGGAGTAGCACTCATAGTCAACAAAAGGGTGGGAAAAGCAGTACTGGGGTACAATCTTAAAAACGATAGAATGAACTCAGTTCGAATCCAAGGCAAACCATTCAACATCACAATAATTCAAGTCTATGCCCCAACCACTGATGCCAAAGAAGCTGAGGTTGATCGGTTCTATGAAGACCTACAACCCTAGAAGTAACACCAAAAAAAGATGTCCTCTTCATCATAGGGGATTGGAATGCTAAAGTAGGAAGTCAAGAAATCACCGGGATAACAGGCAAGCATGCCCTTGGTGTACAAAATGAAGCAGGACAAAGGCTAATAGAGTTTTGCCAAGAGAACACGCTGATCATAGCAAACACTCTTTTCCAACAGCACAAGAGGCGACTCTACACATGGACGTCACCAGATGGTCAATATCGAAATCAGATTGATTATGTCCTTTGCAGCCAAAGATGGAGAAGCTCTATACAGTCAGTAAAAGCAAGACCTGGAGCTGACTGTGTCTCAGATCATGAGCTTCTTGTTGCAAAATTTTGGCTGAAATTGAAGAACGTAGGGAAAACCACTAAAGCGTTCAGGTATGACCTAAATCATATCCCTTATGAATATACAGTGGAGGTGAGGAATAGATTGAAGGGATTAGACCCAATAGACAGAGTGCCTGAGGAACTATGGACGGAGGTCCGTAACATTGTTCAGGAGGCAGCAACTCAATCCATCCCAAAGAAAAAGAAATGCAAGAAAGCAAAGTGGCTGTCTGATGAGGCTTTACAAGTAGCTGAGGAAAGAAGGGAAGCAAAAAGCAAGGGAGAAAGGGGAAGATATATCCAACTGAATGCAGAGTTCCAGAGAATAGCAAGTAGAGACAAGAAGGCCTTCTTAAATGAACAATGCAAAGAAATCGAGGAAAACAACAGAATGGGAAAGACTAGAGATCTCTTCAAGAAAATCAGAGATCTCAAGGGAACGTTTTGTGCAAATATGGGCATGATAAAGGACCAAGAAGGCAGGGACCTAACAGAAGCAGATGAGATTAAGAAGAGGTGGAAAGAATACACAGAAGAACTATACAGGAAAGATCTGAATGTCCCTGATAGCCATGATAGTGCGGTCACTGAACTTGAGCCGGACATCCTCGAGAGTGAAGTCAAGTGGGCCTTTGGAAGCATTAGTAACAACAAAGCTAGCGAAGATGACAGTCTTCCAGCTGAGCTATTTAAGATCCTAAAAGATGATGCTGTTAACGTGCTGCACTCAATATGCCAACACATTTGGAACACTCCACAGTGGCCACAAGACTGGAAAAGGTCAGTTTACATTCCAATTCCAAAGAAGGGCAACGCCAAAGAGTGTTCAAACTACCACACAGTTGCGCTCATTTCACATGCCAGCAAGGTGATGCTCAAAATCCTACAAGCTAGGCTTCAGCAGTATGTGAACCGAGAACTACCGGAAGCTGGGTTTCGAAGAGGCAGAGGAACGAGAGATCAAATTGCCAACACATTCGCTGGATCATGGAGAAAGCAAGAGAATTCCAGAAAAAACGTCTATTTCTGCTTCATTGACTACGCTAAAGCCTTTGATTGTGTGGATCACAACAAACTGTGGCAAATTCTGAAAGAGATGGGGGTACCAGACCACCTTACCTGTCTCCTGAGAAACCTGTACGAGGGTCAAGAAGCAACAGTAAGAACATGGAACAACCGATTGGTTCCAAATTGGGAAAGGAGTACGAGAAGGCTGCATATTGTCGCCCTGCTTATTTAACTTATATGCAGAGTACATCATGAGAAACACCGGGTTGGATGAATCACAGGTCGGAATTAAGACTGCTGGGAGAATTATCAACAACCTCAGATACGCAGATGATACCACCCTAATAGCAGAAAGTGAAGAGGATCTAAAGAGCCTCTTGTTGAGGGTGAAAGTGGAGAGTGCAAAAGCTGGTTTGAAACTCAACATTAAAAAAACGAAGATCATGGCATCTGGCGCCATCACTTCCTAGCATATGGAAGGGGAAGAAATGGAAGCAGTGACAGATTTTACTTTCTTGGGCTCCAAGATCACCGCAGATGGTAACTGTAGCCATGAAATTAAAAGACGCTTGCTCCTTGGGAGGAAAGCTATGGCCAACCTAGACAACATAGTAAGAAGCAGAGACATCAGCTTGCCGACAAAGGTCCGTCTAATCAAAGCTATGGTTTTCCCAGTAGTAACGTATGGCTGTGAGAGCTGGACTATAAGGAAGGCTGAGCACCGAAGAATTGATGCTTTCGAACTGTGGTGCTGAAGAAGATTCTTACGAGTCCCGTGGACTGCAAGGAGGTCAAATCAGTCAATCCTAAAGGAAATTAACCTTGAGTGCTCATTGGAAGGACAGATACTGAAGCTGAAGTTCAAATATTTTGGCCACCTAATGCGAAGAGAAAACTCTCTGGAAAAGACCCTGATGCTGGGAAAGATCGAAGGCAAAAGGAGAAGGGGACGGCAGAGGATGAGATGGCTGGATAGCATCACTGATGCAATGAATATGGACTTGAGCACACTCCGGGAGAGAGCGCAGGACAGGAACGCCTGGCGTGCTATCGTCCATGGGGTCACGAAGAGCTGGACATGACTGAATGACTGAACAACAACAACAACTGAATATTTAACCATGGTGTAGAAGAGGGTTTCTGGCAGGTGCACCTGTGAGCATTCACACATCCACAAAACTATTCAAGACAAAAGAGTGCAGACACCTATGGGCATTCACACATCCACAAAACTATTCAAGACACAAGAATTCAACACCTATGGGCATTCACACATCCACAAAACTATTCAAGACACAAAGAGTACTTTGCTTCTGGTTGTCCTAGCTGAGCTCCTTTTCACTCTGTGATTCTGCATGAAATAATACTGACATAACCATTAGAAAATGCACATTCCACTTCAGATTCATTTAATAGAAGCTCTGTTGAGGCTAAAACCATCAGACGGTTTAAATAATTCCTGTATCCTCTGCCTTCACTTTATAGGATTTAAATATTGTGCTAGTTATTAGAGATGTTCATTTCTCCCCCTCCCCTTCACCCCTAAGGCTAATTTCTAATGATATTCCTAATAAGAAACTAGAACTCTCAGATCTTTTCAGAAGTCACTGCTCAGCTGTAGAAATGTAATTGTTACATTTTAATGAAAAATGATACATTTTCCCCAAGACACTTAATAGTGCATCTTGGCAAAATGTCATTTAGATGCTCCCAATGTGTTTTTATCCATAAATGTTTTAATTGCATGCAGGAGACTTGGGTGCCTAATTTATACAAGCAAGTCAGCCAAATACCAGAGCTCTGCAAACATAGTGGCTTCTGCTTATTTCACTTTCAGGCATATTTTATGTTTGATTACTGCATATCCATTTAAAAATGTATTTCTTGTACTCTCCATTACATTTTAAGTAAGAATGCAGTTATGAATTCTTACGAATTTAGGCATCTGTGAGAAGCAGGATACCAGACCTAGGGATGTCAGAGAAATTCTGAATGGATTCAAATGAGTTTGGATTTCTGTGAATCCAACCTGTGGATTCCACAGTGGACCAGTTTTTTCTGAGTCACGTGGATTCCGTGGACTTGTTTTTCACTTTTGGAGGGGATTTGACCTCATTTACATGAACTACTGTACATTAGTGCTAATGCAAATCAATGTTAATGCAAATTAGCACAAATAGGATGAAATTTTAAAAATTCATAGGATGGTTAAAGAATTCAAATTCAGTCAATGAGTAGACGACAGAACAAATGATGCCTAACAATATGCGAAACACAGATAGAACAGAGTTAACCAAATCTATACATCTCTAACTGGACTGCATAGAATCTTGGTCTCATCCATCGGAGTCACAGCCATTTCAATCCAATGCATCTGGGAGGCACCAATTTGGGAGAGGCTAGATAAGACAATACTGGTCTGGGTGGACAAATAGCCTGACTGGACAGAAAGCCGCTTCCTATGTCCCCATTGGATCATTTATAGCCTTTTTGTCTTCATCTTCCATCCACGGTGTTGCCACATGTCATCATTCACACCTGGTGTTCTAATTCATTGCCCACTTTGGGGATGGGAATCACCTGGTTCTCTGTTTCATCCAGCCCATTGTCCTGTTTCCACCACCACCACTGCTATGAGGCTTTCCTCCTTACTAGCAAAGCCAGAGAGCTGTCCAGCAGTTCAGGAAGCAAGATGCTCCAGATACCAGGGGAGATGTCCAGCAGGACCAGGTGATGAATCAGCAATGGGAAGGCACCAGCTGAACTCCTGCTGCCCCACCCCTTCCTGGAGTATAAGCAGGGCACCGGTCTGAAGTATGTGTTGTATCTGGTTTCTTCCTCATATGTCAAGCTCAAGAGTGAGAGAGACCTCTTAATGCCAGACAGGCACTGCACCTCTGATTCTTGGATTCTGCTCAGAGATGTCATCGTCTCTGCACCCAGGGTCCTGGGAATGATCCTGGAGAGTCTCTTTCCCTTACCACATTTCACTTCAGATCACTGTGGCTGTGATGTGTCCAGGTAGCCACACACAAAAAAGCTCATGGGAAGGCACCATAGGTGGCATTCTGCACCCCCATTCATTCACCCATTACATTTCTATGCTGTGCAATAGCCAAAGCTCTCTGGGCAAGTTCACAGTGTGATAAAACATAATACAAAACCTTTAACATTCAAGAATTCAAAATAGTTTAAAAACAAGTTAACAATAATTTAAAAAAAACTACCAGGACCTGATTTAAAAAAAAAAAAAGCCTAAAACTAAAATGTCTCATCATATGCTGTCAAATGCCTGGGAGGAGATGAAAGTTTTAACCTGGCATTGAAAAGCTAGCAATGTTGGCACCAGATAGACCTCACTGGGAGAGCATCCCACAGTCAGGGGGCCACCACTGAAAAAGTCCTCTCCCTTGTTGCCATCCTCAGAGGAGGGCCTCAGAAGTTGAACACAGTGTGTGGTATGAACTGTAGGTTCATACTGGTTAGGATCATACATCACTTGCATTTCACTCCAAAATATCACCAAGGCATACTCTTCAGCTCAACACTATTTATTTTATTTATTTTATTTATTTCATTTCTATACCGCTCAATAGCCGAAGCTCTCTGGGCGGTTCACACTAGTTAATAAGAGCCATACTGGATCAGACCAAGGGTCCATTTAGTCCAGCATTCTGGTCACACAGTGCCCAATCAGATGCCCACAAGCAAGACATGAGTGCAAAAGCACCCTCCCACCCATGCTCCCCAATAATGGGTGTACATAGGTATACTGCCTGTGATACTGGAGGTAGCATATAGCCAGCAGGACTTGTAACCATTGATAGCCTTCTCCACCATGAAGCTGTCCAATCCCTTTTAAAGCCATCCAAAGTGTTGGCCATCACTACGTCTTGTGGAAGTGAATTCCATAGTTTAATTATACGCTGTGTGAAGAAGTACTTCCTTTTATCTGTCCTGAATCTCCCACCAATCAGCTTCTTGGGATGGCCCCGGGTTCTAGAACTATGAGAGAGGGAGAAAAATGTCTCCCTATCCACTTTCTCCACACCATGCATAATTTTGTAGACCTCTGTCATGTCTCCCCTTACTCACCTTTTTTCTAAGCTAAACCAGTCCCAGATATTGTAACCTTTCCTCATATGGGGATTGTTCCAGTGTCATTTTAGTTGCCCTTTCTTGCACTTTTTCCAGCTCTACAACATCCCCTTTTAGGTGCAGTGACTAGAACTGTACGCAGTATTCCAAGTGTAGTCGCCCCATAGATCTGAGGGGAGTATGATCTTGGCAGTTTTATTTTTTATTCCTTTCCTAATTATGCCTAACATGGAATTTGCCTTTTTCACAGCTGCTGCACATTGGGTTGACATTTTCATTGAGCTGTCCACCACAACCCCGAGATCTCTTTCTTGGTCAGTTATTGCTAGCTCAGATCCCATCAGCTTATAGTTGAAGTTAAAATTTTGTTCCATGTAGAGAGAATTGCTTGCTGCCGTTAGCTCATATAGTTGGATCAGAGCCATCATGTTTTGGTATTTAATTCATGAGAACAGCCCATGTTTCAAAAGACAAAGAAACATGCCTAGACAGAGAACAATAACCATTAAAAATAACTATAGTGTATTTATTGCACACATTGTTACCACTGGAAACATTTTCTAATGGCCAGATAACAAGATTAGATTAATGATAATTTCCATTCATGCAGGTAGCAAAACAGCCTGTTTTAAATAAAGTGGAGGCACTTACTCTTAATCAACAGATGGCAAATTAATACTGAAAGGTTTATATGTTTTCATTTAGGTATAGAAATGCAGTCGGTTGCAGCTCTTTCTGCTTCTCTGTTAAGTTCACAACTTGATCAAGGGAAGCTGTTAACGTGTGAGCTGGGAAGCAAAAAGGAGAAGAGACAAACCATTTGGGGAACATATGCCTGTAGTATTTCTTTTCTTTTTTTCCCCTTGCATCTCCCAGTGGCTCAAATCAGCAAAGCCGAGGTATAGCTCTAAGGAAGGAAACAAGATTGAGGACAATAAATTTAGAAAGTGTGTTAGCTGCACAAGCTGTTAAGTTCTTCCCCTTGCTTTGCTGCGTATGTTCAATCAGTCACCAGGTCATGTTGCTTTTCCTTGTTCAGCTGCCTATGGAAGTCAAGCTATTCTGGGTTGGCCCATCCCTCAGCTAAAACTCTGGTCATCTGCTCTGACTTCTGTAACTGTCTTTCTGGCTTTCCTGTTTCGTACATCGGTCTAATAGCAAAGATGGCTCTCCTCTTCAGACCTCCATAAGTACAGGGTGAAAAATGCGACAGCAGTGAGGGGCAGGGCTGGAGCCCTCTCCCTCTTCACATGTTAATATATCTGAGTAGAGGACCCCTTCATTCTGTTTTGGAGCCACACCCTTTAAAGATGTGAATAGAAATATTCAACAATCCAAAGGAAAATTAATATTTAACATAGTCCTATGTGTGTATGTGTCTTTAAACTGTAACAAGAGAGTCGGCTGTCATATGAATGCACTTACTTGGGTAAAAAAGAAAGAAAAAAAGACATAGCTGCTAGTTGCATCTTTAAAGTAATGTGCAGTTTAAGCCTTACATTCACTGATCTTCTTTGTGGGGTGAAAGGGTTCAATATTTAATCCAAATATTGTATGTGAAGACAGTGTAATATAAGAGCAGTACATTCAAGAGTGTTCTTTTAACATCTTTCCAGTTCTTGGAAACCTATGTGGGGGGTCAAATTTCAAAGAGCATTATGTTGTAAATGCATAAACCAAATTTCATTGTGAGATTTCAGGCTTGGCAGCAACAACTCTCGTAATATAATGTGTCTTGCATCTTCTCTTTGAAAACACTTATGGGGGTTGAACTGATTTTCCACCTTGAAACACAGATTTGTATCCTCATAGATCTCATAGAATCGTAGGGCTGGAAGGGGCCTACAAGACCATCAGGTCCAACCCCCTGCTCAATTATGGGACACCCCCTGATTCCCAGGTGGTCTCCCATCCAAGTACTAACCAGGACTGACCCTGCTTAGCTTCTGAGATCAGACAAGATCAGGCGCATCCATTCTGATATCTCAGTTTTCAAGGCAGTGCAATATATTCTGAATTTTCCTCCCACTGATGCCCACCCCTTGAAGTTACAACAGATTATTTGCTTGACTGTATTTATGCTAGGGGAGTTGTAGGACTATTTTGTTTATTAGATATTTTTAGTGCCTTGTTTATAAAATGGGGCAAAAGTTTTCTAAAATGTGGTTTTCAATCTTTTATGTGTTTGACTATTAACATACTTGAGCACTTGATCTATTTTAGTATATATCACAGTTTCTAGCTTTTACGTAAGAAGCCCTTTTTCCTTAAATAGTTTCTTAGTCCTCTGACAGTACCTTGTGGTTGTTCTACTGACTGTTTCTTGACACAGTCCACGTTTAGCCAGTTGTTTATGTTCTTACAGCTACAGCTAATTCTATCCACCTTGCTGAAAGATATTAGGAGTGCAGTACGAATGCTGAGAATTTGATTTTTCAGATGCAGCTCCTGAGTCAGAGCATATTGCCAATATTCAGACTCACTAATCAATAGAACATAATTAAGGAGCTTCAAAATGCTGCAGGCAAGTCCTGTTTGAACACATCTGCTGGCTGGAACTCAAGCTATGATGAATGTGTCATGGAAATAGGGAGAATCCAATCCATTTATGATACTACAGTTGCACATATGCATTAGGGAGTAGGTCCTATTAAACACAGTGGAATTTACTTCTTAGAAAATATGTAGAAGATTTGTCTGTAAGGACACAATTCTGGCAGACTTACAGTGCAATCCTGTACATGTCTACTCAGAATTAAGTCCAATCGCGTTCAATGGAACTTCTGCCAGGAAGCTCTAGCAGCTGACATGGATACTTTAATAAAATCTTACCAAGCAATTGTCTGGTACCTTAAACCATTTCTGGTCCATGATAAGCAATTTAATCCAATTAAAGCCACATGAAATTATCACAAATGTAGAAATGCCAAGAAAATGAAAAACTGTCAAAATATTTTCAACAATTGCATAGTAATGGGATGACAAACTCCTTGGTCATCTGTTTTTCTTGCACTGATCTTATAAGATGCATGAATACTACTCCAGTCTGATGAACTGGACTTATCACAAGGGGAGGAGCAAATGTTATCATTTAAACCAGCTAGTGTATTTTAATACATACTACTTAAAGCTCTGTTTAATTGATATCTTTCTAGATGGCTGCCCTGGTCTGTGCTATGGAAATGGAAGATGCACCCTTGACCAGAATGGATGGCATTGTGTCTGCCAGGTGGGATGGAGTGGAATGGGATGTAATATTGTCATGGAAATGATGTGTGGAGATAACACCGATAACGATGGAGGTACAGTCACAATTTATGTCCCTTGAATGTTGCATAATTAGTGCTGTTACTCATTGTTGTAGACTCGTACTTGGCTGTATCGAGTGTTAGTTTAACTTAAGTTCCATTCATTTCAATGGCTGTACTCTAAGTAGGACTAACATTGGATATAACCCTTTGATTTTAGTTGGATCATATGTTCAGTGTGTGCACGTTAGGCACTCTGGATTGCTGAGGCTTAAAACACATTCCACTTCCAGACAGAAATGCTAATTAAAAGATAAAATAGAATCATATAGTTGTGGGAGGTCTTATAGGCCTTGTAATCCAATCTCCTGTGTGGTTGTCCGGCTTCGACTAAGTTCCACTCTTTTTTATGCAAATACAAAGCTAATCTCAATTGAGAAATCAAAGCAAAGGCAAAAGGCAAACAGTTTACTGGACAAACGGGGATTTTACAGAGAGAAGTCAGAGATGTGGCCAAGATCAAATGCACAGGATATCAGTAAAGTATAATCAGAGTTCCAAAAGGCAGCATCAGGCAGAAGTCCAGAGGTCAACAACATGGCAGTCCAAACACAAGTCAAGGTCAGGGTAAAAGATAAAGGGGCTGCAGCAACAACATTATTTCTAGCACAAGCTAAAACATGTAGGGATGGACGAAAGTCCCTTACCTGGTCCCGCAGCTTGCTTCGCGGTGGGGGGGAGGGGCTTCGGTTCTCCCCCCAAAGTTCATGGCGGAGGGGAGGCGCCCCGCCTTGCCCGGCCGAAATTCAGGCCGGGGGGGAGGCGCTCCATCCCTCGCCACCAAAATTCAGGCCGGGGAGAAGCGCCCCGTCTACCCGGCCGTGAAATACAAAAGTAAATGTAAAAAAAAAAAAACCACGCACGTGATAGGCTACGTAATGATTTACGTAGCCTATCACGGCTAGATTTCCAAAGTCAGCCATGATAGGCTATGTAAATTGTTACGTAGCCTATCACGTGTGTGTTGTTGTTTATTTTTACATTTACTTTGTAATGGCGGCGGCGGCAGCCGGTCAGAAGACCAGCCCCCGCCCCCGCCGAAAAGCCGCCGAACCACCGCTGGGACCCGCCGCCGAGAGGGACATTTGAAGGAGGTAAGTCCCATCCCGGGGGGGGCGGAGAATTTCACTGCCAATTTCGGGGGGCCGAATGCGTTGGCATTCAGCCTCCCCGAGATTCGTGGAGAAATTCTCCGCCATCCCTAAAAACATGCAGGCTTATGTTGAGCATGCAGGGTTATGTTACCTTAGGTGGGACTTGAGTCCCACCCAAGGCTCAGCTGCAGCCTGCAGTACATTATAAGCCTTGCTCCTGAGGAGCTCCCTCCTCTTGATATGTTCTTCTTTGGAATCAGGTGCTTCTTCTTACAGGAGCCCAACTGATTTGCCTCTTAAAACATGGATGCTCTCTGAGGCTAGGTGGTTGCTCAGCCTCTGACTCTGAAGCAGAACTTCTGTCTTCCTGTGGGCATGGACCCATGGTCCTCTCCCCTAGGGACCCAGGCTTCCCCAGGTCTCGTGATATGAGTGGTTCCATGGCGCCATCTGTCTCTGGGAGCTCTAACTCCTCAGAGGAGGAGGATTCCTCCAGATGACACCAATGCAAGAAATCCAGAGCAGATGGCTGCCTGTCATGCCCCGGTTGGAGGAGTCCTCAGAGGAGGAGCTAGAGGCCCCAGAAGCCCAGGATACCCCAGACTAGGGACTGTTACCCGACCCACAAGAGCCTGAACCATCAGGGGAAGTGGCTGCTGGGCCATCCTTGTCAGGAGAGAGGAATTTCTGAGGCAGAGGTTGAGCCACCCCCTGATTCCCGGGAGCATCATCACCTCAAGAGACAAGCTAGCAGGGCTCCTGAGCGAAGGAGTGTTCACCTCCAGAAGAGGTCTCCTCAGGAGTAAGGGACTCAGGAGTAGGCTCTGGGAAAGGAGCACTGATTGCCACAGCTGAGGTCTGGGTGGCACCTGGCTGGTTTGGAGCTTAAAAGCCTTCACTGGAAACCCAGCCAGCAGTGGAACAACTTGGTCCTCCCAGCTTCTGCCATGTACCTTGTCTCCTGAATTGTGCCCTGTGTCTGATGCTCTGTTTCCTGACCTTTTGGACTGCACAACGACCCTGCTTCTGGACTGCGTAACATACCTGACTGCTTTGCTGTCTTTGACCTTTTGCTTGTTATCTTGACTACTCCCACTGCTGCCTGATCCTTGTTGCCTGCCTGACTGCCAGTGTTCTGACCTTTGCCTGGATTTTGACTACTCCCGCCGTAGCTTAAAACTCCTTGGACTGAAACCTGTGTGCTTGACCATTTGCTGGCCAGCTTGACTACTCTATTGCCTCGTTCCCTGTACTAGCTTGCAAACAGCCAAGACTTGCTCTAGAGCAGGACACTGCCCAGGCCATGACTGAACACCTCCAGTGAGGCAGAGCCCACCACTCTCCTAGGCCATTGGTTCCATTCTTCATCGACTCTTACCCAGTTTGTCATATTCCCACTGGAGGACTCCTCTTTAGAGAATGACCAGAAATCCCCCAAGCCGAACATCATGGACAAACTGCCTGGACGTTAGTGGCTTGTTGTTAATACTGTCTGATCGCCATGATCTTGGGGGTTTGTTTTGTTTTTGTTTTAAATCCTGCTGCTGTTTTTAGTAACATAGTTCCTTATTTTTACAGTGATTTTATTGTGTTATGTTTGGGAGCCCTCTATAGCAGGGGTAGCTAACTTGTGGCCCTCCAGATGTTTTGGCTTACAGCTGCCATTGACTGTAGCCAGCATAGCCAGTGGGGAGGGATGGTGAGAGTTGTAGGCCAAAACATCTGAAAGGCCACAAGTTGCCCACCACTGCTCTATAACAAACAAAGCAGCATATAAATACTTGCATAAATACACAAATAAATAAAATTAAGGAGCACACAACAGCATGCTCATTCAACATTCATACAAATTGCTGTGCTGGATCAGACCAAAGGGCCTATTTAGTCCAGCATTCTGTTCACACAGCGGCCAACCAGCTGCTCATAGGAAGCCCACATGCAGGGCATGAGTGCAACAGCACCTCTCCTGCTCATTATATCCCATTTGTATTATAATGTGCCCCCCCCCCCCGGCCGCCGCCAGGTCTTTCCAGCTCTGAGCCCTTCATCTTTTCTATCACATATGTAACAGTAAAGGCACATTCTCTGGCTAAAATGTCTCTCAAACTAAAACTGTGTGGCAGACGCACAGCCAAGGACTGCTGATTTGAGCTTGTGGAGTACATCTGTCTCATGTTGGCAGGGCTTCACGATGTCATTCGCAGAACACTGCCATTTTCAGCAGATGTCCTTTGCAGCATGAATCTCACGGTTTGCTGTGCGGTGACCACATTATCTCCTCCTCTATCAGCTTTACCATTGTTCTTGCTTGCCTCATTGCCCCATTGGCACAGCGGCCACATATTCCCTCTTTAGTGTCTAAGACGACCTCTTAGATCAGCTGAAGAGTTCATTCTCTCCCTCCACCCCCCACCCAGCCTCTCTCAACTGCCCAGCTATTGTTCAGGAAGCAGCAATTGTTCCACAGAATTGCCAGGAAGTCTGTGTCGAATTCGGTTAGCATGACATACTTTGATTAGAGCCCCAGGGTCCAGCATAATAGTGCTACTTAAATCCAACAACAACACAGACTGTAAGCAGTCTGGGCAAGGATCACAACACTTTTAAGTTTTCTGTACAGCACATAATGCACCATGGCTCTACATAGATATATGCTTGATGAATCCAAAGCCTCTGAGCAGAAATTCACTCCGTTTACCAGACATTCTTACTTAGGCTGTGCCATCTGGCTTTTGATAAAAACCAAAGCATCCATAACTGGATCAGAATCCCAAGTCTGCTGCTGAAACAGCTGCGGAGGGTCACAGCCTCCCCCCATGCCCATTGATCTTACCCCACCATACCCCCATCCTATGGAAGCACTTCCTTAAAAAAAAAACACCCCCCTCAATAGCCATTTTGACAAGTACTCTTGTACACACAGCAACAGCTCCAAAACAGAGGCAACACAAAACAACCTCAGCAGCCAAAGCTGCAAGAAAGCCCTAGAGGGAGTGGAGGTTAGTGAGCAGAACATTCCCTTCCCAGCATTTGCATGTGGGTATCCACGGTGGCTTAGTGGTTAAGACGCTGAACTGCAGACCAGAAGGTTGGCAGGACAGCAGTTGGAGACCTGAGCGCCGTGTGACAGAGTGAGCTCCCGTCTTCAGTCCCAGCTCCTGCCAACCTAGCAGTTCGAAAGCAAGAAATTGCAAGTAGATAAAAAGGTGCCACTTTGGCGGGAAAGGTAACAGCGTTCCGTGCACCTCGGTGTTCAGTCATGCCGGCCACATGACCATGGAAGCATCTTTGGACAGCGCTGGCTCTTTGGCTTAGAAATGGAGATGAGCACTACCCCCTAGAGTCAGACACGACTGGCTGGGGACACCTTTACCTTTATCCAAATGTAATAACCTCACAATTAGACTACTGTAATGCACTCTGCATGGGGCTGCCCTTGGACCTGGTTTGAAAGCTGTAGCTGGTGCAGAATGCTCAGTGGAGCACCTAAGCATGCATGTATTACACCTGTGTCAAAAGGACTGCACTGGCTCCCTATTAGCTACTGAGCCACGCTCAGGGCTTTATTGTTGGTATAAACAGTCCTAAATTACTTAGGACCAGGATACCTAGCTAACTGTGTTCCCCCATCTACTCAGCTTCTGAGATCTTCTGAGGAAGCCTCGTTGATTGTTCTGCAGCCAATGGAACAGGCACATAAGCAGGCCTTCTCAGTGGTGCTACCCACTCTTTGAAATACTCTCCCATGTAAAGCTTGAGAGGCAAAAAACCAAGGCTACTTTTAATGCCTCCTGAAAGCACACTTGTTCACACAGGCTTCCCTTGACCAATGAGGGACTCTGCTACTACCCTGTTTTATTCTTCATGGTGCTGTAATGTTTCTTTTTAATGTTTTTAATTATGTATTTCTATCTTGTTATATTGCATTTAATTATGAAGCACTTAGACATTTTAATATCTTAAGAAGCATAAAAGTATTATAACAAATAAATATAAAAATGATAATTAGCCAGGCACAATCCCTAACACCAGTGTGTGGTAGTCAGACTCAGACCTGCATGACACAGAATGGATATAGATTAATCTGATGATGCTTGCACATTAATAATGGCCATTAACTGATGGAGTTAAAGCACATGATAATAAAGAAATAAATGAGATGCCACCAATCTCCTTTTCATAATGGGCTCTGAATGTCCTGCTTCTGTTTCATTGTTTTCCCCTCTCAGTTATTTCCTGCCAAGGAGTTTGGATGAAAGAAACTAAACATTTTTTTTTTTGGGGGGGGGGAAATCAAACATTAATTTTTGGCAATGTATTCAATGCAAATTAAACACAAGCAAAAGGAAATTTCATAAAAGTGGTGAATTCATACAGTTGCAAATTCAGCTAGAAGATGCCAGTCTTGTTATTAAAATAAATATTCAGGTAATGAACGTGCCAATTACCTCATATGACAGGGGTGGGGAAACAACAGGTCTCCAGATGTCGATGGACTATGGCTTCCATCATCCCATTGGCCATTCTAGATGGGGCTGGAATTGGAGTCTAAGAACATCTGGAGGGCCACAGGTTTCCCACCCCAGCTGCAAGAGATGGAATGTGGTAGACAAGGGAGTGCAATTCAACATACAACCTCTGCAAGCGTAATTGACTGGTACACAAATAACTTGTGGGTCTGCAGCCTTGAATGTTGTCAACATTTGGCCTTTCGTGGTACTGCTTTGTCCTGGTTTCAGTCCTATAAATCCCAGCTTTCCTTCAGTGTTTCTACTAACAGTTCTCTCTCATCCTCTTTTCCTCTATCAATTTGTATTCTGTTCTTGGTCCTTCATTCTCTATACTCCTTGCTTTGGTAGTTTCATTCCTTCTTTCAGCCTTCACTATCACTGTCATATGAATGGCATTCAACTCTTATCACTCTGTCCACTCTCACTCTCTGTTCTAACATCACCATGAGTCTTTTGCCCTTTCTTTCTTGTTAGGCCACCAACACAAACTTAATATGCAGAAAACTGAACTTCTGTCTTTCTGCCCAAACCCTGATTATAATCTCTTCCTTTTTCTGTTGATAATCTCACCCTTCATTGTTGTTACCTGGCTTGAAGCTTGGACATTAACTTGTATTCTTCTATCACTTTCTATCCCTAGGTTGATAGACTAGCCAAGCACCTTTCTGTCTGTCTGTCTGTCTGTCTGTCTGTCTTCATTGTTTTCTCCTTATGGATTCAGATAAACCTTTAATTCATCTTATCATTCTATCACATATAGATTATTGCACTGTATTATTTTCTGGTCTTCCTATCTCACATTGTAAGCCTCTTATCTCTGTCCTTAATTCTTCTGCTTACTGATCTTGGGCAGCCAACCAACGTGTCCCTCCTTTCTATTTCTCTCTTCACTGACTCTTTTTCCCATTTAATACTGAATATGAAATGTTGTTCCTTACTTTCAAAAGTACTGATGGACTTGCCCCTCCCTCACTTATGTACCTTTTCTCTCTTTATTTACCTCCATTCATTCTCCTTCCAGTGCAATCTTACTAGTTAAAACTTCTGTTTGATGTGCCGTTTCCCATGTTTTTCCTTTTTCCCTTGCCGACCCCATATCCTGAGAATATTCTCCCTATAACATTTGCCTGACTTCCTTCTTAAAAGAAGGAAATCAGGCAAATATTATGGGGATATTTTCTAACTTGCTTGATCCATCTTTCATCCCCTTTCTCATTGTTTTTGTTTTATTCCCCCCCCCCCGTCCCTTCATCCTGGTATCTGATAAACTTCTCCAGTTCTTTTCTCCTTCTGTCTCAATTTTACAAAGCTTATAAGCTTGTGGACAGAACCCTTGTTGGTTTTTACATGTTGTACAATATCCAGTCCACTCCAAGCACTCTCAGAAATATTAAGTGATTATGATGATTGTGTGTGCAGCATACTCTTTCTGAATATGATTTGTAGTCAAGTCATACCTTCTAGTGCTTGAAAACAACTGGAGATGCAAATTCAGGTTATTTACCCTGCCTTTGAGCACCGCATGCAATGCATGCCAAAGCAGTGGTAAATCATGCTGTAAGAAAAAGTGTTGTGTGCGGAGAGGGAAAGCCAAACAGCATGGCTTGGTCTGGCAGAAGAAAGGGAGAAGTGGTGTGTCTTGGTGCAGGGGATAATGGTGGCTCTGATTTCGGAGGCGCTGTGAATCCATTTTGGGTTTCAATCAGAACCAGCCAGACCTCTAAAGGAGCTATCCAAGATGCTGAAACCTATCCTCCTCGAAATAGGTTTAGCACTTTGGATAGGTCTTTTAGAGTTCTGGCTGGTTCTGACTGAAACCCAGAATTGAGTCACTGCCCCACTGAAATAGGGCCACCAGCCCTCTGTGTATCTGGGTCTTGCTCCATTTAGACTCTTCTGCCACCCTCCACAAGACTAACTGACATCAACTGCCCTGTGGGGAAGAAGAAGGAGTGAGGAGACAGGAGCAGACATCAGGGCCTGCTCCACTTGAGCTGCTCTAGAGTCCTTTTGGGGGGTGGGAGCTGAGAAGTGGCATAAAAATACTCTTTCCTCCCCCTGCCCCCCACACATGCTTCATTTGGTTAGCTACTTGGTCTGTTACACTTTTCAACAGTCAACCCTTTGGCTCTTGTACGACATCTTTCTTATTTTATCCATTTGCAGATGGTTTGACAGACTGTGTAGATCCTGATTGCTGTCAGCAAAGCAATTGCTACGCAAGCCCTCTCTGCCAAGGGTCCCCTGATCCACTTGACCTCATTCAGCAAAGCCAGCCTCCTTTCTCACAGCATCCTCCAAGACTCTTTTATGATAGAATTAAATTTCTTATTGGCAAGGAAAGCACTCATGTAATCCGAGGAGATGTCTCATTTGAGAGCAGGTAAGTGTGCGTGTGTGTGTGTGTGTGTGCGCGCGCGCGCGTGTGTGTTCTTAAACAACTGAAATGTGATTTCAGAATAGGAAGTACCCTATTGTTACACTGGGGGGAGGGGTATCATGGGTTCCTTTTTGGTGCTAGTGTTAGATTATCTTTCCCTCTCTTTCAGATTCGTTCTTGTTTTGTTTCTGTGATAGATAGATAGATAGATAGATAGATAGATAGATAGATAGATAGAATAGTGGGGGGGGTGGAAGAAGACTGTCCTTATTGGTGAATCCCCTTATTGTAAGGTTTTCCCCAAAAAGAATTACAATGAGACAAAATATGGAGGTAATATTTCACCTATTTATGGGAATTCAGACCAGTAAAAGCCAGCCCCTTGATAATGAGAGCATCCCCCAACTCTGATGGAAGTGTTCTAGGTAACCAATCAGACATTTACTTAAAGGTTGCTTCAACCTCCTTTACATCACAAAAGACTTAGCCAGTTCTGACCAGATGGATTATTGTGAAAAAGGGATTAACCTAAGGATGTATATTTGGAAATAAAAGGCAGGATATCTGTCTGTTGTAGACTTCCAGAGAAGTGGTCTGATTGCAGTCATGCTAGGGAGCATTATGGGGGGGGGGGGTTAAATGTTTATGTCAACGTCTTTGGGGAATATTGTCTGGGCTTCTCCAAACCACAAAAAAAGTTGTAAACAGATATTTTAGATGTGCTGCATAATTATAGGCCACTTTCCCCATTAATTTACTTACTTCTGAAACATACATACTACTACTCAACTTTTATTCATGAAACGGTGCACACAAAAACTGTTACACACTTTTTATAACCCCCATAAAATGCAGGTATTGTTCTCATTTTGGTTGTTTCAAAACAGAAAGGACAGTACAGCAGCAAGGGAATTCCCAAAAGCGTGATGGACTAAGATTGACTGTGCCTATTTGTGGAATACTAAGAAGGAGATGAATGGACATCCTTTCAGAAGAGTATTCCTGAACTCTGGGGCTATAACACCCTGGTGTTTGTGGAAAGGGCCATAGTTCAGTGATAGAGCCCTTGCTTTGGATGCAGAAGTTCTCAGGTTCGACCCGGCATCTCCAGGGGTTTTTTTTGTGGGTGGGGTTAAGGAAAAGGTGCTGCAAAAGACTTCTCTAGCTGAGGTCTTGGAGAGCCAGTGCTAGCCAAAGTAGGCAACTGTGCTAGATGGACAAATACTGTAACTCTGGTAGAAGATGGTTTGCCATGTTCCTCTGACATCCAAACTTTGTGTTACTTTTAATATGTAGCATGCAGTTACATCTGTTCTTTTTTTTTCTCTGCCTGAAAAGTAAGTGTGGGGGACCTGATCCAGATGAGGACCGCAGCAGGCCAAAGAGTTAAATACCCCCCATGCTAGGGTCTCAATCCACATTGGATACCTAAAACAAGTGTCTAGAATGTACAGCCAGTGATGGGTTGGATGAGAGAAAATAAACTGGGTTTTCAATTCTGGTTCAAAAGCAAACAGTCATTTGTCAGTTTGTGGTAAGATATCATGGCAAACTGTAGGTATGGCAAACCAGGATGGGCAAGAAGGCACTGGAGCATGAGAAGGGAGGGGGAACACATGGTACAAAAGCCCATTCATAATCATCTAACCATATATATGGCACACTTTGAAAATTTGAAAAACACTAAGGGTGCAATCCTATGGGGATAGGTGGCCACCTATCCAATGCAGGGCAGGAGAAGTGTGGAGGGGATCATCCCCTCCACACTTCAGCCACCCTGCATTTACAACTAGACAGCTGATTTCAGCTGACTAGTGGCCATAGGATTGCTCCCTAAAATTTTTTTTTTAATTTAAAAATGTCTATGCTGCCCTTCTAGTGCCTAGGCACTACTCAAGAAGGGTTTCAACAATTTAAAATTGCAATATCACATGAAACCAATGTATTCAAGTCAAATGAAAATATAATACATTCAAACTAAATACAATATTGCTAAATACACTAAATTCAATACAGATAAAAAGCCTTAAATAAAACATTAGGTGCTTAGCAAGGCACAAAACCTGCCAGAATAAAAATGTTTTCACCAACTGGTGAAAGACATCCAGAGGAGGGAATGCCCACACTAGGGGGGTATGAGAATTTCATTTCTGCTTGCGAAACATGTGAGCATGCCCTGTTCAAAACTCTGAACATGAGCGCAAGCATGTGTCATTGGAAATGTCTGGAAATTCATAGAATCATAGAATGGTATGGGTGGAAGGGGCCTATAAGACCATCAAGTCCAACCCCCTGCTCAGTGCAGGAATCCAAGTCAGAGCATCCCTGACAGATGGCTATCCAGCCTCACCTTGAATGCCTCCAGTGTGGAAGAGCCATTGTTGTATTGCTCTAACAGTCAGGAAGCTTTTCCTGATGTTCAGCCGGAATCTGGCTTCCTGTAACTTGAGCCCATTATTCTGTGTCCTGCACTCTGGGATGATTGAGAAGAGATCCTGGCCTTCCTCTCTGTGACAATCTTTCAAGGACTTGAAGAGCACTATCCTATCTCCCCTCAGTCTTCTCTTCTCCAGGCTAAACATGCCCAGTTCTTTCCATCTCTCTTTATAGGGCTTTGTTTCCAGTCCCCTGATCATCTTTGTTGCCCTCCTTTGAACCCTCTCCAGTTTGTCTGCATCCTTCTTCAAGTGTGGTGCCCAGAACTGGACACAGTACTCCAGATGACGCCTAACCAGTGCTGAGTAGAGGGGAACTAGTACTTCCTGGGATTTGGAAGCTATGCTTCTATTAATGTAGCCCAAAAGAGCATTTGCCTTTTTTGCAGCCATATCACATTGTTGGCTGATATTCAGCTTGTGATCTACAACAATTCCAAGATCCTTCTCGCTTGTAGTGTTGTTGAGCCACGTATCCCCCATCTTGTAACTATGCATTTGGTTTCTTTTTCCTAGGTGCAGAACTTGGCATTTATCCCTATTAAATGTCATTCTGTTGTTTTCTGCCCAGAGCACCAGTCTGTCAAGATCGCTTTGAATTTTGTTTCTGTCTTCCGAGGTATTAGCTATTCCGCTCAGTTTGTTGAACATTCACTTGCTTTCGTAATTTGCGCAAATTTCCCTCGTAGACTTAATCAGCCGTGTTTTACTATAAAGTTCCTAACCTTAGACTTCCTAACCTTAATAATAGTGCTAGGCAGCTTCTGTCAATAAATATGTTTGAGCCAGTGTGTTCTGTTGCTGTCTGTGTTGATTTGGGGTTCTGATTCTGTCAGAGCCAGGTCAACAACAGACTCTTTTAGATTACCGAGATGAAACGAAGCCACTTGTGCAAAAGATGACAGCTTATTGATAGAAAATGGATGCAGAATATATATGCAAAGGAAGCTCACATGTCCCCTCAGTTGACAAAGCAGGCTGCTGTCTATCTGAGACCCCAAGATGGGCGGGGAAGCCATTCCAGAGCCAAAGGTTATCCAAACTGGTAATGCTTATTTCCCTTCTAAGCGAGACCAAATTGGTCTGCTCTTAGCTAGCACAAGCTCATTTAGGTTTCTCTCTCTAAGTTCAATAGCTGACAGGTTACACACCATAGGAGAAAGGGAGCCTCCCCTGCTCGAAGCATCCAGCTCGGGAAACTAATTGCAAAGAACGTCCTCTAGTGTTCCAGGGAGAGAGCATGGGAGAGTGGAAGCCTCCCAGCTCATGAGCGAAATAAGCTGTCCCTCTATGAGAAAAGGGTGAGGTAACCAGGCATATGCACAGTTGTTATGAAACTGCACTTTGTTGTTGTTGTTGTTCGGTCGTTCAGTCGTGTCCGACTCTTTGTGACCCCATGGACCATAGCACGCCAGGCCCTCCTGTCCTCTGCTCTCTCCTGGAGCATGCTTGATACCAATTAAAAGTATGTGAGAGGCTCACTCTGGAAGCCCCACCACCATCAAGGGGCCTACTTTTGTTAGCTAAAGCCTGTTAAACTCTGCTAACTGTGTTAAACTAGGCTGGTCTCTATGCATTTAGGAACTCTGAGAAGTGCACATTTTCTGGTCACCAACCAACCCACGAACATGAGTGGTGGCCCATAGGCACAGCAGACAGCTGCGCGTGGCTTATTCGAGCAGGAGGAGTCAGGCTGAAATTGCAGCACCTTGGATAACTCTGGAGCTCAACTGAGGGCCTTTTATCCCTCCTGGGCCAGACTACCTCTTCTGTGCTCCCTGCAATCATCTTTCTTCAAAACTAGAGAGTCTTCAAGGGTAGGCCCCTGGCATGGAGTCTAGCACGCCTTTGCCTCTCAGTCAGCTCCAATATTGAGCGGGTGTGAGGGTAACGGAGTGGGTATGGCTTGACCTCAGGGCAATGTCTGGGCCCTGTAGCCCAGGAGGCCCCAACATGGCTGGCTGGGGAATGCTGAGAGATGTAGGACTTTTTTCTGTCTAAACATACATAGGATTACGCCCTAGGATTGAAGTGTAGGATCGAAAATTGTCTACCTGCACTGCTGCACCAGGGAGCATGGCTCCCGGTGTTGTAATTATTTTTATTTGTTACCTTTCCATTAAAAGAAACTCCCTAAGGTGTCTAACAAGAAAATTCACAATAGAAAATAACCAAGCCACAGAACATGATAAGCACAACAACGCAGTAAAATTGGATGAGAGCAGATTAAAAAAAAAATTGTTTCTGTTTTCAGGGATTTTTGGAAAATTGGGGGGGTCCCCAAAATATTTCTGGGGCGGGGGTGTTTCTCCATTTTTCTCTCTTTTTTTTCCTCCCAGGCCTTCACATTTCTATTTTAGGATAGGTGGATACAATTCCTTCTTCAGCCAAGAACTCACAACAAAATCTTGCACAGGGATCCTTACTTCAGTTTGCCAGAAAAGAAAAATTACTTGCCATACCAGGGTGGCTGTGAGGACAAAGTGAAATATCTGCGCGTTTGTAATGTGTTGCGTTTTTTTTAAGGGGCAGGGGTCAATGAAGAAGAAGCAATTGTGGTGGGGTACTTTCAAGCTCTGAAAACAAGGTTACATATTTTTTTGCTCATGAAAACGAGGAGTAATATTTGACATATAGAATCGTGCAATTTTTTTTTTTTAATACAACAGCCCATCCCAAGCCATTAGAATTTATGTACTGGCATTGGCAGCCACAGATCATCCATAATGCCTAATAGTTTCTCATGTACCTTGGCCTGTACATTAGATTGGTGGTTCTCAGACTTTGCTGTACTTAGGGAAGAGAATAGAGGCATCTGTATTAGCTGTGCTGGTCCACTAGGGGAGAAAATCCAAAAGTAACAGTAGGTTAATAGCCTTATTAGGACCAACTAAAAGGTTGCACAGTAGTGAGAAAGTTTTCAAGTTCCTGGCAACTCCTTTTCATCTGGATTTTAAGCCAAACAACAGCAACATACAGGCGTGTGGGGTCAGGAGAAAGGAAAAACAGAGACCATACTTTGGGGATCATGGAGGGGGTTAAATGATACCATATGGCTGATACGAGTGCTTTGCTATGTTATGTTATGCCAGTGCATTGTTGTCTGTACTGGCTTCCAGTCTCTTTCCAGAGTCTAGGGATGTTGGAGAAATCCTCAACAGAATCAAGTGAGTTCACATTTTTATGAATCTGACCTGTGGATTCCGCAGCAGACTGGCTTTTCCCCAGTTGGGCAGATTCTGCGGACTGTTTTTCTAATTTTCCAAAAACTCTCTCCAATCAATTCTGACAAACCCCAGAGGTCTGAGCTACCATAGAGTCTATATACTTAGAGTCTCCCCAGCACCACCCCCTTTTCTCCATCTCCACGCTCCATTTCCGAACATGGAGACATAGCTGGTGCAGAGAGAACCATGCCAGCTATGAGGGGAGGAGGAGGGGAGTACGTCTTCTGGGAACCACAGTCAGAGCCCTGGCTCTGACCTTGGCTCCCAGAAATGGAAAAAATCCTATGGCCCTGTAGACAATGTCTAGTGGCCATAGCATTGCTCCCTTAGCTACTGTTTTTAGAAGGCTGCAGGGAGGACATGGTTAATTAAAATTTGGGAGAGGGGCAGGGTTTGTAGATTTCCACATAGATCTCCTTACCTCTCCCATATAATTCAAGCACAAAGCAAATGCATTTCTAATTCAATCAAAGAAGAAGTCAACCAGCTTACAGGGTGACAAGATCAGACATCGTGATGTTCAAATTCTAGCCACGGACGGAGGATGTAAATATTAGTTGACCAACTTTTAAGCACATACTTCTGGCAATCTGCTTGGCTAGCCTTCATATACATTCAGTAAAACATGTGCCCAGCCTTGAATTAATTGCCTTTCTGAGGCTGCTTAGAGCAGTGTTGTCAACAGGAGGAAGCCCTACTAACCGTCTTACCCTTAATTTATCTCTCTCAAGTGTTTAATGCAATAAATTATACCTTTTAAGCATAAAATGGTCATTTAGTAGTTTCCCTATCAGAAGTGCACTTCTGACGTTAATGCCTCAGCTGGCTAGTGAAGTCTGGGAATGTTATATATAAAACAAAGAGCAATGAATTATAAATATGAGATAGTAGATCAAGAGGAAAAATATGATAATAAGGTAGATGCAATGCAACTAGCTAGTAAATCACTTGATTTACTATAATTGTTGTATCCCTGAATTTTACATTTATATTGTAAGCAAAACTGGGAAAGCTTTTTGAAGGGTGGGGTATAAATGTTTTAAAGAAAAAAAGAAAAAAGATGTCTGAGAGGCTTTCCATTAAATATTGCACTACAGTGTATTTTCTATCTTGCTCCCTACTGAGCCACCCTTTTAAAAAGCTGGTGTACCTGTTTGAAGTGGGCCAGGAAACATATAAAACATTTTTAATTAAAACTTTAATGTAATGCAGTGTCACTTTTGAGCATTGAGATTTTGCAACACAAGTTGGTATATACATTTATATCATCATTCTTCATTTGAAGTCCAAACATCAGATTGACCCCTCCCTAGCAACCATTTTTGGGTTGTGGGGGACCAGCAGGGAGGCAGTAGGCAAAAACATTGCAGAGAGAGTTCTGAAGGAGGCCAGAGGCTGCGGAGAATCTAAATGAATTATTTCTGTTGGTCTTTTCAGGTAGACATTGGGCAAAGGCCCCCTAATGACTAGGGATTTCAGAGAAATCCACAATGGAATCAAATGAGTTTAGATTTATGTGGATCTGACCCACAAATTCCACAGAGGACTGGCTTTTCCCAAGTCACGTGGATTCCCTGGACTTGTGGACCAGTTTTTTTTTACTTTCTGAAATTTTATGCGGAGTTAGTCATAGAAAAATATGTTTTAAAAAACTGGCCAAAAATGTACATTTCCCCTATAGGCTAAAGCATGAAAATGTGCATTTGGTGGGGATTTCCACATTTTTTCAAGGGCAGATTTGCACATATTCGGGAAATTGGAAAAAATCCAATTCTGTCAATGAGCAGGCGTTTCTGTCAATGGCACAAAAGGCACCCAACAATCCACGAAATGCAGATGGAATGTATTTTACAAAACCCATACATCCCTATATCGGACCATTATTTTGTGGGAGGGCAGTTGAAGAAATAGAGGTAACAAAGGATTCAGTTGCACAGCTAACTGACACAAATTAAAAATTAGCAAGTCACTGGGTGAGTTGACATGCAGTACCTGAGGGTTCTTACAGAATACAGATGTGAACATGATATATGCCAAAGATCTGCAACTTATCTCTAAAGTCATCCTCCTTACAAGGGAATTTGAATATAGCTAATGCAATGGTAGGTTGGTTGGTTGGTTTGTTTGTTTGTTTGTTTGTTTGTTTTTTAAAAGGATATGTGGGTATGCAGGAAATCATAGATCCATCAGCATAACTTCTGTCCTGGGTAAACCGATGGAAAGCATTTCCATCAAATTGATGTGAAAGCATACATACTGATTATGTATCTGAAAGAAATATCTGAACATATAGAAGAAAAAAGACTTTCTGAGGAGCAATTAGCATGGCTTCTCAAAAGGAAAGTCCTGCCTCACTGTCCTTCTCAAAAGGAAAGTCCTGCCTCACTGTCCTTTTAGAATTCTTTGAGAAGAATTCTCAAAGTAAAGTGAATATGTAGATAAGCATGCCTCAATAATCTTGGAGATGGGGGCAGGGTGGTAGACTTTTAGAAAGCTTTTGACAAAGTCCCTCACCAAATGCTCTTAAGTAAACTTAGGAGTCATGGGATAAGAGGATAGGTCCTCTTATAAATCAGTATCTAATTTAAGAACAGGAAAGAGAAGGCAGGAATAAACTGTGAGGCTTCACAAGTGAGAAAAGTAAACAGTGGAGTCCCCCCAAGCAACTGTATTGAGACCGATGCTATTACCATTCATGAATGATTTGAAGTTAGGGATAAGTACCAAGGTTCAAAATTTGCAGATGACACCAAATTATTAAGAATGATAACTTCCAAAGCAGACTGCAAAAAGCTCCAAAATAAACTCTTCAAACTGAGCAGACAATGAAATGGGAAATGAGATTCAAGCCAACTAGGTGTAAAGCGATGGACATTTGTGGCAAGAAATCCTAGCTTCAGTATATACACTGCTTGAGTCTAAACTGGCTCTGATTATCCAGGAAAAGGTTGTTGAGCTTGTAATGGTGAGGACTGTCTCCTCCCATAAATACCAGCCCAAAATGTAAGGTCATATTTAAGGCCCTTCTCTAGGTATCCCAGCCAGATGAGGTGAGGCAAGTGGCCACTAAGAAGAAGGCCTTTTCGGTTGTGGCACCCTGGTTGTGAAATGAGCTCCCCAGAGAGGCTCACCTGGCACCTACATTGTGATCTTTTCAGGGCCAGGTGAAGACATTATTAATAATAATAATAATAATAATAATAATAATAATAATAATAATAATAATTTAATTTAATATCTATACTGACCAATAGCTGAAGCTCTCTGGGCAGTTTACAGCAGTTCATTTTTCCAGTCCTTGTAGTCTTTTTAGTTTTTTAAAAATGTATTAAGTGTCTTAAGATCTTTATATGGCTACTGTCTTTAACTTTGGTTTTTTATTCTACTTTTATTCTATTTAATTTTTAAACTGTTTTTATATTATGTTTTATTTTATTATGCTATTTATTTTATGGATTTATTTTATTTTATTTTATTTTACACAGAGAGCTTCTGCTATTGAGCAGTATAGAAATGTAATAAATACATAAATGATCAGTGGAAAAAAATCAACTTCCATGATAGAAATTATCAGGAAAAGGATTGAAAATAAAGAAGTTCCATCATAATGCCTTTTTATAGGTATAGTCACAGATTTTTAGTACTGTGTATGGTTCTAATTGCTCCACCTCAAAATAATGTAGTGTCATGTTTGCCTGCATTATATTAATAAATACAATAAATAGGAGACAGTTTCATACCTCTGGTACTTAGATAACACTAAGTTATCAGCTAACTAAGCAATATAACCAGTCCTATGAAGAAAGGAAAACCTTCCTTTTATTGTGGTTCCCACAGGTGTTTATCCTGACAAAAATAATTAAATCAAGAATTTGAGAGATAGAGGATCTTTAAATATCAAACAATATTTACATGATAAAAAGTTATGGTATGATAGCATAGAACATATACAAAAGTGGTGATAAGCAAAACACATTTCAAAGTGCTTGTAAAGAATTCTTTAGGAGCTTGCCTTTCTTCAAAAGGAAGCAAATATCTCATACTCATAAAATTTTTCTGAGGTGAAGCTGGGGACAATTCTTCTCATCCTGAAATCCCACTACACTGCCCCTAATATTTATATGATTGATGATGAGCTGGAGCTAACAAAGAGCACAGCATTTTTTTAACAATGGACTATGAATTGTATCAAAATTCCTAGCTATGACCTGTGAACAATATATATTTCCCAGTATTTCAAAACAATAAGTGTTGTTTAATTTAAAAAAAAAAAAAAGATATTTCACTTTTAGGTCATGATTGAGTTCCCTTTGCTTAAAACCTATGAACTGCCTTATATTCTATTCACTCCCCAAAATATCCCATATTTACTCATTTATATCATAAACAGAAAATGCTAACAATGCTGTCTTTACTAGCTAACAGGCTAGCCTTCCTCTGAACTCCTTATCTGAGCCATATGCTTTTTTAAAAAAATCCTGAGCCTTTGTGGCCAAAGATCTGACTTTGTTAAAATGGTAGGCTAAGAGGTGAAAAATACCATGAAAGGTTGCAGCATGAGTGAAATAGAATGAATACATCTGCTAGTATCAAAATGATCTCAACTGCTATGCTTGTAGTATCTTTATTTATTTATTTCATTTCTATACCGCCCGATAGCCAAAGCTATACTACTCGCATAGTATCTTTTACTATGCGAGAGAGGAAGCAATAATAAGATAAAGATTAAGATGATTAAAGCAGTAAGTTTCCCAGAGTGTAAGAACCTCACAAAATTCAGATGCTAGAATAAGAATGCTTAAACAAGAGTGCAAAAGCTTTGGGGACAAAAACCAACCTAATAACACAATGCAAGTAAAAGTGGGTCCATATTTTCTTTTATATCTCTGACAGCAGGGTTGAGAAAGGTACAGAAAAGAGCAGTCAAGATGACTGAGGAGCACATTCCTGACAAAGAAAGGCTAATATACCTGAGGATTTTTCATTTTAAAAAGACAGATTTTGCTCCTCAAAATACTAGAATTCTGGATCACCTATCGAGTTGATTTACAACAGATATAGGTTATTTATTTTACAATATTTATTTATTTCTATACCACCCAATAGCCAAAGATCTCTGGGTGGTTCAACCAGTGAATATATTAAAATCCATAAGCAGTTGATATTAAAACACAACATAGTAATATGGAAACATAATAAATAATTAAAAACAGTTGAGAACATATAAAAACATGACATTGTCATAACAATAAAACCGGGTAATAACAGAGTCTCACTTGTCAGGGAAAGCTTGTGTGAACAGATGTGTTTTCAAGAGGCATTTGAAACTAAGCCACTGTTTCTACCTCTCAAATCACACATGGGAGAGTGTCCAAAGTGTGAGTGCCACCAATGAGAAGGCCCACTGATGTATGATTACCATATGACATTCAATTGGCTGTGGAATGACCAGTAAGGCCTCCTCGGGAGATCTCAGGGGTCAACTGGGAAAATTTCTGGGAGGATGGTCAGCTAGTGTCATGCCTCCACTGGAGAAATCCTCCTCAGAGAAAAAAAAGCAGTCCCAGAAACTGAGGGCACACCACATGTGTGTGGCTCACCACATGTGAGCCTGGGCCCTCAGGGGGAGATGGCTGCAGGTCCCTCCCTATCAGGGGGAAGAGAATCTGCCTCTGAGGCAGAGGCTGAGCAACCCCCTGGCCCCCAGGAGCATTGTCACCTCAAGTGACAAGCCAGTATGGTTCCCGTGAGAAAGAGTGCTGGCTTGCACAGAAGGACTCCTCAGGAGAAAGAGACTCCTCATGATTAGAGCTCTGACTAGAGAGCTCGAATGTAGTGCAGCTGAGTCTTGGGTGGGGCTCAGCAGACTTTAGTGTTAAAAGCTTTCAGTGTCTACCTGGCCAGTGCTGGAAACAATGTCTTTACCAGCCTCTATTGGCTTGTTTTCAGTTTTCCTGACCTGTCTTGAGCTTGAACCTCTGTGCTATTGACCTTGGACTCCTGGTTGACTATGTTGCTTCTTAGACTGCATATCATCTCTGACAGTTTATCTGGGTTTTGACCTTGGCTGCTCTTCAGACCTCTCTTTTGGATTGCTTCTTCTTGCCGGATAAAATGGTGCCTTTGACCGTTGCCTGCTGGTTGACTTCCTTTGGGTTGCCCCTTAGATTAACCAGAGCCTGATCCAGCCATAGCAGGACAACTACGTTATCTTGGTCCCAAGTCTTTCATGGCTTTCTTTGTCAGCAATAAAAACTTCAATGTGGCTTGGTAGCTAATAAAGTACTTCTCTATACAATGCACAATTTAGCTACGGGATTCATTGTCACAACATGTAGTTGAGCTGAGCTTCAAGAAAGATTAGACCACCAGTGTGGAACATCCAGTCCTCCAGAGGTTGATGGCTGACAATTCCTATTGTCACTGACCGTCGGTCATGGTGGCTGGGGGCTGATGGGAGATGGAGTCCCAGCAACATCTAGAGGGCCATGAGTTCCCTGCCCCTGGATTAGACAAATGCATGGAACATAGCGCTATCATTGGCTATTAGCTTAATTGTATTAGGGATGTTGGAAAAATCCATTTGTGTGTGTGGGGGGGGAGTTTGATGGGTTTTCCTGGGTTCATTTCCCAGGACTTTATTTTGGTTCCTGCTGAGGCACCTGACTCAGCCTGCTGCAAGATGGGCCAGTTTGCAGATTTTCTGGACATTTTGCATATTTTTCCCGCAAGTTCTGTAATTTCCACAAATTCAGCTGCAATTTGCACAAATAGCAAAACCGGGGGGGGGGGGGATGTGCAAAAAAATTCCCAGAGTTCAGGGGAAAGCCCTCAGCTCAGCTCACAAATACAAATTGAGCTGTTCACACTGCAGAACTCCGTTGAGTAAAAAAAAGAAAGAACTGGACTTCCCAGCGACAGACATCCCTACTACCTACTCAGTGGCAAAACACCTTTGTTGACCAGATGCTAAGGGAAGCAACAGCTCAGGATTGTTGTGTTCCTGTCCTTTTTAACAGCTTCCAAAAATCGGGCTGGTCACTTTGAAACAGAATGGACTAGACAGACATGTGATCAAATCCAGCTGGGCCCTTTATGCTCTTTACGATTAAGATGTCTGGGATCTGAAAGAGTGAATACAATAAAACTTTATTACGGTCAAAGACCAGCTCAAAAAAGGAACTACATTAAAATTATCTGCCATATATCCCCGATCAAATTATTAGACACTTCAACACAGTGTAGTACTAATGTAATGCATATCAGCCATATTAGGTGAATGGCATTACTCTCCAGACTTTGTCTTTCATCCAGCTAGGTAAGTCCGAGCTCCCTCAGCATCCTTCTTCGAACACCTATCACGGCCGCAAAAAATTTAGCGACACTATATGTAAATGTCGAATTAGTGTCAGACAACAATAAGTAGGCATATTGTTGCCCTGTACGTCCCGGAAAGCAATTAATCAGTGGGGAGATGAGTGCAGCACGAATATCTCTATAAAATATACACCACAGCAAAACGTGCTCTGTAGTTTCTATCTGTTCCATGCCACAGGGGCAGAGGTGGTCTGACCAGGGGATCTTTTTGTACCGTCCCTCCAAAACTGCCGAGGGGAGTCCATTTAGACGGGCCAAGATAAATGCCCTTCTATGTTTATGCAGTTCCAGTTGTTCAAGATAGGGTGCAGCTGTTATGATGTATCTGTAGTCCTCCCTGAGATAGTATTTTGGGACACTATTGAGGTCACTTTGTCTCTCCATATCTGCAATGCGCTGCTTGATAGTCTCCATTGCCTGTTCAAAACCCATATTTAATAAAGTCTGCAAGGAAAGCCCCAAGAAAGCTATCTCCTGTTCGGTTGACTGAATCCAATTGGATTTAAAATCGTCTTGCTAAATTAGTGGGGCAAGGCCAGTAGGAAAATATGACAGTCTAAGCCGGTACACCAGAATAGCCACCCAGACCCTAGCTTCAATTTTGATCTGGCCAGTCTCTAATCTTATCTTTGCATTGGAGACATCCCTAGGAACACCCAATATTGCCCTCAAAATTTTTGATTGTACACGTTCTAATGTTTGGGTATTTGGGAAAGGCCCCAATTGAGAGCTGTACAATAATTGCGCTAGTACTTTTGCTTGGTATAATTTGAGGGCTAAAGGGATATAGTGGTCATCTTTCATTCTCATAAATTGTGCTATTGCTGTCGAGCTTCTCTGTGCGTTTAGCACCACATATTCTCCGTGAGCCTTCCTGGAACCGTTTCCTTGGAAGACTACCCCTAACTATTTGAACTGGGAGACCTGCTCAATCTTATGATGGTTTATCATCCATGATCTGGTTTTTGGACTTTTTGCAAAAGTCATGATTTTTGTTTTTTGATAATTGATCATCAGATCTTCTTCCTCGCGGTATTCAGTCAACTTCCGCAATGCTCTTGTAAGCCCAATTGGAGTCCTTGAGATAATAGCGGCATCATCTGCATATAGTAAAGTAGTTATATGCCTCCCCGCAATTTTGAGGGCATGAAAATTGGTCTACCATTGAATACATGTAGAAGTTGAACAAAAGTGGGGCGAGAATGCAGCCTTGCTTGACCCCTTTTTTTGTTGGAACAGCCTTTGTAAGGTGGCCATGAGCACTACATCTGACCTTAAGGGAGGTGTCCTTATATAGAGTCTGAATGAGTAGGAGCAGGCGCCTATCAATGTTGGAGACCTCTAATTTCTTCCATAGTTTGAGTTTGACCCTCGAGATAGAGTCAAACGCTGCCTTAAGGTCTATAAAGGCTACATAGAGCAAGGTGACCTTGTTTGAGATATATTTCTCGATGGGATGCTGTAGTACCAAGCATTGATCTATGGTAGAGCGACTCTCCCTGAAGCCTGCCTGCTCCTCTGCCAATATCATATCCTGTTCCAGCCATGCTTTAAGCTTCCTATATAAGTGCCTGGCTTATAATTTACCGATAGTACTTAATAAACTGATGGGCCTGTAATTTGCGGGGTCATCTCTCTTTCCCTTCTTGAATATAGGAACAATAATGGCAGAGCCCCAATCTTCTGGTATCTGCCCAGTCATGTCAATATAGGAGAACAGTGATGCTAGAGCTGGGGCCCACCATTCTAAGTTATTTTTGAGCACCTCTGGAGGGATCAGATCTTCGCCTGGTGCTTTGCCCATTTTCATCTGGGCAGCTAGAACATAAATTTCTGAAGACAAGACCAGGGGCCAAGGCGGAGTATCTTCAGGGGCAATATTACAGGCCACATGGGCAGTATCAGAATCCTTGTATAATTGATGGAAATGCTTCTCCCAAGCCTTTGGATGAATATAGCAGTCTGGCAATGTTGGTCCACAAATTGGCGAGATCTTTATCAACCACCGGAACATGGTTGGATCCTTAGATTTGGCTGCTTGAATCAGTTTCGCAGAGTTCTCCTTCCAAGCCTTTTTTTTTCTTTTGTATCAGCAGCTGTTTGTAGGATTTTTTCTGTTCAAGAAGATCTTGAGCCGCCTTCAGATCAGAACTAAATTTATACTTTTGATAGGCCTTCTGTAAGCCTTTTTTTTTTTTTTTTGCTTGCACACATTCCTTATCGAACCAGGGCTTCAAGGGTGGATGGTGCCGTTGTTGAGGCACCCTTACTGTCTGAGTGAAGGCTTGTTTCAGTTCTCCGGGCTAACTCCTGATATAATTCCACCGGGCACATTATTTGGGTGTTAAGTATTAGAGATGTCCTAATGTTTTGCATGTTGTCGGGTGCAAGTAATTCCATGTCCATCCTTGGGGTCCATTGGACATGACAGTAAGCTTCCCCCTCAGGGAGTATCATAGGCATATAGCAATTGGCACTTTGTAGATAGGGGTGCGGGGCTTTCCAAGTCAATAAGATCGGGAGATGATCACTGTAAAGTTTTGGGATGACCTCCATGTCCTTCAAAAAGGGAATCAAATTTGTTGATACAATGAGATAGTCTATTTGACTCATTCTGATTCCCGCCAGATAAGTAAATTCTGCAGGATGGTCTTTCCCGAATGCACCATTAAGAGTGTGCAGGTTGAGCCTTGTAGTCAATTGATGTAGTAAGAGCCCAGAATAGTTAGATTTTATATCTTTAGATTGTCGAGTAAATGGAAAGCCATTTATGCTAGGTGTAGGTGGATAAGCTTTTTTCTGGGAATATAGGGCATGATCACTTGGACCCATCCTGGCGTTAAAGTCTCCTCCCAAAATCGCATATGTATTGGGATAGGATTGGAGCAGATCTGCTACGTATGTTTCAAATTCTGCCCAAATTTCCCCAGTCTGTAATTTCTTCTTTTGAGGGGGAAGATTTATTATCAATAGATCCCATTGATCAAAATGAGCAAGGACAGCCATTGCATGTTGTTTATTGGATGGCAACATCCTTGTGCTTATGCACAAAGATGTAGCAATTAAGATTCCTAAACCTCCTTTACAACTTCTGTGTCCTTCCCCAGAGACTGCTCCAACAGAATATGATTGAAACCCATTAAACAGCAAATTCCCCTGGATCCATGTTTCTTCTAGCAGTACAATATCTTTGGAAGAGAGATAGTGTTTTGATTCAGGGTCCTGCAGGATTCCAGCCCAGCCGTTTATATTCCATGTTGTAAGGCCAGTTTTATTTATATGCTGGTTGTTTGCATGTCATTGGAACTCAGGAGTGATACTTTCCAACTCCTGGGCACTGAAAGAGTGAAATTGCTGTGACGAACAGGGTTGGAGTCCGCCCTTTCCTGGGCCAACCCATCACAGCCCCTGGAATGTTGGGAAGGAGTCGAAGAAGAAAAAACTGTTTGAGGATGGGACAGTTGCAGGAAGACTGGGCCAGAGTGGGGAGCCGGAGGGAGGTTTGGAGTGAAAGGGAGAGAAAGCTGTAAGAATCCAGGGAAAAGTTAAGAGCTGATACAAATGTAACCAAGTTAGCTGGGAATGTGAGGCAATCTGCTCTTTTTGTGATAAAGAGAAGCCTGTAAATACATTGTTTTTTTCCCCCTTGTTCATGTTAACCCCTTTCCTAAGCCTAGTCTGTCAGGGAGCCTAGTCTATCAGGGTCCCAGCCACATACCATCATAGACACAAAGATACACCACTTGTCCATTTACCTAAGCACTTTATTCCCTTTAAGGAAAGCCTTGGGAGTGAAGAAGGCTTAAGGTGGGCAACAGGAGTCTTAGGTTACTGAGAGGTAACCTGGGAGCTGGCTCTGTCACAGCTGCATTGTTCATTTCATTTATGAATTTTCATATTCTTCAAATCTGATGACTTCTATGACTTCAGCATCAGATCAATGTCAAACTAGTTCATTCCTGTCAGAACCTAAATTTTGGTGGCTTTCTGGAGTCTCCCCCAAAGACCTTTTCCAACCCAAGATCCTTTTAATTTGAGGTGCTTGGAACTGGGGCTTTATACATATATTGTTTTTTTTTAAAGTCCTCTTCCATTAGGAACATAGGAAGTTACCTTATACTGAGTTAGACTATGGGTCCAACTAGCCCAGTATTATCAACACTGACTGGCAGCAGCTCTCTGGGATTTCAGGTAGGATTTTTTCCAGCCCTACCTGGAGATGCCGGGGATCGAACCTGGGACCTTCTGCATGCAAAGCAGGGCCTCTACCTCACTGAGTTCCAGCCCCTCCCCCATTGAGTTGCAGTTCTGCCCTTGGTGTTTTGTATCCTTGGTATTTTGGAGCTTGGTTAATTTATAGCTGGGCAAGAGGGAGCTGAGGAGGGATAGAGAGGTGCATATAGATCTCATGTTTCTAACGACACTGGTACACCAGTGGATTCACATACAGGAGGGTGACAGGCCTCTGTTGAGTACTTTGATGAGATTGAAGGCTTCTGTCTAGCAGGCAACGGTCCAGCAGGATTGCATCCTAAAACCCATAAACAAGTAACAGAATTAAAACACCAGAGTGATAACTTCATTTCCAATGTTTAAAATACAGTAACCTTCCAATATTTAAAATGTGTGCTATTAAAATGCTGGAGAGAATAGAAATATCATAACCAGACCCCTGGAAGATAATACATGCATGCCCATGGGAGTCCAGAGACTCAGTAGGCTGTCAGGGTGGAAACTGACCCAATAGAGCCCCAGAGCAGTTCTGATTCTGAGGAGGAACAGCAATCCGTGGGAGAGGAGCTCGCTCATCTCTCACAAGCACAGCAGCTGGCACAGATTCCTCCTGCCAGCATTCCTGGGATAGATAGTGACCCTGGCAGTGAGAGAGCACTGGAGGGGGGCTTGCTGGACACTCGGCGCAGATGCAGGGAGCAGCGACAGATAGAGGGCACAGAAAGGAGGTGTAGCGCTCGTTTGGCGTGCAAACAACGGTCGCGTCCCGAGGACCCAAGGGAAAGAGGGAGGATCTCTCCCTAGCCCATAAGTTCAGGGTTTTCCCATGATTCTCCTTCAAATGGGGACCAACTGCCTTATCTGGAGCTTAGGCTACTCTGCTATCTTTCCCCAGTGCTGTTCCTTGCTTTGTCGCTAGTGATTAGTATTCTGAAAGGGTCATAAAGGAATAAAGGAATAAAGTCTCGGAAAGAATTCCTTGCCATCTGTGTCCTGATTTGGCTATTGGTGGGGACTGCAAGAGGCAGCTAGGGCACTCCTGACATAGGCTTTCCACATCTTTTTTTGCCAGCAAGATAGCTGGCTTTGTACCATTTTAGGAGGCCTTGACTGCTGTGCATTGTACAGGAACTGGCTATGCCAACTTTAAATGTTCACCTATTATCATGAACTTTGTAAGCATTAGCTCAGACATTAAATAGCCATTTAGTAAAATACCATATTAGGTATTTACTCATATTTGAATATTTTGCTTGGCTGCAAATGCTATGAATGGTCTGAAACAGAACTGTAACCCAGCCAGAACAAGGCAAAACATCAGCAACAACCACCCACCATTTGTTTAATGAATTGTATAATTTGACCTTGGACAGCCCTCGTTGAATTTCATAACTGTGTGGGTGGGCTGTGTGCCAAAATGGACTGAAGGAGAGAGCTGTCCCATTCTGTGGTCCCTTGAGGCTTTCAGCGGAAGCTGGTAGCAGATCAAGGCAGGAAGAAAGAAGGACCTTGAATAGCTCCAAGTGGGTTCTGCTGGCTAGAACTCTCCCTGACTAGGACATTAGGAGGATGTTGTCTCAACAGGGAACTAAAGCCAACTGAAGCCTCATGTAGGCTGACAAGACCTGTAGTGTGGTCAGATCTACCCCTCCTGGAGGAGCTGACTGGATTGTTAAAGGCTACCTGATTTTGTAGCCTGACACATCTGTGAGGTTGGACAGGTGGAGATTTTCCAGGGACTCATCATTACAAAAGGAAGAAAGATTAAAAATATTAAGAGTTCTTTAAAGAAAACTTTATTCGTATTATATTTTTCTATATAAGACCTTTTATAGAGAGAGTTGTGGAAATTGTAATATTGAATAGCTAATCACTGAGGACTTATAGGCCTGCCAGTAGATGGTAAATAGAAAATGGGCAGAGGGGAAAAGTTCATTGGTCACATGAGTCGCCTGACCGCCCAACACAGTTTTAGTAGAGATTATGATTTGACAGTTTGCTGCTTCTGATAGTCTTAACAGGCAAAACCAATTTTCTGATACATTGTTGAGGAAAAATGAATGCACTGTTTCTATACTCAGGGGGAAACTGATGTTGAGAGAAGGAAAGGTATATGGAGATACTGCACTGTAGAGTTGGATTCTAAACAAATTCTACACTTTCCTCATGAAAGCTACATATTGACGTGATTGTGCCTACATAGGCAAGAAGTGTACTGCAGTGGTAGAACATCTTCTGATGCTTGTTCCTGGATTCGTAGAGATAGGGGAAAGCATAGGAAGCTGTCTTGTGCTGAGTTGGTCCATTGGTCCATCTAGCTTAGAATGATCTATCCTAATTGGAAGGGGCTCTCCAGGGTTTCAAATAGAAGGCTTTCCCGGCCCTATTGCAAGATGCCAAGGACTCAATCTGCTACCCTCTGCATGAAAAGCATGTACTCTACCACTGAGCTACCCAAACCAGGTGTGTCAGCTGTTCAAGGCAATATCTATAAACTGGCCATATACAGTATTAGTTTGGGGAAAGATGCAAATAATGAAGTTGGAGATTTTCACAGCGTTCGTAGTGTCATGACATATTCATTGGTAAACATATATTTTCCCCCATTCATACTCACTTCCCTCCCTCTCAACACAGACGTGCTTGTGTCATTCGAGGCCAGGTAGTAGCGGTAGATGGAACCCCTCTAGTTGGGGTGAATGTGAGTTTCCAACACCACAGCGACTACGGATATACCATCAGCCGACAGGATGGAAGGTAAGCGAAGATTTGTTCTGTGTCATCTGGTAATTTTGGACTTCATTTCAGGAAAATACTCAGTTAATTCAGTTGCTGTGGAAACTGCTGCAAGCCAAAAAAATATAGAAGAAGCTGTCAACCAATTAAATAATTAAAATTGGATGGCTCATCTGCCCTGCAACTGATTGATTAATTGATTAAATATAAATGAATTTACAATTACCCAAACCATTCTGAGATATTGACGCAAGTATGACATAACTTAACCACTGAAAGGAACAAAAGCTACCAGTTTTTAGGAAGGAAAACATATCTCTAATATTTTATGTTTTCTTTTCCATAATGCAATCATAAACACATCTGAGCAAATATAGATTAAAACAGGAGTGAGCAACTTATGGTCCCCCAGAGGTTTTGAGCTACAACTCCCATCAGCCCTAGCCAGCATGGGGATCGTGGGAGTTGTAGACCAAAACATCTGGATAGCCACAAGCTGCCCATCCCTAGATTTAAAAAAGTAAACATGATGCAATCCATGAATTAAAATCTGCCCTTACTGATTAAAATGGGACCTACTGATGAATCAATTTAATTAAAACCTGCAAAAGTAGAAAAAGCTCATATTCATAGTTTCATGATATGATTTCCCTTTACTGCATCAGCAACGTAAATTCTATAAAACTGCAAGTAAATAATACATTGCAGTGTCAAACCTTGTAAGTAATGGAGCTAATATGTATTCCATATTTTGGGGGTGCTTTTAAAATGCCAGAGATGGACATTATCTAATTATGATTCTGATTTACCTGTCTCTTGACAAAGCTGTAGCATTTAAATGTTATATATACATCCTGTGTAACATTTGCAGAATATGATGGAATATGCATAATGAAGTCTGACTCTCTATCACAGTTGGTTACCATCAAAGAGTTCCAAAAGAGTTACATCCAATAATGGACTGAAGTATCTATTTACAGTCCTTACGATACATGACTGTAGATGTTAAAGTGCTATGATAATAAGCCATATTGCTTCCTCTGTGTCAGGATTCCTTTTGCCCTCACTGAACTTCAAATCCAAATCAAACACAGACAAGAGGCTTCAGTCTACAGCTTTTAATCCATTACCACAAAGGGTCATACAGATGCAAATTCTCAGTGACTCTCAGTCTGCAAGGAAATGCCTTTAGGGGGTTCAAAGGGTAGCTACAAAAGTTGCCCACCCTTTGAAAGAAAGGCGGTCTCACTAGCCTAACTTAAGGGGTAGGAGAAGGTCTCTCTCTCTCTCTCTCTCTCTCTCTCTCTCTCTCTCTCTCTCGTGAGGCTTCTAAGTGCCACTGTTCATGCAGGGCCAATCCAAGTTCCGCCCCGGCCTTCTCTCTCTTGGTTCTGCATTTGCGCCTGGCATCTGTTAATTCAGACTCCCCAAACCCCGCCTCTCCCTGTTCACTATCTCTCACCGGGGGAGAGGGAGGTGAAGAGAGACCCTCCTCCTCCAGCTGGACCTTTGAAACCTGAGGTGCCTGCCTAGCCATGTCTGGACTAGCCTGGGAACAGACCTCCCCCATGTCTGGCAGTTCTTCTTCAGAATCTGAACTACTATCCCACTCCCTGTGCTCAGAAACACTCCTGACACTCCTGACATCATAATATAATGTTATGCCCCCTGCCTCTTCTGGAATACAGAGAGCTCTCTTATGTCACAAGCTACTGGCTCAGGAATAAATACATCTAGGGCCTGCAGCAAAACTTTGGAGTGAGGAGTGCTGCTGTTCGGGATTCCACCCACTAACTCCATTCTGCTCCCTTTCTCCCTATCACCTGCACCTAGTTTTCTATCCCCCCGCAGCTGTCAATCAGCATTCCATGCCCACTGACCATGCTCACCCTTCATTGGGTTGTTTGGGGGATTCCTCCTTCCAGGGCCAGCATCAAGGTTAGGTATGGTCGGGTACCTGCCAAGGGTTCACACTGTAACAGGGGCCCACTGACAAGAGCCCCCTAGAGTTGCTCCTCCTCTTCACCACTGCAACCTGCTTGTTCACCTGCCTCTTGTTCTGGCCCAGACAATGGTGGTAGTGAGGAGAGGCAGCAGTAGATGCCGCTACCTGCTTGCTCACTGGCTCTCTGCCTGTCAAGCAAGCAAGTAAGTGGGTGCACAGGTGAGAAAGAGGATGAGGAGCAATAGCAGATGGTGACAATGGCTGCAAGAAGGCAGACTTGCTGTCCATACTCTCTGCAACTGTGTGTGTGTGTGTTTTAATGCTGCATTTATACTACTTTATTTTTGTTGTTATTAGGTTGATTCCAGCCTTCATAGAATCATAGGGTTGGAAGGGGCCTACAAGACCATCAAGTCCAACCCCCTGCTCAATGCAGGAAGTCTGATTCCCAGGCAGTCTCCCATCCAAGTACTAACCAAGGCTGACCCTGCTTAGCTTCCGTGATTAGATTAGATCAGGCACATCCAGCCCTTAGACATACTTAGGCTAGACCCATTGAAATCAATGGGACTTAAGTGAGTCACAAATAACTTAAGTTCCATTGATTTCAGTGGCTCTACTCAAGGCATAACTAAGTCTGGATGCAACCCACGGAATATTACATGGCTTTATTTCTTGTAGTAAGCTGCCCCGAGAACTTTGTTGTATAGCAGCCTATAAAGACTAAAAATACATGAACAAAATGCAGGGAGAACTTGGTGGCAATACTGATTTAAATGTGTCTGGGCAATGCTTGTATATTTTGTACATTGGTGTTAAATAAAAAAGATTAATAGTCAAGTCCCAGGGCATAGTCTGAAGGCACATGAGGTAGCCACCTTGCTGAAGCTAAGCAGGTCTGGGTCTGCTCAGTGCTTGGAGGGGAGACCACCCGGGAACCGCATGTAGCCACCTCGAGTTTCACAGTGGAATAAAGGAGGGATATAAATGCAATAATAAATAAATAAACAATAAAAAGGTAAAGGTAAAGGTGTCCCCAACCAGTCGTGTCCGACTCTAGGGTGCGGTGCTCATCCCCGTTTCTAAGCCGAAGAGCCAGCGCTGTCCGAAGACGCTTCCGTGGTCATGTGGCCGGCATGACTGAACACCGAGGTGCATGGGATGCTGTTACCTTTCCCGCCGAGGCGGTGCCTATTTATCTACTTGCAATTTCTTGCTTTCGAACTGCTAGGTTGGCAGAAGCTGGGATTGAAGACGGGAGCTCACTCCGTCACGCAGGACTCGGGTCTCGAACCACTGTCCTGCCGACCTTCCGGTCTGCAGTTCAGCGTCTTAACTTTAAAACATTGCAGCTAGATGGGAGAGGAATAGTAACACTGAAGCTGCTTAACTCAAAGGTCAAGTTGGAAACATGGGCTTTCAAATGGGTATTTCTGAAGTTGTATGTGATCAGAGTAAGATAAAATGTTGTGTTTTGTCTTTTCAGTTTTGACCTCGTGGCTCTTGGAGGCATCTCGGTCACCCTGGTGTTTGACAGGTCTCCTTTTCTTTCTGTGAAAAGGACACTTTGGTTGTCCTGGAACAGGTTTATTGTGGTAGACAAAGTAGTCATGCAAAGAATAGAGGTGGAACCACCAACCTGTGACATCAGTAACTTTATCAGCCCAAATCCTATCGTCCTCCCTTTTCCTCTGACATCATTTGGAGGATCATGTCCAGAAAGGGGAACAATCATACCAGAGCTACAGGTAAGAAAGGTGGAAACAGAGTCATATTATTGATAGGATCATAGCAAATCGTTGGAGGACATTTGAATTGATAAATATTTTTGATACACATTAGATAGGTTTGTTATGAATTATTGTGAGAGTAGCTTTGATAAACGTCTGATGTTATGTGCTATTTACTTAGCAAGTGTGTGCGTAAGGAATGATTGGTGCATCTGCAGCTAAAGCGATCGTGTGTTAGGCAAATGTGAAGAGTCCTACTGGAGCAAACTGAAGATCTAACTTGCCTAGCATCATGTTTCCAGCAATCCCTAATCAGAGTTTTTGAGAAGTCCACAAGAAGTGTGTGAAAGCAATAGCTCTGCCCCACTATTGCCCCCACCTTCAGGAACTAGCGTTGATTGGCATACAGCTTCCAAACAGGGAAGTTCTGGTTAGCAATCAAGACTAGAAGCCATTGATAAAACTTTGTCTAAACTACTTTTAAGGCTATTGAAGTCAGTGGCCATCACCACGTCTTATAACAATGAATTCCATGTATATTAACACTAGACGGCTGCTAGAAATTAGTCTGGAGTGGGAAACAATCATGCATGATTATGATGTACTTATTGAGTTTTGTGCCTTCCTGCTCTTTGAGAGAGTGGTAAGATCTGGGCATTGAGTAAGGATGCCAGATGCATGATAGAGATGGCAGCTGAAAACTCAGTGGGAAGGAAGGAGGAACTCAGAAACAGTAACGTTCCTGAAAATTCCCTGAGCACCACACATTTCATATGCTGAAATTGCAAACTCTGTCAAGTCTCCATTGACTTGTGCCTGAGCTTGCTTGCTTATTTATTTACAAGATCTATATACTGCTCTACATCCAATAGGATTCCCGAGTGCTGAACAACGAAAGAAAGAAAACAGAATCAATATACAGAATTAAAATATTTAAAATCAGATTATAACAATAGAACCATGGTTAGTTAATCAGGGAAGACTTGTTTAAACAAAAATGTCCTCAACAAACACCAAAAACAAAACAATGTTGCTGCCTGCCGGACATCAATAGGCAGGGAGTTCCACAGACAGGGAGCCAGTACACCTGGACTGCCTCTTCTGATGGCCTTAGTGACTAGGCAGGCTAGTAAGGGAGAAGGCACTCTCTCAGAAAAACTGGTCCCAAGTTGGTTAGGGCTTTATAACATAAAGGGCTTTATAACTTAAACCTGCCCCGGTAGTCGATAGACAGGAGTGCAGTTCTCTCGGCAAAGGAATGACATGCTGAAAAGGGACAGCTCCTAACAACAGCTGAGGTGCTGCATTCTGTACTAGCTGACGCTCCCAGACCAGTGTTAAGGGCAGCCCCACGTAGAGTGCATTGCAGTAATCTAGCCTTTCCATTCTGGGTTTCAGTCAGAACCAGCCAGAACTCTAGAGGAGCTATCCAACATGCTGAACCTAGTTTGGGGATAGGGTTCAGCACCTTGAACAGCTCCTTTAGAGTTCTGGCTGGTTCTGACTGAAACCTAGAATGGATGTATACCCCCACCACAGTTGGAGCCACCGGCCTCCACTGGACTTGAAGTTATTAGCACCACTGTACCATCACAACCATGCTATCCCGAGCATAATGGATTGTGGAAGAAGCTCCTTTTCACTGAACATATTAGCTGGTTGTGAGAAGCTGTCTCAGCATTTGTGGCCAAAGTCCTCCACCTCGTTTGACATTGTAGTGATGCTTATGCACCTGGGCAATGCGTGAGCTAAGCCACCAAAGAAGCCTGATGGAGTTTTCTCTGACATGATTTGCTGCAACATTAACATAGGCCATCCTTTTTCAGGTGGTCCAGGAGGATATACCCATCCCTTCCAGCTTTGTGAAGCTCAGTTACTTGAGCAGCCGAACATCAGGATATAAAACCTTGCTGCGTATTATTCTGACACATTCTACCATCCCGCCCGGAATGACAAAAGTACATCTTACCATTACCATTGAAGGGAGGCTGGCTCAGAAATGGTTTCCTGCTGCTACTAACCTGGTCTATACCTTTGCTTGGAATAAGACCGATATTTATGGCCAAAAAGTCTCTGGCTTGGCAGAAGCAATGGGTATGCCTCTTTGAAATTATTATAATAATTAGCAATGTGGATACATTACACATATAACAGGCATTTCTGAATATGTCTATTTAATCTGACTTACCTGGTGTGTGCAAGTTTTTCTGTTCCTGTAAGCCGATGCAATATTAAGGATGGATATATTTTATGGTCACAATCACCATTCTCATCACTCCCTTTCATAGAGGGGTGGGCAGCTTCTGGCCCTCCAGATGTTTTGGCCTACAACTGGCATCAGCCCTAGCCAGCATTGCCAATGGTTAGGGATGATGGGAGGTGTAGGCCAAAGCATCTGGAAGGCCGCAAGTTGCCCACCCCTGCTATAATAGCAAACTTATGTGGTGAGTGCCAACTGGATTGGAGCTGAAATAGAGCTACTGAGAAACAAGAGGGATGTATCCTTTTAAACATTACATTTTTATTTCCCTTTTTAATATATGTACATGGATTTGTATACATCCATAGCAGTGTATACATATGAAATGTATCAACTTTCTATCAGTTATACATAGGCATCAACAAAAGCAGATGAAATATCCGAATAAGTATCCATTTGAAGGTGGCATCGATATACCACCCATTTAAATATTGAAAGCATTGTAAAGTCCCCAAGGCATTGCATTACTGGAGCTGAGTGTTTATCTTTCCAGTGCTGTAATATAATTCTTTTAGCTGTCAAAAGGGTGTGGAAAACCCATTTACACTGACCATTTATTAATTTCCATGAAGCAGGTCAATAATTTAAAACAGCGTGTACATCAGTGAATATTAAAGACTGTTCTGGTACAAAATTTGTCTGTGTAATAACCTCCCCCCAAAAAGAAGCAACTATTCGACACTGCCAAAACATATGTTTAAAAGAAGCATTAGATGCATTGCACCACCAGCATTTAGTTCACTTAGACTATCCCTTATTAAAGAGACATTGCAGTGTACAATAGACATGAAACAAATGTTTTTTGCTGAATAAGATGCAGCCTGAGATCCATAGATGTGACAGGCAGATGTCAAAGCAGTGGTCCACTAATTAGGCATGTTGTGGTGGTGCCCACAGCGGTTTCTCAAATTGCCAAAGGTCAAAAAAGGCTGGGGACCCCGACCTAAAGGTGGTGGTGGGGAAAGCAGCCCAACAAAGACTGAGGATGTTCAGTAGCCACAGAATGCCAAATGCCCATTGGAAAAGAAGAATGGAATACTGGGTGGGAGGAGTGGAATGCTCTGCTTGAGCTTTTTAGAGCTTACTCTGTCCTGGAGGAGGGCGTGGCTGGTTGGCAGGAACACTGAACAGGAGCTCTCCTGCAAGAGGGGGAGGATACACACTTGGTTGCACTTGTTCCATCTAATAGCGAACTTGGGAGTTTGAGTGTTGTGGGGGACAGGGGGACAAGGCCACCCAAAAAAGCCCCAAGCCAGTGGTTTCTACACCCTTGGGGAACCCTTAGATATGCAGAATGGAATAAATGTGTAAATTAAAACAAGGCATTTAAAAATACAAATCAGCTTAACACGGACCTGTGAGCTCCCAAACTTACAGGATGTGGGTGGCAGATGAGCTGCGGACAGGGGGCGGAGAAAGAGAGAGAGAGAGAGAGAGAGAAGCAGAATGTGGTGATGTCATGGAGCCAATTAGATTTGGTTCTGTGCTGCCATCAGTGAGTGCAATGGAAGCTAAATTACTCTCCTTGAGAAGCCTTGACCCATCTCACCGTGCAAATATTTGTACCCTTTCAAACATGCCCAGAAAATCAATATCTCGCTCGCTCGCTCTCAATCTCTCTCTCTCTCTCTCTCTCTCGCTCTCTCGCTCTCGCTCTCTCTCTCTCTCTCTCTCACACACACACACACACACACACACACTGTGAGCCATAAAAATGTTTGTGAAATACATCCTGCTGGTTTAGCTTTGTTTTCTTTCCAGCAGGTAGTGACTACTTTTGATGCAGTATGAGGAAAAACCTAACTGACTGGCACATAAAGGGGGGAATAGGCCACCGGGGAGGATAAAAGCCCAGTCAGTGCAGCTTAGTCTTTCCTGCTCCATCTGGATTCCTGTCAATGGGAGTCATTCCTGATCCTGCCCTGACTTGGAAGCCAATTCTCTCTTACTTTATTCTAAAGCTAAATATGATACCAACATTAATTTTGGAAAGGAAATTGGCCCATGTCTCATGTGCTGCTTGTGTATGTTTTTGTGTCATAGGAAAAACTGGGAATCTTGTACATACCTCATTGGGTCTCATTCAAGTTTCAGCCAGAAAGAAATGTATCCCTGTGCTGCTCTTAAGAACACTAGAACAGCCATGCTGGATCAGACCAAGAGTCCATCTAGTCCAGCATTCTGTTCACACAGTGGCCGACCAGGAGCAAGCAAGACATAAATACAACAGCAGTGTTCTGCTCATGTTCCCAAGCAATGGGCATACAGAGGCATATTGCCAATGATAATGGAGGTATAATTTATAACCTTCATTACCAGTAGCCATTGATAGCTTTATCTCCCATTTATTTATTTATTTATTTATTTATTTATTTATTTATTACATTTCTCGCCCTTAGAGGAGGACCTTAGCTGTTGAACATAGTGTATGAGTAGGTTCCATGGATTTCTCTAATCTTCTTTTAAAGCCATCCAAAGCGGTGGCCATCAGTACATCTTGCAGTAGCAAATTCCATAGTTAAATGATGTGCTGCATATAGAAGCACTTCTGTTTATCTGTCCTGAATCTCCCACCATTCAGCTTCATTGGATCTAGTATTATGGTGGGGGGGACCTCTCCCTACCCATTTTCTCCATCCCATGCATAATTTTACACACTTCTATCATCTCTTCCCTTACTCACCTTTCTTTCTAAGCTAAAGTGGCCCAAATATTGTAACCTTTCCTTGTGGGGGAATTGTTCTAGCCCCTTGATCATTTTGATTGCGGTTTGGTTGCCCTTCCTCTTGGGTGAAAAAAACATAGCCAGTTCTTCAAAAGACTGATGTTTTGCAAGAAACATCCCTCTCTTGACGTCTTGTAAGCTAACAGATGCCAAAAGGTATGAAGTCGCCAGCTTATGCCTTAGCATTATCAAGATCTTGTGCTTTTTTCGTTGAAACTCATATCTCTGCTACCATGACTGCTATAATGAAAACTAACGTTGGTTGACTCCACCTCTTGCCTGTTGTAACAATGGGTTCAATATAAATGATGTCTTCCATCATTTTTGTATTGTATTTTTGCATTTCTATTATGGCCTGTGGCCAATATGTAAACAGAACTGAATTGTTCTTAAGCTACGTTCAGGCAGATGTCTCAGTATAAGAGGTGCACTGCTCCCCTTCTTATTACCACCCCCAATTTCTTATTTCCTTGTTGAACATCCCTGCATGTTCTACCTCTGGAGTGCATTTGTGCCTGGGTATCCAACCGCCAAACGTCAGATGCAATCCACTTGGGTTAACTCTTCTATATGGCAGTCAAGACTACCAACATCTGAAAAACATGTTTTACCCTGTTGGTCCCTCAGGCATCTATGCACACCTCTTTGTGCATGCCACAGAGATGATGAAAATAATAAATTGGGCAGAATACTGCCATCTGGGGAAGGCTGTAAAAAGTTTCATAGTACCTTTTGAAATGTTAACTAGAGGAAACCAGGGAAGGAAGAGGGACAAAGGTGACTTTAAAAAACACACACTGTTAACTCTTCCTGCCCACACCACCACAACAATCAATTTTGGTTTGGAGGGGAAGGAAAGGGGACAACGTTAATAACAAGAGTCTTTTGTCCCATTTCTTCCCCCCAGAACTCCCAGATTCTGGCCAATAACAACTGCTTCAGGGCCAAATAAATCCAGAGCCTCCGTTCACATTTAAAGCAGTCTTTTTCAAGAGAGATTTGGGCTTGAGACCTTTTGGCATGCTGTCTCAGAGCCCAGTTCTCCCTCCCCTTGCAGTGGCTTTGAAGCCAAAGAGAAGGCTGAGTAAGCAACATCTCTTTGGCTCAAATTCCTACTCTTGGAATTGGAAATAGGTGGCTAGGTTCTGGGGACAGCCCCTGGCTGAGATCAGACATAATGCCAAGCTGTGGTTTACTGCACTGGCGGGCAACAGGTGCCCTCTAGGCTGCATGTAGCCCCTGGTGCACGCCTCCTCCCGGTGCAGCCACTGCTGCCCCCCGCTGTCCCCACAAATTAAAAAAAATGATGCACTATGCCGCCATTAGCAGGGTTAGTTTTAAAAAGTGTTCCACAATAAATCAGAACCAAGTTAGAAAGAGCAGGAACACTTCTCTTTGCTGCTTCGTTTTGGTTGGAGGAGGTGGACACATTGGTGCCAAATCACAGCTACCTTAAAATGTTGGATTTCTCCACTGATTTCTTTAGATAGCTCTGACTGCCAATCCTGGGGACAACCAGAGAGTGACTTGTTCAGACAATGGTTCTTTCCTGTGTATGTGTTTATGTGTCTGTCTGTCCTCCCGTTCCAGCCATTCCATTTCCCTCACTGCAGTTGTGGGGGGAGGGTGAGGGGGGGGGGGTCCCTCTCAGTCTTTGAACATTCCATGCAGTTCAATTAATAAGGCTGTTCAGAGGGTTTTCCCCTGCTTAAGTTTTTCTTTTCTTGTGCATTACTTGGGGTTACTCCATATCTGCCAATACCTCTCTTTTGGCCACGGCAGTGTGGTTTTGGCTACGTAAGCACAGGCACTCAGATAAGTGTGTTTGTATTAGTATGCAGTTATTTATTTTATTTATTTATAATACTTGTATACTACTTGATATAATATATCTACACAGTTTATATGCTAAAATATTAATATCAGTTATATAGTTCTCTCTTATCTGACATGTTCTTTGGTGGAGCAAGTTTATTTTCTAGCTTTGCAACTTATGCCCATTACACAGCTACACAACTTGTACCTTCTATTCCATGCCACTTATTCTGGGTTTCAAAATGTAACAAGAGTTACTTTATTATTTAATATTATGGGCTGTTAATAGTATAAACAATGTTTCATTGGCTTCAATTTAACTGTGTGTGTTGTGTTGTGTGGAGTTCACCTTGCATTTTATTTGGGTTGATAGTTAATTTCTGGCTGCATCTCCACTGCTTTTTCTTTTCTTTTCTTTTTTGCAACCAGTAAGGTTGCTTTGTTTAATGCATATTCAGCTTTTCTCAGCAAAGGATTTGTTGGGGCGGGGGGAGAATAGGTAGAGAGCCAAAGCGTATATAATTATTTTATCTCCTTTGATTCCAAGAAAGTTTCCTCATTAAAAATTCCAGTAAAATTAAAGAGTCACTTCAAATAATGATGCCATAATGACTGCATAATACTGAACAGCCATGGAATGAAATAGCAAATTTCATAGAAACTCTTTTTCTCCTCAAGTGCTCTAGACTAAAGAAGATGGGGCGGGGGGGGGATTAAAAATGGAGAATACTCATCTTTTTTTTGCCTTCCAGCAAGATCTATTAGCTTCAAAGTAATGGATTAGAGAGAGCAAGGTTAGGGGGCAGATGGGATGGTAGCTCCCTGATATAGATGAAACAGGAGGTCTGTCTGCCGCAGGTATGATGAAGTAGCCCCTTGCATTTGCTCCTAAACCCAACACATCAGCAGCTGTGACAACTCTACCCGTAGGAGCAGCACTTTTCCCGCACTGATGAATCGTCGGAAGGGGAGCAGGAGGAACATCTGAGTTCGATCCATGTATCCTCCCGTCAAACAGAACAATGTCACAAGAAAGAACACTGTCCCCAGGAAGCAGAACACTGCTGTGACACTTCCAGAGTTGATATGAATTGGTGGAGCTGGGGGGGGGGGGAATCTAATCAATTATTGAGCCTAGCTAGTTGATTAAAGAGAATAGCTAGATACCATGCTAAGAACCCCTCCACCCTCAAGGGAGGAAAGAGCTCTTTCCCAACACCTGGTACCTGAGTACTTTAACTGCCTGGCACCCTGGAGAGCAACTGCCAGGAGGATAATACTGCGCTAGATGGACAAATAGCCTGACGTGTTATAAAACAGCTTTCTAATGTTCCTCTCATTTCTCTGCACCGGGCTAGCTGATTTCAGCATTTTTATTCCTTCCTGGATGTGCAGGACAGCTCTTACTGATTTATTTTTCTTTCTTTTTTTAAAAAAAGATTTTGTTAATTTTCCAAAACAAAAATCAACAAACCAACAACAAGAGAAAATTGAAGCAAATAAATTAAACACACACACACACACACACACACACACGATGTAAATCTAATTATTTAAAGAAGGTTATACATTTAGAATTATATTTTCCCTTTATCTTACAAACCAAGACATAGGTGGAATCTATAGGCTGCTTGGAGGTTTTCTTTATAATTTTCACCATAACACATTATATTTAGTCTGTTTCCCATAGACTGAGGAAAGGCTTTGACAAATACTGCTGTGAATGTCCCTGATCAGTATATAAAATAAAATCCTGCCATATTTTATAGAAGTCAGATGTTTTTGTTTTCTTACTGAAGAATAAATCAATCTTGCTAGTTATAGCAACCTTCCCAAGCCCTGGGTGGCTGGGGGATGCTGGGAGTTGTAGTCTAACACATCTGCAAGGGACCAGGTTGGGGAAAGCTGAGTTACAGCTTTCACATGTGTCAATGAAGGAAGTGAAATGCTCATTCACAACCTGAACACTTCCCTCCAGGAGCCGGAGAGCAATTATAACCTTTAGCTTCCCAGAGATCTCGCACACAAACTTCTCGCATCTCTGCATGTGCCACATTACCAGCAGGCACACAGTAACAGGCTCGGGAACCTATGATACATCAGTTCCAACAGCAACCATTTTACTCTGCCTTCTTCAGGGGACTGAAACAGAAAAGAGTCTGGCACACATAAAGCGACTTTCCATTGCTACGACTAGTTCTGTGGCTTCCACTGTTCTGGTTGACTTTTGTGTTTTCGGAAGAGTTGTCTCTCTTCATTTCCGTTGGAGGGAAAATCTCCACTGCTTCCTAAAGGATGCAGTAGCTGCTGATGCAGTAACTTCCATCCCTGACCTGACTACCTACAGTGTCAATTTTCCTGGTCATTAAAAAAAAAAAAAAGTCACACTAATATGCTTATTCAGCCTCTTATCAGCAACGTAGCTGATAAAGCTGCTTGTTTTGCAGCTTTATATTATACATACTTCATACCCACCATCACTACAGCTTTGCTACCAATGCATTTATTTTTGTTCATTTGTTTTATTTAAAATCTTTCTTGGCCGCCTTTCAGGGCCGAAGCCATCCCAAGGCGACTTTCAGCATATATACTTGCTGATGTACTTTTTGCAACTGAAAAAAAAACTGGATCATTTGCAGCAAAGTTTTGCTTTTTCCTTTTGTCTACAGCAGGATGTTTTGCCAGTAGTTTTGTCAATAGGCAATGGTTCTTTTGTGGACACTGAGAGACAGTGAACACACCAATGGGTGAAGGAAAGAAGTTTGTTTAGCTAAAATAGGCTAATAAAGGAAGAAAAAAGCAAGACAATGCATTCAGACAATAAAACTTACATTCTTTAAGTCACTGGGAATCCCATACTGTTATCAGAGAACAGCAAATCAGAAAAGAGTAGGGATGTTGGAGAGATCTGCAATGGAACCAAATGAATTTGGCTTTTCATTAATCCAGTCCACAGATTCCGCAGCAGACTGGCTTCTCTCCTGTCAGATGGATTCCGCAGACTCGCAGACCCATTTTCTAACTTTCCTGAATTTTTGTCATAGAGTAAACACAAAATAAAATACCTGGCAAAAAAAAAAAATGTGCATTTCCCCCAGGCTAAAGTGTGAAAATGTGCATTGGGGGAATTTGCATATTTTCACATGTGCGACTTTGCACAAATACACATTTGCACACATTCAGAAACCAAAAAAAATCCGATTTCGTCGATGGGTGGACGACGGAATGAAAGGTGCCTGACAATACATGAAAAACAGACAGAATGGATTTAAAAGAGCAGTGATGAACAGCTCCAGTGACCTGCCCCGTAACACCAGTCTTAGCCTACAGTGAGGATCTGGATTGGTAGAGTCCCAGGGAATTATATACTCTCCCCTTGATCCTCCCATTCTGTACATGGCCCCATGGCTCTGTACTTTCTACATTCTTGTAAACTGGAAAACAACCAGACTCAACAACTATCAGGCAGCCAGCCCAACACAGATAGCTCCCATCTGTGCTCTTGGCTGGCCTTGAGATTCTGCCAATCTCCTAGCTTTATCTCCTAGCTCAAGCACAACATCAATGGCCTTAGCCCTGGTAACTAGCATAGCTACCCCCGCTCATCAGCTCAACCAACAGGCACAATGGCACTCTAGACATGGACAATGGAACTGGTGCACCTCTAACTCCTCGAAATACAATGGTCTTCCACATTTCCACTACACAGGGGTGCAGAACCAAGGGCCTGAGGGCCAAATCTGGCCTTCCTGGATTCCCAATCCAGTCCTCAAGAATTCCCCAGATCACAATGCCATTTCCCCCCAACCATTGATTATTTGGTGATTTCTTGGCTGTTGTGCAGTTTTTTCCCCAGTCTAAATGCCTCTCCTAAGACTAAGTTGCTGGCAGTATGAGCTTTAAGCTAAAATATGCTGATTGTTTGACTCTACCTCTTTTGAGCCCACTCACTACTGGATTGCAGCCCCTGAGAACTCCTCTGACATGCAATTCGGCCCTTGGGCTGAAAAACATTCCCCGCCCCTGGTCTATAGAGATCTAGTTTTCAGGGACAAGAGCCACCGAGATGGAGATTCACTATGGGAGGGTGGTGGAATAAGGTTTGGGATTAGTTTGAGGAAGGGATAGGAGGGTGCTGTTCCGGTGTGCCTAATGGGGCTTGCTACACCATGGCCACTGGATTTATTTCATTATCAGCAGAAATATGGACTAGTGGTTGAACCTTCCTTGTTACTTGATGCCCAATCTCTTGTCCTCTGGTGGCTCCCATTCCATTGATATTGTGATAGGGTCTGCCCAAGAGGAAATATGGATGGATGGCAAAGTGTGAGCATCACCAATGCTTTTGAGGATGGGAAGTAATGGCTCTGGATTTCTGATGGCCCTCAGGCTCCTCCCCCAGTGAGATTGATCCTTATTCTTTTTCTCATCATTACTACCACTTGCTTGCTAGGCAGAGAGTCAGTGAGCAAGCAAGGCAGTGGCATCTACTATTCCTCCTCCTCACCACCTCCAATGTCTGGACCAGAGTGAGAGGCAGGTGAACAAACAGGTTGCAGTGGGGAAGAGGAGTAGTAGCTCCAGGGGGCTCCTGTCAGGGGCCCCTGCTGGGTTGTGGGCCCTGGGCAAATGGCCAGACATGCCTCCCTTTGATGCTGGCCCTGAGGTTAGGGGGTGCAGGGAGGTCTCTAGTTATCATAGAGGGCTAAGCAAGTTCCCAGCTGGTCATGTGTCATGACATCAGGATTGTTCTCAGTTTTACAAATAGCAGATGACACTGGTGCACCCTCTTACATCAGTGTTCCCATTTGGCTTACCTGGTGGTAGCAACAGGTGATTGCACTCTGATTAGCTTCAGATGGCTTGGTCCAGGAGCCACCTTTTATTTTCCCACAATGCCCTCAACATAGTAGCACTCCAGGGAATAATGGGAATTAAAACAGCAACTCCGGGACCTAGCCATTTTTTAAAAGGGGAGCCAAGGGCCCAGGACCCATTAGCTGCCCAAGGATGCCATATGCTGATGGTAGGGATTCTGGAGAAATCCATTGCGGGGGGTGGAGGTCAACAAGTTTTCCTAGGCTCGGGCCCCCGGACTTCATTTTGGTACCTGCTGCAGCTCCCAACTCAATCTGTATCCAGTCAGGCCAGTTTGCGGATTTTCCGGGAATTTTGCTCATGGGGGGCTGCAATTTCTGCAAATTTCTGAGTAATTTGCACAAATTATGACTACATTTATATGAATTACAGCTGAATTTGCCCAAATCCACCCATAATTTCTGCAAACGTCCCCAAAAAAGGTGCAGAAAAGTTCCCAAAGTTTGGGGAACAGCCTGCAACTTGGCTCACAGATGCAAAGTGAGTTGGGCATGCCACAGAACTCCATTGAGCCAAAAAAAAAGTCAGATTTCCCAATTCCGAACATCCCTAGCTGATGGTGCCCTGTCTGGGTTTCATGGATTTATTCCCAAATAAGTGTACATGGGAGCCTCAACTATTGAGACAGAACATTCCTCCTCTGAAGAATAAAAGTACACTCTGCAGAACAAACTACCAATTAACTGATCATAGGCTTACCCTAGGAAACTGGTGGAAAACCAGCCTATAATCATATATTCTTGATTATCTCTTTGCAGTGTCAGTAGGTTATGAGTATGAGACTTGCCCTGACTTGATTCTATGGGAGAAAAGGACTGTGATATTGCAAGGATTTGAGTTGGATGCATCAAATCTCGGAGGTTGGTCCTTAGACAAACACCATATTTTGAATACACAGAGTGGTAAGTACATTGATTATCAATAAAGCAGCATGGAAAGGGTTGTTGGTTTTTGTCAAGATGGAAATTATGAATAGAATTATGAACTTGAACAATCTATAAAGGAAGTATTAATGTGTATTTAAGATCTTTAGTAAAACATCTGGGTGCCAAATCAACGTGGTTAAATCTGAATACGTGTATATTAATGCAGGTAAGGAAATGGCTCTATCATTGAAATGGGAATAGGACATAACCTAGACAAAAAAATGATTCATGTATGAAAACCAGTCAGGTATCTTGGTATATTTGGGGGGAAAGCAACGGGTGTGTGGGGCTGGCTTCCTTGGGAGATGGTGATACAAGGGGCCAGGAGGGCCACAGCTGTGTCTGGATGTTTGTACGTGTGTGTGTGTGTATGTGTGTGAAGGGGGGTGGACTATGATGTGGGCCCCAGGAGGTTTCCTGGGTGTCAGTTTCATGCTCAAGCTGAAAAAGATTCCCCACCCATAATCTAGATCAACCCTCTGCTGAATGCATGTCTACAGTGCAGAATGCATCTACGGCATACCTGACCGATGGCTGCCCACCTTCTGTTTAAATACTTCCAGTGAGGAGACCACCAATCTGTTATACTGTCAAGCAGCTCTTACCATTAAGATGTTTCTCCTAATGTTCAGCCAAAGTCTGCTTCCCTGCAATTTCTAGTCCTGCTCTCTGGAGGAACAGAGAACAAGTCAGCGCCACCTTCTGCATGATTGCCCTTGTCTTGTTTGATGACAGCTATGATGTCTCCCCTTCATCTTCTCCTCTCCAGACTAAACATACCCAGCTCTTTCAACTGTTGCTCATACAACTTGTGTTTCAGACCCCACCATCCTATCTGCCCTCCTCTGGGTCCAGTTTGTCCATGTCCTTAAAACGTGGTGCAACTAGATAACTGCTGGAAAGGCAACATGGTTGTCTTATTTATCTGAATGTCTCATTACTAGAAGGGATTTGATGTTTGCTGGGCCAGAATGAAATGTTTCTGTAAGCAGCTATTTTAAGGCCATTGTAGATCAGAATAGGAAATCAGATATGGGACAATAAAAGCCATCAGATATGGTTCCTAAAAGACAGCAGTGCTTGAACCTGAATTGACTTGAAGTGTGTGTGTGTGTGTGTGTGACTAGACTACAATTTGGGAGAGTCGGGGGACAGGGTTTGTGGATTTCATTAACCCCCTCTTTGCTTGTCCCCCCTAATTTGAGCACTGGGGGAAAAGCAAAGCCCTTACTCTCAAACTTCATTAGCTGAAAGGTCAAAAATAATTTACCACTTGATCTCCACTAAAAACTCAAGAGCTTCTCTCATCAGTTTGAGCCATGGAAAATATATGTTTAGGGTTAATGCTGTGATTCAAGCCTTAAAAATATCACTGTGAATTCCAAGCTGCACTGTTACATATTGACATGTGGGGAATTGAAAGGAATACAGTTTGAGTGACTTTCTCATGTATAGATTTCTTTCTTCCAAAGTTTGCAGCAGTCAATTAAACTAGATAATGTGTTCTATCTGGACGTAATTGCTAGGGCAAGAGGTTGAGAAATGTCAACTGTATTTGCAAAAATAACACCAAGAATGCAATTAAAATAATGATGCGATCTCGCTTCCCCCACCCACCCACATCAAACAGCATTCTTTCAATTTCTAGGCTGCAATTTCATAATCACCTCAGTCACCGTTCCACTTCTCCAAATACTTTGCTAACGGTCTCCATTATTAACATTCATCCATTTATGCACTTACATGTGCACACAAAGGGTAGAATCCAACTGAAGCCTTAGTAAAGGCTGAGTAGAGCCATTGAAATGAATGGGACTTAAGTTAATCATGACTGATTTAAGTCCATTCACTTCAGTGGGTCTATGCTAAGTAGGACTTTAGTTGGATTCTACCCATACAAATCACTTTAACCAAATCAAAGCAAAATGCTATGTATTTCCATATGCTATCATTGGGTTCTTTTCCCTAAGCAGAGCTTAATCTGACCAGGACTTGGAAGGGACTCCACTTTGGATCCTCTTTCTGCTCAAATAAAAGAGAAGTTTTGCAACTAGGAAATTCAATCTGATCTGGCTGCAATAGTTCAAACATCTCCCTTTCACTGGGCATGATAAAATAGTACCATTTTGAGGATAATCTAGTGGATCTAAGGGTTTTCCTCATACAGCATTGCCCAGAAAGTGCTTTCAGCAGTTTTAAGGCCAACCTACATGATATGCAGGAGATTAGATCTCCTAACATTTTCATTTTTAGTGGAAAGCAGCTATTGTGTGCACTGGGGGGAGGGGGGAGGGTCCAACATTGACTGAAGTAGCAGCACTAGGGAGGAGGCAATGTGTAAACCTTTTCCCCTGCAGTTTTCCCAATCTAAATGTGCTGTTATCCTTGCTGGGAGAAAAATACAGGTACCTATATTGTACCTGTACTAATTTCCTAGTAGGGTTAATACCAGTTTTAAAGCCAGGGGTGGGGGAATTTTGAATGGGAAAACTATATGGGGAGGAAAACATTCAGGATTAAATACCCCCTCTTCTGTCCTTGGGGCCGCGGTGGCTTAGTGGTTAAGACGCTGAACTGCAGACTGGAAGGTCGGCAGGACACAGCAGTTCGAGACCCGAGTGCCGCGTGACGGAGTGAGCTCCCGTCTTCAGTCCCAGCTCCTGCCAACCTAGCAGTTCGAAAGCAAGAAATTGCAAGTAGATAAATAGGTACCGCCTCGGCAGGAAAGGTAACAGCGTTCCATGCACCTCGGTGTTCATTCATGCTGGCCACATGACCACGGAAGCATCTTCGGACAGCGCTGGCTCTTCGGCTTAGAAACGAGGATGAGCACCGCACCCTAGAGTCGGACACGACTGGTTGGGGACACCTTTACCTTTACCTTACTTCTGTCCTTGCTGTTCTGATCAGAATCAGGCACTTTGGGAGGGAAATGCCACACAGTGATCAAATCATAGATCTCCTACATTACATCTGTTTGGGCTTTTAGATCACATCCTGGCTTATTTCCCTGGTTTGTTAATGGACATAACAGGGTGCTGTGGCTTAATATCAGCCAGGATCTTCATATCAAAGGCAGCACATGATCAGTGAAGGGTGAGAGGAGGGCCGAGGGAAGGAGTGCTTAGCCTCAATGCTCCATCCTGGCTTCATATACCTGGTTTCTAATGATGTTTGAAGCCTAGAATGATTGTCCAAACCAGGTCATTGTAGAATCAGCATCAAGGGTAGGCATGCTTGGGCACCTGCTGAAGGCCCACACGCCAGCAGAGGCCTGCTGAGACGCGTTCCCTGGACTTGCTCCTCCATTTCACCTTTGCAACCTGTTTGTTCACCTGTCCCTCACTCTGACCCAGACAATGGTGGTGGTGAAGAGAAGGAGCAGTAGATGACCCTACCTGCTTCTCAATGGCCTATCAAGCAAGCAATTTGTAGCAATGATGAGAAAGAGGAGGAGGAGGAATAGCGGCTGGTGACAATGGTCGTGAGAAGGCAGACTCACTGAGGGAGGGGGCCCATTGAGGAGGTCTTGCCCAAGGGCACTCAAAAAATCTGGATCCAGCACTGATTTCATCTGTGGAGAGAGTGTAATAGATTATCTCCATGAGAAATATAAGCCTTATTTGGGAGTGGGGGGTCTTTAGATCTCAGAGCTAAAGTGCCAAAAGATGGAGACATTTCCACAATATTGGAATATGACGAAGTTCTATTGCATTATGCTATGATGTTGGGTCCATCATCACCATTTTCTCTTTTCTTTCATTACCTGCCCTGGACTTTTGGGATGGGTCAAGCTGTCAATCTTTCATGAACAAGTAAATATTTATCCCTTTTCCATGTACATCGTTCTTTGATGTCGCCAGTACAATAAACTTCACCCAAGTGAGCCACTTGGTGAAAGCAGTGGATGCTGGTGGCTCCGATTTCAGTGGGGCTGAAAGGAGCTATCCAAAGTGCTGAACCGTATCTTCTGTCCTTTAGAAGTCAGACTGGTTCTGACTGAAACCTAGAATGGATTCACAGCCCCATCAAAACTGGATGAAAGCATTGACTAACTGATCACACTGTTAAGTACTTCTTTAGATTTTGCATTTTAAAGAACAAAGGTGTTCTTTTCTGTTGTTTTTGTCAAGATAGAAGGCCTGTATCTTGTACGTCTTTATAGCACAGTATCAAACACCCCCCTTTTTATTGTCAGCCATAAACAAAAATTTCACACATAAGACACATCTTTCAAGTGAAGTGAGGTCTCTACGGCCCTAATTATATATTGCTACTTGTGAAAGAAAGATGAAAGATTGAGTTTACACATTTAGCCACAGACAAAGGCCAACTGCTCCTGTCATTTCAGTGGATTTTACTGCCCGGGGAGGCAGTGTCTGTGTACATTAACCAACCTGGCATGTTGCCAAGCTGCTCTGATAAACCCACAAGAAACTCCAAAGAGAAATAAGCATCCTGTCCCTCATGGTCCATAAATAAGTTTTAAAACATTATTTCCATTTGTGAATTCTTTGAATTCTACATTAGGAACCATCCGCTATTAATCTTCCAGGGAAGTTGTTGTTGTTTCATATTTATTTATAAGTTGCAAAAAACAACAACAACAACAACCCAATCTCAAAAATGTGAAGATGGAAATCCAGTTCTGGAACTTTGTTATGCTTTGGGGAGAACTGAGGGGTCGAAAAGTTCCTTTGTTTTCAGCCAGCGCGCTCTGATTTTTCAAGAGGAAAGCAAAGAAACTGTATTTGTATTTGTATAATATATTTGTATCTGTATAATATATTTGTATTTGTATCTGTATTTGCCTTGTGGAAATGGCCATAAAATATCCACCAGCGTCACTCACTATGGTCACAGTGCCGCTTCCTATAAAAGCACTGCCTGGGGTGACCGCCTATGGGCAGGTTTGCTCCCAGATGCTGCCAGCTCATGTGATGACTGACAGACCACCAAAAAGTGTAGCCACCTGTTGCTTATGCCCCCCCCCCACCGGCAAAGTCAGGTTGTTGCAGAATATTATCCCAGATAATAAATGGGAATTCGTGGTTTGAAATTGGGGTGACCATTTGTGAAACACCAAAAGAGAGGACATGCATCATCAAAAAAGATGACAAAAGGGACACCTATTTTGCATAAACTTTGCATACGCTAGTTTATATGTATAGCAGCCAGTTTAGACGTAGTTATAACTGAGACAGAAATACTTTACATCTCAGTACACTATCTATCTATTTATTTATTTATGTATTTATTCATTCATTCATTCATTCATTTCATTTCTATACCACCCAATAGCCGAAGCTCTGTGGGTGGTTCACAAAAATTAAAACCAAACAACACGCAATAAAACAATTTAAAATATATAGAACATTAAACCCACAATGTACACTATACAGTACAGTAAACGCTTTACTGTGCAGTGTAGAACACTGTGACCAGGTAAATAAATAATTTGGTGTTTTCTTTAGAAGAAAGCAAGAATTTGGGAATTGTATGTCAAGAATATTTTGTTTCTCGATTTCCGAGTAATTGTCTAGTAATAAGCTGTTCTGATTATCACTTTTACCGCAAGAAGATGGGGTTTCTAGAGAATCCACAGTTACCAGCTACTTTCCTCAGAATGGAAAGTGTTTGAATGTAAAGCCAACAATGCCAGTGCTAAAAAAAAAAAAAAGACATGTTAAAAAGATATTTCCCAGTTTATTCTCACTCTCATTGGTGAGAGGGGGGAAAAATCTCTCTCTGATAACTGTTCTTCCCATGGGAGAAATATTCTATTGGTGGTAGTGCTGTTTCCATACACTATTAATCAGCTTTCATCCTAGTTTGAATATTGAATTTGCATGGCAGCCTAGCACAGGAACCCTGTCTATTTCTCTCCATGTGTGTGTGTGTATTTATATGCTATATGTAAATTGTTTTTATATTGTGTTCCAATATTGTATTTTTATGGTTTTTAATCTTTGCATACTGCCCAGAGAGCTTTGACTATTGAGTGGTATATAAATGTAATAAATGAAATGACAAGTAACGAACAGGCACACACTCCTATCTTTCCCTCAAGTTAGACCAGGCTGGGATGGGCTCTGAGTGTTACTTACACACAGGTTACAGCTGTTGCCACTGTGCTAACTCTCCTGAATTTGGAATTGTGGAATTGAGATGTGTAGTATGTACTTATGGGGAAGGACGGACCTTTTAGCAAGCTTCCTTTGCTCTCCCCATAAAAGCTAACTTCATAGATTAATGGCTAAGGTGGGTGTGTGAGACCAGCTCTGTGTCTAGGCAGATTATGTCTAAATTAGCAAGTCTAAACTTGCTCATATTTAATATGATGTTATTAATATGTTTGTGTTGTTGTTTTTTAAAATATTTATTCATTACATTTATATCCCACCTTTCCTCCAAGGAGACCAGGGTGGCATACATGATCCTCCTCCTCTCCATTTTATCCTCACAACACCCCAGGAAGTAGGTTAGGCTAAGACTCAGTGGCTGGCCCAAAGTCACTCCCTGGGTGTCATAGCCTAGAAGGGACAAAACCCAGATCTTCCAAGTCCCAGTCCAAAATTTTTGGCATTGAAATTGGTTTTATTCAATGTCAACATATTGTAGCTTAAAGCTCTTACGGCCAGCCACTAAGCCTTAGGAGAAGCGTTTCAACCTTTCAGAATGGGGAAAAAACTGCACAAAAGCCAAGAAACCACCAAATGAAAGGTGGTTGTGGGAAAGGAGGTGGGGCCAGGGGGAGGAGGTGTGGCCATCTGAGGACCCCCAAAGGGCTAGATTTGGCCCCTGGCCCTGAAGTCCCCACCCCTGCTTTAAAGCCACTTTAGGAAAACTATGGTCTTAGAGGGCAGCAAAGAAATGGATTAGATGGTGAGGATGATGTCAGACTTCCGCTTTTTAGCATTTTTACTCATGGATTCATAAGTAGTAAGTGAGTAAAGAAAGAACAGTCACATAAAGGAAAGTGAACCAGTGATTTTCTAAGCAGTCCTAGATGGATAGAATCTCTAAGATAAATTCAGTCATTCACCAAGCATTTTTGACTGACACGCTCCCAGCAAGAGACTTGACTTGGCAGGGAATGCTAGAGCTTCCCCCTGCAATCAAAGATGAATAGAGCGTGGTCAGAAATTCTCAATTTGATGTACTGTTCTAGGGAGGCATGACACGCAGGGGGAAATCAACTGACCTGGATTAAGGTCCTGGGATTTCTCAGATGTCCCACATATGCAGGATGGTGATACCTAACATACTGTTTCACCCAGTGGGGACTGGTGACTCTAATGTCAGTGGAGCAGTGAATCCGCTCCGGGTTTCAGTCAGAACCAGTTAGAATTCTAAAGGAGCTATCAAAGGTGTGAGGCATCCAAGGTGCAAAGTACCTTGGATAGCTCCTTTAGAGTCCTGGCTGGTTCTGACTGAAACCCGGAGTGGATTCACTGCCCTACTGACATTAGAGCCACCAGCCTCCACTGGCTTCACCCCTGGAAGTAACTTTACAGGGATTCTCCTGAGACATTTGAAACAATTTTCAGAAGTAGGTTCACACTCTGCAAGGCTTTTGTTAGTGTAGAAATATATATTCCCTTTGTATCTTCTCATACATTATGGGAGCAGTTCTTAAGAAGGCACTGTGATCTTGTCACATTAATGTGAGAAGGGGCCTAAATGCAAGAAGCGGTTAAAGGATTTTGGAGCAAAACCACTAGGGCCTTCCCAGATGTTGTCTGTGGACCACCTCAGAAATATTTACCAGTGAATATGATCCACTGTTGAGTTTTTATTTTATCTATTCATTAGGACTGACCAAACTGACACAAAATGGTGTGCAACCGTTTGAGTTCTCCCAAACGACTCATCAGGCTGGGTGGTACAGAAAGGAGGAGTTGTGGGCATGAGGCAGAAATGAGGCCAGATGTTGTTGGTGTGAGGTCTGCATTTAGATTTGGTCTCAAGATGGAGATCGTATGCTGAATTAATTCGTCTCTGCTAGGTGCTACTGCATGTGTCAGGTTATACCTAGGATTCCAGGATGAAGAAGCAGAATGGGCTGACCCACATTTTTAAAAACATAAAGTCTGGCTGTTATCCACATCTGTCCCCAGCCTTCTGTAGTGATTGCCAAACTACTAGTATCTCCCCTGCCCCCCCCCAAAAAAAAACAGGGGAGGAATACTCTAGGAACTGGCTGTATGGTTCCTGAACCTCGTTCCTAGAGTGTCCCAGGATGCAGTCATTGAAAGATCCTGCCTACTACCTGGGATGCCCTAAGAATGGGGGTCCTGCTCTATGTCAGGAACCATAGATCCTATTTTTTGACTATTTATTACTTTCTCATTTTTGAGGATCATGTTGGGGTGGCCAGGGAGAGTAGGGGGTTTCAGTATTTTGATGCTGTTGCTGCTGGGTTGAGTATGAGTAGGGGTGTGTGCAAGTGAGTAGGGTGTGTGAGAGAGTTGTATGCGAGTGTGTGTGTATATGTGACCCCACCACCCAAGCAGACACTCGGTGTGGCCCTCAGGACCAAAAAGGTTGTGCACCATTACCTTAGTGGAACCACTGCAGGCCGGTGGCTCTGATGTCACTGGGGCTGTGAATCCACTCTGGGTTTCAGTCAGAACTCTAAAGGAGCTATCTAAATGCTGAACCCATTTTGGGGATAGGGTTCAGCACCTTGGATAGCTCCTTTAGAGTTCTGACTGGTTCTGAGCGAAACCCAGAGCATATTTACAGCTCCACTGAAATCGGAGCCCCCAACCTCCACTGAGTGGCACACACAGGATCCTGGTTAGGCAGAGAACAGAAACTTTCAAAGGAGGAAATCTTCAATCTCTGCAGAAACTGAATGCATCTTAATAAATTGTATATAACAAACTTCCTTTATGTTCAGAGTGAACAGGACCCTGCAAAATACCACAAGCAAGAGTATGCCCTTATTGTGTGTGTATGTGTGTGTTTTAAACCAGGTATTGTACATAAAGGAAATGGAGAAAACATATTCATCTCCCAGCAGCCACCAGTAATCTCAACTGTCATGGGTAATGGGCACCAGAGGAGTGTCTCCTGCGCCAACTGCAATGGTCCCTCTCACAGCAGTAAACTCTTTGCGCCCGTCGCCATGGCTTCCGGCACTGATGGTAGTATATATATCGGAGACTTCAATTTTGTTCGGAGGCTCCTTCCTTCAGGAAACACTATTAGCATCCTAGAACTGAGGTAGGAAACTTTGGAGGGCTTTGAGAAATATTATGTGGGTAAGCAAACTTTTAGAGAAAACCTCCCAAAACTGCTGAACTGTTGTGATATGGTATTTCCTTCAGGGGCACCACTAAGGAAGGGATTGCAGGGGGCTTTACTTCTGGGTTTTGAATCCCATGCTGTGATTCCTTAGGAGTTCCTACATTTCTGGGGAGGTGACATACCTCAAAAGTAGAGTACATGCTTTGGATGCAAAGGGCCCTGGGAGGGATGAGTCTTGAAAGTGCTCAAGGCTTTTTCAGAGTCCAGTTCAAATGCTAACAAAAACTCAATGGGGGTACCCACCACCTCATCCTCTCTCTTTGTCAAGGCAAAAATAACTTACATTGTGGGATAGCTCCCCAAAAGCAACTTGCACCCCTAAAATGGCTCAGATGTAGCCAACTCAAACTCTGCTTTTTCTCAATTCAAACATTAAAACTGTTGTTCTTGTCGTCACCTCCTTCTCCTTCTTCCTCCCCCCTCCCCCTCTCTCTCACACACACGCGCGCGCGCGCACACACACACACACACACACACACACACACACTATAATATAGGTCACGGACCCTACTCTGCTAGTAAGTAGCCCATTCAGGGAAATATATTGAGTCATTAGTTTCCATTCAGGAAACATCAACTGCTGACCATCCCTGATGATTAAATAGTAATCAGCCTACAAAAGGATGTCACCCAACAGCAGGAACAATGTCTTCAATAATGTCTACTTAGAAAGCAGGATGAAAGCATTAGCTGGACATTGCACCTGGGTCCCCCAAATTAGTGATAATCCAAAAACCCACCCTTTGTGCAAGAGACCTCTATTAATGAACACAATCTTAAAATAATTTCTGTAAGGTGAGTTAATTATTTTCATTATTGAAATGTGTGTACAGTAACACAAAATTAACTGTAAAAATATTTGTAGAAGCTCACCCAACTTCATAAAAATGAACAGAGGAGTAAAGGCTGCAGATGTGAAAAACTTGTGACTGGAAGACAAGCAGAGCAAGAAAATGAGTAGATTTTAACAGGTTTAACTTCTTTCTCCATTCGGTTCAAATGTTTGCCCTACATTTTGAACAGAGGTTTGACGTATGGCAGTGCTATTACTTTGCTAATCAACATTAACCACTTTAATTTTCTTTCTTTCTTTCTTTCTTTCTTTCTTTCTTTCTTTCGTGTGTGGTTCCTGAATCAATCTGCCACTTTAAGGAACAGAGACACAAGACACAGGTAAGAAAATTGTGGTATAGTAATTGGGGATCGTGGTAACTTCCAAAATCTGTGTGACTATATGACTTTTTATGTGTGAAGAGATCACATAGAAGGTTTATATTAGAAACTTTACAAGTTTAGCATTCAGGCATCTTCCTTCTCAAGCATTTTAGATTGCTATAAATTAAAGGTCTTATCTCCAATTCAGGGTCAATCTTGCCAAAAGGTAGTAGATACATTTTTAGATAAATATGTAAAAATAAAGATTTTTATGGTCCCCTGTCAAAAGATAATTGTGTCTCCCCACCACCCTAGATTTTGCTCTCAGAGAAAAAGCACCAGATCCCCTTCTCTGCATCGCTGATCTACCACTTCAGAATTTGACTCAGAAACCGTAAGAAAATTGACATGAAAATAAAGTGGTGGAAAACACTGTTAAAATAAATATGGAGCTGAACTCTACTAAAACTTTTACAAGGCTTCAGTATGTAATATTACTGCCTGTATATTGTATAACAGTTCCTATACGTAGTATGTGTTCTCCAAAGGGGTAAGAGCTGGACAAATGAACAAAATTGTCTGTGTTGATACTGTTAGGAGTGCCCTAGCTGCCTCTTTAAGTCCCCTCCAATAGCCAACTCACAACACAGATGAAAGGGATTCTTTCCAAAGCTTTATTCCTTTACAACTTAATGACTCTTTCAGATGCTAATCACCAGCGACTAAGCAAGGAAACGCACTGGGATAGTTAGCAGAGTAGCCTAAGCGCCAGGTAAGGCAGTTGGTCCCCGTTTGAAGGGGAAGAGCAGGAAAACTCTGAACTTTTGGCTATGGAGAGGTCCTCCCTCTTACCCAGGGATCCTTGGGACGCAACCGTTGTTTTAGCGCCAAGCGGGCAGAGCGCTGCCTCTCAGCGCCCTCCATCAGGCGCCGCTCCCTCCGTCTCCACCAAGCGTCCAGCAAGATCCCATCTCCCGCTCTCTCACTGCTAGGGTCAATATCTCTCTCAGGAATGCAGGCAGGAGGAATCTCTCCCTGCCGCTGTGCGTGTGAGAGATAAGCAAGCTCCTCTCCCATGGGTGGTTGGTTCTCCTCAGTATCAGAACTACTCTGGGACTCTATGGGCTCAGTATCCACCCTGACAGATACAGTCAATGCATGGCTTTTGGTCATGCATTGACTGTATTTCCTAAGTAAGCCAAAAACCAGAGTTGTTTGGGCAGCTTTATCAAGGGAAAAAAAAAAAAAGGTATTGATATCCAAATAAACATTTTATAGACCTCAGTGTGTGAACACTGAGTAACTTGGCACAATTTTGTTTATTTTTTATTTTGAAAAAATAATGGATATTATTTAAAAAATGGAGACACAATCCAGTTGTCCCCTTCTATGTTGAACAGGATGACAAGAAGCCCATGTGTGGAGGTCAGAAAGCCAGGAGACACCCCTGACTGTCACCATCTGTCATGACAGACCTTATGTTCACAGGGCTGGGAACATCTCTTGCCATCCTTGGACAAGTACTGGCAAGATCCAATCCTGGTTTTGGCCCCAAGCCTACCCCACTAGGCAGCTGAATCTGTAACCTGTCCCCCATCTGAATTACCACGATGGCCCTGATGTAGAATCTCTCTGAAGCACTCTGGAGCATATTCCACTTGACAACAGAGATGTGTATTTGGAGGGGAAAATCAGATTTGTTTTTCATTTGAATTTATTTAGCTTCACACACACACACACACACACACACACACACACCTTTTGGAGGCAGACAGCTGCGTCTTTTGCAGTTGGCAAAAGTAAGTCACCAGATTTCAGTTGGGGGGGGGGAGGGGTCAGAGAAACTCAGCCAGCTCTGTAACAGACAAGTTAGTTTTCCAGAGTTCTGTAGGAACACCACCTTCTCAGTTCTACCCAATACTCTCTTACTGTCTGATTGGTTTTTGCTTCCCCCAATCACATTGTGCAAGGGGTGGGTTGACAGCATCAAATGTCAGGCTCTCCTTGTACCATGACCTCTGATGTCTTACAGCTCTAACATCTGCTCCTCAGGAGAAAGTGAGGGAGACAGGGCAGGCTGTAGAAGGAAAAGAAACTGTGCCTTATCCTCTTCCTGCACCTTCCTTCTATTTCTCAGGACACAGCTATCCTCAGGCATATCAGCTGCTTCTCACACTTAGACTGCAATCCTATGTACACTTACCTGGGAGTGGTATTTACTTCTGAGCTGACATACAATGGACTGCATTGCCGGTGCAATTTTAGGGGCAGTTTGCACTTCCTGCAAACCATGGAGACAAACTTGAAAGGGAAACACCACCATACATACCAGCATACACACACACTCCTGATGCACACAATGCTGCTATAGGTGTAGATACTGGAAGTGGGGAGAAGATACACAACCAGAATTTAGAACCAGTGTGAAGTAGTGGTTGCAACAGGAGTACTGAATCTCCTTCTGCCCAATGGCCAGCCAGTGTTGACTGGGCTAGAGAAGCCAATGGTCTGACCCAGTATGAGGCAGCTTCCTGTATAAAGCATCTGCAGCTTCTAACAAAGAGCGCAGAGCATGGTACAAGCAAACAGGAGGCAGAGGTTCAAGGGCTCAGTTTACCTCGTAGTTCTCATCCGAGCAAGTTCCTCACTCGGAGCTACCCATGGTTGTGCAAGCACAAACCTGCTTTGCTGCATTATTGTCAGAACCAGAACAAGACAATTTAAAGTGCAATTTGCCCAGCAACCATTGACAGCAGCTGGAGAATCTTTTTTCCAATTGGCAGAATATTCCCCCCCCCCAGCAGATTCATTGCTCTCCATCGTATAAGCATTGGATATTGATTTGATGTCACCACTTTTTAATTCCCTCTCCAATGTGGACCATTTGTCTCCCTGATATCTGGGAGACAGGATACCCAGAGGGAGTAGTCTTACACCTGCACATTTCATTCCATTCAGATTTGACATTATGAAATAATAGGCAACAGAAGATGGCGGAGGGGGGGAGGGTCTCCAATTGCAAATAATTTCTGAAATATGAAGTGAAATACGAATGAGCTAATCCAGAATTGCCTAAATACAAATGAATCTCTTGTGAAATAAATGAATTATGAAGGTATTTTTAAATTTGAAAAATGAATGGGGGGAAATTACTACTTGGCACAGATCTGTGCACTGATGTTGTCCATCAGCACCACCTGGTAAGCCTACTGAATGGATCTGCCAATGTGGGAGTAGGGCCCCTAGGGGGAAGTAGGCTGGGGGGGGGAGGAATCTGACACAAGACCTACATCAGGGATGGGGAATTTCTGGCCCTCAAGATGTCATTGGACTCCACCTTCCATCAACCCCAGCCAGCATGGCCAATCAGGGATTATGAGAAGTATATGCCAATCAGGGTTGATGAGAATTGTAGTGCAAAGCATGTAGAGGGCCACATATTCCCCCTCCTCACTGTACAGGCTCTTATATCTCCCAGATCCACAGAGGAAAGCTTTGTGAGCATGGCTTGACAGAAGAAGGACTTTTTTCACATTTAGTTATTTGTTGAAGTATTTTTATCCTGCTCCTCAACCCAAAAAGCTCTTGGAGCAGCTTACATCCAATCTGTAAAACAAGACTGTCCCTGCCCACAGGCTTACAATCAAAAAAGACATGACACCCAAGGAAAAAGGGGTGGGGAGGGAAGAGAGGAAAAAAGAGTCTTTCAGCAGGGCTGGTGGAATGACCTCACTTCCCCGGTCATCTCCCTCTGCACAGCTTCCTGTAACGGGGGCTGGTGATAACAGCTGAGGGAGGAAGAGGCTTCATGGGGGAAGTCTTTCAGCAGGAGTGGTGAAATGGCCCCACTTCTCCATCATCTCCACATCTGTTACATTGGGTAATACCTTTCCAGCAATGTCCCTCCATCCCTGGCCATTCCTTCACTCTTGGCTTTCCCTTGTCTGAAAAAGTCTGAAGACAAATAAGGCTGCCCTCCCTGGTCTGGAAACCTGGTGAAATACTTTGCTTCTTTGCATTATGGTGCTGAGAGTGTGTTGGGAACATTATGACAAGCCTAAAAGGACATCAGCCGTGGCAGACTTCAGTGTGTCACCTTCCACAGTGCCTGTGAATCTACCCAAGTTCCTCACAAACTTAAATGAAGAAATAAACTTGATAGGATCAGTGCTTCTTTTCCCTTTTTAGTAGATGTAACTGGTGGCATTAAGGAGGAAATGACGTAGCAAACACAAGCAAAGTAAAATGGAATTGATGCCTTTTACAGATTTATTCTGATCGTCTTTTGTTGTTGCTGCTGCTGCTGCTGCTGGTTTGTTAAAATAGAGTTGCTTAGTGTTGTAGTATATTAGTCAGCTTCTGGAATAGAGTTGACATAGTAAGTCTGGGTTGCCCTCTCCCATGAATCCATAGTTCTTACTGGGATTTTAGGGCAGGGGGTGAGCAGTCTTCACGTTTGTTGAATCTACTTGGTTTGTTTTTACCAGAACCCTGAGATCTATCAACCAGGGCCAGGTACAAAAGATACAGTTAAAGGACAGGGTTGTTGTTGTTGTTCAGTCGTTCAGTCGTGTCCGACTCTTCGTGACCCCATGGACCATAGCACGCCAGGCCTTCCTGTCCTGTGCTCTCTCCCGGAGCGTGCTCAAGTTCATATTCATTGCATCAGTGATGCTATCTAGCCATCTCATATCTGCCGTCCCCTTCTCCTTTTGCCTTCAGTCTTTCCCAGCATCAGGGTCTTTTCCAGGGAGTTATCTCTTCGCATTAGGTGGCCAAAATATTGGAGCTTCAGCTTCAGTATCTGTCCTTCCAATGAGCAGTCAGGGTTGATTTCCTTTAGGATGGACTGATTTGACCTCCTTGCAGTCCAGGGGACTCGTAAGAGTCTTCTCCAGCACCACAGTTCGAAAGCATCAATTCTTTGGCACTCAGCCTTCCTTATAGTCCAGCTCTCACAGCCATACATTACTACTGGGAAAACCATAGCTTTGATTAGACGGACCTTTGTTGGCAAGGTGATCTCTCTGCTTCTTACTATGCTGTCTAGGTTTGCAACAGCGAATGTTGGCGATTTGATCTCTAGTTCCTCTGCCTCTTCTAAACCCAGCTTGTACTTCCGGTAGTTCTCGGTTCGCATACTGCTGAAGCCTAGCTTGTAGGATTTTGAGCATCACCTTGCTGGCATGTGAAATGAGCGCAATTGTGCGGTAGTTTGAACACTCTTTGGCGTTGCCCTTCTTTGGAATTGGAATGTAAACTGACCTTTTCCAGTCTTGTGGCCACTGTTGAGTGTTCCAGATTTGTTGGCATATTGAATGCAGCACTTTAACAGCATCATCTTTTAGGATTTTAAATAGCTCAGCTGCAAGAAAGCAAAGTGGCTGTCTGATGAGGCTTTACAAGTAGCTCACGAAAGAAGGGCAGCGAAAAGCAAGGGAGAAAGGGGAAGATATACCCAATTGAATGCAGAGTTCCAGAGAATAGCAAGGAGAGACAAGAAGGCCTTCTTAAATGAACAATGCAAAGAAATCAAGGAAAACAACAGAATGGGAAAGACTAGAGATCTCTTCAAGAAAATTGGAGATCTCAAGGGAACGTTTTGTGCAAAGACAGGCATGATAAAGGACAAAGAAGGCAGGGACCTAACAGAAGCAGATGAGATTAAGAAGAGGTGGCAAGAATACACAGAAGAACTATACAGGAAAGATCTGAATGTCCCTGATAGCCATGATAGTGCGGTCACTGAACTTGAGCCGGACATCCTAGAGAGTGAAGTCAAGTGGGCCTTAGGCAGCATTACTAACAACAAAGCTAGTGGAGATGACAGTATTCCAGCTGAGCTATTTAAAATCCTAAAAAGGACAGGGTACCTCTGAGCATATTCTGAGCCTAGGAGTTTGCTTTTAGTAGCAGAACTGAACTGAGCTCCCAGTCCTTTTGCCCCAAAGTCCAGTCTTTCTGTATTTCAGCAGGCTAATTTAGGTGGGAAAAATCAGCCTTGCCAAACTACTGCAAATCACCCAGAGGGAGGTCTTTATCTACTTCCTGCCCCTTTAGGGAGTTGAAGTTTACAAGGCTGCAGCGACAACAGCTTGAGCAACAGTGGCAGAAAATTGGGAGCAGATCTGCGCAAACACAGGTGAGAGCCCTTTTGGCTTCAGCACTGTTGTGTTTGCACAATCCGATCTGCTGGAGCCTTTCTTAGTGTTTCAGGGCCAATAACATTTAGCCTTCTGTGGCCTGTTGTCAGGCCTTGGCCAAGCTCCAGGCATGCCCAAGCTGGCCACAGGCAGACAAAAGTCCAACGTGCCATTTACACATTGCCAAAAAAGAGGAGTTACACCACCAAAAAAGAGGACGAAAGGACACCAGTTTGCATAACATTTGCATGTGCAAATTTAGAAATAACAACAATTTAAATAGAAATACAGTGCAACTCGCCATGAGGAGAAAATTAACTTGTATTGCCAGCTGAGTTTGCTGTCCAGGTGCCAACTGTGGATTGGTGACTTCAAAACCTCTACTGCTGTCCCTTCTCATGATTCTTTGACTTTAAACCAGACCTGGAGTGGGCAGTAGGGATGTGCAGACTGTGTAAAATCCACTCCGTCTGTGTTTTATGGATTGTCAGGTGCCTTTTGCTCCATCGTCCGCTCACAGACGGATGCGGATCTGGGGGGTTTTCGTCATGCAGAAAAATATATAAATAATTATGTATCTATGTAAGTGTTTATATAATTTACCTCAGTATGTAACATTGAGCATATTGTCCCCCATTCCATTCAACGTTTCCTCAGCAGAAACATGTGTTTTCTTACAAATTTATATGCGTAAATTTTGGAAAAGTTAAAAAAAAAATATCCACGGACTTTGCGCGGCCTGAGGGGGGCGCTCTGCAGCAGATTTTGCAGGTCGGGTTCTTAGAAATCCGAGCTCATTTTAGTCCATCTCAAACTTCTCCAGCACCCCTAGTGGATGGCCCCTCAAATAGAGGACACCTTCAAATAGAGGATTGTACTCTGCCAGCTCGCTAAAATAGAGGACTGTACTCTGCAAAGTAGAACACCTGCTCCTCCCCACTCCTAAAAGTGCTGGAAGCAGAAGATATAGTCAAAGACAGGCTGGTGGTTAGGCTCTGGATCAAGTAGGCAAGGCAAGGGAGTAGGCAACTTAACAGGACAACCTGGAAGCAAGCTTGGGGCAACAGTTATAACGATCTATCCAGGGCCCTTTTGGTTCCTTAGGGCACCTGCTTTGGCTGGGCTCATGAGCGGCACTGTCCTCTCTAGCCGTTACATTTGTAGAAGCTGGTGGCTCCGATTTTGGTGGTGCTGTGGATGCATTCTGGGTTTCAGTCAGACCCAGCCAGGACTCTAAAGGAGCTATCCAAGGTACTGAACCCTATCCCCAAAATAGGTTCAGCACCCTAGATAGATCCTTCAGAGTTCTGGCTGGGTCTTGCTGAAACCCATAAGGGATCCGCAGCCCCACCAAAATCGGAGCCACCAGCCTCAGCTACATGGGTTGGTGCTGCAGCATAAGAAAGATGGCACCAGCAGGTCCTTCAGCCTGTGAGCTATCCAGTGCAGCAGGGAGCACGGCAAAGGTCTCTGCTGCTGGAGACCCTGGTTCCCATCCCGTGCTACCTTGGCATCCACTGACATCATCTAATGGCTCTTTGAAGATAAAATTCTGCACATCTGCCTGGAGTCAGATGGCTCGTTAAATGTAGTTCCTGTGTAGGAGGACTTCATGGCTTCTGCTTGTCTTGTTTGCTTGGATGAGTTTCAGTTGTCATCTGAGGTCGTGAAGACAGGCCTCAGAAAGGTGCACCTAACCATGCGAAGGCTTGCCCTTTGCCAATCACAACAGTTATGCTAGCTTAGTTCGTCCAGGGTGTGGTGATTATTTCCATTCAGGAAGGGATAATCCTTGACCCTCTGAAAGAAGCACCTATAAGGCCTCTGGTCTTTTAAAGTCTATCTTTAGAGCCCCTGGACATGAATAACCAAAGGCCAGCCGTTTGGGGGCAAGGATATGAAGTGAGTGGTGTGATACTGATCCCAGCGCTGTCAGACTAAACTAGTTATCTAGATCAGGAATGTTAAACCTCAGGCCTGTGGGCCAAATCCTGCCCACCTGGGGTTCCCCGAAGGCCAGGCCCACTTCCCCGGCCCCACCCCTTTCCTTTGGTCACCAATTGTTAGTGGATTCCCAGCTTTTGCATGTCTTTTTCCCCCATCCTAAAAGGTAAAACGCTTCCCCTAATGGAGAGGAAGTTCTGGAAGAACATTGTACATTGAAGAGATAGATGTGACATGTTGCAACTGCTCCTGTATACCTGAGACTCCTGTGAGACCTTAAAAGCCAGATCTCTTAGGCCTTTTCCAGAAACTTCCAGCTCCTTGGCCTGATTCTTGTTTTTTAAGGTTGGAGTTAAGAGTCAGGATGGTATGGCCTTGGAATGCAAGAGGATTTCTTAGGCTGCTGTCCACTTAATTTAGCTTATCTCTTGAACAGAAAAAGTATATACTCATCTGGGAGCCAGTGTGGGGTGGTGGTGAGAGTGTTGGACTGGGAGCCAGGAGATCTGGGTTCTAATCCCCACTCACTCAGCCATGGAAGCTCACTGGGTGACTTTGGGCCAGTCACAGACTCTCAGCCCAGCCCACCTCACAGGGTTGTTGTTGTGAGGATAAAATGGAAAGGAGGAGGATAATGTATGCCACCTTGGGTTCCTTAAGGAGGAAAAAAGGCGAGATATAAATGTAATAAATAAATAAATCATGAGACTAAGGATTTAGACTATTGCAACAGGTGTGATTGATTAAGAAGGCTGTGGAACGCAGCATGTAGATACAGGGAGCCCCTGTGGGAAACAGGGAGCCCCGGGACTATAAGTCCTTCCACAGTGCCGCTCGATCTGCACTTTGGCGCAGACCTGGACCATGGAGGTGCTGCGCATTGGTCATCTGGAGTCTCTCTGCTGGCATTATCTGGGGCTCCTGTCAGCAGAACCGAGTAAGATATTTTGCTTAGTTGGCTTTATAACATCATGTATTTAACCGTAATACCTTGCCTGCTATAGTTAATAAAGCTTTTTGACTCTTACTCACTTGTGTAGTCATTGCTCTGAATCCAAAAAAAGAACCTCTCTGCCTTTGGCAAAACACCTAAGGCTTAGTTACTGACAGTAACAGCTTTAAGCTAAACTATGCTGGTCTTTTTGGCCCAGCCCCTTTCACCTTTGGCCCCACCCACCTGAGAGTTTCCCCAAAGTTGAATTTAGCCCTCAGACTGAAAGAGGTTCAACACCCCTGAACTAGATAATTCTCAGCCTGCATTCAGACCTGTTTGTGGATTGAAGCCACATTAGTCTCGCTGGTAGAGACCTGGTCCAAGATATAAGCAGGAGGAGTGTGCCCTGTTGATTCCCCTGACCCTTTCAGCTATTTTTGACCACAGGGCTTAGGTTGGTTGGGAGTGGGGGGCACTGTGTTGCAGATCCCAGAGGTTGGTGCTGAGAGACTATTGCGCTACTTCTTGGGATTTGGCCCACGGAGGTGCTGCAAGGTTAAAAACCTCCTCCTCCTTCCCTCCCTCCCTCTTTGTCTTTTTTAACCATGAAACCGCTGGGAGAGGTTGTCTGGAGGCTTGGGATGAAGTGTCATCAGTATGCTGATGACACTCAGCTCTAATTCTCCTTTTCAGCAGGACCACTGAGGCAGTGGAAGCCTTGAATCAGTTCCTGGGGGCAGTGAAAGACTGGATGAGGGTGAACAAACTGAAGCTCAGTCCAGACAAGATGGAATTGCTAATGGTAGGAGGTTCAGTTGATCTGAGTGTTGGTGGCTCTCCAGCCCTGGATGGGGTGTGCTTGAAGGACCAGGTGTGCAACTTGGCAGGAGTACTCCTGGACTTGGAGATCTTCCTGGATTCTCAGGTGGCAGCTATGACTAGGAATACTTTTAATCAACTTAGACTGATCTGTTAGTTGCTTTCACTCCTACAGAAAATATTTGGGTGCCATCATACATGTCTCGGTAACATCCAGAGAGGAGTACTGTAATGTACTGTATCTGAGTTTCCTCTTAAAGGTGCCTTGGAAATTCAAATCAGTTGAGAATGAAGTTGCCCACTTCTTCAGGAATATTGCCTTCCCCCACAGCCTGCCAGACAGCTGAATGGTGGGCTTGTGGGAGTCTGCTTTTCAGGAGCATTCAGGGAAGGAGGATTGGAGACAAAATTTAGGAGTAGCAGCTTGGGCACCCATGTGGGCTGCATTGAAGGCCCCCAAAGCCACAGACAGCCTATGGGCTATGTGATACCCACATTTGCTCTAAGACAGGGGTAGGCAGAAAGTAGATCTCCAGATGTTTTGGACTTCAACTCCTAGAAGCCCCAGCCAGCCAGATGATAATAGGCACCTCACAATATCAGCCTCTAATTAGCAAACTCATTATCTCACAAGATTCTTCTAAATCACTCTTTATTATGGAAGTTCAAGATTCTACCCGACCCTCTATTAGAACTCCCTTGACAACAGTATAAACTTACATCCTGACAAAATATGTGTAATATCACTGAAGAAGTAAAGCAGATTAAAAAGTCTCTTCATAAAACGTATTCCTGTAACTGACAAAAGACTTTCCTTCTTAGCTCTAGAATTAATCAATACAGTAGGGCTGTCAAATATAATACGTAATTCATTTGATAATACCAATGTCCTGCACAGACAAAATGTTAAAACACTTACAGCACAATCCTGCACATGTCTTCTCAGATGCAAGTCCCATTTAGTTCAATGGGACTTACTTCTTTGTAAGTATGTATAGGATTGCAGCATTACTAAGGCTGCATAGATTTGGTACAAGTCATAAATGGAGCTGCAGATTCAATAGAAATGCATAAAAATGAGAGCTAAGGTATAGCTTCCCCACCCCCGACCACAAATGATCAAAAGTGCTTCAGCGTGGAAATCCATTGGCCAAGTTACAGCTTCATTTTATTAAAATCAACATGTTAAAGTTTTGTGTTTGTTTAGAATAACAAATGGGCAGTGGTGACGTAGTGAGGAGCTGGGCCCACTCAAGTCCCAAGGACCCCCCAAAATCTGGAACCAGCACTGTGTATGTGGGATTTATTTGGCTGATACAAGTTGATGTAAACCACCATCTGTCTATCAACCATAGTCCACATCTGAAATGTGGAGGTGTGAAGAAATGCCTGGTATATAACTATTGTTGTTTTGTAATGTTTTCTTCATGTGGCCTTGTTTTGTTACTGCAAAGCCCTGTGAAGTAGTGCTTAGTGATGTTCTAAAGCAGGAGAGAAAGACAATCGCTCTGAATATTGTTATGTGCAGCCTCGATCAGGTAAATTCAATTCTGATTGGCAGGGGATTCTAGTATCCAAAAGAGTGGTTGGGGAATGCCAGTTGACAGTTAAGAGTTGGTTGGTAGAGAGTGAGGGAGAAGGTCTGCTGGTTGGTGTGTGATGTTTTAGAAGGATTAGGGCTGCTTTTTGCCATGAGGCTGCCCTAAGATCTTGCCAGAAGAAGGTTAAATAAGCAGGCAGTAAAAACCCTGATAAACTTTCCAAGCAGCCAGAAATATAACAGGAGGAGCTTTGGTGTCAGAGGAAGTCTGTACGCAAAAGCTGGACCTAGTTGTGGGTGTATTTGGCTGGGGTGAAGGTTTAGGGAATAAGGCCTGAGGTAAAAGAAGTTATTACCAAGAGTGGTAATAGTAGCAGCAACAGTGTCTCTTGAGTCCTTAAGAATTGTCAGTAGGCAGTCTTTTGCAAACTTCAATGTAAATATTAGTATTCCCTTATGTACAAAATATCCCTTTAATATATTAACTTTTTAAGAGTTCATTTTGTCTCTAACGTTGGTGCCCATCTCACACCTAAGCCTCTTACAGTAGGCTACTAGGAGGTTTTAAAGTATTCTAAGTGAATTGGTGGCAGTGGAAAAGGGCCAGGTTAGGGAACCCTGAGTTATAGCAGCAGGCAGTTTCTTAGGCCCTGACATATATGCATTTGCTGAAATTACCCACCTATACACAGTTCCCCCATACATGGTGGCAATGCTGGGGAAATGAAGTCCACCATAGGGGACTATAATAGAAAAGGAAGAAAAAGACAGAAAAAGGAAGCAGACAGTCCTGCAACTTTGCCTTGAGAAGAGAAAGGAAGATACACACATGCATACTGTAACTGTAAGGCTTGAATGACTTACATTTTATCAATAAACTGGCTCTGCCATTGGCAGGTTAATTTTTTCTAATATCTCACTTTTCAGCTCCAAAGGAGCCTCACCTTGGCTTACAATGATGAGTAGATACAAGCAGAGATTAGCATAAAGACACATTTCAGAGTTAAAGCAGTGCCACTTTTCAATGGACAATAAATATAATGGACAATTAATGTAGTTAGGCCCTCGTGTGATTCAAAAAGTTGCACAAGCCTGGCAGAGAAGTTTTACAGGAGGCTGCCATTTGGATTTGGCAGGAACATGAGATTCTATTGTCTGTATAAACACAGTTTACTTTAGCTGGGGATGCTGTTGCGAAAGAGCTTGCTGCAGCTGTTCTTGTAGAAGCTTTTGCTGTGAAGAAAGAAGCCAAGAAGATTTCCTTAGGTCATGCAACTAATCAAAGATGCTTTTTTAAAAATCTTTTTTTGGGAGAAAGGCAATGTGGAGCTGGATGATTCCCAGAAAAGCTACTGAAAGACTTGAGGGCATTTCCACTGTGTCCTTGAGTTAATATGTAAAGATGCTGATCAGCAGAAAGCATCATTCAGGCTCCTTGCTCAAGTGCATGTTTCTTCTTTGTTACTTGCTAATGATGGTTCTTTTCTTTGACTTGATTGCTTGTTTCTTGCAAGCTCATTCCTCTGCAGTGAAAAAGCTTTGGATGTAGCCAACCAAGCTTTCTCTGAACAGCCAGAAATCACTCTTGATATGCTCTTGTCTGCTTGTGTGTCCTTCCATAAGGAGGGAGCCCTGCAGCTGTGTGCCAATCAGCCTGAAATACCCTAAACCGAGAGAATATGCTATCTTTTCTGACAGTCCATCACTCCAGATAAGTGTCACAAAATGGTTAGTAGTTGTAGTCCTACCTGTTGGAAGTGCAGTAAGAAACAGGTGGTCATGCCCTGTGGCAATTGATTACTGGACAGACATTAAGAGATAAATTAATACAGTCCCAGAGTTAAGTCTGAAACCAGAGCCTCTACCGTTTCATTTTTGCATCTACTACCACACACACACACACACACAGTTTAGAGAACTAGTAGTGTATATGGTTACCATGGCAAGAATAATATTCGATGCAAAATATCGGTGAACAAATAATATTTCCAGTGTACTGTATGTGCATAAATGGAGGCAGAAGGCAAACTCTTTTACTAAGCGATGGTTACCTTTTATGATAATGGTGATTAAGTAGCAGTGATAATCCCAATTAGAAGGGTGAGTGGGACACAGGGAAATCCCCACTGTTATCACTGCTTCTTGACTGGAGACAACAGTGGGGATTCCCCTCCATGCTAGTAAAGCATTTTCCTCTGTGCATAGACAGGCATAGATTGTTCCTGGGCCAGATGGAAAGCCTCCATGGACTAGCTGAGGCCTGTGGGTGGGAGGTTCCCCATCCCTGTGCTGGGAGGAGAAGGGCACTTTCAGATCCAAGCTAATTTACCCCCCAAAAAAAATCACATCAGTGTGTGAATAACGGAGCACTGGTTCACATCTTGTTGTTCTGATGTTCCTTGATCTTCCTCCACCACCTTATTGGCAGTGCATTAGGCACACAAAAAACATATGGCACCTTACAGAAGAACATTGCCTTCAATGTCCACCTGCAGCAAATTGTCACTCTTATATAACTTTAGGGTGTCTTTTTAATTTTGAATTGTACCACCTGATGCTTGCATTAACAAGACCAGTTTTTGAGAACTCTGATGTGTGAAGACAAAGCAGCATGTTTAGGATTGCAGAAGAACAAAGGGAAGTTGTTGTACAGTTATTGATTTCTTATTTTTTCTTCCTCCTCCTCTGTCTTATTAGCACTAGTCCAGCTCACAAGTATTATCTGGCTATGGACCCCATATCTGAGTCCCTTTACTTGTCAGATACAAATACCAGAAGAGTTTACAAAGTGAAATCTCTCAGTGAAACCAAGGAGTTGGCCAAAAGCTATGAGGTGGTGGCAGGAACGGGTGATCAGTGCCTTCCGTTTGACCAAAGTCACTGCGGAGATGGAGGACGGGCTTCCGAAGCATCACTCCACAGTCCACGAGGTAGGAGAATGACATGAATGGAAAGAATTATCCTTGTCTGGAGCATTTAACATATATGCCCATAAGGGCTGAGGGACTTTTTGGAACAGTATGGGTTATGCACAGAGGATTGCAGTAAGCAGAAGGAGAATTGAAAAAACAACAACAACAACAACAACAACAACGGATCCCTCATAGATTCCAGAGTGGTGAAAAACAAGAGATAAAATGAACAAAGGATAAAAAGAATGAAATGTAATATTAAAATGATCCTTTAAAAAACAGAGTGCCAATGAAACCGAAGCCAATAAAATCAAGGAAGACTTCCTTGAAAATGGCTGTTTTCAGGAGGCACCGAAAACAACCCAGTGTTGGCACCTGGCTGACTTCCAGAGGCAGGGAGTTCCATAGGATGGGAGCCACCACACTGAAGGCTCTTCTCTGGGTGGACTCCAGTCGGGCACTTTGCATTAGTGGAAGCACTTTCTGCTAGTGCAAAGCTTCCAATGAGTACAACTCTTAGGCATTAAGTTGCCACAAGACTCTTCATCATTCTTAATGTCCCTATCAAAGTTTGATGGAAACTATGTATTACTGCTATCTCTTGGCCTGAACCCAACAACCACGATGGGGTCCCAACATAGACCACCATGGGCTTTTGCTGCTGATCTAAATGTGGCTCTTATTGGACCTCAGACCACTAGGTCCTTCTCTTTCCCATTTTGGTTGTGGACCCTTGCTGGATGCATGAGTCTCCTTTTGTCTGCCTATAGCATCAAGACTTTGCTTTTCCTAACCTCTTTTAGCCATGGGGAGGGTCCACATCTGAATGGTAGAGCTCATGCTTTGCATGTAGAAGGCCCTGGGTTCAACCCTTAGCATCTCCAGTTCATGGATCAGCTCACTGGCGGTGGGAAGGATCTCTGCCTGAATCCCTGGAGCTGCCCATCAGGGTAAGTAATATTGGGCTAAGCTAGGTGCACCAACATGCTGACCTGGTAAAAGGCAGTTTGCTCTGTTCCTGTGTCACAAAAGTGAAATGTCATTTGTATGTGCTACTGCAGCAGAAGTGCGGCAAACATCAAGTGCTTTCTTGGGCAGATATCTGGATTTACTTATAGGTAATGTCAGCACTAATAATTCCTCTAACATTTCTCTCTCAGCCACCTTGGTGAGCTGCTAGGTGAATAGAAAGTTCAATATCTGCATGTTTGATGCATTACCGGCACAATACAAAGAGATTTCGCCCTCTTGGATTTATGGGTAAAAGCCAGCCATGCATTTGAACTGACATTGAAAAGTAGCTCAATAGCATAGGATGCTGAATGTCATTAATACTCAGTACAAGTCATTTGGCATGGGGGATGCTTAGCAGCACATGGAAGGGTGCTGAAATCCTCGCAGGACTGAGGCCTGAGTTGCTTCTGGCTTCTTAGCTTTCCAGTGCATTGCAAATGCCTAATTAATAGCTGTGAGGGGAAAATTGGTTTTTTCCACTCCAGTTCTGAGCTAATAACGGAAGGCTGTAGATCAGAAGGAAATTCAAATGAACTGTGAGAAGGTACAGTATCCAAAGCACACAAGAACTCTCATTTGAAAACAAGCTAGCAACAGATTGTAATTATGGTCAGAATGACTTTAACGCTTCTTTAATGATGGAAGGTAAGTGTGAAATGTGGACAAATAATCATTAATTTTCAGACTGGTAATTAATGCAAGAAATCAATTCTAAACATAGGTGAACTCTCGGGGTTTTACATCCTTTGCTAGGAAAGCAAGAATCAATGCATTATTGCTCACTGAAATTGATTATATCTAATTAAAAGGCAATTATCTGTTGTGTCTTATTTACTCATTGGGGGTATTTTATGGCAATTTCTAACACGGAGATTTGAAAATTGCCTATGTAATTTCCAAAAACAACATCTACATTATGTTGTGACCGTTGATGATGTTGCTAGCAACAAATTGTGGGGGCTGGTAGTAACAATTGCCTCCTAATGAACTAGGGAGACAGTCACAATGCTCAGAAGGATGGATATGCAGGATTAGTATTTTTGCATGGGATAAACTCCAGAAGATTGTATGTTGTAGCAATGATGTCAACGAATCTTCTCTGATCTCTTTGGAAAGTCTAATAAAATCCTAATCTTAGAGAAAACAAGCAAAAAAATACATGTGCTTACCAGAAGAATAACCCTGCCTGTTCTGAACAGAGGTCCACTCCACTGTAAAGGTCAGGTGCATCGTTTAGGGGTCCTGGTGGACCCTACATCACTTCTGGATTCCCAAGAGACAGCTGTGGCCCAAAGTGAAATATGTGAATATACGCCACCCTGAGATCTTAATGCTACAGGGTGGGATACAGATGTTTTAAATAAATAAATAAAAATAAAGTGTCTTTTATCAGTTTCAGCTGATACACTGCCTATGCCCCCGGGAGGATACATACCTGGCCCTGTCATCAATGCTTTGGTGGCCTCCAGATTAGATTATAGTAATATACTCTGCACGGAGCTGCTGTTGAAGATAGTCTAGAAACACCAGCTAGTGTACAAGGAGATGTCCAACCTCTGACCATGAATGGACCAATATTCACACATATCACCAGTTTTGAATCCTCTCCACTGGCTGCCCTTTCTGGGCCCAATTCAAAGTGCTGGTTCTTACTTTTAAAGACTTCTGCACATCTGGCTCCAGATGTTTTGTATGAGTAAAAACTTGAGCTAGATTGGGGCAATAATTCAAGCTCATTAATATACAGGCCAAATACCATGGCATTTTAAGAAAGAGAATACAAAACAGAAACATACTTATGTGCAATGCATTTATTAGAATTCATGTGCCAAGGAACTTGCAGATCCCGTGCAAAGTTGTTTGCTTGTTTTCTTTTATTTGGAAAATTTATTTTCTGCCTTTCAATCAAATAATCCTGAAGGTGTCTTACAATACATTGCAATAATACATCCTCAGTCTCTTCAGACTTACATAGGCAGACAGTGCTTGCTGAAAAACCTATAAATCGGTAGTATGCAAATCAATGGAGGTTGGTGGCTCTGATTTCAGTGGGGCTGTGCATTCTTTCTGGCTTTCAGTCAGAACCAGCCAGAACTCTAAAGGAGCTATCCAAGGTGCTGACCCCTGGCCCCAAAATAGGTTTAGAACCTTGGATAGCTCCTTTAGAGTTCTGGCTGGATCTGACTGAAAGCCAGAATGGATTCACAGCCCCACTGAAATCAGAGCCACCAGCCTCCACTGATGCAAATGTGTTTTCTAGGTGATTCAGAAATGCACTTGCAAAAGTTAAGACTTAGAAAAGTATTTATTGAGTCAAGCCAGGCACTGTAATTGCATTTTGTTTGTGAACCTTGCTGTCTATGGTGATCTCAGTTCCTCACAGAAGCATACTTATTTTCATCCAACAGGTGCTGAATGGTATAATTTCATGGTCTATCTAGTTCAAGTACATACAAAGGCATGTTAGTTCCAGAACTTGAATGTTCTATAATTTTGTTTGCTCTTATCCTCCCTATACTCTGAAAGCAATAAAAAATAAAATTGGGTGATCACAACCCTCTGAACTCTTAATCAGTTGCCTCTTATTTTTAGTTGTGTATCATGGTAGCCTATAAATAACTAATTGCATAAAATTGCCTTAGTGGTTTCTTGATGGCAACTTTAATTAAAAGCGCCAAAAACATTTAGAAGTTTGGAAATGGATGGCATGCAATTTTCTCTTTTACAAGCATAAAATTAACCAATTGGATTCACTTTTCCTATTAAAAGTTTTATGAGAAACTACAGATTCTTTCCAAACACAGTTGGCATGTTTTCTTTTTACCAGATCTCTCTAGGAATTTAAGATGTTTTCATGCACAAATTCTTTGGAAGTTAAATTGGGGGGGGGGGATTATGTAAAATAACTGAAATACACAAAAAGCAAACAGTCTGCCACTAAAATTCCTTCCAAAATAGTAAAGATAGTGCCAAAAAAAGAACACAAATTCAGCTAGAGATTATGCAAATTGACTGCCTGTGTTTGAATGTTTCCATTTACATATATCTGTTTGCAAGATGCTTTTTGGTGGGTGTGGGGGGAGCTGGAATTTGAGCTTCTTTGTTGGATGATGAAGGAAGCAGTTCTATCCTATGCAGAAGATGTGACGACTTTGCCTAAAAGGAGCAGAGCTACGTTGTGACGTTTGTTCTAGTTAAGTGTTAGGCTCCTATAAAGGTTCAGCATTGCTTGCCTCCAGTCTTATTTCCCGCTATTCATATTTTAAAGTAAAGGAAGGGAAGACAAATGTCTTCATAATACATGTGTCTTTATAATAATACAAGGGACATGTACAGATCTCAACACACCTCACAGCTGGCAGGATACATATTTTTAGATCTGCTCAAACACTTTGGAGAATAGCAAAAATCTCCATTCTGTACTTGATGTTCTAAGGTGTGAGCAGGGGGGGAAAAAGCAGAGATTGAAAACTGATCTCATGGATGATCTCTTTCCTGTCCTAGTTCCTAGTATTTCAGGGCCAAACTAGACATGATGTTAATTGTGTGTAAGCAATTAAAGTGATGGTGTGTTGTTGTTGTTTTTAATTTTTGTAACAACTTTGGAGGAAGGAACAGAATTGGGACAGTGGCATGTAGGGAGAGGGGGCTAACCATTTTTCCCTTCCCACCACGGTCCTGATCAAAGTCATCCCCCAAACCTAGTCATGCCTAGTTTAGCCCTTGAGATGTCAGTGGTAGAAATTGTAACAATTCTACTCGTACATGAGAGCCAAAAGATAAAACAAAAAACAAGAGGGGAAAGCAACATTATGTACAGTTTTAGGCTGCAATCCATAAAACCATTGTGCATCAGTTGTCTCAGTTCTATTGACTCGAATGGCACAACGATAGCTTCAGGCCACTGTGCTACGTTAAGTAGTTTATGGATTGCACCCACATCTCTAAGCCATAAAATTCCACTAGATGTAACACCAAAATACATTTCATTTCAAGTTTTGCTTCGTTCCTATTTTAATATGAAGCAGTATATAAGGAGTTAGATAACCTCAATTTTGCTAACAATTTGCTCACTTGGAGACAAGCCATGCCTCCTTTCAGGAAATTCTGTATGATTCCCCCCCCCCAGTTTTCCATCCCCCTCCCAACAGTCACCAAGAATGTAGGGCCTACTAAGCATGCCCAGTCCTACTTGAGCTGTTTGGGCCTTCCCCCCACCTCTTGTTTCCCTCCCCCCAAAAAATATATTTTTGTCTTTCTTCAAACCTTGGGCTTTCCCCAAGCCTGCTGATATCTCACCTTTGGGTGCAGATGGTGCTGTGTTGGCTACGTAAGGATGAACACCTAGATAATGTGTTCCCTATTAGTATATAGCCAATGTGGTGTAGTGGCGAGAGTGTTGGACTGGGAGCCGGGGGAACCAGGTTCTAGTCCCCACTCGGCCATGGAAACTCACTGGGTGACTTTGGGCCAGTCACAGACTCTCAGCCCAACCTACCTCACAGGGCTGTTGTGAGGATAAAAATGGAGAGGAGGAGGATAAAGTAAGCCGCCTTGGGTTCCTTGCAAGAGGAAAAAAGGTGGGATAGAAATGCAATAAATACATGCATGCATACATACATACATACATACATACATACATATAATAATATATAGCAGGAGTGTTGAACTGTGTTCAGCCCAAGGACCAATTTCCATTTTGGAGAAGCTCTTGGAGGCCACATTCTATTTATTCATTCATTCATTTTTCATTTCTGTACTGCCCAGTAGCCAAAGCTCTCTGGGCGGTTCACAAAAATTACGATCACAAAGCACAGCATCAAACAATTTAAAATATAAAAGCTTAAAACCACAGTATAACAATACAAGCAGAATAAAACCTAGCAGCAATGCAGAAATTTAAAATACAGATTTAAAAAAACAAAGCTAAAAGACTAGGGAGCTAAAATGCTAAAATACTGGGAGAATAAAAAGGTCTTCACCTGTAGCCAGAAGGAGTACAACATAGGCACCAGGTGAACCTCTCTAGGGAGCTCATTCCACAGCCAGGGGGCCACAGCAGAAAAGACCCTATTCCTGGTAGCCATCTGCCTCACTTCCTTTGCCAGGGGCTCCTGGAGAAGGACCCCTGAGGATGCTTTTAGGGTCTGGTCAGGCACATATGGGGGGAGGTGATCCTTCAGATAACCTGGCCTCAAGCCATTTAAGGTATTGAATGTTAATACCAGCACTTTGAATCAGGCCGCAAAAGGGACTTTTCCAGTGGTGAGCAGGGCCAAAGGGGTTGGTCCACTTCCCCACCCCAATATCAGCATATTGTAGCTTAAAGCTCTTAACTGCCAGTAACTAAGCCTTAGGAGAGGCATTTAGAATGGGGAAAACATGTGCCGAAGCTGGAAATCCACCAAACAATTGGTGGTTGGGGGAAGGGGGTGTTGTCATCCGGGAAACCACTGAGATTAGGACACCAGGGAGGCCGGATTTGGCCTCCAGGCCTGCACTTCTGCACCCCTGTATAGGGTTTTAATTTCTTCAATGTCAGCCTTGAAGTCTTCTTGTCTACTTGTGCATAGTTAAGATTCTGGTGCTGTCAAAGATCTAGAGGCCATTTTTGTGGTCTGTTGTGGCATGAAATATGGCTGCTCCCATTCCAAATGATGAAGTGTCACATAAGAACTGAAATGGGCAAAGGTGGATTAGAGTGTGCAAACACATTGTCTGATGTGACCAACTGTAGGAAAGCCTCATGATAGTTGTGTGGCCAAATTCCCCTTTGGCCATCGTGCCATAAACTGGATGCCATCTGGTATCATTTCTTGCCTTTATGTGTTTTGGGGTTCCTAAGCCCTCTTTAAACACATCTGATGCCTGATTCAATATACTTTCTCACTGTTCATTGTCTCTTTTAATGGAGTTTGGAGGAAATGTTTTCAAGATCTTTATAGATTTCCAATCCACAGGAAGTTTATTGACCCAATCACATCCCCATAATGTCAGCCTCTGTTTTGCAATGAAATGTCAATCTAGTAAGTGTTGATTATTCTTATGCTCCACATTAGCTTGTATCACCCCCGTGGGCCCTATCTTTCCCCTGTATACATTTTCTGCCACAGTGATGTTTTCTTCTATTTGATATTCAGAAAGTGTTCTTCATGTCCTGCACATGAGTTGACAGACACAGCAGTCCCTCTATCCAGTTGCATCTTGAACACTGGGTGGCAGCCAAATTGCTTATGTCCTTTTTACTCACGTTAGATATTTCCAGCCTCTCGTCTTCTGAGTTATTACTGTCTGTCAAGGGAGTGGACATTGGCATTTATCTTTCTATGCCAAGGTTTGGACCTTTCTGAATTTTTTGTGGCATCGCACACCCTTTGAATATGTCCCTTTTTATGGCACTTTCTGAAATATCCATCTTTAAACCAGCATTCAGGAAGGCAGGAATCCCTTTTCACACATATAGCATAGGCTTGTGTCCTGAGAAGGTTATTATGCAAACATTTTGTACATTCCTGCTTCTTCTTTAGCCCTGTTTTGGACTCTCACTGCATCCCTTACCACAATTTCCATTGCTACTCCAATTTTACAGTATGTAAGTGTGCTTTCTTTAGTTTTAATGTCTCTTTTGTACACATTTCACTTTTCAGCACCTTTTTATTCCAGGCTTTTTAGTTCTGTAGGTGTGTTTTTTGTTTTTTTGTTTTTTAATGGTATTCATGTATCTTAAGAACTTTACACTTCTGCTGGATTTTACTTTGGTTTTTATTCTAGTTTCATTCTGTTTTAAATTGTTGAATGTTTTTATATTATGTTTTATTATGTTATCATTTTCATTCTGTGGTTTTAAGTCTTCTTTTGTGAACCACCCAGACAGCTTTAGCTATTGGGCAGTGTCAGGGTTCCCCTTATGACCTGGAGCCCCTGAGCAACTCCTTAAGGATCTCTTGCCTCCTTATGAGTCCCACCTTCCTTCTTTTACATTCCCCTTTCCAGTAACATTTGGTTTAGGCTGTAGACATGGGTGATTAGCACTTCAGACACTTGCGTTTTAACCACAACAGTTTACTGGTAAATTAAAGCAAGCAAATCACAACTTTAGATATTTACACAATAGAGCTGAGTGATACAAAAGGCATTAAGAGAAAATAAGAGTTGCAAAATGCAAGTTCCTTTACCCTAGCTGTACTTAGTCTTCTCTAGGTCGCTTCTTCCTGCTCCCTCTTCAGGCTCTGGTCTCCCCGACTCTGGTCTTACTGGCTCTCTCACTCTTTTTATGTACTTTCCTCCCTCAAAATCATAGAATAGTCATAGAATAGTAGGGTTGGAAGGGGCCTACAAGGCCATCATACCAAAACCAAAAGTACTGTTTCAAACCTGAAGAAATGAAATTTAACTGGGGAAAAGAAACGATTCCTCCCAGGGATACTCCCTCCCAATAACAACAACAACCACGCCTCTAAGCCCGATCTTTTATTCAGGCCTCAAACCTTCATAGGCAGTATAGGAATATAATAAATAAATGTCTCCATACAACATTTGTCTCTTAGTGCATGATTTAACCCATCCATCCAATGCAATCCTGTTCATGTTTATTCAGAAGTAAGTCCCACCAGGTTCAATGGGACTTCCTTCTAGTAAAGTGTGCATAGGAATCCAAAACCCCTATCAGGGAAATGCCTTTGTTAGGGCAACTCAAAAGTCACACAAAATGTGCAAGCTTTTGAGGTCTCCAGACCTCTTCATCAGGCAAGATGTTGCAAAAAGCAGATTGTGGGGAAGGAGAAGAAAAGAAAAGGCTAACTTGACATTGACTAGTGGAGGCTGGTGGCTCCCATTTTGGTGGGGCTGTAAATCCATTCAGGATTTCAGTCAGAACCAGCCAGAACTCCAAAGGAGCTCTCCAAGGTGCTGAACCTTACCCCTAAAATGGGCTCAGGACCTTGGGAAGCTCCTTTCAATGCTGGCTGGTTCTGACTGAAACCTAGAATGGATTCATAGCCTCATTGAAATCGGAGCCTCCACTGATATTGACATCATGAAGTCGGCATGGTCTTAAAATGAAATGTGGGAGCAGATTTCAGACATTCAAATTAGGCTCTGGCAAGTGATGTAGTGGTTTCAGATTCCATCAGGGTTTACCCCTAGGAGTTCTGGTATGAAGGAACAAATAAACAGTGATTGATCCCCATTTTTGAAACTATAAAATCCAGCTGTTACGCAAAACAGTCTCCATCCATAGCCAAATCACACACAGGCGCCTTGGTAGGTGAAAAACAGAAGCAGAGTTTAACTAGATGGTTTGTATATTAACACAGCTGGAGATATCTTTAGATGGTGCACTAAGTTACGAAAAAGTCAATAGAAGCTAAATTAGGTAGCTTTATGTAGTAGTTGGAAGGGATGAATAAAGTCAGAGAATAAAGCTCCGCTTCAGGTGGTATAAAATCCTTTCTTTCCACTGTAAGATCCTGCTGTTGAATGGCTAAATTTGGTATTCTCTAAGTAAGTCACATTCTGAAAGCTAAATTCTGCAGCAGGATTTCACGGTGATCTTGCTTGTAAAACCTGGATCTTTCTGATGTAATTAGAGGCTTGGTAATAAATGTTGCTTAAAAGAACCAAATATCATAGTTCTAATACACACAATTTCAAATATAGCATGATAAATACACATCTATCTATCTATCTATCTATCTATCCATCCATCCATCTATCTATCTGCTGTATTGATATTTGCTGACTGAATTGCTGCTGTGTTGTGGTTGCAGCTTTGTTTTTGATATGGTTTCGTAAGTCTTATGTTAGTTTTTTAAGCTTGTGTGTAAGCCACCTCAAGCTTTACGAGAACAGAAATGATTACAGTAAGTAGGATGACAGATAGATGAAATAATGTTGCAGTGCAATCCTATGAGAGAGCTTCGGCTATTGGGCGGTATAGAAATGAAATAAATAAATACTATGCAGGTCTACTCTGAAGTAAGCCCTGTTGACTTACTTTCAGGTAAGCACAACAAAGAGACTTCTGTCATGTTCAAGATGAGCAAATTTACTATGACATAATCTTTCATTACTACAGCCCACTGCATCAGATGCATGAAGTGTTATCTGGAGTTACAAGTATATATATACACACAAATGGTTTGGGTAAGAGATTGTGAACAGTGAGGTCAGAGAGTATGGGTTGAGTATGGGTAGTTGTTGATTCATGGATTATTGTTGAATCATTGGTTGTCATTATGTGCAAACCCTGCACTATGGTTTAAGTGTGGGTTGTTGACCATGAACAACCCAGGAAGAGAACTCATGGTTGGTTGTTGGGTTGTAAACAACCCATAGTTAAAACATTGTGCAGGGTTCACACATAACAATAATCCATGCTTCAACAACAACCCATACTCAATGCATATTCTGGGTTGTTGTTACGTGCAAGCCAGGTTAAAAAGACAAATAAAATGAGAACAGGTTTTATGTTTGTGAGTATGTAGGCGTGTGTGCATGCATATAAACGTATCAAAACCCAAAGAACAAAATCAAACCAGTATTTATTGTTCTAATCTCTGGTAGTCCTTCTGCTTAACTTTCTTTCCTCTTTCCCAATAGGTATCACTGTAGATAAGCACGGCTTCATTTACTTTGTTGATGGCACCACGATTCGGAAGATTGATAGCAGTGGTGTGATCACAACATTAATAGGCTCAAATGGCCTCACATCAACTCAGCCACTGAGCTGTGATGCTGGAATGGACATCACTCAGGTAGACACTAATCGTATGTTATTACTGTTCAGTATGGAAACAAATTTTGTTTTGTCTGGTGAAATTGGACATTAAAGAACACCATCTGAATAAGTAAAAACGTTTCAATCTTGTTTCCGAGGTTGTTGGGTAGCAGCTTCCTGTACAAAGAAGCCTTTCCCAACTTGGTGCTCTCCAGGTGTGATGGACTACAGCATGGTTTAATGGCCATGTTGGCTGGGGCTGATGGGAGTTGCAGTCCAACACACCTGCAGGACACCAGGTTGGGGAAAGCTATTATAAAGTTGACTTTGAGATCATTCATATCGGTGTATTGTCCTGAGCAGATATGACCTCAGCTCCATATGTGTTCACCTCCATATCTCATGTGTTGTTTATCTATTTCCAACAGGTGGTAACCAATGCTGCATGAGCACAAGGGAAACCCCCACCTCTCCTTCACACTCTAGTCCCCTCCAGAGGACTAGCTTCTCCAGAGGGCCAGGAGACCCTAAGGAAAGACTCTGCAGCTGCCCCTGACCCCACCCTTATTTATTTATTTGTTTGTTTGTTTTTTACAGCATTTATATACTACTCCATATCTAAACAGATTCCAGAGCAGTGAACAATAAAAGTTAAAAAGATACAAGAAGCAAAACACCATATTAAAAATTATTATTAAAAAAAAAAAGTACCATTAAAAAAATGTGGCTGGTCAGTCAAGGAGCCTTCCTGGAATAAAGCTGTTTTCAGGAGACACCAGAAACAACATAGTGTGGGTGCCTGCCAGACCTCCAGAGGAAGAGAGTTCCCTAAAAGTGGGGCCACCACACTGGGAGACCTTGGGAGACTTTCCTTCAAGTCTCCCAAATCTCAGGGGAGATGTTTCAGAGAGCACAGTGGGCTGCAACAAGAAGGAGAGGTGGGGAATTCCCTTACAGGAGAGCCCTTGCACTTCTGCAGCATTGGATATAACCCCATATTTATATATCATCTTTTAAGGGGGGCAGGGAAGTTCCCTAGGAATTAGTATTATATTAGTTCCCTGGGAACTTCTTCCTTAAAACATACTTAAATATTCTAACAGACATTTCTTAAAAGGAAAAGATTATATTACTATATTAATATTAACTTATGTGATTGGCATGTGTGAGTGTGTGTATTGTGATAAGCTTCAGGCTTTTGCCAGACTTTTCCAGAGCATGCACAGTGAGGAACATTATAGTTTAACATTCCAGAAAACCCTTAATTCCAATGACTGCACTTCTCCATTGACAGGCCATGTCTACATGGATGCCTGTTTCAGGATTGCTGCTAATGCAGGGGTGAGCAACCAGCGGCCCTCTCCTGACAGCCCTAGCCAGCATGGTCAGTGGTCAAGGACAGTGGTGGCTGGTGTCTCCAGGTCCAGAGCGGCTGTGATTCCATTCAGGGTTTTCGTTACCACCAGCCAAAACTCTAATGGTGCTTTCCAAGGTGCTGAACCCATTTGGGGGATAGGGTTCAGAATCTTGGATAGCACCATTAAAGTTTTGGCTGGTGGTAACTTATAGGGCTGTGCAGGGACCCCCCAATCTGACTCGGAAGCTGCTTCATGGCTTTGGAGGCGGGCCCGATTTGGTTTGGGCTGATTCAGGGGGCCCCTGACCTGACTTGGCCCTGAAGCCAAAGCAGGATTCACCCCTGAACCCCAAGTGGGATTCGGTCATACGAATCCCACTTTGGGGGGCCCCTTGATGCCCCTGCGCAACCCCCCAGCTCCTTACCTGGGCTGCTGCTGCCTCCTCCACCACCGCCGCCATCATCACCGCCTGCTGCCACCAGCTCCTGAGCCCTGGATGCGTATCAGCTCTTGTTGCAGGGAGACACCATTTTCTAAATGGTGACTCCCACCAAAAGGGCCTACACGCGTCCAGGGCTCAGGAGCTGGCGGCAGCAGGCGGCGATGGCAGCAGCAGTGGCAGTGATAGTGGCGATGGCAATGGCGGCGGCAGAGGAGGAGAAGCAGCAGCTGCGACTCCTGTGAGTCACCTCAGGTAAGGAACTGGAGGCGCCAGTGCGGCTGGGCCAGGGTGCCAAAGCTCTGAAGCGCACCTTGCACTTTGGAGAGCCCCCGACCTGTTTTGGCTCACTTCATGCCCCCTCCACTTCACCTCAGAATGAGCCCAGAACAGCCCAAAACAGCCCGCTTCAGCTTAGGGTTCGGGCCTTGGGCCGAAGCGGAGCACAGCCCTAGTAACTTAAACCCTGAATGGAATCACAGCCCCTCCGGGACTGGAGTCACCAGCTGCCACTGGTTGGGGATGATGGGAACTGAAGTGCAACAACAACTGGAGGCCCACCCCTTCTCTTCTGTCATACCATCTGCCGTCTCTGACTTCTGGCATGCATACACACACGGAATATTCAGCATGAAGACTATTGCCTTACAATTAGGTGTTAGAAAATAACTGTTAGTTAAAGCATTGGGGCCCCATTGGATAATTTCTTCCCAGGTTCTTTTCCCCCCTCTTGGGTTTGAAGAGCATTTAAAAAACACACACACCCTCCCATCTATGTTTTAAATGCAAATAAATGCAGGCACATAATGCAGCTTCTTAATAAATGAAACTTCATAGAAACATTATAGAAAGCATAATGGTCAGTCAGCTGTTGCTCCTGAGTAAAGGAATAGCTCGAATGGTTCTAATGTGTAGTGGCTGTGAAGTATTTAAACTAGCACAGTTGATGAGACCCTGGTGGTGCATTAAAATGGGCTTTTTAATTTTAAGACAAAGAGCCGCTCAGGTTTGCAGCCTGGAGCTGCTGCTAGATTTGTCGCAGTGCCTTAAGGCTAAACTGCACTTTACAGAAGCAATCCATGTATTAAAAGACAGATTGCCTGCACCAAACAGCTGTAAAGGAGCAGGGGAAGAGGCTCCAAATAGAGAAATAGCGGGTCAGGGAGAGGGGCTGAATCCTTCTTCTGCCCACCGATTCCCCCATGACTCATTGTGAACCGCCACACTCTTCCTAACTGGGTTCTGAGATGGGAGATACTCCCATTTAGGGAGTGGAGGCTGGTGGCTACGATGTCAGTGGGGCTGTGAATCTGCTCTGGGTTCCAGCCAGAACTCTAAAGGAGCAATCCAAGGTGTGGAACCCATCTTGGGGATTGGGGATCAGCACCTTGGATAGCTCCTTTGGAGTTCTGGCTCATTCTGACTGAAAACCCAGAGCTGACGCACAGCCCCACTGACATCAGAGCCACCAGCCTCCACGGCATCTAGGAAAAAATGGCCTGGTGGAGCAGTTGCATGGATAAATGTGGCAGGCAAGAGGAAAGGCTTGGAATCTCCTCTTACCTACCACTTTTTATCAATAATTTTGCAGAGCCAGGGCTCACACAGATGCAGCACCAGCACTTTTTTATTAGCAGGGGCACTGACGTCATCCGCCGCCCCCTCAGAATTACATAGGAAGCTGCCTTCTCCTGAGTCAGTCCATTGGTCCACCTAGCCTAGTACTGTCGACACTGTCTGGCAGCAGCTCTCCAGCATTTCAGGCAGCAGCTTTTCCAGCCCTACCTGGAGATGCTGGGGATCGAACCTGGGACCTTCCGCATGCAAAGCAGGTGCTCTATCGCACTGAGCTACAACCCTTTCCCCTCTCCCTCTGTGCTTAGCTGCATTGTTCACAGCAGCTAGGGGAGGGTACGACATCCCCCAGCAACAATACATTGTTCCTTGTTGTAATGCATAGTATATTGGGGTGTCTTGGTCTTGAATGGGCAATTAAGTCCCATGAGCTTTACAAAAGACCGGCTCCCAGTGGAATAAAACTGCTAGAACCTGTTGGTGTTATGAATCAACACAGCTGCCTGAATTTTTGGCCTCTCCTTAGGGGCGTGGCGATGGGGACAGCCATGATGAGTGCCTGCACTTCAAAATGTACCACTATTCCACTGGTTGAAATTGTCCCACACCTAACAGCAGTTGGGCACAAGTCCTGTTGTAGAAATGGGTTTACAGCCATAACGTCGATTTGCTGAGCCCTAAAAGTCCAGCTGCTGTCCAAAGCTGCCTTTCACCAGCTTCTTCTGCTATTACAGCTAGGGCAGCTTCATAGAACGAGCTATGAACTGGAAAGCCCTCAAATCTCGCTATAAATTTACTCTGCAAGCTTCAGTCCTTCATATACAATATGGGCAAATAATATCGGTTTACCTTACGGAGCCATTGATAATGTCTGCAAAGCACTTTCAACACTTAAAAAAGTGCTATATAGATTCCAAGCATCATGCTCGAGTGAAGGCAGCGTGCTTTCCTTTGGGATCCAGATTGTGCCACTGTGAATCATGCCTCCACCAGCTTGAGTCTAGGCTACTGTAATGCATTTCCTTTGGGGATTCCCGTGAAGACTGTGGAAAGCACAGAGGGGGGTGGTTCATTGGGAATCTTAGGTTCGAACTGAGACTCAGGAAACAATTTAACATGTTGTTTATGCAGTTTTGGCTGTCAGCTGCCTGCACAGTATGCCTTCCATAGTGTGTGAAAGCCAGTAAATTAGGCTTACTAAGTTAAAGTGCTAGAATGCTGGTAAATAATTCTGCTGGGAGTAAATTTCCATAGCTACTGTTTCAATGCACACAGTGACTGTTTATTAAGCAGAAGATCACATATTTTGAGTACATCAGGAAATCATGTCAGCGTTATACTTTTTCACTGCACTTCATTTACACAGAACCCAGTCATGAAGAGCAGTCAAAGTGTAGGGGCTTGTTTGGGCGGAAGCACTAAACTGCCACTGTGCAAACGGCAGGGGCCGCTTGCGCAATGGGGCAGAAGAGAATTGGAGGGGCATAAGCGCCTTGTTGGATTCTGCCCATCAAGGGGAGAGGTTGTAGTTCAGTGGTAGAGCATCTGCTTTGCCTACAGGAGGTCCCAGGTTCAATCCCCATCCTCTCCAGGTAGCACTGGAAAAACTCCTGCCTGAAACCCCGGAGAGCCACTGCCAGTCAGCATAAACAGTCCTGAACTAGATGGACCTATAGTAAGACACTTTCCTGTGTTCCTAATAAAATGGAAAACCACAAGAACCAAAGAGCAGCAGTCCAAGAAATGAAAGCACTCAAGGCAGCCTCACTTGTAATGGGTCATAAAAACACATTAAAAGCCCCACCCCAGAGAGCAGTGTAGGCCAGGTGGTAAAGTCAAGCCTTTAAAGGCCAAATGCCTTTTTTTAAACTGAAAGGCTTTAACACAACAGTGGAAAGCCAATAAGGAGAAGGGCAAAGCAGATCATCCCAGGGATCGTTTTATGGCCTGCTCGAGTGAGCCTTTTATTGGCCTTATTTTTATTGGCCTTATTTGCTGTTTCTCAGGCACAACACCTTGCTCCATTGCAGTGCTCCGTTGCAAGACGTCCTCCTCTAGCTCTTGCACTGGAGTTCATAGAGCAGCAATGATAACTGTTCTCCTTCTGCTCACAATTCTTTGGATACAAGCCAATAGAAAGAGAGAGAAATCAGGATGCCGACATGGGCAAAAATGTAGAGGGCAAAGCATAGAGCAAAAGCGTGAAAACTTTTAAGCTTTTCTAATAAGGAGCAAATCCACTCATATCAGCATATTCTCTCCTCTCCCCCAAAAAGAAAGCAATGCATATACTCAAATGGTTCCATTTCATCACATCTTCTGACCATGCCTGGGTTTCTGTAAAATTGGGAACAGAAGATCAACCCATTGAACATTAAATTGGTTCTTACTCCAGAAATCCAGCTTTTTCACTGAGTGTTGTTGATGATGTCCCTCAGTGTTCTTAAAAGGAAAGAAAGAAAACCCCACTAGAATTGGCATGTTTAAGGTAACTACTAGGGGAAGATTCTTAGGTGCTAGAAAAGCTGCTGTAGGATAATGCATAGCCTTATCTAAGGTAAAGGCATTTTTTTCTGCTTGTCTCTTTCTACCCCCACCCTCCCCCAGTGGAGCTAATAGTAGCTTCAAGAGGGGATTTATATCAGGATAAAATGGATGGGGTGCAGAAGCATATATATATATATATATATCTCCCCCAGTGCAGCTCTTTAAGCTGATTTTGGCTCCCAGCAACTTCTCCTAAGCTTTAAAAAAATGTCAGGAGATCTGGTTAGATATCTCTTGCATTGCACCTAGTTTGACCCCAAGACGTCCGTGTTGTGCAGCTCATGATTAACTTTTTTGTAAAAGCAACCAAGTGTCTTAAGGCACCACAATGACTAACACATTTATTCTAGCATGAGCTTTCATGGACTATAGCCCGCTTCCTCAGATGCATGGAGACGTTTGATTTCTCAAAAGCACTCAGAACTGCCTTTCTGTAACAGCTAATAATTTTGCTGAATCATTGCGGTCCATTTTGCTGAAGAGCATAGCCTTACATCATGTCGCTTGTTTCCAGCTATATGCCATCTTTGGCATTTAATTGATATGACAAAATGATCTTAATCCTGGTGTACCCTTCACATGTGAATCAGACCGTAAGCCTCTGGAGATGGCCTCCGGTTCTTTTCACCTTCATAATTCTAGATTAAATGTTCTACAGCAGGAATAGGCCGAGCTAGGCCATGCAGGGTCAAAACACTGAGACTTTTTGATTAGCAGGGACACTGATGTCCTCTGCCACTTCACTCAGGCTTTCCTATGCCCTCTGAGCTTAGCTGCAATCCTCACAGTAGCTGAGGGGGGAATGAATTTTCCAGCAACACGACAGCCCATGGCTTAAACAACCCACAGCCCACAACCCAACACCAAGTCACGGGTTCTCACACTTAAGCCATCGTGCTGGGCTCCCATGACACGGCAACCCATAGCAGGGGTTGCTTTATCATGGGTTTCTGTGTCTTGCAAACCAGGTCAGTGTCATGAGCTAACCCTGTTGTAATGCGAAGTATTTTGGGGTGGCTTGATCTTGAATGGGCAATTAAGACTCATTAGCTGTGCAAAAGACCTGCTAGTGGCATAGATCAAAACTGCATATTGCCTACCTCCAGGATCAGAGGCAATATGCCTGTATACACCAGTTGCTGGGGAACATGGGTGGGAGGGTGCTGTTGCACTCACGTCCTGCTTGTGGGTTTCCCATGGGCAGCTGGTTGGCCACTGCATGAACAGAATGCTGGACTAGATTAACCCTTAGTCTGATCCAGCTTGGCTCTTCTTATGTTCTTATGGTAGAACTAGTTTGTTGACATGGATCAACACAAGCTGCTTGCATTTTTGGATTCTCCTTGGGTGTATGACTATGGGAACTGTCAAAATGGCTTCAAAATTCACCAATGCACCATGGGGCAGAAGGTAGATTGAGATCGATTGACAGATCTCTGTATGATTTGCAGGGAAACCCAGGGAGTGGATTTTTGTGTGAAAGGACATGTGATCAAATTCCTGGACTGAGTATGAGCTGAGAGGCACTCTGTTCCTTAATTCTTACTATCCTTTATTCTTAGCCTATGTCTGCCTGCTGAAGGTGTTATTTTGCCCTTGGTTCCAATTGGTAGTCTTCAGGGTTCTAACAAAAAAGTAGGTCCCACAACTGTGAAGTCTAATCATTTTAAGCAGAGAACAAACAAGAAAACATGTTTTGTAACTTATTCTTTCCTCCGATCACTTCATGTGCCCTTATCGTACTGAATGGGAAGAGGGGAATGAGGATTTTTGCCCTGCCATTAAGACAACAGGTGCTGATGACTGTCGTGACTTTTCAGACTCACTGGAACAAGTGCAATTGCTGTGGAATGTATGCAATCAGACTCAAACTCTTACTGCTGTATGACTTAAAAATATCTGACATGCTGATGTTGAAGAAGAAAAGTTTCATCAGTGCTAATTTGCAATCCATTCAAATTATTCTGTCACCCAGTGGGAAGCTCTGATCACAGAGGTCTGTGGGCTAGGCTGCAAGTTATTTCAAATCAAAGAATTTCTCTCTCTCTGTGTGTGTGTGTGTGTGTGTCTGTCTCTGTCTCTCTCTCTGTCTCTGTCTCTCTCTCTGTCTCTGTCTCAAAGCCCCCAAGAGAATCTCAGTCTGAGTCACCTGTCAAATGAATTAAGCTTCACTTATGTGCTAAATAAGGGATTGCTGATAAACCACTAAATGCGCTACATTTTTAATCTCCATTTTATTCAGTTTAGTACATACTTGTCAGCCAATAACTTTCATTTTAAACAACTTGTCATATGTATGTTTTCCATTTCCATTTAGTTCCCCAACTTCCCACTTCCCTATTCCTGTCAATAAAGCCCTGGCAATTTCAAATGCTCTTAAAGCTGTTGCATTTGATTTGCTGCATTTGAATTAATATCATTGCACAATTCATAGTTGTCTTTATTTGGTGCTGTTACAAACAGGGAAGGGGACCCTGCAACCATGCAGATGTTGTTGGACCACAGCTCCCAAGCCAGTGATGCTGAGCTATTGAAAAGGTTCCTTTCTTTCAAAATATAGCAGAGTGATCACAGCTTCTCCTTGGGTGAATGATATTTTTGCACACACACACACAAACTCTCAAATGCTTCAAGTTGTATTTAAGCAGCTTCATGGTAACATCTAGTGTTAATTCCGAGCGCAAAGTTTGAGGTTCGTTGACACATTTGCAGGGGTTTGTTATAGACTCCTACCAACCCTGTTTATTTTTAAAGTGTGTGTGCATGTATTAATTGGTTTACTTCTGTGGATAATGCTATATACATTATATGCTATAATGGTTGGAGAAGTCCCTGTTTGCAGGCTAGTCACCCAAGGCTTCTACTTGACTAGGAAGCTGGAAGGCACTCTGAGATAAATATGCCAGTATAAGACAGACATTAAAGTTGTCTGGCGATGCTTGGCCTCTGCAAGTTCCTCTTATTTCTGGGAGCCCCATTGTCCAAAGTTACCAGTGGATCATTCTCGTTAATGCTCCCGTTATTCTCCCTTTCTCTAGCCTGTACTTTTTGGGACATTTGCTCCAGCCGCTGATGTGGAGTTTATTACCAGAAGTGCCCCTACTTTAAGGGAAACTTCCTTCTAGTTGATGTTGTGTTGTACCTCCCCTCCCTTCCCCACAAGATCAGGAGTGGGCAACTTGTGGCCCTCCAAATGTTTTGGCCTACAACTCCCATCAGCCCTAGCCAGTATAGCCAGTGGTGAGGAATGCTGGGAGTTGTAGGCTTGTGGTGATGGCGACACATCTCAGAGTCATATCAACTTCCAGCACCAGCCTTGGCACTGGGGTGCATCCATAGCTCAATGGTAGATCGCATACTTTGCATGCAAATAGCCCCAGGTTCAATCCTCAGCATCCCCAGGTAGGGCTGGGGAAAAATCCTGCCTGAAACCCAAGAGAGCCACTGCCAGTTGCTGTAAACCAGCCTTCTCCAACTTGGTGCTCCCAGGTTGTGCTAGACTGCAACACCCATCATGGCTGGGCATGATGGGAGTTGCAATCCAACATGTCCCATGGGTACCAGGTTAGGAAGGCTGGTGTGTAGGCCATGCTGAACTAGATGGACCAGTTGTCTGACTCTGTGTAAGGCAGCTCCCTATGTTTCATTGCAGTTGCACCCAAAGTCATTTGCTCCATCCTAAACACTCCTTTGACAGGAGAGTGGCTCTTCGTCTGAGGCCATTAGTGTAGTAATCAACAGGACCTATTGTCGCTGCTGTCTAAATAAAGAGCAACAGTGGTAAGAGAGCAAGAGATAAAGGTGGAGCATAGTTCCTTAAATGGGAACATGCTACACCAGTGGCTGATGGATGCCTCTAAAACAACACTACTGTCTTTCTGGCCTTCAAATTGCTTTAAGTGATAAGGGAAGATTTTAAGCTGTCCTGGTACTGCCGAAACAGAACTATAGTACTAACAACTTTCAAAAAAGCAGTTTTATTTAGAGGGAAGGGGAAATTAATTAGGACAAGGATCACTATTTTTACACCAAAAATCATTCCTTTGTTTATCTGTGAGTCTGAATTATGGAGGGTTGTGGCTATAAAGTTGCTTGAAATTGTGCCATCAACTTTGTATAGCAGCTACAATATAGTACAGGGTGGTAGCAGCAGCAGCAGCAGCAGCAATAATAATAATAATAATAATAATAATAATAATAATAATAATAATATCTTTTCTATACCACCCAATAGCCAAAGCTCTCCGGGCTCTTCACAACAATTCACAAATAAAACACAGCATAAAAAATTAAAATATACAAAATGGTAAACAATTTAAACGGCTAAAATATTTTCAATAAAATCAAGGGCATGTTTTTATAGTGGTACTTGAGTTCTGTCTTGCTCCATGTATCATCTGCTCTGGGTGACAGTTGGGGGGGGTGCACAAGGTGGGACGGGTGACTGGGTCAACAGCATTTTTAGTACCACTGGAATCACCAGCACAGGACTTGGAGTTGGTTTCAGGACCATGAACAGCAGTCCTAGGGCTACCCCAGCACTGACTGCAAGCAACTGGCAAGGATTTATAGGGCATTTCTACACCAGCCTAAAATCCTGCATTTAAAACAGGGCTTCCTGCTTCCGTTTTAAATGCAGGATCACAACTGACTCCCTTTGCATGTGCTCCCTTTCCCCTCTTGCCTTCCCTCCTCCTTCTCCCCATATCTGGGTCATCCATTACCTTTCATGGATCTTGTTCCTCTTCTTCCTGCTTTAACTCTTTTGATGGAGGAAACTCAAGCGGAACACAGTGGGATAATTTGATAGCTCATGATCTGTGATCTATTTAAAAATGGAACAAAAGGCATTTAGTGCAGGAGGGTCATGGCAGGGTCACTGCGTCATGTAAAGAGCCCGGAAACTTCTGTGAAGGAGCCATCTAGAGAGCCAGTGTGGTGTAGTGGCAAGAGTTTTGGACTGGGAGCTGGGAGATCCAGGTTCTAGTCCCCACTCGGCCATGGAAGCTCACTGGGTGACTTTGGGCCAGTCACAGACTCTCAGCCCAACCTACCTCACAGGGTTGTTGTTGTGAGGATAAAATGGAGGAGGAGGAGAATTATGTATGCCGCCTTGAGTTCCTTGGAGGAAAAAAGGTGGGATATAAATGTAATAAATAAATAAATAAATAAATATCTCAATCGCAGGATAAAAGCCCGGTGTGAAGGAGCCCATAGTCAGGCCAGGAGAGACTTTCTGGAAGCTCTGCCTCCTTAGGTGCTCTACCTGGCTGCTAAAGGGCCAGCAGCCTTTTCCTATAGGTGTTGGATTCTCCTGGGGAGCGAAGATTGGAGGAGTAAGGAGCCAGTTGGGGACTGTTCCTTGGGTCCCTACTCACTAGAGGAGCCTAAGGTCCACTCCTCAGAATCAGGAGGTTGTGGAACCTGGTGAGGGCTTGTGGATAGGATATGGGATCAGAGGCAGTGTGCCCCAGTTCAGAAGGACTGGGAACTGAATTGTTGTTGGAGGCATCCATCTCCAAGGGCACCTAGTCCTGGGCCATGGCTGGTTATTTTCAAAAAAACAAAGTTTTGCATTTTCTCCCAAATACCAGTATATTAAACATTTCTAGGATCTTGGGGGGATGTTTGTTTGTTTTTTAAATTAGAACTATTCCAGCTTGAATACATATAATACCATTATCAAATTACATAGCATAACTCACAAAATACATATACATGACTTTATCTTAATAGAGAATGCCTAAAAATATTTTTCCATTCTTCTAAGCCAAGTGGCTGCTTTGAGTGCCATTTTTTCTTGGTAGAAAGGTGAGGTACAAATCAAATAAATAAATAAACATCCTATTAAATTATCAGACTTTCATTTAGAAGCAGTTTCCATTCTTGTCATATTATGAGACTAGTTATTAATCATTATTATTCTTGCATCTCTTTTTAGTATACCACAAGAGACAACTAAATTCCATAGCCTTTCATAATTGTTGTTACATCTTCCCCGCACCCCAAAGGACAGCTTTAAGACAAATCCACCAGATATGGAGTGCATCTGCACCACATCATCAGAAGTTATGTTTTCAAGTTAATTATGTTATCCTTAGCTTTATGGGCATGTTATACCAGTAGTCATTGGATGCTTTCAGATGGAGGTCTCCTAGTGCTACCAATCAAAAGGCAGTGTGAAATTATTGTTTTCCTCCTTAATCGGGGTTTTTTTCCCCAGTAAAAAAACCAACAACAACAGAAGAAGTGGTGTGAAAACACAGGAGAGTTATCAGTTGAAAATAACATCATCTGGACTCCCTGTAAAATTTACTGAATGGTAAGACAGGGCAACTGCACAATAAAAGCCTCATCTGGAAGCATCTTTCAACTTTTTTAGACCAGGGACTGCCCTTTAAACCCAAACTGCTGTATAGTAGCCAGTTTAATTTTTTTTTAATCATATATATATATATATATGAGATCATTTTTCAGCTCCTCCCTCTTCCCCACCCCCTGTACACACACCTTCTCCTTACCTCTCTATACGCCTCTCATTTTTCTGCTTCACTGTATCTTTTTTTTTAAAAAAAAGTTAAAATGAAGGAAGAAAGAAAATGGCAACTGTGCTTGCATTACAACTTAAATTAGGTTGACCTGTGATCCAAGCTTGGCTCCTCACCCAATAGTTGAAGACCAGCATTTTATAGCATCTGCTGAGGATATTCTAATGATTTTCTCTAAAGCTAAAACAGTTTCACAAAATTATCTCCACGGCTTAGCTTTTAGGGAGACATATCAAGACTCCTAAAGTATTTAAGTTATGTGTCTGTAGGTGACTGACAATATTTGTCATGAACCTTTGTACAGCCCGATTTTATGAAACTGCTAGAAAGCAATACTTATTGCCACTTGTTGCTAGATTAACAGAAGAAGCTGACCTAGATCAACTCTCCCTGACCCAGCTAAGGAGGAGATCAGTTTCAAGAACTGCATACATGTCCATCAGAGTATGGATGCTGCCAATCTGCATTGCATTGCTTTCACACAATAACTCACCTATTCACACATAAAATCCATTTTTAAATGGTCACTGGGAGCATATCTGGTGTTTTGTTTTTTTGCACACTGATGACTAAATGTACTTTTGTCCAAATATTGTGGGTTACAGTGGAGATCTGTTAAAGTTACATGACTGAGTCTGGTGGGATGTATTTTGATTCTTGAATTTAATGGAACTCATTGATAATTTGTTTTTTCTGTGAATTTTGTAATGACCATTGATGTAACAAACTAACATATGATAGATTGGTTAAATGCATCATCTTGGTGCTCTGATACAACTAGGAGGCATGCTTGTATTTATCCCTAGCTAGATGAGGAATCATGTGAACTACAAGTAGTTCCCTTGCTGCCAGCATTTGGATAGGTAGGCTTCTCATAAAAACAGTGATAGCACCAATCACCTCTTATCAGGCAGGGCAACAGAGGGTTGGATTTATTCCCAGTGTACTTCCTCCTTGTCAAATTGCTGATGGGTACAAATTTCTGCTTTTCTGATAAGACTTTGTATATGCAGCCCAAACTGCTATACATATGCACAATTTAACTGGGAATTTTATATCATAGAATCATAGAATAGTAGGGTTGGAAGGGGCCTACAAGACCATCGAGTTTTCCCCAATTGGAAGAATATCCAATTCCTGCTTTTTATTAAAGAACATAAAATTATACAGTTTTTCCACTCATATTGATCATCTCACTGCTTTAAATGCCAAAGAGCTTGAAAATATATCTAATCTAGCTAATATAATTTGCATAATAATAATTGATAACATCTGCTACTGCTTATCTCCCCTTTCCTTTCTTGCCTGGAGAGTCTTAATGGTTAAATGAGAACTCTTATGATTCTATACACACTTCATCGCAATAGTCTTCCTTGAGTTTTCAAAATAAATTAATCTAATTGAAGTCCTACAAAAAAGAAAGTTTAGTTTGGAGAAAGTACATTCCTTAGTTGATACTTGGCTTGGAAAAGGAGAAATTGCACATTGGAGGGGGGGTTTCCCCTTCATTTAGTTCACTTTTGATCTTACTGAACAAATTATCTTAATGGTTGCTGCAACAGATCCTTGTTTCTCATGTTAACTTGTTACCAAAATAATACATTGGGTTTGCTGTCTCCTCAAATTATAATCAAACATAGATTTATTTATTTGTTAGTTAGTTAGTTAGTTAGTTAGTTAGTTAGTTTATTTATTACTTCTATGTGTAAATTTAGATTTAGGATTTACAGTCAGGGCCAGAAATATTGGAATAAGGATAACTGTTTTGGCAGTTGGCCTCTGTACACCACCACATTGAAGTTGAAAGGAAACACACCCAGATGGAAATTAAACCATTTCCTCTTTGGTGGTGTTCTACCTCCAAATCCCCTCTCCCCGACCTGATTTCAGAACAGCATTATTATTAGTAATAGTAGTAGTCAGCATTGTCGTAGTAGTATTTTTATCTCACTTTTCAGACAATTAAGGTGCAATCCTATGTGTATTTAGACATTTAAAACGTCCTACAACATGGCTGGCTGGGGCATGCTGGGAGTTGTAGGACTTTTTCTGTCTAAACATGCATAGGATTGCACCCTTAATGTTTCCCAAAGTGGCTCACATCAGTCAAAGAGAGAGACTGGTCCTGCCTTCAGGCTTCCAAACTAAAAAGACAAAAACACAAGTAGAGGGGAAGGGAAGAGGAGGGAGATCGGTTTTTCAAGGCCAGAACAAGGTGGTGAGCTATAAGCAAGCATTTAAATGCACTGCAGGCCAGGCTGATCTTCCTTTGCTGGTGCTCTTGCTTGGATAGCGGTTGCTGCTATCTGTCTGATGGATTCCCCCTGGTGTTCTTTCCCCTGCCTTGTGCAATGCCAGGACAACTGTTAGTTGGAAGCTCCCTGCAACTGTTTCTTCTCTGGCTGATGGATGGGCCACATTGGTCTCCCTCTTGGCTTGATTTTATCCCTCAGAAGCAGGAGGTACAGCCTCCCAGTGGCCCTTAGTCCCCTGGCTTCAGTCCCCTGGCTGGTGGCAGAAGTCAGAGCGTGCTCTCTTCTCATGAGGAAAAAGATATGGGAACCTCTGTTGCCTTCAAGTACTTGTCTATCTCTTTCCCCTATTGCCTTTCTGAGCCCTTTCCCAGCTCAGAAAAGGAAAGGAGATACAGGGGTAGCCAAGAAAAATATATGTGCTCCCTTTGATCTCCCACTACTTCCCTCCATCTCCCGACATGTCCATTGTACAGCTGTTATCCTGTAGGCAAAAGGAGGCCTGAGAAAGACTAGCCACCCCCATATTTTTACTGCAATTCAGTGGCCTGGTCCTGAGGATAGTGACCAATTCAGGAGCAGCTGATTCTGAGCAGAATGAACACAGATGGGTTTGATGGCAGTCTGCTCCCCATGCAGTGATCAAAATATCTGTGGAGAGCCCCCATGGGTTCAGCTGTGCTAATGAACTTGTGTTGCTTGGGGGGGCATTAATTCTACATGGAAGCATAGAATCATAGAGTTGGATCTACTCCAATCTCTGCTCAGTGCAGGGGGTCCCAAGCTGGAGCATCCCACCTAAGAAGGCTGTCCAGTCTCTGCTTAAAGACCTTCAACAAGGGGGAGCCCATCACTGCCCTATGTAATTGGTTGCATTGTTGAACTGCTTAACTGTCCTGCTTAGGCTGGGTAAGTCTCTAAGCCACGCTAATACAGCTTAGCAGGCAAACATGGATTTTCCTGGGAGAAGTCAGAGATGTAGCCAAGGTCAAATGCACCAGATATCAATCAAGTATAATCGGAGTTCCAAAAAGGCAGTGTTAGGCAGAAGTCCAACAGTTGATAACACAGAGGTCCAAACACAAGTGAGGGTCAGGCAGGATACAGGAGCAACAGCATTGTGTGTGTTTTTTTAATACTGGCTAGGCTGAAACTGGAGGCTTATATAGCTAGAGCCTCCTGAGCCCCACCCAGGGCTCAGCTGTAGTTCATTACAGTCCTCTTGCAAGAGTCCGATTCATGAGGAGTCATTTCTTCTTGAGAAGCCCTCCTTTGTAATCCAGCACTCCTTCTCAAAGGAGCCGCTTGAGGTGACAATTCTCCTGGGGCCAGGGGGTTGCTCTGTGGCCATCTCCCCCAAGGGCCCAGGTTCCTCCTGGTCTTCTGACATGGGATGTTCTTGGGTGCTCTTGACCTCTGGGAGCTCTAGCTCCTCCTCTGAGGAGGGTTCCTCCAGTGGGGGCATGACATTAACCATCAAGATGTTTCTCCTAATGTTCAGTTACACTCTACCCTTCTATGAATGAATGCCTGAAAGGGGCTACTGTCCAAATATATTCTGTATTCCTTTCCAAACCTTTTCCTCCTTGTGGAAATACTCTGCCGCTAAGCTACTGATGCTTATTTACCAGCACTTTGTCTTGTCAAAACTTCCTATGACAGTTTGAACAGTGACAGGTGTGTTATGGAAAATGTCAGACTGATGCCGCCTGCCAGGATTTGTGTTTGTTTATTTGCATAAGTTGCCCGAAGAATAATAACGTGCCCACCTTAACAAGGAACGCTGTGGAACTTTGCATGCTTGAATGTCAGAGGAAAATCTATTCTATTGGTATGCAGTGTTTTCACACACAAGAGTGGGAAAAGGTTACCCAAGCCACACAACTTGTATTCTTTATGCCCCCAAATAGCTATCCCCAATGCCTTAATTACAGCACAAAGGCAGTGACACTTAAGCACTCTGGTTCATTTCCATAGTCACTTTCTTCACTTCCATGTACCACACAGCAAGCATGAGTAAGAGGCTGTGATGCATATGAGCAAGGTAGTTATTGAGAACTGAGTTATTGAGGAATTGAGAATGAAACTGTCAATAATCATTCTGTACAAATCTATGGTGCGACCACACTTCGACTGCTGTGTACAGTTCTGGTCACCACACCTAAAAAAAGTGCAGAAAAGGGCAACTCAGATGATCAAAGGGGCTGGAGCAACTCCCCCATGAGGGAAGCTTACAACAGCCGGGATTATTTTATTTGGAAAAAAAGGTGAGTAAGGGGAGACATAATAGAGGTGTACAAAATTATGCATGGTGTGGAGAATGTAGCTAGGGAGACATTTTTCTCCTTCTCTCATAATACTAGAACCCAAGGTCATCCCATGAAGCTGATTGGTGAGAGATTCAGGACAGATAAAAGGAAGCACTTCTTCACACAGGGCATAGTTAAACTATGCAATTTGCTACCACAAGACGTAGTGATGGCCACAAATTTGGATGGCTTTAAAAGGTGACTAGACAAATTCCTGGAGGAGAAAGCTATCAATGGCTACTAGTCCTGATGGCTCAATGCTACCTCCAGTATCAGAGGCAGTATACCTATGTATGCCAGTTGCTGGGGAACATGGGTAGGAGGGCTCTGTTGCACTCATGTCCTGCTTGTGGGTTCCCCATGGGCATCTGGTTGGCCACTGTGTGAACAGAATGGTGGACTCTTGGTCTGATCCAGCATGGCTGTTTTTATGTTCTTATTCCAGAGCCAGTGTGATGTATTGCCAATGGCCATAAGGGCTGGGAATTATGGGAATCACAGTCCAACAGAGCTGGAGGCACCAGGTTGGAGACAGCTAGGTTAGAGTGTCAGACTAGGACTGGGGAGATAAAGGTTAAAATCTCCATTCAACTATGGAGCTCTCTGAGTGGCTTTGAGCCAGTCCCTCTCTCACAGCCTAACCCAACCTGTAGGATTGTTACGGAGATAAAAATATAGGAGGAGGGACCATTGACATCACTTTGGAGGAAAGATAGGATATAGGATGCAGCTACCATATACAGAATCAAGCCGTTGGTCCATCTGGCTGTGTATTTTCTACAGTGACTGGGAGCAGCACTCCAGAGTTTCATACAAGAGTCTCTCCAAGCTCTACCTGAAGATGCTGGGGATTAAACCTGGGACCTTCTGCATGCAAAGTCTGTGCTCTACCATTAAGCTATAAATGCCATACATAGTTTCTGGATCAGCGTTTGCACCACAAAAAAAATCAGCCATAGGCACTCTGCATTGGGATGATCCAGGGCCAATTTTAGTCATGATCAAAAGCAAATTTCATTCAGGACACAGCATAAGTCAAAGGACAAGGTTTCCAACAATAGATAAATATCATATACATACTGTAAGATTCCATTTATTATTTTGCAATGGATGAGCATTTCTACTCACCCAATTAAGCTATATATTTAAAAATCTGTCAACGCTTAGAGCAGGGTGCAGAACGTCTGGCCCAGGGGCCAAATCCAGTCCTTCATGGTTACCCAGAAGGTTGTGTTCCCTTTCCCCCAACCCCTGATCATTTGGTGGTTTCCCAGCATTTGTGGGTTTGTCCCCAGTTTTGTCCTCATTTTAAAAGGCTAAAGGCTAAAATGCCTCTCCCAAAGCTTAGTTACTGACAGTAAGAGCTTTAAGCTACAATATGCTAGTATGGGGGGTGGGGCTGCCCCTTTCCTTTGTCCCCCACCCATCATTGGAATGTGACCCCAAGAGCTTCTCTGAAATGAAATTTGGCCTTCAGGCTGAAAGAGGTTCTGCACTCCTGGCTTAGAGAAAGAGAGAGAGAGAAATCAATGGGGGCTCAGGGCCCACTGGCCTTGTGTCAATGCACCTCTGATTTGGGGAGCTGCCATCCCCTCCTTAGCAGAAAACTGAAAACATGGGGAAACCGCTTTCCTTGAACCACTCCTTTTCTTTTTGCAGGTCCGCTTAGAATGGCCAACAGACCTGACTGTCAACCCCGTTGACAATTCGTTATACGTGCTGGACAATAACATCGTGCTACAAATTTCTCAAAATAGGCGAGTGCGCATTATCGCAGGCCGCCCTATTCACTGCCAGGTACCAGGCATCGATCATGTTTTGGTTAGCAAAGTGGCAATCCACTCCACCCTCGAATCGGCCAGGGCCATTGGCGTATCTCACAGCGGAGTGCTATACATTGCTGAGACGGACGAAAGGAAGATCAACCGCATCCAACAGGTCACAACCAATGGGGAAATCTCTGTCATTGCTGGATCTCCAACAGATTGTGACTGTAAGATTGACCCCAATTGTGACTGCTTCTCAGGTAAGTATTAAAGTGTGCTTTTTTCTCCTTCATTGAATTGAAGGTCTATCATGTAAGCAAGGTTTTAGACACGAGGTGTTCCTGTGGAGGGGTCTTCAGGCATAATCCAAACCTCTTCCCCTGGATATCCATCTTTCTTTTCTAACTGTAGAATATAAGGGAAAGCCGGAGTCTACCCAATTTCTCGCAGAAGCAAACCTGCTCATACCTTCTAGTGTCCCAGCCAATGTGTATAAGTGCAATGGGATAACTCCTTATAAGTGAAAGAAATATAATTAGGACAGGATTTTGTTTCCTGTCTAATAGATTAGGAGATATGGCTGTCTTGACACAATAGTGAGGAGTTTCATATATAAACATATTATTTACACACACACAGAGAGTTAAATCAAATACATTTATTATAAAGATTCATTCACACACACAATTCATGATTAATACAGAAATAGAAAAGAGAGAGTTAGGCTTAGGGATGTCTGGATTTTGTGAAATCCATCCCGTGTGTGTTTCATGGATTCTGCGGTGTCATTCGTTCTGGTGTCCATTCACAGACGGGTTCGATTTTTTTGTTGTTATGAGGAAAATACATAAATAATTCCATAAGAAGGTTCCCAAGAACTTATGTAACTTACATAACATGTAGTATATTGTCCCCCATTCCATTCAGCTTTTCCCCATGTATATTTACCTGTCTCAGCAGAAATTTACGTATTTCCTTATGAATACATTAGTGTAAATTTTGGGAATTTTTTTTTTAAAAAAAGATGCAAAAGTCCACAGATCCTTTGCAGCCTGAAGGGGCCAGGCTGCAGCAGATTCCACAGGTTGGATTCTTAGAAATCTGAGCTCATTTTAGTCTGTCTCAAATTTCTCTAGCAACCCTAGTTAGACTTAACAAATCTGCTGGCAAAGGTCCTGTCCCCTCTCACTGAGAAGAAGATCTCTTAGAATTGCAATAGAAGGCAGGAACTTTGCCCATCAGGTAAAATTCTCTTTTATACCCACAAGTCCTATCCCAACCCCTTATCCAATACCATACTTGGCATCCACTATGCTACTAGTTTACCAATCGGTCATTATAAGGTGGTGTAGCTTCATCTAAGCTCCTCACTCTAAATCCAAGTGCCTCCTTTCTGAAGAGATCATTATTTTTTTATTAATTCCAGAGAAACTCAGAAAGTTTCTAACTTCACCTTAAGCACCCTGTCTCTATACCTTGTGGTTGGCAACATATTAGGGAGAGCAATCCTATGTCCCCTAGACCAGGGGTCCCCAACCCCCGGGCTGCGGACTGGTACTGGTCCGTGGCCTGTTAGGGACCAGGCCACAGTAGGAGTGCGGGAACCCCCCGTTACCTTGGGTCCGCAGGGGGGGGGGGAGGCGATCCGTCCCTCCCCACTGCCCCTGAATCCTCGCCAGCCCTGGCCGGTTCCGCTCCGTGGTGAGTCCGCGGAGCTGCCGGCCAGCTCTGGCCCTGTTCTTTGCAGTAATAGCCTATTACTACAAAGAACAGGGACATAAATGGCATCCGCTACGTGGATGCCATTTGCGTCCCAGCAGCCGGACGTCCGCCCCTGGCCGGAGCCTGTTCTTTGCCATAATAGCCTATTACTACAAAGAACAGGGACATAAATGGCATCCGCTACGTGGATGCCATTTGCGTCCCAGCAGCCGGACGTCCGCCCCTGGCCGGAGCCTGTTCTTTGCCATAATAGCCTATTACTACAAAGAACAGGGCGTCCCAGCAGCCAGAACGCCCAGAAGTCCTCCTCCTGATGGAGCCAGAGCCGGCCAGCAGCTCTGTGGCGAGTCCAGGGCCGACAAGGATTCCGGGGGGAGGGGGGATGCATCGCCCCCCCCATGGACCCAAGGTAAGGGGGGTTCCCATACCCCTACTGTGGTCCAGTCCCATCCCCCCCCGGTCCGTGGAAAAATTGTCTTCCACGGTCCAGTCCCTGGTCACAAAATGTTGGGGACCACTGCCCTAGACAACATCTGGGGGGCCATAAGATATTTCAGACTCCTGGGTCTGAGGTTGGAGTCAGTGTTCCAGCCTCAGACCCAGGAGCCCGAGCGCCCCTCCCCCTCCCCCTCACAGCCGGCATGGATAGAATCACAAAGTTGACCTCAGAGGGGAGGTAAAGGGGGCATTTCCATGGGTGGGTAGGGGACTGGGGAGGCCAGCTTATGAGGAATCCTCTGGTCTCCCCAGCCTGCTTCCCCCCCCCGCCTCCCCAACGCCTCAGCTAGACAGGCGAAAAAGCCCATCTAGCTGAAATGCAGAGTGAGAGAAGTGCAGAGGCCTAGATTGCCTCCGCTGTGCCTCCCATTCTGCCCTGGATGGCCATAAATCTCTGAGTTTGGAGGCTTACGACCATCCCCATAGGTTTGTGCCCTAAAAAAGGTACATTAAGCACAAGCTTTTCCCCATAAACCTCTCTCTTTTAGACAAAAAATGACTCTGCTATCCATGCAAAATTCCCAAAATTCACTCCTGCTCAGACTAAGCCCAAAGAATCAGTCTTGTATTAGGCCTGCTAATCTCTGCCTCTCTTAGCTATCACATCTTACCCATCTCATATTATCTATGTTGCTCTTATACATAAGCAAAAACTGTATGACAGGCTCATACAACCATCCTGCTTTAAAATAAGCTCAGTTTCCATGCTTTATAAGCCTCCAAGACAAGGACTAGAAACTTATTTTAAAAATTTATTAAATGAAATTAATATGATTAAATTAAAGTTAAAAAAATAAATGAAAATGAAAGCTGATGTAACATAATGGCTAAGGGACTGAGCTGTGAATCAGGATGTAGCTGGTTCAAATCACACTTCTGCCATGTCATCACTAGATGGCCTTAAGCAAATCAGTCTTTCTCAGCCTCAATCCTGCCCTCAAGCACTATGGGGGATAATAATACTGACCAACCTTACAAAGTTATGGTAAGGGTTGCAATTTGGCAATGCATGTGAAGCGCGCTGAATGTTTCAAAGCCGGGAGTTGGGCCAGGGAATCAGAGCTGATAGACTGTAAGGATTGGGCCGAACATCTCGGCAGAAGTTATCCAATAAGGTGTTGGAACAGACTCAGAATCAGATGAGGAAAGGGTGGTGGAGATACCAAAGTTGCAGGAGATAGGGCAGGATAACAGTGGCAGAGAGGAGTCTTTCCAGATGCCAGCTAATCAGTTGGATCAAAGCCAGCTAGAGGCCTCTCCATCCATGGGAATGCATGATCTTGTGGTGGGGGAGGAGTTGGGAGTGACAGACCCAAGAATTAGATGTCAGGTGAGGAGGGAGGAGCAATTTTGGGACATGTTCTAAAGGATTGGCTGCTCAAAAGAGGTCCCTAGGAGAAGACCCTCCATGAGGATGAGCCTGGAAAAGCTTGTTGTTGTTCAGCCGTTCAGTCGTGTCCGACTCTTCATGACCCCATGGACCGTAGCACGCCAAGCCTTCCTGTCCTGCGCTCTCTCCCGGAGTGTGTTCAAGACCATATTCATTGCATCGGTGATGCTATCTAGCCATCTCACCCTCTGCCATCCCCTTCTCCTTTTGCCTTCAGTCTTTCCCAGCACCAGGGTCTTTTCCAGAGAGTTTTCTCTTCGCAACTGGAAAAGCTACTCAGGTTTCATACTGTCAGCTGGTGCCAGTTTTCATTGTGACTTCCTAACATAGTGTATTCATCAAAGGTAGCTTCTAGTACTACACAAAACTGACTAGAGAACGTAGCTCTGCGTTGCTGTATGCAGATTACATCTGTAACTTGAAGCGTGGCTGATCTGGCCCTGGACTGCATAATAGAACCTATTTACTAAGAGATCTTCTTCATCGTGTGACTACAAAGACAACCAGAGGTTTGGCACTCAACATAGACCAAGCTGGAAGTCAAATCTGAAAAACCCAGCAGAGTGAGGAACAGTGTTGTTGCTTAGGAAGAGTCTCAGCCCAAACAGGAAGCCCTTTCGAGTCCTTCCTGTCTGGGAAGACCCAGTGGACAGCTGGGGTGAGTGGAGCCTGAGAATAACTGTCAAGGAAACTTGCTTCAATTTACAGCTTTGCTGACTCACCACATGGGACAGCTGCATACAGCCACGTTGCAGGGGGTAGGGTGGAGGGAGGTTGTCTCCTGGTTCTAGCTGGCTGACTTCTGATGCAAGATTCACCTTGTCCAACATTCTTTTTCCAGCCAGGTTGCCTTTGGAAGCTTACAAGTAGGTGATGGTAGCTATTCGATCCTGTTTGCACCCAGCACAGGGCTGGCCCAAGATGCTTTGCTGTTGGAGGCAAAGGACAAGATCCCCATCCACCTCGATTCCATGTACAGAAACCAACTAGACTGGCCACTGAACCTTACTACAGTATTGGAGATGGGGCAGCATCCTCCACCTCACCTGAGGGCAGCAGGCTAGCTTAGGACTGAGCTCTGTCCTCTAACAGAGGATAGTGGCTAGGTGACTCAGAAGGAATGGCCAGGGGGCTGTTGTTGCTACCACCCAGCATCTGCCACCTGAGGCAATTTCCTCACTCTGCCTAATGGTAGGGCTGGCTCTACTCAGCATCTGGTAGTCAGATGCTGTCTTTGCACGTGGAGATCTCCTATAGCTAATAGCTGTGGATGCTCCCATCCTCAGTAGCTCTGTCTAATCTTTCTTTCTTTTTAAAAGCCATCTAATCCAGTGGCCCTCCCTCCTACATCTTGGGGTAGTGAATTCTACAAGTTAATTATGTGCTGCATGAAGAAGTAATTGCTTTTGTCTGCCCTGAACACATTGCAAATCAACATTATTGGGTTTCAGCTTTAAAAAGGCATGCATAAATATTGGCTTTTAGAAGGTGGAAAGTGAGTTTAGACTACAATTGTGAACCAAGATGGCTTAGTCTTCTTGAGGTGAATGGCTTCAGTAAACATCACGAGGTACAGAAGTGCAACCTAACAGTTTAGAGTGGGGAAGGGGTGGCTGTCTTTGGTTGTAAACATGCATTGTTATTGCCTCTCATCTGACCTGTTACAAAACTTGTATTATTAAGTAAGCTCCTTCAAATGTGGTTCTTAAGAACATCAGAAGCAGCCTTATAGCAAGTCAGCCCACTGGTCTTAATACTCAAGCAGTATTATCTACACTGACTGGCAGCTATGGCTCTCCTGAGTTTCAGGCAGGGATTTTCCCCAGGCTTATGTGGAGATGCTGAGGATGCAAAGCTCTACTGATGAGCTAAAGACAGGGTGTTATCTGTGAGGGAAATCAGGAGGAATCTGATCAGCTCCAAACTCTGGCAAAAACCCACTCCCAGACCTATGGTGGTCCCAGCGCCCAACAAGGAAATGTGCACACCAGAGACCTGCTGACCAGCCCTGAAGTTGGACCAAGGCTCAGGTGTTCGGTAGCATCTCTGGAAGGGCAGGAGAGGAGGAGAGAGAGCAGGGACTTAAAAGGCAGGAAGAGGCTAGCAAGGGGAGAGTGTGGTGGAAAGAGACCAGCAGGAGAAGCAGAGAACGACAGATGTCTCTGAGATACAGAAGAGGCACAGCTGGGGAAAGATGAAGTGAATGCTGGAAGGAAAGAGGACAAGGAGGATGGAGAAGTGCCACCCCACAGCAGACCAAATCTGTTCCTCCAGGAAGATGGGAGGCTTGTAGGATGATCCTGTTCCTCTTAAGAGACACTGGCAAGCTGAGCATGCTATAGTAATGCCAGTGACCTTGGGCTCTTTCACAAACCTCACATTCTCCCAGGAGCTCAGCTATCCAGAAAAGTGGCCTGACAGGGATTAGAGTTACGGAACGAGAATCCCTAACAATCATGCCTCCCTCCGCCAATAAACCAAATACCCCAGTAGGGGCTTATACCTACTTTCACACCAAAGGCGAGACCCAAAAACCCTCCCCTGAAAGTAAGAGGCAGAATTCTTCCTTACCTTAAATTAACTGAACTGCATGAGTTAATTACCACTTTCCAATGGATGAACAAAATCATAATTTTCTGTTATTACAATTAATGAACACTGAATAAAGTTAATCTTTATTTCAGAAAGACCATTTCCTTATTGTCAATAAATATGGAACCTATGGAAAATAGGTATCACACAGGGTTGTGTCACAAAGGGGTGGAATTCAGGAGAGTAGGGAAGGGCAGGCACAGGGTGCCCAGTTATTTTGAAGAGTGTCCCAGACTCTCTAGTTATTATTATCTTGGGGTCTCCATAGCAAACCTTTTACTTGAGTTAGTTTCTCAGTATGTGACCTGTTACTTGTGTTGGGTTAATTAAAAATAATAGAAATGTTTAGAAAAATAAAAAAATAGTGTATTCCATCAGTAAAATCAGCAAACCTTCTAAAGATAGGCTAGGAAAAAAAACCTGCCCATTTTACAATCAGTTAATTCCTTGATAATATGCTACATTTTACTTTCTTTTTTATTTTTAAACATTCTTGGCCACCTTTCAGGGCAGAAGCCCTCCCAAGGCAGCTCGCACCAATAAATTGATTTGATGTGTAGTCTGTGGAAGAGATTATGTGCTTGAATTATTGGCTCTGCCCCTATCTCTGTTTCTTCGTTTGTGCTTCTGGCACACTGTACTAGTCTGTTGTATGGTAGACTGATAGTGGTGGCCTCATATCACCTGCAGGAGCCTACCTTCTTCTTGAGTCAAGATTCTCACCCTGGCTGCAGACCTACTGACCCTTCTCGGCTTGGTGTTAACAGATTATCTCTCTTGCAAGACTATCTTGCTGAAAGACCTCAGCAAGCAGACAAACAAAGAAGCAATGCCCATGAAAGTTTTGAAATTTGGATTTTTGAAAGGGAAAAAGCACAGAATTGGGGATGGATGAAATTCCATTTCAAGCTGTGACGTTAATAAATGCTAGGCTGCTCTTTTCGAAGTTTGACACTTCCACTTCAGTCCTTATTCTGGTAGTCGGTGTTTGCATTTTCAAAATGCAGATGATTTGAGAGAGAGAGAGAGAGAGAGAGAGAGAGAGAGATGATCCTATGATATGGGAGGACAGTTTTACTGGCAACATGAATGCAGGCATCATCTCTACTGTGCAATGCAATACCTCTTGCACAGGGCACAGATAACATGCTGCAAAACAGATTTTAGGTCAGGATGAGCCACATTATCATAATTGTAGAATTGGATTGAATTGTTAGTGGGCAAAAATGAGACAATTAGCCAGTCTGGATATCACTAGCATGCTGAAATTAGTATGCCTCTTGTATGCCAGTGTAATGCTCATGTTCAGACAGCATCATTAGAAAGAGGAGATGGGAGCAATGGCATTATTTTTGACAGTTTGGTCAAAGTATCAAACCCAACAGCAATAAGAATGAGCAGATGTAGGGCCAACTAGATGTAAAATGCGTCATGCAATTTGCAATGATGTTAATGACTTTTAAAAAGCAAATTGCAGGGGTGTGTGGGGTGGGGCAATCGGGACCTTGGAATGGCAGATAGGGGGAGGGGTTAACCCTTTGCCCCTCCCCTGCTGCAGTCCCTATGTGGATCAGGCCCCAGCATTTATTTTCTTCCAGTGCAAAAACCAGCCATGGAGGGCCCAATCTGGATCAGGACTGCAGTGAGGGGCAAAGGATTAGAAACACACACCCCCCATCCTTCATGGTAGGAGTCCGATACAGATTGGGGGGGGGGCGGGTTTCCTGCTCATGAACTTTACTTTTGAAAAGGTTTCCATGCAACTGGGAATTGCGTGAATGGCTTCTCTCTAGTTTCTCTGTAAATGAGAGATAGGTTTTCGGGACTGCAAAAGCACATTGTTCAAACAGCAAGGGGGACCATGAAGAATCCTTTGGCATCTGATAGGACGGATTTCTACTAACGGGTTTGTCTGATAGTAGAAAGGATCACTGAATTCGTTTTGTGAGATTAATGTCACACGAAATTCCAAGTCCTGTGCAGACAGTCAAAGTGGGTAGAAATGTCCGTATGGAAAAGGAATTGGGATAATCTTTGCTGATGCTGCCTGTGAGCTCCATCGATGGATCATCACTTCTGCACAGAGGCCCACCTGTACTGACTTCAACAAGGGTAGTCTCTCAGTGCGTTTTCTGTGCCCTACAAAAATGAAGGATCATGCACTGAAAGCCTATCTGTGTATACACGTAGGGTGGCCACTTACGAATAGGGGTGCACGAAAGTCACTTACCTGGTCTCGCCGCTTGCTTCGCGGTGGGGGGGAGGCGCTTCGCTGCTCCCCCCGAAGTTCAGGCCGGGGGGGGAGGCTTCCCGCCTCGCCCGGCCGAAATTCAGGCCGGGGAGGAGGCGCCTCGCCTCGCCCGGCCGCGAAATAAAAAGTTTTTTTAAAAAATAACGCCCCCGTGATAGGCTACGTGACGATTTACGTAGCCTGTCACGGCTAGATCTGCAAAGTCAGCCGTGATAGGCTACGTAAATCGTCACGTAGCCTATCACGGGGGCGTTTGTTTGTTTTTTTACTTTTCTTGGAATGGCGGCAGCGGCAGCCGGTCAAAAGACTGGCTGCCTCCCCCGCCCCTGTCGAAGCCCTGCTGAACCGCCGCTGCGACCTGCCACCGGGAGCGACATTCGGGAAAGGTAAGTCCCATCCCGAGGGGGGTGCGGGGCCGGGGGGTGCGGATAATTTTTCCCCGAAACTACTTCGGGGGGCCGAATACATTGGCACTTGGCCCCCCGAAGTTTCAGGGAGAAATTCTCCCCCATCCCTACTTACGAATCACTTAAAAAGGGGAAATGCATCACCAAAAAAAGAGGACAGGCATTTGCATAACATTTGCATGTGCTGATTTATATGTATTGATGCAAATTTAGAAATATTGATTAGAATTTAAAAAGAAATACAGCACGTCTCACCAGCGTGCAAAAGACTGTGGCCAGCTGACCTTTTGTGTGTGCCAATTCATTCTGCTGCACAGGTGCTAACTGCGGATGGACAGCCATTCCTATATGTTCCTTTCCTTTAAAATAGAATGGGGCCGGGGACAGCCTTTCAAACAGAGGATGCCTTTAAACAGAGGACTGTCCTCTGGCAGTCCTTCAAATAGAGGACTATCCTCTGTAAAAGAGGTCACATGGCCACCCTAAGCCTTTATGAGGAAATGTGTTCCAAATGGCCTTGCCTCTTCCATGTGCTCCTTCCACATGACAGCCAGTGTGGTGTAGTGATTGGAGTGTTGGACTAGGACTCAAGAGATCCAGGTTCTAGTCTCCACTCGGCCATGAAGCTCACTGGGTGACTTTGGGCCAGGCACTGACTCTCAGACTAACCTACCTCATAGGGTTGTTTCAAGGATAAAATGGAGAGGAGTAGGATCATGTAAGCTGCCTTGGGTTCCTTGCAAGAGGAAAAAAGGCGGGATATAAATGTAACAAAATTAATAAATGACATACAGTCAGGGCCAGAAATATTGGAACAAGGATAACTGTTTTGGCAGTTGGCCTCTGTACACCATCACATTGAAGTTGAAAGGAAACACACCCAGATGGGAGTGAAGTCAGGACTTTCAGCTGTAATTCAAGGGGTTGGACAAAAGTGGGGCACTAACCATTCAGGAAGTACAGCCAGTGGCACACACACACCCCATCGTTGGTGGCTCATAAGTAATGGAATGAATGGCTGACAAGCAGCTGCATGGCCAGGTGTGGCCTGTTTCCTGGGTACCCCATGACCAATCAAGCAGATAAAAGGCCTGGAGGTCGTTCTGAGTGTTACATTTGCATTTGGTAGCTGTTCATTGGAACTCCCAACATGAGGTCCAAAGAGGTGTCCATGCGAGTGAAGGAGGCCATCATTAGGCTGAGGAAACAACATAAACCCATCAGAGAGATAGCAAAAACAGTGGGAGTGGCCAACACAACAGTTTGGAACATCCTGAAAAAGAAGGAATTAACTGGCAAGCTCAGCAACAGCAAAAGGCCTAGAAGACCACGGAAGATAACTAAAGTGGGTGACCACAGAATTCTGCTCAGGATGAAGAGGAACCCTTTCACAACATCTAGCCAGGTCAAGAACACTCTTGCGGAGGTAGGCATGTCATTGTCAACATCTACAGTCAAGAGACAGCTTTATGAATGTAAATACAGAGGCTTCACAACAAGGTGCAAACCACTGGTAACGCTCAAGAACGGACAGGCCAGATTAACCTTTGCCAGCAAACACCTAAAAAAAGCCTGCCCAGTTCTGGAATAAGATTCTTTGGACTGATGAAACCAAGATTAACTTGTACCAGAATGATGGGAAGAGAACAGTATGGAGAAGGAAAGGAACAGCTCATGATCCAAAGCATACCACATCATCTGTCAAACATGGTGGAGGCAGTGTTATGGCATGGGCATGTATGGCTGCCAATGGAACCAGGTCACTGGTGTTTCTTGATGACCTGACTGCTGATAAAAGCAGCAGGATGAATTCTGAGGTGTATAGGGCTATACTTTCTGCTCAGATTCAGCCGAATGCTGCCAAACTGATAGGACGCCGCTCCATCTTGCAGACGGATAATGACCCAAAACATACAGCAAAAGCTCCCCAAGAGTTTCTCAAGGCAAAGAAGTGGGATGTTCTTCAGTGGCCACATCAGTCACCTGATCTCAACCCAATAGAACATGCTTCTCACTTCCTGAAGACAAGACTGAAGGCAGAAAGACCCACAAACAAGCAGCAGCTGAAGGCAGCTGCAGTGAGGGCCTGGCAAAGCATCTCAAGGGAGGAAACTCAGCATTTGGTCATGTCCATGGGTTCCAGACTTCAGGCAGTCATTGACTGCAAAGGATTTTCATCCTGGTTTTAAAGGCAATCCTTAAGTTTGAAATGATGTTGATTGGTTCCTTTACTTATGAGCCACCAACGATGGGGTGTGTGTATGCCACTGGCTGTACTTCCTGAATGGTTAGTGCCCTACTTTTGTCACACCCCTTGAATTACAGCTGAAAGTCCTGATTTTGCTCCCATCTGGGTGTGTTTCCTTTCAACTTCAATGTGGTGGTGTACAGAGGCCAACTGCCAAAACAGTTATCCTTGTCCCAATATTTCTAGCCCTGACTGTACGTCGGCATTCATTTAGCAGAAGCTGTTCATCCTTTATGGTGAATGGCAAATGATATAGCTTAGGGTACCTAGGTCCCATCCGGCATCACATCAGAATAGGGATGATTAATTACATAGAATATAAGATGATTAACTTTCCCAACCATGGCTATAATCTGCAGCATGTGTCGTTTTAAAAGGTCTGCCTAGAGATGGGTTGGTCAGGTGTGTAGTGATTCAGGACAAGTTTAAAGTGCATTATGTTAAACATGCGGATATGATCGCAAAAATAGTCAGATTGCTAAATGATACCATGGGAGAAAGATGCATGGAACTAACCAGCTTTACTTCATGACCATGCAACTCTTACAGCAATAAGACTCAAAATGGCTGCTGATCTAGTTTTCAGTTCCTTGCTGGTGCTGCCCAGAACGGCATCCCTCTGTGCATCCACTTTTTTATTTATTTGGAACTTTAAAATCTTAATGGCATAGAAAATTTTTCATTCTCACTCTTTCATTACAGTCCTGCATTGATGGAAAAAGCTGTGTGATAGGCAGCTACTAAATGGCCAAGAGAGTATACAGTGCTATAGTTGATGACAGGCATGTCAAAGAATGCAATTCTGCCATCCCAAAGCAAACACCATTAGCCTGTATTTTAAATAATTATATATAAGGTTTGTTGGACTTAGGGTGCAACCCTATCAATTGTGCTCTCAATTATCAGAAAGCCCTGAACTTAGAGACTTCTGATCCAATGTAGGGTGGGAGGAGTGGCAGAGGTTATCTTTTCCACCCCTTCCTCCTGCCCTGCATTTTTCACTAGGTGGACATTTTTGCCCGTCTAGTGATGGTGCTTCAAGTGGGAGGGAAGGAGGCTGGAAGAGGCTCAAGACAGGTTTATCCTGGCCTCTCCAGTCTCCTCCCCTCCCTGCCCACTGGAACACCCACTTTTCCCCCTCTCCAAGGTCACTTTTCCAACCTCGGATGGCAGCCAGCACAGTTCTTTCCATGCCGGCTGCAAGGGGTTGGTGGAGGGGGGCGGATCTCTGACTCCCCCTTCCGAGGTTGGGGTGCTTTCTCTGAAATCACAAAAGGGAATCCCCAGTATCCTATAGCCTCTCAGACAATGTCTAGGGGGCATAGGATTGCTCCCTTAGTGAACCATAACATAGTTTAGCTTATGAATATATTCCCATTACTGTATGAATGGATTTTGATTCAAGAAATCACTGTCCACCATCAAAAAGAACATTTTTGGCTGTTACCTTCTTGTGCCCTGACATCATAAAATGTAGGAGTTTTGCCAGCTAGCAGGAGTGTAGATGTAGCACTATTACTGTACCTGTATCTCACTAGTTAATCTTCATTTTCTACTGATTAAAAATTGCACTTGTTTTAGATAATGGGACATAAATTCATTGGAAGAAAAATAATTGGTTTATCATTCCTCTTACAAGATGATGATGATGAAGAAGAAGATAGAATGTGACTCCTCCTTTTTGATTGGCTAGCCATATCAAATGTGGATTAATACGTTGTTCTCTGCCATTTTTCAGGTGATGGTGGGTATGCCAAAGATGCAAAGCTGAAAGCTCCTTCTTCCTTAGCTGTATCTCCCGATGGCACCTTGTACATAGCTGACCTCGGTAACATCCGCATCCGTGCAGTCAGTCGGAATAAGGCTCATCTTAATGACATGAATATTTATGAGATTGCATCCCCAGCAGACCAGGAACTGTATCAGTTCACCAGCAATGGGACTCACTTGCACACGCTCAACCTCATTACACGGGACTTCATGTACAATTTCACATACAATGGGGAAGGTGATCTTGGCACCATTACCAACAGCAATGGGAATTCAGTCCATGTTCGCAGAGATGCCAGTGGTTTGCCGCTCTGGCTGGTGACGCCTGGAGGCCAGTTCTACTGGCTGACCATAAGTAGCAATGGAATCCTCAAAAGAGTTTATGCCCAAGGCTACAATTTAGCCCTAATGACTTATCCTGGCACAACAGGTCTTCTAGCAACCAAAAGTAATGAGTACGGATGGACAACAGTGTATGAGTAAGTGACTTTAGAACTTTCTTACCCAGTCTGTGTTATATGGCAGCCTTGTGATGGCAACTGATTGGCTTGCAAAGTGGGGATGTGTCCCCCGCCCTCTCCAAAGCCATTTTATCGATAGTGCTACCTGATTTGCAAAGTTTATGCCATGCTATCTAACATCATTCATTCAAAAAGCCTAGAATGCATTGTGTAAAAAAAGCAACAAGTGGAAATGCCTGAAATGTCCAGAAATTACCAAGGTATGATTATACTTCTTTTCATTATAGGAGACTGTAAATTTTAATCCATTTGATTTGTAGATTCATCCACTAAAGCTTAAGTTGATTCATTGGGTAGGAGCCAGTTTTAATCAGAGAGTGCAACTGGTGGGAGTCCAAGTTAAGGGCACACTTTTTTGTTGTTTTCAGCTATTTTAGTTCTGCTGCAACACACAGGACTGTGTATGCACCTCCCTTCTGCGAGAACATGGGAAGAGTATCAAGAATGATTTGGGACAAAGAATTTAGCTTCCAAAGATTCAAGGCTTCATTTGTAAAAACAAAGCCAGGGGCTTTTATTAGTGTAGCTTTCCCCAAACTGGTGCCCTCCAGATATGTTGGACTACAATCCCCATCATTCCCAGCCCCTCAGCCAGTGGCCATGCTGGCTAGGTCAGATGGGAGTTGCAGTCCAAGGGTGGGAGGGTGCTGTTGCACTCAAGCCCTGCTTGTGGGTTTCCTATGGGCAGCTGGTTGGCCACTGTGAACAGAATGCTGGACTAGATGGGCCCTTCTCTGAGCCAGCAGGGCTCTTCTGTTGTTCTTACATCTGGAGGGCTCAAGGTTGGGGAAGGTTGCAGCAGTTGAAAGCCTCTTTGGCTCACTCCAGGACTGGTTCCAATCTAGCAGAAGAGCATTGTATGAGACCCCAAACCCAGAGGAGTCCTTCCATTTGTGCAAACTCCTGTGCCAGGCTTTGCACAAGCTCTTTTAAGATATTCTAACAGTCCACTGGAATTCATGTGTGCTACAGCTTATTATCTGCCTTATTAATCATGTGTTGTTTTTTCCCCTGCTGTAATTTTTGCATGTGTTCGCCCATATGGCCATTCCATCTTGTTTCTGTCCTCATCTGTGAATTATTTATAACAAAGTCCTTTGAAACTTCCCATTTCAAGACATATTGTAAACATATTTTCTGACGTAATACATATTTCTAAGGCTGCAATGATATACATACTTACCTGGAACTCAAAGTCCCATTGAACTCCGTGGGAATTACTTCTGCATAGACATGCATGCAGGCCTGCAAACCTTCCTTGCCTGTCCAGTCCATTTCTGCCATCGTGTCCCTAAGCTTGCCATGAGAGGAAGGATTGAGCTGGAGTAGGAAAATCAATGGAAGGTGTCAGCTTTGTTTCAAGATGTCTGGTCAATTTATGGTCTGTGGTTCACAGCGTTTTACTGGTGCTCTCAACGTACCAGGAGACCTGATGCAGCCGAAGACAGGATTTGACTTCTACTTTCTCGGGTTGTTTAGAAGTGGATAATTCAGCAAGTAATAACTCCTGAAGTTCATATATTTCGTATTTATTATATTTTTATTCCATCGTTCCTCCAAAGCACTCTACATGGCATACATGGTTTGTTTGTTTGTTGATTTCTCCCTCTCTCTCTCTCTCTCTCTCTCTCACACACACACACACACACACACACCATTTTATCCTGACCTGCCAACATTCTGGTGCCTACACAGCTATTAAAGGTTCCCTGTCCTCTTATCACCCTCTGCCAAACTAATCCACGTTTGTAAAATAAGGTGACTAGAAGATAGTAGAGGTCTTCAGACTGACAACCTCAGGGCTGGCATTTTTATGTATGTATATAAATTAGCATATGCAACTTTAATGCAAAACTGTGTCTCCTTTTGTCTCCTTTTTTTGCTGATGTATAACTGGCCACCCTACTCCACTTGCCTTACCCTCACTTTCTGGTGTAGATTGGAAGAGGGAAGGAGGCAAGTTGATGGGGCAGTGGCACAGAGATGGGTCCCCCCAGGCCCAGTATCAAGGGGGGGGGCATCGTTGGGTGCTTGGTGAGGCCCACACCCCAGCTGCAGGGCCACTCATAGCTGTCTAGCCCTGCTCCTCTTCTTCCTTGATGCCTCTGCCTGTTCACCTGCCCTTTTCTGAGAGCTTGAGCAGTGGCAAGAGGAAGAGAAAGAAGAAGAGCAATTGCCTTGCTCTCACCTTCTGAGCAGACTGGGTCCAGAGGGAGTGGGTGATTGACTGGCCAATGGAGCCCACTCTAGGCAACTTGCCCAAGGGCCCTGTGAAAGCTGGAAATGGGCTCACCCAGGGGAAGTGGCCCACTGAGCCTATTTACCAAGATTTCCTCAAAACCTGGTGCTGGCACTGTACATCCTTACTAAGCAATGACCCAGAACTGGTGGCTGCATGAGCTAAATATAGTGCAACGAACAGAGTAAATAAGTTAGTTAAACAGGGGATGCCTAGACTCAAGCTCAAAGAAAGTACAGTTGATGAACAGGCAAAGGAGAATGGGGTACATTTCAACCCTCCCACATGAGGAAGGGCAGGCATACAGGTGTGCACTAGCTACGTGCCGATCTTGGGCAGCGGGACAGCCCAGCTGGGAGCAACCTTATCCCCATGGAGCATCCCAGGGTCTGGAAGGAAGAGAAATCGAAGAGAACTGCATGCCAGGGTACACTGCTAACCGAACCCTCTCCCACCTACAGTGGAGGATGAGGGCTCCAATAGGGGCGGGTTGTGAATCATTCTGGATTTTACTCAGAACCAGCCAGAACTCTAAAGGAACTATGCAGGGGATAGGGTTCAGCACCTCGGATAGCTCCTTTAGAGTTTTGGCTGGTTCTGGATGAAACCCAGAATGGATGCATGGCCCCACCGAAACTGGAGCCACCAGTCTCCAGTGCTGACTTCTGCTTCAGCCCAGTTGGTACATAGACTGGTGAGTACATGAATCCCCAGTAAAGACTGCAAGGTTTCCCCATTGGCAGCCTGACCTTTAGCCAGACTCTCTGCACAACTAGAGCAGGAAAAACCAGCACAGCTTGTGCCTGGCAGCTGGATTTCTTGCTGAGAGGCACGGAGGAGCTGCCATCGCTCCTCACTGACCTGCTGTGCAGCTCTCCCTCTGCATAACCTTGGCTGGAAGGGATAATCCATGCAGATGGAGACTCCCTGGAGTTGGATGTGGTATGTGCACAGCCTACGACGAACATTCATGCATCTGGAAAAGCTCCACACCTGGGGGCAAGGTCTGGAACCCTACGTGTGATCCCCAATGCAATTTGAACATTTGCAACTCTTCGAGACCAAAACAGCACACATTTTATTTGATCATCTCATTGCTGCGCTTTCTTCTTTTCTTTTGCCTGGAGACAGACCGGCCTCTTGTGGCATCTGTGCTACATTGCATCGCGCTTTGTGAAAGCACTGAACCCTGCAAAATCTTTACTGCCTATCATCCAGCCAATTCACACAAGTCACGTATTATTTTTATTCACATTATTTATATGCCACCTTTCCAGCGTGTTGCACAGGATGGTGTATAAAATGAAGCATGAACTGTACCAATAAAAAAAAACATATTTGAATCATGAGAGCAGCATTTAAAAACTGTATGAATAGCAGCCCACTAGAAGAGAGGTCAGTTTGACAGCTGTTAGCAGAGGCTGGTATCCTCTATTTCAGTGGGGTGGTGAATCAGCTTTGGGTTTCAGTCAGAACTCTAAAGGAGCTATCCAAGGTGCTGAGCTCATTTGGGGGCTAAGGTTCAGCACAATGGATAGCTCCTTTAGAGTTCTGATTGATGTCACTGAAACCCAGAGCGGATGCACTGCCCCACTGAAATAGGAGCCACCAGCCTCCCCTGAAAGCCATAAGCTGCGATTCTATACATACTCGCCCAGGAGTAAAGCCCAATGAACTCAGTGGGCCTTACTTCTGAGTAGGCACGCATGGGATTGCACTATTAGTGAACTGAATGGTCTTCTTTAAATAAATAGAGGTGTACGAGAACACAAGAAACATAGGGCTGGAACCTGTTTCCAGCAGATTAGGTCAAAATCATGCAAGAGTTCTTGGAGTTGGCTGTCTACTACCTACTTGGTCATTATACTGAAAAATGTAAGATGTGATAAGGCACAGTTAGGGAGGCCTGCAAAGGAGGAATCCCTAAAATCACACCACAGGATTCATTAAATACTCAAAATTGGGGATTCACAGGCCAAAAAAGGCAGGGTTTACTAGGGACGCACATTGTCATTCTGTCATCTGCTCATTGACAGAATTGCATTTTTTCCAATTTCCCGAATTTGTGTAAATGCGCAAATCTGCCCAAATGTGTAAATCTCTCCCCCCCCCCCCCGTGCATTTTCATACTTTAGCCTATGGGGGAAATGCACATTTTTGGCTGGTGTTTTTTTATCTGACATATTTTTGTACAGCTCAATTTGCATAATATTCCAGAAAGTTAAAAAACTGGTCCACAAATCCATGGAATCCATGTGATTTAGGAAAAGCCGGTGGGCTCCGGGATCTGCAGAGTACATTAATAGAAATCCAAATTCATTTGATTCTGTTGTGGATTTCTCCAACATCCCTAGGGTTGCTGTTCAGTTGTTAAGTCGTGTCCGACTCTTCGTGACCCCATGGACCATAGCGCGCCAGGCCTTCCTGTCCTCCGCTCTCTCCCGGAGTGTGCTCAAGTTCATATTCATTGCATCAGTGATGCTATCTAGCCATCTCATCCTCTGCTTTTTTGAGATTGCACCCCAGTACTGCTTTTCCCACCCTTTTGTTGACTATGAGTGCTACTCCGTTTCTTCTAAGGGATTCTTGCTCACAGTAGTAGATATAATGGTCACCTGAATTAAATTCGCCCTTGCCTGTCCATTTTAGTTCACTGATTCCCAAGATGTCGATGTTCAGTCTTGCCATCTCATGTTTGACCACCTCCAGCTTACCTTGATTCATTGATCTGACATTCCAGGTTCCTAAACAATATTGTTCTTTACAGCATCGGATTTTCTTTTCACCACCAGACACATCCACAGCTGAGTGTCCTTTCGGCTTTGGCCCAGCCGCTTCACTCTTTCTGGCGCTACTTGGAAATACCCTCTGCTCTTCCCCAGTAGTATATTGGACACCTTCCGACCTGAGGGGCTCATCTTCCGCCGTCATATCTTTTAGCCTTGTGATACGTTCCATGGGGTTTTCTTGGCAAGAATACTGGAATGGGTTGCCATTTCCTTCTCCAGTGGACCACATTTTGTCAGAACTCTCCACCATGACCTGTCCATCTTGGGTGGCCCTGCATGGCATAGCTTATGGCTTCACTGAGTTACGCAAGCCCCTTGGCCACAACAAGGCAGTGATCCATGAAGGGGTCCCTAGGGTTTACAGATGGAAAATAAGGCTCAACATACAAAATATCTATATACTCAAGAGCAAAGGAAACAAACTTGCTACCATACCTAGATCAGGGGTGCAGAACCACAAGCCCGGGGTTCAAATACAGTCCTTCAGGGTTCCCCACATGGCCATACTCCCTTTCCCTCTACTACTGTCGTTTGGTGGTTACCTGACTTTTGTGCAATTCCCCCCCCCAATTCTAAAAGTTTGAAATGCCTCTCCTAAGGCTTAGTTATTGGCAGTCAGGGCTTTAAACTAAAATATGCTGGTGGTTTTTACTCCATATCTCTTGCCTTTGACACCACCCACCACTGGAACATGGCCCATGAGAGTTTCTCTGAAATAGAATCCAGCCCTAAAGCTGAAAGAGGTTCAACACCCCTACCCAAGATAGTTACACTAGCCTGGGCTCATTTAATGGATAGTACAAGTTGATACATGTCAGACAAGAGCCCTGTTCAGGTGTTACGCTCAACAGGATACAAGCAACACACATAAGAGGGACAGGGCCATGCATGCCAACTCCGCCCCCTTCTTCCCCATCCTCTCCATGTTGGACAGGGATGGTTGAAGATGGCTGCCTCTCAAGTTCACTTGAACACAAGTAGAAGCCTCCATGAGACCAGGAACCCTGCTTTATCAGGGTTCCTGATCACGCAAATGGTTCTGCTTGTGTTTGCTTGTACACGAGTAAAAGCCTGCATGAAACACAGGAAGGTTGGGGACTCAGAGGATGGGGCCAGCACATGCAAGGATGTAGGGAGCATGGCTGGGCCCATCCCTCGAACTCATGTTGCTTGTACTCTGTTCAACATCATGCCTGAATAGGGCTAAGGAGAGGCTTAGATTGAATCCACTGCCTTCTCTATCTCAGGTTAACCACCTGCTCCCAATGGACAAATCCCAACTATCAGTGAGGCGGCTCTTTCCCTCCCTCCCTGCTGTCCCCTTCTGCCATGGAGGAGGAACTCCCTCCTGACAAACAGCTTCTCAGGCCCAGGTACCACACCTGACAGATCACTTTGATAGAATTACATTTTATCCAGAAGGCCTCAGAAACCACAACCCACATAGGAACAAAAAGATTCACAGTCCAGGACTGTATGTATTTATGTATGTGATTGTTTGTTCATTCGTGTGTATTTTTTTAACTGTTTTTCAGCCCCAAAGGTTCCCAGAGCAGCTTACATACAGCAGATGGATTGTATCCAGTGTTAGTCCTACTTAGAGTAGACCCATTTAAGTGAATGGGAATTCAGTCAGACTAACATTGGCTACAACCCAGTAAGTCTGGGAAAGAGGACGGAGGGCAACACCTTTCTGGTCATTATTACGGGTCAGCCAGTTAGCACTCTGCACAGGTGGTTGGGTGCAGAGGAAGGAAGGGGGATGGCTTTGTGATTGTCACAAGGGCCAACCAATCGGCACTCTATAGCTGGCTTCAGGCTATAAACAGGAAGAATTGGCTGCGCCTGAACCCAATTATCTTAGGAAGGTTGTATGTCTGGACAAAAAGGGGTGAATGCAGATCCACAACAAGTTCTCATATCACAATATATACATCTGTATGCAGCCTAAATAGGATTATTGCCCCCTTTTCTTTTCACAAAAATTTGTCCACGCAGTGTATCTTCTATTGTGTTTATATGTACCTTTTTTGTTCTCCCAGATATGACTCTGATGGTCACTTAACCAATGCAACATTTCCGACTGGTGAGGTCAGCAGTTACCATAGTGACATTGAAAAACTGATGCGAGTTGAAATCAACACTTCAAATAAGGAAAATGTGATCACAGCAACAAACTTTTCAGCTACTTCTACTATTTACACATTAAAACAAGGTAACAAAAGTAAATTGGGGTGGGGGGATTATATTTGATCTCTTGCAGTTTCTACATTTGCTGGATACATTTAGAAAAGCCCTGTCTCTGTTTTCTTTGGCTTGATATGTTAGTACTGACTTGATTATTGTAACAAGTTACATGTACAAGAAAGAACTGATCAAACAGGTTTTGCTCTTTTTATTTTAACACTGAGTTTCATCCAGTCAATGTTAAGCATGTATAAGTCTCGTTGATCTTAATGGGAGAGAGATAAGCACACAGAATGTTGCTAAAAACTGGCCTCCTTACTACAGGATTGGAAGGGCACCAGTGTAACACCATTTTTATTTTTATTTTTTTAAGTGGACATAGGAAATTACACACTCATCAGCCTAAGATCTGCCAGAGGTCAATGAGAGAAAAGTGTGACACAATTGCCAGTGGCAACTATTCAATATAGTAGAGCTGGTCCATAACACCAGGACCTAGTACACTAGTACATAACACTAGTACAACATCCTAGGTCAACTTGCAATGCCATTGAAATGTCACAGAGTGTCACTGTTGTTGTTGTTGCTCAGTCGTTCAGTCGTGTCCGACTCTTCGTGACCCCATGGACCACAGCACGCCAGGCCTTCCTGTCCTGCGCTCTCTCCCAGAGCGTGCTCAGGTCCATATTCATTGCATCGGTGATGCTATCTAGCCATCTCATCCTCTGCCGTCCCCTTCTCCTTTTGTCTTCAGTCTTTCCCAGCATCAGGGTCTTTTCCAGGGAGTTTTCTCTTCGCATTAGGTGGTCAAAATATTACAAATGTGACTATATAGTACAGGTGGGCAACTTGTGCCTGGTGGGCCGTGTGCTGCCCTTGGCTGCTCTGCATGTCCCCCAGAGCCTCGGAGAGCTCTGCCCGCTTTTCCTCACGGATCAGCCATCAGCAGGAGAACAGTAACCATAGGAAGCTACCTTATACTAGGTCAGACCATTGGTCCAACTAGCCCAATATCTTCAACGCAGACTAGCAGAGGCTGTCTGGGGTTTCTGGCAGGAATGTTTCCCTAGCCCTACCTGGAGATGCCAGGGATCAAACCTGGAACCTTCTACTTCCAAAGCAGGTGCTCTACCACTGAGCTATAGCCCTTCCCGCTAACTACGGCTGTTGATTAGGATCACTGGGGGAAGGCCTTGATCCCAGTGCAGCCAAGATAGCTGTTTCCATGTTACTTCTTGGTGACATTGGGATTGCTGGGGGGGGGGAGGCTCTTTGTGTATTTGTGTGAATGCGGGGGTTGGCCCCTCCCAGGATGCATTGCTTGTCCACTTTCCCACCTGGGAACGCAGCCCCGAACCCCCTAAATGATGGCCTACTATATATAGTAACTACTAGGGTCAGGTTATTAACTTATCAGTATAATTCAAGAATGGGGATAGCATTTTCTAGTTGACCCTCCTTTTGAACAATGTACCTCATCCCTCCCCTCCCTCCACCCCGCTTTCCATGAAAAGCCAAATTTCTCTTAGCCAATGATAACCACTCAGCTTGGGTTTTCTACACTCTTAAGTATCCAACTAGTTCCCTACGCACACTAAGCCATGCACAGGACACCCAGATGTTCAGCTGTCTGATGGCTCAGTGAGTAGGGAACCTGCTTTGCATGCAGAAGGCCCCAGGTTCAATCCCTGGCATCTCCAAGAAGAGCTGGGAAAGAGCCAGTGCAAAACCCTTTGAGAGCCGCTGCTATGGATGACATTGAGCTAGATGGACTGATGGACTGACAGGGTCTAAGGCAGTTTCCGATGTTCCAGGGAGGGAGTTTTGGTGACAGAAAACTCCCAGACATGATGCACTGAAGAGGATATTGGGTCAGTGTAGGCTGGTGGTTCCTATATCAGTGGGGCTGTTTCAGTCAGAACCAGTCAGAACTCTAAAGGGGCTATCTAAGGTGTTGAACCCATTTGGGGCTAGGGCTCAGCACTTTGGATAGCTCCTTTAGAGTTCTGACTGGTTCTGACTGAAACCTAGAGCAGATATACTGCCATAGGAGCCACCAGCCTACACTGTGCTGGATCACATTGAAATATTGTTCCAGTACCAAAATAACTGTTGTCTCTCGAGCTAGAATGCTTACGTTGTTGAAAACTCCATCTTCCATTTCGTTTAACTCTCTTGTTCCTCAAGAACTTTCCTCTGCTGTACTTAGACTGTGAACCCATTATGGATTGGGCTCCATTACAAGTCTTACAGGGGCCGCGGTGGCTTAGTTTTTAAGACGCTAAACTGCAGACCGGAAGGTCGGCAGGACAGCAGTTTGAGACCCGAGTGCCACGCGACAGAGTGAGCTCCCGTCTTCAGTCCCAGCTCCTGCCAACCTAGCAGCTCGAAAGCAAGAAATTGCAAGTAGATAAATAGGTGCCGCTTCAGCAGGAAAGGTAACAGCGCTCCGTGCACCTCGGTGTTCAGTCATGCCGGCCACATGACCACGGAAGCGTCTTTGGACAGCGCTGGCTCTTCGGCCTAGAAATGGAGATGAGCACCACCCCCTAGAGTCAGACATGACTGGCTGGGAACACCTTTACCTTTATCTTTTACAAGTGTTACCCACTCTGAACATGAATGAATGGAATGGCAATTGTTGTCATTATTTGTGCATCCATACATTTAGCATTGCAATATGACCTCAGATATTCTGCCTTCATCAACCATGGTCCAGCTCAGCGACAGTTGCTGTCACCAAATGGATTTGCAAAAGCATAAGAATTGCTTTGCTGGATCCAAACAAGGTGTAACTTGTCCAGCCTTCTGGTTCTGGCACTGTATGCTGCTTTGCTGAAGACAAATACACACGCGCGTGTGCACATACACACACACACACACACACACACGCTTTGCCATATCTATTCCAGCTCAAACAGGTATTTCATTTTAAATCCGATAATGTTTCTATCTCATAGCCCTCCATGTTTATGATGTTAGCACAACATCTACAGCTGTATTTTAGCTGTTTAATTAAACTAGGACCAGTTTTGACCTCCACTGCACATTAAACCCAGGCAATGGGTTTCTTGGCATTAGCCACTTTGTTATCTGAGCAGCACCTCAAAGGTAGTAAATCTGAAGTCTCTGGAAGGCTAGCTTAACTTCCAAAATGCCTTTGAAAGCAGAAGACCTTTCTTCAATACGTAGGGTATCGCTAATGTGTAAATACCGTGCGCTGGATGTAATAACAATACACCTGTATGCCTAAAAGGCCTGCAGATTTCAAATTATGAAAAAGTGCAGGCAATGGCAATGCCTCCCGCTGTCTGAACAATGAATAAATATAACCTTTGTACACATAACATTTGTTTTGTAAAGCTGAAGAGCTGAACTCTCTCCCCTTCCTTCTTTTGTTGCTGACAGACAACACTCAGAATATCTATCGGGTCAGTCCAGATGGGTCGCTGAGAGTCACCTTTGCCAGTGGAATGGAGATCACTTTGAATACTGAGCCACACATCTTAGCAGGCGTTGTCAACCCCACTTTAGGAAAATGCAATATCTCTCTACCTGGGGAGCACAACTCCAATCTTATTGAGTGGAGACAAAGGAAGGAACAGACCAAAGGCAATATCTCAGCATTTGAGAGAAGGTTACGGGTAAGGACTTGGTCTTATGTAAATTCTTTTGGAATGCAGTCCATCTCAGGCTTGTTGTTGCTGTTGTTGTTGTTGATACTTCAATACTGTTCTCTCTTACTTGCTTTTGCATCCAGTTCAAAGTACTGGCACTGATCTCTAAACCATCTTGGACCAAAGTACTTGCCTCCATCTATATGAAACTGCTACTGCAGCCAAGATAAATATCTGAGACCCTTCTCTCTTTTTCCCACCATCAGAAATACACTGGGGGGAAACTGGAGACAGGGTCTTTTGGTCATGGCACCTAAACTATGAAATGTCCTCCCAAAGAGGCTTATTTGGCTCCACACAGCTTCTCTCCCTCAGTGTTCTTTCTCTTCAGCAAAGCTCTGATTCCTTGGCTTGATAAACAGTGCTTGGAAATAGGAATCGCAAAGAGGTAGATGGTTGGTTGGATGGATGGTTTCTCTCTCTCTCTCTCTCTCTCTCTCTCTCTCTCTCCACCCTTTTGTTCCTACGACTAGACCAGCCCCTCTCTTTTCTTAATGATGGGGCAGCTGTTTGTAGAAATGGGTGAACTCTCTCCCATTTGCCTCGCATGGGTCCAGTGAAGGCTGGTGGCTCTGATGTCAGTGGGGCAGTGCATCCACTCTGGGTTTCAGTCAGAACCAATAAGAATTCTAAAGGAGCTATCCAAGGTGCTGGACCTAGTTTGGGGGTCAGGTTCAGCACCATGGATAGTGCCTTTAGAATTCTGGCTGGTTCTGACTGAAACCCAGAGCAGATTCACTGGTTGTTGAAGTCACCAGCTTCCACTGCATGGGTCCAAGTTCTTTATAAAGAAGCTGGAAAGAACTTAGATCATTTTGAAGCTGTTACAATAGGCCTCAGGAAGACCATGGACCAAAGGGCCACTACACCTCTTCTCCTGGTGCACTGTGCAGCAGCATTCCAGAGGAAGGAGCAGGACAAACATTTCTCCTTCCCTTTCCCTCCACCCTGCCACCGCTTTCATTGCCACCACTGGCCAAGGAAGTAAAGGGACGGTGAAGAGTGTGTTTTGGGTAGTGGAGAACTGGCATGGAGATGTTTTGAGAACTGGGAGGGCTGGTGGGGAGACCAGAAGGCAATCTTGGAATTTTTCTGCAGCTTGGGTGTTAATCCAAGCCAGAGAATAACTTATGGGCTTGTAAAGTTGGCCTCTCCTTTGATGTTGGCTTTCAATAGTCCCTGGAGTTCTTTTCTAAGCCCAGTTCAGGAGAACTTCATTGGCATCTCCAGTTCTAGGGTTTACATATGGAACTGCTGGTATCACATCTAGTTTGCCCTTATGGCTTGTATTTAACAAGAGTGTTAACAGATCCCTATGGCAGGCAGTCAATATTTTTCTGTTTAATTAACAGGCTTAAGTTTAAGACCCAAAGACATCAATAACTTTCAGGGGAAAATTCTTTAGGAAATCTGTTTTCCACTTGACAGAAGGAGTCCTCTGGGAGGACTTGATGAGTGCAGTGAATAGTTAGCATTCAAGCTAATGGTCTCAGACAATGACCCACGTATACAGTGATTATTATAGACCTGTCAAATTTGAAAGGAGGCAAAAAGCAGGGGGGGATATTCCACCAACCCCACTCACATCTTCTCCTGCCTTCCCCACTCTCTTATCCACCCTCGAGCTGAGCCGGTCAAAAACTAGACATATTGACTCATCCACCAAATTGAACATGGCCTCCAGGCCCTGAAGAGGAGGCAAGGAATACTCATATCTTCCCAACCAAGAAACTGTGGTTGGGATGTTAATGAGAGAGAAAGAATTGCTGTCTTTTGTTCTTCCCCTCCCTAAATCCAGCTTCTGATTTGAGGCTTCCTAGAGGCATCTGGTTGGCTACAGTGGGAAACAGGATATTTCATGGACCTCTGGCCTGATCCAGTAGGGCTCTTCTTTGTTCTTATGACAAGGGAGGGTGCACCGACCAGCAGGTAACTGTATGTATGCACACATGTGATGGGGGAGCTCAGGTCTGGAAACTCAAGAGGAACATCCATCTAATCCCAGTAGCTCCTGGTAGTGGAACATATTCAGTATCTATTGGGGGCTGTAGGTGTATGGAGACACTGATATAAAATCTGCATGGCTAACATTATACTAGGGGTTTCTTTGTTATAGATTATACTTCACTTGATTCCTGCAAACTGAAAGCCTGATGGTAATGCAGGAAGTTCACGGGAGAAGGGAAATACTAATTTATTGGAATGTCCTGAAATTTACAAGCAACTACATGTTTTAGAGTGTGTGCAATATCTCATCCCTGTTTGATTTCTCACCTCCCCAATCTGTTCTAAAATAAAACCAAAATCAAATTTCCATCATACCAGTATACATTCTGTCTTGTTCCCTTGCTGTTATTCTTGTGTGATCTGCTATGCTGCTGAGGGTTTGTTTGTTTTTTTCACCCAAAGAGTATCCAGGTGAAGCACCTGTTACACACCTACTTCAGATAAGGTTTTATATGAAAAGTTGTAAAAGGCTGGATGCATGTTGTCTGTGGAAGTCCTCTGTAGAACTGAGACATGAAAACCCCATGTTCTCTGGTTTCAGATCTGTGTGAAAAACAAATGTAACCTCCTAATCCAGTGCAGTACATCCAATATAAATCTGTAATAAAATTGAGAGACACTCACACTCCTAACTTAAATTAACAAAGGGCAGGTGGCAATGGCTTACCCTAAGGCTGCAATCCTATACCCACTTACCTACGAATAAGCCCCACTAAACTCCATGAGACCTACTTCTGAGTAGACATGTATAGGATTGTGCTAGAAGTAGCATTTCTGTGTAAAGCAGGGAAGCTGCTGTTCATTCCTATCCATGTAAGTTCCAATATTTATTTCTTTTAAGATTATTTAAAATTATGTTTAATATGGGATAAAACATTGGGAGACAGAGGAGGTCACATTCCGACAGGTGAGTGCATTCTTTACAAGGAAAATGTGTGGATGTATACTAAACATACTAGAGAAGCTTAGAAGGTGCAGTATGCCTATGTACACCAATTGCTGGGGAACATGGGCAAGAGGGTGCTGTTGCATTCATGTCTTGTTTGTGAGTTTCCCATGGGCAGCTGGTTGGCCACTGTGAGAACAGAATACTGGATTAGATGGACCCTTGGTCTGACCCACCATGGCTCGTCTTATGTTCTTAAGCCAGGATTCTCTGGAATTCTGGCTTACATTGCATGCCTCCCACTGTCTTCCACTGGCACACTTCAAGGCATAGTGATGGCAACCAATTTGGATGGCTTTAAAAGAGGATTAGACAAATTCCTGGAGGAGAAGGCTCTCAATGGCAACTATTCCTGATGGCTATATGCTACCTCCAGGATCAGAGGCAGTCTGCCTATGTACACCATTTGCTGGGGAACATGGGTGGGAGGGTGCTGTTGCACCCATGTCCTACTTGTGGATTTTGTGGTTGGCCACTGCATGAACAGCACGCTGGACTAGATGGAACCTTGGTCTGATCCAGCAGGGCTCTTCCTATGTACTTATTTCTGCAGAGGTGGTTCTTGTTGATACCAGATTTCCCTCTTTCTTTTGGTTTGGGTTCAGATATAACAGATTTTCCTTTTTCTGTATCAGGAAAAAAAAATTTTTTTTTGCTGCTTTCAGAGGTCCCAAATTGTGGGTAGTAATTTTAGCTTTCCTAACAGAAAGGTCTGTGGCAGGGAAGGGTTTGTTTTTTCCCTCTCCTCCCTTTAATTTCATATCTTGTGCCAGCCATTTTGTCCCCACATGCTGTGGCCTTAACTTGTGGGTGGGAAATGGCATGCTGTGAGAACTATGCCATGCTTACAGCGATGGGGCCGCTTTCTTCAGCAAGAGGAAAATGTATACAACATGACCAGCCATAAAGAAAAGAAAATATTATTGCCCTGATCCAGCTGCAGGTGTAAGTTCAGCTCTGCTCAGATGATTAGTAACATATATCAGCTATGCAGGGGGAGAAAGGGGGGAATTAAATGCAGCTCCAATCATTGAAGAGCTGTTTGCTGTTTTCACTGATTTTCTGGCAAAGGGTATACACATGCCAGGTGGATTGAGCTGTGAACTCCCAGCTCAGCTCCCATTTACACATGGGATTTCTCATCTAGAGAGGCACAGTTATGCACGTCTGTTTTCATATACATATTTATTTTATGCATTTAGACCATTTCTATTCTGCCACTGCTCATGGTGGTTTACACGGAAAGTATAAAGTATATGCACCAATCATAGAATCATAGAGTTGTGGGACTCTTAGGCCAGCTAGTCCAGTCCCCTGTTCGATGCAGGGAATCCAGAGCTGGACACAGTACTCTAGATGAAGTCAGACTAGTGCAGAATAAAGTGGAGTGGAAGCCAATATTCTATTAATGCCACCTGGAATTGCATTAGCTATTTTTGCAGCTTCATCACACTGCTAACTCGCATTCAACTTGTGACTGTCTACAATCCAAAGATCCTTTTCACAATAAAGCAGTAACTATTTTTACCAGTGTGGTGAAGCAGTTAGAGCAGGTATGGGGAGTGTTGTTGCAAGCTCCACCCCCAGAGCTAGAAAAAGGCTGCCTCTCTGTAGCACTGAAGGGGGAAAGCCCCTCTTATTTCTGATCAGAAAAAGCCTTTCTCTAGTGCTGAGCAGTCCTTTTTTTCCATGCGCACAGAGGGATTATCTGTGCATGAAGGGACTCTTTTCTCAGTGCAGAGAAAGCCATGGAGCCTCTCTCTACATGGAAAAAGGGGCCCCTATGATGTCAGGGGACAGACCTTCAGGATGGAGGGTCCTGCCCCTGATGTCATCCAACCCCTGGGAGATGTCCAAGAATGAAATCCTCTCCCTGGGGCTGAAACAGTTCCCCACTGCTGAGTTAGAGTATCAAACTAGGAGTGGAGGAACTTGGACTCAGATCCTTGCTCAGCCACGAAGTCACTTAGGCCAGGCACTTTCTCTCTCAAGCTAACCTGCCTCACAGGATTGCTGAGAAGTTAAAATGGGGGAGGGAAACCATGCACATAGCCCAGAGTTCCTGATCCTTGTAACTAGAAAGGAGACACCAGGGATTGAACCTGGAACTTTCTGCATGAAAATCATGTGTCCACCACTGATCAGTGGCTCCTATCTCTTCTTGCCACAAGCCAGAATTCTGATGTCCTCAGTTTCAGTTCTTACATCCCTTGCTGGATTGGGACATGGATCTGAGGATACTTTTTGAGGGGATTACTTAGTAATGATGGCTCCTGGTAGAAAGGCAATTAGCAAAGAAAAAACAAAAAGGCAAAACAGAATGAGCATTTACCAGTCCCACTTGCACACAGGGCTGTCTTCATATAAGGAGACTACACCCTTCTTCAGTAAAGGACATAAAACAGCGTTATTCACAAATGTTCTTGCATAAAATGCAGGTACAGCGAAGAGTTTCAAAAGGAATTTGTTCAGTCTATTTTGTGTTCCATTATGTGGATAGGAGCGAGAGAGCAAACACACTTGTGCTCCCAGCAGTGGTGGAAGTCAGGGCAGGGAGGAGAGGGGAGGAGCACAGGAAACCACACCATAGGCTATAGAAATTCTAAGGCTCGCTGTAGTCAAAATTCCCATGAACTAACTCATTGCTGTAGTCAAAATTCCCATGAACTAACTCAATGCAACACTGCCCCCTTCCATTAACTTGCAGACAAGGCTGCAATATTCCCAACACTTTCTAACCGAAGACTAATTCTGTTCTCCATGATTTCCCTTGAACTAAAACAAACAACAACAAAAAAGAAACAAGCTGCCAGTTGTGATATAATATTTATTCTTGAAACTCAGTGCTCTTCCTCTGGGACAATTTCTGAAAAAATAATTAAAATATCTTAGCAGCAATCAATATAAATCAACCTTATGGCAGTTCACAAGAAATAAGAAACCATTTATCGGAAAGTAAGGTGGCCATCTGTCCACTCTACAGTGGACCATCCTCTAGTTGAAGCCATCCTTTATTTGAAGGACTGTCCAGTCTTCTATAAAGCTACATGAAAGAGAGAACAGGGTCCTTGAAGCTGCCCATCAGCAGTTCGCACCTGGACAGCAGACTGAGAGGCACACAGTTCCACTAGTCACATTCTTCTCCACCATGGTGGAATTAATTGCATTTCTATTTAAATTACAGCAATTATTTCTAAAATTGCATCTATGCATGTAAGTTAGCATGTGCAATTTATGTCCTCTTTTGGGGTGGCACGTTTCCTCCTTTTGATGATTCAGAAGTCTACCTAATTCTTTTTTCTCCCCTCCCTGTTGCCTTTTCCTTGTGTGTCGTGTCTTTTTTTAGATTGTAAGCCTGCAGGCAGGGACTGTCTTCTTTGTTCATTGATTGTAAGCCACTCCAGGAGCCTTTTTTGGCTGAGGAGCGGGATAAAAATACTATAAATAAATAAATAAATACGTGGCCACCCGTATGCACACTACTTTTCCCAGCAGAATGATGACAAATGTCCAAGAAAACCAAGCCTTCGCAAGCTATCTATGACTGTAATTGTGAAACAACAAATGAGCCAGTGGAGGCTGGTGGCTCCTATTTCAGTGGGGTAATGAATCCGCTCTGGACTTCAGTCAGAACCAAGGTGAATTCTAAAGGAGCTATCCAGGGTGCTGAACATATTTTGGAGATGGGGTCAGCACCTTGGATAACTCTTTTAGAGTTTTGGCTGGCTCTTGACTAAAACCCAGGGTGGAATTGAAACCCCTAAAACCCCACCAAAATCTGGGCCACCAGCCTCCACTGAAATAAACCTTTTGTGTGTGTGTAGGCTTTATCTAACAGAGCAATCCTATGGTCCCTGGGAGAGTGTCCCAGGGACCATAGGATATGGCAGTTCCCCTCTCCTGACATCGTAGAGACTGCCATGACCTCAGCAGGGAGAATCCAAGATCAGATCATTCCCTCATCCCCTTGCAGCAGCCACAGAAAGCACCTCTTCTGAAGTTGCAAAAAGAGAAGGGTGCATGTAAGAAAAGAAAAGCTGTCATTTTTGTGAAGAGTTGGATGGGAAATTGGTGGTGCGGAACTAGGAGTGCATCCTTTTTGCAGAGGGGAAAGCTCTCTGCACATTCTCAGAGGCACCCTGCCCCTTAATTCTAAATGCACGGAGATGATAGGTAGCAGTTACCCAGTGGAGGAAAAGCACAAGCTGAAAGGTACTTTGCTTCACATTTTCCAGGATTCAGCCCTGGTACTGAAAACAGATCCTTAGGCAGAACTCTGGTCAGCCTTGGCACAAATTTAGCCATGGGGAAACTTGTATGAGTACCCGGCAGTGTCAAATTTTACCAAAGCAATAATCTGCTATAGTGGAATTAAATTCCCTGTTTCATTAAAGAAAGGATGCAGTTAGAGGGGTGGTGCTAGGGTGGGAATGATAAAATTATGAGGGTGAGGCTATGAAACTGAACCTAACAGTATCTCTGTGTACTTTTGCCTACAGAATTACTTCAGTTACATATATCTATATGTCATGCTGTTCTTCCTATATTCTTTAGGCTCACAACAGAAACCTGCTATCCATTGATTTTGACCACATAACAAGAACAGGGAAAATCTATGATGATCATCGGAAGTTCACTCTCCGGATTCTCTATGACCAGGCGGGCCGTCCAATCCTTTGGTCCCCCATCAGCAAATATAATGAAGTCAACATCACTTACTCTCACTCTGGATTAGTGACCTACATCCAGAGAGGAACGTGGACTGAAAAGATGGAGTATGACCCAGGTGGGAAGATCGTTTCCAGAACATGGGCAGACGGAAAAATATGGAGCTACACGTACTTAGAAAAGGTGATTCTTTGGGGGAAATGGCACATTTGTGAAGGTTGCAGGGTCCAGCTGAATATGTATTAAGCCAAGTGGTGGATTAGTTCCCCTCCTTTGGGATTTCAAAGATGCACCTACCACCGAAAAGAAAGAAGAACTTAAACTATGGGCGGGTTCATATGGGAGGTGGCAGTCTTTCAGATATCCTGGCCCTGAGCCATTCATTCCTATCTGAGTAGGGAGCTCTTGAGCTTAAGTGTGCTGCTAATCCCTGTTTGAATTTTGAAGTTACTTTTACCAAAGCCACAAGTGAGTGGATAGGTATTAGTGCCTGCTAAGAGCTTCTGACAGAGACCCTGGCCCAAACTATCTCATTATCTGAGGTGAGAACACATGCTGCAACCACCTCACGCCCCTTCCCAGCTGTGGGGCTCTCACAAGAGTTCGGTTGAGCTCTCATGAGACCCACAGCTGCAGCCAGGGGCAAGTGGAAGGGGCACTTGATGGGAGGGAATCCTGCCAGCTGCTCTCTTGCTGTGGCAAATGCAAGAGTGCACTCTATGGGAGAGTGACTAGTGAGGCTCTCCAGCGCACCTGCTGGAGAAGGAGGTGGGACCTCTCTCCTGGTGAGGATGGGGAGCAGCACATCAGTTCACATAACTCAGGCCAGCCCTGAGAGAGCCTGACGTAAGCATTGCCAAAAGGACTGCAGTTAAATGGACCTTGGGTGACACATCTATGAACAATCTTGAAGATAAAATGTGTCATTTCAGCTCTGGATCTCTTTGCTGTCCAGGTCATCACTACAGTCTGCACTTAAAAGCATCTTCTTCCTTCCCATTCCATATCTCAAGTGTCAATGCGCAGTAGTACAATGCGTAAGGTGATTTTGCGAGCATTAACTTTTCAGTCTGATGGGCTTTTTCTTAAAGAAAAGGGACACATTTGTTGTTGTTGTTGTTCAGTCGTTCAGTCGTGTCCGACTCTTCGTGACCCCATGGACCATAGCACGCCAGGCCTTCCTGTCCTGCGCTCTCTCCCGGAGCGTGCTCAAGTTCATATTCATTGCATCCGTGATGCTATCTAGCCATCTCATCCTCTGCCGTCCCCTTCTCCTTTTGCCTTCAGTCTTTCCCAGCATCAGGGTCTTTTCCAGGGAGTTTTCTCTTCGCATTAGGTGGCCAAAATATTGGAGCTTCAGCTTCAGTATCTGTCCTTCCAATGAGCAGTCAGGGTTGATTTCCTTTAGGATGGACTGATTTGACCTCCTTGCAGTCCAGGGGACTCGTAAGAGTCTTCTCCAGCACCACAGTTCGAAAGCATCAATTCTTCGGCGCTCAGCCTTCCTTATAGTCCAGCTCTCACATTACTACTGGGAAAACCATAGCTTTGATTAGACGGACCTTTGTCGGCAAGGTGATGTCTCTGCTTCTTACTATGCTGTCTAGGTTGGCCATAGCTTTCCTCCCAAGGAGCAAGCGTCTTTTAATTTCATGGCTACAGTCACCGTCTGTGGTGATCTTGGAGCCCAAGAAAGTAAAATCTGTCACTGCTTCCATTTCTTCCCCTTCTATATGCCAGGAAGTGATAGGGCCAGATGACATGATCTTAGTTTTTTTAATGTTGAGTTTCAAACCAGCTTTTGCACTCTCCTCTTTCACCCTCAACAAGAGGCTCTTGAGATCCTCTTCGTTTTCTGCCATTAGGGTGGTATCGTCTGCATATCGGAGGTTGTTGATAATTCTCCCGGCAATCTTAATTCCGACCTCTGATTCATCCATCCCGGCATTTCTCATGATGTACTCTGCATATAAGTTAAATAAGCAGGGCGACAATATGCAGCCTTGTCGTACTCCTTTCCCAATTTTGAACCAATCGGTTGTTCCATGTCTGGTTCTTACTGTTGCTTCTTGACCCTCGTACAGGTTTCTCAGGAGACAGGTAAGGTGGTCTGGTACTCCCATCACTTTCAGAATTTGCCACAGTTTGTTGTGATCCACACAATCAAAGGCTTTAGCGTAGTCAATGAAGCAGAAATAGACGTTTTTCTGGAATTCTCTTGCTTTCTCCATGATGCAGCGAATGTTGGCGATTTGATCTCTAGTTCCTCTGCCTCTTCGAAACCCAGCTTGTACTTCCGGTAGTTCTCGGTTCGCATACTGCTGAAGCCTAGCTTGTAGGATTTTGAGCATCACCTTGCTGGCATGTGAAATGAGCGCAATTGTGCGGTAGTTTGAACACTCTTTGGCGTTGCCCTTCTTTGGAATTGGAATGTAAACTGACCTTTTCCAGTCTTGTGGCCACTGTTGAGTGTTCCAGATTTGTTGGCATATTGAATGCAGCACTTTAACAGCATCATCTTTTAGGATTTTAAATAGCTCGGCTGGAATACTGTCATCTCCGCTAGCTTTGTTGTTACTAATGCTTCCTAAGGCCCACTTGACTTCACTCTCGAGGATGTCCGGCTCAAGTTCAGTAACCGTACTATCATGGCTATCAGGGACATTCAGATCTTTCCTGTATAGTTCTTCTGTGTATTCTTGCCACCTCTTCTTAATCTCATCTGCTTCTGTTAGGTCCCTGCCTTCTTTGTCCTTTATCATGCCCGTCTTTGCACAAAACGTTCCCTTGAGATCTCCAATTTTCTTGAAGAGATCTCTAGTCTTTCCCATTCTGTTGTTTTCCTCGATTTCTTTGCATTGTTCATTTAAGAAGGCCTTCTTGTCTCTCCTTGCGATTCTCTGGAACTCTGCATTCAGTTGGGTATATCTTCCCCTTTCTCCCTTGCTTTTCGCTTCCCTTCTTTCGTGAGCTACTTGTAAAGCCTCATCAGACAGCCACTTGGCTTTCTTGCATTTCTTTTTCTTTGGGACGGATTTCGTTGCTGCCTCCTGAACAATGTTACGGACCTCCGTCCATAGTTCCTCAGGCACTCTGTCTATCAGGTCTAATCCCTGAAATCTATTCCTCACCTCCACTGTATATTCATCAGGGATATGATTTAGGTCATACCTGAACGGTTTAGTGGTTTTCCCGACGTTCTTCAATTTAAGCCGAAATTTTGCAAGAAGCAGCTCATGATCTGAGCCACAGTCAGCTCCAGGTCTTGTTTTTACTGACTGTATGGAGCTTCTCCATCTTTGGCTGCAAAGGACATAATCAATCTGATTTCGATATTGACCATCTGGTGACGTCCATGTGTAGAGTCGCCTCTTGTGCTGTTGGAAAAGAGTGTTTGCTATGATCAGCATGTTCTCTTGGCAAAACTCTATTAGCTTTTGTCCTGCTTCATTTTGTACACCAAGGCCATGCCTGCCTGTTATCCCGGTGATTTCTTGACTTCCTACTTTAGCATTCCAATCCCCTATGATGAAGAGGACATCTTTTTTTGGTGTTAGTTCTAGAAGGTGTTGTAGGTCTTCATAGAACCGATCAACCTCAGCTTCTTCGGCCTCAGTGGTTGGGGCATAGACTTGAATTACTGTGATGTTGAATGGTTTGCCTTGGATTCGTACTGAGATCATTCTATCATTTTTAAGATTGTACCCCAGTACTGCTTTTCCCACCCTTTTGTTGACTATGAGTGCTACTCCATTTCTTCTAAGGGATTCTTGCCCACAATAGTAGATATGATGGTCACCTGAATTAAATTCGCCCATGCCTGTCCATTTTAGTTCGGTGATTCCCAAGATGTCGATGTTCAATCTTGCCATCTCATGTTTGACCACCTCCAGCTTACCTTGATTCATTGATCTGACATTCCAGGTTCCTAAACAATATTGTTCTTTACAGCATCGGATTTTCTTTTCACCGCCAGACACATCCACAGCTGAGTGTCCTTTCGGCTTTGGCCCAGCCGCTTCACTCTTTCTGGCGCTACTTGGAAATACCCTCTGCTCTTCCCCAGTAGCATATTGGACACCTTCCGACCTGAGGGGCTCATCTTCCGGCGTCATCTCTTTTAGCCTTGTGATACGTTCCATGGGGTTTTCTTGGCAAGAATACTGGAGTGGGTTGCCATTTCCTTCTCCAGTGGACCACATTTTGTCAGAACTCTCCGCCATGACCTGTCCGTCTTGGGTGGCCCTGCACGGCATAGCTTATGGCTTCACTGAGTTACGCAAGCCCCTTCGCCACAACAAGGCAGTGATCCATGAAGGGGACACATTTGTTAATACGATGCAAAAGACTGACACAGTGAAATTTTAACACAAATCTCGCTTCTGTGAACGCAAAAGGGGTAGGAGAGATTGCCAGTTCCCGCTTCTCCCTGCAGTCCTTCCGCCCCCGGGCAAGCCACCACTGTACCATTCTGGATGGTCCCTCAATTCTCTGGAGCAGATTTTCAGGGGGCACAAGAGGCTGCAGGAGGAAGGGGGGTTTAGAAAAAATCTTCTCCCCTCCCACCCCGCCCCCCGCCACTCATGGGAGTCCAGAACATCCCATTCTGTGAGCAAAACTCCAGTCTCAGATCTCTGGATCCCAATCCATTCTGTTTTAATCTGGTTTCATGATGTTATTTTAAACGTACGTGTGTGTGTGTGTGTGTGTGTGTGTGCGCGTGCACATGCACATGCGTGAATAAAAGGTCATGAAGAATTTTTTGTTTGCATGTTTTTCTGCATGGAGAACACCACTTCCCATGAGGCAGGATATTTAAGATTATAAAGAGTTAAAACTGGCTTGTTTTCTTACCAGCCAAGAATGATACTGTCAGGGTTCCCGTTATGACCTGGGCCTCCTGAGCAACTCCTTAAGGATCTCTTGCCTCCTCAGGAGTCCCACCTTCCTTCTTTTAAATTTTCCCTTCCCAATAATGTGGGGTTTGGGCTGTAGATGTGGGGTGATTGACACTCTAGGCACAGGGTTTAACTACAACACTTTACTAGTAAATTAAAGCAAGCAAATCATAACTAAAGGTATTTACACAACAGAGCTGAGTGATACAAAAGATCTTAAAAGAAAATAAAAGTTTCAAAATGCAAGTTCCCTTACCCTAGCTGTACTTGTCTTCTCCAGGCTGCTTCTTCCTGCCCCCTCTTCATGCTCTGGCCTCCCTGACTCTCTCTTACTAGCTCTCTCCCTCTCTTTATATACCCTCCTCCCTCAAAACCAAAAGTACTGTTTCAACCCTGAAGACATGAAACTTAACTGGGGAATTGAAACAAAAACTTAACCAGAGAAATGAAACTACTCTTCTCAGGGTTACCCCCTCCCAACGGAAAGTCCAGGCCTGTAAGCCCGAACATTTTTCTCTTTGCCTCTGTAGGCCTCAAACCTTCACATAGACTGTGGAACTTCCCTGTTGTTTTACACAGGAATGCATTGGACAACCAAGCACTAACATTATAGGACCTCCAGATGTGTGTATCAACAGACATTCATCTGCCAGTCAGATAGTCCATGCTGTCAGTTTTCACAGCACCAGTCAATTGGGAGAAGGGAGCACAGAATTCTGTCCCTTTCCCGCCCCCCGAGCCAGTGAGCAGCCCTGCCAATCCTAAGCGTTACCTTTCAGCTTATTGGAACTGTGCATTTAGTTCCCAAGCTAGCAGGGGATAATTCTCCAGAACCATCTCCCTTGTCAGAACAGTGCTATATTCTAGGAAGGACTGTCCCAATTCAGCTGCCATCATCATAACTCCACAGGTATCTGATGAAATTGGCTCTAGTTCATGGAAGTGTATGCCTTGCTAAAAGTGTCCATCTTTAAGATGCTACAGGACTCTTCATTATTTTCATGATACACATAATCTTTCTTTTGAGACCTTTCATTGTACTATTGGTTGGATCTAAGAAAACATGAGCAGAAGGAAAGAGTTTGTGCAGGACCAGAATAGGAGCATTTCTACACCAGCCTACAATCCTGCATTTAAAACAGGGCTTTCTGATTCCATTTTAAATGCAGGATCACAATGGACTCCCTTTACAAACACTTCCTGCCCCCTTTCCCCCGTCCTTTCCGCCCTTATCTGCGTCTTCCATATGTTTCATTATACAGCCACTAGATGGCGCTGTGATCTAGCTCCTCTTATCGCAGAGTTTCCTCTTTTCATGAGGGAACTCAAGTGGTGTAATTTCATAGCCCATTACCTCCAATCTTTTAAAAAATGAAATAAAGGTCATTTAGTGCGGGAGACGCCCTGGAGGCTGACATCATCTAAAAGACCCACAAACTTCCATGAGTAACTAATCTCAATAGCAGGATAAAAGCTCTGTGTGGAGAAACCCTGTAGCAGTTTTCCTGCTTCCCTGGTGCAAGAGAAGGAATATCTTTTTTTTAGTGTTACTTTTCTCACTTGGTGCTCTAGTGTGACGTGAGCCCTTCCATGAGGGCAAAATCCCTTCTGCATGCAGAAGAATATTTTTGAACCCAACCCAGTGTTCTTCTAAATGCTTGAGGGCTCCTTCAAAAGGGTTCCCCCCCCAACCCAGAGATTTAATCTCAAGGTTAGAAAAAGCCTATACACCATTATGTATGAAGTAAGTGCAATTTATGACACAAACCCTGGCATTTTTGCCAGCTCAATAAAAGTGGAGGAAAGAGAGAGACACCAGGTCAATGTTACTAGTGCATAGTATCCACTTAGAGCTGTAGTAGAGCTGTCTGTGTAGTTTGTCAAGTTCTGCATTTAAAAAAAAATGACACATGGAAAGCAGACTTGAGAGCAAACAGATGTAGCGACCAAAAACACGGAACAATAAATGGCACCGGAGATATCAAAGAAATCTTCAACTGAATCAATTGAGTTTAGATTACTGTGAATCCGGCCCATGTATTCTGCAGCGGACCAGCTTTTCCCACATTGCACAAATTCTGCAAACTTACGATCTGTTTTTTTTCCCCTAGAATTTAATGCAAATTTAGTCGATGAAAAATACACAAAATAAAAAAACCCTGGCCAAAAATGCAGATCTCCCCCGTAGGCTAACGCATGAAAATTTGCTTTTGGGAAGGATTTGCACATTTACACAATTGCGAATTAGCACAAATTCGGGAAATTGGGGGGGGGGGGTCTGATTCTGTCAATGAGCAGATGGCGAAAGGAAAGGCACCTGACAATCTGCAAAATGCAGACAGAACGGATTTTGCAAACTCTGTACATCCCTAAATGGCACCAAACAGTGATGTGAGAAACAGTCCTTTTTCAGGGGAATACAAGGAATATGGGGATAATTATGAAAATTATTATGAAAATTATTACAGAAGCTTAATCAGGGGTCCGCAAATGTCAGTGTAACACTTTTTCTTCAGGGTGTCTAAAGGGATTCACAGCAAAAGTTTTGTACAGGAGCAATTAACATATATTTTAATATCTTAATTGAAACAATAATAGTGCACATGTAATAATTTTACATGCATAACCCACCAAAACAATAAAATGGAGCACAGCCCTCCCAAAGTTCTGTCTTTCAGCTTGAGTCCACAACAAAAATATAAATAAAACTTCCCTCTGAAGCTTGATTTTTCTGCTGGCCGAAGAAGGAAAACCGTCTTTACTCCATTCACTCCAACTCCTCAGCAATCTTCTCAATATGGATCAGGATCCAGCAACACAGGAACTTTGTTAAACAGCCCTTTATACAGTATAAAAGAACATAAACAAGGAACTCATAGTGTTCGGGGGGGGGGGAATCATAACTCTTTAAAAAAATTCAAAAGGAAACATCCCTACTAACCTGTCTCAAAGGTTCAGGGTCTTACAGGGAGGAGAAAACAAGCTTTTTCCACTCTGCAATTCTGTTAACTGCCAAAGATCATGGCCACTCCCTATCTCATTACTTTACTGATCATATGCAGGAATATTCTCAGAATTCTTAAAGAAAAATGTACCAGTGGGTTACATTAGCCTGGCTTATTAGTGGGTCATTGATCTGTCATTTATGTGATGTATGTATGAAGGAGGTTAAAACAAAAAACACAATGGGTTTTTTTTTCTCATGCTACTCAGAAGGGACTTCTGCTAATTCTTACTTACTTGAAAACTGCAGTGGAAATGAGACTTCTGGGGTAGGGATCTGTGTGGTGCCCAGTGTCTTGTTTGCACAAGAGTACTCATCACTGGCAAGTGGATTTGTGAATTCCTGAGTGAATACACCTTTCAAATAGATACCTTATAAATGTCGATGTGACGTTAACAATAATGAAAATGCTCAATCTTGTCTCTGGTTAGAAACAATCTTGCCTCCTGAAATGACAGGGTTGTTTGTTTGTTTTCCCCCAAACATTCACTCTTAACAAGGCTTCCAAATGTCTGTTTTGTATCTAATAATTATTAAATGTTGCATAAGCAAATGTATCACTGAAAATAATTGCATCTTCAGTCTCTCAAGAATGAGTGAATGGAAGCCCTTTTGAAAGACATAAGTGCCCAAGTATTCCTTTTCCTGGTAAAGTATACCAAGAACTGAAACACTACACTATATAGGCTCAGTTCAGACATCACATCAAAATAAGGCTAAGGAAAATTAACTATGGTTTGGCGTGATGTCCAAACTGACAACCATGTTTTGTGATTGGCTGGAAAAATGAGGGTTGAAAACAGTGGTTTGAAATTGGTTTCCAAACCATGGCTTGTGCTGACTATGGTTTGGTGTGACAACTGAATTGATGAACCATAGTTAACGGCCACTGCTCTACCTCCAGAGACTGCTGCTCAACAGAAACAGGAGTAAGCATATGAAGCTGAGTGCTGAGAGCATGGAAAAAGAAGTCAGGCAAGCAGCTCTAAACCAGGGTCTTCCCGTGGTATGTTTGAAAAATTCAAACCATGGTTTAGGTTCTAAACTATAGCTAGAGCAAACTATGGTTTGGCATTATGTCTGACTTGAGCCTAGTTGTACTTTATCCTCTGTGTCTTGACCCAAATGTATTTGTGTGCATTTCACTGCACTAAAAAAAAAAAAAACCCTCCAGGAAGCTTTCCAGCAATTGTTTTTTTTTTTTCAGGAAGGGAGAGAGGATGATTCATTTCAGCCACCCCAACTCCCTCCAGCTCCTGGAAGGGTCTTTTCTGGGCCAACACTACATGTTATGTGGGAGATGTGTTGATCTCCTGATGTATTTTTCTTTTGCTAAAAGCAGCCACAGAGAGTATATGATCTGGAAAAGGGCTGTGGTGGGGGAGGGTTAACCCTTTCCCCCACACTGATTTCCCTGGAGCTGCTATTAGCCACAGAGGCAAAAACATTCAGGCACAATATGGGTCCCTGATTATTTCCCCCTCCTCAGTTAATAGCAGCTCTATTAGAGCAAGAGTGCAATCTGCATTGGGGAATGGACAAAGGGGTAAAACAGCTGGCCCGGCCCACCTTCCCTGAATCTAAATTCCCCCCACCCCATTTTCTTTTAAAAGAAGAAAAACTACATTGGGAAGTCCAATCGGAGATCTCCCAAGTGGGAGTTTGGTCCTTAGCCTGCCTTAAAAAAAAAAATGCACAGCAGAATTCCTTATGCAGGTAACACCACACACACAAGGAAGCCATGTAGATCTACCTGGATCGGTGTAAATGTCTAACACTACTTTACTGCTACAACAGGAGATGCTGATAAATTGCCTTTTATGCCTCTCTCAGGCTTCAATCCTATACACATTTATGTGGGAGTAAAAACCATTGAACTCGGTAGGACTTATGTCTGAGTAGACGTGCCTTGGAATGTGCTGTCTCACACACATTGAAAAATCTGGCTTACAGGAACATCATCCATCTTTCTACTTCTCTTTTATTTCTGTAGACAGCAGACTAAGAGAAACAACAAAGCAGTGAAGAGAATTTCTTACAGAGGCACTAAAGTTATTTCAGGGAGGTGAATTTTGTAGGTGGTGGGGTACACATTCTCCATTTATGGTAGAGACCTTAAAAATGGGTCGTGGCCTTTATAAAGACAGGTGAAGGAGAGAGAGGATATTACATTAGAACATATAGAATGTTTACAGACAGCTGTTTACTGTGGACCAGAGCCTGGTAAGTTGAGGTGAAATTAAAAACCAGGTGTGCTATAAATTAGTGATGTGGTGGAAACTCGGCGTTCCAGGTTTGGCATTCTGTAGGTGGTGGGGTATACGTTCTCCATCTATGGTAGAGAGCTTAAAAATGGGCCATGGCCTTTATAAAGACAGGTGAAGGAGAGAGAGGATATTACATTAGAACATATAGAATGTTTACAGACAGCTGTTTACTGTTGACCAGAGCCTGGTGAGTTGAGGTGAAATTAAAAACGCTCTGTGTGCTATAAATTAGTGATGTGGTGGAAACTGAGTGTTCCAGGTTTGGCATTATGGGTATCAAAATGTTACAGGCATTATGGATATCAAAACATTCGGCTCAAATACAAGGTGAACATTATGACCCTCAAATTCTTCTCCAGCTTGGATTTCAAATCTGGTTTGGATTTCTTCTCCTAGCTCTTGCCTCTCCCATCCAGCCTTCAAACCCTTTTTCCATTTATCCAGAGTTCTCCCAAACCCCTTCCTTCCACCCCACACAGTGAGCTAGTTCTTTGGCAGGGGCAGAATACCTTGGCAAGCAGGAAGAGGGAAGAGAGAGAGGTCTCTTTCCCACCTCCAGTGCCTGGCATGCAGTACCCAAACAGTGACTATAGCCCTTGGGAAATTTTCCCTGAGGCCACTTCTGTTCTGGAGCACTGCATAGCCAGACACCAGTGAAGGCAGGGAGAGACCTTTCTCTTTGGTTGCCATTTCTTCCAGTGTTCTGCCACCCCAACAGTCTGGTGATGAGGTAGGAGGCAAACGGGAAGTGGGGGTTGGCAATCAGTAGGTGGACAGGACAAAGGGAGCTGGGTAGCAAGGGGAGGGGATTATGGGGGTGGCATAGGCTTAATCCAAAATTCAGAGTGGCTCAGAAAAAAAGCCAAACTATATCCCACTTTGAGGGGGATGTAGCTCCACTTATTTCTCAGCCAATCCAACAGGTAGAGCTCACCCATCACTACTACCTGTGTTGTTTTGTTTTGTTTTGTTTTGTTTTGTTTTGCCATATTGCTCCTAACCTGTACAGGAAGTATTTTGTTGTTGAAAATACATTAAATGAATGGGACCTCCTTTATATTGCAAAGCTAATTGCAGGCGCAGGGGGCCCAATCCATGTCGGAATCACAGCAACAGGTTAAAGTCCCTCCACCACCACTTCCCATGCTAAGGTGCCAATGCAAATCACCCCCACCCCCATGCTGGCAAATTGTCAGGGGAAGGGAGCCCTCATGCAAGGGTAGAACTACGCAGTTGAGGTCACGTGTAGTTTGACCCTGAAAAGCCAGTTTCATAGAGGAAAAAACAGCAGAGTCTTGGGGCACCTTAAAGACTAATGATTTCATTACACCATAAGCTTTTGTGAACGAGAGGCTACATCATCAGGGAGGTCCGGTCTGCGGTAATTCATTTGTTAGTCTTGAAACAAGACCCTTTCTTGTTCTGGATGTGGCTACCCCTCTGGACATTCCAAGAGAGAGTGAACAGAAGCTTTTTCCCACATGCAGAGTTCATACAGTCCCTCCGCACCACTTTCTTGTCTGAGGTTACAGCAGCAATGCACTGAGCATGGTTGTGGGACCTCTGAAACCGACAGCCAGTCCTGCCAGATTTATTGCGGGGAAGGAAGGAATTATGAATGCTCAGTGTCTCATAGGCCCCAATAGCCACTAGAGCTGCATTAAAGGAAACGAAGGGGGAAATCAGTACCTACACTTATGCAAACTCACTGGTTGAAGGCTTCTGATATTACGCTGCTTGCACTAATAGGTATAACTAGTCATGAGGTTCTCTAAGTATTTTCTTTTTAGTCAATACTGATTTGCATGTCATGTTCCTCTTGTTTCTCGGTTTTTTCTTTCAGTCCGTTATGCTTCTCCTGCATAGCCAACGCCGCTACATCTTTGAGTATGACCAGTCAGACTACCTCCTGTCTGTCACCATGCCCAGCATGGTGCGCCATAGCTTTCAAACAATGCTCTCTGTCGGGTACTATCGTAATCTCTATTCCCCACCGGACAGTGGCGCATCTTTCATCCAGGATTTCACCCGAGATGGACGACTCCTGCAAACCCTTTACCCAGGAACAGGGCGCAGGGTTCTTTACAAATATACCAAGCAGTCCAGACTGTCGGAGATCCTTTATGATACCACGCAGGTCTCTTTTACTTACGAAGAGTCATCTGGCGTTATTAAAACAATACACTTGATGCATGATGGATTTATTTGCACCATCAGATACAGGCAAACAGGTGGGTTAAAATGATGCTGATATGTTACACATGTTACACTTCGGGCTGTTATCAGTTGTTCTTGGCATATGCCATTCACTTCAGTGCTTGGATGCAAAATTGATTGTTCTGAGGTTTTCAGTTTTTCTGTTTGTGAAGGCTTGAGGCCTACAGAGGCAAAGGAGGAAAGGGTCAGGCTTAGAGGCCTGGAGTTTTCTGTTGGGAGGGGGTAACTCTGAGAGGAGTAGTTTCATTTCTCCGGTTAAGTGTCAGCTTCATTTCTCCACTTAGGTTTCATTTCTTCAGGTTTGAAGTAGTACTCTCAGTTCTGAGGGAGGAGAGTATATAAAGAGAGGGAGAGAGCCAGTAAGAGTCAGAAAGACCAGGCTACAGCCAGAGCAAGAACAGGGAGACAGCCAGAGCCTGTCATGAGAGCAGAGCCTGAAGAGTGAACAGGAAGAAGCAGCCTAGAAAAGTCTAAGGACAGCTAGGGTAAAAGAACTTGGGTTTCGCAACTTTTTTTTTTAAAACCCTTTGTATCCCTCAGATCTATTGTGTAAATACCCTTAGTTATGCTTTCTTTGCTTTAAATCTACTAGTAAACTGTTGTGGTTAAACCCTGTGTCTAGAATGTCAATCGTCCCACGTCTACAACCTAAACCTCACATTACTGAGAAGGGGAAGTTTAAAAGAAGGAAAGTGGGACTCTTACGGAGGCAAGAGATCCTTAAGGAGTTGCTCAGGGGGTCTAGGTCATAAAAGGAACCCTGACATTTTTCTTTTTTTAAAAAATGACATTTTTAGCTGGCCTAATGGAGAGGGAGGTACAATGTGGAGGCAGGGGTTAGGAAGTCATTTCATTTATCAGGGTAGAGAGGTTTTGATGTCCTCCACTAACCTTTATCTCTTTCCTTTAGCTACTGCTGCTGTGATTTAGTTTTATTTAGCAAGTAGCTCAAAGCAGCTTACAAGCTCTTAAAAATCACAGCATAAATGAGTAATAAGATCATCAAATAAAATTTTAATACAGAAAAATCAAACTCAAGGTTCAGTCAGACTGTAGGACAGGGGTGGGCAGCTGTGAGAGGGTCAGAGGCAGGGCCAGATTAAGACATGCAGAGGCCCTAAGCCATGTCAAGATTTAGAGGCCCCATACCATAAAAATAAAGAGGAAAAAAACATGTATTACATTATAATAAAAAGCGGAATGAAAGTCTACCACCCAGCATTAGGGGGTTGTTGTAGTTGACAGTGTTCAATAGGCTTCTCTGAAGATATGTATAAAAGCACTAAGAAAGTAAGGGCACAGTCCTATTGAGAAGGTCAGTAGCCTATGAACTCAGAGGCTACTGACTATCCAACACCGGGTGGATGGAGGATGGAGGAGATCCTTTCTTCCACGCCTCCCCCGCCCTGCATTTGTGGCTAGATGCATGTTTTTAGGGAGGGGGAGGGAAGAGGTTTGGGGACCAGGTAGGAAACTGTCTAAAACAGCTTCTGTGATCCCCTCCCCTCTCCGCCCCTGGGGACCACCCCATTTTCAGCCTCTCCATACTCCATTTACGAGCACGGAGATGGCGGCAGTGTGGAAAGAACTGCGCTGGCTACAAAGGGGAGGGGAGTGCAATTTCTGGGAACCGAAAAATCCTATAACCATCTAGACTAGAGCTGTGCACAGATGGCCTCTCAGAATTCTCCACCTTATTTGTGGGCGGAGAAACTTGGGAAATAATTTCACTGAACTTCTCCAGGGAAAGGAGAAATTCTCAACAGTTTCCGCTGGGTATGGTTCCCCATTGGCAGGGCTTGTAGCACAGCTTATTTTGGTTTGGGTAAGGGTTGGGGGGGGGGGTTTCAAGCTGTAACAGCATCAACTGAGTGGATAGGCTGGCACCCATTTTGCATCCACCACAATGCAGGTGTGTGTGTGAGAGGGCAGTGTTGTGTCAAGCTCCGGGGATGAGGTGGAGTTAGTGTTTTGCCAAAATCTGTCCTCCAGTTTCCAGATAATTTTCTTCCCCCATGAAAGGGGCTTCCATTGTTCTGCCTAATTCAGGATGTTTTATAATCTATTGTTGTGGTGTTTTTGAGCTTACCTAATCACAGCTAGCCTCCCAGGCTGCCTACACTTCCTGATCTGAAAAAGCCCCATGGGAGGAATTACCTCATGGTGCCTGAAACTGGGGGTTTAGTTGAAGTGTAGGAAGCTGCGGAGGCCACAGGCTACAAAGAGATGATTGTACAATGAAGGACAGGAAGCTTATGCTCGTTCCTCAGCCACTTCCTAGGTAAGGTAAGATCCAGAAACCCAAACTCAACCCTTGAGAATTTCTCCAAAATTTCTCCTGCTTTGAATTTCTTTTCGAAAGTAATTTCTCTTCTATCAAATTGAATGAGAATCATTAAAAAAAAAACGTTGGAGAAATTTTCGGCACAGCACTAGTCTAGATGGGGTCTAGTGGTCATAGGATTGCTCTCCCCATTGATTTGAACTTTTCAACTGGCTTTAGTCTGTGTTTATTGCACCAATACTAAATGCTGTGTTGCCACACTTTCTCTATATAAGACAACTCTGCTGTAAGTCACACCAGACTTTCCAACTAATTTAAGCCAAAGGGATTTCAATTGTAATACATCTTAGTTCTCTCCAATGTATTTAGAGACCTCTCAAAAGATAAGGCCCTAAGCCATGGCTTATTTGGCTTGTTCCTAAATTCATCACTGTCCAGAGGGCATTTTTGGCCCTCAGGCCCATTAATATGCTGATGTCACCCATGTCTATTTTTCACTTACATCAAATCCAAGTGATTCTTTAGATGAAATATCCAGGGCCAAACCTGGAGCCTGATCTCCCCCTGGGTTGCACCACCCTCAAGTGGCAGTTCTAAAGAAATTTCAGTGAGGGGCTTGCTTGGAACGTGAGATTGCAGAACAAGAGATAATAAAGAAATTTGATTGTGTTCATAGGGGACTCAACAGGGTTTGTGGTTTCGATGCACATTATAAGGATTCTTAGTGCACTTGTGGCTTGTAACTGTTGCTTGAAGAGAATGGGATGCTTGCTGCAGATCTAACTGCTTAACTCTCTTTTCAAACTCAAAGCCTCCAGTTCTGCTTACAGCATGTGACAAAGTGGGTTGTAAGTTGTAACCCACAAAAGCTCATGCTAATTTATTAAACTATCTGAACAACTAAAGCAGTCTATACTTGTACTATACTTAACCCTTGAATTTATTACTATGCTGTACTTTTTGGATTTATTTTTCCTATTGGACCAATATCACCACCTCTGGGATTGGGGGGGGTGGGGTGTCAAAATTATACACTTCCTTACTCTTGTGCTCTGCCTTCTTTTGCCTTAAACAACTGTTCAATGTTTTACACATAGGCCCATTAATTGGTCGCCAGATATTCAGATTTAGTGAAGAAGGTCTCGTGAATGCCAGATTTGACTACAGCTACAACAACTTTCGAGTCACCAGCATGCAGGCCATGATCAATGAAACTCCGCTCCCTATAGATTTGTATCGCTACGTTGATGTGTCTGGTAAAACTGAACAATTTGGGAAATTCAGTGTGATCAATTATGACTTAAACCAAGTTATAACCACCACTGTGATGAAGCATACCAAATTTTTTAGTGCCAATGGCCAAGTGATTGAAGTGCAATATGAAATTCTTAAATCCATCGCCTACTGGATGACCATTCAGTATGACAATATGGGCCGAATAGTGATATGTGATATACGAGTAGGAGTAGATGCCAACATAACCAGATATTTTTATGAATACGATGCTGACGGCCAACTCCAAACTGTCTCTGTGAATGATAAAACCCAGTGGCGTTATAGCTATGACCTCAATGGGAATATCAATTTACTTAGCCATGGAAACAGTGCACGGCTTACTCCTTTGAGGTATGACCTTAGAGATCGCATAACAAGACTAGGAGACCTTCAGTATAAAATGGATGAAGACGGTTTTCTTAAACAGAGAGGAAATGACATCTTTGAGTACAGTTCTAATGGTTTTCTGAACAAGGCTTACAACAGGATTGCTGGATGGACAATCCAGTATTGCTATGATGGGCTGGGACGACGGGTGGCCAGCAAATCAAGTCTAGGACAACACCTCCAGTTCTTTTACGCAGACCTCTCCAATCCAGTAAGAGTTACTCACTTATACAATCATAGTAGTTCAGAAATAACGTCCCTGTATTATGACCTTCAGGGCCACTTGATAGCTATGGAATTAAGCAGTGGTGAAGAGTATTATGTTGCCTGTGACAACACTGGTACACCCTTAGCTATCTTCAGCAGCCGAGGGCAAGTGATAAAAGAAATTCTTTATACTCCTTACGGGGAAATCTATCAAGACACAAATTCAGATTTTGAAGTCATTATTGGGTTTCATGGAGGGCTGTATGAGTCACTCACTAAATTGGTGCACTTGGGACAAAGAGATTATGATGTCATTGCTGGACGCTGGACAACACCAAACCACCACACCTGGGAAGAAGTGAAGAATGTCCCCAAGCCATTTAATCTATATGCATTTGAAAATAACTATCCAGCTGGCAGAATCCAAGATGTGGCAAAATATACAACAGGTAATTTTTTTTATTTAATTAAAAACATTTCTGATCACACATTTAATTGGATACACAATGGTAGAACTTGCACATATTTGACTGTAGGCCTCTGAAATGAAATGAAAGTTCTGTAAACTGTTCTAAATGTAGTTCTTCATTCTTTTCTTTTTTTTACATTTATATCCCAACTTCCTCCAAGGAGCTTAAATCAAAATACGTGCTTTCCCCCATTTTATCCTCACATCAATCCTTTGAGATACGTTAATATTGAGTGAAGGAGGATCTTGCTTATGGAACCTCAAAAACCTGGTGCCTGTACAGCTAATAATGGACCAATAGATTTGAATAGAACGTCCACCAGTTAACCGACTGTATGTGGCCACATTTTGATTCCACACTCCAGGATAAAAAGACAGGAACCTCACAGACACATAACATAGACATCACCTTGGTAATGACATGCAACAAGATGGCTGTTTTTCAGTTGGCAGACTGCCAGCAATAACACTCAAACTTTGTATTATTTCTCTGAGCCCAGAAAACTAAAAGACTTCTCCGCCTTCTTTTTACTGTTAACCCTTCACACTTGTTCCAAAACAGAACACTTTAAGATATGTAGTGTTTACCTCAGGTAAATGCAGTTTCTTTATGATGCTAATTATATTTCAAGCCCAGATTTTGTAAAAGCGGTCAGGGAAAAACCATGAATCAGATGCAGAGGGGGAGAGAGAGGAGTCATGTTTTTTATTTCAATTACCATGTTTTTTTGCTTTTTTTAATAGCCATGCTTGCTAAATTTCCACAGATTAATTAGGGCGACCTGTGGTGCTGGCTCTTGGTTTTGTCAGACGCCGCCTGCAACAGATGATGCAATGTGCTTGTTTTCAGGCCTTGGAGAGAAGCAGGACCTAAGAAGGGAATGGGGTGAAGATGGGAAAATTCACGTACAGCAGCCATGGTGCCCTCCAGATGTGTTGCAGGTCAACACATCTGGGGATCACCAGGTTGGGGAAGGTTGACTTACAGCTTATCCTGTCTTTTTGTTAACTTGGAAGTAAATGCTATTTATTTCCATTAGTGCTGATGAAATACTTGGGGGGAGGGTGCTTTCAGGGATGGGAACAAAAATGGTCCTTGAAAGCTTTTGTGGTCTTTGGGCGCTTGGAGAAATGTCTTAATTTGGTGGGAGTATATACAATAAAAATGTATATTGTATATACAAGTGTAAGGCCCCTGGCCTGTAAGCAAGCTAACAGTAGTTGGGAGAGGCTTAGAGATCCATAATGCTCTCTGCTTTGGTTCATTACTAAGTGCAATTTCCTTGCAAGTGGGCTCCTTGGCTTGTAAGATGAGTCAAACGTCGATATGGCCGGCTCAGCACATTCCATGATAACAAGCTCTGGTACCGTTTATCTTATCAGAGTCTCGGATGTGCCTGGGAAGTGGAGCTCTGTTTGTCTTAAAGCTACAGGTGTCTGTGCTGGGAACCAAGCACTGTTAGGCTATGCTGGGAAAGCTGCAGATGAACTCTTAACTCTCGCTGCTGTCATGCTGCCTCACTGCTAACATGTATGATATAAAACCCATCTTGCACCACAGCTCTTTGCTCAGAGGAGCTGTCTGATCCAACCACTGGGTATGCCTGTGCACTGTAAGTACTCAATAAAGTCTCCTTGTAAGTGAACCTGGATCTGGCTTATCACTTTTGCAGCACCGCCAAACCTTAGCAGCCCACGGCCAGGACATACAACAAGACAGCAGAATGTTGAAAGTCTTTCTTTAACTCAGGGATGGGCAACTTTGGGAGGCCCAGGGGGCATTTTCACCCCCTGGAAACCCTGCAGGCTGCACCCGCTCTCCCCATCCCCTGGTGATGACAATTAATTGATTAATTAATTAATTTTTAAATTAAAAATGTAAATACATTTTAAAATGTCATCCTCTGTGCCAAAAAGAACATCATCACCATCATCATCATTTACAATTTGTGGGGATATAGCAGCACAGCAAGGGCCACCTGCTTTAACTGCTAAAAAAAAAAAAAATGCATTCGCTGCTGCTTCAAGTGAAAGCAGAGCTGAGAATGACCCAGTGGGAATGATGCCACATGACATAGTGCCATTCTCAGGGGCATTCTTGGTAGGTGCCTTCTCAGTGGTGGCCCCTACCCTGTGGAATTCCTTCCTGGCAGATATAAGGCTGGCTCCATCTGTGACTGTTTCTGAAAGGACTTTTCACTGAGAAGGTTTTATGGTATTGGCTGCTGTTAGATATTTGAAATTGTACTTTATTTTAACTAACGTATTTTAAAATTGTTTAAGGTTTAAACATTGTTTAATTGTGTAGAATTGATATTGAATGTTACTGTTTAAGCCACCTTGGGGAAGCCACAGTCTTGAAAGGTAGCTGTATTAAATAAAATAAAAAGACAGACAGACAGCATTACCAAAATGCCCCTGGGAACAAAGCTATGTCATGGAATAACCTCATTCCTATTGGGCCATTCTCAGGGAGGAGTACCACAACTCCACTGCCACGTAGACCAGACCCAAAGCTTAAAAAAAAAAAAAAAAAAAAAGACAGAACGATTGAAGGCAACCTGTGAGGGCTGGTGGCTTCCACACCTTGTGGATAGCTCCTCACTGGTTCTGACTAAAACCCGGAGTGGATCCTCCACCCCACTGACATTGGAGCCACCAGCCTCTGCTGAAGGCAACCCTCTGTTGTTCCATATGTACAATGTCAAACGATCCTCTCAACAACAACAACAACAAAAGAATAAGAACCTTTTCCAACACCCACCAATTTTTTCTCTGAAAATTGATTCCCCCTTTTGTGGCAGACTGGCAGCTCTGCAAAAGTGGAGGTGAGAGTATTTTGGCCCAGCCTTAATTTCAATATTATTATTATACTGAAGAGGGGATTATAATATCCTATTACAACAGGATTTCATTTCAAGTTACTGTGCATATGATAGCTGCCTTCACCACTATCCAGCTCACAACAGCCGCTATATTTAGCTTGTTGGCTTCTCTGTGAAAACTAAATATGAGCAAGTTGTTCATTTCTTTGTGTTTACGCCCCACCTTGTCCCATTCTGGCTTCCAGAAATGTTGTCCTAGCTGTCACAGTAACCAAAGAGGCAAAAAAAAAAACCCATTCCTTTCCACCCACTCTACTTACCCCTTTCTCCTAGAATATAGCTCTCCATAACCTACTTACAATTTATATGAAAGAATGAGTAACACTCCAACGCACATAGCCTCTTCTTTTAATTAATAAAGAGCCACTTCAGGAAGAGGCAGCTTTGACTGGAGAAGTAGCAGCGGGAAGCTGCTTGACCTTTTCCTGGCCTGTCATTTTCCTACTCCAAAATGCCGCTAACAAGCTGCTTCCCTACTCCCTTCCCCAGGGTTCCAGATGCATGCTTACCCTTGCAAACATATACCTAGAGAAAGCAGCCAAACAGGGGGCTATTTTCAGAGTGGAAAAATATAGGGATGTCAGAGAATTTCTCCACGAATCTTGGGGAGGCCGAATGCCAGCACATTCGGCCCCCCGAAATTGGTGGAGAAACGGTCTGCCTCCCCGCCCCCCCCCCCGGGACGGGACTTACCTTGTGCAAATGTCCCTGGCGGTGGCGGCTCCAGCAGCAGTTCGGCGGCGGTGGCAGCAGCGGCCGGTCTTCCAACCGGCTGCTGCCACCGCCATTTCCAAGTATAAAAAAAAAAAGAACGTGATAGGCTACGTAAAGATTTACATAGCCTATCATGGCTAGATTTTAAAAAAACACCGGATAGGCTACGTAAATGTTTACGTAGCCTATCACAGCTGAGTGAAAGAAAAAAAAACCGCGCGTACGCAAATGGCGGCACCCATGGGCGCCGCCATTTGCGTTCCTTATTTTGGCACGTGTAGTCTACGTAAACATTTACATAGACTACGGCGAAAATAAGGGGAACGTAAATAGCATTCCCCTTATTTTCACCATAGTCTACGTAAATGTTTACGTAGACTACACGTGCCAAAATAAGGAACGCAAATGGCGGCACCCATGGGCGCCGCCATTTGCATACGCGCGGTGTTTTTTGTTTTTTTTCACTCAGCCGTGATAGGCTACGTAAACATTTACATAGCCTATCACAGCTGACTGCAGGGACACAAACGGCGGCGGCTATGGCTGCCGCCATTTGCATCCCGGCAGGACAGGAGGATTCGCAGCCGGAGGGACGGGGCGCCTCCCCCCCAGCCAGAATTTCGTGGGGAGGGACAGAGCGCTTCCCCCCCACTGCGAATCAAGCTTCGGGTTCAGGTAAGGGACTTTTGTACATCCCTAGAAAAATAGCTGAAGTGTAAAGGATAAAGCACCCCCTCTCCCCACAACTACTTCCCCACTAAAATCATTCCCTTTAAAGCTGGTTTTATTTACAAAAAGTGACCACTGAGTTTGTTTGTTTTTTGTTTGTTATTTAAAGCATTTTTATCCTGCTCTTCAGTTCAAAAGAATCTCAGAGTACTTTCTTTTCTTTTTTTTAATATATTTTTATTTATTTTATCTTTATAAATGAAATGAACAATACCAAAATTACCAACAACCTGATCAATACTACAATTTCCCAACAATACAATATTCTGATGAGGACAGCACAATAACAAAGAGAGAAGGAAAAAGGGGGAAAAAAGGAAAAGGGAGGAGAAAAAGAAGTGAAGAAAAAAGAAGATTCTTTCCCCTTCCTTCCCCCCTCCCCCTCCCCTTTAAAGAATTAAGTTTAAACTCCAATACTCCCCAGCCTCCGATGCCATTCTATTTTAAAAACTATATCTATAATCTTAACAATCTTACAGTTTAATAAACTTACATTTCAATATCATATCATCAATCTAATATCAAAGAAACAGGTCTATAATTCATTCCCAGAAGCCTAAATTAATAATAATAATAATAATAATAATAATAATAATATAGTGTTATATAATAATAAAACTTACTATAAACTTCAACAGTTGGTAATATATTTTATACTAGATATATTATCCATTTTGAAATAAAAATATAAAGAAAAGCAAGAAAAAACGAAAGATGAAAGAGAGTAAACGAATATATGTATAATCATTTATCTTCTGAGCTAGCCTGAATCATGTAGACTAAACACAAACAGTTAACAAAGCTTGTTTAAAGATTCCAGTTCATGGGGTTGTAACAGAATTCTCACGCATTTTTATGTTCAGCCATGCCTCCGCCATTTCATGATTTTGAAACGTCTTCATCTGACCTTCAGGCACAATACAAAGTGTAGCAGGATATTTTAAGTAATATTGTAAGTTCATTTGTTTTGCCATATTTTTTGCTTTGATAAATTGCCTTCTTTTATTTGCCACCTCTTTGATGTAGTCTGGAAATAACATAACTTTATCTTGTTTCCAGAAAAGGCTTCCACCCTCTCTTGCCAAATGCAGGATATAATTCTTTGTGGAGACTTTTGCAAATTGAACTATGATTGTGTAATCAGTCCCTTTAGTATTTGGCACATGAAATGCCTGCTCAGTATCAAGTAAATAATCAGATGGGATAGGGAGTATCTCATGCAAAAGTTTATCCACAAAAATAGGCAATTTTACATCATTAGACAGATTTTTAATCCCAATAATACGTACATTGGATCTCCTCATGAAAGCCTCCAGTTGCGAAATTCTATCAGAGGCATTGTTAAACCAAATTTGTGTTGTAGTTTCATTTCCTGCCACTCGGTCTTCTAGCTCATTAATTTTCGTCTCCATTTTTTGCCATGATGCATTAATTAAATCTACAGCTCCTTGCAAGGTGGTGATGGAATTTTGGATTAAATCCAACCTTTGGCTTGCTCCGTAAATTGCAAAGATAAAGTCTTTATCAGAGTAAATAATTCCCCTATATCTTCTGTTCTCGAAACATTTGACACATGGGGTGCAGGGGGAGTTGATGCCAGCTCCTTTCTCCTCCTCGGCGCAGACATGTTTCTCTCAAACAGATCTTACAGTTCCTCAGATGTTCTCAAATATTGTGAACATTTCTTAAATCATCCCTCAGAAGTTGTTGATATTTCTTAAAGCATATATTATTATGGAACACGTCAGCCCTGTTTTCTCCTATGAAATAGGAGTCTCAGTACAGCTTTTTGTGTTGGTAAAGCTCTGGGGAGATAATCCTGGAATCCAGCCTGCCCACTATCTCGTGGGGGATACTTTTCTCCAAGATATTATCCAGAGCTGCCTTGCCCCCCCTTTTAATTCCAGGGGGGAGATGAAAAGGTTTTTCAACCTTTTAAAAAGCTGTTTGACAAAGCTCCCATGGAGAACCTGTGGGGAAGCTGCCAGAGCGACATCGATTCCAACTGGAAGTCCTCAGAGTACTTTCAATAGGCTCAATAAAATCAAAACAGTCCCTGACTGTAGGCTTACAATCCAAAAGATAAGACACAAAAGGAAAAGGTAATGAGGAGGGATGAAGAAAACAAACAAACTCAGCCACCAAGTCTTAAAGTTTTAAAAGTAGCTGTTACGATGACTCTGGAATTTTTATTACAGTTTTATAAATCATACAGAATTCAGAAATAATAATAAACAAGAGGAGAAATTGCTGAGTGCAAGAAATATACTACACTATGCACATTTTGTTACACTGTTTGCATAAAATATGTAGTGTATTCCTCAAAATATATTCTTTGTCCAAATTTGGTTAAGCTTTCTCCTCACACACCTCTACACACACACACACACACACACACACACTCCCCATTCTGAGGCTACAGACAAAAAGACAGGTATAAAGGAGGGAGAACATCGTTATGCAAATGGAAACTTACATCCTGAATTTATCTTGGGAGAGATTTCTAAATAAACAGCTTGTTCAAGCAAAGCAGTCATCTTTAATGTCTTGAGGGCCTTTTTCTTTTTCTTTTTTGCAGTGCTTCTGGTGTTTAACAAGTTGATGGTATTCTTTATTTTATTTATAGACATTGGAAGCTGGCTTGAGCTGTTTGGATTTCAGCTTCACAACGTACTTCCTGGATTCCCAAAGCCAGAGGTGGATGCTTTGGAGACAACATATGAACTTGTGCAGCTTCAAACTAAGACCCCAGAGTGGGACCCTAGCAAGGTAGTGAAAGAACTCTTCCACATTTCATCTCCTCTAGGATACCTGTTATTTGTCAGACCTCAGGTCAACAGCAATTCTCCTGATCCAGCTAGGAAGCCATCCAGATGTCCATCCACATGTGGAAGAGGGCTTCCATGTGCTCATCCCCAACTGGATGGGGAATCATATGCTTACAAAAATGGTGTGTATGCTCACACTTCTCCAGCCTCATCCGCATATGTGGAGTCCAGACAAATAAGATCGGAGCATTTGCTCCAATCTGCTCTTCAAGAGGAGAGAGGCTAGAGTTAATCCCAGCCCTACTTCTTCTTCCTCACCAAAGTACAGTGCAACTGCAGATTATTTGATAGGACTACTTGTGCATACGGTTGGATCAGGCGGTAAATCCAAATAAAATCTGTATACCGACGAAAATCAAACCTATTAAAATATACCATTGGGAAATCAATAGCACTGTGCGGGGGGGGGGGGATTAATTATGACATAATTCATCCAACAACATACAGTAACAACATGAGAACAAGTTTGCAGCAAATGCTCACAATGCATCAGTGAGACAGACAAACTAAGGATGCAATCCTGTGTACAACTGTAGCCATGATCAGATCCAATCCCTCCTCCCAATCCCCCCACCATTGCTGTGTGCTTATTTAAATGAAATTTGATCAGATACAAAGTAGGCAGTCAACCCAGTTAGTCAACCTAATACTATCTAATTTCTGGAGAAAAGAATGTAAGAAATGCCCAGAGTCTGTCTGTCAGACTCTGTCTGTGTAGTCCAAGGCTGGCTCCAGGTTTATGTGGGCTCTCAGCATGCTCCCCTGCCATGCCCATATCTGCTTCACCGCAATGGGTAGTACTGTCATGGTCCAAGTCCTGACCCCTCATCCTCAAAGGATGAGGCTCTTCCTCTCTTCAGAGGAAGAGATCAGGAGTAGGGCTCAGGTACAGAAGGACATCATGAGGCTCCTGCCACCTTAGGACCTAGTTCTTCAGGGAGGCCCCAGGGACTATCTCCCTGGGTCCACAGAAGTTCACATTGCCATCCTTGGATTCTGGGGACTCTAGCCATGAAGATGCTACCACACCATGTCTTTGTCATCACAGCATGAGGCTACTGAAACAGCCCAGTCGTCTTTAAGGGAAAAGGCCTCTGTCAATGAGGAGATGGGGCTAACCAGCCTAAAAGAAGCCAAAACCATATGTAAAGCTTACTCACAACCTGCTGCTTGTTGGAGCAACATGCAGGCCAGCTTGTCCAGCTCCCAGACCCCACAATAACTCAAGCGCTCTCCATGGTGCTGTTCTATTTCCTCTCCCTCTGGGAAACCTACTGTTTAGTGAGAATCTGTTGCGCCTGACTTGCCCTAAGTCCTCAGTGTAACCCAGACCTCATAGTGCTGAACAAATACATACTGTGTGAAGTTCTGCTTTGTGTCATGGTTAAATTTCTGCAAAGCAGCTTTATTGAGTGATCCCCAGTTCTCATATTTTGAGACGGCGAGAAATATTTCCATATCCCTATTCTTTCTCCCCACTGTTCAGAATGTTATTAAAGGTTATTTATTTATCTAGTTGTATTTATGTTGAGGATTTATACCCCACCTTTCTATCAAATGATTCCCAAGGAAGCTTAAAACAAAAAACAAAACCAAGAACTCTCTCTCTCTCTCTCTCTCTCTCTCACACACACACACACACACACACACACACACACCAGCAGCCCTTAGTCTTCTGACTGATTAATATAGCTAGAGGTGTGTCCCCCCCATTCTACAGTCCCAGTTCTCTGTCAGTTGGAGCCAAGTGTTCTTTCTGGCTTGTGGGGCTGGGAAAAGCTTCTGGCTGGAAGAAGAAGCTTCTCCTTCTCTGGCCAGTGGAGGGAACCGGGGTGGTATTCCCCTGCCATGATGCCCTTCCTGGAAACCAAGGGGTGAAACTCACCCAATGACCTTTGGTCCCCTGACTGATGGCAGAGTGTGCTTCCTGTTGGCTCTGAACTTCCCAGGCAGCTTTATCATGCCTCTTACTCAGCCGTTCTTCTTCTAAACCAAGGATGTCCACCTTCTATGAAATCAGGAGACACTATATTCTCCAGGCAATGGGCCAGGAATGATCAGCATCATATTAATATTGGCTCCATTGAAAATTAAAGACTTCCTAGTTATGGAGCTCATGTGCCCAGGCATCGCATGACGTACATCCATACACTGATACATTGCAGAAAAAAATTCAAAAAGGAAGAGGTAACAATGGAGTGTATAGCATTGTTTCTTACCATTTGAAAACATTTTTGGTAGGGCCAGCAGGGGCTAGAAAAATAGCTTCAGGGGCTGCCACACACCCGAAATGTATTGATATTCACTTTGAACCAGGAAGTTCTCTCCATACAATGAGATGAGTTACTCAAGTATATTCTTGTCGCTATGCCTCCAACAGTCCATAGGTTCTGGAAGCTCAAGGGAAGCCCAAGAAGTTTTAATACAACCAGGTAACATTACCATGGTGTTTTCAAGCATTCTGCCAGAGGCCATTGATAGACTTGCTTCTTTAAAACATACTGAGGCACTTCAAGATTATAGGTTCTACATATGTAAATGAGCTGTCAGCAAAGGAGGTGTCAGTGATCTTGAAATTGCCGGCACTCAGAATTTCATGAGATGAGCATTCTGGCACATTGGTGGATTTCTGCAATCAGGGGAGATTGGAGATGTGGCATGCTTTCTTCTCTGCCTTAAAGTGTATTGCTCTGAAGAATGGTGTATCTAATGGCAGCATGCATTGCTCCCATCCCATCCCATCCCGTCCATATATACTGGAACCACACCTTTACCATTGTTACAGACTACAGTACTGCAGTGTGTGTGACTATAAAACATCATAGTGATTCAGCTGAATTTCTGTCTTCCGGGATCACATCAAATATGAATTATGCTTCGCAAATCAACACAGATTATTGCATTTACTTAGCGCAGGGACTTCATCATGTTTCTCAAGCCACAACTGCCTGTGCTTGCTTCCATGGGGCAATAACAAGTAGTTATATTTTATTTATTAAGTTTATATGGCAGCCCATCAACAAGTATTCTCGGGGCACTTTACAGGTCAAACCAAACCAAATAAAATGTTAAAAATACGAAGTACAGCACTGGAAAACAACAACAAAGTTTCCCATGATGGTGTCAAAGGTATCCTGCAAAAGTAATACCTCAGCACTTAATTCTGAATTAATAATGTGGAAGCAAGTCTCATGAAGTTCAACAGAGTTTATTCCAACATTATTATCCCAATCCAGCAAGGGAGAAGCCTGGATTGGAAACCGCACAGAGAGAGGTGTCTCAGGTTCACATCCATATAGCAATATGCATCTGGGCACAAAACATTCTATGTAATTCCCATTTGAGCATACTATTAGTCTTGCAGCAAGGACCCCCATCCATGCTTTCAAGTAACTACTCATTCACAGCAACTTTGATGCACATGACTATGGACTGGGGTAGTGGAGGCTGGTGTCTCCGATGTCAGTGGGGTGGTGAATCTACTCTGGGCTTCATTCAGAACCAGTCAGAACTCTAAAGGAGCTATCCAAGGTGTGAAGTTCTGACTGTTTCTGAATGAAACCCTGAGCAGATTCACCACCCCACTGACTTCGGAGACACCAGGCTCCATTGATCAGGAGTAGGCAATTTGGGGAAGTCTACAGGCGATTTTTGCCTCCCAAACTCCCCGCCCCCCAGGCTGTGATCCCCCCCACAAGCAGGTGCCAAAAACAGGGGGGAAATAAAAAACAAAATGGTGTCTACAGCTGCTATGGAGCACCCAAAGGGTAAAAATTAGCTTGCAAACAAGCTGACTTTGACCCTTCGGGTTCACCATAGCAGCTCCAGATAACATTATGTTTGGGGGGGAATTTCATTTTTGGAGGTCCTCCCAAATTTGGGGTGGTGGTGGCAGGAGCTGCCTGCAGCCTGCAGTGTTGCCCACTAATACTATATGTGGATCAGGGCTATATTTAGGATCAGGATCTCAGTCGCTGTGGGCTACTAACGCTGCATGTTCAGTCAGGATTCTGTATGGTGTTTCTAAAATGAACTATAAAAAAAGTAAAAATCCTCACTTTGTACACTGTTTCTTTTCTCTTTTCCAGACTATACTTGGCATTCAGTGTGAACTACAGAAGCAACTCAGAAACTTCATTTCCTTGGACCAACTTCCCATGACCCCCAAACACAGTGATGGGAGATGTGTGGAGACAGCCAAACAACCCAGATTTGCTGCTGTTCCCTCCGTTTTTGGGAAGGGCATCAAATTTGCCATTAAGGATGGCCTGGTAACCGCTGACGTTATTGGGGTGGCCAATGAAGACAGCCGGCGCATTGCTGCCATCCTCAACAACGCTCACTACCTTGAGGACCTGCATTTTACGATAGATGGGCGAGACACACACTACTTCATCAAGCTTGGATCTTTGGAAGAAGATCTTGCACTAATAGGCAACACCGGGGGACGGCGGATTTTGGAGAATGGAGTCAACGTCACCGTGTCACAGATGACTTCCGTCATCAGTGGGAGGACTAGACGGTTTGCCGATATACAGCTCCAATATGGTTCTTTGTGCTTTAACGTTCGGTATGGGACTACCGTAGAAGAAGAGAAGAACCATGTCTTGGAGATAGCCAGGCAGAGAGCTGTGGCTCAGGCCTGGACTAGGGAACAAAGACGACTCCAAGACGGTGAAGAAGGTATTAGGGTTTGGACAGAGGGGGAGAAACAGCAGCTTTTAAGCATGGGGAAAGTACAGGGCTATGACGGATATTTTGTTTTATCTGTGGAGCAGTATCTTGAACTTTCTGACAGTGCCAACAATATTCACTTTATGAGACAGAGTGAAATAGGCAGGAGGTAACAAACAAACAAACAAACAAACAAGTGATCTCTGCCTTTGCATCACCAAAGACTGCCTGTTTTTAAAAACATTAAGTAAAGGTTTATTGTATTGGTTTTTCTAGATCAGAACTCTGTGTATATATAAATATAGAGGGGGAAAAACATATCCAACTGCCTTTAAATGTGACAGAAGATGGTATTTTAATATAGTTTGTTTAAACTCTTTGGGAGATGGCAATGATTTTTAGTTCTTGGGTGGCTGTATTCAACATTTGGAAGCAGCATTCCCAGTGTTGAACGTCATTTGGAAATGGTTCACATGGGGCAAAATTTTAGCGTGCTCCTCTCTTTTTCCTTCTTCAATTCACAGTTTATTGGTTTTAATAACGTGCATACAACATTTTTGTTGTTGGGCCAGTGTCCTTTGTTCCGGGCTCTAGATCATGAACCGTCACCAAGCACTCTTCACAAGTTAGACATTTAAGGAGCCTTCAGGGAACAAGGTACACCAATATATAATTCTCCCCCTGCGCCAGCAAAACAGAAACCAGCCCCTCTAACCTTCATGTCTGCTAGTTAGGGAGTTGTGATGCCATTACCCTATTAAGAAATTGCAAATAAAATCATTTTTAGTCATTGCCTTATAGGATGAATACTTTGCTTGTTTGGATGATAACAAGTGGTAAGTCAAGATTTCAGGAATTTAAGCGTTGCTAATAATCGCGTCCACAGACTTAACACGCAGGAGGATGCACTTTCACTTGTCAGCTCAGAGTATATTAAATGGAAAACCATGGATAGGAATGTCCATTCACCTAACATTCCTACAGTTGGTAGTAGCAGCTATTAAGTCTTTATTCGAATACCTGGGTGTAGACAAGATCAAGGTATTGACTGTATTTTTTCCCCTTAGGGTGGAGTCACTTTTTGGTTGCTTGCAGCCACCATATGGAGGAGGAGAAGTCTATCAATGACTACCAGTCCTGATGGCTATGTGCTACCTCCAGTACCAGAGGCAGTGAGCCTATGTACACCAGTTGCTGGGGAACATGGGCAGGAGAGTGCTGTTGCACTGATGTCCTGTTTGTGGGTTCCTGGACAACAGCTGGTTGGCCACTGTGTGAACAGAATGCTGAACTAGATGGACCCTTGGTCTGATCCAGCAGGGCTCTTCTGATGTTCTTATGTTCTTATGGTTTGCTCTCTGCTTAGGCTGTCCCAACGTGGGGCTTTCTCCATGTTTCAAATACATGCAGAAAATTGCCATTCATACGAAAGATTGCCATTCATACACATGCAAAAAGTTGCCATTCATAAGAAAGATTTGTTCATATGAAGGAGACACCAATTGGTAACTAAATTGTACCTTTTGGTAAACTCAAAACACCTTTAAGTAATTTGTACTGCCCTGTCTGTAGTTGTCTAATGCAGCAGTGCAGAACTTCAGGTCCAAGGGGCCAAATGTTATCCTCCAGGGTTCCCCAGATGGCCACACCCCCTTACTCTTAGCCCCACCCTTTCCCTGCCCCTACCCCTACCCCTTTCCCTGGCTCCACCCCTTTCCCCCAACTGCCCGTCATTTGGTAATTTCCCAGCTTTTGTTCAGTTTTTTCAGCATTCTAAAAGGTTGAAATGCATCTTCTAAAGCTTAGTTGAAGGCTGTAAAAGCTTTAAACAAAATATGCTGGTATTTTGAGCCCCCACCCCTTTTGCCTTTAGTCCTGCCCACCACTGGAAAGCATCCCCCAGGAGCATCTCCAAAATGGAATTCGTCCCTTAGGCTGAAATAGTTCAGCACCCCTGGCCTCATGGTTACACTTTTGAGTATTCTGCCAGAACAGCTTGGGCCCCAAGTCTTGAGCACATTTAATCATGATCAGTTCCCATAAAAACCAATCATAGTAGGCTGTGATTCTTAGTTCAATTGAGAATCATCATCAGAGTGATTGAAACCTCATTAGGGGTAGAGCTGTGCACAAAGGGCCTCTCAAAATTCTCCAACCTTTTTGTAGGCAGAGAAATTAGGGGGACAATTTCACTGAATTCCTCCTAGGGGAGGATAAATTCTCTAACAGTTTCTCACAGACAAGGCTCACTATTGGCAGGGGTTGTAGCACTGCTTCTTTCTTTTTTTTCCTAAGAGGGTTTTGGTTTATTGCACTGCTCCTGCAAGTGGCAACAGGGTCAACTGTGTTGAGGCTTCCACTTCTTGAGGCAGAATTTTGAATTTCTTTTGGTGGTATTCTGAGCTTGCCTAATCACTGAGAGGTGGCCAAGGGTGCTGTATGTTTTCTCTCTCTATCACACATCTTTCCGTGGCTGTGCAGCCTCCCAGGCCACCCGCACTTTCTGAACTGAAAAAGGCCCGTGGGAGGAATTGCCTCATGACATCTTCCTCATGATCGCTTTAACTGAAGTGCAGGAAGCCAAGGAGGCTACAGGCTGCCACAGAGATTACTGTATGATGACAGACAGGACACTCATGCACACTCCTCAGCCACCTCACAAGTAAGGTAAGCACAAAAACCCCAAACCCAAATTTCTCCAAAATTTCTCCTCCTTTGAATTCCTTTTCAAAGGCAATTTCTTTTCTATCAAATTGAATGAGAATGGTTGAAAAAAAATGTGGAAGAAATTTTTGGCACAGCACTAATTAAGGGTACTCTGAAACAAATGGCTGGAGGACAGCCTTGGTGCATACTTTAGGGGCCATTCCTATGACAAACTGGGAGTGTTGAGAAAAGCAGTCTGCAATTCTGTCGATATTTGTATCATCAATATTTGGCCTATTTCTGGCAGCTTTTCGATCATTCTATTTATTTATAACAAAATTTATAACCCACTTTCCCCTCCCCACCTGCCCCAGAGTGTGGTACCCAGAGTGGCTTACAATATTTATAAAACCATCATGACAACAGCCAACAATAAGTAAAATATTACACCAGTATCTAAAAAATAAGCAAAAGCAGCAATAAAACACTAGACGCTAGTACCCCGCAGGAGAGGCAGTCTAAGGCATGATGGGAGAGTGCAGGGGTGTGTGTGTGTGTGTGTGTGTGTGTGTGTGTAGGGGGGGGATTGATGAAGGCAGGAACTGGTATCTAAATGGTACAGGAAGACTTTTTAAAATTGCGGGCTCTAGCAGGGGAGGGTTGCCTTTTGGGCTGTACTTTAGAGATTTCAAAAGCCGCAGAGAATTCAAAACCATGCTGGAACCCAAAAAATTAAATAAAATGACAGATTACCAGCGAAGAAGAAAACAACCTAACCTAAATTAACAAAGGAAAAATGGTTGAGCTGCATGCTAAATCCACTCAGCTCACATTGCCAATGAGCCAGCTTAGTCATATGAAGTGGCCCTGTGTATGTATGCCTGGATGTATGTAGCATAAGCATCAGGGGATGTGGATTAAGTTGCTCACACTGTGAGTGTACTAAGTGCAATGTTCAGTCATTAGAACTAATATTCTACTATTTAGTGTTCATATTTCCTTGAGCTGAAGATAGTTTATTATGGACGTATAGAACATATGGCAATTAAGGATGGGCCTGGTCAAGTGATCAGATCTGAACCTACCGAATAATGACAGTTTCTGTTCACCCCTACTTACTTGCCAGTCAGTGGTTCAGACCACTCTATGTCCGGACACTGGAGACAAAATCTGCAAGGAAGTGTTGCCCATGCCTCAGAAATGAATCCACACTCCCTCCCTTTGGATTTTGTTATGGGCTAAAATAGAACACAACATTTGATCCAAGTAATGTGATCAAGACTAAATAATCGGTATTGGAACCTGACCTGTTCCTATATTGGTGACTCTGATCTGATGGTCATTTTCCACAAAACTCTGGATAATTTGAATATAGACTTTCAGATCCATAAACATGCACTTTTTAATTCACAGAAAATCATTTCTGTACATTAGTTATGTAGGATGTGTATCGATGATGATGTATTTTAGCACCAATGTAAGATGTCAAAGCTTATAGTTTAAGCAATTCTACTGTTTGAAGCTCATGAATTAAGGTATCATTATCAAAAAGCTTTAAAATAACCAGAAGGAAGAAATGTTTTCAGTCTCTTACTAAATAGTTATTAGCTTGACCTGTGCATTTCTAGTATGTAATACATGTTATGTTAGCTTGTGCCTTGAGTTCCTTACAGTTGAATTTGTATTATATGCAGGAAATGCACTTTATATTACTGACCACGGAGGGTTTTTAATGCTGCCTTGAATGTTGTAGTTTTCATTATTATGCCAAAAGCTCATAAAGTGATATGGATTAAATTTTTCCCCCTTTGGCATTTACCAATGAATTAAGAGAATTGACTGGGTGTGTTTTATAGTCATTGCTTGATATAAAATGTGGATTAGAAAAATATTAAATACCTGTGCCATCAGATTCTGGTGGTATCAGATAAATGTTTCTATCATGTCTGCTTCTAAAATTCAGAAAATGAATGTGTGTCGCCACTGACACAATCCACCAAGCTCAGCTCCTGTTCGTATCCTGTGCTTGGAACTGAAAGGTGGTTGTGCAGACCTTCTGAATGGATTTCACTTTAAAGCAGAATGTTTAGCATGCATCCAGATTGTGGCTTGGGGGGGGAGCTTTGGGAAGGACATGGTTCTGTAGACAATACATCACTCTAAATAATCACTCCAGCTTATTGGCATTTTGCCATTCTCATAGTGGTGAACAGTATGCCTAGGAAAAGAAAGCAAAATCATAGAGTTGGAAGGAGATCTACTCCAACCCCTTGCCAATGCAGGAAATCCACTACAATATCCCAGATAGGTGACCATTCAGCATTTAATCCAGGAGAATCTACCTTCCAAGGCCATCTGTTTGACTCTCAATTGCCAGAAAACACATTAGTGTCATTTTAAACAGCGCCTACTTCTTTTATCTAGCATAGTCAGTCACTATGGATATTTTTGCCAGTCCTTCATTTCCCAATTTTCATTCTGGCAGCACAGGCACATAAAACGCCCACAGGTGTGTTGGTTATAAACATGCCTGGCAAAGGTAACACATAGCCAAAACATCCAGGTATGGTTGGACAGATGTTCCTTTTTGTGTTCGCTGTCTTCAATAAAATTTTACAAAGTAAGGCACAGAAAAGCCACTATTGCGCTCTCCTAGATCCGATGAAGGTAGGAAAGAGGGCATGGCAGGAGCAATTAACAAAACTGTTCTAATTAACAGCAACAAAAAATGAATTCCCTAAAACACACACCAGGGAGGGCGGCAGCTCTGATCAACAGAAATTATTGAGCCCGGGGAATGGGTTGAAGTCACTTTCAGTGAAATGTACAGAATGTGTCCTAATAATGTCATTTGTTACTTCAAGAGTGATTTGGGCTTACATTCTACCTAAAATCACATTCTGCCATTGTGGCATTCAACAGAATCACAGCAGAGGCAGAACTGCTGACCTTTTTCAATATGCATCAGTGGAGGCAGGTTGGATTTCAGACTTTGTGCTTGTTCATGCGTTGTCGCTTGGCTAGTTTTCTTCTCCTTTTTTCAGTATTTAGCACAAAGTAATAAGGGGAAAGGTCAAAAAGGACTTGCTAATGAGCAATTAACCAACACTGGAAAGCACTGTGGAATACTGAGTGGTTGCAGTGGCAATGAAGCCTCTGGCTACTACTATTGGCTGAATTGATGTGATACCTTGGAATGTTAGCAAATATCTGCTGCATTCTCAGGCATGAAAGCTTCACATCACTCCAGTTTTGTCAGTTCTTCCCACCAGTTTAAAGACAAGAGGAGCTTTGTAGACAAAGTAAAGAAGAGTGAGGACTGGGAAATCTGGTGTGAAGAGTTCTCGGAAAGAAGGGTGCTCAAAAAGCAGGATGGCTGGAGAGAAGGGGGCACATCTGGGAATGTATTGAAAAAGTGGAATCTGAAGAAAGGGTAGAAGTCTGAAGGAGAAGCCTGGAAACGCAAAGAAGGCAGAAGATTCAGGGAGTTGAGGAAAGGGCTGGCAGTCATGGAAGAATATCACATGGCCTAAGGACAAGAGAATGTATGGTGAGGACAGGAAGTGGGACAGAGAGACGGGAGTGCTGAGTAGCTGAGGCTTTGACATGGTCACTAGAGGAAGTGAGACACAGTAGGCATCTACTGAAAAGCAGAGACCTTGGCAGGATGGTGGATACTTGTAGTTGAAGAGTGTGAGGGGCTTGACAGTACAATCCTAGATATGTCTACTCAGACATAAGTCCCAGTGAATTCAAGAGGGGCTTACTTCCAGGTAAGTGGCTATTAGGCTGCAATCTAGTTCACACTTAGCTGATAGTAAGCTCCACTGAACACAGTGGGACTGACTTGGGAGTAAAATAGTGTGAGCTGATGGCAGAAAGGCAAGGGAAAGGGAGCAGGAGCTCTGGGATCCTGTGAGATGGGGGGAATAGATCCAGACTGTAACGCTCCTGTACCATTTAAGTGTGGCATAGAAGGGGCAGTCTTTACAGATGTGGCTTTCCCGCTTACTGCAGAACCATGATGGGGTGGGGCGAAGTAACCTTACCTAGTGAAATTTTCCTTGCATGTGAAGAATACACACTGAGAAGCCCTCTTGGGTACTGGAGACAGAGCTCTTAAGGTGCCAGAGAACCCAAGACATGGGTTAGCCACTTGTGGCCCTCCAGAAGTTTTGGCCTACAACTCCCATCAGTGCTACACAATGTAGCCAATGGTGAGAGACCATGGGAGTTGTAGGCCAAAACATTTGCAGGGCCACAGGTTGCTAAGTGGCGAGAGTGCTGAATTTCACAAACAGATCTGAACAAACCAGCTAGAGCCAAGGTTGGGAAGGAAAAGCAGTGCCCTGGGCTAGGTCATTCCACCCAGACCCACTCAGTGAAGGAGGAGAAATTGAAACAGAAGCCAAGAGGCAACAGTATTTATTTATTTGTTTGTTTATTTATTTCATTTCTATACCGCCCAATAGCCGAAGCTCTCTGGGCAGTTCACAGAAAAGTATATGCAACTTTCTAAAAGGCTCTGCTGCTCAAGGCTTTTGTGTCAATAGGTCTGTTATTCAAGGCTTTTGTGTCTTTGATAGCAGACTCCCACACAGAGAAATGTGGCCTGTGAAGCTTTCCTACCACTTCTCTCAATGGGAGGAAAAGCATCGCCAGCTATATTTTTGCATGCCAGGCTGGTGGAAAAGGTTGAGATGCAAAGATGGTGGAGGAACAGGGCACTGAAGGCAAAAGCCCAAAGGAGGATTGGAAGAAACCTTGTGGAAAAGGCCAGAGCAGACGGTGAGGCGTTGAGGAAAGAGGGCTAACCAAAGGCAGTGGCTGTGGATCAGTCACAAAGGACTGAAATACAGGATTGTGTCTGCAGTTGACAGGAAGTGGGATGGAGAGTCGGGTATGCTCACCAGGCTGAGGATCTGACTGTAAGGCAGGGGTGGCTAGAGGAACTGAGACAGAAAACATGGGCAGCTGCCACTGAAAAGCAGGTGCATGAGGAAACATTGGGTGGTAGAGGCAATTTTGATGGGGCAAATGAATCCTCGCTGGGTTTCAGTCAGGACCAGCTGAACTCTGAAGGAGCTATCCAAGGTGCTGAACGCTGTCCCCAAAATAGGTTCAACACCTTGGATAGCTCCCTTAGCATTCTGGCTGGTTCTGGCTGAAACCTAGAATGGATTCACAGCCCCACCAAAATCAGAGCCACCACCCTCCACTGGAGGGAAGTTAGGCTGACACGGAAACCAAACACCGGCTCTTGGTTAGTAGGAGATGTTCTGTTGACAAGATAGGCAGCCTGAAAGAGGAAAGGTCCCCTGAGGCAGAGAAGCTACAGGGCAGAAAGCCCAGTGAGAGAGTTGCCAATCAGCAGTAGGCTGCAGCCTGAAATAAACAGCATGGAGGCAGCCATGTATATTTATGTACATTCATATATACCAGGGGTGGGCAGCACATGCATGCACATGCCTCTTCTGTGTAATTCCCACCATGCCGGTGAAAACTGTGTTTTTATTTTTTAGCCGGGGGTGAGGGGATTGCACTTTTGAGCACTACGAAGCGCATTTAGTGCTGTGGAGTGCTAAAAGAGTCAAATTCAGCTTGTTTCCAACCTACTTTGATCTTTTAGCACTATGGAGCATTATGGAATGGTTTGCCACTGAATTATTGTTGTTGTTATTGTTGTTATTGCTATTATTAATTCAGGGCACCCTGTGAAGTGAGTGGCAACCTCGTGGAGCGTGGTCCGTGGGGGTGGGAGGCAAAAATGGCTCCTGGACCTTCCTTCCATAGTTGCCCAAATATACAATGGAGCAGAGCAAGATAAGACCGGGGGCGGGGGAGGTTTAGCTTCTCTCACCCATATACTCTTCTGAAAATAAAAAGTTCCCCACTCCTTTACAGGGGCAGCCACCTGAACGAAGTCTAGCTTGTTCCTGAGATGATGGTAAGAGCTGAGGAAAGCCATGGACAATAATGGAGTGGGTGGGGCATAAAGCTCATGCTGTGCCTAAGGAGCAGGAACTTGATATTGTTGGCAGGAAGTGGTGTGGGGGGTGGGGAAGAACAAGAGTGTTGGACACTGAAGGATGTTGATAAGGAAGCAGAGGGAAGCATGACTTGACAATGCAGTGGGGAAAAATAGGGCCTAGACTGGGGGGTGGGGAAACCTGTTGCCTTTCAAATATTGTTGGACTCCCAACTCCGATCAGCCCCAGTCAGCATGGCCAGTGGTCAAGGCTGACGGGATCAGGTCAAGGCTGATCTTGGTACAGCAACATATGGAAGGCTACAGGTTCCCCACTGTAGCCTAGAGGAAATTATGGTTGGTGGAGACATGGAATTGGAAGGGGCAAGGATGAGTTGGGACTAGGAAGAATCAGGTTCACACATAGTATGGGTTACCACCCTTTTTCTGGCAGGGCTCCTCCACCGTAAAAGCATCATATAGAACCTCTGTGGTGCGGCCAGTGAGGACAACAGCTGTTACATTCCAATTTGCCAACTCTGTGCATAGAGCAGAAAGGACAGAATGAGGCAGTACGGACCCGAGATGGTGGAATGGACAGCACCACATCAGAGTACAGGTGGTGCGACACATTTTTAAATGGTTCCCTACAGAATGAGTGTTGCAGAACCCAGAGTCAGAGAGACCACGGAGTGAAGGAAAAAGAGATTCTTTATTTAACGCGCGGGCTTAAGGCTGGAATCATTTTCAAAGAGCCAGAAGCCCGGATTTATATTAGCACATTGGTTTTATAGACATTGTGACACATATGAAACGGCTCCTCCTCCCCCTCCCGCATGGGGTTGCAATCCTCAACATTTCTTCTCTTAGCACTATTGTTTATAATACAAGAACTGGGTTATAGGGTAGCCATGATAAGGAAAGAACAGAAGAGAACAGCAGAGAACAAGATATACAATTGTATGACCTATGACCTTTGACAAGATAAGGAATTCCTGTGTCTCGTCAGCTTACAACAATATATTCAAGGGAGAAAGAGCTCAGCAAGAACATGAAGCATGAGACTGCATGAGGCTACTTAGTCTGATCCCCGATATGGCTGCTACATTCCCCCCTTAAATGCATAATTTCATTACAATTATAGCATTTCTGATAACCATACAAAGCTTTTTGTGACATACATATTACTTAGCCTCTTGTTGGGCTATTAGAGCGTAGAGGGCAGCAGTTTTACTAGCTGAGACATAAACCAGATTGGTTAAACAGCGCATAAGACAAGGAACGCAGAGACATAACAGAACTTTTATGAACAATACTGGTAGAATTAGGATGAACAATGCTTCAAGCCAGCTAAGATCTGGAAGCCAAAGGGTCAACTAATTGAGCTAATTGTTTTGTTTTATTGTTTTGTTAGCTACTATATTGTGCAGCTTGTTGATCTGTTCATCTACAGCATTGCCATTATTAGTTAAGTTAAAACAGAGCTTTTGGTGTGTCTCACAACTTAAATGATGAAGAAGGAAGAGGTAATTTATACCAGCTCTATTTTCTAGAACTGCACCTCTTAGATCACACAACTCTTTATTTAACAATGACAATGCTCGTGAGGTGGCATTTATGCTTTTGGCTAAGCTGCAAGCTAACCAGTTGTTCTTTAGACCATTAGCCAAGGCTAAACCTGGAACCCCAACTAGTGACATTGCTAAGGCCAATTTTTCTGAGTCAGAATATAACTGCACATGACTATTACAATTTTTAGTTAGTTGGAGTGCTTGAGGCTGCCGTTGACGGATTTTCTCGGGCTACAGGGGAAGAAATGGCACCAGTTCAATTGGCGGCTGAGGCAACATGGGTGGTTATCAGACAAGTTGGCAGGAATGAATGACCAAGTGTGGGAATTACATGTCTAAAACTATCCATGAGGCAAAAGTATGTGGGCATCATTAAAATATATGTTTTGAATTTTATTACAGTGGAAGGGGGCCAGGGATAGCTTTGTATTTTCTGGAAAAAATTTTGACAATTAAGCATTTGTGCACACGTAGCATTTGTTTCAGAAATGATGGGGGTGCGTAGAGTGAACTCTGTAGGGGGTAGGATCTTTGCAACCATGCCCCAATTAGCGTTTTGGGAATAAGTTAAACTTACACCATAAACTTTTAACATGGTATCTTTTTGAATTTTCTCAGGATGTCTACAGACAGGTATTAGGCAAGAGCTAATAAGCCTGTTTGCAGGTATACCTCTTGGCAAACAAAAACGTTTTATTTTCATGATGTTAGCCAGGTGAAGCCAGTAATTATCAGCAAATCACTGGGACAAACTTCTCCTTCCAGGGGCAGACCCCCCTTTTTGCACCTTATTAAGGAAACACAATGCAGCACTACTAACACTACAACACGCATGTTTGATCTTTTTTGGGATCTGACCGTACGCTGGGCAGCTATTCACCTGGCAAGCTGCAGTAGGGTCTAGTCCCCTTCTTCAATTCTCCAGTTGCAGATCTGACCGTACGCAGGGGGACAGTTTCCCGGTGTGTCCACAGTAAGGTCTAGCCTGAGTCTTCTTACTGCTTTTTCAGAATGATTTTTAAAGGATTTTCAGGATTTCTGTTTACAGTCTACTCTCCCCCTCTCGCTCTCTTGACTCGTGTCCAGTGTATCCAGGGTTTAACTCCAGCTGCTTTCATAGCTGTGGGGGTGGAAAGTATGACAGTTTTCAGTCTTCTCTATCTGGGAGTCAAAGGGTTATTTTTCCCTCTTTAACTCATACTTTAACTCTTAATTGGAAAGGATGAACTTCTGTGATGGGAATGGCTTATTTTCTAAGACAAAGCTACGCTGGGCTTGAAGAACTTTGTTTAGTGTTTGGACTTCTTGTTGCTTGCTTTTGATGCTGCTCCAGTGTCAATTATGAAGTCAATGTCACAGCCCCTCACAGTCAATGTCACAGCCCCTCTCAAGCTGTCTCCCTCTTCGCCCATTCTGGCCCCTTTGGTTTTCTCCTTTGTGTATTTGATTTATTTTATTTGGGCATTCATGCCACTAATGTCCATCTTGTCCACACTGGGCACACTGGTTCTTTTTTAAGAATCTTCTGCCTCTGCCGGGTCTTCTTTTTTTTTCTTTCGTCCACGTCTTTTTGGGCCTCTGGGCTGAGGGAGGGGGGTATACTGGTGATAGGCATTTGAAAGACGCTCCAAGTACGCTCTGGGGCCTCGGTGGCACCTTGCAGCACTTTAGACACTTTGGTCATATTAATTGACTTCTTCATACCTGCTTTCATGGCTTCTAACAGCAGGGTTTGATACTGGGTGAGGCGCTCTAGCCCCACTTGTGTTTTGGGATTCCAGCGGGGGGGGGGGGGTACTTACAAGGAGGCTTTATTGGGTAACTTACAGCACACAGGCGTACTTAATGGTTGGATCAGACAGCTTCTCTGAACCACGAGCTATTGCGCTAAATGGGTTTTATACCATACATGTTACCCATAACACTAGCAAGCATTTTCAGCATAGGCTAGAAGTGTTTGGTTCTCAGGCACAGCTTCCTGTAAACAACTTCGCTTCCCAAAGTGCTTGATAACACTTTTTATTTATTAGTATGGGAAGACAAATTTTTTCTCTTTCTTTTGCTTTCTTTTTCTTTGCTGATCTGCCTGTATTGCAGATCATGTTTCAAACTTTTTATATAAAACTTTCTGCTCCATGCACCAGCCTTGTCTCTTTATTTGTCTTTTTCAAGTTAAACTTACTTAAACTTTTCTGCCTTACACTAGTCCCACTGACACACATTTGGGATAGGCTCTTCTTCTCCTTCTAGTTACATTTTCTTCATTTTAAAGAACTATTACATTATTGTGGCTACTTTACCCCAGGTAATAAGCTCCAGGCACAATCAGCTGCTTTTAATTTACCCTGGGGGCAACTATGGCCATGCTTCTTTTTTTACAAATTTTTTTTTCTTTGCCTCTTGCCTTTTCTTTCTTCTTTTTTCCTCCCTCTTCTCTATCTGTCTGCTACTTTCTCTATTTTTTTTTTATTTGCTTTTGTCTTTCTTTCCTTGTCATCCATTGGGAACCACACTTAGTATCATTTGGAGTTGCAACTAACACTAATCTGCAAATATCACATATATTTTATGATATCTAAGAAATCATAAAATATACACAACAAACTTTTTCTGCAATTTAACACAATGAATGGAAAACACTTTTTGCATGGTAAGGCATGATGGAGCAGATCCAGCAATTATACTGCTCTTCTGGCTGAAAGCTCAGGGCCCATTAAAATCAAGGGACGGGCATACCCACACACACAAAGAGTTCTAGGTCACCATTTTTGCATCGGCAACTCTATGCTGCATGAGTTCTGGCAGAAGGAAATCTAAAAGTCACAGATCAAACTCAGCCTGCTGTACACTGAGCTGACTACAAACACAGACACATGGTCTACAGCGATGAGAGTTCAAGTTTATCCAAAGCTTCACAGCACTGTCCATGGCAAGTCTTTGACAATTTAAAATTTTAGTTCATGTGCAGAGTGTCTCTAAAAAGCCCAGACATTGATGGAGGCAAACAGAGAAGGCTCTGGGCAATGAAGATGCAATGTTTCCAGCAAAGGCTCTCCACTTTTGCATCAGTTTAAAAAGGGAAAGTGTGGCCCTACACCCCTTCTGACAGACAAGGGCCTTTAACTTTTTTAGCAAGGCCTCTATCTAAACAGAGCGGCACAGCTCAGCTGTCTAGCCGTGACGCTTTAACCTGGGCAACTCCTCTGTAAATTTTATTTTACTTCTGTCAGGTTCTCTCACAGACATTTTAAAAACTTACTCTTTTTTTTTCTCTTCTAACCTGGTACACGAAAGCACTGAAACACTGAGTGCCGAAACTCAGGACGCTGGGGGGTGATGGGCATCGCTTTATACTTGCATTTTTCAGGCAGCCATTAATCTTCGGGGAGGCGGTGGGGTGATTTGCAGGACTTCAAAGGCAAGCTTCTCAGTTTGTTTGTATTTGTAAATCCCAAGCTCAAAACAGGACACGATGAGGTACAGGGCCACCAAATTCTTGCTTTGGCACGGGCAACAAATAACTCGGGTTAGCTTTCTTCGCTGGGGTCTCAAACAGGAAAACAGTCTTAATTTAAAGTTGTAACATCACTGACAGCGTCAGCCAGCCAGCTACACAGATCTCATTGTTTTTTAAGACAGTTGCTCCAATATCTTCTTTTCTTCTCAATCAGGTTGGGTCTCCCAGCTTACACAGTTTATTGCAGCTTTCAGGAGCATGGCAGTAGCGTGATTTTGGCTTGGCCAGGAACATGCTGTCTGGTTTCTCGGTCTCTTTAGCACACATACTTAGGCAGTGTAACACTGGACACTCAAATCAGTGAGTTTTCTTCATTGCAGGGAATCCCACGGCAAAAGCTTAATGGTTACGCTCTTTAGAAATCATATAGCTGATGGTCAGTAGCTACAGGCTCTATGCAATTCTAACACAGTTCAAAGCTAAACACGGTTACCTTGACAGAGATCTTCAACGTGGTCTTTCCGCTTCATTCTGCTTTGGGACAGTCTTATGGCACACTTTTCACTTGAAGAGGGGTCTAGCCTGTGCTCTGGGGGCTGATTCTTCACCTTTATTTTCTATTTTGCCTTCATCTTCTGGGTCTTCATTTTCAGTTTCCATTTCTTAGGGATTTCATCTCAATTAGGCGAGGTGATGATGTTGCACAACTCAGAACGTTGTGGGCAATTTTCCTGCCCCCCCCCTCTCTCGGCGCGCTAGGCTAACAGCTACTTTTTCGGCCTTACACTCTCACGCTCCCACGCTTTGTTAAAAGCCAGACTGTCCTGCAACATTTTTCTAATTAACAGCCTCAGATCTTGTTTTTTTTCCTCTCAGCTCGACCTTGAGCTTTTTGCTGTTTTCTCTCTCTATTCTGAATCTTTTTTTAAAAAAAACTTTTCTTTCTTTGTTTGACATACATCTCAAGGGGGTGCAAGGTTTGCTTCCCCCACCACCCATAGCCTCCCTCCTAAAATGAAGACAGACACAATTAGGGAATGGGAATTGGTCAGTGAGTAAGGGGTCTCACTGGCCGACACAAGAGGATTTTTCACACCACGCACTTTGCTACTGGCCTGGGCACCCGGATGGTCAACGGTATGCGTCAGAAACCGCAGTAGCCACTCACACAATCACCAATCTCTCCACTACATCCATATGTCCCTGCCACCCACTTTTCCCACTTTTTACCAGAGCGGAAAACGGCTTCCCCAGCTTCCTCAGCTTCCTACTGAGTACTGGCGTGCTAGGTACTGGCGCCCACTCGGGGGTGTGATCAGGCCCCCCTTCTACTCGCAAGGAGTAGGTTCTTTTGTATACGTATACCACCAACACTGACCTTCTTCATAAGGCGGGGCCCTCTTTTTTTCTGCCCAGTGGCCTTTCTCCCTAAAGGCGGGGCCCTCTTTTTCCCATATACTTGCCTTTCTCCTGAAGGCTTCCAATGTGGGTTTCAACTCAATTGCAGCTGCGATACAGGCAGGGCTCAAGTTCCTTCCTCCGCTTCCCAAAGTTCTCTTGCTGCTCGCTGCCGTTTGGGCGATCCCGGTGCAGGCTTTCTCCCATTCACTCGACAAAAAGGTCGGTGGCGCCAAGAAAGGGAGGCATGCGCCGAGCTCGTCTTCCCGGTGCGGCGATCAAGAGCAGGCAACTGCCACCTGTCTGGCTCAGAGCCTGCCACATCCGAGTCACGGCACCATTTATGTTGCAGAACCCAGAGTCAGAGAGACCACGGAGTGAAGGAAAAAGAGATTCTTTATTTAATGCGCGGGCTTAAGGCTGGAATCATTTTCAAAGAGCCAGAAGCCCCGATTTATATTAGCACATTGGTTTTATAGACATTGTGACACATATGAAACGGCTCCTCCTCCCCCTCCCGCATGGGGTTGCAATCCTCAACATTTCTTCTCTTAGCACTATTGTTTATAATACAAGAACTGGGTTATAGGGTAGCCATGATAAGGAAAGAACAGAAGAGAACAGCAGAGAACAAGATATACAATTGTATGACCTATGACCTTTGACAAGATAAGGAATTCCTGTGTCTCGTCAGCTTACAACAATATATTCAAGGGAGAAAGAGCTCAGCAAGAACATGAAGCATGAGACTGCATGAGGCTACTTAGTCTGATCCCCGATATGGCCGCTACATGAGGAACTTGAATCCATAGCTTCGGCACATCCCCAACCGCTTCCAGCAGAGAACATAGCAGGTGTGTCACGTTCCCATGGCCCCCACCTTCCTCATGCACACACACAAGAAGAGAGGCTTCAGTCTCATGCCTTTAATTCACTATCAACGGGTTCATTACAGATGCAAATCTCCAAAGACACTCAGGCTACAAAGGAGTAACAGCAGGGAATCCAAATGGGAGCCATGACGTTGACAGCAGTTTGAACAGGGACTTGCTGGCTAGGATACCTTAGGGAGAGAGACCCCTCCCTTCCAGTGATGCTCCCCTACATCGACCCTCATGCATTGCCAACCAGGTCGACCACCTGAGTTCTGCCTCTTACCTTTTCCCACTTCGCTCTGCGACACAGTCTAGCATCCCTCAGGTCACGCCCCGCGCTCTCCTCCTCCTCCTGGATTCTCACGGAGGGTGGGGGGCTTCAGGCTGAGCCATCTGGGTGTTAGCATCCTGAGAAGCATGCCTATCCATATCTGAATTCGCTTGGGAAGATGCCTCCCCTGGTTCTGGCTATTCCCCTTCTGAATCTGAACTGCTATCTCCATATGCTCAGAATCAACCCTGACAGGGTGCAGCTGGAGCACCCAGTAAAAGCAGGAATGGCAGCCATTGCCCTTTTAAATTCTTGCTAGCTCCCAGATAGTTCTCAGCTGGCCTGCTTTGCTACTCAGGGACACAGCTGATACACATCCTTGTTCCATGTCCCTTGGATAGGTGCATGGGAAACTGTCCAAGGTCCTGAACCACCTGAACTGGCCTGCTTGGATACTTGATACTAGACTCTTGCCTCAGGTCAATCTCCTCCAGGCCGAGTTCAGCACCCCACAAGACATAGGCAAAACAAGCCCTGGGCTGGTTTATGCCTGGGTTAGAGCCAGCCAGTTTCTTTTGCAGGATGTGAGAACCAAGCATGGCGGACAGCAGCACAAGGAATCACTTAATCATTGCCACCCTTTTAGAGGAACAGGTAAGTGACAGAGACTGGCAAGTGACAGAGACTGGCAAGGTGAGGAAGCAGAGACTGGCAAAGTGGAATGCAATAGCCCAGGCTAAGCCTTCACCTCAATTCCTCTTCCTGGGCTGCATTCCAGAGACAGATAACTGTTGCAACCAGGCTATTGTATTCCACCTCAAAACACACTTCTGGCAATTCTATAAAACACTCCATCATAGCAGCACTCCCACCATGAGAACAAAGTTCTAAATGTATATTTTTAGGACAGGAAAAAATAATAGTTCAGTAATTATTTAGAAAATCTAGAACATTTTGGTCAGTCTATATTGTTATATACATATGTAGAACAGAGTCAATACAATCTGGAAAACATACGACCTTGTATTCACCTCCTGTTGAATTTTCTCATCTTCTGAATTTGACACTTGCTAGGAAGTGCATCGTTCTTCTGATCATATGTTCAGACACGATTGAAACCCTAGAGTTGGTGTGTATCGTGTGTGTGTGTAAGAGAGAGAGAGTGGGTAAAGGAGGTAAGTTTCTTTCTTTAGGAGAAGCAGGTTCTTATCAAGCTTCCTCTGAATGGTTGACCTTCAAAAGGAAGTGGGCAACACAATTTGAACTATAAAATAGTCACTGAACAGGGAGGCGTATAATGAAGTCCAAAATAGCAAAGTAACTTAAGGTGAACAAAACAAACTGGATCATATTTTAGCGTAAGATAACAAATGTTATAAAATGTGTTAGGTCTACATGTTCTATAGTCTTGCACTCCTACCATTGGCCCTCCAAATATACACATGCTAGCTAATACAAACCTGAACTGAAACTGGTAAGTTCAGTTTACTGTGGAATTTCCTTGGCCTTCGCCACTTTACATTATCAGTCCAAGAGAATGTGTTTGCCAGTTACAATCTTTTCTTAGATTTAGTGGTGAACTTTAGCCTCTTAATAAACGTTAGTATATCAAAGTGTGTCCTTGACAATATTTCACATGTTTGAACCTCCATGCCAGAACGTTGAAACTTTAATACACAAGGTGTTGATAAACACAAAGAAAGCCTAGCATACAGTATTATGTCGATTACTAGTATTTTCCCCCCTTTCTTATGAAAAGTAATTATGTTTACAATGTATGCCAAGATTTTCGATTCCTATCTAACAACAGTTCTAATCTTACTGAAAATGTAGTATAACGGCCTGAGCCTTGTTGCTAGGAAACAATAAGATTTCAGTTTTGTATTCCTGCTCTGAACACAGACTGGATACTGTGCAGGTTTATGTTCAACGGCTGCAGTGAAATGGTTTGTTGCATTTTTTGCTCTGGTTTTCAGACCAGAAGTATGTATTTTCTACAAGACCATTACAACAACCTGCTGTAAATAGTAAAAGTTAATATATGATGTGTTGACATTTGAAAAACAAAGTACTTTGAATATTTCATTTTTAAAAAATAAAGTTGCAAACAGTTAACCAGAGTGGCTTTGTTGTTGTTGGCCTATTATTTTAGAGAGAAAAACCGCAGCAGGCCTGGTTTCCAGGTGATGGGGTTGCCGTTTTGTGGTGGTAGCGTTTACTGCTTGTGAAGTGTTGCTCTATGCTCCTTTTGCCCTTTTTATACTCTTTTCCTTGCACATACACCCCCCTCCCACAGTCTCTTTCTGGTTCCATTACTTCATGTGAGGAGTCAAACACAGCGATGAGGACGACATTCATTAGCATTTGATGTTGATATTGACCACTGTGGAAGGGTTATGTCTTATGTGTGCCTGACGGGTGAGGCGGGGTGGGCAGGGGCATATAATGTAATACTTAATACTTAACCTTTGGATAGTGTTTTTTGTATTCATTGGATAGTGTTTATTTTTATTTATTTACAATATTTATATGCCGCCCTGCACCTAAACGGATTCTGGAGCAGTGAACAATAAAAGACAAAAGGAATAAAACAACATATTAAACATTTTTTTAAAGACAGAATAACAATAAAAACCATGGCTGATCAGTCAAGGAAGACTTGTTGAAATAAAGACGTATTCAGCAGGTGCCGAAAACAACACATTTGTTGGTGCCTGCCTGACCTCCAGAGAAAGGGAGTTCTATAGAAAGGGAGACACCACACTAAAGGCAGATTCACACTCTGAAGTCCACACTCAGATGTCCACTCTCTGGGTGGACTCCAATTGGGCCACAGGTCCATGTGGAACCACCAAGAGGGGGGTTGAGGTCATCAGATAGGGAACCACCCATCTGATGACCTCAGTGACCGGGCAGCTTAATAAAACTTCAGAACACTTCACATGCACTATCTAGTTGTAATCCTTAAGATAAGTCAGTATTATCTCCATATTGCAGATGGGGGAACTGAGGTTGAAGGAGAGCATCTTCCCTAAGGCCACCTAGTGAGTTCATGGCAGAGGTATGATTTGAACTGGAGACTTCCTGATTCGTAGCTCAGCCTCTTAGCCACTACACTATATCTATCTGTCTATTTAGCTATACCTTTTGGTGGGGGTAATGCCATCATTAATCATAGTTTGATGGAACATGAGTTTAGCAGCCGTTCAAAGAGGAAACAGCAGAAAGTGAATATTGCTGTGCTCAAGAAAGACATATTTTACAGGAGGATCATGCCTGTCTAGAAAAGGATTAGGTGGAAAAGACATACAGTCAAGGCCAGAAATATTGGAACAAGGATAACAGTTTTGGCAGTTAGCCTCTGTACGCTACCACATTGAAGTTGAAAGGAAACACACCCAGATGGGAGCAAAGTCAGGACTTTCAGCTGTAATTCAAGGGGTTTGACAAAAGTGGAGCACTAACCATTCAGGAAGGACAGCCAGTGGCATACACACACACCCCATCGTTGGTGGCTCATAAGTAATGGAACAAACGAACATCATTTCAAACTTAAGGGTCACCTTTAATATCTGGATGAAAATCCTTTGCAGTCCATGACTGCCTGAAGTCTGGAACCCATGGACATGACCAAATGCTGAGTTTCCTCCCTCAAGATGCTTTGCCAGGCCTTCACTGCAGCTGCCTTCAGCTGCTGCTTGTTTGTGGGTCTTTCTGCCTTCAGTCTTGTCTTCAGGAAGTGAAAAGCATGCTCTGTTGGGTTGAGATCAGGTGACTGACTTGGCCATTGAAGAACATCCCACTTCTTTGCCTTGAGAAACTCTTGGGTAGCTTTTGCTGTATGTTTTGGGTCATTATCCATCTGCAATATGAAGCGGCGTCCTATCAGTTTGGCAGCATTCGGCTAAATCTGAGCAGAAAGTATAGCCCTCTACACTTCAGAATTCATCCTGCTGCTTTTATCAGCAGTCAGGTCATCAATAAACACCAGTGACCCAGTTCCATTGGCAGCCATACATGCCCATGCCATAACGCTGCCTCCACCATGTTTGACAGATGATGTGGTATGCTTTGGATCATGAGCTGTTCCTTTCCTTCTCCACTTTCTCTTCCCATTATTCTGGTACAAGTTCATCTTGGTTTCATTAGTCCAAAGAATCTTATTTCTTATCAGTCCAAAGAATCTTAGGTGTTTGCTGGCAAAGGCTAATCTGGCCTTTCGGTTCTTGAGCGTTGCCAGTGGTTTGCACCTTGTTGTGAAGCCTCTGTATTTACATTCATAAAGCCGCCTCTTGACTGTAGATGTTGACAATGACATGCCTACCTCCGCAAGAGCATTCTTGACCTGGCTAGATGTTGTGAAAGCGTTCCTCTTCACCATGAGCAGAATTCTGCGGTCATCTACTTTAGTTATCTTTCATGGTCTGCCAGGCCTTTTGCTGTTGCTGAGCTTGCCAGTTAATTCCTTCTTTTTCAGGATGTTCCAAACTGTTGTATTGGGCACTCCCAAAGTTTTTGCTATCTCTCTGTTGGGTTTATTTTGTTTCCTCAGCCTAATGATGGCCTCCTTCACTCGCATGGACACCTCTTTGGACCTCATGTTGGGAGTTCCAGTGAACAGCTACCAAATGCAAATGTGACACTCCGAACCACCTCCAGGCCTTTTATCTGCTTGATTGGTCATGGGTACCCAGGAAACAGGCCACACCTGGCCATGCAGCTGCTTCTCAGCCATTCGTTCCATTACTTATGAGCCACCAACAATGTGTGTGTGTGTATGCCACTGGCTGTACTTCCTGAATGGTTAGTGCCCCACTTTTTTCAGACCCCTTGAATTACAGCTGAAAGTCCTGACTTCGCTCCCATCTGGGTGTGTTTCCTTTCAACTTCAATGTGGTGGTGTGCAGAGGCCAACTGCCAAAACAGTTATCCTTGTTCCAATATTTCTGACCCTGACTGTATCTCAGAAATTCCAATAAATCTAGAGAAGTGTCCCTGTTACTGCACAAAAACCAAGATGCTAATGTATTGGAATCGATTATTTTAAAACAATGACAGATCTGTCAAGGCATCAGCTCTCCTTCACTCTAACAAAGTACAGATTAGGATTGATTCCTCAACACATACAAGTAGCAGGGATCATCTGCTATCTGTCTGAGTGGATGTGGAGGCATTTGACAGGCTCCAATGGGATTTTTCGTACCACACCCACTCTATATTCAGTATTGCTCTGGAATGCATACCTGCAACAAACTGGTATGCTTGAGCTTTTACCCTGCAAAATAGGATAGGCTGTAAGACACCTTTTTATCTATATTCCTCAGAGGTAGCACCACCACCACCACCCCATACAATATTTATAACTTTGCTGCAACCTGAATGATGTTTTGTATGGGAAATTTGGGCCTGGAAACCCACTGTAATCTGCCATATTAGCCAGTGGACTACATGGCAGGGCTTGCCCAAATGAGGAGAACAAAAGGGAGCACAAAGTTGCACAAAGGAGATGCAAGCAGACAATAAGAGATGCATAAAAGCATTTTGAGGAGCTTATCGCTAACAACATCAAGGCCAACAGTGAAGAATTCTTTAAATACATCAGAAGCAAACCAGCGAGGGAGGCAGTTGGACCACTGGAAAATAATGGAGTTAAAGGAGTACTAAAAGAGGATAAGGAGATTGCAGAGTAGCTGAATGAATTCTTTTCATCTGTCTTCACTGCAGAAGATATAGGACACCTGAACTGATAGGATACCTGAACTGATGGTTTGGGGAAGGGAATCTGAGGAACTGAGGCAAATAGTGGTGACAAAAGCTGAAGTTCTCCACCGTATTGATAAACTGAAAGCAAATAAATCATCAGGCCCAGATGGTATCCATCTTAGAGTTCTCAAAGAACTCAAATATGAAGATGCTGATCTTCTAACCAAAATATGCAACGCGTCCCTAAGATAAGCCTCTGTACCAGAGGACTGGAAGATGGCCAATGTAACACCAATTTTTAAAAGGGGGGGGGGATCTGGGAAATTACAGGCCGGTTACCTTAACGTCTGTTCTGGTTAAATTGGTTGAAAGCATTATTAAAGATAAAATTAGTAAGCATATAGAAGCCCTGCTGAAAAAGAACACAGCTTCCGCAAAGCTAAGTCCTGTCTCACTAACCTTTTAGAGTTCTTTGAGAGTGTCAGTAGACATGTAGACAAGGGTAATCCGGTAGACATTTTTTACTTGGACTTCCAAAGGACTTTTGACAAAATCCCTCACCAAAGACTCCTGAACAAACTTGGCAGTCATGGAATAAGAGAAGTCCTCTTATAGATCAGTAACTGGTTAAACAAGAGATAGCACAGAGTAGGAAAAAATGGTAAATTATCCCAATGGTGGAAAGTAAATAATGGGGTACCACAGGGATCTGTATTGGGACCAATGTTTTTCAGCTTGTTTATGAGTGATCTGGAATTAGGAGTGAGCAGTGAAGTGGCCATGTTTGCCAATGACACCAAATTATTTAAGGTGGTTAAAACAAAAAGGGATTGTGAGGAGCTCCAAAAGGATCTCTGCAAACCGGGAGAATGGGCATCTAAGTGGCAAATGTGGTTCAGTGTAAGTAAGTGTAAAGTGATGCACGTTGGGGCAAAAAATCCCAACTTCAAGTATAACCTGATGGGATCTGAGTGTGATGGTGATGGACCAAGTGGTGATGGACCAAGCAAGAGATCTTGGGGTTGTAGTGGACAGCTCGATAAAAATGTCAACCCAGTGTGGGGCTGCTGGGAAAAGGTAAATTCCATGTTAGGCATAATTAGGAAAGGAATTGCCAAGATCATGCTCCCCTTATACAAATCTATGATACAACCACACTTAGAATACTGTGTACAGCTCTGGTCACCACACTTAAAAAATAGAATATCGTAGAGTTGGAAAAAGTGCAGAAAAGGACAACTAAAATGATCAAGGGGCTGGAGCAACTCCCCTATGAGGAAAGGCTACCACAGCTGGGGCAGTTTAGCTTAGAGTGATAGAGGTATACAGAATTGTGCATGTTATGGAGAAAGTGGAGAGGGAGACCTTTTTCTCCCTCTCTCGTAATACTAGAACCCAAGGGTGTCATCCCATGAAGCTGATTGGTGGGAGATTCAGGACAGATGAAAGGAGGGACTTCTTCACACATAGTTAAACTATGGAATTCACTACCACAAGACATCGCAACGGCCACCCATTTCGATGGCTTTAGAAGGGGGTTAGACAAATTCATGAAGGAGAAAGCTATCAATGGCCAGTCAGTATGGTGATATGCTATCTCCAGTACTGGAGGCGGTGAGCCTATGTACACCAGTTGCTGGGGAACATGGGTGGGAAGGTGCTGTTGCACTCATGCCCTGTTTGTGGCTTTCCCGTGGGCCGCTGGTTGGCCACTGTGTGAACAGCATGCTGGACTGGATGGACCCTTGGCCTGATCCAGCAGGGCTCTTTGCTATTGCGGTCCACTATTCCTAGCCACAGTCCCCCAACCCTACAACATGCTTTATGGTAGTCTATTTTGGAAGCAGCTGGGTGATTTTTTTTTTTTAATTATTACTATTTTAAGAAACATATTCAGCACACGCAATAAACCTGAGTTGCCAGGCCAGGAACCCGACTGCACCGCTACCTTTTATGGGGGAAAGGGATGGGAATATTCTTGGGCCCGATCCCAGATAAACTGCAATCACTCCGCCTGGGGAAGGGAAAAGAACAGTTTCAAGCGGGACCCGGAAGTTCTACACGCAAACGGCGGGTCTCGCTCTTCCATGTTTATCTCTATGGCTCTGCCGAGACGCCCAGCGTCTGTCTGGGGACTCCATGAAGACGAGACAGGGGCCTCTCTACCCGTCAAGATCTCTATAGCGCCTTCCGGTCCTCGCGGAGGACCGGAAGTGACGCGATGCCGCGGGCTCTCGGCTTTCTCCCCTTCGCCAGTCGCAGCCGCGATTTGTTCTCTCTAATCTTCGGCCGCGGTCGCTTCCGTTCCCGTTCCATGGGTGGCGGCCATAGACATACGAAAGGGGGAGAGTGATCCGCAGCTAGGCGCTCTGAAGAAGCCGGAAGTATGTTATCGGCCATAGAGATAGAAACGTAGAGCCACACCGGCTGGAGCGCCTGTCTTTCCCGCCACCTTCGTGCGGGCGAGCGATATCCGACCTTTCCGGTCGCTTCCACACTGACGCTCCTTCGCCGGTTGCTTTGGGCGGCTCTCGCTTTCGCCCGAAGGGCTTCGTGGGACGGTCCAGCTCGCGGGCGGGGAAGGGGCCTTCCGAGGGGGCTGGACTGCAACTCTCATGACGCTTCACGTCCGGCTATGCTGGGTGGGGCTGACGGGAGCCGCAGCCCGACGGCGCCCGGACAGGCTGCCCGCGCCTGGTCTCACGCGAGCGACAACGGAGCCTCGGCGCGCGAGGGGGCGGCTCGCTGCCCAGGTCGCGAGCGCGGGCCCGCCACAGCGCCCCCGCTGGCCGCGCCCGCCTCTTTTTCGCCCTATCTCTACGGCGCGCGCTTCAGCCTATCCCCGCAGCCGCCCGCCCCCGTGACGCTCGCGTGGGCTCTCCCCCCTGCGGGACGGGATGAGCTCACCCGCCCGCCCGCGCAGGGGCCGCGCGGAAGTGACGCGGCCGGGCGTGAGGCGGCTCGAGCGCGGCCGTTGCGGTGCCCCCTCTCTGGCCGGCGCGGCCTGGACCGGCTTCCCGCGGCCTCCTCCCCGGCGCGCCCGCCGCCGCCGCTCTTCCTCCTTCCCCGCGCCCGGCCCCGCCCTCCGCCATGTCCGCGCCCGGAGGAGCAGGCGGCGAGTTCGGCAACCCGCTGCGCAAGTTCAAGCTGGTTTTCCTCGGCGAGCAGAGCGGTGAGGGCCGGGCCGGGCCGGGCCGGGCGGCGGCGGCGAGGGCCGTGGCGGGCCGCGGAGAGCCCTCGGGCAGGCAGCCCACCCTCCCCGCGCACTGCGCCGCCGCCTCCAAACGCCGAGGCGCGGCCGTGGCGTTTCCGTATCGCGTCGTCGTCGTCCTCTGCTCAGGCAGTCATTCCCTCACTCCGGGGCCGTCAGATGTGCACGGTGCTCCGGGGAGGGAGAGGCGCGAGCAACGGCGGGCAGATCCTCCCCGCCGCTCGCCTTACGCGGCCGCCCGAGGGCTCGCGCGCGCCCGTGGCCCTGGCGAGGCCGGGGAGGGGCCGCGGCGCGGCGCGTGCTAGGCAGGAGGCCTCTGGCTCGGCCTCCGGGAAGGGCCCGGAAAGGATCTCCAGCCCTGGCGAGTCGCTGCCGCTCGCTGTCGACAGCGCAGGGGCCGAGGGGCCGGCTCGGCGTTAGGCGGCTTCCTGCGGTCCAGATCTGGGGCGGAGAGGAGGAGCTGTGTGTCCCCGGTGGCTTTGCTGCTGTAATGTCGCTTTGTTGCTCAGTCGTGCCCGACTCTTCGTGACCCCATGGGCCACAGCACGCCAGGCCTTCCTGCCCTGCGCTCTCTCCCGGAGCGTGCTCAAGTCCATATCCATTGCATCCGTGATGCTATCTAGCCGTCTCATCCTCTGCCGTCCCCTTCTCCTTTTGCCTTCAGTCTTCCCCAGCATCAGGGTCTTTTCCAGAGAGTTTTCTCTCCGCATTAGGCGGCCAAAATGTCACTACTTATTAACTAATTGCAGCATCATCCGTGGACATGGTGCTTGGCAGATTTTCTAACAGATGAGAGGTGGGAACAAGCTGTGGGGTGGTGGCTGCTGCTATTATTATTATTATTATTATTGCAGCTACCAGTCTGTAGTTCCTTCTCCCCGTGGCCACGGTGGCTTAGTGGTTAAGACGCTGAATTGCCGACCAGAAGGTCGGCAGGGCAGCAGTTCGAGACCCGAGTGCCGCGTGACGGAGTGAGCTCCCGTCTTCAGTCCCAGCTCCTGCCATCCTAGCAGTTCGAAAGCAAGGAATTGCAAGTAGATAAATAGGCACCGCCTCGGCGGGAAAGGTAACAGCGCTCCGTGCACCTCGGTGTTCAGTCATGCCGGCCACATGACCACGGAAGCGTCTTCGGACGGCGCTGGCTCTTCGGCCTAGAAATGGGGATGAGCACCACATCCTAGAGTCGGACACGACTAGCTGGGGACACCTTTAGTTCCTTCTCCCACCCACGATTTTGAGTAGGGGGTTGAGGAAAGAGAAGTGTACTACGAACCTGAGGTTATTTCCTTCTCCATCAGGTGATACTATCATAACATGGGGTGTGCCTCTCCCAGTCCGCTCCACCACCACCCCCATTGCGTTAAATATCGTATTCTTGTGGACATGCCAGGGCATTTCAAGGGAAGAATTGTTTCAGCAACTCTTCGTTCTTTCATGTATTTAGAATTAATGAGATCAGAGTGGCATACGCTAAAACCATAAAATGATATAACAAGCAATGGCAGCCAAAATATGTTGGAGAACTCAAAAGCCCAATTAAAAAGAAAAGTTAACTGTCCTAAACATAAGTAGAGAAGGAGCTATATGGATCTCCCGGGAAAGGACCTCCAGAGATGGTTGAGAGAATGCCACAAAAAAAAAATCCTCTCACATGTTGTCATTTTATACCTGGAGGGAAAGCTTTTTAGTTTTGGTTCTCTTTCTCCACCCCCCACCCCTTACTAATTATATGGCATTTCCCACTCATTTACCCATCTTCCAATTTTACAATCAGGGCTGAAAATTCACTTGGTTATGCCTTTGCAAGGGATGCTAGGCCTGGTGGTGTTTGAAAATTTATCCCTGTGACCCCAGTGAAAGGTTGATGCCCAAGGGCTATGATCCTGTACATACTGAAATCTAGGAGCGTGTTTCATTGAACTTGATGTTGCTAATTTCTCATTAAATGTGCATAGAAGAAACAAAACAAGCCCAAATGAGATATTTTCTAAGAATTGCAATTGTTTTCCCGTATTTTTCCACACCTTGTTGACCCTAATCTTATAACTTTCTTCTTTACCACCACATGTTTTCCATGGTAGGTTTGCTTACCTGTCCATGTTTTGGTCTGCCTGGTAGTGTTCATTAATCCCCAGCTCTCATTTGTTTTAATGGCTTGTTTCTTAAGGCTGGATGTTTTTACAGTGGCATCACAGTTTTGTGTCAGCATATTTATCTATGATAACATAATTGTGCGAAATTGCTGTTGCAGGTTAGTTACCTAGGACAGTGCATTGCTGGCACGTGAGCATGCTTATAGAGCTGAGCTTACCAAGTGATGAGCTCATCGCCTCCTAACATCTCAACTGATCACGTGATTTGATCCTTACTGTTCCAGAGGACAGTTCCTAGGACACTTATTACCAAATGTGTGAATAATAAAATCAAGTTAAAAGCATATTTTATAGGAGTATGGCTAGAGAATTGTTCCACATAAATTTCTCTCCAGTGCTTTGAATTGCACTGTGGCTAAAGCCCAAAATCCAGTGTATTGAAGCATGATAAGGGAGGTAACAGAAAAAAGTACTCAATGATGGTATAAATATACAAGCACAGAGTAGTACAGTTTTATGTCTTGAGCGGACAGACCAAAATTATTTGAGTTTAAGCCAGTACACCAAATAAATTAATCATAATTCTTAAACACAGATGTAGACAATGGCATATTCTTCCACTTCTCATACTTGCAAACTTATTTGTAGTTGTGGCTGTACTCAATTTTACCTTGTAGTGAAGGGAAGAAAAATGAGAATTAAAGGAAGACTGCGATTCTTACAAGCATAGCTTTCAGCTTATACTTGTTAAGAGACTGATTTCAGGTGTTATAAAGTAGAACAGCCTTCCCCATTCTGGTGTCTTCCTGATGTGTTGAACTACAACTACCATCACATCTGTGGGACACCAGTTAGGGACGGCTACAGTCCAGTGTCTTTGGGGAGAAATGGGATATCAGCCCTATTATGTGGAATTAAGATTGGTATGGAAATCTTACTTGCAATTGTTAAAGTACATGTTTAGACGTGTGTAACAGGCCTATAGCCACATACTAAGGCTCACAGTGCCAGTAAATCAATGCTTTGGATGGGACATAGCGCCCCTTGCATAGTATCACCAAATTATGCCACCCCACAATTTTAGGCAGTTTAAGAGTGGGGTGCACACTGGCATTCTACAACTCATATTTGTTTCACACTATGATGGATCTTCATCTTTGTGTTTGCTTTTTACATATTTATCTCACACCGCTGAGTCCACATAGGAACTCCTTTTCCGTAAAGATAGAAATATAAATAAAATGCCCTTTGTAATAACTTCTAAAAGCTGTAGATCCAACATCTCATGCTGCTTTCTGTAGGTTAGCTGGACTTTTCAGCCAAAGTAGTAGTATAATATGATAAGCCATTCAGAGATCTCCAGTGTGTTTGGGGAGATTTATTTATTACTAACAACAAAGCTAGCGGAGATGACAGTATTCCAGCCGAGCTATTTAAAATCCTAAAAGATGATGCTGTTAAAGTGCTGCACTCAATATGCCAACACATTTGGAACACTCAACAATGGCCGCAAGACTGGAAAAGGTCAGTTTACATTCCAATTCCAAAGAAGGGCAACGCCAAAGAGTGTTCAAACTACCGCACAATTGCGCTCATTTCACATTCCAGCAAGGTGATGCTCAAAATCCTACAAGCTAGGCTTCAGCAGTATGCGAACCGAGAATTACCGGAAGTACAAGCTGGGTTTAGAAGAGGCAGAGGAACTAGAGATCAAATCGCCAACATTCGCTGCATCATGGAGAAAGCAAGAGAATTCCAGAAAAACGTCTATTTCTGCTTCATTGACTACGCTAAAGCCTTTGATTGTGTGGATCACAACAAACTGTGGCAAATTCTGAAAGTGATGGGAGTACCAGACCACCTTACCTGTCTCCTGAGAAACCTGTACGAGGGTCAAGAAGCAACAGTAAGAACCAGACATGGAACAACCGATTGGTTCAAAATTGGGAAAGGAGTACGACAAGGCTGCATATTGTCACCCTGCTTATTTAACTTATATGCAGAGTACATCATGAGAAATGCCGGGTTGGATGAATCAGAGGTCGGAATTAAGATTGCTGGGAGAATTATCAACAACCTCCGATATGCAGACGATACCACCCTAATGGCAGAAAGCGAAGAGGATCTCAAGAGCCTCTTGTTGGGGGGGAAAGAGGAGAGTGCAAAAGCTGGTTTGAAACTCAACATTAACAAAACTAAGGTCATGGCATCTGGCCCCATCACTTCCTGGCATATAGAAGGGGAAGAAATGGAAGCAGTGACAGATTTTACTTTCTTGGGTTCCAAGATCACCGCAGACGGTGACTGTAGCCATGAAATTAAAAGACGCTTGCTCCTTGGGAGGAAAGCTATGGCCAACCTAGACAGCATAGTAAGAAGCAGAGACATCACCTTGCCGACAAAGGTCCGTCTAATCAAAGCTATGGTTTTCCCAGTAGTAATGTATGGCTGTGAGAGCTGGACTATAAGGAAGGCTGAGCGCCGAAGAATTGATGCTTTCGAACTGTGGTGCTGGAGAAGACTCTTACGAGTGCCCTGGACTGCAAGGAGGTCAAATCAGTCCATCCTAAAGGAAATCAACCCTGAGTGCTCATTGGAAGGACAGATAATGAAGCTGAAGCTCCAGTATTTTGGCCACCTAATGCGAAGAGAAAACTCCCTGGAAAAGACCCTGATGCTGGGAAAGACTGAAGGCAAAAGGAGAAGGGGACGGCAGAGGATGAGATGGCTAGATAGCATCACGGATGCAATGAATATGAACTTGAGCACACTCCGGGAGAGAGCGCAGGACAGGAAGGCCTGGCGTGCTGTGGTCCATGGGGTCACGAAGAGTCGGACACGACTGAACAACAACAACAACAACAAATTTATTTAGTAGATTTATATCCCACCCATTGACTAGAGCCCTCAAAGTTGCTTAGGGCACAATCGTATGCAGGTTTTGACAGAAAAAAAGTCTTACAAGTCCCAGCATTCCCCAGCCAGCGTGAAGACAGCTGTGGGACGCTGGGAGCTGTAGGATGTTTTTCTGTCTAAACCTGCATAGGATTGCACCCATACAGTATTTATAAAATGCAACAGATACAGAAAGAACCACATGCTCAAAAAACAGAACTGAATAATACAACCAGCTCCAGTTGAGCAGGAGCTAGCATCTGATATCCCTTCCCATAGGGCAATTGATGTTAAGTGGCTCTGTGGGGGGAGTCCCACTGGAGATGTTGTGGATTCTATAGTGGATTTTTGCAGAAGAGAGTGGTGAGGAGTTAACTGAACTTTTCATAGAGCCATATACAGTGTCTAGTAGCATATGTATATTTTCTTAGAGTAGTTGGCAATTATTCTGAAGTTACAGTTGGTTTACACAAATATAGGGAAGGTTAGTGGTTCTTGCTACCAAGCAGATAATGCTCAGCAGTTGTCCTGTGTATTTGTCCTGTGTACTTTCCTTCTGATAAGGCTGTTCTTTGCTGTGAGAAACTCTCTTTCCTGCCAAGATGTGAAGCCCCCTTTTTCTCCTTGATGAAGAGTGGGATGTGTGTTCTTCTGGCAGTCTTTAGCGAGGTGAAATGAGCCCAATAAAATCCTGGATGGATTGGCCTGCTGCCTGTTGTCATCTGAGAGGGGGAAGTGCCACCTGCTCAGGAAAACAGCCCCAGGGGCATCACCTGCTGCTTCAAGGGAACCAGGGCAGCTACAGCTTAGTGTTGAGGGGTGTGTGTAAGCTTGTCTTTGCTTTTATTGTCTGAATCCACTTTCCATCAATAAACATTCTTTCACACAAATGGACTTGAGTCATATTGGTATCCTCGAATCTGTTTAGTGTGGGTCCTGAGTGGATCAGGCCCCAGGTTTAAGACAGATACCTCACCTATTACTTTTATCTATTAAAAGTACCTCTTCTTCCTCCTCTTCTGTAGTTGGAAAGACTTCCCTGATCACCAGATTTATGTATGATAGTTTCGACAACACCTACCAGGTAAGTGGGAGTATAGTGAACACTTCAGGCTTATCAGATCTTCTTTGTTTTTCACTAATGACCAATATGCAAAATAGTGACTAAGTATGCTAAGAATAAGGGACACCATCCTTCTGAATACATGCTTGTATAGGAATCTTTGGTCAGTACCAGAACCAAGCTCAGTCCTTTCTCACAAAAATCTCCTCATAGTTTTCCCCCAAGCCTTCTTTTTCAGCAACCTAATTTAGGTGGGGGAAACTTTTTAGTTGTTGATATTGTATGACTAGGAGCTGGCACCTGGTGACCTATGGATGTTTTGGACTACAACTCTCACACTGGCCATGCTGGCTGGAGTTTATGCTCCAAAGCAGTAGATGCAGTCCAAACCATTTGGAGAGCACCAAGTTGCCTGTCCCTGTGTTGGAGAATTGGGAGTCAGAAACCTTTGCTGATCTACTGCAAGTCACCCAGCAATGTACCAGTAGATCTAATCTACCTTCTGTCCACCCCAGTCCTAGACTTTAGAAACTGGAGGGAGTCTAGAGGTATAGAGTCAGGATATGAATTGGACACACCCATACTCTTCCAATAGAGAGGAGAAAATTTTATTGACTAGCCACAGGTCATTTTAATAATTTTATGCTGGCTTTCATGTTTTAATTCTGTTTTAGTTAATGTTTTGATCTTGTTTCAAGTGTTTTGTTGTTTGCTATGTATTTGTTGAATTTTAGTCACTTCATGAGGGTTTTATTGACTTTTCTCATTTTTCCAGGCAACTATTGGAATTGATTTCCTCTCAAAGACTATGTATTTAGAAGACCGCACGGTGAGTGGGGTTATCTGTGTGTTTAACCTGGCAGGGATGTGATCACTCTACAGACCTACGCTAAGCGTGACTGGTTCACCTTTCAAGAGTGCCTCTAAATCCCATAGCTGTGCCTCCATCCATAGTCTGTCGCAACGAGGAATAAGCGGGCTGTGATGTGGGTGTTGATTTATGACACACTGTGCTCTGAGGTAGGACGACAGATCTGCCTGGAGCTCAGAAATTGTCCCATTGAACATGGGAGCATTTTGTCGGCAGAGCTTGTATTTTTGAAGCACTTCTCTCCATGATCCATGAGGACTAGAATTATGCTGTCTTTAAAAAAAAAGAAAAAAAGATGGGAATGAAAGAGGAGATCCTTGGGAATCTACATCACAGGACAGATCATATACAAAATTGCAAAGGAGGACTAGGTGTGATATGGGCAAATGTGGTGGTTTTACCCTTCAGTCTGTTGGAACTGGCTTTCATTGTCCCTGTGTAATTTCAATCTTCAGCTCCAGCACCCTGACTTCTGAGGGCTGGAGGGAGGCCAGTCTGGCATGTAGAAACATATCTGACATCCTATTCTTAATTTTTGTAACAGTCAAAATGTGCAGAATGCCTTCAAGTCCTTTCGGACAATAGCTGTATGGAGAAAGGTTAGGCTCAGAGGAAGTGGTTGTGCCTAGGCAGCTCCGTGAACGTGACGGCTTAGCAGGAATTTGAAGCTGGGCCTTTTATCTCCAAACCACATTCTTTTCCATGGCACCATATTGGCCCAGTGTTTATGATAGAAAATTCAATGTTATCTGGAATCTCAGTTTGAATTGGCTGTGCTTCTTGTATTATTATCATGCATGGTGTGGAGAATGTGGATAGGGAGACATTTTTCTCTCCCTCTCACAATACTAGATCCCGGGGACATCCCATGAAGCTGATTGGTGGGAGATTCAGGAGAGATACAAGGACGTTCGTCTTCACACAGCACATAGTCAAACTATGGAATTAGCTACCTCAAGATATAGTGATGGCCACTAATTTGGATGGCTTTAAAAAGGGATTAGATGAATACCTGGAGGAGAAGGCTATCAATGGCTTCTAGTCGTTATGGCTATATGCTACCTCCAGTATCAGAGGCAGTATGCCTATGTATGCCAGTTGCAGGGGAACATGGGTGGGAGGGTGCTGTTGCACTCATGTCCTGCTTGTGGGTTTCTGGTGGGCAGCTGGTTGGCCACTGTGTGGACAGAATGCTGGACTAGATGGAGCCTTGGTCTGATCTGGCATGGCTCTTCTTATGTTCTTACTTTGCGTTTGGCTGTCCGAAATAAGCCAGGAGTCATCTTAGTACATTATACAACCTATTCTTAGGCAGAGAGATAGTCTTACACTTTAGGGAATAGCTGTATGTAGGAACTTGGCTTACAGTGCAAAATAATTCTTTGACCAGCAAACAACCAGTGTGCCCTGCCTGACAATTGCTTATAGCACCTGAATGGCCCAGAGAGCTTCAGCTAATGGAGGGTATAGAAGTATAATAAAAAAATTAAAATATTTTGAATTGGTCAGCAATGTTGAATGCTCTATGCAGTGATTCCTATAATAAGCCGAAGGTAAAAGACTTTTTAACCATTTATTTATTTATTTCATTTGTATACCACCCAATAGCCGAAGCTTTCTTCCAAGTGTGAACAGGAACAGAGGCTTGGCAGGCTTCTCTTTATTATGCTGCTGATTTGAGACACAGGCAATGTACATCTAATGAGGTGCATGTGGAGAGCTCCACTGAAACCTCTACTGCTTTTTGCATTGAGTGTATGTTTGTACATACATGTGTGTGTTAATGAGCCCTTGACCTGTGTCTTGGCTGAAGTGCTTAATAAGGGGAATCAAGAACAAGGTTGTATGTTAGAGGACATTTCATAGGGGCCTGATTTCGTCACCAGTTCCTGTACCTGCTTGTTTCTGCTGTGGGTAAGACAAAATGGTTAAAAAGCTTAAGCCAGCTGATTAAGGTGCCGGGTGAGACCCAGCGGCTGGCTGATTTGACATAAAGGGATTGTTCAGAGGTAGAGATGGCAAGGTATCCTTCGGCAAGCTCTTTGTTCATTTTGCACGGGATTTTTGTTTTGTTTTTTCCTTCTGTTTATTACTTGCATTGTTTTGCCTCAAGAGTTTGCATTCTTTTTTTTAATTTCATGTAAGTTTTGTTTTGTTTTTGTTTTTCCATATTCCTGCTCTTTCTCCTCCCCCCCCTCCCCCCACATTTTCTGTTTTCCCAGATCCGGCTGCAGCTGTGGGACACAGCTGGCCAGGAGAGATTCCGCAGCCTCATTCCCAGCTACATCCGGGACTCTGCTGCGGCTGTCATTGTCTTTGACCTTACAAGTAGGTATTGGGGTTTAGCGTCTGTGAGGGCCTTGCTCTTCATTGAGGAGAGAACTCTACTGTCCTCAGGAAACAAAGCAGGATTGAACCCATTCCCAAACTGGCAAAGACAGTTCAGTAGAATCTGTTGCTACTGACGAGAGGACACCAATTAATTTTTTTTAGTACATAACTCATAATTAGACGAACATTGCTGTTACATAGATACAGATTTTGTAGCACTTCCAGATAAATCTTTGTGATACCCAAATGTGAATTCCTACTACAAAGAACAATACAATTATACCAGTTTTAATAGAATGCACTAGGTGTCCGTCTCCCCACCAAAGTTTTGATATCAAGGCAAAATCCTGGAATTCATTAATTCATTCATTAACATCTAATAATTTATTATGTTTCCAATATCTAGCCTATAACACTTTTTATTGATTGATTGCATTTATATCCCACCTTTTTTCCTCTTGCAAGGAACTGAAGGTGGCTTACATGATCCTCCTCCTCTCCATTTTATCCTCATAACAACAGCCCTACCTCACTTTTTCTGCCACATTCATATGTTCCCATAACCTCTTTAGGTCAAGCTCTTTATATACTTTATATTGATCAACAAAATAACAAAGGATTAAGTTGAACTTCATATCCCATTATTATACTTAAATATAACACCTTTTGGCTATGTCTGGTGGCTCAACTTCTTGGTTGCCCCCCCCCCCCCCCCCCCCGGATTACTGTAGGTAAGAACATAAAGTCCATGCTGGCTCAGACCAAGCATCCACCTAGTTCATCATCCTGTTTCTGACAGCCATCCAGACACCTTCTGTTCTTGAGCTTTCTGGAATATGAGGGCAATAGTCTTTCCCTGCTGTTCACACCCCTCCCTGCCTCCGCCCAATGAATAGATATTTAGAGATGTACTACTTTCAACATAGTTTTCCTTTAACTACCTTGGCTAGCAAGCATTGATAGATCTCCATATCTTTGTCTATTCTAGGAATTGGGAACATGTGGACCTCCAAATGATGTTGGCTGCAGCTCCCACTCTCCCTCACTGTTGGCTTTGCTGGCTTGGGCTGATGGGAGTTGCAGTCCACCAGCAACTGGAGTGGCCCGCATTCCCCAGCCCTGCACAATGCCCTTGGCCATCACCACATCATGTGGCTGCAAACTTCATGAATTTTGTGTTCTGTGAAGATCTGTTTGTTGACATATGTTGCACGGGAGCAACTAACCCTGACATTTTAGCTGGCTCTAATTTACAGCTTCAGAGAGTTTCTTGGGCCTCTTAAGCCTCTGCCATTGACACTCCTGCAGGAGTTTTTGAAGGTTTCTTCTCCGTATTCCCCGCTATTTAAATTTATTTATTTTTATTTAATGTATTTATGTACCCCCTTCATCAGAAACTCACTACTGTGCAGTTCACAATAATACAATTAAAATACAACCCCAATAACACCATAAAACACCGATGAAAAACAGCAGATGGAAGCTTGATGTTAGAAATGTTAGTCCAGTATTAAATGCTGGACTCATCTCAAAGAAGTAGAGAACTAGTGCTTATAATAAAGTGGACAGGCATACTAAATAGATCTCAGAGAGAGAGAGAGATTACTATAGTATGGATGACAGTCCTTTGGAGAAAAACGTCAAGATTCAGCTTGCCTCCAGGGGGTAAAAGTTGGAGCAGAACCCTCACCCCCTTAGCCGGTACCCCGAATTGGAGATATGTTTGAATGCACATCCAGAACGAATTTGGTGAGGCAATATGCTCAGCAGTCTTGCAAGCCTCTCCATACACATGGTTCCCTGTGTGCTTGGAAGCCTGCATTGCTGGAAAGGACCTTCAATGTAATATCAGCACTTTCTGTGCAGTTTCACAGTTTGGTTTCTGTTATGAGAAGGGAGATGGGGGCGGGGGGAGACATATTGTTGTGCAACACATTTCTGCACTTCCAACTTAGCCCTAAAGTCTTGTGCTGTGACATACATAGTTGTGATTTCTACGTGCCCCAAGTTCTCTGTGGCATCTTGTTTGCTTTCCACTGATGTAGCCAGTGGCAGGAAAGTCAAGTAAGAATGTGTACACTATGTAATAGTTGCTCAGAGAGAAGAAGGTGGTTGGGAAAAGGAATCTTCACTGTATACTATTAGGATCTTCAAAAAACATGTTCATACATATTTCCAAAGGGAAGATTTCTTGACCTGCCATTGTGGAATAAATGCTGTAGTATGTGATGCCTCCTTGTTTTTTCCCCCTTAACTCAGACTTAAAATTGAAACTATAGAATCTGAAATACACAGTTACTGTTCACATAAAAGCATGCTGGATGTCTTGAAAATGTTGCAGTTCTACATTTAGAGCTCCTCAGACAATGGTTTGGGTTATGGGGTTTCCTGGAGTACTGGCCTTGTTGACAAAACAGCTTCTAGTGCAAGGGCTTTCAACAAATAATTAGCAGTGACCACATGCTTTTGGACTAGAGGTATGGCTTCCTGACTTGATGACTCTTCTGACTGAGGATGCTTACCATTTCTCCAGTACAGGTCCATTGACCTGTATGCACAGAGGAAAGAGGTTTGCAATTATGGAAACAAGTGATGCCTCCTCCTGCTCTGGGCGTTGTTCCCCAGTGTAGAGTTTGGCTAAGCAAGGTCCCTATCGATAGTTCACCTTGTCCCTGTCTTGATCCTCCTTGTTCTTGCTATGTCTATCCTATATTGCTCCTGCCACCTTACTGTTTTCCTGCATTTTAGCTCTACCCTTTTTCTTCCCATTTCAGTCTTTAGCAGACATATATGAAAAACGATGTTCATGTGGGGAGAGAGGCAACCCTGTCCTTATAATAACTCACCTATGTTCCTAAAGCTCATGTCAATATGGTAAATGGTAATGCCAGTAGCATATGCCTTTGGGGTCTGCCTGGTTGGAGGTGTGATGGTTTGAGCAACCTTCTCATGTAGAAGAAGCTTCTTCCCAAGCAGGGCAGTCAGCAAGCTGTTGGCTTCCTTTCGCTCAACTGCACTTGCCATCTTGAATAGTTGGGCTACAATCCCCACAGGACTGCCTTGGCTTTTATCTAGTGTAAACATTCAGTGGCCCCACTGAATTATCTTCCCTTCCTTGTCCCATTAATCATACTAGTTTGTATTTGGAAATGGCAGTAACAACCTTGCCCCATGAATCCACTTCAAGAAATTGGGTGCCATCTGAACTGTCAAGCAGTGGCAATATTAGAAAGATCTTCATCTGTAGTCTCATCTGGATGCTTTCTTCCCTTGTCTTTCAAGTAGACAAGTCCAAGAATAACGCTGAAGATGTGGTAGAAGGAGTAATCTTATTCAAGACGCCTTTTCAGATGAAACCCTTGAGGCTAAACCAAATTGTTCTCTGTTGCCCCATAGCTAATTAAAATTTTCTGTTTTCCCCACTCCTAGAGGAAGGTCTGTTTCTGTGTTTTAATAAATATAAGCTGTTAAAGTTTTTTTTATCTTGGCCTTCCTTCAATAAGCTTGGGATGTGGCATATAGGGGATTATCCCATACTTTTTCTCTCATCCATGTGAAGCTAGGTTTGGCTGAGTGTGTATAACTGACCCAGAATCACCCAGCAAGCTCCATGTGTAAAGGGAGGTTTTCTGTGATTCATACTGCATTACTGTGGACCATCTCTTGGAGGAAGCTCCTTCTTGCTGATGCTGTTATCAAATGAATGCATTGTGCACTTTACAGGAGAAAATATTGCCCACGCGCATGCTGAAAGGAAGTGTTTTGACTGCACACTTAATGGAAGCTTGAATCCCCTGTAAGTGAGAATCTGTTGGGCTATCTAGATAAAGCTATTCTGTAAATGCAGTACATAAACCTGATCAGCATTCTTTTCTGTTGTTGAACTTACTGGAATGAAGTACCTTTCCCAGAGGAAGATGGCCTCTATGTACTCACATAGCCCAGAGTATCCCTTGTTGTCCTCTACTATGCAAAAGTTGAAAGAATCTACTACTCTGAAATTAGTCTTATTGACACCACTGGCATTGCCCTGTTTAGTAGCATCCTTTTGATGAGGAACTGTTGTATTGTGGAGACAGCGGTTAGCTTTGTGGTGAAAGTCCACCAAGTTTTTCTTGCATTTTCTACCGAGCTGTCTATATGTTTAGAGTCCTGTTGTGCAAGACAAATCTTTGGAGTTCTATAAAATTCCTTCTAATACATTGCCTTTTCTCTAAAGGACAGTTTCTTCTTCTTCTGTCTTTTGTCTTTCTGTTTCTTCCCTGGGCTGGTACCAGCAGGTCCGACTTCAGCTTTGGGACACAGCAGGCCAAGAAAGGTTCCGTAGCCTCATTCCCAGCTACATCCGTGACTCAACTATTGCAGTGGTAGTCTATGACATAACAAGTGAGTGAGAGATTTGTTTCATTGTGTATTGACACATTCCCCTCAAGGAGAGGTCGGAGCACAGAAGCCCCATCCCATAAAGATAAATCAGTTTGGCTCATTTTATGTTGTGCTGGCAAACAGGCCTATGGGTTATGCAAGTACCTTGTTTTTGCAAAAGGGCCTTTAGAAAGCTTTTGACTCTTTTCTTGAGTTTTGACTGTAATGTATTGAGCTGCCTTTTCCTTGCAGATCTGAATTCCTTCCAACAAACTTCCAAATGGATTGATGATGTGCGAACAGAAAGAGGAAGCGACGTTATTATCATGCTGGTGGGGAATAAAACTGATCTTGCAGACAAAAGGTAACCTGAGGAGTTGAAAATCGGGCTGCTTTGTTTAGTCTGTGCTGTAAATCTTCCTAACCTCAATGTCTTGCTCCTTTAAAGATAACTAAAGATACCAAAGGTTCTCTGGTAGCAACAAAATTGAGAGATATTTGCTTGAGGCTTCCCTGTCTTCGACGAACGGAAGGGCGCTATGCATGGGTCTTTAAAGGTGCTATCCCTCTCTTTTTTACATGTGACTTTTATATGAGAAATTCAGAGCGCATCTTGATCCACTAGAGACCTAATGCACATATGGTAAACAACTGTACAAAATAGAGTCCGATTCGTGGCAGAGATGGCTAACTTCCTTTGGAGGAAAACTTTGTGGCTTCACCACGCTTCAAGAAAGGCAGCAGGTGAAATTGTAGCTGTCTGTCTCACCATTGCCCTCAGTTAGAGGGAACTCATGAAAGCAGCAGAAACAACAGAGTCTTGTGGCACTTTAAAGACTAACGCGTTTACTTGAGTTTTCATGGACTAGTGGAGTCCATCTCATCAGATGCTTGAAATATTACCCTAAGTTGGCAGGTATACACGCGTACGTACGTGTGTGCGCATGCACGCATGTGTACATGCGGGGAGCAGTTGTAAGCACGTCATGCCTCTGATGAAGTGGGCTCTCCTCCATAAAAGCTTCGTAGTGCAATAATATTGCTAACTATCTCATAGTACCAGCTTGGCTGGTGGCTAATTGACTCTTGATACAGAATAGAAACCCCATCTCTCACCTGCTCACAGCATGAAACCAGCAATAAGCTTATCAATATGCCTCAGATCTGTAAAGCAGAATGGATCTCACTCCAGTTCTAGGCCTACAAAACAATGAAGCTGGCCAGAATTCCAAGCACAGAGAGTACTGTACACTTCTCCTTCATGTAGTCCTGTTGCTTCTTAAAGAAACCAAAGTGTGTGTGTGTGGGGGGGGGCTTTCTGTGGCTGCTAGTGAACAGCTGTGGGACACTGGTCAGTCAAGTAACTTTTTAGTGGAGAGATTCTTGCATCAAAAGTCTGATGGGTGTGCCCAGGTAGCCCCCTTGGGCAGGCTGCTATCTTGAGATAACCTTTCTTGTGGTAAACATCTCCATATTTTTTACTATCTCTTACAAAGCATCTAAAATTTTCTGTGTGCTGGACAGATATTAAAAGACAGTATTTGGGATCACATCATGAAGACCTTGTGGCTAGCAGGTCCATATATAGAGTTAGAACATGCTTTGATCATATGCTCAGAGAATGATGCAATGAACTCATTAGATAACAAACTGGCGTTTAATCATCTTCCAACAGCTACACTGCTTTCCCCCTAATTACGCCTCCTACAATTCAATGAGCCCATTTGCACATAATGGCAACAAATTGTGGATTAATCCACAATTTGCTGGATTGCATGCTGTGCGCAAGCCATTTCTTATTTGAATACGCAACCTCTGATTGGCCCAGTCATAAGTTGACTTGTGATGTGTGAACCTGGACACTATAGGTTATTCTTGGGTTAACCCCAAAGTTAACCTACGATTAATTGTTAGTTTAGTTTATGTGTGAACTAAGTCAATAGTTCAGTTAACCGTGTACTTAATATAACATACCTCTGCTGTTGGTACTTCCATACAGTGCTTAATCAAGCCTATAGATTTGGTGTTTTCCAATTCGTCATTTGGGGCTTTTCACCTGCAGGCCTTTGCTGGCATCAGTGGCAAGCAATGAACAGCTAGTGAAGATGGCACACCCAGGCATAAGCATGGCAGTCAGGGAGCCCTTAGGCCACCACTGGTCCCAGGAATAGCCTCTGCCCAATTTAAAATTTCAAACCATGGTTTCCAATTCTGAGGGCAGGTGCAATCCAGAGTTTGCCTGTTTGGACATCTTGACAACCATGGTTTGTGTTAAACAGGAAAGCAAAGCTGGCTGGCTTCTGATCCCCCAAGTCATGGTTTGGATTGTCTGAGTTGAGCCCAAGAGACTATGATAATAAAATAATGTGAGGAAACAACGAAGATGTCTCACATAAAATTGCAGAAGGAAATCAGGAGCGAGGAAGAGAAGCTTAAGGAAAACATATGTGCATATTTCTTCATATACCCGCTTTTGTTTTACTTTTTTCCTCCATACTGTACAAGCCACAGCATGAGCTGATCTATAGAACAGATTCTTCTTTGACTTTAGCTCTGTTCATGAATTCACAGAGGACACTTGTGGAGCGGGGAGCAAGGGTGATCCTGCTGGCCCTGCCTCCCAGTGCCACGATGCCCACTGGGCTCTGCCCCCTGACCTCTCTACATTTGGTGGAAAGTCTGAATGGGGTGCCCACATATGTACAGCCACATGCGCTTAGACTCCTCTGCACTATTGGTAGCCCTATGCATGTAGAAGGTAGTTGTGAATGGGGTTAGAGAGGGGAATGCACTGCAATAACGTCTTATCCATTTTGCATCTTTACCTTGACTGGCAAGTGTGAGGCCGCTGCCAATAAACATTACTAGCCAATTGGAGCAGAGGTTCATTATTAAAAACCAGCCTACCTGCCTTTTAAAATGAACAAAAGCATAAATTGCCAAGTTAAAATATGTGGTTTTGTGCAGACCTCTATTAAAATAAGTAGAGAGAAGCCTAGGCCACTGCATTTGGACCACTATGCCCTGCAGTGTCAGGAGTGGAGAGCAGTCATTTCCCCCTGATTTTTAAGGGTAGATAATTGGGAAAGCATCTAGTTGTAAATAGCTCCAGGAAGCACTTCTGTGGAACACAAGGTTGCCTGGAAATGGAGCTGCATGCAAAACATTTCTAAAGAGACCAGAGCCTGAAGTTTGGTTCTGTTTGTAAGAACATCACACTACCTGACTTGACAAGTAAAGTGCAGGAGGCTGTGTTGGGAAGGCTGTATTGCATCTCAGGGGTAGGGCACCTGCTTTGTATGCAGAAGATCACAGGTTCAATCCCTGACATCCCCAGTTAAAAAGGTTATTAGATGATCAGTAAGACTTCAGACTGAGACCCTGGAGCAGCTTCTGGTGTTCCTATAAACGGAGGTGACAGTGCAATTCTGTTTGGAAGCTGTGGGCAGCCATTTCTCCTTCGTTGTTGTTGTTTGTTTTAAACTGATCATAAGGAATTCAAGGGCAGCTGATACTTGCGGCCGTGATTGATCAAGGTCATGCCCGTAACTGTTTTTAGAGCAGGAAAATCCCTGCCTGGTGTGGAACCCTGGCTTTTGCAAGTCGTTCCAGACATTTGGAAACACTTAAGAAATCACTAGCTCAGGGCTCAGCTTACCAGGGCTGCGTCTCATGTGCCTTCTCTGAACATTCAGGTTCATCACAGAAATCTCAACAGAATCAACAAACTGGCTTTTGCTCACAGTTGCTCTTATCCTTCGGTAAAATGTGATCATTTCAGTTGAGCTGCAGTATCCAAACTGCTGACACGCAACCCATTTTATTGCTTTATTTTGTTGGCCTGTGTGCTTCTTCCTTCTGTGTGCTGTGTGCTAACTTTTCTGTTTTTGGCTGATCTTTTGTGACTTCATTGTTTTAACTTCTTTTTTTGCTGCCCATTAATTCCCTTTAGTTTTCCCCCCTTCCCCAGGACTTTTTTCATTTCTTTAGAAGAGGGGGCAAGAGAGGCCTAAGAACTCAGTAGGATGTATATTGAAACCAGTGATAAAACAGAATTTAATATAAAACCAGGTATGTACAGGGTGTCAGAAGTGCTCTTGCGTGCTAATGGTTAATTCCTACACAGCAGTGAAATAACTATTTAACAATGACCAACCCAACCAAAGGAGACTAACCATTTTTTGTGGCTTTCCCAGTGCACGACCACCTTTCTGTTTTCACAGGCTCATACAGGTAACAAAAATAGGTTTAACCAGCCCCTGGTGGCCCACCATACATGGCTATGTGGCTGTGTTTGGTTTGATGGCACATCAAAATGCCTCCCTGCAAAAAGATCCCATTACCTTAAGAGATCCCTACCTTTCCTTTGACTTCTTAATATAACCACAGGGGCCTCTTTTCCCCGCTTAAGGATCTATAAATACAATTGTGTTAAAGCAATCTTATTCTAGCCTCGTTTACTGCTTTTGCTCTGTGATCCCTCAGTTTCTAGTTTGGGGGGTCCCTTAAAAGCTTGAGTCTCTGGAGGTGGGAGGTCAGAGATTTAGGAGCCTTCTAACCCTTTTGCAGCATAAATAGGAAATGGAGGGAGTCTTAGTCATTGAATCCTACCTCAAATGTATAATACTTGATCTTTCTCTTTTGCATCCTCCCCAGGCAAATTACTACAGAAGAAGGCGAGCAGAGAGCCAGAGAACTGAGTGTGATGTTCATTGAGACTAGTGCAAAGACTGGCTATAATGTGAAACAGGTAATTTGGTGCTGCATCCAGAGAACTAACTGCATTTTAGCACCAGGTATCAAAGAGCTTCACATGTCTCTCGATGCAATTTAGATCTCACCAGTTTGGGGCATGGCTTTCTTAGTGGTGAAGTCTTGTAATGGATGGATTTCTCCTTCACTTAAGGAAAAGCCAGCCGCTGCTTTACTCCTGACTTTACCGCTTTTCATACTGAAAGTGTGTTCTGATGCCTTTTCTTTCCTTGCGTGTTCTTGAGTTCCTTTGTAGGCACTACATTTTCGTTTTGCCTTTCAGCTTTTCCGCCGTGTGGCTGCTGCCTTACCTGGGATGGACAGCACTCCTGAGAAAAGCAAAGATGACAGTATCCTTGCCCTGGTTCTCAGTAGCTTTCCCCTATGCTGCAGTCTGTTGATGTGAACCTTTTTACATCTGCCCTGCAATTCTTGGAAGGCCATCTCTTGGATTTAGCTGTATTTTGCCAAAGTATTGGTAGCAGCTTATTTTAATGTGTATCACCACTAACTCTAAGTAGAAAATCTCAACTCGGGTTGCTTACTGCTGCCATTAATGCTATGTGGGCAAGTTGCAAGACTCATCATGTCTAGATTGATGCGTGATGCTCACAGAGGTTTTCACTGACTCTGTAGTTCTACGCATACCAATTTTACATGTATTTAGTTCTAAATAAGTGCTGAAAAGTTTTCTGAACTGCTACTGGATATTCAAAAAACAAGTTAGGGTACAATCCTATGCATGTTTAGACAGAAAAAAGTCCTACAATTCCCAGCATGCCTCAGTCAGCATGGCTGGCTGGAGGAATGCTGAGAGTTGTAGGGCTTTTTTCTGTCTAAACATGCATAGGATTGTGCCCTTAATCAATGGGGCTTCAGGCTATGCTAAACCTTCTTCCTTGAAGTGCTAGTTTTCCATGTGCAGGCAATTTGGGCAGGAAGGGATTATGCAGTAGCGGATCATTCGCAAACGCAACACATCCCACTTGCAGCCTGAAGTATTGCAATCCAGCAAAAGCTGTATCAGATTCTGCTGATAGTATAAGGGGAAATCAGTCTATACACTCATGCTTATCCTTCTGTTCCTGCAGGTTATGGGATAGTTTTCCATTGTTCAGTGTGGTTAAGAAGAAAAGCAGGGCAGGAGAACAGGACTGATAATTTCTGCAAAGAACAGAAATGCGATTACAGATTTTTTCATATCTAAGAGGGCAGGGGGAGTGTCATTCTCTCATTTTGCTCTGAGCCATCCCTTGTAGAGAACCTTACAGTGATAATGCTCCAAGTGCCTGGCTATATCTCCAGTGTTTTAGGCACAATTTCTTGAAAATATGTTACATCTGGGCTGATTGGACGCTAGATTTTAAATAGTGTTGTGTCAAAAATTTATCTCAACATTTATTTATTATTTTTTTACCGTTCTCATTTAATTGGATAAAAAAGAAATTGCTTTTGAAAAGAAATTCAGAGGTGAAATTTCAGAGAAATTCTTACGGGTAGGGTTTGGGTTTCTTGTCCTTACTTTGCTTAGGAGGCGGCCAAGGAGTGTGCACAAGTGTCCTGTCTTCCATTGTACAGTCATCTCTCCAGCAGCCTCCTCAGCTTCCTACACTTCAAGTTAAAGCCCAGACATCATAAGATATTTCCTCCTAAAGGGCCTTTTCAGATCAGAAAGCGCAGGCAGCCTGGGAGGCTAGCAGTGATTAGGGAAGCTCAAAAGCACCACAAAAACTTTAAAACACCCTGAGAATGAGGCAGAACTATGGATGCCTCTTTCATGGGGGAAGAAAATGTTCAGGAAATTGGAGGACAGATTTTGGCCATAGCTCTGCCTCTTCCCTGGAGCTGGACACAACACGGCCCCCTTCACACCTGCATTGTCGTAGATGCAAATTGGGGACCAGCCTGCCAACACTGTTAACCATGCTGTCTCTGGCTGAATATGTAGCCAGAACCTGGGCTGTCTCTCTTACACCTGGAGTTTGTGAGCTTAGAACCTGGTCAGCAATTAGTTTGTCCAGAGTGGACAGTAGGTGTGGTTGGCCCTATTTTCTTTCTTGTGCCTTTATCTCCATCCTTTCTTCTCTTGCGTTGAGCCTTTACAGGTACTGCTGAGGAGGGGGTGGTACTTCTGGAAAAGCAGGGGTGGGAAGGACAAGGGCATATCCTCTTAGGGAGCAATCCTATGCAGATAGGCGGCAGCCTGTCCAATGCATGGCGGGAGGAGTGCGGAGGGGATCCTGCATTTGCAGGTAGACGGCCAATTTTGGGTGTCTAGCCGCGAGACGTTGGAGCGTGGGGTGGGGAGGCCGGACGACGCACAGGAAGTGTCGTACCAGCACTTCTGCGCTCCCTGCCCCTGGGAATGCCCCCCTCCGTGCTGCTCTTATGAGCCCGGAGCCCCGGGGACAATCCGCACTGCCTACAAGGCAGCGGGGGAGGGGGTGGAGAGGCGGTTCTCTGGGAACCGACCAATCCTATGACAGTGTAGCCACTGTCTAGCAGCCATAGGATTGCACCCTTAACCTTTCGCTATGCGCCTTTTGTGGCCCTTTTGCCTGTTCTTACAGCGTATTGGCTATTTTTCCTTAACCTGCCATCTCCAGTGATTGACATCAAACTAGAGAAACCTCCCGAGCAGCCAGTAACGGAGAGCGGCTGCTCCTGCTAAAGGATCCATCGCGTGGCACCCCCTTCCCAATCGGCCAGTCCCGTCTCACTGAAGAGCATCACTTTTCATTGACTAGAGAAACGTAATTTTCCAAGGGCTGGAATCCCAGTCCAATGCGCAGTTGAGCCCCCCTGTGCCGTGGACAGCCCTGGCTGCTCTCTCCTACTGCATGGTGTGAACCCTCAAATATGTCCCATCCCTTGTTGGTTGTTGCACTTTGGTGCTGTGGCACCCTTTTACTAGGTTTCCTATTTGGGGTGTGTGCACCTAGCTGTGTCGTCCTATGAATACAAAGGGGAGGATCTTTTCTCAATTTAGGAAAACACTGAGAAACCTACAGCAAAGAAGCTAGTGGATCTGGGACATCCCCTGTTTCTTTACCACTGCTTTTTATTCACCCCTCTCCCAGAGGCTGCTCCGTCACTTTGGTTTGGCCATGCTTGCCCTTGCAGTGGGAGGCGATGTGTGTACTCCAGCGCTGACTTCCTGCAGGGTGGCCTTAGCCACCTGTTTGCTTCCCCATTTGGGCTTTGCTCCTCGTTCCTGGAGGGTCAAGGGAAGGGAAGGAGGCAGCTCAGGCTATGCGATTGACACTAGATATTTCTACTTCCAAGTTGCCCTTTATCTCGACGGAGTGGCTAGCTATCTTTAGTTGCAGATTGCTTACCCTTTTTCCTGAAGGATGTTGGTGCTCAGTTTACAGTTAAATATGGATAGGGAGGATAGGTAAAAGTGAACTGAATGAGGTGCGGAGTCTTATGTGGGAAGCCTGGTTCCTGCATAGTGATGAACTGGGAGTCTCAGAACTGGGATTTGGGTATTCTTAAGTACTTTCTTGCACCTCCAGTCCATTCTCACCCTAAAAACAGCTCTTTGTCGGTGACGTATAAACTCCACAGTTGCAAGCTGGGTTAAAACAGGGACTTGGAGACGAGACTCAGACCAGTGCCAGGAGCTGCTATGTTTGTATTATTTATCACTTATGTATCCTTTTAAATATGCAAAGTGCTTTACAGCTACCTTCATGCTTCATAGCTCATTACCATTTTTATAGTTGGCTGTGAACATCGCATTGTAGTCCATGGCTAGCTATAGGAAGGACCCTCATCTGAATTCTGTGCTTTTATTCCACTGGGTTATTAGTTTGGCCTTCAAAGTCTAAAGTGAGTGACATAGCAACTCCCCTTCAACTGGACCAGCCCCTGTATATGAAGCGAGGTGTAGGATTCTTCTGTTTTGATCTAATTATTTTTTCAGAACTTGCTGTTGACCAATTCTCAAATACTATATAGGCATATATATATAAATATATATTGGGGTAGTTCAGTTTTACTTAATACACAGTGAAAGAGACTTTAATCCTTGTCTGATGTCTGTTTGTTCTGTGTAAGATTGGCTTGTGTATCTAACATTTTTAGAGGACAAAAACTGGTACAGATCTATCGAATTTCTTATTTAGCACAGAATGTGTTTTCAAATACCTCCCCCGCTGTTGGATGCAAGTCGTGCTAACATGCAAACTGACCTGGGAGACGGGTAAAAGACAGCATGAACTGGGTAATTGTTTTTAGTGGTACTTGTTGGATGAATCACCCATTTTGTTTGGGTTGAGGTGTTTTGTCTGTTTTAAAAGCCAAAAAAAATTGTAATCCCTCGATGCACAGGAGACCCTTCCTGTCACACTTGTGTATGCCTGGGATGTGACCCTTTGCTGGAGGTGCTTCTGAGCATAGTCTGTGGACGTATCTGTAGGCCTAGCTTTATTCTTACACAGGAGTTGGGACTATAAAGAGCAAGAGCAGGATATGTTCCGTACCTATTTTCTTGGGCACAGGTTTGGGGTGAAGAGTAGTTTTCATTAGCAATCAAACTACAGGAAATACTCCTTTGTGACTTGTTTCCTCGCCCATTTGTTCTGCCGTGCTTGGGCTGCTCCTGGCTTTGGGGCACGATATGCCATTAATCTGGGCCAGTGGAGTGTTTGGAATAGAGCTGAAGGGTGTGGATTATGGAGAGGTCTTCCCATCAGCACAGCATAGGAAAAAAATTCTCTGTCCACACCGGAGGGCTTCCTTGGAAACCCTGTGTGCTTGTACCAAGAGAAGGGGTAGATGTACCTCAACCTTGGGAATGTTGCACAGGAGCTTCTCCCACAAAATTTGCTCTCATTTTTAACTTCTGGCTGCGAAGGTGCACATGGTTCTTTCCAAAGGGTGCTGGCCTGCAAAGGGTTTGTTTCCTTGGAAAGTGTTCTTCCTCTTCCTAGCTTAATAGGGTTCCCAACTTGATTTCCAGCAGATTCTTGCCCCTTAGCAGCTGACCAGCTGGGAGAAATCGAGCAAGTGCAGCTTTAGCTCTTCAGATAGATTGCAAAATGGAAAAGGCTTGTCAGATTTTGCTAATTTCTATTGTAACAACAAAAAGTATTCAGTTATACATTCATGAGTCTCCTTTCGGCCCAAGTAGGGGCCCCCAAGGCAACTTACAATTTGAAAACTTCAACCACATTTTGAAAACTTAAAACATCACCAATGACAGAATTAAGGGCAGGAGAGAATCTTAAAAACAGATTCTGCCAAGTACAACCTAAATTACTCAAAAGAAGAGAGACTGACTACCCTTAAAAAGGCCCTCATTAAGAATCTGTCACTCTTGGATTTTGTTTGTCTTTAATAATTTCCCCAAAACATAACTCCTGCTGAAGTGGAGAGTCCCAACTTAATCTCGCGTAACTAAGGAAAGCCCAGGTTTTCCACATAGGTGCAGTCTTTTTCTTCCATGGTTAACATGGAACATGGTTCCAGTTTGTACTAAGCTGTGCCGCTAAGATGAGAGCTGTTGCCTTTTCTGAACATTTAAGTCCGGTTCTCCTGCTCTAGCATCTGGAAATCTCACATAGGTAGTTGGGGTGTATGCTTGCATATATCATGTAATGTCTGCATCAGGCATACCCATGGATCACCCAGTTCCTGCAATCCCTGCTCTCCTTGCCGACAAGGAAGGATTATGGGTACTGGGCCTATGTATGCATAGTGATGGGTACCCCTGATCCCCTGCTCCATCTTGAATATGGGATTTAGAGATTGGCAGTGTGTGACCAGCCCCTTAGCACAGAAGTCAAGGACTCACATGGCTTAAAACTCCCAATGCTTTACTAGAGCATTAAGTAAACACTTCTTTTGTTCATTAGTCTGTTGTGTCTTAAAAGCATGGGACAGGTAAATAATAGACTAGTAAAGAATAGGGAGTTTTAAGCAATGTGCATGCCCCATTATCTGTAAGGATTTTAAAACAATCCTCATCCCGCCCTATTCCTGCCCACTGAAAGCCAGCCTTCTGAGAGGGTCTGCCACTTCTGTGTTGTTTAGGATTTCTCTGGTATTCTCCCATCCCCCTTTATCTGAGCACAGGCACTCCCTATGTAAAATATATTTCTCTTTTCTTCCTCAGTAACCTCTCCAGCAGAACTGGCAAGCCTACAAGCTTGCCCCCCTCAGTTTTGAAAGTGAAATGCCACGGCAAAGGCCTGTACTCATCCTGTGTATATATACTCCCTGTTGTGTGGGAATTGCTGGTGTCCTGTTGGTGTGTCCGTTCTCTCTCTCTCTCTCTCTCTCTCTCTCTCTCTGCAGTTGAACTGGTGCCACTCTCCCTTTCTCACTGGCAGCCCAGTCCTGCCACTGCTGTTGTGGTGTTCTCTCAAGGCACACTGGAAACTTGTCTTTCCAGAGAATAGGAATCTAAAAAAATGCATAAATGTTTGTGGGGGAGGGATGGGGGCGGTTGGGCAGGTGGGGGTGGGGTGGGGGGAAACCTGGTGAACAACCTAGTTCACTTTCCACTGCCTTCTCTGTGGATGTGTATAATATTTTGAGTGTGTGTCTCGGGCTCTGCTGTCTCCTAGCTGTTAGCCAAGTAAGTGACTCTTAATATATGAATATTGACTGTCAGACTGCAGCTGTGTATCACACTAAATAAAGTTAATTTCACCACGGCTTTGTTGTCATTGTGATAGTTTTTAAGGGAAGAAGGGGTTGCTGCACTAACCTGCCTCTTTATCCACAGATCTTCTTTAATTTTCTTATATCTTAGAGAGGATTCTGCAGCAAACTAGCCCAGATTCTGTGCCAGGACACCTCAGTTCTCTGGCATATACAGTGTAAGGCAAATGTGGACATGGGGGCTTTGTGATACCATACTGTTGATGCTATTATCGGAGAAGGATGGGGAGCTGTGTTTGGGGCTGAAGTTATCACTGGCATCTTGTTCGGCCCCTCCCAGAACTTCTGACATTTGCCAGAAATCGTTCTTGTATTTTGAAACTTATATTTGCAGTCGTAAAGGTTAGAAACCTAGCTTATGTTCTAATGAACAGTGGGCTTTTAGGGATGCTGAATTCTGCATCCATCACTAAATTCCACACAACTGCAATCAACCGAGCCTGGTCTGTGTGCATACACCCAGGCATGTTGGCTGTTGAACAAGTAGTGCTGTGTTTTATGCTCTACTACTTCATAGCCTTGCGGATCTTGAGACTAAATTCAAGATTGTAAAAGGAAATTGTTAAAAGGTGGGGTTAGATGACAATGAAATGTAAAAGGTTGATGACAATTCAACTAAAGCTTAAATGTATGCAAAAGAAACAGATCATGTGTCATCCATATTGGACCTGAGCACGTGAACTTAAAAATGGGTTGGGTTTTAAAGTGAAAAGCATACAGCTAAATAGATCATGGTAGGATGCTTGCAGATTTCTTTGGTGTTGGATGCACTGACTGGGCACATCATACACTCGAGCCTGTGCAGACTTCCTAGTTGGGACTGAGGAATTTGGATGGCCAACATTCTTAAAACAGCCCAAATGATCAGTTGTGGAAAGTGCCTTTCCACAACTCTTTTTTCTTCTTGATGACCTGTAATGAGTACTACCACAAATAGGTGCTCTAAAACCATTGTTCTTGGTTCCCTGTCCAAGCATCCTTCCAACCCCACCTATCTCTACTTTGTTGTTTATCTTGACTGCTCATTAAGAAGGGTGGGGCTCTTGGACGAAACAGTTTAATGTTTGGGTTTTCGCTTTGCTGGAGGAAATAATTCATAGCTTTGCAAGAGTGACTGGTTTAACCTGCCTTCAGCAGCCCTTTTTGCTGTATGTTTAACAGGGCTTTAAGTAAGGGAGTGAGTATGGATGAATACTGTAAGAAGGGGCATTCCTTTGTTTACATCCCATTAGTCAGAGGGATTGCTTTGGGCGGCTGGGGAAGCCAGCTTGTAGCTTTCCAATCATCCTTATCACACAGGCTTTGTTTTGGAGGCTTCTCACCTGTTGAATCTGCAAATAAAACACAAACGTGGAGCTGTTTCAACAGAGCAGGACATGGTGAACTATAGCCACAATACCTGGTAACGGACCAGGTTCTGCCAGTATAAAAGGCAGTCTTGGGTTTGGGATTTAGTTCATATGCATACCAATGCTGTGTGGGAATGAGCCTTGTGAGTCAAATGCCACAGCATTTATGTTGCTTCATGTACCTCAGATGCAGTGCTTCTCCAAGCGAATTCACACACGAGAAACAAAGCAATGTCTAAACAAGCCCCTGAGTTACTCAAAATGGACAGATTGCCCCTCCCAATATTTGTTTAGCAGATGTTTATACCATAATCATACAAATAAATACACTGAAAAAGAGTAAATATAGCTGAAAGAAAGTACAAGGTGTGCATGTGTTTAAAAAACAGACCACCTACAAGGCCCAGGTAACCAAAACGTATCCAGGGAAAACCTACATGAGGAAGGAGATCTAAAAATGAAGGTGTGTTCTTGCTCACTGTTACCCATCTCACCTCTGAGGGTGGGAGCACCCAGAAGGAGGGTCTTATTAGATGACCATTGTATCTAGGCAGGTTGGTATTGGGAGCAAATGTGAGGCTTTTGTAACCTCATTCCTTTTTCCGCTAGAGATTATTCTGAAAGAGACCACCTTACATACATTGTACCCTTTACAGTTCCGTAGTATCACTTGCCTGCTAGAACAATAACCTCAAATATAGTACCTTGGGGCACCTTAATGACTAACAAGCTTATTCTGGCATGAATTTTTGTGGACACTGTCTCTTCATCAGATGCATGAAGTGTTAACCTCAAACTGGAAACTTTATATACACGGGGAGGGGTGTGTGTAAACCTACTACACACTAAATATGTTAATCTGCTCACCATTGCAATGATGTCTGGGTTATCGCCCAACAATGTGTTTTGGATAGCAACTATTAAGGTAATCATCACTCTGCACAGTTTGAATTTCAATTTCCCCTGACTACATGGAATTGAAATGCAAAAAGTATATACAGTAATAATCATCTTAATAGTTGCCATTCACAAAACATTGTTGGGTGATAACACATGACATTGCAGTGGTGAAGCAGATCAACATATGTAGTTAATCACTTGATGAATTATACTTCAGCAATTGTGTGTTGATATCTTGCCTTTCAAATTCCTTTGTTCACTTAATGCACCTGATGAAGTGGACAGTATCCACGAAAGCTTATATCAGAATTGGCTTGTTAGAGTGTCATAAGACCCTTTGTGGCTTTTGCTGCAACAGATTAACACAGCTACCCCTGGGAAATAGTTTCAAATACGGTAGATGAGGAAGCTCTTATGCAATTCTACAGAGCCTGGATGAGGAAACACCAGCCCAATATATGTTTCATAGGGTTTACCACCAAGCAGAACTGTTATCTCTGACTGGCCACAAGTTTGTATTTAAAACGTTTATGTACCTTTCTCTTCTATAAGAAAAGTTACTAGTTTGGAGCAGGTCATAAGGAAAAGGCAAATTTGCTATCAAGTCTGAGTCTCCCACCACTTAAGTTCTTACAATAATGTCCTGTCCAGATTCCAGCTTAGGCGGAAGCTAGTTTGTTTATTTTTACTTACAACATTTCTATACTGCTCCACATCTAAACAGATTCTAGAGGGGCGAACAAGAAGAGAAAATGAGCAGTAGGTAAAAAAATGTTTAGCCTTCACTAAGAGTGGATCCCCTTCATGGATCACTGCCTTGTTGTGGCCAAGGGGCTTACGTAACTCAATGAAGCCATAAGCTATGCCGTGCAGGGCCACCCAAGACGGACAGGTCATGGCAGAGAGTTCTGACAAAATGTGGTCCACTGGAGAAGGAAATGGCAACCCACTCCAGTATTCTTGCCAAGAAAACCCCATGGAACGTATCACAAGGCTAAAAGATATGACGCCGGAAGATGAGCCCCTCAGGTCGGAAGGTGTCCAATATACTACTGGGGAAGAGCAGAGGGTATTTCCAAGTAGCGCCAGAAAGAGTGAAGCGGCTGGGCCAAACCCGAAAGGACACTCAGCTGTGGATGTGTCTGGTGGTGAAAAGAAAATCCGATGCTGTAAAGAACAATATTGTTTAGGAACCTGGAATGTCAGATCAATGAATCAAGGTAAGCTGGAGGTGGTCAAACATGAGATGGCAAGATTGAACATCGACATCTTGGGAATCAGCGAACTAAAATGGACAGGCATGGGCGAATTTAATTCAGGTGACTATCATATCTACTATTGTGGGCAAGAATCCCTTAGAAGAAATGGAGTAGCACTCATAGTCAACAAAAGGGTGGGAAAAGCAGTACTGGGATACAATCTTAAAAATGATAGAATGATCTCAGTATGAATCCAAGGCAAACCATTCAACATCACAGTAATTCAAGTCTATGCCCCAACCACTGAGGCCGAAGAAGCTGAGGTTGATGGGTTCTATGAAGACCTACAACACCTTCTAGAACTAACACCAAAAAAAGATGTCCTCTTCATCATAGGGGATTGGAATGCTAAAGTAGGAAGTCAAGAAATCACCGGGATAACAGGCAGGCATGGCCTTGGTGTACAAAATGAAGCAGGACAAAAGCTAATAGAGTTTTGCCAAGAGAACATGCTGATCATAGCAAACACTCTTTTCCAACAGCACAAGAGGCGACTCTACACATGGACGTCACCAGATGGTCAATATCGAAATCAGATTGATTATGTCCTTTGCAGCCAAAGATGGAGAAGCTCCATACAGTCAGTAAAAACAAGACCTGGAGCTGACTGTGGCTCAGATCATGAGCTGCTTCTTGCAAAATTTCGGCTTAAATTGAAGAACGTCGGGAAAACCACTAAACCGTTCAGGTATGACCTAAATCATATCCCTGATGAATATACAGTGGAGGTGAGGAATAGATTTCAGGGATTAGACCTGATAGACAGAGTGCCTGAGGAACTATGGACGGAGGTCCGTAACATTGTTCAGGAGGCAGCAACAAAATCCATCCCAAAGAAAAGGAAATGCAAGAAAGCCAAGTGGCTGTCTGATGAGGCTTTACAAGTAGCTGAGGAAAGAAGGGAAGCGAAAAGCAAGGGAGAAAGGGGAAGATATACCCAACTGAATGCAGAGTTCCAGAGAATAGCAAGGAGAGACAAGAAGGCCTTCTTAAATGAACAATGCAAAGAAATCAAGGAAAACAACAGAATGGGAAAGACTAGAGATCTCTTCAAGAAAATTGGAGATCTCAAGGGAACGTTTTGTGCAAAGACGGGCATGATAAAGGACAAAGAAGGCAGGGTCCTAACAGAAGCAGAAGAGATTAAGAAGAGGTGGAAAGAATACACAGAAGAACTATACAGGAAAGATCTGAATGTCCCTGATAGCCATGATAGCGCGGTCACTGAACTTGAGCCGGACATCCTAGAGAGTGAAGTCAAGTGGGCCTTAGGAAGCATTAGTAACAACAAAGCTAGCGGAGATGACAGTATTCCAGCCGAGCTATTTAAAATCCTAAAAGATGATGCTGTTAAAGTCAATTCAATATGCCAACAAATCTGGAACACTCAACAGTGGCCACAAGACTGGAAAAGGTCAGTTTACATTCCAATTCCAAAGAAGGGCAACGCCAAAGAGTGTTCAAACTACCGCACAATTGCGCTCATTTCACATGCCAGCAAGGTGATGCTCAAAATCCTACAAGCTAGGCTTCAGCAGTATGCGAACCGAGAACTACCGGAAGTACAAGCTGGGTTTCAAAGAGGCAGAGCAACTAGAGATCAAATCGCCAACATTCGCTGCATCATGGAGAAAGCAAGAGAATTCCAGAAAAACGTCTATTTCTGCTTCATTGACTACGCTAAAGCCTTTGATTGTGTGGATCACAACAAACTGTGGCAAATTCTGAAAGAGATGGGAGTACCAGACCACCTTACCTGTCTCCTGAGAAACCTGTACGAGGGTCAAGAAGCAACAGTAAGAACCAGACATGGAACAACCGATTGGTTCAAAATTGGGAAAGGAGTACGACAAGGCTGCATATTGTCACCCTGCTTATTTAACTTATATGCAGAGTACATCATGAGAAATGCCGGGTTGGATGAATCAGAGGTCGGAATTAAGTTTGCTGGGAGAATTATCAACAACCTCCGATATGCAGACGATACCACCCTAATGGCAGAAAGCGAAGAGGATCTCAAGAGCCTCTTGTTGAGGGTGAAAGAGGAGAGTGCAAAAGCTGGTTTGAAACTCAACATTAAAAAAACGAAGATCATGGCATCTGGCCCCATCACTTCCTGGCATATAGAAGGGGAAGAAATGGAAGCAGTGACAGATTTTACTTTCTTGGGCTCCAAGATCACCGCAGACGGTGACTGTAGCCATGAAATTAAAAGATGCTTGCTCCTTGGGAGGAAAGCTATGGCCAACCTAGACAGCATAGTAAGAAGCAGAGACATCACCTTGCCGACAAAGGTCTGTCTAATCAAAGCTATGGTTTTCCCAGTAGTAATGTATGGCTGTGAGAGCTGGACTATAAGGAAGGCTGAGCGCCGAAGAATTGATGCTTTCGAACTGTGGTGCTGGAGAAGACTCTTACGAGTGCCCTGGACTGCAAGGAGGTCAAATCAGTCCATCCTAAAGGAAATCAACCCTGAGTGCTCATTGGAAGGACAGATAATGAAGCTGAAGCTCCAATATTTTGGCCATCTAATGCGAAGAGAAAACTCCCTGGAAAAGACCCTGATGCTGGGAAAGACTGAAGGCAAAAGGAGAAGGGGACGGCAGAGGATGAGATGGCTAGATAGCATCACGGATGCAATGAATATGAACTTGAGCACGCTCCGGGAGAGAGCGCAGGACAGGAAGGCCTGGCGTGCTATGGTCCATGGGGTCACGAAGAGTCGGACACGACTGAACGACTGAACAACAAAGAGTGGGGCCTTTTTGGTAGCAGCCCCGCGCCTGTAAACCTTACTTCCCCGAGATGTCCATACATACAGCCTCCCTGCTTGACTTTCAAAGGCAGGTAAAACTGTCTCAGTTTACCTTCGAAAATAAACTCGTTGTGGGGGGTTTTGCCCACCCTACTGTGTTTTTTCCTTTATTACCCTTTGTATTAAAAAAAAAAAATGGAATGTTGAGTTTGCTTTTATAGTGTGGCTGTAGCGCAAACCGCGTTGATAAGCTGTTGAGAAATATTTTGAAATAAAAACAAAATTGGCTCCTGCCTGCCTCTGTTTGCACAGAAACACCATTTGAGAGCCGGAGCCGCCGCCTTGCATTTTCTCTTCCCTTTTTCTTCTTCCTTTGGGAAACAAACAAGCCTCTATTTCGTGGGGTGGGCGGGAGGAAACGGAAAGAAGGTTACAGCGGCGTAATCGAACTGATGCGATTATTTAAATTACTCAAGGTGTGTGTGTGGGGCGGGGGGGGGGAGAGAGAGAGAGAGAGATGTAAACTTCGGCCCAGAGTGACCCCGCTGCCCTCTTCTCGCTCCCCGCGAGGCGCTTGCGGCCCTGGGCTGAACCGTTCGCGGTGGGATCTTTTCAGCCGAACTTTTTTTAAACCAGAAAAACACGCTCGCCAATCGCGAGCGGGCAGGTGCGCGCGCCCCAAGAAGGGGCGGGCTCCGGTTGGCTAGCTGGGGGGGGGGGAACCCTCTCTCCCGGCCCTCCCGATGACCAATCAGCGGCCAGGAGAACAGCCTTACCTGGCCGGGCTCCGCCGGTTCTTCGCAGGCGTTTGCTGGGATGGGGCGGGCGGCCGCGACGGGCTAAGCGGGATTCTCGGACGCCGCGTGCGCCCTCGGAGCCGCGGCCCGGCTCGGCCGTTGCGCAAAGTGCGCGCGGGGCGCGGCGCGGCGTTCCACCTGCCGGAGCTGCGCACCTGCCGAAGAGAGGGCGGCGGCGGCGGCTTCTCCTCCTCCTCCGCCTCCTGCTGCTGCTGCCGCCGTCTCCGCGCCTTGGCCCCGCATGGAGCCGGTGCGGCTCCCGGACGAGGACGCCTTCCGGGCTTTCCAGGCGGAGTGCGAGGCAGAGCCGGGCTGGCTGAGCCGCTACAGCCGGGACGGCATCGCCGTCTGGGGGCAGCTGCCTCCCCAGGGCGACTTCACCGTGCACCGCGTCAAGGTGAGGCGAGGCTGGCTTCGCGGAGGGGGCGCGGGGCGGAGAGCGAAGGCCGTCGACGTCCGGCTGTCTCTGTGCCACGTGTGAATGTCGGGACACGTGGCGACGGGCCACGGTCGGCGAAGAGACGCGTGTTCCGGCCCCTCTGTCAGTTTCCCATTTGCGGCTGGAATTGCAGCACTGGGCAATCAGTGGGGGGGGGGGATTTGCCCCCGGTGCCGGTAGCTGCATCCTCCGGTAGCTAGCCTAAAATCCTCCGGGGGGGGGGGGGAATAGTTCACCTAGTTTGCAGGCCTTTTAAAGTACGTTATAATTTAAAAAAAAATATTTGTTAAAAAAAAAACATTTTGGGGGAGGTAGAGAAAATTTGGGGGGGGCGCCCTCCCCCAGCCCACCACTGGCTCAGGGCCTGGCCCTCTGCACGGTAGCAGGGGAAGCAAGAGTCAAATTCCTCCCCTGTGTGAACCCCGTAACGATCACACACCCCGCTGATGTATGTTGCCTAGGTTTTTTAAAATACCTGCATATTAAACGCAAAGGTACATTTAAGGTCACGTCTAGTTAAGCACAAACTAATTTAGAGCACAATCCTATGCATGTTTAGACAGAAAAGGCCTACAGCTCCCAGCATCCCCAGCCAGCGTGGCTAGCTGGGCCATGCTGGGAGCTGTAGGCCTATTCTCTGTCTAAACATGCATAGGATGGTGCCCTTAAGGTCTCACATGTGTAGAGATACTTTTTAGGTGTCGTAGGGTTTTATTTCGCTGTAATGTGGGGGTTTTCTGGAACTTCCGTCTTTGCTGGAACTCGGGTTTGGCCCAGGGCCAGCGGCCAGAGTTTTAGGGCACTTTTACATATGACACCGAGTATGTCTTTGAGCCATTCTTGCACTACTGGTGTGTCTGAATGCAAGAGTGCTGTCTGTTCATCTTCGGTTAAAACCCTTCCTGGGGGTTGGAGAAAATAGCAAGGTAGTAGGGAATGGAGCATAACAGAAGCATGATTCCACACATACGGAATGATCCAGGCAATAAGCCCTTCCAGGCCCCGTTGATTGTGGCAGGAGAGATTCCTTTGTCTGGCCATTTGGGATTCCTCACTAAAGCAATTGCACCGATACATTTTCCTAATTGTTTATTATGTGTTTTTAATTGACTATAGTGTTATATGTCTTTTTTTTCCTTCGTTGCCTTGTCTGGTTTAAACCACTCTAAATATATGCTGGGAAAAGATATACATATTTTCGTTGTTGTGTGCGCGTGTGTCTGTTCATTTGTAAAAAGCGCGTGTGCTTTATTCAGTGGGCCTTTCAAAGGGGCTTTACTTTGGATCCATATGGTAGACATTAAAATCTCCACAAGCCTTCATGGCCTAAAGGGGGAAGAATGTTATGGAGTTCATTGGGCTAAGAGGAAGCTTCTGCGTTGTGGGGCTGCCTCAGAGTATGCATGGCTATGCGAGAGCCACCATGGTGGTAGTGCAGCATTCCCCAACCTGGTGCCCCCCAGTTGTGTGAGACTGCAAATCCCATCATCCCCAGCCAGCTTGGAGTATAAGGCTAATGATGGCTACTACTTGTTATCTCCAGTATTGGAGATAATAATTGCTAGAGAACACAAGTGGGATGGTGCTAATGTGCTTATATTCTGTTGCAGGCTTCCAGTAGGACATCTGGTTGGCCACTGTGGGAAACAGTACGATCTCACAGGGCGGCTCTTATAAGTTCCTATGTCCACTGAGCGTGATGGGAGTTGTCTTCCAACACATCTAGAGAGCACCAGGTTGGAAAAAGCTGGTGTAGTGGTTGGGGGTGTTGAGGTTGGATTGGGAAGCCCCAGGTTCAAATCCCATTCAGCCATGAAGCTCACTGGGCAACCTAGACTAGTCCCTATCTCTCAGCCTAACTGTACCGCACAGGATCGTTGTGAGGATGAAAGGGTTGTGGCGGGAATAAAATCATATATGCTGTTTTGAGTTCCTTGATGGAAAGGTGGTATGTAAATGTAATAAAGAAACTATGTGCTCTTACTATTTAAAACTTGGTTCACAGTCAAGAGGCTGCTTCCAGCAGATACTAAAAAAGATACTGAAAATACTGAAAAAAGGCCAGTATCTGGGATTGATAGAATTTGAGGATTTGAATGTTGTTAATGTTTGAGAGCTTGACTGGAACGATTTCTAAGTTGAACACAGAGACCAGGCCCTGCAGAGATGATAGTCAAACCAGTGATTATCGAGGAAATACAGAAACTAATTTAAGCATCACTTCTGAAAATAGCCTTATCCTACAGGCGTAAGATCTGTCAGACTGAACCATCAAGAAAGCAATATGCTTATCTTGGCCGGACTTCAAAGGAACTACATCATTCTTTGGGACAACATGGCCCAGCTGCTGTTGTGCCATGATTTGTCCCTCTGGAGGCATCACCATTTTCACGAATGATGCTTAAATGGAGCTCTAGCATCACCTGGATTTCTAGCCAGTGTGGTGCAGTGGCTAGAGTGTTGGACAGGGAGCTGGGAGATCCGGCTTCTAGTCCCCACTCAGCCATGGAAGCTCACTGGGTGACTTTGGGCCAGTCACAGACTCTCAGCCCAACCTAACTCACAGGGTTGTTGTGAGGATAAAATGGAGAGGAGGAGGGTAATGTAAGCCACCTTGGGTTCCTTGCAAGAGGGGAAAAAAAGCCGGGATATAAATGCAATAAATAAATAATTCTTCTACTGTGAAAATTTGTATAGGCAAGAATGCACATTTTGACGCCCACACACGCGTGCGCACACAGTGTTCTCATTTTTCTAGCGTGTTAGTGAAATTAATCAGTGACAGTTCTGTCAGTTGTTTTGAATGCCCCTAGGTTGTGCCCTGGAGTTCACTTGAAGTTGATACCTTTTATTTGGGGCTCAATCTGAGTCATGGGCCTTAGCCCAGTTTTTACGAAGTAGCAACAAAATGTGTTAATTGGTCCATGTGTTCCCTCACAGCATATCTTCTGTGGGTACCCAGACCTGTGGGTAGGAAATGTTAACATAATTTATCCTTCCCTTTTTATACAGTTGAGCTCCATGCTTGTCCCTCCCCCCTCTTTATCCTTACAACACCCCTCTGAGGTAGGCTAAGCTGAGAGATGTAGATGGCCAACTCATGCCCCAGTCAGAGATGACTTCGATGTGTGTTCTCCACAGATGTCCTGAGTTTCAGAAGGCTAGCATGGAGAGTGAATCGTAGGGTATCTGCTGAACCCCCCTCCCATCTCTCTGTCTGTCTCTGTCTGTCTCTCTCTGCCTCGCGCTCTCTGCCTCGCGCTCTGTCTCTCTCTCTCTCTGTGTCTGTCTCTCTCTCTCTCTGTCTCTCTGTGTCTCTGTCTCTCTGTCTGTCTGTGTCTCTGTCTTTGTCTCTCTCTGTGTCTCTGTCTCTGTCTCTCTGTCTCTCTCTCTGTCTCTCTGTCTGTCTGTCTCTGTCTCTGTCTGTCTCTGTCTCTGTCTGTCTCTCTGTCTGTCTGTCTCTCTGTCTGTCTGTCTCTGTCTCTCTCTCTCTCTCTCTCACACACACACACACACACACACCCTGTGTCTTATGCCATAGCCTCATTTCCTTAATATTGGTTTCTTTACAGGTCATGGGTGAACTTTTGTCTTGCAGAGTTCAAAGTGCTTTCAACGCGCTTTCTTTCAGGTCTGTTTCTGTGTCTGAGCAGGTGACCTAGTGGCCCACGCTCCGTAATGGCAGAGTGCCTCTTGGCTCACGGTTTTTCCACCCATCGCAAACACAAGTGTATGTGGAAGGCACTGTGGGAGGAGTGGCAAGAGCAATGTAGGTCAGAAAACAGGAAATGCCAAGATAATCATGGAGCAAAAGATTATCGCCCGTCCACCTCCTTGACAGGATGCCCAAACTCTTTCCAGATTTGAATTAGACAACGGCAACATGGAAACGTCCTTCCCCCGAGATGTTGGCCAGAGAACTTGTCAAATAGTCAATGGGGAGCATAGCAGTTGCTTCTGGATCTGGCGTTGACCCCCGTCATTGTTTTACTAGCCAGCCAGGAAGCTGGCCGACAGATCAATGATTTACAAAGCACACTAGCCGAGCTTGTGCGGCGTTCCTGTTTTGTTCAGGGGTGGACATGGAGGGTGAAAGTTAGGGAAAGTTGCTCATTTGTTAGTTTTGCCAGCAAACAAAATCTGAAGAGCGAAAATCAAGACGTGCTGGCCACCGTCAAGAGCCGGCTGTTTCACACACTGCTGTGAGAGCCATTGTGGGGTGGTCCAGAGGTAGGCAGATGTCTTGCACATGAGATCTACTGAGTGGGCATTTTGGGTAGCTCCTTTAGAGTTCTGACCGGTTCTGACCGAAACCTGGAGTGGACTCACCGCCCCACTGACATCGGCGCCACCAGCCTCCACTGAATCTACTTTGTTTCCTACACAATCCCACCAACTGGAGCCTGGTGCAAAAGACATAAGATTAAAGAATTCTGACCCCAAGGCATTTGTCTTGAGAACTGGAACTGAACTGAATAGAGCTCGCTGTTCTTCCCAGGGCTGCAGCTAGGTAGTTTTAGACCCTGGACTGAATGGTCTTACAAAAGGCCCTTTAGACAGCCCTGTGTATTACTTCAGCTGTGAAGCACACAACTAATATTTATCTTCTCCCACCACCGTTCCATGCTTTACAACTGCATCTACGCTGCTAATAGGTTAGAGACAAACAAAGGGCAGTTGGCCAACCCTGATTAAAAAGAACACTTCTGAGCATGTACAGTTTCGCATTTCAAACTCTCTGAGATCTTTATTTATTTAATGTAAAACACTTGTATCCCACCCTGTATCATTAAGATCACAGGGCAGCGTATGGATAAAATAAGTTTAAACAGTATAAAACAATAAATAATTTAAACAGCTGAAAGCATATTAAACCATTAAACAAGCTAATGCCAATTTAAAATCTAAAGCAATAAAACAGTTTAAACAGCGTGCAACTTCAGGGAATTCAGTTACCCCTCAAAGGCTTTGATGATAAGCCATGTTTTAACTTGGCGCTGGAAGGAAACCAACGTCTGCACCAATTGGGCCTCCAAGGGGAGGGCATTCCACAACTGGGATGCCACAGCAAAGAAGGCCCTGGATCATGGTACCATCATGACTCCAAGAATAAAACGGAGCTTGCTTCTGCTGCTAAATGCAGTTACGTGGGAATAAGCACCATTTTGCTGTAGAAAGAGAAAATAATATATTTTAAAGTGAAAATAACACATGGAGCATCTGTAATCCTGTATGGGTCCATTCGGCCACTCCAACTATAAAATTCTTATTTAGAATAAGGAAGGACAGGATGCTGCAGTGACCAGTGTCTCTGGCACACCTATTCCAGCCCTAGTGCTGAGGGCAGAAGATAAGAACCTCAGAAGAGCCCTTCTGGATCAGACCCAAGGGTCCATCTAGTCCAGCATTCTGCTCACGTAGGGGCCCACAGCAAACCCACAAGCAGGACATGAGTGCAGCAGCACACTCCCACCCATGTTCCCCAGCAACCGCTGTACATAGGCATACTGACTCTAATACTGGAGGTAGCATATAGCCATCAGGACTAGTAGCCATTGATAGCCTTCTCTGCCATGGATTTGCCTAACCCCTTCTAAAGCCATCCAAATGGGTGGCTGTCGCTGCGTCTTGTGGTAGCGAATTCCATAGTTTAACTCTGCGCAATGTGAAGAAGCCCTTCCTTTGATCTGTCCTGGATCTCCCACCAATCAGCTTCATGGGACGACCCCACTGAGTTCTAGTATTATGTGAGAGGGAGAAAAAATTATTATTATTATTATTATTATTTAATTTATTAATCGCCCATCTGGCTGGTCACCCAGCCACTCTGGGCGATGTACAACATACAATAAAACAATAAAATTCTACAATAACATTTTCTAAAATACCCTAACCCACCCCAAATGCCTGCCTGAACAGCCACGTTTTTAATGCACGACGGAAGCTCATTAAAGAGGGGCATGACGGAGTTCCCTAGGGAGGGAGTTCCACAGAGTGGGGGCCACTACAGAAAAGGCCCTCTCCCTCGTCCCCACCAGTCTAGCTGTCCTGGCTGATGGGACAGAGAGAAGGCCATCCGAGGCTGATCTTGTTAAGCGGCCTGTCTGGTGCTGCCGGAGGCGCTCCTTAAGATAGGCTGGGCCGGAACCATATAGGGTTTTAAAGGTCAAAACCAACACCTTGAATTTGGCCCGGAAAACAACTGGTAACCAGTGCAACTCCTTCAGCACTGGAGTGATGTGATCTCGCCGGCGGCTGCCTTTAATCAGGCGAGCCGCCGCATTCTGTACCAGCTGCAGTTTCCAAACCATCTTCAAGGGTAACCCCACGTAGAGCGCATTACAGTAGTCTAAACGAGAGGAGACCAGGGCATGTACTACCGATGGGAGCAGATGGTCGGGAAGGAAGGGGCACAGCCGCCGTATCAGATGGAGTTGGTACAGTGCTGTCCGGCTCACAGCTGACACCTGAGCCTCCATGGACAGCTGGGAGTCCAAAATGACCCCCAGGCTGCGGACCTGGTCTTTCAAGGGTAGCCATACCCCATTCAACACCAGGTCAACATTCCCTAGCCGCCTCTTGTCTCCCACCAAAAGTACCTCGGTCTTGTCAGGGTTCAGCTTTAGCCTATTCCTCCCCATCCAGCCACTCACCATCTCCAGACATTTGGACAGGGATTCTACGGCCAACCTTGGTGAAGATTTGAATGAGAGGTAGAGCTGCGTGTCATCCGCATATTGATGACACTGCACCCCAAACCTCCTGATGATAGCCCCCAGCGGCTTCACATAGATGTTAAATAGCATCGGGGAGAGGATGGAACCCTGTGGCACCCCACAAGTGAGCGGCCATGGGTCCGAAACTTCCTCCCCCAGCGCTACTCTCTGGTACCTGCCGGAGAGGAAGGACCGGAACCACCGCAATACGGTGTCTCCAATGCCCAACCCCTCCAGGCGGTCCAGGAGGATACCGTGGTCAACGGTATCAAAAGCCACTGAGAGGTCGAGGAGAACAAGGAAGGAGCATTCACCCCTATCCAGAGCCCTCCTCATATCATCTACCAAGGCGACCAAGGCCGTTTCTGTCCCATGCCCAAGCCTGAAGCCTGACTGAAATGGGTCTAGATAATCAGTTTCTTCCAAAAATGTCTCCCTCTCCGCTTTCTCCACAACATGCATAATTTTGTACACCTCGGTCCTGTCTCCCCTTCCTCACCATTTTTCCCAAGCGAAACTAACTGTCTCAGATGTTACAACCTTCCCTCATAGGGGAGTTGCTCCAGCCCCTTGACCATTTTATTTGCCCTTCTCTGGAGGCCTGTTTGCTGCTACCCCTGTCACTGCTGCTCTCTAAATGGTCATTCCCCAGGCTGCGGCCCCTGAACGTTGTCCCCCAAGATCCAGCCGTAGCTCCACCACTGGTACGTCCGCACACAAATTCACTCCTGGACACCCCCAACTTTCTTCACTTCAGCAGTAGAATATGGGGTGGAGAGTCATTTTGTTCTGGGTGTCAGCAAGTCCTTGCAAATCACCTTGAGATCTGAAAGCAGGTCTACCTTCTGCCTTCTCTACCTTCTGCCCTCCCCAATGTAGTGCTTATAATGTCAGACTAAGACCAGGGAGATCTGAATTCAAATTTCCACTCAGCCAAAGAGGTCACTTCAAACTGGTGACTTTGGACCAGCCACTCATTCTCACCCTGACCTACCTTGAAGGGTTGCTGTGAGGATTTTTAAAAATGGGTGGGGGTGGAGAAGTATGTATGTGTTGCCTGGATAGAAGGGTGGCATATAAACAAAATAAATGGATTGGGCCAACATGTGTTTAAAATACTAGAAGCAAGCTTTTGGCTCCTGCTTTTACATGTGTCCAGTTACATCATCATCTAATAAAATAACGTGATATTGTGTGTTTCTGGCTGAGACATTGGTAGCACTTTTAGAGCACTGGATTTTGAATTTTCTATATTGAATTGTCTGCCAAAGAACCCCTAAGTCCAGCTTCATGGAGCCCTTGTACGCTGCAAAGATTTGGGAGCATTATCTGGGTTGCATACCAGTTTCGTGCGGGGCTCCACTGGGCCACGCCACTGCATGTTACGCGTCGAAGGAACTTCCAGCCTTTCCCAAAACGCAGCTTGACCATCGTTGTACTGGAATGTTGTTTTTCTTCCTTGGGGGTGCTTCCAGGCAAAGGCATTTGTGGAAGAGGGCATGGCACTCAACCTCAGCACCAGTCACCAGCAAATTGAATTTGCTTGTGTGGGGGGGATCCTTATTCTAATTGCTGGTAGTCCAGACAAGCCAGAAGGGTTTCATTAAACCTAACAGCATTGGTAGGTCTGCATTCATGCCAAAGCTCATTATTTCCCATGGGCAGTCCCTATTTTTTGCTACACATCCCTGGTAAGTCACTGGCCCCGTTTGTCATTCAGGACGGCCTTTTCAAAATGTTGTTAGCATGTGTACACTTCCACTGCCACCGGTCTTCTGCTGGATTCAGATTCCTCCGTACATCGCTAAAAGTTATATTTCTGAACTGGGCAGGCAGACGTATTTTTGTCTTGAGGATGCTGTATGTCAACGAATGCACATGAACATTGCCAGCTCCAGATTTTTGAGGGCCCTTGAGCAAGGCACCCTCAACGGCTCTCCTCCTTCGGTGAGTTTACCCTCCTTCGGTGAGTTTACCTTCTCTTGACTGCAACATTTTGTTTCTGGTCCCAGTAATGGAACAGAGTTTGTGAAAAAGGAGAAATGCAGCGTGAAGAAGAGCCACCAGTAAGAGGCAACTCTTGGGGCTGGAGACGGCTCTGGCAGTGAGCCTTAGTGTGCAGTGTTACACAAGAACTTCCTTTTGCCCGTGGCTGTAAACTTCCATGGCAGGAAGCACGGCTTCAGCATTTTCACTTCCTGCTTGCCCTCTGAACCCAGGTCTATCTGGAAATACCCTCGGGGGAAATTGCTGAATGGTTTAGGCAGGGGAATCTGTTTGCTGCCTGGTCTTTCTGGAGACATCAAGTTATCTCTTAGGAATCACCACGAAGTAGGAAAAACAGTTTGGCAAGGAAGCGGGCAGCGGGGAGGAGAGAAAAACCGTAAGAAAACCACAATGCTATAAAAGGTGGGCTGGTTCGCATGTCACAATAAGCCACACTGAAAATAAACCACAGGGGGTGGGTTGTTTGATCGCTAACTCACATTATTCCCAGCAGATTAATTGGGCACTCTGCGACTTGCCGTGGCTTGTTTTCCCCCTTAATCCTTCTGCCCGCTCCCAGAATGTATCCCATGGGCCTTTGCAACACAGCCTCAGCAGCCTACAGATGTGCTCTTTAGTGGACTAAAGGGTTTTGTACATTTTTTTTTTCAACTTTGGGGAGATTTACACAAATGTAACTTTTTTTAACTTTTGAGATTTATGCAAATTCACTAAAGTACAGTAGTTAGTGCCAATTTGCGCAAAGCTCCCCAATTTTTTTTTTAAAAAAAAACAGTTTAGATTTGCTCAAAACTCCCCAAAAGTTTTTTAAAAGGTTAAATTTATGCAAATCTCCCCAAAGGTGGAAAAAAAAATTGCTGTCTAGGGAGGCGATGAAGTGGAAGAGTAAACTGACCAGCATCATTTCTTACCGATGTATTGAAGGAGGGGCAGATGACAAAGGATGATGGAGGTGGCACTAGTGAGATCGTGAGGAGTGACCAGGTTTTTCACCGCCCTTGCCAGGCAGCTCTGTAGCCGTTTCCAACAAGCCATGCTTAACCACACTGCCAGGTTCACATGCCACAACAAGCCACTCTGGAAACAAACCACCTTGAACAACCCCACAATCACCCACAGTTCTCAGGGTGGCTTGCCCATGCTTAAGAAACCTCACTGAGGAAACCGCTCCGGCTTCAGACATCATGACAAGCCACCCTGAAACAAACAAGAGTGACAACCCACCGTGGGTTGTCGTTGTGTGTGAACTAGGTTGGCATGTTTCCATCGCTGGGAGCATTTGGGCATTGCGTTCATTCTACGGCATGGATGTTGTCTTAGCGGAGCTCAACATTGGACGATTGCTTGAGATCCAGTCAGAGCAGAGAGCAATGGTCTGGAACAGGGGTGTTGAAATCGTTCAGCCAAAGGGCTGAATTCATTTTTGGAGAAGCTTGGGGGGAGGGGGGAAGATATTCCAGTGGTGACTGGGGACAAAGGCAAAAAGGCCATGTCCAGAATACTGAAAATACCTGCATCTTTTTGCTTCCAAGCTCTTCCTGCCAGTAACTAAGCCTTAGGAGAGGCATTTCAGCCTTTTAGAATAAGGGGGAAAAAACTGCACAAAACCGCCAAACAGTCGGTGGTCGGGGGAAAGGGAGTAGGGTCAGGCGGAGGGGAGATAACTGTCTGGGGTATGGGGGGCTAGATTGGGACCTCAGGCAAGCTGGATTTGACCCACAGGCCTGAGGTTCAACATCCCTGCTTTAGAACATTATGCACTTGGCTTCACCAGCTTTTATAGCTTACCTAAATCAAGAAGAGATAAATAACCAAACTTGGTTCCTCTGTCCATCAGCCTTGTGGACACCAGATCATTTCCCTCCTTTTTTTCCGATGGGATTATTTAGTAATGGTGCCTCCTGTTGGAAAGGCAATTAGCAGAGGGAAAACAGAAGGCAAAACTGAAAGAGCATTTACCAATCCCACATGCATACAGACTATCTTAGGATAACAAAGGAGACCACACTCTTTTTCAGTGATGGGGGGGAAAAAAAACAGTTTTACTCATAAGAATTCTTGCATATATCATGCAGGTACAACATAGAGTTTCAAAAAAAAGTTTGTTTAGTCCGTTTTATGTTCTATTACACCAGCAGGAGTGGGAGAACAAACACATGTGATCCCAGCAATGGTGGAAGACAGAAGGGGGGGGGGTAGGAAGGGGAGGAGCAAAAGGAAGAAATCACAGGAAGCCACACTGTAGGCTATAGAGATCCTGAGGCTCGCTGTGGCCTAAATTCCCAGGAACTAACTGCAACACTGTCCCCTTCCAGTAACTTGCAGGCGAGGTTGCAGTGCTCCCAACAGTTCCATGATCCAACTCAAGGTGGTGTGCAGAGTAGAGGTCTCCCATCCTGCCCCTGACATGATCCAGACCTGCGGAGCTTCCCCGAGGTTGTTCCAGTGTGCGTTTTCAGACCGTACCCTGGGAGAGCCGTCCTCCTGGCCGGGGCCTCAGCAATGTTTCTCCTTCGTTTTGCAGGGCCGCATCAACATGCCAGACGTGCCGGCTGAGACGGCCTATGATGTGCTCCATGACACCGAATACCGCAAGAAGTGGGACGTGAACGTCATCGAGACGCATGAGATCGCCCGCCTCTCTGACGATGCCGATGTGGGCTACTATTCGTGTGAGTGAGGATGGCCCAAAAGGTTGGGCAGACCCCGCTGGTAATCTGAGCTCCTGGCACCTGGCAAGTTGAGGGTGGGATTTGGGGCAGTGGCACTGTTAGGGTAGGACTTTGGGGGCAGAGGTCAGGGGTCCCTCTGAAGAATGAGCGAGGGCAGGGGGGCAAACACAGCAGAGCTACACATTACCATCTAAAGGGTGGGGTGGGGGTGCAACCAGTATGCCCAGAGTCTAAAGTTACCTAGCTGTGCCACTGAATTTGGTATCTAGGTCAGAATCAAACATACTCAGGTGCCTAACTAGTTTCAAATATACTCAGGTGCCTAACTAGTTTCTAGCTCCTTAAAGTTGCAACGGTAGGTTTGCAACCATGTCGCTACTAGTCATGATGGCTCTATATAGCGTCTGGATACCAGTTCCTGAGGAACATGAGTGGGAGGATGCTATTGTGCCCATATCCTCCTTGTGGGTTTCCCAGCAGCAGCTGTTTGGCCGCTGTGTAAAGAGAATGGTGGACCAGGTAGGCTTTTGGTCTCATCCAGCATGTCTCTTCTTGTATTCTTATGTCTGTGAGCAATGTTTGTTGTTGTTGTTCAGTCGTTAAGTCGTGTCCGATTCTTCGTGACCCCATGGACCATAGCACGCCAGGCCTTCCTGTCCTCCGCTCTCTCCCAGAGTGTGCTCAGGTTCATATTCATTGCATCGGTGATGCTATCTAGCCATCTCATCCTCTGCCATCCCCTTCTCCTTTTGCCTTCAGTCTTTCCCAGCATCAGGGTCTTTTCCAGAGTTTTCTCTTCGCATTAGCTCAAAAAATATTTGAGCTTCAGCTTCAGTATCTGTCCTTCCAATGAGCACTCAGGGTTGATTTCCTTTAGGATGGACTGATTTGCAGTCCAGGGGACTCGTAAGAGTCTTCTCCAGCACCACAGTTCGAAAGCATCGATTCTTCGGCCCTCAGCCTTCCTTATAGTCCAGCTCTCACAGCCATACATTACGACTGGGAAAACCATAGCTTTGATTAGACGGACCTTTGTCGGCAAGGTGATGTCTCTGCTATGCTGTCTAGGTTGGCCATAGCTTTCCTCCCAAGGAGCAAGCATCTTTTAATTTAATGGCTACAGTCACCATCTGCGGTGATCTTGGAGCCCAAGAAAGTAAAATCTGTCACTGCTTCCATTTCTTCCCCTTCTATATGCCAGGAAGTGATAGGGCCAGATGCCATGATCTTAGTTTTTTTAATGTTGAGTTTCAAACCAGCTTTTGCACTCTCCACTTTCACCCTCAACAAGAGGCTCTTGAGATCCTCTTCGCTTTCTGCCATTAGGGTGGTATCGTCGACGTATCTGAGGTTGTTGATAATTCTCCCAGCAATCTTAATTCCGACCTGTGATTCATCCAACCCGGTGTTTCTCATGATGTACTCTGCATATAAGTTAAATAAGTAGGGCGACAATATGAAGCCTTGTCGTACTCCTTTCCCAATTTTGAACCAATTGGTTGTTCCATGTCCGGTTCTTACTATTGCTTCTTGACCCTCGTACAGGTTTCTCAGGAGACAGGTAAGGTGGTCTGGTACTCCCATCTCTTTCAGAATTTGCCACAGTTTGTTGTGATCCACACAATCAAAGGCTTTAGTGTAGTCAATGAAGCAGAAATAGACGTTTGTCTGGAATTCTCTTGCTTTCTCCATGATCCAGCAAATGTTGGCGATTTGGTCTCTAGTTCCTCTGCCTCTTCGAAACCCAGCTTGTACTTCCGGTAGTTCTCGATTCACATACTGCTGAAGCCTAACTTGTAGGATTTTGAGCATCACCTTGCTGGCATGTGAAATGAGTGCAATTGTATGGTAGTTTGAACACTCTTTAGCATTGCCCTTCTTTGGAATTGGAATGTAAACTGACCTTTTCCAGTCTTGTGGCCACTGTTGAGTGTTCCAAATGTGTTGGCATATTGAGTGCAGCACTTTAACAGCATCATCTTTCAGGATTTTAAATAGCTCAGCTGAAATACTGTCATCTCCACTAGCTTTGTTGTTAGTAATGCTTCCTAAGGCCCACTTGACTTCACTCTCTAGGATATCCGGCTCAAGTTCAGTGACCGCACTATCATGGCTATCAGGGACATTCAGATCTTTCCTGTATAGTTCTTCTGTGTATTCTTTCCACCTCTTCTTAATCTCATCTGCTTCTGTTAGGTCCCTGCCTTCTTTGTCCTTTATCATGCCCGTCTTTGCACAAAACGTTCCCTTGAGATCTCCGATTTTCTTGAAAAGATCTCTAGTCTTTCCCATTCTATTGTTTTCCTTGATTTCTTTGCATTGTTCATTTAAGAAGGCCTTCTTGTCTCTCCTTACTATTCTCTGGAACTCTGCATTCAGTTGGATATATCTTCCCCCTTCTCCCTTGCTTTTCACTTTCCTTCTTTCCTCAGCTACTTGTAAAGCCTCATCAGACAGCCAGTTTGCTTTCTTTCATTTCTTTTTCTTTGGGATGGATTTCGTTGCTGCCTCCTGAACAATGTTACGGACCTCCGTCCATAGTTCCTCAGGCACTCTGTCTATCAGGTCTAATCCCTGAAATCTATTCCTCACCTCCACTGTATATTTATAAGGGGTATGATTTAGGTCATACCTGTATGGTTTAGTGGTTTTCCCTACGTTCTTCAATTTAAGCCAAAATTTTGCACTAAGAAGCTCATGATCCGAGCCACAGTCAGCTCCAGGTCTTGTTTTGACTGACTGTATAGAGCTTCTCCATCTTTGGCTGCAAAGTACATAATCTGATTTCGATATCGACCATCTGGTGATGTCCATGTGTAGAGTCACCTCTTGTGCTGTTGGAAAAGAGTGCTTGCTAGGATCAGCGTGTTCTCTTGGCAAAACTCGATTAGCCTTTGCCCTGCTTCATTTTGTACACCAAGGCCATGCCTGCCTGTTATCCCGGTGATTTCTTGACTTCCCACTTTAGCATTCCAATCCCCTATGATTTAAAGGACATCTTTTTTTGGTGTTAGTTCTAGAAGGTGTTGTAGGTCTTCATAGAACCGATCAACCTCAGCTTCTTCGGCCTCAGTGGTTGGGGCATAGACTTGAATTACTGTGATGTTGAATGATTTGCCTTGGATTCGTACTGAGATCATTCTGTCGTTTTTGAGATTGTACCCCAGTACTGCTTTTCCTACCCTTTTGTTGACTATGAGTGCTACTCCATTTCTTCTAAGGGATTCTTGCCCACAGTAGTAGATATAATGCTCACCTGAATTAAATTCACCCATGCCTGTCCATTTTAGTTCACTGATTCCCAAGATGTTGATGTTCAATCTTGCCATCTCATGTTTGACCACCTCCAGCTTACCTTGATTCATTGACCTGACATTCCAGGTTCCTAAACAATATTGTTCTTTACAGCATCGGATTTTCTTTTCACCGCCAGACACATCCACAGCTGAGTGTCCTTTTGGCTTTGGCCCAGCCGCTTCACTCTTTCTGGCGCTACTTGGAAATTCCCTCTACTCTTCCCCAGTAGTATATTGGACACCTTCCGATCTGAGGGGCTCATCTTCTGGCGTCATCTCTTTTAGCCTTGTTATACATTCCATGGGGTTTTCTTGGCAAGAATACTGGAGTGGGTTGCCATTTCCTTCTCCAGTGGACCACATTTTGTCAGAATTCTCCACCATGACCTATCCGTCTTGGGTGTCCCTGCACGGCATAGCTTATGGCTTCACTGAGTTACACAAGCCCCTTCGCCACAACAAGGCAGTGATTCATGAAGGGGGAGCAATGTTTGACAACACTTCAAACCACACGTAGGACAAGCAGGAATTTGAGTAGTCAGGGACCTTTGTGATCTGCGTGGCTTCTTATCGCTTGCCCATGGCTAGCAGAAGGAATTACGCCAATTTTATTAAGCAGAGCACAGGTTTTGATGTTGCTTTATGCCCTGCCGTTCCATTCCATATTTTTGCCTGTTTTTCTTGCTTTATGAATGATAGCCCAGGCCTCCTTCAGGGGTGGGGATGTTTCAGAACAAAGTTTGATATTGCTTACAGAATGCTGAGAATCTCCGTTTTTGTATAAACAAAGTTTCTAGCCCCTAGAGCTGTGAAGACAGGCTTGAAAAAATGTGTGGGAGATGGGTTTCAGCACACCACGAAGCTTTTTGACCCTTTCCATAATAAGCAGGAGTGGAAAAGAGCCAGTGTGGTGTAGTGGTTAGAGTGATGGGCTTGGACCATGCAGACCCGAGTTCAAATCACCACCTAACCACGAAGCTCACTGCATGACCTTGGGCCAGTTACTATCCTTCACCCTTATCCTACCCCACAGGGTTGTTGTGAGGATACAATGGCGACTGGTGGGGGGAAGGGGAAGAATTACGTACTCCACCCTGAATTCCTAGGAGGAAGGGTAAATACAATAAATACAATAAGTCCTGCAGAACAACACTTATATGTAGATTTTACATTTAATCCCCATCTCTAGACATGATGTTAAGGCAACTTTTCTTTCCTTCTTGGCTAGGGAAGTGCCCCAAACCTTTAAAGAACAGAGATGTCGTGACATTGAGGTCCTGGCGAATTCTGGATAACTCTTACATTATCCTCAACTTCTCTGTTAAGCACCCGGTGAGTGAGTAAGGCGTGGGCGTGAAGGAGCTGACCTCTTGTGTGGGTGACTTAGACCCATGGAGAGAATTGAATCACAGACCTGCTCTAGGATTTTAACATGGAAGTCTCCTATATACAAAACGGAATCTCTCCCCCATCCTCTGTAGGTGGGTACAATGCCCGTAGTGCTTATTGGTATGGCTGAGCAGAGATCCTTCCCGTGGCTGGCCCATATATGGTCAAAAGTTGGCAGCCTTGCCTTTGGGTCAAAGCCAGGGGTGTAGAACCTCAGGTCCAAATCTGCTCTCCTCCCCCCCACCCAGGTTCCCCAGATGGCATGTCACCTTCCCCCGGTCCCACCTCCTTTCCCTGAATCATTTGCTGGTTTCCCGACTTCTGTGCAGTTTTCCCCTCCATTCTGAAAGGTTGCAGCACTTTCCCGATGGCGTAGTCACTGTCAGTATGAGCTTTAAGCTTCATTGGCTGGTCTTTGGGGCCTTTTGCCCCACCCCCATTTTCCCTTTGGCCCTGCCCACCACTGGAATGCGGCCCCTGAGACCTTCTCCGAGATGGAATTTGGCCTCGGGCCAATGGAGTTCGACAGCCCTGGCCTAGGTGCACAAAGTCAGCTCACTTGCTTCGTTGTCCACATCCGCACTCAGCTGCTGGTTTGTTTGGCTTTCCCCCATGCAGAAGTATCCTCCGCGCAAGGACCTGGTGCGGGCCGTGTCGCTCTCGGCCGGGTACTTGGTCCAGCCAACTGGACCCAGCAGCTGCAGTTTGACTTACCTGGCCCAGGTCGACCCTAAAGGTAAGTGCACTTCCTACAGACAAAGTTAGGGTGGCCAGGTGTCCTACTGTGCAGAGGACAGTCCTGTGTTTGAAGGGCTGCCTTGTCCAAGTCTGGTTTAAAGAGAAAGAACCATCAGAAGGGAGAGCAGCAGGGGCCTTGAGGCCGCCCATCCACAGCACCTGGACAGCGGGCTGTGCACACAGGTCAGTCTTCCCCGCTATGGTGAGTTGTGTTATATTTCTATTTAAATTATAGCTATTTCTAAATTTGCATATATATATATATATATATATATATATATATACATACATACATACACACACACACACACACACATACACACGTGCGCGCACGCACACACACACACAGACTGGCCCAAAAGTAGGTATACAGTTGTTTAGAATGTTGATGGGAGGGGGAGAGAATGTGGGAGTAGAAGATGTGTGGGTGGAGTCAGAATGACAGGGAGTGACGGTTAAATCAGTTAAGTGTAGAGAGTGAGGGGAGTGAGGCCCTTAAGTAGGTATACAATTGTTTAGTTTTTTAGTTACTTTTTTTACTGATATTGTGAATGATGGCAGTGAACTTGAGTCAAGAATAAAGAAAGTGGATTCTAAAACAGTACTGGAAGACTCAAATTCTCTCCCCCTCCCATCAACACTCTAAACAACTGTATACCTACTTTTGGGCCACCCTGTGTGTGTGTGTGTGTGTGTGTGTGTGTTAGCATATGCAAATGTTATGCAAATTGGTATCCAGTGGGGTGGGATGCATAAGCTCCCACCCTAAGACAAATACAGGCTCTGAAGAGTTGGACTGGGATCATATTGGTCACTTAGTCCTAATTAGGCTCTACATTTTTGGGGCCCTCTTGCTGCAAATGCTGACGTGTTTTATTTGCCTGGGGGACATTGGTTTGCACTTAGAGCTGAAGGGGAGGCTGAAACTCTCAAACAAATCTTCAAAATCCTATTATTATTATTATTATTATTATTATTATTATTATTATTATTATTATTACTGAGAATTGATAGGAAGAAAAGTAAATTGGTGGCCAGTCTTAGTGGGAAAATACAGCTGTTGTGTAGGTCAGAGCTGGAGATATGAAGGCAATTAGCAGACTGGTCGCTCATCAAATTTTGACTTGACTGCGATTAGGAGGACCAAAGCCAGACTTAGGTGGGCCCTTGGCATAGTGCTGCAAATGGCCCTCAGCCACCATCATCCTGATACTTCTGCTGGCACTCACTGCCCCTGCCCCCAAGCCTTGCCACAGTACTGCTGCTGCTGCATTAGCTGCTTGGCTTTTCCGTGGCACTGGGCAGCCACCGTTATCTCCCACAACGTGATGCCTGCAGCCCGATTGCATTGTGGGAGATAAAAACACGGCAGGCGCTGATCACAGCCAAGCAGCCTCTTGGCTCCCAGTCCATTGCCACACCGCCACCACCGGGTATGCCCACTGAGGGTAAGGGGGATGGCTGCCACAGAGCCAGCACCTGCTCTATAGGGTGCATAAGACAGGGGCAGTGCTGGGGGGGGGAGGCAAGGTGTCAGACCCAGGGGACCCCAGCATCTGCCCAAGCATATCAGGTGCTGATCCACCTTTGGCTTGATTTATATATTTAGACATATTTTATTTTATTTTGGATGTTCGAATTTCGTATGCCCTTCATTCTCCTTTTCTTTTTTCCCATTTCATTCTTTTCTTTTTTCTGTTTCATTCTTCCTCCTCCATTTATTCCTCATCTTCCTCTTCTTCCTCCCCCGTTTCATTTTTCTTCCTCCTCCTCCTTTCTCCTGTTGCAATATTTTAAATCCCCGCCCCCACAACCCTCCTCATAAACTACCTTAACTCCCTTTTTAAAAAAAAAAGTAAGCTAATTTTCCCTCTCTCCCATCTCTCTCCTAAACTAGGATCACTGCCGAAATGGGTTGTGAATAAAGCTTCTCAGTTCCTGGCACCAAAGGTGAGTAACCCCTCCTCTGCTCAGGTGAATTGGCTCCTGTTGTGAGTGGCATCAGTTCACCTGGCACAGTATTGATCTCAGTGGGATGGATTTGCAAAGGGACAACAGCCATCTTTATCTGTCCACAGGATTATCCTGTGTTGTAGGTTATGAGCAGGTGTTGCATAGTGACAAATAGACTAAGGGCACAATCCTATGGCTGCTAATCAGTGGCTAGATGGCCATAGGATAGGTCGGTTCCCCACCCCCTCCTGCACCGCCTTTCAGGAGTACTAAGCCCAAAAGAGATCTGGTGCTTTGATTAATGAAAGCTTATATGTGTGGATAGTAAAATATATATCGTTGCTTAATCAAGAAAAAGTACCTTGGACTGTTATTAATTAGACTTGAGATGCAGCAGAATCTGCTGTTAAATAACGACCAAATGTGAATTGCTGAACCACAGTTTCTGACAGGTTTAAGGCAGAATAGCTGCTTAAGGCTGCAGTCCTATACCCACTTATAAGGGAGTAAGCCACATCAAGTCAATGGAACTGACTGAATAGGCATGGATAAGATTTCACTGTAAATCCTTGTGCCCCCTTGAAGGTTCCAAGTTGAATTTAAGAATGGGCTGAAAAATCTGCCCTTCCAGAACCAGGGACAATAAAACTCCAGCAAAAGTTCTATACCAGTAACAAGATTGTTGACCATACTTTGATTATCAAAAGGCCTTTTTTCTGCCTGGTGTCAATACTGCTTCCCATTTTTATGGGTGATTTAGCAAAATGACGATTAGAGCAAGATACGAAGTTTGTAAAAAGTTGCAGGGTCACAGAACTGTCAGTTGGTTAAGATTTGGAGACAAATTGCAAGACCACTCTGAGTCTTGTGAATGCTTTCTTATTCCCCTTATTCCCCAGGTGATGAAGAAGATGCACAAAGCCTGCTTGAAATACCCCTCCTGGAAGCAGGAACATAGCTTGGACACAAAGCCGTGGCTGTTCCCTGAGCAAAACCAGCTACCTACCATGGCCCTCTCTGACCTCTGCCTCCAACATGCGTCCTCTCTGGAGAACATAGACGAGAGTGGCTTAATGGAAGCCAAGGAAGAGAAGGGCGACACCAGCGGCTCAGAGAACTGATGCCACGTTAGCTCCCTCTCGCTTTGATGTCTCTGCCGTGGTTTGATGTTGTACCTTTCCCAGTTGGTTTTACAATAAATGGTGGAAAATTATGCGTTTGTTTTCTTTTGTGGCTAGCCACTGGGGTTCTTTTCTCCCAAGCATCCATTCCAAGCTTGTATGTATGTATTTATTCATTTTTTAAATATTAACTTTCATATACCACCTGATTTGGTAAAAAGCCATCAAGGTGGTATACAGTAATAATTTTTTAAAAAACAAGAACATTAAAAACTGTAAAGCAGCTTTCTCCAACCTGGTGCCCTCCAAAGCGTTTGGGCCGATACTTCCCGGCCTTCCCGGGAACAAATTATATGGAAGTTTGGGAAGGCTGCAGTAAGATGTTAAAACTACATAATTTGAAAGGCTAAATCAAATGCCAGTAGAGGCTGGGGCCTCTGCTTTCAACGGGGCTGTGAATCCATTCTGGGTTTCAGCCAGAACTCTAAAGGGGCTACCCAAGATGCTGACCTCTGTCCCCAAAATAGGTTTAGCACCTGTCAAGATTCTCTTAGCCCCCACTTAACTTCAGTGCCCAAACATACACAGATGAGAGGCTTCAGTCTACAGCTTTTAATCTATTACTTCACAGGGTGATAGAGATGCAAATTCTCAGAGAAACTCTCCATCTACAAAGGAATGCCTTCAGGGGATCTAAATGGAATTTACGAGAGTTGCCCACCATTTGAAGAGGGGGGCGGTCTCACTAGCCTAACTTAAGGTGAGGAGGTCCCTCTCTTCTTGTGAGGCCTCGAAGCGCAGCTTCTCACATAAGGCCAATCAGGTAGACCATCTAAGTTCCTCCCCTGCCTTCTCTCTCTTTGCTCTGCACCTGGCATCTATTAGGTCAACTTCCTGTTTGCTGCCTCTCACAGGGGGGGTGAGGAGGGACCTTCAAGCTCAGCCATTTGTACATTTCTCACCTGAGATGCCAGCCTACTCATACCTGGACTAGCCTGGGAAAACACCTCCCCATGTCTGATGGTTCTCCTTCAGATTCTGAACTGCTATCCCACTCCCTGCACTCAGAAACACCCCTGGCATCACCTTGGATAGCTCCTTTAGAGTTCTGGCTGGTTCTGACTGAAACCCAGACTGGATTCACCGCTCCACCAAAATCAGGGCCATGAGCCTCCCCTGCTAAAAGCCAAGAGAACGGGGGCCAATCGCAATTCTTGGTCTGGGGCACATTCCACAACTTGGGAGCAACACAGGAGAAAGCCTGGCAAAAGGTGCTCTATGGGCATTATTGCCCTTGAGAGAGCCTCTCCCGCAGATCTTAATAACTGGACAGGTTCATAATAAGGCAGGTGGTCCCTTCTATCAGAAATGTGTTGTGCTGCAACTCCCATCATCCTCAGCTGGCATGCCCCATTGGATGTGTTGCTGGGGAACCTGTGCTGGAGGGTGCTGCTGTGTTTATGCCCCGCTTGTGGGTCAAGAGCTGGTTGGACACCGTGTGAACAGAATACTGGACTAGATGGACCTTTGGTCTGATCCAGCACAGCTCTTCTTATATTGTTATGTATGCTAGCTGGGAATGACAAGAGTTGTAGTCCAATACATCTGAAGGGGGTACCAGGTTGGGGAGTACAATTTAAATTGGGCACAATTTAAAAGATAACTTGTTTATAAATATATAAATAGTGTTCTAAAACAACTCCATATTTAAACGCTGGCGTGTATTTCAGTGCCTTGCTGGATTTATCAGTGGTCTTTAAGAATGCATTCTGATCCATGCCTACCCAGATGTAAGCCCCATTGAGTTTAATGGGGCTTATTCCCATAGATGGATAGATAGATTTATTCATGTCCTCTGCTGGTGCAACATAGCCTTGTAATGAATTCAGATTTCTGGGCTTTTAAAATAAATCACACAAAATAGGTCTGTAGTTGGATCCCCCCCCCCCCCCCGGCCATATGATATTACATCCGTACCCTTTCTTTGTGTGGCTTTCCCTTGAAATGGATGGGATTTACTTGTGGGTAAATATTCTGAATGGAATCGCTGTTCTTCAGTGTTAAAAGAGATGACCATCTTCTGTACGCGTGATTGCTTGCTAATGTAAACTGCCCAGAGAGCTTTGGCTATGGGGCAGTATAGAAATTATTATTATTATTATTATTATTATTATTATTATTATTATTATTATTAATTCTTATTATTATTAACAACAACAATAACAACATGAACTGATGGTTAGCTGATGCAGGGCTGGCTTCAGGTTTGAGGCCAGGCCAGGCCTAGTGCCCTCTAACACCCCCCCCCCCACACACACACACACACACTGTATATTAGTGCACTCTCCCCCAGTTGCTAGCAGTGGTAGGCAGTCCCTGCAGTCTCCTGCATATTCTGCTATTGCCATATGCTGATGATGTATGCTGGTTTCATTGTCCAGAATAGGCCTGAAATGCTTACTGCCTGCATCGGGGGCCTGTCGCACGAAGAACAGCTTGATTATAAAGTAAGAGTTGATGGGCCTAGTATTTATGGAAAACCAGAAAAGGTACAAAAGGGACTTTCCATGGTGATGAAACAGAACAACCTACTGATATCAACTACTTAGGCGTTAAAATGCAAAATGTAATTTCCTGGTCTGAAGAATGAAAGCCAGCATTTGATTCAGTTTATTGTGGTGGATAGCCCATCTCCAGGTTGTTACTTTTACACATTCAAGTGTTATAAAGCCAAGTTTGGGGCTCGACATACCTTTGGTATCCCCCTATGGATTTTTGGTTTTAACTCTCGAATGGTTTCAATCGTGCGTCCTTAAAAGGGTTTTGGCTGTACCACCCTCTGTGGCTTTATATTAGGAAGTGGGTGTGCGATTGGTTGAATGCAAAGCCTGGATAAATGCCCTAAAATCAGGGCTGGTGTCAAAAGTAGGCATGGTTGGGCCCCTGCCAATGGCCCACACCCCAGCAGGGGCCCACTGACAAGACTCCCTAGACATTCTCACCATTATAACCTGCTTGCTCACCTGCATCTCGTTCTTGCCCAGACAACAGTGGTGGTGGTGAGGAGGAGGAGCAGATGCCACGGCCTGCTTGCCCACCAGCTCTCTTCCTGTCAAGCAAGCGTTCGCTATGATGAGAAAGACGAGGAGAAGCAATAGCAACTGGTGACAACGGTGGCAAGACGTTAGACCCCCTGAGGGAGGGGGCCCATGGAGGGTGTCTTGCCCAAGGGCCCTGCCCGAAATGGGGGCTACATCTGTATTTTCTCCTGCTCCCTTTTGTTACATTCATTTATCATTCTCCGATTCCTTTGACAGTCGGTGGATGTGGGTGATGAAAAAGAATATCTGTCAGCTGGGTGTCACTTTGGATAGCTATGGCCTAAAGAAGTCTCAGCTATCTATTATGCCGAGGTTAAAAGACCTAGATATACAACATTTGAGAACTGGAGCTGATGAGTCTTGTTCTCTGCTATCCTTAAGTAACCTTCCAAATTAAGGAAGTGCCGGCCCCTGTACTTGCATACATGAGCTGTTTTCAAATACAGGGGAACATTTATCCTCGCTTGCTGTAATGTGCTGCCCTCTGCTTTGCTAACTGGGTGATTCAATAAGATTCCACTCAGCAACCAACTATGTCCTTGTGGAGGAGAAATTGAGCCTCTTGGCCAGGTTCTCTCATTCTGCAATTTGTACAGGGAGCCCAGAGAGAGCTTGATTTTCCCTTTACTAAGAACTCTACCTGGAAGAGCCATTGAAACTTTGGTAGCTTTCTGTTTAAGGCATGACTCTGTCCATATTAGCGAAGAGGGTAGCTAAATTCTTTTTGCCTTTGTGAAGGTTTGAGGCCTACAGAGGCAAGGACAAGAAAAAGGTCAGGCCTAGAGGCCTGGAGTTTTTGTTGGGAGGGGGTATCCCTGAGAGAAGTAGTTTCATTTCCCCAGTTAAGTTTCATTTCTTAAGGTTTGAGACAGTACTTTCGGTTGTGAGGGAGGAGGGTGTATAAGAGAGCGAGAGAGCCAGTAAGAGAGAGTTGGGGAGACCAGAGCCTGAAGAGAGAGCAGGAAGAAGCAGCCTAGAGAAGTCTAAGTAGATGATCAGGGGACTGGAAACAAAGCCCTGCGAAGAGAGACTGAAAGAACTGGGCATGTTTAGCCTTGGGAAGAGAAGACTGAGGGGAGATATGATAGCACTCTTCAAGTACTTGAAAGGTTGTCACAGAGAAGAAGGCCAGGATCTCTTCTTGATCATCCCAGAGTGCAGGACACAGAATAATGGGCTCAAGTTACAGGAAGCCAGATTCCGGCTGAACATCAGGAAAAACTTCCTGACTGTAAGAGCAATACGACAATGGAACCAATTACCTGGGGAGGTGGTGGGCTCTCCCACACTGGAGGCCTTCAAGATGAGGCTGGACAGCCATTTGTCAGGGATGCTCTGACTTGGATTCCTGCACTGAGCAGGGGGTCGGACTCGATGGCCTTGTAGGCCCCTTCCAACCCTACTATTCTATGATTCTAGAGCTAGGGTAAAAGAAACTTGTGTTTTGCAACTTTATTTCCTCTTAATGCCTTTTGTATCACTCAGCTGTATGGTGTAAATACTTGTAGTTGTGATTTGCTTGCTTTAATTTACCAGTAAACTATGGTGGTTAAAACCCAGGTGTCTAGAGTGTCAATCACCCCACATCTACAGCCTAAACCCCACATTATTGGGAAGGGGAAGTTTAAAAAAAGGAAGGTGGGACTCTTAAGGAGGCAAGAGATCCTTAAGGAGTTGATCAGGGGGTCCAGGTCGTAAGGGGAACCCTGACAGCCTTCAATACAAATTATGAAGAACTAGGGTAGCTGTTTGGCCATGTGTCCTACTTCACAGAGGACAGTCCTCTATTTCAAGAGGTGCCAGAGGGCAGACCTCTATTGGAAGGTGTCCTCTGTTGGAAGGGCTGCCCAGTCCAAGTCTGGTTTAAAGAAGATGAACCCTAAGAACGGGAAAACAACAGAAGCCTTGAAGTTGACCATCAATGGTTAGCACCTGGACAGATGGAGGAGGCACACAGGTCACCTGCTCATTCTTCCCCTCTATTGTATTTCTATTTAAATGATAGTCATTATTTCTGAATTTGTATCTACATATATAAATTACTGTATACAAATGTTATGCAAATAGGTGTCCCCTTTTTTTGGTGATACATTTCCTCTTTTTTGGTTACTCATATGTGGCCACCCTAGGAAGAACTCCCTTTTGACTCCCCTGTGATGCGTGTCCTTATTATATATTAACTTCTTATATTAGCATTTATCTGTTGTGTTGTATTAATTCCTATTGGTCTGTGAGCACAATAGGACATTCATTCATTCACTGCAAGCTTTGCTGGGTGGTGCAAACTGCCCGCTGTTTTAATTACCCACAATGCCCCCAGTGTAGTGTTGCCCTGAGGCATTATGGATCATTGAAATGGCAGTTCCCAGGGGGTGCTGCCATTTCAATTTTCCCCAGAGCCCCAGAGCAGTGCTATATCCGGGGCATTCTGGCTAATTAAAATGGGTGGCTTACATAGCCACCTGGTGCAGTGAACCCGGGGCCAGCATCAGCGGTGGGCCCTGTCAGAGCAATGGGACCCAACAGCTGCTCAAAGATTCCGGGTGCCGACACTGGCCCTGAGTTGATGTCTTTAGAGATTGCTGATATTATTTTGCAATGACATTTGGTGGATGAGAGGCACATAACAGAAGAACATAGCATAAGAAGAACCATGCTGGATCAACCAAGAGTCCATCTTAGTCCACCATTCTGTCTACACAGTGGCCAACCAGGTACCTGTGGGAAACCCATAAATGGGACATGAGTGCAACAGCACCCTCCTGCCCATGTTCCCCAGCATCTGGTATGCAGAGACATACTGGTTATTTCAATGTGTTGGTTCCTGATGGCTTCTGAGCTACCTAGCTGGCTACACGGCCTGTAAATTTGCAGGCGGTGGTGGGGTGTGCTGGTAGAGTGCCCCATCATGCCCTGCGAAAAACGTGGAAACACGAATACATTGCATTTCCACTTTTTTGGCAATGCATACCTACCTGGCCACCCTACCAAAAGGAGGACAGGAGACGACACATAATTTCCACATGCTAATTTATATGTACAGATGCAAGTTTAGAAATAATAACCATAGTTTAAATAAAAATACAATACATCTCAATACAATACCATACATCAGTACAATACCAAAACAATGCAATGCAGTACTAATGGGGAAGGTTGTGACTAGGTGACTTGTATGTCTGCTATTTAGTTTGCTGTCCAGGACCTAAGTGCTTTTGGGCCCCATCAAGGCCCTTTATCTTTAAACCGGACTTGGACTGGACAGCCCTTCAAACAGACAACACTTTCCGACTGTCCTCTGAGAGCGCTCCCTATACTCTTCCATAAAGTAGGGCACGTGGCCACCTAGGTGCTGGAGAAGCAGATGGTAGTTACAGCGTAGTCAGGGAAGAATAGAGTTTTGCAACTGGCTGGAAAAAAAGGTGGGTAGGGGGCTCCAAGTGGATGCTGTTTGCTTTTGGGGGAACTGATGCTACTTCGAAGATTCACTTTGCCTGGATACTTGCCTGCTCTCTCACCCTCGGCACGTATATTTTGCAGATGAGCAGATTGCAAAAGAGACTGCAAATCTCCAGAATGCCCACTTCTCAAGGAAACGTCCCTTGCGGTGGCTGCCTCAGGAAAATCCTTATTGCTAGGGGAAGTGGGAATGCTACATTTGCAATTGGAATAAAGCTGGGACTATCCACTTTGGGGAACCATTGCCTTGATTTCATATTAGGGGCCGCAGTGGCTTAGTGGTTAAGACGCTGAACTGCAGACTGGAAAGTCGACAGGACAGCAGTTTGAGACCCGAGTGCCGCGTGACGGAGTGAGCTCCCGTCTTCAGTCCCAGCTCCTGCCAACCTAGCAGTTCGAAAGCAAGGAATTGCAAGTAGATAAATAGGCACCGCTTCGGCGGGAAAGGTAACAGCGTTCCGTGCACCTCGGTGTTCAGTCATGCCGGCCACATGCCCACGGAAGTGTCTTCGGACAGCACTGGCTCTTCGGCTTAGAAATGGAGATGACCACCACACCCTAGAGTCGGACACGACTGATTGGGGACACCTTTACCTTTTTATCCACTTTGGGGAACCATTGCCTTGATTTCCTACTAGGGTGGCCACTTATGAACACATACCCCGCCCCCCTCAAAAGAGGACGTGTATCACCAAAAAATTGCCAAAGAAAAAGAAGGCAAAGCATCACCAGGAAAGAGGGCAAAAGAAGATACAAATTTGCCTAAAATTTGCATGTGCTAATGTATATGTATAGATGCAAATTTAGAATTACTATAGTTTAAGTAGACAGATTGTGCATCTCATCATAGTGTGGCAGACTGCTGTCCAGGTGCTGCTAACCGTTGATCAGCAAGAGTTCTTGGGGCGGTGGGGGTTAATCGTTAAACTAGAATTGGACAGGACAGCCCTTCCAGTAGAGGACTGTCCTCTGTAAAAGAGGACACATGGTCACCCTGGTTTTTTTTGCAGTCTCGCAGAACTTGGATATGTGACAAACTGTCAGTTGTAACAAAAGAGGCCTTACAGAAAGAGGTGCCCCAGATCAGAGACGCATTTTCTTATTTAGTGTACCGCAAAGGTGTTTGGACAGGCCAGGTTAATGATCAAATAAATGAAAGGCTAAGCGAAAGAGGCCTCCCACCTATTGAACGGATGATCATGTGGCCTCCTGACTAACAGATTAAAAATGAACTCGGCCAAAATCTTTCCACACCATGGCATCTGTTGCAGAGAAGCCCTGGGCAGCGAGGCGGAGGGGAAACCTCTCCCGCCGAGTCCACAGTGCGGTACTCATGCTTGCTTAAGGTACGCTGGAAAAATTTAATTGATCGGGGCCCTCTAATTAGATTTGCAGTATCAAACTGCCACGCAGACCTCCCAGGTAACGGCGGATGCTCTCCACTTTAGTTGATAGATTAAGGAGGAAAGAAGAGGCAGGCCCCGCTGTTTAATGGTCCCTGTTTAAACGGCTGTGGATGTGGATGGATGGACGGCTCTAAAATGCTGCCTTATTTGTCACGCTCCAAAGGGGCTGGGAGGAGAAGCTCTCAAAAGATCAAACTTTCCCAACCGTTTCCCCTGGGAGATGTGGCACTTAACCAGGTTTTAATGCAATGCTGCTGCTCTAGCTAAGTGAAGGGATGTGGGCCTTTCTCCATGTTCTTTTTTTAATGGCTATGCTACAGATGTTGTCAATGAGCCAGTTGCTTGTGAGATTCTGTGGAAAACCCAGCTGCACCTCTAACAGGATTCTTGGTGGTCTGTGAATTCGTTGAGGGATCTGGCAGACATTTTGCAAGCAGGTAAGATGTTTCTCAACACGCGGGTTTCTGCTTGTTAATTTAAACAATACATCTTTGTACTTACTATCTTGGATCCAAGATCTGCCTACCACAAGAGGAAGGGACCTTTGGGGAGAGGAAGGGCTCTGCTCATGAAAGGCTCTTCTGCCTAATTTTAGGGAATCCCCACTCCACTCCACCCAGCACCACACCTCAATCCCATTCAGCAGGGTCTTCTGACTCTCTGTGTAACATTTTCAGGGGGCTGGAGGGGCAGCCCTGGGGAAGAGGGCGTGGGAAAGTCTACTTCTGTCAGCACAGTTGTTTAGCATCAATCCGGATCCAACCGTTTTTTCCCATCACCCATCAGATGCAGATGTGAGCATAATGTACAGTAAAATCACTAAAATGGTCATATGCACAAGCTTACTGGCTTAACAAGGAGTCGAATACCCACACTGTGATAAGATGCTACTTGGTAAATGTTTGTGTCTGTCCACAGTAGTGCCCACATGAGACTTCCCAGCTTTTCCACTAGTCCTTGGGAAAGATCTGAAGGCACATGATATAGCAACCTTGCTGAAGCTAACTAAGATCTGCTCAGTGCCTGGATGGAAGACTACCCAGAAATATTTAAAACACGACAAGGGTGAAATCTTTTATTTATATCTCACTTTTTTTCCATCATGGAAGGTGGGATATAAATAAAAGATTCCACCCTTGTTGTGCTTTTAATTATCGATTTTACTGATTATTTATTTTACTGTTACTACTGACTGACCTCTGTGGGCTCTTAATCTGACTTTCAAGTATGCAAATCAAATTTCTTTCTGTTTTCTTGCTTCCAACAGAAACAGAGGGATCTCCTTTTAGCTCCATTCCAGCAATAACTTCAAAGGTCAAGTAATGTTGCAGGTCTACATCTCCAAGTTCTACAGGCAATTGATTTGGGCAAGCGGACCTCAATCTTGGGGGGCAGGGGGGAAATGAAGCTGTACTTGTCCATAGGGAGTTCTTAGGAACGTTTGGAAACTTCCAGTCAAAGCATAGATGGTTCACAAGAGGAAATAGATCCATGTCATCTCTTGGTTAGAAGACATTGACATCAACCAGAAATGGTTTCCTTTTCATTTAACGGTTCTGTTGGAAATGATACAGACTATTATGAAGAGCCTTCCTTTTCTTTGTTTGACATTCCTGTCTTGGTGCCAGTGACAATCATTTGTATCCTCTTGTTTTTCTTGGGCATTGCCGGAAATGTGACCATCATATTAATTTTTAAGCGATACAAGGTGATGCGGACAACAGTTAATATGTATTTATCTAGTATGGCCTTGTCTGATAGTCTGATCTTCCTTGGCCTGCCTTCCGATTTGTACAGGATCTGGAAATATAGGCCATATATCTTTGGCAATTTTCTCTGCAAGTTTATTGTCTACCTCAGTGAAACCTGCACCTACTGCACAATACTCCATATAACCACCTTGAGCGTCGAAAGATATTTTGCGATTTGTTTTCCTTTGAAGGCTAAAACGACCATCACTAAAAGCCGGGTCAAAGGCATCATTCTTCTAATATGGCTTTGTTCTTTAGTGACCGCCCTCCCGATCCTCTTTCTCTTTGGCGTCGAACACCGCAATGGAAGCCTACCAGAGGAAACAAATGAATGCAAATACATAGAGCAAGCAGCCCGTTCAGGGCTTCTCGAAACTATGACATGGCTTTCCACCCTTTACTTTTTCCTACCTGTGTTTTGCTTGGTACTCCTCTATGGGCTGATATGTAGAAAGCTCTGGAGAACTGCACACAAACTGGAGGGGCAGCATGCTGCAACTAGAGAGAAGCACCACCAGCAAACAGTCAAAATGCTAGGTAAGTGGCAACCAGCTTTGACCATCTGCATCGGAGAGGAAGGGAAGGATGAAAATTTGGGAAGGGAAGTTTAACACAACATGAACAGCCTTAAGAGTGATATGTTTTGCTTCACAATTAAGGGGCACTCCAACAGAAGGGGCAACCTGACATGTTCCCAATATATTAAGGGGCAATCCGACATGTTCCCAATGACATTAAGGGGCAATCCGACATGTTCCCAATGACATTAAGGGGAAATCCGACATGTTCCCAATGACATTAAGGGGCAATCCGACATGTTCCCAATATATTAAGGGGCAATCCGACATGACATTAAGGGGCAATCCAACATGTTCCCAATATATTAAGGGGCAATCCGACATGTTCCCAATGACATTAAGGGGCAATCTGACATGACATTAAGGGGCAATCTGACATGTTCTCAATATATTAAGGGGCAATCCAACATGTTCCCAATATATGTGGACATCTGTACTCATAGGGTGGCCATGTGTCCTCTTTTACAGAGGGCCATCCTCTATTTGAAGGGCTGTTCTGTCCAGTCGCAGTTTAAAGATAAAGAACTGTATGAACAGTGAGCACGTGGACCGCAGACTGAACAGACAGGCACACTGGTCATCTGGTCACAGTCTTCCGCACTAGGGTGAGATATAGTGTATTTCTATTTAAATTTTAACAATTATTTCTACATTTGAATCTATACATATAAATTAGCATAATCGAACTTTATGCAAGCATGTGTCCTCTTTTGTCCCCCCTCCCTTTTTTTTAGCAATTCATAATTGGCCACCCTATGTACTCGCCAGATACTGGGAATCTAGTTTGTCTGAAACTACGTTGCCCAACTTAACCACCATCTGGTTTATCCATACATGTTCATCACTCAGAATGAAGTGGTGACTGGCATGTGTGGCTGAGCCATTGCAGCGAAAATGTCATGTAGCTGGGTGTGGGCCCAGACACTTCAGGCTGGTTCACACGTGCATGCACATCGCTTCATTTCTAGAAGCCGAATGTGTGAACTGATTAGATGACCCGGCCATTTGCATAGGGGGTGATGTGAGCATTCTCTGGAGGAGGCAGAAGGTCACTTGAGTATTGCTCAGGATATCAGAGCAGAAGACTCCCTGTCTTCTGGGAGGGGATATCCCACTGCATCTATTAATGCAGTTGAGGATGCGCATTTGCAGCAAGTACATCATTTCCATAGTATGAAATCTTGAATAATTCATTTATACATGCAAGTCGCCACTTGATGCTGCATGAATGTGTGTATTGTCCCCAAATGCTGGCTCCGGAGTCTGTGTTTGACACTGGACCTTTTTAAAAGAGCCATCTCTCTTGCGTGCGTGTGCGTGCATGTGCATGTTCGCTCTCCCTCCCTCCCTTACGCTCACACTCACACACACTCACACTCACGCCAACCAACAAAATGTTGCGGTATGGAGTACTCCTCTTCAGGGTTCCCGCCAGCTATGCCCTGTTCCAAGGTACTCCATTCCGTTATCGCTTCCTGCTCTCCCCCCAGACAGCAATCTGTAGCCACTCAGCATAGAGCTGTCTCTCTCCCCACCCCCTTAAAGATGTTTGTCCCTCTGGAAAACCTGCTGATACCTCCTTCTTGTATGTAGGTGGTGCTGTTTGGGCTATATAAGGTTCTATACTTGGAGAACAGTTTTTGCTAAGAAATATAGATCCACAGGAGTTTTGAGCATAACTACCCTGTGACCAGGGACTCCAGATGTCTCCTTTCTCTTCCTGTTTTCTCTTAGCAGACATGGTCCAGTGAGACCTATCAGAGCCTAGTGAAGAAGCATTTATTCCAGCTGGCCTTTTTCATAAGCGTTAGTTCTAACTCGGTAAATGTTTTAGTTTGATGCTCTGGGTTTTAGAGTATATTTTTAATGTGTGACCTCTTCTAGGTGAAAAGCATCTTGTACAACTAAGAGTATTTTAAAACAGCAGTGGGCAGAAAGTAGTTCTGGATCTATGGTAGATCTCTCAGTGATTTGCAGTAAATCAGCAAGGGTTTCAGATTTCCAATTGTCTAGGGACTAAAACCATTTCTGCCTCCTAAATTAGTACTAGTGTACAAAGCCCTAAACAACTTGGGACCAGGATACCTGAGAAAGCACCTTCTTTTTTTTTACCAACCTGCCCGGTCACTAAAGTCATCAGAGGGCAAGTTCCGGGTGGTTCCACCAGGAGAAGAGCCTTCAGTGTGGTGGCCCCCTTCCTGTGGAACTCCCTACCTTCGGCAGTCAGGCAGGCATCAATGTTGTATTGCTTTCAGCGCCTCCTGAAGACATTATTATTTCGAGAATCCTTTCTTGAGTGACCAGCCACAGTTTATTAAATTCTGAATGTGTTCTTTTAAAATGTTTTAATTGTTTTAACATGGTGTTTGAGTCTTTTATCTTTGTTGTTCACTGCTCTGAAATCCTTTGATGTGGAGCAGTATAAATCTTGTAAATAATAATAAAAACAGATTTCTGGGGAAAAAGAGAAACTTGTTGGGGTGGGGGAAACCAGGAGTGGATTGGTGCATGACAAGACCTGTGAGCTTGGTTCTGGTACTGATCACAAATTCTTGGGCTGAGCATGTGCTCAAAGCAACCTATTACTCATTTCTTGTCTGCCCGAGCCACTATTTTGCATCAGTCTCCAGTTGATAGATCTCAGGATTCTAGTTAAAAAACAAAACTCGGTCACACAAGCCTGAAGCCTGTCCATCCTTGCTTTAAAAGGACCTGTTGCTTGACCTGAGTTCAGAGATGGTTAATGTACTTGTAAGGCAGGGAAGGACTTAGCACAAAGGATCGTTGAGCTGAATGATATGCTCTTTTCTCTTTCAGCAGTGGTAGTCCTGGCCTTTGTTCTGTGCTGGCTCCCGCTACACGTTGGTCGGATCCTTTTTGCCCAAGGAAGCATGGTCCTCTACGAGATCAGCCAATACTTCAACCTCATATCAATGCTGCTGTTTTACCTTGGAGCATCTGTAAATCCGATCCTTTATAATGTCATGTCCCAAAAATACAGGAAAGCTGTATGCAAGTTGCTGAACCGTAGCGAGCTTTGGCAGTCGAGACACTTAAGTAGGAGCATCAAGACTTCTGTTGAAGGCTTGGAAATCAGTTCTTTCATGTAAAATAATTCTGAAATGTGCTAGAAAAAAATTAATTGCCTTAGCTTGCGAGATCTTTCTTTCCATCAATCCCCCAATATGGGCAATAATTAAAATGGCCAACTGCACTGAAGGTTAGTATTCCTTGACTATGACCTTTTGTCTAGCCACCATGTGCAAGGGGGAAAAACTAAGTTTCATTTGTCCATTTTTTTATTTTTTAAGTCGTGTCTTTCATTTGCTACAATTTTGTTACTTTTGGGGTTTTGTTCTATTGATTTCAATGGAACAACTAGCCAATCTTCTGCTGCCTGTAATGTTAGTGTTTTCCATCCAAAAGGCATACAATTTACAGACATTCTAAGTCCTCCAGGCATGAGACCTGCCAAATTTCAGACAGATTGGGCAATGGCTCACTTTCTAGACAGATACACAGATACAGACTAAATGCTACCTAAACAGAACGTAACAATGTATCAGGTTGAGTGGACACACACACTGTCCTGGTTCGCACAGCACAACAACCCGGGGTGGGTTGTCAGCCTTGTTTGTTTCGCAATGGCTTGTCCTGATGTCTGAACCTGGTATGGTGGCTTCAGGATGGTTTGTTAACCACGCACAAACCACCCCGAGAACCCATGGGTTGTTGTTGATGGTGGCTTGTTTTCAGAGTGGCTTGTCGTGATGTGTGAACCTGGCACGATGGTTTGTACATGGCTTGTGCCAAAAGGCCACAGAGTCACTTAGCAAGAGTGACAGAAAACCCAACTGCTCCGCTTGCTGCTTCACAATCTCACTAGCTGTATGTCAGGCTGGCAAACACCTGCATTTGCTGCTCGATCTGCGTGGATGGGGGAATTGTGCAAATCAAGCAGTTATCGACTGTGAAATTTGCGCAAATTTCCAAACTTGCAGGCTGTTTTTTTACTTGTCAGAATTGTATGCAAAGTCTGTCATAAAAAAATACGGGGAGGCGGGGTTCAGAGACCAAAACTGTGCACCTCCCCCATAGGCTAAAGCATGGACATGTTAATTTGGGGAGAATTTGCACTTTTTATCATTTTGTTTTCACTTTGGGGGGTGATTTGTGCAAATTAGCTTTAACTAATGTGCATTAGTTAATGTGAATTTGCACAACTGTGTATTTGTGCTACTGTGAGTAAGTGCAAACAGAACTGAATTCTCGGCCGCCACCCCCCCCCCCCAGTTCTGTCAATGATTAGGGACTGTAATGAAAGATGCCATACAATCCATGAAGCACAAAAATCCATACATCCCTAGTGTTACTCTTTTTTTAAAAAAAGTGCTGCAAACCAAGGAGCACCTGATTGGAGCAGCGTAGGTTAGTGATGGATTAAATAAGCCACCATCGTTTATGTTCAGAGTAGTTTACTGTGACATACAAACTCATCCTTTCCCTCCCCCTCTCAATGGATTGGATCCAGATCTAAACCGATTGAAATCAATGAGACAAGTAAGTCATAACTAAAGTCCCATTCAATTCTATGAGTCTAAGTATGTCTGAGGACTTCTTCACATAGAGCTTTTATCCTGCTGTTGAGATTGCTCACTCATAGAAGTTTGCGGGTCCTTTTCATGTACTCAACCTCCAGGGCACAGTCAGAGGTATTTCCTGGTTATTCCATCTCCAAAAGATCCAGAAATAATGAAGTATTTTTTTTTAAAGTCAGGATGGTGCGCTATTAAAACAGCCACTTGATGGTGGTTTCACTGAGTTCTACGGAACCTTGAAAATTAATGCTTCCCCTCTCAGTAATCACATGGTCGCTGCTGTAAATTCGGAAAGGCTCCACAGCTGTAAACTTGGAAAGGCTCCACAATGGGAGGACTGCGGGTTCTTTCTCTAATGTAAAGGCAGCCTAACTGTGGAGCCAGACAATGGCCTGCAGCCTTTTTCAAACCAAGCTGAAGAAGCCTGAAGCAGACATATTTTGTTCTTTTCAAATAATAATCTACCAACAAATAGGGCTTGTGGGTAGCAACTATAATAGGGAATGGACTTCTTTGAAGTGGTCATTTTTGATGAGCACAGTGTGCTTGGTATAGGGGGTGGGGGAAGGAAGGAAGGTATGGCTTCAGATTGTATGTCAGCCTTCTCCAACCTGGAATCCAGCAGATGTTTTGGACTTCAGTTCCAGCTAGCACGCGAGAAGTTGTAGCCCTAAAAGTTGTAGCCGGCTGAACATCAGGAAAAACTTCCTCACTGTAAGAGCAATACGACAATGGAACTAATTATCTGGGGAGGTGGTGGGCTCTCCCACACTGGACGCCTTCAAGACGAGGCTGGACAGCCATCTGTCAGGGATGCTGTGACTTGGATTCCTGCATTGAGCAGGGGGCTGGATTCGATGGCCTTGTAGGCCCCTTCTATTCTATGATTCTATAAACAGCTGGAAGACTCCAGCTTGGGAAAGACTGGTGCTGTGTGGGTGTTTTGGCTGTTTTAATGCTTAAGTCCATATGAAGTCTTTAGGCAACCCATTGAACAGTAACAGTTGAGCAATGGTTTTCTTGTTGTTGTTGTTCAGTCGTTCAGTCGTGTCCGACTCTTCGTGACCCCATGGACCACAGCACGCCAGGCCCTCCTGTCCTGCGCTCTCTCCTGGAGCATGCTCAAGTTCATATTCATTGCATTGGTGATGCTATCTAGCCATCTCATCCTCTGCCGTCCTCTTCTCCTTTTGCCTTCAGTCTTTCCCAGCATCAGGGTCTTTTCCAAAGAGTTTTCTCTTCGCATTAGGTGGCCAAAATATTTGAGCTTCAGCTTCAGTATCTGTCCTTCCAATGAGCACTCAGGGTTGATTTCCTTTAGAATGGACTGATTTGACCTCCTTGCAGTCCAGGGGACTCGTAAGAGTCTTCTCCAGCACCACAGTTCGAAAGCACCAATTCTTCGGCGCTCAGCCTTCCTTATAGTCCAGCTCTCACAGCCATACATTACTACTGGGAAAACCATAGCTTTGATTAGACGGACCTTTGTCGGCAAGGTGATGTCTCTGCTTCTTACTATGCTGTCTAGGTTTGCCATAGCTTTCCTCCCAGGGAGCAAGCGTCTTTTAATTTCATGGCTACAGTCACCATCTGCGGTGATCTTGGAGCCCAAGAAAGTAAAATCTGTCACTGCTTCCATTTCTTCCCCTTCTATATGCCAGGAAGTGATGGGGCCAGATGCCATGATCTTCGTTTTTTTAATGTTGAGTTTCAAACCAGTTTTCGCACTCTCGTCTTTCACCCTCAACAAGAGGCTCTTGAGATCCTCTTCGCTTTCTGCCATTAGGGTGGTATCGTCTGCATATCGGAGGTTGTTGATAATTCTCCCAGCAATCTTAATTCCGACCTCTGATTCATCCAACCCGGCATTTCTCATGATGTACTCTGTATAAGTTAAATAAGCAGAGTGACAATATGCAGCCTTGTCGTACTCCTTTCCCAATTTTGAACCACTCGGTTGTTCCATGTCTAGTTCTTACTGTTGCTTCTTGACCCTCGTACAGGTTTCTCAGGAGACAGGTAAGGTGGTCTGGTACTCCCATCACTTTCAGAATTTGCCACAGTTTGTTGTGATCCACACAATCAAAGGCTTTAGCGTAGTCAATGAAGCAGAAATAGATGTTTTTCTGGAATTCTCTTGCTTTCTCCATGATGCAGCGAATGTTGGCGATTTGATCTCTAGTTCCTCTGCCTCTTCTAAACCCAGCTTGTACTTCCGGTAGTTCTCAGTTCGCATACTGCTGAAGCCTAGCTTGTAGGATTTTGAGCATCACCTTGCTGGCATGTGAAATGAGCGCAATTGTGCGGTAGTTTGAGCACTCTTTGGCGTTGCCCTCCTTTGGAATTGGAATGTAAACTGACCTTTTCCAGTCTTGCGGCCATTGTTGAGTGTTCCAAATTTGTTGGCATATTGAATGCAGCACTTTAACAGCATCATCTTTGAGGATTTTAAATAGCTCAGCTGGAATACTGTCATCTCCACTAGCTTTGTTGTTACTAATGGTTCCTAAGGCCCACTTGACTTCACTCTCGAGGATGTCCAGCTCAAGTTCAGTGACCGCACTATCATGGCTATCAGGGACATCATGATCTTTCCTGTATAGTTCTTCTGTGTATTCTTGCCACCTCTTCTTAATCTCATCTGCTTCTGTTAGGTCCCTGCCTTCTTAGTTCTTTATCATGCCCGTCTTTGCACAAAACGTTCCCTTGAGATCTCCGATTTTCTTGAAGAGATCTCTAGTCTTTCCCATTCTGTTGTTTTCCTTGATTTCTTTGCATTGTTCATTTAAGAAGGCCTTCTTGTCTCTCCTTGCTATTCTCTGGAACTCTCCATTCAGTTGGATATATCTTCCCCTTTCTCCCTTGCTTTTTGCTTCCCTTCTTTCCTCAGCTACTTGTAAAGCCTCATCAGACAGCCACTTTGCTTTCTTGCATTTCTTTTTCTTTGGGATGGATTTCGTTGCTGCCTCCTGAACAATGTTATGGACCTCCGTCCATAGTTCCTCAGGCACTCTGTCTATCAGGTCTAATCCCTGAAATCTATTCCTCACCTCCACTGTATATTCATCAGGGATATGATTTAGGTCATACCTGAATGGTTTAGCGATTTTCCCTACGTTCTTCAATTTCAGCCGAAATTTTGCAACAAGAAGCTCATGATCTGAGCCACAGTCAGCTCCAGGTCTTGTTTTTACTGACTGTATAGAGCTTCTCCATCTTTGGCTGCAAAGGACATAATCAATCTGATTTCGATATTGACCATCTGGTGATGTCCATGTGTAGAGTCGCCTCTTGTGCTGTTGGAAAAGAGTGCTTGCTAGGATCAGCGTGTTCTCTTGGCAAAACTCGATTAGCTTTTGTCTTGCTTTATTTTGTACACCAAGGCCATGCCTGCCTGTTATCCCGGTGATTTCTTGACTTACTACTTTAGCATTCCAATCCCCTATGATGAAGAGGACATCTTTTTTTTGGTGTTAGTTCTAGAAGGTGTTGTAGGTCTTCATAGAACCGATCAACCTCAGCTTCTTCGGCATCAGTGGTTGGGGCATAGACTTGAATTACTGTGATGTTGAATGGTTTGCCTTGGATTCGTACTGAGGTCATTCTATCATTTTAAAGATTGTACCCCAGTACTGCTTTTCCCACCCTTTTGTTGACTATGAGTGCTACTCCATTTCTTCTAAGGGATTCTTGCCCACAATAGTAGATATGATGGTCACCTGAATTAAATTCGCCCATGCCTGTCCATTTTAGTTCGCTGATTCCCAAGATGTCGATGTTCAATCTTGCCATCTCATGTTTGACCACCTCCAGCTTACCTTGATTCATTGATCTGACATTCCAGGTTCCTAAACAATATTGTTCTTTACAGCATCAGATTTTCTTTTCACCACCAGACACATCCACAGCTGAGTGTCCTTTCGGCTTTGGCCCAGCCGCTTCACTCTTTCTAGCCCTACTTGGAAATACCCTCTGCTCTTCCCCAGTAGTATATTGGACACCTTCCGACCTGAGGGGCTCATCTTCCGGCGTCATATCTTTTAGCCTTGTGATACGTTCCATGGGGTTTTCTTGGCAAGAATACTGGAGTGGGTTGCCATTTCCTTCTCCAGTGGACCACATTTTGTCAGAACTCTCTGCCATGACCTGTCTGTCTTGGGTAGCCCTGCATGGCATAGCTTATGGCTTCACTGAGTTACGCAAGCCCCTTCGCCACAACAAGGCAGTGATCCATGAAGGGGAATGGTTTTCTTAGGACCAACCAAAGATTTACAGTGAATAAGCTTTTCTTTTTCTCTTCCTCTGTTCCCCCCGCCCCCCACTCAACATCTAGCCCGGGGCGGGCAACTTGTGCTTCCCACAAGATGCTTTGTCTACAGCTCCCATCATCCCTGACAATTACTTATGCTAGCCAAGGCTGATGAGAATTGTAAGCCAAAACATCTGGAAAGCCACAAGTTGCCCACCTCTGGGCTAGCCCTACAGAGTTCTGATGAAGCCAAGTCTACAGATTGTAGTAGTCTTAAAAATGTTATGCGTAACACTGTGTGAAGTGTTATGCAGACTTATGTTACAGTCCTATCCCCATTTCCCTGATAGTAAGCACTATTGAATTTAATGGGATTTACTTCTGGGTAGACCTGTACAAGGTAAAACTGAAGTACTTTGGCCACATAATGAGAAGACAGGATACCCTGGAGAAGATGCTGATGCTAGGGAAAGTGGAAGGCAAAAGGAAGAGGGGCTGACCAAGGGCAAGATGGATGGATGATATTCTGGAGGTGACGGACTCAACCTTGGGGGAGCTGGGGGTGGCGACAGCCAACAGGAAGCTCTGGCGTGGGCTGATCCATGAAGTCACAAAGAGTCGGACGCCACTTAACGAATAAACAACAAACAGACCTGTACAGGACTGCACTGTTAACAAGCTTGGTAAAAGGATTTCATGTAGCTCCGAAGGCTTAATGTTGCTTCATCCTCCAGCTTAATGAAGTTTGTCAAAACTCAAACGTTCGCTTGCTTTTTGGAGGGTATTTTTCAGGTGGCTTTAATAAAAGTATTATCCCACTGTTACATTTGGATGTTTCCTACTGGAACAGTTTTTATCTATGTTGGACAGTAACTACTTTGTTTCATTCTTTTAGTCTTACGTGCATAGCAACTGAGAATGGCAACAGGAAGTTGCTATGTACCTTTTCTTTCCTTTTTGCCAGTCAGAAAAGATATTAATCACCTGGTTCGCACCTAACGGCAGCCTTTGGTGGCAAATTGTGGGTTAATTAACCCACGCTTTGCGGGAACGCGCTGTGTGCAGGCCGCTTCTGGTCTGCAGCAACAACCTACGAACACCCCATTTTCAGTGTTGTCAGTGTAACATCCAAACCTGCACACTTTGGGTTATGCATGGGTTAAACAACCACAGTTAACTCAGGGTTACTTCTTAGGTTAACTCTGGATTGTTTAACCCACAAATAACCCAAAGTCTCTGGGTTCAAATATCACACTAACCACCCACAAATGCAACATATGTAGGTAGTTGCTGCAAACTGGATGTGGCTTGCTTGCGTGCATCCTTAATTAACCCATGATTTGCTGAATGCTACCGTTACATGCAACAGCGTACGTATGGGTAAAAAAAGAATTTCGAGAAGAAAAATCTCCAGCTCACATTTTGTTTCTGAGAGAACTGAGGGAGAGATGGGAATTAGAATATCTATCTCACATAAATTTACACTGAGATATGGGAATGCAGCATGATATTGTCCACTCTGACTGGCAGTGGTTTTGCAGGCTTGCAGATGACATTTTCTTGCTCAAGATTAAAAAAGCAAAAGTAAAACAAATCCAACAAAATTTACCAGCACTGATCTCAAAGATATGGAGAAATCTGTTTGGAAATAGCTGCCAAAGAAAGCCACCTTGGTGCACTTTTCTGTAAAGAGAATTGTAGAGCTGAGATGTGACCACAGAGGAGACACTCTCTCTGATCAAGTTCATTAGCCAAGTAATTCTCCATGCTACAGGTCAACCAGGGCATCAATAAATATGTCAGTCATATCCCAAGGGTACTCAGGCATCCACATGGCTGCATCAGCTATCAAAGTCAGATTATTCTAATGTCTACTTGCCCTGCAGAAGGGAGAAGCAGCAAATCTAAAGCTCACCAGGAGACTGGCCCAATTATGACAAGGGAGTTTGAAAGAACCACCCACCCATCCCTTACACACTTAAGGCCATGATCTTCCTCCTCCAAAGAGTGACAGATCTAGAGTGTGTCCTGCCTTATATGAAAGCACCCATGGCAAACAAGTGCGGAATTCAAGATCTTGAGTGTCTCAGGATTCCTTGTTTCTAGCTCTTATGGTTTCTCCATGTTATCTGTTACTCTTTTCCATTTTAAATCCCCAGTCATCTGTAGAATCTGTATTATGCAAGCTGACGGCATTGCTTATTTTAAAAACACCGCCACCACCGTCATGATATACATAACGATTTGAAATTGGCCATAACATGAAAACAACAGACCTAAGAATGACAAAGCATTTTAGCAGCATGAATAGTAAAGTAAGTCCCATGCCCTGTAAAGTCCATCGCTTACACAGCATCAGGACAGAAGCCTTTATATGTAATGTACAGGTGCAGGACTAACTGCAAAGGCAACACCACCACAATCCACACCACTAGAAGAAATATGTAAAGGAGCCCTACGGTTCCTTCCTTCTTCATGCATTATCTCACACAGCCATTCCACACCCTTGATGTGAACAATTTTATATTTTTATTGGCCATATTAAATATATTATCTATTTGATAGTTACAATTTAGTAATACAATGCCTGGCAGGTTTAACATAAGTATGAAATACAGCAAAAATTACAATACAAGAGAAAAGGAGATCTAATACATTAATGCCACTAGAGTACATCAATCTGGAATGTATAGTTGTAAATATAAAATTCTACATTATGCCTTCCAGTAAACATTCTGGAAAGATAAACAGTTTGTGGCAATTGCAAATACAAATTAAACTTTAACTTTCTATGAAGTCACAATTTTGGTTAGTATTTATTCAGAAAAACCTAATTTAAAAAATGTATCTGACATACTATTGCCAATTCAATGAGATTCCCCACCCCCGGCAATCATTTTTATCAGTTTAACAAAATCACATGCTTTGGCAACAGAAATCTGCTGAAGACAATCTATTGTTTTATAAAAAAGTGAAGTATGAAAGGAAATGAAGGAGAACAGGCTGTAAACGATCCTGCAAACTAAAGACACTAACTTTTGTATAAAACTCTTTCCAACACTAAAGAGGGGCTTCCATTACAATAAATGATTAACTTAAAAGTTCTGCTACAAGTAGAACAATACATTCAAACATACATTTTCCAGAATTTTTTTAAAATCAAAATAAATAGATCACAAAAAAGGAGAGTACATTTTTGAAAAAAGGTTAATTTCAGATTGCACCATAAAATCTACTTTTAAGATAGTAAGTGATATGTCATCATGTGTGTGTGTTTATTTCCCTCCCCCCCCCCAGGTGTGAAATGCAAACACAATGCTACAAACCATAAGCTATCATTATGAACTAACAGCTGGTTGAGAAACATTTTATGATGTTCTATTGTCTGAAATAGACATGTCTCAAGCTAAAATGAGTTACACATTACATCCACTGTCTCACATACAAGTGCAAGCATTCTGATGTTTCATAAAGTATAGCTGTTCAGTCCCTACCAGTATGCAAAACCTAACAAAATGCATGGCCCTTGAACTTGAGTTTCTTTCTTTGAAAATGAAATGGGTGGTTTTCCAGCTTTCAAAAGAGCATGAATCTAAAGACAACATTTAATTACTTTTACTTCACAGGTACCAGCTGCAGAGGCTTGACAAAGAACAGTCCTATGTAGTGCATGATATTCACCCCCTAAAAACAAAACATAAACACTATTCCACCCACAGCCAGACCTGTCACTGAAGATTTTCATCACAAAACAGAAAAGACGTGAACCACAAAAACAATGGAATATGAAATTGCTACCTAGGAGGCAGCAGTTCCTTTAAAACTCATATCTAAACTTTTAGAAGAAATTTCATTTTCACCTGTGACTTGATCAGTTGGATTACATTAGAAGGGCATCCCAAGAAAGGAAAAAAAAACCCAAACCAAAAAACAAACCAGTTTGATTTTTTTAAAATTTCATGTTAAGAATAGTACAAAAAACATTTGCTCAGTTTGAGCCAAATAGTGAGACATTTATCATAAATGCACTTTTTGTTCTCATTAAAGACAAAAAAATTCTGTGCTTTTCCTCTGAAAAAAACGCTGCAGCAGTTTAAGTCAGAAGCACAGGGCGTTACTGTTCTCTCAGGCACTGAGAGTGAACTCTGGGTTGGGCCAACAGTTGTTTACCAACGACAGAAAGCATTTCATTCAGAAATGTACAGTATAGAAGGGGGCGCATTTTGCCATGTTACATACCAATGCAATTCCCTCTGTATGTAGACGATTTCGGTGCCTCGAGCACTTTTGATAAAAACTAAGGATGCTGATACTTTCCTATTACCCTTGGCTCTTGAAGTGATATTAAACTATTGGAATCCCAACAATTAAAACAACTGGAAAAATAAAAGGAGCGCTATCGCTGAAGTCGAGATTGATAATGTTTTGGTTTCATTTTTGTCTACAGTACATATCAAATGTGGTATGCTCTAGCAATGTTCGGTAATACAGTACTCTTCTAAGCTTAAGCATCTTTGCTGCTGTATCTCACACGTGCCAAGACTTGGGCTGAAGTGGTTGGTTTTCCCCCACCCCTTGCTTTGCTGTACTTGAAAATAAAGATCTTACTGTGAGAATAAAGTCAAGCTCTCTGAGAATCACAAGTGCATGTTAAGGCAGCTTTTTTTTTTTTTTTTGCTGTTTTAAACAGCTAACCCTGATTAGAAGATGCACGACGGTGCTATAATAGGGATTTTCTTCTCTTCGTTTCCACCCCTACCCCACCCATATTAGGAGGTAGGGTTGTTGGGGAGGGGGGAGTTTCTACCTATCCAGCCTCGCTGTTAGTCAGCAGCAAAAATGGAAATGTCTGTCTTATACAATCATTCCCAGCTAGCAATTTAATTGGAATTTACTTAAATATTGAAGGCATAAACTTCTGTATGAAAAATAATAAGCGGAGTAATGAAGTCAATTCTTAAGGTCGCCTGCTTACTTGATCACAAAGTACTGAATGATAACAGCAAACAAAATGGCAACTGTTGCAAAGATGATGAGGAGCAGAAATGCAAATTGTTCGTCGCTGAACGCCTTCCTCCTGCTTTTCGTGAGGTCAGGGCTGGTGTCTGAGCACTGTGAAACTAGCTCCTGTTTCTGAGATGAGAAGACTGTGCTAGGACTATACGGTCCATACAGTTCTTGTGATCCAGTGGAGTCCTGATACTGCCTTCCAGCACACACCCTGAATCGATATTCACAGTTTGTCTGCATGCTGGTGATGCGGAATGAAGTCTCTGGTCCCTTGTATACCTGAGGAAGGAGCAAGAACGCAAATATCAAATTAAGAAATGCAAGTGGGTTCAAATAACCAATGACTGGGAACACAGGAAGCTGCTTTATACCATCAGCCCACTGGTCCATCTAGATCTGTACTGCCTGCACCAGCTGACAGAGGCTTTCCAGGATTTTAGACAAGGGTTTCTCCCAGTCCTACCTGGAGATGCTGGGGACTGGACAAGGGCCCTTTGGCATACAAACTATGCATTCTTCCCCTGAGCTACAGCCCCTCCCAAGGGGCTGTGGATCGCTTGGCATATGGAATATCTGCCAGTTGAAATGCGCCTGCTGACCTCTGTGAATGTTTTAAAGCAGGAATTAAAGACTCTATTATTCCAGCAGGCCTTCTCTTTTAGAATCCTTATTTCTCTTTGCTGATTGTCATATACGGTTTCTAGGCTGTACTGTTTTTATTGTAGGTTTGCTGCTGTTGTTGTTTGCTTTTTGAAATACTGTTTTGAACTCTGTATGCTACCTAGAGTATTTTGTATATAGGTGGGTTATAAATTGAATAACTATTATTATTAATAATAATATAATATAATCTAGGATATTTCTCAACTGTAAAAAAGGTAAAGGTAAAGGTGTCCCCAACCAGTCGTGTCCGACTCTAGGGTGTGGTGCTCATCTCCATTTCTAAGCCAAAGAGCCAGCGCTGTCCGAAGACGCTTCCGTGGTCATGTGGCCGGCATGACTGAACACCGAGGTGCACGGAACGCTGTTACCTTTCCCGCCGAGGCGGTGCCTATTTATCTACTTGCAATTTCTTGCTTTCGAACTGCTAGGTTGGCAGGAATTTCTCAACTGTACTCATTCTCAAAATATCACTTTTGGAGCTTAAAATCAGCAAACAAGTCATGTTGTTGGCTCTGGCTGAATGTGACAAATCTAACATTTAGAGTGATAGCACTATAAGTAAGATAGGGTTGGATTCAAGCTTGATGAACTGTGCTGGCCATAAATGGACTTTCCCGCCCCCTCCTTCTCACGGCAGCCCCTCCAGCCCCCTGGAAATGCTACATGGAGAGTCAGGAGGCCCTACTAAATGGGGTGAGCTGTGGTGTGTTTATGGGGGAGGGAGAATCCCCAAGCATCAGGCAGAGGGACCTTTCTCTTGTGGCAGATCCTGGATCCAACCCATAGTCTTTAGAAATGCATTCTGGATGACCAGATTTTTAAAAAGGGGAAGGACATCCATAAAAACAAAATATAAAATGAAGAGCTCAAAAAAAGGGGAAGCACAAGGCATGATTTTCCAGTTGCAAAGAAAATGGACATGGAGAGTTTGGTAGCTGCAATAATGTTATTATATGCCTTGTCCTCAACGAGGTTGTAAATCTGTGCTTGGGCTGTACCATCTTCAGACCGCAGGTGTGGACACACACGATGGAATGCTCCCCCATATAAAAAATGCACATAGAAAACTAGCATGTCTGAGAGAAGACTAAGCTAGAGCCCTTCTCCCTGACATGGTGGGTGGAAGGGAGTTTTCTATCATGTGTGCCCCTACCTGCAATCTGAAGAGGTACAGCCTGAGCACAGGTTTACCATCTCAGTGAAAACTAGGGCCACAGTCTTAAGCCTTGGCAGTTTCATAATTCTGCTGCCACAAATTTCCATAAGAATATTATTCTCTTCATGAATTAGGTTTCCTATTCAAAGAATTGCGGAGATGCGTGTGAATAACGTATAGGACCATAATTTTAGGTTCGGAAAATTTCTAATTCTCAAACTGAGAGGAAAAAACAATTCTCTAGAAAAGGGACATGCAACTAAGAACATGCGTTTCCATACTCTGGTTCCTCTTCAGATTGTATAACATGCATTTCCCCACCACAGGAAATATGCTACACATCATCACCATCTTCTGAATATGCTGCCTTGAGAGGATTCCACCTTTATGGAGGGCCAATAATTAATTTTAGATTGTCTTGGTTCACATGTCATGGCAGCAATTCCTGGGTTGTTTAACCCAGGAATTGCAGGGATGAGCGAAGGGTGACAGCCAAGTGCTTGTCATTTCCAGTTTTAACCAACAACCTAGGTTCCTGAGTTGTTTCGTAATGTGCAAACCCAGAAACTCTGGGTTGTTTATGGGTTAAACATCCTAGAGGTAACCCAACAAGAAATCATGGAAAATTGTTGGGTTAACTCTGAGTTGTTTAACCCATAAAGAACTCAAGAGTTTCAAGTTTGCATGTCATCAAATAATCCAGGAATGGGGCGTTCCTGGGTTGTTAATTAGAAGTAGAAACAACAAGTATGCAAGCTCATGCATTCTGCTCACGGTCGCAATTCCTGGGTGAAACAATCCAGGAATTGTTGCTGTGACATGCAAACCAGGTCAGACATTAATTACACTGTTGGATCCAGATTTACACTGAATCAACTGCACTGCCAGAAGTGGACTTCCCTGCTCCCTCCTTCCCATGCTAACCCCAGCAACTGCTTGAAAATGCAACACGGAGTCGGGAGTACTGTCCTGGCTGAATGGAGTAGGCTCTGGTGTGGTGGGAAGAGGGGGACTCTCCAAAAAGTGGGTTGAGGTATAGGAGTGTCTGGCGTTCTCCTTTTGAAGAAATACTCATATGATAATAGGGACCTTTTACAACAATTTATAAAAATTACTTAACAAAAAGCAGCACTTCCCATAACAAGAACAAAAAGTTCTTTTTCCCCGATTACCTGATCAACTTCCCTCCCACTGGCAAGTTGTAAAATGTAAACGATGGCATCGCCTTTCATTGGTTGTAAAGGCTCCCATGTGACCTCACAGATGTTATCTCCCAGCTGATGGACTTTGGGCGCTGGAAAGAGGGAATGCAAGATCCATAACTCAACGTCCAGAAATTATTTTTAAATACCGTGATCGTCTCTCTAACTAGTAATATAATGAAGCATTTTTTCATGTTTCCTCTCCAACCCTAGTCATGGACAAAGTGGCCCGGTTCACACATAACAACAACCCAAGTTAATTCATGTTGCTTGACTGCTCCTGCTGCCAGTGGGAGTGGCTAAACAACCAGAGATGTTCCATTCCTGGGTTGTGTAGCAGGATGCCTGAACCCGGAATTCTGGCTTGTTTCTCTCCTGAAAGCCAGGGTTCAGACGTTATGATAAATAAGGGTTGTTTAGCCACTCCTACTGGCAGGAGGAGCCACGTGGGCGCAAATGAGTACAGCAAACTAGTATGCTGGCTTCTTCATGACAACCCAGTGTTTAACCCCCCCCCCCCAAACAGTGTTGTAATTATGTGTGAACCTGGATATAAATTGATTAATTAACAAATTAATGAACTGGATTTATATTAAAAAAAATTAGCTCTGGCTGCTTGACAATGTTGATACTGATGGGATCCAGAAGGTGAGTACTAACGGCTTGCAAAAGATCATCTGATGTGTCTTGGGCTGAGCTGGAACCTGACCCCATATCTCCTGCTCCATGCCTCAAACTGTAAGGTTGATTGTGCCTGCTCCCATGCCAAATGGTACTTGATTTCTGTTAATGGGTATCATCCTTTTCTGAAGCTGCAAATATTTGGTAATGACCAAACATGATACAGTTTACCCATAGGAATGATACAGTTTACCTATGATACAGTTTACCCATAGGAAACAAGTGCTGTTTCTTCCTTCCCACGTATGGGATCACATCAAGCAAAAAGGGCTCAATTTTCTAGTTATAACGTATGTACTTGTGTCTTTACCAAATCTGTGGGGCTCAACGCTTGGCCCCAAAGTGCCCATTTGAAGACTGTGTATGTACACGCCCACTACTCAAAACTTCCTATGGAAAAGACAAACTGCCTTTATGAAAAAAACTGTTCATCATGTTGAAGAATATACAATGTGACTCTCTTCTCCCACCTCCTACCCCTTGCCCCAAATTGCCAGGGTGGAGTGAGGTGAGATAGCACTATCATCTCCTTTCAAGTGGCAGTTACCATTTTAAACTCTGCTAGATCAAGCCGAGGTCCCCCTAGTTAAGTTGTTTCAATAGCAGCCAGCAAGGTGCCACTGGAAACTTCCACATTTGTCCTCAAACATTGAATTTTAAGAGTTAGACCACCTTTGCACACTGAAGTTCCTTTCATTTTGGCCCAGCCCTGTATTCTTGTAATTGTTTAAAAAGCATCCCTCTATGTTTGCTTCTCTGTGTTATTACAATCCTGCTGCCCCTTATGTATTAAATAGTCCTTTATAACTTATTAACAGCCATTTTGAATTGCCTTGCGTGAGCATCCTCAGTTCAACATGATCAATGCCCTCACCTTTCAAAGCAGGAGGTGGAGATTTGGTTGTGGTGAATGTGTAAACTTCAGAAAACTCTCCTTCACCGGCATCATTGCATGCTTGGATTTTAAAGTAGTATGTCATGGATTCACTAAGTCGCTGCACTTTGTATGTGTGACAAGGTCCACTGTAGACAGTGATGAATCTGGTAAATAAATTTAAAAAATCACTTGCTGCATCTCATGGTAACATGTTCTAGGATCAAGTCAGTACAATCCTGAAAGCTAACTGCTAAGTTTCATTACTTGCTTGACTCAATCATTATAGTTATGTTCATTTCCAGAAAAAGAAAAACAACTAAGCAACGTTTGAGGTCTAAACCTTTGAAGCTCCTCAGAGCTCACATCTTCCAGGTAGTGCAGTGCTCCAAAGGAACTCAAATGCTTCTCCACGCACCAACAGGTCCTGCCCCAATTAGAGTCAAAGCCAGGAGGTGGTCTCGTTTTCAGTCAGAAGGGAGGATACACTTACCTGGATCTTTCCCCTTTAAGTGGTGGGGAGCAAAAGCACATCTTTCCTCTTCACCCACTTGGCATACCTATCCATTGCTGACACCTTGGGACAACCATGTGCAGTTGCGTACACATGTAGGCTCAGCTTGCAAGGTTGATTTGTGGATATCAACTGCATAATGGGAGCCCACAGACATATGGCTTTTTGAATGTCAGGTCATGTGTGGCCACCTAATGGTACCAGAGAGCATAAAGGAGGGAGGGAAGGCATACTTCCTGCCATATGTACGACAGTGATCGGAATAAGCCTATTATCCAATCTGTCCTTTTCTGAAACCCTGAACAACTCTTGAAATAAAGAAAAAAGAAGAAAGAGGACACAGAGATCAAAATGTTTTCAGACTGATCTCACCTGCCAAACCTGTCTTCCATCTGTAGGTTGAACTGTGTGGGGTTGGTGATTAAAGCTCTGCTAGGACCTTCACCCCATTTCAGCTTAAGGCTCTGGTAACTGAAGACTACACATTCCAGGTGTGGGGGATCAGGAGGTAAAGGCTTTGTTTTCGCTTTAATGGAAGGGCTGAAGGGACCAGCTCCAAGACTGTTGAAGGCCTGGATTCGGATTCTAAGAGGGAATAATGGGACAAAAAGTTGCCATGAGGATACAGGTAGTGCTCTGATTTTTTTAAAAAAACCTTTCTGCTGTGGCACCCCAGTTGTGGAAGGAGCTTCCCAGAGAAGTTCGCTTGGCGCCTAAGTTGTACTCTTTCTGGCACCAGGTAAGGACGTTTTTATTTTCCCAGGCATTTTAGTCCTTTAGCTCTGTTGTTTAACCTGTTATTGTATTCTAAATCTCTGCATTGCTGCAAGGCTTTATTCTGGATTGTACTTTTATACTTTTTTAAACGTTTATATTTTGTATTGTATTTTATGATGTATTTTTAACTGTTGTGAACTGCTCAGAAAGCTTTGGCTATTGTGCGGTGTAGACATGTAATAAATAAATAAATACATCTTTGTATAAGGCCCAGAATGGTTTTGAATATTTCAGAAGCCACAAGATGCAAATAATAAACGCAAGACAGAGCATTAAGAGTTCCTACTAAAATCTACTTTGCGCACATATGCTCTAGCATCCACCTTCTACAGCTGATAGGTAAGGAGGGTCCTACATCTTGAGGGCTGCACGGAAAAGATTTCTTTTTTACCAGGCAGTATTTTTTTCCTGGGGTTTTGTTGCACTATGGCATCTGCTCTTCTGTTTGCAACTCTCAAAACACTACTCAGTGTCGTATTTGCCAGCCTGGTACGGTCAGTGTTCATCTGCCCAAACATACAGCCAACGCTGTCAAGGTGTGAACTGGGCAACTGTAGATTATGTGTTACTTTGCTTCTTCTGTCTCTCTACAGCAGGGGTGGGAAACCCATGGACTGCAGATGATGCCAGATCACAACTTCCATCATCCCTGACCATTGGTGATGCTGGCTGGAGCTGATGGGAACTAGAGTCCAACTACATCTGGAACATGGGAAGCTGCTTTATGCCAAGTCAGACCGCTGTTCTACCTAGGCCAGCACTGCATGCACTGCCTAAAAGTGGCACTCTGGGGTGTCGGGCAAGTTTTTTCAGCCGTACCCTGAAGATGCCAGGGGTGAACACAGGTGCCCCACCCCTGCCCTATAGATAAGACCTCTTCTTAAGCGTGTGCATTTAATCTCTTAAATCGCCTACATTTTCTTAGCACAGGGTATTTTTATTGTGTTCTGTTTTGAGGAGCATTCAATCCCGCACACGCTCTTTCCTGCACACGCCCACAGGCTGAACTGGTACAGCTCAGGCACAAGTTGACTCCCACCATCATGAGAAGAAGGCACCATCCAGTCTCTCTGAAAATGGGGCCACATTCACATATCACCTTTTTATTCCACATTTCCATTGAGGAGCTCATGGACATGAGACAATGCCAGTTTATCTTTCCAACAACTGCGTGAGGTTTGTCAGATATAAGATCGCCTAGCAAAGCTTGCAGCTCAGCATGAATCTGAGCCCAAGGCTTCATGGTCCCATCATGAGAAGAAGGCACCATCCAGTCTCTCTGAAAATGGGGCCACATTCACATATCACCTTTTTATTCCACATTTCCATTGAGGAGCTCATGGACATGAGACAATGCCAGTTTATCTTTCCAACAACTGCATGAGGTTTGTCAGATATAAGATCGCCTAGCGAAGCTTGCAACTCAGCATGAATCTGAGCCCAAGGCTTCATGGTCCAAGTCTAATACACTAGCCGCTATAGTACGCTGGCTCAGCTCCTGCCCCTTCCAGCTACTTCTCACAGGCAGGATTGTTCACATGGGTAAAGTACTCCCCCCCCCCCGCCCCGCCCTACAAACTTTCTCACGTCTTGAGACTGGAACCTGATGTGTCAACCAACAGGGGCTTGCTGTTGAAAATGGCAACCCTGTGTCAGGTTTCCCTCCTCCTCTCCCTGCAATGTGCAACGACAGAGATGCCTGAGGTGGCTTCACTGCAACGGGCGTTTCTCCCTATTCCATTCCTTCAGTGGTAGTCAGTAACATGGATGGGTTGCATGGTGGATAGGAGTGCACAGTGTGACATCATGCCTCTCATTTCTAGAACACAGGGTTGCCATTTTCAGCAGCAACTGTACCTGTTGTCATGTCCAGTTTCAGCTTGAAAAATGAGCTTTCATTGAGGCAAGTTAAACTGCTACAGGATGCCTACCAGTGTAGCTGCAACTGATAAACGCATCTCAGGTTTTTAATATGAAGAGGGCTTGAAATCTACTTTTAAAGAGTAAGCAAAGACTTACGTGAGAGCTCAGGGCTAAGCTAGATAAGAGACTGGGAGCATTCCCTGACTTTTCTCCCTAAACTGAATGTAGCTACTGGGGCTACAAAAATTATGTGAACAGCAATGTCACATTCCCCCTGGGCTATTTTTCCAATAGAAAATCTCCTTGCAGTCGGCAGCCTTCCCACCTGGAGGGGAACAAGGAAATGGGTCCCCTTAGCTTCTCCCCATGGAGAGAAAAGCGGGGGGGGGGATTTTTGTCAGAAAGACAACCTGTGGCCAAAGGTTCAAGCAGCACATCACCCCTGCTTTTAACAAATTCACAACCCGTGCATCTGCAAATCAGTAAAAACAAAAAATGTTAGGAGACTGTTCACATGCCTCCCACACCTCATCTAGCATGACCCTGAGCATCGTATCTGAAGCTCGCATCCTGTTTGTGAAACTTTTTAAAAAATCACCTGTATAAAGTGTCAGGCTGCAGGTTCTCCAGAACATGGCTTGTAACTCTGTTGACAGCTAAGAGCTGTTTTTCCCCGTATTCTATGTTGTAGCCAATGACCTCTGCCCCATGGCAACAAGGCTCTTCCCAGTGAAGAGCAAGGCACGTTGAGAGAGGAACAGAGGCTTCCATCTGGTCTTCTTCAAGCAAGTGCAATACTGCCACTGCAGCTGGCACTGATGCTGGAGTTGTAACCATGCTAATTTCCCCAAACAATCCAGCACCAGCTATATTCACAGCCTGAAAAGCAGGTGGAGAGAGAAGTATTAAGCCGGAACAGGTAGATCACAGCTTCCCAAACTTCTGTAGCTGACACAGAATTGTGTTTTGAACTGAAGTTGGAAATACACGTCACTTTTACAGGGTGAAAGAGTAAGAATTATCCAACCCAGGATGAACCTATTTCCTATATTTGACTGGGTCATTTATCTAAGCGTGGTCTCCTTAACTGGAATAAAGTAAGCCCAGAAGAGTGACTCACCCCAAGAGGCAAAAACATACAGAGGAATAATCCCTAACTACTGACCATAACTGGAAACAATCTAACGGTCAGGGTAAAAATGGTTAGAATATTTATGAACATTTATTAAAATTAAACACAGATAAGAGAATAAATCAAACATACAAATAAGAACTGAAAGTTGTCTCGAAACCCTCCATTCAAGAACTAGAGTTTAAAACCAAATAGTTTTATTAAACCTGTTGAGAAACGATCTTGCATGTGCAGCCACATAGTGACCAAATCTTGATTAAAGTGAAAGCAATGACCTATTTCGCATGTAATGCTAAGCTTTAGTTCAGCGTTATGTGCTCAAGCAGCAGCAAACCTCAGACTCAAGCGTTCTCTCCTCCTCTGGTGCAGCCATGATTGGAAGCATCTCCTTGTAAAGCAACTAGAGTTCTCTGTTACATCCAAACCTCAGGAAACTCTAGTTTTAACTATGGTTTGCTCAAACAAGCCAATTTTGACCACATGGGGTTCTTTAGTGGCTCCACAGTATCTTCATGGAAAGATATGAGAGGATAAATCAGCCAAGACTAAATGCAGACACTAGAAGCTTGCATTTAATTCCATGTAGCCAGACCTACAATATCTACATCAGCCTTCCGCAGCCTGGTGCTCTCCAGATGCTGGACTACAACTCCCATCATCCCTAGCCCGCATAGCCAACCACAATGAGCAGAAGTACTATTGCCTGAGGTTTCATGTTTGCCCTTTAAAAAGAAAGGAAGTACCCAGCTAATTAGATGTAAGCATGAATATTGTCGGAGATTTCATATTTGCTCATTTAAAAAAAATAGGTTTTGATCCGAGTATCAATGTGACTGCAACTCTGAAATTGAACGCTGCCGAAGTTAGATTACCACACTTTATATCTGAGCCACTCAAGAAGTCTGTGTGGAAGAAACGCATTCGGCTACTCGTCTTTTTACTCACTGCTTTCACTGTAACCAGGGTTGGGCAACTTGTGGCCCTCCAGATGCTTTGGTCTACAACTTCCATCAGCCCTAGCCAGCATAGCCTACGGTAAGGGATGATGGGAGTTGTAGGCCAGAACATCTGGAGGACTACAAGTTGCCCACCCCTTATACCCAATGTGTGGCTGCACAAGGATGTCTTAAGATTGTTTTACTAAGCATCTTGATGCACAATTTGATTTTCAACTCTAGCTCTTGAATGGAGAATTCCAGGTCAACTGGCAGTCTTCACTTGCATGTTTGATTCGCATATCTTTTTATTCTTCAGTTTTTAACAAATTTTGTAATATTCTAACAATTTTTCACTGATCTTTAGATTGTTTCTAATCATCCAAACATGCAAAGAGGCAGTCTCTTCTGAGGATAGGTAATCCAGGGGCACCACAGCATTTGGACTAGCCGAAGGATCCAGTTGGGCCTGATGCTGAAATGTGACGATCACCTACTGCCAGCCAAGACAGACGGGTAAAGCCAGAGCAATGAACCATTCACCGTGCTTTGGATTCACAGCAGCCTTCAATAATTTTAACTTATGTCTTACAAAACTTAGCTTTGGAGTTGAGCTAACTTCATATTTAAGGTGTCTCTAAAGCATAGGAACACAGAGAGAGAGACACACACACACACACTTTGAGGAGGAAGGTAGATACATCCAAAATACAGATTTTCATACCTGTACTCTGCAATAATATGTGGTTGCAGGTGCAAGTCCTTTTACTTCATAGCTCAGAAGAGGGCCAGAGTATATTACATGCATTGATCCTTCTATTTGGCCCCACTCCAGTCGGTATTCGCTAACTTCCGCCCCATTACATGCTGGACCCTTGGGGAAATCAAAAAACCAAACAAAGGAAGAAGTGAAGAGTTAGCATTTATATCTCTCATTTCTAGGTGAAAACATCATACGTTTTCCTATAGGAAAGGATGGAGATTTGTCGAAAATACGTTTGTCAGTTTCTAACCTAACCGTTCCGCTTAATGAGAGGACTCAACGGCAACTGACAATATGGGAAAATTAAGATGCCAATATAAATAAGGTTTTAAAAAAAATAAGGCAGCAGTGACTGATGAAGGTACAATGATTTACGATGTCTTCTTCCTAGACCTCAGATGCTGCTCCAGTTGCCGCCTATTTATCGAAACCATGGCTCAAATCAGCACTTGCTGTAGGAGATGTCAACATCTGTAACGGCTTCCCCGCTGCTTTTAGAGTTGCCACCAAAAGTGGAAGCGGTCTGAGTGCAAGTGAACCCTTACGTATCTGTGCCCTGTTGTGTCCCCTGCTACTACAGCAAGAAGCCAGGCTGGGCAGTTTCAAAATTAAGACCCCTTCATTCAGCCAGCCAAGGTGAAAATGCACTTACAGACTGTCCCTTTAAAGGCTAACACCCCTGCTTTTCTAGGGTAAGCTGGACAGCTACGAACAAAAGCAGCACCAATGAAGTGCGTCACAGTCCAGATACAAACTGGTTGCTATTAAAGTCAGTGCAGGAAGAGTTTTGACTAATGCTGCACTGGAAGAAATTCAGTCAAAGCACCCTATGCCAGTAATATCCAAGTATTCCAGAATTCAAGCACAGCCATAGTATGACTATTTTAGAATTATTTGTGCTTGTCCTCACAACAAGGGGTGGGGGAGACTCAAACTGAGTGAACCTGCCCAAGGTCACTGCATGGAGTGAGTCTATGGCTGGCATGGGGCATGGAAAGAAATTTCCCAGATCCAGAACCAATGCTTCACTATGGCAAATACTGCTCAGTCCAACCATAGTGTTGCCTTAAAACAGATCAGACTATTTGCTCATTTAACTCAGCACTGTCTAATTCGATAGTCAGCATCTCTCCAGGGTCTCGGGCAGAAGTCTTTCCCATCATGTGCTACCTTGAACCTTTTTAACTAGAGATGCCAATGACTGAAACTACGGCCTTCTCCAAGCAAAGCACACATTGAGCTTTGGCCTGTTAAACTGCACTGCAGGATTTCTATACCCCACGAACAGTGGTTTCATTCTAGGACCAGATATGAAGGTTCTGTTCCTGAGTCACATTAGGCAGGACGGAGAGACTGCTGTGAGGAGGTAAGAGCATAGTGCTCCTCAGTTTTGGGGAGGACATCTGTCAGAACAGCAGCAAAGGATCTTCCTCTTCTGTCCACCAATAGACAATTTGGCCTCCTTGACCCTGTCCTTCAAAAACCTATCCCTGCCCATGGAGCCTGAATCTCCAAGCCAGGTGATTTTCCCCTCTAGTAAAGCCAACTTATCAGTGTGCCCCTATATATCTACTCTGGTAATGACCACCATAGCCTCTTGGCCCTCTAGAAAACAACAGACCACCACACAAGGGCCTGGACAATGAGGACAATGTGCAATCTCATTGGGCTATCCTGGCTCAGAGCTTTAAAGGGGACGGAATCCAATCAAGAGTGAGGGTGACCCACTTTTGACCAACAGCTGCTGGCTGCAAATAGGCAAGATTGATAGCGTAAACACATACCTGAAGAGATTAATTTAGGTGGCGGGCTAGCAGGCTTGGCGTCAGGGGTTGGCAAGGCTGGGTAGCTGCTGAGGGCTTAGGAAGGCCCATCCCTGCTGACCCCTAAGATCAACCACTCACCACCACCCATCCTCTGGAGAGCTGCATCAGCAGGAGAAAGTTGCCAGCGTGGCTCTTCAGACAGACAGACAGACCCAAATGCCTGGCTCTGATGGGAGCCTTCGTCAGAGCCAGGCATTCCCAGGACACCACTCCTCAGGAATAGCCACCTATTCTCTGGAGCAATTGTTTTCATCTCTGTTTAGCCCGAGCTAACACAGGGCGGGTGGTTGCTCCATAGAAGAGATGTCCTGGGAGATTGCCCGTGGCATAGGTAATCTCCTAGGACACCTCTCCAGTCTCCACAATGCCTGGCTATGAGGAAGGACCACATCAGAGTCAGGCATTTGGCTGGAGCCTGCAGTGAGTGGAGGGGGTGGGTGGGGAAAACAGAGAGGAAGAGGAGGAAGTGGAGCCTTAAACAGCACCATGCCTGAGGCACCCCTGAACTCTGGTGCTGGTCCGGTGTGCTAGCTACTCCTAGGATTTGCTAAGACCAAGTTCCACAGTGTCAATTTTGATGATTAATTCCTGTTCAGAAGCTTTATGCCTTGTGAATGTTGTTTTCATTGGGAGTATGGCAACTGTAAGATCTGCTACAAACTGTCTTTGGAAATCCTCCCACCCACTGGTTTTTAAGTGTTACCCTTTCAATGTCTTTGTAGCCAGTGTGTCGGTTGTGTACAGACTAACTTATCTGGCCTAAATGGCAGAAGGTCATTGTTGGCAAGTCCTCAGAGTAGTGTATCTTGCTGAATGCTGTGTATAAGGCTTCTTCAAAGCATTTAACACAGATACCGCTTTCTACACTCTCCCACTGTCTACCCTCAAATGCACTCTGGAATGGATAAGAAAGCATGTAACAAGTCAACCCTGGGCCAAAAGCATGAGTTTAATTAGTTACTCAGTACGAGCAAACTGGTTGTCCAACAGAATTGTTCACAAAATCCTGCATTTAGGCGACATGGCTAACTATTACTAAGTACTTAGGTCCTTACTGTATGCATTAATGGTGCATACGAAGCTTTTCATTATTTAAGTTGAGAGCATCCATTCAGAATTTCTCCATGCAATTCTCATTTATTATAGTGACAGATGAAGAAATGAAGAACTATACTTAAACAAAAACATACCTCCCACGAGGCTACCACGCAAGTAGCCGTCTTACAAGTTAGCAAGGGAGCACAGCATGGATCTGGGGGGCCCGGAGCTGTAGAAATCTCTGCCTTTTCCGAGTAAGGGCCAAGCTGTAGGGAAACAGGACCTCAAGATCAGGAAAGGCTAGAGAGATGGTGAACTTCTAAATTCATTTATAAACTGGAAAGAATGCAAACATGTAGAGTTGGGAATGTAGTTTCTCTGGCCACCCAATGTGTGCTTCTGCTGTGGTGACAGCACTTGCAAGATTAGTCTTATGACCATAAGCCCCGCCAACTCTACATCAAAACCCATGACAGCCCTAGTTTTAGGGTTCAGAACCTGACTTAGGCCCAATTCACATGTTAATGACCTAGTGTGGTGGCTGCTTCCCCATGGCTGAATCCCATACTGCTCCAACAAAATTTGGATGGAGAAACTATATGGGAGAGGCACATTTTCCCATGTGATTCCATCAGACACATTTTACCAGTGTGGCATGGAAGATGAATACAGAGAAGAGGCAACCATTCTGGACTGATAACATCCAGACCAGCAAAGTATGTGACACCTGAGCACTTGCTAGTCTCAGGTACTGCTCTGCAGGTTTGCTCAAGTAAGGGGATACAGGAACTTTTCAGCAGATGCTGCCTGCTGGACTATAGCTCCATGTAGGCCCAATCTGGCGGTCAGGAACCCCATCCTGGCTCCTTTGCCAAATGACTAGAAAGGTGGTGAGGGGAAGACTGCAAGTGATTCATTGGGGAGGGCTGGATGAATCCCGGGGAGGCAAGCCCTTGGAATCCTTCCCTCCTCACGGCAGATTATTTTCCCCTTCTTCCAGTTTTCTTTCTCCCATCAAAAGCTAACATTTCTTTCGCTCGAGCATGAGAAACCAGAAAGTGAATTAAGTTCCCATGGACATCCATGAATCACCCTAAAGACTTTGCTAGATTGAGGCCCAAGTGATTTAAAAACCAGAGAATATATAAAAGTTTAGTAATTCATGTCTTTCTATGGTCAGATATATCTTTATAATCAGAAAAATACTGAAATGCCCAGTACCCAAAGCATAGGTTCTTTAAAGGTGTCCCCAACCAGTCGTGTCCGACTCTAGGGTGTGGTGCTCACCCCTGTTTCTAAGCCGAAGAGCCAGCGCTGTCCGAAGACGCTTCCGTGGTCATGTGGCCGGCATGACTGAACACCGAGGTGCACGGAACGCTGTTACCTTTCCCACCAAGGCGGTACCTATTTATCTACTTGCAATTTCTTGCTTTCGAACTGCTAGGTTGGCAGAAGCTGGGACTGAAGACGGGAGCTCACTCCATCACGCAGCACTCGGGTCTCGAACTGCTGACCTTCCAGTCTGCAGTTCAGCGTCTTAACCACTAGGCCACCGCGGCCCCATAGGTTCTTTAGTCAATAGTAATTAATCCTGCTTTGAGATCAGAATTGTACATGGTCACCTGCCTCAACTAAGAATTACCTCCAGAACACCATAACATTTACAAGCTCCATCCCCCAAGCTAATTTTAGGCTATAAATCACTTACTTGCTGTAAATAATAAATACAGAGGTGTAGGGCTATGAATGTCTGCAGACTCATTTGCAAGTCTGTTTGGGATCTCTCAGGTTCCAGCTGACTGAAGTTAAATAACCCAGTCAGAAGTAGAGTTCGGAATCAGAAGCAGACACACAATTTAAGACATCACTGCCAAACGTGCACTGGAGAAATGAACTAGTGAAATGTTTTGTGGAATCTAGAATATGTTACATATGGTGTAGTAGGACAACAGTAAAATGAAGTATCTAAATCACTATGGCCAAGTCACAGTGGTGATATAAACAAAATGAAGCCAAATGCCTGAACCATGGTTGCAGAGAAAAATATGGGGACATCTCCGAAGCCTCTCTTTTCCTGAAAAGATTCAAAGTATAAAATGTATACTTAACTTGCACAAACTATTCTGAGTTCATTATTTGGTTGTCCTGGTTGAAGACAGACGCATGCACACGCCACCCCCCCCCCCCGCCCCGCAATATGTTTTTGTCATTGCACCAGAAACTAATTTTAGTGAGCAATTTCTTATTCTCAAAGAAGAACATAATTAAGTACCCCAGCTCTGTTGGCTGCTCGTATCCAGAAGCCGTATGTTCTCCCAGGAAGGAGACCGTTCACTGTGCATTCTAGCGCCTGGCCGCGGTATGTCTGCCTGCGATCGTCTTGGTCAGGGTTTGCTATTTCCACAATGTACTCTGTTACCTCTGAGCCACCATCGATGGAAGGGGGTTCTGTAAAATATGAAGTAACCGATCCACATAAGTCACGTCAATGAAACCTCAACTATGGTTGCTTGCTTGTGGTCTTATTATCTTCTATGTTGTCTTATTACCATCACCACAGGAAAAGTCTCCTAGGGTCTGGGCATGAAACTCCATCTAGCTCCTGGGCAGAGCTCCAGAGTGAGCACCACCACTACACCCAGGATGGAGCTCTGCCACACAGTCAGCCCAGCCTACTTGGCAGCACCTCTTTAACAAGGAACAGCACTGACTGTTGGATAGCTTGCTGGACTGGTTATGTACGGTGTGGTATGGTTTGTTTTTTTAAAAAAGGTTATGTCTGAACCATTTTAATTCTATTTGGCCTCTTTTACTACCCAGTACATTTGATTTGTTTAGATATGGGGCAGGCAGAAGGTAGATTGGGATCTATTGGTAGAGCTCTGGGTGATTTCTAGTCAACAAATGAGGGTTCTGACTCCCAATAGATTCACAAAAACAAGTAAAATTAAAAGTTTAAAAAAATCTCTCTCTGCTGTGGCTGACCTCATACTACTCACTAATTTCTTAGCTTCAGTATTTCTCACCTGTAGAATCTTCACTTTTCGCCAGGTCTTTGTTCAGCTCTATTTGTTTTGCGTTACAGTTCCCTGATCTATAGTAACTCAGATGTGGGTTTGTATTTGTATGGGGTACAGTAGGTAATTGACTCCACTGCTGCTGCCCCACCCCCTTTTGTGCCTGACTCTTATGAGGGGACCTCAAGGTTCTAGTAAAAAAAAAAAGTAGATCCCACAAGCCTGAAGTCTGACCACCCCTGGTTTAGACGGTAAGTGCCGTGAAGACACAACAATTAGCATTAAGAAAAACTGTTGTAAGCTATGCTGAGCCTGTGGGACAGAAAGAAGGAAGGAAAGAAAGATGGAAGGAAGGAAGGAAAAGAAGACTAGCATTTTTCGGGGTTATTTTACTGAGCTTACACAACATATAACATTTACATTTCCTCCCACCCCCCATTTCCTCAGTGTTGGATCCTACCCCACTGAAGAGTGATTTCCTTAGGCTTGGCTTTGCCCGCCAGACATGGAGAACGACATGGCCCAGGAGGAACTGCTGATGTTTGAACAGTGAGTGTATCAGATACCTAGAAAGAACACAGGCACATGCACATCTTACAGGTGCGGAAATCTGCAACAGGTGTTTCACAAGTACTTTCAGTAGCATGTTCTTTTTAAGGAAGGCTGTATGTAACTCTGTGCTATGAACTTGATAATCCTGTACCAAGGCAAACCCAAATCCTGTACCAAGAAAACTAAGCTGAGTTTTGCAACCTGCATAAAATTACTTAACCCCTGGCCTCCCAGGCTTTGGAGATTTCAACCATGTGGACCCAGGGCATGGTTTGAAGGCACACGATACAGCAACCTTGCTGAAGTCAAGTAAGTCTGAATGGGAGTCTACTGACCCACGTGTATGCTGTCCTCAGGTCCATGAAAGCTGCTGAGGGATATTATATTTAGCGGTATATTACTATCTCAAATAAATAATAAAATAATAAATAATAAATATTATCTAATATTAATAAATTATTATCAATGTAATATTGTTAATATTAATATTACTATAATAAATGATAATTTAATATAATTATTAATTATTAAAATAATAATAATAAATACAATAATAAAATAAATCATAAAGACAGCAGTCATTGCTCACCTACTTTTAAAGCCCATAGTCACAGCCAGGAATGTGCTTTTTAAAAACAAAAATGAAAACTAAGATTATCAGGATAATGACTCCGTATGGCGCTTGCCATATGGAGTGGCCATAGCTCAGTGGGTGGAGCACCCGCTTTGCATGCAGAAGGTCTCAGGTTTGATCCCAGGTATTTCTAGATTGGGCTGGAAAAACTCCTGCCTGGAACCCTGGAGAGCTGCTGCCAGCCAGTGTCGACAATACTGGGCTAGATGGACCCAGGGTCTGACTCGGTATGAGGAAGCTTCCTATCTTCCCATAATTGTGGGATACATACAGTCCTGTTTTTAAGGGACTTCATTGCTCACCTGACTTTGGCCCCCTCGACCAATGCAGTAAACCCTTAGTCTGTAGGAAGTACCAGGCTTGAGATGAGCACATACATGTTCCCTCGTGGAACCACTATAGGCTATTTCCCATTTATTGCCTGGGAAGAAAATACAGTTATCAGTTACAATCTGTCTAGGGGGAGAGATCTGGGCGGGGGGGGGGAGGGGGAGAAGAGATTGTTTGGTAACAAATTTAACAACTTAACAACTGGAACACCACTGCCTTGGCCCCCCCTCCCCTGGTACTTCCCTTTTTTCCACAATTCAAAAGATTGGAGCCGGGAACAGATTCCATATTGACCCCGGTAAGGGAAGGCCCATCCACAGATCACAAGTATTTGCTGCTACTGGGTTTGTGCTTGGCAGCGCATGATGGCTTTTAATTGTTATAAAGCTGCTCTGGGAGCCAATCTTGGCAGAAAAGTGAGTGTAAATATAATAGAATTAAAAAATGAAATTACTGTATCATCTGCTGTTGAATTAATTTAGTCAAACGTGGGAATAACTTCTGTCATGTACAGAAGTGAAAAACACAAGGGGGGAAAGCAGAAGAGAAGTTCCAACACTGTAGTATTCCTGCACAAAACAAAATTAATGGCACAAATTTCAAAAGCTTTATCCTGTATACACGTTTGTCCAGTTCACATGACACGCCAGGCTCACTGGAGGTTGTTTAACCTTCAATGAGCCATGGTGTGTGCCAGACAGCATTTTGAACGTGCAACCCCTGATCAGGGTGATGTTGTGTCATGCTAACACGGCCACCATAGGTTATTTAAGGGTTAAACAACCCTCACATAACCCTACGACAAACCAAGGGTTATCCATATTCAAAATGTTGCCCGGTATGCACCACAGTTTATCATGCATTAAACAATCCCTGACGAGCCTGGTGTGTTGTGCAAACCTGGTCACTGGGTTTGATCCAGACTTAGTCATGTAACCATGGGTAGGCATGGGTGAATTGGACAATTTGAGAAAATGTCCTGGGCACCATCACAAAATGACTCCTATCAAGAGGCGTGGCAAAGGACAAGTAACCCACCCAAAAAACTGAGTACAGGGCAGAGGTGGTGTCTGAGCCTCAACACATTAAACAACTGCTTTGAACACACAGTTTTCAGCACAAAGAGAAACCTATTTCACAGCAATTTCAGCTGCTGCAAAGAAAATGTTTTAAGTTTTTTTTTTTTAAGTGGGAAAAGTAGAGGGCACCTTGGCAAGCACCAAGAAATATGTCAGGGATACATTGCCTACCCCTGGAGTAAACCCATTGAAATAAATGGGAAACATTAGTCATGATTAAGTAGAACTAACCCATTTTTATGCTTACCAGCTGAGCCTTCTGAAATTTCTAAGATATACATAGAGATGTCTGACCCTCCATTATCCTTTGGTGGATCTAAAATTTTTTAAAAGGCAACATTTAGAACAAAAAAAAGTGCGTGCTATAAAGTCAACAAAGTTAGTTTCAGGGTACATTACAACAGCTGGCACACTGCTTGGTTCAAAAATTGTATTTTTAGGATGGCAGTATCAAAATAAAGGTCCATGCATTAAAGGAAGGGATCACTGCCTTGTTGTGGCGAAGGGGCTTGCGTAACTCAGTGAAGCCATAAGCTATGCCGTGCAGGGCCACCCAAGATGGACAGGTCATGGCAGAGAGTTCTGACAAAATGTGGTCCACTGGAGAAGGAAATGGCAACCCACTCCAGTATTCTTGCCAAGAAAACCCCATGGAACGTATCACAAGGCTAAAAGAGATGACGCCGGAAGATGAGCCCCTCAGGTCGGAAGGTGTCCAATATGCTACTGGGGAAGAGCAGAGGGTATTTCCAAGTAGCGCCAGAAAGAGTGAAGCGGCTGGGCCAAACCCGAAAGGACACTCAGCTGTGGATGTGTCTGGTGGTGAAAAGAAAATCCGATGCTGTAAAGAACAATATTGTTTAGGAACCTGGAATGTCAGATCAATGAATCAAGGTAAGCTGGAGGTGGTCAAACATGAGATGGCAAGATTGAACATCGACATCTTGGGAATCAGCGAACTAAAATGGACAGGCATGGGTGAATTTAATTCAGGTGACCATCATATCTACTATTGTGGGCAAGAATCCCTTAGAAGAAATGGAGTAGCACTCATAGTCAACAAAAGGGTGGGAAAAGCAGTACTGGGGTACAATCTTAAAAATGATAGAATGATCTCAGTACGAATCCAAGGCAAACCATTCAACATCACAGTAATTCAAGTCTATGCCCCAACCACTGAGGCCGAAGAAGCTGAGGTTGATCGGTTCTATGAAGACCTACAACACCTTCTAGAGCTAACACCAAAAAAAGATGTCCTCATAGGGGATTGGAATGCTAAAGTGGGAAGTCAAGAAATCACCGGGATAACAGGCAGGCATGGCCTAGGTGTACAAAATGAAGCAGGACAAAAGCTAATCGAGTTTTGCCAAGAGAACATGCTGATCATAGCAAACACTCTTTTCCAACAGCACAAGAGGCGACTCTACACATGGACATCACCAGATGGTCAATATCGAAATCAGATTGATTATGTCCTTTGCAGCCAAAGATGGAGAAGCTCCATACAGTCAGTAAAAACAAGACCTGGAGCTGACTGTGGCTCAGATCATGAGCAGCTTCTTGCAAAATTTCGGCTTAAATTGAAGAACGTCGGGAAAACCACTAAACCGTTCAGGTATGACCTAAATCATATCCCTGATGAATATACAGTGGAGGTGAGGAATAGATTTCAGGGATTAGACCTGATAGACAGAGTGCCTGAGGAACTATGGACGGAGGTCCATAACATTGTTCAGGAGGCAGCAACGAAATCCATCCCAAAGAAAAAGAAATGCAAGAAAGCAAAGTGGCTGTCTGATGAGGCTTTACAAGTAGCTCACGAAAGAAGGGAAGCGAAAAGCAAGGGAGAAAGGGGAAGATATACCCAACTGAATGCAGAGTTCCAGAGAATAGCAAGGAGAGACAAGAAGGCCTTCTTAAATGAACAATGCAAAGAAATTGAGGAAAACAACAGAATGGGAAAGACTAGAGATCTCTTCAAGAAAATTGGAGATCTCAAGGGAACGTTTTGTGCAAAGACGGGCATGATAAAGGACAAAGAAGGCAGGGACCTAACAGAAGCAGATGAGATTAAGAAGAGGTGGCAAGAATACACAGAAGAACTATACAGGAAAGATCTGAATGTCCCTGATAGCCATGATAGTGCGGTCACTGAACTTGAGCCGGATATCCTAGAGAGTGAAGTCAAGTGGGCCTTAGGAAGCATTAGTAACAACAAAGCTAGCGGAGATGACAGTATACCAGCCGAGCTATTTAAAATCCTAAAAGATGATGCTGTTAAAGTGCTGCATTCAATATGTCAACAAATTTGGAACACTCAACAGTGGCCACAAGACTGGAAAAGGTCAGTTTACATTCCAATTCCAAAGAAGGGCAACGCCAAAGAGTGTTCAAACTACCGCACAATTGCGCTCATTTCACATGCCAGCAAGGTGATGCTCAAAATCCTACAAGATAGGCTTCAGCAGTATGCGAACCGAGAACTACTGGAAGTACAAGCTGGGTTTAGAAGAGGCAGAGGAACTAGAGAGCAAATCGCCAACATTCGCTGCATCATGGAGAAAGCAAGAGAATTCCAGAAAAACGTCTATTTCTGCTTCATTGACTACGCTAAAGCCTTTGATTGTGTGGATCACAACAAACTGTGGCAAATTCTTAAAGTGATGGGAGTACCAGACCACCTTACCTGTCTCCTGAGAAACCTGTACGAGGGTCAAGAACCAACAGTCAGAACCAGACATGGAACAACCGATTGGTTCAAAATTGGGAAAGGAGTACGACAAGGCTGCATATTGTCACCCTGCTTATTTAACTTATATGCAGAGTACATCATGAGAAATGCCGGGTTGGATGAATCAGAGGTCGGAATTAAGATTGCTGGGAGAATTATCAACAACCTCCGATATGCAGACGATACCACCCTAATGGCAGAAAGCGAAGAGGATCTAAAGAGCCTCTTGTTGAGGGTGAAAGAGGAGAGTGCAAAAGCTGGTTTGAAACTCAACATTAAAAAAACTAAGATCATGGCATCTGGCCCCATCTCTTCCTGGCATATAGAAGGGGAAGAAATGGAAGCAGTGACAGATTTTACTTTCTTGGGCTCCAAGATCACCACAGACGGTGACTGTAGCCATGAAATTAAAAGACGCTTGCTCCTTGGGAGGAAAGCTATGGCCAACCTAGACAGCATAGTAAGAAGCAGAGACATCACCTTGCCGACAAAGGTCCGTCTAATCAAAGCTATGGTTTTCCCAGTAGTAATGTATGGCTGTGAGAGCTGGACTATAAGGAAGGCTGAGCGCCGAAGAATTGATGCTTTCGAACTGTGGTGCTGGAGAAGACTCTTACGAGTCCCCTGGACTGCAAGGAGGTCAAATCAGTCCATCCTAAAGGAAATCAACCCTGAGTGCTCATTGGAAGGACAGATAATGAAGCTGAAGCTCCAATATTTTGGCCACCTAATGCGAAGAGAAAACTCCCTGGAAAAGACCCTGATGCTGGGAAAGACTGAAGGCAAAAGGAGAAGGGGACGGCAGAGGATGAGATGGCTAGATAGCATCACGGATGCAATGAATATGAACTTGAGCACGCTCCGGGAGAGAGCGCAGGAAAGGAAGGCCTGGCGTGCTATGGTCCATGGGGTCACGAAGAGTCGGACACGACTGAACGACTGAACAACAACAACAAGAACTGAACAGGACCTGTTGCTTGTTTTGGTCCTGAGCCCTAAACTAAGTAATTACATTGCCTTTCAGAATTAGATCCCTGCACTGACAGACTGACAAATGGATACAGATTAGAGAAGCTGTAGTATGTGCAGAACCAAGTTTGCACCCATGTGGGGAGGGGGGAGAGTTATGAGCAATGTTTCACACACCACACATGTATATATGCATACTAAACAGGCAGAAATCCAAGCAATTGCAAAATGCATCAGTCCAGACTAATGCACCTCTTGCTCATTACTTCTGCGCAGTTAATTACATGCTTAAATGGAAACAGCACGTGCAGAGTGTTGAACTCTAGCCAATGCGTTTTCTTTTTTATGCAACAAGCAGCGAGGGAAGCAAGAGAGAGACTGACTATATAAAACTGAAGTTTGCTTACCCCAGGTAACTTTCACAGTATGTGAATGAATCTTTCCCTTTACAGTTGGTTTACTTGGAGGTCCAGGTTTGTCAGGGCTTGTGCTGTATTCTACCACCTCACTAGGGCCACTTTTCCCTTCAGTATTATGAGCAAACAACTGTCACAACACAAAACAGAACATCTGTCAGCTTAAAACCCGTGTGCTAGTTTAAATATAGAATGAATGTAAGAGCCCTGTTGGATCAGATCACTGGTCCACCTTGCCTAGCATCCTGCTTCCTACAGCAGCCAGGCAGGTGCCTCTGAGAAGTCCAGAAGGATATGAGAGCAATAGCCTACTCTGTCCTGTTGCTGACAGAGGCATACTGCCTCTGAAAAGGGAAGACAGTTACGTGACTTCTTTCTTAAAGGCAATTTCCCCAAGGTGGAGACGCTGACTCTGTTCGGGGAAAGCGGGTTGAGCACGGCGAAAGTAGTTACATGGTTGAGCAGAACATAACGCAGGATGGGACGGGATGAGGGACTTGCAAGAAACTAAAGTGTTCAAAAGGGAGCTTGGAAAAATGCCTGGGAGTCCCCACTGCTTTCTGACAAAAATGCTAGGGCTCATCCCCACTGCTGACAAAAAAGCTAGGTCTCATCTAAGCTGAAGAATCTACTGGACAGGGGAAGATATTTTGTGTGTTAGAATACAGGGGGCTTAGAGGTTTCCACCTTTGTGTTTCTACTGCAAGTCAGGCTGGTAGTTTCCTGAGGATGTCAGTTATTTAGGTTACTTTGCAGGAGTTACTTGGTAGGCAACAGATGCCGATTTTTCATAACAGAAATTAGGCTTTGTAATAATGCAATAACGGTTGAACTTGGCACGTACCCTAAATTTATAGGAAGTACTCCTCCTAAGGTCTTTTAAAGTGCAAGAAAGTTCATCTCCATTGTACCCTGCTTGAAAACCATAATCCTGTACAAGGAAGAAGAAAAAGAGAAGGGAAAAAAGACATGTTCCTGAGTAGTGTGGTGCAACAAGTCAGATATGCAAAAATCCAACCATGACAACTCTGTTTTTTTTAAGCTAGTGGTCCTGATCCTGGTATACACATGAGTGCCCATACACAGAATTAGAATCATAGAATAGTAGGGTTGGAAGGGGCCTTCAAGGCCATCGAGTCCAACCCCCTGCTCAATGCAGGAATTCAAGTCAGAGCATCCCTGACAGATGGCTGTCCAGCCTCGTCTTGAATGCCTCCAGTGTGGGAGAGCCCACTACCTCCCTAGGTAATTGGTTCCATTGTCGTATTGCTCTAACAGTCAGAAAGTTTTTCCTGATGTATGCAATCGTAACAGAACTCCACTTGGTTATATTCATGGAACTGTCCCCATTGCTAAATCAGATAGGCCCTGCTCACACAGAGCTCTATGCATATACAAAGCTACTGTATGTCCCACAGAGCATTGGGCAAGGACCACAGCTCAGTGGCATGCTTTGCATGCAGAAGGTCCAAGATTCAATCCCAGGCATTTCCAGTTAAAATGGATCAAGCAGCAGGGAATGCCTAGGATGCTGGACAGCCTCTGGCAATCAGTATTGACTATACTGGGCAAGATGGCCAAATATCCTGACCTGGCATAAGGTGGCTGTCTATATAAGAGCACAATGGCTACAGAGTTTATGACAGACTTCAGGTGTGTTCCAATACTGGCTGCTTACTACCACTGGTGTTGCCCAGACATGTGGACACTGGAGCAGCAACAACTTGGTGTTAAATTACTCCTGGAAGATTCAGGGATAATGTACTGCCCATGTCTGAACAACACAGCACATCATTATTCACTAGGCAACATTCTAATCTACACTAGAGGGCAGCTTATCCTCCTATTCTTCCCAACCCAACTCAAGTTTCTAAACTCATATAAACATATCAGAAACTTACAGAACCTTCCTCTTCCATTTCTAAAATGTAGGTCAGAGAGTCATCTGACGATATTCCACTTGGAGGACTCCATTTGAGAGACAACCATGTCACCCCTGCTTCTGTTAGCCGGGGGGACAGGGGTGGTGGTGGGACAATTCCTATTGTGTAACATCCCAATATCTCACTGAATCCACTGGGAGGAGGGAAAAAAGTACAAAATATTAGCAAGAACTTGAGCCATTAAAGATTTTAGGGAAACCATGTAATTGCACAATCTGTTTTTACCTCATTCCGATGTCATTTTTGGCCGCCAACCTGAATGTATATTTTGTAGAGGGGGTCAGCTTTGTTACTTTGTGTTGCTTTAGATGACCATAGTAGCATTCTTTGAATGCATCATTCTTTCCCTTTTCAAAAAAATAAACATGAAGTCAGAGTCCATTAGAACACAGTTCTCACACAGATGGCCAACCTGTGTGTTTGGCTTGTACCACTTCAGGACTGCAGGTGCGGCATGCATGATGGAATTTTCCTCCATGCAAAAAATAAACTCCTTCCACACAGAAAAGATATGTCAGGGAGGAAAAGCTAGAACAGAATCCTCCTTGAGAAGGGTGTGTCTGTGCATGCATGTTTGTAGAGGAACATTCCACCATATGTCTAGAGCATTCCACCATATGTCTAGAGCATTCCACCATATGTCTAGAGCATTCCACCATATGTCTAGAGCATTCCACCATATGTCTAGAGCAGTACTGCTGGATCAGACCAACGGTCTATCTAGTCCTGCATCCTGTTTCCCATACCAGCCGATCCGGAAGCCCAAAAGCAGGGCATCAAAGCAATAACTTTCCCCTGCTGTTGTTCACCAGCCAGTGGTACTTAGTGAAATTATACCTATGAAGCAAGATTGTAAAGTGTTTACCACCTCAATGAGACCTTAGCAGTAGTTGTCCTCTGTGGCCAAAGCATGTTAGCTTCTGTCCAAGGGAACTCAGATTCTATTCTCCTATATAGAATAGAATAGAGCCCACTAATTTTCAATGTGTGTGTCTGTGCGTGTGTGTGTGCGTGTGTGTGTACACACACGCACACGCTAAAGCAGCTACATTCAAATACCATTTCAATACTGACCAAATATAAAAAATACCAAGGACAGTAAAAACTGTAAAATACTTAATCCTGGTTCCAATCTTCAGACTTTTTGTAGTATTCAGGAAACCTGTGGCCAGGGCTCTATAAACACACATGCATGGGATACGTTCTAATTCTAATCTTAGTTCTGATTCTAATCTGGGGGTGTGGTGGTAGAGTTCAGAAATCCTGTGGCAAGGACACCATTCACACATATTTTGGAATGGCATGGGACTGTACCACTAGTCACAATGCTGCAGCTATGTAGATAAATCCTAGAACCACATGGATTCTACCGAAGTGCCTACTTATGCTATCAATCCTTTATATGGCTCTTTCAAGACACAAGAACAATTCTTAACTTGTTCATAAGAAACCTGAAGCTGTCGATGCTAGATTCAGTTATTAACACTCTAGCAGCTCAAACAAAGGTGCAAAGAAATTGTTTCTATTATTTAGTTGTCCTGGCTGAACAGTCTAGAGAAAATGACCCACTTCCCAGAGGGACTTTCACAGGAAGGAGACACTACAGCATATTAATTAACCTTATTGCAATGTACCTAATTAAAGGTACTTTCTAAGCACTATACTGAACAGTATTATTAATCTTATAGAAAAATGGTGCAATATTGATCAGTACAATGTACTAGTAAATATAATTTAAGTGACAATATAATTTAAGTAATTTAAGTTAAATATAATTTAAGTGACCATTACAGTTCAATAAGATGACTAACGTACATTTTCCCCTTAAAATAAGGAACTTACCTCATCCCATTCTAAAAGGTAGTTGGTTACTTTGGAGCCATTGTCATTGGAGGACTAAAAAGAAGGAAAAAGCTTTATTTTGGCTAGCTATTTAAAAAGGCAAAATTCTATCTCCCTATCCTAACCATTTCAATACTTTAATCAGTGCTGAACAAAAATGCAAGACATACACATTCCACACATCTATACATAGCTAGTAAGTTTTACTTCCATTCTGCAAGAAGAGAAGCATGTTCTTGGCTGCCCCCGCACCCCAAACGAAGTCTGAAGTAGTAATGCAAATTTCATAGCCCAATATTCCACCGTATGTTCAGTTTGACTTGCCCTGAGCTGGAAAATCCGGGCCTCCATTCAGAGGCGAACTTCATATCTCAGATTTCAACAGTTAGGTAAGATGTGTCCAGTCAGTCATCTAACCTTTCTTGTAATTTAATGTGCCTTGTGCCACGTGTGTACCCAATGTCACATTAGTGGGTGTCATGGAACCATTTCCAAATAAGCAGAGAAAAAACTTCAGAGCTCTCTTTGTTCAGGAACAAGAAGTGACTGTTGCCTCAAAGGAGGAGGATGTACTCTGAGTGTGTTAAGCAAGAAATCAGACTGATTCTGTAAACAACCAATTTTCCACAGCACCATTTATTTTAAAAATGTATATATTGCCTTATATAAAAAAGGTTAAGAGATGCTACAATGGTTACCTCCTTCTGAGGTTCACTTTGAGTCCTTTGTTTTGAGCAAGAGGCATATAAATTTTCCATTTTCAGTTTTTGCTAGTAATCAGGGCGACCTAGTCTACCTTTGTACGTTCCAGGCCTTTACTCATTCAGAAGTGCCAATGCATGGGTCGGGAACCTGTGGCCCTCCAGAAGTTGTTGAACTACAACTCCCATCATCCCACATCATTGGCCAGGCTGGCTCAGGCTGAAAGGAACTGGAGCCCAACAACATCTGTAGAGCCACATGGTCCCCAATCCTGCACCAATGATTTCCATACCTACCAAGGCCTATGGGTGAGTGCACTAATGCTGAACTAACTAAAACCCCACATAGTTTAATTAGAAGGGAAAGGAGAACAGTTCCAGTCTTTCCACAACTCCCCCCGCCCCATCTATCACGGAGGTTTCATTTTTTCAAGTCAGATTTAATTTGAGCAAAGGGGGCCTACAAACAGAAGTGCATCCTCATTCCCGGACAGGAGTGCTCCTCTTAAGGACTGCCAGCCAGCCATGCCCTCCTCCAGGATATTATAAGTTGCAAGGAACTCAAACTGGTCAATTCCATTCTCTACACCCGACTTTCTTTTCCGATTGACACCCAACATTCTGTGGCTTCTAGAGGCTCTTGAGCTTGCTCAGTCCTCATTGGGTTGTGGGGGTTTGGGGGTGGTGCCTCTTGGGGGGGGGTTAAAAAAAAGTTTTGTCATTCTGCATACCTCAAGGTTTCCCTGAGTATGCTGATACCTCCCTCTTATTTCTTAATGGCCCCATTTTAGCTCCAATCCTATGGGCACCAACCACTTGAGCTTGAAATTAGAGGGAATTATTGGATTTGCTTAAGGTATGTCTCTCATAACAACAACAAAAGAAAAACCCATTTTCCTTTTAAACCAGGTTAATCTAAAAGCCACTTTAGCTTTGCAGTTACCTTCCACTGTAAATGCAGGCTGTTTTTGGTTTTGTTGACCACTTTCGGTGCAGCTGGAGGGTCTGGTTCACAGCTCTCTGTGGTAAAACTAGCCACCTCTGAGACAGTTTCCTTTGTGGAACTACTTGAGGCTAAAACTCTGTATGATGATAAAAAAAATGTTGGGGAAGCATTTCGAGTATACAATGAAATTGAGATCTGAAAGTTTAGAATGTGGCTGGTCATAATGCCTTGAGACACACAGTTACTTACGGGACGGCATTTCGCATATATATAACCCTCCTTCTATGAGAGAGGCCAACTTGCTCTATCCTCTAAAGGAGAACCCCCTCCCCCCAATACATTCTAGAACCCCCTCTCCTCCCCCCAATACATTCCAAGACAATGGGTAGGTACCCTGTGGACAGTTCCAAAGACACACTATGATTTTTTTTCTTTTTTGGCCCCCCAACCCCAGCACTTCATTGGCCAGGTTCGAAAGAGCAGCAGTGAAAAGAAGCCATGGTGGTTTCCCCCCACACCACCCTGTGCATGCAGCTCACGTGCCCGCCATTTCCCTAATTACCCTTGCCACAGTGCGGGTTGCCGTGTCATCCGAACCTGGAGAGGTGTGCAGCGGGGCTGGCTTCCAAACCACCCCACAACCCATGGCTTGTTGTAGGGGTTATGGGGTGGTTTGGAAACCACCCCTGCTGCACACCTCATTGGGTTCGGACGACACAGCAACCCATGCCACGGCGAGGGTAATTAGGGAAATGGCAGGCGCCTGAGCAGCGCGTGCAGAGAAGGAAAAAGAAGCAACTGTGGCTTCTTTTCTTCCGCTGATCATCCTGACCCAAGTCATTGCCCAAGCCTGCAATGTAAAAGAAGAGAACATGAGCTTTTGTACCAACTTCAATGTGAGAAGAAGTGCCTTGGCTTCAGTTTCCACTCTCATGTTGTCCTCCGAGTTGCCTAAAGAACTGCCAGGCTTGGAGCAGAAGGGAGGATGATAACGGAGGCATTTCCGCCCTTACTGAAGCTGGTTGGAAGACTAATGACACATGCCCTTATTTCACCCTCTCCAGTACTCAGAGCAATTAGAGCTGGACACAATGCACCCAGCAAGCACGAGTACTATTCTGAAATTGTTCTTTATGCCATGTTAAAAACAAAACAAAACCTGTCCCACGATACCAATTATACAAGTTCCCACTACCTGTCATAGTTCAGGTAGGGTTGAGGCTCAGGACACAGCTTGCAGGGGGAAAGCAGCACTTTTTAAAATTTTATTTATTTATTGCATGTATATCCCGCCTTTTTTCCTCTTGCAAAGAATCCAAGGTGGCTTTACATTATCCTCCTCCTCTGTATTTTATCCTCACAACAACCCTGTGAGGAAGGTTGGGCTGAAAGTCTGTGACTGGCCCAAAGGTACCCAGTGAGCTTCCATGGCCGAGTGGGGACTAGAACCCAGATCTCCTGGCTCCCAGTCCAACATGCTCACTACTACACCACACCACATTTGATACTATGCCACACCAGAAGCTTTAATCAAGTCAGTAAGGAGATTATCTGCAACACCATTTGTATGCCTCATCTTCCATCTTTTAAACACCTGTTTTCCCACCCTCCTAGGAAACGTTTATTCTTTTAATGAACTTCAAACTAGGTAGATATCTGGAAAGCAATTCAGCCATTTCAGCAATGGCTGCACTCTCCAGCGACATTTGTTCTTCATGCCCACCTGACATGGTAATCAGTTGCTGGTCTGAGATCAGAAAGAATAAAAGTTGTCTCTTCACCACTGCAGAAAGAACAATCTGTTAGTAACTGTACCAAAAAAGTATCTGTAACAATAAAGCCCCATGCCAAGTACAACCACATTTTTCTTGCAACCTTATCCTAAACATTTGCCCACAGTGGTGGATTGGGGAGGGGCCATAGCTCAGGGGAGGGGCCATAGCTCAGGGGAGGGGCCATAGCTCAGGGGAGGGGCCATAGCTCAGTGTGACAGAGCACATGCTTGGCATGCAGAAGGTCCCAGGTTCGACCCCCCGCTTCTCCAGGTAGGGAAAGGAAAGAATCCTGCCTGAAACCCCTGAGAGCCGCTGCCAGTCAGTGTCGACAATACTGGGCTAGATGGGCCAATGGTCTGACTCAGTATAAGGCAGCTTCCTATGTTCCTATCATTAGTACTCCTGAGGTGACAGCGTACTGGACTGTGTATCGATCTGTCAGGATAGCGCGTTAAAACTTCTATCTGCCGACACGTCAGCTCTTCAGCCCTCAAAGTTCTACAATGGAAACAACCCCCAAATTTGATTTAAGAATAATTATGACGAAAACAAAGCTGGAGAAGAAACCTAGTGGTCACATTTGTGCTAAAGCTATCAGCTGATACAAGTTGTGTAGTTAAATTAAGGAACAGTACTTACCTGTAAACAGATTTAAATTTTCCGTTTTTACCACTGTTCGAGACTTCCACTTCAAACTTGAATGTTGCAGGAGTGAGATTATGAGTTTCTTCATTATGTGATGCAACTGGAGAATTCCAAGACAGGACTGCTGATCTTGCTTGTATTTGAGAGATCTTTGAAAACAAAGGGAGTACAGTCACCTTTTAGAATATGCAAGGCTTGTTAGAAGAATGCAGGTGTCTTATCCTCCCTGCCCCAAATATAAGTACCGGGTCCAATTTCATTTTTACTTCCATTTTTTTTGGTAGTTCTTTAAATCATTTGTATAGCTCATCCATTAACAGCTTATTCCACAATCGCAGACATGACCCAATATTGTCCTTTATTCAGTAGTCCCTTTAACTGCTATACAACTGTGTATTTAGAAAATTAGGTCACTTGACTGAGGTGACAAACCTTCTTTTGTGTACTGAAATTGTCATCAGTGTTCAAATTTCACCCACTTTTTACCATGAAAACTGTGCACCGAAGTAAGACAGATACTTGCATGTTCAAGCATGATGGGGCACACATTTTTTTCTACAAGGAGATAATCTATGGATAGGAAACACCTTAGAATATCTTGCTGGCATTATGTTTATTTAGGAAAATGTATATCCCACCTTTTCACTCAACATGGCTTTCATCATGTTAAAAACAAAGACACAGCAATATCCAACAAAACAATTTAAACAAAACAGACACCTGCAGTACATAAAAGCCAATTAAAATGTAACAGAACAGTTATGAGAAACACAACAGGAAAATGACATGCCTGTCATTTAGAAAAAGTCTTAACTAAATGGACAAAGACAAAAAGAGAGGGGGCCAAATGGGCCTCTTGAGGAAGAGAGTTCCACAATTTAGGTGCAGCTACCAAGAAGGCTCTCTTATACATCCCAATCAGCTTTGCCTCAGCCAGAGTTGGGATGCAGAGAAGGGCTTCGCCATCAGATCTTAGGGAACAGTCAAGATAGTATGGGAGGAGCTGGGTTTTAAAAGTAATCACAACCATCTTATACATATATAGTTATCAGAGTAATACACCACAGTTACAGTGAACAAAGCCAAAAACGCAGCATCTTCTTTTGCTGTAGTTGCTATGCTAATATAGCATGCTTAGTTCAGATAAAGCACCACACAAAGATTTCTGGCTCTTAGTAGCATCCAACTTAAAAAAATGTTTCTGTTTAAATGCCATGGACTGTAAAAAAGAAGAAGATTCCAAATAGGCAAGTAAAACTCCTGGCCACCTATTTCTCTTTGATGGCTGTCCTGGTTATGTAACTATTATTCCTCTCCCCTTCCCCCAACCGCAAAGCTGGTTCCAAAGCTCACAAGAATGTAAGTTAAGCAGGCTTTGTGTCAAAACTCATAATGGTCATACCAAGGGTTTCAAAATACTTCCAGTCTTGAATAATGCCCAGGCTCAGACTCCTTGAACTAGGTATCTTATATTCAGAGGGGTAAACCTAGTGTCATAATACCTATGACTGATTTTTCTCTTGATGTCTCATTGTAATATCCAAGGTCAGGGAACACCCATTTGATTCTTCCATCAATTCACCAGGATTTGCATAACAAATTCATACAGAGTGCCATTGTTTGTAGCTATTTCACAACTATGAAACCCTCATTTCAAAGGACACTGTCACATCTCCAGATATTGCAAACCCTTTCTATTTCAGCTGGGCTCTGTAAACAATAATATGGTGAGTTTTTTGAGGAGGCATGGGAATGGTATATCATAATTAAGAGGTATTACTACTTACTGTAGGCTTACTGAAGCTTAAGAGCTCTTCAGATTTTCTAGATTCTGTGTCAGATTCTGAAAAAAAAAAGTGTTAGATGGAGAGGGAAATTAAACAACACAACTCTTATCTAACTGCAACCCAAACAGAACTTTATTAGAAGAACAACAGTATATGCTGTGCAAAGTTCATTGCCCTTATTTGTTTTGACCAGTGAATATGCTAAGTATGCAAACTGCACAGAAGTAACAGAACTGCACAGACTTCCTCTTAGTTTGTCCTACACCATCAAGAATTTCTGCATATCTTGCTTTCCCTTTGGAAATTACGGAAATTGAAAATTCTAGTTTGTTTACCTTCTAACAGTAGGTTTGTCTATCCGTTACTTTATTTTGGAGACATAGTTTACATTGTTTTTCTTTTGTTAAATGTTTTTCCAGAACGAGTTTGAGACAAGTCCATTTTGGAGATTAGCTATATACCAAATGATAAGCAAAGCATTTCCACAAAGGGTGGTTGTCTATCTTGCTGTGAGATATTTTAAGCATTCAATAATTAAGACTAAAAAGTTTCAGCAAAGGAGCATTTGAAAGGAAAACCCATGCATATACATGCTTATGTTTTCAGATAATTCATGTTAGCTTTTCTACTTACCCTGCCAAGGCTCAAGGTTCAGGATACAAAGTAATGTGAAGGGTGAAATAAGTCAACAGAAGTAGAGATGCCACATGAGTACTGAAGTTCAGGTCCAAATGTGCCTGAAGTACCTTTTTCTATTTCACCTTGCCAATACAATTTTTGTATATTTACATTGTATATACAATTTTGGTATATTTACAAGAACAGGCTGCTTGCACTTCATTTCTTCAGTCCATGACAGGCCAAATTAAACCATGCACACAACTTTGGCAACAGGGCCTACATTGCCAGTGTTATGGTGCATTTGCTCCCACGCTTTCACACAGACACAGTTTAATCTAGCAGTAAAGGATTTTACCTTCCAAAATAATTTGGGGAAGACAACTCTGTTAGCAGTGCACACAGCACAGAAGTTAAGTACTATGTTTTACTGCTGAAGTCAATTACTTCTGTGTGAGAGTATAGGTAAAAGGCAAGCGTTTAATTGGCCTGCAGCCATATCCAGAAATACACATGTACTTTATCACTCAGGTAACAGATGCATGTATATATTCTGATGGATCCAAAAAGCCCTTAAAGCAACCAGGAATGGACTTTTGCTCACACAAGGAAGGCTCACCAATTCCTTTCCCTTCTGCATCACAATGCATACTGTTAGGGTTCCCCCAACCCTCTGGATCAGATTTTTAGCAAGCACACAAAAGACTGCAGGGGTGGGAAGGAAAGCCCAGTTGCACATGGAACTCAGCTCATGGTGCTTTGGATACAAGCCTCTGTTTTTCAACAGTACACAAAACAGGACTGTTTTATCAAGACCCTTTCGTCAACCCCATTAAAATTGATGAGATGTGTTTGTATTTTCATGTGGTGAGTGCATTTTCCAAGCCCCCAAGTCCAGCCTAAAAGTCAACGTTCGCAAAAGCTACATTTCAGGCACAGCTAATACAGCAATCTTAGTCCTCTCTTTTACATCCAAGCCTCCAACTGCCAATGATTAGGCTCCTTATGCAAGAAACTCCCCCTGAGATAAGCTGTCTCTATCAGAAAATCTAACCCCTGGTTGACAAGAGGTAAGAACAAGGGTGAGTGGGAAAATTGAGAGGCCAGACACAGAAAAGGAAGGTGACCTGAGGAATGAGTGCAAACCTTCTAAACTTAAAAGACAGGCTCACCTATGCTCATCTAACTACAATTGATGTTAAATATTTCTTGAAGTGGATATATAGGACAAAATGTTCTGGGAATTAAATCATACATAGTTTCTGAGTACTAAATGTTCTGGACACCCATCACAATAATCCTTTTTGAAGGCATCAACTTCTTTTGGTGGCTTCTCAAGCTCCCGATTTACACAAAGTAACTGATATGTGTGTGTGTGTGTGTGGGAGGTGTCAATGGAAGATCAAAATAGGAAGATGCCTGAAATATTAGGTTCCAGCTCTTCTCTCTTGCAAGTCGGCCACCTAGATTTGTAATAAACATGCTGCTACCTAATTTTCCAGATGCCCTGCAGGGAGAAACTGACCCAACTTTCCTCACTACCAAAATAATGTAGAACAGTATTATTTAAAAGGCCATTCGTGTCTACTTGTTAAATCCTGAAGGAACAAAGGGAAGACACAGTTCTCTCTTTGTTCCGTTAAGAATACATTGCCATTAGATTTAATTCTCATTGGAAAATACATGCAAAATGCAAAACACACATTCATTTCCAAAACAGTTCTTACATACCTCCCATTCCTGAATCAGCCAATGGGATGGGGCTTCCCCTGGTTTTTCCTACTTGTTTCTGCTTTATTTGCCCTCCTGTCCCTTGCTGTCCCTTTCCGTATCCATTCTGAACGTTGGCACTATTGTTAACTTTATGAGGTGAAGAAGGAGGGCTGTTCATTTTATTATTCGTATGTCCACTAGCTTGTCGGTCTTTTAGCCTTTTCTTCAAATGCTCCTGCATTTTGAGAGTTCTTTCATCTCGCTGAACAAAATTTGTTCTGCCATGGGAACGGGACTCTAAAAGGGCACCGGCAAGAACAGCCCATTAGACGGAACACAGAAATTGCAATACCTTGATTTTTAATCTCTTTTTTTTTAACTGCCCCCTACCTCTATTTAAAAAGCTTCAAGTTTTGGATAAAATAGAAGTCTAAAATATAAATAATTGGATACAGTTCTTATAGCTAGCAAGCAGCTGTCAAAGTTAATTTTATAATTGCAACACAAATAGCATGTGTGTGTGTGAATGCGTGTGGGGGAGAAATGGGGATAAGAATCCCCTGTAAGTGCTATTTTTAGTGGGAGGGCGGGATATAATTTAATAAATAAAATAAGCTTTCTAACATAATATTGTACACCCCACAGAAGCAACAGTAATGATATTTCAGGGAGATGATAAAATGCAAGCTTTCACTTTTAAACTCCCACAAGTCTAATTCACTTCTGCTTCTAATTCTCAAGCAATAACTTCAGCAGCCTGGGGAAGGATAGACTGGTCTTACTTACCAGCTACAGGAACAACCACTACTGTAATCCTTTGTTCTCTCCCTCATAGAAAAAACCCTCCATTATGAATTGCCACCTGTTTTTATGAAGGCAACCTAAGGATGCTGTTTTGGAGGAGTTTATGGAATGCATAGAGGGAAGCTCCTCCTTGTTATTTTCCCCTTCCAAAATGGGTAACTGTAGATTTGAGTAAGCTGCCAAAATATGGAAGGGCTGTAAATCTTCATAAATACATTACAGCAAGGCATAATGTATTTTTACATCTTTTTTTGTGCTTCTTGTGCACTGTGGCCAGGCTGGTAAGAGAGCTGGCAAGAGAGGCCCTTGTCTTTTTGTCCAAGTCCAACTTTTGACAGCAAGTAGTGGTCACTTTCCAAACCATAATAACAGACTGTTGTGTGGTCTTGGCTCTGAGCAATGGGTGGAATGACCCCACGAAGAGCAGTGCTGGCAATCTCTATGCCCCCAGCAAGCAGCTTGAACAACCACAACCAACAGCAGGATGAATTTCCTTCAGCTTCTACCATGGCTCCCAGAAAAGGGGTTTGAGAGATACGTGTGGTCTGCACAGTAAAATGGTGTTTGCAACATTCGTTTGAGGTAAGGAGCATCTTCCTTTTGTTAATACTTATTTCAATTTCTATCTTGCCATGTTCTCATAAGATGGGCTAGTAGATAATTAAACTAAAATCTGATGATTAAAAATAAATCAAAATAAATGTACCCAAGTAGAAAATTCATTCAAACCACCCAATACTGGCTCAACCACAGCCATTAGAAGAAATCCTAAACAAGTCTTACAATGTTTTCAGAAAGATTCAGGATCAGATGGTAACTCTCTAAGGAAAGGGAGTTCGACTTCACTGAGGAAGCTACTAGGAATGCTTCTCTACATACCCTTGCTGCTTGGCCTTTCTACATGGGTGGTGTGGTCAAGAGAAGACTTGTGGCTGATCTTAAAAATTGTAAAGGAATGTAAAGAAGGAAGCCATATCTAGGTTATGTAGGAAACCCAAGCCATCTTGGGTTTTAAGACAAAACCAAACTCTCTACTGTGCCGAGAATATTATTCGTTGATGCATCCCAATCAGGAAACAAGCTGCTACATTCTACCACATATTCTCACCAGGAAGCCTTGGGCATTCTGAATGCAGCTGAGCAAACTACAAGACTGCATTTTCTCTTATCAGCAAATTCCTTACCTTGCTCTTGATAAAGATGTGGTGATGGTGGTGGTGGATGCTGATGAATGAACTGTGGTGGTATTTCTCCTGTCCCTGGAACTGCAGGATACACTGGATGAGGTGGATGGGGAAGCAAAGCAGGGTGAGGGTGCATATAATGGGGCACGTGTGGTGGAGGTGGATGCATGGAGGGGTGGAATTCAGTAGAATGTGGCATAACTATGACCTTCCGAACTCCATTTTCTTCTACCACCTGTAATACAAAGTGAGAGAGACCAATTTGTTATTATAATTTTTCTTCCACCACCTGTAATACAAAGTAAGAGAGACCAATTTGTTACTATAATTCTGGGGGGTGGGGATGGGAGGGAACCTACCAATACATCAGTGTCTAGAACTCTGGCTCTCATTTTCACTCTCCCAAGCTTATCCTAGTTATTTTGTGTTTTAAAATTATGGGTTGTTCAGTGCTTTTTAAATATATCTAATGAAATGAGATAATAAATGGGCATATCCCATCTTGAATAGTAATATTGTTAATCACCTACTCAAAATTGTCTTGCAGATCTAACAGAGAGAAAAAAACAAGATTCACACATCCACTGGATTTTATTGCAGTGATGTTCAAGCAGTGCCAAAACTTCATTTTGATTGATGTGTCAAAAAACAGCAACCCCAAGCACAAGTCGAAATCCAGATCCAAACACATTGCAAAGGAACTAAATATGTATACTTTAGCAAAGATAGGATGACACAAGTTTGCTTCTCATACGAAGTCCAGGTAATAACTCATATGAGAGGGAGATCATGTGTTTAGCGTGAAATAAGCATCATGTTCTAGTAACCAGAAGCAATGGATGAGTTACAGTGTAACCATTACAGACTCAAACCTAACCTTACCATTTGCATGAAACGCAGTACAGCATGCATTCTTCCTATCAACATTTTCCTTTAACAGTAAATAACTCAAAGCATACTATCAGCCACCTGCAAAATCTAATCACAGCTTGAGTCCGGGTCAAAGAATTGTATAAATATCAAACCAAATATTCTATTCTACAAACTCCTTTAAGAAATTATTCTGCCTGAAGCCTGTTTAGTTTGACCAGTCAGTTCTCAAGAGTTTCCTAGCTGGCCAAACAGGAATTACAGAGGTTTGGCATTACTAGCTATGCCAAATACACACACAACTGAAGTTTCTCAACTCAACGCAAGTCAGACTTGATGGGAAACAGTTGCCCTCAAGAGAAGAAAGAATGTGTCGAGCCACGGATTATTACGCAAAGGTAATCTGTAATGTGAACTTCAGGTCAGGTGCAATTAACTTGAGGTTGTGTTACTTGTGTGATTGTGGTTGGACAAAACCCTTCCTTGGTTATAAGCCATCTTATGCACAGGTATGCTTGATCTGAGATAGTTCTATAACAAGCTGAAGTATAATTTCTTCAGCAGAAATGCATGAAATGTACATACTATATTAATGTTGCCATTCTAAAGACTATTGAGCGTTGTTTACAATGCTGTATAGAGACAGAAAGATTTGGCGTACCTGTAAATTTCCCCCAATTGTTCCCTGAGCAGCAGCCCCTCTACAAAGTGACTACTGACACAGCAATGGGAGTCAATAGGTTAGATGTTTTAGATGCCTTCATTTCCATCCCCTTAACCCCATACTTTACAAGGGAAGAAGGATGGAAGGGCCTTCCCCCACAGAGACTGTCTTGGGAGCTCTTACAGACATTGCCAAGACTTTTCCTGAGGATGCTTAGACTTGACTCTCAAAGTTGGCAGGATTAACTCCTGTTCTATTAAAACACACATTAACCTCGGAGATAAAGGACAAGCTTAGGTGATGCACATGAAAAATGCAAAGGGTGGATCAGCAGATGGGCCAGGCAACTGGAAGCTCCTGTCAGCCGAAGCAGCACTCCATCAAGGTGGTCTAAAAAAGGCATGTAAAGAGAACATCTTTTGCAGTTACTGTTTTGTCTCAACCTTGATCATTGTGTACAGTTTGATTCTGATGAGCATGAAGTGTTACTGGGTAAATCTTAAAATCCAAGGCCTTCTCAAAGATTCCCTTTGAGATTCAAGAAGGCATGATAAGCATGCTCCGGGAGGTGCCTGACTCAGCTCCATGAATCGAGAGGGCTTTAAGAGTTCCCTCCTGGAAAAGCTCAACACTCAGAGCAGAGTGGTTCTGAGTCACTGAAGCCAATTAGACTGGACATCATAGCTGCAGTGTTCAGGAGCTAGCTGCACATGACCTCCAAGATAGAGTCTGAGGTTGAAAATGGAATCCAAGGGACTTGAAGCAATTAGGCCTCCCCACACCTGCTAGCAGGTCATGCCAATGGCAAGGACTGATTTGTTCAAGAGTTAAGTTATGGCAAAACTTATTCCTATGTGACCCTGCGCTTTTGCTGAAGAAACAAAAGGTGATAAAGAGGCGTCAGCGACATGAACAGCAACAGCAACAAAGACTGTAAAGGAGGAGGAATGCACTGTTCTGAACACAATTTCTGTTGCTATTCTATTAGCCAGGCATGGACTGTTCAACAGTCTGGGGATGAAGTAACAGGGGTTGTGGTTACCACCACCACATTAGACTGAAGAACGGTAAGATTAAGCACTTGGCATTCTGGAAGCATGGGTGAGAAGAAACCGAGCCCAGCAAGGTTCAGCACTGATCAAATCTTTTCTTGTCTGTCTCCTTTCTTTGACCTCATCTGCGAACAAAGGGAAAAAACGGGCCTAAAGCAAGGCATTAGAACATGTGCCCTGATCAAAGGGGCAAGGAAAATATTGGCTTTAGTGAAGAAATGGGAGGGTCCTCCAGTTCAGCCCCCGGCTCAGTCCCTCTTCCAAGAACCTGCTTCGCAGTGGATACAGAGGAGAGCACCTAGTGTTGGACCGCTAGGAAAAAATAATGGTTCCTCATCTCAGCCATGATTAAGAAATTGGGAGTACCATTGCATGCTTGTGCACTCCGCCATCCTCCTTTTTTGGCATCAACCATGATGTAGTGTTCCATCTGCACTTAGATTAATATTAATTCTAGTTTCAAAACCTGTTTTCAAATTCTGCTTTAAAGCTAATCATGGTTAGTCTGAACCACAGTGCAGAGGCAATGCTATTGTTTAATGTTGAAGAGGGAAGACAATTTAGATGGGAGGCAGAAAAGAGAACACATACGTCTGCTGCAGGGTGCTCCTGATTCCTAACCGTGGTTAAGAGATTGGGGCATTATAGGTCTTTATTAGGTCAATAGCAAAAGCAGGAGCATGAACACGACTTGGGGATTGGGGGTGGGGGAAGAGACATCTACGTCTGTCCCACTTGCAATTTAAAGCCATTTAAAGCCTCTATAAAGCACTGAAGTGGGAAAGTCTCTTTTTTTCTGGGAAATCTCTTTCGTGATTACCTGAGATACATAGCCAGGAGGCACAAATATTGGAGGCACAGAACCATTTGGTGACATCATAGGAACATGTGCTGGACCTGAAAGGAAACCAAGCAACAGAGTGTTCATGTCTACATATTGTACTAATGTGCATGCAGTCACGGTTCATCTGATAATCTAAATGGTAATCCCACATATGCATACACATTTCATTCTTATGTAAAAGCTTTTAAGTGATTTTCCGATCTCCTCAAGAGCTTCAAAATGCTACAGAGAACAGTCCCCCAAACCACATTAAGTAAGAAACAGTAGTAAGAATGGGTAATGGGTCTGAAGGATAATGGTAGACTTCATGGAAATGACAAACCTTAGAGAATTTCCCAAACTGTTGGAAACCACAGTGGAAAATGTGAATCCAGACAGCTATGTTTTTGAAAACCTTGACCGGTGGAGTCATGCCTCAGAAATCTAACACCCAGAATTACAGGTTCAGAGAGATGAAGCAGATTTTCAAGGGCACCAATGACACTGCAGGATTGCTACTGGATTACTTTAGTGTGGTTTGCTTATTCCTGTAGATGTATATTAGTTTTATTTTATGTTTACTTATTCATTTTAATATTATTCCTTCCCTCACCAAATGAACCAAGTCTGAGAACACAAACATTTCCAACGGTATGGTTTCCTTCTGTGGCATGCAAATAGCAGTCTGGCCCATGGGAGTGAAGCTGCTTGCATCTTATGTAAATATTCCAAGAAGAACCATGTGGGGTGGAACTCTTTGTACATACTCAGATTGGCTGTAACAACTATACCACTACAGAAAGGGAAGGGGGGGTCACTTTCTGCTTAATTATGCTTAGGACTGCAATCTTAGATACCAGAAAAGCAAGCAAGAATAAGGGATCTGAAGGCCATTTTGAAGATTTATCCTTTTGAGGGAATACTATATTTATGTTCCATTCAGACTTATCAAATCATATGTAACTAGATGCAACACCAAACAGGTAAACTATGTTTTACACTTACATGCAAACCAGGATTGCATGAAAGGGTCCGACCCTGGTTTGCAAGCAAACACAAGCCATAGCTTGCCTGTTTAGACAGAACAGCAAGCTATGGTTTACCGCAAAAAGGACTGGAAGTTATTAATCACCATGCACAAGGACAGAGGGGAGTGGGAGTAGGTAGTGTGCAAGCCTAAGACTCATACCTACTTGCTTTTATAAGGTCAAACCATGGTCAGGTATTACATCATTTTTACATAATAGTTACCATGCATGGGACAATAAAGTATTTTAGACTAGGATTAACCAATTCCAGATATTCCCATTGGTAGCCCATAATTCTCTGAAGAGAAGAACTGTCCCAATCACTGCTCTAGCTACAGTCACATGTTTCCCCAATCTCGTCCTCATCCCTCCTGACAACAGTCATGACCCCATACTTCTTCTCCCCTGGCTTAATCATTGCATCCTTCTTCCTGCTACTAAAACAGATAACAGGAAGCAACAGAGAATGAGTAAAAAGGCATTTCTCTCTCTACCTGGGTTCTGAATGGATCAATAGATGGAAACAGCTCAGCAGCACAGGCATGGAGAAATGAATCCCATCTTGGTTCCTTCTCAGCCTCTAGGTTCTACAGTTTTCCCAGTGTAAATGCTAGACAACATCTGGGTCTTACACTGGGGGGGGGGGGAGATTTATGGACAATATAATGAAAGGCCCGTTTTGCCTCCCACACTGTGAAAACTGATGAAGCTCCAGAAACAGAATGTTGCTGCTTGCTGTATTAAATCCTAGTATCCAAGACAACCAAGTACAAATAACTTGAGGTGAAAAGAGAGCAAATGGCTTTGCCCTAAAAGTGTTAAATATCACGTTTCTTTAGGTACTCTTTCAATATGTTTCAGTTGCAGCCTACTGGAGTTAGGGAAGGTCTTTTATTCCCCCCCCCCAATCTTTTCCCCACTTCCTCCAGAAACTGACACAGAGATAGATTGTTGGGTGCATGGAAATATGCCCAATAAAATTCCCCTTATGAGATCAGTCTGCATGAGTTTTGCCCATGCTCAGGGTCTGACTGTTCACTGTGCTGGGGTTAAGAAAAGTTTCCACAGATCAGGCTGGCAGTGTGACCTTGGTGACCACCCCCCCACCCGCCTGGGCTTCCCCTGTTGTATGCTGCTTGGCTTCTCTGCACTAGATATTTCAACTTGTTTTCTTTGTAAGCACTCTTCTCCAGTTTACACGCGCCCTGCTTATGGTCTGTTGTGGACTGAATGTCCACAATGGTCCATGGACCATTGAATGTCCATGGACTGGTTGTGTGGGTGGCACACTGGTGTAGATGGGTAACCTTGACTTCTGTCAGGGGGTTGGCAAGACTTTAAAGCTGGGAGCATACATTCCAAACACATAGGTATAATGTACTGAAGAAGAAAGCATGCAATGTCAGATACCAGAAGTTTCAGGTTATATATTTTTGGGCCAAATCTATATGCCTCCTTTACCTTGAATACACTGAATGTGTCCATCTTCAGTTCTAATTGTAAAAGTCTCTCCTGGGTTTACTTGCACAAGGATAACCTAAGAAGAAGAACACAAATCCTAATTTCAATCCCATCTGAAGGCAACACAGCATTTTCCAAAAGCAAAATACACAACTTTGGGAATACTGGCAATGTAGAATTCATCTTGATTTCTAAAGTGTTTCTAGATATAACAATATGTGATGACTGTACGTAATAGCTAGCTATTCTATAATCTGGAATGGAAAGGTTAGTTATATCTGCCTTAGAAATAATTCCAATCAATTCCAGAAGAATTTTACTTACCTGCCTGCCTTGGCACACCTGTTAAGACATTTGTTGCGGGGGCGGGGGAGAGATTTTGAACAGCTTCCCTGTCTGGCCACATGGAGGCAATTCTTTCCTGTCACAGACAACTGGACAGGTAGCATTTAATTTTCTATTACTTTGCATCACTAAGTCCTTTAAAATCATTTTAATGGAAAACAGACATTTCTAATTCCATTTTAGCTGCTTTCCTCAACTTATGACTGAAATGCTCTTTTATTATAGTTCCCCCACTGTGTGTTTTTTATGTATTACCGTTTCTATATATATTGCTTTTATATATTGCATGGTCACTGTCATCCACCCTCTGCTAGCCAGCCTTACAGGTTATTGTAATGTTCTCTACACAAAGCTAGTGTTGAAGCAAGGGCAGAATGCAACAATGCTGTTGTTGTTTTTTAACAAGAGATTTTATCTTTTTCAACCACTCTGCTATTGACGCATGTTAATGTGTGACACACACAGAGGGAACACACAGAGGGTGTTCAGGCGATCGCAGGGGGGAAATTAGCTATTGTGGCTTCTTCCCCTGCCCATGTCACAGGCGCACCTGTCGTTTACGTAATTACCCGTGCTGTAAGTCATGCAGGGTTTGGACAACATGCCAACCCATACTGCAGGACAGATAATTATGTAAATGATGGGCGTGTGCACAGCACATGTGGGGGCAGGGGGAGAAGCCACAATGGCTTCCCCCCACCCCTGTGATCGTCCGAGCCCAGACTATGACACACATTATAAGCTCAATGAGTGGCTTTGGGCTAGTCACACTTTCTCAGCAACCTCACAGGGTTGTTGTGAGGATAAAATGGAGGGGGGAGGGCGGGAATACCATGCATTCCATGCCACTCCCAGTTCACTCTCAGCATGCTGGGAGTTGTAGCCCTTTTCGCTGTCTAAACATGCACAGGATTGCGCCCTTAGAGGCTGTTTCTTGGGGCAGGTATCCTAATACTGGAGATAGATGAATAATGGGCAGAATTGTTTGATTTACTCAGATATGTTGCTGCACAAATGTAGCCTTCAGGTAGGCATGTACATCAATCTGAATGTGCATTTGCAAATAAAATGTGGCAATGTTTTGTTTTGTTTTAAAGTGAAAGAACAAGTTTAGCCAAACAGACAAAACACTGACTGTAATGCTAAGGAAACATACCACAAAGGCTAGAATGTATGATTAAAAGCACTGACCCGAACATTTACTTGAAGGAAGTTCACTGGTGTCCATGGAACTTCCGAATAAATGACCTCCGGATAAGGGAAGTTAGCAAAGATGCGGTGGCACCAATGGCTGTGACTCTGACTTAGGAGGACCAATTTTCCCCAAGCGCAATCTCCAGCACCTCCAATTCAAAATGGATCAGGTAGCTAAATGGATCAGGTAGGTGCTAAAGGATATGGCAGGGACAGGTAGCTGGCTGGCTTTCTTATTAGTGGCAGCAGCACTGCATACGAAGGGGGGGGGAGAGGAACAGAGGAGTGAGCAAGCGTGCCCCTCTCTTGCACATGCAGCAAAGGAACATAAGAGGGGTTTTCACTTCCTTCCAACTTTGACAAATAGGAACATTGACACATTACTGAACCAATGTCCAATCTGGCTGGGAACTACAGTGCCGGCATGAGATGTAAATTTTGTACAGCAACCATTTGGGGGGTTGGGGGGGGGGGAATGTGTCAAATAAAAAATAAACCAAAGATAAGCAAGAGGATTGTGATGATCAGGTACAAATACTGCACAAAGTCAAGGGGCTACGGGCACACTTTCACAGATCTTATTAAAGTATGATTTGCATTGTCCTGTGCTAATTCAGTTACTTAGTAGTTAATGAAGCTCTCACACTGAAGGTTTTTTGTTTTTGTTTTGTGTGTGTGTGTGTGTGTGTGTGTTTTGCCAAAGAGGCTCTGGCTTGAAAAATAGTGAAGATCACTTCTTTAAGCCAATAGTCTGGTAATTACTAACAAAGGGTCTCCCTTTAGACACTCTTACACTGAGCCCAGAGACTGGTAGCACTTTGCCTGCAATTTCTCAAGAACTTCTGTTGCCTCAAGCCAGGAATGATTTTGAATCTTGAATAACTGGGCAGGATGCCCTGGACTTGCTATTTCCTAATAGTGATGTGCGTGTTAAACTCTGGACTACAACATGCACTACAATTAGCCAAGGATAGAACTGTAGAAGGTGATTTATTGCATCCTTCAGAAGTGGGAAGGGCTATCTTAGTGACAGACCACATGCTTTGCATGCAAAAGGTCCCAGATTCAACTGCTGATATCTCCAGAAAGGGTTGGGAAAGGTTTCTGCCTGCGGCTCTGAAAAGCCACTGCCAGTCAGTATAGACAATGAAGTAGATGGACCAATGGTAAGGCTGCTTCCTACATCCTTACAATTTCAAAGCATCATCTACAGTTATCTTCCCTTTTTTACAAGCATTTGTAGCCTCCAGCTTTCTGAATACTGGCTAATTAAATACTTCTCATTCAGGCACTGGCTCTCTGAATCAAACATTTTGCTCTTGTTATGGGCCAACTATATTTTCGGCACACAACATTCTTAGATTTTATATTTTGCCCTCAGCCAATCTATAAAGAATGCTTTGTACTACTTTACAGTATCAAAAATCAAAATGAGGGGTTTGTGACAGAGTAAGCAATTAAGAATTTATTTTTGCTAGCTTGTGCTTCGATTTTAACCTTAATTCCTCTAAAACTTGCAAGGCTGATAAATATCTGTACAAACATGACAAAGGGACCAACTACAGCAAACTATGCAGTCAATGACAGCCAAGATGATGCATGTGTTGATCAGATAATATGAACGGCAAAGGTCGATGATGACCTCATACTATCACGTAAAGCCACAACTAAACCATTTGCTTCTTACTGAAAAAGCTTTTTTCTACAAAAACGAATAAAGCCAAAGCCTTTAAGCCTCATTTGCCTAGCTTCTGCCCCAGTTCTTAAGCACAGAACAGGCCAAACGTTTTACATCTGTACTAGAAGGCTTTGTAAGTTATGGCACCACATTCAACCAAGGATCAGCAACACTTTCATTTTGTTCCAGATAAAATAAGAATCCAATTTCTTATCTGCTCCTGTTCCACTGATAGAAGCTGCTCTCATTAATTGCTCGTGTATGTATAGAATACTCAGTGTATCTGGATCAGTGAAGACTGCAGGGAAGTCATTTCTAAGCACTCCGTCACCTACATGGATCAAGCACAGGCACTTGCTACGCAACGGTACCAATTCATGTGGTGAGTTGTTCTGAAAGAACATAGCTGGGAAATGCTAGGAAGTGGTGGGAAACCCACCAGGACAGGGGTCCCCAATGTGGCACCCACAGAAGCGTCCAATGGTGCCATAAAGCTCTCTACTCCCTGCCCCCTTAAAAAAAAATTGAAAAACGCTAAGGTGTCAGTTTCTCCTTGTTCCTCAACCTGCCACTGATCTGATGTTCAGCAGGCAGGAAGAGAAAGCAAGACAAAGGGGTAGAGGGGAGAGAAAGAGAAAGGCTAAAGGCTAGGAGGGGGGAGAAACAGTGAAGTAAAGAGGTGTGGGGGGAGAGAAACAGCAAGGCTAGGAAGGGAGAGAAAGAAGAAGCCTAGGGACGGGAAAGGTAGAGAAATAGTGAGGAAAAGGGTTGGGAGGAGAGAAATAGCAAGGCTAAAGGCTGGGAATGGAGAAAAAAGAGCGCAAAGGTGAAAGGTCCATGTAGGCAGAAGATTGGGCAGGTGAGGAAACAACCCATTTCCCCCTCCCTCCCCCCCATCTCGTTATTTCTCTCCCCCACCACTTCTTGACTAGCCAGGCCCTCATGGCAGCCATTATGTGAGTAGCCACATCCTCCAAGGGAGCCATTTTGTGGTGGTGCCCACAGCAGTTTCTCAAATTCCCAGATGTAACTATGGGTCCCAAAAGGTTGGGGACCCCTGCAGTAGAGGATGCTAACCCACATGGTAAGTGTAACATTTAGACTGTCTCTGTGAACATCCTCATAAAGTCACTTACCAACTCATTTCCATGTGGGGAGGTATATGTCTGAAAACACCCCCCCACACACACACCTTCACACAGGTCACTCATATACTCAGAGAAAACTAACAACCTCTCTGATGTGGCAACATTTATAATACTGAAAGCATTGTGACCCCACTTTTCAGCAGAAAGGGCTGTTAGAAAGCAGCTTGCATAAGATCAATAAACAAGACAGTTCTGGCCCATGGGCTTACAATCCAAAGAGCATAACACAAAAGGAAACGGATATCAGGAAGGAAGAGGAAACAAGCAAATTTAGGCACCAGTTCTAAAAGTTACAAAGCTTTTATAATGACCAGCTTGAATGGAAACAGTTCAGAGAGAGGAGGAGCTGAATGGAAGTGGTCTTTCAGGACTGCTGATGGAGTGGCCCCGCTTCCTGAACCCTTGGTCTGAACCAGCAGGGCTCTTCATCTGTATTGACTCTGTGGATTTTATTTTAAAATGTCCTAAGTATTATATTTAACAAGTTTTAAAGAAGTTGTAGACTGCACTGAGACTTCAGAATAGTCAGGGACAGAATCTGATTATTATTCATTAAGTCTATGTTAATTCATAGCCCACAGCTTTGGCGCAGAACTGAGGACTTTCAAGGCTACTGTAAGATAATCAGGTTTATTTATAAAACAATACAGTTCAAGGACTCTAATACAGAGATGCACATGAGAAGTTTGAAAAGACACTTGGCAATGTCGTGCCAGTTGTGATGGGGTAGGGTCTTGGTCTGCACTGCTGCTGAGGTTTAGGTATGTCAGTAAAAAGCCTTGCTATGCACTCCCTGAACGGGGAGTTACTGCCTGCCTTGCTTTGGAAGTTTTGCAACTGAGGTGCTTTCCCTATCTGACAATATTTATAAACACTTTAATTATTAACATAGCACCATCACCAGTATTTTAAGCAAAGAGAACAGTTCCTGCCCAAAGGAGCTTACAATCAACAGTGGGGTCAGCAACAAAAGTACACAAGAGAAAGGAAGAAAGTTAGTGCTTGGGTTAACAGTGGATGAATGTCTATAATCTCTGTATATTTTCATCCTGCACTGATTCTGCTTAGAACCACTGACCTGGTTTGCATGACATAACACCCACCATGGATGATCACCCATGGTGGGTTGTTGTGATGTCTAAATCCAGCACAGTTTCTGCAGGGTGGCTTATTTTTTTTATGAACAAGCCACTCGACAACCCATGGCTTGTTGCTGGGTTGGTCAGGGCAGCTTGTTTTTAGGGTGGCTTGTGAAACATCCAAACCCAGCAGGGCAACTTCATCATGGATTGTTACGAATGGCTAGAGAGTTACCCGCCAGAGTGGTAAAAACCTCTGACGGTCCTTGTGATCTTGCTAGTGCCACCGTCTTCCTCCTTCACCCCTTCTCAGTGCCATCCGCCCTGTGCTCCTACAAACTGAGAAGAAAGGACACCAGAGAGTGTCCCGAATGTGTTTGCATATTTGAAAGTGCAGGGCTATGAAATTGGCGTAATTTTCCCCTTTGCTTTACTGCTCTGCCATGAAGTTTGCATATATTTACTGATCCCACTCACTGCTTTGCCTTGAGATTTGTGTATCTTTACTGATCCCCCTCACTCCCTGCACTGCCTTGAAATTTGCATATCTTTACCTTGAAATGTGCATACCTTGTGAGATTGCAATACGATCACAAACTTTATAATATTGCCCTATTTTTCTCCCCATTTTATCTCAACTTGTTTTTATCTTATTTTATCTCATGTATTCTATGTGTAATTTTATGTATTTTTATGTATCTTATGTCTTTTTAATTGCTATGCTGGTCACTGACCATAACAACTGCGTAATTTCCCCCGATGCTTTACTGCTCTGCCATGAAATTTGTGTATATTTACTGATCCCACTCGCTGCTTTGCCTTGAAATTTCTGTATTGTTACCAATCCCCCTCTCTCCCTGATCTGCCTTGAATCTGCCTGTCTTTAGTGATCCCCATCACTGCTCTGTAACCCATATGTATATCTGACAGCTAACAATGGAGACCAGTGGAGGGACGTGACAAGCGCCGGGGTGGGGGGCGCGAAAGCATCTGGCAGCTGCAAAAGAAGGAGCTTTCCAGGCAGGTGTAATCACTTCAGTAGTAGATGAAGCAGCCTTAAAAAAAAAAAAAAAGTGTTCACTAGCCAGGCAAGGGAAGTGAAGGATGAAATTGATAAGGACATTGACAAGAGGGGGATATCAGTATGCTGGGCTTTACCACATTCATAGGGGCTCAGAAAACTAATTCCATTCGGTGATCTGATGCAGGGGGTGGGGAGTTTACCTCGTAGCCGGCAACCCCAGTAAAACAACTGCAGAATGGGTGCTGATGCAGGGATCGAGGAAACGAGGAGTTTTGCCGTTAAGGCAGCTGGGATACATGCTGGGAGGACTGAGGGGGGGGACAAGCCACAGAAAGGTGCAGGCTGCTCGACTGTCTTTTGGGTTAGTGAACGAACAACCAAACCACGGTGGCTTATTCTCAGGGTTGGCTTAGCACGATGTGCAAACTTGCAGATTCTCTCACATGTTTCAATATTTATTTCTAGCCAATTTGCTGTATAATAGCTTTGGGTGTTTTCCAAATCCAGTTCTGTTTGTGAAATTAGGAGCACAATCCATGGGAAACTTTTCCTGCACAACTTTGAATTGAATGCATAGGACAAGTTCAAAGAAGATAATGATTTAAGACTATATCATTGGAACAATGAATGCAACATTTCATCTCTTGAGAGTTCCCCGAGTTTCAAAAGAAGCTTGTTACGTGGCATGGGTGGTTGCTGTTTGAGAAGCACAAGCCCAATTCCCATTGCATCGAACTAGGTGGATAAAGAGGGAAGGAATCTTCCTATAAGAAGAGACTTTAGCATATTCCTGGTAAATGTGACAGAGAGCCATATTGGTGGGTTCCTGTGCCATGATCCCAAGAGTTGCTCCACTTTCACTGTGTGCTTCCAGTATAGACAGAAGAATCTATTTACAGTTTGAGACAGATCCAGATTTTAAATGTGTACATGCAGCTATCAAGTCCTGCAGCATAGGTAAAGGATAATTAAAATGTTAACACAGGCCACAATGTAAACCGCTCCTCTTACGTTTAAACTCTCAATGCGTAAGTAAAGCTAAGCTGAAGCCAAGCCAACAGAATACTGAATTTATGGCACTGGCTAAATTTACAAAGCAAACATACACACATCATATCCTTTCTTGAAGGTTAGCAGAGAAGAATTTTTGCTTTGCCTATTACATGTAGACAAAGTGCCATTTCAAAACATGTTTTACCAGAATTCTCGCTTACTAACCACTTTTCCCAGAAAAACAGTCCTGGGCAAACTTCTTTTTTATTAACCACCAGCTGTTTCTTTTGCAAAGGAGTTTTATACACACACGCAATTGGGACTTTGGACTTGTGTATCTCTAACTCCAGCTGTCTATGTCACATGACAAGCCTCCTTTTCAAAACACAAGGAAATTACAAAAGTAGTTTGTAATATGGCTTGTGAATCTATAGTCCAACAACATGCCCCTTGGGCATGCTTAAAGTAGCTCCTTGGATCCCAGCCTTAGTGCTGGGTTACAATCTCCACTGAATATTTTCAAATAATTAACTGCAATTATGAATGGTATTTCTGAAACTGATTAAACAAAAGATAAAAAGACTAATTCCACTGTGCACTTCGTTGTGCAACGTAACCCCATCAAGCCAGAGGGAATATAAATCTAAAATGAAACCATCTGGCAGCCTTTTAATTTACACCAAGACATAATAAAACATTAGTGTTTATGCTTCCTTAAAAACAGCAAACAAGAAAAAACCAAAAACAATCATCTAGCAAAAATTACATTTAAAATTTCACAGAGTAGAAACCCTTAAGATTTTCATTTATGATGGGAATCTAGATTAGAGGTTGGTTTTGAAATACCATTCTGTGCCTGGTAGTAGAAGCTTGACAGCTTTACATATTTTCAACTCTGTGAACAAAGGCTCCAATATGATTAGATATCACTACATTACATATCTAAATATCACTTTAAATATGTGGATACATCAAATATAAATTATAATTGCTCCTGCCCTTAATAAATTGTATTTGTGAAGCTGAATATTTCTTATATAAAATATCAGTTCTCTTAAAATATCAGATCTTAGGCTCAATTCAGATATCACACTAAACTATGGTTTCTGCTAACCATAGTCAAAACCATACCATGGATTGAGGTTCAAGAGATCTAACTGTGGTTTAGAGATGTTGGTCTGCTTGCATCTTCCATCTAAGGAGCTTCATAAATTCATAAAACACAGTCCCATCTCTAAGGTGAAACTGTCTCTTGAAGTCGAGCAATGACTAACTGTGATTTGACCATGGCTTGCGAATTTGGATATAGTGGCAAACCACAGGTGGCATATTAAACTATAATTTGCAAACAACCAATATCCTTGTTGGGAGTCCTTCACAAGCCATGTTTTGTGAGATAACATAAGTTTGGACACACCAACAGACCATGGTTTGGCATGACATCTAAATGCAGCCTTACTGAAAAAAGGCAACATCCCTCACTGCTCCCAACAACTCATCCCCTCCTAAGTATTATACTGAGGCAAGGACACACTTTATATAGCCCACAGTGGTGATATGTAAAGGTGATCGTGGCACACTGTTTAATATGAATATTCATGTATGTTTTTTCCTAAGTGCTCAAAATGTTTCACATGCATTAACTAAAACACGCCAGGAAGTTTACAGCTGACCTGACATTCAAACTGGAAAACACAAGTTTATTTCCCATTCTCTAATACTTCCATTCTATTTTAACATTGGGTAATTTTGTCATAGTAAATTGAGACCTCAACAGCATAGCCCATTCCCTATTACTTTTTAATTATGGTTTGCCACCAACTTAAGTGTTCTAAGGTAACAACCAGCCACACAAAGCAGGACGAGAAATGGAATGATTACAGCCTCCATACATATTGACAGTGCTATAGGAACTTTGTTACACACTTTCCTTGATGTCACTGTAATTATAGAGGGCATACTCCAACGGCTATGAATCCAAGCATTTACAGAACAGAATGCTGCCCTCTGCCACACAGCTAGGAAGCTTTCATACTGTGCAGGTCTACTTGCCTGTTGTGTGGTGTCCCCATTGACCATATGAGGTAGAAGTGGTACTTCATTCAAAATAGGTGTGGCTTCTAATGGAGGTGGCTGGTCTGCCATCATAGCTGAAATGACCATTCATTAATAGTTTCTCTCACATCAGCCACCTGGTGAAACAAAAAACAGTTCCAAATGTCAGCAAGCTTTTATTAAGGTACAGAAAGAGCTAGCTCTGGCCTCTGAAACACATCCAACTGATCAGAAAAGCTCAACAGCGAAAGGTCAAAATTCTGTACAAGATGAGATAAAGTGACACGTCTTACCAAGAACAGCCAGTTTAAGGGCTATAATCAGCATTTTTTAAAAGATACATGCAAAGCCAAGCCTAGGGTAATCTGACTAACTTCAGTGTTTGACGACAACAACAAAAAAGGTAGCTATGTTGACCATAAGAAAAAAAAAATCCAATATACATATTAGGAATCTGTATTAGGCCAACTCATGGCCACAAAATGTGTGTAAGCTTTTGAATTTCAATCAGATTTACCTATATCTGTTCCTTCCCACCTGCACACCATTCCATATGCCCTGCAATAAGTAAGATAGAGGAGATAATGTACTTGAACACCATCCTACTTCTGTTCAGTGGGTAAGAACAAGCCACAGTGAATCTCATAAATCAGGGGTGAGCAACTTCTGGGTGAAAACATCTGGAGGGCCAGAAGTTGCCCACCCCTGTCATTAATGGTTACAACTTTAGTATTATTTCCTATCAGGATGTTCTGATATGGCTAATGGCAAAAAAACCAAATTTGAATTACCTAAAATGCTCAGAGCTGTTGCTATATAGTCTAGCATCCTTCATAACTTGGTGCCTATTGGATGCTGGAACACGTCTTTAACAAGGGTTTGTCTAATTTGGCTAATTGCTGGTAGTGCAATACAGCTTCTTTTAAACATATGTTTTGGCAATGCCCAGTTGTTGCTTCTCTTGGGGATGAGGTTATTATATGGATAAATTTTGTATTGGAATAGTCTTTAATATTCACTGATGTACATGCTTTTAAAAAATTATCTACCTGCTTCTTGGAAATTAACAAAAGGTTAAATAATCCCTGCCCTTTTGACAGCTAAAAGACTGATACTACAACACTGGAAGGATAAATGCCCACCTCCTATAATGCAATGGACTGAGGACCTTACAACACTTTCAATATTTAAATGGGTGGCGTATAGACGCCGCCTTCAAATAGATACTTATTTGGATATTCTGTCTACTTTTGTTGAAGCTTATGTATAATTCCTAGAAAGTTGTATTTTCATATATACGCATTTCATTTGTATTCACTGATATGGATATATACAAGCCTACGTATGCATATTTGTCTTCTTTCTTTTTGTTTGTGTTTGTTTAGTTTTTCCTTTTGTTGAAGTTTCACAAAAAATACATTTAAAAAATCCTCCATAAAACTGTGAGGCAATAAAAGCATAACATCGTAGATAAAATCAATTTAAAATGCCTGGGCAAATAAAAATGTCTTGACCTGGCACATAAAATATTGTAGTATTGGCACCAGTTGAACTTCCATAGGCCAGGTATTCCAAAGTCAGGGTGGTACCAGAGAAAAGGCCCTCTCCTTTGTACAAACGTAACACAATACATATCACCAACTAACAGCAGGGTGGCAAATGCAGAGCATACCAGACACACCAGGCTGCTTTAGCTCATGTTTAGCCCTGCTTCCTGAAATGACTGAGAGAAATATTTGTAGGACCAAACAGGCTACACAGTCCCTATATTTCATCTTCTGGCTGTTATTACATGTATTTATTTATTCTTACATTTATATCCTACCCTTTTTCCACTTGCAAGGAACCCAAGGTGGCTTACACGGTCCTCCTCCTCTCCATTTTACCCTCATAACAACCTTGTGAGATAGGTTAGGCTGAGAGTCACTTGGTGAGCTTCATGGCCAAGTGGGGACTAGAACCCAGATCTCTTGAGTCCTAGACCTATATTCTAACCACTACACCATACTAGCTCTCAAATATTTATACCTTGCCTTTCTCTTAATATGGAATTCAAAGTGGTGCAGGGTTCTCATACAGTTTTTCAGCCAGGCACAGACCTGCTTAGCTTCAGCAAATTAGCTATATCATGTGCTTTCAGACCAAGCTCTATCACTACATGGACTTCCCTGGGGGAAAGATACCAACTTTTCCCCAGGCCACTTCCCAAACTAAATCATGTTTTACAATGCCCAATCTTGAGTTCAGGGAGCTGCTTGCTGGACTCATCCAACTCACAAGAAGAGGCTTTCTACCATGTCAAATTACTTATCCACGTAGTCCAGCATTGCCTATGCTGATAGTGGTTCTCCAGGGTCTCAGGCATACATCTTTCCCACTGCCTGCTGCCTGATCCTTTTAACTGGAGATGCCAGGGATTGAACCAGGAACCTTTTGCATACAAAGCAGGTACTCTATCAAAGAACTACAGTCTCTCAAACTCCTACATCACATTTAATACCACTGGAGAACTGTGAATTATCTGGTGACAGGGATACTTCCAGGGATGAACTGGCAACCTTTGGAGCTTGTCACTTTCAATTGTTCTCAAATTTGTTTTAAGTACAGAAAGCTTGTATCTAGATGTCAGCTTCGTTCACATGCAACTCCAAACTACACTTTTCCTTACATGAGCGAGTCTCAGAGTCATGTGTTCACCTCTTGCACACCCCAGTTCTGTCCCTGTATAGGACATAGTTCACTATTACATTCAAATTGGCAAGCTACGGTTTGCTCTTGCCCTCCAAACCAGATCTGGAAACCACACTTTGATCATGGTTTTGAATTCTGATTTGGAGGACAAGTACAAACCATACTTTCCAGAATGAGATATAACTGTGGACCATGGTTTGCCATTACATGTGAATGAAGCGACTGTCATGTCAGCCGTCAACATATTGCAAGTTTACTTTTAAATGTCTGCAATTCACAGGGCATGTTCTGCAAAAGTATATACAAGCAGATTTTGGAAATGGCCACAGAATCTGGCATCTTGAGATTTATTTATTTCTCTCTCTCTCTTAAGTTGCAAGGCTTCAACACTGTGAGGATAGGCTTGAAGGCCTGATCTGAAAACAGGACTGGGCTATGCAGCTAAGAATTGGCTCAGGTGTCAATGGCTCCCATTGAGTTCAATGAGAAAATGTAAGCAGGGTAAAGTTAGGGACAGGGAGGGGTGGGATGCAAACATGCCCCAGTTACTAAGGTTACAAGTATCTGAGATAGTTTTTGCCCTCCTCAAAACAAACTAAAACAAAACAAAAAAAACCTTTCAGGTTTTTGTCACAACCTGAAAGGACTTCAAGATCAACTTGTTCTTTTCACTCCTCCAGGTGAACGATTGCCATTTACTTCAAAGGGTTCAAGTTGACCCCTGCATTTGGGGATGCTGTTGCAGTGTGGACAGAACCTGGCCTATGTTGCCCTTACACTGGAAAGACAACAGGGTGAGAACGAGGGCAGGTTTAGCCCTCAACCTGAAAGGACTTCAAGTTCAAGCCGTTCTTTTCACTCCTCCAGGTGAACGATTGCCATTTACTTCAAAGGGTTCAAGTTGACTCCTGCATTTGGAGATGCTGTTGCAGTGTGGACAGAACCTGGCCTATATTGCCCCCTACACTGGACACCAGATCTCCACTGATAGAGCAAGTGCACTGCACTCTTCCAGGGGGTGCTGCAACTTACAGGCCCTCCTCTGACCCCTTCTGTAACAGGCATTTTGCTAGTACTGAAATAAAGAGACAGCCACTTTCCTATCCATAGTAAGCCCATATTAATATTTGATAGCCAACTTTTAAAAAGCACTCTCTAACCAAGAATGTGAAATACAAGGGCATTTCAGGAGACTCTTGTTTTAATGATACTCCTTTCTGTTCTCTGTCAACACATCTCAACACAGAGAAAAACACAAGGAAGAGCCCTCTGGGACAGAGCAGCATTGCTAAACAAGCATTCAAATTATTAGTTTAAAAATATAACCAGCTGTGAAAAACATGCTTGAAACATTTGAGTTGCAGGTGGCACCTTCGAGGGAGGGAGGGAGGGAGGGAGGGAGGGAGGGGGGAGTACACAGGTGGCATTTTGGGTCTCTTCCCCAAATTCAGGTTTCTAGCACAAGACAATGTTAGTTTATTTCTGTTTCAAGAATCATGCTTTAAAAACTTAATTTGTTGGAAACACAGGTGAGGAAGAGAAATATGTTTAAGTACTTAGATGTATAGTCTGTGCCCATCCCAAAGACTCCAGGCAGGTGGTAATTTACAAGCAGCATGTTCCCATTAGAATTAATTAAAATTCAATCAGATTACAATACCATTAAAAAGTCCCCAACAGCCTTCCAGTTTAACCCTAATCCCTGAATGGTAACCTAGATAGCTACAGTCTCCCAACACTTCTAAAAGGCTATCACATTTAGACTTCAAGTCTAAGGGCATTATGCCCTGCAGCTGCTAGCTTTTGGGGTGCGGGGAGTTCCTTTTTAATGTGGGAGCATAGAAACATATGATCTCCTACTTGCAATCTGAAAAGACACTGTCTTGGTGTGCTTTTTTCATCATATTTCAATCAACTTCAAGTTAAAGCCAGAGAAATGCCTTCAACAGTGGCATTTAATATGAAGTGTCAAAAAGTCAATTTGGATACAGGAAACATTGATTAGGGCTGTAAATCTGAGAAGAGGTACTATGAATCAAAATAAATGTTGATGTATACAATAGAAATATTGGGAAAGAAAATGGCTTCAATATCACAGGGCAAAATCTATTCCACAAAAGCAGTTTTCACATGCTTTCTTTCTCACCCCACAACACCTCTGAGCTCTGTTGCTTCGTGTGGCCGGGCTGGGGGTAGGGAGATACTCACCTGCACTCTCCATTTGGATTATGAAGCAGTGGTGGTCATTGGGTCCAACTAGCCTACTCTTCCCCACCACATCTTCCAGTAAGGGTGAGTGAGCAGGCAAAGGTGGTGGGGAAGGTTGCCAGTTCACCACCTCCTTATCATTGTTAACTCACTGCCTCCAGATGGCCCCTTTGTGCCCAGTCTTTCCTGCTGCACCACCCAAAGACAGAGGTTGCATGAGAATCTGGAACCTCCTGGAGGGAGATGGTAAGTGAGTGGTCACAGTCAATAGCAACTATCACTTGCCCAATCCTTCCTTTTCACACTCAACCTCTTCCACTGGAGAGTATGAAGGACTGGGCTCATTGGGCCCAATCCTCATCGCATCACCCTGAAGAGAGTGCAGGTGACCAAGTGAGAGCATGAGAGGAGTGCTCCATCCATGACGAGGGTGCATGAGTGGGCAAGGGCAACTGCTCCTGATTTCCCCCTTTATAGCAATATGGGCCCAATAACCTTGGCAGTGATGCTCAAAGAGGGTGCGCAAGAAACAGGAGGTAAGAACAACTACTGCCTTCTCTTGCTTGCATGTTCCCCCTCTGTTCCTGAAGCAGAGTTCAGAGGAGGCAGCATGGGGGGTGGGGGGAGGGTGTCAAATGGGCTTCCTGGCTGGCAGGTCTCCCCCACCTCTTTTCCAGCCTCTACTGCAAGGCAGCGGAGAAGCTGCAGTTTACTATTTGATAGCCTCTCCTCTCACCAGGAACAGCTTCTGATCTGCTGCTTTTTCTTCACAATTAAATTGGCAGCATTAAGAATGCTTCTTTTTTGTTAACAGTTTTTTTCCCCTTTTCCAATACAATACAAACAAGTAAACCCTTCCACACTCCTGCCCCCATTCCCTCCCCTTTAGGTTCCTCCCTCCCTTCTTCCTATCATCCTGTATTTAAAGAGTAAATGTTTCATGTCTGCAAGTAAAATCATTATGCAAAAACTGGATAAAATGTTACATAGAAAAAATAAATTACAACGTAAAAATAAATAAATAAATAAATAAATAAATGGGTTGTGTCATGCATGTCTCTTTGCCAGCTTGCATTAGTTTTGCGGTGGATCCACATTACTCTGCATAAAATTCAAGAAAACTTCCCCATATTAATTGAATGCTTAATGTAACATGTAGTTTGATGTTAAGGCTTGCAGCATTTCTAATTATTCATAATTCATTCTACTCATCCATGCCTTCAGTGAGGCAAAGCAACCTGGGTGTCAAAGATTGTATTATGATCACAGTGTATTAATGGTATTATTGTTGTTATTACTACTACATTGACAATATAGCCTATCTGAATACCTAGCTACTAACCTGCAACCCCAAAATGGACTGGCTTAGATGTGGTGTGGCTGCTGATTTGGGGTGTGTGGCACTGGGGGGCATGGCTTTGGGGTTATTATGCACAGCACCCGTACTTCAGTATTTACCATTAAACCACTGCTCATGGTACTGAACATGCCACCGGTTATGGTTTGGTTGTTTAAAAACGTGTTGGAAGCTCTCAAGCCACATACATTTTAGTCATGCACAGATGTTCAGAGCAAGAACAAAACAGAATGGTATTTCACCAATACCACATTCAGATCTGGTTGCTCTGAGAACAAAAGGAGGTTTATGAGCAGCTACATTAAATGGACTATCCTCCAGACTGGGAAGCTCAGAGAAGGAACAATTTTTGAAGTGTTTGAAATGTTCTGTTCCCCCATTGTTAAACAAACAAATAAAAAGCATAATAATTTTGCCTTAAACCCTGGATTTTGTGTACACCACGCTGTTTAAAAAGTGAGATTTTCAGGTTGCTGAATGGTGCACCCCAAACTGAATTCTGAGCGTGTAATAACTTGGCCAAGTCATGCCTAAAACGTTAGCAGAAAATGCTCTGTACAAAAGTTACAAAAGGGTAAGATTTCCTGTAAGAAAAATGTTTATGTCAAGCAGTATGGTTGAAGTTGTGTCATACCTACAAGAAAAGACCTCCAGCTTCTTTTGGGACTTCTGACAGTACAGGAAATATCACCCCCCCCCACCCTCCCCTGCACACACTATATGTAGTTTACTATTTAAGCATTAAGGAACATAAAATTTAGTATATCTTGTCTGTTTGGCCCTGGAGGTTAAAAACAAAGACAAAAAAACCACAAGCATTTTGGAATAACCTTTAATTTGAAAGTAGCCATATAAATAGTCCCTATGAAAGAAGACAAAGCCTTTTACAAACCTGAAATTTCTACAGACCCACTCTGACTTGCTATGTCACCCCACCCGATAAACACATCTGTAACGCCTTGTCAGATTACTTTTGGAAGAATTTCTCTCCACTGCAGCAGGACCACACATGAACATTTCAAGCAAATTGGTCTCCATATTGCAAAATTCAAGGGAGGTTAGAAAACAAGACTTTTGACAGAAACCTAGTTATAACTTAATTCTGGGGAGGAGGGGGTTGGCAAGGACCACCATCTCTCCATAATAGCAATCTGTTCATAAACTAAAGATATGTTTTTATTAAATCTTTACAAATAATTTTAAATGTTTCCCAAGAGACCTTATATGCACCCCTCTTTCGTGTATAATATTTGGCTTCTATCCAGAAAAGCATCACAGGTTAAGTTGATACACTGGAAGGGTTTCTTAGGCCTTGCCCAACAAGTAAGCACAGTCAAACATTTTCTGTATTCACAGATGGAAAATACCCACATAATTAATATGTGAAACAGCTTTGGCTGTGGTGGGGATAAACCACTGAAAGGTGCGGGGGGGGGGGTTAACCTTAATTCCTGAAAAACAAATACAAGTCTCTCTCTAGAAGAGAGTTCATATACAGTATTCTCTTGCAAACTGTATCACCACACTCCCTACTCCTCAAACCCAAAAGAATGACAAACTTGTTATAACTAATCACAATCTGCAAAAGTGGTTGCAGCATAAACATTAGCTGCATATTAGCACTAGTAGATACATAAGCACAACTCCTACCTTTATGAGGATATGTATGAATTACATGTGCTTCAACACCCTTTATTATCCATTGCGACAGGATAAGAGAAGTCCATCTTGCAGTTCAGAACCTTGGACTGTGTTTCTATGCCCAACAGTTAAGAGGAACAAGATATAATACTTAAGAGGTGAGCCAGATAACCTCTACTTCAAATCTTAGCACTGGCAGGCACCCCAAAGATGACCTTAAAAGAAACCATTGTTTTGGGAATGTGTCAGTTATGTAGGTATATTGAAGTTCTTTGCAGAGTGATAGCTAGGCCACATAGTGCCACAGTCTTGGGGAAAGTGCAGGAGAATGGGAATATGTCAGGGAATTACTGAGCAATGAGCTATTTGGCCAAGTTATTCATCCAGAGTCCACCAAAAGTTATGTTTCATACACATCAGGATCAAAAGGAAGGTGAGAAAAGTGGACCATGCAGGAAGCACAATTTATTAACTAGGATGGGTGATAAATGTGATCTGTGGTTCATAATGTTGCCTGCCTTCTGAATACAACAGCCTCCAGTTGTAGCTCCAAGTAGTAACAGCAGAACAATTAGGAGCTGGTTTCACTTGAAAGCAAAAATCAAAAACTGTTCAGAACAGATCCTCTACAACTGCTCCAGGGTCTGGGCATCATCTCATGAGCCAATACTCTTATAAACTATCAGGTAGGCTTTCAGCTGCCAATGCAGTCACATCTGGTGTCTTTCGACAGCTACCAAGCAAAACAAAATTAGAGGCAAGGAAAATCTCAGAAACAAAGCACAACCCCCTCTCCTTATTGCCACCAAACTGGCAGAGGTTGAAAGCAAACTTGGAGAGGGATGGGAAACATCTGAGATCAAATAACTGGAAGAAGAAACTGTTGACAGAGACTAAATTCTTTTCAGCCACTAGGAGGGCAGTTATGTGTATGTTCCGAGACTTCACAGCAAAATTCTACATTATAAGTATCTCAATATTTTTCTTTTAAGACATCAAGTTTGCAACACTTAGGGTGCAATCCTATGCATGTTTAGACAGAGAAAACTCCTCCAATTCCCAGCATGCTCCAGCCAGCCAGAATGCTAGGAGCTGTAGGACTTTTTTCTGTCTAAACATACACAGGATTGCACCTATAAGGGTGTAAAATAAACAATGAAATAATACGAACAGTTCAAACGCTGGACAAAGAGGAGGGGAAGACCAAGTAGGATGTTCAATGGTAATGGACTAAAGTGTCAAACCACATGATTTGCATGCAGAAAGTTCCGGGTTCAATCCCAAACAGCAGCAACTAAAAAGCATTTTAGTGAGCAGGACTAGGAAAGGCCTCTGCCTGAGATTTGGATCGCCGCTGCCAGTCAGAGTAGAGACAATACTGGCCTAGAAGGATGAATTATCTGACTCTTTTAAGGCACCGTTCTTGCTCCTCCTAATAACCAGCAAAAAGTAAAGAATCCAAAGTAAAATAAACCAGTTGACGCTGTTCAGCTTCTATTTGGGGCAGAATGAGTTCACTTAGCACAGAATTTTGATTTCACATGAAACATACAAATCCTTGGATATAAGGAACTGGTGATTATGCCGTATGGCAGATTTCTTCACTTCATCTTTAGATTCTTATATTTACAGTGCCAACAGGCACATACACTCTCATTTTATATTTTATGACGCTCCCTGACTTCATTCAGTCCCTGAAGGAAGCACTGGCTGGAGTTCCTCCAACCACTGCTTTGCTGTGAGCAGGCTTTCCATGGACAGGGAAAGCCCATGTACAGAAAAGCTGCCCTGACCAAGGCACTGGGTAGAAGTGCAGGGGAGATTCACCGTATTCCACTCCTCCTTAGCGCTCAGAGATAACAGTGGGGATCCTTCCTAGCATGCCGCTTGCCCTCCCAGGCGGGAAGGGAAGGGAAGGGAGCTCCAAATTTAAAAGTATTTTTGATCAGCTTTAGTGATGGGAAATGCAGACTGGCTATTATGACACCAGACAATTCTCCGAAAAAGCTCCTAACTCTGCAACCAAAGCCCTTTAGCTGGGGGCAATGGCTAGCTGCTGGGCTCTTCAGATAAAGAGGGATGCCTCTCTCATACACCTGGAAAGTTGCTACAAGCTGCATTCCAATTGTCAGGGACCCTGGAAAATGTCATATTCCAAGAACACCTCCCCCCAGGTATAATTTCAGAGAAACAGGCCTCCCTCCCTCCTGTCACCAGAGCCTGATATGCAGGGAGGATTGGGAGGGACAAACAAGAAGGAGGAGCAATCCATTCCCCGCACTCTCATTGTCCAAAATGTTCTTCTACAGCCCACAGTGTAATCTGAAGTGGAGAACTGGAGGAAGGGATGAGAGAGAAAAGTGGCATGGTTGAGAATATAGGTAAATATTACAAGAACACCAAATTTGTATCCCAAACCAGGTGATTACAAGATTTGGGTAAATCACAGGCCTATTTATGTCATAAGTAGATTCCAGTAGTGGCTGAAACTGAAAACAGTTCAGTTTCAAACAGTTCAAACTGAAAACATGGGTGGACAGATACAATCATTTCCAGGGAGCCTAGATAAAATTCTTAAGTACCAGCCTTGCATGTGAGAGAAAAGTGGGTGGGAAAAAAAGCCCTAAATATGGTCAACAGGCTATCTGTAGTGAGCACACCTGCTAAAGATGCCCAGCATGGAGACCCCTTTCCCCCCACCCGGAGTTCTCAATTAATAGTAGAGAATTCAGAGGAGGGGTCTTTCACCACCAGTGGCACAAGAATCAAGGCCTTTTTTTTACCACTTTGAAGCAAGCTTTGGAGAAGGAAGGAAACAGGGTGAGTCTCTTTTGCTGCTTCTCACCTTGCCCAGTGTCTGGTACAAAATGAAAGAGAGTCACTTTGCACACCGTTATAGCTTCTGCTAGATGCCCTTTGCCTGCATAAACCAAGCAGAAAAACCCTGCCAAACATCAGACTGAAAGAATCAGAGCTTGAAAACTATCAATAGGTTATAGAAAACTGGGAGGGTGAAAAAAAATATTACTAGAAAATATCCTGTACAGCAGTTTGCCTGAAGTGGGAGTGTCCTTGTAACAAGCAGCCACTAAGCTAAGTGCTGGAAAACCTTGCAAATGTCCCTCTGCCAAGTGTCCCTGAATCATTTGTTGCTTTACAGGAAAGGCTATGTCTGTTAGGATCAAAACTAAGCTTAGTTTTACAAGTAAGGCAAAACATTGGTTATTTGCATTTACCTATGAGCATTGTGCATTACTATAATTAAGATAGTTGGGTTGAGTAATGTCAAGGGAAATTTTTTCCACAGAATGTTTTCCATAATGGAAAACAGTTCTGATGCTATATTTTTCCACAAAAAATTCTCCATCTCTAAAAATATATTGTTACATAAATTAGTAATAATGAATGAATACAATAATTTTGTATTGTATTGTATAATTTTGCATACAATTAAACTGGACAGTTTCCAACTTGCAATTAATTTTTTCAGATTACTATAGCTAGGAAACAGCTATATCCATAACTGTTGCACAACTCTTTGGGCATGCTAAAATTAGTATGAACGCTTTTCACTGCCTTCGGGGTTTTTCTTGGACTTTATCCTTTAGTAGAAGTATTTTTAACCCACCCTTCATCCTAGGACATCAGGGCAACGTGGGGCGGAAAATTTCCGGAGTTTTATTCTTCCGCAGAAATTTTTCCATTTCCTAAGTTCATTAGTAACAATGAATAGATGCAAATTACAAGTACGATATTAGGCAAGCTTGGTAGTTTCAAAGTTGTAATTAATGTTTTCAGGTGATTCTTCCCTAGCAACTATGTGAGAGAAGACACATATTTCTTTGAAACACATATATATCCCAGTGTGAAATGGAACTAGTAAGTAGAGACAATGAAACTGAAGGTGCCCCAACAGCCAGATTGGAAGGGAGCTGAATTCTGTTCAAACAGATGAATGGTTGTCAGAAAAATTATTAGTATGTCAACAGTTTTCAATACCCTATCCCCCCTTAAATTTAAACTATGTATGGGAAAGATATGCAATTGTCTGGAAATGTTTACAAGTATCCCAATACATTTCTACATAATTTAAAATCGCATTAAATGAGCTTTCATTTCACCCCTCAAATATTTCAGGTTTATAAAATAAACATGGGGTACTTCTTCTTTTTTAGCTTTGTTGTTTACTAAGTGCAAGTAAAATAAGCATGATAAATTAGATCACTCTCTAGGGCAACAGAAATTTTTCCAAGGCAAATTACCATTTTCAAATTACCCTAATTTGCATAGGAAAAATTTCCAGAAAACCCACATTACTAATAAGGGCATACAAATCAAAAGAAACCACAATATAATGAAATAAAACCATAACATATCCCAATAAAAACAAATCAGTAGTATAAAAACAGCAGGGAAACAAAAACCTGGTTCGCACGGCACAGTGGCAAAATGTAGATTATTTTACCCAAGATTTGGAGGGGGACACACCACTTGAAAGCGCTTTCTGGTTTCTATCAGAAGTTGTCAGTGTGATGTGCAAACCCAGACCAATGGGTTGTTTAGGGGCTAAACAACCAAGTGCTTAACCCATGGTTTATTGTTGGGTTAACCGCTGGGTTGTTTAGCCCCTAAACAACCCAGTGGTCCAGGTTCACGCGTCACACTGACAACCTCTGACTGCGCCCATCGAAGATTGTTCACATAAAATGGGAATAGCTCTCACACAGTGCACATCCCCACAAATTGTGGGTTACTTCACTAATGCACAATTAATCCACAAATTTGTGCCGAATGCTACTGTGATGTGAGAACAGCGAGGGTAACACTTTAAATGCCTGAAAAATCAGTTTAACCCTGGTACTGAAATAGTAACAGCATTAGTGCCAGTCAAGCTTCAGTAGGGAGATGGTGGGGCACCACCATAGCGAAGGCCCTCTGCCTAGTTCCTACACAGTGAGCTTCCCCTGGCAAAGGAATCCAAAGAAGAGCCTCCTCTGAAGTTCTTAACACAAAGACAAGTTCATATAGGGAGAGAGGCTCCTTCAGATATTTGGGTTTGAAGTTTGGGTGCCTCAGTTGTCCATGCACTAATCACATCCAGGTTGGACTACAGTAACATGCTGTACGTGAGGCTGCCTTTGAAGACGGTTCAGAAACTTCAGCTGGTGCAGAATGTGGCTGCCTGAGTATTGGTGGAGCGAGGCAATTTGATCACATGCCTATACTGCACTAGCTGCCCTGGTTACCAATGTGTTTCCAAGCCCAATTTAAAGTTCTGGTTTTGACCTTTAATGCCTTGAATGGCTTGGGACCCCATTACTTGAAGGACCGCCTTCCCTCATATCAGCCTGCCCGCACTTTAAGATCAGAAAGACAGCCCCTTCTCATTTGCCCACCCATGAGAGCATTTAGGTGGGTGACCACACATGAGAAGGCCTTCTGTGCAGTGGCCTCACACCTTTGGAACAAGATGCCATTGGAGGTCTGCCATGCTGCATCACTACAGGCTTTTAAGAAGGCCTTGAAAACGTATTATTTTACCGTGGCCTTCTCTTGATACGACTGCTGTTGTTGCTGTTATTGGTTTTATTGTTGGCTTTTATTGCTATTTTATTGTGTTTAGGTTTTTATTGCTCTTAATATTTTAACTGTTTTTATGTATTTCACTGCTGTGAGCCACCTTGGGAGGGCTTCTGCCCTGAAAGGTAGCCAAGAATTTTTTTTTAAAAAAAGTTATTTACAGCTTTAAACGTAAAACAACAGGCTAGGAAGCAAATAGGTAGCCAACATAACCCTAAGAATCAGCATAATATGATCACATCTGGCTGTATCTGTTAAAATTCTAGCAGCTCCATTCTGCAGTGTTTGAAGCTTTCGAGTAGTCTTCAAGGGCAGCCCCATGTCAAACATATTACAGTAATCCAATGGGAAGGTTATCAGAGCAAGGACACCATTGCCAGTCTATCTTGCCCAGGAATGGTCACAGCTGGTGAACCAGTCAAAGTTGGTTAAAGGCATCTAGTGCCACCAAGCTCATTTGAGCCTCAAGTAACAGTGATGAATCCAGGAGTACGCCCAAGCCAGGTTCCTGCTCTTTCTGGGGGAGTGCAATCCTATCTAGAACAGGATATACACCAAATCCCCAGATATGAGAGCCAGCTACCCACAGTGCCTCCATGTCATCAGGATTCACTTAAGTTTATTGGTCCTCATCCAGCCCATTATCAGTTCCAGGCACCAGTCAAGAACCTGCACAGCCTCACCAGACTCAGATGACAGAAAGATGGAGATAAACAGTCTGTTTCCCACCTCCCAGCAGAGTAGAGGAAGCTGCTCCAGCTGGTCCAGGGACTACAGAAGCAAGCAAGCGACCAGAGAGCGAGCGACCAGAGCGAGTGAACAGGGAGAGCAAACAGGAGTTGGCCAGGGGAGGTCAAGGGGGAGGCCCCTAACATTTAAAAAAAATATTTTTCTTGTAACACACGCTTCCACACCAGTGGGACTCTGCTTTTAACCTCTAGCAAGTAGAAGGGCAGGCACAGGCTAGTCTCAAACAATCAGAAAGCTAGACGCAAAAAGGGAAAAGAGGCTATGGAAGGACAAGATTCTCCAGTGGTGGTGACCTGCAGGGTGTGTGCAATGTTTGTTTTCTTGCCTGAGAACAACATGGCCTACATCTGCAACAAGTGCATGTTGATCACGCTGCTGGAGGAAAAAGTAAGTGGACTGGAGCGACGACTGTCGACCCTCCGGGGAATAAGAGAACATGAAGAGTTCTTGGACAGAATGGTGGAACTACAGCAGCAAAGTGAAGACCAGAAGCTTGAAGAGTAACAGCAAGATGAAGTGGAAGTGGGAAATGCTGAGGTGAGGAAAAATGCAGTAGAGGATACTCCTTGGAAAAGGGTGACAGTTAGGAGGAGGAGAACTAGATGCTACTTTGCGCCAGTGGAAGCAGTGGAGCTGTGGAACTGGTATCAGGTACTTGAGGATGAGACTGGAGGACAGCCTGCAGAGGAAGAATCACAGGGGAACCTGCATGAGAGTGAGCAAGAGGCTGAAGGTCAGTCAAACAGAGGCGATGAAACCAAGGCCTACAACAACAAGAAGAGAAGAGTAGTAGTAGTGGGACTCCTTGCTGCGTGGGATCGAGACCCAACTATGTCGCGAAGACCCATGGACTCGCCAGGTATCTTGTCTCCCAGGAGGATGGATTAGAGACGTGACTGAAAGATTGCCTGCACTCATAAAGCCCACTGACAGGTATCCCTTTCTTCCCATCCATGTGGGAACAAATGATACCGCCAAGCGGAGCTACGAAGAAATCACATCAGACTTTGAAGCTTTGGGAAGGAAACTCAAGAACTTTGGGGCCCAGATAGTTTTCTCATCCATCCTTCCAGTAGTTAGAAGAGGGATAGAAAGGGAATGAAAAATACTCCAGATGAATGACTGGCTATGAAGGTGGTGCTGGCGTGATAAGATTTGGATTCTGGGACCACCGGCTATACTTCCTGGAAGATGGGCTGTTGGCAAGGGACAGGTTGCACCTTACAAAGGATGGGAAGAATGTGTTTGGCCACAGCATGAAGAACTTCATCAGGAGGGCTTTAAACTGAATCGTAGAGGGAAGGGAGATGTAAAGTTGGGGGTAATAATGGACAAAGGCTCATGCACCGCAGCGGAGAGAACAGCTCTAATAGCGCCCAAAAATAATCTTCAGAAACATGTAGGAAGAAAGCCAGGCTATGAAGCTCACGGTCTTTGATGTCTATATACTAATGCCCAGAGTATGGAAAACAAACAGAACGAACTTGAACTCTTAATACAAGAGGGAAATTATGACTTGATAGGTATAACTGAGACTTGGTGGGATGACTCTCATGACTGGAATACAGCAATTGAAGGATATAACTTGTTCAAAAAGAAAAGGAGGAACAGAAAGGGAGGTGGGGTTGCACTGTATGTGAAAAATACATATCTGTGCACAGAAATACAGGAGGAGGAGCTTGGTAGCCCCATCGAGAGCATCTGGATCAAAATAAATGGAGCAAAGAATAAAAGGAACCTGGTGGTTGGAGTCTACTACCGGCCACCCAATCAAAGAGAAGACGAGGATGAAACTTTTGAAAAGCAAATAGCCAATGTTTCAAGGAAGCATGATGTAGTAGTAATGGGGGACTTCAATTTCCCAGGTATTTGTTGGGAGACAAATTCTGCAAAACATGGCCCCACCAGGAAATTCCTGACTTACCTGGCGGATAACTTCCTCCTACAAAAAGTAGAGGAAGGAACTAGAGGATTGGCTATACTTGACTTGATCCTAACCAACAGAGATGACTCAGTGGATAAAGTAGCAGTTACAGGAACTCTGGGGGAAAGCGACCATGTTATACTTGAGTTCTTGGTTCTAAGGGAAGCAAAAGCCGAGTGTAGTCAAACACATGCCCTGGATTTTAGGAAAGCTGATTTTAATAAACTCAGAACAATGATCAGTAATGTCCCATGGCAAGCAACTCTAACGAGAAAAGGAGTCCAAGATGGGTGGGAGCTTTTGAAAAAGGAAATTCTCAAGGCCCAATTACAAACCATTCCAACAAGAAGAAAAGGTGGAATACAACAGAAGAAGCCAATGTGGCTTCACAAAAAGCTTAGAGATGCCCTGAAAACAAAAAAGGACACATATAGGAAGCGGAAAGAAGGCCAAGCAACAAAGGAAGAGTACAGGCAGGTAGCACAGAATTGCAGGGATGGTGTCAGGAAGGCTAAAGCTGAGAACGAGCTGAGGTTAGCGAGGGATGCTAAAAGCAACAAAAATGCTTTCTTCAGCTCCGTGCGTAGTAAAAGACAAAGAAATTGTGGTTCAGCTATTAAATAAGGATGGCAAAATGATAACAGATGACAAAGAAAAGGCTGAAGTGCTCAATACCTGCTTTGGTTCAGTCTAGGACCCCCCTGGCAAAGGCAAAGTACAGGCTGAAGGGGCAGGATTGCAGCTTGAGATCGATAGGCATATGGTCAAGGAACACCTCATTACTTTGAATGAGTTCAAATCTCCAGGGCCAGATGAACCGCATCCTAGAGTAATAAAGGAACTGGCAGAAGAACTCTCAGACCACTGTCTATTTTCTTTGAGAAGTCATGGAGGACGGGTGAAGTGCCAGATGACTGGAGGAGGGCTAATGTTGTCCCTATCTTCAAAAAGGGCAAAAAGGAGGAACCTGGGAACTACAGACCAGTCAGTCTGACATCCATCCCTGGGAAAATTCTGGAGCAGATGATAAAGCAATCCATCTGTAAGCACCTTGAAAACAATGCAGTGATTATTCAAAGCCAACATGGATTTGTCAAGAACAAATCCTACCAGACGAATCTGATCTCATTTTTTGATCAAGTAACCTCCCTTATTTATTATTTATTTATTTATTTATTTCATTTCTATACCGCCCAATAGCCGAAGCTCTCTGGGCGGTTCACAAAAATTAAAACCAAACAACACACAATATAACAATTTAAAATATATAAAACATTAAAACCACAATATAACAATACAATCACAATAAAACCTAGCAGCAGTGCAGGAGTTTAAAATACAGATGTAAAACAGCGAAGATAAAAATTTAGAAAGCTAAAATGCTAAAATGCCTGGGAAAATAAAAAGGTCTTCACCTGGCGCCGAAAGGAATACAATGTAGGCGCCAGGCGAACCTCACTAGGGAGCTCATTCCAGAGCCGGGGTGCCACAACAGAAAAAGCCCTCCTCCTAGTAGCCACCCGCCTCACTTCCTTTGGCAGGGGCTCACGGAGAAGGGCCGCTGATGATGATCTTAAGGTCCAGGCAGGCACATATGGGAGGAGGTGATCCTTCAGGTAACCTGGCCCCAAGCCGTTAAGGGCTTTGAATGTTAACACCAGCACTTTGAATCGGGCTCGGAAATGGACTGGCAGCCAGTGCAGCTGGAAAAGTACTAGCATAATATGAGCTCACAGGCCAGTCCCTGTTAACAATCTTGCTGCCCTATTTTGGACCAGATGAAGTTTCCGGACCGTTTTCAAAGGCAGTCCCACGTATAACGCATTGCAGTAATCCAGATGAGAAGTTATCAGAGCATGGATAACTGTAGCTAGGCTATCTCTGTCCAGATAAGGGCGTAGTTGGTATATCAGCCTAAGCTGATAAAAAATGCTCCGTGCCACTGAGTTCACCTGTGCCTCAAGTGACAGTTCTGGATCCAAGAGCATCCCCCAAACTACGAACCTGATCCTTTAGGGGGAGTGCAACCCCCTTCAGAACAGGTTGAATATCACCTAGCCGGGCAGACGAACCACCCACTAACAGTACCTCCGTCTTGTCTGGATTGAGTTTCAGTTTATTAGCCCTCATCCAGTCCATTACCGTGCCCAGGCACTGATTCACAACAGCCACTCACCTGGTTTTGATGAGAAAGAGAGTCTGTGGACTGTGGACTTGTGGACTGTGGGAATGCTGTGGACATAATATACCTCGACTTCAGCAAAGCTTTCGACAAAGTGCCCCATGATATCCTGATGAGCAAACTAGCTCAAAGTGGGCTAGATGAAACAACGATCCGGTGGCTCCACAGTTGGCTACACAATCGGACTCAAAGAGTGCTTATCAATGGGATCTTCTCAAACTGGGGAGAGGTAACGAGTGGGGTACCGCAGGGCTCAGTCCTGGGCCCAGTGCTCTTCTACATTGTTATTAATGACTTGGAGGAGGAGGTGCAGGGAATGCTGATCAAATCTGCAGATGACACCAAATTGGGTGGGATAGCTAATACTTTAGAAGACAGAAACAAAATTCAAAGTGATCTGGATAGACTGGAGCGCTGGGCAGAAAACAACAGAATGACATTTAAAAGGGATCAATGCCAAGTTCTGCACCTAGGAAAAGGAAGCCAAATGCACAGTTACAAGATAGGGGATACGTGGCTCAACAACACTACAAGCGAGAAGGATCTTGGAATTGTTGTAGGTCACAAGCTGAATATGAGCCAACAATGTGATGTGGCTGCAAAAAAGGCCAATGTTATTTTGGGCTGCATTAATAGAAGCATAGCTTCCAAATCCTGGGAACTACTAGTTCCCCTCTACTCAGCACTGGTTAGGCCTCATCTGGAGTACTGTGTCCAGTTCTGGGCACCACACTTTAAGAAGGATGCAGACAAACTGGAGAGGGTTCAGAGGAGGACAACAGAAATGATCAGGGGCCTGGAAACAAAGCCCTATGAAGAGAGACTGAAAGAATTGGGCATGTTTAGCCTTGAGAAGAGAAGACTGAGGGGAGATATGATAGCGCTCTTCAAGTACTTGAAAGATTGTCACAGAAAGGAAGGCCAGCATCTCTTCTCCATCATCCCAGAGTGCAGGACACAGAATAATGGGCTCAAGTTACAGGAAGCCAGATTCCGGCTGAACATCAGGAAAAAATTCCTGACCGTTAGAGCAATACGACAATGGAACCAATTACCTAGGGAGGTGGTGGGCTCTCCGTCACTGGAGGCATCCAAGACAAGGCTGGACAGCCAACTGTCAGGGATGCTCTGACTTGGATTCCTGCATTGAGCAGGGGGCTGGACTCGATGGTCTTGTAGGCCCCTTCCAACCCCACTATTCTATGATTCTATGAATATCATCAGCTCTGTCAGCGTACTGATGACGCTTCACTGCAAATACCCTGATGACCTCACCTGGCAGATTCACACAGATGTGAAAAACCATGGGAGACAGGATGGAACCCTGTAGGTCCCCACAGCATAAATGCTATGGAAGCAAGTTAACCCCCCTACCCCTGCTACTTTTTGTCAACTCACTCAAATGACTGAAGATCAGGAATGTGCTATGAGATCAATGTGCTCCCTGAAGTACAGATTCCACTTTACATTCCATAATTTGCTCCAATTCTGATGTAATGGCAACTGTAGCTACAGCAAACTATAGAAAGGGAGGAGGAATCCACATGTAACAACTGAGAAGAAACAAGTGAAACCTCCCACAGCATGATCCCAAACTCCCAACTGTTGGTTGAGGAATTGAGAAATACAATGGGCCAGTTTGCACATAATGACAGGCCATGGGTTAAACAGCCCATGGGCTGTTGTGCAGACGCTGGAGGCCACATTAAAAGAAGTGGCTGGCATGCTGCAGGCAATCAACAACCTACAATCGGCCTGTTCACAGGTTTGTAAGCATGGCATGTTTAGGGGCTAAACAACCCTACAACAAACCATGGGTTAACTGCTGGACTGTTTAGCCACTAAACAACCCAACACCCTGGGTTTGCACATGACACTCAACCTATGGGCCGATTGTTCAACTTTGATCAACTTTGTTGATTAAAAGCGGAAATGGCAGGCACACGGGAGGCAGGGTGCGCTCTTTCTCCCACTCGTCTCTGACAGCCCACAGGTTATTTAACCCAAGGGCGGTCATTACGTGCAAACCAGGTCCCAGTCTAAGTTAATCAAGTGAGAGAAATCAATGAAGATTAACAAAACAGATCAGAATATGGTGAACACGGAGGAACATTTATGGTCCTACATTTTTATACTGAGCAGCATATACCACCCAATCTATATACCAGTTAAGTTTGAGTACTTGGATCCAAACTGGTTTTTAGGACCCTGTTGGCTCAGTGGGTTAACAGACTTGGATAAATTGAGCAACGAATATATGAAGCCTTACTTTAACATATAATTTTGCATTATAATAACGCAAAAATAAGTGATTTTTTTTAAAAAAAACATAAAGATGAAAAAATCTTAAGCTTCTAAAACATGACACTAGTAAATATTTAAAATATTTAAAGTATTTTTTTTCCTTTCCTTGTTTATTCTCCCATCTGGAAAAAAAAAGTCTCTTGCTAACCAAAATGGTCTCTACATATAATCAAAGAAGTATTGATAAAAATTTAACTGCACTTAAACACTTCCAAAGCTGCAGTCCTCATCAGCGGAGCACATGCCTTCAGATCTTTCCAAAGAATAGATTGTCAATTGTAAGCTAGACTCCCCCTCAGCTTCCTAGGTAAAGCAAACTTTGTTTACAAAAACATGTGTTTTAAAGGTGAATATATTTTACTTTTGAATATGTTCGTTTATTCTTTTCCTACATCAACTTATCCCCATGTGTTAAGTGTAAAATAGGGGGTTAAATGGTGACAGTACTCCTGTATAATAAGCAAAAGGCGAATCAACACTCAATATTTTAAAATGCAAGCAATCACTGTAGCATCCATCCATAGGAGTGCAAGAATAATAAAATTGAGCTCATTGGGAATTTCAATTAAAAAAAGAACAGTTCAGACTGAAGACAGTCTATTTTGGCAAAAGCTCAAAAGAAATTTACTTTAATGGCCTTTATTATTTTCAAAAAGTATTAATTGCTTTTCCAACTCAACAAGAGCACCCAAAGTGATGTACAACATTAAATTAAGACAGTCATGTAAAAATTATAATTTAAAAAACCATACTGAATTAATAAAGCTATTAAAAGCCAACAAAGCAGTGACACAAAAAACAAAGTCAGTCCGACTAGCTAAATACCTGCAAACATCTTTCAAAAAAAGAAGTGGGCCGGTTCGCACAACACGGTGGCTTATTGTGGGATTAAACCCAGTGCGTGCTCCTGCCATTTTGAATATGTGACCTCTGATCAGGGGTGATCTGCTAATCTAGGGTTAAGTGTGGATTGTTTTACCCTCAATTAGCCCCTGATGGCCGGGTTTGCACAACACGCCACAACCTGATCGCAGATTGCATATTCAAAATAGCAGCTGCACGTGCACTGCAGTTAATTATGTGTTAATTAACTCATGATAACCCCCATGTCGTCTAAACTGTGTCATTAAGTGATGATGGGGAGTCTATAGATGGAAGAAGCCAACCAAAAATTTCATGGAAGCGAGTTCTACTGAGTGGGTGCCATAAGAGAGGGAAGCTGGTGAGGCTACCAATTCCACAGTTAATTATAAAAACACATTAGATCAGTCATTCCCAACCAATGTGCCACAAGAGTCTTACAGGATGCACTGAAAAATTAAAACCACCATGTTGGATGCATCTACCAGTCTCTGCTACTTGGAGTGGGGAGGCCCTACCCAGCACTGATCCCACTTCTCTGGCAATATACAAGTAGTAATATAATCCAAAAGGAGGAAGAATTTGCCAGGGAGAAAGGATACTCCAGGATCACCTGATATAGTTCAACCTACAACTGACAGGCACAAAGGAATCCCTCAAGCATCACCACAGCCGAAAAAGCAAGATACCAGACCTGAATCCTGACCAACTGAGCAAAGAAAATGGCAGGATGCTCAGAGGCAGTATTAACTAAACACTCTTGCAGCCACAAGGCAGATGCCTGCCAACTGTTCTGATAGGAAACCATTTAACTAGCAGCTGATCAAGAAAATTCAGATATATTTGACTGTAGAATAAAATGATCTAATTTAATCCAGAAAAATACTGTGCTGCTATGTAACAACTTTGAGAACCACTGCTTTAAAGGCAACATGCTTATGCACATCCACACCCATCTACACAGATTTCTCATGTGCCGCCAAGTGCTTCTTACAATAAAAACAGGCATTCATATACACTGAGCTTGTTTACTATACATTTTATCACAGACACTTTCAAATATTGCCAAATATTCATTGCTCTCTTAATGCAACGCAAAGGCCAGACCATGCAGTTGAAGACACATGCACTTAAAATGCCCATTTGCCTACACTCTTCCCTTCTTGACCTGTGGATACATTGGAATTGGCAGAGTAGGAAACTTTGACAATCAGGTATTGTGTTGCATCCTGAGTGTGTGGCACAACACTGCCAACTGAGCCTGCCCATGTTCCACGCAGTGAATACTAACCTCAGAAGTTAAAAGTCATATTCTGTGGCTGCGACACCTTGCTAACAGAAGTAGTTGTGTGGTCAAAACATTTAAAATTGCACCAAGCTGCAATTATCCCCTAATGTCCCACCCCACCTTGCTCCAGAGCCACATCTGACTCACACAACAGTGGGAATGTTCCATGGGTGGAACTCTGGATCCAACACAATATATTTTAATGTGGCCACTGTTGGTGTTTTGATTAGTTTTATCTGCCCTTTTTATTTTATTAATTTCTAAACATTGTTTTATTGTATTTTTTATTATCAGCAGTGTTGTTAGCTGCCTTGGGTGCTAGATGTAAAAAAGCAAGATATACATTAAAATAATAAACAAGGGTGCTTAGCAGAGTTGGTGCATCCTGTGTGTTTCACTGTCTCTGCTCAAGCTCACGATTCTTTTACCTGCAGCAGAGCACAGCACTTTGTCTTCATCCAAAAATTCAAATGGTTATGAGGATTAAAAGCATGACTGCAAGTAGATTCCTACCAGCTATTTCTAATAGCCATTTCTAAAAAAGCCTTTCAAATTCTTAAGTATTAGATTTCTTGGCACCAGGCCAACAGGGATTTTTTCCGCCAGATTTTGTTCTAATTTATAATGGGGAACAATGAAAAATAATGGGAAATGTATTGTGGGTTGAAACATATAATAAGCAAACCAGCCTTATAGACAGCTGTTGTTCAAATAGAAATAAAACCAGAGATTAATAAACCTTACATACAATGGAAAGTTTGATTGGCAACAGGGACATTCAAAAAGGTTAAACTCTTAACTTGACTCATTGATTCTTTTACTAGGAAAAAAAAATATTTGATTTGGCATCAAACTCCAGTGCTCAAGCCATTTTACATTGCAACATTCAGCATAACCGTGCCAAAGCTAGATCTTCCTTACCATTATTGTCATCAAAGTACGTCAATTAAAGTCCAATATGGTTTAGGAGAAGATTAAGGACATAGTCCTTAAATACCAAGCAAACTAAGGCAAGTTCCAACTCAAAAGGTAAGGATATTTGCAGGCTCATATTTGCAGTTGCCGTTTTTAGCCAGGATAGGTAAATGGAGCTTCAGGATTAGAGGTGGCTTTCCCCCAAATACCAGTTGCTGGCAGGTGGAATTAGAGGAAGGTAGGGGGTGCAGCTTCATGCCTGGTGGTGCTGCAGAACCCTAGGACTGTGGTTCTGGGGGACTTCAACATCCATGCCGAGGCTATCCTGACAGGGCCTGCTTGGGACTTCATGGAAACCACGGGGCTGACTCAGTACATCACTAGCCCGACACATGTGGCACAACATACCCTGGACCTGGTTTCTGCTGTTGGGTGGATGAGGGATGATCTCATTTGGGGGAGGGGTCAACAACCCCACTGTCAGGTCAGATCATTTCCTTGTTAAGTTTGGTTTGGCAGTAGCAGATCTTCCCTGCAAGGGTAAAGGACCAATTGAGATGGTCCGTTCCCGGAGACTAATGGAATCCAATGGATTCCTGAATGCTCTGGGGGATTTTCCAGTTGATAGGGCTGGCAATTCAGTGGAGGCCTTGGTCTCACTATGGAATGGTGAGATGGGAAGGGACATTGATACAATCGCTCCCAAGCGGAGCCCCTAACTCACTTTGGTTTACAGAAGATCTATAGGGAATGAAACAGGCCAGATGATGGCTGGAGTGCAGGTGGCGCAGGTCTCGGAGCAAATTTGATCTAAGATTAGCAAAGACTCTTCATTGTGCCTATTATGCGGCAGTGAGGATGGCAAAAAAATCTTATTACAGCTCTATTATCTCATCCTCAAAATGTCGCCCAGCAGAACTGTTCCAAGTGGTGAAGAGCCTGTTGGGAGCTTGCTCGGGCTCAGAGAAATTTGGACTGGAATCTTCGGACATTTGCTATCATAACTTTGCTAAGCACTTCGAGGAGAAAGTTGGTCATGTTCACGCAGAACTTGATGCCACTGTTATCACAGAGACTGGGGAGGTAACCAGTATTCCATCTGGTTGTATTTCCTGGGATCAGTTTCAGTTGTTGCAGCCTGATGATGTGGACCAAGACGCTTGAATCAGTCCATCCCACCACATGTAAGTTTGACCTTTGCCCATCTTGGCTAATACGATCTAGCAGGGGTGGATTGGCTGGGTGGATCCAGGGGGTGGTAAATGCTTCCCTCTGTCAGGGAGTGGTGCCTGCCATGTTGAAAGAGGCTGTAGTGCACCCTATCCTGAAGAGGATCTCCCTGGACCTAGAAGTATGTGAGAACTATCGCCCCATTGCTAGTATTCCCTTTTTGGTCAAGGTGTTTGAACGTGTGGTGGCTGGGCAGCTTCAGACGTTCTTGGAGGAAACTGATTATTGGGACCAATTTCAGTCTGGTTTTAGGCCAGGGTACGGCACTGAAATGGCCTTGGTTGCGCTGACTGACAACCTACTCTGGGTGAAGGACAGGGGGAGTGCTACCCTCTTGATCTTCCTGGATCTCTCAGCAGCTTCTGACACCATTGATCATGGTGTCTTACTGGATCGGCTCTGCGGGATGGGAGTTGGGGGCACTGTGCTACAGTGGTTCCACTCCTACCTGCATGGCCAATTCCAGAGAGTGGTATTGGGGGATTCTTGTTCTACCCCATGGCTATTAAGCTGTGGGGTACCACAGGGTTCTACTCTATCCCCCATGCTGTTCAACATCTATATAAAGACATTGGGTGAGGTCATTAGGAGTATTGGGGTGGGGTGTCACCAGTACGCTGATGATACTCAGCTATATTTCTCCTTGTTGCCAGAGTTGGCTGAGGCGGTGAAGATGCTGGACCAGTGCCTGGAGGCTGTAATGGGCTGGATGAGGGCCAATAAACTGAAGCTAAATCCTGACAAGACAGAAGCTCTGTGGATTGGTGGTTCCCGAGTCTGGGAATTGGGTAAGCAACCTGTCCTGGATGGGGTTGCACTCCCCCTGAAGGAGCAGGTGTGTAGCTTGGGAGTACTCCTAGACCCATCCCTGTCACTGGAGCTCCAGATGGACTCCATGGCCCAGAGTACTTGGGGCCAGCTACGGCCTTTCCTGGACAGGGATAACCTAGCCACAGTAGTACATGCACTGGTAACTTCTGGATTAGACTACTGCAATGCACGTTACGTGGTGGGGCTGCCCCTGAAGTTGCAGCTAGTGCAAAATGCAGCAGCTAGACTGCTGACTGGAACATCTTATAAAAATCATATAACACCACTTTTAAAGGGATTGCACTGGCTGCCAATACGGTTCCGGTCGGAATTTAAGGTTTTGGTGATGACATTTAAAGCCCTAAATGGCTTTGGACCTCGATATTTGAGGGAGCGCCTCTCCCTATATATACCTCCCCAAGAACCGAGATCTGTTGGAGGGGCCCTCCTCTGTGTCCCACCAGTGTGAGCCATACACTATTGTGGGACAAGGGAGAGGGCCTTCTCTGCTGTGGCACCCCAGTTATGGAATGCCCTCCCCTTGGAGGCCTGATTGGCGCAGATGCTGGTCTCATTTTGGTGCCAAGTAAAAACATGACTTTTTACCATTAACTTGTCCATGGTTTAATATGTTTTTAGCTATTTAAATTATTGTTTTATACTGTTTAAATTGATTTTATCTGTACATGTCACCCTGAGATCTTAATGATATAGGGCGGAATACAAATGTTTTAAATAAAATAAATAAATAAATGCCTGCTCTGGGCTTCCGAAAACACATGGCTGACCACCATTTAAAAATAAAATGCTGGAATAATAATAATAATAATTCTGTTTCATGTCATCAGTGCATATGGTGCTTTACAGATTACAAGAAGACAGGTCCCTTCCCCAAGGAGTTTACAATCTAAAATCTGATTTGAGAAACAACTGCCTCAGGGCACAGTCTGAAGGAAGGGCTGGCCCTAACATTAGGCAGAGTGAGGCGATTGTCTCAGGTGGCAGATGCTGGGAGGCAGCAGCCAGGTGTTGGAGAAGAGAGAGCTGTGCTCCATGGCCTGTCCCCTGATCACTAAGTTAGCCTGCTTCCTTTAGGAACGTTGGAGGACGCTGTCCCACTGCCAGTATTGAAGAAAGATTAAACTGCCAGTCCAGTCACCTTGTATACATGGAATGGGAAGGGTGCACCATCTTGTTCTTCACCTCAGGCAGCACTTTGTTGAAGCTACGCAGGTCTGGGACTGGTCAGTGCTTGAAGGAGAGACCACCTGGGAATAATGTCTAGCCACCTTGAGTTCCATGATGGAAGAAAGGTGGGATATAAATGTAATAAATAAATATAGTGGGGAGTGGAAGCAAGAGTAAACAGGAAAACAATATGAGATTGTTTTAGTTTCACATACTTAGGCTTGTTTACAACCTTAGTTGAAATAGGACATGGGAATTAGGGGTGTGCCAAAGGCAGAAAAAAACTCCGACCCTTGATTTGATGGAGCAGGCTACTCTTTTGTTCATTTGAGCTGCTCATAGGAAGATTCACCTCCACTAACCCTGCCCAGATATTGGGGGAGCACCACACACTGCTAGATCCTCTGGTCACTCCAGGGACCCCAATGGAAGGGGAGAAAGGCATTTCCTACGTTCCTGCCACCCACAAGCAATTGTGTAGACTAAGGAGCACACTGCCAGCCCCTCTCTCACTCCTCCTCCTCTATCCACCTCTCACAGTTCAACTTTCAGGGCTTTCTATCCCCATGCTAAAGTAAATGTTTGTACTGATGCAGGTGAATGACTCTGATCTGCGAGATCATCATTTGTGGGCAACATCTGTGCAAATCTGAGGATCCTGGGAGCTCCCATGGCACAGTTTTTGAGTGATCAGGTTGCAGATCACTGAGAAATGGTGTGTCTACACCAATACATATACACAGAAAGGCTTGTGTTAACACAAGTGAGAGAATAAATTATGTCTGCCTCTACAATAAGCTCTTCAAGAATGCAATAAAGAGTTCAGTGTGTTTTCCTCACCCAGGAATGCTAAACTTTTCATTTAAAGTCTGGTTTGCAGAAGAGATAACAGCTGAAAACAAATCATCTTGACCTTGGCAAACTTAATCACAATTTGCCTTTTGCAGCATGTTAGAAAGCAGGTGAAAGAGAAAACACATATAAAGCTTGTTTCAGTGACAAGCTTATGTGCAATGATAAAATGAAATTTCCTTTGAAAACTCTCTAGTGTTGCTTTGACAGAATGGCGTACTCAGGAGCTTTCAAGACTACATTAAAAAAAACCCTATTAAAAAATGGTTCACAACACTTTACACCAAAAGATCCATTATGCAAAAGAAGGTACTGAAAGTTTACTGGTTTTAATTTTAATTCTTGGAGTGCATCCTGATACATTTCATTTTATTCCCTTGCTGTACTACAACTTTATATGTTTCCCATAGGTACATGCTTCCACTTCCTTGAACTGCAACCTAGATATTTTTCCTTGATTTGTTAATTCATATGCCACTTACTTCAAAAGCTTAAAATGACTTACCCCTTGATTAATTTGATTTTGTTTGCAGGAAAACTGGAGAATTCTTAGACAGGCTTGTGAAAGACCCTGGTTTAGTTTATGCTAAATGTCAGGATGAGATTAACGAAGTTTCTGGGTGAATGGAAAGCTTGATTACAACAAAGCACCTACATTACAGATGTTAAAAAAAAGAGAAGTCTCTTACAAAGAAAGGAACGATGGTTAATGGCAAGAAAGAAGGGTAGTCCAAATTCTGACCATATCAATCATAATCATGCAAAATCTAGTCCTTCTTTAGTAAGACCAGCTTTACCAATTAAAAAACCCACAGAAAGTGGAGCACAAACAATTCTGGGATGCAATTAACACTGCATCCCCTCCTCATGTGAATATCTACAGCATACCAGCTTAAAAAAAAACCCTGCCAAACTACACACTAACACCCTATTTGTGAATTCACTATGTGAAAGTATCATTAGGCTTTGCATGATGGAGCTAAGTTTCTTCACAGACTTCTACACAAGATTCTGTATTGACTGATACATGGATTTATGTGTGGAAGTGGGTGGACAGAGCAATGGACATGGGCTGGCTGGGTAGATCTAGGTTTGATTCCTTGCTCAGTCTGTCTGAAAATCACTAGGTAGTCCAAGGCCTATCACAGCAATTGTGTCTGTATACAATAGTAACCCAGAATGCTGAGAATTCTAGCTTATTGTGAATGAGAAGCCCGTTCACTCCCACTTTGCTTTTCCCTTCTAGCACAACAGCTAAACAAACCAGGAATGTTCAACCTGGAGATTTTGGCTTATTGCTCCAAAACAAACAAGAAAGCACAAACCAAGAACACGTCTTGGCTTTCAATTCTGGCTTGTGAAGGGAGCAACAAGAGCAATCCCTCATTTGGATAACATGCTAAACAAACCCCTCCTGGTTTGTTTAATAGTCATGCTTTGCACAAGCAAACAGGCTATGTACACCAGAACACAGCTCATTCACGATAAACCAGAATTGTGTGGATAAGTCAGAATATTCAAATACTGCCCAGCACGTGCCACAGCCCACCATGGTTTAAATAAGCCACGGTGGATTGTTTTGACTGTGCAAACTCAGCCTAACTTTGTCACAGGGATGCATGTATAAAAAAGGATAACACCACATATTAACAAGGGAGCATATGTGGGGTTACCAGGTGGTCCCCCATCCATGCACTGACCAACCCCGTTCCTGCTTAACTTCAGCAAGCTTACTGCATCATGTGCTCTCATGACCTACCTAACAGCCTTTCAGCAGCTTTTGCAGACAGGGCAGAGGTGATCCACGTGTGTAAACTTGTTTCCGCATGTGGATCACCTTCTCTGGATGAGCAGTTAGAAGCAAGGTTCATGTTTTCAGAAAGCTGAGGATAAATAGTGGTAGCTTCCACACTTTTAAGAAGAATCAATCCTGAAAGATACTTCGACTGAGCTTATGCAATCCTGAAATATTCTAAATGCTTTTTCTGAACAGATAGGTGTTCTAACACTGGACATTACACCTCTGGCTCATAAGTTGCCATGTTATGACAACCCACCATAAAATCTGCCACCAATTAGGAAAGACAAAGCAGAAGAGAGTACGGAAGAGAAAAGTATAGCACTACGATAGCACTCAGGTAACCCATTCCTGAGGTTGGCAATGTCATGGGGGCGAGGGAGGTTATTTAGCACAGAAAGGACACTGGCTGCAGCCTTCCCCACCCTGGTGCTGTCCAGATGTTTTGAACTTCAACTCTCATCAGCCCCAGCTAGCATGCCAAATGTTCAGGAATGTCCAACATCTGAAGGTTGGGGACAGCTGGGTTGCGTCCAATTTTACCAAAAAGTAAATACAGATAATATATAATAAGAAACAGGTGCTATCAACTCTATATAATGTATGTGATACAAATGTTTGCTGGGTGGCTACATGGGAAAGGGCCTACTTTGTGGTGGCACCCTGTTGTAGAATGCTTTCCCAAGGGAGGCTCACTTGATGTCATTTAGGCAAAGACCTTTAAAAAAAATTCCAAGGCTTTTAAATTCTATCTGCATTGCTTTTATGCTGCTTGGTGTTCGTTTTTAATCCTGCTGACTACTTTTATACTGCTCTTTTATATCATGATGTTTTAAAGGTATATGAGAAAAAGTAGCTTGCCTAGGTTTCCCCTTCCACTCCCCAGTGAGATCATGGCTAAGCAGAGACATTATTAATTAGGAACTTCACAGCTTATAGCTGACTATGTCTTTTTAATAGACATCTCTGATTAAACAAGAGCAGGAAAGGTCCTAGCACTCTGAATTAAGACAGTTTACAAATCCAGAGAAAAAATAAATTGGTTTGCTCCAATGGCAAGCTTGCTAAATCTTGGACCAGTCGAGCAACAAATCGGAATCACAGATCATACAAGGCTGTTTTTCAGCATGCACAACATGTCCAGAGTTATTATTTTGGCTCAGAGAAATGTAACTATTTTCCTGTCCTTAGAACTTGTGATTACTTAAACAGCTTGAAAGAACAGAAGTAGCAAGCCCATTTATTCTCAGTTTCAAGTTATAGTTGTAGCATGTATAGAAAAGTGTTGCTTTTTTTAGTTTTAAATTACAGCTTGCCACCCTAAGCTTGAATTATGTATTTATCAGCATAACAGCTTGAATACTGAACGAAGCTAAGTATAATTTTTTTAAAAAGCTTTTCAGGAATTAATCAGAAACAAATACAGGAATAAAACAAAGAGACTTGTCTCCTTTACAGATCATAATTGTAAAGACAGAAGTATAAACCATCCTTCATTTATATTTGACTATTGAAAAAGCTGAAAAGGAATATGAATGCAAACAGGAAATGCAAACATTATGAGCTAAGTACACCTGCCAGCTTTTGCGTCACCCACAGCCAGTTGGCAAGATTATAGAAACGCACACTACTTGCCATATGTTGAGGAAGGGGTTTTGGGGGAGAGAGAGAGACAGAGAGGGAGAGTCTTCTTAGTCCAGAAATGGGGGTTTCCATCAACTGAATCACCCTCCAAATTGCTGATTAACATCAACACAGGGCTGAAACCTGCAGTTTGGGGTTGGTACCTACTGAATAGTCATAACAGTCTCTGCCTTGGCTACCGATCCCAAACCCAACCCAAAAGCAACAAACCAAGACTGAGCAAAAATACTTGTCTATCCACAGCAGTTGATTTTCCTTTTCCTACCTTTTCCTCATGAGAGAAGCTGAGGGAAGTGTTGAATATCTAGTAGCTGTGCACTCACTCCAGTCAAAGGGGAATAGCTAGAAGGCTACGTGGCATTCAGACACAGCAGCACCAAGGGGGAGGGGTGGGGAAGAGAGAAGCAGAGAAGGGAAAGGCATTACCCTCCTCCAACCCCCTTCTAATAATTAGAAGCAGCAATAATCAGAAGGAAAACCTAGATAGTCCTCCTAGAATGAATCCTTCAAAAAAGGAAGAGCAAAAGGAGGTCAGCTATGTTACAGATGCCTTCTAAAGCGACACACTGGAATATACTGGGGAGAGTGAAGGAGGACAAGGGGACATTCTAGGGAATCTATTTTTCACTCTAGAGGGGGCTTCCTGTTACATTGGATCTTTGTTGACATAGTGGGCATGTGCAAAGTTGGGGTTTCACTCCTGAACTCCACTGAGGCAAGAAAATAGAAACTGAGTTTGTTTATAACTACTTTCTTTCCCATGTACTTAGTATACTCGTACACACACACACACCAAAACCTGACTCCTTTTACCTACCTGCATTTTCAGATCCAAGTTCCCATCTCAAGCACAAGCAACCCTGACATCTTGCAGATGGTTCCATCCACCAATCCTATGACTACACATGCAGTAGTTCAGTTCTGATACCAGCATCTGAATCCAGCATGCTCACCACCACACCTATGCAATCCCAAACAATCCAGTCCTGCTTGAACCCAGTTCTCACCAAACCACCCCCACTTCTTGCAAACCCATTATCTTCACCAGTTCCAAGCCAGACTCTTCAGTCCTACCCTTTTCCCTCACCATCTAAAGCTCCATCATACCCACTCTTCACTCCAATCTCGCCCATCCTTTTACTCACCCTCCAAATTTCTGTATCCCCCAACCACCCCAATCTTCTACATCCTTGTGTGGTGTGGCCTTCTACAATTTCAGTATCCGCAAAGCCCTCCAACACTAATCCACCCATCTAAACTCTCATATTCCCAGCAGATCCATTCTTCTCCCCTAACCCCCTTCCCGCTCCACTCACTCTTATCAGTGCCATCCTATTCCCAACAACATGATCCTCTTATCCCACATGCTCCCACCTCTTCCTTAATCCTCCCAAGCCTCCTCCCCTCCGATCTCCCACTGCCACAAAACAGAATGGGGGGTGGGATGGAATAAAAGGGTTATCCGTAGGAGCTAGAAACAGGAAGAATGGGAAAAATAAAAGATCAGCTGTAAGGTACAGGGAGGGGGGAAGGCGCTGAGAGAAATCACAAAAGACGGAATGAGAGGGTGGGTTTGGGGGTTGTTGGTGATGCGATTCAAGGATGAATGCTTGGGGGATATGAGTGGAGAGGGTCTTGGGAGGCGGCAAGACTGGCTTTGTAGCGGGGAGAGACGTTGGAATTGAGGTTAGTGGGCTGATGGAGTAGTAGGGCTGGAAAGGTGGGGTGGGGGATTGGAGATGCGCTGAAGGGGCTGGGGGGCATAATAACGGAGCTGGGAATGCGAGGGTGCTTTTGAGGGCTTGGCAACGGGATTAAAACTAAGAATACTTGGGGGGAGCTCGAGCGGGAAGGGCCTTCAGGGGGGGTTTTTCGGACGGCGCGTGTGTTGAAAGGGCGGCTAACGGGCTGGTGGGGCAGAAAGAGCGGGGATGTGAGGCGGGGGAGCTGTAGGGGCCGGGTGGGATTAAGGGGAAGCCGGGAACCACGGGGCGGCCGTGGGGGAATACGGCTGTGTGGGGGTCAGGACGGGACTGGGAAACAAATGGGGAGGGGGGCGGCAGAGAAAAGTACTATTTGGGGTGGCGAGAGGAATAGCCCCCCCAGCTCCGCCAGCCCCCCCTCACCCCAATCCCGACGCTCCCCCGACCCCAAATCCCCCGCCCGCTTTGATCTTCACCCCCCACACACGGACAGCCCCGCCCTGGCGGCCTGGGAGACCCGCGCCGGCCCGTCGAGGCTGCAGGGGGAAAGCCCTCCGCACTCACCGCGCGAGGGGGCGCCGAGGAGAAGCCGGGGGGCGCCGGGGGGGGGGAGAAGCCGCCGCCGCCTCAGGCACGGCGCTGAGGCGCGTCGCAGTCGGAGCAGCAGCAGCAGCAGCAACAGCCCCAGTCAGACGGCTCCGCCATGATGGAATGCGGGCACTCGCGCATGCGCGCCGCCGCCGCCGCCGCGGCGACGGACTCGAGCCGACGACGAGCCCGAGAACTGGGCGGAGAGAGGGAAGGGGCCAAGGCGCGCGCCGGAGAAAAGAGGCGCGGCCGGGCTCGGCCACCACAATGCGGTCGCTTCTCTCCCCCACCTCCCTCCCCCCCTGGCTGCCGCCGCCGCGCAAATAGTTTGTCTCTGGATAAAGGAAAGTCTTAAAATCGGCTCGGGAGGGAAGCATTTCTGGAACCAGGGTACAAACGGCATGGTGGTGGACACATGCGCTCGGTCCGAGGAAGAGCTCTGCAGAACGTCGGAAGCCTGCACATTTTTGCGCAGTTTTGCTTGGTCCTAATAATGACTAATCAAGGCATTGCCCAAGTGTGGATTTTAGATGATGATTATTTTTTCTCATGGACCAATACAGCTAACTTTTAAAAAAAAAAATTTAAAAAGTATTCTTATGCATGTTTGCCGTAGCTGGAGGGGGGGGGGGAGGAGAGTCTCCCCACACGTAACTGGACCCACGGGCCCCCTCGGTGCTGGGGCCTTGTGATTACTTGAAGGAAGGGTGCTTTTCATATATTCAGAGTACTTTTCGTTTTGTGATTCAGTATTGGAGTAGAAATAATTATTTCTGTTATTTATTTATTTATTTATTTATTATATTTTTAATTCACCCAGTAACGAGCGTTCTCTGAGCGTATTACAAGCAGTTAAAGGCTAAAATGAAATACAGACAGTTAAAATATATATAATAAATTACAAAGTATACAATAATAATACAAAAATAAACAGTGGTGTTAGATCAGGTTAACCTTTCCCCTGTCGTGTGCCATTTTCCCAGTCTAACCCCCCCCCCCCCACACACACACACACACACCAAAAAAACCTGTTACTACTGGGGAAACTAGAGCCATGATTTTGTTGCTCAGTCGTTCAGTCGTGACCGACTCTTCGTGACCCCATGGACCATAGCACGCCAGGCCTTCCTGTCCTGCGCTCTCTCCCGGAGTGTGCTCAAGTTCATATTCATTGCATCCGTGATACTATCTAGCCATCTCATCCTACTGCAAGGATAATAGCAGCTTTTGGGGAGGGGGAGAGATTTAGATCTAGAAAATGAAAATGGCACAGGGCTGGTGAAAGGGTCAAACACCAGCACAGCTGCACAAATCAAAATTGGACACCCCCACCCCACCCCACCCCCCGCCGATGCTTTCAAGGAAAACCAGCTGGGAGATCCAGTCATGGCTCTGACCTGTCACATCTCTTTTAGCCCAAAGTGTTTGGAGCTTTTATCTTAGACCTCTTGGGATAAGTCACTTTGGATTTATTTCACAAGTATTTTGACAGGCTTCTACAAAATTGCTAGTTTGTTTCTTTGTGACTGGATATTTTTAGGACCTGCCAACGCTCTAGACTTGCAATTACTACTTTCTACATCTCCCTGAGACTAGAACATGCAAGGGTTGAGTTACTATACAGAATTTCCTGAATTATAAATGGGGGGGGGGAGAACTTTAAGGGTGCAATCCTATGCATGTTTGTACAGAAAAAAAAATCCTACAACGCTTAGCATTCCCCAGGCAGGGAATAAAAATCACATATGCTAAGTTATATGTATAGATGTAAATTTATAAATAATTGTAATAAGCTAGATAGAAATACAGTATATAAAAATACAATTTTAAAATAAATAAATAAATACCATAGTGTGGAAGACTGTGACCACATTTATTTATTTATTTATTTATTAAATTTATTAATCGCCCATCTGGCTGGTCACCCAGCCACTCTGGGCGATGTACAAGCATATAATGTGAGCAGACCTGTGTGTCTTGCTCAGTCTGCTGTCCAGGTGCTGTTGATGGGCAACTTCAAGGCCCCGCTCTTCCTTCTGATGGTTCATTATCTTTAAACCAGGTTTGGTCTGGATAGCCCATCAAATAATTGTCTTCAAAACAGAGACGCATCCTCTGTCAATCCTTCAAATAGAAAAATGTCCTCTGTAAAAGTGGACACATGGCCCTGTCAGATTGGAAGGCCCTCAATCCAGGGACCTTTGGAGCAGGACTTTGTGAACCCATATACTCAGAGCCTGAACCCCACAAGGAACCAGCTACCTCCATGTCCACATCCCTAAGTCAGCCCATCAACAGCCCTGGAGGAAATCCATAGAGGATGACAAGGGGTGCCTGTCCTTCTGAGGCAACTTGTAGGCCAAAACATTGGGAGGGCCACAGCTCCCATCATCCCAAACCATTGGCTTTGCTGGCTATGTCTGATGGGAGTTGTAGGCCGACTCTCCAATTTGGAAGGCCACATGTTGCCCACGCCTGCTTTAAGGACTCCCACTTCTCAAGAAAGGGGTGAAGCCTGAGGAGGGTGTTTGTGGCTTCAGGCATAAAAATCTTCATTCAGGTCCCAGTCATCACTGGAGCAAGTAGTTCACTAGGAACAGTCCTTGGTGTTGTGAAGCTGAGCTTTACCCCAATATGCCCTTGTCAGAACCAGGACAAGAGCTCAGGGTGACCTATATGGTTCTTCCTCCTACCTACTTTATCCTCACAACAAGCCTGTGTGGGAGGATAGACTGAGAATTGATGACTGGACCAATGTCATCCGGGAAGTTTCATGACTGAGTCATGGCTCTAACCAATATATAATCCGTGTCGTATAATATTTACTTTTGTTTTTTCCCCCTAGTATAGTAACATATAAGAATCCAAATAGCCTCCAAAATAAGCAAGGGTTTCCTTATGGTCTGAAGGCACATAATGCAACAACCTTGCTGAAGCTAAGCAAGTCTAGGTCTGGAAAGTGCAGGGACTGGAGTTTGCCTGGGAATTCCATGTGCACTGCCCTAAGTTCTATGATTTGGGGTGGGGGAATCAGGATATAATTGTAATAATAAATAATTCTCACAGATGAGGTTCTCAGCAATTAACATGAGTATCCACTGATAAATCAGCAGAGGGCCAAAAAGGGACATGCTGGGGGAGAGAAGTGATTGGATCCCCTGACATTTTAAAAATTTTAAAGGGAGGGATGACATCGGGGTGCTAGTGCTTAACCCTCCCCTCCCCCCCACTTACCCTTTTCCTAATTTAGATAGTCTGCCCCTGTCGTCGATGGTTTCATTAGCCCTAAAAGGCCTTACACAGGGGTGTCGAACCTCAGGCCCACAAGCCAAAACCACCAGTCGTTCGGTGGTTTCCAGCTTCTGCGCAGTTTCCCCCACCCTCTTCTAAATGACTCTCCTTAGTTACTGACAGTAAGAGCTGTAAGCTAGAATATGCTAATATTTTGGCTCCACCCCTTTTACCTTTGGCCCCACCCATTCTTGGATTGCAGCCCCCGAGGCCTTCTCCAACATTGAATTCAGGCTGAAAGAGGTTCTGCACCCTAGCTTTAAACCAATGGGAAGCCTGCAGCCCTAGAAATGTCATTAAGGGAGCAATCCTATGGGGATAGCTATCTGCCTCCGAATTCATAGGCGACCGCTTATCCAATGCAGGGCAGGCCAAGCACGGAGGGGATCTTCTCCTCTGTGCTCTAGCCGCCTTGCATTACCAGCTAGCCTAGATAGCCGATTTCAGCTGTCTAGCCGCAGGACTAAGGAGTGGGGGGCGGGGGGAGACCAGATGGTGCATAGGAAGCATTGTACCAGCACTTGCGCATTCCCCATCCCTCCCACCCGAGGAACACCCCTTTCACCCCACTCCATGCTGCTCATCCAAGTGCAGAGTCCAGGGGTGCTCCGCGCCACCTATGATGCAGTGGGGAGGCGGTTTTCCAGGAACCGACCTTGGAGTGTGGGCTCCGAGGTCAGTTCACAGAAACTGAACAATCCTATGGCTGTCTAGCCACTGTCTAGCGGCCATAGGATTGCACCCTAAAAAGGTTTTAGATTGACACATAAAGATTCAAACATGCTTTGCATACACATCTTGTTTGAGTACATATCACTCTTTTGTGTCATTTTGGTTGATCCTGATAAAATTATTGCCCAACTGTGGATTTTGGATTTTTTTCCTCTTCATGGACCAACATATCTTTGGGAGGGGTTTATATCTCTTATTTGGATTTTTTGTTTGTTTTTTGTTTACTAATTTTGTTTGTTTTTACTATGTCCCAAGCAATGCAAAGTTATATCAAGGATCGGTGTCTTAAATATTTTCGAAAGCAGCAAGAGAGGAGAAAGTTCACATCACCCTCATGAAAACAGGCTAACATACAGGATGTGTTTGTTGACCAGGAACAAAAGGCTAGTTAATCATTTTACCTTGAAGAGAATTCCTGGAATCTTCAGTGTGCTGTGTCAGGAATCTCCTAACTCCGCAGACTCCTAATCTGTGGGGATGTTGATCTGCCTTTTAAAAACTCATTTAATTTTCCAGGTACTTCTGGGGTGGTGGTAGGGAATCTTGTGGGTCATTTACTCTTTTCGTACTGAGAAAGTTTCATTGTGCAAGAGGCATTACTGGTGTATTAGTGCATTCACACTGTGTGCTTTTTTTAACGTTAGGGTGCATTTCTAAAGCTTTTTAAACGGCACTTGACTGTTGTTGCTCTTAAAATTAGAGTAATAAAAACTACAAACAACAAGAAAAAGTAGCAAAGTGCAAAATGGAACAAAGCAGAAAAAGGCCAAATCACCAGTTAAACAACACTGATTGAAGCATCCCATATATACATATATATTCGTGTGTGTGTGTGTGTGTATTCACAAAGGAATACAGCAACATTAACCATAATTTTTATATACCCTGTTAGGTGCCAGAACAAAGCAGGCTCTTCTAGAAAGCTGTCTGCTGCTGATAGTGTGTGTGTGTATGTGTGAGTGAAAGATGGAAAGACTAACAACAGAGTATTAAAAATATATATATATTTAAGCTAAACATTTTGGCTTCCGCTCCCATCAGTAGCTGTGCTGTTAAATGGATATCAAAAGTGGCAGTCTGGAATGCCTAGAACTGAAAGTTCCTTAGGAGAAAGCAGGGGTATGAGTGGTATAATGCCTACGAATTGTCCTCCAGATTAAGGCCATTAAGACTAAGAGTTCTCAGTCTGGAGATCCAGAAATTTTCCCTTTTGTCCAGCACACCATTGTCTTTTGTTTGAGATATATATATATCTAGATCTAGATCTAGAACACACACACAGAGTGCTAAACACACAACCATCAGAGGCACCCAGGGATAATTATTTTATTGCATTTCTATACCGCCCAATAGCCAAAGTTCTCTTGGGCAGGGGGCAGGCTTGCATGCACATCCTTGCCACCACCCTTTAGCCTTCACATGTGCAGCCTAGGCCTGTTCCTTTTCTGCAATTACCTGGAAGTAAAACTAAAACAGAATTTCCACACCACACTTCGATATGGCGCCATAGGCTTCCGAGCAGTGCTCTTTACCACGACTAAGATTCACCTATTGTTGTAATAGGGATTCAGTGGTGTTCTCTGGCTTCCAGGTTCTTTCGAATGAATTTGAAAGTATTTATTTTAGAATTGTGTGTGAAAGACAATTGAGGCCTAGAGCATCTAACTACGATCAGCCACTGTCACGTTCCCTCGGCCCCCCTCCTTCCTCATGCACAACACACGAAGACAGGTTTCAGTCTCACGTCTTTAATTCACTATCAACACGTTCATTACAGATGCAAATCCTCGAAGGCTCTCAGGCTACGAAGGAATGACAACAGGGGATCCAAATGGGAGCTACGATGTTGCCAGCAGTTTGAAACAAGACTGGCTGGCTAGAATAACTTAGGGAGGGATGCCCCTCCCTTCCAGTGATGCTCCCCTATGTCGACCCTCACGCTTCGCCAACCAGGTCGACTGTCTGAGCTCCGCCTCTAACTTTTCCCTCTTAAGCTTTGTGCTGCAGTCTAGCATCCCTCAGGTCACACCCCACGCTCTCCTCCTCCTCCTGGGTTCTCACGGAGGAGGGAAGGTTGGGGGGTGGCCTTCAGGCCCAGCCATCTGGGTGTTAGCATTCTGAGAAGCATGCTTATCCATACCTGAACTCGCTCAGGAAGATGCCTCCCCCGGTTTTGGCTGTTCCCCTTCTGAATCTGAACTGCTAACTATCTCCATACACTCAGAATCAGTCCTGACAGCCACCTTTCCAAGAACAGTCAACAACACAGTAGGATGGCCACTTACGCATTGCCACAAAAGAGGACACAGGTTTGCATAAAATCTGCATATGTTAATATGTTGGTATTAATGCAAATTTAGAAATAACCCTATGATTCATATGGAAATACAATATGTCTCATTATAGCAGGGAAGATTGTGACCAGATGACCAGCATGGCTGTGCAGGTGGTATCTGCTGATAAGCAACTTCAGGGCCTCTGCTCTGCCTTCTTATGGTTCTCTTTCTTAAAGTGAACTTGGACTGGTCAGTGCTTCAAACAGAGGACACCTTCAAATAGAGGACTGTCCTCTGATAACCCTTCACATAGAGGACTGTCCCCTGTAAAGTAGGACACATGGCCACCCTAAAGTGAGATGATGTTCCTCCCGTGTTGCCTCTGGGAGGCAGATGGCCTCTTCTACAAATAATAACTCTTCAGTCAATTCAGTTGAGTGCACTTTACCACACCTATAATCCTTACGTACACCCTAAAGTTGATCCCCCTATGAAGTACAGTGCACCTAGAACTCAAAACTAAAGGGTGTAAGTTTGGACTAGCTTCTGTAGCTTTTATTTCACCTTTGTAGAATTTTAACAGGGTGCCTAAAAAGTGAAAATCTCTGGAATATTGATTGGTTTTGTGAGGGGACCGTTCCTTTCTTAATTTCTGCAGCATTCAACGTCCAGATTTTGTAGAGTTTTCTCCATCATTTCTTTGACTTTCAGCTCCAAAGATCTAACTTTAATAGAGACCTGCCTGAAATGCATTATAGTTCCAATTAGATAATCTGCGTCATACCACGGGAGGAAAAAAGGTGTTTTCTGCAATGCTTAAGCTTGGAATTTTATCTGCAAAGATAATTAGGTAGAGCTGAGAAACCATGTATCCCTCAATGCAAAGAATGAGAGGAATTAACTTGCAAAAAAAACCCCAAAAACAATTTTTCTGCTCCAGATATCAGACATTTGGGGCCTTTCCAGACAATAATTTATTTGTGCAATGAATGTACAATTGTTCCTCATTGGTTGCAGGGGGGTGAGATAATCTATCTTCCCCACATGAAATACTTCTATTGTGATAATATCATATTTTACCAGCGCCCAAGCTACAATACATTTTGGTAAGAAAATGCAATGCTCCACACAGCTTACGTTCTAACATTGCTAAGGCACCCACCACAGAGAAGGTAGTTGCACTGCCACCACTACCACAGGGCAGCCACTTATTGGACAGTGCCTCTGGTGTGAACGATTTCCAGAGACTCAACTCCTGGACCTTTCTGTGCTAGTTTATCACTTATCTTCTATTCCTTTGCTTATTTAACTCCTTGCTGGTTGAGTGCTTTATCTCTGGTGTATGCCTGAAACAATACAGCAGAAGCATAATTATGTTTTATGGGCTACTGTGTTCAGGAGCCTTTTCTGTGTCTTCCAGCAGCTGCCCACACCCTTTCTCCTGCATTCAGCACTATAGGAATTTTAAAGGGAGGGGCAGGATCTGCAGGGCTCTCCCCCATCTTCAGTAAGATTGTTTCCTTTCCCTTATGATGAGGCGTATTGTTGTCCATTGATTGCACAATAGCCCTCTTCTCTGGAATTGTCATCCTTTCTTTACTCCCTTTTTACAGAGATCCAGACAACATTATTGTCAGTCCAATGTTTTCTGTGCGTCCTCCTATGTTTTTTGAGATCTGATTTGTGGTGATTTTGGGGGTAATAAAACCAGTCTGTCCAGCTTGGAGAGGCAAAGCTCTATTAAGGCTTTTGAGGGCTCCAGACGCTGATCAGCTTGTTTTCATTTCTTCCTGTTCATTGCCCTTTGAATAGCCCCTCTAGATTTCCCCAATATCAGTTTCATTTCTGAGAGGGGAAGCTTTATTTATTTATTTATTTATTAATAAAGCTTTAATTACTGATTCTCTCTCTCTCTCTCTCTCTCTCTCTCTCTCTCATAGCAAAATAGCTATAGGAAATTAGTAAAGGCTTCCCCACCCCCTTACAGGAACAGAAACTGACATTGGGGCAATTCAGGGGGACTATTCAAGAAGCGATTAAAAGGCTATCCATCACTAATCCCTCAGCCTGGATCAACAGGAAGTAATAAAATTGGCTGAGCCTGCCAACAGGCTGCTTTCAATTTCCATTAGAAAGGGTACATCCACCCCCATAACAGTGATATCCGGTGAATTGTGGAGTAGGGTGCCACCCTTGTTCCCATGATGACTGGAGATTCACCCCACCCCACCCCTCTTTAGGAAAGCATGGTCAAACCTCTTTTAGCCTGAGGGCCGAATTCAATTTCGCTGACGCTCTCAGGGGATGCATTCCAGGGGTGGGCGGGGCTAAAGGCAAAATGGGTGGGGCCAACATACCCAAACTAGCATTCTTTAGCTTGAAGCTCTTACTGCCAATAACTAAGCCTTAGGAGAGGCATGGGAGGGGGCATGGCCCATAGCTCAGTGTGATAGAGTGCATGCTTTGCATGCAGAAGGTCCCAGGTTCGATCCCCGGCTTCTCCAGATAAGGAAAGGGAAGATTCCTGCTTGAAACCCTCAAGCGCCACTGCCAGTCAGTGTTGACAATACTGGGTTATATGGACCAATGTTCTGACTCAGTATAAGGCAGCTTCCCATGTTCATTTGTTCATTTCCACATTTCAGAACAGGGGGAAAATGTGCAAAAGCCAGGAAACCATCAAAACAACCAGTAGAAAGGGGATAGGACCAGGGGAAGAGGGCGTGGTCATTTGGGGAACCTCAGAAGGCCAGATTTGGACCACTGGCCTAAGGTTCTCCACTCTTGATTTAGAAACTTCTGAAGCCATCAGATTTAGAGACATTTTACCTAGGAACTGGCAACCCCTTTTTCCATTGAGGGCTGCATTCTCTCTGGGTTAATCTGTCAGGCTCTATGTGCCAGTGGTGGATAGGGCTGAAACCGGTGGTGGACAAGGCTCTTGCCAGAGGTCTGAACTAGGGCTTCTTCACATGGAGCTTTTATCCTGCTGTTGAGATTGCTCACTCATGGAAGTTGGTGGGCCCTTTAGATGACGTTGTGAACCTCCAGAGCGTCTCCTGCACTAAATGACCTTTATTCCATTTTTAAATAGATCACAGATAATGAGCTATCAAATTACCCCACTTGTGTTCTGCTTGAGTTCCCTCCATGAAAAAGGAAAAGCCGCAAGAAGAGGAGCTCGATCAATGGAACATCTGGAAGACTCAGATAAGGGGGAGAAGGAGGGGGAAAGGGGACGGGGGAAAGGACGCACGAGTCAAGGGAGTCCGTTGTGATCCTGCATTTAAAATGGAAGCAGAAAGCCCCCTTTTAAATGCGGGATTTTAGGTTGGTGTAGAGATGCTCATAATCGCTTGAAGAGGGCTTTTGAAATGAGGTTGCAGGTTGCCCCTCCATGTGTTCCATCATAGTTTTCAGCCCCTATCCTTCTCTTTAGCCCAAACTCACTTTCCATCCAGAAAGCATTTGTTAACTAAAGCCTCACCTTCTTGGCACTGCTGGGGTTATCTGTCGACTCTCAAAGAATGCAACACACAATGCACTCCTTTGTGGATCTTACATAATCTGCCATTACTGCACAAGATCCGCATGCGAGCAAGACACAATAAAGCTTTCAAGGAAACATTCGAGAAGCGTTAAAGCCAAGCAGCGTATAAATGACATTCATTCATCAATTTATGGCTATTATAAATGGAGAAGGAAACAAGTTCAACATCTGGAAGGCTGGACATTTCTAAACAGCATCTGTTTTATCGCTCTTGAATATATTTATATAGAACAGCTTTTAAACGTATACGGGCAAAGGGTTCTTTAGATATAAATACAACGCAGAACTATTTACCTTAGAACCTGGAGTTCAAAAGACTCTTAGTTTTGGAGGTTGTGAGATTCAGTTTGCTTGAAGCTTCGAACGTTGCGTCAAGGTGCAAGGGATTTGAGAACTGTAGCCAAGAAGCCTTAGAGGTGGGACTGCGGGCCATTCTTTTGGCCCTGCTGAGAGACCAGCTTCATCAAGCTATTTGTTTATTTATTTGCTTTCTACCCTGCCTTTCTATCCAAAAATGGCACTCAAGGTGGCTTCATCTTCTCCCTGTGTTGTTTCCATTCTGATGAGGAATCCCCCAGAAGAGTCATGACAGGGGGCGGGGAGGGGGAGAGGAAAAAGGCCATACACCCAACCTTCAGCTCTGCTGGCATGAAGCGGCAGTTTAGCAGGCAGTTTATTGTCATGAAGTGGCAATTTATCAGATTCTCCCTCCCCCACTGGATTGCTCTATCTGGAAGCTCAACAGCTGTTGGATCCTTTAACAACCTAAGAGTTGCTGTGCTGGATCAGATCAAGGGTGCATCCAAGACAGTGCTCTGTTTCCAACAATGGCCGATCACATACCTCTAGGAAACTCACTGGCAGGGCACAAAGATGATAGCTTGCTCATATGGCAGCTTGTACTCAAGAGATACATTGCCCCTATCCATGGAGATTCCATTTAGCTATGATGGCTAATGGCTGTTATAAATACACGTCCTCCATATTTTTTTCTACTGTCTTTTTAGAAGCCATCAAATTTCTCCTTATGACCTGGACCCCCTGAGCAACTCCTTAAGGATCTCTTGGCTCCTTAAGAGTCCCACCTTACCTCTTTTAAATTTCCCTTTCCCAGTAACATGGGATTTAGGCTATAGATGTGGGGTGACTGATACTTTAGACACAGGGTTAAACCACAGTAGTTTACTGGTAAATTTAAAGCTAGCAAATCGCAACTAAAGGTATTTATACCATAGAGCTGAGTGATACAAAAGGCATTAAAGAAAAATAAAAGTTTCAAAGCACAAGTCCCTTTACTCTAGCTGTCCTTAGACTTTTCTAAGCTGCTTCTTCCTGCTCACTCTTCAGACTCTGCTCTCGCTTCAGGCTCTGGCTATCTCTCTGTTCTTCCTGGCTCTCTTTATATACCCTCCTCCCTCAAAACCAAAAGTACTGTGTCAGACCTGAAGAAATGAAACGACAATGGAACCCATTCCCTAGGGAAGTGGTGGGCTCCCACACTCGAGGCATTCAAGACGAGGCTGTACAACCATCTGTCAGGGATGCTTTGACTTGGATTCCTGCGCTGAGCAGGGGGTTGGACTCGATGGTCTTGTAGGCCCCTTCCAACCCTGCTATTCTATGATTCTGTAAATGAAACTACTCCTCTCAGGGTTACCCCCTCCCAACAGAAAACTCCAGGCCTCTAAGCCTGACCTTTTCCCCTTTTGCCTCTGTAGGCCTCAAACCTTCACACAAGCTATCTAAACCAATGGGTATCACTACATCTTGTGACAGTGAATCCCACAAATTATGAATGGTTGCTTTTGCTGTGCTGATCCCACTGCCAATACCTTTGGAAACCACTTGTTTGTGCTGTTTCCTCACTGGGGGGCTTTCTCAGGGCTTATCGAGAAGTAGGGTGGCCAGCTATCCTACTTTTCAGTGGACAGTCCTCTATTTCAAGGGCTGCCAGAGGACAGCCCTCTGTATTTAAAGGTGTCTTCTGTTGGAACAGCTGTCTGGCCCAAGTCTGGGTTAATTAAAGATAAAGAACCATAAAACTGGCAAGCAGGGGCCTTGGCCTATCAACAGGTAGCACCTGGGCAGCAGATTGAAGCACCTGGTCAGTCTTCCCTACTATGGTGAGCTATGTTGCATTTCTATTTAAATTAAAGTTATCATTTCTAAATTTGCATATCTATATATTAGCATATGCACGTTTTATGCAAGTCGATGTCCTCTTTTGTCCCCTTTCTTGGTGATGCATTTCCTCTTTTTTTGGCAATTTATCGGTGGATACCCTACCCACTGTAGATATTTGGCTTGGAGCAATATCTGCTTTGATACCAGACCTAGCAAATGCATGAACGCTCTTTGAACAGCATTGGAAAATGTATTGGCTCAAACGTATTGGAAATGCAGCATTGGAAAACGTATTGGCTCATTGCTCAAAGCGGGGTGGAATGGGGTAGAAGTAGGGTTGTAACTCAATCTAAGAGATGTGGATTGATTAAGGGAGCCCTGTGACCCCTAGACACAGACTCCTAGACCCCTAGACCCCTAGACCTCTATAATAATGTGACCCCTGTGACCCCTAATAATTGATTAAGGGAGCAATCCTGTGACCCCTGGACACAGTCAGGGGAGGGGCATAGGATATTTCAGATTGCTGGATCCGACCTTGGACCCAGGAATCTGAGCTCCTACCTGATCCCCTACCCCTCACAGCGGGTGCAGAGAGAACTGCACTGGCTGTCTCTCGGAGGTTGCAAGAGTGACCTCGGAGGGGAGATAAAGGGGGCGTTCCTGTAGGCATGGAGGGGAAGGGACTGGAGAGGCTGACTTATGCCATATCTCGAAGCCTCTCCAGCCTGTTTCCTCCCCCTCCACGATGACTCAGCTAGGTGGGCGAAAAAGCCTGTCCAGCTGAAATGCAGAGCGGGACACACTGTGGAGGTGATGATTGGCTCTGTCACACCTCCCGCTCTGCACTGGATACTCATAAGCCTCCGAGTTTGGAGGCTCATGTCAGGGTTGGATCGGAGCCCATAGAGCCCCAAAGCAGTTCTGATTCTGAGGAAGAGATAGAAACCGTGGGACAGGAACCAGCTCGCTGTTCAGAGGCGCAGCTGGAGGGAGAGCCCCTCCCTGCTCACATTCCTGAGAGTGAAAGAGACCCTGGCAGGGAGAGGGAGGGACAACTGGAGCTTTGGGATGCAAGGCGCCAGTGCAGGGACAAGTGGGAGATGGCAGGTGCCGAGAGGAGGCACTCAGCCCACTTGGCGCGACGGCAACAGCTGCACCCCGATGCCCCACGGGAAAGGGGTGGACTCTCTCCTCCTAGCCCTTAATTTTAGAGGCTTCCCACCCTTTCCCTCCAAACGGAGACCAACTGATCCCCTAAGGCTAGAACCCCCTGGTAGGCAGCTCTCTTAAGTTTCCCTCTTAGGCTCAGGCAATTAGCATCTGTAAGCTTCGTTAGGTTGAATGGGAATAAAGCCTTGGAAAAGAGCCCTATTGTCTGCATGTTGATTCTGGTTACCTGAGGATTTCAGAAGGTAGCTAGGGCGCTCCTGACAGCTCACATGTATCAAGGGTGGATCCCATAGGATTGCATCCTCATTGTCTTAATGGATCAATCCACTGATTAAATTTGCATCCATTTACGCAATCTTTCTGAAGCAAGAAGCATACTTACCAGTGGAGGCTGGTGGCTCAGGTGGCAATGGGGCGGTGAATCTGTTCCAGGTTTTAGTCAGAACTTCAAAGGTGCACCTTGGAGAGCTCCTTTAGAGTTCTGACTGGTTCTGACTGAAACCTGCAACGGATTCTCCGCCCCTGGAACGGATTCTCTGGCACTGTAGCCACCAGCCTCCACTGGTACTTAACTTTGTTTTTAGGTGAATTATGCAGGTCTCATACAGTGGTGCCATCAGGGCAGGAATTTGGCACAGATGTCCTGAGCCCCAATTAGTAGAATGAGCAGAAGGGGTGCAGAAACAAAGCAGGGCTGGCGTACCACATTTTGAAGTAAGTAAAATAATATATATTGCCATCTTCTGGGGGGAAGCCAGTACGTTCCCTGGGAGTGCAGGCTCTGGCCTCATCCATCAGCCAGAGAACCAAGGGCCTCTGGGAGGCTGCACCTCTTGCCTCCTGGGAAGAATATCACCCCAAGGGGAAACCAACCTGGTCCTATACATCTGCTAGACAGGGAGGAGCTGCAGGGAGCGCGCTCGACCCCTCCCTGCTAGAAACAACAGTTCCCTGGGACTGCAGACTCTGGCCTCATCCATCGGCTGGAGAACTGAGGGCCACTGGGAGGCTGCACCAAGCTATAAAGGCTTCTAACTTGGGTGACCCACTCAGGGGAGCCACAAGGGAGCAGAAGGCCTGGGTTGTAGTTCTTAAAAATTGTTGGTGGGTGGTGGGCTTTGGGGTTGTGTTTGTGATTTTAAGGGTGGGGTGCCCACCTGGTAGGTGGAAGTGAGGGAGACATGTGTCCACCTGGCGGAGGCAGTGGAGGGAGTTCTGGGGGCCAGAACATACCAAGGCTGGGCGGCAGATGCTGGCGGCAAATATGTAAGACCATTATTTCCAGAGTCCAAAATTACCCACCTGCATCATGGACATTGTAGCAAAAAAATTCTAGTAGTACTGATTTTTATTTGTTTTTGATTTATAGTTATCCCCAGCAACTCTTGACTGGCAGTGAACTAATGGCAGAGATAGAAAGGCTAGATTGAGTGCTAGCAGATCCCGGTAAGATAACAACAGTCAAGATTTTCTTTCTGCGGCACAAAGAGGTCTTTTTTCATTTTCATAACTGGTCTGATTACATGGCAATCAGGTTGTAGAACTGAAGCCAAGTAAAATTGCCATTCAGAATGCCAGTGTGTTGAGAACCTGCTTTAAGGTGCCTGGCGAGCTACGCTGTAGTTATAATTATTGCTAACTGCAGTGATGCCTCCAAGAATTGTCCTTTTACTGTGACTGTGTATGTGTTTGGGGATGGTGATGAAGTTGTCTGCATGGTGAGAATCTTGAGATGATAATGGTGGAAGAAGGGCTGCAGACATTCAAACTGGAGTCTGTCAGGTGGTACCATGGCTTCAGGTTTCAGTGCTCATAGGACCACAGGGAAGAAGGAAGTATCAGAGAATGATTGATCCTACATTTTTGAAAAAGTAGACTTGGTCATGACAATTCTTGGGTTGTTTAACCCAGGAATTGTCAGGGCTGAATGGTAGTGAGCAAGCACGCCACCTCCCACACGTCCATTACTTCTGCTTTCAATCAGCAACCCAGGGATGCCCCATTCCTGTGTTTTTATCATGATGTCCGAACTCGGAACTCTGGGTTATTTAGGAGTTAAAGAACCCAGAGTTAACCTAACTATCGCCCAGAATTTGTTGTTTGAAAGCGGAAGCAAGGAGTGTGCTGGAGGCAGCACACTCACTCACTGCTACTTAGTCCTGATATTTCCCAGATTAAACAACCCAGGAATTGTCTTGATGTGCGAACTGGGCCATAAAATCCAGCTGTTAACTCCAAGCAGTCTCCATCCAGGGCAAACCAGACAGGTGTCTGTTTGGTGGAAAACAGAAGTAGAGATCAACTAGGAAGTCTTTACATTAACAAAGGTGGAGCTAAATTTAGATGCTGTGCTAGATTTTTTTTATATATATATATATATATATATATATATATATATATATATATATATATAAATAAATAACGTGAATTGAAGCCAAACTGAGTAGTTTTACCTAGTAGCTGGAGGGGATGAACCCTCAGAGAATAAAGTCCCAGCTTAGGTGGTGTAAAATCCTCTTCCTTGGCCCATCTAGCTCAGTATTGTCTACTCTGATTGGCAGTAGCTTTCCATGTTTCCACGCAGGATTCTTCCCTAGCAATACCTGGACATGATGGGAATTGAACAAGGAATGGGGATTTCTGCATGCAAAGCAGGTGCTCTACCACTGAGCTATGGTCCTCCCCAAGTGCTGGGTGAGGATGCAGGAATGTGCCTTGTACTCTTAGATTATTTTTATATATAGCCCATTAAGTGATGTTGGTAAATGTTGAGGTTCAGAAGCTCATCGTGGCACCCTCCATAACCACACCCCCAATGAAAGCCCATAGCCATGCCCCCAAGAAGAGTCCAAAAATTCCGGCAGCTGTGTCGATCCATTTTACACACACAAACACACACACAGAGTGCAAGGAGCAGCAGAACATAGCATAATACCCCATTCGTTAGGATCACCATGGCTGCAATCTTATGCATAGTTACGTGGGAGTAAGCTCCACTGAACTCATTGGTGCTTACTCCTGACTACACAGGTTCAGCTTGTAGAACATGCTGAGCTTTAAGCAAACACCTTTACCCAGCTGCAATGTTACATTTAGCATTTAATTCACAATGCAGTCTTGCACAGTGTTATCATTTAAACTACTATCATGAAGTAGGAACTCCATGAAAGAAAAGGAAGACAAGATCTAGCCACTCCTTGATTATTTCCCTGATTCTCTGAATTCCTCTATGCTAGGGAAGTAATAATCACAGTAATTCAAGTTACCCCAACCACTGAGGCCGAAGAAGCTGAGGTTGATCAGTTCTCTGAAGACCTACAACACCTTCTAGAACTAACACCAAAAAGAGATGTCCTCTTCATCATAGGGGATTGGAATGCTAAAGTAGGAAAACAAGAAATCACCAGGATAACAGGCAAGCATGGCCTTGGTGTACAAAATGAAGCAGGACAAAGGCTAATAGAGTTTTGTCAAGAGAACGTGCTGATCATAGCAAACACTCCTTTCCAACAGCACAAGAGGCGACTCTACACATGGTCATCACCAGACAGTCAATATCAAAATCAGATTGATTATGTCCTTTGCAGCCAAAGATGGAGAAGCTCCATACAGTCAGTAAAAACAAGACCTGGAGCTGACTGTGGCTCAGATCATGAGCTGCTTCTTGCAAAATTTCGGCTTAAATTGAAGAACGTAGGGAAAACCACTAAACCGTTCAGGTATGACCTAAATCATATTCCTGATGAATATACAGTGGAGGTGAGGAATAGATTTCAGGGATTAGACCTGATAGACAGAGTGCCTGAGGAACTATGGACGGAGGTCCATAACATTGTTCAGGAGGCAGCAACGAAATCCATCCCAAAGAAAAAGAAATGCAAGAAAGCAAAGTGGCTGTCTGATGAGGCTTTACAAGTAGCTGAGGAAAGAAGGGAAGCAAAAAGCAAGGGAGAAAGGGGAAGATATATCCAACTGAATGGAGAGTTCCAGAGAATAGCAAGGAGAGACAAGAAGGCCTTCTTAAATGAACAGTGCAAAGAAATCAAGGAAAACAATAGAATGGGAAAGACTAGAGATCTTTTCAAGAAAATTGGAGATCTCAAGGGAACGTTTTGTGCAAAGACGGGCATGATAAAGGACAAAGAAGGCAGTGACCTAACAGAAGCAGATGAGATTAAGAAGAGGTGGAAAGAATACACCGAAGAACTATACAGGAAAGATCTGAATGTCCCTGATAGCCATGATAATGCGGTCACTGAACTTGAGCCAGACATCCTAGAGAGTGAAGTCAAGTGGGCCTTAGGAAGCATTACTAACCACAAAGCTAGCAGAGATGACAGTATTCCAGCTGAGCTATTTAAAATCCTAAAAGAGGATGCTGTTAAAGTGCTGCACTCAATATGCCAACACATTTGGAACACTCAACAGTGGCCACAAGACTGGAAAAGGTCAGTATACACTCCAATTCCAAAGAAAGGCAATGCCAAAGAGTGTTCAAACTACCGTACAATTGCGCTCATTTCACATGGCAGCAAGGTTATGCTCAAAATCCTACAAGCTAGGCTTCACAGTATGTGAACCGAGAACTACCGGAAGTACAAGCTGGGTTTCGAAGAGGCAGAGAACCCGAGATCAAATCGCCAACATTTGCTGGATTGTGGTGAAAGCAAGAGAATTCCAGAAAAATGTCTATTTCTGCTTCATTGACTACACTAAAGCCTTTGATTATGTGGATCACAACAACCTGTGGCAAATTCTGAAAGAGATGGGAGTACCACGCCACCTTACCTGTCTCCTGAGAAACCTGTACGAGGGTCAAGAAGCAACAGTAAGAACCAGACATGAAACAACCATTTGGTTCAAAATTGGGAAAGGAGTACGACAAGGCTGTATATTGTCACCCTGCTTATTTAATTTATATGCAGAGTACATCATGAGAAACGCCGGGTTGGATGAATCACAGGTTGGAATTAAGATTGCCGGGAGAATTATTAACAACCTCAGATACGCAGATGATACCACCCTAATGGCAGAAAGCAAAGAGGATCTAAAGAGCCTCTTGTTGAAGGTGAAAGTGGAGAGTGCAAAAGCTGGTTTGAAACTCAACATTAACAAAATGAAGATCATGGCATCTGGCCCCATCACTTCCTGGAATATAGAAGGGGAAGAAATGGAAGCAGTGACAGATTTTATTTTCTTGGGCTCCAAGATCACCGCAGACGGTGACTGTAGCCATGAAATTAAAAGATGCTTGCTCCTTGCGAGTAAAGCTATGGCCAACCTAGACAGCATAGTAAGAAGCAGAGACCTCACCTTGCCAACAAAGATCCGTCTAATCAAAGCTATGGTTTTCCCAGTAGTAATGTATGGCTGTGAGAGCTGGACTATAAGGAAGGCTGAGCGCCAAAGAATTGATGCTTTTGAACTGTGGTGCTGGAGAAGACTCTTACGAGTCCCCTGGACTGCAAGGAGGTAAAATCAGTCAATCCTAAAGGAAATCAACCCTGACTGCTCATTGGAAGGACAGATACTGAAGCTGAAGCTCAAATATTTTGGCCACCTAATGCGAAGAGAAAACTCTCTGGAAAAGACCCTGATGCTGGGAAAGATTGAAGGCAAAAGGAGAAGGGGATGGCAGAGGATGAGATGGCTAGATAGCATCACTGATGTAATGAATATGAACTTGAGTGCACTCTGGGAGAGAGTGGAGGACAGGAAGGCCTGGCGTGCTATGGTCCATGGGGTCACGAAGAGTCACGAAGAGTCAGACACATGGGGTCACGAAGAGTCGGACACAACTTAACGGCTGAACAACAACAGGGAAGTAAGGATCTTGTATAATGCACTCCGTTTGTGTTTTGCAGATTGTCAGACATGGTGTGCTCTGTCGTCCACTCATTGACAGATGTGGATTTTTCCTCTTCCAGAAAAATACACAAAAAATCTGTCAGAATTTATGGAACTTTCACTGGTATGTAACTTTTTGCATACTTTACTTAGGTCAGCGTAAAATCAATGAGCAGAGCATACCCACCCCCACCCACACACGACTGCTATACTGCAGAGGCTGAAGAATGATCAGAGATGTGTAAAATGATGTGATTTTTTTTTAAATGACAGATACATGGGCGTATTTTTATGCAGTTTTCTTAGATTTGTAAGATCAACATTGTAAACAGTTCCGGAACGTTTAAAAAACAGTCCGCAGGTCTGCAGAATGAATCTGTACGACTCTGAAGAGCCGGTCCTCTACCGATCATAGAAATCCAGTGTCATCTTGATCTGTTGCAGATTTCTCTGACATGCCTACTCCACACCAACCTGTCACAAACAATAGTAAAACTTGAAAGCCTCATTATTGCCTCAATCACTTGTCAGAGCAAGGAGGGTCCATTAATTAGGCTGCGTGGAGTGCTAAGCCTCCACATATCTTTGTAGTCATACAAGGAAGATGTTATTTTGGTAAATAGCTTTTATTATGCAAATCACCACCAGATGAACAGCTGTTCAGTTTACAGACTTAATCTGCATCTAGCAACACCAAGCTAAGTTCTCTGTTCAGCTTTGTGTAATACTAATTAGCTACAAGAAGTTTGCTTTGTTGAATGCACTATGCTAGGACATTGTGACAAAACTGGCACCTGCCAAGAAGGAAACCTGTGCGGTTTTTTCAGACCTGCCCTCAGGGAAGGTCTTCCCCTGGGGACCTCCTTTGAGTGGCCAACCTTTTAGACTGACTTACTTCCCAAAGTTGCTCCTCCCTCTGCACCCAACATCTGATATTTGGATCTGTCCTTCTCAACTCCTCTTCTACTGTAAGATCTGGTGTTCTCACAGTGGATGGAGAGGTTTCTGCCTGGCTTTGATCCAACAGATAGCCGGCATCTGGAAAGTCTCCTCTTTGTCACTGTCTCTCTGTCTATCTCTTGTTGTCTTGGTGGTGTTAGGAATGAATCTGAGCATGTGGAGATGTCTGGCAGCTCAGATTCAGAACAGGAACAGCCAGTGAGCCTAGATACAGCAAGCCTTCCTTCCCAGGACCTTGACACACAGATGGCGCAGGCTGAATAGCTCCCCCACTTCCTCCACCATGAGAATGCAAGTTGAGGAGGAGGGGGAGGGGGAGGGCCAAGGGCGTGACTTGAGGGATGCTAGGGTCCATTGCAGAGCGAAGTGGGAAAAGTTTGGGACAGAGCTCAGACGCTCCTCCAGGTTGGCCACTCATGGAAGCCTAAGGGAGGGGCATCCCTGTGAAGCTAGTCTGGCCATAAAGTTCTTGCCCAGACTGCTGGCAACTTTCCTAACTTCTACTTCGTATCCTCTATCGATGTCCATAGATGCGTGGATTAGCTGGTCCGATGCAGTCTGAGAGTTTCCTAGAATTTGCATTTGTAAAGAAGCTAGTCGTTAACCAATAAAGTAGTGTTAGCCTGGAGCTTTGTTTCCTGGACAGAGGAATGTGACAGGTAGGTCCCCCAACCTTCACCCTGTTCCTCATCTGACTCTGATCCCATGTCTTCTCTGGGTGCCTCTTCAGAGATGTGGGGCCTAGTCCTTACACCCTGGCACAGAGCAGATGATGTAATTGCTCCTGCTCTGGAAAAAGTCCTGGAGCTGCCCTTTCTGGTGTTCCCCGTACGCTACACCACTGCCCAGTACTGTCTGTTCTGACTACAGCCTAGGGCAGTAGCTCTCCAAAATCTCAGGCACAGAGAACGTTTCCCAACACCTGCTATCTGACCTTTTTAAAGTGGAGAAGGCAGGTATTAAACCTGGGGCTCTCATCATGCAAAGCCTGTGCTCTATATATTTCCATCTGTGGCTACTTGAACTCTCCCACCTGAATATTACCTGCTTTTTTGACGTCTTCAAGATAGGGTCACTCATCAGGATAAGATGAACTCTAGCAAAACAGGGATAGGGGAAGGAGAGAAAAATGCAAAATCTGGCCTTTTGTCATGACATCATTCAACAGGATTGGTTAATCCCTGGCTTTTAATAAAAGGTTACACTGTAGATATTTTTAAGCCTTTTCCTGGTAGGGAAAAAATACTCAAAATTCCTGTGCAGTATTGAAGAACCTGTTATAAAAATGAACACTGGCCTTTTGTGTATTCAGGGGGTGAAAGAAAGAAAGAAAAAAACCCACTTATCTTGCCAACATTGGCTTCTTTTGTTCAGATACAATGTAGTTGGTGTCTCATTGCTGTCCTTGGAGAAATAGCCTATATATATATATACAGTATATGTATGTATGTATGTATGTATACACACACACACACACACACACAGAGAGAGCGTGCACAAAATACGCTTATCACAGTTTATTATATAAATAGATGTTTTTTAAATAGATGGTATCAGTGGTGAAAATGCTACAGTCACATACCAGTATTGTTGTTATGGCTGAGTTATGTGCATTTCACAAAAAATGTTACTACCTATGAAACTCATTCCCCTTCCTTCCTTGGTGATTTTTTGAGGGACCCTATGACACGAGGTTAAATTCTTTGCCTTGTCTCATAGGATCCCTCAAAGGCACAAAGCAATGCACTCACTGTGATTTGGCCTCATGATGTTATCATGTAACCATCTCCCTTTGATTATGTGGCATCATAAGGAATCTCATTCTGAGTGTGAACAATGTCTCCTGCTTTTACTCTTATATAGCTCAAGGAAGCAAAGGCAGGAAGAAATGCCCTCACTCTGATTTGGCTTCATGATGTTATCATGTAATAGCATCCCTTTGATTATGAGGCATCATCAGGAATCCCATTCTGAGTGAGGGCAATGCCTCCTGCTCTTACTCTGATATGGCTCCATAAAGTTATCATGCACCTTGCGTGTGTAATCCCTGATTGGCTGGTATTGCCTCAGGAAGAACGCTGTCTTCTATTTATTTTTGTTTTTTAAAAACAGGATGCCAACATTGCAAATTAGGAAAAGAAGTTGCTACAAATAAATGGCAGTGTGTGAAAAAGGTAAGCAAGGTGCCTTATTTTGCAGGGGCGGGGGGAAGGCTCAACTCAGCTCAGCCCTAACTGCATACATTATAACCATGACATGGAATACCACAATAAAAATCAGATTTAAAGTCCCCCTCCTACCATTTTTGGATTGTGTTCCCATAATGTTGTCATGGAAGGCAGGAAGGCAGGCAGATATGGTGCATAATTTCTGCCTGGAAGAAACCCCAGGTGAAAAAGCAGATTCTGTAGTTTGCTTCTACAGTGGTTTGGTTTGACATTGGTGTGCAATTAAAATTTGCAGCACATCACGCCAGTTCGTCACACACTGCTGCTACTAAAACGTTCTGTGAGAAAGTGCAGGTGCAGACCAAACCTGACACAGCTGGAAATATGAAAGCATCAATGAGCAGGAGAGGAAACTTTCCTGTTACTCAATAGATCTAAGAATAAGAAGAAAAACAAACCGTTTCGCTACAAAGATGTTTAGCTACCAGATGGAATGAGGCTTCAAGGAGCACTTGTTGAAGGATATGTCCTGACCCTTCTAAAGTCAGTGGTGGTTATTAACATCCTGTGGTTGGACAACATTCTGTAAGTTTAGCATTAAGTTGCCATGGACTGTCTAACAAGAGGATACAGTATGCCCTTTTCATTGTGTGTGTGATGGACCTTGCTCATTGGGTATGTGTAATGCTGTGTCTGGCTCTGCCCTAAAAGGGAAATGATTGGTTACTAAGGGAGGTGCCGTTTCCATTCAGGGCATGTATGGCTGGTTTTAGTGTCATTTGCAATGGGCAAACTGCTCTTGGCTTTATTCAGAATTTGTCTCGGCAATCTCAACTCTCTTCCTCCCCAAATGGAAAAATAGCTTGGTTTGTTCCAAACTCACTTCCAATGTTTGGACCCTACAGCACTTCCAAAGACAACATCAGGTCTGTAATCATGGCTCTCATCACACCTGGCATTTTATCCCACTGCAAACCAGTCCTTTTGATTACAGATCCTTTCCAGGATTTAGACTGGCCCTGTATACAGGCATCTCTCATAGCGCATCCCTCTGCTCTTTACCCTTCCATGGCTGGGTGGAGCTGCATGGAACAATCAGGACAGAAGGGGGCTGCTGGCCCCATGCCCCCTCCCCTCCCCTGATCATTGGATCCTGTAACATGATTGATGGCTCCGCCCATCCCTCCACTCATGCACAGCAGGAGGGACGTCCAAAGCCCTTCTAGTGACCTGGATAGTGGGCTATGGGAGCTGGTCACCTGCCCCCCTCCTTCCTCTGACTTTGTGGCGAGGGAGACAGAGTCTTCTTGGTGGCCTGCCCTGAGGTTGCTGGTGCTGCTAGTCCTTCTCTGCTAAATATGTCAGTGTGTGATGGAATTACAGTCAGGGCCAGAATTATTGGAACAAGGATAACTGTTTTGGCAGTTGGCCTCTGTACACCACCACATTGAAGTTGAAAGGAAACACACCCAGATGGGAGTGAAGTCAGGACTTTCAGCTGTAATTCAAGGGGTTTGACTAAAGTGGGGCACTAACCATTCAGGAAGGACAGCCAGTGGCATACACACATCCCCAACATTGGTGGCTCACAAGTAATGGAACAAGCCAACATCATTTCAAAGTTAAGGATCGCCTTTAATACCTGGATGAAAATCCTTTGCAGTCAATGACTGCCTGAAGTCTGGAACCCATGGACATGACCAAATGCTGAGTTTCCTCCCTCAAGATGCTTTGCCAGGCCTTTACTGCAGCTGCCTTCAGCTGCTGCTTGTTTGTGGGTCTTTCTGCCTTCAGTCTTGTCTTCAGTAAGTGAAAAGCATGCTCTATTGGGTTGAGATCAGGTGACTGACTTGGCCATTGAAGAACATCCCACTTCTTTGCCTGGAGAAACTCTTGGGGAGCTTTTGCTGTATGTTTTGAGTCATTATCCATCTGTAAGATGAAGCAGCGTCCTATCAGTTTGGCAGCATTCAGCTGAATCAGAGCAGAAAGTATAGCCCTATACACTTCAGAATTCATCCTGCTGCTTTTATCAGCAGTCAGGTCATCAATAAACACCAGTGACCCGGTTCCATTGGCAGCCATACATGCCCATGCCATAACACTGCCTCCACCATGTTTGACAGATGATGTGGTATGCTTTGGATCGTGAGCTGTTCCTTTCCTTCTCCATACTGTTCTCTTCCCATCATTCTGGTACAAGTTAATCTTGGTTTCATCAGTCCAAAGAATCTTATTCCAGAACTGGGCAGGCTTTTTTGGGTATTTGCTGGCAAAGGCTAATATGGCCTTTTGGTTCTTGAGCATTACCAGTGTTTTGCACCTTGTTGTGAAGCCTCTGTATTTACATTCATAAAGCCGTCTCTTGACTGTGGATGTTGACAATGACATGCCTACCTCTGCAAGAGTGTTCTTGATCTGGCTAGATGTTGTGAAAGGGTTGCTCTTCACCATGAGCAGAATTCTACGGTCATTCACTTTAGTTGTCCTCCATGGTCTTCCAGGCCTTTTGCTCTTGCTGAGCTTGCCAGTTAATTCCTTCTTTTTCAGGATGTCCAAACTGTTGTGTTGGCCATTCCCACTGTTTTTGCTATCTCTCTGATGGGTTTATGTTGTTTCCTCAGCCTAATGATGGCCTCCTTCACTCGCATGGACACCTCTTTGGACCTCATGTTGGGAGTTCCAGTGAACAGCTACCAAATGCAAATGTAACACTCAGAACCACCTCCAGGCCTTTTAGCTGCTTGATTGGTCATGGGGTACCCAGGAAACAGGCCACACCTGGCCATGCAGCTGCTTGTCAGCCGTTCGTTCCATTACTTATGAGCCACCAACGATGGGGTGTGTGTATGCCACTGGCTGTCCTTCCTGAATGGTTAGTGCCCCACTTTTGTCCAACCCCTTGAATTACAGCTGAAAGTCCTGACTTCGCTGCCATCTGGGTGTGTTTCCTTTCAACTTCAATGTGGTGGCATACAGAGGCCAACTGCCAAAACAGTTATCCTTCTTCCAATATTTCTGGCCCTGACTGTAAATGCAGTACATTGCTTGCACTACTAAATTTGAAGGGTATACCGATTTCCAGGTTCCCAACTACAGAAGTAAGAAATCCACAAATGGACTTGTATACAGTCAACGCACCAAGCCATCCCTAGCAGCCCCCCTCCCACAATGACCACTTCACAGGGGATACTTTCTTCATTAAACCCAGCTTGCTTTCCCCTCCCCCCACACTGTTGTTGCTCTTCCCCCTTATTCTGGCTTCTCAACAACCCTGCAAAGTGGGGTAGGAGAAGAGATAGTGGCTGGCTAGCTGTGTGTGGGGGGAGCACTATGGAAAACCACCTCAGCATTACTGCCTTATCTAAAACAACTCCACACATGAAAACAAAACCATTAAAAATGACCATTCCAAGCTCTATGTGATGAACTTATTCAGGGGAGGAGAAAAGGCACTTTTATACCCATTGAAATCCTAACTGTCAAGCCTTTCTCCTGCGTGGCTGAGAAGGGAGACTCCCCCATCCATCCTGGGAGGAAAAAAGCCCATCAATTTGGTGAGCAAAAGGGAGAAGAAGCAGTCAGTGAAGTCAATGAGAGTGTGAAGTTCCAAGTAAATGCATTGAAGGGGATGGGAGACCTTAAGACTGCTACTCTAAGTAGACTTACAATACATGCCTACTCAGAAGCAAGCCACACAGATTTCAATGGCACTTACTCCCAGGAAAGGAAAGCCTTACAGCCAATGAGTTTACTCAGAAGTAAGCACTGCTGTGTTCAGGGGGATCTCGGAGAAGCATTTGGGATGGTTAACCACTGTATAGTTCAAGTGCCTGTAGTGGAATGGGAGAGAGGCTGAAATGGGCCCTGGAAGTGTGATCAGTGACCTGCCCCCACCCTCCCATTGATTTGTTGTCATGACAATGTTATTCAACACCACCCAGCAACACCCCCTAGCACACGCTCACACAAAGTGGGACAAAGCGCTAAAGGGGGAATACACAGGGGGGAAATGGTGATTTCAATCACAAGCACAGAAAATGCCAGGATTTCCCCATTCTCAGATAACACGGGAAGAAGGGGGGAAAGTTGTGAGATGGCAGCAGGAGAGCATCGTTGTTGTTTAAAGGTCCCGGGAAAACCAGTGATTAAAGAAGAAATATTGGGGTTGGACTCAATGGGGGTTGGACTCGATGGTCTTATAGGCCCCTTCCAACCCTACTATTCTATGAAGATCGTGCTAAAAAACCAAGCTGTGAAGAGAGCACATGTCTAAATGCCTACCTGAAAAGGAACTTAATTCCAGAGTACCCTATATCTATACTAAAGACTCAGGTATCCTGGGAAAATTACATTTCCCGGGGATCCCTGGAATGCTGATGTAGCAACATTCAAGGCAAAAGGTCACAGTCTGAGTAGCAGAAGAATTTGGGATAAGGGATGGTTTTTGCTTGATAATTTAAGTGAGCATCACAAGCTGGACAAATTCATATTCTGAGCACAGCTGAATATAAACTCTGGCAACATTACTGATTGTTATTTCATTATTTCATTTTTATCCTACCCTTACTTCAAGAAGATCAAGGTGGTATGCATGACTCATTCCTTGTTATCCAGTTTGGTGTAGTGATTAGCGTGTTGGACTAAGACAGGGGAGACCCATGTTCAAATCCCTGCTCAACTATGAAGCTCATGGGGTGACATTGGGCAGTCACTATTTCTTAGGTTACCCTACCTCACAGGGTTATTGTGAGGATAAAAGGGGGAGAGAAGAACTATCCATGCTACCTTGCTATTATTGGAGGAAAGGCAGGATACAACAACCCAGAGTGGTAGGTTAGGCTAAGAAAATGAATGGCTCAAGGTCACCCAGTGTGCTTTATAGAGATTTGAACCTGGCTGTCCTTGATCTAAGTCCAATATTCTAACCACTACCCAGCGTTTTCTCAGAAAAGGTTACTAAGTAGGGGAGCTAGTTTACAGAACTGGGTTTTATATGGGTTTTAAGGACAGGATTCCTTTTGAGTCAGCCCTGTGGATGGGAGCACTAGCCTTAGACATCCGTATTATCCCACCCTCCAACAGGAGCACACATTTATTTTATTTGTATTTCTTTCTGTAATTGCAAACTACTTTCCTGACATCCAAAGCAGTACAGCGCTGTATCAAAATAAATGCAGAGAAAGAAATACAATAATTAAGGGTGCAATCCTATCAATTCTGCCCTCACTGCTTGGAACCCCTGAACTCAGGGTCTTCCAAGATTTCTGTGCTCTGCCAGGCTGAAGCTGGCAGGGCGGAAAAAGCAGCAGAGGCAGTCTTTGCCTCCCTGCCCTCCATTCTTTGAGTTTTCGCTAGATGGGCTTTCTAGCAATCTTTGCTAGATGGGTGTTATAGCAATCTTTGCCTCCCTGCCCTCCATTCTTTGAGTTTTCGCTAGATGGGCTTTCTAGCAATCTTTGCTAGATGGGCTTTCTAGCAATCTTTGCCTCCCTGCCCTCCATTCTTTGAGTTTTCGCTAGATGGGCTTTCTAGCAATCTTTGCTAGATGGGCTTTCTAGCAACCTTTGCCTCCCTGCCCTCCATTCTTTGAGTTTTTGCTAGATGGGCTTTCTAGCCCATCTAGCAACAGTTTTCAGAGGGGGAGGGAAGGAGGCTGGAGGAGGCTCAGGATAACTTGTATCCTGGCCTCTCCAGTCTCCTGTCCTCTGTGCCCACTGGAACATCCCATTTCCCCCCTCTCTGAGGTTGTGTTTCAGACCTTGCAGAGGCAGCCAGTGCTGTTCTCTCCATGCTGGGTGAGGGGGGGTCAGATCTCTGACTCCCTTTCCGAGGTTGGAGTGCTGTCTTCGACCTTGGGGGGAATCCAAACTATCCTATGGTCCCTGGGACACTTGTCCAGTGACCACAGGAGTGCTCTCTAAATCTATAAAAAACATCTCAACAATGCAGTGAATGGAATGACACTGCTATGTAGCCAATCACATTTGGTGATATGATGACATCATGGAGAGCAAGCAAAGCCAACAGAAAGGCAGAGGGAGAGGGAGGGAGACATGACAAGGGCGCAGAAGACAGGGCAATGTAAATCGGTAGGCAAATGGTTTTGCAGGCATTGCTGAAGAATTATGGAAAAAGAGAGTGGGGTTTTTGGACACTACTCAAAAATGTCCCTGGGAAAAAGACCGATTTCAACTCAGCCCTAATATTTACTAATTCCTTAAAAATTCAGATGGGAAGAAGCCCGACATTTTGCTTTGGGAGGGCATTCCATAACTCAGCCTCCCCCAACCTGGTTCCCCTTCAAATGTGTTGGACTACCACCTCCCATCATCCCCAGCCATAACTGCAGCACTACAAAGAACTCGCTTCCCTATATTGCACCCTGGTAATAACTGCCCCTCAAGCAAGTAAATGGCCTGAAGGTATTTATTTTGCTGCCAAAGTACAACCAGATATAGTGGATCTGGTTGTACTTCTTAAGTATTTGTGTGTATTAAGGGAAACTGTTATGGTCAGTTTATGGTCACATCCTGCTCAGCAGCTGCTGAGGGCCTTCCAGAGGTGACACCTGCTCTGGACTGGGCCCACCCACTTGCCCATACAACCTGGAACAGTTTTAATTAGTGCCTGGCAGCGGCATACCACCCACCAAGGCTATTTTGAGTCATTGTGGGAAATTTAAAATGGCGGGTGTGGTTCGCAGTTGCCTGCAGGAAGACATGGGGCTGCTCTTGCCCACTGCCACTGGTAGGCCTGAAGGGCAAGGTGGGGGCTCTGATATTAAGGGGGACTCACCAGGTTACACTCTGCCAGCGGTCTTCTCAAACCTAGAGCTGGCCCTGATCCTCCTTTAGGAGTCAGTGCTGGACAGCCTATTGTAGTGTGAATGCCGTGGAGGCTGGTGGCTCCTATGTCAGTAGGGCCATGAATCTGCTCCGGTTTCAGTCAGAACCAGTCAAAACTCTGAAGGAGCTATCCAAGGTGTGCTTTAGATAGCTCCTTTAGAGTTCTGACTGAACTCTGGAACAGATTCATGGCCTTGCTGACATCTGAGCCACCTGCCTCCACTGAGTGAAGGGATGTAGCACTCAACAGACAAGAACAATCTTCCACGAAGTGCAAAAGGGTGTGCGCATTCGACAGTGACTGCTTGTTGCGAAGGCAGGGCTGTTACAAGCAGGTAATGTTAGAGTCTCGGCCTTTTCCCAACCTAGGCTCCCAAGAATACAACTCGCATCATCCCTGTCCACTGGCTAGGGAGTGATGGGCATTGTAGTCCAACCACATCTGGTGAACCTAAGTTGGGAGACCCTAAAACCCTAAACAAGGAAGCAATGCAAGTTTATTCCATTTACATGTGCTTAGGTTTAGTTATGGGCTCAGTTACAGAAGGTCAGCTTTCCCCAAACTGGTGCCCCCACATGTGATGGTCTACACTTCCCATAATCCATGTCCATTGGCCATGTTGGCTGGGGCTGATGGGAACTGTAGTCCAAAACATCTGGACACCCTAAGTTGGGAAAGGCTGTTTTAGATTCTGGACTTAATGTTCTTATGCCCTCCCCACCCCGACTTCATATGGGAATGTGTAGTATTGCATTTGGGGGACCTCGTGTTCCTTCTGCTGAGTGGGGTCCTATACTTCTGCCCCAACCTTTTGCCCCGATGGCATCACTGGAAGAGTGTCCCTGTTTTCATCAGAGAAATGCTGCCGTGCTTGTACTATTTTGGCTTGCCTCCAATTCTATGTAATATTTTGCTAAGCTGAAATCTCACCATCAAGTCTGGTGCTGATTAAGTAGGAGACTTAAGCAGGAGACGTCCAAAGCAACTCCTTCTAACACCTGCAAGAAAACAGTTGGTTACCTATTGGGACTGTGAGTAAAAAAATGAAAAGTAACATATTTGTGGGGGAAGCTATGTTTCTATTTAATTCCAACCAAGGCTATCTTGGGAAAACAATGAGGAAACAGTTTTTGGAGGGGACTCTTGCTTTAAAATTGAAGACTGCATTACCAGATCTTCAGTTATTGAAGAATAGGAGGATATTCATATGCATTCCTTGTAAAAACAGCAAATAAGCAGGACTTTATTTTTAAATATGTAATGACAAACCAGTTGAAACTTTGCAAGAAGACAGCTTTTGCACAAAAATAAGGTGTATGCTCCGACAGATGGATTTAGAACTTCAGAAAGGGTCACTCTTACCATATCCATGTACGGTATATAATAATTATAACGCACATGGTATTAGACACGACTGGAAGTCAGTCTTTCGTCTGATGGATACAGGGCTGTGGGTTCCTAATTCTAGCCCTGGAAGCTCCTGACTCTGCTGTTTATAATAAATCTGTGATTTTGCATTTTAGTTACTTATTATATGTATTTGCTATTAGCCTTTATATACTGCCTTACTTGCTAAAAACCCATCAAGTCGGTGCACAACAATTTAAAACAATAAAACCTTAACTCAATAATAAAAAGAGTACAATAAAAACACTAAAGAATTAAAACATTAGCTACAGAATTTAAAAGGCTAAATTAAAAAGGTGTGTCGTCGTGCCCTTTCCAAAAGCCAAGAAAGCGGGGGCTAGTCATAGTTCTCGAGGGAGCACATTTCACAGTTTGGCAGTGACACAGGAACTGAGAGCCCTTCCACATGCACCCGACAAATATTCATTCATTCATTCATTCATTCATTCATTCATTACTTCTCTATACTGCCCAATAGATGAAGCTCCCTGGGTGGTTCACAACACTTAAAACCACAAACTGCATAATAAAATACAATGGGCTTCTTTACATGGAGCTTTTATCCTGCTGTTGAGATTGCTCACTAGCACAGAAGTTTGCGGGCCCTTTAGATGACGTTGTGAACCTCCAGGGTGTCTCCTGCACTGAGGGAGCAATCCTATGGCCACTAGACAGCGGCTAGATGGCCATAGGATATGCTGTTTTCCGGGAACTGACCTTGGAGCCCGCTCTGAGGTCGGTTCCCGGAAATCTGACCTCCCCCCACTTCCGCGCTGCCTCCGAGGCAGAGCAGAGAAGCCCCATCCTCTGCACTCAGAAGAGGAGTGTGGAGTGACTGAAAAGGGGTGGGGCTGGGGGCGTTCTGGGGTGGGGAGAGCGGATCTGCATGTCTGACACATCCTATGGGTCATACAGCGGCCTCCTGTCCTGCTCCCCCTGCCCTCCGTGGCTAGATAGCCAGAAATGTCTGTCTAGCAGAAAAAGCAGGGCAGGAGAGGCACGGAGGGAACGATCCCTCCCCCGTGCTTCTCCTGCCTTGCTTTGGATAGGCGGTCATCTCTGAGTTCGGAGGCGGCTGCCTATCTAGTTAGGATTGCGCCCTAAATGGCCTTTATTCCATTTTTAAATAGATCACTGATAATGAGGTATCAAATTACCCCGCTTGTGTTCTGCTTGAGTTCCTTCCATGAAAAAGGAAAAGCTGCAAGAGGAGGAGCTAGATCAATGGAACGTATGGAAGACTCAGATAAGGGGGGAGAAGGAGGGGGGAGGGGGAAAGGAAGCATGTGTCAAGGGAGGCCTTTATGATCTGCATTTAAAACGGAAGCAGAAAGCTCCCTTTTTAAATGCAGGATTTTAGGCTGGTGCACACTGAGAGATGCTCAGTGTAAAATGTAAAAGCTTAAAACTACAATATAAAAGTGGGCCTCTGTGGGTAATGGTGTCATCAAAAGGATCTCTCTTGCAGATAACTGGATGGATTCATAACAACACAGGCAGCCCCCTTGATACCCAAGTCCTAAGCCAGTAAGGGCTGTAAAGGTTAATACCAACACCTTGAATTGCATGCAGAAAGCAACTGGCAACCGGTGCAGGTCTTTCAAGACAGGGGTAATATGGTCCTGATACCATGCACTGGTTAGCGTGTTATGCTATTATGTTAATGCTCTGTTTCTTTGATATTAAGGGCTCAGTCCTATGGAGATGGCTGTAAGCCTCTGAACTCAGAGCCTCTCAGCCATCCAAAGCACAGCGGGAGGAGCAGTAGAGTGAATCTTTACCTCCGGGCTCCTCCTGTTCTGTATTTTTGCTAAATGGGCATTTTCACCCATCTAGCTGAGGTGTGGGGTAGAGGAGGCTGGGAAAGCCTGGGGATACAATGTAAGCTGTCCTCTCATGCCCCCCCAGCATGCCCCCTTTCCCTTCCCTCTGAAATTGCCTTTCCAACCTCAGAAAGGCACCAGTGTGATTCTCTCTATGCTGGCTGCGAGGGGGCAGGGGGCTCAGATTCCTGGGTCCAAGGTCGGATGCTGTCTCCGACCTCGGATGCAGGAATCTGAACTACCCTATCCCCCCCCCCACACACACACACACTCAGTCTAGGGGCCATAGGATTTATTTCTAAAAGGCAGGGTAGAAATTAATGCATTTATGAACAGATGGATGCATCCCTCTGTCCAAAGGTGCAATTTATAGGCCTGAGGCCTATCCTCACACAAGGAATTCCTGAGCAGGATCCGATCATGTCTAAGCCACCTTGCCCCATTGTTTAGGCACCAGTCCTTACCATGACAGCCAAACAACATCAAATTTGAATGCTGAAATGTCACCAATTAACAACTCACCACATCCTCTAGAAAATCCCCAAAGTTGCAGTGTTGAGAAAGATGGTGCAGTTCTGCAATATAAGTGACAATGCTTTCTCCAGGTTGCTGCATTCATTTGTGAAATTTAAATCTCTGCACAATAACTGAAGGATTTGGTGAGAAATTAATCTTCAATAATCCTAAAAGTTAATCAAATTTGTTAGTTTTGGGTGAGGCAGGAGCAGTGAGGGATCTTACTATGGCAAATGTCTGTGGCCCACAAAAAGTTAAAAGCGCAGCTCACTTTTGTCCAGCATTGGCTATTATTTGCTTCCAGATAGAATGAAAGCCGTTCTCCATAAGAATCCCAGGAAGCAGGTTGACCAACATCAAACTCTTCGATATGTCCAAGAGCAGCCATTTTGATCTTTGTTTTGTTGTTCAGTCATTAAGTCGTGTCCGACTCTTTGTGACCCCATGGACCATAGTACGCCAGGCCTTCCTGTCCTGCGCTCTCTTCTGGAGCGTGCTCAAGTTCATATCCATTGCATTGGTGATGCTATCTAGCCATCTCATCCTCTGCCATCCCCTTCTCCTTTTGCCTTCAATCTTTCCCAGCATCAGGGTCTTTTCCAGTGAGTTTTCTCTTCGCATTAAGTGGCCAAAATATTTGAGCATTTTTATCTTAATTCTCTTTAAAAACAAAAACAAAACAGGAGTTGCTCAAGTTCTTAAGTGGGTCTAGCTGACTACTTACCAGTTAGCTGTGTAAATGGATTCACAGTCTTTGCTGCCCTATAGCTCTCAGTATCCCATCCTCTCTTGTTTGGATGTCAGATCTGAAGGAGATCTTGTTTTTGGTTGTTTTTTTAAATTTATGACTTCTTTCTTTATTAACTGTTTCATCCCACCCTTCCTTGAAGGAGCTCCCCTCTTTATCCTCACAACAAACCTGTGAGGTAGATTAGGTGAGCAGAAAAGGACAGGCTCTCAACCTGAAAAAGGGCTGTGCTCAACCAGACACAGGGCCCACCAGATCATGTGCAAAGGGACCATCTCTTATGTGAAAAAGGAGCGCTACATGTCAACTGATTGCTATATTGACTGCTGTAGAGAGGTTCAAGGTGGTATAGAAATGTAATAAATAAATGTAGCTCAGGGGTGTTGAACCACAGACCAGTGGGTCAAATTTGGCCCACCTTGGGGCCAAATCCAGACGTCTGGGTTTCCCAGACAGCCATGCCTCCTCCATTGGCCCCACCCCAACTTCCAAAAAAAACCTCAACTTCAAGTATAGCCTGATGGGATCTGAGCTAGCAGTGACCGACCAGGAAAGAGATCTTGGGGTTGTGGTGGACAGCTCAATGAAGATGTCAAACCAGTGTGCGGCTGCTGTAAAAAAGGCAAACTCCACGTTAGGCATAATTAGAAAAGGAATTGAGAATAAAATATCATACTGCCCTTATAAAAATATATGGCGTGACCACACTTGGAATACTGTGTACAGTTCTGGTCACCACATCTAAAAAAAGATACTGCAGACCTGGAAAATGTGCAGAAAAGGGCAACTCAAATGATCAAGGGGCTGGAGCATCTCCCCTATGAGAGAAGGTTACAACACCTGGGATTGTTTAGCTTGGAAAAAAGGAGGGTCAGGGGAGACATGACAGAGGTCTACAAAATTATGCATGGTGTGGAGAATGTGGATAGGGAGACATTTTTCTCCCTCTCTCAAATACTAGAACCCAGTGAGTCATCCTATGAAGCTGATTGCTGGGAGATTCAGGACAGATAAAAGGAAGGACTTCTTCACACACCATATAGTTATGGAACTTGCTACCTCAAGATGTAGTGATGGCCACCAATTAGGATGGCTTTAAAAGGGGGTTGGACAAATTCTTAGAGGAGAAGGCTATCAATGGCAACTAGTCCTGATGGCTATGTGCCACCTCCAGTACCAGAGGCAGTGAGCCTATGTACACCAGTTGGTGGGGAACATGGGTGGGAGGCGCTGTTGCACTCATGCCCTGCTTGTGGGTTCCTGGTCAACAGCTGGTTGGCCACTGTGTGAACAGAACGCTGGACTAGATAAGACCCAGCAGGGGTCTTATATTCTTATCTCTTGGTGGCTTCCCTGCTTTTTTTATCCCCCCTCCCCACATTTTAAAAGCTTGAAGTGCCTCACTTAAGGCTTAGTGACTGGCAGTCACTAAGCTACAATATGCTGGTGTTTTGGCCCCGCCGCCTTTCCCTGTGTGCACATCCTTTTGCCTTCAGCCCCACCCACCACTGGATTTCAAGCTCCTCTGAAACTGTATTCGGCCCTCGGGCTGAAAGAAGTTCAACAGCTCTGCTATAGCCCCATCAGCATGGCACTTTACAGGCCACACAAGGACAAGTTCCTGCCCCAAGGAGCTTACTGTCTAGAAACTGACAGAGAGGAAATAACAAATGAAGGGGAAGGAAGTAAAAACAGGGGGAAACAGGGAAGCAATGCAAGGTTATTCTGTGGGCTCAGTTACAGAAGGGCAGCCTTCCCCAACCTGGTGCCCCCAGATACGATGGGGTACAGCTCCCATAATCCATGACCATTGGTCATGCTGGCTGGGGGTGATGGGAATTGTAGTCCAAAAGATCTAGGGGGCACCTTATTCTGGAAGTCTGCAGTAGAGCATGGGAACTGGGGGGGTGCTAAGGACTTCATGGAAAAGGTGGGTTTTGAGGAGGGATTTGAAGGAAGCGATAGTTGGCATCTCTCAGCCAGCCAACACGTTAATATGGGTAGGCTGCAGAGTGTGGATCTGGTGTTGGCTAAGGATGCAGAAGAATTTTGTTCACATTTTTTAGCAAGGTGACCTAATTTGTACTTCCTGGACAAATACATGAATTGGAACACAGGTGTCCTTCAGATTGCGCATGTCTCTGAATTTTGCGATGCAGTGCTTCTCTCAAACTTCTGTACAAAAATGGGAAACCTACATACAAAATGCATATGTCAGGGAAAGTTGCATATGGAAACAAATGCTAATTTTCGTGAAGTATTATTTTTGTTAATGCAGACTGTGGCAGAGACACCCCATGGTTTTATTTGCTTAAACGTGGTGTTAAGGGTGTATAGCCTCTCCATACGTTGTAGGCCTCTTGGTGGGTGGGTGAGAATGTATGGAACGGTGGAAGTGGCTGAGTGCCTGGGGCCGTGTGATTGGTCAGTGAGAATGCTGATGGGAGGGGGTGCTGGAGTGAGTTAGAGTGGGTAAAAAGAGGCAGTTTGAAGATAGATCAGTGAGAGAGGGATTTGGGGCTCCTTCGTACTGAGCTTTTATCCTGTGATTGAGATTGCTCCTTCATGGAAGTTTGCGGGCTCTTTACATGAGTCTGTGACCCTTCCATGACCCTCCAGGGCATCTCTTGCACTAAATGCCCTTTGTTTCATTTTTAAATAGATCACAGATAATGAGCTATCAAATTACCCTGTTGTGTTCCACCTCAGTTTCCTCCATGAAAAGAGTTAAAGCGGCAAGAAGAGGAGGGAGATCAATGAAAGATAATGGAAGACTCAGCTATGGGGAGAAGGAGGGGGAAAGGGGAGGGGGGAAAGGAAGCATGTGTAAAGGGAGTTGCCATAAGTTTGGGTCCATATCTTAAGAAGATAACATGGTGTGTGTTTTTTTATAAAAAAAAGGTTATAACAACAAACAGTTCTTTGCTGGAACTCTCTCAGCCAGTCCAGGCTCCACTCCCTCACCGCACTCTCTAAGGATCATCTCCAAATTCCCATCCCAATGTTTCTTGTAAGAAAATTACTACAATCACTACATCTCTTTTTTTCTCAACCAATAGTAACAAACACTAACAGTCAACTCTGAATTAAATTCTGTATAGGAGAGGTTATTAGCACATCACTCTAGAGTGAGTCTTTACCACTCACCTCCCTGCTCTATACCAGGCTGCTCAGAAAGTTTCTATAAGTCTCTGTAGAGCTTTCACCACCCTTTCTGACTGCCACAGCATCTCACCTTCCTTCACCTTGTCTTCCATAATGTCATGCTGAGGAACAACTCCTTTTTCATCCTGCTCCTGTAACCACGCAAGTGGTGCTGATGTATGGCCTGCTCTGTTCTCACCAGCCAGAGCACCTGTATACTTTTGGGGGAGTGCCCAGAGATCCCGACGATTACGCCAAAAACTCTCCCTGATCCGTCTGAACTAAATATGATTGTGGATGCACTAGCTGCTGGGCAGTGCCCCTCTGATCCCAGATATTGGAGCTGTAATTTCTCATGCACACTTTGTGACCTGGTTGCAGACCAGGGAGCTCTTTTGCTCTTTTGTCAAAATGATGTTTTTGCAGTTGCTTCAGGACTTCTTTCTTTCTTCGGACATCTGTATGGTCATGCCTTGTAAGTAATTCCTCAGTTATGGGTAGTGCAGAGTGTATTCTTCTTCCAGTGGGTACTGTGCAGGGGATCAGCCATTGTCCAGTGGTGTACTGAGGTAAGCCAATAGTGCTTTATATAAATCCCCTCCGCTGTCAGCTTCCTTTTCATCAGGTTTTTAACAGTTTGGATGGACATTTCCACAAGACCACTGGATAGGGGATAATGGGGACTGGATGTACTGTGATGAAAGTCCCAATCCTTTGCAAACTGCTTAAACTCTGGACTCGAAAACTGAGGTGCATTGTCACTAAACAATTCACATAGAATTCTGTGCCTTGCAAACACTGCCTTCAGGCTGGCTATCACTGACAAACTGCTTGTACCTTTCAGATTGCAGATCTCTGGATACAGAGAGTAATAATCAGTAATGATCAAGTATGTTTGTGAATTCCAAGTGAAGAGGTCAGTGCCTACCTTCGCATATGTCAGTGGGACAGGGTGCGGATGCAGAGGCTCTGCCTGCTGGGATGGCTGGAACTTTAAACAAGTGAAACAGCTTGCTACTATGTTAGTAATATCCTGGTTGATCCATGGCCAATACATGACCTCCCATGATCTCTTCTTACATTTTTCAATTCCTAGATGACCTTCATGGATCTTTCTGAGCATTTTGTGCCAGAGGATCCTTGGAATCCTTGCTGCCTTTGAAGATCACCCCATCTATTACTGAGAAGTCATGCCTATAGTTCCAGTACTCCCATAGGCTTGGATCACAGCTGCAGCAGTCCTGTGGCCACCCTTCAAGTATATTTTTTTTAGGAGACCCATGACCTCATCATTCTCTGTTTCCACTTTGATTTGCGGAATTTTCTATCAGATATGGGAAATGACTGTACTATCAGATCTACATATGCCTACACCTCCATGTCAGAAATATACTTTGGGTATAATGAAGGTTGTATGGCCCTGGACAGTGCATCCGCTGTGAATATCAATTTTCCTGGTGTGTCAAGTCATATGTTTGTAGTTTGAGCATCGTCCTTTGGATTCTCAAAGTGCAGTCATTTAATGGCTTCTCAAACAATGCTATCAGAGGTTTATGGTTTCTACTTGAACTTTCTGTCCATAGATAAACTGATGAAATCTCTGGCAAACAAACAGGATGCCCAACAGCTCTTTTTCAATCTGGGCATACCTGGTTTCTGCCTCTGTCAATGCCTTGGATGCATTGTAAAAAGCCCTGACTCTGAGGCTTCAGAAGAAATCTTGAGTGGCTTGCCAGATCATAGAATTTTAACACAGGGGCTTTGATAAGTTCCTGTTTCAGGATGGCCCATGCTTCCTCCTGTGGTGCATCCCAGAACCACTCATGTTTTTTTTCAAGAAGTGCCTAGAGGGGTGTTGTTTAGATGACAAACTTGGTATACATTTCCCAAGGTAATTAACCATCCCTAGGAATTGTTGCACATCTTTCTTGGACTGGGGTCATGGCATCATTTCAATGACCCCAGCCTTTCTCTTGTCAGGTTTTACCCCCTCAATAGAGATCACATCTCCCAAAAATGTCAGCTCAGTGACTCCAGATACACATTTTTCTTTATTTAATTTCAGATTTGCTGCTCTTGTTGCATCTAAGACCTTCCGAAGCCTAAGACTGTGTTCAGCTTTGGTAGAACCCCACACAGTGATATCATCCATTGCGGTGGCCACTCCATCAATGTGCTCATATATCATGTGTATAGTTCTATGGTACACTTCAGATGCTGAAGCCACACCAAATGGGAGCCACAGAAAATGATATCTGCCAAAGGGGGTAGTAAATGTGCAGAGTTTGGCGCTCTCCTCTGTGAGTTTTAACTGCCAAAAGCCGGAAGACGCATCAAGTTTACTGAAAAAACAGACATTCACAAATTGTGCCATGATTTCTTCCCTAGTGGGAAGTTTGAAATGCTCCCTCTTGATAGCCTTGTTGAGGCTTCTGGGATCAAGATATACCTGTAACTTGCCATTAGGTTTCTCTACAATGACTAGAGAGCTCACCCATTCCGTGGGTTCTTCAATCTTCTCTATGACCTTTAAAGCCTCCATCGTCAAGACCTCCTCTCTGAGTTTGTCATGAAGTGCAAAAGGTACTCTTCTGCATGAATGGATCACTGGGGACACTGATTTATTTATTTGGATGGTATGTTCACCAGGTAAACAGCCAAGTCCTTCAAATATATCTTCATAACGCAAAAGCAGTGTCTCATACTCTTCCCCCCCCCAATTGGTTTGTATGGCCAGTACCCGTTTAACCAGGTTCAGCTTCTCACATGCTGCCAAACCTAGAATTGGAGTCACCTAATTAGGAACTATAATAAATGCCAAGTTATACACAGTGTCTTTGTATCTGAAGCTGGCAGTACAACACCCCTTTACTGGTATCTTTACTCCAGAATACCCAGTTAGTTGAATACCTGTGGGATGTATTTTTGGCCTTACTTGGAGTCTTTCATAATCTTCTTCAGGCAACACATTAACCTGAGCACCTGTGTCTAGCTTAAAGGACACCATTGTTCCTTGTACTTCCACTGGCAGGTTCCAGTCCTTCCCATTCTCTCTGTCTGATTCCATGACATCCACAAAAAACTGCTTCTCCTGCTCAACAGCATGTACTTGTGGTTTTAGTACTTGTCAGCTGCAATATTTTGCAAAGGGGCTGTGCTTGCCACAGTTATAACAGACCCTCCCAAATGCAACATGCTGTTTTTGCCCATGCTGCCTGCCACAGTTTCTGCAAGCTTTGCTCAACCCTCCGGTTTCCTTTCTCAGGAGCTTTGTTAGGTGGCTGCTGCACTCGCCCATTTAGCTTTTGCTGACTTTGTTGTTGCTTGCTTAATGCATGGACAGTTTCTTCAGTGGGCCTCAGTTCTTTTGCTTGGGCCCTCACTACCTCGGCTGCCCCACATCTCTTGAGGTTTTTTTCTAGCGTGAGATCTTCTTCATGCAACAGCCTTTCTCATACTGCATTCTCCCTAATACCAAAAATAATCCTATCTCTGATCAGAGTGTCTGTTAGGGTTCCAAAGGCACAGGTCTTGCTAAGAGTTTGTAGCTCCATAGCATATTGCTCTAAGCTTTCATCCATTGTCGGCATGTATGTAAAGAAATTATGCCTTTCAAAGTTCTCATTCCGTTTGGGTATACAGTACTCCTCAGATTTGAACATTACTGCACTGAATGTCATGTTTTCCCCTTCTGCGAACTGGAAGTTATTGTACACCTCCCATGCTTCTTCCCCCACCACATGAAGCAGTATTGATGATTTTACTTTTATCAGGTTTCCCTCCAGCCCCTGTGGCTGCCAAATAGAGTTCAAATCTTTGCTTGAATGTTCTCCAATTTTCTGCAACATTCCCAGACATTTGCAGGCTGGATGGGGCTTGTAACAGCTCCATAGTTACCTTTGTGCTGTAGAAGCTGGTAGTTCTGCTGCTCAATCAAGGCCAGGTGACAGGTACTCAGCTGGCCCAAGGCAGAAGAAAGCTACACAGCTTCAGAAGCCTTGTGGCCTCCACTTCTGACACCATGTAATAAGTTTGGGTCCATATCTTAAGAAGATAACATGATGGTTTTTATTAAAAAGAGTTATAACAACAAACAGTTCTTTGCTGGAGGTCTCTCAACCAGTCCAGGCTCTACTCCCTCACCCCACTCTCTAGCGATTATCTCCAAATTCTCATCCCAACATTTCTTGTAAGGAAATGTCTCTAACTTACTACAATCACCAGAGGAGCCAGTTGTGATCCTGCATTTAAAACGGAAGCAGAAAGCCCCTTGGAGTAGAGATGCCCTTGATCTCTTAGATAAAACATCTCCTGGGAATAGGGAGTAGTGGTTAGTGGTTTTAGCCCTTAGTTTAGCTTAGGCTTGGTTAAGAGGTTAACATATAAAGTAACTAAGAAAAAGAACATCATATTCAAGAAATCTTTTAAAGTTCAATCTTTATAGTAACCTCAATAAATTATTTTGATTCTTTTACATTGTACTTAAGTCCTCATCACGCTGTTTATACTTAACCTAGGTAGAAGTTAAAAAAGGCCACGACTCACACACACAATTATACTCTATGAAAAAAGGAGTATGATAAAGGTGGTAAAAGGCGGAAGCCTGAGGTGGGTGGGAACAACCTGCCTAGGCTGAAGCAAAGGCGAACCCCTCTTGTCTTGCGGGACCATAGGCTGGGTGAAGAGAGGAGGGGTTTCGTCACACAGAGTGATGTGAAAATTGGGCTGAACGAACTTATGATTGAATGCATGTGAAACTGACACAGATGGGAAATAGACAGATTAGTTTTTCCCTAGTGCTGGGCCCCTCATGACTGCCTTCTGTGCATCTCCCTAACTTTTCCCTGCTCACATTGGACTAGCAAGCTTTACACCCAAGTCATTTCTCTAAGGAAACAACAGATGCTGAAACAGAACACAGAGATTTTGTATAAAATAATAACGTAATAATAATAGACTTGATTTTGCTCCCCAGGAAACAGAAAGATGACTTGCTTTCATTTTGCAGTCTAGTTTGTAGCTATCCAGAGATGGCAAAGATATTTTTTTTCTGTTCACATAGCAGCTGTCAGTTTCTTAGTGTCAGATTGAAACCAACTCATGAGCTACATTCGTGAAATATCTCAGGCAGTCTGAAAAGTCATCAACAGAATCAAGACCTAATTAAACTGTGTTCCTTTCTACCAGTGACTCTGATAAAGAGTGTCAGTTGGTAGGGACAGATGAATATGTCAGTTTTGCATTGTCCTGCATTCAGTTTTTTTAATAAAATCTCTAGTCCTTTTCATCCTGTATATGAAGAAATTAGGAAATTTTGGCAAATTCTTACTCAAAGTAAACCAAAATGAAATTTTCATTCAGCCACACTGGCCAAATTCAGTAGGTACAGCGGTACCAAGCACGGAAAGGACGATGTTCTACCTGCCTGGCAAGTGGAGGTTAAAGATGAGGAGCTCATCAGAAAGAAAGATTTGGCAACCCTCATTCACTACTGCAATGGGTGAAATCACAGGGATACAAACCCAGACTTTTAAGAGCTAAACACGCAAACCCCTCTACATGGATGGACAAATCTGTTCATTTTGTTTTGTTTCACATTTTGAATCTCAAGTTCGTTCTGTCCTTTTTATAAAGAATTGTGTGGATTTTGGTACATTCTTATAAACAAACAAACAAAGTTTTCACCAGTCCTTCTCAGTTAGTAGACTAACAGTGCAATCTTAGGGGGTGTTTTCTCAGAAGTGAGTCTCACTGTATTCAATGCAGCTCAGTTGTCTTTAGTAAATTCAGATAGGATTGGAGCCAAAATAATTGGTTTGGAATATTGATTTAAAAAAAAAAAAGGGGGGGGGGAGAATCTGCCTCAACTGTTGCTCCTCTTCATCACCTGTGTTCTCCTTTTGTGTTGGTAGTGGTGGTGGGGGGAGTGTGTGTGTGTGTGTGTGTGTGTGTGTGACAGACCTTTTTGCTGGCTATACTTCTATGCTTGCAAATACCATAAACCATAGCACAATAATTGATTTCAGGTGCAATCCTTTGCATGTTTAGATAGAAAAAAGTACTACAACTCCCAGCATGCTGGGAATTGTAGAACTTTTTTTGTATATAAACATGGTTAGGAATGCACCCTCATGATGTTGTTTTTCTGGCAATCACCATGTGCAAATCAGGCCATTTTGCCTGGAGTACAGATCACAGTAGCCGTATTCATGGGTTTTCCTGAACATACAAAGGCTTAAAATGGGGAGGGGGATGATAACAAGGAATTAAGTCCCCCACCCAACATCCCTGCCTGTTGGAGCTCCTCTTCACAGATGTGTGGGTCCCCATGATTGGGAACCCTGCCTTATCAGTGTTCCCAATTTTGGGGAGGCTTCTATGTGGATTCAGCTGAATGCACATAGAAGCTCTGTTCATATTTCCCCACTGAATGCATGAAGGTCTGAAGAGGAGCCCCCATGCACAGGGGTGTCAGGTGTGGGACTTGCATATGAACTTCTCCCCCTTCCCACCATAAGCTATCAGATGTACAGGTGCACACATGAATGGGCTTACTATTCTTGTGGAAGATGAGCCACCTAAAGTGTTTAGCACAAGCCCAGGCTACAGTCTTGCACTCAACCTGCTTCTGAGAGCTTTTTGCGATAGTATGACAATTTGTGAGTGAGAACACAGAAGAAAGGTTATCTTTAAACCTTTCGTTTTTCATCAATATGGGAATCTAGAGTATCCTGTGGCTTCAAACATAAACAAGTTCAAATCTCATCAGTATTGGGGAAACTGTTGTCAAGTTGCATCAATATTGGCTTCTATTAAGAACCATCAGCTTTGGTTACCTGTAGTTTTAATTGTACTAGGAGGAGAAGCATAGTGATTTCACCCTAAAATGCAGACTAAAATGCAGACTAACCCTGGACACAAACTGGAAGGAAAGCCACCACGTTTAACACAGGGAGAGAAGCCAGTATGTATGTATGCATTATAATAATACTGGCTTGTTGTAAAGATTTCTAGGATAATATATGTGAACTTCTTTGAGCAGTTACGAAAACAAAAAAAGCATGTAAAAGCTAAGCAGCATTATTGTTGAGATTCTAATGTGTGTGACAACTTTTGTTTATTAAATAGTGAATTATGTTACACCAGAGAGAAATAATACCCTTCTTTTAATAGCTTCAAATGTGTATATGATTTGGGAAATATGTAAATATATGTAATATTCATTAATTAGTAAAAAGGCCAGATGATAAATCCTTAAAAAAATGTCATTGACACCACACACACTCTCACATGCATTCACACGTGGCTAGGATTACTGTATCTGAAATGTGTATTGTAGCTAATCCAGGGATGGGGAACATATGTCCCTCCTGTTGTAGGACTGCAACTCTCATGATGCCTCACCATTGGCTATGCTGGTGAGGGCTGATGGGAGCAGTAGTTCAACAACATCTGGAAGGCCACATGTTTCCCACCCCTGAACTAGTCTAATGGAGGGAGCAATCCTACGGCCACTAGTCAGCGGCTAGATGGTCATAGGATATCTGGTTTTCCAGGAACCAACCTTGGAGCCCACACTCTGAGGTCGGTTCCCGCAGAACTAACCTTCCTCTCCCCTTTCTGCACTGCAGTGCAGAATGGCCCTGTGCTCCGCGCTCGCAAGAGGAGCATGGAGTGGCCAAAATGGGGCGTTCCAGGGCGGGGAGGGTGGAAATGGTGGTACAACACACCTTATGTGTTGTCCGGCAGCCTCCTCCCTGACTCCACCCTCCTGTGGCTAGACAGCCAAAATCAGCTGTTTAGCTGAAAATGCAGGGCAGGAGAAGTGCAGAGGAAATATCCCCTCTGTGCTTCTCCTGCTCTGCATTGGATAGACAGTCACCTTCGAGTTCGGAGGCAGCCGCCTATCTGCATAGGATTGCACCCTAAGTATAGTTTAATAAAGTTTGCAATTTCCTCCTACACTGTCTACAGACTGGTTAAATGCAGACTTTGTGGTTTCAACATCAAGCCAGCATTTTCTCTCTCTCTCTCCCCCCGCCCCCAACCACCCTTCCCCCTGTTTTTTGTTTGTTTTAACATCCATCCTGATGAAGACAACTCAAACACTGGGGAGAATTCAAACACTTGCTTGCTGTTTTGTGACATTGTGGCCAGCCCAAATGAAAGGGTATTGCCCAAGTGTGGATTTTGAAAATATTTCTCATGAATCTACATCAGCAGCAGCAGCAGCAGCAGCATTTTTATCCCACCCATTAGCCAAAAAGGCTCCTAAGAGGAGAGCAACAAAGATGATCAGGGGACTGGAAACAAAGCCCTATGAGGAGAGACTGAAAGAACTGGGCATGTTTAGGCTTGAGAAGAGACAACTGAGGGGAGATATGATAGCACTCTTCAAGGACTTGAAAGGTTGTCACAGAGAGGAAGGCCAGGATCTCTTCTCGATCATACCAGAATGCAGGACACGGAATAATGGGCTCAAGTTACCAGAAGCCAGATTCCAGCTGAACATCAGGAAAAACTTCCTGACTGTTAGAGGAATACGACAATGGATCCAACTACCTAGGAAGGTGGTGGGCTCTCCCACACTAGTGGCATTCAAGATGAAGCTGGACAGCTACTTGTCAAGGATGCTTTGCCTTGGATTCCTGCATTGAGCAGGGGGTTGGACTCGATTGTCTTGTAGGCCCCTTCCAACCCTACTAAGAAATAAGGCAGTCCATGCCGGCAGGCTTACAATCTAAAAGACACAACACAAAAGGAAAGGGGATTGGGAGGGAAGAGGAAAAAAAGCAAATTCAGACACTAGATTCTTAGTTGCAAAGTTCAGTAGGTCACGGGCACAGCTGCTGCTCTCTCTCCCACTGATGGCCTCAGCAATGACAGATAGTAGCAGGAGGAGGAAGCGCTCAGCTAGAGCTGTATCCAGGCATGATGGAAAGAAGACTTTCTGTGCTTTTTGTATATCCATCTGAAGGCAGCCAGAGCATTTACAAGGAAGACTGCTATCTAGAGAACTTGGGTAGGTGTTCCAGGCTAACATCGCTCCTCATTTTGAAAGGTGTAATGCGATCCTGAATGGCAATTGGTTAGAAATATCTCATCTTAACCAATGCAGCCTCTCCACTCTAGTCTGCACCAACAGAGTTACTATTCAAGGAGAGAGTGCCATGTAGTAAAACTGTACTTGCGATGCAGTGCCATCTAGCTTCATGATGGAGTACTGGACAGCCTTTAAAACTAATAGGCTTTTTCCAGAAGTATACCCAATCTTCAGTATCATTTCCCAGAATTCTCTGGTCCACAGGCTGGGATGCTCACCAAGTACTGCATTAAACCTAGGGTTATTATTATTATTACTGAATTTATATAGTACCATCAACCAACATGGCACTGTGCAGAATAAAATATTAAAACAGGAAATGCCTGCCACAAAGGCATACATTCTAATAAAATCACAAAATAAAACCAAAAGGAGGGGAAGGGAATACAGCAGAGGGGCAGAGGAAAACACTACAAAACTAAATAGTCAACATTACCAACAATAAGATCTAAACTAAAGTTCCAGATGCTGTGGAAAAGAGAAAGGTTTTCAACTGAGATTTAAAAACAATAATTGAATAAACAGTCCACAAATACTCTGGGAGAGAATTTCAAGAGTAAGGAGCAGCAAGAGAGAACCGACAGAGCTAGGCAAGGGAAGTAGAACGATATGGCAATTTAATCTATGCCTGGTATTTTATTTCTTTATGCTGCTCACCAATACCAGACGGTTCAGAAAGACTGGTTAAGGCAGGACCAGGCGCCAGGTTTGAGGGGGCCCTAAACAGAACACTCTCTGGTGGCCCCGTCCTCCATTGGTGGGCCTCGGCGGGCAATAGTTTTCTGAATGGCCGCCATTTTAAGTTCTCATGAGGCCCACAACATTGTGGCACTCTGGGACAGAGTGGGAAATTAAAATGGCAGCTAGACCCAGCCCAATACTGAGAGCACTAAAAAAGGTTAATGTAGGGCTCAGGGTATGCTTTAGTAGTGGGCCCAGGCAAAGAGCGGGAGCTTTGGCAGTTGCCCAAAGATGCCAGGTTTGGGTGCTGGGCCTGGGTTGATAAATGGCCTCCAGTGCTCAAATGAGAGAGAGAGAAAGAGAGAGAGAGAATGAGTGAGTGCGTGAGTGAGTGGTGTAAATGAAATCCACAAATCCCATCCCCTGTCACACAAACATACACACACAAGTATTTGCCAAAAATCTTATCCCCCCGCCCCTAGAAAATAGCAGGGGAAAGTTGCATGAAAGGAGCCTTCCTGAAACTGAATGGTCAGACAGTGGCACTGGTGCAGCTAGGTGATTTTAGACTCTGTAATACCATTAAGTCTGGGGGTGGAGGGGGCTTTAGACCACCATGCGTATTATTGCAGTTGTGAGGCACACATGACTAACATTGCTATGCTATTCTCACACTCTAACACAATACCATTCCATGCTTTACAACTGCTTCGACATTCCTGATATTTGGGTGGGTGGATGGGGTAGTACTCCAGCACAGCGCAAAACCTTACATGCCAGCCATGATTACAAAAATGAATGACTCTGGCCACGTGTCGTTTTGTATCCTAAACTCACTTAAATCATTTCACCATCAGAACTACAGGAATAAAATGGAGTTTGCTTCAGATGCCCTGATGCTAAATGAATTTATCTTAAGGAGCGCCTCCAGCAACACCAGACAGGCCGCTTAACAAGATCAGCCTTGGATGGCCTTCTCTCTGTCCCATCAGCCAGGAAAGCTAGACTGGTGGGGACGAGGGAGAGGGCCTTTTCTGTGGTGGCCCCCACTCTGTGGAACTCCCTCCCTAGGGAACTCCACCATGCCCCCTCTTTAATGAGCTTCCGCCATGCATTGAAAACGTGGTTGTTCAGGCAGGCATTTGGGGTGGGTTAGGGTATTTTAGAAAACGTTTTTATTGTAGAATTTTATTGTTTTAAACTGTTTTATTATATGCTGTACATCGCCCAGAATGGCTGGGTGACCAGCCAGATGGGCGATTAATAAATTTAATAATAAATAAAATAAATAAATAAAATTTACTTGGGAATAAGCCATATTTTGCGATAGAAAAGAATATATTTTTAAAGGAAAAAATAATCAAATGAGAATCTATAGCCATGCACATGCCCTATTGTATGCCCCCCTTTTAAAATTAGAAGAAACGATGCTGTGGTGACCAGCATCAGTCCTGGTGGGCTCCAGCATACCCATACTGTTCCAAGTGCTAATACTTCCCGTGAGGTTATGGGGGAGGGGATGCTGGCTAACAGGGCTCTGGACTTTTGCCCTGAAGACCAGCCCTACCTGCACCACTGCACAGTGGGACTCATTCAGTTAGGGGGCTCTGCTCCATTTTTCACTATTATTTGAGGTTAGGTTGGGAGATACACCAGGGTTTGCTCAGTGATGGCTCCCACACTCTAGAACCCCCTTCCCTTTAGGGTGGCCACTTATGCATCACCCCCTAAAAAAAGGACACCAATTGGCATAACATTTGCATATGCTAATTTATATGTATAGATGCAAATTTAGAAGTAACTAGTCTTGCCTCCTATTTTCAGACATGCATAGGATTGTACCTGAAGGCTGTAGTCCTATGCACACTTACCTGGGAGTAAATCCCATTGAACATTATGCAACTTTCTTTGGAGTAGACATGGATAGGATTGCACTGCATGAACTATTTTTTTCTAGCAGGCTTTAAAAAAAAAAAGTTCGAGTCTTTTTGTGACTGTCCCCCGATTGCTGTCTGTCTGTCTGTCTGTCTGTCTCTCTCTCTATATATATTTTGGTAGCTACATAAATCATAATTTTTAAAACTTTGTTGTTTGGATAGCTGAGGTTATTTTTATCTTCTGTCTTGACTCTTTGTAATGCAGTGGCATTGTTTTTGGGGTGTGTTTTAATTTTCTTGTGCACTGCTTTCAAGGAGAAAAGCAGCATAAAATAAGCTGGAGCAACACACCCACAAGGCGGGCGGTGAAACCTAATTGGAAGAGAAAAAAGGTGGTAAGTGTAGATCCAGCCTTGGATTCTCCCTTTCTCGCCCCCTCCCCCTAAGATTTCCCTGTTGGCCGTCATAGCTTCTGCCAAACGACTGTAACAATGTTTTGTTAAGGTGCTGAAAATCTTATGTTAGACGGCCAGACCACCTTCTGCAGAACAGCTCTCAGGGTTCCCTGGCTGCTCAAACATCGGTAGTGTAAAAAGGTAAAGGTGTCCCCAACCAGTCGTGTCCGACTCTAGGGTGCGGTGCTCATCCCCGTTTCTAAGCCGAAGAGCCAGCGCTGTCCGAAGACACTTCCGTGGTCATGTGGCCGGCATGACTGAACACCGAGGTGCACGGAATGCTGTTACCTTTCCCGCCGAGGCGGTACCTATTTATCTACTTGCAATTTCTTGCTTTCGAACTGCTAGGTTGGCAGAAGCTGGGACTGAAGACGGGAGCTCACTCCGTCACACAGCACTTGGGTCTCGAACTGCTGACCTGCCGACCTTCCAGTCTGCAGTTCAGCGTCTTAACCACTAAGCCACCGCGGCCCTCCACTAAGCCACCACGGCCCTCCACTAAGCCACCGCGGCCCTACATCGATGCCCTAATAAGTACGCGCTGAACTGAAGGTCACGTCCATCTTCTTTCACCCACATTTCAGGCATTTTATAATTATAAGAAGAGCAGCACTCACCCTCAATTACCATATATCAACATGCCATACTCATGAGAGTGATGCTGCATATGCTTCCAGACTTAATTGTGCTATCAAGAAAGAATGCGAAAACAAATGGGCCATATGGTTTCTCACGGCCGCACACACTTTGTAGTGTTCCCAAGCCCCTCCCTTTATTCCAGCTTGTCATTTGAAGAGATAACATGGTGCTTTCAGCTCTGAGAGAGGTCTTCTTCTTTGGATCGGGATCACAGCATGTGCAAGGACCTATGACATCAATAGAAACTACCCAAATGGCTTTGCAATAGTAACTGTGGTTCAGCATGTGCACATCTATGTGGACAGCTTTTCTGATGGATGCTTGTTTTATCAGGGTTTTGCCCCTCTTCTTCTGCTGGTGTTAGATAACTGATCTGGATAGAAGAACTTTATCCCTTTGTCCAGTGAAAGAGTCTGGGGAGGGGGAGGATTTCAAAGGATTTTCTCACTGGGGAGGAGGGCAGGGGTTCCACTTACTTTTTAAGTGGAGGAGGTGGCTGATGGGGTCTCCTTTCTGTTTTTGTTTTAATTTACTCTAAAAATGTTCCATGCACTATTGCAGTGCTACAGGCCTCTTAGCATAGAAGCTTTCAGCTGGCAATGCTTCCTGAAATGTCCAGGAGACCACATGATGTTGCACAGGCTCCTGAACTTTCAGGAGCTGCTGTCAGGCTGAAAGCTGGGTGTTGGCTAGTCTGTCCATCCCTAAGTCTGCTCCTAATTGCTGATGTTGAATACATCTTTACCCTGAGGCAATGCTTATCTGTCTGTAGTTTGCATAATAAAGGTGTTTGGAACTAAGACTAGGTTGCTTGACTACAAAGGAAGCCAGGGGCTGGGTACTTGACCAAAGGGGAATGGGCATGGGTAGCTTAAAATTCTTACTGCCATTAACTAAGCCTTAGGAGAGGCATTTCAGCCTTTTAGAATGGGAAAAGAATTGTGCAAAAGCCAGGAAACCATCAAATGATTGTTGGTTGGGAGAAAAGGGGTGAGTCCAGGGGAAGGGTGTGTGGCCATTTGGGGAGCCCTGAAGGGCCAGACTGGGATCCGAGGTGGTCCAGCCTGACATTCAACACTCCTGGGGTATAGTATATGGTGCAAGTGTGCTCCTCTCCCACTCCCTTGTGGCTCACCATTCAGGAAAAAGCAACTCTACAAATCCACTGGTTCCTGCTTCTAGCCCCAGTAACTCCTGACATCTTCAAAAACTCTGGATATAAACCTGCACATTTGTGCAGCCTCTCTCTTGTTGCAGCAAACTATTGGAGACCGTACGTGGGAAGGAAAATCCATTTCTGACATGGTTCACTGCCCCCAGCCCTATCATTCAGTAAGTACAAACAACCAGAACGGCAAATGACACACATTCCTTCACCATTTTTTTTTATTTTGCACTCATTTTACACACCCTCCTCCCCACACAAAAAAAGGAAGTGCAGAGGGAGAGAGAAAATGCCACCTACAGAAATGTCCATTCAACACCGCAACAAAAATCGACACTATACATTTGTGTACGCACATTACATCTGGCAATATGCTGTGCTTATGCTGTAGCGCTGCTTGAAACAAGGCTGGCAATTAGAAACACACACTGAAAATAAATAAATAAGTCCCCAAACGCTTTGCGCAGCTGCTACTGTAGTGAAGTTGCCTAGCTCATTTATCCGGAGGAGGAGGTGTGCTCCGTTTGCAGACTGCTCCTAAATCGCCTTGATCGGACCCTGACTCTGGGGCGTTGAGGAGAAATGAGTCAAACCTTCATCTCCCTGGAGCCTTTCCCTCAAATGATGCTTAGCATCTTTATAGCACTGGACATAAGCAAGGGATTTTATTGACTCCTGTGCAACTGTGAAATATTCTCACCTCTTTGTGGATTCAGAACACACAGCCCTCTCTTCCCCCACCTCCTCCCCATTTTGCAGAAGCTCTGTTGATTCCCACCATGGCAAGTGTTTACATTTCCCACTGGCACAGCGATTAATAATGTCTCAAAGGTTTGCCCAAAGGCCTTGCTGGGAGATTCCAAGTCTGTTTACATTAGTTCACCAGCAAGCTGCATTTTCTGCTGCTGCTTCACCGTAACCTCCTGCGCACCTAAGGAATGTATGCGTTTTCCCACTGGCTATTTCCACCTCCCTGCCCTTGTGTGTTAACAGTTCACTCAGATTTTATTTCAGCTTCTGCTGTTTTTCTATTCTTTAGTTTCTTGGGATTTTTTTAAAAGGATGCTGGTAATGCTGACAGTCATCTAAACCAGAGGGGGCTGAACCTAGGGACGCTGGAGGAATTCGAGACAGACTAAAGTGAGTTAGAATTTCTAAGAATCCGACCTGTGAAGTGACCCCCTCAGGCTGCGCAGAGTCTGTGGACTTTGGGGTGGTTTTTTTTTAAAAAAACAACCTTTCCTGAAGTGTACGCATATTTATTTGTAGGAAAATACTAGAGCTGTGCGCAAATGGCCTCTTGAAATTCTCCACCTTACTTGTGGGCAGAGAAACTGGGGAGACAATTTCGCTGAATTTCTCCAGGGGGAGGAAAAATTCTCTGCAGTTTCTCCCAGGTAGGGCTTCCCATTGGCAGTTTGGTAGCACAGCTTCTTTCTTTTTCGTTAGGGTTTGGGGGGTTTTCACACTGCAGCAGCATCAACTGTGTTGGCAGGCTGGCCCCCAGTTTGCATCCATCACAATGCAGGTGTGAGGGAGGAGCAGTGTTGTGTCAGGGTCCAGGGATGTTTGTGCTCTGCCACAATCTGTCCTCCAATTTCTAGAAAGTTTTCTCATCAAAGGGGCTTCCATTGTTCTGCCTCATTCAGGATCTTTTATATTGCATTTTGTGGTGTTTTTGAGCTTACCTAATCACAGCTAGCCTCCCAGGCTGCCTGCACATCCTGATCTGAAAAAGCCCCATGGGAGGAATTACCTCAAGCCCTTAAACTGGGCTTCAGTTGAAGAGTAGGAAGCCGAGGAAGCTACAGGATGCCAGAGAGATGATTGTACAATGAAAAACAGGACAGCTGTGCTCCCTCCTCAGCCACCTCCTAAGCAAGGTAAGCCCAAGAAACCCAATCCCAACCCTTGAGAATTTCTCCCAAACTTCTTCACCATTGCATTTCTTTTCGAAAGCAATGTCTCTTGTATCAAATTGAATGAGAAGGGTCAAAAAAGACATGGGAGAAATTTTCAGCACACTAGAAAATCTGCATGTTTCTGCTGAGGAAAAGTGGAATGGAATGGGGGACGATACGTTAAATGTTACGTGCTGAGGTAAATTATGTAAATTGTTATGAAACCGGCTATGTGATTATTTGCGTATTTTTCCTCACGACAAAATTTTTTGCATCCGTCTGTGTGGGGACGATGGAACAAAAGGCACCTGACCATCTGCGAAATGCAGACGGAGTGGATTTCACACAGTCCATACATCCTTCGTTGAACCTCCTTCAGTCCTAGGGCTGAACTCCTTTTTGAAGCAGCTCTTGGGGGCTGCATTCCGATTAGGGATGTCAAAGAATTCCGCCACGGATTCCAATGAGGCTGGATTCTTTAGAATCTGACCCCCCGGAATCCATGGCGGAACAGCCTCCTGCCCCTCGCCCCCCCGCGGAATGCCCCCGGGATGGAACTTATCTGGGGTGGCTCCGGCAGCGGCGGCGACTCTGGCTGGTCTCCCAGTCAGCCGCGGCCGGGCTGCTGCAGCCGCCATTTGTGTCCTTGCAAGCAGCCGTGATAGGCTACATAAGTATTTACGTAGCCTATCACGGCAAAGAGCAGGGACGCAAATGGTGGCTGCTACGCCATTTGTGCCCCTGCTCTTTGTCGTGATAGGCTACGTAAATACTTACGTAGCCTATCACGGCTGCTTGCAAGGATGCAAATGGCGGCCACTACGACGGCCACCATTTGCAGCCGCAGCAGCCTGGCCCTGGCCAGCGGCTCTGCGGAGCTGGCCAGGGAGGATTCTGGGGGGAGGGATGGAGCGCCTCCCCCCCACCACAGATGCCCCGGGGTGGAGCCAGGTAAGGGATTCGTACATCCCTAATTCTGATGGTGGGCATGGCTGAAGGAAAAGGGGCGGCCCCCCCAACAACTACATATTTCAGCTGAAAGTTCTTCCTGCCAGTAATGAAGCCTGAGGAGAAGCATTTTGGCCTTTTAGAATGGGAGAGAAACCTGAACAAATGCTGGGAAACCACCAAACGATTGGTGGTTGGGGAAAGGGGTTGGAGCCAGGGTAAGGGGGCATATGGCCTTCTGACAAACCCCAGAGGGCTGGATTGAAACTCCACGCGGGCTGGGCTTGGCCTCTGGGCCTGAGGTTCTGTCCCCCTGATCTAAACGTCGAATGAGGGAAGCCTTGAGAGCGCCTTAGGAGGAGTGAGGCAGTCACCTCACATGGCGAACGCTCAGCATGGCGGGAGGGGCAGTGGTGGCAGCCCCTTGGCCATTCCCTTCTGTAGGAGGACAGAGCTGTGTATTCCAGGCAGCCTTCCTTATACCCCCTGCGCTAACCTGCTGCCCTCTGGTGAGCTGGAAGATGCTGTCCCATCGCTAGTGTTCAACTACCAGCCCTGTCAGCTTCCATAGGGGAAATGGAGGGTGTATGTGTCAGAGCCGGCCCAAGACATTTTGCTGCCTGAGGTGAAGAACAAGATGGCGCCCATTCCCATTCCATGTACAAACGCTGACTGGACTGAAGTAAGAGCTGAGTTTTTCAGTACTAGGAACTGGGCAACGTCCCCCATGCATCTGAGGCGGCTGCCGTGCACCCCCTAAGCTAGCCTCCACCGCATCTGAGGCTAGCTTAGGGGGCGCAGGGCAGGGCACGTGGCACACAGCTCTCTCCTCCAACACCTTGCTGCCACCTTCCAGCATCTGCCACCTGAAGCAACTGCCTCGCTTTGCCTAATGGTAGGGCCAGCTCCAGATGGGCTGTTGTCTTGTCCTTCACCTGAGGCAGCAAAATATCTTGGGGGCCCTACATGGGGCTGAGGGCATTGTGTGGCAGACAACACTGGAGTCTGGATAAGAAGAAATGAGACCTGCTACTTTATATCTCTACCCATTGCTCTCACTCCCAGAACTTTTCTACACAAGGCATTTATTGTGTGCTCATCATTCTCTACTCACAGTTGCTTACAGGTTCTTTAGACGACATCATGACCCTTCAGTTTTGCTTCTGTTTTCCAGCAGCACTTTCCGCAAGTTCTTTTTTAGAGCAGGGAAAATGCGGTATTATTTGTGAAAGCAGAAGGAAACACCTTTTTCATTTGTATAATTGTGCTGTTCTGCTGTACTACAGTGCCATCTAGAGGTTATATAGCAGAAAAGGAGGAAAGAAAATGCTTTTTATGTAGTGCTCAGATCTCAATTCTGTGACAAAAACAAAAGTATGTACAGAGGATTAACAGCACCATGGAGAAAGCCACTCAATTTCTACCCTCTTCTCTGCTGCTCCCTGCCGCCTTCAAAACTACTGATGGGGGGGAGGGGGAGGAAAGAGGGATCCTGAAGTTCATTTAGGGCACAGTCCTGTGCATGTTTAGACAGAGAAAAGGCCTACAACTTCCAGCATTCCCCAGCCAGCATGGGAATGCTGGGAGTTGTAGGCCTTTTCTCTGTCTCTAAACATGCATAGGATTGTGCCCTTAATCAGAAACTTGGTTTCATGTTAACATTTTCTGTGGTCCAGGTGCCAAATCATGTTCCAGGGCCCATACTTCCCTGGGATTTCACAGATTTGGCCAGATACCTTTGCTATCTTGCTGAACCAATGCCACTTACAAGGTATTGCAGATTTGCACACAGTACATTCAGCGGCACAATTGGGGAGTTTTAGATCACGGAATTCATAGCCATATGAGAGCCCTGCTGAGTCCGGGGCCCTCCTGCTCATTCTGCTGAGTGCGGCTCTGGACCCTTGCCCCAAAGTCCTGCCCTACCGCCACCACTGAGTGCATTTTACCAGTGGAGGCTGGTGGCTCTGATTTTGGTGGATCTGAGAATCCACTCTGGGTTTCAGTCAAATCGAACCAGAGCTCTAAAGGAGCTATTCAAGATGCTGAACCTATTTTGGGGATAGGGTTCAGAACCTTGGATAGCTCCTTGAGAGTTCCGGCTGAGTCTAACTGAAACCCAGAATGCATTTATAGCCCCACCAAAATTGGGACCATCAGCCTCCACTGCATTTTATATTGCTACAATATGGGAAAGTCATCAGAGACCTAGCAAGGGAGAGCTGCTGCCCCCTACTGGCCCTTCAGGGCACTGAAGTGTTACTGCCTCACTGTTTCCCTCTTCTTAAGGGAGGTTTTGAGCTAAGCACATGCTTATCATGAAGCAGGTCTTAGCTTCAGTTCACACCACATCTCCAGTAGCAAGGCTGGTGAAAACCCCTCCCTAAGAACTTGGAGAGCTGTTGAGAGTCAGAGTAGATGACTTTAGGCTAGATCAGGGGTGGGCAACTTGTGGCCCTCCAGACGTTTTCACCTACAACCCCCATCACCCTAGACAGCATAGCTGATGGTGAGGGATCATGGGAGTTGTAGGCCAAAACATCTGGAGGGCCCCAAGTTGCCCATCCACAGGCTAACGGTTTGACTCAGTATAAGGCAGCTTCGTATGATCCTCAGCGATGAACCTCATTCCCTCTAAGAGCGAACTCAGGTGGCCAAGTGCCGATCACTTTAAAAGCAAGAGCCCCCTGCCCCCAAGAAATAAGCTAGTGGGTTTTATTTTGCATACTAAAGAAACTCCCTGAGTATAGAGAACTAGATAAATTTGTAAATTAAAATTTAATGAGAAAAACAAACAAACAAATCCAAGATGGCTTAACAAACCCCTGTGAGCATCCAAGATGCATCAAAATGATGGAGGTTCAAGGTCCTAAGTACAAAGTATCTTTAAAGTGCAGTGTGTAGCTACATCACAGGTGCTGAACTATAATTGGGCAGGGGGCTGGATGACTCACCCGGCCCTCTGCAGGCTGGATAATAGGGGGGAGGGCCATGCCCTGTGACATCATCTGGTAACTGGTCTTATAGGCCCCTTCCAACCCTACTATTCTGTGATTCTATGATCATCTGGTTACATCATCTGCAGGTTGGATGATATCAGGGGGCAGGGCCATGCCCTGTGACATCATCTGGTCTCCACCCAAAGCACTCAGGTGGTGGCCTTCAGTGAAGGGGAAGGGGAGAGACCCTGTGGCCCAGATGGGCCAGCCTGGCAAGCCAAATTTGGTCTGTGGGCCAGAGGTCCCTCATGGCTTTTAAAAATCACTTACTTACAGGTGTGTGTGTGTGTGTGTGTGTGTGTGATGCCTCCCTCCCTTGGATGACTCCTCTGAGGATGAAGGGGAAAGGCAGGCTCCAGACCCAGGGAAAGAACTAGCACAGAAGTAACCTGAGCCCCTTTACCTCTTGTTATTCCCGGCTATGGCCTCTCTGGAGGATTCAGAGGGCAACATTCCACTGACCCCAGCAGAGCGAAGGTGGCTTCATGTAAAAGAACAACAGAGGCGAGGCTCTGCCTGTTTAAGACAAAGAGGCTCCCAGAACCAGAGGACTGATTGCCAGCAGCAGCTCTAGGATGCTGCAGATAAAAGCAGGAAGCAGGCAGGGGCAAAGCTGCTGGAGAACAATGTCATTTCCACACGCTGGATCTTGTCAGCCCCACCCTGCCCCCAAACCTCAGCCTTGCTCATGAATCCCTGTGTTTATACCTTGGACTGGAAATCCAAATTTTCTCTGCCATGTCATCTTGGCTTTGTTTGAACTGGTAAAGTTCCCAGCTCTGAGCTTCCTCCCCATTCCTAGCCTTGGACAGGCTTCTGACCCTGCTTATCAGTCAGTAAGTTATTGCCACTGTTGCCAGCTAGCTGCAGTCAGCCGGCAAGAACTGACAGTACGGGGCAATTTCTACTGAAAAGGCAGTAGATGCAAAGGGAGCATTAGTAGTTCTTCACTCCCCAACTGCATTCAACATGGAAAAGGCCCCAGCCCACATGACTAGGAAGCAAAAAAACAAACAAACCCATCTCCAGAACAGGGGTGTGGAACTTGTGGGGCTCCAGATGTTGTTGGACTACATCTCCTATAAACCCCAACAATCAGCCATGCTGGCTGGGGCTAGGGATGCTGCTGGAGAAATTTGAGATGGACTAAAATGAGCTTGGATTTCTAAGAATCCAGCCTGTGGAATCTGCTGTGGACCAACCTCTGCAGGCTACGCGGAGTCCGTGGACTTTCGGATGTTTCTTTTTACTTTCCAGAAATTTACAAAAAATTATTCGTAGGAAAATATGCACATTTCTGCTAAGGAAAAGGCGAATGGAATGGGGGACCATATGCTAAACGTTACGTGCTAAGGTAAATTATGAAAATTCTTACAAAACCTCTTATGTGATTATTTGTTTATTTTTCCACATGACGGAAAGAAGTTTGCATCTGTCTGTGAGCAGACAATGGAACAAAAGGTGCCTGACAATCCGTAAAACATAGATGGAGCGGATTTTATACAGTTCGTACATCCCTAGCTGGGGCTGATGCCAGATGAATCCAACAAAAACTAGAGGGCCACAGGTCCCCCCCCAACACACACACACTACAGAAGAACCCCCCCCCCCACACACACACATACACACACCTGCTATAGCTATAAAATGCTCAGGTTTGGGATTGGCAGCTACCCCTCAAACGTAATCCCTCAAATCCCTCTAGCGCTACATAGTACAGCAGAGGAAGGCTTCGGGGATGGGGGAGAAAATGTTGTCCTTCTCCCCTTCCCCCTCTCCATCCTGAAACCTGAAAAGCACTACAAAGCTCCTGTTCCAGCTTCCAGGTGCTCTGGAGCCCTGAAAAGGTGTGTGTGTGTGGGGGAGTGCCTTTCCTTTTAGGCCACCTCTGCCCCTGGGCTGGATGTGGCCCCAAAGGGCCCCCCATCTGGCCTGCAAGCTTCTTTTGCTGTTATCACTAATCACTGATCAGAGATAAGAGGGTATTTCAAGGCAACTAAATGTTAAATACCCTGCAAAGAGTAGAGTTGTTGCAAAGATCTTGAGCTGCACATTTCTCAGGCAGAAGACCTGTTGTCCAGAACTGAGGTGTGCGTTTTGTAGGCAAGAGACCTGTTTACTTGTAAGTCAGCATGCAGTGGCTTGGTATTTGAGATGCTATTTGAAAATGCTGCTGAGAGATTCACTCCTGCTTTCTTCTGAGTAGAAATGCAGAAGCCTTGTCCTGATGACTTCTGAGTAGGCTTAAAATCAGTAATAATCACCTTTGGCCCAGTCTGGGTCATATTCATGAAAATCCAAACTCATTTGGTTCCATTACGGATTTCTCCGACATCCCTAGTTCTCCATGTTCTCTCTTTTTTTAAATACATGTTCAAGCATTTGCACTCTATAGCACAGTGTTTCCCAAACTTCTGACAAACAGCTGACTCCCCCCGCCCCACCCTAAATAGGATGCTCTTTTCACTCTCATGCCTTGAAAAAAAAGGTCCCCTTTATCATGCAAAAGCCAAGACTTACCGGCCTCAGAGGCAGTCATGTGCTGGCCACTTCCTAAGAATCAGATGACTCAGCCCTGAGTCATTTGTTTAGCAAGAGTGAATTTTGGGTGAATTCACCTGGCTCATTTTCTCTTGTATCAAGTAACACCTAGTCATGATGGCTTCCACTCGGTCCACCTTAGTCCTGTTCAGACTCTGTGCCTGAACTGAACCAGGAATAATCAATGGATAAGCAGGGTATAGAGCGCCATCCTCTGACTCTCTATCCTGCCTGCGTCAAACAGGAAGGGCTGAGGAGGGCTTCTAGGCATGTTGGCTTGAATGTGAGTAGAAGTCCCTGTGCACTCAGGAGCCCTGATAAAGCAGAGTTCCTGATAATGCAGAGGCTTCTACTCAGGTTAAAGTGAATGCACACAGACATGGAAACCCCCTTCACACCTTCCCTCTCAGCGCAGGATAGGGACATTGGGATGGGGCTGGTACATGCGGCCCATACCCCGTATAAAAGCAAAAATGGGTTGCTTTTCCCCATTCAGGCATAATGCTTGAACAGGGCTCTAGTCTCTTGTACAACTGACCTGCAGATATGTGCTCATGCACAGACAGTCTAGGATTTAAAAAAAAGAATATATGCAAGAACTGTGTGCACCAGTGTGCAATTGACCTGTACAGTTTACATCCTCCTATGTATCAGTTATACCACCAATGTGCCTGAAGTGTGGCCGTTGTGACTATTGTGGGGGTAATACCATGCTGGTACCGGGTCCACGACATTCTTAATTTAAGAGGTACAGTGTTCATGTTCTAACTTCCTGCCCCACCAAAACTGGGGCAGCTTCTGCCCAGGAGAAAGGTTGTTATTGCAGATCCTTTAGTGCCTTTTCGTGAACCAGTTCGTCCTCGGCATCCTTTAAGGACATGTTTCTCTTGTGCGACTGTGACACACTGGAGGCGGAACCCTTTCGGAAAGTTGAAAGCCTCTTACGAAAGTTGTTTCCGGAAAAGAAATACAGAAGTGGATCGAAACAGCAGTTGAAAGCTGCGAGAGAAAGGGTTATCACCACGGATTTCTGCATACGGAGGAGTTCTTTGCAGGTAGTGTCCTTTCTCATTATAAAATGGATGTGGACACTGCGTTGGATGTGATAGGGAGTGAAACTCATCAGGAACACAATGGTCACAATGACGATCATCCAGATGGCCTTTCTATGGGATGTGCCTTTCTTCTTCAACGAGTTTTTCAACAAGGTCCTTATGATCATGGTGTAGCAGATGGCAATGGTGATAAAGGGCAAAATGAAGCCAACAAATAACGCAATGTAATGGAGGATCGCCACCCTTAACATCTCCTCAACTGGCGGAGGTTCAAAGCACTTAGTCTTGTTTGTTCTTTTGTCATGGTATGACCCTCTGAACAAAAATGGTGAGCTTGTGAGTGTCACAAAGATCCAAATAGCCATGCAGACCACTCTGGCTTTTTTCTCAGTTATGAAATGGATGTTCTGGATGGGGAAAACAATGGCGATGCAGCGGAAGAAGCTCATGGCTGTCATGAACAGGATGCTACAATACAAGTTGACGTACATGGCATAAGAACTGATCCGGCAGAGGAAGTCGCCCAAGAACCAGTTGCCTTTGTAAACGTAGTATACCACTCGCAGGGGCAGCGTGCACACAAAGAGCAAGTCTGAAAGAGCCAGGTTGAACATGTAGATCTGGAAAGCTGTCTTCTGTTGGTATGTCCTTATAAGGACACACAACACAAAGCCATTCCCTAGAAACCCCAATACACAGATGATAGAGTACATAGTTGAGTACACTTGATTTCGGAAGTCGTCAATACTGACGTTGCATGACAAGTTTCTGATCATATTTTCAACAGGAGCCATGGAATCAAACTCAAATCCTACATTGCAAAGAGTGCGAGAGGGGGCAGGGGGAAAGAGAGAGAAAAAATCAGATTAGATTTAAATCAATACTTTTCATTATTCAACTTTTGCTGTCATCATCATCATTTCTATGCTGCCCCGTAGCTGAAGCTCTTTACAAAGCGGTTTACAAAGATTAAAAACCATTAAAAAACACAGTATACGAAGTTTAAAAACCATTTACATAAAAACACACAGACAACACGCACACACTCAACATATATCTAAAAACAACTTCAAGCAATCAACCATAAAACAAATCCAAGTCCTGATGAAAACTCATCATATGCTTCTAAATGCCTGGGAAAAGAGAAAAGTCTTAACCTGGCAGCGAAAAGATAACAATGCTGGTGCCAGGCAGGCCTCATCTGAGAGAAAATTCCATAATTGGGGGGCCATGACTGAGAAGGCCATCTCCTTTGTTGCCACCCTCTGAGCCTCCCTTGGAGGAGGCACTCGGAGGAGGGCCTTAGATGCTGAACCTACTGTATGGGTAGATTCATGTTAGGCGCTCCTAGGTATTGCTGTCCTGACCTGTTTAAGGCTTTATAGGTCAAAACAAGCACCTTGAATGGGGCTTGGAAACATACAGGCAGCAAGTGCAAGTAGGCCAGAGTTGGTCTTATATGTTTGGACCTTCTTCTCCCTGTTTTTAATCTGGCCTCTGTGTTTTGCATGAGCTGCAGCTTCTGAACTGTCTTCAAGGGCAGTTCTATATAGGCAGCCTGAACTGAATCTACAGGACTCAGATTAGCTAGTACACCAACAATTAATAATAAGGTTTGAGAAATCAATGATCTGCTGAGCAAGCTGGTAGAAATCTCATCTTGGTGATCTCTGGGTATGAACACAAAATTTGAGGGAAACATAAAGAGCAAATTGCACTTCTAGTTTTGTGTTTTGGAGCTCAGACCCTGACTCTGCCTTGTACTTAGGTTCTTGGGCCTAGTTACTTTTCTTTTAGTCTCACCAGTTTGCCTGCTGGAAAATGAGTTTTTTGTGGCTGGCCATGTCCACCATGGCAGCCATTTTGTGAGAGCACCCATGACACTCTCTCAAAACTCCAAATATAGCTAATGACCAAAAAGGTTTGGGGACTCCTGTGCTAGATCTACACTAGTGCTTTTTATCGGTACTGAAGTGCACTGATAACTGCTGGGAACTGTATTCTATATTCCAGTTTTCCAGCATTATTTCCTGCTTTTTATTCTGTATTATCCATAAGGCCACAACAGATGTCACTGTGTGTGCTACGAGGTAGAAATGCGCAAGAGGGATATAGCATCACCATGATGGGATTGTATCGATATGACTCCATGTGTAGATCTGGCCCTGTTCTAGTTGAAGAATCAGACTAATCAACTATAGACATTTTGATTTTAAAGACACTACTGATTAATTGGGCAACTGATAAAAAAAAATACTTTTAATGTGTTTATTAAAAAAATTCTGCATCTTAAAAAAGGCTTTTGTTTCTATATGAGAGAGAAGGAGAAATGCCTCGACTAAGATGTGCTTATTGCCATATATCATCTACAGAGCTGGCATTGTGGTTTGGCATTTTGGGTCACCTGCTGAGGCTCATGTCACAGTGCTCTGCCCATCCCTATATCCTCCCGGTGCTGCTGATGCTATATATCAGAAGATTATAGATAGACAGACAGACAGACAGACAGATAGCAGGGAGACGAACAGGGAGAAAGAGCTGTAACCTTGCCTTGTCCACTCCCTCTGGGAGGTAGTGTGCATTAGGACCAGTGGGAGAGACATGGAAATGGGTAGTGGGTGCACTCAGTGAGGGCCCTCCCCCACTAGGGATGTTGGAGAAATCTGCAATGGTATCAAATGGGGTTGGATTTCTATGAATCCATCCTATGGGTTCCATGGTGGACCAGCTTTTCCCCAGTCGCACAGATTCTGAAGACTTTGTGGAAGTTTTTGAAGTCTTTTTAAGTCTCCGGAATATTAGGCAAATTTAGTTGTAGAAAAATACATAAAATATTTAAAAGAACACCAACAAAAAATGTGCCTGTCCATCATAGGCTAAAGCATGAAAATGCACATTTTGGGGGGGGGGATCTGCCCATTTTTGGAAGATTTGCACATTTTTGCAAGTGCAAATTTGCACAAATTCAGGAATGAGTGGACGATGGAACGAAAGGCACCTGACAATCTACAAAATGCAGAGAGAATGGATTTTACAAAATCTGTGCATCCTTAGCTCCTGCTGAGAGTATCTTGACAAAGCCCCCCTCCCCTGAAACTGACACTGATCATCTAAAACCAAAGCAAGTACATCCTTTCCTTCAGAAACATAGTTTCTTTCACATGCAAATGCATGCAGGTTTAAGTGACAGATTTATCAAGCCAATGAGTAAATGCGTACAATTGATGGACTCAGATTGATTTAATCAGGTGATAATCCTACCAAAAATGGGAGCTGAGCTGAATAAGGGATTTTCAAAGAGTGCACAGTGAAAGCTGTTTGGGGCCAGTGAGGAGTCCCAACCCTGGCTGCGGGACTTCAGTCAGGCTAGGAGGGAGATGGCAGCATGCTGACTGCTAGCTCCTAATCTGAGCTGCACACCTGCCAAGCGAACTGGCATGAGAATTTGGCAAGAAGGTTTTCTCAACTGAAGCTTGCGCATTCTGTCCTGTATTCTGTTCACCGAGCTGCTTATTTATTATTTCAATCAGCATGGTAGATAACAAGTCAACCAGAAGGGGGCAATCCTGGTTAAAGAGCAGAGTCCCCATCACAAACTAAAAAAAAACAAAAGCTTTATTTTTTATGGCTTTGAAGGCATATCTGGTTGGTGGCATCCTGCTTTCCTGAGGTGTGAAACCAAGAACATGGAAAGGGTGCTATAGAAAGGCCGGTGTTTGGTTTTGGCTTGTGTACTGGTTCGGGGGTGCGGGGTGGGGAGGCAGCGTTGAAGCCATGGGGACTGCATGGCTTTTGGCTGTAATCCTAAACTCATTGGGAGTGAAGCCCATTGAAATGAACAGGACTCACTTCTGAGCAAACAGGTTTAGGACTGGGAAGCCTGTTTGCTGTGTGTACCACTAGGGTAGAATTATAGCAAGGCCAGTGTCAAGGGTAGGCATGGTTGGGCACTTGCTGAGGGCCCTCACCCCAGCAGGGGTCCACTGACAAGAGCCCCCTCCTCACCATGGCAACCTGCTTCTTCACTTGCCTCTCGCTCTGGCCCAGACAACGGTGGTAGTAGTGAGGAGGAGGGGCAGGAGATGCCACTCCCTGCTTACTCCCCGGCTCTCTTCCTGTCAAGCAAGGAAGTGGCAACAGTGATGAGAAAGAGGACGAGGAGCAATAGCAGGCAGCTGGTGACAATAGCGGTGGGAAGGCAGGCTCCCCGAGGGAGGGGCCCCACTGAAGATGTCTCGCCCAAGAGCTCTCGGAAACCTGGAGCCAGCATTGCATAAAAGGAGGAGTGCCCTACACATCTGGAACGTGATGGTCGGAAGAGCTGAAATATTCAGAATGGTCATAGCATGCTCTGGAGCAGAGCACATGTTTTTGCATTCTGAAGATCCCAGTCCCAGTCCCCCTGGCGTCTCCAGCCAGGATTGGGAAGAATCCTGCCCCAAACCCAGGAGAACTTCTGCCAGGCAGTGTAAAGTAGGGGGTGAGCCAGATTTCAGGCTCAGAGGAACTATTTTGTTTTTTCTGGGATGCTGAGCAATCCCAGACAGTCAGAGCCAGATAGAAAATGGCGGCAGGGTAAATGATTTACTACAGGTTGTTCACCTTCTTTCGTTTTGAGGGACAGATCAAGGGACAGATCAAGGGACAGATCGAGGGACACATTTCAGAGTGTCAGGTGAGGCTGAAGGCAAAAGAAAGGCTAAAGGCAACAGGGCGGGGTCAAAATCCCTCAGATATCAGCATATTTTAGCTTAAATCTTTTTGTGCTGGTAACGAGGGCTTATTAAAAGACGCTTGCTCCTTGGGAGGAAAGCTATGGCAAACCTAGACAGCATAGTAAGAAGCAGAGACATCACCTTGCCGACAAAGGTCTGTCTAATCAAAGCTATGGTTTTCCCAGTAGTAACGTATGGCTGTGAGAGCTGGACTATAAGGAAGGCTGAGCGCCGAAGAATCGATGCTTTCGAACTGTGGTGCTGGAGAAGACTCTTACGAGTCCCCTGGACTGCAAGGAGGTCAAATCAGTCCATCCTAAAGGAAATCAACCCTGAGTGCTCATTGGAAGGACAGATACTGAAGCTGAAGCTCAAATATTTTGGCCACCTAATGCGAAGAGAAAACTCCCTGGAAAAGACCCTGATGCTGGGAAAGACTGAAGGCAAAAGGAGAAGGGGATGGCAGAGGATGAGATGGCTAGATAGCATCACTGATGCAATGAATATGGACTTGAGCACGCTCTGGGAGAGAGCGCAGGACAGGAAGGCCTGGTGTGCTATGGTCCATGGGGTCACGAAGAGTCAGACACGACTGAATGACTGAACAACAACAACAACAACGAGGGCTTAGGAGAGGCATCCCAACCTTTTAGAGAAGGGAAAGAGCAGCACAAAAGCCATGAAACCATCAAACTGATTGGTGGTTGAGGAAAAAGAGGTGGGGCCGGGAGTGGAGGCTGTTGGCTCTGATGTTAGTGGGGTGGTAAATCCACTCCAGATTTCAGTAAGAACCAGTCAGAACTCCGAAGGAGCTATCCAAGGTGCGGAGCATGGATTGTAGGGCTGTGCACAGACCCCCTCAATCTGACTCAGAAGCTGCTTCGGGGCTTCCGAGGCAGGCCCGATTTGGCTTGGGCTGATTCGCCCCCCTGACCCACCTTGGCTTATGAAGCTGAAGTGGGATTTGGACATCTGAATGCTGCTTCGGCCCCCCAACATTCCGCCCAGCCCCCAGCTCCTTACCTAGGTCCTTGTTCTGTGGGGAGCCCCCCGCCGCTGCCAGGGAGACACTGCTGGCACCCCCGGGGGAGCTGCCAGGAAAGGCGCTGCTGGGGAAACCACAGCCCGCCGCAGCCCATCAACTGCCTGTTCTGCCCTTATTGCAAGGAGGAAAGAACGGGGTGATTAGCAGGAGGCACCAGCCTCCTGTCAAGCCTGCATGGCCTCCTTCCTTGCATGGAAGGAGCCCACGTAGATTTAACAGGCAGGAGGGCAGGAGTCACCCTCCAACTGCGCTCTCTCCCTTCCTTGCAAGGAGGGGAGGGAGTCCAGTTGGAGGATGACCCCTGCCTCCTCTTAAGCCTTCTCAAGTCCCTTGCTTATGAGGAGCCCATGATGGCTTGAGTGAGGCCAGCAGCGTCAGCTGGCAATGAGGGCAGGCTGCTGCCATTGCTGCCGGGGGAGCTACTGCCAGCTCCTAGGCCCTCTGGATGTGCGCTGGCAGCTGTCTTTTTCTGGGGAATTGGGGGAGCCATTTTTAAAATAGCGGTGTCCTGTATTTCTGGAAATACAGGGAGTCTCCATTTTAAAAATGGCTCCCCCCATTCCCTGGAACAAGATGGCTGCCAGCGCATGTCCAGAGGACCAGGGAAGGAGCTGGGGGCTGGGTGGCAGCAGCGGCATTGCAGCTGGGCCTCTGGATCCCTCCGAAGCACACCAGAACGCTTCGGAGTGACCCGATCTGCTTCGGGCTGCTTCGGGCCCCATCTGCCTCAACTCGGAGGTGACCTGAAGCAGCCCGAGAACCCCGCTTTGACTCGGAGTTCGGGCTTTGGGCCAAAGTGGTGCACAGCCCTAATGGATAGCTTGGATAGTTCTTTTAGCATTCTGACTGGTTCTGGCTAAAACCCAGAGCGGATTCACCACCCCACTGACATTGGAGCCACCAGCCTCCACTGGGGTGCAGGGGAAAGGGGTGTAGACATCTGGGGAACTCCAGAGGGCTGGATTGGGACCCCAGGCAGGCTGGATTGGGCCCCCTAGGCCTGATGTTGAACCCTCTTGACCTACTGCAACTCAGTATGCATATATGGCATATACATAAATCTGCATGTGAGTTACCGGAGACCAGGGATTCTAACACAAGGCTCTGAAACAGAGCAGAACAAAGAGTTGGTGAAAAGCAGCCAAGTAGTACTCCTATTTTACAGGTGAGAAAGATGGAGGCTGAGAAATCAGCAATTAGCACAAGGCCAGCCATGCTAGAGATTTGTTTTCTTACCATTTCACTTGCTCTTGTTTAAAGCATTGGAAGTCAAAAACCCTTGGAGATCTACCAGTAGATCCTCATCTACCTTCTGCCTGCCCTACCGAGTTAGATGGACCGTGGTCTGACTCAGCTTAAGGCAACTTCTTAGCTTCCTAAACCTGGTCGTTCGTATTAGAGCTATCTGGGGTGTAGCCTTTTGCATGCTTTTCATGACGACTTCCTGCACTGTTTTAAAGAAATCAGATAAAGAATTGCACATGCAGAAAACAAACCCAAACCACAAAGTGCCATTAGAAATAAGGGTGTATCTACTTGGGCAAGCCACAGAGTGTTTATTTCTAAACTGCTACACCACTTAGGAAAATGAAGAACATGAATATTGAACCTAAGTTTACTCAAAGGTTAAGTCCCACCAGGTTCAGTGGGATTTTCTCCAAGGTTAGTGTGCCTAAGATTGCAGGCTTTTGTGCATGGAGGCAGCTCATCTGTCTCTGTCTCTCATTCTCTCAATCTCTCTCTCTCTCCTGCTCTGCCCTGGCTGACTAGCTGACTGCTCATTGCTCTGAACCCCACAAATCTGGTTCTGAACAATGGGGAAGGGGATGACACCATCTAGAGTATGCTGCATTAATTCCAGACTGCTCACTCTAGGATGGTGCCTCACTCTTGGAGGCACCATCACCCACACTGCCACTTTAGCAAAATTTCAGAGGGCAGTATCCAACAGCGACATTCTGCAAACTCAAATAGTGTTAGCAGAGCTCCGCCGAGTCTTTCTGTTGTACAAGCAGTTGCCTGTTATGCTTGCCCAACTGGTTGTAGAAGCAGTTGCACAACCGGTTGCACAATGTACTGCACAACTGGTCTCACAACAGGTGCAAGTAGTTGCGTAACCAATGGCACAGTGCGTTGCACAACATGGCACACAAGAGTTATGAGAAAGCATTTGTGCAACCATGCTTGCATAAATGTAACTTTGGTTAAATTTTTCTCTTGTGAACAGTTCAGAAAATAAATACCACCAGCCAATGTCATTTGCACTAACGGAATGACACAGTTGCACACTGCCCAGAGTGTGCAGCCTTAAATTCGTCTCTAAAAAGTCTGTCAATTTCATTGGAGAATCCCAAGTGCTAGTGTTCTAAAGAGAAAGAGAGAGAGAGAGAGAGAGAGAGAGGAAGATGATTCTCCCCACATTGCAAAATCCCTCATTTGGATTAGTGCCTCCAATTGTGATTAACAACTTCTTGGAACATAAACAGAGTTTACTTTCTAAAAATGAGTCATTTCTAGAAGTTATATCCTATGGTTTGAAAGGACATTCACCTACTCCTAGAAGTCTGAATGATAGTTAGTAGACACTTCCTTGAAGGGTAGCCATGTATAGAAGAGGAAATTCATCACCAAAAAGGAGGACAAAAGTGGACACAATTTGCATACTATTTGCATATACCAATTTATACGTATATATGTGCATTTAAAAAGAATGACTATAATTTTACATAGAAATACAAAGCGTTGGATCCATAGCCATAGGTAAAGCAGAAGCTTTGAAATTAGAGGGCCTTTTCAGTGGTGGCATCTCGCCACCCCAGAGAGGACTGCCTGGCTCCTACACTGCGGTCTTTTCAGGACCAGGGGAAGACCTTTTGATTTTCTCAGGCTTTTTAGTCCTTCAGTTTTAAAAATTGTTAGTGCATTTTTAGATCTTGGTACGGCTACTGGCTTTTGTCTTGATTACTTCTTTGGTTTTATTCTGTTTCATGCTTAAGGTTTTTATATTGTGTTTTACACAATTGTTATTGTATTTTTTGACTTTATGTTTTGTTTTGTGAACTGTTCAGAGAACATTGGCTGTTGGGTGTACAGAAATATAACAAACTAACAATGTGTAGCCTTGATGCATGTTGACAATCTACAGCCTTGCTATTAATCTCCCTTCCATGACTGTTTGGCAACCTCGAAGTAAATGGAAACAAATGATGAAAAAGACTGCTTGTAGTGCTGGGTGGGGGAAGAATGAATCTTAGAATCATAGAATAGTAGGGTTGGAAGGGGCCTACATCGAGTCCAACCCCCAGTGATTCAGATTGGATCCACATTTCGCTGAGCTTAGGTTCCACTTGTCAATGAGACAAGTTAGTAGCAATTTAGCTGAAGCTCTATTGATTTCAATGGGAAGTATGGGCAACTAACCTGATGTGCATCCAACCTTTCCTCCTTAGACTTTGTATGTAAATTGATGCTCAAATTATAGGGGAAAGGAAGAGGAACTCTTAACAAAATGTATTACTTCTCAAATTATGTTGCCCCTTGTAGCATTCAGAACAGTATCAGAAGTGGACATCACACACTAAATTAAAGAATTAACTAACTAATTAATGAACCACTGACTTAAGTCCTATAGATTCCACTGGGACTACTTTAAGTAAGACTAAGTCTTGATTTAACCCAAAATATCTCACCATAATGGGGATGACTGTGACCAGCTGATCTATGTGCCTGCTCAGTCTGCTGTCCAAGTGCTAGCCGTTGATGAGCAACTTTAAACCCCCTATTTCTGTCCATTCTTATGGTTCAGAGAGCCTTTCTATGTGAGGCCTTTATTGGCCATACACAATTGCTCACTCATGGTAGTTTGCAGGTACTTTACATGATGTTGTCATCCTCCAGGATCAATCCTGTGCTTTGCAACCATTATTGTGTGTTTTTTTCCCTAACGAGGAAAATCTGCTATTATTTAGAAATGGCAGAATTGTGCAACTCTGCTATACCACAGTGCCATCTAGTGGTTGTATAATGAAACATATAGAAAGGCAGAGCGAGAAAAACCCTGGGAAAAAAACATGTGTAAAGGAGCCGATTTTAATCCCGCAAAGAATCTGGAAGCAGAAGCCTTGGTAAAGGTGTGGGATAAAAGCCTCATGTAGAAATGCCTTTGATCTTTAAACTGGACTTGGGCTGCTCAGCTCTTCAAATGCAAGACACCTTGAAATAGGGCACTGTTCTCTGACAGCCCTTCAAACAGAGGACTGTCCTCTCTAAAGCAGGACACATGGCCATCTTGCTCAGTGGACGCATTAGCTGGATGAAACTCTGTTCTTTACTAGTAACTTTCATACTGCAGAACTGAGTCCTGGGAGTGTAAACAAACCAAACCAAACAAAGCCCCAAAGAACCCAGGGTTTAACCCTGGCAAGTTCTGACCTGAAAGCCCCATTCCAGCATTAAAGTCCATCTTCACCCTTCTGCTGAGATTGCACAGCAGGGGTACTGGACTTCAGGCCCATTGGCCAAATCTGGCCCTCAGGATTCTGGGGCCACACACTCTTCTCCCAGCCCCAGCCCCTTTACCCCAACCACTGATGGTCTAGTGGTTTCCCCGCTTTTGCACAGTTTTCCTCTGTATTCTAAAATGAAATGCCCCTCCTAAGGCTTAGTTACTCGCAGTAAGAGCTTTACGCTAACATAGGTTGTTTTTTTGGGAGTTTGGGGTATTTTGGTCCTATTCCTTTGTCAGTTCTGAGCCCTCCTGGCGCATGTGCAGTCAGACAAAGAAGTCAATCTTCATGCAATTAGGCTTCATTATGCTAAGCAGTCAATCCATCTGCAATTGAGGTTACAAGACTTGGTCATCTTCTGACAACCCAATGTGAAGAACTGTGCGTAAGCTGACAGAACTTGAATAGCTTATCTAAAGACCCCTTTAGGGATGCACTAGATCAGGGGAGATAGTTATGGCAATTCTGACACTAGCCTACAGCACAGACACTGAAAGTCTTTCTCCGTCCTGTCCTGGGGGAGCAGGGTCTTCCTCTAGAGACCTCCTGTGATGGGCTAACCTGGTAGAAAGCCTTACTTCCCTACACTGCTCCTCCCTCTTGACTCTACGTCTGATCCGTGCATCTGCCACACTCACCTTCTCCCCCTCTGAGAGTTGCTGAGTTCCCACAGAAGGAGAAGTTATGGCAGGGCTTAGATCCAACAAATTAGCCTGTGTCTGGGAAGATTCTTCCCTGCCTCTGTCTCCTTGAACTCCTTGAGGCTTGGGTCCCCCCCCCCATCCTCTGACTCTGATTCCACTTCCCCAGTCTCTGCAGGGCCCAATCCTAACATATTTTTGTCCTTCCCACCTATGGTATGCAGCCCCTTAGAGCTGCTCTGAAATTGAATTTAGCCCTTCGGCTGAAAGAGGTTCAACACCCCTCTTGTACAGGGTTCTAAATCATGCAGGGACCCCATATGAGTATCATGGACTTCCCATTGCAAACCTTTGCCTTCCAATGCTTGGAGGGCAGTGGGGCTGTGTGACTGGGATGAGAAGGAGTGGGTGGGGCCAGTGAGTACTTCCTGCTCATCCCTCATGCAGTTCTAATCACGGAAGGGCTTTAAAACACACATCAGATTAAAATAAACCTTGGATGCCTTTGATTCAGGTTTGCCAAACTAGTTTTATGAGACGTGTTGCATAAGACTATAACACGTTTCCTGGTAGTAGCGGTAACATTTTTTCTTGTATTACTATTGCAGTCATTTCTGCTTGTTTAAATACTGTTCTTTTGTTACTGTTATTTGCAGTTCGGCTTTATGGTTACAATTTGATTTTAATCTATGTAAGCATCTCCGGTGCCTATTTGATGAAGGGTGACGTAGATTTTTCCCCTATAACTGAGGAACAACAAATAATGTTCATATTAGTAGTTAATCTTGTGATGCTTTGTGAGCTTGCTAAGATTCAGTCCTGCATTCTGGGTGTTTGTTTTTTTATACTCTGAAGCTATCACCTCTGAACATGGAGGTTCCTCTAACCATAATGACTAATAGACATTGACTGGACTCTCCTCCTCCATAAATTTGTCTGGCCATCACCACAGCTAATGGCAGCTAATTCTATAACTCAGTGATGGGTTGTATGAAGAAGTACTTTCTGTTCTTTCTTTTTTACAAGAACACCAGGACAAAGGCTTATCCAATGCCACATGCAGCCCCCCATGAGCGGCCTATCAGATGCCTATGGGACACCCAGGCAGCAGGAGATGGGGGCAACGGCCCCCTCCTGTCCATAATCTACTGCCCATCGATATCATAGGATAACTTTGAGTTCAAGTAGTAGTGGGGTGTGGAGGGACTTCTCCCCTTTTAAAAATCAATCAATATTAATATACATCACCTAGACATCTAGGATTAGGCGGATGTTCTTTCAGACCAAAGGATAATAAAAATGGAGAATAACTATAAAATTATAAAACTAAAATTAGAACAAAACCTTAGATCTGTTTCCCCAAAAAGCAACAACACCTTTATCAGTAATTTTTGTGAACTGCCCAGAGTGGTTTGACTCTTGGATGGTATAGAAATGAAGCGAATTAAATGAGGCATTTTCCACACAAGGCATTTATCGTATGCTAACCATTCCCTACGTATGGTTCTTTATGGGTTCTTAAGACACTGTGACTCTCCAGATTCACTTCGGTGTCTAATGAGCACTTTTGTTGAGTTTTTTTTAGAGCAGGGAAAATGTGGTATTTAATTGTAAAAGTGAAGGAAAACACTTTTTCACTTGTGTATTTGTGATATTCCACTATACCACAGTGCCACCTAGAGATTGTGTAGCAGAAAAGCAGGAAAGGAAATGCTCTTCATGTAGTGCTCAGATCTCAATTTTGCAATCAAACCGAACGTAGATACAGCAAATTAGCAGCCGATTAACAGCATCATGTAGAAAAGCTTGAAATCTCTATGGGCGGCAAAAGAGGCTTCTGATGATTAAATAATGTACCTGAGCTTCTGCAGAATGATTGAAAATGATCCAATCTTTTCTTTTTTAATCAGATGAGTAGGAAGGTAAAAAGGACAAAATAGGTGGGAAGAAAGGTGTTGGGCCAAATCAGACATGACATTAATGATGTGATTAATGGCGTGATTAACCCTTTCATGTGTGCTTTTTCTTTACTAAATATTAGTCGTAGGGTCTATTAAAACTAGAGCTGTGTGTAAATGGTCTCTTGAAATTCTCTATCTTACTTGTGGGCAGAGATATTTGAGAGACAATTTCATCGAATTTCTCCAGGGGGAGGAGAAATTCTCAACCGTTTCTTCCCAGTAGGGCTCCCCATTGGTAGAGCTTGTAGCACAACTTCTTTCTTTTTTTTGGTAAGGGGTTTTGGGTTGGGTTTTTTTTTGGTGCTGCAATGGCATCAACTTTCTTGGCAGGCTGGCCCCCAGTTTGCATCCACTGCAGTGCAGGTGGGGGCAGTGTTGTGTCCAGCTCCAGGAATGAGGTGGAGTTAGTGCTCTGCCAGAATCTGTCCTCCAATTTCCAGAAAGTTTTCTCCCCACATGAAAGGGGCTTCCATTGTTCTGCCTCATTCAGGATGTTTTACAACTTATGTTTATGTGGTTTTTGAGCTCACCTAATCACAGCTAGCCTCCCAGGCTGCCTGCACATCCTGAAAAATCTGAAAAAGCCCCATGGGAGGAATTACCGCATGGTGCCTTAAACTGGGCTTTAATTGAAGTGTAGGAAGCTGAGGAGACTACGGGCTACCAGAGAGATGATTGCACAATGAAAAACAGGACAGTTGTGCTCCCTCCTTGGCCACCTCCTAATCAAGGTAAGCCCAAGAAACGCAAACTCAGCCCATGAGAATTTCTCAGAAATATCTTCACCATTGGATTTCTTTTCAAAAGCAATTTCTCTTCTATCAAACTCAATGAGAATGGTCAAAAAATGTGGGAGAAATTTTCAGCAGAGCACAACATCTGGAAAACCCCTGGAGGCCCAGAATGGCCTCTGCGCCTGAGGTTCTCCACCTCTGTTGTAGAGAGTCTGAAAAAGGCTCTTAAGGGCAAGATTTAATTTTGGAATTCTTGAATTAAATTACTCATCTCAGATTTTAGCATGCAGCTATTGCAGAGCAGAACTGCAGCTTTGTTTGGGCAGTCCTGACCGAGACATCCTTCACAGGGCTATCTGGAATTCTGTTTGTCATGAAGTTTTATAAATAAATCCTTAAAAAAAAATAATTAATGGAGCATGTGGAACGCCGGCCCAAATAAACAAATACAATGCAATAAACCTCTAACAATATGTGCAGGTTCAATTTTAGTAGCGCTGTCAAAATAAAAGAAGGGAAGGTCAAAAAGGTCCCAGCTGTTTTGATGGGGAGTGTTGGGAAATGAAGGGATTGGTCAACAAGGGAAGCCTGGAGAATCAAACCAAACCAAACTGAGTTGCCAATTAAAGAGCCTATTAAATTCATGAATTATGTAAGTTCGGCGAGTTGCAAAAATTCTTGTTATCCGAAGTGTTTCTGTCCCCTTTGGAACACACACTCTAGTCAAAGGTTACTATGCCCTTCTGGAAATTGATACATAGTGGCTTCCATGTATTTATTTATTTATAGCATTTTTATCCAGCCCTTCATCCAACCCCCCCCCCCCCCGGAGAGGCTTACATAAATTAATAGTGAGACAATCTCTGACCTCGGGGTTACAGTCTAGAAGTCAAGACACAAAAGGAAAAGGGACTGGGAAGGAAGCGGGGTGGAAGCAGTCCTCGGGCAACAATATAGTCCTCTCCTGATTGCTAATGATTCTAAAGAGACTTGCCTGAGCCCAGCACTTTTTTCTTCACTTGTTTCAACAAAAGTATCATCCTGGGATAGGGGGTTTGGACAGGCAGGGGTTAATGGAGACAGAAGGACCGCTTGAAGATGGTCAGACTTGCTGGCCAAATCAACAGATCTTTCTTTTGTTCGGGAGATTGCTGGCTAAATGGCAAGTGCATCTTTTCTGAATGGCTAAGACAGGGGTATTATTTTCCCCACTCCTGCCCTCCAGAACTGTCCTGATGGCCACACCCTTTTACTCTGGCCCCACCCACTTTCCCTTGATGTCCAGTCACTGGGCAGTTTCCCAGCTTTTGTGCAGTTTCCCCTTCCATTCTAAAAGGTTGAAATGCCTCTCCTAAGGCTTGGTTACTGGTACAAAGAGCTTTATGCCAAAATATGCTGGGGTTCTGGCCCAGTTGCCTTTGTCCTCAGCCTTGCTCATCACTGGAATACAGTACCCAAGAGAGGCAGTGTGGTGTAGCGGTTAGAGTGTTGGATTTCGACTTAGGAGACCTGAGTTCGTGTCCCTCCTCTGCCATGAAGTTCACTGGGTGACTTTGTGCCCATCGCTGCCTCTCAGCCTGACCTACCTCACCGGGTTGTTGACTTCTCCCCCTGACCCCCCCCCCGATGTGCCATGCATGCACCCATTGTTTACATAAATGTTGTGCTGTAGTGTGGGTTGGGGTGTTCTCTGAACCTGGTGCATGGGGTGGCGGGGGTAGCTTTATACCCACCCTGCAATCCCTGCTGCAAGTTGTGGGTTGTAGGGTGTCTGTGAAACCACATCTGCTGCTCCGCGCCATGCGCCATGTTCGGATGACAAGAAACCTGTGCTGTAGCATGGCTAACTATGTAAACAATAATCTCTCTCTCCCCCCGCCCCCATGATCATCCAAACCCAGACTCGGAGAAAGAGGTAGAGAGCCATGGAAGCATTCGGTGGTGCTGATTATCACTTTCTGAAGTGGGGCCTGTGGATTGTGCTTGTGGAGGGTTTAAGTGGTTTGCCTCCACCTATGCAAATCATGTAAATGTATAAATATACTCAATTAGTATAAAATGGATTGCCTGTATACTTGGACCCAATCCCATGAATTTGTCTAATCCTCTTTTAAAGTTGTCCAAGTTAGCCATGGCTACATCTTCTGGCAGAGAATTGCATAACTTAACTATGTGTTGTGTGAAGAAGTATTTTTATTTGTGCTGATTCTCCTACCACTCAGCTGTATTGGATGATCCCCAGTTCTAGTATTATGACAGGGGTGAGGAAGTCTCCCTATCCATTTTTCCCACACCATACGTAATTGTATACATTTAGTCATGATTGATTTAAGTCCCATGGATTTAAGAGCATCTCCTCTAAGTATGTTTACATCTGGATCCAACCCTATATTAATAACATCATTATTAATATCATTTTCAAGGGTCCTTCTCCAGAAGCCCCTGCCAAAGGAAGTGAGGTGGGTGGCTACCAGGAAGAGGTCCTTTTCTACTGTGGCACCCCAGCTGTGGAATGAGCTCCCTAGAGAGGTTTGCCTGGTGCCTATGTTGTACTCCTTTCGGTGCCAGGTGAACCTCTTTTTATTTTCCTCAGCATTTTAGCTCCCTAGTCTTTTAGCTCTGCTGTTTTAAATCTGTATTTTAAATCTTTGCATTGCTGCTAGCTTTTATTCTGGTTGTACTTTTATATTGCAGTTTTAAGCTTTCATATTTTATATTGTTTTATGCTGTACTTTGTGGTTTTAATTTGCTGTGAATCATCCAGAGAGCTTTGGTTATTGGGCGATATAGAAATCAAATAAATAAATAAAATGTATCATTGAAGAATGATGATGTTCTGCCCATCAGTTACTGGAAAGTCACAATCCTGTCCCTGGCTTTTGTGGCAAATGCACAAATCTTCTTTTCGTTTTCCTCCGGGAATTTTGTAAAGATTGTTCGCTGCTTTGAGAATGTTTTGTAACAACAGCATAAATGATGACATCACCAGAGTGATAGTCTTTGGACATGAGAACTGTGCAGGATACATGGTGAGCAAGCCAAAGTAAAATCGTACAAGTCAAAACCTCATGATTCTTGGGGATGCTCTTTTATGGACCAGGCAACTGGGGGTGGTGGTGGTGGGGGTGGGAATCCTTTTGGATTTCCATTCAGATGAGAGTGAAACTAGCAGTATTGGGTGTATTGAAAATGTGTACAGGTTGGGAGCTTGGGGTAAACTTACAAGAGAGCCATGAAATCTTCTCCTCCTTCAGTTGTCACCACTAGCAGCCATTCCAGCAGGCTGTACAGAAGGAGACAAGAGGCTAAGCAGTGCTGTTTCAGCAGCCCATCTGCAAGAACAATCCCCTCTCCCCGCCTTCCCTCCCCATCTCCTTTTCCTTTTGTGATGTGTCTATTCAGTTTGCAAGCCTGCAACAGGGACTGTGCTGTTTTACTGACTGCATGTAAACTGCTCCAGGAGTCTTTTTGGCTAAGCAGGAGAAAAATGCTTTAATGGATAAGAGTACGCACCATTCAACATAAAGGGACTTACTTGTCTGTAAATATACATAGAATTCCATTGTCGGCCTTATGGGCTAATAATAAAACAAAGCTCAGGTAGTCAGTGATAACATTCTGTCGAATAGAATAGGGCTGGCCCAAGTCATTTTGCTGCCTGAGATGAAGGGTAAGATGGCACCTCCCATTCCATGTACAGAAGCCAGCTGGACTGGTAGTTGATCCTTACTACAACATTGGTAATGGGGCAGTGTCCTTCACCACACCTGAGGGCAGGAGGCTAGTTTAGGGGGCACAGGGAAAGCTGAATGGCTCACACAATATCTCTGTCCTCCAGCAGAAGGGGATGGCTGGGAAGGCATAGGGGGAACGGCCAAAGGGGTTGGGCCACTGCTTCCCCCACCATCTGCCAACTTGGGCATCTGCTCCACTTTCCCTAATGGTAGGGCTGACCCTCACCCAGAGCATTATTCAGCCTGTCGATCCAGTTTTGAGTTGAGAACAGCTCTCAGATGGCTGAGATTTCAGCAAATGCATTCCACCGTGTCAGTATGGGGATATCTTAATGTGCCATTTAACAGAAGATACCACACCTGCGGTGAAAAAGCCACAACATATATGCTGCGTTATCTGTTCTATGGTTCCATTACAACTAGGGATGTCAGAGCCACGGATCTCGGTGAGGCCGAATGCCAGTGCATTCAGCCCCCCAAAATCTGTGGCGGAATGAAGCCCCCCCACCCCCCACCCCACAAAATGGGCCCGGAACGGAGCACCTACCTGCTGCCGTCCATGCTGACTTGCGAATGGCAGCTGCGTCTGCGGCTGCCATTTGCTTCTTCCATATAGACGTGATAGGCTACATAAATACTTACGTAGCCTATCACAGCTAATGCAGGGATGCCATTTGCGTCCCTGAGTTTTGCTGTGATGGGCTACGTAAATACTTACGTAGCCTATCACAGCAAAACTAAGGGAACGCAAATGGCAGCGGCTATGGTGGCTGCCATTTGCATTCCCTTTTTTTTGCCATTTTAGCCTACGTAAATATTTATGTAGGTTATTACAGCAAAAAAAAAAGGGGAACGCAAATGGCGTAGTGGCGCCATTTGTGTTCCTTTTTTTTTTTTTTTGCCGTAATAGGCTACGTAAATATTTACATAGGCTAAAATGGCAAAAGAAAAGGGGAACGCAAATGGCGGCCACCGTAGCCGCAGCCATTTGCGTTCGCTGTTTTTTTTTTTTGCCGTGATAGTCTACGTAAATATTTACGTAGCCTATCACGGCAAAAAAAAGGGAACGCAAATGTCATGAACCTCCAGGGCATCTCCTGCACTAAATGACCTTTATTCCGTTTTTAAACAGATCGTAGATAATAAGCTATCAAATTACCCCGCTTGTGTTCTGCTTGAGTTCCCTCCGTGAAAAAGAGAAAGCTGCGAGAAGAGGAGCTCAATCAATGGGACATATGGAAGACTCAGATAAGGGGGAGAAGGAGGGGGAAAGGGGAGGGGGGAAAGGAAGCACGTGTCAAGGGAGTCCGTTGTGATCCTACATTTAAAAAGGAAGCAGAAAGAGGGATTTTAGGCTGGTGTAGAGATGCTCATAGATTCTGTGTTATCTGTTCTATGGTTCCATTTATTAGACCATCAATGCTAGACTGATATTCTCGGTTAAACAAGCGTGGCCATGAGAAGTGGAATTTCTACAGGCATAAAGAGATCATCTGAACCATGGCTACATTTGCTTTGGCTCTTGCAGAGGCCAACAGAAATATTTTGACGTACAGTAAAAGTGGTTGATGGTAAGTCAGATATATGACATGTTCTTAGTTGGTGCCTCTAAATTTCCGCTGGTGCACTTCATTTTGTTTTACCAAGCTGTGTGTTTTTTTTTTAAAAACATAATTGCAATCTTTCATTTTGTAATTATAGTCTTCTCGCTGTGGCCTATTGCTGAAACAAATAAATTGAGCCAAATCTTACAACAACATCAAAATCTGACTATATCAGTCTTTCTCAAATGGGTGCCCCCCCCAGATGTTTTGAACTTCAACTCCCATCAGCCCCAGCCAGCATGGCCAATGGTCAGGAATGCTGGGTATCATAGTCCAACACATCTGGAGGGCACCAGGTTGGTTTAACTATATTTATTTATTTAATTTCATTTCTATACCACCCAATAGCCGAAGCTCTCTGGATGGTTCACAAAAAATTAAAACCAAACAACACACAATAAAACAATTTAAAATATATAGAACATTAAAACCACAATATAACAATACAACCACAATAAAACCTAGCAGCAGTGCAGGAGTTTAAAATACAGATTTAAAACGGCAAAGCTAAAAATTTAGAAAGCTAAAATGCTAAAATGCCTGGGAAAATAAAAAGGTCTTCACCTGGCGCCGAAAGGAATACAATGTAGGCGCCAGGCGAACCTCACTAGGGAGCTCATTCCAGAGCCGGGGTGCCACAACAGAAAAAGCCCTCCTCCTAGTAGCCACCCGCCTCACTTCCTTTGGCAGGGGCTCACGGAGAAGGGCCACTTAAGATGATCTTAAGGTCCGGGCAGGCACATATGGGAGGAGGCGATCCTTCAGGTAACCTGGCCCCAAGCCGTTAAGGGCTTTGAATATTAACACCAGCGCTTTGAATCGGGCCCGGAAATGGACTGGCAGCCAGTGCAGCTGGAAAAGTACTGGCTATATGTACAAATCTATTTACTTTTCCACATGCTGAGATGGAAGCATCTATATCTGACCTCCTAGAAGCCTTGTGCTGATTGATCATTGATTGTGGAATAAAAGAGGAATAGTCAGGCTCTCCCTTAAGGAGTGTTATATTTTTGAAGAAAGTAGAAAGGAATTGGGAACAATCATGCAGATCTGTGGTGGCCACATTTGGAAGGTTGGGTACCACCATCTCAAAAAGGATGTTTATAAGCTGGAAAAGGTGCAGAAAATGGCAGCCAAAATGTCCAAGAGGTTGGAGCTCCTCCCCAATGAGGAAAAGCTAATGCTTTTAGAACTATTTATTTATTTATTTATTTATTGTTTGTTTATTTATATTCTGACTTTCTACAAGGCAACTAGTTTAAAGAAGGGACATGAGAGAGAGAGAGAGAGAGAGAGACTAATTCATGCATGGTATGGATAAAGCATACAGAAAGAACCGAGGGAGCTGTCTCACACAAAAGCAGAACCATCTGACTGGTCCATCTAACTCAAGGTTATCTAGACTGACTGACTGTGGCTCTGCAGGTTTCAGACAGAGGTCTTTCCCAGCCCTATTTGGAATGGCCAGGGATTCAACCTGGGACCTTTTGCATGCAAAGCAGATGTTCTACCACTGAGGTATGGTCCATTCTCTCTGTCTCATAATACTAGAATGGGAACAGGGACAAGCTATGGCTCTGGGGCTGATGTGGCCCTTAAGCCTAATTAATTTCATTTCATTTATCACATTCCTATGCCACCCAATAGCCTCTCTGGACAGTTTATAAAGATTAAAACCTTAAAATGCAATATAGTAACGTAACAAAAATATAAACAGTTTTAACAATCAGAAATAAGAAACCCCAGGGCCCGCTAAAATTCCTATCATATGATGTCAAATGTCTGGAAGTAGAGGAAGGTCTTAACCTGGTGCCAAAAAGATAACAGTGTTGCTGCCAGGCAGACCTCACTGCAGAGAAAGCATGAATTCGGGGGCCACCACCAAGAAAGCCTTCTCCTTTGTTGCCATCCTCCAAACCTTCCTCGGAGGAGGCACTTGAAGAATGGTCTCAGATGATAATTGCAGTGTATGAGCAGGCTCATACTGGGAGTTCAAAAGCCATCTGTAAGCTTCCTGCAAACTCAGACCCCGGGCAAGAGTGCTCTTTTCATTCCCTAGCAGCCCTCTGGGTGGGAAGGAAGAGGAGTCGGGGAGAGAGAAAGAAGTGGCGGCAGAGAGAGAGAAAGAGAAAGAAGAGTGGGTGGCACAAAGAGGGAAAAGGGATGGTCTTGCCCACTTTTGGCTCTGGCCCGCCCCACCCATCTCTGACCTCTGACCACCAACTGCTGGCATGTGGTCCCTGACAGATTACCCCCAAGGGAATGTGGCTCTTGGCAGAACCCCCCGCTCCATTATAACTTCAAGCCCTCATTTTGGGCATCCCAAAGGCATCTGGTTGGCCATTGTGGGAGACAGGATGGTGATGAGACGGACCATTGGTCTGATCCAGCAGAGGTCTTCTTGTATTTATGTATTTAATTAATTAAATTAATTAATTAATTAATTAATTTTAATTAATTTAATTAATTTATGCCCCACCTTTCAACAGGTTCCTAGGGAACTTTACGAAAAGTTAACAATGACAATAACACACATTAGAACAAAAGCATTTTAAACACTACAGTATAAAAGAGCCGTCTGATATACTATGATGCTGGCTGGTTTGCACCACCTTTAGCAAGAGCAAGCAGCTCTCCCCTGCAGTTCACCTACATTTCAAAGAACTGAGATACTTATCATGGTGGTCGGGGGGAAGTGTTGCCAAGGGCAAAGTTATACACCAGCAAAGAGGGGCAAGATCCAGTCAGAGTTCAGCATAATTAACTCTCATTGATGAAGTGTGGCTCAATTGTACCAAAGAAGAAGAAGATACCTTTGTGGACAAATGTCTAGTCCTAAACTAAAAACACTAAATGGAAGTCACAGTCCTTTCATGCAAAAATCCACCATGGGTTATCCTTTCCTCCCATTTTTTCTTCATGTCAGCAGTGTAATATAGGGCAGGAGAAAGTCATTTTGTTGTTGCTCTTATCAAACAAATTGGGAGTCAGAAAACCTTGCTGATCAACTGCAGATCACCAGAGATCTACCAGTAGATGCCAATCTGCTTTCGACCCACACCTGTTGTAAACCACCCAGATTTTGTTTTATTTGAAGGGAACTATGTACATGTATTAAAATTACAAATAAATGCATTGCTGTTAATGTATTAATATTATAAATAATTACACAAATTGAACGTGGGGTGGTGATGGCCATCGTTTATGGCAACATGTTGATTGGCGCTTACAGGCTGTGCATACCACTCCGGTCAGTTTGATCAGACAGCTTCTTAAAATAACATTGTTATAGATCTCTCTCTCTCTCTCTCTCTCTCTCTCTCTCTCTCTCTCTCTCTCTCACACACTCACACACACACACACACACACACACACAGGTTCACATGAACTTGGAGGGGAAATAAGCCGCAGTGGCTTATTTCCCCTCCCAACATGTGCCAGTCCTGTGCCGGGGGATTAGCATAATTACCCCCAGCAGCATGGCTTGCTGTATTGTGCAACCCAGCCAGGGTGGCTTGTTGTAATGGGATGGGTTGCCTGGAAGGTTTCTCATGACATCACAAGCTGCACTGCCAAGGATAATGATGCTAATTCCCCTGGCATGCGATGGGCACACTTGGAGAGGAATATAAGTTATCATGGCTTATTTCCTTCTCTGTGATCATGTGAACTGGGCCAGTCTCTTTCTCTCTCTCTCTCTGCATAAAACTTTAAAAGTGAAAAAGATGATGTTACAAATCTGTCTGTCTGTCTGTCTGTCTGTCTGTCTGTCATATGTGACACAAGACTAACCCCCCAAACGTAGGACACAGTTTATTTATCCGATTTCCATTCTACCTTCCCTACAAGGAAATTATCCCATTTTAAAATCCATACTCAGTCTCCTGCCTGCAAAATGCACAGCTCAAAATCTTTGCAACAGCTTGATTCTTTGCAGGGTATTTAGAGGTTAATTGCCTTTAAATACCCTGTAATCTCCCATCAGTGATTGGAGATACCAGAAACTTGCCAGAATCCAGAGGGCTGCATCTGGCTTGTGAGGTGGAGGTTCCAGTTCTCTGTCATCCTGCATCCTGCATTGGTTAAGCTTTGAGATGGTGGCTTATCCAGTAAACTTCATGCTTTCTTAATTCTTTCATTGAAAAATAGCAGGTCTTTGGCTTTTCTGTATGTATTAGCAAACTTCAGAGGCTTAGCTGTGTTAGCCTATTGCAGCAAAAATAGAAAAGTGTCTTGTGACACCTTAAAGACTACAAATTTATAGCAGCTGTTCACAAAACGCTGAAGTCCTGGAATTGTGAGAGAACATCAGGAGAACACTTCAGCTTCCCAGGACACTGACCTTAAAGGAGCCATTGTGGAGCAAATGAACTTCAAAGAGAGATGACAGCGAGAGACTGCAGAGTGAGATCAACAGATTCAGTTCTATAGCTACAGGCTTGAATTGGGATAAAGGATTTTGATCACGCTACATGGGTCAATTGACTTAAGAACCTAAGAAGAGCCACTCTGGATCAGAACAAGGATCCATCTAGTCCAGTGTTCTGTTCATACAGTGGCCAACTAGCTGCCTGTGGGAATTGTAGGGTAGGATCCAATGGATCCCTTGCACTAGTGGTGCAGACTTGCTGCTGCTGGTGGCACGTGGGTGGCCAGCCCCCCCAGCAGCAGTGCGCATGCGCCCCCTCCCACTGGTGGCCACCATGTAGTGCTTCCAGCAGCAAGCACTGAAATGAGTGGAAATGCTCGCTTCTCAAAAGGGCGCCGCTTAGCCCTCCCAGAAGCTTCTGTGACTGGACTTTTGGGGGGTTGCCCCTGGAAACGTGACATTGCCACCACCAATGGTAGGGTCTGCATGCGCACTGGGAATCGGCTGACCTTGTTAGATCCTACCCCTAGCGCCAGGCTGTTTGCATTATCAGCAGCAGCTTTTTTGTGAACGGCTTCTGTTAATAATGTGATTGCCGCTGCTGCTACTTTCTGCATTTAATTTCTTTCTGAACTCACACTTGATAACCACCCCCATGCCATATGCACTGTATATATGCCTGAAACTCTCGATACCACTCCATTCATCTGATGAAGTGGGCTACAGTCCACAAAAGTCTACATGTGTAAGTCTTCGTGGTTTGTTATTCTCACACTTGTTACATCTCATACAAAGCTGCTAATAATAAAGAAGGCAGGGACCTAACAGAAGCAGATGAGATTTAGAAGAGGTGGAAAGAATACACAGAAGAACTATACAGGAAAGGTCTTAATGTCCCTGATAGCCATGATAGTGCAGTCAATGAACTTGAGCCAGACATGCTAGAGAGTGAAATCAAGTGGGCCTTAGGAAGCATTACTAACAACAAAGCTAGTGGAGATGACAGTATTCCAGCTGAGCAATTTAAAATCCTAAAAGATGATGCTGTTAAAGTGCTGCACTCAATATGCCAACAAATTTGGAACACTCAACAGTGGCCACAAGACTGGAAAAGGTCAGTTTACATTCCAATCCCAAAGAAGGGCAATGCCAAAGAGTGTACAATTGCGCTCATTTCACATGCCAGCAAGGTTATGCTCAAAATCCTACAAGCTAGGCTTCAGCAGTATGTGAACCGAGAACTACTGGAAGTACAAGCTGGGTTTCGAAGAGGCAGAGGAACTAGAGAGCAAATCGCCAACACTCGCTGGATCATGGAGAAAGCAAGATAATTCCAGAAAAACATCTATTTCTGCTTCATTGACTATGCTAATTCCTTTGATTGTGTGGATCACAACAAACTCTGGCAAATTCTGAAAGAGATGGGAGTACCAGACCACCTTACCTGTCTCCTGAGAAACCTGTACGAGAGTCAAGAAGCAACAGTAAGAACCGGACATGGAACAACCGATTGGTTCAAAATTGGGAAAGGAGTACGACAAGGCTGCATATTGTCGCCCTGCTTATTTAACTGATATGCAGAGTATATCATGAGAAACACCGGGTTGGATGAATCACAGGTCGGAATTAAGATTGCTGGGAGAATTATCAACAACCTCAGATACGCAGACGATTCCACCCTAATGGCAGAAAGCGAAGAGGATCTAAAGAGCCTCTTGTTGAGGGTGGAAGTGGAGAGTGCAAAAGCTGGTTTGAAACTCAACATTAACAAAACTAAGGTCATGGCATCTGGCCCCATCACTTCCTGGCATATAGAAGGGGAAGAAATGGAAGCAGTGACAGATTTTATTTTCTTGGGCTCCAAGATCACCGCAGACGGTGACTGTAGCCATGAAATTAAAAGATGCTTGCTCCTTGGGAGTAAAGCTATGGCCAACCTAGACAGCATAGTAAGAAGCAGAGACATGACCTTGCCGACAAAGGTTCATATAATCAAAGCTATGGTTTCCCCAGTAGCAACGTATGGCTGTGAGAGCTGGACTATAAGGAAGGCTGAGCGCCGAAGAATTGATGCTTTCGAACTGTGGTGCTGGAGAAGACTCTTACGAGTCCCCTGGTCTGCAAGGAGGTCAAATCAGTCCATCCTAAAGGAAATCAACCCTGAGTGCTCATTGGAAGGACAGATACTGAAGCTGAAGCTCAAATATTTTGGCCACCTAATGCGAAGAGAAAACTCCCTGGAAAAGACCCTGATGCTGGGAAAGATTGAAGGCAAAAGGTGAAGGAGACGGCAGAGGATGAGATGGCTAGATAGCATCACCAATGCAATGAATATGAACTTGAGCACACTCCGGGAGAGAGCGGAGGACAGGAAGGCCTGGCGTGCTATGGTCCATGGGATCACGAAGAGTCAGACGCGACTGAACGACTGAACAACAACAACAATGGCCTTTATATGCTATTATTATATATTATTTTATATGCTATTATTATTATTATTAGCAATATGCTATTGCACCATTACTAGATCCTGATGCAGTAGATACCAGTGCAACTGATGAAGAGAGACAAGAATATTATGTATTGCACTTCTCAGTCCTCAGTTGGTGGGCAGTTCTGGGACAGTGTTAGTGGGTTTGGTTTCCTTTGGAAGAGAGAACACCAGAAAGTTGTGGTGTCTTTGTCATGTTTGCCTTATACACAGATATGCAAGTGGAAGCCAAGGGACACTTCTGTGATGTGACAGATCCGCTAACCCAGGGGTTGGCAGAGGTTCCATCAGGATTCTCTAGTAGACCTCTGGGTGGTTTGCACTAGGTAGCAAGCATTTCCGACTCCTAATTGTCTAACAACAGTGACTTTAAAGCTTTCCTCCCAGAAATTAAGCTGTTGAAAAAGAAAAGTTGGGGGAGAACAGGGGTGGATTTGTGTGTAAAAGGATTTGCAAGCTTGTTTCTGGTACTGATCACACATCCTGGCGTGAGTAGGTGCTCAGAAGCACTGTTACTCATTTCATCTCTCACATCTGCCCACCTGAGCTACTGTTTTGCATCAGGCTTTGGTTGGTGACCTCAGGGTTCTAGAGAAAACCAAAATAGATGCCGCAAGCCTATTTCTTCCCACCCCTGCACTAGCCCTCATTAACTCCTCAGAGGAAAAGACAGACCCTATTCCCCAAGATTCTTTACTTCTAGCTAGCTTACAGCCCATTCTTTCCCTCAAACTGTTGTTTCTGATCTCTCCGGCCTTTCCCTGCAGGTGGAGGCAAATCAGTTTCTCTGAGCTCTGTGTTGTGTATTTCATCCCAAAAGACTCAGATGCCCAGTCCCAGGAGACTGTTCCTGAAACATTAGCATCAGCCGACCATCCTAGATTATTAACCCGCAATCCACTTAACAAAAGAGTGGCCACCAAGCAGCCGTAAAATACGTCTAATGAAGCTACTGAACAGTGGCATTGCAAGGTAGGTTTCAGGCATTCAGCGATCCAGAAGTGAACATCCCCAGATGCCTGCTCTGTTCTGCAAAGAGGTCAAGATAAAGAGCCCCAACCCATGTGTATGCATTTCAGCTGTCTATCTTCCCAGTTGGAATGGATGGTTAATACTTGATTGGGTAACATGCATCTGCTCATCCCCTGCTAACCCAGAGATGAAAGCAAGAACAATCTTAGAGGAAGCCAGCTCATAACATGTCTTTTTGGCTTAGATCAGAAAAATTTCACCCTTAGGTATACTTTGCCCATTGCATCACTCGGGGTTGTAAATTTCAGTTATATTTGACAGGAGGAATTGATGGCACAGGTTTGATTATGCTGTAAGAAGAAACTGCACAGAGGAGAGATAGATAGATAGATATGCATGCATGCAATTGGCAAAATAGGAATAAACATATATTATTTTCTATCTATCTATCTATCTATCTATCTATCTATCATCTATCTATCTATCTATCTATCTATCATCTATCTATCATCTATCTAAAATTTAATTTAATTTGAAACTTTGCCTTCAAAAGCCCTGCAAATTATTCTCAACTTTGAAGACTTTAAAAAGCTATACTACGCCTTTGCTAACATAAATATACTTTGCTTGAATTTAAACAGATCAGCCTACCTGCAAAGTCTCAGAGTTGTTGTCACTTAGAAGCTTCTTGTCATTTTCAAGCAAAGGGATGATCCTAGTGAAGTTTTGAGAACTAGATCAACACATTAGAAATACTGCTGCTTTGAAAGAAATGGTTTTGATTTCAGGCAAATTGCTTCCTCCTTTTAGAAAGAGGGAAATGTCAAATGTGTGTCTCCAGTCTAATGGAGAAGACGGCCGATGAAAACTAAACTGAAGTATCAAGAGAAAGAGCCCAGTTTTGCAGCAAAATGACACAAAGGGATGTGATGCTCGTGGCAGAATCCTGGCTGGATTCGAAGTCCTCATGCACTCAGCTCAGCTGCGTGGAGCTGTAAGAAGCCTAGCCAAAGTCCCTTCCCAGTTTCTTTGGCAAGGGAGGAGCTAGGCTAAGTCATCATTGGTAAAAAAAGAAAGAAAAGCAGATAACTTTCCACTTCCACCACTGTGAACAGATTGCTTAACCAAACTGTCCTTTCTACAGTATGTTGCAATCTGTCCGTAGTGAAGTGAGTGTGTTGGGCTTCTCCGCCAAACATGCTTGCCTTCACTTGCTGCTGCTAATAATAATAATGATGAAATCACAAAAAACGGTCACCATTTTGCTCTCTTAAGGCAGAGGGTAAAATCCAACATAGGTCCAACTTTGAGTAGACCCACTGAACTGAATGGAACTTCAGTTCATCAAGATGAAGTTAAATTCCATTCATTTCAATGGGTCCACTCTAAGTAGGACTTATGTTTGATTTTACCCAGAGATTTGTGTTTCTGTAGAGAAAGGTGCAGCCATCCTGCAAATGGGCTCAGACAGAAAAACTAAGGTACGTAATTGTGTCGAGGCAGCCTCGTCGCTAGGCCAGAACATGCAGAAGCATGCTAGTTTTCTTGCCCGGTTCAAGCGTAAGATGTGTATTTCATCCGTAACTTCCTTGGTTTAGATCACCCTTCCCTGACATGGTGCCTTCCAGATGTCCTGGATTACAATTCCCAGCATTCATGACCATTGGCCATGCTGGCTGGGGCTGATGGGATTTGAAGTCCAAAATATCTGGAGAGCACCATGTGCTGGCTGAACAATCCTTTGCACACTCTGCTGAGGCATCAGGGGACTCCTCACAATGGCTCCTAGGCAGGGCAGGCTTTGCTCTGCCTGAGCTTTCCTCTGCTAGGGAAAGCCCAGACAGAGCGAAGCCAAGCCAGCTCAGTCCCTTCACTCCTCCACTGGAGGAGCAAACAGGACCGAGCCATCGCAACTTGGCTTCAGCCCCATGTCCTCCCCAACAGGGAAGGCACAGGGCAGGCAAAGTGATGCGAGCTGAGGTGCCTTCATTGTCTGCAGGCCTCTCTTGGCCGGGGAAAGCCCACATGTAGCAAAGCCAGACTGGGGACCAATGAACTTCAGGGGTGCCATCCCACCCACAGCCCCTGGCATTATTTGGCCCAGAGGTGAGGAACATGTGGCCCTCCATATGTTGACAGATTGTAACTCCCATCAGCCCTAGCCAGCATAGCCAGTGGTGAGAGCTGCTGGGGGTTGCAATCCAACAACATCAGGAGGGCCCCATGTTCCCCATCTCTGTCCTAGAAGGTCTGGAGAGGGAGCCGAATCCAGAGGAATGATGGTGATTGTGATGTCATGTGTATATATGTTATGAATCTGTGTATGTATGTGTGTGTATGTATATGCGTATGTGCGAGTGCACTTTTATGTTATGACTTTGTATTTTTCTGGTAAGTCGATCTAGAGAGTGAGTGGTATGAATGACCGGAGGTATGTTGTATTTGCGTATGGGAGATGATTGGCTGAGTGATGGGGGCAGTGAAGTGGTGTGTGATATATAAATAGGGAGCAGTGCCTGTGGAGTTGTAGCTAGGGATGAGATTAGGGATGTTAGAGAATTCCACCACGGACTCCAGTGAGGCCGATTCTTTAGAATCTGCCCCCCCGGAGTCCGTGGTGGAACGGAGCAATCCCCCCCCCACCCCAAAGAATCCCCCCGGGACGGAGCCTACCTTTGTCAGCTGTCCGCTGCCCCACGAATGGTTGCCCCGGTCCGAGGCTGCCATTTCCATTCTACTTTAGCTGTGATAGGCTACTAAGTATTTACGTAGCCTATCACGGCTAACACAGGGACGCCATACCCATGATAGGCTTCGTAAATATATACGTAGCCTATCACGGCTACCGCAGGGATGCAAATGGCGGTCGCTATGCCCTGCGGTAGCTGTGATAGGCTACGTATATATTTCCATAGCCTATCATGGCAAAAGTGGACCTGGCTGGGGAGGATTCCAGGGGGGAGGGACGGATCACCTCCCCACCCCCCAGTGAACGGCCCCGGCGGAACGGGGTAAGTAATCCATACACCCCTAGATGAGATAGATAGGGCTTGTGAGGAGAAGGATAGTGCCTTGGATCTGTGTTTGTAGGATTAGAGTGGGGACTGAGTGTGTGTGTGAGAGAGGATATATAGAAGGTTTTAAAGTGACTTACTACTATAACTCAATGATTTATGTGCAAGAGGAGAGGAAAGTGTTTATTTACTGTTTAACATCTTTCTTCTGTAAATAAGAACTATTTCTCTGCTTTTCAAAATCTCAAGCCTATGGCTTGTGGCTACCAAAGGATAAAAGTGATAAAGAGAATAATACGGTATATGTCAGAATAAAAAGCCAGTGTGTGCTCACATCTTGAGGATGAAAATGTTGGACCTGAGGTAAAGGTCCCAGTGGCAGCGTTACAGTGTGTGTGGAGGAAGGGGTTGGCTGCTGTGGGAAAGGCCTTATAGAAATGGTATCCACAATGGTAAGTAGGCAGGAATGCCACAGTGACTCTAGCAAGTCATACTAAGGAGACAACCCCAAAAGACAGGACAACTTAGCCACACATCAGAGCTTGAACCAGAGATCTCCAGCTCTCCATGTAGCTGCCCTGTGTGGTGAACCACCAAGACTGCAGCTTGGAATCTCTGGATTGGCTCCATCTACCCTGGCAGACCACTGGGGCCTCCTGTGCAGGAAGAACTGTAAACAGGCTTCCTGTTTGTGCTAGGAGTTTGTCAGGGCAGGGCAGTCTCCTGGGATCTGGTGTGGTTCCGATTGTTTTTTGGCTCCTGGCTGTGTTCTTCAGCTCTGAGAGCTGCTGAGCTCTGACAACCATCTAGGGACAGTGATTTACATAGGTCAGGTACTCAAAAAGAGGGATTGTCCCTGGAAAATAGGGGCAGGTTGAGCATTGTGTCCAGTCATTATGTTCTAAAGGAGGGGTGCAGAACTGCTTAGAGATGTTATTATATTTAGTGGTAAATAAGTATTGCTAATTAAAAAAATGTTTGGGAGTAGAGGCTGGATGATATCAGGGAGCATGGCCTTTTGCTTTTTCTTTCTTTTTCTTCATGATGGAAGGAGGTAAAGCAGCAGGGATGCAGGGTGGCTCCAGCATTGGGACTCACCCACATAGGGAAGAGCACAGTGAGTGAGTCTCCAGCACAGGAGAGTCCTGTGGTCCCCCGCTTCTCACTCCTGCTGTTATCTCCAATATGAGATTGGAGAAAAGGGGAATAAGGGGAGACATGCTAGAGGTATACAAAATTATGCATGGCGTGGAGAGTGTGGATAGGGGGACATTTTTCTCCCTCTCTTGTAATAGTAGAGCCTGGGGTCACCCCATGAAGCTGATTGGGGGGAGATTCGGGACAGATAAAAGGAAGGACTTCTTCACACGGCACATAGTTAAACTATGGAATTCGCTACCACAAGACGTAGTGATGGCCACCGCTTTGAATGGTGTTAAAAGGGGATTGGACAAGTTCATGGAGGAGAAGGCTATCAATGGCTACTAGTCCTGATGGCTATATGCTGCCTCCAGTATCAGAGGAAGTAAGCCTATGTACACCAGTTGGTGGGGAACATGAGTGGGAGGGTGTTGTTGCACTCATGTCCTGCTTGTGGTTTCCTGGTTGACAGCTGGTTGGCCACTGTGTGAACAGAATGCTGGATTAGATGGACCCTTGGTCTGATCCAGCATGGGTCTTCTTATGTTCTTATGGAGATAGCAGCAGAGATGAGGGCCACCAGAATGTCCCCACAGTGGGGATGCCCTCTGAGGGAATTCCTCCAGGAGCTGCTGGTGCTGGATGAATTGGGCACCTCCATGAACCACTTGCCATCCCTGTCTGATCAGAGATCCCACTGGGGATTCCTTTCTTGTGGAATGGGGTCTGGATGGGGTCTGGGGAGGAGGTGGGGAATGGTCGAGAACTCCCATGGCTGGATTGGGACCCCAAGCAGGCCAGATTAGGCCCATGGTCTGGGGGCTTAACACCAAAAGCAAATTCTTTTAGCTGAAACTATGAACACCTGTGTTTGGTGTTCTACCAAACAAATAGAGAAGGGATGCACAACCTGTGACCTGCAAACCTGGGAACTCCCAGTGTGGCCTGGGAAGCTGGTGGGATCCCTCCCACTTTTCCTTGCAGCCTGGCTGATCAGCAGGACTGTGGTGGGGTGAGGGGAATGCAGTTCCAATGCAGCTTTTAATGACACTGGAACAGCAATCTTGCTGGAGATCGTTGGGGAATTGGAGACATGAAAGCCTCTCATACCTCCAGTGACTCTTCTTCTGAATTTGATGTTTTCCCGCCTCTAGTAGCAGGTGGAGAAACCATGATCTCAGTGGAGATCTCTGTGGAATGGGGAGGTGAAAGTGTCTCTCAATCCCAGCGATCCCTAGATCCCCTGTTTCCTTTGAGATATGTGTGTGTGTGTGTGTGCACGCGCACATGTGTGTATGCACAGAGATGCACATGTGAACCCCCATCCCACCAATCAACACCAGATGCAATCCTCAGGGCTGAAACATTGTGCACCCCTGAAAGAGAGCATACAGCAGGTGGAAGACAGCCTGTGTATGATTGAGGAGAGGGGGTGGACACTCACTGGAATAATGATACTACACTGGGGTGTTACCAGCAAGTCCCTGTTTCCATTTGTGATACGTTAAAAGAGTGCGTATGTATATTCACACCCTTAGAATCTTCTCCTATTTGTCGAGAAAAGATCTGGTGTGTATTTCTGGGAGGGCGGTGCCCTCTTAATTATTCTTTCTCGTTGTTGTTTTCATCGTGGCTGACCACAATGTTTTCAACAGATAGGTAATAGGCAGAGTGTTCTTCCTTCCCTGTAGATTTTGCTGACTGATTGTTAAGAGAGAATAATGGTGTTATGATTTGGACTCTTGATTACTCTGAGTGATATGCTTTAGTTCCAAGTGTTCTCATGGGGGTCCGGAGTTTAACAAAAGAATTTTAATCTTCCTGCATTGCTGGAATGTAATGCCAACCAAGTGGTGGGGAAGGTGACACCCTCCAGCTAGTGGGAGGGGCAGAGAAAAAGTGTGGGGCCAGTCCTGTAGTTTGAATTGGCCAGAGACAGAAGCCCTGCTCAGGCATTTGCATAAATACATGAGGACCAAAGTTTCTAATGGGTGTGGAGGGCTAAAGTGTGTAGCTATCTACGCCCTCAATGTCCCTGCCTGTGTGGGCTCCACTTCAGACTTGCACATGTTCGGTTTTGGCTGAACACACATAGAAGCCTCATCATGATCAGGAACCTTGCTTATCAAGGTTCCTGGGTGTCCAGCAGCTTCTAAGTGCATTCCTAGAAAGGGGAAATCACTTTCTCTGGGAATCCGATGCAGGATTGGTAGCTGTGCTACCTGCTGTTAAAGAGTATATTTGTCTCCAGGATCATCTCATTTCATTTTTTAAAAAATATTCCTATTTTCTTTAACCAAAAAAAGAGAGAAAAACTTTTTGAGGTAGTTCACAAAAAGAATTCAAACTGCAACTTCTCTAAACTACCATAGCAATAAAACCAATACAAAAGCAGCAGACAAAAACAAAACAAAATGGATCAGCACAATAATTAAGCAGCAAATAGAAACATGTGCAGAGAATTCTAGCAGCCATCAAGAAAACTGAAAAAAAAATCACTGATTCAAATGAAGAAATAAAGGTGTAGTGGTTAGAGTGTTAGACTAGGACTGAGGAGGACTAGGTTCAAATCCCCATCCAGGCATAAGTTCACTGAGTGATTTTGGGCCTGTTGTTAACTTTCCTGGTCCAAAATCACATTTGCTTTTAAAGGTCAGAAGAATTAGCATTTTCAGCTGCACCCAGGAACTAACTGGGAGCCAGTGTAGCTCCATGTGCTCGATTATGTGTCTTTCTGTGGACAGTTCCAGTTAAAAACCTGACAACTATATTCTCGACTGATGTATGGGAGCTGGAATCAGTGTATAATTGCCTGTTCCAAACAGTATTCTCAATGGCTTCTTGGAACAAAACTATCACATGGTACGGCCTTTTGTGGGCTGTACCATTTCAGAATGCAAGGGGCGTGTGTGTGTAATCCCATATTTGAATGTTCCCCCATGTCGAAAAATCTCATTGGTCATGGAAGGTTTGACCATCTGAGCACTGGATTAGCGCATGGCCCATGTGCAAGGAAGTGAGACCTTACCTATCTCCCTCGCCTACCCGGCACATGTTGGGCCATATCATTGGCTGTAAAATCCAATGTGTATAGGCCAATTTTGAGTGGATGCTTTCCAGAGGAAATCCAGAAAATGACTGTATAAGCTGGGCCTATATGCATGGGATTGTATGTGCACAGGGCCTCTTAGAACATTACAACCCCACATGGAAGTCTAGACAAGTCAGCGGTAGAGGAAATATTGCTGAGTGGGTTAGGGAGGACAGGTGCTCTCTTCCTCTCTCTCCCTTTTCGACTTGTGGGCACATTTGGGAATTTGAGAAAATGCTGTGGGCACCACGCAAAATGCCTGATTAGTGGGTTGCTGCTTTGGTACCTACCTGTCACATCTATGGATCTTAGGCTGGGTCTTATTCAGCAAAACCTTTTGTTTCATGTCTATTGGACACCACAACATCTCTTTAATGAGGGATTGTCTAGTTCAGCTCATTGCTGGAGGTGCAATACAGCTAATGTTCCTTTTGAACACATGTTTTGCAATGCCCAGTAGTTGCTTCTTTTGGGGATGAGGTTATTAGACAGACAAATTTTGTACTGGAACAGGCTTTAATATTCATGGATGTATGCACTCTTTCAAATTTTTACCTGCTTCATGAAAATTAACAAATGGCCAGTGTAAATTGATCCTACACACCCTTATGGCAGCTAAAAGGCTGATATTACAGCACTGGAAGGATAAACACTTGCTTCCTATAATGCAATGGACATTACAACACTTTCAATATTTGAACAGGTGGCATATAGACACCACCTTCAAATGAATACTTATTTGGATATTTGGTCCACTTTTGTTGAAGCGTATAACTGCATATAACTTACGTTATCCCTGCGTATAACTGCTAGAAAGGTATATGCATTTCATATGTATGCACAAAGTTTTGCTTGCGCCCCTGGGCACTGCACTGGTGACCCCTGCTCTACCTCTATTTATGAGCTGGACTGGGGAGAGGTATAGTCTGAGTCAGCCCAGGGAGAAAACATTTTCCTTATAAAATTGTTTCTTTGTCCAGGAAGGTGGGGTTCATGCCTGTTCACATAGGGGAGCATTTCAATGATAGCATTCAAACATATCCAGAGGAAAGTGGTTAGATGCTGTTGGAACCAGTATTGGAACTAGTTAAGATTTAGGTTGTTTGACTATGACCGAGGGAGATCCAGAATCAAATCTTCATTCAGCCCTGAACCTCTCTGGGTAACTTTGGGCCACTTGCTATCTTTCTGCCTAAGCTACCTCACAGGGTTGTGGTGAGGATAAAATAGGGGTGGGGAAACACCTATGCTGCTCTGAAGCCCTTGGAGGAAGGGTGGTATGTAAATGTAATATGTTGTTGTAAGTGTGTGTGTGTGTGTAGAGGGGGAGAGGGTCAATCTAAATGACCTTCCAATGATTAGGGATGTGTGAATCCAACTGAGTCCAGTCCAGGGGATGTCCATCACAGGGAAATCTGACCCTCTTGGGGCTCAACCGATTTCCCTGGAGCCCTTGGCCCAGCTTGCAGATTTCATCTATTTTTTTTTCCTTTAAAAATGAGAAGATACGTAAATTGTGTAAGCAATTTGTGTATCCTGGGCAAATTACGGCTTGCTTGCTTTATTTATTTATTTACCATACTTATATACTGCTCCACATCAGAAGATTTTGGAGCAGTGAACAGCAAAGATAAAATAATAAAACACCAGGTTAAAACAGTTAAAACATTTTTTAAAAAGACAAATTCCAATAACAGTAAATTGTATGCAAATTGCACTTGTAAAGGGCTTAGTTATGCATAAATTGCGGCCGCATTTTATGCATAACTAAGCACTTTACAGCTGCAATTTGTGTAACATGCACTTATCACAGCTGTAATTTGCCCAAGATAACGCAAATTGCTTACTCAATTTACGTATTTTGCCATTTTTAAAGGGAAAAATTTAGACGAAATCCGCAAGCAGAGCACAACCTTCTCGCTCTCCCTGCTGGTGGTAATACCAGCAGGGAGAGCCAGTCCGCTGTGGATTTAGGAGTGGATTTAAATCCACTGAGGATCTCTCCAGTAGCATCCCTACCAAGGATACACCCCCTCCTTTTGAGTCTGTAGTTGTGAAAAGAAACTGCTAGAATGAGTCAAACTGGTTGGGCAAGTTTAGCCTGGCAAATTCCCTACTGTTAATGGAGATTAGCTGAGTGCTTGCTGTCTTCAGAGATGGTCCCTGGTAGACTGTTCTGGAAGGGGCCATAGCTCAGCAGAGAGCCCCTGCTTTGCATGCAGAAAGCCCCAGGTTCAATCCCTGGCATCTCCAAGTAGGGCTAGGAAAAGAATCCTGCCTGGAAAGCTGTTGGCAGTCCCTGATGACCATACTGGGCTAGATGGACAAATGGTCTGACTCAGTAGAAGGCAGCTTCCTGTGTTCCTAAAGGGGCCTACCTTTGGATCTTCTGCTGAGCCAGTAACCAGATTGTGTGGCCTGGGCACATCAGGTTGGTGGGAAGTTCCATCCTAACCTCCTCTCCCTCTTATATCACTCTTTTTGTGGGGTAAGAATGGTAAGTCTTCTTTGATGGCTCAGGTGTTAACTGTACAAGTATCTATAATAATAAAAGAGGATGTGTGTCTGTTGGTCAGTGCCATAGCGCCAAGACCGGGAAACCTAGATGCCTGAAACTTGGGACCCATACTAGGGGGACCCTAGGGGCATGCACCTCATAGTTATTAGAAGACATGACTTTATTTTAAAGAATTTAAATGTGTCTATGTGGTTGAAGCCTGCAGTAACATCTTTGGCCGCTAGACTTCCTTAACCATCACTCAGCTTTGCAGTCTATACACTTGGAAGCCCGGAGAGTTTAGTAGGTTGAGCCCCCTGCCCCATGCTGGGGAGCAATTCCCCCCCTTGGGAAATAGAGTGGACAGCCCCCTCCCTAAGGGGGCTATAAGGGTGTATCATGGCAGGGGCTTTGCTTATGATTGTCAGTGCACATGGCTTCACTCAGATGAGGGGGGCACAATGTGTCCAAATCTGCCAGCTGTCTAAGTTTGCTTGCAGGCTTCACTGTATCAAACCAAAGACTATTCCAACCTGTGCAGAGCTGGGCCCATTTGCTAGTCTTTAATAAAATGTAATAAATATGATGTTGTTGTTGTTCTTTAAAAAAAGAACAACAGAGGATCTGGAAAGGGAAGAAACTTACCCTACCATGTCCCCACCAGGATTGAGTTGATTAATAAACTTCATTCAAGAGCAGACATCTCCAACTTGGTGCCCTCTAGATGTTTTGGACTTCAACTCCCATCAGCCCCCGACAGCATGGACAATGGTCAGAAATGCTGAGAGTTGTAGTCCAAAACATATGGAGGGCCCCAGGTTGGGGAAGGCTGGTCTAGAAGTGATCACCTGTTGGAGGTGATACTGTTCTTTGAATTTTAATAGAACAACATTGTTGTTGTTGTTCAGTCATTCAGTCGTGTCCGACTCTTCGTGACCCCATGGACCATAGCACGCCAGGCCTTCCTGTCCTGCACTCTCTCCTGGAGTGTGCTCAAGTCCATATTCATTGCATCAGTGATGCTATCTAGCCATCTCATCCTCTGCTGTCCCCTTCTCCTTTTGCTGTCAATCATTCCCAGCATCAGCGTCTTTTCCAGGGAGTTTTCTCTTCGCATTAGGTGGCCAAAATATTGGAGCTTCAGCTTCAGTATCTGTCCTTCCAATGAGCAGTCAGGGTTGATGTCCTTTAGGATGGACTGATTTGACCTCCTTGCAGTCCAGGGGACTCGTAAGAGTCTTCTCCAGCACCACAGTTCGAAAGCATCGATTCTTCGGCGCTCAGCCTTCCTTATAGTCCAGCTCTCACAGCCATATGTTGCTACTGGGAAAACCATAGCTTTGATTAGACGGACCTTTGTCGGCAAGGTGATGTCTCTGCTTCTTCCTATGCTGTCTAGGTTGGCCATAGCTTTCCTCCCAAGGAGCAAGCGTCTTTTAATTTCATGGCTACAGTCACCGTCTGCGGTGATCTTGGAGCCCAAGAAAGTAAAATCTGTCACTGCTTCCATTTCTTCCCCTTCTATATGCCAGGAAGTGATGGGGCCAGATGCCATGATCTTAGTTTTTTTAATGTTGAGTTTCAGACCAGCTTTTGCACTCTCCACTTCCACCCTCAACAAGAGGCTCTTGAGATCCTCTTCGCTTTCTGCCATTAGGGTGGTATCGTCTGTGTATCTGAGGTTGTTGATAATTCTCCTGGCAATCTTAATTCCGACAAAAATGCCCCTGTGAACTGGCCGCTCTTTTAGTCAGGAAAGGGTCAATAGGTTTCATTTTGCAGAATGCCTTCAGTAAGATTCTTTGGAGTGCCCATTGTTTCAGTTCCAGGAAATATTCTGTTACTAAACCCCAATAGAGGATGAGAGGAAGTCTGGATGGGGAGCATTTCTCTGTACATATTTTATCAGACCGCTATTGTTCATGCATTACCCAAGGGCTATTTTTATTTATTTACAGAATTTACATACTGCTCTACGGCCAAATATAAACTATCCAAGCAGTGAACAATAAAAGGGAAAACATAATCATAATACAGAATTCAAACCTTGAAAATCAGATTGTGCCAATAAAACCATGGTCAAGGAAGGCTTGTTTAAATAAAAGTGTTTTCAGCAGGTGCCCAAAACAAAATGATGTTGGTGCTAGCCTGACATCAAGAGGCAGGGAATTCCATAGGGAGGGATCCAATGCACTAAGGCTGTATACCGACTGGACTCCAAGTAGGAATGCTGGAGAAATCCGCCACAGACTCAAATGAGGCCAGATTCCAAAGAATCTGACCTCCAGATTCTGTGACGGACTGGCTGCACTCACCTCTGGGTCTGGAGGAGTTCCCGCGAGGTGGCTCTCCAACTTCCTATAAACGTGATATGTGAATGGCGGCTGCCATTAGTTTATCGCAGGAAAGGTACAGCTGTAAATGGAGAATTGTATGACATCTGCGGCCATAAAGCACTTACGTTGACCTAAATACAGCTGTAAAAAGCTGCAATTTAGGTAAAAGTAAGTGCTTCATGTCCACAAAGGGTGTAAAATACACCTATAGGAAGCCGGAGAGCCGTTCTGCTAACTCTGGTGGATGTGGCAGGGCTCTGGAGGACTCCACAGGGCCCCAAGTGGCCCAAATTCATAGAATCATAGAATCATAGAATCATAGAATAGTAGGGTTGGAAGGAGCCTATAAGACCATTGAGTCCAAACCCCTGCTCAGTTGGCTGTCCAGCCTAGTCTTGAATGCCTCCAATGTGGAATCTGGCTTCCTGTAACTTGAGCCCATTATTCCATGTCCTTCACTCTGGGATGATCAAGAAGAGATCCTGGCCGTCTTCTCTGTGGCAACCTTTCAAGTACATCAAGAGCCCCACAACCCTCCCCTCCCGGACTGGACAGTGGGGAGTTTATACATCCCTAATTCCAAGTGGCTACGCTAAAGCCTTTGATTGTGTGGATCACAACAAACTGTGGCAAATTCTGAAAGAGATGGGAGTACCAGACCACCTTACCTGTCTCCTGAGAAACCTGTACGAGGGTCAAGAAGCAACAGTAAGAACCGGACATGGAACAACTGATTGGTTGAAAATTGGGAAAGGAGTACGACAAGGCTGCATATTGTCGCCCTGCTTATTTAACTTATATGCAGAGTACATCATGAGAAACGCCGGGCTGGATGAATGACAGGTCGGAGTTAAGATTGCCGGGAGAATTATCAACAACATGAAGAGTCGGACACAACTGAACGACTGAACAACAACAATTCCAAGTGGACTGCAGGTCCATGCAGAACCAGCTGGAAGAGCTCATCTGATGACCTCCATGACTGGGCAGGCTGGTAAGGGAGAAGGCACTCTCATAAATAACCTCATCCCAAGATGTTCAGGGCTTTTATACACCAATAACAAAACCTTAAACCTGGCCTGGTAGCAAATAGGCAGCCATTGTAGTTCCCTCAGAATTACATGCTGAAAAAGAGCAGCTCTTGACAACAGTTGAACTCTTGCATTCTGCACTAGCTGCAGTTGCTGGACCAGCCTTAAGGACAGCCATTCTAAATAATTTGATGTTGTCAGCAAACTTGGACGCCTCACTGCTCCTGTTTCCTCTGACTCCACATCATTTATGTACAAGTTAAAAAGCACAGATCCTCAATCAGATCCTAGGTTATTCCACTGTTTACCTCCCTGCATTGCAAGAACTGCCAATTTATTCCTACTCTCTGCTTTCTTTTCTGTTGGTTTCTTCTTTTACCAGTTACAGATCCATAAGAGGACCTCTGCTCTTATCCCATGACTGCGAAGTTTGCTCAGGAGTCTTTTGTGAGGGACTTTGTCAAAAACTGTTTGAACAGCCAAGTAGCAGTGTCTACTCGATCACCTCCATCCACATTCTTGTCACTCTCAAAGAACTCTGAAAGTTTTATGAGACAGGACTTACCTTTGTAGAAGCCATGTTGATTCTTTTTCAGCAGGACTTCATAGAATCATAGAATAGTAGGGTTGGAAGGGGCCTACAAGACCATTGAGTCCAACCCCCTGCTCAGTGCAGGAATCCAAGTCAGAGCATCCCTGACAGATGGCTGTCCAGCTTCATCTTGAATGCCTCCAGTGTGGGAGGGCCCACTACCTCCCTAGGTAATTGGTTCCATTGTTGTATTGTTCTAACAGTCAGGAGGTTTTTCCTGATGTTCAGTTGGAATCTGGCTTCCTGTAACTTGAGCCCATTATTCCGTGTCCTGCATTCTGGGATGGTTGAGAATAGGGATGTACGGATTCCCCACCGTCCATTCCGGTGGGGAATCTGCCCGGGGGGGGAGGTGATCTGTTCCTCCCCCCTGGAATCCTCTGGAGCAGCTCCGCTCCGCGAGGATGCCGCAGAGCCACCCAGCTTGAGGGCCGCTTACCTTGACGGCCAGAGCCGTTCTCCTCTGTGCTGATCGACTTTTTTTTTTTTTAAATGGTGATCAGCAGGATGTGCCCATAGACTTATACGCAAAATAGAGCCATATCCATAGGCTTATATGCAAGATTCATGGCTATATTTTGTGTATAAGTCTATGGGCACATCCTGCTGATTGCCTTTTTTTTTTTTTAAATGGTGATCGGCACAGAGGAGAATGGCTTTGGTGGAACAAGCAGCCGAGTGCCATCCTGTGCGGAATCCTCCTGGAGCAGAGGTAAGTGGGGCTGATCTGCTGTGGATTCCAGAGGCCAGATTCCAAAGAATCCAGCCTCATTTGAATCTGCAGCAGATTTCTCTAACATCCCTAGTTGAGAAGAGATCCTGGCCTTCCTCTCTGTGACAACCTTTCAAGTCCTTGAAGACCACCATCATATCTCCCCTCAGTCTTCTCTTCTCAAGGCTAAACATGTCCAGTTTTTTCACTCTCTAATCATAGGGGTTTGTTTCCAGTCCCCTGATCATCTCTGTTGCCCTCCTCTGAACCCTCTCCAGTTTGTCTGCATCCTTCTTCAAGTGTGGTGCCCAGAACTGGACACAGTACTCCAGATGAGGCCTAACCAGTGCTGAGTAGAGGGGAACTAGTACTTCACGTGATTTGGAAGCTATGCTTCTATTAATGCAGCCCAGAATAGCATTTGCCCTTTTTGCAGCCACATCACATTATTGTCTCATCTTCAGCTTGTGATCAACAGCAATTCCAAGATCCTTCTCGCTTGTAGTATTGTCGAGTCAAGTATCCCCCTTGTCCTTCTATATGCTTGATAATTTTACCTTAAATAACACTTGCCATCAGTTTACTTGGAACACATGTTAAGTTAAAATGCCTGTAATTTCCTGGATCCCCCTTTTAGAAACTGACATTACCTTGGCCACTTGCCGCTCCTTTGTTACAGAGGACTGGAAATCAAGATGTAACTAATCAAGTAGCCTTATTCAGGGTTTCTGCTAAAAAGATTAGAGCAAAAGTCCTAAAAACTGTTGCTGTGGATTGTGCACATGATGAATGGATTTGAGTGGTTTGTTCTACCTTTTTCTTTCTGTGACTGTCTCTTCTTTGTTGTTGTGGCAAAACTGCAAGTACCTGTGGTCATATGCAATAAAATTGACTGGCTGTACGCAAATGGCGGTGGCTACGGCTGGCCGCCGCCATTTGCATTCCTTCTTTTTACTGTCTTAATCTACGTAATCTACGTAGACTATAACGGCGAAAATCAAAGGGAATGCAAATAGCGTAGCAGGCGCTATTTGCGTCCCCTTTTGATTCGCCGTTTTAGCCTACATAAAGATTTACATAGATTAAGATGGCCAAAAAGAAGGAATGCAAATGGCGGCGGCTGTAGCCACCGCCATTTGCATATGCGTTTGTTTGTTTGTTTGTTTTACCCAGGGCCCTCCGCTGCCGGAAATCTGGCTGCGGACGGCTCTGGCCTGGCCAGGGCGGGCCTGGCTGGCTGCTCCGCGGAGCTGCCGCGGAGCACAGCCGGCCATTCGAGGATTCCGGGGCGAGGAACGGAGCGCCTCCCCCCTGGCCAGGATTCCGGGGGGAGGGACAGAACAGCTCCCCCCCACCATCAACATAATCCGCGAAAGGTAAGTCACTTTCGTACATCCCTACATTTGATACCATCTGGACCTGGTGATTTATTTGTTTTCAACTTGTCAATAAGGCCACATGGAAGACAATTAAGCTGATAATGGGGATGCTATTGAGGGACATGGCCAATGGACTCATTCTCCGCTCACAGGATGGTAGTCTGTGGTCTGAGCTACACGTTTTGCTAATCATGTAGGTGTAGCTGAGGCTGATATTTTTCTTTACTCCAGTGTAACTATGTGTGGTCCCAATTCAGATCAGGAGCAGCATGCTCCAGGAGGGAAGGATGAAACCTCCCCTGACCTATTTTTCCTCAAAATCCCCCCCCCCCCCCGGAGAGGAGTAAATAAAAGAACCTCTAATAGAGGCTCTTTCTTTTTTTAAAAAAAACTCCCTGTGGGGCTGTGGGGTGTAGAATTTTTGGGAAAAATAGGTGGTGGAGGAAGTTTAATCCTTCCCTCCCTGAGTGCAGTGGTCTGGATCCATATCAGAACCATGCACAGTTACACTGCAGTAAAGAAAAATATCAGCCTCAGCTACGCCTATGTGATTAGCAGAACCTGTAGTTTGGCCTTGTGTGTGTGCTGGAAGAATGCTCAAGTAAGATTTTAGTTTGTTCCAGAATTGCTTCTTTTGTACCTTTATTTACTTTCACACACACACATCTCACATTGACCTCCTCCCTTAGTTGGGGGCTGAGGTGTGTCACCTTCCATGCTCTGAGAACTCTTCCATTTAAAACACTTGAGAAAGAACTCCAGCTATTTTCTGGTCATTAGATAGTATCCGGTGTTAGTCCTACACAGAGTAGACTCATTGAAATGAATGAGACTTAAGTTAGTCATGACTAAAGTCTCATTCATTTCAATGGGTCTACTCTGTGTAGGACTAATGTTGGCTACTACCCACGGAGTTGCATATAACGTTAGTCTAACTTAAGCCCCATACATTTCAATGGGTATACTCGAAGTGGGACTAACATTGGCTCCAACCCATTAACTCCTACCAACTTTTGAAACATCTGTCAGCTATCCTGACCCATTCAATCTGCCCAGCAACTGAAAGGCTAGCCAGCTGTTGCAATGTAACAGTACCGTTATGGGACAGAAGATGAAGGCGGTTGGAAAGAGCAACTGCTGTTTGGAAACAAGCTTTGCATGTAGTGTGGGTGGTGGGCTCCTATGGTCATTTCATAAACTTGCAAAAGCTGTTTGGCTAGAAGAGAGAGAGCAGGATGCAGTGGAGGCTGGTGGCTCCAATTTCAGGGAGGCTGTGAATCCATTCCGGGTTTCATTCACAACCAGCCAGAACTCTGAAGGAGCTATCAAAGGTGCTGAACTCTACCCCTAAAGTAGTTCTGCACCCTGGATAGCTCCTTTAGAGTTCTGAGTAGTTCTGGGTGAAACCTAGAATGGATTCAAAATCAAAGCCACCAACTTCCTCTGGCAGGATGGGAGAGGTATCTGTGAAGTCCACGGGAAAGGATAACTCTCTCAAGCTACTTTTAACTTCTTAAAAATTTATGGCCAGGCCTTCAAACTAAGCCCTGTTGGCAGTGTGTATTGGCTCACAGCATGAGTCAGAAATTCCCTTGCTCAAATGTTATGTCAGTAATGGATGAGGACTAACAGCATTTTCTTATATTAGTGATACGCCAGATTTGGCATAACTGGAAAAAAATGGATAGCAAAACTAAGCTATAATACAGTGGATCTCAATTTATGATTCCAAAGAAGTGTTTGCCAGGCATCAACAGCTCTGAGGGCCAAAACTGACATTATCTTCCCATCCATATCTAGCAGCTATGTTTCCCCATGGTTTTAATCTAGAGTAGGCACAGGGCCCCTGATCCAGATCTTAAAAGCCCCCCTCCACCCTGCATACTAGGGTCCTGATCTTGATTGGGCCCCTGGTGCCTATTCTAGAGTAAAAAGTATTTTTCAAAGATGCAGCTGATGAATATGAATTTAGAGTAATATCAATTTTGGCCCAAATGTCAGGTTTCCAGAAATAAAACTCTTCCTGTATTATTGCTGCAGCACAGGAATAGGCATGCAACGCCAGTTAGTCATGACATGTTCCAGGATACTGCATTCCCCTTTCCCCTCTGGTTTTCCATCACCCCCACCCCCCATAGACACTCAGCATTCTGTGGCCCCTTACTGGACTGTTTATGGTCTCCCCCCACTATCTGCTAAGGTTTTTTGGTAATTCTGCAAATGTTGAGGTCCCCCCAAATCTGCTGATACCTCCTTCATTGAGTGTCCATATGTCTTCTTTTACAGAAGATGGTCCTGATAGCTACCAGTTAGACCACTGGTAATTCCTAAAGCTATGCTGCTTCCTCTTTTTGAACCTAATGATCCTGGATTCCTGAATAAAGTCCTTCTTAAGCAATTGCATACAACCACAAAGTCATGCATAGCCTGTAATAGGAAGTCTCCAAAGCAACCAACTAAGGAGCAGTGGGTTGATAAAATCTGGGAGATTGTGAGTATGTATAAACTTACTCAGTGAGTGCAGCGAGCAAGGAATCCTAACTTGAAATGATATTATGGCACCATGGGTTCCCTTTATTTTCTGTGTTGAAGCTCTTCAAACTTTTGATCAAATTCCAACCAAGCACAGTTGCATATATTTTTTTCTGACGAATACACACATACACACAACATAACACACAGATGCACATGCTCCTTTTATATGCTGTATAAATTGTATTCTTATTCTTTCATTTGATATTGAGCTCCTACTGCGGATGTTTTACTCTTCTATAAGCATATCAGTTATAGACAAAGAGAGTGATCTTATGTCCTGGAGGACCATAAGATTTTTTGGATTCCTGGATCCGAGGTTGGAGACAGGGGTCTCCGCCCCCGCCCCTCGCAGCCAGCCTGGGGAGAACCATGCCGGCTGTCTCGGAGAGCTCGTAAACACGCGCTCAGAGAGGAGGGAAAGGGGGCGGGTCTGTGGGCAGGGAAGGGAGAAGACTGGGGTGGCTGGCTTATGAAGAATCCTCTGGCTGCCCCAGCCTCCTTCCCTCCTGCTTCGCAGAGCCCCTGCTAGGTGGGCAAAATCACCCATCTAGTGAAAATGCAGGGTCAGATGAGCATGGAGGCAATAATCAATTCTACATTCTTCCCACCCTACAGAGAATGCCCATCAGCTTCCGAGTTTGGAGACCGATGGGCATTCAGATAGAATTGTGCGCTATTAATTATAATTAGTTTATTTATTTATTTATTAAATTTCTTAATCGCCCATCTGGGCGGTCACCTGGCCACTCTGGGCAATGAACAATGGTACAATTTAAAACAGTAAAATTATACATTAAAACATTATTTAAAAATACCTTAACTCACCCCAAATGCCTGCCTGAATAACCAAGTTTTCAGTGCGTGGCGGAAGCTCATTAAAGAGGGGGCATGGCAGAGTTCCCTAGGGAGGGAGTTCCAGAGTGGGGGCCACCACAGAGAAGGCCCTCTCCCTTGTCCTCCCTCACCAGCCTAGCTGTTCTGGCTGATGGGACAGAGATAAGGCCATCCGAGGCTGATCTTGTTAAGCGGCCTGTCTGGTGTTGCTGGAGGCGCTCCTTGAGACACCTTGATTTTGGCCTGGAAAACAACTGGTAACCAGTGCAACTCCTTCAGCACTGGAGTGATGTGATCATGCCAGCAGCTGTCTTTAATCAGGCTAGCCGCCACGTTCTGCACCAGCTGAATAGTGAATTCCTTTGTTTTTTTAGTGATCTTGATTTATTATTATGTATGCTCCTTCTTGTTTTTGTTGCCTTTATTTTGTTAACTTTCCCTGGGTTGTAACTGCTGTTGGGTTTTACTTTGGTTTTACATGCTACTTTTAAACTTTTAAAAGTCTTATGTTTTATCGTGTTGTATTTTATGGTTTTAATTGTTGTGAACTGCCCAGAGAGTCTCGGCTGTTGGACAATATATAAATGTAAATAATAATAATAATAATAATAATAATAATAATTTTATTTTGAAATAACATAAAATTTCATGACAAAAAAAAGAGAGGACTGTCCTCCATTTGAAGGGCTGCCAGAGAACTGTCTGTATTTGAATGGCTGTCCCATCCAAGTTCAGTTTACGATAAAGAACCATCAGAAGGAAGAGCTGGGCCTTCAAGTTGCCCATCAACAGCATCTGGACAGCAGACACACAGATCACCTGGTCACAGTCTTCCACACCACGGTGAGAAGAACCATATTTTTATTTAAATTATACTAATTATTTCTAAATTTGCATTCATGTACATTAGCATATGCAAATGCTATGCAAACGGATGTCTTCTTTTGTTCTTTATTTGGTGATGCATTTCCTCTTTTTTCACAAGTCATAAGTGGCTCCTTTTGGTGGATGGTGGCATCTTGGCTACATAAGGAGCAGCGCTTGGAGAATGGGTTCACTATTGGTATTTAGGATGCCCCAGACATAATTGTAGAGAAGGGTTGTGGGTGTAGTGTAGGGATGTGGGTGAAAGGGCATGGGGAAGAAAGACTCCATGCATGTGGCTTAAGGATGTGGGATGAAAAAAGAGCTCAACCAGCTGTACTGGCTGAGGGATTCTGAGAGTTGTAGTCCGACACACCTGGAGGGCAACAAGTTGGTGAATAGTGCTCCAGAGCCTGGGCACAGCCACTGAAAAGGCTCTCCCTTTCATCCCTGCTAGGGTGGCCACTTATTCTTCAAAAAAAGAGGAAATGTGTCTCCGAAAATGAGTAAATATATCACCAAAAAAGAGGATAAAAGAGGATATAGATTTGCATAAACTTTGATATTTTAATTTATGTGTACAGTTGCAAATCTAGAAACAATTGTTGTAATTTAAATAGAAATACAGCACATCTCCCCATTATGGAGAACACCTTCACCAGGTAACCTGGGTAACTTGTTCAGTCTGCTTTCCAGGTGCTAACTGTTGATAGACAACAGTTCTTATGGATTTTTATCTTTAAACCAGAATTGGATAGGACAATCTTTCAAGTAGATGACACCTTCAAATAGAGGGTGGTCCTCTGTAAAAGAGAACATACGGACATCCTATTCACCCACACCAATCTGCTTGGTGATTAAAGTTTTAATCTTGGCAGCAACACTGACAGATCTGGCTCTGTTTACATATCTGCAGTGTGAGGGAAAGGCCTTTAAATGCAAAAAGTATTTTTAGATGAATATTTTGGCTTTTCATATCTATTCGTTTCCTTTTATTATACACTTGAAGCTGATCCATTCCAAGTCACGCACAAGAAAGGATGGAATATGAAGCTTATTTTTGGTCTCTGTGTTAACATTTTCACTTGTACTAATAGTTATTAGAGTAAAACAAAATCCAGAGATGGTCCAGGCTTATGAGCTTCTTCAGATATCTGAAAGGCATCTGAAAGCAGGGCTGGCCCAAGAGAATTTGCTGCCTGAGGACAAGATGGTGTCTCCCAATTCTTTTATAGAAGTCAGCCAGACTGGCAGTTGAATCTTATTTCAGCTCTAGCGACAGGCCAACATTCTCTATTAGAGGACAGCAAGCTAGCTTAGAAGATGAAGGCCACTGGCAAACACAACTCTAGCCTCCTACACTTTTCTGCTTCTCCTCAGCACCAGCTGCCTGAGGCAGGTGCCACACTCTGCCTCATGATAGGGCCGGCCCTGTCTGAAATGAATGCTTGAAAGGTTAATGTGTCAAGTTCCAAATGTTACTCAAAGCAAAAATGAAGTGAATTTTGTACAGTCCAGTCAAAAACCCACTCCTGGTTTTCCTTCTAAGCTTTCTTCCATCTTAGCTGCCTAATTTAGAAGGCAGAGCTGGATGGGTGGGTGGGTGGGAGGTCTAAGCATCTTCTTCCTTAGGAAGAAGAGGATGAGGTGGTCCAACACAAGAGAGCCTGGTTGGATGAGTGGGTGAGGGGAGAGCACTCTCAAAGCCCTTCAAGTCCCCCTGGTACCAATACTCCCATGTAGAGATGTACAGTTTTTGTGAAATCCATTCTGTGAGTGTTTCGTGGTTTGTCAGGTGTCTTTTGTTCCATCATCTGCTCATTGACAGAACCGGATTTTTTGAATGAGAATTTTGTTCATTTGCCAATGCACATGTGTGTTAATGCGCATTAGTGCTAATGCACAATTGTGCAAGTGCACATTTGCGAGTGAACGAAATTGCGCAAATTCCCCTGAAGTTAAAATATCAACAACACCTAGTCTGCAAGTCTGTGGAATCGACGTGACTTGGAAAAAGCTGGTCTGTTGTGGAATCTGTTGGTTGGATTCATAGAAATCTGAACTCATTTCAGTCCATTTCAGATTTCTCCGACATTGCTACTCCCATGACAGCCTCAATAGGAGGCAAAGAGACAACACAGCCTAAGTAATTATCAGAGGTCCTGGGAAAGAAAGCTTGCCAGGTTAGCCCTCTGTCTTGTCACATGCATACTTACCTTATTTACCTTGCCCAAGGGAGAGGATGGCCAGTGGGAACGGCTACGTATTCTGTTGTTCCTACATGGCCATTGCTACCTTAAAAAGGACAATGGGGCTATTTGGAAACCATGTACCTGTTTAGTTTATCAGCCTTGTCTGTAACTCTCAGACTAAATGCTGAAGTAACCCTCATTTTTTGTTGAAATGCAACAGTTTGCATCATCTTGATTATGGAACATAGGAAGCTGCCTTATACTGAGTCATACCGTTGGTCCATCTAGCCCAGTATTGTCAACACTGACTGGCAGTGACTCTCGAGGGTTTCAGACAGGAGGTTTTCTTGGTCCTACCTGGAGATGCTGGGGATTGAACCTGGGACCTCTGCATGCAAAGCAGGTGCTCTACCACTGAGCTATGGCCCTTCCCTTGGAGGAACCCATGGAGGTGGGTGGGTTTGAGGTACTCTTGCTACCTCCAGCCTTGGGACAATAAGCAAAGCTAAACTGCAGCAATCAAATCCAACACAAGCCACACTGACGTGATCAGACGCAATACAACTGCGATACTGGATGGATTGCATGGAGTCTGTATTCACGTCTTTACATTTCATGCTGGAACTAAGATGTGAAAACAGAAAACAGACTGTGAATCTACGTCAACGTGTCAGCATTAAAAAAAAGAAAGAGAATTCTGCGCTATAACCAAGATATTACTTTTTTTTGGACTAGAAATGACTAAGGCGCTTGTTTTTTTCATTTTCAGTTTTTACCGGAAGTGTCCCAGCTTAGCACTTGCTACACACAATAAAGGATCACACTTCAGGAAGTTTGGAGTGAAAGAAACAGGTCAAAACCTAAGATGCCTTGGAAAATAAAGGACCTGTTGTTCTTTGGAGGGAAGCATCAGGAATTTCAGCAGGATGTTTCACTGTCTCAAGAGCCCTGTCAGCCTGGCACTAGTTTGGTCTTTGGGCCTCATTTTCCTCATCGTGGTTGTTCTCACAGAGCCATTTTCTCTCTCTCTTTTTTGCAGACACTTTTTTTTTTTTTTTGCTATGTATTTCATGAGTGTTTCCAATGCTATGGGGGATTGCTTAGATAACCCAACGCCTGCTCTCATGATTCCTAAAATGACAGTGGTCCTGGATCTTTTGACATTTCAGCACTCATTGAAGTCACTGATATAAGAAGAAAGGAAAGGAAAATCTCTTTGCAGAAATCTTTGCAGTGGTGTGGCTAGGTAATTTCAGGATGCAATCCCATGCCAGTTTAGACAGAAGGAAGTCATAAAACTGCCAGAATCCTCCAGCCAGAAATGCTGGCTGGGGAATGCTGGGAGTTGCTGGACTTTTTTGCTGTGTCTAAACATGGATAGGATCATACCCTTAGACACTGGACTTAATGGTTTCATAGGGACCTGCCTTAGACAGCCAGGTGTATGATTTCAGCTGCAAAGCACACAACTAACATTTGTCTTCTCCCTCCCTCCCCCATAACCCCTATTCCATACTTTATAACAGCTTCGACAAGTAGGGTATGTTACAACCATAAAAGAAGATTAAAAAGAGTGTGCCAATCCTGTTTAAAAAGGAATGCTATGAGCTAGTGATGTACGAATTGTGTAAAAACCGTTCCGTCTGTGTTTTGTGGGTTGTCAGTCGCCTTTCGTTCCCTCGTGCGCCCATTAACAGAATTGGATTTTTTAAAAAAGAGTTTCTGCATTTGCACAAATCCGCATGTGCAGAAATGAGCAAATTCCCTCCAAATGCTCATTTTCACGCTTTAGCCTATTGGGGAAATGTGCATTTTTGGTCAGGTTTTTTTTTTTTAATTGCCTACTTTTCTCTACAGTGAAATTTGCACAAAACTACCAAGGGTAAGAAAAATGGTCTGCAAGTCTGTGGAATCTGCCTAACAAGGGAAAAGCTGGTCTGCTACATAATCTGTGGGTCAGATTCATAAAAATCCGAACTCCTTTGGTTCTGTTCCGAATTTCTCTGACATCCCTACTCTGAGCATGTGCAGTTTTGCATTTTAACTCATTTAAATCATTGCACTATCATGACCGAATCTTGAATGGCCCAAAGTCACCCAGTGAGCTTCTTGGCCCAGTGGGGACTAGAACCTGGATCTCCTGAGCCCCAGTCCAGCACTCTGGCCACTACACCACACTGGTTCTCAGTAGAACTCTTTTTCAGAACTTGCTGATTCCACAAGGAAAGGTCTGAATTAAGGAGGGTGGGGCCAGTGTGCCTGGAGATGTAGGAGAGCCCTCAACTCCAGTGGAGGCTGGTGGCTCCAATTTTGTTGGGGCTGTGAATCCATTCTGGATTTCAGTCAGAAGCAGCCAGAACTCTAAAGGATCTATCCAAGGTGCTTAACCCTATTCCCAAAATAGGTTCAGCACCTTAGATAGCGCCTGGCTGGTTCTGACTGAAACCCAGAGTGGATTTAGAGCCCCACCATAATCAGAGCCACCAGCCTACACTGCTTAACTTACTTTAAGCACTCACATGTTCAGACAGCCGCCTGAACAGGGCTCCAGGGATGTGTGCATAAGACTGCAGCCTTACAGTGCTACCCTCTGCATGGCTACTCAGAAGTAACTCTCACTGAGTTCAGTGGGGCTTTCTCCCAAGTATGTGTGTATAGGATTTTAGCCTTATGAACTTGCACTGTCTTAGCCAATTTAATTATTTTGGTACATTCCAAATTCCTCTGAACCTATTGTTGTCCCTGGCTGCTTCTATTTGGAGGACATTACTTTTTTTCTTTACCTTTTTTTCCTTTTCAGTAGCAGCAACGCCCCCCAACCCCCAACCCCCAACCCCAAACCTGTTTGCCAACCCTGATTAAGAAAAAGAAACCCCCTGGGTGTTGCATTTCCAGCTCCTTTAAATCACAGCACTATCATGACTACAGGAATCAAATGGAGTTTCTTTCTGCTGCTCTGCTACTTAACACATCTACTGGGAAATAAGCATTTTGTTGTAGAAAAGGATAATATATATCTAAAGTGAAAATAATAAAATGAAAATTTCTATCCATGTAACTGCTCAGTCAGCTGCCCCCAGACTAGAACATGTTTTGAAGAAGAAGAAGAACAGGAAGGGGAGGAAGACAGACAGACAGACCGCTGTGGCAAACTGCACCTGCCCCAGTGGGCCACAGCATGCTGACACCATGCCCCTGTCTGACATGATGTCCCATCCAACACCAGGCCCCCATGCGACACCATGTGCCCCTCTAACACCATGTCCCCATGCGACACCATGCCCCCCTCTAATGCCATAAACCAGGCCCCCATCCAACACCAGGCCCCAATGCAACCCCAGGCCCCCCTCTAACACCATGTCCTCATGCAACACCATGCCCCCCTCTAATGCCATAAACCAGGCCCCCATCCAACACCAGGCCCCCATGTGACCCCATGCCCCCCTCTAACACCATATACCATGCCCCCATCCAACCCCAGGCCCCCATGCAACCCCAGGCCCCCCTCTAACACCAGGCCCCCATGTGACCCCATGCCCCCCTCTAACACCATATACCAGGCCCCCATCCAACACCAGGCCCCCATGCGACACCATGTGCCCCTCTAACACCATATACCATGCCCCCATCCAACACCAGGCCCCCATGTAACCCCAGGCCCCCTCTAACACCATGTCCCCATGCGACACCATGCCCCCCTCTAATGCCATAAACCAGGCCCCCATCCAACACCAGGCCCCCATGTGACCCCATGCCCCCCTCTAACACCATATACCATGCCCCCATCCAACACCAGGCCCCCATGCGACACCATGTGCCCCTCTAACACCATATACCATGCCCCCATCCAACACCAGGTCCCCATGCAACCCCATGCCCCCCTCTAACACCATGTCCCCATGCGACACCATGCCCCCCTCTAATGCCATAAACCAGGCCCCCATCCAACACCAGGCCCCCATGCAACCCCAGGCCCCCCTCTAACACCATGTCCCCATGCGACACCATGCCCCCCTCTAATGCCATAAACCAGGCCCCCATCCAACACCAGGCCCCCATGTGACCCCATGCCCCCCTCTAACACCATATACCATGCCCCCATCCAACACCAGGCCCCCATGCGACACCATGTGCCCCTCTAACACCATATACCATGCCCCCATCCAACACCAGGCCCCCATGCAACCCCAGGCCCCCCTCTAACACCATGTCCCCATGCGACACCATGCCCCCCTCTAATGCCATAAACCAGGCCCCCATCCAACACCAGGCCCCCATGTGACCCCATGCCCCCCTCTAACACCATATACCATGCCCCCATCCAACACCAGGCCCCCATGCGACACCATGTGCCCCTCTAACACCATATACCATGCCCCCATCCAACACCAGGCCCCCATGTGACCCCATGCCCCCCTCTAACACCATGTCCCCATGCGACACCATGCCCCCCTCTAATGCCATAAGCCAGGCCCACATCCAACACCAGGCCCCCATGCAACCCCAGGCCCCCCTCTAACACCATGTCCCCATGCGACACCATGCCCCCCTCTAATGCCATATACCATGCCCCCATCCAACACCAGGCCCCCATCATTTACCCCTATCTGGACAGTCATTTGGGGGCCACTGCAGGGCCTGGCACTGTCAGGATGGAAACTGAGCCGATAGAACCCCAGAGCAGTTCTGATTGAGGAGGAACAGCAATCCATGGGAGAGGAGCCCGCTCATCTCTCACAGGCAGAGCAGCTGGCAGAGATTCCTCCTGCCAGCATTCCTGAGATAGATAGTGACCCTGGCAGCAAGAGAGTGTGGGATGCTGGATGCTCGACGCCGACACCGGGAGCGATGACAGCTGGAGGGCACGGAAAGGAGGCGTAGTGCTTGTTTGGCGCGCAAGCAACGGTCGCGTCCTGAGGACCCAAGGGAAAGAGGGAGGAACTCTCCCTAGCCCATAAGTTCAGGGTCTTTAAGTGATTCTCGTTCAAACAGGGACCAGCTGCCTAACCTGGAGCATAGGCTACTCTGCTGTTCCTTGCTTAGTCGCTGGTGATTAGCATCTGAAAGAGTCATGAAGTTGTAAAAGGATTAAAGCCTTGAAAAGAATCCTTTTGTCTGTGTCTTGAGTTGGCTATTGGTGGGGATTGCAAGAGGCCGCCAGGGCGCTCCTGACAGCTTGGTCCCTGTTCCTCTTTTTTTTCTCTGTCTGCTCCTACTGCCTCTGGAGGCAGCTAGGGACTCAGTGGTGCAAGCTCTGGCGCAAGACAACCAGGCTCTTTGTGATCAAGTGGCTCAACTGATGACTGCCATACAGAATCTGCAAGCTGTGGCTCAACCCCCACCACCTCCAATTCCCCCCCACTGCAAGTGCCCGGTGGCTCTGCCAGATAAGTTTTCTGGTGAGAAAGGACTTTTTCAGATTTTCCGGGCCCAACTGGAGCTGTACATGCAACTCCGACCTGAGGATTTCCTGACAGAACAGGTTCGTGTGGGCTTCATCATTAACCTACTTTCAGGTGTGGCAGCTAGATGGGCTTTGGGACTCCTTCTCGCTAATGACCCCCTGCTCAGGGACTATCACAGTTTCATGACAGCGATGGCCAGATTTTTCGGTGACCTCCTGAGCACGCAGGTGGCTTCTCGGGAGATTCGCCGCCTCAGGCTGGGCAAGGACTCAGTTTCCAGCTACGCAACGACTTTTGCTTGCTGATGCAGGATTTACAGTGGAATGATGCCGTGCTGGTGGCTCAGTTTTTGGACAGTTTGAACAACGAGATCTTGGAGGAGTTGGCGCGCATGCCTAGCCCGACTTTGGAGGACCTCATCCAGACCTGCCTCCAGATAGACAGTCGGCTGGAGGGGCACCGGCAGACCCGGTGGGGCACTGGGGGCCGAGATTTCCCTCCTCCCATTCCCCCACATTTCCTGCCCCATCCCCCACCCCCCACTCCTGCAGTGGGGGCGGAGGAGACCCCGATGCAGCTAGGAGCTACCTGAGCCCCACTTCCGCCGGAGGAACTAGAGCTGCGGCGCGCGGAGTGCTGATGCTTTCGGTGTGGAAAGCTGGGATATTTTGCCCAAACCTGCCATGCCAGACTCGCAGCCCCACTGCCTCCCCCTCCTCTCCTTCCTCCTCCTCCTCCTCATCCCCAGGCCTGACTAGGCTGCTCCTCAAGCCTGTTGGGGGTCTCCAGTGTGGGGGTCGGTTCCACACCAGGTGGGTGCCTTCCGCAATGCCCCCACCCTCCCATCTGCTATTGCGTGTTCACCTCCGCTCCTCCCAGTGGGGTGGGGTGGAGGCGCTAGCTTTAGTGGACTCTGGGGCTACGACCAGTTTCATGGACGAAACATTCGCCCTCTTCCACAAGATTCCTACCCTGCCTCTTCCTGCCCCCTTGGCAGTGGAGATCATCGATGGGCATCCTCTTTCTTCAGGCGCGGTGACCCGGATTACAGCTCCACTCACTCTGTGCACCCAGTCCCACGTTGAGCAGATTCAGTTTCACTTGGCCAAGGTTCCCCAATACCCAATCGTGCTGGGTGTTTCCTGGCTCTCTAAGCACAACCCTCAGATTTCTTGGGGGCTTCAGCAAGTGGAGTTTGCATCTCCCTACTGCCAGGAGCATTGCCTCCCGATCGAGGTGCCAGTCCCAGCCCAGGCCTTAACCCTTTCCTCCCCCTCCTCGTCTGCTTCTGGCAGTTCTTCAGCTACCGTGATCCTCCCAGAGAAGTATGTGGCTTTTCGGGATGTTTTCGACAAGAAGGAGGCCGACCAGCTCCCCCCTCACCGCCCTTTTGACTGTGCCATTAACCTCATTCCTGGGGCGACCATCCCCGCTGGCTGGCTGTATTCGATGTCGGAGCTGGAACTTCGAGCTCTGCAGGAGTTTTTGGACACAAACATCAGCCGTGGCTTCATTTGCCCCTCCTCCTCCCCGCCTGCGCCCCTACTATCTTTGTGTCCCCAAAATTGGGAGAACTCCGCCTGGTGCACGATTACAGAGCATTGAATTTGGTCTCGATCCCCGACAAGTACCCCCTCCCCCTCATACCTGAGATGCTGGAGCACCTGGGGCGAGCCAAGATTTTCACAAAGTTGGACCTGTGTGGCGCCTACAATCTGATTCGCATCCAGGAGGGGGATGAGTGGAAGACCTGTTTCAGCACTTGGTACAGAGCGTATGAATACCTAGTGATCGTTTGGGCTTGCCTGCGCCCCCCCCCCCACGTTTTCGTGTTTTATGAATGCCATCTTCTGGGACTATTTGGAGTCGAAGCTTGTTCGCGGTGGGAGGGAGGCACTTTGTTGCTCCCCCCGCGAAGTTCAGGCCGGGGAGGAGGCTTCCCGCCTCGCCCGGCCGCGAACTCCAAAGTTTAAAAAAAAAAACGCCCCTGTGATAGGCTACGTGACGATTAACGTAGCCTATCACGGCTAGATCTGCAAAGTCAGCCATGATAGGCTACGTTAATCGTCACGTAGCCTATCACGGGTGACTTAAAAAAAAAAAAAGCACGTACGCTAATGGCGGCCCCCATAGGGAGCCGCCATTCGCGTTCCTTATTTGGTCGCTGTAGTCTACGTAAATCTTTACGTAGACTACGGCAAAAATAAGGGCAACGCAAATAGCGTTGCCCTTATTTTCGCCGCAGTCTACGTAAACATTTACGTAGACTACAGCGACCAAATAAGAAATGGGAATGGCGGCTCCCTATGGGGGCCGCCATTATCTGTACCTGCTTTTTTTTTTTTTTAAAGTCACCCGTGATAGGCTACGTGATGATTTTGGGGGACTGGGTTTGGTTGTCCACCCAATACCTCCCCTCTCACTCGCCTGCAAAGAAGCTCGCGCCTCGCCACACGGGGCCTTTCCAGATTACGGCCCAGATTAACCCTGTTGCTTTTCGCCTGGCTCTCCCCCCCTCCATGAAGATGCATCCTGTTTTTTATTGGTCCTTGCTGTCCCTCCTGGTTTCTGGTGACCCTCATCGCTTGACTGGCTCCCCCCCCGCTGCCAGTGCTGGTGGAGGGGGAGGAGGAGTTTGAGGTCGCGGAGATTCTGGACTCCTGCCTTTCTCGTGGCTGCCTGCAATATCGAGTGGACTGGAAGGGGTATGGGCCAGATGAGCGAACCTGGGAACCCACGGAAAATGTGCATGCTTCGTTGCTGCTGAGGCGCTTCCACCAGCTGTACCCCCACAAACCCAAGGCTCCAGGGGAGGAGCACGAGGGGGGGACTCATGGGAGCAGGGATGATGTCAGGGTGGAAACTGAGCCGATAGAACCCCAGAGCAGTTCTGCTTCTGAGGAGGAACAGCAATCTGTGGGAGAGGAGCGCGCTCATCTCTCACAAGCACAGCAGCTGGCAGAGATTCCTCCTGCTGGCATTCCTGAGATAGATAGTGATCCTAGCAGTAAGAAAGTGCGGGAGGGGGGCTTGCTAGACGCTTGACGCAGATGCAGGGAGCGACGAGCGATGGAGGGCGCAGAAAGGAAGCGTAGCGCCCGTTTGGCGCGCAAGCAACGGCCGCCTCCCCTGGACCCAAGGGAAAGAGGGAGGATCTCTCCCTAGCCCATGAGTTCAGGGTCTTCCCATGATTCTCCTTCAAACAGGGACCAACTGCCTAACCTGGAGCATAGGCTACTCTGCTGTTCCTTGCTTAGACCCCTGGACCCCACCAGGGGCTGCCAGTGGCACCAACAGAAAACAAAAACAACCCTGGGTGATTTTCCTTTAAAACAAGCTGCATGAGGAGCGCACACCAGGTTTCTGAGCAAAGCTGTGCTCCTGGGAGGCTTTAAAGCAGGGGTGTTGAACTTCTTTTAGCTGAGTGCCAAATTCCATTTTGGAGACACTCTCGGGGGCAGATTTCAGTGGTGAGAGGGGCCGAAGGCAAAGCGTGGGGGGGGGGAAGCAAAAATACCGCAAACACCAGCATATTTTAGCTTAATGCTCTCCCTACCAGTAATTATAAGCCTTAGGAGGGGCATTTCAACCTTAAAGAATGGCGGGGGGGGACAGCACAGAAGCTCAGAAACCACCGAAAAATCAGTGGCTGGAGGAAAAATTGGTGTGGGGTCAGGAGAAAGGGGGATATATAGCTGAGGAACCCTGGAGGGGAGTACTGGGCTCACAGAAAGGCCAGATATGGCCCTCAGGCCTGAGGTTCTTCCCCCTTGCTTTAAAAGACCCCCCTTTTTGCTGCTGCCACCACACAGCTGCTTTTTGTTGCTGCTGCCATGGGAAACTTGACAGTGCTGGGGACCACAAAAAGGGCTGGGGAGCTACATGTGGCCCAAGACCAGGGGTGTTGTCCAGCACTGCCATAACAGATCCCCCATGTCACATCCGTTTGAGCCTAACGTTTCCCCTCACTGACCGAATTACATCTCCCTAATTGGGAGCTGCCAGAGCTTCCTCTGATCCCCCGGGAGAGTCTCGGTTCTCAATTAAAACGTAACCTTTCTCTCTCTCTCCCTCACCCTGAACATGTTCAACTTCAGCCCCTAACCCAGATCATCCTGCATTTTCTGTGGGAACAAAATTTTATTACAAAGCAAGTTAATCTCTTGTTTACAGAAGGCACTCAACTCCAAAGAGTTACGTGCAGAATCCCCAACTGCTACAGTGAAAATAGCCAGCTTCTTCTTTCATTCTTTTTTTCCCTCATAATAAATCTGTGGTGTGACCACATCTTGCTGTTCCCAAGCACCTGCAGTCAGTAGCAGCCCTGAAAGAGGAGCATGCTGCTCTTCCCGGCCACGGAGATTGTCAGTGTGGTGGGAATTTTCAGTGCAAGGGGGATTTCAGTGTAGTGTATTATTGGTTAGATGCTGGAATGGTGTCTTGGGCAGCCTCCCTCAACCTGGTGCCCTCCAGACATGTTGGACTACAACTCCCATCATTCCCAGCCAGCATGGCCCACTTGAGAAAGGCTGGTCTGTGGGAACCCAGAATCACACCTCCACTCAAATCTCCATTGGGTGAAGTTGGGCCAGTCACTCTCTTCAGCCTATCTTACCTCACAGGGTTGCTCATAAAATGAGGGTGGGAGTAGAATCAAATGGCCTGCCTTAATCTCCTTGGAGGAAAGGTGGAACAGAAGTATAATAAATGAACGAATGAATAATGAATGGATGAATGAAGGCAATTTCCTGCTGTCATTCCTTGGTAATGAGCACAGGGGTGGCTTCCTGCATGCACAGAGTGCAGGCGGAAGGGGGCAGACCTCCTTTGTACAGTGTAGATCACCCTAACCCTGATCTACACTGTGGGCCATATTTGGCCTGCATGTGGCTTACATCTGTGCCTGCATGTGGGCTGAATCTCCATGCAGCCACCACAAACCCAGTCAAACCCCACCCAATTTTCCCCATAGCCAGCTGAATAGTTGGACTGGAAGGGGGGCACTGTTCCAGCGTTCTTCCTCAGTCCTAATTGAGGACACTGGGTGGGCTGGAGGCTTCAGCTGACCCCAAAGCAGCTAGGCCATAGGGTGGCGACATGTCCTATTTACAGAGGACGGTCCTCTATTTGAAGAGCTGCCAGAGGATTGTCCTTTATGTGAAGGTGTCCTCTATTGAAGGGCTGTCCAGTCCAAGTCTGGTTTAAAGATAAAGAACCAGAAAAACTATCACCCATCACCAGTTAGCACCTGGACAGCAGACTGAGCAAGGCATACAGGTCACCTGGTCACAGTCTTCCACACTAGCTAGTGTGGTGTAGTGGCGAGAGTGTTGGACTGGGAGTCAGGCGATCCGGGTTCTAGTCCCCACTCAGCCACGGAAGCTCACGGGGTGACTTTGGGCCAGTCACAGACTCTCAGCCCAACCTAACTCACAGGGTTGTTGTGAGGACAAAATGGAGGCGGAGGAGGGGGATTATGTACACGCCTTGGGTTCTTTAAGGAGGAAAAAAGGTGGGATAAATAAATATTTTTATTTAAATTATAACAATTATTTCTAAATTTGCAGACACACGTAAAATTAGCATATGCAAATGTTATGCAAATCACCACCCTTTTTTGTCCTCTATTTTGGTGATTCATGAGTGGCCTGCCTAAGCTGGGGTCACACCTTCTGTACCTCTAATGGTAGAGGAGGAAAGCCAGTAGAGGCTGGTGGCTATAATTTCGGTGAAACCCAGTCAATTCTGGGTTTCAGTCAGAACCATCCAGAACCCTAAAGGAGCTATCCAAGGTGCTGAATCTATTTTGTGGACAGGGTTCTGCACCTTGGATAGCTCCTTTAGAGTTTGGATTCAGAGTCCCACCGAAGTCGGAGTCACCAGCCTCCACGGGGTACGTTCACATTAAAATGCAAACTGAGTGAATTTCTTCCTCCATCTCTAACAGAAATACAACTGGGGCAGCTTTCCCCAGCCCTGTATCTCCTTGACTACACCATAGTCTCCCAACGCATAGTTCATAGGCAGATCTGGCTACATTGACATGAACAAGGTTAGTTATCTCAGTATTTTTAGTTCCCAGAGTTTTATGCAACTTTAGTCACAGAAAAATATGTGTCCCCCCCCCCCCACAGGCTGAAAATGTGCATTTTCCCCATAGGCTAAAGCATGAACATGTACATGGGGGAGGGGGATTTGCACATTTTGGGGGATTTATGCATTTTCACAAGTGCAAATGCAGGACATTGGGAAAAAAACAATTCTGCCCATGAGTGGACGATGGAACAAAAGGCAGCTGACAATCCATGAAATACAGACAGGACAGATTTTACAAAATCCCTATGTCTCTAAACCATTCTCACATAGGAGCATAGGAAGCTGCCTTATATCGAGTCAAACCATTGTTCCATTTAGCCCAGTATTGTCGACACTGACTGGCAGCAGCTCTCTGAGGTTTCAGGCAGGAATTTTTCCAGTCCTACCTGGAGATGCCGGGGATTGAACCTGAGACCTTCTGCATGTTAAGCAGGTGCTCTACCCACTAAGCTGTGGCTCCTCCCTCACCTTTGGCTTCAGCCATGGCTGTAGCCAGCATGTGGCCCCTGACAGATGACCTCCATGGGGATGTGTCCTGCAGCAGAAAAAAAGCTTCCCTGGCCTGTATTAGCCCACCATGCAGGGCTGCATTCAGCCTTCAGGGCCAAAAAGGTTGTCCACTCTTGGTGTCGATACATCCCCCCTCCCTACCCCATGACCCATACCTGTGCTGTGGTCCCTAGTGGTCTGTATAGTGATTTAAATTTGTATTAATTGTTGTGCACTGCCCAGAGAGCATTGGCTATTGGGCAGTACAGAAATGTTATGAATAAAAATAATAATAAATGAATATTACCCCTCAGCCTAGCTTATCTCACCAAGCTTCTCGTAAGGCTCCGGGCAACTGGAAATAAGAAATATGTCAACCAACCAACCAACCAACCAACCACTTATCATTTTCTTATAAATTTTCTTAGATAGTTTATTTAGCAAATGGGGGAACATCTGCTGGCAATCTGCATGAGAAAAAAATTCAGCTGGAGAAGATTCAAAAGGAAAATTAAATTACAGACATTCATTCAGAGGAGGAGGAGGAACTGAAGAACATAAGAGCAGTCTTTTCTGTATATCTTGGCCCAAAATGATAAAAAGGCAAACTAAAACATGAGGTAACTGACATCAAGTGCCCTGTGGGAAAGAAGAAGTGATGGAGACAGGAGCAGGCAAAGGAAACATCAGGGCCTGCTCCAGTTGACTGCCCAGCCCCAGAGGATGAGAGGGGAAGCAAATTGCTGATGCTGTGCTTAATGTTTTCCTCTTCCCTCCCCAACCCATTTTCCTTGTGTGTTGTGTCTTTTTAGATTGAAAGGTTGCAGTCTGCATTAATAATACTGAAACAGAGACTCTTCAGAGAGGTATTGATGTCTATGAACAGGGATGACTGCAAGGGACAGTAAGGAGTAGTGGGCCCTCCTCCCAATTATTTTCCAATACCCCATTCAGTCCAACAGCATGATAATACAATATATTAAGGGATGGATTAAACCCTGGTTCCCCTAATACTGGCCATTGCCACGCTTTCGCTCCCCAAACTAGTTTTTCTGGAGCTGTCCCTGGCTGCACACTTCAGTTCTGCTATGCTCATGTCTTGCATTTCAAAGGCTATAACAGAATAGAACAGTAGGGAAGGACATGTCGCCCACTCCATGCATCGAATGCACATGTGGAGGGGGGGCTGTGGGGTCATGCTACTTAGCCTGGCCCATGGCTGTCGCCACATTCCCTGGACAAATGTGCATTTGATGTTCATTGAAAGGAGCTGTCCATGTGTATAGCTGCTGGTCCCAATAGCTCCTTCATCCAAGGGGGGACCTAGATGGCTCAGATCCCTCCTCATGTGTAGGAGCTCTCTGCATGCACATCAGTATGTGCAGAGAACTGTTTTTGACAGAAACCAAATAGGCATTTATCAGTGGAGCATGGCAGGGTGATGTGCCCATGGTGGTGGGCAGGGCAACCCCTTGGCTCCTCCCACATGTTTATTCAATGTGTAGAGAGGATCATGTATACCCACCTAGTGCTATTCTCTGGGCTGTGATGATGGGGGTGATTCTTGGCCAGTGGCCAATGACTTAGGTCCAGACTAGACATGACGGTGGCGGACATGTGACTCGGTGCCGGCTCCAGGTTTTTGAGGGCCCTTGGGCAAATCGCTGTCATGTTCTCTTGTCCTCTTCCTTCGCAGTCAACACACTCCAAGATACCAGGCATCAGGCTCACTACTTTATTAGTTAATGACCAGGTTCCTTACAAACACAAATTCTAGGAAACTCTCAGGCTACAAAGGAAACAGCTACTCCACACAAATATGAATACCAACAGAGGAGCTGAGGTGGAAGTTAGAGAAGTTGCCGGCAATTTGAACAAGAACTTCCCAGCCAGACTAGTGGGGGGGGGGCTCCCTTACAGTTGCTCCCTCCTATGTAGGCTATCACGCATAGCCAACCTGGAGGAGCCTCTGAGCTTCGCTCTAACTTTTCCCGCTTTGCTCTGCGACGGAGCCTAGCATCCCTCAAGTCACGCCCCCCACTCTCCTCCTCCCTTGAGACCTGGGTTCTCATGGAGGAGGAGAGGGAGTCCTTCAGGTCGAGCCACCTGTGTGCCAAGGTCTTGAGAAGAAGGCCTTGCCATATCTGAGCTCACTAGGGAGGGAGCCTCTCCTGGTTCTGGCTGTTCCCACTCTGAGTCTGAGCTGCGAGCTATCTCCACAGGCTCAGATTCATTCCTGACAATCACCCTTAATGGGCCCCCTCCCTCAGTGAGCCCATCTTCTCCCCACCATTGCCACTAACTGCTCTTGAGTCTCCTCCTCTTTCTCATCATTGCTGCCACTGGCTCGCTTGACAGCAGAGAACCAGGGAGCAAGTAGGCCACGGCATCTGCCGCTGCTCCTTCTCACCACCATCGTTCTCTGGGCCAGAGTGAGAGGCAGGTCAGCAGGTTGCAGTGGAAAAGAGGAGCAACTCTGGGGAGCTCTCACATGTGGGCCCCTGCTAGGGTGTGGGCCCACAACAGGTGCCTGACCATGCTTGCCTTTGACACTGGCCCTGATGAAAGGTTCCAAGGCTGAGTCCATTTAGGACTAAGCTGTCTGGTTACATCCCACTTTGAGGCAGAGCTTGCTGCCAAACCGTCCAGAACAGAAGGAATGCCCAGAGAAGATTCCTACATTGAAAATCGCTCCTCAGCTGCCTTGCTACCCATGGGGAGTAGGGGTGGGGTGGGGGTACTTTACACAGCTCCTGTTGTTTTTCTTGGTTGGGGAAGCAATGGCAGGGGCAATTTTGGTTGGAAGTGTGGCCCATAGGAAAAGTCTCAAACACCTCCTTTCCCCAGCTCCACTGCTATGATCAAAATCACCTCCCCCCCACACACACACACAGAGTCCAAGCCTGGACATTGTTACATTGCTTTTAAAAACAAAACAAACCAGGCCCCCTCCCTCAGTGAGTCCACATTCGCACCACCATTGCCACCTGCTGCTATGGTGACTCCTCTTCCCCATCCTTGCTACCACTGGCTGGCTTGGCAGGCAGAAAGCCGATAAGGAAGTTGGCAGTGACGTCTACTGCTCCTCCCTCTCACCACCACTGTTGTCTGGGCCAGAGCGTAACCTACCTCTCAAGGTTGTTGTGAGGCTAAAGTGGGGTGCAGTGGAGGTTGAACCATATACTCTGCCTTGAGCTCTATGGAAGACAGGTGAGATAGAAACAACACATTAATAAAAGTGACTGTAGTAGCCAGGAGGGAGGAGGGTTCAGTGTGCCTCTTCTGTGCACTCCTTTTATTATTTAATATAAGGTCCACCCATCCCCTGCTTTATGTATGAATGAGGACATAAGAATGAGGATGGAAGACCCACCCATCACCTGCCTTATGTATGAATGAAGAAGATGGAGGACCCATACATCTCCTGCTTTATGTATGAATGAGGAGGATGGAGGACCCATACATCTCCTGCTTTATGTATGAATGAGGAGGATGGAAGATTAATGGGCCTCTTACATCTATTTGGCCCCTAGACCCAGTACGTATTATTGTACATCTGACATCTATGTGCAAAGCAAATAAAACCTTCATCAACTAAGGGCAGTATCCAATGGTGTCATTCCACAAACTCAAATAGCACCAGTGGAGATCCGTTGAATTTTTCCATTGTGGAAATGGTTGCCCATTACAGTTGCAGAACTGGTCGTGCAAGTAGTTGCACAACTGGGTGCATAACTGGTTGCACAACCAGTTGCACAAGAGTTATGCACAACTGGCTGCACAACAGGTTGCACAATCACTTGTACAGCCATGCTTGCAGAAACACAACTTTAGTTGGATTCTCCTCTTGTGCATAGTTCAGAACTGAGTTTCCACTACCACAACCTCATTTGTGCTAATGGAATGACACAGCTGGATCCTGCTCCAAGTCTGCAACTGTATGCATACTATGTATGCATGGGAGTAAGCCCCACTGAACACAAAGGGACTTACTTCTCAATAGATTAGGCATGACTATGATTGCATTGTCAATCCATTTGCCCAATCCCTGGAACCTCTCACTGCTCATGGAAGAGGAAAGTGAAGAACGCTGCTGCTAAAAGTGGGATAGCATTTCCTTGGCATGAAGCCATGAGCTGGTGAATAAGGCAGGATGAAACAAATAAGAACACTCCTGAAACCACGGCAGAACAACAGTCTGCAGAAGAATCTAGGAAGGTGGTTTATACCAGCTCAGCCCTTTGCTCCAACTAACCCAGTATTGCCCACACTGACTGGCAGCAGTTTTCCGGGGTTTCAGATAGGGCTTTTCCCCAGTCCTATCTGGATATGCCAAGCATTGAACCTGGGGGCTTCTGCATGCAAAGCATGTACTCCACTATGGGGTGACAGCCCCTTGTCATGTTTGCCAGATGGAGTGGATAAGCTGTACTCATCCAGCAGAATATACCCCTGAAGACAGGGTTGTTATAAGTCTTAGCTCAGGAGCGGATGATGTGTTTTGGCCTCCAACTCCCATCAGCCCTAGCCGGCATAGCCAATGGTGAGGGGTCATGGTAGTTGTAGACCAAAATATCAGGAAGGCCACAAGTTGCCCACCTCAACCCCTGTCTTAGATGCACGGCTTGGACCAAGGCATACATTAAATTGTTCTAGGAACCAGTCCAGGCATGTACAGCAAGAAAGAAAAAGCCTGTCTGCAGTTTGCCAATGACAGCAATTGGAACCTTAATTTAATCTTCTTGAAAATGCAGCTAGTGATCCTTTGCCAAGGTGGAGGGATCTTTCCATACCTCATATTCTTTTCCTCAGCCCTAGGACAAAGAAATATGACAGATCATCAAGAGAAATGTGGTTTTTGTGGTGATGTTTCTGGAATAGGTTGTTTTGACAACTTCTTTACTAGAGCAGCTAGGAGACACTTAGGATGATTAAATATAAATTACTTCAGAAAGGGTTGTAGCTCCTGAGTCTTTATTTTAGGGTTTGCTATGGGACCAAGAGAAACAAATAGAAACTCATGACTTATAAACGAGAGACTGTTTTCTGGGAGGCAGCAATGATATAGTAGAAAATACCCCATACTGTTGCTCTAACCATGTCAATGAAATCCACTCACCTTAGCAACTTACTAATCAGGGGGACTGACCAAGAATGAGATCTTGGGGTTGTGGTGGACAGTTTAGAGAAAATGTCTACCCAGTGTACAGCTGCTGTGAAAAAGGCAAATTCCAAATTGGGCATAATGAGAAAAGGAATTCAAAATAAAAATGCTAATATCATACTGCCCTTATACAAATTTATGGAGTGAGCACACTTGTTATACTGTGTACTAGGGCTGTGCACCGCCTCATTATGAAGCCTGAATGACAAGATGAAGTGGGCAGGTTCAGACCAGCCTCCTCCTGATAGGAAGCAGATCAGAGCAAAACCAAGGTGCCTTGAGGCGAAGTGCCTCTCCCACAAAGCTCCTCCTCCGCCTTGTCTATTGGGAGCTCTATTTAATGCCTGAGCAGTCCAGACAGGATGTCTCGAAAATGTATCAACTTCTGAAAGCTCACGCGAAGGGGCAGAAGGAGAGGGAGGAGGGAGGGGGAAGGCAAGCAGATGCAGGAGGTGGGGCAGGTGGGAAGGCGAGTGAAGGAGGAGAAGGGAGTGTGCTTTGGCGAATAGGAACTCTCGGCCAGAACCTACACCAACAGTCTCCAATCAGAGAGAGTGGTGGAGGAGGGGGGCATATACTTCAGGGAAAGGCTGCGTTCGGTTATTGCACTAGCTGTGTCTTTGGGAGAGGGCTGGTGTATAGTTAGATGATCTGGTGTGTGTGTGTGTGTGCATGCGTGTATTCCTTGCAGTTCCTCCTTCTATTTCTTCATTCTCAATTGCCATTAGGCTTTCCTTGATATTTAAAAGGAAACAAACAGCTAGGTTGTAGTGGGATCATTCCCTCGCTACTTGTGTGAGCTGCCCCTTTGGGACTGTGTCTTTGCACCCATTGCAGCAACCTTCTCCTATTTCTTTCTACCTCTGTGTCATTTGTTCTGTGTAGTATTCAGATTCAATATTGTTTCAAACAAACATAGCTTTTCTTTGCTCATTGCTGCTATGTTCCCCCCCCATCATTCCATTGTGTTTTAAGACCCTCACTTCTGCTTTCTCCATTTTACTTCCTTGTAATTTTTGTCTCTCAACTCTGTCTCTACGAGATTTTTAAAAACCCAGTCTTATTTCGATTTTTAAAAACAAACATTGACTTCTGGGCATGTTCCCCCCCTTTTAAAGTCACATTCAACCATTTAGTTTTCTCTTGCTTTCTAAAATCTTAAAAAAGGCATGTTATAGCAGCCTACATGTTTAGTGTTTGAATCCCCCCCCACCCCCTGCTGAAGTGACCTGTCTGTTTCTTTTCTGTGTTGATCCCCCCAAAACAGAAATTAAAGAAGGGTTTTTATTTTTATTGCTTGCTTGCTCATGTGTGTGTGTGCTAGGTTGTTGTTCCACCAACGCTACACGTCCCAATTTCAAGACAGTGTTGAGAAAGCACGAGACACATACTATTTATATTATTTACCTTCTTATTCCAATAACACTCCACTGTGTGGCCAAGCAAGGCAGTGCAATATGAGGCATCTTCGGGGTGTTGGCCGGGGCAGAGGTGGGCGAGGTGCTGCTGTCCCTAGCAGCACCGTTAGGCGAGCTGTCTGTACCCCAGTCCAGATAGTGCCTCCCGGTGCAGTAGGGCAGCAGAGCGCGGAGGCCAGCTGCAGTGCCCGGAGGTCACTCTTCGAGGAGGCTGGCGTGGGCAGGTGCAGCAGTCGCACTCTTGCCCAAGGCGGAGCAGCATCTCCTTCTGCCGTGGGAGAGGGGAGCCCGGTGATGGACGTTAGGTCAGAGGCGTCTGACGTCCCCAGCGTGGTGGAGGGCGAAGAGGAGGAGGTCCTCCGGGGTGTGTTGGAGGAGGAGCAGCAGGCAGAGGCTCCAGCACCCGACCCCGCTTCCATTCTTCCCCCCACTCGTGTGGAGCCCCCCCCCCAGACTCAAGGCAGGCAGTCTGCATCTCCCCTGAAACGTCAGGGTAGCATCGTGTGGGACGACTCTGAGTTGGGAGCGGATCCCAGCGCTGCCGTGTGCCGCCGCTGCAAGGCGTCTCTGAGCAGGGGAAACAGCCAGGGCACCACAGCACCAGAGCCTGCCCCTGCACTCAAGGAGGCTGCACCAACCGGTCTTGCCTGGGGAAGAGGCCCCGACGTCCCAGCAGGCCAGCAGCAGGAAGAGGGGAGGAGAGGAGAGGGGGTGGGGGGAGTATGATGGAGGTTTCCTGCGTTCAAAAATCAGTGGCCCTTCTGGGCTAGGCACTGACCATGTTCACTCAAGATACATTCAAAATACTCATTTAGCGTGTGCTAGAAATTAACAAAAAGCAGACAAAAAATAACCCCTTTCAGCCTGCCTGCCAGGTAGCATGTGTATTCAGCCAGAGAGAGGCTGAGCAGGTGACTCTTCTGAATAAGGGTTCTTTTGCACTTCAAAGAAATCTGCAGCAGAGATTAGGGATAGTGACCTCTGCTTCAACACACTTTCCCTTCTGGGTTTGGTCTGAGTTTCTGGGAATATCAAATTCAACCTGTGCCTCGCACACAACCCAGTGGGCCAAACTGCCTGGAGTTTGGCAGGTGGGATGCTCTTGAAGGGGGCTGGAGGGGCCCAGGTTTCATGTGCATGCATGGAAACAGGGAGACGTTACAGCTCTTTGCCTTGGGAGTTTTCCTGGAAAAAATCAGATTTCACCTGCGCCTAGCACACAAGCCAGTGGGCAAAACTGCCAGGGCTTTGGGGGGTGCAATGCCCAGGGCAGGGGGGCTGGGAGAGGCCAAGGTGTTGCGTGCATGTGTGAAATCAGGAAGAAGTTATAGCTCTTTGCTTGGAGAGTTTCTTTGGAAAACATCAGATTTTAACTCTGCCCAGCACAAAAACTACAGGGTCAAACTGTCTGAAATTTTTCAGGTGGCCTCCTCTCCATGGGTGTGGTCTTCAAATTTCATGCCTGTATTCTAAAAAATGAAAAAGTTCATGCAAGTCAATGGGAAAACTCCGAAAATGGGCCATCTGGATATCTGAATCTCGCTTTGGATTCAGATCCAAGTGGAAGTGGAGGGGGTCCACTTACAAATCCGAGGTTTGTATCCAAAGTGGCACCCTACTGTGTACAGTTCTGGTCACCTCATCTGAAAAAGGATTTATAGAGTTAGAAAATGTGAAGAAAAGGGCAACCAAAATGATCAAGAGGGTGGAGCAACTGAGGAAAGGCTACAAAGATTTGGGACTGTTTAGCTTAGAAAAAAGTGAGTACAGGGAGACATGATAGAATAAAATTATGCAAATTGTGGACAAGGTGGATAGGGAGAAGTTCTTTCTTTCTTTCTTTCTTTCTTTCTTTCCTTCCTTCCTTCCTTCCTTCCTTCCTTCCTTCCTTCCTTCGCATAATACTGGAACCTGGGGTCATCCCATGAAGCTGAATGGTGGAAGATTCAGGACAGACAAATGGAAGTACTTGCTCACACAGTGCATAGTTAAACTATGGAATTTGCTACCACAAGAAATAGTGATGGCGACTAAGTTCCATGGCTTTAAACAGGGTCAAGACACATTCATGGAGGATAAAACTATCAGTGGCTATTAGTCCTGTTGGCTATTTGTTATCTCAGGTTTTGGGGGCAGTATGGCTCTGTATACCAGTTGCTAGGGAACATGAGTGGTCTCTGGTTAGCCACTGTGTGAACAGAATGCTGGACTGAGTAGGCTTTTGGTCTGATTCAGCATGACGCTTGCATACTTAAGTGTATGTGTCAAGGGGTGGGGAACATTTTTCAGTTGAGGGCTGCATTCCTTCAGGGGTAATCTGTTGGGGGCTGTATGCTGGTAGTGGGCACACATGAAGCCTCTGGTAGGTGGAGCCAGATGCAAAGTGGGTGGAGCCACCCCTTCCTCCTCTCTCGCTTTCCCTCTCTTTCCACCCCCTTTCTCTCTCTCTCTTTCTGCCACCTCAGGTCTCTTTCCCATCCCACCCAGTAGGCTGCTGGGGGACACATCACTCTTGCCCAAGGTAAGAGCTGATAGTTTGCAGAGGACTTTTGGAATTAGACTCGGGTGTGCAGAATGCAGGTCTAGGTTAAGGAATTTCTGATGTGTGTTTGTGAACTGCATAAAAGAATCTGGAAACCAGAAGAGATGGTTATGTTCTTGTACCCAAGCATGCATCTGGGAGTGGGTACGAAGAAAAACGCCGCCCTTTGCCTTGGTAATGCTGACAGTCTGACTGGTTATAGTTTTTAGTCTACACTGGCAAAATTATGTAACGGTGATGGGAAAAGATATCTTTGTAATGTGTAAATAGTGAGTGATGAATCACCTTGTTATGTTCGTGTGTGTGTGTGTGTGAGAGAGAGAGAGAGACCAAGAGAGTGAGAGAGAGAGAGAGAGAGAGAGAACCTGCTGATTTGTCCTTTTTCCCAGTGACAGCTATAAGCTACTTAAAATTAGCCTAGGGACCAGACCTCCATTGAGAAAGGGTGCTTGTTTTGAGCTTGCTGTATGATTCCTGTGAATGGTTCTAGAGGGGCAAACAGTGGAGGCTGTTGGCTCCAATTCCAGTAGGGCTGTGCATCCATTCTGAGTTTCAGTCAAAACCTGCCAGAACTCTAAAGGAGCTATCGAAGGCAGTGAACCCTATTCCCCAAAATAGTTTCAGCATGACTGACATCAAGCATCCCAACACAAAAGAATGTTGTAATAGTTTCAGCATGACTGACATCAAGCATCCCAACACATTCTATCTTCTATCTTCTATCTTCTATCTTCTGTCTTCTATCTTCTATCTTCTATCATCTATCATCTATCATCTATGAACTATCATCTATCATCTATCATCTATCTATCATCTATCATCTATCCATCATCCATCATCTATCTATCATCTATCATCTATCTATCATCTATCATCTATCATCTATCTATCTTCCATCATCCATCATCCATCATCTATCTATCATCTATCATCTATCATCCATCATCCATCATCCATCATCCATCATCTATCTATCTTCTATCATCTATCTATCTTCTATCATCTATCATCTATCATCTATCATCTATCCATCATCCATCATCCATCATCTATCTATCATCAATCGTCTATCTATCTATCTATCTATCTATCAATCATCTATCATCTATCCATCATCCATCATCCATCATCCATCATCTATCCATCATCTATCATCTACCATCTATCATCTATCCATCATCCATCATCCATCATCCATCATCCATCATCCATCATCTGTCATCCATCTGTCATCCATCTGTCATCCATCTATCATCCATCATCTATCTATCTATCTATCTATCTATCTATCTATCTATCTATCTATCTATCATCTATCTATCTATCTATCTATCTATCATCTATCTATCTATCTATCTATCTATCTATCATCTATCTATCTATCTATCTATCTATCAATCATCCATCATCCATCATCCATCATCCATCATCCATCATCCATCTATCTATCATCTATCTATCATCTATCAATCATCTATCAATCATCTATCAATCATCTATCAATCATCTATCATCTATCATCTATCATCTATCTATCATCTATCTATCTATCATCTATCATCTATCATCTATCCATCATCTATCCATCATCTATCTATCCATCATCTATCTATCCATCATCTATCTATCCATCATCCATCATCTATCATCTATCATCTATCATCTATCCATCATCCATCATCCATCATCTATCTATCATCTATCAATCATCTATCATCTATCTATCATCTATCTATCATCTATCATCTATCTATCATCTATCCATCATCTATCTATCCATCATCTATCTATCCATCATCTACCATCTATCATCTATCAATCATCTATCTATCATCTATCCATCATCTATCCATCATCTATCCATCATCCATCATCCATCTTCTATCTTCTATCTTCTATCATCTATCCATCATCCATCATCCATCATCCATCTATCAATCATCCATCATCTATCTAGCCATCATCCATCATCCATCTATCATCCATCATCTATCTATCCATCATCCATCATCCATCATCCATCTTCTATTATCTATCATCTATCCATCATCCATCATCCATCTATCATCTATCATCTATCATCTATCCGTCATCCATCATCTATCATCTATCTATCATCTATCCATCATCTATCCATCATCCATCATCCATCATCCATCAATCCATCAATCCATCAATCCATCATCCATCAATCCATCATCCATCATCTGTCTATCATCTATCATCTATCATCTATCCATCATCCATCATCTATCCATCATCTATCTATCTATCTATCCATCATCTATCATCTATCATCTATCATCTACCATCTATCTACATTGCTCCTGGTGCTGCTATGCTCTTCCCCCTTTTCTTCAAACAAAGTCAGCTGCTCAGGTGAGGTTCCTGACCCCCAGTGCTACTCAGCTGAGCTCCCCCGCCCTCTAGAGCTGTCAGAGAATTCCGCCACGGATCTTGGTGAGGTTGAATGCCAGTGCATTTGGCCCCCCAAAATCCATGGTGGAATGAAGCTCATGCCCCCCACCCCACAAAAGGCGTGCGAAACAGAGCACTTACTTGCTGCTATCCGCGCTGACTTGCAAATGGCGGCTGCAGCGTGGCCGCCATTTTCTTCCTCATCATAGCTGTGATAGGCTACGTAAATAATTATGTACGTTTAATGGTAAATTATGCCATTTGCATCCCTGCGGAGGCCGTGATCGGCTACGTAAGTATTTACGTAGCCTATCATGGCAAGCTAAAAAAACAACAACAGCATATGCAAATGGTGGCAGCTACGGCGGCCGCCATTTGTATTCCCTTTTTTCCGCTGTTTTAGCCTACGTAAATATTTACGTAAGCTATTACAGCAAAAAAAAAGGGGAATGCAAGTAGCGCAGTGGGCGCTATTTGCATTCCTTCCCCCCCCCCCGCCGTAATAGCTTACGTAAATATTCACGTAGGCTAAAATGGCGGAAAAAAAGGAACGCAAATGGCGCCCACTATGCCATTTGCGTTTCCTTTTTTTGCTGTTTTAGCCTACGTAAATATTTACGTAGGCTAAAACAGCGAAAAAAAGGGAACGCAAATGGCGGCCGCCGTAGCTGCTGCCATTTGTGTACACTGTTTTTTGGGGGTGTTTTGCTTGCAGGCTGCCCAACGGCTGGATGTCCAGCTGCGGGTGGCCCTGGCTGGCAGCTCCGTGGAATGTCCTCAGAGCAGAGCCAGCCGGATTAGGATTTTGGGGGGAGGTGCGGAGCGCCTCCCCCCCACTGCGAATCACCCCGTCGAAAAGGTAAGTGACTTTCTTACATCCCTACCGCCCTCTCTCACTGGGCTGGCTTCTCCCTCATGAGGCGATCTGCTCAGGTGGTCTACCAGCCTGACCGCACACATGGTTTCCTTGCTTCTTCATTGGCCCAGTAGGTCACCTGATGCATGGGTGAAATTGGTGAATACAGCCAGAGCGGCCACAGCGGAACCTAGTACAAAGCCCTGGAGGAGGCAGGGCCTCCTCCACTTGACAGAGGATGCACACTGGCCAGCTCTTCGATCATCCAGAGGTTCGTTTTCCCCGAGTACCCTCGGGGATATCGGCCATTTTGGGGGTGATTGATCTGCACACATGCTGTCAGTGCATGTGTGCAGTTTGCTTAATGAAGCCCGCAGTGCCAGCAGACAGGCTGGCAACAAGTAAGGAAGGGCAGCAGCACCCAGGATAATGGCATGCTGTGCTAGAAAGACCGATGAGGAGGTGAGGCGCCACTGGAGCTCACACACTGTAAATGGGGGGGGGGCGGCATGGGGCCAGTAGGGGTCACCCTGTCCGATCTATTAACAGATCCACCTCTGGAAGAGGAGGCGATTCCAATTCCATGGTGGTGGGCAAAGGCTTCGAGCCCGCTCCCCCATGCCAATCCCCCCCCCAAAACTGGCAATTTAATTTTTTAAAGAGCAGGCACAGCAGGGCTAACCAAGTGACCAAAATCCCATCCGGTTTAGCCCTAAGGAACAGCAGTTGGCAGTTTTGAATGGGTAGAAGGAGAATGCTGGAAGTTTCCTACTGAAATTAGCTAGAATTGGAGGGTGCCAATTCCACTGGGGGGAATTCTAAAGAAGTTTGATTCCAGTTTTGAGGAACTGGAGTAAAGGAGATCAAAAGAACTATCTTTCTGTGTATCTTGGCCCCAACCAAGGCCTGTTCAAACAAAAATAAAACTTAGCTTAGCACAGAAAGATTGTGGGCTACGAACATCCATATAGCTAAAATAATTCCTTTTCACTGGAAATGGTATAACAGAGCAGAGCATTTGTATTCTCAGCACTGTGGGAATGGTGCTTCAAGTGTGTGTGTGTGTGTGTGTGTGTGTGTGTGTGCGTGCGCATGGTGGGAAGCAAGGGAGCTCTTAATAAAATTCAAAAACCCCACCGCTTGACTCCTTCTGATTGTAGCCAAATCATGTCCCTCCTTTGACTTCTAAAGGTGCACATAAGTACATAAAAAGAAAGGGGCAGTCCCCTTCTGGTTCTCCTATAATTCAAGCCCTGGGGGAGTTGGAATCTCAGATTGCCATTGAGTTAAACCCAATATACACTGTTGTATGATAGTTTGCCATTTAGTTACTGTGAATGGGTCTACCACTTTGCTTTTGCCCAATGTGAGGCCTGACAGGATGTGGAAAAAGAATCCTATATGCCAGGGATGACGAACCTCAGGCTTACAGGCCAAATTCTGCCCTCCGGGGTCCACAGATGCCACACCCTTTCCCCTAGATCCACACCCTTCCCCCAACCACCAATTATTTGATGGTTTCTCAGCTTTTGTGCAGTTTCTCCCCTCATTCTAAAACACTGAAATGCCTCTCCTAAGGCTTAGTTACTGGCAGTGAGAGCTTTGAACTAGAGCTGTGTGCAAATGGCCTTTTGAAAATCTCCACCTCACTTGTGGGCAGAGAAATTTGAGAGACAATTTCACTGAATTTCTCCAGGGGGAGGAATTTTTTTTTTAACAGTTTCTCCCCAGTAGGGCTCCCCATTGGCAGGGCTTGTAGCACAGCATCATTCTTTTTTAGTAATGGTTTTGGGGTTTTTTTTGTGCCGCAACAGCATCAACGGTCTTGGCAGGCTGGCCCCCAGTTTGCATCCACAGCAATGCAGGTGGGGGCAGTGTTGTGTCCAGCTCCAGGGACGAGGTGTATAAATTTGGTCCCATTTAACCTCAGAACCTGCACCAAATGGGTCCAAAGCACCCCAGTGGGTAACCAAGCTAATCCCAACAGGTAAACATCACCCCAGAACATAACTACAGGCGAGATTGTAACTTGAAACCATATTTATGGCTTTATTGCTGAAAATGCAGGAGAAATACAAAATAAAGAAAATAGCATGGTGGTTATATGAGCATTAGAAATTCTCTCTCCAATTACAGGGAAAGAGAATGCAACAAAAACAGAAGATAAATCAAAAGAATTGCAATTGCCAAAGTTGGTACTATGAACTTGGCCAATAAGATAACGGCTTGAGCTTCTAACATTGTTATAACTCCTCTTTCCAATCCACTCCTGTTTACTACTTGCGGTTCAAAGCTAAACAAAAACAATTCAACCTATGTGTTAACCCTCCCGTGACCTCCTCCTGCTTCTAACTTGAATACAAAACTTATGCTGAAACATTACTAAGTTCCTCTAGGCATAGGAAGAGTAGAGGAAGGAGTTGGAGTGAACAGAAAACTCAAGACTTGGGAATAATTCCAGTTGTCACCTCTGAAGATGGGATTCCAAATCCCCTCCTCAGATATAACCTCCAAGTCCCAAGCTTAGAAAACACTCCAAGTCCCAAACCCAGAAATCATTCTAAGTCCCAAACTCAGAAATAACTCATGCTCAGTTCTGCTGTTCATCTCACTTAGACACTCTGCCAGCACATCGTGGCCTTGAGCAAGCTCTGTGAAGCCGCCTGTAAACACAGCTGCATTTGTTCCCCCTTCTTCAAAGACAGTCCTGCAAAATCTCAGTTAGAGTCTCAGTTAGTGAAATAACACCACTCCAGTATTCCTGCCAAGAAAACCCCATGGAACGTATCACAAGGCTAAAAGATATGACGCCGGAAGATGTGCCCCTCAGGTCGGAAGGTGTCCAATATACTACTGGGGAAGGGCAGAGAGAATTTCCAAGTAGCTCCAGAAAGAGTGAAGCGGCTGGGCCAAAGCCGAAAGGACACTCAGCTGTGGATGTGTCTGGTGGTGAAAAGAAAATCTGATGCTGTAAAGAACAATATTGTTTAGGAACCTGGAATGTAAGATCAATGAATCCAGGTAAGCTGGAGGTAGTCAAACATGAGATGGCAAGACTGAACATTGACATCTTGGGAATCAGCGAAATAAAATGGACAAGCATGGGCGAATTTAATTCGGGTGACCATCATATCTACTACTGTGGGCAAGAATCCCTTAGAAGAAACAGAGTAGCACTCATAGTCAATAAAAGGGTGGGAAAAGCAGTACTGGGGCACAATCTCAAAAACAATAGAATGATCTCAGTATGAATCCAAGGCAAACCATTCAACATCACAGTAATTCAAGTCTACGCCCCAACCACTGATGCTGAAGAAGCTGAGGTTGATTGGTTCTATGAAGACCTACAACACCTTCTAGAACTAACACCAAAAAAAGATGTCCTCTTCATCATAGGGGATTGGAATGCTAAAGTAGGAAGTCAAGAAATCACCGGGATAACAGGCAAGCATAGCCTTGGTGTACAAAATGAAGCAGGACAAAAGCTAATAGAGTTTTGCCAAGAGAACATGCTGATCAGAGCAAACACTCTTTTCCAACAGCACAAGAGATGACTCTACACATGATGGTCAATATCGAAATCAGATTGATAATGTACTTTGCAGCCACAGATGGAGAAGCTCTATATAGTCAGTAAAAACAAGACCTGGAGCTGACTGTGGCTCGGATCATGAGCTTCTTATTGCAACATTTCGGCTGAAATTGAAGAACATAGGGAAAACCACTAAACCATTCAGGTAGGACCTCAATCATATCCCTTATGAATATACAGTGGAGGTGAGGAATAGATTTAAGGGATTAGACCTGATAGACAGACATGAAGGCAGGGACCTAACAGAAGCAGATGAGATTAAGAAGAGGTGGAAAGAATACACAGAAGAACAATACAGGAAAGATCTGAATGTCCCTGATAGCCATGATAGTGCGGTCACTGAACTTGAGCCGGACATCCTAGAGAGTGAAGTCAAGTGGGCCTTAGGAAGCATTAGTAACAACAAAGCTAGCGGAGATGACAGTATTCCAGCTGAGCTATTTAAAATCCTCAAAGATGATGCTGTTAAAGTGCTGCCCTCAATATGCCAAGAAATTTGGAACACTCAGCAGTGGCCACAAGACTGGAAAAGGTCAGTTTACATTCCAATTCCAAAGAAGGGCAATGCCAAAGAGTGAAACTACTTAGGGATGTACGAAAGTCACTTACCTTTTCGCAGCTTGGCTTCGCGGTGGGGGGGAGGCGCTTCGCTTCTCCCCCCGAAGTTCAGGCCGGGGGGGGAGGCGCCCCGCCTCGCCCGGCCAAAATTCAGGCCAGGGAGAAGCGCCCCGTCTCCCCGTCCGCGAAACAAAAAGTAAAAAAAAAAAAAGACCCAGTGATAGGCTAGGTGACAATTTACGTAGCCTATCACGGCTAGATTTCCAAAGTCAGCCGTGATAGGCTACGTAAATCGTCATGTAGCCTATCATGGGTGACTTTGAAAAAAAAAAAAGCACGTACGCAAATGGCGGCGCCCATGGGGTGCCGCCATTTGCGTTCCTTATTTTGGTACATCTAGTCTACGTAAAGATTTACGTAGACTACGGCGAAAATAAGGGCAACGCAAATAGCGTTCCCTTATTTTTGCCGTAGTCTACGTAAATCTTTACGTAGACTAGACGTGCCAAACTAAGGAACGCAAATGGCGACGCCCCATGGGTGCCGCCATTTGCGTACACGCTTTCCCCCCCCCCAAAGTCAGCCGTGATAGGCTACGTGACGATTTATGTAGCCTATCACGGCTGACTTTGGAAATCGTTACGTAGCCTATCCTGGGTGTTTTTTTGTTTTTTACTTTATTTTTTTTTTTGTGCAATGGCAGTGGCGGCAGCCGGTCGGGAGACCGGCTGCCACCCCCGCCCATGACGAACCGCCACCGAACCACCGCCGAACCACCGCCGGGACCTGCCACCGAGAGGGACATTCGCCGAAGGTAAGTCCCATCCCGGGGGGGGGGGCGGGGGGCCGGCGGAGAATTTCCCAACCAACTTTGGGGGGGCCGAATGTGTCGGCGCTCGGCCTCCCGAAGATTCGGGGAGAAATTCTCCGCCATCCCTAAAACTACTGTACAATTGCGCTCATTTCACATATATATAATTTATGTTTGTGGTGTTTTTGAGCTCCCCTAATCACAGCTAGCCTCCCAGGCTGCCTGCACGTCCTGATCTGCAAAAGCCCTATGGGAGGAATTACCCATGGTGCCTTAAACTGTGTAGGAAACTGAAGAGGCTGCCAGCTGCAAAAGAGAAAGGCCATGAAAGGCAGGACACTTGTGCTCACTCCTCAACCACCTCCTAAGTAAGGTCAGCCCCAGAAACCCAGGCCCAACCCATGAGAATTTCTCTGAAATGTCTTCACCATTGAATTTCTTTTCGAAAGCAATTTCTCTTCTATCAAATTGAATGAGAATGGTCGGGGGGGGGGGAAAGTGGGAGAAATTATCAGCACAGCACTACTTTAAACTAAATGATGCTAGCATCCCTGTAATTTTGGCCCTGGTCCTTTTCCCTCTGGCACTGCCCCCCACTGGAATGTAGCCCCTGAGAGCTTCTCTGAAATTGAATTCAAGCCTCTGGCTGAAAGAGGTTTGACACCCTTGCTATATGCTAATCATTGGGTGCTGTGAGACAAGCTTTTATTGAGAAATCATGCTGCGTTGTTCACAAAATTTTACAGGGGCTCCAGATGTCATCGCCATCTATTTATAACACTCCCATATTTTCCCATTACTCCTTCCATCTTTTGTTCTTTCCCCCAAAATGTCCTTTAAGGGGGAAAGGATGGAATTGCTGCACAAGGCATTTTGAGAGCCGGCCGTCTTGAAGCACTCTTGGATACGAACAGAAAACTCATCCTCCAAGTGTGGATCTTTATGTGGCCAATCCACACACAAGATGGAGAAGACATGGAAGAACTCCAAGGTTTTCAGAAGTACAAAAAATCTTTAGGAAATAATACTCTAAAGGGTGTGTGTGTGTGTGTGTGTGTGTGTGGAGAGATAATAATTTAAATAATCTCAAGAACTAAGCATGCTCAGCAGGGAAACCAGGTGGAGGGGATGAATAGAACAGAGTACCCTGAAAAGGGTCATGCCTACAACAGGGTGTTACATATCCCAGTCAGTGGAGGCTGGTGACTCCATATGAATCCATTCTGGGTTTTAGTCAGAACCAGCCAGAACTCTAAAGGAACTATCCAAAGTGCCAAACTCATTTTGCGGATAGGGTTCAGCACCTTGGATAGCCCCTTTAGCATTCTGGTTGGTTCTGACTGAAACCCAGAATAGATTCACAGCTGCACCGAAATCGGTCCCAGTTGTGTTTCTTAATAGCTATGGATGGACAAAGAGCTAAAAGATCTCCTGGGATGTGCAGAGGCAGGCAGATCGCAGGAGATGCCTATGTGAGGAACATATGCTGGTATTTCTGGCTAGAGTTAGCTGGAACTCAGGGCACAGCTTTAGCAGTGGTGGGGCTGACCAAGTTGGTTTCTCAGGAATGGCTGTTTGCCCCCACATCTGCTCGGTTGTTCATTTGCCAATGAAGCAAATACTACTACAGTAATCTAAGTCTCCACTGCTCTCTCATCCAAAGGAAACTAAGCCTGGTAACATTACCCCCTGGGACCTCTCTCTGTGTGTTTCCTCCACATGTATAATATCAAAATCCTTTCACATGTATAATATTGAAACCATAGTCCTGTAGAGACAAACTCCAGCAAGGAAGCTTGCTGTTTGTTCCTTTTGTATTCTGCAACGAACACAAAGGTGAATGATCAGTAAGCAGACTAACTTTTGTTCCTATAAACAGGGTTTCAATTTCCCTAGGGCCCAAATGATTGCCAAACACCCCTTTTCAATTTCTCTCTGCGGGCAGTAGCTTCTTACTTAAGAAATCCACTAGATGTAATTCTCCATCAGCCCTCATTGTCTACAAAGTTTCCCCTATCATACCATCTGAGGCATCTGCATTTACTACAAATAGTCTAGCAAAATCAGGAGCAGTGAATACAGGTTTTGCAATCAGTTCTGCCTCAAAACATTTAAAAGCCCTTTAACATTTCACTTAATTTTATTAGGAAGGCATTTCTGGCACAGGTCAGTGAGGGGTGCTGCTATATCACTAAGGGCACAATCCTATGGCCACTAGACAGCATCTAGAAGGCCATAGGATTTTTCACTTTATGGGAACCATGCTTGGAGCTGGCACTCCGAGCTCAGTTCCCAGAAATCTGTCTCCCCGCCTCCTTCCCTCATAGGAGGCGTGGTTTGTCCTCAGCTCCGCGCTCAGAAGAGCAGTGTGGAGTGGCCAAAAAGGGGGCATTCCTGGGGGGTGGGGAGGGGCCTGGAGAAATGCTGGTGTGACACTTCCTATGCACCATCCAGCCTCTCCCCCCCCACCCCTGCTCTGAGGCCCCCCAGTTAGACAGCTGAAATTGGCCATCTATCCACAAATGCAGGGCAGCCAGAGTGTGGAGAAGATTCCCTCCATGCTCTGCCCACCCTGCATTGGATAGTTGGCCACATCCACGTTTGGAGGCGGCTGACTATCCCCATAGGACTGCACCCTAAATCTTTTTACAAACCTCCTGTGATACTCTACAAGTCCAAGGAAAGCCTGTACCTGATTCTTTGCTGTTGGAACTGGCCCATTTTCAATAGCATCTGTCTTAAATTCTTCTGGTTTAATTGGTCTCCCACTGACTCCCACCATGTAGTCTATTATACCCTCAGGCTCTTCATTGTTATATCCTTCCTACCCATTGCAGACAATGTCCATGGGCCCTCAATTTTCTCCCAAATAATAACTCAAGTGGGCTGAACCCTGTACTCTCCTGTGGAACTTCTCAATAAGCAAAGAATAAGTACTGTGGACTCTCATCCCAGTTGGTTTGATACTCCACCACATAAGTTTGAAGCATCCTTCCCAGAGTCCCATTAAATCTTTCCACCAGCCCATTTGTCTCAGAGTGGTATGGAGTGGAAACCAATTGTTTCACACCACAGATATCCCATCACTTTTGCATAAAGTTTGACACGAAATTAGCACCCAAATCTGACAAAATGTCTTGAGGAAATCCCAGTCTGCAAAAAACACTAAAGGGGGCATTAGCTACTGCGGTAGCCTTCGCTGCAGACAAAGCAACTGCCACCAGATAACAAGTTGTGAAGTCCACTATAGTAAAATATATATTTTCCTATTGTGCATGGCTCCGGGGAAAGGACCACCTATGTCATTGCTAACACACTAGAACGGTAACTCAATCACAGGCAATGGTTGGAGTTTTGCTTTTGTTTTGTCCCCTCCCCTTCCTACAGTTTGGCATGTATGTCAAGTATAGCAACATTCCAACACTTTCAACCTTATCTGAGGTCAGTATGTATTAGCCATTCCTTAGTTCAAGCTACTCCCAAATGCCCTGCAAATGTTTATCCAACTGCCACTACCTCCCTACAACTTCCATTCTGCCTCGACTGTCAAACATTCCTCTGCTCACTCTCCTGTTACAGTGATGGTGCAAAAAGAAAAAAGCAAAAAAATCTGTAAACACCACTAGTCAGAACCAAAGGGCAAACTATGGGGCAGGGCTGGAAAGCAAGCCAGGGGTCAGGACTGAAGAGCAAGACAGAATTGGAGGACAATTCAGGAGGCAGAGAAGTGAGCCAGGAGTGAAGGTCAAAGAAAAAGCAAAGATGGAAGAACATGTTGGAGCTCAGGAAAACCTTGTTCCTCAAGCAAGGCTCGGCTGGATCAGGAAGCCATTTTATATTCTTTCCTTCCCAGGAGGGTTCAGTGGCCAGCCTGGATTGCCAGAATCATTCCATGTCTGGAAGGCACTTCATGGAGAAGCTGCCACCTGCAGCTCAGTGATTCACTGCATGGGGCAGCAGCATGCAGCTCCAGTAGCTCCTGACCTCCTCCTACCAGGTCTTTCCCTAGTCCTGTCTGTCTCTCTCCTGCTATTCTGAGCAAGAGTTCAGCCATACCATACAGCAGGTGAGGGAGCAGGTGGATGACTAGACCAATGAGGGAATGGATGGGAGGAACCATCCATACCTTGATCCCAACTTCAGGAGGAAGTTGAATGGTCCATGTCTAGGTTGGAGCCACCGGCTGGGCCAACCTGCAGCGGGGCCTCCAGCCACTGCCGGGCTGCTGCGGATGCAAATGGCGTCCTGCATGGGGGACACCATTTGCGTCCCTACGCAAGCCTGTGATAGGCTACATAAATATTTAGGTAGCCTATCACGGCTAAAGCAGGGACACAAATGGCATCCCTGCATCCCTGCTTTATCCGTGACAGGCTACGTAAATATATACGTAGCCTATCACGGGCCAGCATAGGGACGCAAATGACGGCTGCTATGATGGCTGCCATTTGTGGCTGCCGCTGCTGCTGCCGGAGCCGGAGCCACAGCCAGGTAGGCTCCGTTTCGCGGGGCTTTCGCGGGGTGGTGGGGCGGAGGCTCCGTTCTGCTGGAATTTGGCCCCCCTGGGATCCATGGCGGAATTCTCTAACATCCCTAAAATTATCTAAGCAAAGCATTTGTTAAACATTACACCAGTTGGGGATGTGCCAACCTTCACTGAGACTTTTGCTTCGATGCAGAAAGTTGCTAGTAATGGGTGAATGAGTGATGTTGGAGACTGCTGGGGTTCTCCAAATGTCATCTCACCGCTCATCTTGTGCCCGATTCCTGTTCAGGTCTGCGATCGCTGCTTGCTCTGTGTGAACAGGAAAACTGTGGAAATTGAGCAGCAATCGAACATGAAATTTGTGCAAATTTCCTCATTTGCATGACTTTCCACTGTAGACTAAAATGGTGCTTTCAGTCTGCGGGGGAAAATTTGTATAAATTAGGAAATCTGTGCAAAATCGAACTAGGAATGTTGCACAAATCAAATGTGACCACATGTCCGGCAATTTGCAAACATTTTTGGCAGAACGTGCTCATGTTCTTGTGAGGGGCTTTGAACAGGCCCTCAGCTGGCAGTAGCACTGGAAAGCCCCAAGGGTTATGGTTAATCATGGTTAAGTCCTCTAGGGGGTTTTCCAGAAAGCGCAAACAGCCAGAAAGGTTGCAAAGTACAGAATGGGATAAACGTTGTAAAATAAAGAGCACACAATCCCCCCCTCCCCGCCAGCCATCTCCTTATATTAAGGCAAGCCCTGAACACTGAGAAATTTCTCTGAATTTTTCAAAATCCCTGTGAAAGAGGCAGAAACACAACATAAACGAAAAATAAATGAAGAGGCTGCAAAAAGGCAGGCGGGGTTTTGGGCACAGCAGTCATCTTTACTACATGTGTTAAGCAGACAAACTGCTGCAGATCACTGAGCAGGAAGTAGCAGAAATGCTGCACATCATATTCTGCGTATTCCCCTTTTGCTCCATGTCACCCCCTACCTTTGCCGAGAAACATGCAAACTTTGGGAGTCAATTAGAAGCTGAACTGTTCAGTCTAGTCATATGTAACTGGTCTTAGCAACCTTTGTTTGTGTTTTGTCTGTGAGATAGGCTCAGCAGCCCATCTAGAAGTCTGGGGGAGAGCAGGCTGAACCCGGCTTTTCATCATAGATAGATAGATAGTTTTTTTTTTTACTGTTCTTATAAGATTTTGAAGTGCTGAATCCAAATATGAAGAGTCTCATGCAGTTGAATAAAATCAAGTATAAAAGAAAAACAAAAAGGTTCAGTCTGCCTGGCTGTGAACTTGTGAATTGAAAATGTGAAAGTTCCCCAAGGTTTAGAGAGCAGCATTCTTCAGATTTGGATTCAGCACCTCAAAAGCATAAAAGAACAGTTAAAAAACCCCCTTTATATATGATGAAAAGCAAGGTTCAGCCAGAAAATGGCCCTTCTCCCACCGACTATAGCATTAAAAAGGTGGGCTGTAAAAGCCTCTGTTCCTCCTCCTGCTCTGCCTGGCTCGGATCAGAGCCCTCCGTCTATGGAGCAAGACTGGCTGGGGAATGTTGGGAGTTGTAGTCCTTTTCTCTGTCTAAACATGCATAGGATTGCATCCTAAGTGGTTTTTTTGAATAGATGTTGTCAGGGTTCCCCTTATGACCTAGACCCCCTGAGCCACTCCTTGAGGATCTCTTGCCTCCTTAAGAGTCCTACCTTCCTCCTTTTACCTTCTCCTTTCCAATAACATGGGGTTTTAGGCTGTAGAAGTGGGGTGACTGACTCTCTAGACATGGGGTTTAACCACCACACTTTACTGGTAAATTAAAGCAAGCAAATCACAACTTTAAGAATTTACACCATAGAGCTGAGTGATACAAAAAGCATTAAGAGAAAATAAGAGTTGCAAAATGCAAGTTCCTTTACCCTAGCTGTACTTAGTCTTCTCTAGGTTGCTTCTTCCTGCTCCCTCTTCAGGCTCTGGTCTCCCCAGCATTGCTCTTATTGGCTCTCTCACTCTGTTTTTATACCCCCCCCCCTTAAACTGAAAGTATTGCTTCAAACCTGAAGAAATGAAACTTACCCAGGTAAATAAAACTACTCCTCTGAAGGATACTCCCTCCCAACAGAAAAACCCAGGCCTGACTTCTTTTTTTGGCCTTTGCATCTGTAGGCCTCAAACCTTCACAGATGTCAGCTTTCAATTTGAAACACAATATGATTACACCAGAATGATGTGTGTGCGTGCGTGCGTGTGTGTGTGTGTGTTCTAGTGATTAAAGGAGGGGAATATTACAATACCATTTTCTACAGGAAACCAACAGATAGGAACACATACTTGAGGTATGGCAACTCACATCCACAGGGTGGGAGTGACCATCAGTGGGGCAAACAACACAGTGTCGGCTGTTCTGATGTCAGAGCCCCCACCCCATCCATCCTAATGGGTTGTAGGGTGGGTGAAAAGTCACTATGCCCACATCGTTCACTGGATTCAGATGACATGGTGCCCTGCGATGTAGCGTGGGTAATTAGGGTAATCCCAGTGACATGATTGGCACATGCAGGGGTGGGGGAAACAACCAACCCTGCATTGTTTCCCCCGCTGATTGAACCCGGTCATTATCAGATACAATTTCCCCTTTGGACCATCACCGTCATCAAATTCATCATTTATTGTTACTGTCAATGACCAAGATAGCAAATAAAAACACGTTAAACATGTGAAACACACACACAATACATGAGATAAAATAAGATAAAAACATAAGGGGAGAGAAAATGGGGGGAGAAAGAAGGCAACAATATTGTTGAGGTTGTGATCATATTGCAATCTCCTCTCAAGGAAGGTTACAGAGTCTCTGAGGTCTGTTCCTGGAGGGTTTTGCACACCGCAGCACATAATTTAGTAATGCTAAGAGTGGTGGCTGCATTTTGATCAGAAACAAACGAAAAGACATAAAAAGCATGCGAATGACCTGGCCGTTTTAAGAAAAGAGGTTCAATAAATGTTTTGCATAGGCCCCAGTAAAAGGAGCAATGCAGAAGAATGTGAGTTACCGATTCGACCTCTCCAGAGTCACGGGGACACTTGCGTTCATAGTAGGGGATTTTATGATATCTTCCCTTACCTTTTGGGGAATTTCTTAGGCTTACAGAGGAATCCTGTGGGGTGCCATAAGATGCTGCAATCCCCTCTTCCAAGGCCAGAGACAGAGCTCCAACTGTGTAGGAGGAGATCTGATCATGGATTCTCCCCCCAGCCTCTCCCAGCTGCTAGGGAGAGTTCCAGCTGCTGTGGAAATAGGCCTGATTAGCAAGACTCATTGCAAAAGAGGACAGCAAAGCTACAAAAGTCTCCGCCAACCTTCCTGCTCTGCACAGCTTTTGCTGAGGATGGATCGAACGTTCTGACATCTGAACGCTCAGTCCATTGGGTGTCAGTCCCATAGAATTGTGACCTTAGGTGCAATTGTTCAAAGTGAAGGGATTTTAATCGAGAGTCTTCAGAATGAGAGGACTTGCTTTTAAATAGAGGTTATCCTAAAAGTATCACAATGTCAGCAAAATCTATAGTTTTAAGAATGGACAGGAACACTTTATTTTTTAAAAAGGAAACTCAACAGAGTGCACAGACTAGACTCACTCATAGCCTAACGTTTGATCATGTAAGTAAATGTTTGCCACAGAAAAGACAGAAATACTGGCATTTGTTAAGCAATATACCGAGCTGTGAAAAGAAACATTTCATCGCAAAAAAAAAAGGGACATGAAACATAAAAGTTTGGGTGGCTCATACGGACGCATACATTCGGCCTTCGACAGCCCATTCTATTTGGTGTGATGGCTCTAAATGCACACCACTGATATGGACAAGGCATCTATTGCAAGGATGCAGTCTTTCAACAATTCACTGGACCACAGGGTATATAAATCTAAACATTTCACCACCTGCAGTAGTACCAGGGCCAGCATCAAGGGTAGGCATGGTTGGGCACCTGCTGAGAGCCCACATCCTAGCAGGAGCCCACCGACAAGAACCCCCCAGAGTTGCTCCTCCTCTTGACCATTGCAACCCGATTGTTCACCTGCCTCTTGCTCTGGCCCAGATGACAGTGGTGGTGAGAAGAAGGGGCAGTAGACTGGGTCCTTCCCCACTGGTTCTGTGCTCATCAAGCAAGCAAGTGGGAGCAATGCTGAGAAAGAGGAGGGAGAGCAATAGCAGCTGGTGACAATGGTGGTGAGAAAGTAGATTCACTGAGGGAAGGGGTCCACTGAAGGTGCCTGGCCCAAGGGCTCTCAAAAACCTGGAGCCGATAGTTAGTAGGACCCCTGTGGTGTAAATGCTCATGCAGTAAGTTTCATGTTGGTCAGACTACAAGGGACTTAAAAGAGGTATAGGAGAATATATCAGCAACATGCACAATCACACATCTGATGCTCCCTCTGTGGGACACTTTATGGAGAGCTACCATATGTATGTAGAAAAGATATATCAGCAGGTTACCAAACTATGGATAAAAAGAGAGTGGCACCAGATATTTACTCTACACCAGGGGTGGTCAATTTATGGCCCTCCAGATGTTTTGGCCTACAACTCCCATCAGCCCTAGATAGTATAGCCAATGATGAGGGATGATGGGAGTTGTAGGCCAAAACATCTGGAGGGACAGTCTTATTCCTACACTGTCTTATTCCTAAAGGTCTCAGTGTGTGAATGGACTTCCTCCCTTTGCTGTGAAGAGGGTTTGTTTCATTTCATTTCATTGCTCTTGTGCTTTTTTGAAATACTTGCCAGATTTAAATCATTTTACAACCATCCAAGATTTAGGATTTTTTTAGGCAAGTGAAGGGGCAATCTTCCTTTGGTTTCATCCATTTAGCTTTAAGCATTGCCCTGGGTAAGGTGTTTCCCTTCCCAGGATTTTGCCTCATGGATAACATCTGACTGCATGGGCAACTAGTTTTAGGCTTAACTTTAGGAGGTTCTGCAGTAGGAGAAACTGGAATGTTTTTGGTATTAGTGGTTCATTGTTGAGAATGGTATGTTTTCTTTGCATGCAAGATGACTGTTCAAATATCACAATTGATTTTGGGTATCTCTTACTTTTTTATAGACTCTTTAATTGCTTGGCATTTTGTCTTTCAATGATGTTTGCTAAGTATATGTGGTTTACAGTGTTCGTTTTCAACATTCTTTGTATTGATCACAATAACCCATGGTGGCTTAATAAGCTACTTACAGTAGCTTATTTTTGAAATTGTCCACAATGCCCTGCCACAGGACCGGACTAATAAGCTACTGTGAGTAGCTCATTAAGCTAATGTGTGTAATTTGACTCCCCCCCACACTGTCCTGCTGCAGTCTTCCCACGCGAGCAGTGGCCCTGTTTCACCTCTACGTGATCACTCACCAAGCAGTGAAAATCCCAAGTGCAGCAAAAAGGAGGTGGTGGCTATACACCCTTGGGGGTTTGCAGGACTGGGACCAAACTTGAGACACAGCCTCTCCTAGTTGGGAGGCACACCATCCACCATCAAAGCTCTGTGCTGTTACTCAGAAAGGAGCGAAAACCCAGCACAACAAAAAGGGGTGGCACAAAAAAACCTTTGTCTATCCCCCCACCCCGAGCCATTGCTGAAATACAGAGTTCTCTGAGGTCTATAGATCACTAAAGCGATCAAGCAGAAAGGTGCACCCCCATCCTGCCATGTCTGGAATACACATTCCTCTGAAGTCTATAGATTGCTAAAGTGATCAAGTGAAAAGGCGCAATTCCCCCCCAGAGTCATTGCTGGAATACAGGCTGGGCTGAAGACTATAGATCGCTATAGCGCTTTAGTGATCAAGAGAAAATGCACTGCCCCCCTCCCCACTGGAATGTAGTCATAATGTCATAATGACAAGCCTATATTCCAGCTATGGTTGTGTGTGTGTCTCTGTGTGCGCGCACACGCATTTTCACTTGATCGCTAAAGCACTTTAATGATCTATACCACTCAGCCCAGCCTGTATTGCAGCAATGAGCAGAGAAACAGCGATTTTCACTGCTCTTTCCACACAGCTCTGTAAGTGGCCAAAATAACCCATGGCTACCACCAGATGACATGACAACCCACAATGGGTTAAATCAGGCCTACTGCAGACCATGGGTTATCTACGTGGGTTATTTTGGACAAATAAGCCATTGTGGGTCAAAAAATTCCTGACAGATGACACGATAACCCACGATTGTTTAAATAAAGCTTTGTGGCTTAATTAACCCATAGTGGGTTATTGTGTCATATGAATCCAGTCATTATGTTCTTTTTTGACCTATAGGTTCAGATGTTTTATGTTTCAGTTAAAGATAAATTTGGAAACCTTGTACATGTACTTTTTAGGTTAAGAATTGCAGCTGAAAAATAATCTTTAACAGTGATTTTATTTTCAGAAGTTTTGTCCTTCAATCAATGATTATTTTGTATATATGTGTCACATTGTTTGTTTTCAACCACAAACACATTTTTTTGGTAGTATAATCTCCTGATTTACAGGCTTAGGTGTTTTAAGACTTTTTCATGAAAATAGTTGGGAAAACTTTGTTAAAAACTGCTTAGCAAGAGACTGTATTTTATTTTATTATGTTTCATTTTCGTTTTTTGATTATCCCATTCTTTATATGTGTTATATATAGTGCCCCTGAGGAAGAACATCCAAAATGTCTTGGGTCTGCCAATACATCTTCTGTTAGCTTCTGCAGTTTCCTCCCCCACCCCAACTCAGATTTTCAACAGACCACAGTAAGGGCACAGTCCTATGGATTGCACTGTGGCTGCTCAGAAGCCTCTGAACATGGACACTTCCAAGATTTTTATGCTCTGCTGGGCTGAAGCTAGCATGGCAGGAGGAGTGGCAGAGGCAATCTTTGCCTCTCCATTCTCTGTCTTAGGTGATGTTTGCTAGATGGGCTTTTCAGCCCATCTAGCAAGGGCGTTTTAGAGCAAGAGGGAAGTAGGCTGGAGGAGGCTCAGGATATCTCCTATCCTGGCTTCTCCAGTCTCCTCCCCTCCCTGCCCACTAGAACGCCCCCTTTTCTCCTCCATTGAGGTCGCTTTTATGACCTCGGAGGGCAGCTGACACAATTCTTTCCATGCTGGCTGTGAGGGGGCTGGGGAGGTGAGCTGGATCTCCCACTGCCCCTTCCGAAGTTGAGGCACTGTCTCTGGCCTCAGAAGGGTTTTTCTGAATACTCCTATGTTCCCTGGGATGCTCTCTCAGGGAGCATAGGATTGCTCTATAAGTCAGCTGTTATGCTACATACAAAATGTTAGATATGATTCAGATAATGGGCAAATGATTTAGCACCATGTTTCCCATGGACATGCAGACTGCTGCAAACAAGAGGTGTCCCTTCCAGATATAATCTGCCCCTGCAAAGATTGCCTCACTAGGATCAAACAATGCTCCACAATGTTGCAGTATAATTAGATTATTTATTATTTATTTATCACATTTATATCCCACCTTTTTTCCTCCTAAGGAACCCAAGGTGGTGTACATAATCCCCCTCCTCTCCATTTTATCCTCACAACAACCACCCTGTGAGGTAGGCTGGGCTGAAAGTCAGTGACTGGCCCAAAGTCACCCAGTGAGCTACCGTGGCTGACTGTGTACTAGAACCCAGATCTTCTGGTTCCCAGTCCAACACTCTAGCCAATACACCATACTGGTGTAGATTGAGGGGACAGGGGATTTTTACTTATAGGTGCTCTGTTATAACATCACCTCATAGCTTTGCTGGTAGCTTCACCTCATTTGTTTCTCAGCCAAGCACAGTTAAATGAAGATCCCTGATTCCAGGATTCACCTGTGTTCATCAACAACATTCACATGAAAAACCAAGAATGTTCTCCAATATTGGACATTCACAGTAACACCGAATGGTATAGTCTTGTGTAAGGCATGTTCCTGTGGTTTCAAATTGAAACCATATGGAGAAGCAATCCTTGTTGGAAAACAGCTTTCTACACATGAGTTGTCTCCACTACATGTCCAAGAGATGGGTGGGCAGAAGAGGGGAGATCTGTGAGTGCAAATGGACTCATGGTTTGGGATGAAGATGAATAAAAGGGGGCTATAGAAATCTCATTAGATATTCAGGGCTATTGCTTGAAAAATTACAATAGAGATAAAGCATCTTCCACTTTAAGAACATAAGAAGAGCCCTGCTGGATCAGACCAAGTCCAGCATGCTGTTCACACAGTGGCCAACCAGCTGTTGACCAGGAAACCACAAGCAGGACATGAGTGCAACAGCACCCTCCCGCCCATGTTCTCCAGCAACTGGTGTACAGAGGCATACCACTTCTGGTACTGGAGGTAGCACAGAGCCATCAAGCCTAGTAGCCATTGATAGACTTCTCCTCCAAGAAGAGGAGGGCTGAGCTTAGGTAACCTAAGAAGACCTTCTCTTCCTCCCTCCCCTTTCAGCTACATAGAACCATAGAATCAGAGAACAGTAGGGTTGGACTCAATGAATAAGACCATTGAGTCCAACCCCCTGTTCAGTGCTGGAATCCAAGTCAAAGAATCCCTGACAGGTGGCTGTCCAGCCTCGTCTTGAATGCCTCCAGTGTGGGAGAGCCCACCACCTCCCCAGGTAATTGGTTCCATTGTCGTATTGCTCTAACAGTCAGGAAGTGTTTCCTGATGTTCAGCCAGAATCTGGCTTCCTGTCACTTGAGCCCATTCTTCCGTGTCCTGCACTCTGGGATGATCGAGAAGAGATCCTGGCCTTCCTCTCTATGACAACCTTTCAAATACTTGAAGAGCACTATCATTAGTGATGTATGAACCCCCCACTTTCCAGTCCAGGGGGGTTCGTAGAGGGGCCATCCATGCCACTCAGGGCCTCTCAAAATCCTCTAGAGCTGCTCCACATCCGGGGCAGTTCGTGGAGTGGCTCTCCAGCTCCCTATACAAGGCAATATGCTAATGGCAGCTGCCATTAGCCTTCTGCTGGGAAAAATACAGATGCAAATGGCATATTGTATGCCATTTGCTGCTGTAAAGCACTGATTTTGACCTAATTGCAACCATTAGCATATTGCCTTGTATAGGGAGCCAGAGAGCCACTCGGCATGAAATCCCCCAGAGCTGGAGGTAAGTGGTGCCATTCCGTTGTGGAATCCGGAGGTCGGATTCTTTGGAATCTGGCCTCGTTTGAGTCCATGGAGAAATTCTCTGCCATCCCTAGCTGTCATATCTCCCCTCAGTCTTCTTTTCCCAAGGCTAAACATGCCCAGTTCTTTCAGTCCTTCCTCATAGGGCTCAAACATTATAATGGTGCAATTCAATTAGCCATCCGTGCCACTCAGGGCCCCTCGTAATCCTCTAGAGCTGCTCCACATCCGAATCAGTGAACTAAAATGGACAAGCATGGGTGAATTTAATTCAGGTGACCATCATATCTACTACTGTGGGCAAGAATCCCTTAGAAGAAATGGAGTAGCACTCATAGTCAACAAAAGCATGGGAAAAGCAGTACTGGGGTACAATCTCAAAAACGATAGAATGATCTCAGTACGAATCAAAGGCAAACCATTCAACATCACAGTAATTCAAGTCTATGCCCCAACCACTGAGGATGAAGAAGCTGAGGTTGATTGGTTCTATGAAGACCTACAACACCTTCTAGAACTAACACCAACAAAAGATGTCCTTTTCATCATAGGGGATTGGAATGCTAAAGTAGGAAGTCAAGAAATAACCAGGATAACAGGCAAGCAAAATGAAGATGTACAAAATGAAGGCAGGACAAAGGCTAATAGAGTTTTGCCAAGAGAACACGCTGATCATAGCAAACACTCTTTTCCAACAGCACAAGAGGCGACTCTACACATGGACATCACCAGATGGTCAATATTGAAATCAGATTGATTATGTCCTTTGCAGCCAAAGATGGAGAAGCTGTATACAGTCAGTAAAAACAAGACCTGGCGCTGACTGTAGCTCAGATCATGAGCTTCTTATTGCAAAATTTCGGCTGAAATTGAAGAACGTAGGGAAAACCACTAAACCATTCAGGTATGACCTAAATCATATCCCTTATGAATACACAGTGGAGGTGAGGAATAGATTTAAGGGATGAGACCTGATAGACAGAGTGCCTGAGGAACGATGGACGGAGGTCCATAACATTGTTCAGGAGGCAGCAACTCAATCCATCCCAAAGAAAAAGAAATGCAAGAAAGCAAAGTGGCTGTCTGATGAGGCTTTACAAGTAGCTGAGGAAAGAAGGGAAGTGAAAATCAAGGGAGAAAGGGGAAGATATATCCAACTGAATGCAGAGTTCCAGAGAATAGCAAGGAGAGACAAGAAGGCCTTCTTAAATGAACAGTGCAAAGAAATCGAGGAAAACAATAGAATGGGAAAGACTAGAGATCTTTTCAAGAAAATTGGAGATCTCAAGGGAACATTTTGTGCAAAGATGGGCATGATAAAGGACAAAGAAGGCAGGGACCTAACAGAAGCAGATGAGATTAAGAAGAGGTGGCAAGAATACACAGAAGAACTATACAGGAAAGACCTTAATGTCCCTTAATGAGATCTTAATGAGAGTGAAGTCAAGTGGGCCTTAGGAAGCATTAGTAACAACAAAGCTAGCGGAGATGACAGTATTCCAGCTGAGCTATTTAAAATCCTCAAAGATGATGCTGTTAAAGTGCTGCACTCAATATGCCAACACATTTGGAATACTCAACAATGGCCACAAGACTGGAAAAGGTCAGTTTACATTCCAATTCCAAAGAAGGGCAACGCCAAAGAGTGTTCAAACTACCGCACAATTGCGCTCATTTCACATGCCAGCGAGGTGATGCTCAAAATCCCACAAGCTAGGCTTCAGCAGTATGCGAACCGAGAACTACCAGAAGTACAAGCTGGGTTTTGAAGAGGCAGAGGAACTAGAGATCAAATCGCCAACATTCGCTGCATCATGGAGAAAGCAAGAGAATTCCAGAAAAACATCTATTTCTGCTTCATTGACTACACTCAAGCCTTTGATTGTGTGGATCACAACAAACTGTGGCAAATTCGTAAAGAAATGGGAGTACCAGACCACCTTACCTGTCTCCTGAGAAACCTGTACGAGGGTCAAGAAGCAACAGTAAGAACTGGACATGGAACAACCGATTGGTTCAAAATTGGGAAAGGAGTATGGCAAGGCTGCATATTGTCGCCCTGCTTATTTAACTGATATGCAGAGTACATCATGTGAAATGCTGGGTTGGATGAATCACAGGTCAGAATTAAGATTGCCGGGAGAATTATCAACAACCTCAGATACGCAGACGATACCACCCTAGTGGCAGAAAGCGAAGAGGATCTAAAGAGCCTCTTGTTGAGGGTGAAAGTGGAGAGCACAAAAGCTGGTTTGAAACTCAACATTAAAAAAACTGAGATCCTGGCGCCTGGTGCCCTGATGCTGGGAAAGATTGAAGGCAAAAGGAGAAGAGGACGGCAGAGGAGGAGATGGCTAGATAGCATCACCGATGCAATGAATATGAACTTGAGCATACTCTGGGAGAGAGTGGGGGACAGGAAGGCCTGGCGTGCTATGGTCCATGGGGTCATGAAGGGTCGGACATGACTTAACGACTGAAAAAAAAAAATCTACAGGATACCAAGATAGAAACCCACTGAGAGGCATTAGAGATCTGTTGTGTTCAGGGAATTGAATTAATTATGTATTGTCCCTTAGGTACATCTGCATCTCTAGACTCCCCATTCTCTTTCTTCCCTTGGCCTTGGAGAAACTCTGAATGTCCTTTTTCAGGGATCTGCATATATGACCCTGTTAATCAACCTGTATGTGTGTGGATGGATCCCGAATTTTGTAGGTAAGCTTCCCCCTGCCCAGGACCATGGTGAAAAAATTCACCATGTAGACCTTGGTGCTGTGTGATCTTAGGGTAGGGATGTCAAACCTCAGGCCTATTGGCCAAATCCACCCCACCTTGGATCCCTAATTAATTAATTAATTAATTAATTTTATACACCATCCAACTGGCAGATCCACTTGGGGAAGTTTACGATCACAACGCCCTGTCCAACCCCAATAAAATAGCGAAAACAATAACTACAATAATATAACTATCAACATATGAAATATTAAAACATTAAAAATATTAACAAGCCAGCAGTAACATTAATGGTAAGAGCACCAGATTAGCAATCCAATGCCTGCTGGAAGAGGGAGGTCTTAACGGAGCACTCCTTCAAAGGGCATAGGATTGCGCCCCAAATGTATACTGTGAAGATACCAGACAGATCTCCTTGGGAAGAGCATTCCATAGATGGGGATGCCACTACAGAGTAGGCTCTTCACTGGCATTTTAGCACAAGGTTAAGACCCATCTGTTTGCCTGTTGACCATTTATCAGTGGTCAGTGAATATGGCTGGATCTCTGTTGTGTATTTGCTTTTATCTGCTGATTGTCATTGGCTTTATTTGATGTGCTGTGTTGTATTGTTTTAATTTTTTATTGTATTTTATTTTGTTGATATTGTTACCCACCCTGGGATTTTTTCTTAAATGAAGGGTGTGATATAAATCAAATTAAATACATACATACATACTTACATACATAGGGATGTATGGATTTTGTTCAATCCATTCCATCTGTGTTTTGCAGATTGTCAGGTGTCCTTTGTTCCATCGTATGATCATCCCTAGATTTTTTTCTAGGGATGCAAGAGAATTTTGTTCCACCTGCACAGGTGCACACTTGTGTTAATGCACATTAGTGCTAGTGCACACTTGCGCCACTGCACATTAGCGCAAGTTAGAATTGCGCAAACCCCCCTAATTTTTTTTAAAAAACAATCTGCAAGTACACAGAATCTGCATGACACTGAAAAAGCCAGTTCATGGAGGAATTCATCGGTTGAATTAAAAGAAAATAGTGCTGTGCCGAAAATTTCAGTTCTTCCATTTTCGGCAGTGTGTGTGTGTGTGTTTTGGGGGGGATGAAAACTCTGGTGAAAGAGGCTGGGACAGGTGAGAATTTTGGAGAATTTTCTCCTTGGGGAGGGGGCCAGGGTTTCCGCACACCTTTTTAAGTGTAGGCAATTCTTGAGAGGTCTTCTTTCTATTTTTTATTTTGTTTAATACACCCCCTGCACTTGCAGGAGCCCAGGTCTCTTCTCCAGCCTGGCAATTCTTTCTGAACTCCCAGGAGACCATATGACCTCTCCCTCTTCAATAGGCATTCAGGAAGAACTCCCAGCTGGAGAAGAATCCTGGGCACCTGCAAATGCAGGGGGTGTTAAAAAAAAAATGAAAGAAGACCCCTCAAGAATCACCTACACTTAAAAACGGTATGTGGAAACCCTGTCCTCCTCACTGTCAAGGTTCCCCTGTTGCCTACTGAATATTCCAATAGCCAAAATCAACACTCAGACAAAAGGGCTGCTTTCCAAGGCTTTAATTCCATTTATCCTAATGAGGCATACAGATGCTAATTGCTTGAGACTCAGAGAAACTACAAAGGAACAGCCATCTAGGGGTTTCTAAGGGTTAGGACGTCAGTTGATCTCCGTTTGGGAAAAACGCGGCAATTCTCTGAACTTAAGGGGTGGGAGGGGAAGATCTCCCTCTCTCCCGTGATGCTTCTGGGCACAGCTGTTGACGTCGAGCCAATCGGGCTGAGCGCCGAAGCTCGGCCCCTGTGATCTCTCGCTTGTGCCTGCATCTGCTCCTCGTGTCTAAAAGTTCAGGTTGTCCCTCCCTTTCCATGCCTAATTCACTGTCGCTCCCAGGGATGTGAGATGGGTGGGCTCCCCCTCCAGCTGTGCCTCTGAAGTCTGAGACAGTTCCTCCCCCACGAATTGCCTCTCCTCCTCAGAATCAGAGCTGCTTTGGGACTCTATGGGCTCAGATACAACCCTGATATTCCCCAAGGAAAAAATTCTCTGAAATTCTCCCCCTCCCTGTGAAAGAGGCAGGAAAAACACACACACCTATTTTGCAGGGAGAGACAACGTTCCTGAAAATAGGGGGGCAGGATTCAGCACAGCACTAATAAAAATCCAAACTCATTTCAATCCATTGCAGAGTTTTCTCCAAATTTGCGTGAATACACACTCCTTCCCTCACACTGTGGTCCTATACTAATGCTCCTGCACACAGCTACTATTAGCAGAGATTTCCCTTTTGTTACAAATAGCAACTGGGGAAGCTAACCGGGGGGTGGGGTTCATCATCAAGACCACAGTGTGTGTGTCTGTGTGGTCAAGGTCACCTCTTATTTAGGCCTTAAAATGTACAATTTGGGTAATTTGCATTGCCAATTCAAGAAATAAGGGGCAGGGGAAGAATCTTGTGGCAAACACATGAAATAAAGGAGTCAATTCGTATATCCATTGCAAAAATGACCTCCCTGCAGGCTGAAAACTTTCTGGCTGTCTGGCCAGTCCAACCTGCTTGATGAATTTTGACAGTGCTGCACAGCCATTCAGTTCTCCCACTCTCAGACACAACAGTTATTTGGAGAGATTCTGTGACTTAAAACAAAACAAAACAAAACCAACACCTCAAAACTATCTCAAGGTCAGGATAAATACTACTGGACAATTGACAAAAATGTATTTAAAATGAAACAATAAGAGGATATATAAATCATGTGAAGTTGAAAACCAGACTGTTTACTAAACATACTATTGGCAACGCAAAGTCTTATACTGTATATCCTTATGCAGCTACACGGTGGCTTTACATAAAAGCAATGTGGGAAAAAACATCTACTATGCAAATGCATTTTAATTGACTGCATGGTCCTAAAAGGAAGTACTGCTTCACACAGCACACAGCACAAACTATGGAACTGGCTACCACAAGACATAGTGATGGTCACCATTTTGGATGGCTTTAAAAGGGGGTTAGAGAAATTCCTGCAGGAGAAGGCTATCATTGGCTACTAGTCCTGATGGCTGTATGCTGCCTCCAATATCAGAGGCAGTATACACCAGTTGGTGGAGAACATGGGTGGGGTGCTGTTACACTCATGTCCTGGTTGTTGGTTTCCCATGGGCAACTGGTTGGCCACTGTGTGAACAGAATGCTGGACTAGATGGACTTTTGGTCTGATCCAGCATGGCTCTTATGTTTTTATGTTCTTTTTAGTGGCACAGATCTCAAGTGTGGCAACCTAACTTCTCCAGATTTGAGTTGACCAAAGGAAGCTGTCTTCTATCAAGTCTGACCATGTGCTCATATAGCCCAGTACTATCCAATCTAGGGATAGGCAACCTGGTGCTCTCCTGAAGTTTTGGACTACAATCCCCATCAACCTCAATCAGCATGGCTGATGGGCAGATGGGAGTTGTAGTCCAAAACTTCAGGAGGGCACCAGTCTGCCTTCCTTTGGTCTAATTTAACTGGCAGCCCCTCAACTCAAGCTGAGTTCTTTCCTATTACCTACAGCCTGACCCATACAAATGGAGATGGTAGGAATTGAATTTGGGACCTTCTGGATGCAAACAAGGTGCTACAGTCCTGTAGCAGAAATGTGGAACACCACTGTTATTTCAGGGAGTTAGTGCTGCACAACAAATAGCTCCTTCTCATGTCTAGACTTCCACTTGGGCCTGTTGCTGTGCTTTGTGGTTAGCTATGTGTTTCCTTAGTTCCCAGGACTAATGATCTGTTTGAAATTGTACAGCTTGAAAGGCTCGTAGATTAGCCTCTGGTGAGATCTCAAGGTTCGACCACTTGTTGAGAGCGGAGTAGATGGGATGGGAGTTATCTATGCTGGGCTACTCCCAAACATTCTCCAGGTCATTGGACTATGTCCAGAATAGGAGGGATCAATGGACAGTATTAGGGATGTTGGAGGAATCTGTCCAGGGGATGGAGCTTGATGAGCTTTCATCAGCTTGGGCCCCCTGGACTTTGGCTTGTTCCCATGTGAGATGCCCCGACTCGATCTGCATCGAATCAGGCCAGCTCGTGGATTTTCCATGTTTTTTCAATTGTTATTTGCATAAATGGAAATTATGCAAACTGGGGCAGAAAATTGCCTACATTATGCAAATTGTGGCTGAATTTGTGTAAATCACATAAGCTACAGCTGCAGTTTGCACACTTTTCTATTTAAGCAATTTTAAAAGAATGGAATGGATTTCAAGAAAAACCCCACAGTTTGGGCCACAAATGCAAGCTGACTTGGGTGCTCAGTGGGAGTCCGTCGAGCTCAAACAGGGCTGGATTTTGCAGTGATGGACATCCCTAGGTAATATATGATTCCCTGGGACCCTCCCAATTCAGAACCTTGACACAGGCCGATTTGGAAAAGGTGCTGCATAAGCCAGGCCATTGGAGTGCACTCATCATAACTGAGGGGGTCCCCAGTGACTGTGTCAGGAATGCCGCTGTAGTCTTCTAAGCCCTCCAATAGCCAGAATCAACAGTCAGACAAAAGGGCTGCTTTCCAAAGCTTTATTTCCATTCAGCCTAATGAGGCTTACTTATGCTAATTGCCTGAGACTCAGAGGAAATACAAAGGAACAACTTACCAGGGGTTTCTAAGGGTTACGACGTCAGTTGGTCTCCATTTGGAGAAAAGCTCAGCAACTCTCTGAACTTAAGGAGTAGGAGGGGAAATTCTCCTCCTTTCCCGTGGGGCCTTGGGGCACAGCTGCTGACGTCGAGCCAAATGGGCTGAGCACCTCAGCTTGTCTCCCACAACCTCTTGCTTGAGCCTGTGCCTTGTGTCTAAAAGCTCAAGTTGTCCCTCCCTTTCCATGCCAGGGTCAGTATCGCTCCCAGGAATGTGAGCGGGGGGGGGCTCCCCCTCCAGTTGTGCCTCTGAAACCTGAGGGGGTTCCTCTCCCATGGACTCTATCTCCTCCTCAGAATCAGAGCTACTTTGGGACTCTATAGGCTCAGATTCAACCCTGACAGACTGAAGGGATGTGTACTTTATGAACTTGCTCTGTAGTTGCTCACTGCAATTATTCAATTGCACTATTCTGCTTTAATTTTCTGCTTTGTGAATTTGCCTTCACTGAATAAATTGTTAACCTTCACCCATTAGTTTGTTTATTGTATTCTGAATCCTTAAAAAGAACTGTTGCCTCTTGGCCTCTCAAGCCCCTGCCGCAATCCAAATTCAGGCTTACATACTATTACGTGGGTGGTCTTTCAATTCGCCTACACACCCAGACACACAAAACAAGTTCTAAAGCTATGGTGGCCACCTACAAATCATCCAAAATGAGGAAATGCATCACCTCCAAAGAGGACAAATGAAGATGCTGGTTTGCAAAATATTTGTGCATGGGATGTACAGATTGTGTAAAATCTGTTCCGTCTGTGTTTCGTGGATTGTCAGGTGCCTTCATTCTGCAGTCTGCCCATCACTGGAATCTGATTTTTTTTAATTTCAAAATTTGTGCAAATGCACATTCGTGCAAATCTGCATGTGTGAAAAATTCCCCCAAATGAGCAAAGTCCCACCAAATGTGTATTTTCACACTTTAGCCTATGGGGAAATGCAAATGTTTGGCTGGTTTTTAAATGTTTTGTGTATTTTTCAATGACAACATTTGTGCAAAATTGGGAAAGTTAGAAAAACAGTCTGCAAGTCGGTGGAATTCACCGAACAGGAGGAAGAGCTGGTCCAGTGTGGAATTTGCCAGTTGGATTCCTCAAAATCTGAACTCATTTGGTTCCATTGAAAGTTTATCTGACATCCTTAATGCTAATATCTATGGAGAAATGATGATCCAGAAATGAATGCTGTAATTTAAATAGAAATGCACGGCATCTCCCCATCATGGGGGAGACCGTGACCAGGTACCTGCTCAGTCTGAAGTTTGGGTGTTACCTGTTGATGGGTAACTTCAAGACTCCTGTTCTCCCTTCTTAAGTCTCTTCATCTTTAAACTGGACTTGGAGTGGGTAGCTCTTTAAATAAAGGACTGTCCTCTGTAAAGCAGGACACAAGGCCATCGTACAAGTTAAAACAGAAAAGTCAGAAGCAGCCTATATATGCCCTCCTGTCGACAGCTACACTCACCTACTGTTTCCTGTTTGGATTTATACTGAAATTATGATGTCATGTTTGCTCTGATATTTGTTGCATTTGGTAGTTCTTTGATCCTAGCAGCGTCAGACTGACATAGGCCACCGCTATTTTGGGCACGAATAAAACTTCCAGATTGTAAAAAGACAAGAATAGTTGAAAAAATACATATGTGATATTGAACATCTGCTTCTTGCAGACACTGCTTGAAATGAAGCCAACTGCAGTAAGATATAGGGAAACAAATCTCTTCCCACAACAAAACGATTTAAGTATTTGCACAGACATAGACTTTGCAAGAAAGGCAGGGGCAAGTGGAGGGGATGGGGTATAATAATAACGTATTATTTAACCATGGCCTTCTCTTGAAATGACTGCTATTGTTGCTGTTGCTGCCATTATTGTTGTTGCTGGTTTTATTGCTGACTTTTATTGCTGTTTTTATTGCTTTTAATATTTTCACCGTTTTATGTATTTTATTGCTGGAAGCTGCCTTGGGAGGGCTTCTGCCTTGAAAGGCGGCCAAGAAATGTTTTCAATACATTAAATAAATATCTGTTCCTTCTCTTTTCATGGTGTAGCCCTGAAAAGTGGATAAGAAATACATTAAATAGATAAATTCTGCCCAGTCCAACCCCAAGCAGCTAAGGGATGTTTGCTTCTTATTTCTGTAAAGGAGCTACTGTTGGGTTCGACATCAGACTCCAGTGGGCCCTTGGCGTTGTTCTTCTGAGGGTTCATCTACTGCCCCTCCCCTGCATGCCACCCCTTGCCACTGCTGCAACCCTCCACCTGCTCACTGCCCAAGCTGCCCACCCAGCTGCCTTGAAAGCCCCCCCCCCCCGGCTGCCTGACCAACCCCAATGCTCCCTGCCCAAGCTGGCCTCTCCGCAGCTGAAACTGCCAGCTGCTCCCACCCTGCTGGCCAACCCTCCCTCCATTTTCTTTTTACCTGGCATGTGTGGGTCATCATCAACTCCTCCCACTGGCCAAGCATGGCAGCACCCAGCCAGCTGAGCCTGCAGGCAAGGAGGAGGAAGATGGTGGCAGCTGTGGTTTCTTAGGGGCAGGGGTGGCCCAGCAGAGCCCTGGGCCCTCAGCAGCTGCCTGGCCATGCTAACCCCTGATGTCGGGCCTGGCTACAGCACAATCCTACACTTGTTTGCTCAGAAGTAAGTCTGATTCAGTTCAGTGGGGTTTACCCCCAGGTAAGTGTGCATAGCATTGCAGTAGGAGGGAGCAATCCTTTGCGGATAGGCGGCTGCCTCCGAACTCGGAGGTGACCGTTTATCCAATGCACAGTGGGAGAAGCGCAGAGGGAGTCCTCTCCTCCGTGCTCTAGCCGGCCTCCATTTGTGGCTAGACGGCTGATTTCGGCTATCTAGCCACGGGATGTCACAGTGCAGCATGGGGTAGCCAGACGATGCATACGAAGTGTTGTACCAGCACTTCTGCACACCCCACCCCGCCCCGGGGAACGCCCCCTTTCACCCTGCTCCGCACTGCTCTTACGAGCCCAGGGACGATCCATGCCGCCCATGAGGCGGCGTGGAAGGGGGCGGAGAGGCTGTTCTCTGGGAACTGACCGATCTTACGTCCGTCTAGCTGCTGTCCAGCAGGCATTGGATTGTGCCCTTCGTCTCCTTCCTTGAATTGCCTGAATTGCAAGAGATGGAGATGCCACGTTTTGCTGTTCATAACCAGAAAAAGAATTGTTTGACTGGCGTGCCAGCACACACATCCTCTCTTATACCCCCATCCATCCCAGCTCATGAGCTTTGCTTCTCTAGCTTCACCACTGTTGGCCATTTGGAGGAGCTCTCCAAAGACCCCACCCTTCCTGCCTTGCTGCCCTTTGTGCCTGGAACTCCCTCGTGGAACCCCTACATGTTGCTACCATTCTCACAGTTGCTGGCCCAAGACATTTTGCTGCCCAAAGACCAAGCAGGCACACAGGTCATATGATCAATTTCCCCTACTGTGGTGGGATGTATTGTATTTCTATGCAAATTATAGTCATTATTTTAAATTCACATTGATACATCGATAATTAGCATATGCAAATTTCATGCAGTTCTGTGTCCTCTTTTGCGAGGATGCTCTTCCTCTTTTTTGTCAGTGCAGACATACAGTAATTCAAGAGCAATACGACAATGGAACCAATTACTTAGGGAGGTGGGGGGCTCTCCCACACTGGAGGCATTCAAGACGAGGCTGGACAGCCACCTGTCGGGGATGCTCTGACTTGGTTTCTTGCATTAAGCAGGGGGTTGGACACAATGGCCTTGTAGGCCCCTTCCAACCCTACTATTCTATGATTCTATGAAGAATTAGAACCATAGAATCATAAAATCATAAAATCATAGAATGGTAGGGTTGGAAGGTGCCTATAAGACCACCAAGTCCAACCTCGTGCTGAATGCAAGAGTCCAAGTCAAAGCATCCCTGACAAGTGGCTGTCCAGCCTCACCTTGAATGCCTCCAGTGTGGGGGAGCCCACCACCTCCCTAGGTCATTGGTTCCATTGTCATATTGCTGTAATGGTCAGGAAGTTTTTCCTGATGTTTAGCCAGAATCTGGCTTCCTGTAACTTGAGCCCATTCCTCTGTGTCCTGCCCTCTGGGATGATGGAGAATAGATCCTGGCCTTCCTCTCTGGGACAACCTTTTCTTTTCTTTTCTTTTTGCCATCAGCTGTCATGGGAAGCTGACTCAGAGGCCTTCCTTGGCACTTGAAAGTCTTTCCTTGTGAAAGTTCTAGGATGGAATCAGTCCATGTTTTCTTATATTGTAATTTCTGCAGAGATATAAGAGCTAATTTCATCTCTCCAGGGCTCATCCTATTTTTAGGAAATCCAGATGACTTTTGTGTCTCTGCATGATCCCAGGGGAGGCTTTTATCACACCACTGCACTGTCTCATTCACAAAATTTTTCAGGGAGTCCAGATGTCATCGTCTTCCACTTGTGGCCCTCTTGTATTTTCCCACCACTACTTCCATCTTTTTTCTTTACAGCAGAAAATCCATTAAAGAAAAAAAGACAGAACTGCTGCACAATGCTTTCTAACTTGTAGTGCTAGGATTCATCTGCCTGGAACCACCCTCTGTCCCAGCTGTAGGCAGTGTTTTTGGGCAGCAGCCACATTTTGCAATTTGAGAAACTATCCTGAGCACCAACACAAAATGGCTGCCATGGGAGGCATGGCACAAACTTTGCAGGCAAAAGGCCCCAGGCTTAATCTTTGGAAACTCCAGGTAGGGCTGAGAAAGACCCCTGTCTGAAACCCCAGAGGACCACCGCCAATCAGTGTAGACCAGGGGTAGAAGCAGCAAGAAGGAAGTTTCTACTTAAAGGCACAGTAGCTCTCCCCTCCCAAAATTCAGTAGCACTTTACTAGCCAGTACTGGAGAGACTGGCCCTGCAATTGTATTTTAAAGTTTATCTTTAATGAGCTTCCGCCACGCATTGAAAACTTGGTTGTTCAGGCAGGCATTTGGGGTGGGTTAGGGTATTTTTAGAAATATGATGTTTTAATGTTTAATCTTACTGTTTTAGACTGTTTGTACTGCTGTATGTTGCCCAGAGTGGCCAGGTGACCAGCCAGATGGATGATTAATTAATTAATTAATTAATTAAATATCACTCCCCAGGAATCAGGTCTCATCTGGATAAAAGATGTGCAGACACCAGAGAATCCTGGAGTGGAACAGGCCAGCAGTAACATTCTCTGGGTTCTCTGTAAAAACTGAATGCACACAAAACGGCAATTATAAACTAACAGGTTAGTGTGAAAGCAACCTAGGAAATGGATGGTTTACCACCTTTTAACACCAGTATGGGCGACCCACAGGCCTCTGCTACTCTCTATGTGACCCACAAGCTCCAGGGAGCCCCACCCATGTTTATGGGGGAAAGTGGGGAAAATACCACTGCTCTGATGGGAATTAAGTGGTACTGCTGCCTCTTGTTAGAAAGGCGGTTAGCAGGGTGAAAGCAAAAGGCAAAACAGAGTGAGCATTTACCAGTCCCACCTGCAGATAAAAGGCTAAAAAGAAAGACCACACATTTCACAACTGAAGCAATGCACACGGCTGTCTAAAGTGACCCCATAAGATAGTTAACACCAGGCTCCAAAATTACCTAGCTGCACCACTATGTAGATAGGGGCGTATGGGCTTCCTTTAATCCATTCTGTGTATGTTTTGTGGATTGTCAGGTGTCTTTCATTCCATTGTCGGCTCACTGATGGAATCAGATTTCCCCTCTTTGCCTTTGGAATAGTACTCAAAAAAGTGCAGAGCAATTTAGGTTTCACTGGCATGTAACATTTTGCATATTTTTCTTGGCTCAGCATATAATCAAAAAGCAGAGGGCACCCCCACAAAAGCGCAACACAACGGAGCCGGAGGAGAGAGCACAGGTGTATACAATGTTGCTTGTTTTTTGTTTTTTTTTAATGGCATTTCTATTAGCATCTTTTCCAGTAACTTTTGTACTTTTGTGTGACAACATTTGCATACAATTCCGAAAAGTTTCAAAAAATGGACTGCGAGTCCATGGAACCCATGTGACTCTGAAGATGTCAATTTGCTGCAGAATCCCAAGGTCAAATTCATAGAAATCCGAAGTCATTTGAAACTGTTTCGGATTTTTCCAACATCCCTTTATGTAGAATACTGTCAAAGCAAGAAACACAAAATAGGTGTCAATTCCTTTCTGGCCTAAAGATTCAGAGCACACCAGTTCTAATAAGAACGTAAGAAGAGCTGACCTGGATGACACCAAATGCCTGTCTAATCTAGCATCCTGTTTCCCACAATGGCCCGCCAAAAGACTTGAGATATCAGGGTCTGCCTTCCCTTACATATACCCAGGTGACATTTAAGATCATCATAATTTAAGATCATCATTTTGGTCATTCCAAAAGGAACAGAATGTCGCCATGAAGAACCTCAGTAGTGGGCCTTTTCCGTAGTGGCACCCACCCCCTGGAAAACCCTTCCTCGTGCAGTTTGGGAGGCCAAAAATGTAACATTGTTTGAGCGCCTCCTGAAAACACACCTTTCCACACAGGCTTTCCCTGGGCTGTAACAGCTGCTGGGTTTTATTTTGGTTTTACGTGGTACTTTTAAATTTTTAGAAGTGTTATATTGTGTCTTGTCATGTTGTATTTTATGGTTCATCATAAACATTTATTGTTACTGTCAATGACCAGAATAGTAAATAAAAACACATAAAATACATACAATCACACATAGAATACATAAGAGAAAATAAGAGAAAAACGTAAAATGAGAGAAAATGGAGAGAGAAATAGGATAATATTATACAGTTTGTGATCATATTTCAATCTCCCAAGGGGGGTTACAGAATCTCTGAGGTCAGTTCTCAATGATTTTTGCATGCTGCAGCACAGAATTTGGTAACGTTAAGAATGGTGGCTGCATTTAATAAATTTGTTAATACAGTCTACGACCTGCTCATACGTATAAACAATCTAAAAATATCACAATAAACTAAAATATTCCCAAACAATAGATAAATGAACAATATAAACAATAAATGAACAATAAAACTTTATTTAAAATTACCTATTACAGATTAAAATTAATATTATTAGGATTTTAAAACATTATATACAATATCCCCATGAATCTTACAAGTGAAAAAACCTTGCACAAGGATCTGTTAACTGCACATTAGCACCTAAAAGAAGCTTCCTGGCAACCTCAATATCAGGTCTGCCCGGAAACCTTCTAAGCAAAGGAGAAATGAACTTTGCACGAATTTCTTGATAGAACCGACAAGAAAAGATAACATGTTCGGTTATTTCAACCACTCGAGCACCACAAGGGCAAATCCTCTCTGCCACTGGAGTCTTACCATATCTCCCCTCCAACACCGCTGAGGGGAGTACTTGCTATCTGGCTAAAGAGAAAGCCCTGCGAAGAGTAGGAGACTCCAAAAACAATACATAGGCTGCCATTTTTACAGTGTATCTGGTGTCCTCCGGTGCCAGAAAATCTGGTACTCTGCTAATGTCATACTGCTGTTCAATTTCTAACACTCTCTGTTTGGTAATTACCATTGCCTTATCCAATCCCATTGTTAGGAGTGTCTGTGAAGAAAATCCTAACAATGTAATCTTTTGATGGAATGCAGTTATCCAAGAAGAACGAAAGCTGTCCTGAAGAATTAAAGAAGTAAATCTTTGTGGGCAATAATTTAAATTGAGCCAGAAGTTAATAGAGGCAAGGCTTACCCTAGCCTCTATTTCAATCAAGTCAGATTCTAAATGCATACTAGCATTAGAAACACAACTGGGCATACAAAAAATTGCCCTTATAAATTTGGATTGAACTCTTTCTAATGGGCCAAAATGAGAGGATGTTGGGCCTAGAGTTGTCCCATAGAGAAGTTGAGATAGTGTTTTGGCCTGATAGAATTTAAGGGCAGCAGGGATATATTGCCCTCCATCAGTGTGATTTTTTTTTAATATAGCCTGAGCAGATCTTTCGCCAATTCTAGGGGTGGACGAAAGTCACTTACCTTTTCTCGAAGCTTGTTCGCGGTGGGGGGGAGGCGCTTCGCTGCTCCCCCCACGAAGTTCAGGCTGGGGGGGGAGGCTTCCCGCCTCGGCCCAGCTGAAATTCAGGCCGGGGAGGAGGCTTCCCGCCTCGCCCGGCCGCGAACGTGAAAGTTAAAAAACAAACAAAAAAAACGCCCCCTGATAGGCTACGTGACGATTCACGTAGACTATCACGGCTAGATCTGCAAAGTCAGCTGTGATAGGCTACGTCAATCGTCACGTAGCCTATCACGGGTGACTTTAAAAAAAAAAAAGTGTGTACGGATAATGGCGGCCCCCATAGGGAGCCGCCATTCGCGTTCCTTATTTAGTCGCTGTAGTCTACGTAAATGTTTACGTAGACTACGGCGAAAATAAGGGCAACGCAAATAGCGCCATTAGCGTACGCACATGGGCCGCCATTAGCGTACGCACTTTTTTTTTTTTTTAAAGTCACCCGTGATAGGCTACGTGACGATTGACGTAGCCTATCACGGCTAACTTTGGAGATCTAGCCGTGATAGGCTACGTGAATCGTCACGTAGCCTATCAGGGGACGTTTTTTTTTTTCTTTTATTGCAATGGCGGCGGCGGCAGCCGGTCGAAAGACCGGCTGCCGCTCCCGCCCCGCTCGAACACCCGCCAAACTGCCGGCCGGACCCGCCTCTGGGAGGGACATTCGGCGAAGGTAAGTCCCGTCCCGGGGGGGGGTGTGTGCGGGGTGCGGGGGGAGTGCGGAGGATTTCTCCCCGAAACTTGTTCGGGGGGCCGAACACGTTGGCGCTCGGCCCCCCGAAGTTTCGGGGAGAAATTCTCCGCCAACCCTAGCCAATTCTGGCCACATACTCATGATGGACATTCCTTGCCCCTGAAGATTGTAACATCACCCCCAAATACTTAAAGTGCATCACCTGCTCTACTCTGTGTCCATTAATACTCCATATCCTGATTTTAGTATGCTTCCCAAAAGACATAATCTTTGTTTTTTGGTAATTAATCTCCAACTGATTCTCATTACAATAGAGACTAAATACCCGTAGGACTCTTCTGAGACCCACAGGAGTTCTGGAGAGTAATACCATGTCATCGGCACATAAGAGTGCAGGAATCTTTCTATCGGCTAAAGTGGGGGGGAATATATCAGGGGTATTTAGACAACTGATCACGTCGTTAATATAAAAAGTGAATAATAAGGGTGCCAAAACACATCCTTGTTTCACTCCTTTTGATGTTATAATGGAGTTGGTAAGATGTCCAATTCTATTGAATCTGACTTTCAAAGATGTGTTAGAATATAGGGCTTGCATTAAATATAAAAGCCTTCGATGGATGGATGTGGCCTTAAATTTCTCCCATAGTCTTTTTCTAGATATAGAGTCAAATGCAGTCTTTAGGTTGATGAATGCTGCATATAGTGAAACCGTGGTTTTAGCTGCATACTTCTCTATTAAATGTTGCAGAATTAAGCTGTGACCCAAAATTGATCTATCCTCCCTAAATCCATCCTGTTCCTCAGCCAATGGATTTTCCTGTTCAATCCATAATTTAAGTTTATCTAACAAATGGCTTGCATAAAGTTTGCCAGTTATGCTGAACAGGGTAATTGGTCTGTAATTGTCTGGATCATTCCTCCTCCCTCTCTTAAAAATTGGAATTATTATCGCCTGTCTCCATTCCTTTGGGATATGCCCTGAATAATCAATATCAGTAAATAATGACGCCAAGGGAAGAGCCCACCAATCAATGTTGTTTTTCAAAAGTTCAGAAGGAACATTGTCGATACCAGGGGCTTTCCCTCTCTTAAGTTGATTAATCATTGACTTAATTTCTTTATCAGAAACTGGAGACCATTCAGGGAGATCAGCCATCTTTTCTGTGCGAAATTCATAAGCAGCCTCAACGTGTATCTTCCAGAAATATGCTTCCCAAATATCGGGTGTGATTAAGGAATCTAAAGGGGAGGCATCCTTAGGTGAAAATTTTGACATCAGTTTCCAGAAGACTAAAGAGTTCTTGTCTCTGGCTGCCTGTATAAGCCGCACCCATGTTGCTTTGGTGTTGTCTTTCTTCTTCTGAGCCACTATCTGTTTATAAGCTCTCTTTTTCTCTAATAATTGATTAAGGAGGCTCGAGACATCTGACCTTGCTGCAGCCTTATAAGAATAATATGCAGAATTGAGTGCCTTTTTTGCTTCCTGGCATTCTGTATCAAACCACCGCTTTGAATGCCTACTTAGTCTTTTCTTTTGTAAATCAGCATCGTGAGTCAGTATTGGATTCAATAACCGCAATAAATTATTGTAGGCAGTTATTGGCTCCTGGCCCACTGGCCTTTCCACCATAGCTGCGTGGCACTCTAACATGCCTTCATCCTCTAAAGCTGCCTTCAGCTTCTGCTCGAGTACGGGTGATCTTTTAGCACGACACCCCAATTGCTGGGTAGGTGTTATATAAGCCCCTGACTGGATCTTAAGATACAACTTGCATTCTAAAGGAGCCATATGGAGCAGAAGTGGTAAATGGTCTCCCACAAATATGGGTAGCACCTGAAGATTCTTAACAAAAGGGAGTAAGCTTTCATTGATAAACATGTAGTCGATAGTACTGCGTTTTGTTGTTCCAGCCATGAATGTGAAATCCCCTGGATGATCCCCTAAGGTAGATCCAGTCAAGATAGTAAAATTCAATCTTTCAGCCATTCCAGCAAGGCATATACCAGCATAGTTTGCCGTGCCATCTTTAGAGGAGCGAGGATAATGGGAATAGAGATGTTCTTCCTCGTTGTCAGCAATAGACACCTTATATTTAGCATAAAGGAAATGATCATTTGGGCCCAGTCTGGCGTTAAAATCCCCCCCTAAAAGGACCTTATCTACAACACTGTCTGCTATTAGATCTTCAAGGTAATGTTCCAGATCAGCCTAGATCATTGTGGTGATCATCTTTGTTGAGGGGTGAGATATATATTTACCACCAGTATAGGAACAGAGCCTAATTTAATAAATATTGCCATAGCCTGTTGATTCAGTGGCTGTAATAAGGTGCACGTAGCCCTCAATGCAGTAGATACTAAAATTCCTAACCCCCCTTTTAAGCCTCCCTGGTGTTGCCCCACTACTATAGGAGTGGTAGCCATCAATCAGCAGGTCCTCAGTTGTCCAGGTCTCTTGTATTAATATTATATCTTAATTCTGCTGAAAGAGGGAGTACTCCTGACTTTTACAGCATGCCCGCCCTGCAACATTCCATGAGATGATTTCCAAAGGTTTTATTGTATCCTGCATATGCTGGTCTGAGACTCGTCATGCTTTGGCCCCCTCAGTAAGTAGGTGTTCAAAAAAGTTACTCTCCTTATTCATTAGGGGATCCTCAACTATCATACAAAATTCAGGGTCATCTGAGGGAACAATCAAATTTGAAATGGGGGCTCTCTTCCTTACTATTATGTTGGGTTCCAATGAGAGTTCAATTTTGTCTTCATCCAGTGTCTTCCTTGATGAACTACAAATGAGAAGTTGATCATTCTCTGTCTTTTCCTTAGAATGAGAGGCCCACTTTAAGTCCTTCAGAATAGCCACCAAACATTCAAGGCGATTTATCAAGGATGCTTGCTCACACATTGGTAGATTGCCAAAAGAAGAAAGTACATTAGTTTCCACCTCAACTTCTGACCAATTGAAATCAGAGTTGATCCTATCTGTTACATGGTTATTACCCTTTATATTCCCTGTAAGACAACCATGGCCAATTTGGCTTTCTATCAACTGGTCTTCCAGGGTTGCCTCCATATTAATAAGGTTTTCTTCGGTAGGTTTCTCATTAATAAGGACCGAAATACTCCTATCTGTCCCTCTTGGATATACACGTAACAGGGGCATAGGGTGTGCCAAATTTTTAAAATATCTGGTAACTATTATGCCCCTTAATGATAACTCCTCACTCTTCTTGTAAATTCTATTAGTTATTATGCTATCCTTAAAGGTTACCAACTGCATGGGCATGGGTATAATTATGGAACAAATATTCCACCTTCATGATTTTAGTTATAGAGGATAATTCATTGATTGTTGGTTGTAAAGTTCTAATTTAATGCCATTTACATTCGTTCTGGGTGAGCATTCCTTTTTGTTTTGGATATCCACAAAATACTGACATATTAGCCATTAGTCTTAATTTCCATGTGGCATTGTACTTAAGCTGTACTGATTGTGCTGTTATTTGGTTGTTGTCCTTCTTGATGTTGATGTTCAAAGCATCGTCCCATGGATCACTTCCCACCAATTCTTTAGTGTCCTCTATAAGGAAGGGGGTAGTGGTATGATAGGTATTTGTAGAGATCTTACCATTACATAACTTTTTTGGCTTTCTTTTAGATCTAGATTTTTTCCCCCCTTTTTTGGTTTGTTCTCAAGGAGTTTGAATAAGTTATCATAATTCATCTTATAAGTTGTTTTTCCTATCTTTCCTATATTCTTGATATTTTTACTCTTTTTAATTTTTGTTGACGTACTCTTATTTTTCCTTGGGTTTGACCTTTTTTTATCTGAGTATCTATGAAGGGTCTCCTTTTGAGTCATGCTCTTAGTTTTCTCTTCAAGAGTTTTTTCCTCACCACAGGAAGCATGCTAGGAGTTTACAGTACCAGGGTCATTTGTTCAATACTCTTCTTGGGCAACTTACCTAACTCAATTGGGGTAGTTAACAACTCATGAGATCCATAAAGGAATAATTTGATTAGCTTCATCTCATCTAAAATATCTTTTACCCATTTAAACAGTATGTTAGTATCTGTCTCCTCTCTCAACTCAGGTGTTTTTAGGGAGGATTCTTTCTCTGGTTGAGTGTATCCCTGTACTAAGTCATCTGCTAGTTTTAGCATAAAGTCATCTAGTTCTTTTCTTCCCTTCTTCTCTACCCTACTGGTAGCCACAGCATTCTCTGCAGCATCCAGCTCCATTGCCAAATCAATGACAGAGTCCTCCCATTGTGTCTCCAGTATCATACATCTGTGATCAATTGACCAGTCTAAATTGGAAGCAGGAGGTTATACCAGTGGTACTTCCTTATTATTAGTTCCTTCATCTTTAGGAAGAAAGAAGTTAGTAATTTTCTTTTGTCTTTCTTTCCTTTGTCCTAATAAATTGCCATGTGTGGGAGAGATTCCATGTTTCTTATACCCCTGTCTGGTGAAAACCATTATACAAGCTTAGGTGCAACCAAAATTAAATAAGGCAATTTAACCAACTACAATTCTTCCTGTACTTCCTGTTTTAGGCTTCTATGGACCCTTAAAATATTAGGAAGTTTTTAACCCACTAAATACAAGGCAGGAACAAGATAAATACAAGGTAAAAGGGAGAAGAAGGTGGCCAAAAGGAATACAAAGTACTTTAAATGAATAATCCAATGATCCAATAAACCAACGAGTTCTTATCGTAAACCAAGGAAGCCTTATCAAAAGCCAAGCAAGAAACTAATTAAGCTTCTCGCATATACCATTGTTAAACTTTTGCAACAGTATCAACAGTATCAACTTTCCTTATAACAAAAGATTGTCCAGGGCTTGTTAGTAAGACCATGTTTCTCTAAAAGCCAATGATAATGAAACCTCCAAATGCTCTAGGACGCTGGAGTATGAGTCGGGGAAGTAACCAGTCATAAGTAATGAGTTGCCATGAAGTAGTATCTCCACTCTGTCGGATCCGCTGGCTCCACAGGCTCCGCTAGGTCACAAGACAAATCATCTCTTTCTTTCTCCTACCTTCCAAGGCCAGAGTATTTATATTCCTTGTTGATTGTTTAGTTATGCCTTTAACAATCAGCCTAGGATAAACAACATATAACAGCCAAAGCCAAGCTGATAGTCTCCATGGGATGAATGCACCGGCTTCTCTGTCGGATGCAGGTCTGTATGTTAATCAATAAAATGCTGGAAGCTATGTAAAAAGTGGGAATTTCAGCAGCTGCAGCTGTTGTAGGAATGTGGTTGTTTGATGTTTTGTTTTGCTTCTGGGTTGTTGTTGTTTTTACCTTCTTCCCCAAAAGTTTTCAGCCACTCTGGAAACTCCCCAACACCGACAAGCTTGCTTCTCTCCTGAGCCTTTTCTTTCAGGATTTAATAATAGATGGTTTGACTCCATGAAGTATCCATTTTTGTTGTTCAGAAAGGGTCTTATCGGATATAATGAGAGCCTGGTCATTCCAAATGGTTCCACCCCTTGGTAAGCTCGTTAATGAGCAAAGAGGCAACATAAACACATAAAAAACAAGATAAGGCTAACTCCACTACTGGAACAAATCAATTAGAGAGTGGAAAAGCTAATTAAAATAAAATACAACAAATTAAAACTTAAGAACGCTGGAGCTCTCAAAAAACACTGCTAACCGTGTCCCTGTAGGGATGTACGAAAGTCACTTACCTTTTAACGAAATTTGATTCGAGGTGGGGGGAGGCGCTCTGTCCCTCGCCCCGAAATTCTGGCCAGGGGGGGAGGCGCTCCGTCCCTCCACCCCGAAATTCTGGGCAGGGGGGAGGCGCTCCGTCCCTCCCCCCCGAAATCCTGGCCGGCCGGGTCCGCAAATGGTGGCGGCTATAGCTGCCACCGTTTGCGTCCCTGCAGTCAGCCGTGATAGGCTACGTAAGTGTTTACGTAGCCTATCACGGCTGATTAAAAAAACAACAACAACATGCGCGTACGCAAATGGCAGTGCCCATAGGCGTTCCTTATTTTGGAAGTTCCTTATTTGCGTTCCTTATTTTGGCAAGTCTAGTCTAAGTAAACATTTACGTAGAGTACAGCAAAAATAAGGGGAACGCAAATAGCATAGACACTACGCTATTTGCGTTCCCCTTATTTTCGCCGTAGTCTACATAAATGTTTACGTAGACTAAGGCAGCGAAAATAAGGGGGATGCAAATAGCGTAGCGTCGACGTTATTTGCGTTCCCCTTATTTTTGCCGTCTTAGTCTACGTAAATGTTTACGTAGACTAAGACGTGTCAAAATAAGGAACACAAATGGCGGCGCCCATGGGCGCCGCCATTTGCATACACGCATTTTTTTTTCTTTTAAATCAGCTGTGATAGGCTACGTAAAGATTTACGTAGCCTACCATGGTATTTTTTAAAAATCTAGCCGTGATAGGCTACGTAAATCTTTACGTAGCCTATCACTTTTTTTTTTATTTACTGGAAATGGTGGCAGCGGCAGCCAGTCGGAAGACCGGCCGCCGCCGCCACCTCACCGCCGCCACCACCAGGAAGATTTGCCCAAGGTAAGTCCCGTCCCGGGGGGGGGGGCGGCAGACTGTTTCGCCACCGATTTCGGAGGGCCGAATGTGCTGGCATTTGGCCTCCCTGAGATTCGTGGTGAAATTCTCTGACATCCCTACGTCCCTGTCAGTCCTCCTACATTCCTGCATTCAGCCTTGACTACTGGGCAGCATAAAAATGTGATAAAATAGAGAGAGCCAGTGTGGTGTAGTGGCAACAGTATTGGATTAGGAGCTGGGAGATCCGGGTTCTAGTCCCCGCTTGGCCATGGAAGCTCACTGGGTGACTTTGGGCCAGTCACACACTCTCAGCCCAACCCACCTCACAGGGTTGTTGTTGTGAGGATAAAATGGAGAGGAGGAGGATAGTGTAAGCTGCCTTGGGTTCCTTGCAAGAGGAAAAAAGGCGGGGTATAAATGCAATCCCCTTCATGGATCACTGCCTTGTTGTGGTGAAGGGGCTTGCGTAACTCAGTGAGTAAGCTATGCCGTGCAGGGCCAACCAAGATGGACAGGTCATGGCAGAGAGTTCTGACAAAATGTGGTCCACTGGAGAAGGAAATGGCAACCCATTCCAGTATTCTTGCCAAGAAAACCCCATGGAACGTATCACAAGGCCAAAAGATATGACACCAGAAGATGAGCCCCTCAGGTTGGAAGGTGTCCAATATACTACTGGGGAAGAGCAGAGGGAATTTCCAAGTAGCGCTAGAAAGAGTGAAGCGGCTGGGCCAAAGCCGAAAGGACACTCAGCTGTGGATGTGTCTGGTGGTGAAAAGAAAACCCGATGCTGTAAAGAACAATATTGTTTAGGAACCTGGAATGTAAGATTAATGAAACAAGGTAACCTGCAGGTAAGTCAAACATGAGACGGCAAGACTGAACATCGACATCTTGGGAATCAGCAAACTAAAATGGACAAGCATGAGCGAATTTAATTCAGGTGACCATCATATCTACTACTGTGGGCAAGAATCCCTTAGAAGAAATGGAGTAGCACTCATAGTCAATAAAAGGGTGGGAAAAGCAGTACTGGGGTACAATCTCAAAAACAATAGAATGATCTCAGTATGAATCCAAGGCAAAACATTCAACATCACAGTAATTCAAGTCTGTGCCCCAACCACTGATGCCAAAGAAGCTGAGATTGATCGGTTCTATGAAGACCTACAACACCTTCTAGAACTAACACCAACAAAAGATGTCCTTTTCATCACAGGGGATTGGAATGCTAAAGTAGGAAGTACAGAAATAACCAGGATAACAGGCAAGCATGGCCTTGGTGAACAAAATGAAGCAGGACAAAGAGAGTTTTGCCAAGAGAACATGCTGATCATAGCAAACACTCTTTTCCAACAGCACAAGAGGCGACTCTACACATGGACATCACCAGATGGTCACTATTGAAATCAGATTGATTATGTCCTTTGCAGCCAAAGATGGAGAAGCTGTATACAGTCAGTAAAAACAAGACCTGGCGCTGACAGTGGCTCAGATCATGAGCTTCTTGTTGCAAAATTTCGGCTGAAATTGAAGAACGTAGGGAAAACCACTAAACCATTCAGGTATGACCAAAATCATATCCCTTATGAATACACAGTGGAGGTGATTTAAGGGATTAGAGCTGATAGACAGAGTGCCTGAGGAACTATGGATGGAGGTCCATAACATTGTTCAGGAGGCAGCAACTCAATCCATCCCAAAGAAAAAGAAATGCAAGAAAGCAAAGGGGCTGTCGGATGAGGCTTTACAAGTAGTTGAGGAAAAAAGGGAAGCAAAAAGCAAGGGAGAAAGGGGAAGATATACCCAACTGAATGCAGATTTCCAGAGAATAGCAAGGAGAGACAAGAAGGCCTTCTTAAATGAACAATGCAAAGAAATCAAGGAAAACAATAGAATGGGAAAAGCTAGAGATCTCTTCAAGAAAATTGGAGATATCAAGGGAACGTTTTGTGCAAAGATGGGCATGATAAGTGACAAAGAAGGCAGGGACCTAACAGAAGCAGATGAGATTAAGAAAAGGTGGAAAGAATACACAGAAGAACTATACAGGAAAGACCTTAATGTCCCAGATAGCCATGATAGTGCGGTCACTGAACTTGAGCCAGACATGCTAGAGAGTGAAGTCAAGTGGGCCTTAGGAAGCATTAGTAACAACAAAGCTAGCGGAGATGACAGTATTCCAGCTGAGCTATTTAAAATCCTCAAAGATGATGCTGTTAAAGTGCTGCACTCAATATGCCAACACATTTGGAACACTCAACAGTGGCCACAAGACTGGAAAAGGTCAGTTTACGTTCCAATTCCAAAGAAGGGCAATGCCAAAGAGTGTTCAAACTACTGTACAATTGCGCTCATTTCACATGCCAGCAAGGTTATACTCAAAATCCTACAAGCTAGGCTTCAGCAGTATGTGAATCAAGAACTCCCGGAAGTACAAGCTGAGTTTCGAAGAGGCAGAGGAACTAGAGATCAGATCGCCAACATTCGCTGCATCATGGAGAAAGCAAGAGAATTCCAGAAAAATGTCTATTTCTGCTTCATTGACTACACTAAAGCCTTTGATTGAGTGCAGCACAACAAACTCTGGCAAATTCTGAAAGAGATGGGAGTACCAGACCACCTTACCTGTCTCCTGAGAAACCTGTACGAGGGTCAAGAAGCAACAGTAAGAACCAGACATGGAACAACTGATTGGTTCCAAATTGGGAAAGGAGTACGACAAGGCTGCATATTGTCACCCTGCTTATTTAACTGATATGCAGAGTACATCATGAGAAACGCCAGGTTGGATGAATCACAGGTCGGAATTAAGATTGCTGGGAGAATTATCAACAACCTCAGATACGCAGATGATACCACCCTAATGGCAGAAAGCAAAGAGGATCTAAAGAGCCTCTTGTGGAGGGTGAAAGAGGAGAGTGCAAAAGCTGGTTTGAAACTCAACCTTAAAAAAACGAAGATCATGGCACCTGGCCCCATCACTTCCTGGCATATAGAAGGGGAAGAAATGGAAGCAGTGACAGATTTTACTTTCTTGGGCTCCAAGATCACTGCAGATGGTGACTGTAGCCATGAAATTAAAAGACGCTTGCTCCTTGGGAGGAATGCTATGGCAAACCTAGACAGCATAGTAAGAAGCAGAGACCTCACCTTGCCAACAAAGATCCGTCTAATCAAAGCTATGGTTTTCCCAGTAGCAATGTATGGCTGTGAGAGCTGGACTATAAGGAAGGCTGAGCGCCAAAGAATTGATGCCTTTGAATTGTGGTGCTGGAGAGAAGACTCTTACAAGTCCCGTGGACTGCAAGGAGGTCAAATCAGTCCATCCTAAAGGAAATCAGCCCTGACTGCTCATTGGAAGGACAGATACTGAAGCTGAAGCTCAAATATTTTGGCCACCTAATGCGAAGAGAAAACTCCCTGGAAAAGACCCTGATGCTGAGAAAGATTGAAGGCAAAAGGAGAAGGGGATGGCAGAGGATGAGATGGCTAGATAGCATCACCGATGCAGTGAATATGAACTTGAGGAGCACACTCCGGGGGAGAGCGGAGGACAGGAAGGTCTGGCGTGCTATGGTCCATGGGGTCACGAAGAGTCGGACACGACTTAATGACTGAACATACATAAATGCAATCAATCAATCAATCAATCAATCTATCAATCAATAATAAAATAAAGTAATACTAGGGGTGGTGGAGAAATCCACTGTGGACTCAAATCAAGTCCTACAACTCAAGAGAGCCAATGTGGTATAGTGATGAGAGTGTTGGACTGGGAGCTGGGAGATCTGGGTTCTAGTCCCCACTTGGCCATGGAAGCTCACTGGGTGACTTTGGGCCAGTCACAGCCTCTCAGTCCAACCTACCTCATAGGGTTGTTGTTGTGAGGTTAAAATGGAGAGGAGGAGGATACTATCAAGCCGCCTTGGGTTCCTTGCAAGAGGAAACAAGGCAGGATATAAATGCAATAAAAATAAATAAATAAATACACTCCCAGCATGCCACAGCTAACATAGCTGGCTGGGGCATGCTGGGAGTTGTAGGGCTTTTTTTTCTATCTAAGCATGCTAATTGCACCTTTAGTGTAACAGTATTTTGAAGACTTTTTTTTTTTTTTTTACAAAAGCCCAGTGTCTATGCCAGCTTCTCCTACTCCTGTGGTACATAGGAGGAAATACCAGAACCATCTGATACAGTCCATGCCTGGCCTATACACCAGGTAGTGCCATGATTAGGGTTCCAATTCTAGGTTTTGCTTATGAATAATCCAAAGCCCTGTTGGGGCATTCCAAAGTTGCAAGTGTGGAGGAGAGAGGGGCACCTGCTCCACCCTTGCCCCTCCGCTGTGGCCTCCTCATGTTAAAAGGGAAGGTCTGCAGAGGAAATGAAACTATGTTCAAATGAATGGAGCTACCCAAAGGTTCCCGACTGCAGAGAGCTTTGTTAGCACTGTGTGGAAAATTTCTCCCACATTTTTTTTCACTCCTTCACATTCAATCTGATAGAAAAGGAATTGACTTTGAAACAAATTCAGTAGAAAGCCAGTATAGTGTAGTGGCCATCAGGTTGGACTGGAAGTCAGGAGATCTGGGTCCTAGTCCCTACTTGGCCATGGAAGCTCACTGGGTGATTTTGGGCCAGTCACAGACTCTCAAGCCAACCTACCTAAGAGGGATGTTGTTGTTGTGAGGATAAAATGGAGGAGGAGGATTACGTATGCCACCTTGGGTTCCTTACGGAGGAAAAGGAGGCGGGATATAAATGTAATAAATAAATAAAATGGTGAAAGAAATTTCGGGGAAATTCTCATGGGTTGGGTTTGGAATTCTTGTGCTTATCTTGCTTAGGAAGTGGCCAAGGCGTATGTGCAAATGTTCCATTTTTTACTGTACATTCATCTTTCTGGCAGTTTTTGGCCTCCTCGGCTTCCCACGATTCCATTAATGCCCAAGCGAAGACATCATGTGGTCATTCCTCCCATAGGGCATTTTGAAATCAGGAAGCACACACAGTGTGGGAGGCTGAAGAGCTATGGAGATAGAAAACACACACAAAGCACCCTGGCCCGCCTTGTGGTGATTAGGTAAGCTCAGAAACACCACCAAAATAAAAGATAAGACACCCTGGGAATGAGGCAGAACAGTGGAAGCCTCTTTCATGGGGGAAGAAAACTTTCAGGAACTTGGAGGTAGGGATGTACGTATTCCCCACCGTCCGTTCTGGTGGGGAATCTGCCTGGGGTGGGGAGGCGATCCGTTCCTCCCCCCCCCGGAATCCTCCAGAGTGGCTCCACTCCACGAGGATTCTGCGGAGCCACCCGGCTTGAGGGCTGCTTACCTGGTCCGTCCTGGACCCGTTCGTCTCTATGCCGATCAACATGTTGCTTAAAAAAATGGCGATCAGCAGGATGTGTCTGTCCATAGACATATATGCAAGATTCAAGGCTCTATTTTGCATATACGTCTATGGGCACATCCTGCCAATCACTTTTTTTTTTTTTTAATGGAGATTGGCGCAGAGGAGAATGGCTGTGGCCATCAAGTTAAGCGGCTCTGAAGCCGGGCGGGTCTGTGGAATCCTTGCAGAGCGGAGGTAAGTGAGGCCATCCCGCCGCGGATTCTGGAGGCTGGATTCCTCATTTGAATCCATGGCAGATTCCTCTAACATCCCTACTTGGAGGACAGATTTTGACTCAGCAATAGCTCCACCTCTTTCCCGGAGCTACACACAACACTGCCCCTCTCACACCCGTGATGGTTCTTTATAAGACAATCTGAGATAGGTATTGGACAAATTCCAGCAGACACTGGTAAACATTAGCAATATTTATCAATGTTAAGAGCATTACAATTTTTATGAACATTAATCACAAAGCTAAAAATACTCTAATATCCCTGTAAGCTCTAATATCCCTTTAACTTTTGTAACAGTTCCCTTTCTGTCTTTCTTTGTCATTGGAGATCTGTATCTTATTCTTTAAGACAGTTGATGATCTGTGTCTTTCTCTGGCTTGTTCTTTAGCTGCAGGCCTCCCAATCTACCTGGCCCTCACGGCCATTCTGTCCTGCGACATTCTCTCCACATCCAGTTTTTTACTGTCTGCAGCCCTCTCCAAAACCAGTTCCTTCCCAGTTGTGCTGGCCAACTCAGCTACCTCCTCACTCGATCCAGCTTAACTCTCCTCCCTCCTTCCAACTGCCTCGTAACTGCCCCACCCGTCTATCCTTCTTCCCAACATTCCATTATTGTAGTACTTGCCACATGCCTGCCTTTTGGTGGATACAAAATGGGGAGTAGCTTACCAACACAGTGCATGCTGGTCCCACTTGCAGTGGCAGCAACCCCCCCCCCCCCCCCGTGAAGGTTTGAGACCAAAAAGGCAAAGGAGGAAAAGGTGAGGCTTAGAGGACTGGAGTTTTTTTTTGTTGGGACAGGGTATACTGAGAGAAGTAGTTTCATTTTTCCACTTAAGTTTCTGTTTCAATTCCCCAGTTAAGTTTCATTTCTTCAGGGTTGAAACAGTACTTTCAGATTTGTGGGAGGAAGGTATATAAGGAGAGTGAGAGAGACAGTGAGAACAGAGTCAGAAGACCAAAGCAGGAAGAAGCAGCCTAGAGAAGTCTTGAGTACAGCTAGGGTAAAGGAACTTGGGTTTGCAACTTTTATTTTATTTTAAGGCCTCTTGTTTCTCTCAGCTCTATTGTGTAAATACTTTCCGTCGTAATTTGCTCACTAATTTACCACTAAACTGCTGTGTTAAACCCCAGGTGTCTAGAGGGTCAGTCACCCCACACCTACAGCCTAAACCCACGTTACTGGAAAGGGGAAGGTAAAAGAAATAAGGTGGGACTCTTAAGGAGGCAAGAGATCCTTAAGGAGTTGCTCAGAGTCCTGGCCCTAACTCTGACAGTTCCCCAAACCTTTAAAGTTAAAGGTTTTTAAAGTTATTTTAAGGTTTTAAAGTTTAAAACCTTAAAATAAAGAAGCTCTGCTACAACTCCTGTCAATCATGAGCCCTACCTATGAGGAACTATTTAGAATTTCTCATCCCCCTGGAGAAATTCAGTGAAATTGTTTCTCTGTCTACAAATAGGGTGAAGAACTTTGAGATGCCATTTGCACACAACTCTAAGCTTTGTAAACCCATTCACTTCAGTACATTTAAAATCTGGTGTTGTGGAGCCAGGGTTTTCACTGACACAGCACCAGCATTTTTTAATTCGCAGAGCTGCTGGTGTCATCTTCCCCAAACAGACTTCTCTGAGCTTAGCTGCAATCCTCACAGTAGCTGTTGTTGTTGGGGGTGTGGGGGGTGTGGGGTGATTTTTCCCAGCAACAATATATTGTCCCCTGTTATAATAATGCAAAGCCTTTTGGGGTGGCTTGATCTTGAACGGACAATGAAGACCTGGTCACTTTACAAAAGACCTGCTCCTTGTGAAGATGAAAGCTAGTTTGATGATATGGATCCACATCACTGCCTGAAGTTTTGGACTCTCCTTTGGGACCTGACTTTCAATGAGGCTTTTGGTTGGGATATGCAATTGTAACTGCTTTGGTCACCTTGGTGGATGATGACCTATACTGGGAACTGGATGTGGGAATACAGCCCTACTAGTTCTCCTGGTCCTCTTGACTATGGTTCTCTCCACCATTAGTTCTCCTGATCCTCTTGACCATTGACCATGGTATCTTTCTGGACTGCCTGGCAGGGTTAGGTCTTGGGGACACCATATTACAGTGTTTCTGGTCCTTCCTGTCAGGTCATGTCCAGAAAGTGATGTTGGGGGACTACTGTTCAGCACTGTGGCCACTGGTCTATGGTGTCCCACTGGGTTTTGTTCTGTCCTCTATGTTATTTCACACCTCCATGAAACTGCTCGGAGAGTTCATCTGGAGCTTTGGAATGAGATGCCACCAATATGCTGAAGACACTTAGCAGTTGTGAAACTTGCCTTGGGGGTGGAAGGTACCTAATTGGACACCTTCCATTCAATTCATCAAAGCTAGATTCTGATTTCACTTAGTTGGTGTCAAAGTTCCCTTGGCCCCCTCCTTCCTCATGCACTCACAAACACACAAAAAGAGAGGCTTCAGTCTCACACCTTTAATTCATTATTCACAGGTTCATTACAGATGCAGATCCTTGAAGACTCTCTGGCTACAAAGGAATGCCTCCAGGGGATTCAAGCGGGATCACCAAAAGTTGCACGCAGTTTGAAAGGGTGGCTGTCTGACTAGGCTAACTTAGGGAGGGAGGTCCCACCCCTCGCCTGCTGCTCCCCAGCGTAGCCTCTCAAACATCGCTAAACAGTTTGATCATCTAACCTCCGCCCCTGATGCTTCCCTCTTAGCTCTGCATCTCTGCCTGGTGTCTCTTAGGTCACAGACCTCAAGCCCCCCCTCCTCCTCCCTGCTGCTTCTCACAGAGGGGGGTAAGGAGGAAGCTTCATGCCCGGCCATCTGGGAGTTGCTAACCTGAGAAGCATGCCTATCCCTATCTGAATTGGCCGTGAGAAAACCTCCCCCAGTTCTGGCAGCTCCTCTTCTGAATCTGAGCTGCTAACTCTCTCCCTGCACTCAGAATCAATCCTGACAGTTGGTATCAGTCCCCAGTCTCTAGACTGCACACATAAACATGTGACTGCTATCTACGCCGGGGGTGAGAACCTGTGATCCTCCAGATGTTATTGGACTACAGCTCCCATCACCCCTGACCATGCTAGTGGGGCTAATGGGAGTTGGAGTCCAACAGCATCTGCAGCTCCTCTCCCCTGAGCTAAGCCATCACATCAGCTCTGAAGTCACTGAATGCAGGATGGGCCACAGCCTGAATGCAACCCCTTGCTTGGTCCTATTTGCTTTCATAGCTGCTGTGCTCAGTATTTTGTCACGGCTTTAAAGCAGGGTGAGGAACTTCAGGCCCGGGGGCCAAATCTGGCTTTCCTAGGGTCCCAATCTGGCCCACTGGGGCTCCTCAGATGGCCACGTCCCTTCCTCTGACTCCACCCCTTTTCTCCAGCCACTGCTCATCTGGTGGTTTTCTGGCTTCTGTGCAGTTTTTTTCCCCAATCTAAGAGGTTGAAGTGCCTCTCCTAAGGCTTAGTTACTGGCAGTGAGAGCTTTAAGCTGCAATATTAAGCTGCAGGTATTTGGGGCCCTGCCCCTTTGCCTTTGTTCCCACCCACCATCTGAGGAACCCAGAGGGCTAGATTGGGATCCTAGGAAGGCCACATTTGGGGGAAAAAGTTGTGTCAGGAATCCTGGAGGATTGGATTGTGGCCCTCAGGAGGGCTGGATTTGGCCCCTGGGCCTGAGGTTCCCCACTCCTGCCTTAAAGCTGTTGGATAATAGGAACAACTCCGCATGCTTTCAGACACTAGGGGGCGACAGAGAATGGCCTGTAGCTTGATCAGTTCCCTTTTCCTGCTCCCTCCCTCCCTTTCCTGCTTCCTTCCTCCTCCTTTTCTTCCTCTGCCTCTGCAGCAAGTGCCATGCAGCTCTCTCCAGGAAGGAAGCAAGTAACCATACCTCATGCCTTTGCTTACTTACACTCTTGCTTCCAGCTTTAGCGGGTGCTTGTAGTTAAACGGTGTTAGATCACTTTCTCTGACGATGTGTATAAAAGCATGAATAAAGTAAGTTGATCTGAACTTCTTTTAAACTGCCTCTAGCCTGTATTTATTGCCTCCAATACTAAACGCTGTGTTGCTATGCTTTCTCTACATAAGACAGCTCTGTTGTATGTCACACCAGATTTTCCAGCAAAATCATGGGCAGGTCCATACAGGAGCAGGCAGCCCTTGAGATTAGTGCTGTGCTGAAAATTTCTCCCGTTTTTTTTTTTTTTTTTTACCATTCTCATTTAATCTGATAGAAGAGAAATTACTTTCAAAAAGGAATTCAATGGTGAAGACTTTTAGGAGAAATTCTAATGGGTTGGGTTTAGGTTTCTTGGGCTTACCATACTTAGGAGGTGGCTGAGGAGTGAGTGCAAATGTCCTGTTTTTCATTGTACAATCATGTCTCCAGCAGCCTGTAGCCTCCTTAGCTTCCTTCACTTCAAATAAAGCCCAGTTTAAGGCACCATAATGATCCTCCCATAGGGCCTTTTCAGCTCAGGACATGCAGGCAGCCTGAGAGGCCAGCTGTGATGAGGAGAGCTCAAGAACAGCACAAAAAAGAATGGTGAAACACCCGGAGAATGAGGCAGAACAATGGAAGCTTCTTTCATGGGGGGAGAAATCTTTCAGGAAACTGCCTTAGCACTAACTCTACCTCCTCCCTTCAGCTAGATACAACACTGTCCCCCCCCCCCATATACCCCTGCCTTGCGGTGAATGCAAAATGGGGGCCAACATAGTTGATGCTGTTGCAGTACGAAAAAACCAAACCAGCTTAGGAAAAAGGAAAGACGCTGTGCTACAAGCCCTGCCAGTGGGGAGCCCTACCTGGGAGAAACCGTTGGGAATTTCTCCTCCCCCTGGAGAAATTCAGTGAAATTGTCTCCCACGTTTCTCTGCCCACCAATAACGTGGAGAAGACTGTTTGCACACAGCTCTGCTTGAGATGCACCACTTCACACTGTGTACATCTCCGAAGATCTTACACGAATCCCCAGCCATCTTCCTCTCGCGTCCAGTCTTGGCATAATTGCTGCTTTTCCTTAACAATGTTGACACATCAGATGCATATGCCAGGAGGCTGCTACTGTGACCATGTCCTGTTTTTGTGCTTCCCAGAGACAACTGCTTGGCCACTATGGAAACAGCATGCTGAACTAGAGCTTCTTAACATTCTAACCTGATTCCAGACAAGGTGCAAAAAACTTGAGATCTTCCAGATAGCTACAATACATTGCCAAGAGCATCACAGCATATAAGGGCCGTGAACCTTACTGTGAGCAGCAAATATGGTCTTGATCATGGTGCAGTCGAGTGCACCCCTTTCCACATGGCAGGCTCCCAGACAGAATCTATCATTTCAGTTTGCTTGGGTAATTTGTTCATTCATTCATTTACATGGGGGACCAGCCACAAAACATTGCTGTGCGAAGAAGTGCTCCTGTTCAGTGTTCCAGCCAGCCATGCCTTTTCCCTGGATAAACCATTCCATTTCCCCTCCTCCCTAGTTCCCCCTCCTCACAAGAGAAAAGAAATCAGTCATCATTCTGTGCCTGCTCTTTTGCCCCCCTTACGGTACCTTGTGTCCTCCAGATAAAAAGGTAAAGGTGTCCCCAACCAGTCGTGTCCGACTCTAGGGTGCGGTGCTCATCTCCATTTCTAAGCCGAAGAGCCAGTGCTGTCCGAAGACGCTTCCGTGGCCGTGTGGCCGGCATGACTGAACACCGCAGTGCACGGAACGCTGTTACCTTTCCCGCCGAGGTGGTACCTATTTATCTACTTGCAATTTCTTGCTTTCGAACTCCTTAGCGTCCTTCACTTCAGATAGGTTGAACTAAAATTACCATAATCGCCAGCCAGCCAACAATGGAAAGGACTATGCTGGTTGGGAATGATGGGTGTTGTAGTCCAACCCATCTGGAGTGAACCAGGTTGGGGAAGGCTGTTGTATAGACCTGCTGTGCATTGTCACAGAGCAGCATTTATTCTTCAGTGTCTTCCACCCTCTTGGCTCAGCTTCAAGGCAGGTCCAGGGATACATTTCATAGAAAGACATTCCGTGATGCGCAGGAAAACAGAAAATGAAAAATGGCCAGTTCCAGCCCCACATTAGCAAGCTATATCATATTTTTCCATGCCTCTGGGAGTTTACCTCCCTCACTCCCTGTCTGAATCCCGCACCCTCACCTCACCATTTACATTGCTTATGGATGGGAGAGAAATGGTTTGAAAGCTCAGAGAAGTATGGAAGGCAATAGAGCAGGGGATCAGCCACCCATGAGTTCCTCGCTGCTCACAGCCTCCGAAGGGTGCCCCCTTGGGTGCCTTGTTACCCCCTTTAGTGCCTTGACCATCCCAATCCTGCTGCCACTGTTGCTGTCATCGCCGCCACCACCACAGCACATGATGCACAAGCAGAGCTGTTTGGTGAGCTGTTGGAAACCTGATTCTGCAGTGAACCAGGACATGTGGGGACAGACATCCCTATGCACCTTGATTTTTGGGGGGGAGAGAGACTTTAACTTCCCCCACAGCAGTCCTGATCAAGAATGCTGTTTCCCTGCTGGTAAGTCAAACATGAGATGGCAAGATTGAACATCGACATCTTGGGAATCAGCAAACTAAAATGGACAAGCATGGGCGAATTTAATTCAGGTGACCATCATATCTACTACTGTGGGCAAGAATCCCTTAGAAGAAATGGAGTAGCACTCATAGTCAATAAAGGGTGGGAAAAGCAGTACTGGGCAGTACAATCTCAAAAACGATAGAATGATCTCAGTACGAATCCAAGGAAAACCATTCAACATCACAGTAATTCACGTCTATGCCCCAACCACTGAGGCTGAAGAAGCTGAGGTTGATCGGTTCTATGAAGACCTACAACACTTTCTAGAACTAACACCAAAAAAATATGTCCTTTTCATCACAGGGGATTGGAATGCTAAAGTAGGAAGTACAGAAATCACCAGGATAACAGGCAAGCATGGCCTTGGTGTATAAAATGAAGCAGGACAAAGGCTAATAAGAGTTTTGCCAAGAGAACATGCTGATCAGAGCAAACACTCTTTTCCAGCAGCACAAGAGGCGACTCTACACATGGACATCACCAGATGGTCAATATCGAAATCAGATTGATTATGTCCTTTGCAGCCAAAGATGGAGAAGCTCTATACAGTCAGTAAAAACAAGACCTGGAGCTGACTGTGGCTCAGATCATGAGCTTCTTGTTGCAAAATTTCGGCTGAAATTGAAGAACGTAGGGAAAACCACTAAACCATTCAGGTATGATCAAAATCATATCCCTTATGAATATACAGTGGAGGTGATTTAAGGGATTAGAGCTGATAGACAGAGTGCCTGAGGAACTATGGACGGAGGTCCGTAACATTGTTCAGGAGGCAGCAACTCAATCCATCCCAAAGAAAAAGAAATGCAAGAAAGCAAAGGGGCTGTCGGATGAGGCTTTACAAGTAGCTCACGAAAGAAGGGAAGCGAAAAGCAAGGGAGAAAGGGGAAGATATACCCAATTGAATGCAGATTTCCAGAGAATAGCAAGGAGAGACAAGAAGGCCTTCTTAAATGAACAATGCAAAGAAATCGAGGAAAACAACAGAATGGGAAAGACTAGAGATCTCTTCAAGAAAATTGGAGATCTCAAGGGAACGTTTTGTGCAAAGATGGGCATGATAAGTGACAAAGAAGGCAGAGACCTAACAGAAGCAGATAAGATTAAGAAGAGGTGGAAAGAATACACAGAAGAACTATACAGGAAAGACCTTAATGTCCCAGATAGCCATGATAGTGCGGTCACTGAACTTGAGCCCGGCATCCTAGAGAGTGAAGTCAAGTGGGCCTTACAGTATTCCAGCTGAGCTATTTAAGATCCTAAAAGATGATGCTGTTAAAGTGCTGCACTCAATATGCCAACACATTTGGAACACTCAACAATGGCCACAAGACTGGAAAAGGTCAGTGTACATTCCAATTCCAAAGAAGGGCAATGCCAAAGAGCGTTCAAACTACCATACAATTATGCTCAAAATCCTACAAGCTAGGCTTCACAGTATGTGAACTAAGAACTACCGGAAACTGGGTTTCGAAGAGGCAGAGGAACTAGAGATCAGATCACCAACATTCACTGGATCATGGAGATAGCAAGAGAATTCCAGAAAAACGTCTATTTCTGCTTCATTGACTACGCTAAAGCCTTTGATTGTGTGGAGCACAACAAACTCTGGCAAATTCTTAAAGAGATGGGAGTACCAGACCACCTTACCTGTCTCCTGAGAAACCTGTGCTATGGTCCATGGGGTCACGAAGAGTCGGACACGACTGAACGACTGAACAACAACAATACCATGCTGGTTGAGGCTGATAGGAACTGTATTACACAATATCTGGACAGCACCACATTGAGAATGGCTGATACAGGGGAATATCACTCTTTCCCCTGCGTTAAAGAGGCACTCATGCCTCTTTCTGACTTCAGCCCCCGTTATTCCAATAGCTTCCCTCATTAGGGTGGCAACCCTACATTAAGCACTAACGTTGTTGAATGCACAGGGATTCAAACACAGGTGTTTAAGACCAAAGCGCTCAAAGCTCTCTGCCTGGTTGGACGAATCCTTCTGTTTCAGTTTCTCACACATTTGATTGTTAATCTCAAATGCTTTTTGTCCCAAATTAATTTCAAGTTCTTTTTGTCACAGATACGAAGAACATCACACATTTTGGTAAATTCTTATTAAAACCTAATTGAAACAGAATTCTCAGTCATCCCTAACACTCACACACAAATGGGTATTTGAGTGGCCATGTGTCCTTTTTTACAGAGAACAGTCCTCTGTTTGAAAGTATGTTCAGTCCAAGCCCAGTTTAAGGATAAAGAACCATCAGAAGGAAGAGCTGGGCCTTGACGCTGCCCGTGAACAGCACCCGGACAGCAGACTGAGCAAGGCACACAGCTCGCCTGATCATAGTCTTCCATACTAGGGTGAGATGTACTGTATTGCTATTTAAATTCTAGGAACTATTTCTAAATGTACATCCATGCTTCTAAATCAGCATATGCACATTTTATGCAGATTGGTGTGATCTTTTTTGACAATCCATGTGGCCACCCTACATACTATTGCCCATGGAGGAAGAGAGATATCTCTTTCCGCATAGCACCCTGCTTTATTTCTCTGCTGCTCTTTCTCAACCTGCAGCACAGAAATACAGTGAACTTCCCAATGGGGGCAATGGAGGGGTGGTGGTAGAAGCAATCTTTCTCTCCGTGTGCAGTTCATCACTTGGAGTCAGCCACACTTGCTTTTACCTGATGCTGAGCTGTAAACTCCTATCAGCTGAGGAATACAGGGGGAGCTGTGAGGGAAAAGGAGAGCGTTACCCTTCCTGCCCCTCAGCCCTCTGTGGCTCAGATGTGCAGAGATTACAGCTCAGCAGTTGGGAGAAAGAGAGCTGGGGGGGGGGGAAGGTCATAGGCTGAGGTGGGCTGGCTGGTTGGGGTGTTCTTGAGGCCAGACATTCCTCACCTCTTCTAGTTAGGAGATCAACTGCCTACAAGTTAAAATCCTTCCACAGACATTCCATATCTTGAGAGATTAATAGTCAACCTCCTATCCCTAACATTGTGCTAATTTTGTACAGGCTGATCCCAGCCATGTGAGGTCAAAAGCCCTGACCCCGCCGTGTTTAATGGGGCTTCTTCACAAGTAAATGTTCTTAGGATTCCAGATTGAATTTAATTGTCTCCTACAATAGGCAGCATGCCTTGGCTTTAAATAAAATATTTTCTTTTAGTGGCACCTCACGATGGTTATATTAAGACAAACAGTGGAAATGCCGGTGGTGCAATTTGGTCAAAATTTACTTTATATGCATTGGTGGTCTTGTCTTAATGTTTGCTTCCAGTTGAGGCCGATTACTAAATCAAAGCTGTTTATTGTTCACATTTGTATCTTCTGTCCCTCCAAGGAGCTCAGGGGAGCTACGTACATGGAGTTATTTTATGCTCAGAACAACCCTGCTGGGTAGGTTAGGCTGCAAGGCAGTGATTTGCTTGAGGTTATCCCACAAGCTTCATAGCTGTGTAGGGATTTAGATCGGGGTTTCACCTAAAACGCCAACATTTTAGCTCAGGAGTTTGTGGGAGGAAGACCATGGTCCATTAGGGGACAACTAATTCTGGTGGATCACCACACAGTTGTTGGTTGTTGGGGTCCTTGCAAATAGTGTTGGGTAATATGGGTCTTGGTTGGATCATGGAAGGCATTTATTATGTTCTTAAGCAAGAGACATTAATCAGGTTCACTTAATACAGATTATTTATGTCTTAACTCTTAATTGATCCTATTGCATGATTACACACACACACTGTCAGGATTCCCCTTATTACCTGGACCCCCTGAGTAACTCCTTAAGCATCTCTTGCTTCCTTAAGAGTACCACCTTCCTTCTTTTACCTTCCCCTTTCCTATAAGGCAGGGTTTAGGCTGTAGGCGTGGGGTGATTGACACTCTAGACACCTGGGGTTTTAACCACCACAGTTTACTGGTAACTTAAAGCAAGCAAATCACAACTAAAGATATTTACACAATACAGCTGAGTGATACAGAAGGCATTAAGAGAAAATAAAAGTTGCAAAATTCAAGTTCCTTTACCCTAGCTGTACTTAGACTTCCCCAGACTGCTTCTTTCTGCCCCCTCTTCAGTCTCTGGTCTCCCCAACTCTGCTCTTAGTGCTCCGGTCTTTCTGACTCTCTGTTTTTATACCCTCATCCCTCAAAACTGAAAGTGCTGTTTCAAACCTGAAGAAATGAAACTTAACTGGGGAAATGAAACTGAAACTTAACCAGGGAAATAAAACTCCTCCTCCCATGGATACCCTCTCCAACAAAACAAAACAAAACAAAACATCCAGGCCTCTAGGCCTGAGCTTTTTCTGCCTTTGCCTCTGTAGGCCTCAAACCCACCCACACACACACACACACATATACCACAATGGACTGGAAGCCAAATTCTTTTTTAAAAGTAGACTACTCCTAAAGACTAAAGTCAACCCACTCTTGCTCTAGCCAGGGCTGGTTGCATGGGTCAGCATCATTGGGCATCTGCTGAGGCCCCCACCCCTGAAGGGGGGCCACTGCCAACCTCTGGAGACCCCAGTCCTGCTACTCTCATTCCTTGTTGTCTTTCCTGTTCCCCCTTGGCAATGGCGATGTGGATTCAGTCCAGAAGGACAGGGCAAAGGAATGGGTATCAGCGGCAATGGGAGTGAGGAGATGGGAAGGGAGGACCACAGCGGGCATCTCGCCCACCAAAGCCTGGAGCTGGTACTGGCTCTGGCACCATACTGGCTTATCGCTAAACAGTGCTGGGTTGTTTATGATTTGCAGCCACCAGTGGGATATTTCTAAGCAGATGGGATTGTTTTGGCTCAAGGCTGAAAAAAAGGATCAAGTCATCCAGTTAACAACTGGCTTAATAAGTCCTGGTACATGTCTGATAAGATTAAACTGACTGGTTATGAATGCATCGCCTAGGGGAAATACGCCCACAATCTCATTTTGAGACATCTGGAAAGCTTTTTATTTTATCCTGGTATTGTCATAATTTGATAAGAAAGTGAAATATCCTCACAATCCATTTTGTTTTAGCCACCCTGCAATTGTGTTTTAAAGTTTATCTTTCATGAGCTTCTGCCACACATTGAAAACTTGGTTATTCAGGCAGGCATTTGGGGTGGGTTAGGGTATTTTTAGAAATATGATGTTTTAATGTTTAATTTTATTGTTTTAGACTGCTGTACATCACCCAGAGTGGCCAGGTGACCAACCAGATGGGCGCATAAATAAATAAATAAATAAATAAATAAATAAATAAATGAATATCACTCCCCAGGAATCAGTCTCATCTGGATAAAAGATGTGCAGACACCTGGAGTGGAACAGGCCAGCAATAATATTCTCTGGGTTCTCTGTAAAAACTGAATGCACACACAAAACGGCAATTATAAACTAACAGTTTAGTGTGAAAGCAACCTAGGAAATGGATGGTTTACCACCTTTTAACACCAGTATGGGCGACCCACAGGCCTCTGCTACTCTCTATGTGACCCACAAGCTCCAGGGAGCCCCACCCATGTTTATGGGGGAAAGTGGGGAAAATACCACTGCTCTGATGGGAATTAAGTGGTACTGCTGCCTCTTGTTAGAAAGGCGGTTAGCAGGGTGAAAGCAAAAGGCAAAACAAAGTGACATTTACCAGTCCCACCTGCAGATAAAAGGCTAAAAAGAAAGACCACACATTTCACAACTGAAGCAATGCACACAGCTGTCTAAAGTGACCCCATAAGATAGTTAACGCCAGGCTCTAAAATTACCTAGCTGCACCACTATGTAGATAGGGGCGTATGGGCTTCCTTTAATCCATTCTGTGTATGTTTTGTGGATTGTCAGGTGTCTTTCATTCCATTGTCGGCTCACTGATGGAATCAGATTTCCCCTCTTTGCCTTCGGAATAGTACTCAAAAAAGTGCAGCGCAATTTAGGTTTCACTGGCATGTAACATTTTGCATATTTTTCTTGGCTCAGCATATAATCAAAGAGCAGAAGGCACCCCCACAAAAGCGCAACGCAACGGAGCAGGAGGAGAGAGCACAGGTGTATACAATATTGCTTGTTTTTTGTTTTTTTTTAATGGCATTTCTATTAGCATCTTTTCCAGTAACTTTTGTGTGACAACATTTGCATACAATTCCGAAAAGTTTCAAAAAATGGACTACGAGTCCATGGAACCCATGTGACTCTGAAGATGTCAATTTGCTGCAGAATCCCAAGGTCAGTTTCATAGAAATCCAAAGTTGTTTGAAACTGTTTTGGATTTTTCCAACATCCCTTTATGTAGAATACTGTCAAAGCAAGAAACAAAAATAGGTGTCAATTCCTTTCTGGCCTAAAGATTCAGAGCACACCAGTTCTAATAAGAACGTAAGAAGAGCTGACCTGGATGACACCAAATGCCTGTCTAATCTAGCATCCTGTTTCCCACAACGGCCCGCAAAAAGACTTGAGATATCAGGGTCTGCCTTCCCTTACATATACCCAGGTGACATTTAAGATCATCATAATTTAAGATCATCATTTTGGTCATTCCAAAAGGAACAGAATGTCGCCATGAAGAACCTCAGTAGTGGGCCTTTTCCGTAGTGGCACCCACCCCCTGGAAAACCCTTCCTCGTGCAGTTTGGGAGGCAGAAAATGTAACATTGTTTGAGCGCCTCCTGAAAACACACCTTTTCACACAGGCTTTCCCTAGGCTGTAACAGCTGCTGGGTTTTATTTTGGTTTTACGTGGTACTTTTAAATTTTTAGGAGTGTTATATTGTGTCTTGTCATGTTGTATTTTATGGTTCATCATAAACATTTATTGTTACAGTCAATGACCAGCATAGCAAATAAAAACACATAAAATACATACAATCACACATAGAATACATAAGATAAAATAAGAGAAAAACGTAAAATGAGAGAAAATGGAGAGAGAAATAGGATAATATTATACAGTTTGTGATCATATTTCAATCTCCCAAGGGGGGTTACAGAATCTCTGAGGTCAGTTCTCAATGATTTTTGCATGCTGCAGCACAGAATTTGGTAACGTTAAGAATGGTGGCTGCATTTAATAAATTTGTTAATACAGTCTACGACCTGCTCATACGTATAAACAATCTAAAAATATCACAATAAACTAAAATATTCCCAAACAATAGATAAATGAACAATATAAACAATAAATGAACAATAAAACTTTATTTAAAATTACCTATTACAGATTAAAATTAATATTATTAGGATTTTAAAACATTATATACAATATCCCCATGAATCTTACAAGTGAAAAAACCTTGCACAAGGATCTGTTAACTGCACATTAGCACCTAAAAGAAGCTTCCTGGCAACCTCAACATCAGGTCTGCCCAGAAACCTTCTAAGCAAAGGAGAAATAAACTTTGCACGAATTTCTTGATAGAACCGACAAGAAAAGATAACATGTTCGGTTATTTCAACCACTCGAGCACCACAAGGGCAAATCCTCTCTGCCACTGGAGTCTTACCATATCTCCCCTCCAACACCGCTGAGGGGAGTACTCGCTATCTGGCTAAAAAGAAAGCCCTGAAGATGATAAAGATCATCATTTTGGTCATTCCAAAAGGAACAGAATGTCGCCATGAAGAACCTCAGTAGCGGGCCTTTTCCACAGTGGCACTCACCCCCTGGAAAACCCTTCCTCATGCAGTTTGGGAGGCAGAAAATGTAACATTGTTTGAGCGCCTCCTGAAAACACACCTTTCCACACAGGCTTTCCCTGGGCTGTAACAGCTGCTGGGTTTTATTTTGGTTTTACTTGGCACTTTTAAATTTTTAGAAGTGTTATATTGTGTCTTGTCATGTTGTATTTTATGGTTTAAATTGTGAACTGCCCAGACAGCCTCGACTACTGGGCAGCATAAAAATGTAATAAAATAAAATAAAATAAAATAAATTAATACTAGGGGTGGTGGAGAAATCCACTGTGGACTCAAATCAGGCTGGATTCTCAAGAATCTGACCTGTGGAGTCTGCAGTGGAGTGGCCCCACATGCCTCTGCCTCCACCGGATTTCCTGTGGGGTGGCTTTCACGGCTGTCAGTGCCACCGGTACCGAAAGTGCCAGCTGTCAAGGGCTTCCTTAACAGCGGGCACAGAGAACATCTGGAAAGCTTTTTATTTTGTCCCAGTATTGTCATAATTTGATAAGAAAGTGGAATATCATATAGTGTTTGGGGTTCATTCATAAACATAATTTTTCATGATTTAATTTCCATGTATTTTTATGTTTACTTACTATATACTTTTTATACACTTTTTGAAAAGACTTTTTTAAAAGTAAGCATTCAGGATAGCTTGGATTTTGATATTAACCATGAAATTATTAATCACTGTTTATCAGTTTAAGCATTAAGCAATGTGATGAGTGTTTAACACTTAAAGCTAAAACAAGCTGGACTGGCAGAAAGGTACTGAAACTTTAATGTGCTCCTTAGTGGTGTTACGTATAAACTATGATTATATAAACTGATTTAATTCCACTCTCTAGCTAAAGGGATTTAAAGGCTCTGCAAATTGCTGTGAATATAACTTGGTTTCAGCTTTTACTACCATCTTCTAAATACTGTTGATCTCTCCTGTTCATATTATATTGAATTTGGCTTCGCTGCTTCTTTTCTGTCATTGCTAAAAGTACTGGGCATAGAGGATTTCTTGAGTAGAGCACATGCTTTGTATGCATAAGAACATAAGAAGAGCTATGCTGGATCAGACCAAGGCTCCATTCTAGTCCAGCATTCTGTTCACACGGTGGCCGACCAGCTGCCGATGGGAAACCCACAAGCAGGGCATGAGTGCAACAGCACCCTCCCACCCATGCTCACCACCAACTGGTGTATACAGACATACTGCCTCTGATATTAGGGATGGTGGAGAATTCTGCCACGGATTTTAGTGAGGCCACCATTTGCGTTTGCAGCAGCCAATCCGTGGCCAGAACTCTGGCTGCGGACGGCCCTGGCTGGCTGCTCTGCAGAGCCACCATGAAGCGGAGCCGGCTGGGCAGGATTCCAGGGGGGAGGACCGGATCGCCTCCCCCCCCACCGTGAATCAATCCGCGAAAAGGCAAGTGAGTTTCGTACAGCCCTATCTGATATTGGAGGTAGCGTACGGACATCAGGACTGGTAGCCATTGATAGCCTTCTCCTGCAGGAATTTCTCTAACTGCCTTTTAAAGCTATCCAAATTGGTGGCCATCACTATGTTTCATGGTAGCAAATTCCACAGTTTGATTATGTGCTGTGTGAAGTCCTTTCTTTTAACTGTCCTGAATCTCCCACTAATCAGCTTCATGGGATGATGCCATTGGGTTCTAGTATCATGAGAGAATGAGAAAAATATCTTCCTATCCATTTCCTCCACACCCATACATAATTTTGTACACCTCTATCATGTCTCCCCGTACTCACCTTTTCCCCAAACTAAACAATCCCAGCTGTTGTAAGCTTCTCTCATAGCAGAGTTGCTCCAGCCCCTTGATCATTTTTGTTGCCCTTTTCTGCTTTTTTTTCCAGCTCTACAATATCTTTTTTTTAGGTGTGGTGACCAGAACTGTACACAGTATTCCAAGTGTGGTTGCACCATAGATTTGTATAAAGGCAGTATGATATTCACAGTTTTATTCTCAATTCCTTCCCTAGTTATGCCTAACATGGAGTTTGCCTTTTTTTTTTTTTTTTACAGCAGCTGCGCACTGAGTTGACATTTTCATCAAGCTGTCCACTACAACCTCAAGATCTCTTTCTTGGTCGGTCACCACTAGCTTAGATCCCATCAGGTTATACTCGAAGTTGGGATTTTTTGCCCCAACAGGCATCACTTTACACTTGCTTACATTGAACCACATTTGCCATTTAGGTGCCCACTCTCCCAGTTTGGAGAGAACCTTTTAGAGCTTCTCACAATCCCTTTTTGTTTTACCACCTAGATAATTTGGTGTCACTGGCAAACTTGGCCACCACTTCACTGCTCACTCCTAATTCCAGATCACTGACGAACAAGCTGAAAAGCATTGGCTCCAATACAGTTCCCTGTGGGACCCCACTATTTACTTTCCTCTATTGGGAAAATTTACCATTTATTCCTACTCCCGGCTTTCTGTTCTTTAACCACTCACTGGTCCATAAGAGGGCCTCTCCTCTTATTCCATGATAGCTAAGTTTGCTCAAGAGTCTTTGGTGAGATACTTTGTCAAAAGCCTTTTGGATGTCCAAGTAAACAGTGTCTACTGGATCACCTTCGTCTACATGTTTATTGACACTCTCAAAGAATTCTGAAAGGTTAGTGAGACAGGACTTACCTTTATGGAAGCTGTGTTGATTCTTTTATAGCAGGGCTTGTCCTTCTAGATGCTTACTAATTTTATCTTTAATAAAGATAAAAGTGACAATACTGGATCCAAGAGCACCCCCATGCTATGAATGTGATCCTTTAGGGGCAGTGCAGCCCCCTCCAGAACAGGTTGAACATCACTTAGCTGGACAGATCAACCACCCACATGACCTGCAGAACTCAAAATGGATGTCTGCAGACCCCTTCTGCTCCATTCCAGCTTGGGTCTCTGAACATCTTCCCCCACCCCCTCCTTTATTGTCCCCTATGTCCTTAAAAAACAAAACAACTACAACAAAAACATCTTGTCTGATGAACAAATCCAGAGTTCTCGAAGTCTGGGACATTTTTAATTTTTTTTGGTTGGCCTGATAAAGTAATATGAATTTTGGTAAATTCTATCTCTTCTGCATAAAAATAATAAAAAAGGACCCTAGCTCTCATGGGCCAGCTTCTGTCAGCCTCCTTTCCCCCTCTTTATTGAAAGTATTCAATCATATGTGACATTTCCGCATACCATACTTTTAAACAGCCACATTTTTACAGACAGAACTTCACTGCTTCGCCCCTTTGTGGCAATTCGTATCTTTGCAGCTGTCAGCAACTTCCAAACCAGCTCATAGTGTGTGTGTGTGTGTGTCTATTTTTTACTTCCATTTCAAAATAACTGAACAGCATAATCATTTGATTCAATGAGATCATATCTCTAATAGGGATGGATGGACTCACCTCCATCTGGGGACGCCAGTCGCTTGTGGAGCTGCCCACGCCCGCTCATAGCATTGTGCAAGCTGCTAGACAGCTCAGTGAGTCACTGGAAAGTACTGCAGGGCTGCCATTGTTATGCAAAATGGTGCCCTGGGTCTTTCCGGAGAACTAATGTTGCATAGATTGCAGCCGTGAAGGGGCCATCTATGCAACATTACAGGTGTAAACAGGCCATTTACACCTGCAATGTTGCATAGATGGCCCCTTTACAGCTGCAATCTATGCAACACTATTTTTCCAGAAAGACCCATGATGCTGTTTTGCATAACAGTGGCAGCTCAAGGAAGGAGCAGGCAGCTGACCTCCATTCGTGGACCATGCAGTGCCCAGCCAACAAGTCTGGTAAGTGCTGCGCATCCTGAAAATGGGGCCTGGGTGGCCAAGCAGAGTGGGTGAGGAGTCCATTGGAACCCCTCCCCCCATATCGGGTGCTTGTGACATCCCTAATCTCCAGTCATTAATGGGGCAATCCTATGTGATTGCTGCTTGATAGACAGAAGGTTATGAGATCAGTGCCCTTTGTCTATCCAAAGCCCTGCTGGCAACAGTCAGGCAGGGCTGGGGGAGCGTGCAGGGTTTTACAACTTCCTGGTCCTTGTTTCAAACATTTTCAGCTCTCATCCCTTCCTGGTGGCTTACTTGGTTTGGGGCTGGAACAACAACAAAGAAACTATAGGATCTTGTAGATCCTGACCTCTCCTCTTCCATCTCCTCCCTGCCCACTCTCCTGCCCCCTTTCCCTCTCCCCAAGCCTTTCCAAGGTCACTGTTGTAACCTCAGAAGAGCTGCTTTTCATGGTACTTTCCATGGTGGCTGCGAGGATGTGGGGGGAATGACCCAATCTCAAATTCCCCAAGGTTGTATCAGTGTCTATGGACTCAGGAAGGGTTCGTCCCAAGGGCTATAGGATTGCTTTGTAAGTTAATTGTACACCTGATCTTTTCCCAGAAGATAACAATTTTGGGACAAGGCCACCAAATATGACAAAAAAATCCTTGTGCACATCTCTAGCAGCATTGCCCTTTATCATTTTTATAGATCTTATTTAGACATGCTTCTGTTAAGTACCAATGATACAAAACTTTATAATCGTTTTCCCTAATATTAATACACAAAGATAATGGTGGTCCTTTAGTAAAAATGATTTGCCACATTGATTCAGTGAGTTTTCTCCCAAGCGATGTTTTCCATTTTTTTCTTGGAATTACCTAGACCTCCAACTTTCTCCAAAAGGATGTCACAAATCTTAGAAACTAACCCTTTCTTTTCTCCAGTTTTAAAAATCAACATTTCAAAATCTGATAGTCAAGTCTTCAAATTTTCCTCAGTAATATTTGTTGCCACATAACTTGAGATCTCTCAATACTGGAAGTAATAATGCAAATCATTCCCAAGCTTTTGTCCAGTTTCAGAACTTTTAAACATTTCCCTTCAAAAACGCAATCTTCCAACCTTAAAATATTATATTCCTTCCACCTGTTCAAACTACCCCCCCATTTTAAATTATTTGTTGTTGTTGTTCAGTCGTTCAGTCGTGTCCGACTCTTCGTGACCCCATGGACCATAGCACGCCAGGCCTTCCTGTCCTGCGCTCTCTCCCGTAGCATGCTCAAGTTCATATTCATTGCATCCGTGATGCTATCTAGCCATCTCATCCTCTGCCGTCCCCTTCTCCTTTTGCCTTCAGTCTTTCCCAGCATCAGGGTCTTTTCCAGGGAGTTTTCTCTTCGCATTAGGTGGCCAAAATATTGGAGCTTCACCTTCATTATCTGTCCTTCCAATGAGCACTCAGGGTTGATTTCCTTTAGGATGGATTTAAATTATTACAATATACAATAATGAAATATCTGGAGTATTTTTTTTAATTATCCCATACTTCAGGTACTGTTCTCACACAAATATTCCCCCTTTTTAATATCAGTGATGGATTATATTTGCCCATAGAATAGCAGGGAACACCATACTCATCAAACTTGATATTACTAATCCAAACTGAAATAGCCTCCAACCATATCACAACATAATAGGATATAGTATTTTTTTAAAAAAGGTAAAGGTGTCCCCAGCCAGTCGTGTCCGACTCTAGGGTGTGGTGCTCATCTCCATTTCTAAGCCGAAGAGCCAGCGCTGCCCGAAGACGCTTCCGTGGTCATGTGGCCAGCATGACTGAACACCGAGGTGCACGGAGCGCTGTTACCTTTCCCGCCGAGGCGGTGCCTATTTATCTACTTGCAATTCCTTGCTTTCGAACTGCTAGGTTGGCAGGAGCTGGGACTGAAGACGGGAGCTCACTCCGTCACGCGGCACTCGGGTCTCGAACTGCTGTCCTGCTGACCTTCCAGTCTGCAGTTCAGCGTCTTAACCACTAAGCCACCGCGGCCCCATAGGATATAGTATTAGGGACATTCAAACCTCCTTTATCTTATCATTTCTGAAGGGTTTCCCTGGGACACCTAGCTATGCTCACATAACACCTATGTTAAAAGAACTGCACTGGCTGCCTGTTAGCTACCGAGCCAAGTACAAGGTTATGTTATTATCCTATAAAGCCCTAAACAACTTGGGACCAGGATACCTAGCAGACCACCTTCCTTTATATATATCCAGGAGACACCTAAGGTCATCAGAGGAGGCCTTGCCGGTCATCCCAAGCGAATGGAATGTCGCCATGAAGAACCCCAATGGCGGGCCTTCTCTGTAGTGGCACCTACCCTCTGGAAAATCCTCCCCCATGCAGTTCAGGAGGCAGAAAATGTTTCAAAATCTTTCAAGTGCCTCCTAAAAATGCACCTTTTCACCCAGGCTTTCCCTAGGTTACAACTACTGTTGGGTTTTACTTTGGTTTTACATGCTACTTTTAAACTTCTAAAGTCTTATGTTTTATCGTTTTGTATTTTATGGTTCTAATTGTTGTGAACTTCCCAGAGAGCGTTGGCTGTTGGACAGTATAGGAATGCAATGAATGAATGAATGAATGAATGAATGTTTATTCCAGACATACAGTTCTTCCAATGAAAGTCAGTTAATATCTTCTGCCAGTTTTATGTACCTCCATACATCTTGGTATTGCCATATTCTCAATAACAAAAGAAGTAGCCTATACAATATATTCATGTTCAATACGTTTGTCTTAAGCCCCACCCCTTTGCTTTTAGCCTCGCCCACCACTGGAATGTGCCCTGAGTGCTTCACCAAAATTTAATTTGGCCCTCGGGCTCGAAGAGGTTCCCAACCCCTGCTATAAATCAATCGGATATTTTGCAGAGAGGGAAGAGCAATCTGAATTAGGGGTGTATGAACCCCACCTACCTGAGTCAGCTGGGGGGGTCTGCGAGGGGGGGAGGCGATCTGTTCCTCCCCCCTTGAATCCTCCTCAGCCAGCTCTGCTCTGCGGTGAGTCTGCGGAGCCACCGGCCTGGTCCGTCTGCTGCCGGACTGCCAGATTGCGGATGCAAATGGCATCCATCGTAGAGGACGCCATTTGCATCCCTGCTCTTTGCCATGATAGGCTATGTAAATCTTTAAGTAGCCTATCGCGTGAAGGGACAGAGATGCAAATACCCCATTTGCATCCCTTTTCCCTCGCGCGATAGGCTTCGTAAAGATTTACGTAGCCTATCACGGCAAAGAGCAGGGGTGCAAATGGCGTCCGCTACGCCGGACACCATTTGCGTCTGCAGTCTGGCAGCGGACGGACCCGGAGGTGGCAGGTAGGATCCATCAGGCATGAACTTCGCGGGGTGGTGGAGGTGAGTGGTCCGTTCCACCACGGACTCCGGAGGGGGGGGCGGATTCTAAGAATTCAGCCTCATTGGAGTCCATGGTGGAATTCTCCGCCATCCCTAATCTGAAATCAGGATTGTTGGGTTGTGTGTGCGTTAGGGATGCCAGAGAAATCTGCAATGGAAACAAATGAGTCTGGATTTGATGAATCCAACCAGTGGATTCTGCAGTGGACCAGTTTTTTCCCTGTTGGACAGATTCCGCTGAGTTGCGGATCATTTTTCTAACTCTTCTGATATTGCACAAATTTTGTTGTAGAAAAATACAATTTAAAAAATGGTCAAAAATGTGCATTGCTCCCATAGGCTAAAGCTTGAAAATGCACATTTGGGGGGATTTCACACATTTGTGGGAATTTGTGCAGATGCACATTTGCGCAAATTCAGGAACAAAAAAGAAAATCTGATTCTGTTGATGGGTGGACTGTGGAATGAAAGGCACCTGAAAATCCATGAAACACAGACAGAATGGATTTTACACAATCTGTACATCCCTAGTGTGCATGTATATGTATACGTGCGGAACCCATCTCCGACCCAGCATCAGGGCTGGCACGGTTGTGCACTCCTGGCATATAGGCTTGTCCAATTGGAAAGAGTCTGCTTTTTGTAGAGTTCCCGATTATACTTGCACATAGATGTGTGCAGTTTGTGCATACGTAAGCTCTGTGACAACGTATTGAAGATACGTATTGAACGTATTGAAGATACATGGGACCTGTCACCATGTTTACCTACTCGTCTTTGATTGCTCTTACTGGATTTACCTAAACTTTCCTTAAATTATATTCTTTAACTGATACTGTTGTTAGTCCTGGATAAGAGACGTGCTGTTAATAGCCAGTCTGTATTGAATGTTCTCTGAGTCTTCTGCCTCTCTGTTTGAAGAGAGGTTTCTTTTTTTTGTATTGATTTTGGGGGGGAGGGTATTGATTTTTTAATGGTTATACGTGTATAGGGCTTACCCGTATTATCATATTGGCATTGGTTGGGGATTATGAGGTATCTGTCCCTGCTACCTTGAACCTGCATTATTACTTTTCTTACCTATTTGTTTAGGGAGACAATTTTTCTTTTCTTTTAGTTCTTTTCTTTTTTTCTTTTTTCTTTTCTCTTCTTACTCATTGGATTGCCTGCACCTTTATTCTTGTAAGCAGCAGGCAGGATGATGATATCTTTGCTTTATTGGCATTGTTGACTAGATTTTGAAATGTTAGACAGAATTTCCCAGTCTTATTCATACAGCAGGGTCTCAGTGGGGGTGGCGGGCTGCTATTAATATCTCTTGTGGTGGGTCTGTCAATGTCTTATTTTTCTACCATATTGCCAATATTTGTCTACTTACCTGTAATGCATATTGCTGCATAATTTGGCAATAATTTTGTCATTGGACTAAAATTGGGTCCAGATTACAAATCAGCTCTGTTTGTTTGTTTGTTTGTTTGTTTAAGGCATTTTTACTCCATTCTTCAGCCAGAAAAGGCTCCCAGAGCAGCTTGCAAAGATTAATAATAGGACAGTCCCTGCTCCCAGGCTTATAGTCTAACAGACACGTCACAAAAGAAAAAGGCATTGGGAGGAAGGGCGGGGGGGGGGAGCAGCAAACTCAGATACTAGTACTTGGGTTACAAATTCCTTATAGGGGTTCTTTCTGGCATGGAAGGCTGAAACAAGCTCCCTGCAGCTGTTCCTTCTCTGGCTTCTGAGTGGAGCCAGGTTGGTTTACTCCTTGCCATGATATTTTCATAGGAGGCAGAAGGGGGGCCTTCTAGTATCCCAAGGGAGGGCAGCCTCCACTCCATGGGTCTAATCCAGCCTCTAGTGTTTCCCAATATGGCCCACAGAGGTTGGGCCCCTGCCCCTCCCCAAGCCCCACCTCCTGGCCCAGGCAGAGGAATGCCCTTGCTATCTCTGATCAGAACAAGGGGGACCAGAGATAACAAGAGATGCTCTCATTCTTGGCCTTCAGGATCAGGCCCTGCCAGCACTGGCTTAGTCTCTTCTTGCCCTGCTCACACTCTGACTGGGATGTGAGCAGGGCAGGAAGGAGGTATTCGACCTGGCCAATGTTTGAGGATCCGGCTCCTGCAAGGACCGGCTGAGTTGCTTTCTGTGCAGAGAGAGGCACAGAACGCCATGCCTCTCTCTGGATGGGAAAACAAGTGGCTGTGGGTGCCACTAATGATCTCACCAGAGGGGGTGGAGCTTCGGGACAGGTCTCCATATCGTTGACCTCATTTGGCCCACCAGACTTGGCCCAGGGGACAATCTCATTCTCTGGGCCTCAACTATAATGTTACTATCATTATTATCTGGAAATTATTTATAGCTCTCGTTCTTAACATGCTTCACATCGTCGCTCAGATTCATCATCCTTTTACATTAGCAAATTTAAAAGATGTTTCTCTTCTCACTTCATTTTTCCCTTCTGTCTGTTCTCCTTCACCTGCTTTCTTGTCTCCTCTTCTTTTCCATGTTTCTTTCCTCCTTTTTCTTGCCCCGTGCCAAAACAATTTTGGCAGCACTGGAATCCCCAGTAAAGGTGATTACTGAGCTCCTAGTTCTCAGGCTAATGGTGTTGCTTGGTTAGCATTACTGCTGATTAAGTGCTGCTCTGCCCTGGAGGGAGTTACATTCTCCCTGGAGGAGCAGGTACATCACTTAGTAGTATTGCTAGATTCATCTTTGTCAACTCGGGCTTGTAGCCGCATCCCCCCTGGAGGTCTGTCTGGCACCGATGTTGGTTTCATTTTAGTACCAGGTGAAGCCCTGGCTATTTGCCTGGTGGCCTGGAGTGCTTCTGGCCAGTGCTTTTTGGTTGGTTCTCCTGCTACAACCGTTCCTGGGCAGGAAATAAGCTGTAGCAGTTCATGCACTGGTAACTTCTCAACTAGATTACTGTAATGTGTTCTATGTGGGGCTGCCCTTGAGGATGAAATGGAAGCTGCTGCTGATGGAGAATACAGTGGCTAGGTTGCCATCAGGAACATCACATGGAACCTGTATAACACCAGTTTCAAATGAACTGCACTTGGCAGCCAACATGCTCAAGGTGTTAGTGATGACGTTCCCAGCCCTTCATGGCTTGGGACCTTGATATTTGTGGGAGAGCCTCTCCCTGCATGCAGCTGCCTGAGCGTTGAGGTGCTGAAGGTGCTCTCATCTGTGTCGCGCCATTGGGAGCTTTACCCTATGTGGCGATGTGAGAGAGGACGTTCTTGGATGTGCTGTCCTGGTCATGGAATAACATCCCCCGCAGAGGCCTGTCTGGCACTGATGTTGGTTTCATTTCAGTGCCAAGTTAAGCCCTGGCTATTTACCCAGGCTCTGTGGGTTTATTGACTGCAGCTTCTTTCAACTGGTTTGCTCTGGATATTAATGTCAGTCTTATGCTGATGATGCTTGTGATGTATTGTAGATTGTTTTATGGCAGGGGTGCAGAAACGCAGGCCCAGGGACCAAATCCAGCCCTTTTGTGGTCCCAATCAGGCCTTCCAGCATTCTGGAGATGGCCACGCCCCCTTCCACTGGCCACACCCCCTTTCTCCCAACCAGCTATGATTTGGTGGCTTCTCAGCTTTTGTGCAGTTCTCTCTCCACCACCCCCTCCAATTCTAAGAGGCTGAAATTCATCTCCTAAGGCTTATTCACTGGCAGTAAGAGCTTTAAGCTAAAATATGCTGGGCTTTTTGGCCCCGCCCCTTTCCCCTACAGCTGTGTCTACCACCGGAACATGGCCCCCGAGAGCTTCTCCAAAATGGAATGTGGTCCTTGGGCTGAAAAAGTTTCAACTTACCTGATTGATGGTTTATGTTGAATTATTGTATTGATTGTACCCTGCCCTGAGATATATAGGGTGGGTTAGAAATATTTGATGACATAAATAAATACAGCTGTATGTGTGATTAGAGATATTGGAATAGGCAGGGTCCCTGACTGTGTGTCCAGGGCCTATGTGTGTACGGTTTGCATATAAGTAGACTCAGTCACAGGTTATGCCAAATGCATGCAAAAGACGGGGTGGATGGAATCTTTTTCTTTTATTCTATAATAGTTGTTTCATTCAGAATGATTCTTTCGAGGTTTTATCACCTTACGTATTGCAATATCTTATTAGGGCTGTGCGCCACTTCAGCCCAAAGCCAGAGTTCCAAGCCAAAGTGGGGCGTTCCGTGCCGCTTCATGCTGCTTCTGAGGCGAGGCAGAGGGGGCATGAAGCAGCACAGAGAGGGGTGGCTTGCTCCAAAGTGCTTCGGCACTGCTTTGGAGTGATCCAGAAGCCCAGTCACTGTGCTGCCGGTGGTGCCCCCCAGTGCCCAGCTCCCCTTGCGCGGGATCGATTTCCAGAAATACAGGGAGTCTCCATTTTAACAATGGCGACTCCCTGGAGCAGAAAGGGGGCTGCCAGAGTGCATCCCGAGGGCCCAGGTAAGCAGCTGGTGGCAAAGGTGACTCCCTGGAAGAAGAAGGCAGCTGCTGGCACACATCCCATCATCCCAGGTAAGGAGATGGCGGTGGTGGCAGCGGTGACTCCCTGGAGCAGGAAGACGGCTGCCAGTGTGCATCTTGAGGGCCCAGGTAAGTAGCTGGGGGCTCACACAGGGGCAGAGGGGGGCTGGGCAAAGTAGGATTCGGCCATCCAAATCCTGCTTTGGGTCTGGAGGCCGAAGCAGGTCGGGGGACCCCTGAAGCAGCCCAAAGCGAAGCGGGTCCACCTCGGAAGCCCTGAAGGGGCCTCCAAGCGGCCTTGCTTGGCAGGGATGTCCCTCCCTTAGGGTGGCTCCCTCCTACACTGGCTTCCATGAATGGCCAACCTGCCAGAGCATCTGAGCTCTGCCTCTAACATTTCCCACTTCGCTCTGCAACGGACCCTAGCCTCCCTCAAGCCATGCCCCTTGCTCTCCTCCTCCCCAGAAACCTGGGTTTTCATAGTGTAGGAAAGGGGTGGGGTTCAGGCTGAGCCATCTGTGAGTCAAGGTCTTGGGAAGAAAGCCTTGCCCTATCTGAGCTCGCTAAGGTGGGAGCCTCCCCCTGTTCTGGCTGTTCCCGTTCTGAATCCGAGCGACTAAACATCTCCACATGCTCAGATTCATTCCTGACATAATATATAGTATAAAAACCATTTACATACATACAGATATATGAACAGACAGCACACACACAGACAGACATATATCTAAACCATTTTAAACAATCTTCAATAAAAAAAATGCAGGACCAAAAATCCATTACCCCCCTGGACCCCACCACGGACCGCAGCCCTGCCAAAATGTAATGCCATGTCAGCAACAGGAGGGGAAAAAGTCCCATTTTAAAAAAGGAGAAATCAGTGGTTTGCTGCCAAAATTCAGTGGCAAACTACACATTTCTCCCTTTCAAACAGGTTTCCCCCCCCCCCGCTGCATCACCACACCGCTGAATTTCAGCAGGGCGGTGGAAGGGTAGTGTGTGTGTGCTGGGGTGGGTGGGGATGGCCATGGGGGGAGGGGCTCATATGGGCTGCATGTTGCCCACTCCCTATTTAAGTGGAGATTTTGTGTGATTGTTAAAAATGTATTTTATAATTCATTTATTGAGTACGTTTAGATCCCACCTGTCTTCCATTATGGAACTCAAGGTGGTATGCATGGGGTTCTCACATGGTTTCCCATCCATGCACTGACCAGACCCAGACCTGCTTAGCTTTAGCATGTGTCCTTAGGCACTGAGATCACGTGTTATTTATTTTTCTGAACAGGTGGAGCCAATGGGCAGGGGTGGGTACAATCCCAGTGTCCTCCTCTCTGGATATTCAGCTCTATCATTAGAGCTCCATCTTATTTCAGGCTGCATGTCTGTGTTAACAATCTAATGTGGAATGTGAAACATCTGGGAAAGCTCAACAAGCATAAGCTAATACATCATAGGCTTAGGACACCATGTGAATGCTGCAGTGCTCCAAGAAGTCCAACTCCTTGGGGAGAGCATGAACGATGCACCACAGAATGGGTGGATGAAGTCCACTGTACTGGGCATCCTAATAAGGCCAAAAGACTTGCTCTACCCCTTCTCTGGAATCTTCACTGGATAGATGTTGCTGTTTTTGTTGGACAGCTCAAATTTACACTACCTATATTTATGGACCCAACATAGATATCTCTTGTTTGTTTGTTTTCTCATCTGACCATGGGGATTTTAAGAGAACTTCATCACTTTGCAATTAAGCAAGGAAGGCTTTAATGAAGTGCCGCCTGCATCCTTTTCTGGACAAAAGTGATACAACATTTTATCTGTCCCCACCCGTTCAAGATGTGTATTGCAGGGACATACACTTGACACTAGGGACAGATGGATCATGCTGTTTCCAGTGCATTCAAGTTTTGCACATGTTCATTCTATTCCATCCCATTTTAGCATCAACCTCACAAAATTCCAAGAAGTGCATTCCAATCTGCACAGTAGTCTGGGACGTGCAGGTCAGGTCAGTTCCTATCAAGATCACTGGTGTAGTGGAGCCAGGATCAGTGCGTAGTGGATCCAGGGTTCACAGGGATGCAGCTCTGTCACTTTCTGATTAGCAGGGATGATGACATCCTCTGCCACCCCACTCAGAATTCCCTGTTCTTTCTGAGCCTATCTATCTATCTATCTATCTATCTATTCATTCATTCATTCATTCCATTTCTATACCACCCACTAGAATAGTAGGGTTGGAAGGGGCCTATAAGACCATCAAGTCCAACCCCCTGCTCAATGCAGGAATCCAAGTCAAAGCATCCCTGACAAGTGGCTGTCCAGCCTCATCTTCAATGCATCCAGGGTGGGAGAGCCCACCACCTCCCTAGGTCATTGGTTCCATTGTCGTATTGCTCTAATAGTTGGGAAGTTTTTCCGGATGTTCAGCCGGAATCTGGCGTCCTGTAATTTGAGCCCATTATTCCGTGTCCTGCACTTTGGGATGATCAAGAAAAGAATCTGGCCTTCCTCTCTGTGACAACCTTTCAAGTCCTTGAAGAGCGCTATCCTATCTCCCAGTTCTAGCCCAGCTCTAGCCAAAGCTCCCTGAGCAGTTCACAAAAATTAAACCCACAAAGCGTAGCATAAAACAATATAAAATATGAAAGCTTAAAACTACTATATAAAAGTACAACCAGAATAAAATCTAGCAGCAATACAGAGATTTAAAATACAGATTTAAAACAGCAGAGCTAAAAGACTAGAGTGCTAAAATGCTGAGAAAATAAAAAGGTTTTCACCTGGTGCTGAAAGGAGTACAATGTAGGTGCCAGGCGAACCGCTCTAGGGAGCTCATTCCACAGCTGTGGTGCCACAGCAGAAAAGGCCCTCTTCCTGGTAGCCTCCCGCCTCACTTCCTTTGGCAGGGGCTCCTGGAGAATGATCCCTGAAGATGACCTTAGGGTCCAGGCAGGTACATATGGGAGGAGGTGATCCTTCAGATAACCTGGCCCCAAGCTGTTTTGGGCTTTGAATGTTAATACTAGCACTTTGAATCGGGCCCAGACATGGACTGGCAGCCAATGCAGGTGGAAAAGTACTGGTGTAATGTGATCTCGTTGGCCAGTCCTTGTTAACAATCTTGCTGCCTCGCTGCAATCCTCACCAGCGCCTGCTTTACCATTAGGCAGAGTGAGGCAATCGCCTCAGGCGGCAGATCTTGGGAGGTGGCAGCCAAGTGTTGAGGAAAAACCTGTGTGCCATGCAGCCTACTCTATGCCCTCTAAGTTACTCTGGTGCCTTCAGGTGCACTGGAGGGTGCTCTACTGTCGTCAGTGTTGAAGGATTCATCTGGCAGGCCAATTGGCTTTCATACATGGAATGGGAGGGGGCGCCATCTTGTTCTTCTCTTCAGGCAGCAAAATATCTAGGGCTGCCCTGATCCTCACCGTAGCGGGGGGAAATGCTTTGTTCCCAGAACCAATATATTGTTGTGACCTATACCCTAATGTAAAGTATTTTGGAGTATCTCGTCAATTGAGACCCAACAGCTTTACAAAAGACCTGGTTTTGATGGAGATGAAAACTGCTAGATCTGATTTGTTAATATGGATCAACACAGCTGCCTGCATTTTTGGATTCTCCTTGGGGGGCGTGGCTATGGGGATTGTCATGATGAACACCTGCACTTTAACATTTACCACTACGTCACTGATCAGGTTTGACAAAGAACTAATTCCTCAAACATCCCTACGTGACACAGGATTTCAAGATACATGGCATTTAATTCACCCTGAAAAAAGGGGATCGCAATTATGTTTCTCCTTACCTCACACTCACTTAGATTACTTTTTCAGTTAGTAGGCCATTGGGGTTTTTTAATTGTTCAGTTCTGCTCCATTAATATGTGCATAGTTTCTCCTCATTCTCTAGTTTCTTTAGTATTTATCCTGGGCATAACTGATAAGAAAACCATCTTGGAGACTGAACTCTTCGCCATGATAAAAAAAGGATTCCATTCCTCTCCCTGCCTCCCCAAGCCCTCTGCAGCCTCAGGGCCAGGGGGTGGGACTTGGGAAGGGGAGTGGGTGGCACCTACAATGGCAGCCCAACTTTCTGCGGGGAGATGGCAACTTCCATGAGCCAGTCAGAAGTAGTTCTGTGTAGACCATCAAGTGTCCTGCAAGCACAGTTTTACCAGATGTAGAGGGTTTTTTTCCAGAACAAGCTCTGAGACACAGCCAAGATCAAAGGTCAGGAGATCAATCAAGTAAAAATACAGCCCAAAAACAGAGTCAGGTAGAAGTCCAGAGGCCAGTAGCATGGCGGTCCAAACATATGGCAATGTCAGGGAGAAAACAGGACACAGACACTAGAGCTGAAGTTCAGACTTTGTTTCCAGCAGCTCTCAAGTTATAAATGAGAGCTACTAGAGCCCCACTAATGCTCAGTTGCATTACCTCAGAGGTTTGTCAGATGTCCTCCTCATGTGGGGAGGCTAACTCATGAGTGGTCGTCTTCAGTAAGTGAGCACTCCTTTGCCTGGCCAATGTCATATCATGGATCATAAGGCTCCAGGTTTCTCAGGTGGTGGCCCATCCTCCTCCTCTGCCTCTGAAGCTGAGCTCTCTGTCACTCCAAGTGGCATCTCCAAAGGCATCACCCGTGAGGGCCCTGGACCATCTTGAATAGTGCCAGGGTCTTCTGAGGGGCCAACTGGTTCTGAAGGTTCTGGCTTCTTCTCTGAAGATGACTCCAGCGGCAGCATGACACCTGGGACCATGACACCAGTCTTCAAATCAATGGAATTTAAACCATTAGTGTCACACATAATGCTTTATGATCTCTTATTTGGGTCATGCTTAAAACATACAAGGTTTCCTATTTGAATATGCCTGCAATAAAGAACTTGGGTAGTACTGACTTCAGATTTTTGGGGAGCCTGGGGAAAAATGTTCCCAGGGTGCCTCCCTCTTTCAATAATCCCACTTCCTCCTCATCACTGTTCCTGCTGCCCCTGTTGCTAGTGATATTCCTCTGGAATTGATCTGCATCATGGCTCAGATGGAGAAGGAGAAGCAAGTGGAGGCTGCTTCTTTTCCTTGCTCCTGTCATGGCTCACTTACTTGAAGTGGGCAGGTGAACAGGTAGCAATGGTGAGGAGCAGGACGAGCAGGGCCTGAGAGCTCTGGTAATTGGCAGAGGGCCCCCTTCTGGGGTGTGGCCTCAGCAGAAGCCTGATGGTGCCAACCACTGGCACCAGCCCTGTGCTGAATAAATGTGAAACCCCTGTTACAAGAAGCCAGTCTATGATTCCAGTCCTACTTCTGGGTATTATAAGAAATGAATGAAATGCAGTCAGGAAGTCAACAAATCACTTTCCTTGCAGACTAAATTCACCCTAAACTACATTAAACAGAACTATTAGTAATCAGGACAAAAGAAAATTAAACGGTTAGCTTTTAAGCTTCAACAAATAAGCAGATGAACTTACACTGAAGCAATTAAAGATCATTCAGAATAAGTTCATGTTACTCAGAAAGTAACAATTCAATTATAATCAGTTGAAAAAAGGGCCATTTTGCTGTAAAATGCTTGCTGCTGTCTTGCTGCTGTGGCCACTGCACTATCAAATTTTTGGCAGCAAAGTATGAATGTGTTTGGCAGCGAATCATGAATTTGTTTGGAATTTGTTTCATTTAAAAGGAGGCTTCCCTTCCCCATGCCACCAAATTTTGGCAGCTCAGTGGCACTGGTGGAGCCCCACAGAAAAGGCCAGTGGGGCCTTATGTGGCCCATGGGCTGTGTGTTGTGCACCCCTACTCTAAAGTAATTACTAATGATCTTTGGATTGATAGTTTCCCTGCAGGCTGTGGCACATGTGAAATGCATCCGCTGCTCCGCAACTAAACCACTCTACATCCAAAATAAACAAAAAAATCCCAAGTGGTGAACAGTAAAAGTGGGTAGGTGGGTGAGGGAGCCAAAATACAGAGGAATTACAATATTTAAAATCAAATTATGCCAATAAAACTGTGGCTGCTCTTCTATTCAGGAAAAGCTCGTTTAAATAAATATCCCTTTTGCAGATACCAAAAACAGAGCAACGCTGGCTCTGCCTGATATCAGTTGGACACCAATTCTAAAATCTAAAGATAGAGCCAGGTATTTAAAGTTTAAATGCTTTTAAACTGCTGTTATTTCCAGTCACTGATCAGAGATCAGCATGGCGTTTCCCTGCACTGTGCTCAAGAAAAGCCATCTTTCTTGAGAAATCCTATTTTTTTCTTTGATCACAGGGTTTCCTCCACAGAGCTGGAGGGAGAATGGGCAGGCCTACAGAAGAAGTCCATGGGTCAGAGAAGGCACCTCCATGGAACCAATTACCTAGGGAGGTGATGGGCTCTCCCACACTGGAGGCATTCAAGATGAAGCTGGACAGCCACTTGTCAGGGGCGCTTTGACTTGAGCAGGGGGTTGGACTCGATGGTCTTGTAGGCCCCTTCCAACTCTACTATTCTATGACTCTATGACTGTATGGCCTGGATCTGGTCTGCAGCCTGGAAGTTCCCCATCCCTAGTCTATATCTTGAGGGGGTTGTCAATTCATATGCCACTAAAGTTTGTTATTAAATTAGATTTTCTAGAAAATGTATATGGTGCTCCAGGACCGGCATGGTCATTTTAAAAGTTTTTTTCTTTCTTTAAAACAGCGTTGCTTTAAACAAAGAGTTTATTGCTCAGGAGCACACCTAAGACAGCCTTCTTTTGGGAAGCCCCTAAGAAGAGGAAGTGTTTTGGCTGGAAGTAAACAGAGATGGAGGATTTCCATTAAAAAAGAACACCCACAAACAAGGCAGCGAGCACAATTCATGTTTAAAAAAAAACTTAAGTATTTATTATCGGAATATGCTACACAGCGTTTTTATTTACGAAAATTCCGTGACTCTTTGCGGATGACGGAAAAAAAGCCCCATGACTGCTGGCTCCGCAGGGCCTCAGGGTGCTGTCCCACAGAGGATTCCATGGCACAGACTGAAGGGAATTCGATCCCATTTCAGTCCATGGTGGAATTCTCTGACATCCCTACTCTGATGTGTCCCTGTACCCTTGGTTGCGCTTTGGTTTTGTCTTGCATCTTGAACCTACCTCCTCATTTGTCCGTTGGGTCCAGTGGTGTGGTGGAGCCAGGGCTTGCAGGAGTGCAACACCAGTACTTTTTTTTTTTATTAGCAGGGATGCTGCTGTCATCTGAAAAACCCCTCAGACTTCCCTCTTCCCTTTGAACTCCCATATGAGGGAAGGTTTTGGGGCCACGGCGGCTTAGTGATTAAGACGCTGAACTGCAGACTGGAAGGTCGGCAGGTCAGCAGTTCGAGACCCGAGTCCGTGTGACGGAGTGAGCTCCCATCTTCAGTCCCAGCTCCTGCCAACCTAGCAGTTAGAAAGCAAGGAATTGCAAGTAGATAAATAGGTACCGCCTCGGCGGGAAAGGTAACAGCGTTCCGTGCACTGCGGTGTTCAGTCATGCCGGCCACATGAACACGGAAGCGTCTTCGGACAGCGCTGGCTCTTCAGCTTAGAAACGGGGATGAGCACCGCACCCTAGAGTCGGACACGACTGGTTGGGGACACCTTTACCTTTACCTTTTTATGAGGGAAGGTTGCAACAGCTGGGACTGTTTAGCTTGGAGAAAAAGTGAGTAGGGGGAGACAGGATAGAGGTATACAGAATTGTGCAAGTTATGGAGAAAGTGGAAAGGGAGACATTTTTCTCCTTCTCTCAAAATACTAGAATCCAATAGGGTCATCCCATGAAGCTGATTGGTGGGAGATTCAGGACAGAGAAAAGGAAGGACTTGTTCACACAGTGCATAGTTAAACTATGGAATTTTCAACCTCAAGATGTAGTGGTGGCCACCAGTTTGGAGGGCTCTAAAAGGAGGTTAGACAAATTCCTGGAGGAGAAGGCTATTGATAGCTACTGGTCCTGATGGCTATATGCTACCCCCAGTATCAAAGGCAGTATGCCTATGTACACCAGTTGCTGGAGAACACAGATGGGAGGGTGCTATTTGCTGTAGCACTCATGTCCTGCTTGAGAGTTTCCTGAGTGCAGCTGGTTGGCCACTGTGTGAACAGAATGCTGGACTAGATGGACCCTTGGTCTGATCCAGCAGGGCTCTTCTTACATTCTTATGTAACTTAGCTGCACTCTGCAGAGTAGCTGGGGGGAAAGGAATTTTCCCAGCGACAATAAAAAATTTTCCTGTTGTAATGCAGAGTACTTTGGGGTGAGTTGGCCTTGAATTGACAATGATGACCCATTAGCTTTACAAAAGACCTGCTCCTAGTAGAGATAAAACTGCCAGAAGTGGTTTGATTATATGGATCAATACAGCTGCCTGCATTTTGGTCTTCTTCTTGGGGGCGTGGCTATGGAGACTGTCATGATGACTGCCTGCACTTCAAAATTTATCACTAGCCCACTGTTTGGGGCTCACTTACTCTTTGATCCACTGCTGGCTTCTTCTAGAGCTCCTGGTTGCTAGCTCCTGTCACAGCTCAGACTAGAGATGGGGGAGAGATCTGTTCCGTTTGCAGTTTAATGTGAACTGATCTAATTTTCTACTTTTGTGCCACTATGACGTATGCGTATACAAGCCAAAACTCAGTGATCCTTCAAAATTTGCATGTCTCCAAAAAAGAAACGTGCACAAACATGCTTCTGTGTTATCAGGGGATACATTCTCAAGTTCAAGATGAACTGAACATAAGTCTGGAAAAATAAGAAACAGAGAAACCGAAATTGAGCGATTTGTCCATCCCTACCTCAGACTAGGGATGTTGAAGAATTCTGCCACAGATTCCAGTGAGGCTGGATTCTTTAGAATCCGGCTCCCCGGAGTCTGTGGCAGAATGGACTACCCCCCCGCCACCCCCCAAAATCCCTGCCGGAGTGGACCTACCTGGCTGCGGAAGCGGCTCCAAGTCGTCTTCCGGCTGCAGCCGGGCTGTGGCCGCAAATGGTGGCCACCACGCCGGCCGCCATTTGCGTCCCTGCCAAGCCATGATAGGCTACATAAGTATCTACGTAGCCTATCATGGCAAAAGACAGGGACGCAAATGGCGGCCGCTACGCCATTTGTGCCCCTGCTCTTTGCCGTAATAGGTTATGTAACTATCTACATAGCCTATCATGGCAAAAGACAGGGATGCAAAAGGCATAGCAGCCGCCATTTGTGTCCCTGCCTTTTGCCGTGATAGGCTACGTAGATACTTACGTAGCCTATCATGGCTTGGCAGGGATGCAAATGGCAGCTGAAGCCCGGCTGCGGCCAGGGGTCCGGCTCCAGACGGAGTGCCTCCCCACCACCGCGGATGGCCCCAGTGGAATGGGGTAAGTGATTCATACACCCCTATCTCAGACTCTGTCTATAGTCTGACCCTGACAGAACATCACATACATAGGCAGACTTGGGTTCTACCCATCTTTATGTTCAACAGCAGAGGCTGTCCTCTGATACACACACACTCGCCCACCCCTCTGAAGGTAGGCAGGTGGTGATTGTACAGAGGGCTTCCTCAGTTGTAGTGCCCTCTGTGCCCTCCCTAAGAAAGCTTGCTTGCTGGAATATTTGGTGTACTTCCTCTGCCTCTTCAGTATTGCTGCTGAGAAAATCAAGAAAAGCTATTTAGCAGTGATGAGCTACTAAGTGTGCAGGGGAAGACTTTAGCTGCTTTAAATGACATTTAAATGATGTTAAGACTATTTGTTCTGGCTGTGGAAAATAAGAAGACAAAGCCATGTCGTCTCGGCTTCTCTGTGCCTATGTGGCAGATTCCTCAAAGGCCTAAAACTGTTGTCTCTGTTTCTTCCATATTGAAGGAGAAATTGCTAGGACAGTAGAGATAAGTTATCTTGTTGGCACAGCAACTCACCCCACACCTATGAATCATGGTGCTTCCAAAATAATTGGGTCATAAATCCTGGGAAAGTTGCAGGACTCTCAGGGAGGAACCGGGGCGGGGGCATGGTTCAGTAAAAATTTAGTTGATAATGACCAGATGTGCGCACTAGGCTTGGCTGATATCATTTATTTAGCCACACCATGATTATAAATGTAACTGGTGAGTGTTGATCTGGGCTGCCTCTGGGTTGACAGAGCTGCCTTCGTTGTACACGAATAAACTCGAGTTGGATCTTACCCGCATGTCCAGATCTTAATTGGAGGGCAGCTGGGCATGGATCTCCAAGTCCAGTTTTGGACTTTTACCACATGGCCAATACTTGTGATAACAAATGGTAGTGAGTGATAGATGGTGGTTAAATCTGTATTTAGATCACTTTAGAAATATATATTTATATATCTAATGATCTATATTGTACACTTTGCAAAGGCCTTTGGCTAAAAGCAATAAATGTGTCTCGACTGATTTACAGATGCACAAGCCAAGTTCTGATGGGTATTGCTCTCCTGCAAACACAGAGGGAATTCCTCAGATATCTTTTAATAAATATTAGCTCCCATCAGCAAACTGTTCTGGACTATTAGCCAGCAATCCTCCTAAGCAAAGAAATGGTCAGCCAGCAGCTGGAACAATACAATCCCTAAATTACTAGCCTCAAGGACTTGAAGCAGATAGGCCTGGAGCTGCCAATTTTAAGTGCTTAGTTTGCTTAAATTAACTGAGTTACTCTCACTGTGGGAAGAGCTAAAGGCAGTCTTAGTCTAAGTCAGGAAAGAGCTCCTTTTTGGTAGGGGACTCCCCCCTTTCAGCCTCATCTGGGCCTGTGCTTTGAAACAGGCTTGCCTGTTTTCAACATGTGTAAGTGTGGTTTTAATTTCACCCCCCCCACACACACACACCTTCCTTTGAGAAACTGGGGCATACTTAAGGCAAAAATAAAATGAAGCTGCTGATCATGCAATTTCAACTGGAAAACTAGCCCAGAAAAGAGATGGGCTTCTTAGCCTTTCTGCCCTGTGCCTTTGTTTTCCTGCTAAAAACTATCCCCCAGTTGATCTTACCTCTTTGGAAAAAAGGATAAAGATGCTTGTAACTTCTCTCAGCAGACGTAAAAGCAGGATTTTTCTTTCTTTCTTGAGGGGAGAAATTTTCAGTAGGAAAACATCATGAGGTGAAAGGGTTCATGACCCCCCACCCTCCTGAGCATTTCAGTGCATTTCATTTCAGTGGCTGCATTATATAAAGAGGGGGTGTGGGACACCCATAAAATAACCATGCAACCACACTAGTATGTAGTTCAAACTAAGAAAAATAAAGGCACAATCCTATGGCTGCTAGTCAGCAGCTAGATGGCCATAGGATAGGTCGGTTCCTGGAGAAGCAACCCCCACTCCCTCCTGCACTGCTTCGCAGGCAGCACGGATCGACCCCACACTCCGCGCTCGTAAGAACAGCTCAGAGTGGTGAAAACGGGGTGTTCTTGGGACCAGGCCAGGGCATGGAAGTTGGAAATCCAGTACGACACATCCCTGCGATGTGGGGATTAATGTAGGACAACAAAGGTGGATACTGAAGGTAGGATCCAATTTTAGTCCTATGTAGAATAGATCCATTGAAAGGAATGAAAGTTAAGTTAGTCACGACTAGTCCTATTCATTTCAATGGGTCTATCCTATGGAGGACTAACATTACATACTAGCCCGAGAGCCCTTAGAGTTGCAAAGGGATTTAGGGTGCAATCCTATGCATGCTGAGACAGAAAAGGAGGCCTACTACTCCCAGCATGCCCCAGCCAGCATACTCCAAGCTTGGAAGGAAAAACACGCACTACTATCACTCAACGGACTGAAGAGCTCACTGCTCTTGCTACATTGGGGCATATCTCCTACAACCGTCAAAGTCATATGGATGCTGAGTTAGATATCTGGACTGCTTATATTAACATATGTATTTGAAATGGAAATGTTTAATCCTTCTTTTCTCTTTTTTGTGTTTTCTTCTCTCCCTAAACCCTATCCTCCTTTTTTTGTCTTAATTATTCCAGTTCAGTCTCTCAATCTCTTTCTGTCTTTCATTCTGTATTAGGGAGCAATCTTATGGCTGCTAGTCAGCAGCTAGACAGCCATAGGTAGGGATGTCAGAGAATTACGTGACGGATCTCGGTGAGGCCGAATGCCAGTGCATTCGGCCCCCTGAAAACTGTCATGGAACGAAGCTCCTGCCCCCCCCAGCCCACGAAAGGTGCACGGGACGAAGTGCCCACCACCACCACCCCACGAAAGGCATGCAAAATGGAGCACTTACCTGCTCCCGTCCGCGCTGCTGTGCGAATGGCGGCCGTCCTGCGGCCACCATTCTCTTCCTCCTTCTTCAGCCGTGATAGGCTACGTAAATACATACGTAGCCTATCACAGCTAATGCAGGGATGCCATTTGCATCCCTGCGGAGGCTGCGATAGGCTACATAAGTATTTACGTAGCCTATCACGGCAGGGAGGGGGGAACCCCAGCGTACGCAAATGGCGGTAGCCACCGCCATTTGCGTACGCTGGCTTTTTTTCTAGGGATGTCAGAGAATTCCGCCATGGATCTCGGTGAGGCCAAATGCCAGTGCATTCGGCTCCTGAAAACCATCGTGGAACGAAGCTCCTGCCCCCCCAACCCACGAAAGGCGCGTGGGACGAAGTGCCCGCCGCCACCACCCCATGAAAGGCATGCAAAATGGAGCACTTACCTGCTCCCAACTGTGCTGCTGTGTGAATGGCGGCCGTCCTGCGGCCGCCATTCACTTCCTCCTTCAGCCGTGATTGGCTACGTAAATACTTACGTAGCCTATCACAGCTAACGCAGGGACACCATTTGCATCCCTGCGGAGGCCATGATAGGCTACGTAAGTATTTACGTAGCCTATCACAGCGGGGGGGGGACCCTAGCGTACGCAAATGGGGGTAGCCACCGCCATTTGCGTACGCTGGGGTTTTTTCTAGGGATGTCAGAGAATTCTGCCATGGATCTCGGTGAGGCCGAATGCCAGTGCATTCGGCCCCCCGAAATCTGTGGCAGAACAGCCTGCCACCCCCCCGCAGATCCCCCCCGGGATGAGACTTACCTAGGGTGGATGTCCGGGTGGCGGCAGCTCCGGCGACGGCTTCGGCGGCGGCTGGTCTTCTGACCGGCTGCTGCCGCCGCCATTTGCAGTCTTGTTGTTGTTGTTTTTAACAGAGACGTGATAGGCTACGTAAAGACTTATGTAGCCTATCACATCCCGGTTAAATAAAAAAAAACGCATACGCAAATGGCGGCGGCTACGGCCTCCGCCATTTGCGTTCCTTATTTTTCGCTGTCTTAGTCTACGTAAATATTTACGTAGACTATTACAGCAAAAATAAAGGGGAACGCAAATAGCGTAGTGGGCGCTATTTGCATCCCTTTTTGATTCGCCAGTTTAGCCTATGTAAATATTTACGTAGGCTAAAACGGCGAATCAAAAAGGGACGCAAATAACGCCCACTACGCTATTTGCATTCCCCTTTATTTTCACTGTAATAGTCTACATAAATATTTACGTAGACTAAGACAGCGAAAAATAAGGAACACAAATGGCGGCGGCCATAGCCGCCGCCATTTGCGTACATGTTTTCTGTTTTTTTTTTACCCAGAGCCCTCCACTTTTTTTTTACCCAGAGCCCTGGGCCTGGCCGGCTCCTCCGCGGAGCTGCCGCGGAGCACAGCCAGCTGTCGAAGATTCTGAGGGGGAGGACCGGATCGCCTCCCCACCATCGAGGATTCCGGGGGGAGGGACGGAACGCCTCCCCCCCCATGAACAGAATCCACGAAAAGGTAAGTGACTTTCGTACATCCCTAGTCCCCCCCCCCGCCATGATAGGCTACGTAAATATTTACATAGCCTATCACGGCAAGGGGGAAAAAAACACAGCCTACGCAAATGGCAGCGGCTACCGCCATTTGAGTATGCTGGGGTTTTCCCCCTGCCATGATAGGCTACGTAAATATTTACGTAGCCTATCATGGCTCACTACAGGGACGCAAATGACGGCAGCTACGACAGCCGCAATTTGCGTCCCTGCAAGGCTGCCCAGCGGCCGGATGTCTGGCTGCGGGCGGCTGGCCAGGATTCCGGGGGGAGGCACGGAGCACCTCCCCCACCTGCAGAACCCGGTGGAGCCAGGTAAGCGGGGTTTCGTACACCCCTAGCCATAGATTTCCGGAACTGACCTCAGAGCCTGTGCTCCAAGGTCGGTTCCCTGAGAACTGACCTTTCCCCCGCCCTGTGGTGCCTCGCAGACAGCTCAAAATGGCCTTGCACTCTGCACTCAGAAGAGGCACATGGAGCAGCAAAAAGGTGGCATTCTTGGGGGCGTTCCAGGGTGGGGAAGGTGGAAATGCTGGTACGACACATCCTATGTGTCGTCAGGCAGTCACTTCCCCTGCTCTGCCTTCCCGCAGCTAGACAGCTGTGATCGGCTGTCTAGCTGCAAATGCAGGCCAGCTGAAGCATGGAGGGGACGATCCCCTCCACGCTTCTCCTGCCCTGCATTGGATAGGCGTTCGCCTCCGAGTTCGGAGACAGCTGCCTATCCCAATAGGATTGCACCCTTAATCTTTCCAATTCACTCTGTCTATCTAGTTCTTTCTGTTTTAACGCTGCCGCTTTCAATTGCCCTCAGTTCTCTCAGATTCCAAGTACTGAGGCAACATTTCTGTATGTGCCTTAGAGGAGTTACCTCAGCCTCTCCAACACCCCTGCCTCTGAGGTCATCTATGAACATCGTTTTCAACTCATCCACTGATTTTCCCTCATAAGGAAGATTCAGACTCTTACATTTATCTGAGAGTCCTTCTTTTCTCATTCTCAAAAACTCCATTTTCTCCTCAGAGTTTTCTTTCCCCAAACAATGTTACTTCTTGGGTTTTCTTGAGATAGGTTTAAGGATCACTATTTTGTTCTCTCATTGCACCCTTTTTTTCCTTATCATTTCCTGTGACTAAAAATGTCTCTGCCACTTTATTGTTACATATTGTTCAGTTCTGCTCCATTAATATGTGCATAGTTTCTCCTCATTCTCTAGTTTCTTTAGTATTTATCCTGGGCATAATTGATAAGAAAACCATCTTGGAGACTGAACTCTTCGCCATGATAAAAAAAGGATTCCATTCCTCTCCCTGCCTCCCCAAGCCCTCTGCAGCCTCAGGGCCAGGGGGTGGGACTTCACTTCCCCTGACTAAAAATGTCTCTGTCACTTTATTGTTCTGTGGTTTATGAGGAAATTAACCCTAACTTACCTGGGTTCTCTTTAACACAGCAAACATACATAAAATTAATATAGACTCCACATAGCAAGCATTGTGATTTTGTCACAGTAGTCCTCTATTTGAAGGGCTGTCTTTTCCAATTCAGGGTTAATGATAAAGAGCCCAAAGAATCCATAGCCCATCAACAGTTTGCACCTGGATAGCAGACTGTCTGGGCAGGCACACAGGTCACAAGATCACAGTCTTCTGCACAGTCTTCGTCTCTGTTTAAATTATAGTAATCATTTCTCAGTTTGCATCTGTACACATACATCAGCATATGGCAATTTTATGTACATTGTGTCTTCTTTGGTCCTCTTTTTTTGGAAACTCATAAGGGGCCACCACCCTACCAAGCAAGATCATAGCTACCATTTATGACAGGGAAGGAGGGATGTCTCTCAGTGTTCACTTAGGCCTAACGTCTCCTGGGCCTAGGCAGTGGTCAGTTCATAGTGAATGAAACCACTTCTTAATGAAACCACTTCCTTACCCCTGGAAATGTCAGCATCGTTAGACCAGTCAATGTTGGAAGGCTTACAGATGAAACACTATAAATATGCACCAAAGTTCACAGCATATGACGTGTTCTTGGAAGGAAGGCATGGCATTTTTTAAGAGAAGGAAGACTCCAGGGTCATGGGAATAAGGGGTGCTTGTTTACCTCTTGCATGCAGTAAAGCATTGCAGAGCTCATATCAGAGAAAGTAATATGCTTCCTATTAAAACCCATTGCAATTGTACAGTCAAACGTGATTCTTGGATGGAAAATTTGAGCCGAATAGCACTGTAATCTGGAAGATCTTTGTGTTGGAAATATTGACATTCATAGTGAAGAAGTAATCGCAGGAGATTGAACACTTCTTTGAGAAACGTCTTCTCAGAAATACGTGTCATGTGTCTTCGGATGTTTGTGTGATGGTAGTCCCATGAGACCTTACAGCAGATTGCTCTTAGGAAGCATCAGGGCTGGTGTCAAAAGTAGGCATCGTCAGGCACTTGCCTAGGGACACACCCTGCAGGGGCCCACTGACAAGACCTCCCTGGACTTGCTCCTCCTCTTCACCATTGCAACCTGCTTGTTCACCTGCCTCTTGCTCGGGCTTAGACAACAGTGGTGGTGAAATGCAGGAGCAGTAGATGCTATGGCATATTTGCTCATTGGTTCTCTGCCTGTCAAGCAAGCAAGTGGCAGCAAAGAAGAAGAGGATGAGGAGCGCTAGCTGCGTGGGTGACAATGGCAGTGGAATGGTAGACTCGCTGAGGGAAGGAGAGCCATTGAGGATGTCTTGCTCAAGGGCCCTCAAAAACCTGGACCTAGCACTGGAAGGGACTATTGCTCAGTGGACAGAGCACATGCTTTGCATTCGGAAGGTCTGATGTTCAATTTCTGACATCATTAGTTTAAAATAATCGGGTAGGGAGTGATGGAAACTACTTTTTAAGCCTGGAGAAAATGGCACATTTACTGGCTCATTGTAAGATCATTTGCCAGTGCTCTGAAATGCTCTGAAAATTCTGAGCTCTGACTGAGAGTGGGGAACTTTTGTTTGGACTGCGGGATGCATCCCTGTCACGCTAACCTTGAGAGCCAGTGTGGCGTAGTGGCGAGGGTGTTGGACTGGGAGCTGGGAGATCCTGGTTCTAGTCCCCACTCGGCCATGGAAGCTCGCTGGGTGACTGGGTAGACTCTCAGCCCAACCTACCTCACAGGGTTCTTGTTGTGAGGATAACATAGAGAGGAGGAGGATCATGTAAGCTGCCTTGGGTTCCTTGGAGGAAAAAAGTTGGGATATAAATGCAATAAATAAATAAATAAATAAATAAATAACCTTCTGGGGGCTGCATGTGAGCAGTGGATAGGGCCAAAGCAAAAACTGGACAGGGTCAAAGCTGAAGTGGGTGCCCTCCCTCTCTCCCCCCCAAAAACACCCATACATTCACACACACACCCTTTCTCACACATATCATACACCTGTTCATTTATATCCATACTCACGCTCTCACTCATTCACACAGAGTGCACACATACCCATAACTGCTGTGGGGGGACAATTTGAGGGTGTGTGTGTGTGTGTTGCAGTGTATGGAGAACAGAGGGTTAAACTTTTCCTCCTCAGCTGCCACTCCCGCAAATTGCCATCTCGCATTGCGTTTTAGGCTTGACAAAAGGCATTCTCTTTGTCTCTTTCACTCGCACATCCACATTCTCACACATAACACGCACACACATCTGGTGCCAATGGAAGGTTCGTTTCGAGACTAATTATGACAGTGGGGGAGGGGGGTTCCATGGTGGGGGATGCCCTGTAGACTACTTCTAGCCCGTGGGCTGCCCCGTTCTAAATATTTGCACTGCTCAAGATACTGTACCAATTGCAAACATTATTCTACTCTTTTCTTTTTTTAGTTATTTTTTTATTTGCAATTATTAAAAATAAAACAGAAAGAAAAAAGGGGGAGGGGGAATCTACGAACAATGATGCCAATAGCAGGAATATAACAAAAAGCAACAAGATATTCATTCACAATAACTATACACAACACCAAGCATTTCTACATGAGGCTAAAATCCCACAGCTTTACCAGGGCTTTCAGTTTCCGTTTTCTTTGCACGATTGCAATGGGCTCCTTTAGACAATGAACATGTGATGTAGAATTGAAAACGTCTTTTCTCAGCAATTAGGCATGGCGGAGAATTCCGCCACGGATCTCGGTGAGGCCGAATGCCAGCGCATTCGGCCCCCCAAAATCCGTGGCAGAACGAAGCCCCCCGCCCCCCCATGAAATGGGCCTGGAATGGAGCCTACCTTTGTCGGCCGTTCCGGTGCTCCTCGAATGGTGGCCACGTCTGCGCCGCCATTCGCGTCTTTCGAATGGACATGATAGGCTACGTAAATACTTACATAGCCTATCATGGCTAATGCAGGGACGCCATTTGCGTTCCCACTTTAGCTGTGATAGGCTACGTAAATATTTACGTAGCCTATCACAGCTAAAAAAGGGAACGCAAATGGCGGCCGCCATAGCCACTGCCATTTGTGTTCCCTTTTTTTTTTGCCGTGATAGGCTACATAAATATTTATGTAGCCTATCATGGCTAAAGCGGGAATGCAAATGGCATAGGGGATGCCATTTGCGTCACTGCTTTAGCTGTGATAGGCTACGTAAATATTTACGTAGCCTATCACAGGCTGGCGTAGGGACGCAAATGGCGTCCCCTACACAGGACGCCATTTGCGTCCGCAGCAGCCCAGCAGCGGCTGGAGGCCCCGCTGCAGGTTGGCCTGGGCGGCGGTTCTGCAGCCTGAGCGGAGCCAGCCGGGCAGAATTCTGGGGGGCGGAACGGATCGCCTCCCCCCCATCGAGGATTCCGGGGGGAGGAACGGATCGCCTCCCCCCACCTGCGGAACCTGGCAGAGCCAGGTAAGCGGGGTTTTGTACGCCCATATCAGCAATGCTGTATATGTTCAATGAAACAGCACCATCCAGCGGCTGCATTATAGCACTACAATGGCATAACACACTGGCGCTATCCCATTTTTTTTTTTTTTATTCCAGCTGATCTCCGATCTTCTTGAAAGTGAGATAAATGGGGAAAAGGGTGTCCTGGTGGTTGACGACATCATGTAAAGGACCCCAAAAGTTCCGTGAGTGGCCAGTCATGAGTGTGCAATAAATTGCTCATGTAAGGAAGCCCACCATTAATTTTTTAAAAATGATTCAACACTTCTGTTTAAAATATGTACTTTAATATAAACAGACCATACATCTAAATAAGCATCCAGATGGAATTGATGACTGTAGGAAGTATGTTCAAATGCAGCAAGAGTAGTAAGATCCTCAGTCCACTGAATACTGCATGATGGATGTTTATCCTTCCAGGCTTGGAGTATCAGTCTCCTTGCAACTTTTGTGGCTCTCAGTCTCCACTTCTACTGTCCATCTGTTAATCCCTATGGCCAGGAATCTCATTAAAGTTCCCATCCATTGTACCCATTCTTGGAGAGGGCAGATCGGTCACACACAGCCTAGTTGTATTTAGATTGGATCATTGTGATATTCTTTAAGTAGGGCTGCTTTCAAGGAGTTTTGGATACACCAGTTAGCGTTGATGCAGCAGTGAGAGTTTTTCTTTTAAAAAAGGAATATTTAGTTATAAAATGTATTTAACAGAAAAGGCTATGGCATGACCAATAAACAAATACCGTAGAGCCAGCTACATGGGTCGGTATCATCAGGCATCCCCCAAGGCCCACACCTACCAGATGGTCCAGTCTCCATTGCCTTCTGACCCTGCTAGTCTTTTGCCTTGCTGTCATCGCCTGTCCACCTGCACAAGGGAACTGTGGCAGCAATGAGGAGAAGCAGCATCAACGCAAATTGGCTTGTCCTCTCCCTCTGGGTGGTGGTGCGGCTTTGGCCCAGAGGGAGAGAGCAAGTGAAGAGGTAGCAGCAACAGAAATGTGGATGAGATAGGACTACTCGAGGATGGGGCCCATGATTATATCTTGCCCCCCCACCCAAGAAAGAGCCAACACTGACACAGTGTGTTGAAAGTATATTATTATCATGAAAGGGCAGGAAAACAATTGAGGAAGCAATAACTAAACAAGGTGCCAAGGTCAAACATAGTTGCATAATCTTATGTAACACTGTTGTCCTATCATTTTATATGGCCTTTTTCTGTTCTAGTATCAAAGAAATGGGTACATACCTCCAGGAAATGTTTCCCCATGCAGAGAATTTCCCAGGTTCGTCTATGTTACATCTATTTATACGTCAGTGCCCTTTGCCACTTCCTTAGTCATTTTTCAATTGTAGGAAGTGTGTGTATTTGGGTGTGTGTTTCCACTGACAGGCAACCATGATCCTTGATGCAAGCAAATTGTTCCCAACAGATCTCTCTCTCCCCGCCCCCAATTAACTATATTTTTAACTTTCTCAAGAAACAAACCCAATGTCAGTATTTCTCCCGGGGAATTTAGTAGGTGACATCCTGTTATTTCTTGAACAGACTTAGTCATGTCTAGCAAAAAATGTTTTATCTTATTACATGTCCACCAAATAGGTTTAGTATGCATCATCATCATTCTCATCATCATTTTAGAATTCCAAAAGATACTTTGGACAGTTCTATGCATATTAAAAATTGTAACAGGAGTGTAGTACCAGTGAAATACCATCTTATAAAAGTTTTCTTTCAAAGCTAAATCCAGTGATAAGGTTACAGATTAGGGGTTGGATCCAGATTTTGTCATACATAGATTAGACCCATTACAATAAGTGGGACAAATAAGTCATGACCATCATAAGTTCCATTGATTTCAACTGGCTTACTACTATTGATCAACTGAATCTCAGAATGCAGCTTATTTTTGGACAGTGGTTCTTTTTGTCAACAAAAGCCAGTTAATAATAATTCAAATTTGGAAAAGTAGTCAAAGTATATAGGAAGAATGGGCCATTCCTTGTAAACAACTCTGTATTAGCCAATACTTGTGGGTGGGCTAGAATCTCCTTGACATATTTCTTTGTATGATGTCATATTTCCATTTTTAATGTGTTTTTAGGAGTAATTATATTCTTATACTGCAGTGGTAGGCAGAGTTCAAGTTTGGAGGATCTACTTTCTATTTTTTAGGGAGTAATCCTATCTGGATTGATGGTCGCCTCTGAGCCCAGGGGTGATTGCCTATCCAGTGCAGGGCAGGAGGAGTGGTGAGGAGAAGATATCCTCTGCACTCCCGCCACCCTGCTTTCATGGCTCCAAGGTCGGTTCCCGGGAACTGACCTATCCTATGGCCGTCTAGCCACTGACTAGCAGCCATAGGATTGCCCCCTTAAAGTAGAACCCCAAGATTCACATATTAGAGCCAGATGCAAAATACATACACTTAGAACTAGGGATGTATGGATTTTGATAAATCCATTCCATCTATGCTTTGCAGATTTTCAGGGTTTTTTTGTTCCTGCCATCTGCTCATTGAGGGAATTGGATTTTTTTTAAAACCAGAATATCATTCTACTTGAGCTAATTCATATAAGTTAATACGAATTAGACCAGTACTGATGGGTGGGAATTTTATTCAGTTCATTTTTTTAAATGAGAAATGATCAGGATTTGCACCTTTCTTTGCAAATGGGATGGAAAAAACTTGAGATTTTTTTTTAAAATGCAAATGTAGGAGAAAGCAAGATGGACAGATTCACCCATAAGAACATAGGCCTTATACTGAGTCAGACCATCTATCCCAGTTTGGGGTGTCAGAGAAATCCACAGCGGAAGCAAATGACTTCAGATTTTCATGGATCTGACCCACAGATTATGCAGCCCCCCCCCCCAATTGGGCAGATCCTGCAGACTTCTGAACCAATTTTCTCACTTTCCTGAATTTTGGGCAAATTTTGTCAGAGAAAAATACAAGAATTTTTTTAAAAAACCCAGCCCCAAATGCATATTTTCCCCATAGGCTAAAGCATGAAAATGCACATTTTGGGGGAATGTGTGCATTTTTGCACGTGCAAATTTGTGCAACTGCGCATTTAGGCAAATGCAAATTTGCACAAATTCGGCAACCCCCCCCCTCCGATTCTGATGAAGGGTGGACCATGGAACAAGAGGCACCTGACAATTCACAAAACACAGATGGAATGGATTTTACACAATCCATTCATCCCTAACCCAGTACTATTGACACTGACTTGCACTGGCTCTCCAGGGTTTCAAGCAGGTGTTTCAACCAGGGAAGGAACCTGGGACTTTTGCATGCAAAGCAGGTGCCCTGCCACTGAGCCACATCCCCCTCCCATGTCACATCTAGTTGGCCTTTTGACAAACCTAGCCTTAGGCATTCAAATATTTTTTTGTTTGCTTTCTTTCAAAATTTCCTTTTTATCAATATATGAAGGTAGTACAAATTTATCCAAGTCCATGGAACAAGAAATATACAGACAAATACACAACTGGTTAAACAAACAAACAAACAAACACGTAACACCTAGGCACATAGAAAATTGTCCCTGTTACCAGACATGCCAAAAGAATAAAAATCCAATCCATTTCCAGAAAGAGAAAATCTCAAAGCGAGAGGTGCACATGAAGAGAGAAAGTCTCACTGTCCAGATCTTATTGAACTGAGTGGTCCTGTCCATACATCACTATGAGTCTCCAGAGCAGACTGAAATCCATCAGCTTCTCGATCAATAAAGTTGATAAATAATGACCACGTACATTCAAACTGTCAGTATCTGATCGGTCTCTTGTCTTGAATGCCTAACTTGCTGAGTCAGTTTCTCCAGTAGGGCCAAGTTCCACACTCTCCCACACCAGTCACTCAGATCAGGGAGCCTGTCACATTTCCAGTTTTTAGCAAAATCTTGTCTAGCAGCAAGCAAAAGGAATGAGATTAGATCTTTTTGCAAATAATTAATATTGAGTTCATTATATACATTAAGAAGGGCAAGTCCTGGATCAAGTCCAATTGATTGATCAGTAATTTTGTTACATTCAAATATTTGTGAGAAAGGAATTTCAAAATGAAATCAAAAAACCCCACACCTTATGATTATTGTAAGCCCAGGTCATGTTGGGATCACAATGGCCCGGCCAGGAAGCTATTAAGCAGTAGCAAAGAATAATAAAGAAAGATGCCCCTGAGTGTGTGCAAACTACTTCCCCACCCCTTCCCAAGGACGGGAGTTCTAGCTCACAAATGTGTGTTTTCAGAAAGACTTGGATTACAGCATGCTGCTTTCTAGAAAACAGTAATGGACAATGTGATTATTTTTGACATGTGTTTGTGAGTTACTTCCAGATGTGCTCTGCTCAGAGAGAACCTTGGAGCTTTGAACTCTGTGAATACAGATTCTCTGTGCTGGCTTGGCCAGCTAAGAGTGCTCTAAATAATGCTCCATGGAATTTGGGGAACAGGGTGGGAGAGAGGAAACAACTGCCTCTCCGATCTGTTGTGCTTGGCTTTCTTTCTGTGCTTGGCAGCAATTGACAATATATGAAATCTGGCAGCCGATGAGCCCTACGCAGGTGGTCATCTGCTCACATGTAGGCTCAAAGTAGGGAGGGGGATGTGTATGTGCATGTAAGCTCCCTCCCTGTTTATGTGGCTGCCAGTTAGACCTTTGCGTGTTGAGCTGAACATGCTGCTTACCAAAGCTCTCATGATTGGAAAACCTCGATAAAGCAGGGTTCAGAATCACAGGACCTCTGTAAGTGTGTTTAGCTGCATGTAGGGGTGTACGGATTACTCACCCCATTCCAGTCTGGGGCATCTGTGGTGGGGGGGAGGTGCTCCGTCCCTTCCCCCAGAATCCTCCCTGGCCGGCTCCACTCCACGGTGAGTCCGCGGAGCCGCTGGCCGGGGCCGCCCACAGTCGAACCCCCATCTGCTGCTGGGCTGTGGCTGCAAATGGCGGCTGCCATAGCGGCCGCCATTTGCATCCCTGCATTAGCCGTAATAGGCTACGTATATATTTACGTAGCCTATCATGAAAAGAGCAGGAACGCAAATGGCGCAGCGGATGCTATTAGCATCCCTGCTCTTTGCTGTGATAGGCTGCGTAAATACTTACGTAGCCTATCACAGCTAAAGTAGGGAGGGAAATGGTGGCCGCAGACCAGGGCAGCGGACGGACCAGATGGCTGACAACAGGTGAGATCCACACCGGGGAAGTTTTGCAGGGTGGTGGTGGGGATTGCTCTGTTCCACCACGGACTCCGGGGGGCCGGATTCTAAAGAATCTTGTCTCACTGGAGTCTGTGGCAGAATTCTCTAACATCCCTAGCTGCATGCACTCATAGTAGGGATGTACGAAAATTCCGCCACGGATCTCGGGGAGGCCGAATGCCAGTGCATTCAGCCCCCCGAAATCGGTGGCAGAACGGCCTGCCACCCCCTGCCCCCCCCGTGATGTGACTTACCTTGGGCGGATCTTCCTGGTGGCGGTGGATCCAGCGGTGGCTCCGGTGGCGGTTCGGCGGCAGTGGCTGCAGCGGCTGGCTTCTGACTGGCTGCCGCCCCTGCCATTTCCAGTAAAAAAAAAAAAAGTGATAGGCTACATAAAGATTTACGTAGCTTATCACGGCTAGGCTTTTTAAAAAAACCATGATAGGCTACGTAAATGTTTACGTAGCCTATCATGTCTGACTTAAAAAAAAAAAATGCGCATACGCAAATGGCGGCGGCCATGGCCACCACCATTTGCGTTCCATATTTTAGCACATCTTAGTCTACGTAAACATTTACGTAGACTAAGATGGCTAAAATAAGGGGAATACAAATGGCGTAGCATCCGCTACGCTATTTGCGTTCCCCTTATTTTCGCCATCTTAGTCTATGTAAATGTTTACGTAGACAAAGACGTGCCAAAATAAGGAACGTAAATGGCGGTGGCCGTGGCTGCCGCCATTTGCGTACGCGCGTTGTTGTTTTTTTTTAAGTCAGCCATGATAGGCTACGTAAACATTTATGTAGCCTATCACGGCTGACTGCAGGGATGCAAACGGTGGTGGCTATGGCTAGCCAGCGGCTGGATGTCCCTGCTAGCCAGCGGCCGGATGTCTGGCTGCTGGCGGAGCCGGCCGGCAGCTCCGCAGAATCCCTGCGGAGCACAGCCGGCCGGCCAGGATTCCGGGGGGGGGGGGGAGGAACGGAGCGCCTCCCCCCCCGGCGAGGATTCTGGGGGGAGGGACAGAACGCCTCCCCCCCAACCATAAACAGAATCCGCGAAAGGTAAGTGCCTTTTGTACATCCCTAGCTCACAGAGACCTTTAGACAATGGAGGCTGGTGGCTCCAATGTTAGTGGGAAGGTGAATCTGCTCTGGGTTTCAGTCAGAACCAGTCAGAACTCTAAAGGAGCTCTCCAAACTCCTTTGGACAGCTCTTTTAGAACTCTGACTGGTTCTGACTGAAACCCAGCATGGATTCACTGCCCCACTGACATCAGAGCCACCCGCTTCCACTGCCTTCAGGGACCTTAACACTCAATATTTGAAGGTCTAACTGGCAGCTGGTCATACAGGGACATCATCTGGCTTAAATGTGCACCAGCATCCCCTTTCTCTTTAGGAAATTTTGCACAAAGGCAAACTGGGAAGGTTGGGAGACTCAAATGTGAGCATGTGCCTGGCAATTTCTAAATATTTTTGGCAGATGCGTGCTGGTGCTTGTATCACATTCAGGGCTTCAAACAGGGCATGTTCACATGTTTTGCAAGCAAAAACAAAATTTTCATACCTCCTTAGTCTTGCCCAAGGGCCCTCAGAAACCTGGATCTAGGGATGTATAAAACACCTACCTGGTTCCGCGGTGGGGCATCCGCAGTGCGGGGGAGGCGCTCCGTCCCTCCCCCCAGAATCCTTCCCAGCCGGCTCTGCTCCATGGCAGGTCCATGGAGCCGCTGGCCAGGGCGAGCCACAGCCAGAGTTCCAGCCGCGGCTGGGCTGCTGCGACTGCAAATGGCGGCTGTCGTAGCGGCCACCATTTGCATCCTTCCAGGCTGCCATGATAGGCTATGTAAGTATTTACGTAGCCTATCACAGCAAAGAGCAGGGGTGCAAACGGTGACTGCTACGCTGCTTGTGCCCCTGCTCTTTGCTGTGATAGGCTACATAAGTATTTACGTAGCCTATCACAGTAAAGGCAGCTATGCAAACGGCGGGCGCTACGCCATTTGCATGGCTACCTTTACTGTGATAGGCTACGTAAATACTTACGTAGCCTATCATGGCAAAGAGCAGGGGCGCAAACAGCATAGTGGCTGGCGTTTGCACCCCTGCTCTTTGCCGTGATAGGCTACGTAAATACTTATGTAGCCTATCACGGCAGCCTTGAAGGACGCAAATGGCGGCCGCTATGACGGCCGCCATTTGCAGCCGCAGCAGCCGGCCGAGAGACCAGCTGCCACCGCTGCCGCCGCCTCCACATCCGCCCCAGGTAAGCTTCATCCCGGGGGGATTCTGCGGGGTGGCAGGGGGGGGAGGCCATTCCGCCACGGGTTTCGGGGGGCCGAATGCCAGTGCATTCGGCCTCACTGAGATCCGTGGCGGAATTCTCCGCCATTCCTACCTGGATCCAGTGCTTGATATTGTGAAATACTCCTGTATTCAGACCTGTTGGGTCTGAATGGAAATGTTACATTCTGATGTTGAAGCAGCAAGTATTACTTTGTTTTCTATCCATCTGCATGGAAATTATTTCCCAGAAGAACAGCAAGACAGATAGTGTGGGAAGGCTGTATTAGCACTTACAATAAGTAACAATTAAGTGTAGTTTCCAGTTTTTCTTGGCTCACAATATACAAAAAAGCCTGGGTATTATTATTGTCACTTCCCTTAGCACCCTCTAATGGAAGATGAGTACATTAGTTAAACATTTATTATTCCTGCTACATGAAAAAAACACTGATGCCACTTTTGCTTTCCAAATGTGCAAATTGCAAGAACATGAAACAGAACAATTTTGCATGCTGCATATATACAACAGACGCAGAGCAAGATCAGCAAGAACAGTTTTTTCTTTCATTTTTGGTTTAGCTGTGTTTATATACTCAGGGGACTGCTTAGGTATGCAGCAGTATAGACAATGGTAAATAAAAAGAAAAACATATACATCCAAAATACACTTAATCCAGCTGGACAAGGATTTGTGAACTTCTGGACAGATGGAATGTTGTTTTTATTTAGCACATTTCTATACTGCCCAACAGCCAAAGCTCTGTGGGATGTTCCAAATAATTAAAACCATACAATACAGCATGATAAAACATGGTTTTTAAAAATGAAAACTACAGTATAAAAGCAAAGTAAAAAACAGCACCAGTGTAAAGATTTTAAAATACAATAACAGATTTTAAAACAAGAACAACTAAAGAAACAAAATGTCTGGGAGAATAAGAAGATCTTCACCTGGTGCCCCAAAGACCACAATGTAGGCACCAGGTGAGCCTCTCTGGCAAGGGCACTCCATAACCAGGGTGCCACCCAGTGGATGCTGGTGGCTCTGATTTCGATGGGGTTGTGAATCCACTCTGGATTTCAGTCAGAAAAAGCCAGAACTCTAAAGGAGCTATCCAATGAGCTGAATCTATTTTGGGGATAGTGTTCAGGACCTTGGATAGCTCCTTTAGAGGTCTGGCTTGTCCTGACTGAAACCCAGAATGCATTCTCTGCCCCACCAAAATCAGAGCCACCGGCCTCCACTGGTGCCACCACTGAAAAGGCCCTCTTCTTAGTAGCCAGCTACCTCACCTCATTTGGCAAGGGCACCCAGAGGAAGGCCTTTGAAGATTATCTTAGGGGGCAAGGAAACTGGAAGTGGATGGGAGAAGAAGAGGGGAACATTTAGTTGCTCATTTCCCAACTTGCAGTTGCAGTCTTCTGAAATGGTACATTTTCCCAGATTTACCATGTGATGCAGGGGTAGAGACCCTTCAGCTCATTAGCCAGATATGGGCTACAGGGTCTCTCCAACAGGCCCACAGCCTCATCACCTTGCCCTGCCCTCTGAACCAATTAGGCTTGAAAAAAGCTTCTGGGCAATTTGAGGGGTCATCACAACTAGGAAGGGAAAACTTAACCCTCTCCTTCTCATGTGCTGCAGCACATCCCAAATCTTGCCCACTCACCCACCCACGGACACACTGCTATTAGGCCGGGAAAAAGGCTTTCCGCTGAAGTGGATGGGAGACTTTTTCCTAGCCTAATCGCTGCAGCATAATCACTTCATGTCTCTATGTGTATGGCTGTGTATTTTGAATGTGTGTGCACAAATGTGTGTCATATGTGTATTGTGTGTGTTTGTGTTATGTACGAGGATGGGTGTGTATGATGAATGTATGATGAATTTATTTATAATTATGAATTATAAACAAATAAATAAAAGGGCCATGCTTGTGTGTATATGAATGCGTGTTGCATGTGTTTTAGGTTTGAGAACATGTGTGTTCATGTGTCTGCTATGTGTGAATACATGTGTGCTCCCATCCACTTTGGCCCCAACCCACTTTATCTAGGGGCCCTTCTCACCTTTGGCTTGCAGTCCCTGAAAGGTTAGCTGCAATAAAATGTGGCCCTCAATCCAACAACAACAACAACCCACGGTTTCCCATGCCTCATCTAGAGACTAATTGTAACTAGGGATGTATGTCAGAGAAATCTGTTTAGGGATGGAGTTCAATGAGTTTTCCTAGGCTCAGCCCCCCGGACTTTATTTCAGTTCCCACTATGGCGCCCAACTCAATCTGCAAGTCAGGCCAGTTCATGGATTTTCTGGGAATTCTGTACATTCCTTTGAAGTTCTGCAATTTGTGTAAATTTCTGAGCAATGTATGCAAATTACAGCCAAATTTGCATGAATTATGGCTGAATTTGTGCAAATTACAGGCAAATTTGTGCAGTTCCCAGCCAAATTTATGCAAATTACAGCTGAATTTGTACAATTTGTGCAAATTTGACCATAATTTGCACAAACTGTAGAACCTTCCCACCCACCCCCAACCCCGATGTGCAAAAAAGTTCCCAGAGTTTGGGAAATTGAGCCAAAAAAGAAATGGATTTCCCAGTGACAGACATACCTAGTTGTAAGTTTGTAACCAATGTTTTGGATTGGGGACATATTTGGGGACCTATGTTTCTACTGCATATATGTTGTATTGGTTATATATAACTTCTCCTAACCCCTTCTGAAGTTTCAATCCTTTATTTGGATTAATAGCCTGTTACATGCAAATTCTGCGAAGTGAGGTTTCTTTGTTTTTAATGGACTGAGATGCCCAGCAGTACACATTGTTCTTGATTCTACCAAGCAGTTGCATATTCACAGTGACTACAGGAAGAAAAACAGGACAAGAGATGCAGTAGCTAAATGGGAAGAAGGGGTCAATAAATCTTTTAAACCAAGACATCTAATCTCCTGTTAACGTAATGTCTAGGAAAATGATATTATCTTATAGAGTAGTCTAAATAAGTGACTGGCACTTTCACTCTGTCTCTCAGCCATTGGCCAAGAGGTTGAGTTTCGACATGGAATGTTTGCAAACGTTGATGGCACAGAATGACAGTTTCAGAAAGAGAACATTAACGAACAGAAGAGAAGTGAAAGGTTAGAGCAGAATTGCAAGGGGGCATCCAAGATGCAGGGACGAGGATAGAAGGGCATCATGCTTTGGACACAATTATGCAATAGAAGCAGGGTTGCTGACTATTACCCAGGGGTGCTGGGTTAGGCTATTCCAAAAACCAATGATGGAGTCTGATACCTCTGTGTCAGTACATCTGGGGTTCCACCAAAATGAAATTTCAGGAATTCAGATTAATCTAAACATTCAGCAGCAGCTCTGCACAAAAGACACCAGCACTAGTAATAATATATTAAGATTTAGTGCCTTCTTCATTGCTGTGAAGAGGGGGGATTTTGCGGGGACAGAATGCACAGAGAAAGGGGATAATAATCCTTCCTTCCCCAAATGTGATCCCCCTGGAAATCCCCCCCCCCCTTGCATGGCAACCAATCTTAGGAAAAATATTCCATTGGCACGAATGGGAAGATTTTTTCCTAAGTTTAATCATTATGCAGAGGGGGGCATTACAGCATGTGAGAAGTGGGGTAAACACTTCCCTCCCCAGCTGCAATCCCCCTTGAAAATTGCCCCAGTGCATGGCAATTAAGCTGAGAAAAACTTTTCCATTGGCACCAAGAGACACTTAGGTCTCTGGGGAATAGATCTGGGCCTATGGGAAATAGGACCCAGACCAAGCAATGCCCCTGCCAGTGCATAGCCTTTTTTTTTTTTTTAATGGTATCGAGATACACAGATACCATCTCTGGAATGCGTGGGATGTGGGACCATTTGGGTAAGGTGATCCATCTACCCGCCCCCCATCTAAGAGTGGAGAACGGTTATGTGAAGAGGGAATAGGAAGAGGAAGTTTGGAACAAAAACAGAAAATTAGCTGAAGGCTGAAAGCATTTTAGTGTACTGAGTTCATTTAGAAATATACAAGTAGAGCATAGATGGAGGTAAGTAGCATATGCAGTCCCAGCAGGACATAGTTCTGCTATCCCACATCGGATCTCCAGCGAGAGGTAGACAGCACCAGTGGGGCAGTGAATCTGCTTTGGGTTTCAGTCAGAACCAGTCAGAACTCTAAAGAAGCTATCCGAAGTGCTGAATCCTATCCCCCAAACGGACTCAGCACCTTGGATAGCTCCTTTAGAGTTCTAACTCCTTTAGAGTTCTAACCCAGTGAAATAGGTGCCACCAGCCTCCACTGGTGCTGTCTACCTCTCGCTGGAGATCTGATGTGGGATAGCAGAACTATGTCCTGCTGGGACTGCATATGCTGCTTACCTCCATCTGTGCTCTACTTGTATATTTCTAAACAAACTCCGGTGTAGGCAGGGACAAACACTTACCCAAGTAGGCTGCCACCATCCTTATGTCCACCTCAGCCTGAGCCAGGGGACTCTCAGACCTTTCAGGACACTGCTACAGCTTCAGAAATAAGGGACCGATCCAATACACTCTCTTTCAAGCCCTAGGCCTGAAACTTAAATAGTAGCAAAACCTAGAGAAGGCTCTGCATTTAGTACTAAGGATGAGTTGGAAGGAAGGACACACAACACTTGAAATAGGTGCTAAGTTTATTTACACCGGGGAAAGGGGAAAAAATAAAATAAAAGGCATACAAGGACCAGAGTACATCTGGAAACAACACTTCAGGCAGAACCCCCCCACACACACACAAGAGTTACCTAGACCTGCCCTTTAAGCATGGCTCTTCAAATAGGACAGGACCCCAAACTATGATCTTGAGAGAAGGGATATGCAGATTGTGTAAAATCCATTCCATCTGTGTTTTGTGGAGTGTCAGGCACCTTCCGTTTTGTTGTCTGCCCACTGATGGAATCAGATTTTTTTGTTTCTGAATTTGCACAAATGTGCAATCATGCAATTTGGTATGTGCAAATTCCTTGAAATCTGCATTTTCATGCTTTAGCCTATGGGGGGAATGCACATTTTAAACCATTTTATAATTTTGTGTATTTTTCTACAACAGAATTTCTGAAAAATTTGGGAAACTTAATAAATCAGTTCATGTCAGTGGAATCCACCTGACTGGATAAAAGCTGGTTTGCTGCAGAATCTGTGGGTCAGATTCATAAAAATCCAAACTCATGTGGTTCCCTTGCAGATTTCTCTGACATCTCTACCTGAGGGTCACAAGCCAAAAGCAAGACGAAGGACAAAAACACACAACATCAAACCAAAGATGTAACTGAAGACAAAGACCAGCATTAGCCCCTCTTGCTTTATACCCACAAGCCCTTGAGAAATGTGAGGTGAGCCTCCTTAGCCAATCCCTAGCTGGCTGAATAAATTCTCCAGAGGTGAGCCTCCTTAGCCAATCCCTAGCTGGCTGAATAAGTTCTCCAGAGGGGAGCCCCCTTAGCCAATCCCTACCTGGCTGAATAATTTCCTCATGCTTTCAGGAGGGGAGATGTGGAAAGTTCTCTCAGCAATCCAGCTGAAATCATCCAGTCTAATTAGTAGGAGTTCTACTTTGGCCTTGAAGCATCTGGAGACTAGAAGAGCATGAGATAACATGTGCAGCGCAGGTGGTTTAATGAGTGTGTGCTGGCCCATCTTCCAAAATTGAGTTTTTATAGGCAGCCAAATCTGAAAAAGAAAATGGATTTCTTGACATTCAGAATAACAAAAGTTGTATCCCTTGCCAGTCATCTCTTCTCCCAAAGGAACCAGATGTCAGGGTTGGATCGGAGCTCATAGAGCCCCAAAGCAGTTCTGATTCTGAGGAAGAGATATAAACCATGGGAGAGGAACCCGCGCACTGTTCAGAGGCACTGCTGGAGGGAGAGCCCCTCCCTGCTCACATTCCTGAGAGTGGTAGCGACCCTGGCAGGCAGGGGGAGGGACAACTGGAGCTTCGGGACACTAGGCGCCGGCACAGGGACAAGTGGGAGATGGAGAGTGCTGAGAGGAGGTGCTCAGCCCGCTTGGCACAACATCAACAGCTGCGCCCTGATACCCCGCGGGAAAGGGGCGGACTTTCGCCTCCTAGCCCTTAAGTTCAGAGGCTTACCACCTTTTCCGTCCAAATGGAGACCAACTGATTCACTAATGCTAGAAACCCCTGACAGGCAGCTCTCTTAAGTTTCCCTCATTAGGCTCAGGCAATTAGCATCTGTAAGCATCATTAGGTAGAATGGAAATAAACCCTTGAAAAAGAGCCCTATTGTCTGCATGTTGATTCTGGCTACTTGAGGATTTCAGAAGGCAGCAAGGGTACTCCTGACACCACCAAACCAGGTAATGTTGCCTGCTCAGGGAAGTGGGGAGCACATAAAGGGACAGCCCATCCATATAGGCAAACTAGGCAGTTGCCTAGGGTTCCAAGTTAAGTGGGGCACCAAATTCGAGGGAAAAATACATTTTTTAAAAGCTTTCTAAGAGTTTTCTTAGTTCTTTCTATATTGGATATGGTGGTAATGGCAGTAAAAGCAGAACAGCTAAATGGATTTGTAATAATAACACTGATAATTAACATTTGGAGGGAGCCATCCTATGGCCTCTAGTCAGTGGCTAGATGGCCATCAGATATGTGGTTTTCTGGGAACTGACCTTGAAGCCCACTCTCCGAGGTCGGTTCCCAGAGAACTGACCTTCCCCCCCTTCCACACTGCCTCGCAGGCAGCGTGGAACGGCCCCAGGCTGCACACTTAGAAGAGGAGTGTGGAGCGGCCAAAATGGGGCATTCTGGGGGGCGTTCCAGAGCAGGAAAGGAGGAAATGCCGGTACAACATATCTTATCTGTCATCTGGCAGCCTCCCCTACTCTGCCTTCCCACAGCTAGACCGCTGAAGTCGGCTGTCTAGCTGCAAATGCAAGGCAGGGGAAGCGCGGAGGGAACGATCCCCTCCGTGCTTCTCCTGCCCTGCATTGGATAGGTGGTTGCCTCCGAGTTTGGAGGCAGCCACCTCTTCCCATAGGATTGCACCCTTAATGGATTTTTATTTGAAATCAGATTGAAATATCATCTAGCTGTCATGTATGAATCTATTCTGAAATTTTGTGTCTCTATTTTATCTGACCTCAGAAACATTGGTTGGACAGATGGAAAAACCAAATAATCATGCCTCCGTTTAAATAAATACGCTTAAAAAACATTAAACAAAATAGGGGGAAAATATTTCCCTATTTACGAAAAACCTCAGCCCAGATCTGTCCTTGGGGTTTGGGGGTGGGGGCACCAATTGCATGGTTCACCTAGGGTACTGGTAGCTGGCAGCCGGTCTAGGGCCACCCCCGAGCACATATTGACATTTTGTCACAAGCCACATGGAATGCTCAGAACCCCCCCTCCAAAGTATATTTCAAATAGGTTTCCTGGAATATGCCCTTTTGCAAGGGGCAAAGCTCTGAAATACCATTTTTTGGGTGCGTAAGCCTTTTATGGTAAAAAGTACTTACTTGATATATCATCTATACTGCATTCTCTACCATAGAAGAATGTTCTTCTTCCCCCACGGTTCACAACAAAACCTTTTAAAGAACTTATGAAACTCAATCAGGTAGGTGTATGTTTTCAAATCGCACAGACCAATCGATCAGGTTTTCATGATATGAAAATGTACTAAGACATGCAAAGTCATGTTTCAGTTCTTTGCCACAATATAAAGTTAACTTTCCCTTGGAAGAGTGTGTTAAACAAGTAACTTCCATTCCACAGGACATGGAGTCCTGCCATTAATTTCAGGAATCCACAGAAGTGGATTTAAGGAGGGTTGTTTGGTTATTTGCTTCCTTAAATTCCATCCTTCAGCGGTTTTGTAATTCTGTATTTAAAGCCATATCTGCAAAGTCAATGATCAAAGTAAGTATTGTGTTAGTCTTTGGTACTTATTTTAAAAAGGGATGCTCTAGAGGACATCAACTCAGTGTGCTGCAACTGTCGAGAAATGCACATTCCATGCTAGGGATGCCTAGGAAAGGGACTGTGAATAAAATCTCCAGTTTTTCTAACACCTGCATCCCTTTCCTAGGCATCTCTAGCATGGAATGTGCCTTTTTCCACAGTTCCCACACAATGAGTTGATGTTCTCTAGAGCATCATTGTGGCCACACTTTTTAAAATTAGAACCAAAGACTAACACAGTCCTTTGATCATTGCTCTTACTTCATGTTGCAGATATGGCTTTAAATAGAGAAATGCAGATGTGGATGCACAGTTCTGGTCACTGCTTCTCAAAAAGGATATAGTAGAACTGGGAGAGAAAGGTTCAGAAGAGGACAATCATCACAAACTGGGGTTGGAGCACCTTTCATGCAAGGAAAGGCTAAAGTAGCCTTCATCCAGTCTGGTACCCTCCAGATGTGAGGCATTCTGACACATCTGGAGGGTACCTGTTTGGGAAAAGCTGAGCTAAAGCATTTGACCACGAGTACAGTGCCCTCTAGATGTTTTGGGGCTCAAGCTCCCATCGTCCCTGATCACTGGCCAAGCTGCCTGGGGCTGATAGGACTTGGGAGTCAAAGAACATCTGGAAGGCCACAGATTCCTCATTCCAGATTAGACCAAAAGTGTGAGGGACAGGCCTTAATAAAATTATAAATGGCATGGAGAAAGTGGAGAGAGAGGTTTTTTGCTCTCTTCCAGAACTTGGGATCACCCAGTGATATTGACTGGTAGTTCCTTTAGAGCTAGAGCTGTGCACTCTTGCTATGCCTCTTCTAAGGCTTAGTGACTGGGAGTAAGAGCTGTAAGCTAAAAGATGCTGGTATTGTTTGTATTTTTTGCCCCACCTCCTTTGCCATTGCCCCCACCCACCACCAGACTGGGACCCCCAACAGCTTCTCTGAAATTTCATTTTTGAGCTTGATCTTAAAAATTCAACCCTCCCAGCAAGACTGAGACTCACAGGTAGAGCTGTGCGCGAAGGGCCTCTCAAAATTCCCCAGCCTATTTGTGGACAGAAAATTGGGGAGACAATTTCACCAAATCTCTCCTAGGGGAGGAGAAATTCTCCCACAGTTTCTGACAGACAGGGCTCACTATTGGCAGGGGGTCTACACAGGTTCTTTCTCTTTTCCTAAGAGTTTTTGGTTTATTGCGCTGCTTCTGTAGGTGGCAACAGCATCAACTGTGGTGAGGCTTCCACTTTTCTGAGGCAGAATTTTGAACTTCTTTTGGTGGTCTTTTTGAGCTTTCCTAATCACTGCGAGGGGACCAAGGGGGCTGTGTGCGTTTTCTCTCTCTGTTACACATCTTTCCATTGCTCCGCAGTTCTTCCAGGCCACCTATACTTCCTGGACTGAAAAAGCCCCATGGGAGGAATTGCCTCATGATGTCTTCCTCATAATGGCTTTAACTGAAGTGCGGGAAGCTGAGAAAGTTACAGGCTGCCACAGAGATTGTTCGATGACAGACAGGACACTCACATACATTCCTCAGCCACCTCATAAGTAGGATAAAACCAAGAAACCCAAACCCAACCCTTGAAAATTTCTCTAAAATTTCTTCTCCTTTGAATTTCTTTTTGGAAGCATTTCCTTTTCTATCAAACTGAATGAGAATGGTCGAAAAAAATGTGGGACTAATTTTCAGCACAGCACTATTTAGAGCAGACATAGGGATGTACTTCTTCACCCAATGAATAATTAACAGGAAGCTCACTGCTTTAAGATGTGGTGATGGCCACTAACTTAAGTACCTTTAAAAGGGGCTTAGAGAAATAAATGGTGGATATCAGCCCATCAACAGCTATAAGTCATGATAGTGAAACAGAACCTTGAGGCGGTGTGCCACTGAATACTAATGCCCATTCCTGGGAAGCAAGAGTGGGAGAGGGCTATTTCCTTTCAGCAATGGATAGAGAATCTCGAGCTCATGGGCCGCATCCAGCCCGAGCAGCCCGTGAAACCAGAAATTTGGAGAAATCGGCAACAGATTCAAATGAGTTTGGATGTCTATGAATCTGACCCACAGATTTCACAGCAGACTGGCTTTTCATGAATTGCACAGATTCTGCAGACCCGCAAACCACTTTTTTATTTGGGGGAATTTTGCATGAATTTATTCATAGAAAAATGTGAGGAATTAAAAAACAAAACAAAACCCTGAACAAAAATGTGTATTTCCCTCCATAGGTTAAAATGTGAAAATGCACACTGGGGGGGGGGATTTGCACATTTGGGGGGGATTTGCACATTTTGGAAGTGCACATTTACACAAATGTACATTTGCACAAATGAGCAGTTGACAGAATGAAAGGTGCATGACAATCCACAAAATGCAGATGGAACGAAATCTGTATATCCCTACCAGAGAGGTTCCATCCCATAGATAAAGCCCGACCCCCTCAGAGAAGGGAGACGGGGGTGGGAGAGCGGCTCTGGACTAAGACCAGCTCTGTTGGCTGTCCCAAATTGTTATATGAGTGCGTTGCTGGATTGTGAAATGTTTTAACCTACTGTTTTAAATAGTGCTGTGTCGAAAATTTCTCCCACATTTTTTTCAACCATTCTCATTCAATCTTATATATATAATTCAAAGTTGGGAGTGAGCTGGTCATCCCTTCAACTGGTTTGAGGTACTGACCAATGCAAGGGTGGCCAGAGTGTCGCTCTTGTCAAAAGGCCGATGGGTCACCTGCATATGCAGGCTGAGACAGGTGTGGCAGCATCCAGGCTGGGGTGCAAAGCTTCTTCTCTAGGGGCTGGAGGGGTAGAATTAGCACAGTGGCATGAGGCACACTTAGACTCATGGTTTGCTGGCTGGGTATTGTTACTGGTAAGCGTTCTGAGCAATCACTGCACTTTGGCTGGGTTACTTTTAACTGTAGGCGTCTCTTAATCCCTTCATGATTTGTTTACAGGCAGTCTGTTACTGGCATATCATTGTACTGGCCTGCTCCTGTGTTGGTGTACAGAGAACGTTTTGTGTGTTCATATTTCATTTTGCTCCAATTTGCAATTAGTTATGTTTTTTAATTATACTTGACATTTTTTGATATTAAAAATAAAACTTTATGGTACATTATAGAAGATAGCCTACAGTAATTCTTTAAAATAAAGCTTTATGGACATAAATAAACTCCCGACTTTGAATTATAGTGAAAACTGTCATCATTCGGGGAATCTGCTTGTCAAGAGCTTTCCAATGAAGTGTATTTCATGAGAATCAGTCAACAGGAAGGCAGTCCAAAAGGCATGACCAACTAACTCCCAACTTTGAATTATATATATAGATGGGATTTTGTAGATTCATGGGATCTATGGGAGAAGTGCTGTTTTTTTTACCATAAAAGGAGACATATAAATGTTTTAAATAAATAGTCTTTGTTTCTGAAAGCTGTAGAGCTTCAAAACCCAATCATTGCTTCCAAACCAGAAGCATCCAAATGGCTTTCCAGGCTGCAGCTTCTAAAGAACCGCACATCTACAAGGCATTGTGACTTCGTAACTTACTGGCATTGGCTGCAATTTGAGTCCCCGATTTAGGGAGCTTCGGGTTGCTGCCAAGCAAGATGGGGGCAAGAAAATGGTTCTGATCACCAGCCAGGAACACAGAACTCTGTTTATATAACATTATAAACAGTGGAGAAGGATGGGACATGCAATGCGAGTCACAGGAGCTGTAATTTTGCCCCTGTCATTTACAGTAATGACTCCTGTAACAGAATCGATGCCTGAAACCATCAGGGAGAAAGAGGCAGGCAAGTCTTTCATCAGGAGCTGTAAGAGATGTGCGAAACAGCAAAACTTAAGCTTGATGAAGTTCTCCAAATTCCATCTCAAAGTCCTTCTGACTAGAGTCTGTATCATCATATTGTGAGCTTCTTTTTTTCGCATGAAGATCCGTGCATATTTTTCCAAATGTGCACATCAGTTGTGCGCATCTTTGAAATGTACACATTCTTCTCCGATTGATTAAAGCCTATTTGTGTGCATTTTTCAAAAGTACACATTTTTCCATGTGTTTATTTTTTCCCAAATGGACACATGCTGATGAAAGCCCGTGAATCACACTGCAAGCTTGGAAATGTACAGACTTCAACCGCAGATTGCGGCTGAGTCCGTGTTTGTTCTGGAAGGTGTGAAGTGGGAAAAATCCTGATACAAAATGAAGTGAAATAGATATCTCATACATCCTTAGGAGCTGCTGCTGAAATATCCTGGTGTAGAAGCAATCTTGACACAGGGCCACCATGACAATGTTGATTGCTATGGTAGGGCAGAAGTATCGAACCTCTTTCAGTCCAAGGGCTGAATTCTGTTTCAGACAGAGAAACTCTCATGGAGGCACTTTCCAGGGGTGGATGGGGCAAAAGGAGTAGGGGCAAAAATACCAGCACATTGTAGCATACAGGTCATTTCCAGTAACTAAGACTTATGTCATGCCACCACTGGAGGAAACCTCCTCCGAGGAAGAGGTAGAGCTCCCAGGTACCAAGAGTATCCCAGAGAGCAGTCACTGTCACCAGACCAGAAGGAGCCTGGGCCCTCGGGGGAGATGGCTGCAGGTCCATCCCTGTCATGGGGAGGGGATTCTGATGCAGAGGTGAAGCAACCCCCTCCCCACCCCCAGCAGCAGTAGCATTGCCTCAAGTCCAGCAGGGCTCCCATGAGAAGGAGTGCTCAATTGCAAGGAAGGACTCCTCAGGAGAAAGTGACTCCTCATGAGTACGGCTCTGGCCAGAGAGCTCTAACGTACTGCAGCTGGGCTCTGGGTGGGGCCTACCATGCTCTGGTGTTAAAAGCCCTCAGTACCGGCCTAGTCAGTGCCAGCATGACATAGGTTTGTCTGCTTCAGTGTCTTGTTTGCTGGATTGTGGAGTGTGATTGATTTTCTGTGCTGCTGACCCTTGGACTCCTTCTTGACTTTACTTCTGGACAGTGTAATGTATCTGACTGTCTAACTGTGTTTTGATCTTTGCCTGCTATCTTGACCACTCCTGATTTAGCCTGAGTCCATTGGACTGAAACCTGGGATTTTGTAGATTCATGGGATCTATGAATCTACAAAACCTGTGTGCTGGAACCTTTGCCTGCTTCATTATTTTGCTTCTTGGTTAGCCCCTTCTCTCAGAGCCTGCTGCTGCCAATGCAGAACATCTTAGGAGAAGGATTTCAACCTTTTAGGGTGCAAAAAAAAAAGCCATGCAAAAGCTGGGAAATCATCAAATGTTAAGAGGTTGGGGGAAAGGAGGTGGGCCAGGGGGAGGGCGTGTGGACAACTGTGGAGCCCTGGAGGGCTGGAATTGGACCCTGGCCCTGAAGTTTCCCAACCCCTGTTATAGAGAGTTTGAGAAGGGCTGTTAATAGTGAAATTTAGTTTTGGGATTCTTAAATAAAATCCCAGCTTTTTAGAATGGTGGGAAAATTCACGAAAGCTAGGAAACCATCAATCAATGACCAAAGGGTAAGGAGTGGGCCCAGGGGATGGCCAAATTTGGCACCCAGGTCTGATATTCTGCACCCATACATTAGGGGGATAATCACAAGTAGGGATGTATGGATTGTGTACACTCTGTTTCATGGACCATCAGGCGCCTTTCGTTCTGTCCTCTGCCCATTGCTGGAATTGAATTTTATTTGCTTCTGAATTTGTGCAAATATGCATTTGTGCAATTTTGCATGTGTGAAAATGTATGGATTCTCCCAAAATGTGCGTTTTCAAGCTTTAGTCTATGGGGGAAAATGTGCATTTTTGGCCATTTTTAAAAAATCTTGTATATTTCTCTATGATATCTGTGCAAAATTCAGCAAAGTTAGAAAACTGGTCCACAAGTTGGTGGAATTCGCCTGACGGGGGGGCGAGGAGCCAATCCACTGCAGAGTTTGCAGGTCAGATTGATGAAAATATAAAGTCATTTGGTTCTGATGCAGGTTTCTCTAATCACAAAAAAGTTGCCCCATGCAACTTCCTTTTGGGAATGCCCCAATGATGCACTCCGCACATCAGGTGGGGTGAAGTCCTTGGCCATGCCACAAGTGAGCTGCACTCATGGCCAAATAGCCCAGTGGCATCCTAAATGCTCCAGCAGAAGGGCCACATATTAGTGAGAGTTGCTGGAACTCACGTTTACCTGGAAGCTGTATCCTCAAGCCCTTTCCTCCTTAGTCCCTGGGAAGAGGGAATGATTATTATAAATACGAGCTTTGTCTGGTGGTGCATATGAGCCTTCAGAATATATATACCCAGTATACATCATGCTTCTATTGCATTTCTGCTTGTGTTGTGCTTTGGTCCTAAGCTGCAGTTTGAGAATTACATGCATGCTTCCTTCTCTTGGAAATACAGAGTTTTCTTTTCCTGGATTGACTTTTCTAACACAAACTTTTTAACACATGCTGATAGATGCTATGCACCAATGGCTCAGATGTAGCAAAATATAGGGTGTTGATGGGGAGGACTGAGATGTTAGACGAATCTGTCAATTTTGGTTTTTTCCCATTTTTCCCCCCTAATCTTAAATTAGGTTTGTCCTGAACTATGAGAAATATTTTTTCAAGTTCTCATGAAAATTCACAAACATTTTTGTACTCCTTTCTCCTAATACATGCTTTTTTGTATACAATTGCGCCTATTGCATACATTTTTTGGCAAGCAATTTCCCCCCCCAATGCATTTTAAATGTTGTTTTCATGAATATACACATTTTTGTATGTACTTCCCATTAATATACACACTTTGTACAATTGTTTTGATTAGAGAACTCCATTACAAACTGAGTTCTGGCTCATGTATTGGTTCAAAAGTGCAAAATTAGGTAAGTTCACATTAAAATTAAGGATGTTGTGAGCATCTGTCCAGGGGGTAGAGTTCTCTAGAGTAGGCCAGGGTGAGAATGCTGGGGGCTGGCCATGCAGAGGACTCTGCAATCAAGCCATTGGGCGCATAAAGCATAAGGGCTTGACTGGAGTCCTTGGCATGGAGAGGAGGGTCAGCTTGGTGGGCAAGCAGGGAGGCAAGTCCAGACCACTTGAGCTTGGGCGGGGGGGGCAGCTTGCTGAGCTCCCCTGGCTCCAGACAGAGATGGGTTCATCCATCCCTAATTAAAATATAATCTGAATGAATTTCTCCCCCATGACTTGGAAAAACAAAGCAATGTCAATTGTCAGGGATTGATGAATAGATGCATATGTATGCAGTCAACATCTTTTTGTTGTTGGAGTGTTGGACTAAAGTGTTGGAGTGGTTAGTGTTGGACTAAGGCTGGGGAAGTTCCAGGTTCAGGTCCCCATTCAGACTTGAAGCTCACCAGCTAACCTTGGGCTAGTCACACACAGACACTGTATCTAAGCCTGACCTATGTCTCATGGCAGTTGTGGATTCAAAATAGGGGAAACCTGCCTTAAAAACCTTGGATGCCTGGTGGGTTATGAATGTACCAAATAAATAGAAGCAGTCAGAAAAAATGGTGATAATGAAGAAGTGGAGGGAGGGATACTAGGATAAGATATGTTGGTCTAGTTCAGTGGGAGGAAGTAAAACTTTGGGATGTACAACTTCAGATGGCTGTTGGAAGATGGATGGTTCCCTTGTATAGAATAATTATCTTTCCTAATAGAAAGTTAGCACATTCAGGAGAGGGTTAGATTAGAACTCTTCTCCCTGACATGCCAGTGTGGAGGGATATTATATATATTCTTATAGAGAGGAGCAGTCAGTCCTGTGAGCCACATCTGAAGTGGTACAGCCCAGACAATGGTTGACCACTGGTCACCTGCTCTTTGTAAGACTTTGGCCATTGTCTCCCCGCCTTTGAGAACATTGGTTTGCTTAGTCAAGAGCTGGCTCAGATTGAATGCTGTTCATTTCCGGAGCCTTTCTTGGGATGTGGAAGAGGTCATCGTGACCATGTGAAGCCAGTTAAATCCAGACATGTCACCACAAGAGGGAGCCATTTATCCTTTGATGAAGTGTCCATTTCAAATTGCAATAGAAAGCGTTCCTTGTATGTTCTTTTGAGGCAAGGGCAAGAAAAGGGAGAAACGTCAGCAGAGATACACATTTGGTCATTCCCATACAACGTGTATGGAGTTCGGTACAAGAGAAGAAAATAGATGTTTGCTATCTGTAATGTACTCAAGTCAGAAGAGGCTTTGAGGTGAAAATTGGAGGAGCTTGAGTTTGGCTGATGTGCAGGTTGCCTGTTGGTAGTTTGTGCACATTTATCCTCTGTACAGGGAATACATCTTAGGGATGTGCAAATCAGCAAAGCTTGACTTACCAAAATTCTCCAAATTCCATCTAAAACCTCAGTCTGATTCAAGTCCATATCAGACGGCAAGCTTTGTTGCTTTTTTTGCATGAAAATCCATGTGTATTTTCATGTGCATGTTTCCAAATGTACACATCAGTTGTGCATGTCTTGCAAGTGTGCACATTCTTCTCCCATTGATTAAAGTGTATTTGCATGCATTTATCAAAAATATGCTTCTTTCATGTGCATTTTTAAAATGCACGCGCGCTGTCGAACACATGGTTTTTTGATCCACAAATCGTATTGCAAGCTCGGAAATGTATGGACTTTGACCTCAGAGTGCATTTGAATCTGGGTTCAGTCCTGAAGGTGCAAACTAGGTATATCCCAATCAAAAACAAACTGGAATAAATTTCTCATACATCTCTAATACATCTACAAGCTGTTAAGCAAGGGAGGATTGTTAGATCAACGATACACTTGCCCAATTGCATGGGGAAGGGGTACAGGAGATGTTCTGTGCTCTTTGCCTGGGAGAAGTCAGTAGAGGAACTACATGAATGCAGCTTGGAGAACTGGTTCTCTCCACCCCCACTCCCTAGCAAGTAGGGATGTCAGAGAAAATCTGCAATGGAACCAAATGAGTTGGGATTTTGGTGAAACCAACTGGTGGGTTCTGCAGCGGACCAGCTTTTCCCTATTGAGCAGATTTTGTTGACTTGCCAACCATTTTTCTAACTTTCCCATTTTGCACAAATTTTGTCATCAAAAATCTGCAAAAAATAAAAAAACCGACCCAAAATGCATATTTCCCCAACACAGATGAAATGGATTTTACATGATCCGTACATTCCTACTAGCAAATTCCCTTCCTGTGTTTACTTATGTGCAGGTGCCTTTTCCTTGCAGCCCAGTTGTAGGAATTGAGATGTGATTCCTGATGGGGTTAATCTTGTGGTAAGCGTCCTATAATATTTATGAGGAGAGAAGTTTTATTTCTCTGTCTATTGTCTGTTTCCCCTGAGGGCTGTCCACTTCATGGATCACTGCCTTGTTGTGGCAAAGGGGCTTGCGTAACTCAGAGAAGCCATAAGCTATGCCGTGCAGGGACACCCAAGATGGACAGGTCATGGCAGAGAGTTCTGACAAAATGTGGTCCACTGGAGAAGGAAATGGCAACCCACTCCAGTATTCTTGCCAAGAAAACCCCATGGAATGTATCACAAGGCTAAAAGAGATGATGCCAGAAGATGAGCCCCTCAGGTCGGAAGGTGTCCAATATACTACTGGGGAAGAGCAGAGGGAATTTCCAAGTAGTGCCAGAAAGAGTGAAGCGGCTGGGCCAAAGCTGAAAGGACACTCAGCTGTGGATGTGTCTGGTGGTGAAAAGAAAATCTAATGCTGTAAAGAACAATATTGTTTAGGAACCTGGAATGTCAGATCAATGAATCAAGGTAAGCTGGAGGTGGGCAAACATGAGATGGCAAGATTGAACATTGACATCTTGGGAATCAGCAAACTAAAATGGACAGGCATGGGTGAATTTAATTCAGGTGACCATCATATCTACTACTGTGGGCAAGAATCCCTTAGAAGAAATGGAGTAGCACTCATAGTCAACAAAAGGGTGGGAAAAGCAGGACTGGGGTACAATCTCAAAAATGATAGAATGATCTCAGTACGAATCCAAGGCAAACCAATATCACTGTAATTCAAGTCTATGCCCCAACCACTGAGGCCGAAGAAGCTGAGGCTGATCGGTTCTATGAAGACCTACAACACCTTCTAGAACTAACACCAAAGAAAGATGTCCTTTTCATCATAGGGGATTGGAATGCTAAAGTAGGAAGTCAAGAAATCACCGGGATAACAGGCAAGCATGGCCTTGGTGAACAAAATGAAGCAGGAAAAAGGCTAATAGAGTTTTGCCAAGAGAACACGCTGATCATAGCAAACACTCTTTTCCAACAGCACAAGAGGCGACTCTACACATGGACATCACCAGATGGTCAATATCGAAATCAGATTGATTATGTCCTTTGCAGCCAAAGATGGAGAAGCTCTATACAGTCAGTAAAAACAAGACCTGGAGCTGACTGTGGCTCAGATCATGAGCTGCTTCTTGCAAAATTTCGGCTGAAATTGAAGAACATAGGGAAAACCACTAAACCATTCAGGTATGACCTAAATCATATCCCTGATGAATATACAGTGGAGGTGAGGAATAGATTTCAGGGATTCGACCTGATAGACAGAGTGCCTGAGGAACTATGGACAGAGGTCTGTAACATTTTTCAGGAGGCAGCAACTCAATCCATCCCGAAGAAAAAGAAATGCAAGAAAGCAAAGTGGCTGTCTGAGGAGGCTTTACAAGTAGCTGAGGAAAGAAGGGAAGCAAAAAGCAAAGGAGAAAGAGGAAGATATATCCAACTGAATGCAGAGTTCCAGAGAATAGCAAGGAGAGACAAGAAGGCCTTCTTAAATGAACAATGCAAAGAAATCGAGGAAAACAACAGAATGGGAAAGACCAGAGATCTCTTCAAGAAAATCGGAGTTCTCAAGGGAACGTTTTGTGCAAAGACGGGCATGATAAAGGACAAAGAAGGCAGGGAGCAGATGAGATTAAGAAGAGGTGGAAAGAATACACAAAAGAACTATACAGGAAAGGTCTGAATGTCCCTGATAGCCATGACAGTGCGGTCACTGAACTTGAGCCGGACATCCTCGAGAGTGAAGTCAAGTGGGCCTTAGGAAGCATTACTAACAACAAAGCTAGCGGAGATGACAGTATTCCAGCTGAGCTATTTAAGATCCTAAAAGATGATGCTGTTAAAGTGCTGCACTCAATATGCCAACACATTTGGAACACTCAACAGTGGCCACAAGACTGGAAAAGGTCAGTTTACATTCCAATTCCAAAGAAGGGCAACACCAAAGAGTGTTCAAACTACTGTACAATTGCACTCATTTCACATGCCAGCAAGGTTATGCTCAAAATCCTACAAGCTAGGCTTCAGCAGTATGTGAACCAAGAACTACCGGAAGTACAAGCTGGGTTCCGAAGAGGCAGAGGAACGAGAGACCAAATCACCAACATTTGCTGGATCATGGTGAAAGTAGGGGTGTATGAAGCCTCGCTTACCTGGCTCTGCTGGGTTCCGCTGGGGGAGGAGAGGTGCTCCGTCCCTCCCCCCCCTGGAAACCTGGCTGGCCGGCTGGCTGGCTCCGCTCTGCGTGGATTCCACAGAGCCGCCGGCCGGCTCCGCCAGCAGCCGGACATCTGGCCGCTGGCTAGCAGGGACACCAATGGCTGCTGCCGTAGCCACCACCATTTGCGTCCCTGTATTCAGCCGTGATAGGTTACGTAAAGACTTACGTAGCCTATCATGTCTGGGTTTAAAAAAAAAAAAAAGACGCATACGCAAATATGTCTGCCGCCATTTGTGTTCCTTATTTTGGGCCATCTTAGTCTACATAAATATTTACATAGACTAAGACGTCCAAAAATAAGGAACGCAAATGGCGGCGGCGGCAGCTGTTCGGAAGACCAGCCGCCGCTGCTGTCCGGAACATCCGCCCCAGGTACGTCTCGTTCCAGGGGGGGATCTGTGGGGGTGGGGGGGGTAGCAGGCCATTCCACCATGGAGTTCGGGGGGCTGAATGCCCTGGCATTCGGCCTCACCGAGATCCGTGGCGGAATTCTCTGACATCCCTAGGAGAAAGCAAGAGAATTCCAGAAAAACGTCTATTTCTGCTTCATTGACTACACTAAAACCTTTGATTGTGTGGATCACAACAAACTGTGGCAAATTCTGAAGGAGATGGGAGTACCACACCACCTTACCTGTCTCCTGAGAAACCTGTATGAGGGTCAAGAAGCAACAGTAAGAACCAGACATGGAACAACCGATTGGTTCCAAATTGGGAAAGGAGTACGACAAGGCTGCATATTGTCGCCCTGCTTATTTTACTTATATGCAGAGTACACCATGAGAAACGCCGGGTTGGATGAATCACAGGTCGGAATTAAGATTGCTGGGAGAATTATCAACAACCTCCGATATGCAGACGATACCACCCTAATGGCAGAAAGCGAAGAGGATCTCAAGAGCCTCTTGTTGAGGGTGCAAGTGGAGAGTGCAAAAGCTGTTTTGAAACTCAACATTAACAAAACTAAGACCATGGCATCTGGCCCCATCACTTCCTGGCATATAGAAGGGGAAGAAATGGAAGCAGTGACAGATTTTACTTTCTTGGGCTCCAAGATCACCACAGACAGTGACTGCAGCCATGAAATTTAAAGATGCTTGCTCCTTGGGAGGAAAGCTATGGCAAACCTAGACAGCATAGTAAGAAGCAGAGACATCACCTTGCCGATAAAGATTCGTATAATCAAAGCTATGGTCTTCCCAGTAGCAACGTATGGCTGTGAGAGCTAGACTATAAGGAAGGCTGAGCGCCGAAGAATTGATGCTTTCGAACTGTGGTGCTGGAGAAGACTCTTACGAGTCCCCTGGACTGCAAGGAGGTCCAATCAGTCCATCCTAAAGGAAATCAACCCTGAGTGCTCATTGGAAGGACAGATACTGAAGCTGAAGCTCAAATATTTTGGCCACCAAATGTGAAGAGAAAAGTCACTGGAAAAGACCCTGATGCTGGGAAAGACTGAAGGCAAAAGGAGAAGGGGATGGCAGAGGATGAGATGGCTAGATAGCATCACCGACGCAATGAATATGGACTTGAGCATGCTCCGGGAGAGAGCGCAGGACAGGAAGGCCTGGCGTGCTATGGTCCATGGGGTCACGAAGAGTCGGAGACGACTTAATGACTGAAGAACAACAACAGATGGCTGAGAACTTAGTTTCAGTTCAGTTTTGATCAGAATCTGCCAAACTTTGCAAAGTTCTTCATATCTAGGGTGGGGCAGCAGGAGAGGGAAGAACTTGACATTTAAAAATTTCAAATGTGGGAGGAACTGAAACTGATGGATTTGTTCATTCCCAGCCGACGGCTTTGAGCACTTAGCTCTTAAAAGTCTGCATTTGAAACCCTGTGTATTCAATCCTGTTAGTGCTGAATTAGGGTTGCCACATCTTTTTTTTTTTTTTTGACAGACAATTCTTCTGTAACAGCTATATTCATTCAACTAACATTAATTAAATAAATGAACGAATGAATAAACAATATTTACTGCTCCACATCTAAACAGATTCTGGAACAATGAAGAATAAAAGTTAAAAGGACTAAAACACCATATTAGAAGTTGCTGTTATTGTTGTTTTATGGTAGGAGGTACATCATGCTCTTCTCCATGCTGGGATTTGCTGCACCTACTGAAATGGCTGGTGCATTTGGTGAGAATTTCATTTCTGTTCATTTTGATGAGTATTTCCCAAATGTTGCATAGTTCTCCATATTTGGGACAAAAAGAACTTGAGACTTAAAGAAAGAAACCAAAGCTGTCAGATTTGCCCAAGCTTACTGCCAAGTGCCTTTCTATCAAAGTATTCCATTACCAAGTCCCCATTTGGGAGATCCTAGCCCCACACCATGTGTCTTGATATAGGTGATGGCTATTTCCTTACATGGGATTGTATACTCCTGTTTAGGGATGTACGAGAAACTCATTTCAATTTGTTTTTGATCAGGATTTATTCCCTTTGCACTTTCTGGATCGAACACAGACTCAGACGCTACATGCGGTCAAAGTCTGAGCATGTGACGTCAGATTTCTGAGCTCAAATTTCAAAGTCTGAGCTCAAATTTCTGAGCTTGCAATGTGATTTGTGGACAAAAAAAAATGGGTCCAACAGCATGCATACATTTTTAAAATACACATGAAAAATTCATGCTTTGAAAAAAGTGCATGAATACGCTTTAATTAATGGGAAAAGAATGTGCACATTTCAAAGATGAGCACAATCAATGTGTAGTTTTGAAAAAAATCACCAAAATATGCACAGAGTTTCATGCAAAAAGAAAGAAAGAAAAGCTGGAAATCAGATACGGACTCAAGTCAGAACAAGCTCTGAGATGGGATTCAGAGAACTTTGGTGAACTCACATTTTGCTGTTTTGCACATTCCTACTCCTGGTAGTGCAATAGTGACTGGCAGCAGAATCCTATCTTCTGTTTTTGCTGTGAGGCAGAGGGGGAGGGAGTGGGTCTGTTGCATGGGTCTCTCCACTCATATAAATAGGCTTTATTTGTTTTTGTTTTTAAAAATGCACCGCTATTTTTTTCAGGTGTAGCATTAGAACATCATTGGGGGAAGGGCTGACCCTGGAGTGAGCATGAGAGCTGGACCAAGTTCCAGTCCCCCCCTGCCCCATCCCTAGAGGCCATAGCTCAGTGGCAGAGTGCATAGGTTGCATACAGAAGGTCCCAGATTCAATCTCTGGCAACTCTAAGCAGGGCTGGAAAAACACCTGCCTGAACTCCTCGAGAGCCAGTATCAACAATGCTAGGCAGGACGGACAAATAGTCTGATTCAGGATAAGGCAGCTTCCTATGCTCCAAATGTCACACAGATTGTTAGCTTGTGCCAGTGGTCTTCCACCAGCACAAGGGTTCTTCCAGCAGTGGGTACCCCGGGTGCAGTGGTGATGCACCGTACCAGCCTAGTCATCTTCACTAGGGGCGGGCAGAAACTAGATCCCCAGGTATTTTGGACTTCATCTCCTGGCATTCCTGACCTTTGTTCATGCTGGTTGGTTTCTGGGCATTGAAGTCCAAAAGATCTGGAGATGTACCTTCTGCCCACCTCTGTTCTACACCATTGAATCCCTGGACTCCACCATCACAGTAGGATTTAGAAGCAATCCTATTCCTCCCCACCCCAACAACAAAAAAAATAAATAAATTTGAAGTCATAGAGAGTAGAGGTCATCTGCAAATCAGCTCAACCAGCTTGAAAGGCCCATTACAAAACCAGACCGTACAAGGAAGATGAAACACCAAGAGAGTAATATTTGTTATATCTCTGGGTGGGTACAAGGAGGGGATGAGATGAAAAACAGATGCTGGATGCAGCTGTGAAAAGCAAACATTGATCTGGCCATGAGCAAAAGGAGATGATACAAGAATACCACATGCTTTATATTTTCACAGGATTGTTTAAGGTGTTCCCTCAAAGTCGAAATTATGGGCAAGGCGATGAATACTCTTGGGTGGTGTGGAATGCCAAATAAACACAACAGAACTATTGACTCAACAATGTAAGGATTCTACACCTAGATAAACCCAAATCACACAAATTATGCATATGTGCCTGTATGTACTTATGGTGGAGAGTGGGCAGAGCTGTTCTATAGCCTCTGGAATGGCAGGGGCTGTAGGATAGATTGGAAATCCCCCTCTGGGGTCAAGAGTCAGAGTTTTGCATGTCAGATCTCCCTCCTTCATTGCCCCAGCAGAAAGATCTGCACCCCTCACCTCTCCTCTCTGACATTGGAGTGTTGGTGTTGGAGAGGTGGAAAAGGGAGAAGAATTCCAAGTCCTCCTAGTCTGCAGCCATATCCCCAACACAGGGAAACTGTGTTTTCTTGCTTCCAGGAGAAGCAAATTGTGGAGATTGCTGACTGGCTTGCCCTTGTGATGATAAGGTTCTGTCCCTGCCACTTCCCCATCTGGCTGTACAGAGTGCTGATTGGCTGGCCTTTGTGGAAATCGCAAAGCCGCCCCCCCCTTATGAACAATGTTTCAAGGTTTTTTTTAATGTTTAGAAAGAGAAGAAACATTTCAATAAAAGTAGTGACAAAATGGAGCATGCTGAGAGACGGGAGACCAGGACAGTGCAGTGTCTGGAAACAGAGTCTAATGAAGAATGTTTGAAAGTGCTGTGTCTGTTTAGCCTGGGGAAGATGAGATTAAGGGGAAAGATGATACCTGTGTTCAAATATCTGAAGGGCTGGCACACAGAAAATGGAGCGGAGTTGTTCTGTGTTGCTTCAGAAAATTGTGTGAAAATTGCAAGGGAGTAGGTTTTGGCCAAGCATTAGGAGAAACGTGGTAATGGTGAGAACTGTTTGACTGTGGAAAAGGAGGTGGTGTGTTCTCTTTCATGGGAGGTATCTAAGCAGAGGACTAGTGGCCATCTGTCAGAAATGCTGCTGCAATTGCATTCTGCATTGCAGGCCATGCACTGACCAGAGGGTTGGACTAGATGACCTCCAAGACACCTTCCTTTGAAAATTCTATGAAATGGATAAGCATGCTGCCTTGTTGTGGGGGGCGGGGTTTAAAAGCCCCAAAGCTTGCCTGAGAAGCATGGAAGGAGGGGAGAAATGCACAATGGAGGCAGAGCTAGGTATGTGGATTAGTAGTACATGAGTAGGGTGGCTATGCATCCTCTTTTACAGAGGCAGTCCTCTTTTTTTCTATTTTATTTTTAACATTTCTATGCTACCCAATAACTGAAGCTATAAAAGGCAAGATGATAAAATACAATATGAAAGTGTACAAGTTCAAAACTACAGTCTCAAATTAAAAGAACAACCAAACAGCACATAGCAGCAGTGCAAAGATGCAAAATACAGCAACAGTTTTAAAACGGCACAGACAGAAACACTAAAAGGCTTGGGAAAATTAGAAGGTATTTAACTGGCACCAAAACAAGCACAACGTAGAGCCTCTCTGGAAAGCTCATTCCATGACATGGGTGCCACCACAGAAAAGGCCCTCTTCTTCGTAGCCACCCTCCTCACTTCTTTTGGCATATATGGTGTTTAAATCATAACAATTATTTCTAAATTTGCACCTATGCATATAAAGTAGGATATAAGTAGGATATGACATGATCCTGGTCATGATCCTGATCAGATCCAGGTCTGCACATGAGGGTGCAGACCTGGCATGTATTACAGAGACCTGGCTGGCCGAGACTGCTGCTCCAACCCTTGCAGCCATGTGTCCAGCCGGATTTTCGTATGCACAGCAGCCGAGGGCTGGGGATCGGGGAGGGGGAGTGTCTGTTATCTACCGAGAGTCCTTGGTCTTCACCAGACCCCCTCTCCGGGAGACCAAGGTTGCTGAGTGCATGTACTGGAGGTTGGGCCCGAAGGGCAGTCTGGGGACTCTGCTCGTGTACCATCCACCCGCTGCACGACTGACTCCCTGGCCGAGGTGGTCTCTTATGTGCGTGTACAGTCCCCTAACTTATTGGTGTTGGGGGACTTCAACATACATTCAGAGGCCATCCTCATAGGAGCACCTCGGGACTTCATGGAGACCATGGCCTCCTGAGAGCTGCACCATATTCCAACTGGGCCCACCCATGTAGGCGGTCATGCGCTGGACCGTGTGTTTGTTTCTGGAGAAGCGGGGAGTGATCTGGAAGTCGGGGGTATATTCACCACTCCCTTGTCATGGTCAGATCACTATCTGATGACGTTGGACTTCTCGGTTCCACAACCCCTCCGCAGGGGTGGAGGACCCATTAAAATGGTCCGCCCCAGGCGTCTTATGGATCCAAATGGATTCCTGAACGCGCTTGGGGATTCTCTGGGGCACGCCAACGGCCACTCGGTCGAGACCCTGGTGGGTGGCTGGAATGCCGCAATCACTGGGGCATTAGATCAGGTGGCTCCAAAACGTCCTCTCCCCCTGAACAGGGCTCGGACTGCACCATGGCTCAATCCGCGGTTACGAGCTCTGAAACAGGAGGTGAGACAGCTAGAGCGCCGGTGGCAGAAGTCTCGCTCCAAAGACGATCAGACACGGGCTAGAGCTGTATCTTCAGCCTATCATGTGGTGGTGAAGGCAGCAAAAAAGGAATATTATGCAGCCTCCATCGCGTCTGCAGAGTGCTGTCCCAGGAGGCTGTTCCAAGTGGTCCGGAGCCTGGTCGGTCCTGTGGCTCCGGAACCACTGGAGCATTCTAAGGCCTCCTGTGAGGCTTTGGCAAGGCACTTTGCAGATAAAATTGATCAGATTAGGTGTGTTACTCTGCACGCTGTGGATACAGTTAGTGAGCAAGAGGCGGCCTGTGGCAAACCGGTTTTGTGGGACCAGTTCCAGCTTCTTCCTCCTGATGAAGTGGACAAGGTGCTTTCATCTGTAAGGCCGACCACCTGCTTACTTGATCCTTGCCCATCTTGGCTCATTATGGGCTGCAGAGAGAGACTGGGTGAGGGGATCAGGGTGGTGGTGAACGCCTCCCTTGAGGAGGGAGTGATGCCATCAGCCCTCAAGGAGGCAGTGATAAAACCACTCTTAAAGAAGCCCTCCTTGGATCCTCAAGTTCTGCACAACTTTTGCCCAGTCTCAAATCTGCCATTTTGGGGCAAGGTGATTGAGCGGGTGGTGGCGATGCAGTTTAAGGCACACTTGGAAGAAACTGATTATCTAGACCCATTTCAGTTGGGCTTCAGGCTTAGGCATGGGACAGAAACGGCCTTGGTCGCCTTGGTGGATGATATGAGGAGGGCTCTGGATAGGGGTGAATGCTCCTTCCTTGTTCTCCTCGACCTCTCAGCGGCTTTCGATACCGTTGACCATGGTATCCTCCTGGACCGCCTGGAGGGGTTGGGCATTGGAGACACTGTATTGCGGTGGTTCCGGTCCTTCCTCTCTGGCAGGTACCAGAGGGTAGCACTGGGAGAGGAGGTTTCGGACCCATGGCCACTCACTTGTGGGGTGCCACAGGGTTCCATCCTCTCCCCGATGCTATTTAATATCTATGTGAAGCCGCTGGGGGCTATCATCAGGAGGTTTGGGGTGCGGTGTCATCAATATGCGGATGACACGCAGCTCTACCTCTCATTCAAATCTTCACCAAGGTTGGCCGTAGAATCCCTGTCCAAATGTCTGGAGACGGTGAGTGGCTGGATGGGGAGGAATAAGCTGAAGCTGAACCCTGACAAGACTGAGGTACTTTTGGTGGGAGACAAGAGGAGGCTGGGGGATGTTGACCTGGTGTTGAATGGGGTATGGCTACCCTTGAAAGACCAGGTCTGCAGCCTGGGGGTCATTTTGGACTCCCAGCTGTCAATGGAGGCTCAGGTGTCAGCTGTGAGCTGGACAGCGCTGTGATCCCGACCATCTGCTCCCATTGGTAGTACATGCCCTGGTCTCCTCTCATTTAGACTACTGTAATGCGGTCTACATGGGGTTACCCTTGAAGACGGTTCGGAAGCTGCAGCTGGTACAGAACGCGGTGGCTCGCCTGATTAAAGGGAGCCGCCGGCGAGATCACATCACTCCAGTGCTGAAGGAGTTGCACTGGTTACCAGTTGTTTTCCAGGCCAAATTCAAGGTGTTGGTTTTGACCTTTAAAACCCTATATGGTTCCGGCCCAGCCTATCTTAAGGAGCGTCTCCGGCAGCACCAGACAGGCTGCTTAACAAGATCAGCCTCGATGGCCTTCTCTCTGTCCCATCAGCCAGGACAGCTAGACTGGTGGGGATGAGGGAGAGGGCCTTTTCTGTGGTGGCCCCCACTCTGTGGAACTCCCTCCCTAGGGAACTCCGTCATGCCCCCTCTTTAATGAGCTTCTGTCGTGCATTAAAAACGTGGTTGTTCAGGCAGGCATTTGGGGTGGGTTAGGGTATTTGAGAAAATGTTTTTATTGTAGAATTTTATTGTTTTAAACTGTTTTATTGTACGCTGTACATCACCCAGAGTGGCTGGGTGACCAGCCAGATGGGCGATTAATAAATTTAATAATAAATAAATAAAAATAAATATGCACATTTTATGCAAATTGGTGTCCTCTTTTTTGGTGACGCAGGTCCTCTTTTTTTGGCAACTCACAAGTGGCCACCCTGGAGCAAAGACAGGGAGGAGGAGACACGGCCAACCTCAGGAGTTGAAGTGGTCAGGCACCTACCAAGGTCCATGCCCAACAGGGGCCTGCAACTGAGTGCCCCCTAGCTTTGCTGTTTGCGTTTACCAACCCCTTACACAAAAGGCAATAAGCCTGTGAGCAACAGCTGCAGTAGCAAGGATGAGGAACAGAACCTGCTGCCCATCTTCATTCTCCAGCGCTTCCCCTGGCAAGTGAAGGCTGGTGAGATAGATGAGGGCCTCAAGAAGCAGGGAGGCCTCCATATACGGTGCTTGCTCTCAAAACTCTGACATTGGCATGGGAGGCGGAGCTCACTTTTAGCACAGAATCACCCCACCTGCCCTTGGAGGTGTGAGTGTCTTTACTGAAAATGTTCCTCGCACTTTTACTGGCGGTGTACTGGTTGTACACCGCCAGTTACAACTCACAGTTGAGTCAACAAACACCAAGAGTATTCGGATCCGGTCGACTCTGAAACCCGATAAAGATGCAGTTATTTCACAGCGTTGTGCCCTCCCACCTCTAACCATGTTCTTTATCCCTACCTCATTCTTAGAATGAATACACACACACGCGCAGGGAGGAAGAGAGAGGCAGACACAGACAGACAGACACAGACAGACACAGACACACAGACACAGACACAGAGACACAGACACAGAGGCATATATATGTTCTTTTCACAACGGAAACAACACTTTCTGTTTCATCTCTAGCTATTCTTGCTATCAACTACCTTCAGGATGTATTTCCTGTGTCTACTGAGGTCAAAGGCCTCTAACAAACTCTAATACAAACAAAAGGCACTTGATAGAATGGTTGATTTATCTTTGAACCCTACCCATTCTTTGTAGCTTCCCAAATGTCATTATTTTCACAGCTTATAAAGGTCACATAATCCTTCTTGGACTGGAACAAACCTGTGTTTTAGGCTGTAAGCGTGCAAGCAGAGTGAGTTCTTAATATATTCACAGTGTAGCACCTAGTGTGGATGTTCTTTGTAAATAATCAGGCCCAGCCCTACCATTAGGCAAAGTGAGGCAACGGTCTCCGGCAGCAGATGTTGGAGTGCAGCTGCAGGAGCCCCCTGGGCATCCCCCCTGCCCCGCTCCCAGCCATCCCCTTCTTTTGGAGGGCAGAGCTCTGTGTGCCATGCAGCCTGCTCTGCATCCCCTAAATCGGCCTGCTGCCCTTGCGAAGGAGGATGTCATCTTGTCGCCACCACTGAAGTCAGGTCCAACTGCCAGTTCTGTTGGCTTTTGTATGTAGAGATGGAGAGACCTGTGAGTGGTGCTGTGCCGAATATGCCTCCCACATGTTTTTCGACCATTCTCACTCAATATGATAGAGAAGAAATTGCTTTTGAAAATAATTTCAGAGGAGGAGAGATTATCACGGGCTAGGTTTGGGGTTCTTGTGCTCACCTCACTTGTGAGATGGCTAAGGAGTGTGCACGAGTGTCGTGTCATTGTACAGTAATCTCTGTGGCAGCCTGTAACCTCCTCACTTTCCTGCATTTCTGTTGAAGCCTTCATGAGGAAGACATCATGAGGTAATTCCTCCCATGGGGCTTTTTCAATTCAGGAAGTGCAGGTGGCCTGGGAGGCTGCAGAGCACTGGAAAGATGTGTACGAGAGAGAAAACATGCACATGTTGTGGTGATTAGGTAAGCTCAAAAAGCTCGGCCATGTTGTGGTGATTAGGTAAGCTCAAAAAGACCACCAAAAGAAATTCTAATTTCTACCTCAAAAAAGTGGAAGCCTCAACACTACAGAAGCAGTGCAATAAACCAAAAGCCCTTCAGAAAAAAAGAAAGAAGCTGTGCTACAAGTACAACCCCTGCCAATAGTGAGCCCTGTCTGTCAGAAACCGCTGGAGAATTTCTCCTTCCCTAGGAGCAGCAAAGGAGCTCCTTCAGCAAAGGAGATCATTACCTTGTTGTGGTGCTGGAGCTTGAGCACCTCAATGACGTCATGAGCTAAACCATGAAGGGACACCCAAGACAGAAGGTCATGGCAGAGAGGTCAGACTAAATACGATACCTGGGGAAGGAAATGGCAACCCACCCCAGTATTCTTGCCATGAAAACTAAATGGATCAGTACAATCAGAGATATGTCGGTATACCATCGGAAGATGGGACTCCCAGGTCGGAAGATGGTCAAAATGCTACTGGGGAGGAACAGAGGATAAGTTCAACTAGCCCCAGATGTGATGACACAGCTAGCTCAAAGCTGAAAGGACGGCTAGCAGCCGATGGTGCTGGTGGTGAACGACGAATCCGATGTTCTAAAGATCAACACACCATAGGAACCTGGAATGTAAGATCTATGAGCCAGGCAAATTGGATGTGGTTATTGGGGAGATGTCAAGATTAAATATAGACATTTTGGGTGTCAGTGAACTGAAATGGACTGGAATGGGCCACTTCACATCAAGTGACCACCAGATCTACTACTGTGGACAAGAGGACCACAAAAGAAATGGAGTAGCCTTCATAATTAATAATAAAGTGGCTAAAGCAGTGCTTGGATATAATCTAAAAAATGACAGAATTATCTCACTTTGAATTCAGGGTAAGCCGTTTAACATCACAGTGATCCAAATATACGCCCCAACCATAGTTTTATTGACTATTCTAAAGCCTTTGACTGTGTGGATCATAACAAATTGTGGCAAGTTCTTGGTGATATGGGGATACCAAGTAATCTTGTCTGCCTCCTGAGGAATCTGTACAACGACCAAGTAGCAACGGTAAGAACAGACCATGGAACAACGGACTGGTTTAAGATTGGGAAAGGAGTACGGCAGGGTTGTATACTCTCACCCTACCTATTCAACCTGTATGCAGAACACATCATGCGACATGCTGGGCTTGATGAAGCAAGGCTGGAGTTAAAATCACTGGAAGAAACATTAACAATCTCAGATATGCAGATGATACCACTTCGATGGCTGAAAGCAAGGAGGAGCTGAGGAACCTCATGATGAAGGTGAAAGAAGAAAGTGCAAAAGCTGGGTTGCAGTTAAACCTCAAAAAAACCAAGATTATGGCAACCAGCTTGATTGAGAACTGGCAAATAGAGGGAGAAAACGTGGAGGCAGTGACAGACTTTGTCTTTCTAGGCACAAAGGTTACTGCAGACGCTGACTGCAGCCAGGAAATCAGAAGACATTTACTTCTTGGGAGGAGAGCAATGACAAATCTTGAGAAAATAGTTAAGAGCAGAGACATCACACTGACAACAAAGGTCTGCATAGTTAAAGCAATGGTATTCCCCGTAGTAACCTATGACTGCGAGAGCTGGACCATAAGGAAGGCTGAGCGAAGGAAGATCGATGCTTTTGAACTGTGGTGCTGCAGGAAAATTCTGAGAGTGCCTTGGACTGCAAGAAGATCAAACGAGTCCATACTCCAGGAAATAAAGCCAGACTGCTCACTTGAGGGAATGATATTAAAGGCAAAACTGAAGTACCTTGGCCACATCATGAGAAGACAGGATACCCTGGAGAAGTTGCTGATGCTAGGGAAAGTGGAAGGCAAAAGGAAGAGGGGCTGACCAAGGGCAAGATGGATGGATGATATTCTGGAGGTGATGTACTCGACCTTGGGGGAGCTGGGGGTGGCGACGCCCGACAGGAAACTCTGGCGTGGGCTGGTCCATGAAGTCACAAAGAGTTGGAAGTGACTGACCGAATAAACAACAACAACAACAGGAGAAATTCAGTGAAATTGTCCCCCCACTCCCAATTTCTCTGTCCACAAATAGGCTGGAGAATTTTGAGAGGCCCTTCATGCACAGCTCTACCTGTGAGTCTCAGTCTTGTTGAGAAGGTTGGATTTTTAAGATCAACTTTAAAAATGCAATTTCAGAAAAGCTGTTGGGGGTCCCAGTCCAGTGGTGGGTGGGGGCAATGGCAAAGGAGGTGGGGCAAAAAATACAAGCAATACCAGCATCTTTTAGCTTAAAGCTCTTACTCCCAGTCACTAAGCCTTAGAAGAGGCATTTCCACCTTTTAGAATGGGAAAAATAACTGCACAAAAGCTGGGAAACCACCAAGTGATTGGTGGTTGAGAAAAAGGGTGTGTGACCATCTGGGGAACCCCAGCGGATGGTTTGGGCCCCCAAGAGATCTAGATTTGGCCCTCCGAGTCTGAGGTTCCCCACCCCTGATGTAGACAGAATCTGACAGCTGCTTCTTGGCATGTCTGTTCACCCTTGGCTTATGGGCTGAAAGAATGTGCTCTATACTAGAAGGCTTTCGTGATCCCAAAGTATAGAAGAGCCTTTTTTCAGGCAAAGTTTAATGTTTACTTTCTACAGTATTGGTTCTTAAGAATCCAAACTGAACTAAGATTATGCCTCTGCAACTCCAGTGACACTGAAACTAGAGCTGTGCGCACACGCCTTCTCAAAATTCTCCACCTGACTTGTGGGCAGAGACATTTGGGAGGCAATTTCACCAGGGGGAGGATAAATTCTCAGCAGTTTCTTCCAGGTAGGGCTCCCCATTGGCAGGGCTTGTGGCACAACATTTTTCGTTTTTGGTAAGGACTTTGGTGTTTTTTGTGCTGCAACAGCATCCACTGTCTTGGCAGGCTGGCCCCCAGTTTGCATCCACCACAATGCGGGTGGGGGCAGTGTTGTGTCGAGCTCCAGGGATGAGGGGAGGGAGATAGTGCTCTGCCAGAATCTGTCATCCAATTTCCTGAAAGTTTTCTCCCCCCATGAAAGAGGCATCCATTTTTCTGCCTCATTCAGGATGTTTCATAATTTATGTCTGTGGGGTTTTTGAGCTCACCTAATCATAGCTCTTGTCATGATCTGCAGAAGCCCCATGGGAGGAATTACCTCACGGTGCCTTAAACTGGGCTTTAATTGAAGTGTAGGAAGCTGAGGAAGCTACAGGCTGCCAGAGAGATGATCGTACAATGAAAAACAGGACATTTGTGCTCATTCCTCAGCTACCTCCTAAGCAAGGTAAGCCCAATAAACCCAAACCCAACCTATGAGAATTTCTCTAAAATTTCTTCACCATTGAATTTATTTTTGGAAGCAATTTCTCTTCTATCAAATTGAATGAGAATGGTCGAAAAAGATCTGGGAGAAATTTTCGGCACAGCGCTAATTGAAACTATTCCTCATATGTTGTTTGATCATAGTTTCTATGAAAGAGCTCAGAAACTATTGCTGCATCTTCTTTTCATGTTATTTCCTGGAAACTCTGGTGGTTTTTCTGCTCGCCTTCTGTTTGGATGGCTCTAAAGCCAAGGTAGCATTAATCGTTGCTAGGTTTTTAACGTTGCTCTTAATGCCAGATCTCTAATGGTGGCAAACTAAGCTGTACTTGTACACTCCGAACACAGGTCTTTCTGTTCTATTTTTTGTACTATGGTCAGTTGACTAATAGATGCTGAGGCAGATGACGACGATTACCCGCCCACACACACACACACTACTGAAATCAATTGGGGTGGAAATTAGCTACATCACCTCCAGGCTGGTGTAGCTGATGGGGCCTAGTCCTGGGGTCTGGTGGCGGGGGGAGGGAGTGGATACAAAGCCACCCCACCCCACTCCCAGCGCACCCCAGTTTAAGGCCTGCTGCTGATGGGAACACCAACAGAAGTAGAACTACACCTGCAGACCTTCCTTTAGGGCCACTGGGGTGGATGTGACATGTGCACACCATTGACAGAGCTTCCCTACACCAGGAGAGATGCGCCTGCACCCTATCCTAACCACCATAGGTTGGCTGACCAAGCGGGATATAATTACGCTGTAAGCAACCATCGCTAAGCATCGGAAGCTCCATGTTCAGAAGCAGAACGCCACTCAACGCCAGTTCCTAAGAGGCAACTTGCCTTTGTGCCATGTTTGTGGCCTTCCTGGAGGCACCTGGTTGGCTGCTCTGTGATACAGGATAGTGGACTATATGGGACCTCTGATATTCTGACTTGAAAAACAAGAAGGAGAGAGGGTAACATCAGCTGGAGTACTCCTGACTGAAGGGAATTCTACCTTGGTATCCCTGGAATTCAACCAGCCCAGTCTTTCCTCAACTTGGTGGCCTCCAGAAGTTTTGGACTACATCTCCCAGCATTCCTGATCATTGGCCATGCTGGTTGGGAATGATGGAAGACTGGCCTATTGGGTTGGGCCAACCACTTCCTTGTTGTGGCGAAGGGGCTTGCGTAACTCAGAGAAGCCATAAGCTATGCCATGCAGGGCCACCCAAGACGGACAGGCCATGGCAGAGAGTTCTGACAAAATGTGGTCCACTGGAGAAGGAAATGGCAACCCACTCCAGTATTCTTGCCAAGAAAACCCCATGAAACATAACACAAGGCTAAAAGATATGACGCCGGAAGATGAGCCCCTCAGGTCGGAAGGTGTCCAATATACTACTGGGGAAGAGCAGAGGGTATTTCCAAGTAGTGCCAGAAAGAGTGAAGCAGCTGGGCCAAAGCCGAAAGGACACTCAGCTGTGGATGTGTCTGGTGGTGAAAAGAAAATCCGATGCTGTAAAGAACAATATTGTTTAGGAACCTGGAATGTCAGATCAATGAATCAAGGTAAGCTGGAGGTGGGCAAACATGAGATGGCAAGATTGAACATCGACATCTTGGGAATCAGCAAACTAAAATGGACAGGCATGGGCAAATTTAATTCAGGTGACCATCATATCTACTACTGTGGAGAAGAGTCCCTTAGAAGAAATAGAGTAGCACTCATAGTCAACAAAAGGGTGGGAAAAGCAGTACTGGGGTACAATCTTAAAAATGATAGAATGATCTCAGTAGGAATCCAAGGCAAACCATTCAACATCACAGTAATTCAAGTCTATGCCCCAACCACTGTGGCTGAAGAAACTGAGGTTGATCGGTTCTATGAAGACCTACAACACCTTCTAGAACTAACACCAAAAAAAGATGTTCTCTTCATCATAGGGGATTGGAATGCTAAAGTAGGAAGTCAAGAAATCACCGGGATAACAGGCAGGCATGGCCTTGGTGTACAAAATGAAGCAGGACAAAGGCTAATAGAGTTTTGCCAAGAGAACACGCTGATCATAGCAAACACGCTTTTCCAACAGCACAAGAGATGACTCTACACATGGACATCACCAGATGGTCAATATTGAAATCAGATTGATTATGTCCTTTGCAGCCAAAGATGGAGAAGCTCTATACAGTCAGTAAAAACAAGACCTGGAGCTGACTGTGGCTCAGATCATGAGCTTCTTGTTGCAAAATTTTGGCTGAAAATGAAGAACGTAGGGAAAACCACTAAACCATTCAGGTATGACCTAAATCATATCCCTTATGAATATACAGTGGAGGTGATGAATAGATTTAAGGGATTAGACCTGATAGACAGAGTGCCTGAGGAACTATGGACGGAGGTCCGTAACATTGTTCAGGAGGCAGCAACTCAAGTGGCTGTCTGATGAGGCTTTACAAGTAGCTGAAGAAAGAAGGTAAGCGAAAAGCAAGGGAGAAAGGGGAAGATATATCCAACTGAATGCAGATTTCCAGAGAATAGCAAGGAGAGACAAGAAGGCCTTCTTAAATGAACAATGCAAAGAAATCGAGGAAAACAACAGAATGGGAAAGACTAGAGATCCCTTCAAGAAAATCAGAGATCTCAAGGCAACGTTTTGTGCAAAGATGGGCATGATAAAGGACAAAGAAGGCAGGGACCTAACAGAAGCAGATGAGATTAAGAAGAGGTGGAAAGAATACACAGAAGAACTATACAGGAAAGATCTGAATGTCCCTCATAGCCATGATAGTGCGGTCACTGAACTTGAGCCAGACATCCTAGAGAGTGAAGTCAAGTGGGCCTTAGGAAGCATTAGTAACAACAAAGCTAGTGGAGATGACAGTATTCCAGCTGAGCTATTTAAAATCCTAAAAGATGATGCTGTTAAAGTGCTGCATTCAATATGCCAACAAATTTGGAACGCTCAACAATGGCCGCAAGACTGGAAAAGGTCAGTTTACATTCCAATTCCAAAGAAGGGCAATGCCAAAGAGTGTTCAAACTACCGCACAATTGCGCTCATTTCACATGCCAGCAAGGTGATGCTCAAAATCCTACAAGCTAGGCTTCAGCAGTATGTGAACCGAGAACTACCGGAAGTACAAGCTGGGTTTCGAAGAGGCAGAGGAACGAGAGATCAAATCACCAACATTCGCTGGATCATGGAGAAAGCAAGAGAATTCCAGAAAAATGTCTATTTCTGCTTCATTGACTATGCTAAAGCCTTTGATTGTGTGGATCACAACAAACTGTGGCAAATTCCTAAAGTGATGGGAGTACCAGACCACCTTACCTGTCTCCTGAGAAACCTGTACGAGGGTCAAGAAGCAACAGTAAGAACCAGACATGGAACAACCGATTGGTTCAAAATTGGGAAAGGAGTACGACAAGGCTGCATATTGTCACCCTGCTTATTTAAGTTATATGCAGAGTACATCATGAGAAACGCTGGGTTGGATGAATCACAGGTCGGAAGTAAGATTGCTGGGAGAATTATCAACAACCTCAGACACGCAGATGATACCACCCTAATGGCAGAAAGTGAAGAGGATCTAAAGAGCCTCTTGTTGAGGGTGCAAGTGGAGAGTGCAAAAGCTGGTTTGAAACTCAACATTAACAAAACTAAGATCATGGCATCTGGCCATATCACTTCCTGGCATATAGAAGGGGAAGAAATGGAAGCAGTGACAGATTTTACTTTCTTGGGCTCCAAGATCACCGCAGGCGGTGACTGTAGCCATTAAATTAAAAGACACTTGCTCCTTGGGAGGAAAGCTATGGCAAACCTAGACAGCATAGTAAGAAGCAGAGACATCACCTTGCCGACAAAGGTCCGTCTAATCAAAGCTATGGTTTTCCCAGTAGTAATGTATAGCTGTGAGAGCTAGACTATTAGGAAGGCTGAGCACCGAAGAATTGATGCTTTCGAACTGTGGTGCTGGAGAAGACTCTTACAAGTCCCCTGGACTGCAAGGAGGTCAAATCAGTCCATCCTAAAGGAAAGCAACCCTGAGTACTCATTGGAAGGACAGATACTGAAGCTGAATTCCAATATTTTGGCCACCTAATGCGAAGAGAAAACTCTCTGGAAAAGACCCTGATGCTGGGAAAGACTGAAGGCAAAAGGAGAAGGGGACGGCAGAGGATGAGATGGCTAGATAGCATCACCGATGCAATGAATATGAACTTGAGCACGCTCCGGGAGAGAGCGCAGGACAGGAAGGCCTGGCGTGCTATGGTCCATGGGGTCACGAAGCGTCGGACACGACTGAACGACTGAACAACAACAACAACAATTTTGAAGACTTTTTTTTTTTTTTTTTTTTTACAAAAGCCCAGTGTCTATGCCAGCTTCTCCTACTCCTGTGGTACATAGGAGGAAATACCAGAACCATCTGATACAGTCCATGCCTGGCCTATACACCAGGTAGTGCCATGATTAGGGTTCCAATTCTAGGTTTTGCTTATGAATAATGCAAAGCCCCGTTGGGGCATTCCAAAGTTGCAAGTGTGGAGGAGAGAGAGGCACCTGCTCCACCCTTGCCCCTCCGCCGTGGCCTCCTCATGTTAAAAGGGAAGGTCTGCAGAGGAAATGAAACTATGTTCATAGAGTCGGACACGACTGAACGACTGAACAGCAACAACAAACCCTAAAAGCCATACAGATGCATGCAAATGCTCTGATCCATCAACAGTATTCCCTACACAGAAATGTTCCAATGCGGTGGTTTGCCTGTATGGGTGCAGAATTTTGCTCAGTGGAAGATGGTATAGGGCGTACACGTCTGCCACGGGGGTGAGCCACTGTTGCCTTCATGCCCTGCTTCCTGAAGGCATCTGCTTGGTGGAGGATGGAGCAGGATGGAGCAGTGGTCTGGTCCAGCAGTTCCCTTCTTGTATCATGTCCTGGGATATCATGGTCAACAGGGAGCAGCCCAGCACGTACCTGAGTTGGTAAAAAGTCCCAAGCTACTTTTGCAAGGACTGAGGTGTGCTGATTCCACCTGCTTCACAGAATGTCTCTGCTAAGGCACGTGGAAGCAACGGGAGGGAGGGGGAGGGAATCAGTTCAGTAAAGCAGATGCTGCAACTTCTGATGTGGCTTTTACTTTTCTGAATTTAATGACTGCAGTGCTCAGGCTCACTCATTCCATTACTGGACTGCGTGCCTCGGTCATCTTTAGGTCTTGACCCAAGATCTTCTGAATAGAAGCTTTTTCTTCTTCTTTTCAGATCCAGACTATGATAACATGTTTATACTCTGTACTAAAGACTCCCAGCCCACAGTTTGGCTGGTTGTTTCAAGATGTCAAGAAGGAGGGACGTCAAAGACACCCTTCCTTCTTGTATCCTGTGAGAAAGCCTCCCTCCCTGCCCAGATCCGTTGCCCCCTTCCTGCTACAGTGCACACGCCAGTCCTTGACTTTGTGTGAGGTTCTTCCCTTCTCCTCCATAAAAATGCCCAGCGAACATAGGCAGCTTCCTCCACTCTTAAGGGAAACTTACAGGTGCTACATGTCAGCCCAGAGCTGTGCAGTTACGATCCTACCTATTTTCTGAACAGAGTTGGCCCAAGACATTTTGCTACCTGAGGCAAAGAACAAGATGGCACCCTTCCTATTCCATGCACAAAAGCACACTGGGCTGAAGTAAGAATTCAAATTTACTTCAATACTGGGATGAGACAATAACTTCCTCTCCATCTGAAGGCAGCAGGATGCAGGGCAAGCCACATATTGCACAAATCTATCTTCCAACACCTGGGATGCTATCTCCCTGTCTCTGCTGCTTGAAGAGGTTGCCTCACTCTCCCTAATGGTAGAACCGGCCCTGTTTCCTAACTTCTACTCCTTATTCTGCCTCTACCAGTTTCCCCCAAACAGACAGGAGGCAGATGTTACAGTGGCAATGTAATGGCTGTAAACAAAATGATTCTAGAAATGTAGCAATCCATGTTGGAGCCATCACATGCCAGCTAGTCTCACTGATCCACTGATGTGATGTGTTCTGTTTCACTTCTCTCTCTCTCTCTCCCCCCCCCCCTCCCTGTTGCAGCCAGGTGGAATGCTACCAATAAATGAGATTTCAGGTATTACAAGTTATGGGAAGGAGTTTTTTAAAAAACTTTTATGGGTGGAAGGGAGAAAGAACTAGTAGAATTGTACAGCCTTGGATACAAAGACCTTGAAGGGGAGAGGAAGCTTGTAATAATAATAATTATTGTTATTTACAGGGCTGGCCCAAGACATTTTGCTGCCTCAAGGGGATAGGATAGAGTCCTCGCTCCCCAATTCTACATACAGATAGTGATGGGTGTGAAATTCACTCCAAGGTTTTTTGTGGTTATTTTACAGATTTACCTAATTTACAGCTCCCAAGCCTTTCTGTGAGCTGAGACAGAGGCGTGTACTGAATTCTGCATTTTTGCAAGCTTTCCAGTGCACCTCGACTCATGAAAAATGCATGCAAAAATGTGCATATTAGGGGGACATGTGCACAAAATGACATGCCAGCAATATAAAGTACTTGTGTGTGTGTCGGGGACGATGCATGCATTTAAAAATGTGAACTAAAAACATGTACATTAGGGGAAAGATGGACCCACAAAAAAGTATGAACTTCCATGCAGATTTAAAAACAAAACTCATGCTCTTGCTTCTCTGCAATTGAATTTGGCCCTTGGTCTGAAAGAGGTTCAGATATTCCTGATCTGCATCCTGGGTCCTTTGCTTAATAAGTATGTTGCCATTGCCCATATTCAGCATTAGTAGACTCATGGAATCATGGGGTTGGAAGGGGCCTACAGGACCATCGAGTCCACCCCCCTGCTCAATGCAGGAAGCCTGATTCCCAGGCGGTCTCCCATCCAAGTACTAACCGGGGCTGACCCTGCTTAGCTTCTGAGATCAGACGAGATCGGGCACATCCAGCCCTTTGCTTGCTCTAACTGGACAGGATAGAATCCCAGAGTGGGTGGGGGTTATTTTGTTTTTAAAGGGGAGGGGGTAAGAAAAGCCTGACATATTGTTCTTGTTTGTTTCTATACAACCCAAAGCTGAAGCTCGCTGAGTGGCTAACAAGAGAGAGCCTGAAAAGTCCGGTAGAGTTGCCTCCCATCTCCTGCCTTGGCCAACATGAGCTAGCAGGGCTTAGAAAGAAAGTGGTGGATGCTGTGCCGCTTCACTTCCACTTTGTTTATTTTATTATTTATTAAATTTCTTAATCGCCCATCTGGCTGGTCACTTAGGGTTGCTGTGCCCATAATCATGGCTGGCCCCCTCCTCCACAACTTTGTTGAACCCCCTTTTAAGGCTACCTAAGCTACCTAAGCGAGCGGTAGCCTCCCTCACCTCTTTTGGCAGTGAATGTCATCCATTCATCATGCACTGTGTTAAGAAGTTCCTTCTTTTATTTGATAGATAAGCAATACAAATCTTCATTTGTCCAGATGGCCCCTACTCCTCATACCTACTGTACATCTGGGGATGAAATGGGATGAACGGAAGGATTAGCATTGCGTTCCTTCAGATGCTACCACAAATGTAAATTGTTAAAGGAGAACCCATAAACCTGAAACAGAAGAGAACGAAGCACTTGCAGAAGAACAAAATCTTTTAAAACGTTTCCTTCCCCTCTACTTCCCACTCCCAATGATACCTGGGTTATGTATTTTGACCCTTGGTTGACGCTGAGTTTCTGGAAAGAATCTGGCATTTCACCCTGCCACAGGTTGGAGAGATGGGGGATGACCAACATTTGACCCATAAATGTTGGAGCCTTGATTTAGTGCACGCTTGTGCCTTTTGCTAATCAATCCTTTCCTCCTGGCTCTAACGAAGTCTGGCAGCAACAGCAAACAGCCTTGCTCAGTTGGCCAGGAAGGAGCAAAAGCAGATGTGACAACACAGCTGGATGGACTGTGTTTCTAACAGCTCTGTGAGGCACAGCACAGCATCCAAAGCAACCTTTGGTTAATGGCTCTAGAAGGTCACGTAGAGACGGCTGCAGATAATTTAATCGGAAATGGCAAAGAGCTTGAAATTTGAGACAATGAAGGTCTTAACCTTCCTGTGAGTGACAATAAGGTCTATTCCTGTAGCAGCATCAATCAACTCAAAGGGCATAACATTGCCACATATGCGCTGGTATGTATTGGCTGCGTTTGCACAAAATGGTAAGCCAGAATTGTGGAGAATACTGACCTATTGTTCACGAGCAACAATACTGGCCTATTGTTCATGAGCAGCATGCTGGAGCGCACTTCCTGAACACTTCTGTTTGGCTCCTCCCACCAGTGGGGGTGTCTGAACCGGGGATTAGGAGCCTCCAGCCTGCAGGCCTAACCTGACTTGTGGAAGTTCCCCATCTGGCCCAGAGAGGCCCCCTTCTTCCCTAGGGGTGGGGAATCCTCACTGTTATTTCTGATCAGTCATTGGAGATAACAGCAAGGATTCCCTTGCATGCCACGCTAAGGAGAATCCCTGCTGTTATCTCCAGTCACTGATTGGAGATAATTGTGTGGATTTGGATTTGCACACTGCTCACCATCTGAATCAGTGCGTGAAGCCAGAGACTTGGTGGAGCTGCTCCTCCAAGTACTGGCTGAGTCTTTTTCTCTAGGCAGAGAGACCAGAAGTTGTCAGGGAGGAAGGGGGTGATGGGGGGGGGGTCCTCTGATGTCACCCATCATGCTGGATTGGTCTAAAGGGGAAAATCTGGTCCCCAGACTAAAGCAAGTTCAACATGCGTGGGCTACACTGATCAGGCACTCTCCAGGCAGGAAAAGCTTTAGCATTACATCTGAACCAACATTCCTGGTTTGTCACTTCTCACAATAAGCCAGAAGCACGGGTTTGTTCCTGGTTTGTGATCCCTGGCTTATTTGGGAGTGACAAGCCAGAAATCCAGGATCAGTGGTAAAGCTAAGCTTTTGCCACTTACTGACATGGTCTGGATAGGCATGTTGGCCACAGCCAGCCGTAGGATCTCTCTGTTTTGCAATGTAATTTCTTGTTATTTTGCTCCTCCCCTTCCTTCCACCTCTCTTCTCTCTGACCTCCTTCATTTCTGGGAGCACACATCTTGTGTTAGCTCTCTCACTCCTGCCTGTGTGATGAAACACAAATTGGACTGACCAAACTCCTTTTGAAACCCTACTCTGTACCTACATCTTATATGCAAGAATATTGTGAGTAAACTATTTTACCTTTTCTTCACTAAAGAAGAGTGTGGTCTCTTTTCTTATTCCAAAAGAGCTTGTGTGCCTGTGGGACTAGTAAATGTTCATTCTGTTTTGCCTTTTTTGTTTTTGTCTGTTAAACTGCCTTTCTAACAGGAGGCATCATGACTAAATAACCCCATCATTCATAACCTCTGATATTTGGTAGTCATCAGAGTTCTTTCCATTATTTCTCCCTCAGTACGTATACACAGTGTTTTAAAGTATACATCTATTAAGTATGCACTGCAAAATGCAAAGTGCAAATGAGGCAACCACACGTAGCATACACAGGGGAGCTATGATAAGCTGCAGCAGAATCCCTTGCACATACTCTCTGTGGAAAACCAGTTTTGGGGTGTATAGGCAATAGCCCAGTGCTTGAAGAGGTGTGCGAGGGTGGGGTGGGGGGAAGAGAAAGAAGTGGGATGGTTTCATTTCAACTTAGGATAGAATTAATTTAGCATGTGGTCTATTTGCTGTCTTCATAACGGTACTACAAAGCTTCAGTTAGGACACTCATGCTTTGAAGTCATTAAAGAGAAAGTTGCCAAAATAGGGGGGGGGGAGGCATCCAAAATAAACCCCCAAATGGAGAGAAACGTCTCAGGATGATAGAACAAAGATTTCATTTGTAAGAAGCCCAGTGCATTTTGGCCTACTTTTAGTTTAAGGGGGCTATAAAAATGTCTGCAGAAATCGCTATAACAAATGTCTCCTACTACAATTCACCGGCAATAACAAAGCAGCTCTATCCTTCCCTTATGATTTCAGTAAATTAATTGTTTTTTTTTAAAGGATGTAAACAATGATTGCATGTTCCACAGAGAATACATTACTGATGCAATATCAGACCTGATGCTGTAGAAGCACTAAGAGGAAATCCTGTTGTGTCTTTCCTCCCCTCCCCGCAAAAGGATGGCGTGTGCAAGCCTTCAGACATGGTTAACCCTATGACAAACTGGGAAGCATATTGTGCATCACTGTAGTCTCAGATCACCACAATTTCCCTCTGAAGCAGTCAGAGTGATATGAACAAAGTTGACATCATATCTTCATAGCTTTAGCTCTTGCATGACTGTTGTCGTTGCTTTAAAATAGTAAGGGTTGGATCCAGATTTAAGCTGGATCAACCACACTGGTGGAACTGGACTTCCCTGCCTCCTCCTAACCAGGGCAGTCCCTCCAGCCCCCTGAAAATGCTACTCAGATAATCAAGAGACCTTACTGAATGGGCTGAGCTGTGCTTGGAGGAGGAATCCCCCAAAATTGGGTGGAGGGACCTTCCGCAAGCAGAAGGCAGATCTTGGACAACTCAAATGATCAAGGGGGTAGAGCATCTCCCCTATGAGGAAAGGTTGCAACTTCTGGGGCCATTTAGTTTAAAAAAGGACAAGAGTGCTCATTGGAAGGACAGATATTGAAGCTGAAGCTCAAATATTTTGGCCACCTAATGCAAAGAGAAAACTCCCTGGAAAAGACCCTGATGCTGGGAAAGATTGAAGGCAAAAGGAGAAGGGGACGGCAGAGGATGAGATGGCTAGATAGCATCACCGATGCAATGAATATGAACTTTCTTGAGCACACTCCGGGAGAGAGCGGAGGACAGGAAGGCCTGGCGTGCTATGGTCCATGGGGTCACGAAGAGTCGGACACAACTAAACAACTGAAGAACAACAACAAGGGGAGACATGATAGAGATGTACAAAATTATGCATGGTGCAGAGAAAGTGAATAGGGAGACATTTTTCTCCCTCTCTCATAATACTAGAACCCAGTGGGGTCATCGCATGAAGCTGATTGGTGAGAGATTCAGGACACATAACAGGAAGTACTTCTCCACACAGTGCATAGTTACACTAGGGAATTCACTTCCACAGGATGTAGTGATGGCGGCCCCTTTGGATGGCTTTTAAAGGGGGTTGGAGACATTAATGGAGGAGAAGGCTATCAGTGGCTACTAGTCCTGATGACTCTATGCTATGTCCAGTCTCAGAGACAGTGAGCCTATGTACACCAGTTGCTGGGGAACACGGGCGGGAGGGTGCTGTTGCACTCCTGTCCTGCTTGTGGGTTTTCCATGGGCAGCTGGTTGGCCACTGTGTGAACAGAATGCTGGACTGGATGGACACTTGGCCTGATCCAGCATGGCTGTTCTTATGCTGGATCCTGCCCTAGGTGTGGGGCCCCATGAACTGGATTGCAAGCATGGACTGGGGCTTTTTGCCCTGCCATGATCCCAATTCACATTCTCCCTTACTATTTGTAATGGGAATATGGGTTCTCATTGGAGTCCCTTTGGAATCTTTCCTCCCAGTTGGAGTCAATGGGAGCTTTCCTCCCATTGTAAATAGCAGGCACGCTCCCCCTCCCCCTTTCAGATCCATACCATGATGGGGACAAAGTATTATATCCCCCCTCCTCCCATGCCACATTCCCAATCCTATTTGCCCCTTTCCCGTGTGCCGGCTGTTTATTTAAACACCTGTTCTGCACCCCTGCACTACAAGATGATTGATGATGAGGTAAAAGGGATGGCCCTACTATTATGTGGGGTGAGGTGGCCTCCTCAGGCAGCTGATCTCTGGTGTCATGAAACTGCAGCAAAGTGGTCGTTATTTCATGTATTATTAATATTATTCTGTTTTCACTACCATGGAAGGAGAAAGGTGCCTATGGAATTTTGGCCTCAGGTTCCAAAGTAACTGGGCTGGCCTTGGATACTATGCACCTTAAATTGCAGGGAGAGGGAAGACACCACCATTTCCTGCTCCACCTCAAAATGTTTTGGGCTGGCTGCCCTGTGAGGTAACTGCTCACCCTAAGTAGCATCCCTGGCTTTCTACCCTTCTTGTTCTGTGTAGTGTATGGTTTGTTTTAACAGATCTACCTGGCACCAAATGTGGCTGAACAATGACTCCATGGAAAGCAGGAAAGAGTTGTAAGCAGGGCCGGCCCTCCCATTAGGCAGTGGGGCAGCTGATTCAGGTGGCATATACTGGAGGGTGGGGAGTGGTGAGGAAGTTGGTGGACAGAGTTGTGTGTGTCCTGAGCCCCCTAAGCTAGCCCGTTGCTTTCAGGTACAGTTGAAGACACTGGCCCATCACCAGTGTTGAAGGAAAATTCAACTGCCATTCTAGTCAGCTTTTGTACCTGGAATTTAATTTCATTTATTACATTTCTAGACCACCCAATATCCAAATCTCTGGGTGGTTTGCAAAGTTTAAAACCATACCAATACAATATGGTAACATAATATAAAATTGTTCACATACAAACATATAAAACTTTGTTTTTTACACAACCAACAATAAAAATCCCAGGACCCATTAAAAAACCTTATCATATACTGTCAAATGCCTGAGAATAGAGGAAAGTGTTGACCTGGTGCCAGGAAGATGACAATGTGGGCAGCTGGTGGACCTCAGTGGGGAGAACATCCTGCAATTGGGGAGCCACCACTGAGAAGGCTCCCCATGATGGAAGGGGGTGCCATCTTCTTCTTTGCCTTGGAAATTGAGATCTCTTGGGTCAGACCAGTCTGTAATCCTCATGAGGTTAGAAAGACTGACATTCATTACTGAACTGAAGAATTAAGGAATACAAACCTCTTCTTCTTCTGATGGAGGGAGGGAGCTGTTGACTGAATTTCCTTTTAATGGGTATTTGAATAGGTTATTCAAATGACAAATAATGTTATCCCTCTATGTCAGAAGGATCACCCTCTTGATTCACCTCCAAAAGCCCATATTCTGAAGAGAAATTCAATCAGCATAAATTTACAAGCAGCCCTCAGAAATGGGAATGGAGTTTAAGGACAGTGCCTAGGGGGTCTCCTTTGAGGCAAAAAGGGCAAATCACCTACTAAATAAACTTCCCTGAAAGTTTATTAATGGAAGGGAAGGAAAAAAAAGAAAAAATTCTTATCTGTTCAACCATTCCAACAGAGAGAGAGAGAGAGAGAGAGAAGCAAATATGTTCTCTTGAATTTCTTTATCATAAATATCTAAGCATTTTGAGCACCCAAACTCTTTGGAGTCAACATCAGGTTTTGTTATCTTCATATGTAATCCATCACAAATAACAAGGCAGAGCCTATCATGGTTCCCCTAACGGTTATGAAAACAGTATAATTGAATGAAGTTTTCTTAGGCTGGCAAGCCCAGTTATGTAAGAAATGCTAAAGACATTGGCTGCAACACGTCTAAAAAGAAGCACATGTCAGAGAGTCCACAAACAACAGGAAATGGTCATATTCCTTTGAGCTAATTGCTCCCATGTGCTTGCCATTAGGCTACAGGAGAAGTGGAAGGGACAAGGCTGAACAGATGAACAGCACAATCCCATACATACCTACTCAGAACTAAGCCCCATTGAGTTCAAGGAGACTTACTCCCAGGAAGTGTGTATAGGGTTATTTAATGTATTTATTTATATAGTGCCTGCCATACTATGTAAGTACCCTTTACAAAGGACAGGTATGCCAGGCCCCTACCCAAGGGTCTTATAATCTAAAATAGACAAAAGGAAACTGAGGAAGAATTGGAGCTGCTGTGAAGTACCAAAATGGAGCTGAATCATAGAATAGTAGGGTTGGAAGGGGCCTATAAGACCATCGAGTCCAACCTGCTGACACTGCTGTCAAAAGGGTCAAAATTTGCAAGTTAGTTTTGACCTTTTGGGGGCTCCGTAGCTTCTACAGATGCCATGTTGTTTGCCAAAAAGGTTTTTAAAAATTGGGTCCCCTAAATTTTTGGGGTGGGGTGGTCACACTGGAGAGCTATGGGAGCTGCATTTTGCCATGGGATACATGTTGTCCACCCCTGCTATAATCCACATGGGATGCAAGTAGATAGACCAGGTGAAAAAAAAGGAAGCAGTTCCAGCACCTTTTAAAATCAGGTATAAGTAGGGATAGGGGAGAACTTTGGTTCACATTTTGATAAGAACTTCCCAAATTGATATGTGAACCCAAGACAGCTTTCCTTCATTATTTTTCTCAGAATTTTGTGACAAGAGTTCTCTGAACAGAAAATGTGTACGTTAAGGGGAAAGTGTGGACAAAAGTGCATATATTGGTGAAAAGGTATACCTCCAAAATGGATTATATAAGGGACACCACTTGCAAAAACTAAATGTGTCCATGAGGCAAAACCGTGTGCAAAAATGCAAATATTAGAAGAAATGTGCACAAAAATGCAAATGCATTTCTGTGCTGGCTTTTTTTTAAGGTCGCAAACTGATGTGGAAATGGGATGGAACAAGACTGGAAAATTGAGAAACCAAAATCGACATTCATCCTTACCTGAATGGAAGATACATTTTCAGCAGGTATAGTTTGTCATGCAAGACACAGCTGCTGAAATTCCCTGTTCTTTGCAACTATTAAAGTTGGAGGAACCCTTGTCCTCTTTTTCACTTGGCCAGCATAAGCGGAAGCAGGGCATTTTGCCCCTGCCCCACCTCCCAATTTTCTGTTCTTCTTTTCCCTTGGACAGTAAACGTTCCATGGCTCCTGGGAAGTGCTGAAATCTCATTGGGCTATTGTAGATGGGTGGGGGCCCTCTTAAGTTTGCTTTTAAATTATACTTCTGCAAACCTTGGGTCTCCCCCAAGCATGCCGATACCCCCATCTTGTTTTCTCAGTGGTCCTACTTTGGCTCTAGTCCTGTTGGCACTCACCATGTGAGTTTGCTATTAGAGGGAGGGATCATTACAAACAGTAAGGATCATCATCATCATCATCTGGCCCTAAGAATGTAATAAGAGCCCTGCTGAATTGCACCCAAAGACGTATCTTATCCAGTATCCTGTTTCCCACAGTGGCCTACTGCATGCTTCTGTGAAGCACAGAAGCAGTACATGAGGGTGATAGATCTTGTCCACTTTGCCTTCCCAGCCACTGGTAATACAGAGGGGTACTGTCTTCCATCACAGCCTTCGATTCAAAAGATTGTGATGAAACTCAAGGCATGATGTATGCAAGCCAAAGAGTGTGTGTGTGCGCGCGTGCGTGTACATATATGTGTGTGTGGAGAGTTAACAAAATTAACTGTTTGTTAATCACAATTACCTGTGTGTGTATATATATTCTTAGTGATTAACTGAATCCTTATAGAGATCCAGAGCAAGACTGAGTGAAGCTCTGTTGTTGATACACACACGCGTGCGCATACACACACACAGATATATGTGCATGCACACAGATATATGCGCATACAGACAGATATATAATACTATACACACACACACACCCCAACTGCACAGAAACATGAACAGAAAATGTTTTAAGGAATTGCTGTAGCTGAGCAGTTCATTCTTTAAAACATAAGGCAGCACCCTGGAGGGATTCTACGGATGAAAATCTTCCAGGAATGCAGCTGTATGTTTGGCTACCCAGCTCTAACTAAACATTTGTGTTTCCATTCTCTTGCAAGAGGACACTTAGCAACAACCTAGAGATATACATCCCTGCTTTTAGAGAGATAATTTACTGCCCTTCAACAGCTGCAACAGATTTGGAATGTCCAAGGGTATTAAGTCCAGAAATGTTTAGAACAAGTTGCAAAATATGACTTCTGCCAACTAAGGCTTTCCCCCCGATACTTGCTCCAATGTACATTTTTAAAAAACACAAAAGATAAAACGGAACAACTCCCCCCCTCCAGTTTATTTGCTCTTCACGTTTTCCCACATCATTTTAAGTTGCAACTGCTTCGCTTGGTTAATAATTCAGTCTTGGACTGTCTCACATTAAAACCAGACAACAGCTAAGCAGAAGTATTCAGTTTCTGTCCTTGTCCTTGACAGGAATCATTTGAAAACCACAAGCACGAAATAAACAAAGGAAACAGAACTGTGTGAGCACATGACCAGGCCATGATGGGTCAGTTACGCAACTTTCTCATCAGCCTGGCCTGGAGATTAAGTCATGGTGTAGTCTGACCTCACTATTGGTTTTCAGCCCAGCAGGGAAATTAAGGAACACAAGTAGAAACTGCAAATAAATGTTGCAGTGGGGAGTAGGGATGTACGAGAAATTCATTTCTGTTTATTGAAGACCACAACTTTCCCTGTTCATACCCCTGAACACTGACATGAGCTCATTTGGGGGCAAAGCTTTCACATTCCTGAGTTTGCGATGCTTGCTTGTAAAATGCATACTTTAGAAAAATGTGCACTTTAAAAATGCTTGCTTTGGGGCGGGGGGAAACGCGCATTTTCATGTTTTAGGCAATGGGGGAAAAATGTGCATTTGGGTCTGCACTTTAAAAAATGTGAGTCCAAATGAGTACTTTTCCCATTCAAATGTGATGGTGGGGAAAGCTCACAAACAGGAATGGGAGCAAGGTGGACTGAGCTTCAAGGTGAAACTCAGGGAACCTCACTGAGCCTCTCTGATTCTCCCTTCCTAATGTGGAGAGCTCCTGTTCATCCTTCCTTCCTTCCAGCCAGACATGCATGCTCTCTTCCAGGATACTCCATTCCACCGCACCGCACCCCACCCCACTTTTCTGTTTTTATCCCCAACAGTCATGAGCATTCCATGGCCACTAAACACACACAGTCTTCCTTGGGCTTTCCTCCACCATATATATATATATATATATATATATATATATATCAATCACAGAGAGAGAGAGAGAGAGAGAGAGAGAGAGAGAGAGAAATTCTTCAAATCTTAGGGTTCTCCCCAGCCTGCTGATACCTCCCTCTTGTCTGTGAGTGGCACTGTTTTGGATCTCCTAAGCAATGGCATGGAACAGAGGGGCTATAACTCAGTGGCAGAACCCCTGCTTTGCAGGCAGAAGGTTCCAGGTTCAATCCCCAGCATATCCAGGTAAGCCTAAGATGGATTCCTGCCTGAAACCCTGGAGAGCCACTTCTGCCAGTCAGTGTCGACAATACTGGTCTAGATGGGCCAATAGTCTGACTCAGTATAAGACAGCTTCCTATGTTCCTAATATCAGAAATAATAGGGATGTTGGAGAATTCTGCCATGGATCTCAGTGAGGCAGAATGCCAGTGCATTCGGCCCCCTGAAATCCATGGCGGAACGAAGCCCCCCGCCCCCCGAAAGGCGTGCGAAATGGAGCACTTACCTGGTGCCATTCACGCTGCTTTGCGAATGGCAGCCGCGTCTGTCATTCGCGTCTTCATTATTGCCGTGATAGGCTATGTAAATACTTATGTAGCCTATCATGGCTAATGCAGGGACGCCATTTGCATCCCTGTGGAGGCCGTGATAGGCTATGTAAATATTTACGTAGCCTATCACGGCAAAAGAGAGGGGCGCAAATGGCGGTGGCTACGGCGGAGGCCATTTGCATCCCTGTGCAGCCCAGTGGCCGGATGTCTGGCTGTGGGCGGCCCTTGCCGGCGGCTCTGCGGAGTTGCCGCGGAGCGGAGCTGGCCGGGGAGAATTTCGGGGGGAAGGACAGAGCGCCTCCCCCCCCCCACGGATGTCCCTGGACAAAACCAGGTAAGTGTTTCGTACATCCCTAGAAATAGAAGGAATGATTCTGTTTACTATACCTGGTGTCTACATCTCTCCTGATAAGGTCAGCCACTTTCTCCAGATTTCATCATTGGATGTTCACACTCATCATACATTTCCAAATCTTAAGAGTGTCTTGACAGTGCCTGTCCTTTATGCATCACTTGCAGCCCTTATTTTTGGAGGGTTTTGTAAGTAAGGCTGCCTATGACTGGTTCCCTACCTAGAACCAGTCCCATTGAACTTAATGGGGCGGATTTCTGAGTAGATTTCTATAAGATTGCCCTCACATCCTCATGGACACAGGTTGAAAGAAATGAAGGCATTGTTTGAGAACTGACGCACTGCCCAGGGTGGGAGGACATGTGAGTAAGTTTGTTTTAATCTGTACTTTTTGAAAACTGTAAATAACAGCTGTAGGGGAGGGTCTGAGCAGGACTATGACTGTGCGTTGTATTCCCTCCCAATAGTTCAGCTTCAGGGGAGAGGATTTCCTCAGAACTGTAGCAGAGCGCAGAGGGAAGGGTTGTTGTTGTTGTTGTTGTTATTTACAATATTTATATACCGCTGCGCATCAAAGATTTCAGAGTGGTGAATAACAGATAAAAGAATAGAACATGATATTAAAACAGTTAAAACATCTTAAAAGAAACAGATTCCAAACTTAATAAACCATGGCTGGTAACTCAAGGAAGGCCTCTTGAAATAACAATGTCTTCCGGAGGCGCCAAAAACAACACAACATTGGCGCCTGCCTGACCTCCAAAGGCAGGGAGTCCCACAGGAAGGGCACCACCACAGTGAAGGCTCTTTTTCTGGTGGACCCTAATCATCATCATCATCAGCGGCGCTGCCGCCACCACCACCACCACCACCACATTTATAAGCCACCTTTTTTCCTCTTTCAAGGAACCCAAGGGGGCTTACAAGGTCTTTCTCCTCTCGATTTTATCCTCACAGCAGCCCTGTGAGGTAGGTTAAACTTCCTCTCCCTGCTCCCCTTCATCCTGATCTATCTCAGGTGGCCCCATAGCAGCTATTTAAATTTTTAAGACATTCACAAGAATGGTGTTCATGCAGGGCCACTCCCACATTGTACAGCTGCCGGCAAGCAGGGATCATGATGGAAATGAGGTAGGGTGGGATGGCTGGCAGCAGCAGCGTGTGAAGCTGGCCAGCCAAGGAGGATGGAACGGGCACGCTCACTGGAGCCTGGGGCCTCTGATTTCAGTGGGGCTGTGACTGCAGCCTGGGTTTCAGCCAGAACTCTAAAAGAGCTATCCAGGGTGTTGAACCTATTTTGGGGATAGGGTTCAGCATTTTGGATAGGTCCTGTAGAATCCTGGCTGGTTCTGACTGAAACCCAGAATGAATTTACAGCCCCACCGAAATTGGAGCCACCAGCCTTCACTGGGTACGCTGCAGCAGCTCCCACCATCCCCCTAAGGCAAAAGTGAGCAACTTCCAGGTTCTGCCTCTGCCCCCATTGAAATTCCTGCTGCCGCCATACACCAGATTTGCTGCCACAGTTTGGTGGCATAGGGGCAGTGGCAAAAAGTCTGCATTTTCCCTTTCAAACAAGGCACACACTTCTGGCGCACCTGTCAGCCAGCTAGGGGATGTGCAATTCTGTCAAGTCCGTTTCTGACCAGGTTGCCAGATTTCCGAGCCTATAATCTTTCCATCCCATTTCTGCATTGATCAGTACATTATTAAAAAAGGAATCCACACAAAAAAGAAAAGAAAAAAAGAATTGTACATTTTCTGTGTGCATTTTCCCAATGGCATGCATTTTTTTGTGCACATTTTTGAAGCATACGCATTTCTTTCCTATGGGATAAAGTGAGGTGGTGCATATTTCCCTCTCAGATGCACATTTTGTGTGTGCGATTTTAAAAGGTTTGGACCTTGTGCTAGGGATGTACAGATTTTGAAATATTCATTCTGTCTGAGTTTTGCGGATTGTCAGATGCCTTTTGTTCTATCATCTGCTTGCTGGTGGAGTTTGGGTCCCCCCCCCAATTTCTCAAATTTGCATAAATTTGGACTTGCACAAATCCCTTCCAAAATGCACAAATACCCCCTAAATGTGCATTTTCATGCTTTAGCTTATGGGGGAAAGATGCATTTTCAGCCAGTGCTTTTTCATTTTACATATTTTTCTAGGACTACATTTCCTACATTTTCCTGCATAAAATTCTGGAAAGTAATAAAATAATAATAACAATAATAATAATAATAATAAAAATGGTCCACAATCCTGCAGAATCCGTGTGGCTTGGGAAAACTGGTCTGGTACAGAATCTGTAGGTCAGAATCATAGAAGTCCAAACCCATTTGATTCCACTGTGGATTTCTCCGACATCCTTACCTTGTATGTGACCTGGGATAGTGCGGATTTGGGGTTGTGACTGCATGACGGTTTGTGATTTGGTTTGGGGACTGTGTGAACTGGGAAAGTTCGCTTCAAAGGAGAACCCAATGAATTCTCACCCTTCGTTATATCCCGCCCAGTGGCCTAGTATAAATATTTCCTTCGGTGCTGTGCCCAGTGCTGCATATACTGTGCTTTTGTGACACAGTCCCCAAATCTTACTACTAAGACTGGAATAGGGGAGAGGCAAAAACATGGGTATTTAGTGTTTGTGTGCAAGACAGATCCTCCCCTCCCATTTCATAGCACTTTGTCATGAAGCGACTCATTTATTGCAAGGTAACCTGTGAGGTTGCCTCTGGCCTAGCCAATTTATTAGCTCACAGAACCAAATCCTTCTAATCTGGCGCAAATGTTGTTGCCTTGTAGCTCCTCGGTGGGTTTGTTTCATGTTCCTGGCTCCGTACTTTTATTTCATTTTATTTTTTGGTTATTTTGAATACTGCCATTTGTAAAATGTTCTAGCTAGTTTGCGCCGGGCTAATGGGGGACTGTTGACACTTGGTATTTATACAGATGTGTGGCCAAATGGGACACTGTGGAGCCTCAGTTCTCAATATAGCAAACCTCCGTCTGGAATTCCCTGTACACCCAAAATAAACGCTGCTCAGGAAGAGCCTCCCATGTGTATTTCGGAAAGAACGAACCTAAGTAGGCCCTAAACTGCACCACGGATTTCAACACAGGCCTGTTCAGCATGACAGCGTAGAAGATTCGTGTTGTCACTGGTTAAGTTGCTCTTTGTATTCTAGATTCAGGCAGCAACTTCTTGCACCATATTACTGTTGGAAAAGTCCTTTGAGAGCCAGTGTGGTGTAGTGGTTAGAGCATTGGACTGGGACTAGTGATATCTGGGTTCTAGTCCCCCCTCAGCAGGCCTGGCCCAACCTAACTTGCTTCCTGAGGCAAGACGCTGCCACTGCCTGCCGCCACCTTTCTTCCTACCTAGTTGCCTAGTCTCTCCCGAAGTCTTGCGAGGTCCAATCAAAATCTCACAAGACCTGGCTGAAAATCTCATGAGACTTCACCATGAGACTTCATGTCATACCGTTCCTGGAAGAGGATTCACCTGAGGGAAGAAGAGGAAGGTGAGAGGCAGCACAATGGACCTCCTGTTCTTCGCCTAGCTCTGGCTGGGGCCCGTTGTTTATCAGAGTCTGTCCATATTCTCTGCTATCTGTCCCTCATAAATGACTATCCCTATCCCCACCCCAGTTAAACATTTTTGTAGTGTGGGTTGCTAAAGGTGTCATTCCTGAGGGTTCCAGTTCCTTCTACACCACACCCAGGCTCTCTAGGATGTCAACTCCTGAAATACATCTTGTCTCTAGTGCACATCCGTGCCCATACATATGTGTGCATGAATACTATGGCACTGTACAGAGGTTTTGGCAGTAAGGATGAGTGGCCAAGGGAAGAGGCGGCCTCGGCAGCGATACTTGGCATGGGGATTGGGGTCACGTACGACTCTGCGCTTAATGTTGGAGAAACGTTGGAGGACATGCGCAAGTATGCAGCGTGTTTAGTTCTAGAATAACTCTTTTCCCACCCTCCATCCAAGCTGCTTTTCAACACAGCTGGGATGCTGTATGTTATGACAGTTGGGAGAGTAAGTGGGTGAAAAGCTCAGGGGGTGGGGTGGGTAAGGGGCAGGAGAGAAGTCATTGATATCCTGTCTCCCTATTCAGCAGCAGCCATAAAAGTAAAGGAGAAATCTCCCTGATGAGAGACCATAGCTCAAATGTAGAGCACACAAGTGTGGAATGCAGGATCATAGGAAGCTGCCTTCTACTGAGTCAGACCGTTGGTCCATCCAGCCCAGTATTGTCAACACTGACTGGCAGCAGCTCTCCACGGTTTCAGGCAGGAGTTTTTCCTATGCTACCTGGAGAGGCCAAGGATCAAACCTGGGACCTTTTGCATACCAAAATCAAAGGAATAGCTCCACCAATTGAATTCCCAATGAATTTTGACATGGGTCTTTATCAAGGGGAAAGCTCTTCTAGACTCATCTGGAGGAAATTCAGAAAAGGGAGAGGGAATCCACCAGAAAAGTCTCTAAGAGTTTTTCCCTTGAGAAAGACCTGTGTCGAAACAGGTTGGGCATCCAGTTGTTCTTTTTTTATTTTGCTTTCCAGCTGTTTTTTTTCTGATCCCTATTGGTACTGTTGCTGACTTTTTGCATACCAATCATGTGCTCTACCAGTGAGCTATGGCTCCAGCCAGCCTGCTATGCCCTAATCCAGGATCCTCTATTCCATTCTCTCCCCCACTTTTCCATTTCAACCCCTCTCTCTCAACAGTAATCAGCATTTCATGCCCACCGAGCATGGTTTTTTGTACTTCTGCAAACACCAAGCTTCCCCCCAAGCCTTTTGATACTTCTCCCTCTTGTGCATGGTTGGTACCATTTTGGCTACACAAATCAGCACTTAGAGAATGTGTTTACTGCTAGTATATAGCAGTCTTCCCCAACCTGGTGTCCTCCAGTTATTTTGGACCTCAAATCCCATCAGGCCCCACCTGCATGGCCAATGGGCAAGAATGCTGGGAGTTGTAGTCCAAATTATCTGGAGGCTTGGGAAGGTATATAAGATGCTTTGTCTGCAGAAGGTCCCAGGTTCTATCCTTGGTACCTCTAGCTATAAAAAGGGATCAGGTGGCTGCTGAAGGGACAGACTTCTTCCTGAGACCCCAGAAAGCTGCCACCAGTCAGAGTAAACAATACTGAGCTAAATGGACTGATAGACTCACTCAGTATAAGTAGTGATGGGTGAACTGATCTCGGAAGCTAAGCAGGGTCAGCCCTGGTTAGTACTTGGATGGGAGACCGCCTGGGAATCAGGCTTCCTGCATTGAGCAGAGGGTGGGGCTCGATGGTCCTGTAGGCCCCTTCCAACCCCATGATTCCATGACATTGCGCAAAGGGCTGGATGTGCCCGATCTCGTCTGATCTCGGAAGCTAAGCAGGGTCAGCCCTGGTTAGTACTTGGATGGGAGACCGCCTGGGAATCAGGCTTCCTGCATTGAGCAGAGGGTTGGACTCAATGGTCCTGTAGGCCCCTTCCAACCCTATGATTCCATGACATTGAGCAAAGGGCTGGAAGTGCCCAATCTCGTCTGATCTCAGAAGCTAAGCAGGGAAGCTAAGCATCCTAGTACTTGGATGGGAGACCACCTGGGAATCAGGCTTCGATGGTCTTGTAGGCCCCTTCCAACCCTGTGATTCTATGAACTTACCCCAAACGGATTTGTTATTTCCTCGGAAAGTAAAGAATTAATCTGTGTAATCTCAGAATGAGAGTTCTTTTTCTCTTTCTTTCCCCCCCCACATACATTTTATTTATATATAGATGATACAAATTGATCCGAATCACTAAAACAACAAATATACAACTGGTTAAGTGAACAAGCGAGCTCATAGCATATAAACAGGTAGACCAAATATGCTGAGAGAATAAAAATCCATTTCCAAAAAGAAAGAAAAAAGTAACCTCAAAGCAGGGGAACCACATGAAGGTAAAGAGTCCTACTATCCAGATCTTATAATACTGAGTAGACCTATCCATACGTTGCCATGAGTCGCTGGAGCAGACCAAAATCCATCACCTTCTTGATCAATAAAATTAATGAACGATGACCATGTGCATTCAAACGTGTTGATGTCTGATTGATCTCTTGAATACCTAACTTGCTGAGTCAGTTTCTCCAACAATGCCAAATTCCACACTCTCCCATACCAGTCACTCAAATTAGGAAGCCTATCACATTTCCAGCTTTTAGCAAAAACTTGTCTAGCAGTCAGCAAAACAATAATAATAAAAAAATGAATTTAAATCTTCTTGCAAATAATTAGTACTAAATTCATTCTATAGATTAAGAAGGGCAAGACCTGGGTCAAGGCTAACTGACTGATTAGTAATTTTGTAAATTTCATTTTCAATCTCACCCCAAAAGATTTGAGCAAAGTCCACCAGTGATGAAGATATGTACCAATGGCTCCACACCTCCTCCAACAAAATGGAGGTTTACTTTTGCTTATTCTTGAGAGCTTCACTGGGGTGAGATGCCATCTATAAGAGCTCTCTCTAGTATGGGCTGACATTGATTTCAGTGGGTGGACAGACCATTCCCCCCCCCCCAGTTTTTGTTATTTCTTTCATATCCTAGATCTTGCTCCCAGGCTATCTTGGAAGGAGCAATCCTATAGTCTCTAGACAGTGGCTAGACAGCCATAGGATATCTGGTCTTCCAGGAACCAACCTCGGAGCCTGCACCTCCCCCCACTTCCGTGCTGCCTCCAAGGCATTGTGGAACAGCCCCATGCTCCGTGCTTGCAAGAGGAGCATAGAGTGGCTGAAAAGGGGCCTTCCTGGAGGGCCTTCCTGGGGCGGGGAGGGTGGAAATGCCTGTACAACACATCCAATGTGTCTTACAGCAGCCTCCTCCCCAGCTCTGCTCTCCCGCAGCTAGACAGCCACAATCAGCTGTCTAGCTGAAACTGCAGGGCAGGAGAAGCATGGAGGGAATGATCCCCTCATGCTTCTCCTGCCCTGCATTGGATAGGTGGTTGCCTCCAAGTTTGGAGGCAGTCGCCTACCTGAATAGGATTGTGCCCTAAACCTCTCATGTTATAATTAGCAATATTGATAAAGTATTTATAAAGTTGTGAAACTATTCCTTTAGAACCCGGAGTATACTTAACTAAATACTTTTCAAATTGTGTGAGTGGCCTTATAGCTTGCTGCATGACTGCTGGTACATTTAGAAAGTGAAGTATTTGGTGGATTTGAAACCACAGATGAGGCAAGATGAGAGTTCTTCTTTAAGTCAAGATCTCCTCCTGTGTGTATGAATTTTTGTGTGTGAGCAATACCAAACTGCAGCTTGGGGGCTGTAGTTTGTAATTGCATAATGCATCCATGATGTCAGGGGTTGCCACGTTATGTGCCCCTTCCTGATTAGCTGTTTCTGTGTGACTCTTCCTACATAACTTTCACCTGCTGCACCACCAATCATTATATGGAGGAGAGATGATGGCACCGCCAAGTGGCATCATCACATTTCCTCCAGGAAGAAAAGGGTGAAACCAATCCACTCAGCGCCTTTGCAGAAATGCCATAGTTTACGTATAGTCCATGCATGCTCCAAAGCTCATGATCTACTCCAGAATTAATGATGAATTCATAAGAGAGATCCAAGCTTGCTACAAAGGTGAGCATTATGAACGCAATGAGGCAACCGATTACGAAATTGGGCAGCATCACTAAGTTTAAGGCAGCTTACTATGTTCCTCTGGATTTTCACCTGGTGAGCCAAAGTAGGAGGGATGAAGATCAACAGTCAAACTGAGGGCCTCCTCCAGGGGTCCGTGCTTCCTCAGTCTCCTAAGTTGACTGCCTGGCTTGCGTGTGGTCAGCCCCATTCTTCATAAAGCCAACCACTCCATGTCTTGGCAGCCAGCCTTGAAACAAAGGCCCCAGTTTGGCTGGAGCTCTGCTATTTACTATATAAAAAATCCTGGTTATTCCAGCATCACTGCTGCATGGGCCTCCTGTTTGTCTCACTTTCTCTGGTCCTTTGTGGGTCTTGGATATTTCCCAGGCCATTTGGATGAATGAGACAGCAGCATAGATTTCCCTAAGGTTCTGGATAATTCTGTAGTGGTTTAGTAATTTGACAGTCCCATCATTTCCTGCCTCTGCTCTTGCTGTTAATTTCACCTCATCATATGTGAAGTTCACTGCCAACCAGCTACAGCTGTAATTTTAATATTTCACTACAGAAAAACACTTAACATTCTTCAGGGCAGGCTTTATGGAAAAACCTTGTCTTGAGTCATAAACAGCCCTAATGCCTTCCAGCTGTTATCCTTCCACATGCCCAGACTTCCCGTGTGGATGTAAACATACTCATTGGTGTATCACTGTTATGGGAGGCTTAGAGGACACACCAGGAAGAAGCTAGACAACGTTTGTTGCCTCTCTCACACAAGAACACAACAGCAAGGAGAAACTTCTGGCTCCACCCAGATACAGCTAGGTCCAGTGCCACCTAGTGGCTAAACTATGTAGTGACACTATCCACACACCCACAATGCACAACTACTCAACATACAGGAAGTGCCAAGATGTGCCTGGATGTAATACAAAGGTTGTAATATATCAAACTAAAGAGATCCAAAAATTAGCATATGTGTGTATGCAGATGTGCATATGCATAGCTATAGGTATGTGGAAACATGCACACAGTATATAGGTTAGATGTGCAATATTCTTCCCACAGACTAGGGCTCTTGGCTGCAGAAGCTAGCTATGCACAGCACTGATTGCCGGGGTATCAATATGGGGAAGGAGCCCATGGTGTCCGTCTGCTAGCACCATTTACATTGTTCCACTGGAAACTGATGCTTGTGCAATGTCACTAATGCTTGCTTAGCATGACGGGTTGAGAAGGTGTTGGGTTCCACTCGCACAACATGTATAGTGCCAGTGGAGACTGGCAGTGAATCCATTCTGGGTTTCTGGCAGAAACAGACAAAATTCTAAAGGAGCTATCCAAGGTGCTGAACCCATTTTGGGGATAGGGTTCCGCACCTTGGACAGCTCCTTTAGCATTCTGGCTTGTTCCGACTGAAACCCAGAATGGGTTCACACTCCACCAAAACTAGAGCCACCAGCCTCCACAGCTGGTGGCCAGACATCATTAGATCCTTCCCAAGGTCACTTCTTCTCTCCTCCCTAAATCAGTTTTTCAACATTCAAAAGTCTTATTTAAAAAAAGGGGGTATGAATTTATATTTAAATGTACATATCATGCTTAAATGTTTTTAAAAGAGTGGCACCCCACCTGACAAATGAAAGGAGGGTCATGGCAGACTATTAGATCAGGGTTCAATTTATTGGCCAGTAACCAGTCAAATGAGTCCCAGAAGTGATGATGGTGTGGAACGCTGGGGGAGAAAAACAAAACCATCCCGATTTGTCTGTATATCTGTCTTCGTGGTACAATGACACTTCCAACCCTGTTTAGTTCATGGCTGAAATCAGGGGACACTGGGAATGGCTGAGTGTCAAGCATTTTTCTGTAACTAAGGTAGGGATGGCAGAGAATTCCGCCACGGATCTCGGTGAGGCTGAATGCCAGTGCATTGTCCCCCCCCCCCGAAATCTGTGGTGGAACGGCCTGCCACCCCCCTGGCCCCCCGCGGATCCCCCCGGGGATGAGACTTACCTGGGGTGGATCTTCCGGGCGGTGGCAGCTGCGGTGGCGGCTGCGGCGGCTGCAGCGGCTGGTCTTCCGACTGGCTGCCGCCACCGCCGCCATTTGCAGTCTTGTCGGGGGTTTTGGTTTTTTTTACAAGACGTGATAGGCTACGTAAAGACTTACGTAGCCTATCACGTCTGGCTTAAAAAAAACCCAAAATGTGTACGCAAATGGCAGCGGCTACGGCCGCTGCCATTTGCGTTCCTTATTTTTAGCCGTCTTAGTATACGTAAATATTTATGTAGACTAATACGGCGAAAATAAGGGGAGCACAAATAGCGTAGCGGACGCAATTTGCGTTCCCCCTTATTTTTGTCGTCTTAGTCTATGTAAATATTTACGTAGACTAAGACGGCCAAAAATAAGGAACTCAAATGGCGGCGGCCGTAGCCACCGCCATTTGCGTACGCATGGTTTTTCTTTTTTTAAAGCCAGACATGATAGGCTACATAAGACTTTACATAGCCTATCACGGCTGACTAGAGGGAAGCAAATGGCGGCGGCTATGGCCGCCGCCATTTGCGTCCCTGCTAGCCAGCGGCCAAATGTCCAGCTGCTGGTGGAGCCGGCCAGCCAGGATTCCAGGGGGGAGGCGCGGAGCGCCTTCCCCCCTAGCGAGGATTCCGGGGGGAGGGACGGAGTGCCTTCCCCCCCAGCGGAACCCAGCGGAGCCAGGTAAGGGGAGTTTCATACATCCCTAAACTAAGGCTGGGTTCGCTCATGATGTGTGGAAGCAGAGGCTGGGCAAATTAATCATGCATCCTAGAACGTCCCTGGATATACCATCATGGACCTTAGGGTGACAGTTCTAGAGAAACTGAAATTTTCTTACTTGGAATGTGAGATCGCAGAAGAAGAGATAAGGAAACTTGATTGTGTTAATCCAGGATTCAGTAGGGACTATGGGTTCTATGCACATTATAAAGACATTTAGGGAGCAACCCTATGCATGTTTAGACAGAAATAAGTCCTACAACTCCCAGCATTCCACAGCCAGCATGGGCTGGCCTTATAATGAGGCTGCCTGACGCGGGCACATCAGGTGGCAAGGACTGGGAAGAGTGGAGAATTGCGCCGGTCTCCCTATGTAAAGGGTCTGCCGCTGCCTGCCTGGCTGCATTGCTGCCACCACATCTGTCCCTACCTGCTTGGCTGGCCCACCAATTGGCCAACAGTTTGGTTGGCCAGCCAGCTGGCAACAGCAGCAGTGGCTCCTCCTCCTCCTGTTCCTCCCCTTCCTCTTCCTCCTCTTCCTTCTCCTCCTCCTCCCTCCCCTCTCACTGGCCAGCTGCTCCCACCTTCTGCCCCAGCCATGGGGCTCCTGGGAGAGTCAGGTGAAATATTGTGAAAGGTCTTGAACTCCCACAGGAGTGGCCAGGACATCACAAGAAGTCCTGAACTCTCATGGGAGTGGCCAGGACCTATCATGGTATTTTGGCTGACTCCCAGAAGCACTGTGGCTGGGACAGAAGGTGTGAGTGACTGGCCGGTGAGCAGGGAGGGAGGGAACAGCACCACTGCTGGCCGCCCGCCTGCTGCCCATCCAGGTGGCAACATGGCTTGGGCCAGGCCTGGTTGTCAGACTTATTTCTGTCTAAATATGCATAGGATTGCACCCTTAGTACATTTTGTGGTTTGTAATTGTTGCTTTAAGAGAATAGAATGTTTGCTGTATACCTTCCTGTTAAACTGGTTTTTTTTTTCCAGACTCAAAGCCACCATTTCTACTTATGGCAGCTGATGGAGTGGCCATCATGAAAGCTCATGCAAATTTATTAAATTATCTGAAGAACTAAAACAATTGGTCAATAGGTATGCTACACTTAGGGCACAATCCTATGCATATTTAGCCAGAGAAAAGGCCTACAACTCCCAGCATTCCCCAGCCAGCCATGTAGCTTGGGAATGCTGGGAGTTGTAGGCCTTTTCTCTCTTTAAACAGCCAAACATGCATAGGATTGTGCCTTTAATCTTTAAATTTGTAAACAAAAGGCTAATGTGGTTATACTATAAAATTATTTCTTGTGAAAGGGTAACTCATGCAACTTCTCCATAGGTATAGCATTTTAAGTACTGCATTTTGGATTCCTGGGTAACAAACATGACATCACTGGAGTTTTATACAACAGCCTTGTGTTATTTGTTATTTGACAATTGTGGTCATTTCCACAGTGGAAATGTTATGAACTTGCATGGATCCAAACCAAACTTTTTTTTTTTAATGTTACTAGGAAATCTTCTAATGTTTCTCCATTGTAATGGCTGTCATAATGCCCTTGTCATAATCCAGCAAGAAAGATGCAGTTATCAACCAGAACAAGGTAAAATTAACTTCTCTGTGCAGAGAGACAGAATGACAGGTTAAACAAGGCAATAATTTCTTAATTACTGAAGAAGAAACATCAATAAACATTGGAAACCAGCAGCTGGAAAACCTGTGCCCAGGAAAACAAATATAACTACGGGCTTTGATTGTTAACGTTCACAGCAGAGGTTACTTATTTTGGCAGGCACAGATTTGCTGCTCGCAAGTCTTTTAGCTAGTGCTAAGCAAAACCATGTGTCCCCTGAAAGCAAAGAGAAATTTAAACCCATCCTGGATAAAAAGTGAGCTAACAACCTAGGCTATGAACAGGACAAGGTATGACATACAGATGCATGTAATGAAATCCCTGGGGAACACAGCTTGGAGGGGGGGAGTTTTGAGTGGAGAAATGACAGGGGTGCTTCAGTCTTCTCCCGGTCCAAACTGCTGTGCTGCCCCACTGCCCAGCAGAGTAGTGTAGCCAGATCATTTTAGATCCTGGACTTAACTATCTTCCAAGGGCCCTCTTTAGATGGCCATGTGGTATTACTCCAGTTGTGAAGCACGCAACTAACATTTCTCTTCTCCTCCAACCAACCCCCACTCCATGCTTTACAGCTCCTTCTACATGCTTGATATGCTACAGCAAGAAAAAACGGAAAACCTGTTTGCCAACCCTGATTTAAAACAAACTCCCAGAAAGAAATACTTTGAGCATGTGCAGTTTTGCATGTTAAATTCACTTAAATCAAAGCATCATCATGACCACAGGAATGAAATGGAGTTTGCCTCTGCTGCCCTGGTTTACTCAGGAATAAAGCCTCATTTGTTTTAGAAAAGGACGATACAGTTAAAAATTAAAAACTACAACTTGAGCATTTGTAACTTGACCAGCATCAGCTCCATATGCCATCTCCAGCCCAGGTGCTGAGGCTGGGTCTGTTTGCCACTGCTCCCATCACCCGTTCCACAATAAAAGAAAGGTAGGAATATAAATGTAACAAATAAATAAGCCTGCTGCTTTCTGAGTGGTCATGTGTCCCCCACCCCCACCCTACCGCCCATGCTTTGGGGCTCTGGACTAGGAATATATGAGAATTTCTGTTAGGGATGTATGAGAATTTCATTTTTGCTCACAAAACATGCAGGCATGCCCTGTTCAAAGCTCTGAATGTAAGCATGAGCGCAAGCACGTGTCCGCCGGAAATATTTGCAAATGGTCAAATCCATGCTCGCGTTTGTCTCATTCCCAATTCCCAGTTCAATTTGTGCAAATTTTCTAATTTGTGCAAACTTCCTCAGTAGACTCTATCAGGCATCCTTTGGTCTATCAAGGGAATGTGTGAAACTTGGGGAGATTTGTGCACATTTGGGGAGATTTGCGCAAATCTCCCATCTGATCGCTGCTCGATTTGCGCACGTTTCCTTTTCACACAAAGCGAGCAGGGATTACAAATGCAAATAGGAATCGAGCACGAGGCAAGGGGCAAGACCATGACTGGAGAATCCTGGCGGCCTTGACTATTGCTCATTTGCCCATCGTACTAGCTCCACCAATGTCCAACTGGCCTCCCCTCTGCAAGGTATAGGCATGTGTTTACTCTTTCAAACACGTGTGTATTCCCACAAGGTGAAAAGTGAGTGGCAGCAGGGATGATCTGGAGTAGAGAAGCAGCAAACAATTCAGAGAAGGACCATCACTCAGTGGCAGAACTAGGGATGGATCAGTATACTTCCAGTCCTTGTCAGCAGGGCCAGCCCTACCATTAGGCAGGGTGAGGCACTTGCCTCAAGTGGCAGATGCAGGAAGGCAGCAGCAAGGTGCCTTGCAGCCTACTCTGAACCCTCTAAGTTAGCCTGCTGCCTTCAAGTTCAGTGGAGAACTTTGACCCATCATTAGTGTGGAACAAAAATAGATCTGCCAGTCCAGTCAGCTTTTCTACATGAAATGGGAGGGGGCGCCATCTTGTCCTTTGCCTCAGGCAGCAAAATGTCTTGGGCTGGCCCTGCTTGTCAGTTTCACATGTTGCATCTTCATTTATAAGTCAGTTCCATCCCATTTCCATATTAGTATGCCATTCAAAAAAAAAAAAATAATAATCTGCATGCAATTTTGTTTATATGTAAATAGTATTTGAATACATGCTTTTGAATGTAATTCCCTCACAAAATACACATTTCTCCATGTGGTTTGTCCTAAAGTAGGTATTTCTAAGCATAGTTGATCCTAAAATACACATTGTATATGCATTTGGGTCCATATGCTGCCAGTAAGAGTGGACCGGGGCTGTCGAAGCTCTTTCATCCCGAGGGCCAAATTCCATTTCAGAGAAACTCTTGGGGGCCACATTCCAGTGGTGGGTGGGGCTGAATGCAAAAGGGGTGGGGTTAAATACCCCAAACACCAGCATATGTTAGCTTAAACCACTTACTGCCAGTAATTGAGCCTTGGGAAATGGGGAGAACTGGGAGAAAACTGCACAAAAGCTGGGAACCCACCAAATGATTGGTTGCAGGACAGGGAGTGAGGCCAGAGGAAGTAGGTGTGGCCATCTGGGAAATGCTCGAGGGCTGGATTTGGACCCCAAGCCTGAGGTTCTGCACTCCTGGAACAGACAATTCTGAGATAAATGGACAAATAGCTCAACCTGGTATAAAGCAGTTTCCCTCTGTGTTGCAGATGTCAGGAATGAATCTGAGTATGTGGAGATGACTGGCAGCTCAGATTTGGAATCAGAATGGGAACAGCAAGAACAGAGGGAGGCACCCTCCCTAGGGAGCCCAGACATGGCGAGACTTTCTTCCCAAGACTTTGACACAGAGATGGCCCAGCCTGAACCGCTCCCCCATTCCTCCACCATGAGAACTCAAGTTTCAGAGAGAGAGGAGGGGGAAGAGGAGGAGGAGGGGTGTGACTTGAGGGATGCAAGGGTCCATTGCAGAGCGAAGTGGGGAAAGTTAGGGGCAGGGTTCAGACTATCTGCCAGGTTAAATAGTCATGCTCGTGAAAGCCAATGTAGGAGGGAGCCACCCTGCTCCCTGCCAAGCAAGTCTGGCTGAGAAGTTCATGCCCAGACTGCTGGCACCATCTCTAACTTCCACTTCTTATCCTCTATTGATATTTGTAGATGTGTGGATTAGTTGGTTCTATGCAGTCTTAGGGTTTCCTAGTATCTGCATTTGTAAGGAAGCTAGTTGTTCATTAATAAAGTAGTATTGGCCTGAAGCTTTGTTTCCTGGAGTATCTTGATTGCAATGGGAGAGGATGAAAGAACATGACAGCATAATAGGAACAATTCTGCATGCTTCTAGATACTAGGGGTGATAGAGAATGTCCTGTAGCTTGATCAGTTCCTATTTCCTTCTCCCTCCCCTTCTTCTTCCTTCTTTCTCCATTGCCTTCCCCTGTCTCTGCAACAAGGGCCATGTGGTTTCTCCAGTGAGGAAGCAAGTAACCATATCTCATGTCTTTGCTCATGTACACTCACACAGCCAGCTTTAAGAGGTGCTTGTAGTTAAACAGTGTTAGAAAGCCTTCTCTTATGATATGTATACAATCACTAATAAAGTAAGTTGTTTTGAATGTCTTTTAAAACAGGCTAGCCTTTTCGTTGTCTCCAATACTAAATGCTCTGTTGCTACACTTTCTCTCTATAAAGCAACTCTGCTGAAAGTCACCAGACACACCAGACTTTCCAATGTGCCTGAAATGCTCCTTTAAGCAGCCTTCAGGCTTTGGTTGCACGTATGTGCATGTAACATGAAATTCTGCCTGAGTGAACGGCCAAATGAAATGACTGAGGTAAGGTTTCACAAAACAGAACAGTGATGCTGGGAGGGAACAGAAAGAGATTCACAAAGCTGTGTACATGAGGGACATTAGTAATTTGAAAGGTAAGTGAGAAATTCTTTTCTGTTTGGAACTGTTATCAGGAATGGAATGAATAGCCATGAGGTCAATGCACTCATGTCCTGCCTCTGGTTGCCACTGTGTGACCAGAATGCTGGACTAGATGGACCCTTGGACTGATCCAACATGGCTCTTCTTATGTTCCTATGTTTTTGAGAGAGGATGAGGAGAGGTGGCCATAACCATATCAATGGCTCTTTTGAAACCTAAATGCAGTTTCGAAGTTTTAATGTTGTAAAGCCGCCTTGTGTCCCAGAGTACTGGGGAAAAGGCGGGGTATAAATAAATATAGTAGCAGTAGTAGTAATAAATAATAATAATAATAATAATAATAATAATAATAATAATAATAATAGATGTTGGGGGAAAACAGGGACAGAATTCAGCATGGGGTGGGGAGGCAGGCCCAGCCTGCTTAGCTGTTCTCATCCTGGGTTTTCATTATTTAACCTTTTACCTGTGTAAGGGTAACACAAAACAACAAAAAGATTTAGAAAATACAGGGTGCAATCCTATACATGCTTAGACAGAAAAATGTCCTCCAATTCCCAGCATTCTCCAGCCCTAAATCTCACTGGTATCTCACAAATTCCCATTTGTGAAATGGGTACATTTTCCTCCCCTAAAATGTATGCTACATAGATGCACGCTATATGTTTTGTGTCTTGCTGTGTAGTCTGTAGATGAGATTGCTCCTTGCAGAGTTGCAAGCCTGAGTTCAGTGCAGCAAGAAAGAGTTCTCCAGAGTGTCCAGGTTGGGCTGGGGTCTTGAGAGACAAAAGGAGCGATACCCCAAATACACCCACTTCAACGATAGTCTATCGCCAGCCATACATGGTGCTTTGGTAGAGGTTTTTCACGGTGTCATTAAGATTCTAGCCCTCCTTGTGCATTACTCATGTGAAGGTGACATTGGTCAAGTGATATGGAGAATAGTTCTGGACCACCCCTACTGTTGGCATACTCCCTGGCCCTGCCTGCAAACATCCACATGTTAGCGAGGTTGTATGCGGGGGGGAGGGAAGCTCCCAGATGAGCAACTGCTCAAGTGTAGGCCTCTTTGCAACAAGAGATCAGTGTCCCAATCGTGCAGTTGCCTACAGGTGAGCAACTGCTTGCAGTGGAGGCTGCTGGCTCTGATTTTGGTGGGGCTGTAAATCCATTCTGGGTTTCAATCAGAACTAGCCAGAACTCTAAGAATATAAGAAGAGCCCTGCTGGATCAGACCAAGGGTCCATCTAGTCCAGCATCAGGTTCACACAGTGGCCAACCAGCTGTTGACTGGGAAGTCACAAATAAGACATGAGTGCAGCAGCACCCTCCTGCCCATGTTCCCCAGCAGCTGGTGTACATAGGCATACTGCCTCTGATTCTGGAGGTAGCGCATGGCCATCAGGACTAGTAGCCATTGATAGCCTCCTCCTCCAGGAATTTGTCTAACCCCTTTTTAAGGCCATCCAAGTTGGTGGCCATCACTACATCTTTGGTAGCATATTCCATAGTTTAACTAGGCACTGCGTGAAGAAGTCCTTCCTTTTATCTGCCCTGAATCTCTAAAGGAGCTATCCAAGGTTCTGAACCCATTTTGGTGATAGGTTCAGCACCCTGAATTACTCCTTTATAGTTCTGGCTGGTTCTGAGTGAAACGCAGAATGGATCTACTGCCCCACTGGAATCGGAGCCACCAGCCTCTGCTGACTGCACACATGAAGGCTGTTTCCTTGCAGTCAACCCCAGTAACCTGTGGACACCCGTCCATGGGGCCAGGTAGCAAGTAATGCATGAAAGGGACTTCTGTTGAATGTAGACCTCATTCTTTTTTTCTGCTGGCTTTTTAAAAGGCAATGGATCTAAACTGCATAGTTAACATATATTTTAAATAAGGTATCAAGAACTAAGATTTTCATAGCATCATAGAATCATAGGGTTGGAAGGGGCCTACAAGGCCATTGAGTCCAACCCCCTGCTTAGTGCAGGAAGCCTGATTCCCAGGCAGTCTCCCATCCAAGTTATAACCAGGGCTGACCCTGATTAGCTTCTGAGATCAGAGCTGGCACCAGCATCCGACATCCTTGGGCAGCTGCCAGGGCCCATGGGTGATGCCTGCCTTGGCTCCCCCTCTTTTTTTTTTTTCCTGGCCCAACATATCTAGCCACCTTTTTGATTTCCCACAATTCCCCCCCCCCTTGCATTGCCCTGAGGTGTTGTGGGAAGTTAAATGTGGTGGCTAGACCCAGCCACACAGCGCTGTTTAGAACACTGCCACCACAAGCAGGTAATCCCACCATGGGCCAGAGACAGAGAGGACACTTTGCCCAGGGCCCTCTCAAACCTGGAGCTAGCCCTGCAAACAGTGGCTCTACAGACTAATCGTGGGGAATCAAACATGCACACTATTTTGCCTTTGTTAAAAATGGCTGGTCTCAAATTATGATACTTCCTCAGTGTCTCCTTTGGTTAGGGATGGACGACTCACCTAAGCCGCCTTGCATGCTGCTTGCTGGGCCACTGCTGCCCCTGCTTGCTGCATGCAGCCAGCCACTGGGCAGTCTCTGGGTGCCACCCGATCCCTCAGTGATCCACCATTTTGCGTAAAAATGGCAGGCCGTTCTTTTACGTAGAGGGCTTTTTATGCAAATGTTGGCCGTAAAGAAGCCATTTTCTCAAGTCTATAGGCATGAATGGTCCATTTATGCCTGCAGTCTTGCATAAATGGCTGCTTTACGGCCTCCATTTGTGTAAAAGGCCCTTTACATAAAAGAATGGCCTGCCATTTTCATGCAAAATGGCAGCTTTGCGGACCAGTGGGACCGCTGTGCTTGCCTGACATGGTGAGCGCCAAATTGGGCAAGTGTGGTAGTCCACAGACTGGAGTCCAGGAGGCCGGGGGTTGGGTGGTAGAGTCCGCCAGACTGCACTGCCCTCTCAGACTCCCGCAACATCCCTTGCTTTGGTGCGTTCTGGCCATTACATGGAACATGAGGGCATGTGCATCTGCTGCATGCTTATTCAGGGCGAAGGGCCATAGCACCGTCATAGAACACCTGCTTTGCACGTAGAAGGTCCCAGGTTCGATCCTCAGCATCTCCAGGTAAGGCTGGAAAAACTACTGGCTGAAATCCTGGAAAACCATTACTACCAGTTGGTGTCGACAATACTGGGTTAGATGGACCAATGGTCTAACTCAGTATGAGGCAGCAACCTGTGTTCCTATGTACCTCTTTACCAGAACTCTTGGCTTGCAAGCCAGGAGAACATCAGGATGGATGAATCTGTTAATTTCGGTTGCTCTCAAGAAAACTCATAAGCATTTTCGCACATGTTTCTTCTAAATGCATGCACGTTTATGCATTTTTCCTAATATGCACACTAATTTGCCTATTTTTGTCAAGTAGTTTTCCAGATATAGTACGTTTTAATGTTATTTTCGGAAGGCCTGGCGTGCTATGGTCCATGGGGTCACGAAGAGTTGGACACAACTTAATGGCTGAACAACAACAATGTTATTTTCACTAATATACATATTCTTGTATGCATTTTTCATTCGAGAACTCCATTACAAAATTTGGAGAAGTGCACATTTCAAAAGATAACAAAGGGTGCAATCTTATGCGTGTTTAGACAGAACAAAGCCCTACAACTCCCAGCATCAGCCAGCCATGACTGGCTGGGGGATGCTGGGAGTTGTAGGACTTTTTTCTGCCTAAACATGCATAGGATTGTGCCCTATGGTTTGGTTTGCATAGTGGCTCGAAGGTGCACAATTAGATCTGTTGACTTCAAAATATGAACTGAACACATTTCTCTCCCATTTGAACGGAGCACATTTATCTAGGGATGGCGGAGAATTTCTCCTCGAATCTTCGGGAGGCTGAGCGCCAAGGCATTCGGCCCCCGAAAGTGTTGGGGAAATTCTCCACTGGCCCCCCCCCCCCGGGATGGGACTTACCGTGGCCGAATGTCCCTCTTGGCGGCGGGTCCCGGTGGCGGTTCGTCGGGGGCGGGGGCGGTGGCCAGTCTCCCGAACGGCTGCCGCCGCCACCATTACAAAATAAAAAAGTAAAAAAAAAAAAAAACCACACACCCGTGATAGGCTACGTGACGATTTACATAGCCTATCACAGCTAGATTTCCAAAGTCAGCCGTGATTGGCTATGTAAATCGTCACGTGGCCTATCACGGGTGACTCTGGGAAAAAAAAAAGTGCGTACGCAAATGGCGGCGGCCCATGGGCGCCGCCATCTGCGTTCCTTATTTTGGCACGTGTAGTCTACATAAAGATTTACGTAGACTACGGCGAAAATAAGGGCAATGCAAATAGCGTTCATTTATTTTCGCCATAGTCTACGTAAATCTTTATGTAGACTAGACGTGCCAAAATAAGGAACGCAAATGGTGGCGCCCATGGACCGCCGCCATTTGCGTACGCGCTTTTTTTTTTTTCCCAAAGTCTCCCGTGATAGGCTACGTGACGATTAACGTAGCCTATCACGGCTGACTTTGGAAATCTAGCCGTGATAGGCTACGTTAATCGTTACGTAGCCTATCACGGGGTTTTTGTTTTTCATTTTTTCTTTTGCGGCCGGGGAGACGGGGCGCTTCTCCCTGGCCTGAATTTTTCCCGGGCGAGGCGGGGCGCCTCCCCCCCCTCGCCTGAACTTCGGGGGGAGAAGTGAAGTGCCTCCCCCTCACCGCGAATCACCCCTGCGAAAAGGTAAGTGACTTTCGTACATCCCTACATTTATCTTCCTAATTGAATGTGGCCTTAAATAATTTGCAGGCCAGGATCCTGATGAGGAAGTGATGAGTAGATGAGTCATGGGCTTCCCCTTCTGTATACTTATTGGTTGGGCAGCATTTACCAAGCTCCAGCTAAGAAGAGAGAGGAAGGGGAAAGGTTGCTCTTCAGACTTTTGCTGATACTTCCCTGTATTTGTGGCTGCATTCAGTAGAGAGTCATAAAGGATGAACTGTGTTTAGGGATGTCAGAGAATTCCGCCACGGACTCCAGTGAGGCCAGGTTCTTTAGAATCTGGCCCGTAGAATCCATGGTGGAGCAGCCTCCCCCCGCCTCGGAAACCCCCGGGATGGAGCTTACCTGGCGGTGGATGCGGCGGCGGCAGCAGCTCTGGCTGGTCTCCTGGCTAGCTGCTGCCAGACGGCTGAGGCCGCAAATGGCGGCCATCGTAGCGGCCACCATTTGCATCCTTGCACTCAGCCGTGATAGGCTATGTAAGTATTTATGTAGCCTATCATGGCAAAGAGCAGGGACGCAAATGGCGGCCGCTACACCATTTGCGCCCCTGCTCTTTGCCGTGATAGGCTACGTAGGTATTTACGTAGCCTATCATGGTAAAGACAGCCATGCAAATGGTGTAGTGGCTGCCATTTGTGTGGCTGCCTTTACTGTGATAGGCTACGTAAATACTTATCTAGCCTATCACGGCTGACTGCAAGGACGCAAATGGCGGCAGCTACGACGGCCGCCATTTGCTGCCGCAGCAGCCCGGCCCCAACCAGAATTCCGGTTGCCACAGGCCCTGGCCGGCGGCTCCGCAGAGTCACCATGGAGCACAGCCAGCCAGGGAGGATTCTGGGGGGAGGGACGGAGCACCTCCCCTGCACCAAGGATTGCCCAGTGCGGAGCCAGGTAAGACTTTCGTACATTCCTGTGTTCAAAATGGAAAGGAAAAGAAATGTCAGGGAAGGGGAAATAGATCCTCGACTTTAAGAAGTGAATATAAGATTTTATTTTATTGCAGGTTATTAGAAAAGACATAATTTTGATCTATCTCACCAAGGTGAATGTGTATTGTGTTGTTGTTGTTGTTATTAATTTTCATTACAGCCTAACAGCCAGGGCTTTCTGGCCAGCTCACAACAATTCACCCCAAAATATGAACTACAACATTATAAACATTATACAACATTACATAATACAACATTATAATACAACATCATCTAAAAAAATGTACAAATTTTAAAACAAATAGCTAAAACCAATTTCAGTAAACAGTTTCAATAACAGCATGGTACACAATATATGAAATGTGCATTGTTATGGTTATCATCTGAATTTATCCTTGCATTTGATGAATGCCTTGGACATGAATGCCTTGGATCAGCTCCCAGCATCCTCAGGAAGCTGCCAAGGTCTCAGCGCTCTGCTAGGGCCCATCACTGATGCCTTCTCCAGATCCCCTTTTCTGGTGCTCCAGTGAGTCCTGGGGCAGCTTAGAATGGCCAGTTCCATTTCCATTTAATTGCTCCAGGTCCTCCATCTGAATTTCCCACAGTGTTCCAGAGTGAAACAACATGGATGAAAGGAGTGCTCCAGAGAATCGCAAGAAATTTAAATGGAGGTTCCAAGCTGCCCCCCTGCTCATGGAAGGTGCCACTCCTGCTGCCCACTGCTACCTGTAATTCACCAGGGCTTGGGGGACCATTGATTTAGGAGGGATCCCACCAAAGGGCATTATGCCATGTCTCCCCCTGCCCACCCCAAGCCTGGAGCCAGCCCTGGTGTTGTGTCTTTATAAACAGAGGACTAGATTACAAAGTGATGAATCCATGGACTGAGAAAATCATTAGCGGCCCTTCTTTGGCTCCTCTCACTAGTTGCAATCTCTGACAGTATCTCCAGTTAAGAAGGAGTTCAGCAGCAGCTAGGAAAGACTTCTGTCTGCTTGAGACCATGGAGAGACGCTGTCAGCCAGATAGACGGCACTGGGCAGAGCAGCCTTCCCCAATCTGGCGCCCTCCAGATGTGTTGGATTACAACTCCCATAATTCCCAACCAGCATGATGAGAGTTGTAGTCCAACACATGGGGGGCATCAGGTTGGGGAAGGCTGCTCTAACCACTACACCACACTGGTTGTGGGAGGGGGGATTTTGAATGGAGAGGCATTGCTGGCTCCAGGCTTTGGAGGGCCCTTGGGTGAGGTACCGTCAATGGGCCCCTTGGGTTTGCCTTCTCACACCCTTGTCACCAGCTGCTTCTGCTCCTCTTTCTCGTCATTGCTACCACTGGCTTGATGGACAGGCAGAGAGCCAGGGAACAAGGAGGGAGTGGCATCTGCTGCTCCTCCTTCTCACCAGTGTCGTCGTCTGGGCCAGAGCGAGAGGCAGGTGAACAAGCAGGTTGGAAGGGAGAAGAGGAAGATCAACTCCACGGGGCTCTTGTCAGTGAGCCCCTATTGGGGTGTGGGCCCTCAGCCAGTGCCCAACCATGCCTACCCTTGACACTGACCCTGAGTGGGTGGGTGGGATGAGGTTGCTTAATTGCTTCGCACTTTTCTCTGCTCCAAATTGGCCCTTTAGAGCAGCAGTATTGAACCTCAGGCCTGTGGACCAAACTGGTCCTCCTGCCTGGGGTCATAATCTGGTTCATTCAGGTTCCCCATCTCTATCAGGTTCCCACCGCCTCCTCTTTCATGTTCCCCATGCCTCCTTCCCCTGGCCCACCTCTTTTCCCTCAGCTGCCAATTGCCTGGTGGTTTCTCGTCTTTTGCACCTCTTAGGGATGTTGGAGAATTCCGCCATGGACAGAAGTGAGGCCGGATTCTTTAGAATCCTTTAGATTCTTTAGAATCCGGCCCCCTGGAGTCCGTGGCGGAACAGGGCAATCCCCCCTGCCACCCTGCAGAATCCCCCCAGGACGGAGCCTACCTGACGGAGGATGCAACAGTGGATGCGGCGGTGGTGGATGCGGCAGTGGATTCCGCTACACCATTTGTGCCCCTGGTCTTTGCCATAATAGGCTACGTAAGTATTTACATAGCCTATCACGGCAAAAGGCAGCCACGCAAATGGCAGCCGCTGCGCCATTTGCGTCCCTTACTTATGTAGCCTATCATGGCTTGGCAGGGATGCAAATGGCGCCCAGCGTAGCGGCCGCCATTTGCGGCTGCAGCAGCCTGGCTGCGGCCGGTATCTGGCTGTGGCCGGCCCCGGCCAGCAGCTCCACGGACTTGCTGCGGAGCGAAGCCGGCCGGGGAGGATTCCGGGGGGAGGGATGGAGCACCTCCCCCGCACTGCAGATGCCCCGAAACGGAGCCAGGTAAGGGATTCATACATTCCTAGCACCTCTCCCCGCATTCCAAAAGTTTAAGTGCCTCCCCTAAGGTGTAGTTATTGGCAGTCAGAGCTTTCAGCACAAATGTCCTTGGTATTTTGGCCTACCCCTTTTCACCTTTGGCCCCACCCCTTTTGCCTTTGGCTCCACCTCACCATTGGAATGCAGCCTCCAAGAGCTTCTCCAAAAAGGAATTTGGCCCTCGGGCTGAAAGAGGTTCAACGGACTTGCTTTAGAGGTTCGCTTTACAGGTTCGACAGCCCTGAAAACAGGATTCTACCCAATGTGCATTTTGAGCCTCGAGTGTGGGTGGGGTGGGGAGGAAACCACTAAGAGGTGATTTGGATCAGAGGGATGGAGGGCAGGGTTGTAATTGGCTTGGAAAGCCTTCTGCATGCTTGGGAGGATGGAGTGAGAAATGGCCTGGCAACAGGCCATCTATGAATAATGGAAGAGGAGCAGAAGTGCCAAAGAGATGTTTATGAAGGGAGAAAAGGAGCTGGCTAATACTGCAGCCCACTTCCTCAGTCACAGTTTTGTTCCCCAGAAAACATTTGTTTGGATCAAATCATGGTTTTAAAAGGGCTCTCTTCTTCTGTCTCTCCCCCCCCCCCCCGCGCAATTATATGACAAAGCATCCTGCTCATGCAGAGTTCTTTAATGAAAACCACTGCTATAAAAATCATACCATGCTGTAGATCAGGGATGTTGCAGCTCTTTCAGCCCAAGAGCCAAATTCTGTTTTGGAGATGCTCTTGGGTGTGTGTGTGTGTTTTCTAGTGATGAGTGGGGCCCAAGGCAAAAATACCCCAAATACCAACATATTTTAATTTAAAGTAGAGCTGTGCACTAATGGCCCCTCAAAATTCTCCACCTTATTTGTGGGCAGAGAAATTTGGGAAACAATTTCACCAAATTTCTCCAGGGGAAGGAGAAATTCTCAACAGTGTCTCACAGGTAGGGCTCCCATTGGCCCAGCTTGTAGCACAGCTTCTTTCTTTTTTGGTAAGGATTTAGGGGTTTTCACACTGCAGCAGCATCAACTGTGTTGGCAGGCTGGCCCCCAGTTTGCATCCATCACAATGCAGGTGTGAGGGAGGGGCAGTGTTGTGTCAAGGTCCAGGGATGTTTGTGCTCTGCCAAAATCTGTCCTCCAATTTCCAGAAAGTTTCCTTCCTTTCCCCATGAAAGGGGCTCCCATTGTTCTGCCTCGTTCTCAGGACAGTCTATAATTTATGTTGAATTTCTTTGGGTGGTGTTTTTGAGCTTACCTAATTACAGCTAGGGCCGCGGCGGCTTAGTGGTTAAGACGCTGAACTGCAGACTGGAAGGTCGGCAGGTCAGCAGTTCAAGACCCGAGACCCGAGTGCCGCGTGACGGAGTGAGCTCCCTTCTTCAGTCCCAGCTCCTGCCAACCTAGCAGTTCGAAAGCAAGAAATTTTGTTGTTGTTGTTGTTGTTCAATCGTTCAATCGTGTCCGACTCTTCGTGACCCCATGGACCATAGCACGCCAGGCCTTCCTGTCCTGCGCTGTCTCCCGGAGTGTGCCCAGCACCACAGTTCGAAAGCATCAATTCTTCGGTGCTCAGCCTTCCTTATAGTCCAGCTCTCACAGCCATACATTACTACTGGGAAAACCATAGCTTTGATTAGATGGACCTTTGTCGGCAAGGTGATGTCTCTGCTTCTTACTATGCTGTCTAGGTTTGCCATAGCTTTCCTCCCAAGGAGCAAGCGTCTTTTAATTTCATGGCTACAGTCACCGTCTGTGGTGATCTTGGAGCCCAAGAAAGTAAAATCTGTCACTGCTTCCATTTCTTCCCCTTCTATATGCCAGGAAGTAATGGGGCCAGATGCCATGATCTTCTTTTTTTAATGTTGAGTTTCAAACCAGCTTTTGCACTCTCCTCTTTCACCCTCAACAAGAGGCTCTTGAGATCCTCTTCGCTTGCAAGTAGATAAATAGGTACCGCCTCGGCGGGAAAGGTGACAGCGTTCCGTGCACCTCGGCGTTCAGTCATGCCGGCCACGTGACCACGGAAGCGTCTTCGGACGGCGCTGGCTCTTCGGCTTAGAAACGGGGATGAGCACCGCACCCTAGAGTTGGACACGACTGGTTGGGGACACCTTTAATCACAGCCAGCCTCCTGGCCTGCCAGGGCTGCCTGCACAAAAGCACATCCTGATCTGAAAAAGCTGCATGGGAGGAATCAGCTCACGGTGCCTTAAACTGGGCTTCCCTTGAAGTGTAGGGAGCTGAGGAGGCTACAGGCTGCCAGAGAGATGATTGCACAATGAAAGACAGGACACTTGTGATTGTGATCACTCCTCGGCCACCTCCTAAGTAAAGTAAGCCCAAGAAACCCAACCAAAACCCTTGAGAGTTTCTCCCAGATGTCTTCAGTATTGAATTTCTTTTTGAAAGCAATTTCTTTCTGTTCTATCGAATGGAATGAGAATGGTTGGGGAAAAAAAACATGGGATAAATTTTTGACACAGCACTAATTTAAAGCTCTTACTGCCAGTAATTAAGAGGCATTTCAACCTTTTGGAGCGTGCGTGTGCGTGGGGGGGACCATACAGAAGGCAGGAGACAACTAAATGGAGGAGGGAGCTATCCTATGGCCCCCAGGCTGGAGGTGCCTGATCTCGTCTGATCTCGGAAGCTAAGCAGGGTCAGCCCTGGTTAGTACTTGGATGGGAGACCGCCTGGGAGTCAGGCTTCCTGCACTGAGCAGGGGGTGGGGCTCGATGGTCTTGTAGGCCCCTTCCAACCCTGTGATTCTATGTCTAAGACATTGTCAGAGGGGCCATAGGATACCGGGGATTCCCTCCTCTGAGGTCAGAAACAGCAGTCCAACCTTGGAAGGAGGAGTCAGAGATCTGATCCCCTCCTCCCCTGCCCTCTAGATGCCAGCGTGGAAAGACCCGTGCTGGCTGCCCTCCGAGGTCAGATAATCAACCTTGGAGAGGGGGGAAGGGAGGTGTTCCAGTGGGCAGGGAGGGAAGGAGACTGGAGGGGCCAGGATATGGGCTACCCTGAGCCTCTTCCAGCCTCCTTCTCTCCTCCTCTGAAGCGCCATCACTGGATGGTGGGAAAAAAGCCCATCTAGCAAAATGGGAAGTGTGGGAGGACAGGGAGGCGAAGATTGACTCCGCTGCTCCTCCCACCCTGCATTGGGTGACTTTTAGTAGTTGCACTGTGACTGCCTTATGCCACACCCTTTCTAATGAGTTATGTAGTCTTAATATTTTTCCTGTCATGCCTAATAACCATCAATAGACCTATCCTCCATGGTTTAAATGGTAGACTGGTTGAGTTACTAACTTTTGGATACAAAAGTGCACTTTTCTTGGCCATAACAGAACAATATGCATATTAATGGAAAAGAAAAGATCATACAACAATATTAAAATTGGAACTCAGGATTTAAATGTTTTCTGCCTCTGTGCTCCACCACGGAACAGCACTGGAGCACACCATTATATTCAGTTGTTGATGGGGCAATAAATTCCATGAATATTATCATCATCTGGACTGCAAAATTGGCCACTTCTTGCACAACAGCCTATCCAGACATCTGTTTGGCAGAGGGTGCAATTAATAAATGTAGTAAATATTATCACTTGCTAACAAATACTCCATTTTCTGATGATTTGGACCTATGCAATGAGGGGAAGGATTTGTTCCAGGGCATTGACTGAGAAAGGACAGCAGAACAAACAGTGTGGGATATCTTCCACCGCTCCCTTGCTGCAAATACAGTGATGCAAGTGACTAAGATGCTTCTGTATCTCTGCTCCCTCTTCCATGTAATACCTATTTCAATCTGTTTTCTCAGTAGAGATGAATGGGCTCTCACAGACATGATTTGGATTAGGCCCAGCAATTAAATTAAAATAATGTAGAACCTCAGGAAAAGAACTCCCCCTGCTCAAGAATTTTACATTTGCTTATAACTGCAACGTTTAAGCCCCCAGGTGTCCCCAGTCTAGCAGCTGTTGAGGTCTTGTAGAAGCTTTGATGTTCCTCTCCTTCTCTACCCTCTCCCATTGTATTCCATTTCTATTCTGATAATGGAATTAATGCATTTTGGCCATGTTTTTAGCTCCAGGTTTATCCTAATTGCCAGTTCTTCTTAAGCTTTCCTTGTCTGGAAAATCTGGGCAACTCCAGAAGTAATCATTGCTACATCTCATTTTATTCTAACACAGCCTCTGAATTCACATGGATACAGCTTACCAAAGGAGGGAAGGAAGGAAGGAAGGAAGGAAGGAAGGAAGGAAGGAAGGAAGGAAACCAGCATGCAACAAAGGAAAAAGAGATGCCAAAGGTGCAGTAGAAAGGATTTCTTAAAACCCAACACATTTTGAGCCGTAGGATGCTTGTTCAGGGACAACTGCACTCTGAGTTTATCATAGCAGTGTCAGAATGTAGGTGTTACTCTCAGAAGAAGAAAGACAAATAGTGTGCAGTTGACCGAGGATTCTGTGGATGATGAGTGAGTTTGAGTGTGTCCCTGTTTCCCAGTATCCACATTCTCATAATAATAATCTGAGTCAAGCCAAGTAGAAGTTTCCACCAGTGCTTTACTGTATTCCTAAATGAACAGATCACAATAACTTAAAACTTACATCACAGTGGCAGTTAGCGTAAAACTCTTGTGAACAGAATAAACCTTAAAGTAACAGTCAAGGAACAATGAGTTAGATAAAACAGGAAATGTCACCTTAACAATTAAGCTTATTGAGAGATTAGTTGGACCTAATCATAATAAGTTGAACGATATTTCCAGCTAGAATACTGAGTAATATGAATTCTTATCAGCCTGGCCAAGTTTGTTCACAGTGAACACAATGAACAACTAGTGTTGATGGTACCCTGGAGTGGTTACATTTGGTTGGTTCAGTAGTGAATACCTGATCATCCCCCTAGTCCTTTGTTTCAACATAGGGGTGAGGAACCACTTGAAGGGCCTAATTACAATTTGGGAATGGTCTTGGTGGGCTGCCCATCAGTGGGTGGGCCAAAGGCAAAGTGGATAGGGCCAAAGTCAGAATGGCCAAGGTCAAAATGTCATTCTTACTTATTTTAAGCCTACTCAGAAGTAAGGAGGAAAAGCCTCTGCAAGACAAACTTCAAAAGGAAGCAGGACTGAATCGCTCAGTAACACCTTCCAATGGCATCCCAAATACCAAGCTTCTGCATGTTTACTCAGAAGTAAGCATGAGTGCCATATCTAATCACAAGTAAGCAGGACAAGCCTTTGCATGTCTACTCAGAGGGCTGGATCCACACTTAGTCATACTTAAAGTAGACCCATTTAAATCAATGGGATATATGTTAATCATGACTAATTTAAGTCCCATTATTTCAATGGGTCTACTCTTAAGTCTGGATGCAACCCAATAGATTTAACAGATAGAGCCACAAACTAAGGATTCACACATTGAATATGGAGTTTATCTGATTCTGAGTATCTGTTCTCCAAATTGGCCCAGATTAGTTTTGTGGGTTGGTGATGCCTGTGACTGCATACATAACCACAAACAACCTCTGCTCCCAAATAGAACTTAACAGTGAGATCCTCTGCATGTTTACTCAGAAATAAGTTCAATTGTGTTCAATGGAGCTTATTCCCAGATAAGTATGTAGAGGACTGCAGCCTAAGCAACCCTCTTTCCCCAGTCTGTTGACAGCCACCCTTGGCACTGGTATTGACATTGTTGGCTGCTTTGCCCTTGGTATTTCATAAGCACAGGCACAGTATCTGGTTTCCCCAAAGTGAGGGTAGAATGCCAGCGAACAGCTGTGGGCCTTAGATGTGGTGACACTGAACCTGCTTCCCTTTTACTGTTTCGTCTTCTGAAAATAGACTGAGAATTATCTTTCCATCTCCTAACGGTCAGGCAAGTCTATGTTTATCTTCCGTCTTAGGCCTAGGTCTTTCCTTGCGGCAAAGCAAAACTCAAAATAACAGGATAGTTATCTTCAAAATGGCTAAAGTGCCCAGAAAACATCGGGAAGAAACAGGCTAAAAACATCCTGGCATGGGGCATTTGCAGAGCATAGGGATGGCAGAGAATTCTGCCACGGATCTCGGTGAGGCCAAATGCCAGTGCATTCGGCCCCCCGAAATCCATGGCAGAACAAACTCCCCCTGCCCCCCTACCCCGCGAAATGGGCCCAGAACGGAGCACCTACCTGCTGCCGTCCGCGTTGCTCCCCGCGCTGCTCCCCGGAACGGAGCACCTACCTGCTGCCGTCCGTGTTGCTCCCCGTGCTGCTCCCCAGAACGGAGCACCTACCTGCTGCCGGCCGCATCTGCGGCCGCCATTCGCTTCTTCTATATAGCCGTGATAGGCTACATAAATACTTACTCCATTTGTGTCCCTGCAGAAGCCGTGATAGGCTACGTAAGTATTTACATAGCCTATCATGGCAAAACTAAGGGAATGCAAATGGTGGCGGCTATGGCGGCCGCCATTTGCGTTCCTTTTTTTTGCCATTTTAGCCTACGTAAATATTTATGTAGGCTATTGTGAAAAAAAAAAGGGAACGCAAATGGCATAGTGGCCGCCATTTGCGTCCTCCCCCCCGTAATAGGCTACGTAAATATTTATGTAACCTATCATGGCAAAAAAGAAAAGGCAACGCAAATGGCAGCCGCCATAGCCACCGCCATTTGCATTTGGTGGTGTGTGTTTTTTTTCCGTGATAGGCTACGTAAATATTTACGTAGCCTATCACGGCAAAATACAGGGACACAAATGGCGGCGGCTACAGCTGCCACCATTTGTGTCCCTGCAGGCTGCCCAGTGGCCAGATGTCCGGCTGCGGGTGGCCCTGGCCGGCGGCTCTGTGGAATCTCTGCAGAGCGGAGCCAGCTGGAGAGAATTTCGGGGGGAGGGACGGAGTGCCTCCCCCCCACTGCGAATGTCACCCTTCAAAAAGGTAAGTGACTTTCGTACATCCCTAGCAGAGCAGAAATGGTGGGCATGGAAAGGGTCAAGCAGCCTGGGCTACCTGCTGAGGTTGCCCTGCAAATGTCCCTGGACTAGTAGTATTACAAAGCAGGGAATATGCATCTGCCACAAGGGGCAAGTTTCAGAGTTGCCATAGCTCAATGGTAGTAGAGCACCTGCTTTGCATGCAGAAGGTCCCAGATTTGATCCCCAGCATCTCCAGGTAGGGCTGGAAAAACACCAGCCTGAAACCCTGGAGAGCCACTGCCAGTCAGTGTCAACAGTACTGGGTTAGTTAGATGGACCAGTGGTCCTTGTGACTCAGTAGAAGGAAGCTTCTTAAGTTCACCAAGGTCCAGCTAGGGAAGGAAAGGGAAGGAGTGTAGTTGGAGCCAGACATGCCAGGAGTGGAGTAGGGATAATAGGTGAGAAATTATCTCAGTTTGCATTATCAAATTTGCATTTCCCAAACCTAAACACAAGCTGGAACGCAGTTTGCCACTGAAACCCATACATTTCCAGAGTTTGCTATGCAGTTTGCAAAAACAAAGTACCACAACAATGCACAGTTGAAACATAATTTATGCACACAAATGCATACATTAAAGAACCGCACACAAAAGTTTATATTTGGGGGGGGGGGGATGTGCATGAAAATGCTTCATTCAATGGAAAAATTTCCTGAAGGAAGGTGTACATTTAGAAACGTGTGCACAAAAATGAATACATTTTTTAAAAATGGGTAAAAGAATGCATTTTTTAAAAATGTGCACAAAAATACATACACATTTTATATTTATTTATTTATTTATTTATTTCTATACCGCCCAATATCTGAAGCTCTCTAGGTGGTTCACAAAAATTAAAACCACAAAGTACAGCATAAAACAATATAAAATATGATAACTTAAAACCACAATATAAAAGTACACCCAGAATAAAACCTAGCAGCAAAGGAGAGTTTTAAAATACAGATTTAAAACAGCAGAGCTAAAAGACCACAGTGCTAAAATGCTGGGAAAATAAAAAGATCTTCACCTGGTACTGAAAGGAGTACAATGTAGGCACCAGGAGAACCTCTCTTGGGAGCTCATTCCACAGAACTTTTAAGTTTTTAGACAAAGCCATGAATCCAATAGTACAGGGATCTCTACTTGTTACTGTAGTAGATGCAGGAAGAGTCACCTGACTGGGATGAAGGAAAAGAGGCTTCAGGAGAGTATGCATAGCTCCACAGCAGAATGGAATATTAGGGGAGAAGTTAAAATGGGAAGAAGGAGAGAGGTATGATGCTGGTGAAGGGATAGAGAGAAAGGTGCTGGCATCCTTTAGAATGGATTTGTTGAGACAAGAGCTGTGTGATCTGTAGTTGGAAGCTGGAAGATCCTGGTCTAAAGCAGGGATGGGGAACTTCTAGCCCATGCACCTGATAAGACCTGTTGTGGTTCCGTATTGGTGTCAGGAATGAATTTGAGTGTCTGGCAACTCAGATTCAGAATCAGAATGGGAACAGCAAGAACAGAGGGAGGCACCCTCCCTAGTGAGCCCCGATATGGCAAGACTTTCTTCCCAAGACCTTGACGCACAGATGGCCCAGTCTGAATGGCTCCCCCATTCCTCCACCATGAGAACTCAAATTTCGGAGGGAGAGGAAGAGGAGGAGGGCGAGGGCGAGGGGCATGACTTCAGGGATGCTAGGATTCATCGCAGAGCGAAGCGGGAAAAGTTAGGGGCAGGGCTCAGACGCTCCGCCAGGTTGGCCACTCATGGAAGCCAGTATAGGAAGAAGCTACCCTAAGGGAGGGGCTCCCTGCCAAGCAAGTCTGGCTGAGAAGTTCATGCCCAGACTGCTGGCAGCTTCTCTGACTCCCACTTCATCTCCTCTATTGATATCCGTTAGGGCTGTGCACCGCTTTGGCCGGAGGCCCGAAACCCCAAGTCGAAGCGGGCTGCTTCAGGTCACTTTGTGCCCCTCCCGAGGTGAAGTGGAGGGGGCACAAAGCAACCCAGAGCGGGTTGGGGTCTCACCGAAGCACTTGGTGCGCTTCGGAGCTTCAGCCCCCACCCCAGCCCACCCAGTCCCCACCCAGCACTTCCAGGTCCTTACCTGAGCCGCCTTCTTTACTGCCGCTGCTGCCTTCTCCTCGCTGCCACTGCAGCACGACGAAGAAGGTGGAGGTGGTGCAGCAGCGGCGGAGAAGGCAACGGCTGCGGTGGCAGCAGAGGAGGCAGCGGCCCAGGTAAGGAGCTGGGGGTTGCGCAGGGGTGTTGGGGGGCAAAGTGGGGTTCACCATCTGAACCCCACTTCAAGTTCGGGGCCAAGGCAGGTTGGGAGCCCCCCAAATCTGCCTGAGCCAGATTGGGCCCGCCTTGGAAGCCGCAAAGTGGTTTCCGAGTCAGATCGGGGGGTCCCTGCATGGCCCTAATATTCATAATTACTTCTGAGTAGAAATACTGTTTGAAAGTGCTGCTGAATAATTCAGTCCTGCTTCCTCCTGAGCTTTGTCCCACAGAGGCTGTCCTGCTTACTTGTGACTAGGCATGCTGCTGATGTCTCTTCTGAGGAGACATTTTTCCTACTATAAATTGGTAACAATGGAATTGCGGGGGGGGGGTGTGTGTCCAGCCCTACCCATTTTTGCCTTTTTTTCCCAGTCCACCACTGGAATGTGGCCCCCATGACCTTTGCCAAAATGGAATTCAGCCCCTAGGCTGAAAAAGGTTCATCACTCCTGGTCTAAAGACTGAGCAATATCATCTGAACTGTGAGGTGCAGCATAGCTGTGAGGAGTTTAGGGATGTACGAAAGTGACTTACCTGTTCGCGGATTATGTTTATGGTGGGGGGGGAGGCGTTCCGTCCCTCCCCATGGAATCCTGGCCGGGGGGGGAGGCGCTCCGTTCCTCCCCCCGGAATCCTCGAATGGCTGGCTGTGCTCCGCGGCAGCTCCGTGGAGCAGCCGGCCAGGCCCAGCCAGACCAGAGCCGTCCCCAGCCAGATTTCTGGCCGCAGAGGGCTCTGGGTAAAACAAACAAACAAACAAACCACGTATGCAAATGGTGGCGGCTACAGCCGCTGCCATTTGCGTTCCTTCTTTTTGGCCGTCTTAATCTACGTAAATATTTACGTAGACTATGCCAGCGAAAATAAAGGGGAACGCAAATAGCGTAGCGGGCGCTATTTGCGTCCCTTTTTCATTCACCATTTTAGCCTACGTAAAGATTTACGTAGGCTAAGACAGCGAATCAAAAGGGGACGCAAATAGCGCCCACTACGCTATTTGTGTTCCCCTTTATTTTCGCCGTCATAGTCTACATAAATATTTACATAGATTAAGATGGCAAAAAGAAGGAACGCAAATGGTGGCAGCCGTAGCCGCCACCATTTGCGTACGCGTTTTTTTTAAAAAAACCCACCCAACCATGATAGGCTACATAAAGATTTACGTAGCTTGCCACGTCGGGGTTTTTTGTTTTTTTTTAACCCAGCCATGATAGGCTATGTAAATCTTTACGTAGCCTGTCACGTCTTTTTTTTTTTTTACACAAGCCTGGAAATGGCGGCGGCGGCAGCCAGTTGGAAGACCAGCCGCTGCAGCCGTTACTGCCGAAGCCGCTGCCGGAGCCACCGCCGCCCGAAAGATCTGCCCCAGGTAAGTCTCGTTCCGGGGGGGATCCGCGGGGGGGGGGTGGCAGGCCGTTCCGCCACGGAGTTCGGGGGGCTGAATGCACTGGCATTCGGCCTCACCAAGATGCGTGGCGGAATTCTCTGACATCCCTAGAGGAGCTGCAGAACTAGTGGTGTGCAACACCGAGTGTCATTATGAGGGAGCATCACACCTTTGTTGCACTTGGGCAACACCCCCTGGCACCAGGCTGGACTCAGGACTAAACCACATGGTTCATGAAATACATAGCGTGCAGCTTATCCTCACTCTTTTATTTACTTCCATGTCAATGCGTGGGGCCCTGATCCTGGTGGGTCACCAGTGGAGAGGTTTTTTCCCTCTTGTTTTAGCTCGTGCATGGGAGAGTGCAAATTTAAAGAAAAGAAGAGCTTGGGTAGGAAGGTTTAAACATCCCCTATCATATGCAGTGGTCCTGATCCAGATCGAGGCCCTACACACTTGTGTGGAAGTAAATTTAAGGTAGAATGTAGCTTAAAAAAGGTAAGGGTGTCCCCAACCAGTCGTGTCCGACTCTAGGGTGCGGTGCTCATCCCCGTTTAGCCCTGAGTTAACATAGGGAACTAAAATGTCAGATACGGGTTTCTGAAGCTGTCTGTCATATGTTAAAGGGACATTATTTATAAAGATATTTAAACTTTAAATGTTTGTGTTTGGCTTCAAACTCTCCTCCCAGGTCACCACATCATCAAACTGCACATGCACTTGCTACCCTTCAATGAATAATCAGTCTGGATTATTTCCAGTTGTCAGCTAACTGCACTAAGCCTTTGCAAATAGCTTCTAACATTTATTGGGAGAGTTAAGTGGCCAGTGGTGAGCATCTTGGGAGTCTATCTAAAAGCTGAAAGGAATATTCATGTTCAGATTCAAGACTGACAGGAGGTATTTTGTCCCCCTAGGTGAGATAAAATGTTGGCCTCCCTGGCTATCTTGTCATATACTGAACAGCATAACCGTCCGGGTAATCACAGAGTGAAGAGTTTTATACTGTGAGAATGGAACAGCACTGCATTTCTGTAGAACTGCTACAACAAAATTAAACATGGTTTAACTGAAAATATATATTCTAAGTAGAGATGGGTGAGCAGCCTGGTGATAGTTGCAATGCAGAATTGGCCATCTTCAAATGTTCCAATCGAACACTGAAAGACACTTATATTTTGTGTGTTGTTGTTGGGGTGTGTGCGTGTGTGTGTGTGTGTATGAGAGAGAGAGAGAATGAGAGAGGGAACGAGAGAGCATGCATGCATACATTTGAAAGAATGCCTGAAGGTGGCATTTCCTGCCGCTGCCTGTCACGCTGTCCCATCCCCAAACAGGGAAAAGCTCGTGGGGGGTGGGGTTTGGATAGGGTAGTAGCTCCCTCAAACATGGGAGAAGTTTATGGGTGTTTCCTCTTTTCCCTGACTGTCTGCAAAAAAGGGGTATATTGAGCTTCTATCAGACCCAAGGGCCAAATTCAACTTGGGACAAGTTGTTGGGGTCTGTATTCCAGTGGTTCGGAGGGCTGCAGGCAAAACGGTGTTGTTCTATACTATTGCTGTAAAGTGAAAGTATTGCAGACAGATTGACTCCAACAGAGTCTTTTTCTGCCAAAGATCAGGGGGGTTGAACAAGATCAAGGGAGTTGTTTTTGATAGAGCTGCCTCTGCTGTGCCCCATCCCTGGCCCTCCGAGTGAGTTCTTTGCCCCTTGAGGGATGGGAATGGTTTAGCAGGTTGTGGAGGGCAGTTAGATGGGAGCAGAATCAAGGTGAGCATAACCTACTTTCAGTAGCTTGTGCCCTCCTCAGTTCAACTGATGAGACTCCAAGAGGGGTGCTTGCATCATCAAGACCTCCCTGATGGACTTCTCATGGCACCCCTCATTTTAAGACTGGAACAAACCCGGTAGCATCATGGGAGGGATGTGGGCAAGGATCCGTAGCTCACCGTTAAGAGTTAATGGCAAAACAGGTAATGGCAAAGGTGCTGCAGGGCCAGCCCTGCCATGCAGAAAGATGAGGTGGCCCACTTCAGGCAGCACCATGAAGGGGTAGGTGGATAGATACATTTGTATATGCTAATTTATATGCATAGATGACAATTTAAATAGAAATACAATACCATAGTGGGAGACACTGTGGCCACATGATCCACGTGTCTCCTGTCCAAATGTTCACTGTTGATGGGCAGCTTCAAGACCCTGCTGTCCCTTCTTATGGTTCTTGATCTTGCAACTGGACTTGAACTGGACAGTTGTTAAAATAGAGGATGCCTTCAAATAGAGGAGTGTCCTCTGACAGCCCATCAAATGGAAGGCTGCCCTCTGTAACGTACGACACATGACCACCCTAGGAATAATAACATGTCCTCTGAAGCCAGGGTGGGGAAAAGTTGCCCATCCTCTCTTCTTAAGTGGCACCCCTGCAGATGGAGGCCAAGGAGGTCATCCTTGGATCGCGCCTGCATTAAATCAAATTGTGAAAGAGGCATCCAATTGCATTTCCAACAATGGGGAACCCCTCTTGAAATCTATCTCACCATATGGTCTTGACAAGCACATGAAAATCAATATTCAAGATTATTCATGGGTCATCTCAGTGACAAGAGAGATTGGCCCACATAAGACATGATCCGGTGGAATGATACAGTTGAATGAGATTCATCGACAGAGTAGAATTTGTGTTGCCGTATAGGAAGCATAACACAAATCCTGCTCTCCGGATGAATATCATTCTACTGTATTATGTAATATAGAGGGAGGTTTCTGGAATCTGCCTACAAAACAGTGCCCTTGAGGACAGAGAGTTCTTGGGCAACCACAGTACTTCTCATGATTAGATAGATGTTATTATTACCATGGGAGCCATATTGCCTTCCATGGGTTTGCAATTTCTCCCTGAACATATGGTCAATTACTTTATCTAGTCATCTTTTAGATTAGTCATGTTCTGTTACTTCCACTCCTTCCCTGGGGGGCCTTACTTCATCTCAAAAGAGCTCATTGTCACAGAAGCCTTCTTGGCTCTTCAACTCCTTGTTTCCCATATATGTTTATTTACAAAAGAACTTCAATTTACAGAGCATCTTGTTTTTCTCATTCACTGCAGCCTGCATGCCACACTTCTGGGTTTTTAATATTTCCTTCCTCTGCTGTGCTGTGGTCAGAGACATGGCTTCTGTTTTCCTAGGTGTGTCTCTTGTTTTGTTTTTAAACTTATAGTCCCATAGCTGTTCTTCACTCTTTGATACACATTTCCTCTTCTACAGAACCTGTCGCTGTTAAAACCAGATATATGTCTTGAGACGTGGAACACTCCTGGTCAGAGTGGGAAAGTGAGATAAAAGTTCTGTATTGTTAACCACATTTATTTATTTATTTATTTATTTATCACATGTATATCCCACCTGTCTTCCATGGGGCACAAGGAAGCATACCTAACCCCCTCATGTTGTGTCAACACAACAACCCAGTGAGATAGATTAGTCTGAGAAACAGTGACTGAACCAAGATCAAGTGAGGTTCATGGCTGAGAGAAGATTTGAACTTAGGTCTTCCCAGTTCCAGTCCAAGACTCTAACCACTACACCAGATAACAATGCTGTGCACATTCATCCCAGTACTTCTACACACCAGGATCTGCTTGAATGTTTTCAAAGATTCTGTTGCAGCTCTCGCTCTATATGGAGTTCCTGGCCATGATGAGGCTCTTCAGAATTCTTGTTTTCTTTCACACCCATAGTGCAGGGGACCCAATATAGATTTCTATCCTAGTATAATTATCATGATAGTTTGTTTAAAATACCAAAGAAGGAAGCTAGCAAATAAACAGGTGCTGTTTGATGCCTCTCTCGCTATATTCATCATCTTGTTATGATGTAAGCCGCAAATAGGCATGGTAGGGATGGCAGAGAAATCCGCCATGGACTCCAATGAGGCCGGATTCTAAAGACTACTCCCCCCTCCCAAATCCTCCCCTGATGGACCCTACCTGCTGCTGGCCAGTCCAGGTCCGTCCACTGCTGCCGTCCATCCACTGCCCCGTACTGCGGCCGCAAATGGCGTCCAGCGTAGGGGACGCCATTTGCATCCCTGCTCTTTGCTGTGATAGGCTACGTAAATATTTATGTAGCCTATCACGAAACGAGCAGGGACGCAAATGGTGTCTGCTACGCCATTTGCATCCCTGCTCTTTGCCATGATAGGCTGTGTAAATATTTACGTAGCCTATCACCGAAAAAAGCAGGGATGCAAATGGTGTCCCTTACGCCAGATGCCATTTGCGGCCACAGCCCAGCAGCAGACAGAAGTCCGGCTGTGGACAGGCCCGGCCGGCAGCTCCGCGGACTCGCCGCAGTGTGGAGCCGGCTGGGCAGGATTCCAGGGGGAGGGACGGATCACCTCCCCCCCACTGTGGACACCCCCAACTGGAACGGTAAGTGGGTTTCGTACACCCCTAAGGCATGGGTCAACTCTCAGGAGGATTCCTCTAGCAATACAGTAACACATTGCTTCATAAAAAAATACAGGGCCAGGACAATATGGGTCATCTGTGCTTGTCTCAGGCACTCCATCTTCCCCATCTGGATTTAGGCCTGAAAGACCAAGGAAAAGTGTGTCTGTGTGGAGAGTAAGATGTAAGCAAGCACATTTTTTTCCCCTCAAACTGTTTATTTCTTTATTTATGTATGTATTTGATTTCTATGCCACCCAATAACGAAAGCTCTCTGGGCAGTTCACAAAATTTAAAACCACAGAATGCAGCCTAAAACAATATAATATATAAAAGCTTAAAACCACAATATAACAGTACAATCAGAATGAAACTTAGCAGCAATGAAGAGATTTCAAATACAGGTTTAAAACACCAGAGCTAAAAGATTAAAAAGCTAAAATGCTAAAATACTGGGAGAATAAAAAGGTCTTCACCTGATGCCAGAAGGAGTACAACGTAGGCACCAGCTGAACCTCTCTAGGGAGCTCATTCCACAGCTAGGGTGTCACAGCAGAAAAGGGCCTCTTCTTGGTAGCCACCCACATGTTCCAAACCAGAGGAGTTAACCCAAATCTGGATGTGAATGAAATGAAGTGGGTAGTAAGACACTGAAAAGAGCATTAAACCCACTTCTGTATTCCTGAGGGTTGTTACAACTACTCTTGAGTGTGTACGTGTGTTTGTGCATGCATGCCAGCCAGCCATCAGTGCCACAGCCCTGATCTGATCTCTCTCTCACACACACATATGCACAGAGACCACAACTCTCTCATTCGCCCTTTAAAGAAACTGGGAAATCCAGTCTTCGATCTCATCTAGTTCGGCCTGAAAGGTATAAATATTTCGGAGAAAAGTCTCAGCTGAATTTCCCCACAAAGTTCCAAATTTTCCTTCCAGGGGTTAGAAAACACATACATATGGTGTGTGTGTGTGTGTGTGTATGTGTGTGTGTTGGGGGGGAGCCCCCCTCATCCCTTTTCAGGAATCTAATTTCCCATCACCGGTGCTTCCCTGCCTCAAAAGAAATAGAATGCCATTCAGGATGTTCTCTAATTGAGCAGGATATATGATCAGTAAGCTCAGCAATAATAAGAGGTCTGTGGCTGGCTGTGAAATCTCTTCTGAATCCCATGTGTCTTTTGTAAACAGGCTTTCCTTCTCCTCCACAAAGAACAACAGACAGCATTTTAGCATCACCTAGCTGAATGGAGGGCAACATGTACATAAGCAGAACACAACAGGGCCAGCACAGAGAGTGAAGATTAAGCTTCTAGCTTGCCAAGGTTAATAGCAACTCCCAAACACAGCTCTGCAGGAAAACACCTGCTCCGTTTTTCCAGAGGATAAGATTTCTCTTCTAAGTGAGGCCTCTTATCATAACAGTGGTATGTGCTATGCAGACTTGTTCAAGAAAGAATTCCGAATTGCTTGGTATGCTGCTCTGCTTTTCAAGGCTCCGTGGAAAGGGGTGTTACTATGGATTACATGCAAATGTGTGTGACAAAACTAGTGCTGTGCTGAATCCTGCCCCCTATCTGGGGGGACTTTTTCTCTCTGTGAAAGAGGCATTGCTTTCCCTGCCTCTTTTGCAGGGAGGGGGAGAATTTCAGAGAATTGTCTCCTTGGGGAGGGAGACAGGGTTTCTTCTGGGAGTTCTTCCTGAATGCCTATTGGAGAGGGAATGATCACATGGTCTCCTGGGCGTACAGAAAAAAAACCCTGCTGGGCTGGAGAGGAGTCCTGGGCTCATGAAGGGGGTGTTTTTAAAAAAATAAACATAGAAAGAAGACCCCTCAAGAATTGCCTACACTCAAAAGGTATGTGAAAAACCTGCCTCCCTCCCCAAGGAGAAAAGTCTCCAAAATTCTCACCTCTTCCAGCTTCTTTCTCCAGAGTTTTCATCCCGCCCCCGAATACTGAAAATAGAACAATCAAAATTTTCCACACTGCACTAGACAAAACCCTAGTAGTTGTACCTTCTAGGGCACGGGTGCAAAAAATGCAGGCTGCAGGTTGCCCCCACAAGCCCTGCCTGGCATGGCTCCCCTCAACCTCCAGCATCTGCCACACCAAAAATACTGGGTAGGAGGAAGCACTCTAGGAACGGGCTCTATGAGCATCCCAGGAAGCAGTGACTAGACAGTTCCTGTCTACTTCCTTCAAATTTCTTTCTTTCTTTCTTTCTTTCTTTCTTTCTTTCTTTCTTTCTTTCTTTCAACATTTCTATACTGCCCAATAGCCGAAGCTCTCTGGAATGAGGTTCATGCTCTGTGGAAGGAACCATAGGAACCATAGAGCCTTTTCCTACAGTGTTTTTTTCCTCTCTTTTTTGGTGATCATGTTGGGGTGGCTGAAGTGGCGAAGAAGCTTCTGTACCTTGATGCTGAAGGGGTAATGGGATAAGTGTGAGTGAGAAGGGTGTGTGTGAGTTGTACGTGCATGTAAATAAACAAACAAATAAAATGTTTGTGCGCACACACGTGCAGCCCCCTCCAGCCCAGCAGACAACCAATGTGGCCCTCGAGACCAAAAAGGCTGTGTGCCCCTGTTCTAGGCAAAGACTGATTTGAAGTGGAGATGCAGGGGTGGTGCTTAACCCATCCTCTGCCCAAAGCTCTTCTGCTACAACTTTCTCCCCCCCCACACCTTCTTTTCCTACCGTAAGTTTTCATATGAGTATTTTTCTTTCACAGCACAAGATGAAACCCCTCAGGGTGGGTAGAAGCAACTTCAAGGGGGAAATTGTGCATGGCAGAACTAAGCACCACTCCCCATGCTGCTTCTCCACTTCAAATTGTCCTCTCCTTTTCTGCAAAACAAGAGCTTGTTACATTCATTTGCACATAACATAGACTTCCAGGTTTAGGTACATTCCTAGATATACACAATAGAGCTGTGTGCAAATGGCCTCTCAAAATTCTCCACCCAATTTGTGGCCAGAGAAACTGGGGGGATCATGTCATCAAGTTTCTGCAGGGGGAGGAGAAATTCTCCAATAGTTTCCCAAAAGCTCTGGATGATTTCTTCCAGTGGCTTCATGCTGGTATGGGTGGGAATTTAGGGTGCAATCCTATGGCCGCTAGTCAGCAACTAGACAGCCATAGGATTGGTCAGTTCTCAGAGAACTCATGGGCAGCGTGGATTGTCCCTGTGCTCCGTGCTTGGAAGAGCAGCACAGAGTAGGGCAAAAGGGGCAGTCCCAGGGGTGGGGAGTTCGTAAGTGCCGGTACGATGCTTCCCATGTGTCATCCAGCCTCCCCACTCAATTCTCTGACGTCCCGCAGCTAGACGGCCGAAATCGGCCATCTAACCATGAATGCAGGGCAGCTGGAGTGTGGAGGAGATTATCCCCTCTGCGCTCCTCCCACCCTGCATTGGATAGGTGGTCACCTCTGAGTTCGGAGGCAGCCACCTCTCCACATAGGATTGCACCCTCTGCTGTCAAAAGAATGCAGAGAATCCATTTACACTGACCATTAACCACTGACCATGAATCCATTAATGTCCATGAAGCAGGTCAATAATTTAAAAGAGCGTTTATTAAAGACTGTTCCAGTACAAAATTTATCTGTGTAATAACCTCCTCCCCCAAAGAAGCAACTACTGGACATTGCCAAAATATATCTTTAAAAGAAGCATTAGCTGTATCGCACCACCAGCAATTAGCAAAATTAGACAATCCCTTATTAAAGAGACGTTGCGGTGTCCAAACGACACAAAACATAGTTTGTGCTGAATAAGACATAGCCTGAGATCCATAGATGTGACAAGTAGATGCCAAAGCGTCAATCCACTGATTAGGCATTTTGTGGTGGTGCCCACAGCATGGTCTCAAATTCTCAAATGTGCCCATGGCTCCAAAAAGGTTGAGGATCCCTGCCTTATATGTTCAGTCTGTTTGTGGAGCTGAATTAGTGAGACCACCTCTTTGTCTGACAGGCTTCTCAGGTTTAGCAGCTACATGGCTGGCAGGCAGGTACAACATGGCCCCCTCCATGCTAGGAACAGCTTATTGAATTTGGCTGGTGCATGTGGGTCAGAATTTTGTTCAGCTTGTTGTTTGATAAGAACTTACTAAAATTTGCAAATTTCTTCATAAACAGGAAAGAACTTGAGAATGAAAAGATCTGAATGTGGGAGAAAGTGAAACTGAGAGATCCTTCTATCCATGGCTTTGTGTTGATCAGGGGTGGGCAACATGTGGACCTCCAGATGTTTTAGCCTACAACTCAGATCAGCCCTAGCCAATGGTGATGGATGATGGGAGTTGTAAGATAAAACATCCGGAGGGCCATAAGTTGCCCACCCCTGATGTAGATGTTAAAAGGGATGGCCAAGTGGCTGGGGAATATCCCCCAGCACAACCTTCTGGGAATCTTCAGCCAAATAAGATCAGAACCAGCATAATACAGTGTCCCCCAGGCCCACAGCAGCCAAACTTCCCAGAAGGGTACCATGGCCAATGGTATCGAATGATGCCGAGAGGTTCAGCAGAACCAGCAAGAACACTCTCCTCCTGTCTAGGTCCTGATGGTCATCCAACAAGGTGGCCAAACCTGTTTCAGTCCCAGAACTCAGATCACAAAGGATAAAAATGCTCAGCTTCATTAAAGATGTAAAGGCCTGGACACCCTCCCCCCCAAAAAAAAATAAGGGTGGGGTGGGAACCAAAACAATTAAAAAGAACTCATGTTTTCCCAGAGCATTGGGAGAAAATCATTCCCCCCTCCCATGTTTCTGTTTTTGTTTTAATTTCTCCCCCAATCCTTCACATCTCTATGCTTCATCCAAGAAAGCCTGGAGTTGAGTTGCTACCACCTGTTCTAAGATCTTACTAAAAAAGGAGAGATTGGGGACTGGTGTTTTCCTTATAGTGTATGGCTCTGATAACTGCATGGCTAAGAAAACTTAGTGTTTTTACTCCTTGTTTCCTGAAGGAGATGCACAGCCAATATTTTAACAAGGCAAATGACCACAGATTCCAACCTCGCCCAACTTCATCTGTGACAAAGCTCACAGATTAGAGCTCCAGACAGAGAACAATTGGGGCAGAACTTGCCATGTGTTGCGTTCCGGACTAGTTGTTTCCACTGACTTCAAGGATGCCCAGCAACTGAAGAGCAGTGGCTTTTCCATACAACATTTCCAGGTAAATCACTGTGATGGACAGAAACATCCATTGAAAACCCAAGCATTTTTTAAAATCAGACTTGACTTTATTTATCCTCACAAAATGAATCTATAACAGCTTTAGATTAAGGATGTATGGATTGTGTAAAATCTGTTCTGCCTGTGTTTCGTGGATTGTCAGGTGCCTTCATTCCATCACCCAGTGACAGAATCAGATTTTTTTTTAAGTTACCAAATTTGCTCAAATGTGTAATTGCGCGAATGTGCATTTGTGCAAATCCGCACATGTGGAAATGTGGAAATTCACCCCAAATGTACAAATTACCCCAAAATGCACATTTTCATGCTTTGTCTTATGGGGGAAATGTGCATTTCTGGTCGTTTTTTTATTTTGCATATTTTTCTCTGGATGAAATTTGCATAAACTTCAGGAAAATTGAAGAGATGGTCCACAAGTCCATGGAATCTGCCAATAGGGAAAAGAAATGGTCCACTGTGGAATCCTTGGGTCGGATTCATAAAAATCCAAACTCATTTGGTTCTGTTGAGGATTCCTCCAACATCCTTACTTTGGATCCACCTGTCCTAGATGGATTTGCTCTGTTTTTCCTGAAAGGTTTTTTGTGCCTTTCATATCCATGCTGTGAAGAGAAAACTCTCTGGAAAAGACCCTGATGCTGGGAAAGACTGAAGGCAAAAGGAGAAGGGGACAGCAGAGGATGAGATGGCTAGATAGCATCACTGATGCAATGAATATGAACTTGAGCACGCTCTGGGAGAGAGCGCAGGACAGGAAGGCCTGGCGTGCTATGGTCCATGGGGTCACGAAGAGTCGGACACGACTGAACGACTGAACAACAACATATCCATGCAGAAATGTATCATGTGCAGTTTTCCCATCACTGAATCGCTGTACTTCCACCTAAAGCTGCCCCTATTTTATTTCTGCCTGTTAAATATGGAAGAGACTTTCCAGAAAGTTGTTGGTAACAATCCTGTTTCCAGATCCATGTCCAGCTCTGTTGGCTGGATGTCATGACCTCTCAGGAAGCCACAATGAATAGAACAAAAGAACTTGAGTAACAGAGCTGTTTCTTTCCAGCTTCAAAGGAGAAGATGGAACTAAATATGAATGACTAGGAGATGGGAGGCATTTAAATATAGAGTAAGCACAACCATATGGAAAGAAAACCCCATTCTGCTGCTAATGGCCTCTTGGCAATAGCAGTTCAGCCATGGTGACGGGTTCCAGCCCTCTATGCTACCAAAGAGACCGTAAATCAGTTTAGGGTGCACTGCAGTCCTATTAGATCCATCCTTGATACACGTAAGCCTCTAAACTCGGAGGCTTACAAGTATCTAAAGCAGAGTGGGAGGCGTGCTGTGCCTCCCACTGTGCACTTTCTCTAGACAGGCGTTTTTGCCAGTCTAGCTGAGGTATCAGGGAGGGGGAGGGACGGAGGCTGGGGAAGGTTGGGGAAAGCTCATATCCCCGCTTCCCCAGTCTCCTTCCCTCCCTGCCCACTGGCACGTCCCCTTTCCCTTCTCTCTGAGCTTGGGTTTGTGAGCTCATAGAGGCAGCCAGAGCAGTTCTCTCCATGCTGGATGCGAAGGGATGGGTTGCTCGGACTCCTGGATCTCAAGTTGGAGCGCCTTGGCTCCAGGAATCTGAAAAATCCTATGGCCCCCCAAATGCTGTCTAGCAGCCATAGGATTGCTCTCCCCATGCTTCTTTCTTTCTTTCTTTCTTTCTTTCTTTCTTTCTTTCTTTCTTTTTCTTTTTTTGTAATGGCCTTAGAAATAAACACCCAAGTTTAGTATGGTTGTTTGGGTTAAAGCCAAAGGCATCTGAGCAAACAGAATTGATAAGTTGTTGCTAAATGGTGCAGCAGTCACTGTGACGCTACTGCTTTTTTAAGCATCTTGTGTTGATGATTTACAAAGGAACTGGGTGAATTCCCAGCTTCAGCTGGGGAAAAAAAAAACATGGAGACACCCAGTGACTGATACCTATATACTTCTGTTTTGCTTATTCATTACAAGGACATCTATTTAAACTCATTCTGCTTTGTACTGGTCATGATGGTAAAGTAGTTTTGAATCAGAGGGGGAAAAAAAAAACACCCTCCTCATATCCTGCCTTTCATATTGGACTTGTCACCAAATAAACAACAACCAACTAAGGCTCCAGCACATCTAAACACAGAGTGGAGTGTTCTGTAAATAAAGAAGGCTTATTTTACTCACTTATTTATCCAAAGATGTATATTATATCCTGCCCTTCTAGTGCTTATGAAACAATTAAAAACAATTAAAACTAACTATAAAATACAATTGCATTGCAATATATTTGCCAATGCATGCAATCTAGTTAAGTTTCTAAGTTGTGTGTGTGTGTGTGTGTATGTGTGTGCGCAGTTTCTCATGATATCTTTGTGCCAAATCATCGTAGTTTTCAAAAGCTAAATACACAATGCAGGAGCCAAGCCATTCGTATCCTCAGGACTAGGGATTTCGGTTCATTTCTTTCCCCAAATCAACCCAATTAGCACGTCCCGGACCCAAATGGAGACTTGCACGCTACCTGCAGTTGAAATCCATACATTTCTGAGCTTGTGATGCGATTCGCCACCCCCGCCCCTCTCCAAATGTGTTCAACAACATGTGTACATTTGAAAAATGTGCATTGAAAATGCGTGCTTCTGAAAAATGCTTAAATCAATGGGAGAAAAGCACATACATTTCCAAAATTCACACAAACTGTTGCATACTTTTCAGAAAATGTGCGCAAAAATGCACCTGAATTTTCATGCAAACAAAAAACAAACCTCACAATCTGATACGGACACAAGCTGGAATGAGCTTCAAGGTGGAATGAATGCGGAGGACTTTGGCAAGTTCGAGTTTTGCTCATTCGTACATCCCCACTCAGGCTGCTTTGTCAGAGGCCTTCCCCCACCTGATGCCCTCCAGATGTGTTGGACTGTCAGTGGGGGATGATGGCAGTTGCACTCCAACACATCATATCTAATCTAGGTTGGGGAATGCTGCATTACAGCTATTTTGAACCAAATTGCCTTCCTCGTTATAAAAGAAATACGCAAGCATGTGAATGACAGTTGATGTAGGCTTAATACCACAAAATCCATGTATGAATGAAAATGAAACATGAGACATGGAAAACATTTGTGTCCTTTAGTTGAAGTGAGCAACTGACAATACAGGGGAGGGACTGTAGCTCAGAGGTAGAGAACAGGCTTTGCATGCAGAGGTTCAGTTCCCAGGTTCTCCACATTAAGGTTGGGAAATATCCCCATCTGAAACCCTGGCGAGCTGCTGCCAGTCAGTGTAGACAATATTGAGCTAGATGGGCCAAAGTTGTGACTCGGTATGAAGTACCTTCCTATGTTCATACTGAGGAGATGGCAGCATACATTGAACTGCTTGAGATTCAGTGGAATAGATGTCCCATGGAAATGTGCTCCTTGGGGATTCAAAACAAAAATGGCAGCTTCTCCTGCAGTTATCCATCACAAGGCAGAATCCATCCACCCAACAAAATGACAGCTTGTCCTGCAGAGTTATCTATCACACAACAGGGTCCATCCAACAAAATGGCAGGTTCTCCTCCAGTTATCCAATTCAAGGCAGGATCCATCCATTCACCAGTTCCACACAGATGTACCTCAGCAATATGGACTGCAGTCTGCAGGGCACCAGAATCGTAGGGAAACAAACTGCAGTAAGTGTTTAAAGAGCACACTTGTGCAAACAGGCTGAGCCCCACATTATAGGGGAAGAACAAAAATGAGGGCTACGCTCTATAATTGATTGAACTGGTAATCAATGAAAGCCTTAGTTAATTAATCTGACAGGGCAAATGTTAACTAATGTGGGTTCCCAGTCAGCAGCTGGTTGGCCACTGTATGAACAGAATGCTGGACTAGATGGACCCTTGGTCTGATCCAGCATGGCTCTTATGTTCTTAATAGATTCAAATTTTAATTGGTGGGCTGAGACTGGTGGTCACAACTTGATTACCTTCGGAAACCAACTTGATTCCCTTTGGTTCTATTATGATAGTATAACAGGAAAGAATAAACCCTCACTGAAGAGTGCCCATTCAATATTCTTCCAATAACGTGTGATGCTCTTCATTGTTTTATTGGAAGCTACCTCACTTTCTTCAATATCCTCAAAGAGGCACTACTTGAGGTTTTGGTGATATGCCAATTGGTTTACATTTAATCCTTTAATTAAAGCAACAGTCATAATCCCCATTCCACCCCCATGAATAGTACGTACAAATTTGTTCTTGATCTGAAATATGCCAGTTAGTCCCACTCCAATGGTCATTGCTCAATTTACACATGTAGAGAAAATAATATGGTGCAGCCTTTCCAGGACTGTACCACTTCAGTCTCTTAATGTTGTATGCTTGAATGTAAGAAAATATCAAGTTAGCCACAAACCCAGAAGAAGAAGAAGAAGGAGAAGGAGAAGGAGAAGGAGAAGGAGAAGGAGAAGAAGAAAGGCTGGAAACCTTGTTTATTAAAAAAAATGCTTTCTTTTTTTACTTTGTGAATTTGTTTTCAGGACTTCTACAATTCCTTGCCTTTTTCAGAAATCAAAATATGGAGTGGAGCTTAAAGCTCTTTCAGTCTGATATTGCTTTCTTCTTCTTCTTCTTCTTCTTCTTCTTCTTCTTCTTCTTCTATTTCTTCTTCTTCTTCTTCTTCTTCTATTTCTTCTTCTTCTTCTTCTTCTTCTTCTTCTTCTTCTTCTTCTTCTTCTTCTTCTTCTTCTTCTTCTTCTTCTTCTTCTGGTTTGGCAAGCTGTATGAGTATGACTATGAACCTGAACTGGTGAGTTTATTTACATATTATACATATGTCTGTTCCTGTAAATTCCTTCTTTTTAAAAAGTAAGTTTAGGGAGCAATCCTATGGCCGCTAGACAGTGGCTAGACAGCCATAGGATATCTGGTTTTCCGAGTACCCACCTCGGAGCCCGAGCTCCGAGGTCGGTTCCTGGAGAACCAACCTCCCCACACTTCCACGCTGCCTCAAAGGCAGTGCAGAACAGCCCTGTCCTCCATGCTCGCAAGAGGAGTGCGGAGCAGACAAAAAGGGGCATGTCTGGGGGTGGGGAGGGCGGAAATGCCTGTACGACACATCCAATGTGTCCTACAGAAGCCTCCTCCCCTGCTCAGCCCTCCCGCGGCTAGACAGCCGCAATTGGCTGTCTAGCTGAAAATGCAGGCAAGGAGGAGTACGGAGGGAATGATTCCCTCCGTGCTTCTCCTGCCCTGCATTGGATAGGCGGTCGCCTCCAAGTTCAGAGGCAGCCGCCTATCTGGATAGGATTGCGCCCTTAGTAGTTTCTTTTAAATTAAATGCATTTTATATTTGCAGGTAGAGATACTAGAGATGGTATATTGTGAATCTGTTGGTTAGTTGGAGAAAATTGGATAGTTGTGTGTGTGTATGTATGTGTACACACGCACACATACCTATACATTTGACCACTGAAGAAGACCTATGGTTGAAACACATTTGTTTATGTTCTATCTTTTTTTTTGGTGCAGAGAGTTTTTTAGCCTGTTTAAAATACACAACCCCCTTCCAGCAATCTACAGTGGTGCAGTCCCATTTTGATATTTAGGAATGTGGGAGGTTGCCTTACAGTGAGTCCATCTAGGCCAGTATTGTCAACACCGACTGGCAGCAGCTCTCCAGGGTTTCAGGCAGGATTCTTTCCTAGCCCTACCTGCAGACGCCAGTGATTGAACCTGGGTCCTACTGCATGCAGAGCAGGGGCTCTATGGCATGAGTTGATGCACTCTCTGCATGTGACGACTAGTCCACCAAGTCATCCAAAAGAGAAATGGGGTGGGGGTGGGGGGTAAACTCCCATACAACCCAAGCTCTTGCCACTAGCTGGGTGGCAGTCATAAGACTGCTTCCCTGCAAAGTCAGCATTCATCACTTGCCAAGGAACCCACGTCTCCCCACACTCATGATGTAATCTGAATGGGCGACGTTCCTCAGCCCAGGGTGTATTCAGAACTCATCAAACCTCTTTCATAAATTGGCAGGCTCAAGGGATCTTTTTTGCAGGTGATCAATGAATGATTAATATTGTTTTTAGAGGGTGACATTCATTTATAAGACAGGGAGGGGGAAGATGCTGGGGAAAACAAAGTTATTGGTAGTTTGGGGGGGGGGAGGTTGCAAGTGAGCCAATGTGTCTGTATGTGAGATTCAGGAAATTGCTTGAGTCCACTGGATAGAAGCCCACTCAGCTAGGCACCATGTGGCAGGAACACACAGAGCCTGTAGAATGGAAGCAGAAAGAGCTGTTTGTTTGCTTGCCTGGAGTGCCTGTCAACACCCCCCCAACACCACCACACACACACAGAGAGGAATGGAATAAGCATCAATGGGTTGTTTACGTGCTGGGTTGAATGTGACAGCTGAAGAAAACAGAAAAGGTTCCCTTTTCAGTTAAAGTGTGACTCCTTTGGGTAAAATTTGGTCCTTCCAATTAATCAACTGAAGCTTTAGTTGATTAATCTACTGATTCCACTGATTATAGCAGGGGTGGGGAACTCAGGCCTAGATGCCAAATCTAGCCTTCCTGGGATCCCAATCCAGTTCTCCAGTGTTCCTCAGAGGGTCATGCCCCCTTCCTCTGGCCCAGTCCCCTTTCCCCCAGCCCCCAATCATTTGGGGGTTTCCTGGCTTTTCTGCAGTTCTTCCTTCATTTTAAAAAGTTGAAATGCCTCTCCTAAGGTTTAGGGACTGATGGGAAGAGCTTTAATTAGGGATGGGTGGATTCCCCACTTGCTGCTGTGGGGGGGGAATCCGCCCCGTGGGGGGAAGCAATCTGTCCCTCCCCCTAGAATCCTCTTTGGCCGGCTCCGCTGCACGGCGATTCCACGGAGGCAGCTGCCGGCTCCGTATTGCCAGCGATACGGCTGGCTGCCATTGCCATGCTGTATCGCTAGGTTAAGCCATAAATTGCTGCATTTAGCTTAAACTAAGGGCTTTACGGCCCCAAATAGCGTAGTGAACGCCATTTGTGTCCGGAGCCAGCCCTTAACCTAGCGATACAGTGCAGCAATGGCGGCTGTATCGCTGGCGATATAGAGCTGGCCAGCAGCTCCACAGAGTCGCCGTGGGGAGGATCCGGCTCTGGAGGATTCCGGAGGGAGGTGGAGGTGAGTGGTGCCGTTCTGCTGCAGGCTCTGGAAGCTGGATTCCTTTGAATCTGGCCTCGTTGGGGCCCGTGGCGGATTTCTCCGCCTTCCCTAGCCTTAAGCTACAATATGCTGGTATTTTTTTGCTTTCATTTTTTGTATTTTGGGCTTCACCTCTTTGCCTGTGGGCCATAGCCACCACTGGAATGTGGTCCCCTATAGCTTCTCCGAAACTGAACTCGGCCCTCTGGTTAAAAGATATAGGTATAGTATTCATGTATAGTAAATAGAATCATTCCATCTATTTCTGATATTAGGAATACAGGAGGCTGTCGTATACGGAGTCAGAACCTTGGTCCATCTAGCCCAGTATTGTCGACACTGACTGGCAGCAGCTCTCCAGGGCTTCAGGCAAGATTCTTTCCTTGCCCTACCTGGAGATGCCGGGGATCAAACCTGGGACCTCCTGCATGCCAAGCAAAAAGCATGTGCTCTACCACTGAGCTATAGCCCCTACACACTGAGCAAAGGGGCAGCATTTTTAATTTGGGGGCAAAACAATTTCAGTAGTAGGAAAGTAACTTTCACAGTAAGGGATATTTACTATCATCATCATCATCAAACTAGGGCTGTGCACCACTTTGGCCCACAGCCCGAGCTCTGAGTCAAAGCGAGGTACTTTTTGCCACTTTGCGCCACCTCCGAGATGAGGCGGAGGGGGCACGAAGTGGGATGAAATGGGTTGAGTCACTCCGAAGCACTTTGGCACAATTCGGAAGCCCAGCCCAGCTGTGCCTCCATCCAGCCCCCAGCTCCTTACCTGGGTCCTCTAGACGCGCACCAGCAGCCATCTTGTTGTTCCGGGGGGGTGGAGGGGGAGGATCTATTTCTGGAAATACAGGGAGTTGCCATTTTTAAAATGGTTACCCTCCCCAGAACAACAAGACGACTGTCAGCATGTGGGGCGGCGGGTGAAGCAGGATTTGGATGGCCAAATTCTGCTTCAGCTCCAGAGGCCGAAGCGGGTTTGGGGGGGCCTTGAATCAGCCCGAAGCAAATAGGGCCTGCCTTGGAAGCCCTGAAGCGGCCTCTGAGGCAGATTGGGGGGGGGGGGCATGCACAGCCCTATTTTAAACTCCGCAATTATATGAAGGTCAGATCCAAACTTAGTCATACTACTGTCAGATCTAGGCTTAGCCTCCTGAAAATGCACTTTTATTCACTCAGGCTTTCCCTGGCTTGTAATTAAATTAATCATGCTGCTCCGTCTTACAACTCCTTGTATTGCTCTGTACTATTATTGGAATTGGAATGGTTTTTAATATTGCATTTTAAATGTGATTTTAGTATTTATATGTGAACCGCTTACGGATTTTGTTACATTAAGCGGTATAGAATTATCATGAATAAATAAATAAATTTAAAAACACACTCAATAGAGCCATGGAGTCCTGTCATTTTTATCCTTCTCCTGCTGAGCCTCTCTGTGCATGTGAGATTTAGCTATTTGCTCTTTAAAGGTTTTCAGCAGTTCATTTGTTTCTGATAAACTGCGATCTGAATTGCTGAGGGAGGTAAGATTTCTGTGAGATCCTGTCTTGTATGCTTGATAACTTTGCAGGAGGGGAAGTTGAATTTCTATTTCTGCTCCTAGTCATATGAACCATATGACATACAAAGCCATATATATATATATATATATATATGTATGTGTATGTGTGTGTGTGTGTGTGTGTATATATATATATATATATATATATGTACTTCACACAAAAATTACATTCTTCTTCTTATGCAAAAGTTGTCTGTACAAAAAAATCCACAATATATATTATGGAAATGCTTTTATTAGATCAACTCAAGCTCTCAAAATAAGGTGTACGCTTTCATGTTCTCTAGGCAAGATGGTAAAGGGGAAAAGTGGCTGATATTCAAACCATAGACTCTGTGGTATAGAGTCGGCATTTAGTTACAGTCTTTCTTTAAGGCAGAGTGTATCCTGATTCAGGCTGTCTCTCGATTTAAAAGATCTTAGGGCTGATTCCTATGCATGTTTAGACAGAAAAAAGTCCTAAAATGCTGGGAGCTGTAGGAGTTTTTTTCTGTCTAAACATGCATAGGATTGCACCCTGAATTGATTAATATATGGGTATAATTAACTGATTAAACCTGTAAGAGGAAAAACAACCACTCAATTCTAAAGAAAACACACACAAAAACACTTCCTTGGTTTGTACATGATGCTTGTGCATGTTGCAGCATGCAGAATCTCAGAGCAACGAAACAACAATGCATCTTATAGCACCCTAATGCAGTTTTCCCCAACCTGGTGCTCTGAAGGGCTGGATCTACACCTCGTGTCATACAGATACAATTCCATCATGGTGATGCTATATCCCCCTTGTGCTTTTATGCCTCATGTTGTTGTTCAGTCGTTAAGTCGTGTCTGACTCTTTGTGACCCCATGGACCATAGTACACCAGGCCTTCCTGTCCTCTTATACCTCACAGCCCACACAATGACATCTGCTGCAGTATTTTGGATAATATGGAACAAAAAGTAGGAAACAACCCTAGAAAAGCGATATACCGAATACGTAATGTGCCCCAACAGTTATCAGTGGACTTCAATACCGATAAAAACCATTAAGGTAGATCTAGCCCAGATGTCTTGGACCACAACTCCCATTATTACTTTATCTTATTATGCCTTGCCTGGGGAACGATGGGAGTTGAAGTTCAGCACATCTGGAGAGCCCCAGGTTGGGAAAAGCTGGCATAAGCTTTTGTGGCCTATAGCACACTTCACCGTGGCAAAATGTTCATGCCAGAATAAATGTGTTAGTCTTTAAGGCACCACCAGACTCTTTGTTGTTTTTAATTAAATAATAATTAAATAATAATAATAATTTAATACTACTACTAGCATAGTTAAACTATGGAATTTGCTCCCATAAGCCATAGTGATGGCCACCAATTGGGATGGCTTTAAAAGGGGGCTAGACAAATTCCCGGAGTCCTCACGGCTATATGCTACCTCCAGTACCAGAGGCAGTGAGCCTAATCCTATGCACAGCAATTGCTGGGGAACACGGGCGGGAGGGTGCTGTTGGGCGTGTGTCCTCCTTGTGGGTTTTCACGTGGGCAGCTGGTTGGCCACTGTGTGACCAGCATGCTGGACTGGATGGACCCTTGGCCTGATCCAGCAGGGCTCTTCTTATGCTGGATCCTGCCCTAGGTGAACTGGATTGCAAGCATGGTCTGGGGGGTGCAGGGTGGGGTGGTGGTGGAGCTCTTTGCCATGCCATGATCCCAATTCAAATTCTCCCTGACTATTTGTAACGGGCATAAGGGTTCCCATTCGAGTCCCTCTGGAAGCTTTCCTCCCATGGATGGACCCTTGGTCTGCTCCAGCGGGGTCTTCTGATGTTCTTATGTACTACTACTGAAATTATTATTATAATCGTGTTTCTTCTTCTTCTTCAATGGAGCAACGCATTAATCTGGCCGCAGCGCTCTCGCCTGCCTCTCCTGTCAAAAGGTTACCCTTTTGTCTGCGCCGGCAGAATTAAACCCAACTCATCCGAGTCGTGAGCACGTCTTTGTTAGTCAAGTCGCAGCTAAACTCGGAGAACAGGCGCCCCTGCCAGCTCTCCCAGCCCAGGCGTCCCCTCTCTCGAATTGCTCAGGAAGTAACCCTCCTCTCCTCCTCCTCTCCTCCTCCCATTGTCCATACGGACCTTTCAAAGGCTCATTCTCGCCCGTGAAAAATCTCCCCCCACTTTTTTTTCAACTCGCTTCTTGGACAATCGCTTTGCCTTGGAGAATTCCGCTCGCACGCCATTGGCCACCAAAGGACCCCCCCCCCAGGACTGGGCGGGGCAAGGCGACTTAGAAGCCGCTCATCATCCAATCAGAAGATCTCTGGTGAGAGGACCCCCCCCGCCTCCTCCCCCAGCACAGCACTCAAGCAAAGGCATTGGAAGCGGGACGCCAGAGGCGCCGAGGGTTCGACTCCCGCCAGCGCTGAACAAAGGACTGGGGATTTCATTTTAAGTTGATTTTTTTTTTTTAATTTCTTTGCTCAGCGCTCAGCCAGCCTGGCATTTGGAGGATAATCCGAAGTCCTGCTTAGGGGGCTGCAAAGAGAGGGAGAAAGGCGGCCGTTATTGCTGGGATTCAGCTAGAAGGGGCACAGAGGAACATGGATCTTCTCATCTGTGCGCTGCCATGCCAGGCAGGAGGGATCTTTTAACTCGGGCCGACTGGCTGGAGACAGGGGCGCGGGATAATAATCTCATCCGAGGAAGCTCTTCCTTCTCGCTTGGGTAAGTGGATCGAGCTGCTCAGCGCACCGTCGCCAGCTGCCCAGCGTTCGGTTTTCCACGTTTACTATGGATCGGGGATCCGCAGCGTGTGTCTCAAGGAAGTCTGCCAGCGATGGTAGCTCTGATTTCGGTGGGGCTGTGCATCCTTTCTGGATTCCAGTCATACCAGCCAGAACTCCAAAGGAGCGATCCGAGGTGCTGAGCCCTGTCCCCAAGATAGGTCCAGCTCCTCGGATAGCTCCTTTGGAGTTCTGGCTGGTTCTGACTGGAATCCAGAATGGATTCACAGCCCCACCGAAATCGGAGCCACCAGCCTTCACTGAAGGCTGACGTCTTCGCCACACTTTCCCGGGAGAGGTGAGAAGTCTCACTGAACCCATGGGGGCTTACTCCTAAGTAGACCTGCACAGGGCTGGGCTGTGCCCGTGGCATCCTAGACTTGTCTTCTCGGAAGGAAGCCCCGTTGCATTCAGTGAGACTTACTCCCAGGGAAGTGGGTATAGGATTGCAGCCTGAAACCGATAAGGGCACTAATGTATTCGAGCAAGGATTGGAGTTCTTTCATTCATAGTGCTTCTATGGAGTCGGCACATCCCATGCGGATGTGAGAAAACAAAACTACCTTTCCCTTCTCCCCCCCCCCCACCTTCTTTTTGAAGTACTTTTGGTTCTCAAGTTCCTGTAGGGCTGTTTGCTCGCAAGAAACTAGATCACAATGTGCACTTTCTGGTCCCGATCCGTCAATAGAATGGAGCATTAACCACATGTGCCAGTGTTCTGTCCTTTAAATCTAACATCCCCCCCCAACATTTATTGGGGGGAGAGAGCAAATCTTCCAGACAGTATACATGGGTACAATCACATACATTTGCATGGATTCTGGGCCATCCTCTCCCCAGCTAAAATTCTAAAGAATACTTAAAAAAATTACAACCTTTAGTTTTAACTCCATGGCTCTATAACAAAACAGTTGGGGCTTCTGGTGCTGTGAAATGTTTCATTTCAGCACACAATGAGATTTGTATTATTGCAAAACTTCTCTTTTCATGTTTTAGATAGTATCTTCCATTGTGTATGTATTTTTTTTTAAAGTATGGTGAAACAAACCACACATCTGTTTAAAACCAAAATCACGAGCTGTGATTCAGCTACGTGTACATGAAAAAACGCAATTCATTGAGATGTTGTCCTTCTTATGGTCAGATAAAACGAGAATACAATACAGTTGGAGCAGGGATCCAGATGTTTTGAAACTTTAAACTTGACACAATCCAGCCAAAGTTAAGCACTTTTAAGTCTCACTGATTTCGGTGGGAGAGCTCCCAACAGGTATGTCATTTTTCCAGTGAAAAACAAAAAAGACGAGTAGTGCAATCTGATAAGTCCTACACTGTGATCAATGGACTTACCCCCTAGTAAGTGTGTTTAGGATACTTACTATTACCCAGGAGTAAATCCCATTGCACTCAATGGGACTTACTTCCAAGTAGACATGCATAGGATTGCACTGTTACATGCTTAACTCTGGCTCCATCATCTTGCCCATTGTTTGTTCATCTGTTCATTCATTTCTGGGATTTGTATTGAATACATTTGCACGGCACCTATCGATAATAATATTCTCAGGATGGCCTGCATCCATAAACAGAACTATGATGCGGTCGCAAAAATTAAAAACAGCAGATACAACTAGCCTCAAAGCCTCATCACAGATTTTTAAAAAGCCAAAGCCTGGGAGAATAGGAAGGTCTTCTCTTGGCACCAGAAAGACAACAGACACCCCACCTGAGTCTGAGTCCACATCATCCCACAGAGCAACTAGGGTTCTGACAGGAAGACCAACAATGTCATGGAAACTCCATGCGGGTTCTCAGGAGTCCTTCAGATTCCATCAGCTGTTGGGGACAACCCATCTTAAAAGGTGCACCGCCCCTGCCAAGTGTGGTAAGCAGAACCTCCACAGGAAGTGACACAGCAATAGTAGCAGAATCTCCCACAACCAGACTATCTTCCCACCCTTCTGAGAAAACCAAAGCTAGAGTGTGACCAGTAATTTGCATGAGATCAGTGTCATGCCATGGTGGCCGTGAAGTCCCCATCGGGGCGGGGGGGCATGGCTCAGTGATTGAATGCATGTGTTGCAGGCAGAAGGTCCTAAGTTCAATCCCCAGCATCTCAAGGTAGAGCTGGGAATGACTCCTGCCTGAAGCCCTGCTGGCCAGTGTTGACAATACTGGGCTAGCTGGACCAATGGTCTGACATTGTATAAGGCGATTTCCTATGTTCATAAGTCCTGAGCTGCACCAGACAAAGCAGCCCTGTCATGAGTAGTTGAAGTCCCCCAAGACAATAAGGGTTCTTGTCACCCAGTTTGAAACAGCCTCCATCAGATCACAGTTCGAAAGACTGTTAGGTGGCTGGATGGTTAGTACACTAACAGAATCCCCAATCTGTCCTGAGTCCCCAACACAAGGGACAAGATACATCCCACCTTTAGCTACCGGATAGTCTCAAGTTGACTCACAGTGATAATGAGCAATAAAAGACGACATTAAAACAAGAAAAGAAAGCATCTAGAAAGGTTAAGGCAGGAGATGATATTGTTGTTAATATTATCTATGTATTATGATATTGTATCTATTGTATCTATGTATTATGATATTGTTGTTAATATTATCTATGTATTTTTACAGCACTGTCAGTGTCTGTGGTACCTTATATAGGCAAAATAGTCAGGTCCCTGCTCCCAAGGCACTTCCAGTCTAAAACAGACCTTGGAGAAAACAACAAAGTGAAGAGAGCGAGGGACAAGGAGAGGGAAGGATGAATATGGGCACGTGTAGTTTTACACATGCTTAACACTTTATTTACCTTTTTATAAAAAAAAATGTATATCGCTCTCTTCCACCCATGTAAGGCCCACATCCCCTCACACTCACAACAAATATCTTTTTAAAAAGGTAACAACAGTTCAGACAGTAATCCTATGTCCCATAGACAGCGTCTGGGGGAGTAGGGTTTTCCGGTTTCCCGGCCAGAGAATGCTATGAGGTCAGAGCGGGGAACTAGAGCGGGGAACTGCGCTCCCTGCCCCCTCCCTGTCATAGTGGGCATAGAGAGAACCGCACCAGCTGCCCCTCTGTGCCTTCCTGTGCTCGTGATATGGAGCGCCGAGAGGGCGAAAAGGGGGCGGCCCCAGGGGCGGGGAGGGGAAGAGATCGCGGAAGCTGTCTTACACAGCTTCCTATTCCTGCCCCCTCCCCGGAGCCACGCTTAGATGCCTAAAATCGAGCACGTAAGGCAAACTCCCCCTGCGGCCAGAGCATGGAGGGAAACCTGTCCTCCGTGCTTCAGCCACCCTGCATTGGATAGGCGGTCACTTCCAACTTCAGAGGAGGTCGGAGGTGACCAACTATCTCGATAGGATTGCTCCCTAAGACAATGAAATAACAGGTTGGATCCAGGGTGCACCTTCCATGGGAAGACGGGACCTTCCACAAAAGGAAAGGCTCTACCTGCTGAAAGTCCCTCAGCCCAGTTCAGCAGGGTCTCCTGTCCTGACTCTCTGTGTAGCATTTTCAGGGGACTGGAGGGGCTGCTGTGGTAAGGAGGAGCCGGGGAAATCCACTTCCATCAGGGCAGGGCAGTTGATCCAGCATAAATCTGGATCCAAGCCTTCTTCTTCTTAAGGTGCCATCTCCTATTGGAGGTTAGCTATCATTCCAACTATTTTTTTTTGTTTTTGATGCCACTGCTCTGAATAGTTGTATCGAAGTACAGCTGAACCGTTCCCTCAAATTGTTTAACCGTGATGTTCGTCTTCTTCCTATTGATCTTTTTCCTTCCATTTTCCCTTGTATAATAAGTTGGAGTATAGCATATTTTTCACCTTGGATAATATGACCAAGGTATCGTAACTTCCTTCTCTTGATGGTCTTTACCAATTCTGTTTGTTTGCTTACTCTGCATAGTATGTTCTCATGTGTTACTTGATCAGTCCATGGTATTTTCAGCATGTGTCGTTATGTCCACATTTTGAAGGATTCAATTTTCCTCAGATTGTTCTTTTTAAGTGTGCAAACCTCCACTCCATAAAATAATATTGAGAACACATAGCCTCCTAATATCCAAATCCTTACTGCAAGATTAAGGGCCCGATTACATAATAGTTGTTTCATTTTAACAAACACTGGATCCAACCCAATAACTTGAATAAAGTTGGGAATTAATTGAAGGTACTGTTTAAGGTGGTATTAAGAATGGTATTTATAGCTTACCATTAATTGCCACTATAATGTGATTTTGTACACCAAAGGCTTTATATAAAACAAAGATATTAACCATTGTGTATAAATACATAGGATGGTGCAACTCAGAGGATGGGGAAGTTCAGAGTTCAAAATCTGCTCAGGATATCCTCTAGCTTTAGCATTCTTTACCACCTTTCGGGCTGCCGTAAATCATGCAGGAAGCGAACTGGATTGCTCCAAATGGTTTTGAAGCTTGCAAAAGCACCTGAAAAGGGAAGAGGTGCACGAATTGATTTCTGAGACTATTTTCCCTTTGTTTTCATCTCCTGAAGCTGAGATGTGTCCTTCCTGGGCTTAGATCACGTGGTAAAGCCGCTTGCTAGCCTCTGAGGTGGGGGAATTGGATGCTGTTTTATGCACACATACAAAAGCACCCCAAACCCCACACCAAAAACAGACTGGGGAAATGTAGCCGTTGCAGGAGGCAAAGAATAATGCACTTTTGTGAATATCCAGTTTTGATAGTGAGCAATGGAGAAGGAAGACATGGGTAGAAAGGACTTACCCGTTGAGCCTTGCTGGCAGAACACAGATAAGATTACCATGATCAGCCCATGACATTTTGCCACCTTAAGCAAAGGACAAGATGGTGTGCTCTCCCCACCCCATGTTCAAAAGCTGGCTGAACTGCCAGTTGAAACTTACTTGAACACTTGTGATTGCATTGTGTCCTCCACTACATCTGTGGCAGCTGGCTAGCATAATATGGTACAGTATATAGAACGTATATAGGATAAGTTCTGTGACATACACATCTCTGCCCTCCAGTAGAAGGGAACAGTTGGGGAGCTCAAGCGGAACAGCCAGAAGGTTGCCGCTGCTGCCCCCCAGTATCTGCCGCCTGAGGTGATCGCCACACCCTGCCTAGTGGCAGGACCGGCCCTAAGCTGTATAATTGCAATTAATTATATAACTCAGCTGTATAATTGCAATTAATTCAGAAGAGTTTAAGGACATGGAACTGACTATCTGGGCAGTAGCCTTGAATTCCAGATTATGCTCATTTCAACACAGAGGATTCCCAGGACACTTGTCTGTGATATTAATACAGTGCTCTTTGCTTTGGAAGTCCTGGTCTTTTGGAGCCACAATGTAGCCTGTAACAAAGCCTGAGTATGTGCAACTGAAATAATTCCATATTGTTTCCCTCTTTACCCCTCCCCTCCCCACTCCTCTCTTCTGTTGCTTTCCCCTGTGTCAAATTTAGGATTGTAAATTCCTAAAGCAGCCTTCACCGGCCTGGCACCCTCCAGACGTGTCATACTACAACTCCCATCATCCTCAGCCAGCATGGCCAGGTTGCCAAAGGATGACCTAGAGGCAAGGATCTGCCCTCTTCTACTGTGTACAGCAGTTTCCCTCCAACCTGCTGCCCTCCAGGTTGAAGTCCAATCTGTTTTGGACTTCAACTGCCACCAGACCAGCATGGCCAATGATGAGGAATGCTAGGAGTTGTAGTCCAAGATTTCTGGAGGGTCACTAGGTTGGGGAAGGCTGTTGTACACTGTTGTCCATGCTGATGGCTATGCTGCCTGGGGATGACAGGAGTTGTACTCCAACACATCTGGAGGGCACTAGGTTGGCAAAGGGTGTCCAAGAGGCAGGGGTCTGTCCTCTCCTTCTGTGTAGGAGTACCATGCTGGTGTCACCATAGAAAGGAAGGGATGGGCCACATGAATAATACTTTACTTTTTTTGGTTTTATTTACAAACTATGTTAAAGGACCCAAGAAAGGTCTGGATTCTGTATAAACAATAATGTAAATGGTATAATTACCTTAGTAAAGAAAGGATTCCAGTGTGGTGTAGTGGTGAGAATGCTGGACTGGGACTTGGGAGTTCTGGGTTCGAGTCCCTGCTCAGCCCTGAAGCGTACTGGGTGACTTGGGGCCAGTGACTGACTCTCCCCCAACCCACCTCACAGGGTTGTTGTGTGGATAAAATGGAGAGGAGGAGGATCATGTGAGCTGCCTGGGGTTTCTTGCAAGAAAAACAAAGGCAGGGTATAAATGTAACAATAAAAAAATATAATAAACAAATTCCTTAGTCCAAAAAACAAACCCGACCTTCCATTCAGGTTGGGATTCTGTCGATACCTAAACTGTATCTGCTTTTCATGAATGAAATGAAGCGGGTGGGGAGAAGTTCTAAACCTTGTTCACTGCTGTTTACCCTCTCTCAAAAAATTGTATTCTTATTATTGATCTTTATAAGCTTCTGGGTAAACATGCTGTGATAGCGATGGTGATGTTGTAAATTTGGACATTTCTGCTCCATCCTCAGACTTCATTAATCATTCTTCTAATGGAGGGTGTGCAGATGGCCACCATCTCCTTGCCATTAATTTTTTGCAACCCGTAACAAACTCCACAGCAATTTGCCATCATCAGGTTTAACTCTCTCTGTGAGATACCCCAACAGAATAACCAATGGGTCTAAAATTTAACAGGGTACTTGCAGCGCAATCCTATACATAGCTACTCAGAAGTAAGTCTCATTGATTCAGTGTGACTTGCTCCCAGGTAAATGGGTATAGGGTTGCAGTTTTAGTAATTAGGCTCTGATACAATGAATGATCCCCCTCCCACACACACGCTCTCCACCAAAACAAACCCAATCGATCTCTGGCCATTTCCACCACCTCTGTAAGACATTGGCCACAGTCTTGTTACACCTCAATTTATTTATTTTATTTATTTCATTTCTATACCGCCCAATAGTCAAAGCTGTCTGGGCGGTTCACATAAATTAAAACCACAGAGTGCAGCATAAAACAATATAAAATATGAAAGCTTAAAACCACACTATAAAATCACCAAGTTCAGTGGTTGGAATGGGAACAAGGAAGGTCTGGTGAATTAGAAGGGGCAAGAATTCGATAATGTCTGAGAAGCATCAGATTGTATTCATGATAAGGGCCTCATGGTGTAGAATCTTTGCTTGGAACATTGTGCATCTCGATGTTCAGGCAGATTTGAAGGCAACACATGGAAGCCATTGGGCCTGGGCCATCCATTTCATTTTAGCATTGGCTTCGATCATCAGTTGAGGCAACAACTCCGCATATGCTGTCTGCCTCTTTCCCACTTGGCCATATCTACTATGGATCTTCCTCAAGCCGCCGTGTTCACAGCCACATGGCACTGATGGTGAGGTAGTGCCATCCGGGCAGCTTTTCTGTTGGTTGGCTGTATGTATGCACTTCCAAGGTGGTGCATCAGGAGAGTGATAACTCAGCCCCGCTGCCTCCCAGGCACACTATGAAAAGATGATCACTTATGATAAGCATTGATTCTAGTCATAGAAGGTAAAGCCAGAGGTGGTAAAGCTGGATGTGTATATGGTGGATGATATGGTATATGATATATGATGGTATACGGTATATATGATGGTGTGTGTATGTGTGTGTGTGTATAGATATAGATATATGGTATATATGATGGCATACGGAATATAATAACTGGTTGTACATATGGTGGATGGTATGGTATATGATATATGATGGTGTGTGTGCATGTGTGAATAGATATAGAAATATGGTATATATGATGGCATATGGTATATAATAACTGGTTGTGTATATGGTGGATGGTATGTTATATGGTATATGATGGTATATGGTATATATGATGGTGTGTGTGTGTGTGTGTGTGTGTATAGATATAGATATATGGTATATATGATGGCATACGGAATATAATAACTGGTTGTGCATATGGTGGATGGTATGGTATATGATATATGATGGTATGATGGTGTGTGTGCATGTGTGAATAGATGTAGAAATATGGTATATATGATGGCATATGGTATTTATTTATTTATTTATTTATTTATTTATTTATTATTGCATTTATATCCCGCCTTTATTCCTCTTGCAAGGAACCCAAGGCAGCTTACATTATCCTCCTCCTCTCCATTTTATCCTCACAACAACAACCCTGTGAGGTAGGTTGGGCTGAGAGTGTGTGACTGGCCCAAAGTCACCCAGTGAGCTTCCATGGCCAAGTGGGGACTAGAACCCGGATCTCCCAGCTCCCAGTCCAACAGTGGTATATATGATGGTGTGTGTGTATAGATATAGATATATGGTATATATGATGGCATACGGAATATAATAACTGGTTGTGTATATGGTGGATGGTATGGTATATGATATATGATATATGATGGTATACGGTATATATGATGGTGTGTGTGCATGTGTGTATAGATATAGATATAGAAATATGGTATATATGACAGCATATGGTATATAATAACTGGTTATGTATATGGTGAATGATATCTTTGATGGTATATGATGGTATATGGTATATATGATGGTGTGTGTGTATAGATATAGATATATGGTATATATGATGGCATACGGTAGATAATAACTGGTTGTGCATATGGTGCTGCTTCTCCTTTGGTTATGGAAATTCTCTCCCATATACCGCAGGTGGCTGGTCATCCAACTGGACTTTATTTGCATGTTAATTGGAAGCAGGAGTGCAGAACCTCAAGCTTGGGGTCCCAATGCCCCCTCGGGGTTCCCCAGATTTCATGTCCCCTTTCCCTTGACCACCAGTCATTTGCCTTTGTGCAGTGCTTTCTCCATTCTAAGAGGTTGAAATGCCTCTCCTAAGTTTCTTTTCCTAAGGCTTAATTACAGGCAGTAAGGGCTTTAAGCTACAATATGCTGGTATTTTTGGTCCAGCCCCTTTTTCCTTTCGCCCCTCCCACCACTGGAATGCGGCCCCCGAGAGCTTCTCCAATATGGCTTTGGGCTGAAAGAGATTCAGAACCCTGGTTTAAAGTTTTATATCAGCGGTCCTCAATGTGGTGCCCTCCGGATTTATTTATTTGTTTATTTATTTATTCCATCATCCCCATCCAGCACAGCTATTGGCCATAGTGGCTTGGGAGGATGGGGAATGTTGTCCAAGACATCTGGAGGGCACCAGGGTTGGGCAAGGCTGATTGATTTCTATCTTACCTTGTAACTATGCATACCATCAGGGTGTCTAACAACCAAAATAATGCACAGTAAAACAAAAAACAAAAAAAATCCACAGTAAAGCAATTAAAACGACCTACAATCAAAACAATAGGTATTAAACACAGCAGATTTGAATGCAGATCTGCAGATAAAATCCAGTTCAGCTAATGTTTTAAAAAAACAGGGAAAATAAAAAGACTTATCCCTGCAGGCCCAAAGACATGAAGAGTTGGTGCTGGGCAGATCTCCCTGGGGAGAGCATTCCATAAACAGTGTGCCACAGCCATAGACTTCCCTGGGAAGAGCATTCCATAAACAGTGTGCCACAGCCACAGACTTCCCTGGGAAGGGCATTCCATAAACAGTGTGCCACAGCCACAGACTTCCCTGGGAAGGGCATTCCATAAACAGTGTGCCACAGCCACAGACTTCCCTGGGAAGAGCATTCCATAAACAGTGTGCCACAGCCACAGACTTCCCTGGGAAGAGCATTCCATAAACAGTATGCCACAGCCACAGACTTCCCTGGGAAGAGCATTCCATAAACAGTGTGCCACAGCAGAAAAAGCCCACCCTCCCAATAACCACCCTCCTAACATCAGGATGAAGCTGCACAGCCATCTGTCAGGGATGCTCTGACCTGGATTCCTGCATTGAGCAGGGGGTTGGACTCGATGGCCTTGTAGGCCCCTTCCAACCCTGCTATTCTATGATTCTATGATCTGATGGCAGGAACACCAAGATAAAGGCCTCTGACCTTAATGCTTGGGCAAGTACATGTGGGAGGAGCTGGCAGGAGTAACTGATGTGGTGTCAGGGGTGTGGGACTCAAACAGAGAGCCCAGTGCCTTCTTCCCTGCACCACCAGAGGGAACTACAAGTGCTTCAAGCCAGGACACTGACACAGCAGTGATCAGCATCCTCTTCTCCAGTCATTGGAGCCTGAACCAATCAGCACAGGTTCTGAGCACATCACATATGCACTCGATTGTAAGGCCAGGTTCTGTACCAAGTACCCAACGGATGGGTGGAAATTGCAAGGAAGCAGATTCCAGCTAATCATTAGGAGAAACGTCCTAATGGTAAGAGCTGTTTGATAATGGAACAGACTGTCTCCGGAGGTAGCGGGCTCTCCTTCACCGGAGGTATTTAAGTGGAGGCTGGATAGCAGAGCTGCATGCAAATTGCCTTTCAAAATTCTCCACCCTATTTCACCGAATTTCTCCAGGGGGGAGGGAACATTCTAAACAGTTTCTCCCCATTGGCGGGGGTTGTAGCACAGCTTCTTCCTTTTGTCATGAAGGATTTTGGAGGGGTTTGTGCCATCACTGCAAGGGGCAAAGGCATCAACTGTGGTTTGCAGGTTGGCCCCCATTTTGCATCCACACAATGCAGGTCTCTGGGGTGGGGGGGGGCAGTGTTGCGCATAGCTGCAGGGAAGAGGTGGAGCTATTGCTGAGCCAAAATCTGTCCTCCAGTTTCCTGAAAGTTTTCTTCCCCCATGAAAGAGGCTTCCATTGTTCCGCCTCATTCTCAGAGTGTCTTATAATGTATTTTTGTGGTGTTTTTGAGCTTACCTAATCTCTGACCTCATGATGTTGTCACTTGGGCTTTAGTTGAAGTGTGGGAAGGCAAGGAGGCTACTAGAGAGAAAATTGTACAATGACAAATAGGACACGTGCACACACTCCTTGGCCACCTCCTACGGAAGATCCAAAGGGATCCAAACCCAACCCATGAGAATTCCTCTGAAATTTTCTTCACTCTTGAATTTATTTTCGAAAGTGATTTCTTTTCTCTCAAATTGAATGAGAATGGGTAAAAACAATGTGGGAGACATTTTTGGCACAACAGCAGTGGATAGCCATGTGTCAGGGAGGCTGCAGCTGTTTTACAGAGGCTGCATTGAACTGGGAGTGCGCTCGATGTCCTCTAAGATCCGTCCCATCTCTGTGATCCTATATCCAGTTAAAAGGATCAGGTAGCAGGAGATGGAAAAGATCTGGAGAGCCACTGCCATAGACAAAACTGGGCTGGATGAACAAATAGTCTAACCTGGTATGAAGCAGCTTCCTTTGTATATGTATTTGTATATTTGTATATGCATTTTTAGCTTGTTTCTTTTGTATGTGTAACCTTCATGAGATTAGTGGATGAAGTGGGCTTATGTATCATCTAGATCAGCTTTCCCCAACCTGAGGCCCTCCGAACACATTGGCCATACTGGGTGGGGATGATGGGAGTTGCAGTCTAACACATCTGGAGGGCATGAGGTTGGGGAAGGCTGATCTGGATATCAATCCAAGGCCTCACTTTCCAATCCAAGCTGTTCTAACAGAAGGGTGCTTTTATTTTTGCTTAATTTCTTTGCGCCCGACAGTTACTCCAAGATCCTGTTTGCACCTGATATTCCTATGGAGGTACCCTACCACTTTGTCTTGGGAGGTGGCGGGCTGTCCTTTGTTGGAGGTATCTAAGCAGAAGCTGGGTGGCCTTCTGTTAGGGATGCTGCAGTTGCATCCTGCATTGGAGAACCTTCATTGAGGTTGGACTAGATGATCTCCAAGGTACCCTTCAAGCCTAACATTCTATAAAGGGGGAAGTGGCTGAGTTTGCCTGGTGGCATGTGTAAAGAACATTCAACATCTCTCTCTACACTGATTGTGGGATGGAATCTTGGGCACGTAGACATAGGAAGGATCAAAGTTATTACTGACCAGGTGACTTAACCAAGTATTCCAAATGTGCTGAACCTTAGAAAAATGGTAACATGCCTTGCCGGGTTAGTCAAGTTTCTATTTTCCAGGAGAATTTAATTATCATTTATATGTGTGGTCTGAAGGCATACAGTGCAGCTGAAGTTAAACAGGTCCAGATCTGGTTAATAGCTGGATAGAAGGCCACCTGAGTAGCCTGGAAGAATGATGGGAGAGAAACATATTAAATAATAACAGAAAATAGTGGATACAAATCACCTAGCAAGTCTCCATGTGGTTGATAGTTATTAACATAACTAATGGATAATGTAAGCCGCCTTGAGTTCCTTGCAAGAGGGAGAAAGGCGGGGTATAAATGCAATAAAAATAAATAAATAAACATAAAACTTAGGTTGATCTAAGACATCTGGGTTAAGGGGGGCTAATCTGCCACATTCTTCACTGACAAGGTTTGCCGGCTTATCCAAGCGGGATAATTTTACGAGCGGATATTTGCCGTGGATACTTCCACAATCCTGAACGCAGGAACACGTTCATCCTAGACTGGGGACGATGCTGCAGCTGAGATCCTTGCGCTCCCAGCTCAGATGCTGGTTACGCTGCTGTTGCATGGAACATAGGGAGCTGCCTTATACTGAGTCAGACCGTTGGCCCATCTAGCCCAGTACTGTCGACACTGACTGGCAGCGGCTCTCCAGGGTTTCAGGCAGGATTTCTTCCTGCCTACCTGGAGATGCTGGCGATCGAACCTGGGGCTTTCTGCATGCAAAGCAGGTGCTCTACCCCTGAGCTACAGCCCCTTGTAGAGGCACATAAATAGAGTTACTTTGATGTATGGGCAAATAAAACAGCAAAATCTGGCTGAAGATAACTTGTGAACCAAAGTCAAGTCCTTCCGAAAGCATAACATTTCCATAAACCTGGTAAGTCGCAGAGTGCTGCTGTTTAAGAACAAAATGCAGGCTGTATATGGATGATACCTCTCCAAAACCTTGGAGGCAGTCTTGCAGAACCATAATTGCACTGGACTGTATATGTTTAGCTAGATGTCCTGCCATGGTCTCTGGTAGAATTGTTTTCCAGGTTTCCATAGTAGCACAGATGGGCCACAAACGTGCTGTGGGGGTATGTAATACAACATTTCCAGTGTTCTACTTCATGGGGAAACTATTGAATGTAAACATTCTTTAGAGGTCAAAACACATCTTAGGGCAGACTTCCCCAACCTGGTGCAGTGTTGGGCTGCAACTCCCATCATTCCCAGCCAGCATGGCCATTGGCTGTGCTTGCTGGGCATTATGGGATTTGCAGTCCAACATTCCCGAATGGCTCCAGGTTGAGCAGGTTTGTCTTGAGAGTAATGTTAAGCAGGGCTTGCTCCTTCTCCCCCCACCCCAAATGAGCGTGACTTTTTTTCCAGTCTTCATACTGCATGTGCAGACACTACCAGCAACTTAAATGCTGTTTGTGTCATCTCTCTTGCTCCTTCTCTTGTTTGTTACATCTATATCCCACCTTTCCTCCAAGGAATGCAAGGTAGCATAGATCCTCCTCCTCTCACTTGTATCCTCACAACAACACTGTGAAGTAGGCCAGGCCAAGAGTCAGCGACTGGCCCAAAGTCACCCAGGGAGCTTCATAACTGAGTGGGGACTAGAACCTGGGTCTCCCATGTCCCAGTTGAACACTCTACCCACTACACCATACTGGCTGTCCTTCTCTTATGCTTCAAGCAAGCTGTATTAGTTTTTTTTTTTTTAGTAACCATGTTTTCATCTAAACATTTTGTTTATTTATATATTTATTCTGTTTTGAAAAAGGATATGTTGCAAAATTACATCTGTGTATTTGAGGGTGTGGAGGAGAGTGACATTGTAAGCACTAGCCAATTGGTGCTATGCACAACTGGCTTCTTTTCTAAAGTGGCAGACCAGTTTTCACAAAGCTTGACCCTGGAGAGAAATAGATATATCGGTACACAACCTGACACTTTGACCATTCAAGGTGGCATATGCTTGGATGAGCCTCTGGATTGAATGGATTTGTATACACCCATAGACAATCAATGCCATTTTCACATCTCACTGTTGCCCTGTTAGGTTGTTCCAGCAGCATGACAAATGCTTTTGCAGCAGATATGTACATTTTCCATCCTGAGATAGGAGTGAGGATTATAAATTGAAATTGAAATAAATAAGTGCTCGATCCTATGCATGCCACTATTAAAAAAGTTTGAATGCAGCCATAGTCTCCATTCTGTCAGGCTTGGGTGGCATCATCCTTCCTTCCTTCCTTCCTTCCTTCCTTCCTTCCTTCATTTCATTTCATTTCTATACCGCCCAATAGCTGAAGGTCTCTGGGTGGTCCACAAAAATTAAAACTATAAAGTACAACATAAAATATAAAATATGAAAGCTTAAAACCACAATACAAAAGTACAACCAGAATAAAATCTAGCAGCAATGCAGAAATTTAAAATACACATTTAAAGCAGCAGAGCTAAAAGACCAGAGTGCTAAAATGCTGGGAAAATAAAAAGGTCTTCACCTGGTGCCAAAAGGAGTGCAACGTAGGTGCCAGGCGAACCACTCTAGGGAGCTCATTCCATAGCTGGGGTGCCACAGCAGAAAAGGCCCTCTTCCTGGTAGCCACCCGCCTCACTTCCTTTGGCAGGGGCTCCCAGAGAAGGACTTTTGTGGCTTCTGCTCCAGCAGAATGCTAGCTGGGGCACGCTGGGCATTGTAGAACTTTTTTCCATCTAAATATGGCTAGGATTGTGCCCTGAGTAACTTTTGCCATGACCGTCATGGACATCTGTTGGATTGTACCCAAGACAAGTAACGCTCATGGCTTCCCCCCTGGAACAGGTTTGGAACTATTAAGTTCTTTTTATGCCTGGAAGGATAAGGATTAACCCAAGTCTCCATACATGGAAGCCACTTGAAAAGAAAGTGGTGGTGGTGTGTGTGGGGAAAGCAGCAGGTTACCATTCAGTAATGTCTTCCTCCCTCCCTCCCTTAAGAATGAATTGACTACACCAGGAGGTGCTTGATTTGCTCTAGTCAATTTCATGATTCCACTGACTTCTATGGGATTAGGTCAGGCTTCCCTAACTCAATGCCTTCCAGATGTTTTGGATGTCAACTCCCATCTGTCCCCACCAGCATGGCCAATGCTCAGGAATGCTGGGATTTATAATCTAAAACTTCTGAAGAGCACTAGGTTGAGGCAGGCTGGACTAAGGAAGCAGCAGAGATTAGAAGTTAGGATAGCAATTAACACAGTTCTCTTTCTTGGCCAATTCTTTCATGCATGCAGACAGGTGCTTACCATTTAGAAGAGGCATGATATGTAAAGTGACCCTTACTGTACAATATTTTCTTTTCACCCTGAAAATGTCACCCTGAGGTTTAGGATGCATGAATTTCATCTATACATACATCCCTCACCGCTTCATGGATCACTGCCTTGTTGTGGCGAAGGGGCTTGCGTAACTCAGTGAAGCCATAAGCTATGCTATGCAGGGCCACCCAAGATGGACAGGTCATGGCAGAGAGTTCTGATAAAATGTGGTCCGCTGGAGAAGCAAATGGCAACCCACTCCAGTATTCTTGCTAAGAAAACCCCATGGAACGTATCACAAGGCTAAAAGAGATGACGCCGGAAGATGAGCCCCTCAGGTCGGAAGGTGTCCAATATACTACTGGGGAAGAGCAGAGGGTATTTCCAAGTAGTGCCAGAAAGAGTGAAGCGGCTGGGCCAAAGCCGAAAGGACACTCAGCTGTGGATGTGTCTGGTGGTGAAAAGAAAATCCGATGCTGTAAAGAACAATATTGCTTAGGAACCTGTAATGTAAGTTCAATGAATCAAGGTAAGCTGGAGATGGTCAAACATGAGATGGCAAGGTCGAACATTGACATCTTGGGAATCAGCGAACTCAAATGGACAGGCATGGGCGAATTTAATTCAGGTGACCGTTATATCTACTACTGTGGGCAAGAATCCTTTAGAAGAAATGGAGTAGCACTCACAGTCAACAAAAGGGTGGGGAAAGCAATACTGGGCTACAATCTCAAAAACAATAGAATGATCTCAGTATGAATCCAAGGCAAACCATTCAACATCACAGTAATTCAAGTCTATGCCCCAACCACTGAGGCCGAAGAAACTGAGGTTGATTGGTTCTATGAAGACCTACAACACCTTCTAGAACTAACACCAAAAAAATATGTCCTCTTCATCATAGGGGATTGGAATGCTAAAGTAGGAAGTCAAGAAATCACTAGAATAACAGGCAAGCTTGGCCTTGGTGTACAAAATGAAGTAGGACAAAGACTAATAGAGTTTTGCCAAGAGAACACGCTGATCATAGCAAACACGCTTTTCCAACAGCACAAGAGGCGACTCTACACATGGACATCACCAGATGGTCAATATTGAAATTGGTCAGTTTACATTCCAATTCCAAAGAAGGGCAATGCCAAAGAGTGTTCAAACTACCGCACAATTGCGCTCATTTAACATGCCAGCAAAGTTATGAGCAAAATCCTACAAGCTAGGCTTCAGCAGTATGTGAAACGAGAACTACCGGAAGTACAAGCTGGGATTCGAAGAGGCAGAGGAACTAGAGATCAAATCGCCAACATTCGCTGGAAAATGATCAAATTCAGAGGAACTAGAGATCAAATTTGCTCAACATTCATAGAGAAAGCAAAAGAATTCCAGAAAAACATCTATTTCTGCTTCATTGACTATGCTCAAGCCTTTGATTGTGTGGATCACAACAAACCCTGGCAAATTCTTAAAGAGATGGGAGTACCAGACCACCTTACCTGTCTCCTGAGAAACCTGTACGAGGGCCAAGTAGCAACAGTAAGAACCAGACATGGAACAACCGATTGGTTCAAAATTGGGAAAGGAGTATGACAAGGCTGCATATTGTCGCCCCGCTTATTTAACTTATATGCAGAGTACATCATGAGAAACGCAGGGCTGGATGAATCACAGGTCGGAATTAAGATTGCTGGGAGAATTATCAACAACCTCAGATATGCAGACGATACCACTCTAATGGCAGAAAGCGAAGAGGATCTAAAGAGCCTCTTATTAAGGATGAAAGTGGAGAGTGCAAAAGCTGGTTTGAAACTCAACATTAAAAAAACGAAGATAATGGCATCTGGCCCCATCACTTCCTGGCATATAGAAGGCGAAGAAATGGAAGCAGTGACAGATTTTATTTTCTTGGGCTCCAAGATCACCGCAGATGGTGACTGTAGCCATGAAATTAAAAGACGCTTGCTCCTTGGGAGGAAAGCTATGGCACACCTAGACAGCATAGTAAGAAGCAGAGACATCACCTTGCCGACAAAGGTCCGTCTAATCAAAGCTATGGTTTTTCCAGTAGTAATGTATGGCTGTGAGAGCTGGACTATAAGGAAGTCTGAGCGCCGAAGAATTGATGCTTTCGAACTGTGGTATTGGAGAAGACTCTTACGAGTCCCCTGGACTGCAAGGAGGTCAAATCAGTCCATCCTAAAGGAAATCAACCCTGAGTGCTCATTGGAAGGACAGATACTGAAGCTGAATTCCAATATTTTGGCCACCTAATGCGAAGAGAAATGTCACTGGAAAAGACCCTGATGCTGGGAAAGATTGAAGGCAAAAGGAGAAGGGGATGGCAGAGGATGAGATGGCTAGATAGTATTACCGATGCAATGAATATGAACCTGAGCACACTCCAGGAGAGAGCGGAGGACAGGAGGGCATGGCGTGCTGTGGTCCATGGGGTCACGAAGAGTCGGACACGACTTAACGACTGAACAACAACAGTACATCCCTCTGATATATGGACTTCGAAATCTCGGTGTGTGTGTACACATGAACATGCAAAGCAGTACATCTGGGCTTTGTCTCTTTGCCTCCTTGTTCCTGACCCTTCCACAGATTTTGCCTTCCTCCTCTGAAACATAGCCATTGTCACTCAGGCTGGGAATAGGTGCATTCACTCCGGGCACTTCCTGCTGATTTACCCTCACTGGATATGCTTCTATTGTTGGACTGTTCACACATGACCAGCAGTTGTTTGGTGTTTAATGGTCACTGGTGTTTAGTTAGCATGGGATTCTGCTGTAGCAGAAGTCTCAAAAAGACGATGCTGCTGCCCAAAACTGATGCAAAGGAAACTATTCCTCCAGTCAAACTATTTATTAGCAGTGGACAATTTACCTCCATAAGTTACTCCAGAAAAAGGACCACTGCTACCATCCTTTCTCGTTACAGCCAAGCCTATAACAAAGAGCCAAAAATGCAGCATGGGTTGTTCTGGAGTAGAGATCGGCTACTTCGGACTTCCTGGAAGGAAATAATTGTGGCTAGAGAGACCTTTCCAAAGTTCAAACCATCTCCAAAGTGCTTTCCTTTAATGTATGGAATATAGGCTTAAAAACAATCTTCCTGTGCTGTGCCCAGGGCCCAACCAAGTAGGAGCAGCAGTAGCCAAATCACGGCTGAACAGAATGACTGTACTGCTGGAGCAGGAGTGCGAGATCTGCCTTTCTGGAACAGAAGCTGCAGAAAGAGGACGATGCCGCCCAAACGTGATGCCAAAGAGACTATGGCTGCATTCAGACGTCATGTTCTGCTGATTGTCTAAACCAGCCATACCCAACCTGGGACCTTCAAGATGTGTTGGATTACAAGCCCCAGCCAGAGCACCCCATTGCCTTGTTGGCTGGGGATGATGGGAGTTTTTATCCAACACATCTCAAGAGCACCAAGTTGGAGAAGGCTGCTGCAAACCATTGTGTGGCAGATTGGGAGCGAGGTCTTGTCTACTGTGCTCCCTCCTTTCCTTGTGTGCATGGCTTAATCTAATGCCTCTTGGTTTGATCAAACCACAGTCCATTGTTAGACCCAAACTGTAATTTGAACGATCCTTCCAAACTAGGATTGCAAGCCAGGATCAAATTGTGGTTTGCAATCCTTGTTTAGAGGGCTTGCTCAAACCAGTTTGCTGGGTCAGACCTAACTGCAAAATATGGTTTGATCGAACCAGGAGGTTTTGAGTTAAGCTGATTGCTCGAAGGATGGGGAGCAGGGGAGTGCATGAACACAGAGTTTGTTCCTCATCCTCCAAAGTATGGTTTAGAGCAGGGATGGGGGAACATTTGGCCCTCCAGAGGTTGTTGGACTGCAACTCCCATCATCTCCCACTATGGCTATGCTGGCTAAGGGTGATGGGGATTGCAGTCCAACAACATCTGGAGAACCCCACGTTCCCCACCCCTGGTTTACAGACTGGAGAATGTGATACATGAATGTAACCTATTAAGGTATGCAGAAAGTTTGCTAGGTGCACTAGGAATTCTCTAGCCTGTCAACAGTTTTTTTATCTCCTGTTTCCGCAACCAGGAGGCCATCAAGGTGTCATTTTATCCCCAAAACAACCCTGTGAAATAGATTAGGCTGAGAGGTAATGACTGGTCCAAGATCACCCAATATGCTTTATGGGGATTTGAACCCAGCACCCCCAGCCCTGGTTTTCCATTTCTCTTGCCCAACTGACACTCAGCATTTCGTGGGTATTGAGCATGCCTGGGTCTCATTTGGCTGTGAGGGGTTTTTTTTGGGGGGTGGGGTGACGTGGGGAATGCCTTCTTAGGATTTTTCCAAAAGAGATTTTTGTACCTCAGGATTCACCCCACCACCACCCCTGCCAAGCATACTGATACTTCCCTTTTATTTCCCAGCTCCATTTCTGGTGGCACGTACCACCTGCATTCACTATTAGAGGGAGTGATACAACTTTTGACCCATCAGGCCTCACGCAAGCCAACTACAGTTGCCCACGAGGGGCGAAAGAAATGTCCTGCTTGTGCTGCCTACCTGAGGTTGAAAAGCAAAACAAAACACCACGCTTGTCAAAGGCCTGATGGGCCACAGGTGCCCTCGCTGGAGTGTTATCTTTGTTTGGTGGGTCAGAGTCTGCAGACCTGCCTTACCAAATCTGTAAACTTTCCTTGGCGAAAGTTTTCCATTGACTGGGACAGCAGAGTTTCAAGAAACAAACAAACAAACACACACACACACACACACACGAGTGGTATTTATTCTGGTAACTCCTTCAGACAGGTAGCCTTAGTGAAATAATGGGCCTTTTTCAGCAGCGTGCTTGGAGTAACATAGTGTCATAGTTTCAGTGTGTGTGTGTGTGTGTGTATGCAGGTGGCAACTCTAAAGTTGATTTGTCAACAAAAAGAGCAAGTCTTTGATAGCCAGCGTTTATATTTGCATTTCTCTGCTTTTGAATGCACCGTTCTCAGGAAACTGAAACGTTCAGAGCTGTGGATACACCTTGGTCTGCTTTATATAACTAATGCACATATTGATTCAACTGGGCACACGCAAACCTATGTTTTGAGTCTGCATGAAGGCAAACACACAGAACAGTACGCCCAAATTTACATGCACAACTTGCCGTGCTGGGGCCTTTTTTTTTTTTACGAGATTCTATGAAAAAAAGGAGCAGGCGTATGCATAAAAGGGTTCTTTTCAAAATGCAGGTGGCTGTATTGTTCGGGGGGCTTTTATTAGAGGATATTAAATCTTTCCTCTAATAAAAAGAGGCTGGGGATGATGGGAGTTTTTATCCAACACATCTCAGGAGCACCAAGTTGGAGAAGGCAAACCATTGTGTGGCAGATTGGGAGCAAGGTCTTGTCTACTGTGCTCCCTCCTTTCCTTGCATGCATGGCTTAATCTAATGCCTCTTGGTTTGATCAAACCACAGTCCATTGTTAGACCCAAACTGTAGTTTGAACGATCCTTCCAAACTAGGATTGCAAGACAGGATCAAATTGTGGTTTGCAGTCCTTGTTTAGAGGGCTTGCTCAAACCAGTTTGCTGGGTCAGACCTAACTGCAAAATATGGTTTGATCGAACCAGGAAGTTTTGAGTTAAGCTGATTGCTTGAAGGGTGGGGAGCAGGGGAGTGCATGAACACAGAGTTTGTTCCGCATCCTCCAAAGTATGGTTTAGAGCAGGGATGGGGGAACATTTGGCCCTCCAGATGTTGTTGGACTTTCCGTTGCACAAGCGGTTGTCCATTACACTTGTACAACTGGTTGTGCAACTGGTTGTGCAACAGGTACAAGCACTTACGTAACTGATTACACAAGCAGAATGCACAAATGGTTGCAGAATGCATTGCACAATAGGTGCCAGCAGTTGCATAACTGGATGCACAATGAGAACGCACAATGGCTGCACAACGTGCTGCACAAGAATTATGCAAAATTGCTTGTACAAGTATGGTTGCGCGAATGTAACTTTAGTTGGATTCTGCTCTTGTGCATAGTTCAGAACCTAGCCTTTACTAGCGCAACATCGTTTGTGCTAATGGATTGACACAGTTGGATACTTCAGCTAGGGAGTTTTAGATCCTGGACTTACGGGGCAGGGAGCTTTCGATGTCCACATGTTTTACTACAGTTGTGAAGCACACAACTCACATTTCTCTTCCTCCCATGCCCAACTACCATTCCATGCTTTCAGCTCCTTCCATATTCCTGATAAATTAGAACAACACCAAAATAGTTTGCCACTGCTGATAAAGAAAGAGAAAAGACATGTGCAGTTTCGCATTTTAAACTCACTTAAATCACAGCACCATCATGACTACAGGGATAAACCAGAGTTTGCAGATGCTGCTCTCTGGGAGGGGTTTGGGGTGGGGGGGCCGAGATGCTGCACCCTGTACCTTGCTTGGCCTGAAGCACCAATGCTAACTGCATCACTAACTACATCTATGAAAACATCCCAGAGTAGTGGGGGTGGGAGGAATCAACCCAAAGGGAGCAAACTTTCAGGTTAATTGAACTCACCTTTTGATTAATGCAAAAGCATGTTCACTTCTTTGTGAGCTGGAGGGCACCTGGTTGGGGAAGGCTGGGTCAGAGGATTATGGAAGTAACATCTGGAGTGCTCCAGGTTGCCTACACCAGCCCTACTATAATCCAGCCTAAGTACGTGTAACGGAACTAAATGCACATTCTTCTCCTGTCTACCGCTACCTCCATCTCATTCTTCAGTTGTGATTGATTGATTGATTGATTGATTGATTGCATTTCTATACCGCCCCATAGCCAATGCTCTCTGGGCAGTTTACAGAAGTTAAAACATTAAATTCAATATACAAAGTTTAAAAGTCATTTACAAAAAAGCACATAAAAGCACAGAGACAATATACACAAATAACATATAACTAAAAACAACACTGAACTATCACTCATAACTAAAGACACACCCAGGACTGATTAAAATTCATCATGTGCTCAGGTTAAGATCATACAGCAGAGGTTGGAGAAGGAAGAAGTCGAACACAAAGTTACCAAAGCACGGTGTAGAGAACAAACCAAAATCAAAACAAGCACCGTAGAAGCCCCAAAAGAAAAATGGAAGATCAGCTTCTGGAGAAGAGAATTCCGGAGCTAAAAGTAGAAAATTGTTTGTGAACCTTGAGATGTGGTGTTCTCCCTTAGACTGTTACTCACATTTCATCTCTATGGGTCCTGTTGTTGCATCTTTTTCTTGTCTCGTTCTGCTCCCCACATTTTCTTTCATCTCCAACTCTTTCAGTCTTTTTGTTTTCAGATCCTGCCATTTCTTCTCTTCTTCTCCCTTCATACTTAAGATTCCTACTTTAACTTTCCTTTCATACTTTCTCCTTTCTTACTTAACTTGTACCCTATCCCCCAAACTACCAGTACCTTGCCACACTCCTCCATATATATTATGACATGTACATATATATCTATACAGTATTCCAAAACAACGGTTATATGTAAATATATCTATCTAAGTTATACCGAGCTGTGTGCAAGGGTTTTTCTGTGTGTGTGCGTGCTGCATTCCAATTTACCAATAATTCCCGTGTGCATTTGTGCTTTAATGTAAACCCTCTGGATGACGGGTCAAATTAGAAATGGCTTGGCTGGGAACAGTACACAGAAACTCTTTCACAAAATCTGTTATGGAAAGACTTGCATTACATTTCACAATGGCATGGGGAAATATGACATATCTATCACTTGCTCAGCTATTGTAAAGAAATTATTATTATATATTATTATATAAAATAATAATTGTAAAGAAATGCCACCAGCAGTTGCAGTTGGCACACTAGTTTCAGCTGTGCCAATGCATTCTTGGCTACTACCAAAGGTAGGCATCCGGGTTTAGGGTTGAATCTAGGAATACAAATGTGGCTCGAGGGCTATATGCTACTGCTGGCATCTGAGATGGTATGCCTATGTACACCAATTCCTGGTGAACTTGGGTGGGAGGATGCTGTTGCACTCATGCCCTGCTTGTGGGTTCCTGGTCGACAGCTGGTCGGCCACTGTGTGAACAGAATGCTGGACTAGATGGACTCTTGGTCTGATCCAGCAGAGCTCTTCTTATGTTCTTAATCCATGTCAGTTGTGTAAAAGCCTGCAATGGATGTGCTATCTATCTCTCCAATGACAAACTTTTCGATTTTGCTCATATGTTTGCACACGACTGAGGAAAAGCGATTGCAAGGCCATTAGGGCAGGGACTTGTTCTCTACTTTGGAAAGCACCGTGCACATGGATGGTGCAAAGTAAGTAAGTGGGTAAATCATTCATATCGCTCTTTCTCTCTCTCTCATTTACATGCTTATAGCTCTGTGGGGTTCCTTTCTACCCTGTTTCTTGGCAAGGAAATTGTGTTTGGCATTGGTTTAGATGGACCAATCTGCAAAGTTTGGAGGAAAGGCTGCAGGCCAGAAAGACCCAACAGAGCAGTTTTCTGTCTTCATGCAAAGAGAAAATGCACTTCCTATAACAAAATACCCCCTCCTCCAATTTGTGGTGCTACTGGGAATCGTAAAATCATGGCATTCATCTCTTTTCTCAGAGCACACAAATAGGAAGCCAGAGCAGGGCTGCTCTAAACTGAATACTTGCACACTGGAAATATTTTAGGATGCAAACAAGTTTAGAATATATCAAACTCTCCCAACTAACATAAGCCTCACACAGTTGCCAGGGCTCAACCCAAACATCCTGCCAGTTCATGGCTGCATATTTTAAAATGCAAACCATGGTTTCAACTTCCAAACATTTAACAGGCAAATGGAGGTTTAGAGATACTTTTCTGTCCTCTAAGCAGCCAGGTTCATATTTCCTTCTCATCTACATGGAATAGTAGCCTCTAGAGCAGGGGTGCAGAACCTGCAGTCCGGGGGAGGCACATGCAGTCCCCCATGGGTGCCTCGAACCCCCTGCTGCCACCCCCCCACCAATTTCCCACAGAAATGGATTTGGGAAATTGACTCTCAGAGAGAGAAGAATGATCTGCATTAGGATCGCTGGGGGAGGGAGTAGAAGAGAAGGCTCTCCCAGGGCCACCTCCAGATTGTTGAGGGCCCTTGCAGATGGCAGCCTCAATGGGCCCCCTCCCTCAGTGGTCTGCCTTCTTGCCACCATTATCACTGCTGCTTTTACTCCTCATCCTCTTTCTCATCATTGCTACCACTGGCTTGCTTGACAGGAGAGAGCCAGTGAGCACATAAACAGTGACATCTACTGTTCTTCTTTCTTACCGCCACTGTTGTCTGGCCCAGAGCGAGAGGCAGGTGAACAAGTAGGTTGCAATCAAGGAGCAATGTTGAGGGGCTCTTATCAGTAGGCCCTTGTTGGTGTATGGGCCCTCAGCAGTTGCCCAACCATGCCTACTCTTGACACAGCCATGGGCTCTTCATACCCTCCACAAAAGTTCTCATACAGATTACTCTGAGGAGTGGGTGGAAAGGTTCTCCACTCCCTCCCAGTGGGGAAAGAGGATTGCTGGGGTGTGTGTGTGTGTGTGTGTGTGTGTGTATGAGCACACGTGTGTAGCTCCTGAGCCTCGAGACAGCATCACGTGTGGCTCTTGGGGCCGATAAGGTCACGTGCCCTTGGTCTAGAGGTTGAGCAATGGGCATAACAGTGGTTTTCCAATTCAGATATCATCCAAGCCATATCTCTTTATTGATTACATTTATATACCATTCAACTGACAAATGCCCTCGGGGCAGTATAAAATGATAAATAGTCTAAACAGTAATAAAAACAATGGCCCATAAAATAACACAACAATGAAAGTATCATGTGAAGGTTTGTGGCCTACAGAGGCAAAGGGAAAAAGGGTCAGGCTTACAGGCCTGGAATTTTTTGTTTGGAGGGGGTATACCTGAGAGGAGTAGTTTCATTTCCCCAGTTAAGTTTCAGTTTCATTTCCTCGGTTAAGTTCCGTTTCTTCAGATTTGAAACAGTACTTTCAGTTTTGAGATGGGAGGGTATATAAAGAGAGCGAGAGAACCAGTAAGAGCAGAGTCGGCTGAAGAGGGATCAGAAAGAAGCAGCCTGGAGAAGTCAGCTAGGGTAAAAGAACTTGCGTTTTGCAACTTTTTTTTTTCTTAATGCCTTTTGTATCACTCAGCTCTATTGTATAAATACCTTTAGTTGTGACTTGCTTGCTTTAATTTACCAGTAAACTGTTGTGGTTAAGCCCTGTGCCTAGAGTGTCAGTCACCCTACACCTACAGCCTAAACCCCACGTTACTGGAAAGGGGAAGTTTAAAAGAAGGAAGGTGGGACTCTTAAGGAGGCAGGAGATCCTTAAGGAGTTGCTCAGGGGGTCCAGGTCAACGGTGAAATGTTGACACATCAATGTATTAAAAACCTTAAAATATGAAAGAGCCAGTAGTAAAGTTAATAATCAGAACAACGGATTAAAGATTAAATGGCTGCCAGAAGAGGATGGTGTTAGGTTGGTATCTAAGGGTGCAATCCTAGACCGAAAAAAGCATGACTGGCTGGGGACTTTTTTTCTGTCTAAACTTGCCTAGGATTGCTCTCTAAATGTAAAAAGATTAGCACAAACTTTGGTTTACAAGCCCACCTCAGTCCTGTAATATCTGATACTAGTTTTCCAGTTGGTTGCAAAGCATGATTTATCAATTTGGACATTACAAAAGCTTCCTTCCAGTTTATTACAACAAGATGGCTGAATTGAGCTTAAATCTGCAGACCAGATTTGGACAACAATGACACTTGCTAAGTGCAAACTCAATAAATTTCAAAACCAGAGGTAGTAACTCTGAGATGCTTGTAAAAAGAAAAGGGCTCTTCTGATGTTCATATGCATGTCTCCCTGTCAGGCTCCCTCCCCACTTTTCATTAACAAATGAAATCCACTCTCTGGAGCAGCAGCAACAATAATGTTTATTATTTGTAAAACACCTCAGCAGCAAGGCACTGTGTGGTAGCCATCTTAAAGAGAACACCGCTTGCCTTCAGCCATATGAGGAGAGACTGAAAGGACTGTGCACGTTTAGCCTTGAGAAGAGAAGACTGAGGGGAGATAGGACAAGTCCTTGAAAGGTTGTCATAGAGAAGAAGGCCAGGATCTCTTCTCGATCATCCCAGAGTGCAGGACACGGAATAATGGGCTCAAGGGACAGGAAGCCAGATTCCGGCTGAACATCAGGAGAAACTTCCTGGCTGTTAGAGCAATACGAGAATGGAACCGATTACCTAGGGAGGTGGTGGGCTCTCCCACACTGGAGGCGTTCAAGGCGAGGCTGGACAGCCATCTGCCAGGGATGCTCTGACTTGGATTCCTGCCTTGAGCAGGGGGTTGGCCTCGATGGCCTTGTAGGCCCCTTCCAACCCTACTATTCTATGATAAGAAAAGGGAAACATGCTGTGATTATGACAGCCAGCATGGTGGAGTGTTTTCAGTGTTGGACTGGGACTTGGGGCACCCAGGTTCTAGTGCCGATTTGACTATGTATTTATTTATTTTATTTAAAATATTTCTTGGCCGCCTTTCAGGGCAGAAGCCCTCCCAAGGTGGCTTACAGCAGTAAAATAATAAAAACAGTTAAAAGTATTAAAAGTGATAAAAACATAAAAAAATGAAATAAAAAGTAAAAAAACAATAAAAGCCAACAATAAAACCAGCAACGATGTTAACAGCAGTAACGGCAACAATAGCAGTCATCTCAAGAGAAGGCCAAGGTAAAATAATACATTTTCAAGGCCTTCTTAAAAGTCTGCAATGACAGAGCATGGTGGACCTATGATGGCAGCTTGTTCCAAAGGTGTGGGGCCACTGCAGAGAAGGCCCTCTCACGTGTGGCCACCCAACTGACTACTCTCACAGGTGGGCAAATGAGAAGGGCTTCTCTTTCTGATCTTAAAGTGTGGGCAGGCTGATATGGGTGAAGTCATTCCTTCAAGTAACTTGGCCCCAAACCGTTAAAGGCTTTAAAGGTAAAAAACAGCACTTTGAATTGGGCTTGGAAACGCACCAGTAACTAGTGTATCTGGAGCATTAGAGGCACTGTATGATCGAATCACCTTGCCCCCAGCAGTGCTCGAGTGGCCACATTCTGCACAAGCTGGAGTTCCTGAACCATCTTCAAAGGCAGCCTCACGTATAGCACCTTACCATAGTCCAGCCTGGATGTGACTAGTGAGTAACTGAGGCGAGGGCTGTCCTCTCCAGATAGTTGGTGTACCAGCCTAAGCTGGTAAAAAGCACTTCTGGACATTGCAGCCACCTCAGCTTCCCCAGTTAGCTCAGAGTCCAAGAGGACTCCCAGACTGTGCACTTGGTCTTTCAGGGGGAGTGAAACCTCATCTAAGACCAGTTGTAAACCTCCATCCGAAGTAGCTGGTTTCCCAACCCACAGTACCTCCATCTTGTCTGGATTACATTTCAGCTTGTTCACCCTCATCCATCCCCAAATAGCCTCCAGGCACTGGTTCAAAAGTTCCACAGCCTCCCTGGATGTGCAGATGGAAACAAGAGGTAGAGCTAAGTATCATCAGCATACTGATGACATTTCAGCCCAAACCTCCTGATGACTTCCCCCAGCGGTTTCATGTAGGTGTTAAAAAGCATGAGGGACAAGATAGAACCTTGCGGCACACCACAGGCTAATGGCCATGGGGTTGAACCAAAGTCCCCCAGCACCACCTTCTGAGACCACTCCTCCAGAAAGGACCTTAAAACTGTGCCTCCCAAGCCCAATCTAGATAAACGATCCAGAAGGATACCATGGTTGATGGTACTGAAAGGCGCTGAGAGGTCCAGAAGAACCAACAGGGTTGTACTTCCCACATCTGTTCCTCGGCATAAGTCATCAACCAGGGTGACCAAGGCTATGAAGCTCATTGGGCGACTGTGGGCTGGTCACTGACTCTCAACTTAACCTTCCTCACAGTGTTGTAGTGAGAATAAAATGGGAAGGAGGAGCATCATGTATGCCACCTCAGGCTCCTTGGAGGAAAAGGCAGGATATAAATTTAACAAAGGAGTAATAATAAATGAATAATCAAAAGATGAATGAGCAGATCCGTTGCAAAAACAATAATGACATAAATGGAAGGGCTGTAGGGCATCAAGAGAAGGCAGAAAGCTCCCAGCTTAATAATGAGACTTTCGCATATATATGGTACATTTTACACGGTAATGCTTATTCTGCATACGGTAGGAAGGAAGGTTCCTCCTGTGCAAGCACCGGGTCATTACTGACCCCTAGAGGGACGCCGCTTATGCTGGCGTTTTCATGGCAGACTATAGCGGGGTGGTTTGCCATTGCCTTCCCCAGTCGTGACTACCTTTCTCCCAGCAAGCTGGGTACTCATTTTACCGACCTCGGAAGGATGGAAGGCTGAGTTGACCTGAGCCGGCTACCTGGGACCCAGCTTCCGCTGGGATCAAACTCAGGTCATGGGGAGAGTTTCAGTTGCAATACTGCCGCCTACCACTCTGCGCCACACGACTGGCATTATCCTCACCACGAGGCTAAGTGAAAAATGGCTGATTTAAGGCCACGTCACAAGTATGAGGCTGAAGTGGGATGCAGCATCCTGATTTACAACTCGAACTCATGCGGAGTGATCCTGCGTGTGCTTACATCTAAGTAAGTCCCACTGAGTTCATTGGGACTTCCTCCCAAGTCAGCATGCCTGAGGTCGCAACATTCCTAAGCACACTCAGGCATAGGCAACCTGGTGTCCTCCAGATGTTTGGGACTCCAGCTCCCATCAGCCCCTGTTGACATGGCTAATGGACAGGGGTTATGAGAGCTGTAGTCCAAAAGATCTGGAAGGTGCCTGGTTGCCTACTCCTGAAACTAGGGAATACGTCCTATTGAACTTCTAAGTGAATATCCACAGGATCAGGAAGCATGGCACTGCTGGGTTCTATTAGCTTAGCTTGTTAGCTCATCTGCTCTGAACTTCGGGGAGGAGGGATATAAATGCAAAGGAAAGACATCCTTTCCTGACTCCCCACACATTGGATCAGTTCAGTGAAGATAAATGGCTGGAAAACTTGTAGAGTCTTTCCCTTTTTATGTTATAGATGCAAATGACATAATATTAAAAAAAAGTAGAAAAAAAAGAAATACAAAAAGGGTATTCAAATTTTAAAAAGCATACAGATTTTTAAAAGAAATATGTAACAAACACTTGGGATTGTAGTCAAAGGCAGCCAAGGAAGCATGAGAGAGAAAATAAAGTTTATAGAGACAAGGAATTATTTGCCAAATCTAGCCTCCCAATTTCCAAGACTTACACACACACACTTTCTTGCGGGACTTTCCATTTCTGAAAAATTACTGATTTTTCTTGGACTCTTAAAAATTAAGAGAAAGAATTGCCTGGAAGTAAATGCTGACTTGATGAACTGGAGTCTTTCCATTGGTCCAGCTTCTTCCTCCTAGTCTTTAAGGTCAGAAGTGAAGCAAAGTGGTTTGAATTATTTCAGAGAACTGTTGTGCCCAGCATCGCCTGGCATTTGCTATTCAAATCCGTATGAAAAGAGGAAGTTTGAGATTTGATATCGTTCCAGGCTCCCAACGAAGGGTTCCTTCTGTCAAAACTGCTCTGCTGCTTTACATGCCGGGTCAGATGTTAGATCCTGTATTACAACAGGAAACAAACAGCTGGAATGTCTGCTTTCTTTCCCCGCTGCAGATGTTTTGTCTCCTTTCACCATACCACAGGGGCTCCCAACTCTTCTGCTAGCATTGCCTTCACATGCTTAATCCCTGTATGACTTGCCTTCCCACCCCAAGGGCAAAAGTTCAACGTTGCATCATTGGGGCGGTTTTATTTGTCCAAATGAGATCTCCATGGATCTCTGATACAATAAGAATAGAGGCAGCACAGCCAAGAATACCTATCTAACCTAGCATTACCTGCTCTGACCGGGATCTCAGGGAGAGGTATTTTCCTTCCCCTGATCCTTTTAACTGGCAAGGCCAGGATTCGAACCTGCAACTTTCTGTGTGCAAAGCACGTGTCGCCGCCACTGAGCTACGGTCCCTCCCAGGGTAGCCAGTTCCCAGTGTTCTCTTTTTCTCATGTTCTTAAAAGCCTATGGTTGCATTGTGCAATAGAGTCCCAGCAGAGTCCTGGGTGGAGATATGCAGATGAGGGCGTCGGTCTATGTGGAGAGCATTTGGTTCAGTTCTGAGTGGCTCCCCTTGGATTCTATACATCAAAAGTTATCAGACTGTAATCTGGGATGCAATTGATGGATGGGCATGATTGTCCTTCCAGTGGAGGCTGGTAGCTCTGATGTCAGTGCGGTGGTGAATCCGCTCTGGGTTTCAGTCAGAACTCTAACGATGCTATCCAAGGTGCTTTGCACTGAATTCACCAGGGGCAGGGGGAACATTTAGTCTTGATGCCACTATGTTGGGCTGTTGACTCTCTTTCAGTCCATTTTGTGATTCTATGAATCAGACATTGGGCAAGAGAAGAGGCTTCTCTTGGAAATGCTTTGGGCTAGCTCCTTCTACCTCCAGGAGGCTTATCTTGGAAACACCTTGGATAGCTCCTTTAGAGTTCTGACTAGTTCTGACGGCAACCCAGAGCGGATTCTCAGCCCCACTGATAGTGGAGCCACCAGCCTCCACTGGGCATAAGGCAGCTTCCTACATACCTAACGCTCTGCCCATCAAAAGGACAGACATTTTGCAAATGTCTCTTCTTCTGTCACCCTCCAGTATTCCTGTTTCCGTCACCCTGGAGCAAGTATGTGATGGAAGTGGAGAAGTGTTGCCCCGAAAGCGCAGTATGCAGACACCTGAATGGTCCTTCTTCTCCCCAAACTCTCCCCCAGATTAAAGTCTCAGATCAAATTCCTGTGCTCTGGATTCTTTAATTCCAAGTGTATGCCTTCTGCACCAGGTTCTGGTTGCCGGATCTCAAGGCTCTAGTATAAAAACAAAGTAGATCCTGCAAGCCTGAAGTCTGCTCGTCCCTGGTCTACACTGATTGGCAGCAGCTCTCTGAGGTTTCATGCCAGAGCCTTTTGCAGCCCTGCCTGGAGATGACAGTGATTGAATCTGGGACTGTCTGGCTGCAAAGCATGTGCTCTGCTGCTCAGCTGTGGCAATAGAACCAGATATTACCTCAGGAAGCTGAATTCTGCACCCAGCACCACAATCTGTTCTTTTCCTGCCTACTTAGAAGGCACAGAGCAGATATGAGAAAGCATTTGTGTTGGATCCAGATTTAGTCATACTTAGAGTAGACCCATTGGAATCAGTCAGACTCAAGTGGGTCATGACTAAGTTAAATCCTATTGATTTCAATGGGTCAACTCAAAGTATGACTAAATCTGGATCCAGCCCATTATCAGGAATTCCTTTGTAAATAGGGTGTCTGTTTTCTTTGGATTGGACAGTACTTAATAGAATATTCCCTCTTGTTTTCCCCAGAAGAAAAGCGCACACCATGACGATGAGGCAAGAGGCATTCAAGCAGTACCACTGGAACGGACTCCTTAAGGAGAACAGCGCTTCCTGACTCTCAATGCGTGGATTCCACTTCATTTGGCTTTGCAAAGCGTGGCGCTGGAATGGGAAACCAGAGCAACAACAGTACCTGCATGACAGATGACTCCTTCAAGTACAACCTCTACGGAGCCGTCTACAGCATTGTGTTCATCCTTGGCTTGATCACCAACTGCGCCTCTTTGTTCGTCTTCTGCTTCCGCATCAAAATGCGGAATGAGACCACCATTTTCATGACAAATCTGGCAGTCTCCGACTTGCTATTTGTCTTCACTCTTCCATTCAAGATCTTCTACAACTTCAACCGGCACTGGCCCTTTGGGGACCCTTTGTGCAAGATCTCGGGGACGGCCTTCCTGACCAACATCTATGGGAGCATGCTGTTCCTGACGTGCATCAGTGTCGACCGCTTCCTTGCCATTGTCTACCCGTTCCGATCTCGCACCATTCGGACAAGACGGAACTCGGCCATCGTGTGCGCGGGAGTGTGGATTCTGGTCCTCAGTGGGGGGATCTCAGCCTCCTTGTTTTCTACCACCAACACTACCAACACGAGTACGACGTGTTTTGAAGGCTTCTCCAAAAGCATATGGAAGACCTACCTATCCAAAATTACAATATTTATTGAAGTGGTGGGCTTCATTATTCCCCTAATGCTCAACCTGACATGTTCGTCACTGGTGCTGAGGACTCTCCGGAAACCTGCCACCCTCTCCCAGATTGGCACAAACAAAGAGAAAGTGCTCAAGATGATAGTGGTCCACGTGGCCATCTTCGTGGTGTGCTTTGTACCCTACAACTCCATTCTTTTCCTGTACGCTCTCGTACGCTCTCAGGCCATCGCAAACTGCTCCTTGGAGAGGTTTGCAAGGACCTTCTACCCAATCACGTTGTGTATTGCCACCCTCAACTGCTGCTTTGACCCATTCATCTACTACTTCACCTCGGAATCCTTCCAGAAATCTTTCTATATAACTTCCCAACTCAAAACTGATTCCCTTATCAAAACTGAAACCCCGCTAACAAAGGTCGCCCTGCCAGCGATACAGGAGGAGATGAGTGACCAGGCCATTACAAATGGGGGAGAACTCATGTCGGAATCACATTTTTGATTCTGGGGCTCTCTGCACCCTGGTAGGCTTGGAACTGAACTTCAAGGAATTCCAGGTCGCCTTCTGCCTGGTAGAAGGGATCAAAACCATGAATGCTGAGAACCATACAGGAAATGTCTTTGGGTGCGCATGTGTGTACATGTAAACAGATAGTCAAATGCTCTTTCTGCCTTCTGAAAACCCATAATTGTATGTTAACTCAAGTAACACTGCCCATATGTATGTTTTGTTTTTGAAACTATGAAATAATAAAATATCTCACCTTGTCTTGATTTTTACCCTAGCTGTAGTATTTGAGGTTACTACACATTTTCTTAAATTTGATGTAGTAGAAATCTTTCCCTCACCCCACCCTCCAGTGAGCTCAGGGTGGTTACACACACACACACACACACACACACACACACATTCTAGCCTCACTGAGGCCTTGAATCTCCTAATCTTGCCTCCAGAACAAAAGGGACTTGAAGTAGAACTTCCACTGTGGGTGGAATATGTGGGAGAAGGGTGTTCCTCACCTACGTTAGCCACCTCGGAGGAAGCGATTAGTACATCAGAATATGTTTGGAAAGGACCTTTAACCAGGATGTGCAATCATCCTTTTTAAATGTCTGAGCAGGACTTTTCCCCCCTCTTTGTGTCTCTATTTCTGGCTCTGAACTCAAGAGGACAATTAGCAGACAACAATGAAAGAATGAATGGATATTTCCATTGCAACGCTGGCAGGATGAACTTCCTCTGACATTTGCATGCAAACTCCCTACGATGTTGATCCTGTTAGTGCAACCTTGTGGCAAGGAATTCAGTTCTTCAGTGTTTGCTGGATTTAGTTATTCCTTCATTACTTAGTTATTTAATGCATCGGTACCCCACTCTTCAGCCTGAAAGGTTCCCAGAGCGTCTTACAGATCAATAGGATACGTGACAGTCCCTGCCCTTGGCCTAATGATCTGAACAAACGAATGACACAGTAGGAGAGAGGGAGGGAAAAGGAAAAGAAGAAACCGCAGGCACCAATTCTTAATGTTGCATGGTTCTTATAATGACTAACTGCAATGCTGTAATACAGCCAGATGTTACTGGTTCGCTTATCCTGACCAGCTGGAACAGAAGCAACTTGAAGAGAAGAGGAGCCCCCAAATGGCTGCTCTCTCAGCTGAGCTGATGGAGTGGCTTTGCTTCCTCTCTCTCCCTCTTCTACAGCCTGATGGAATGGCTGCTAGGTGTCAGGACTATTTCGGACTCTTTAGATATTCAAAGCATGTGCTCTACCATTGAGCAATGCCTGTGGCCTCAAAGACAAGACAACTGGGACCCAGGATGGTTCACAAGATAGTTATTACTGGATCACATTCATTTGGGCAGGATTGCAGTTACAAAGGCTTCCTTCCTGCCTAGAGGAAAGAGCTGTCTGTGTTATGTGGAATGGGCCGGTAAACAGCATGATCATGTATGTATTTTTCATTTTTTAAATATTTGTTGTGAGCCACTCTGAGAACACCATTATAGGGTGGCATAGAAATATTGTGTGTGTGTGTGTATGTATGTGTGTGTGTATGTGTGTGTGTGTATATATATATATGGCCGCGGTGGCTTAGTGGTTAAGATGCTGAACTGCAGACCGGAAGGTCGGCAGGTCAGCAGTTCGAGACCCGAGTGCCGCATGACGGAGTGAGCTCCCGTCTTCAGTCCCAGCTCCTGCCAACCTAGCAGTTGGAAAGCAAGGAATTGCAAGTAGATAAATAGGCACCGCCGCGGCGGGAAAGCTAACAGCGCTCCGTGCACCTCGGTGTTCAGTCATGCCGGCCACATGACGGCGCTGGCTCTTCAGCTTAGAAACGGGGATGAGCACCACACCCTAGAGTCGGACACGACTGGTTGGGGACACCTTTACCATATATATGGTCCATGGGGTCACGAAGAGTCGGACACGACTGAACGACTGAACAACAACAACAACAACAATATATATATATATATAATATAAATAAAATCATCTGGGTCATTTTGAAAACATTACTACATTTTAAATTTTGCTCTTCCTCCAAGGAGCTCAGGGTATACGTGGCTTCCCCACTTGGTTAGCCCACTAAAATTGAGCAAACTCAGTTGCCTGGAAGCAGGTATCAATTAGGAACATAGGGAGCTGCCTTATACTGAGTCAGACCGTTGGTCCATCTAGCCAGGGCTGGCGTCAAGAGTAGGCATGGTTGGGCACCTGCTGATGGCCCACAACTCAGCAGGGGGCCACTGACAAGAGCCCCCTGGAGTTGCTCCTCCTCTATTGCAAGTTGCCTGTTCACCTGCCTCTCGCTCTGGCCCAGACAACAGCGGTGGTGAGAAGGAGGAGCGGCAGATGCCACGGCCTCCTTGCTCCCTGGCGCCCTGCATGCCAAGCAAGCCAGTGGTAGCAGTGATGACAAAGAGGGCAAGGAGCAATAGTAAATGGTGACAATGGCGGTGAGAAGGTAGACTCAGTGAGGGAGGGGGCCCAATGAGGACATCTTGCCCAAGGGCCCTCAGAAACCTAGAGCCAGCTGTGCATCTAGCTTGTATTGTCAACACTGGCTGGCAACAGCTCTCCTGGATTACAGGCAGGAGTTTTGCTGCCCTACATGGAGACGTCGGGGATTGAACCTGGTACCTTCTGCATGCAAAGCAGGTGCTCTACTATTGAGTTATGTTACCCCCCTCCCCTTCTCAATCAACTTTCTAGTGAGTCATTGTGACACTGAAGTCTATATTTTTACTCTGGAGGAAAGTAGTTCAAGAATTATTGCTGTAGGGTGTTTTTGCTTTGTTTCAAAATCACAGGCAAAACCTTAAGGGCAATGTCTTATTTAAAAAATGTAGTTTGTTCTGGGTTGGGGAACAAAACAAAAACCCACACCGACAACTCTCTGTACAAATCCCCCTGTGATGTGGCCTCTCCCCACCGCCTCCCAGCCTTCCTTTCATGCAGATGTGATTCTTGTGTTATATATCCCAGAGCCTAGGAGATCTTCTGGTGCCAAAGCCTCGTTCTGAGTTAATGAAAGTAGCAACGTCGCTCTAAATGTAAAGAAAAGCAGAGTGCCCAGTAGGGCAAAGTTGAAAGCGACGGAGGAAAGGAGGGGTGGTTGGTTCCACTTGATGCCAGAAAGATTTTAATGTTCTTCTTCTTGCAGAGTACTTGACAAAGTGGCTTTTCTTTTTTCTTGGGGGGCGGAGGGGAGTGTATTTCTTTTAAACCCTTAGAACAAACCACAGTCTAGTCTTCTTCACGGAAACTTGCAAATGAGGAGGGAAAACGGCACTGCGACTGGATTGTCTCCAGGACGGCTCATACATAAGTCGTCTCTCATCTGAGCATAATGCTGGCTCTCTTTTTTTGAGAGCCAGCCGAGCCTTACAACATTTCTGTTTGCAGTTTTCCCAGGCCAAGAGCTGTGGTCAGTTTTCTCACATCAAATGCGAGGCTATCATCGTCTGCCAAAACTGTAACTGAAAAGATTCATTATTTTGTCATTTAACACCTTTAATAAACGTATCTGGGGATCGTTCTCTGGGACCAAGATTTACAAATGGTGAGGCAAGGTGTTGTTTTTTTTATTGTTTTTTTTCCTCCCTGTTAACTTATAATTGAAATCAAGAAGCATGCCTGTATGTTTGGATGTGTGTTTGTGCTCTGTCTGTGTGTGTACAAATAACCAATTATGCATTCATCGCAAAAGGAAAAAGTATTTTTCCCCCACATGTTGCTATGCCTGCCTGGGAGGAACTCATGGGGAAGAAAAATGGATCCACAGTCTATGTAGTTAACAGGCATCTGGGTTTTTTCCTTTCTCTAACAAAGGATTATTCTTAGCAAAATGGACAGAAACAGAAATGTTAGTTTAAATACAGAAACCACACTGAAATAGGGATGTGTTTATATAGCTGAACCTTGAGAGAGGCAGGATATAAGAAAAATCAGGATCTAATGCTGTGATCCCATTTGCATCCATCCCTTTCTCTTCAGCAGAAAGGGCGGGACTAGATAACCTTCAATGTCCCTTTCAACTCTATAATTCTAACTTGGAGTAAGCAATAGGAAGGCTGCTAGCAAAAGGAGAGCTAGTGTAGTGCAATATCCCATGTAGAATCCCACATTTTAACCTAGGAGGTGGATTCAAAACTCTGTTCAGCCATGACGCTCGTTTGGGCAATTGCAATTCAGTCTCTCAGGCTGGCCTCCCTGACATTGCTGTTGAGATCAAAAGGGGGCAGAAACCGTGAATGCCACCCTGAGCTCCTTGGAAGATGGGTGCAATACAAATGTGGCAAGGAGATGATAAAACCTACACAATAATCGATTTGCTAAAATAAGGTAAGCATTTGTCTCCTGAGGGATGATATTCTGCTGCTCAAGGAGGATGGAAGCTTTGGGGCTGCAGAGAACTCTTCACAGGCGACCGTCACAACAGTTTGCCATTATGCCCAAAGAAGTGTTCTGTGTAGCTGAAAGGTTTACACATATGCCTTTGTCAACGAGTCCTATTTCCCCCTCTTGCAATCATCTTTGCATCAACTGCCGCCATATAATTACCTAATCAAGGATCAAGGTCCTTATTTGCTTTTGCATTATTTGAGTCAGGTTAACCAATGATCTGTATCAGTTATTTTGAATGGCTGTTAAAATGAATCATTCAACAAAGAAAGTAATATCACAATGGGTGAATGGTTTTCAGAGATGAGGCGGTGTCTCTTTTGTAGATCTGCGATTGCTGTACAGCAGCCTGAGTTGATCAGAGACCATGATGGGACCCAGCCTAGTGCCCTCCAGAAGTGTTGGCTTACAACTCCCATCACCCCCAGCTTTCATGGCTAAGTAGTCCAACACATCTGGAGGTCCCCAGGTTCAGGGGGGAAGGCTGCTTTACAGCCTATATTTTTGTTACGTCCCATCATGGTCTCTGCTCAACTCAGACCATTATAGCACTGTAATGTGTATTTTGGTTATAGCACGTTAATGCACTTCAATGTGTATTTTGTGCACTTTCATGTGGTTTTAGCACTTCAGTGTGCATTCTGAAAACAAAATCAGCCCATCAAAGGGCCAAGACAGCGTTTACTTTAAATCTGTATCTAGCAACTACATCTTGTTTTGTTTTTACTGTAGAGTAGGTGCAGAAACTCTAGCCTGGGGGGTACAGGTGGTTGTTTTTTTTGAAGATTGGGGCCCTGTATCTATCTACTCTAGAGTAAAAATGGAAGACAGATGTAGTTGCTAGATAGAGATTTAAAGTAATCTCTGTTTTGACCCAAGGTCAAAACAGTAATGCTGCAGATGTACACCTTTTGACTAGTAATGCTGCAGATGTACACATTTTGACTAGTAATGCTGCAGGTGTACATGTTTTGGTGACTTGTTAAAGACATACTTTTGGATAGTTCTCCATAACTTGGATCAGACTCAGTGCCAGCTTCAGGATTTGGAGGGCCCTTGGACAAGACACTCGCAAGACACATCCCTGAGTCGACCTTCTCATTGCCATAGTCACCAGCTGATATTTTGCCTCATCCTTCCTCTTTTTCATCATTGCTACAACTTGCTTCCTTGACAGGCAGAGAGCCAGTGGGCAAGAAGGCCGTGGCGTCTACTGCTCCTCCTTCCCACCTCCACTGTAGTCTGGACCAGAGTGAGAGGCAGGTGAACAAGCAGGTTGCAATGGTTGCAAAGGAGAGGAGCCAGTCCAGACTCCAGGGGGCTTTTGTCAGTGGGCCCCTTCTGGGATGTGGGCCCTCAGCAGTTGCCCAACCATGCCTATCTTTGGCACCAGCCCTGAACATGGTCAACACACACATGCACCCAACACTTGGAACTATTTTTGAAGGCGGTGGTGGTTGTAGTACGTGAAATCATGGGTGCATGTTACGTTATATGCTCGTACAATCCTTTCCAAGTGTAGTTTTCTTCCCCTTTGAAACTGATTAGACCACAAGCTGTCCTTGGTCTGATTCAGTCAATTTCATCTCTCCTTTGAATTCCATGGGACAGTGGGCACAGCTTCTCATTGCCGTCCACAGCAAGCCTCCTTTCTTCACTCCCCACCCTCTTATCCAAAACTGGACCAGGGCAAATTCTACAGTAGTATTAACACAGGATGTGACTTCCTTTGGCCATATGCTATAATGAAACTATGACCTTCAAGCAACCTTCCCCAGCCTGGTGCCCTCCAGATATTTTGGACTACAACTCCCATCATCCCTGACCATTAGCCATGCTGTCTATAGCTGATGGAAGCTGTAGTCTGGAAGGTACCACATTGGGGGAGCCTGCCTTAGAGAAACAATCCGTATGCATTAATTGTGGTTTAATGTACTGGGCCGCATTGCGCACTATGCTTTACCAGTAAAATGTTGTTTGTGTGTCCACTCAAAAACATGTTGTATGAATGTGTCAGAGACCTGTTTTTGCATTAGCATTCATTACAGGTGCACACTGCAGAGATACTGCAACGTAACACATGCTGCATGAGTTAGGGCGCAATCCTATGCGTGTTTAGACAGAAAAAAGTCCTACAAGCATAGCTGGATGGGGAATGCTGGGAGTTATAGGACTTTTTTCTGTCTAAATATGCATAGGATTGCACCCTTAGTGACTGAAAGTGTAATCCTATGCATGTTTAGACAGAAAAAAAGACCTATAACTCCCAGTTATAGAAACAGATAGAGGGAGCAATCCTATGTCCCCTAGACAGGGTCTGGGGGACATAGGATTGTTTGGTTTCCTGGCTCCAAGCTCCGAGACAGGTCTCCGAGCTGGGAGCCAGGAAACCACGCTCCCCGCCCCCCACCCTCATAGTGGGTGCAGAGAGAACTGCACCGGCTACCTCTCCATGCTTGGAAAATGGAGCACAGAGACGGGGGGATGGGGGCATTCCCAGAGGCAGGGAAGGGAGGAGACCAGGGCGGCAGCCATACGAGATATCCTATGGCCACCCTATCCTCTTTCCCTCTCCCTCCTTGAAGCTTCCAATAAACAGGCAAAATCACCCATGTAGCTTAAATGCAGAGTGGGAGGCACCTCTGCACTGGATTTCATGTAAGTCTCCGAGTTTGGAGGCTTACGTGCACCCAATGCAGATCCCATAGGATTGAGTCCTAAGGGTGTAATCCTTTGCAAGTTTAGACAGAGCAAAAGTCCTACAACTCCCAGTTACAGAAACAGAATTAAGGGTACAATCCTATGCATGTTTAGACAGAAAAAAAGTCATTCAATTTTTTTTCTGTCTAAACATGCATAGAATTGTGCTGTAAAAGTGTTTTGGCCAAAGGAACTTTTCTAAATTCCCTGTCCCTGCACACCAGATTCATTTTCTGAGCCAAAATGTCACTATCCATGCACAAGAGGGAGTTATCAATAAACTCAGGGAAACCCCAAGGTTTGCAGATGGATTAAAACATTTAGAAAACAACCCCCTACCCCCCCAAAAAAAAACACCCCACACCCAAGGGGAGAAACAACACCAAAAACAATCCAGTGAAGCCTGAGCATGTTCAATGGCTGCAGAATACTGACTTTTTGGGGAGGGGAATGGAATATTGTGGTAAAGGATATGGCTGGCTGATTGGAACCCTGAACATTTTGTTGCAGGTCCCACTTGTGTAATGTGGTTGCTAAGCTTCTAAGACCCACTTTATGTGTTATTGGAGGATGTGGCGGACACCTCCTTATGGCCCAGTCCCATGGTGTCCTTTGGAATTCTGCAAGTCTGACCTGAAGGTTTGTGTGCTTGTTAAACTTTTCTTTATCTTTCTTTAATAAATGCATTTAGCTTATGTTGTCGTTTTTGTTCTTATTTGTAGAATTTAAGTAAATCTGAGTGAATGTGAACACCCTGGTCTCAGTCCCCAAAGGAACCTCACCTACAACATTAGGGCCAAACTGAAGCTGTTTAAAAGTATCCAATACCAGGGACCCTGAAGTTTTAGCCTCCAGTTTTCCCCTTACACCCTTACTAAAGCAGCGCCCAGGAAATCTCTGGTAGGGGAAGAACTGTATCGATCAGCTGATGGCCATCAATTTCAATGGTTTTAAAAGGGGGTTAGATAAATTCCTGGAGGATAAGGTTATCAATGGCTACTAGCCCTCATGGCTATATGTTACCTCCAGTATCACGAGGGTGTTGTTGCATTCATGTCCTCCTTGTGGGTTTCCTGTGGGCAGCTATTTGTCCACTATGTGAACAGAATATTGGGCTAGATGGACCCTTGGTCCCTTGGTCTGATCCAGCAGGGCTCTTCTGATGTTCTTATGATACACACCATCATCTCTATACATGTTACTACAGTGCTGGGAAACAGTTCGCACACCATTCTGGTAATATACAAAACTGGATGGCCCTAAATATTGAATAGCTCAGATGTTACATATCTGAGTATTATTGAAACTGGATGAAATGGATGGAAAAAGAAATGTGTGGTTGTGGATCTGCAACTTCATTTTAAGTCTTATCAGAAGAAGGATATTACTCAGAATGATAAAAATACTGAACTCGTTCTGTTTATCATTCCCAAAACTGTTGCATAAACAAAAGAGCTAAAAACAGTACACTCACACATACATTTCGCACACAAATAATCTGTATGAGTAGCGTTTCCTTGGGAGCATGGGAAGACCGTGAGTTCATTCTTGTTCCCTTAAACTGCAATTCCCAGCTTTGCTTTTCTTCTTGAAAACACTTCAGTAGCATCACATCGGAGGACTCTGGAATCATATAATAATTTCCTTTGAAGTTGTTCTTACACAGCAGACCATTTCTGACTGTCTAGGCCCTAGACTTGGGCATCATACAACCACAGCAGTCAGATGATGGTTTTGATATTCACCCGAGCTAAAAGGCTGAGTCGAGAACATATTTCAGAGAAGTTGGTGTTCCTTTTTGCTCTCGGTTCTCTGTTTGGAAGGGGTGGAAAGACCAGAGTTTCTGCTGGGCTTGATTTTTAAGAAAGTTCTCAAAACTTTCAGTAGATACTTGGAAAGAAAACAGATACTCTTAAAAGAATACAGAGAAGCTCTATCTTTTAAAGTTCTTCCCTTAAACATTTTTTTTTCCACCAGCAGGGGAAAAATAGAAATGACACCCTTGCTTTGGACTGGAGGTGTTTGGTTTTTTTTTGTTTTTTATTTTTTTTTAATGACACATAGGCCCAGCTCAGACAAAACCTTGGTCTGCCCACTGAAACTGTGCCTCAAGTTCACACACTTGCATCTCCCTTAGACACACACACACACTGACTCAGTTCACATGTTACTATAAGCCAGAGTTCCAGGGCAGGAGGATAGGAAGTGGGATAGGATAGGTGTGGGTTTCCACACCTAAAAAAGAATATTGTAGAGTTGAAAAAAGTGCAGAAAAGGGTAAGTAAAATGATCAAGGGGCTGGAGCAATGCCCCTATGATGGAAGGTTACAACATCTGGGACTACTTAGCTTAGAAAAGAGGCGAGTAAGGGGAGGGGGATGCATGGTGTGGAAAAAGTGGATAGAGAGACATTTTTCTCCCTCTGTTATAAGACTAGAACCCAAAGGGGTAATTCCATGAAGCTGATTGGTGGGAGATATAGGACAGAGAAAAGGAAGGACTTCTTCACACAGCGCAGAGCTAAACTCACTACCACAAGACGTAGTGATGGCCACCATTTGAGATGGCTTTCAAAGGGGGTTAGACACATTCTTGGAGGAGAAGGCTATCAGTGGCTATTAGTCCTGATGGCTATATGCTACCTCCAGAATCAGAGACACTATGCCTATGTACCAGTTGCTGGGGAACAGGGGCGGGAGGGTGCTGTTGCGCTCACGTTCTGATTGTGGGTCTCCCATGGGCACTGTGTGAGCAGAATACTAGACTAGATGGACGCTTGCTCTGACCCAGCAGGGCTCCTATGTTCTTATGAAGCTGACTTACACTGAGTCACACCCTTGACTCTTCCATTCAGTAAGCCCATTATTGTCAATGTTGACTGGCAGCAACTCTCCAGGGTCTCAGGCAGGATTCTTTCCAGCCTCACCTGAAGGTCCCAGGGATTGAACCTGGGACCCTCTGCGTGCAAAGCAGATGCTCTACCACTGAGCCACAGCTCCCTTGCAATTAGACAGTGTTGACGAACAGGGTTATTGTGGCATGTAAACTCTCCCACTAACACACTTAAATTCCCTCCCTTGGTTCCTGCTTTATGATAACTGTAATTTGTTGTGATGTCAGAAACTATGGATATTGTAAAACACATGTTTGCCTCCAAACCAGAAATGGAGACCCAACACAAATAGCTGTTTCTGACTCCTGCTTGGAAGCAAACTTCGTTTTGGCAGTAACATTTGTTTGCCTGTTTCTATATAATGGGAAATGATGGTTATTGTGAACAGGAAGTGCGTGCTGGAGGGCGGGGGGAGAATTTGATGAGTACCGTTCTCTAGTGGATGATTTCTTCTAGGGAGGAACTCAAAGGGGCTGACTTCTGAGTAGACATTAGGGGTGTACAGATTACGCACCCCATTCCAGTCCGGGGCTTTCGTGGAATCTTCCCCAGCTGGCTCAGCTCTGTCGCGAGTCTGCGGAGCTGCTGGCCAGGGCCACCCACAGCCGGACCTCCATCCGTTGCTGGGCTGTGGCCGCAAATGGCGGTGTCAGGGTGGACACTGAGCCCATAGAATCTCAGAGCAGTTCTGATTTTGAGGAGGAACAGCCGTCCATGGGAGCGGAGTGCGCTCATCCCTCCCAGGCACAGCAGCTGACAGAGATTCCTCCTGCTGGCATTCCAGACATAGATAGCAGTCCTGGGAGTGAAAGAGCATGGGAGGAGGGCTGGCTGGATGCTCGACGCAGACACAAAGAGCGACAAGCTACGGAGGGCGCGGAAAGGAGACGTAGCGCCCGTTTGGTGCGCAAGCTACAGTCACGTCCAGAGGACCCAAGGGAAAAGGAGAGGGACTCTCCCTAGCCCATAAGTTCAGGGTCTGCAAGTGATTCTCGTTCAAACGGGGACCAACTGTTTCCAACCCGGGGCATAGGTTACTCTGCTGTTCATAGCTTAGTCGCTGGTGATAGAGTTATTAAGTTGTAAAAGGAATAAAGCCTTGAAAAGAATCCTTTGTCTGTGTCTGGAGTTGGCTACTGGAGTAGACTGAAAGAGGCTGGCTAGGGCCCCCTGACAGGCGGCCGCCATAGTGGCCGCCATTTGTGTCCCTGCGTTAGCCATGATAGGCTGCGTATATATTTACATAGCCTATCACGGCAAAAGGCAGGGATACAAATGCCGTAGCGGCCGCCATTTGCATCCCTGCTCTTTGCCATGATAGGCTACGTAAGTATTTATCATGGCTAAAGTAGGGAGGGAAATGGTGGCGCCAGACCGGGGCAGCCATTCGCAGCTGCAGACGAGGGCAGTGGACGGCCGACAACAGGTAGGGTCTCTCCCAGGGAAATTTCGCGGGGTGGCGGGGGGATTGCTCCGTTCCACCACGGACTCTGGGGGGCCGGATTCAAAAGAATCTGGCCTCACTGGAGTCCGTGGCAGAATTCTCTAACATCCCTAGTAGACATGCATAGGATGGCACAGTTACAATGCAATCCTATACGTGTCTACTCAGCAGTAGGCCCCATGTAGTTCAATGTGACACCCCCAGGTACATGTATATAAGACTGCAGCCTTCTAGAGGCTGCAGTCTTATATACATCCTATCCTAGGATGTATATACATCCTATCCTTATATACATCCCATCCTTTACCAAGTTACTTGGGAGTAGCGATGTACGGACTGTGTAAAATCAGCTCGGTCTGTGTTCCATGGATTGTGAGGCGCCTTTCGTTCTGTCATCCGTCCACAGATGGATGCAATTTTTTTTTCATCATGCGGAAAAATACAGAAATAATTGCGTAAATATTTATGTAAATATTTACATAAGTATTTGCATCATTTGCCTCAGTACATGAAATTTAGTGTACTGTCCCCCATTCCATTCAATGTTTCCTCAGCAGAAACATACGTATTTTTCTACAGATTTATATGCGCAAATTTTGGGAAAGTAAAAAAAAATCATCTGAAAGTCCACAGACTCTGCATGGCCTGAGCGGGGCGGTCTGCAGTAGATTCTGCAGGTCGGATTCTTAGAAATCCAAGCTCATTTTAGTCCAGCTCAGATTTCTCCAGCATCCCTACCTGGGAGTAAGCCCTATTGAACTCAGTGAGACTTACTTCTGATTAGACATGCCTAGCACGGCAGTGTTAACTCTCTTAGGGTGCAGTTCTGTCGGGATTCCTGTCAGCCTCTGAACCTGGAGGCTGACAGGCATCCTATGCAGAGTGGGAGGAGTGCAGAGGCAATATTTGCCTCCATGCTTCTTCCACTCTGCGTTTTTGCTAGATGGGTGTTTTTGACCATCTAGCTAGGGCTCTGCAGAGCGGGAGGGAGGGAGGGAGGCTAGGGATGGCTGGAGGAAGTTCACATTGCCACTTCCCCAGTCCTCTCCCCATCCACCGCCCCCTTTCCCTCCTCTCCAAGATTGCTTTTGCGACCTCAGAGCGGGAGCCAGTGTAGTTCTCTCCACACCGGCTAGAAGGGGGAGTGGGAGGGGAGCTCGGATTCCTGGGTCTGAAGTCGGAGCACTGTCTCCGACCTCAGATCCAGGAATCCAAACTATCCTAACTAGTCCGCCCTCCCCCAAATGCTGTCTAGGGGCCATAGGATTGCTTTTCCCTACCACTATATCACGCTAGCTTTCAGTGTAAGAAAATATCTGCCCTCCTCCATATATTTCCTATAAGGCTGGCCGTGCAATCCTTTTCATATTTGTTTACTCTGCAGTAATTCCCACCATGTCCAAAGTACATCTAGTCGGATTGTAGCCTCCTTGGTTTGCCTTTGTTCACAGCAGATCATTCTGTTGCAACGTTAACCCGGTATCACCACAGCAATTCATATCTTTTGTTACTGATACTGACTCAGATAAAGCAGAAAACAGCAGCTGTTAAGCAGTGTGAAATCCATTCTGCAGAAGAGCAGATAAATGTTTTAATTGATTAGCAGCTGGAACTAAAGCGAGAATGCCTTTTACATCCCTCTCTCTCTCTCTCTCTCTCCCCCCCTTTGTTTTCTTTTTTACTGGAAAAGAAGAGCAGGGTCCTCTGTGCTATTTACCGCTTCAAAAGACAAGCAGATCTCTTTGGCAGGCAAATATCTCCAGGGCCCAACAGTTACAGTGCTCACGCTGAGTATTGTGTCTGAATGACTGGTTATGAATGTCTGAGCAGATTGGACATTTTTCATGGCCACATCCGGAGATGAAATCCCAGCTTGCAATATGAACTGAACTAACTGGAGGATACTTGCCAGGTAGGTAAGGCAGCTCAGAGCATCAAGGCACAATCCTATGCATGTTTAGACAGAAAAAAAAGTCCTACAGTCCCTAGCATTCATCAGCCAGCATAGCTGGCTGGGGTATGCTGGGAATCCGACAATTCCCAGCATTCACAGCTAGCATAGCTGGCTGGGGAATGCTGAGAACTGATGGACTTTTTTCAGTCTAAACATGCATAGGATTGCATCTTTAGTAACCCAGCAGTAAGATTATCTGTAAAGCAGGAGAGGGAGTGAAGCTTTGCAGAGCTCAGGAATACAAGGCCAAGTAGATTCATAGAATCATAGGGTTGGAAGGGGCCTACAAGACCATCGAGTCCAACCCCCTGTTCAATGCAGGAACCCTGATTCCCAGGCAGTGTCCCATCCAAGTACTAACCAGGGCTGACCCTGCTTAGCTTCCGAGATCAGATGAGATCGGGCACATAATAGAAGAGACAAAAAGAGTAGAAAAGTCATGACAATTTGTGAAAGGGGAGGGATGGGGTTATTGATTAAAATATGATGTGTTTGCTTCTCTAGTTTAGTAATTCAGGGTGCAGTCCTATCGCAATGATCATAAGCCTCTGAACTCAGAGGCTTACAGTCATCCAGTGCAGAGCAGGAGGAGTGGCAAGAGGCAATCTTCACCTTCCCGCTCCTTCCATTCTGCATTTTCGCTACTGGGCATTTTTGCCCATCTAGCTGGGGCGCTTTGGAGGGGGAGGGAGTGGGGCTGGAGGAGGTTCAGTATATCCAATCCGCCCTGCCCACTGAAACACCCCCTTTCCTCATCCTCCGAGGTTGAGTTCCCAATCTCAGAGTAGCTGGTGTGGTTCTTTCCATGCTGGCTGTGAGGGGTGGGAGAGAGGGGTTGGAGCTCCGATTCCCAACTCTGAGGTCAGAATGCTATCTCCAGCCTTAGTTCAGGGAATCCAAGGTATCCTGTGGTCCCTCAGAAGCTGTCCAAGGACCATAGGATTATCCCCCCCCTCCACACACACACACATTGTTATCCTGGGCCAATAAGGAAGATTTCCATGCTTTCACCCAGTGATGTGGGTTTTCCAGAAAAATCTGACCCCTGAAATTTTCCTATGCAGATCAGGGTGATTTGCATCAGAATTGTTTTGATGCCCTGGAGCAGCCTGATGCCCTCCATTTTTTTGGACTATGACTTCCAGCATTCCTGACCATTGGCCATGTTGAGTGGGACTGATGAAAGTTGATGTCCAAAACACCTGGAGGACCCCAGGTTAGGGAAGGCTGCCATAAAGAGTGATCTAATTTAGTACATTTATTATACTTGCATTTATTATTATTATTATTATTATTATTATTATTATTATTAACCTTTCTATTCCGCCCATAGCCTAAGCTCTCTGGGCGATTTACAGATGTTAAAACATTAAATACAATATAAAAAGTTTAAAATTCATTTACATAAAAAGCACACAGACAATATACACAAACAACATATATACCTAAAAATGACTTTAAACAGTCAGTTATAACTAAAGACACATCCAGGACCAATTAAAACTCATCATGTGCTGCCAAATGCCTGGGAAAATTTAGTAAACAACAAAGCTAGACTTTTTTTTTTTTAAAGTATGTATGTTTTTGTTTTGTTTTTTCCCCAATATACCACAAACATTTGACCTGAAATATTTGAAGGGGGGGGGGATTAAACACACTTAATATGATTTAAATGTTATATTATGTAAGAATTGTACTGGAGTTCTTGTAAACAATTCAAGACAATAGCATGTATTTCCACTGCACTGTTTAAATAAGGGGGTTGGGAGACCAAGGGTCCTGAAAACAAGTGAAATGCCCCCAAACGTACCAGGCAGTGGCAGGATCCCCTTTCTCCCCTCCTGCTCCGTTTTTTAAAGTCTTCAGTGGCTAGAAAACTATTTATAATTGATATAAATGCGTCCTTGTGGTTGAAGACTGCAGTAACATCTTTGGCCACGAGGGGCAGACCTCCCAAAGCAGCCCATAGCTTTTCAGCCCACACAGTTAGAAGCTAGAGATGGTGGAGGAATCCGTCTAGGGGGTCACATCCACCCAACCTTTGGTGGCTCAGCCCCCCGGATTCCAGCTCGCTGGTCTGCGAGCTGGCCCGACTTGACTTCTACAAGTCAGGCCAGCTGGTGGACTTCCGCTGCCAGCTAGAGATGAATTCCGCCGAGAATTCCGCCATGGACTCCAATGAGGCCGAATTCCAGGGATTTGCCATTTGCGTCCCTGTTTTTTCACACGATAGGCCATGTAAATACCTACGTAAATACAGACGCGTAGCCTCTCGCGAGAAGAAACAGGGACGCAAATGGCACGACAATTCTGCTCAGCAGCAATACGGCACGACAATGGCAGCCGTATCGCTTGCGGAACGGAGCTAGCTGGCTGCTCCGCGGACTCACCGCAGAGCGGAGCCGGCCAGCGAGGATTCCAGGAGGGAAGAATGGATCTCCTCCCTGCCCTGCGGACCCCCCCCCCAGGGACTCACAGTAAGGGGACTCATACATCCCTACTGCTAGCCCTGACATGTGCAATCCCCTCCTGCTCCTGTCGCCGATGCTGATACCAGCAAGGAGAGCATGAGGGGCTTGTGCACAGCGGTGCCAGCTGCGGCAGGTGGCTGGTGGTGACAGCAGGAGTCCCGGCCACCCGCTACATACTGCTGCTGGCACCACCAGCGCCGTGCGCAAACCCCGGTGTTGGCAAGGAGAGCGTGAGGGGTTTGTGCATGGTGGTGGCAGAGACAGTGTGTGGTGGCAGCGGGAGTCCCCAGCACCACTACCTTCTGCCCAGCACCACTGGCACTGACGCCGCCATGCACAAATGGGGGCTGGGCGTCAGGGCTGTATCTGAGCCCATACAGTCCCAAAGCAGCTCTGATTCTGAGGAGGAGAGGCAACTCATGGGGGAGGAGCGTTCCCAGACTTCAGAGGCGCAGATGGAGGGGGAGCCCCCCCCCTTCTCACATCCCTGGGAGCAACAGCAAACCAGGAGTGGAAAGGGAGGGGCCACCTGAACTTTTAGACGCAAGGCGCAGACGCAGGCACCAGCGAGAGTTCGCAGGGGCTGAGCTTCAGTGCTCAGCCCGATTGGCTCGACGTCAACTGCTGCGCCCAGAAGCATCGTGGGAGAGGGGGAGATCTTCCCCTCCCACCCCTTAAGTTTTCCCAAACGGAAATCAACTGACGTCGTTTCCCTTTGAATCCCTAGATGGCCGTTCCTTTGTAGTTCTCTGAGTCTCTAGCAATTAGCATCTGTATGCCTCGTTAGGGTAAATGGAATTAAAGACTTGGAAAGCAGCCCTTTTGTCTGAGTGTTGATTTGGCTATTGGAGTTCGTGGTGTACGGATTCCCCACCATCTGTTCTGGTGGGGAATCCATGGGGGGGGGGATCCGTTCCTCCCCCCTGGAATCCTCCGGAGCGACTCCACTCTGTGATGATTCCGGGCAGGGGGGAACCAGCTTGGGGGCCACTTATCTGCCCTCCTGCCAGCCAGAGCCGTTTGCCTCTAAGTCTATGTGTCCATAGGCTTATACGCAAGATTCACGGCTCTATTTTGTGTGTAAGTCTATGGGCACATCCTGCCGATCACCATTTTTTTTTAAAAAAAGAAAAGACATGGCAATCGGCAGGGACAGGGAGGAGGCGAACGGCTCTGGCTGGCAAGAAGAAGCTGAGTGCCGTTCTGCCTCCAGTCCTCTTGGAGTGGAGGTAAGTGGTCCCGATCCGCTGTGAATTCCTGAGGCTGGATTCCAAAGAATCCGGCCTCATTTGAATCCGCAGCGGGTTTCTCTGACATCCCTAAATGGAGTATTCAGTAGGCAAAAGGGGAATCCTGACACTGGGAGGGAGAAGGAGAGACTCGTGAGCAGCGACCCCGCCACTGTGTACAAATGCATCCTCCTCCCTCCTGGGCCCTTCCAAGCACAACGCTTTTCAGGGAAGCCCCTGCATGCATCCAGCTGCCTTCAGGGCACAGTGTCAAACACAGGCCAATCAAGGGATATTAATCAGGGGTGGGTAATGTGTTGCCCCTGGCCACCAATGTCTCCTTGGACACCTTCCTTGATGTCCACCAAGGCACCCTACTCCTCCCAATATTCATCTCCAAACACTTTTTTTACATTTTCATAATGGCAGCGGGGATCACTTTAAAGTGAAGGGAGAAGCTTTCACTACTGGCATCGTAGTGTCCCCAGAATACCTCTGGACTGCATGTGGGATGCAGACTTTCCTAGGGAAAGAAGATGGTGGGCGGGTGCAAGCCAATACTTCCCTGCAGCATGCCCAGCCAACACAAAGGGGGCGGGGTCAGAAAATGGACCCCTGTTGCTGTTCTTTGGTAAGCTGGGGTGGGTGAGTGTGAGATAAAGAGGGTGATCTGAGATGAGAGAAGAAAAGATATGGCGTGGGGAGGGGGGTGATAAGTTGGCTGGCGGAGAAGGGGGTAAAGAGTTTGCCTTTTGTGAAATAGGTTTCTGTTGGCGCTTAAAAATGTGGTTACAAAGGAATTGTTTTGCGTGTTGGGACTCAGATCCCACCTTGGTCTTTTGTATGGGTTACTTTTGCTTTGTGACTAGCCACGCTCTGCCCATGGCAGCCATTTTATGGTGGCACCCAGGGCAGTTTCTGTAATTTCCAAATGGGCCCATGGCCTCCCAAAGGTTGCCTACTCCCAATATACATGCACAATGCTCTGAATAATGCTCTGAGCAGTGGCAGGTAAGTGGGACTAGCCGCCATGTGAATTTCCCACAATGCTCCTGACACAGGATCACTCCTGGGCATTAGGATAGATGAAAATGGCAGCTCCCAGCCGCCCCAGCCATTTGGTGCTGATTGGGGCACTGGTAAGAAAGGGGGCCCTGCAGAACCCCTGGCTGCTACCCAAAAAGTAGACATGCTGATGCAGGCCCTGTAACATGCATTTGGGTGGGTAAAAAGGTAAAAGGTAAAGGTGTCCCCAACCAGTCGTGTCTGACTCTAGGGTACGGTGCTCATCCCCGTTTCTAAGCTGAAGAGCCAGCACTGTCCGAAGACGCTTCCGTGGTCATGTGGCCGGCATGACTGAACACCGAGGTGCACGGAACGCTGTTACCTTTCCTGGCGAGGCAGTGCCTATTTATCTACTTGCAATTTCTTGCTTTCGAACTGCTAGGTTGGCAGAAGCTGGGACTGAAGACGGGAGCTCACTCCGTCACGCAGCACTCGGGTCTCGAACTGCTGACCTGCCGACCTTCCAGTCTGGAGTTCAGCATCTTAACCACTAGGCCACCGCAGCCCCTTTTGGGTGGGTGTGTCCTAATTATTTATAGGCTGTGCCCAATTCGTAAACTGTCTAGGGCAGGAGTGCAGAATTTGGAAATTGGTCCTCAAGCTGAAAGAGGTTCGACACTCCAGATCTATGCCAGTCACAGGCTTTGGGGTATATATATCCTGTTTATGAGTCAACTGCATTACTCAGCTAGGTATAACGAAAGCCATCTGCAAACACTCTAGATCTGCACACGTGCCAAACACCAGACATCTGCAGAGATGGGCCAAAAAATACAAAAAGCCCATGCAGCTATAAAATACATATGCAAAAGAACAAAACACCTCCCAAACCCAAAGCAAAAGCCTGGCTTGGCTAGATATGCATCCATGACGCTGTCAGAAGGAGATTCTTGGTTTGCTGTTGTTAGGTGCAGAAATCTAATTAGTAACTAAGGAAGCAAGGAGATCCTGTTTGGGGAAGGGGCATACATAAAACAACATGGGGTGGGTGGGGGCGGGAGGGAGACGGAAGGCACAGATTTTTCCTGGCCTCTTAGAGCAGCATCAGGATAAGTGTGTTGTGAATGGCGCCTCCTTCCTTTGAAGCTCGGCTGTGCTTTCCTTCCCTTGGTCGAACACAGTTTAAACAAACATAACATCTGCTGGAAGTGCAGAGTTTAATCAGAGCCACAAGAAACGCAAGCTTCCAAGGCCCATTTGGAAGACCAGGCTATAAATGCAATAATAAAACAAAATAAAAAAGGGAGCAATCCCATGGCCCCGGGGGGCGGGGGGGATAGGATCTTCAGATTCCTGGACCTGAGGCCAGATATAGCACTCCAACCTCGCACCCAGGAGTCCAGGCTCCCCTCCCCCTCGCAGCTGGCATGGAGAGAACCGTGCTGGCTGCCTCTACGAGCTAGGGAATGCGGGCTTGGAGAGGAGGGAAAGGGGGCGGTTCTATGGGCGGGGAGGGGAGGAGACCGGGGCAGGCAGCTTACGAAGAATCCTCCGTCTGTCCCAGCCTCCTTCCCTCCGTTTCCACAGAGCCCCGTCTATATGGGCAAAATCACCCTTCTAGCCAAAATGCAGGGCGAGAGGAGCAAACAGGCAACAATCACCTCCGTGCTCCTCCCGCCCCGCACAGGATGATCATACGCCTCCAAGTTCAGGGTCTTACGATCATCGACGGCACAACGTATGGGATTGTGTCCAAAAGTAAAATAATAAATAAAAATGTAGAGCAGCCCGCCCTCCACAGATGTGCCTCCCCATGCATGGATGGTGTGTGTGTGTTTGCTGCAGAAATGCAATGATGTGGCTTCAGGGAACACCTGAATAGGGCTCAAGTCCAGTTGGCGATGTGTGCCCCACCTAAATCCAAAAGGGGAAAGCCTGAGCCTGAATCCCTGAGCACACACGCACACACGTCTTCAGCAGTCTTTTCTTTCTCTGTAAGCCCAGAACATCACATCCTCCCTGGGAAAATGTAAGTATCCTTAATATGGGGATTGCCTGGTGCTTTCTCATTTATGACCGTTATATTTACAGTATTTAAAGGAAGGAAGGAAGGAAAGCCCCCCCCCCCCACTCTCCCCATGGTCTATCCGTCATCTGGAAAACATTGTTCTGATTAAGGAAATGAGAGGTAAGTCCCAACAAAGGCCGGGCCGTTTGGATAGAGAGTTTGCATTTATTTGTCCACTCCTAATCTGTATCTCGTTGCCTCAGCAACAGTTGGGCCTTGGCAAAGAATAGCCACTTTCCTTGTGAGCATCGAAAGAAAATGTAGGCCCATGTTTGCTCGTCTGATATTCTCAGATGACCGCTAGCACGTTGTTGGGATTCAGGTTTGGGAGTTTGGAACAGGCAGCCAGGCTGGGTTCATGTGACATGCCAGGTCGACTTGAGTGATAGGTTGCGAACACGCCAGCTAACAAGCCAGAAATGGATTTTTCCATCTCATTGTTTGGGGGTGGACTATCCTGAGTCTTCCCACAATAGAAGAGGCCATCACTCTGTGGTAGAGTCCCTGCTTTGCATAGCGAAGGTCCCAGGTTCAATCCCTGGCATCTCCAGGAAGAGATGGAAAAACTCCTGCCTGAAACCCTGGAGAGCCGCTGCCAGTCATAGGAACATGTTATGCTGTAGTGGTTAAAGGGTCATTCTGTACCCCCATATTGTCATCTGTTCATGAGTCAATAGTTCAAAAGCTGATAGTAGAAGAATAACTCCAAAGGCTCTGTTGTTTAAATCTGCTCAAAGATGCAAGAGGAGGGACAAGAAAGGATCCACAACATGTCAGTAGTTAGAATCGCTAGTCTCATTTACATGAGCCAATGCAGTGTAGTGGTTAGAGCATTGGATTGGCACTCTGGAGAACTGGGTTCTAGTCCCCACTCGGCCATGAAGCTCACTGGGGGACATTGAGCCAGTCACTGACTCTCAGCCTAACCTACCTCACAAGGTTGTTGTGAGGATAAAATGGAGAGGAAGAGGAGCATGCAAGCCACCTTGGGTTCCTTGCGAGAGGAAAAATGGCAGGCTATCAATGTAATGATATAAATAAATAAAAACATAGGAAGTTGCCTTATACCGAGACAGATCATCGGTCCATCTAGCTCAGTATTGTCAACACTGACTTGCAGCACCTCTCCAGGGTTTCAAGCAGGAGTTGTTTTTTTTCCCATCCCTACACTGAACCTGGGACCTTTCCGGGCAAAGCTTGTGTTCTAACCAGTGGAGGCTGATGGCTCCTATTCTGGTGGGGTTATGAATTCGCTCTGGGTTTCATTCAGAACCAGCCAGAACCCTAAAGGAGCTATCCAAGATGCTGAACCCTAGCCCCAAAATAGGTTCTGCACCTTGAATAGCTCCTTTAGAGTCTGAAACCAAGAAGGTATGCACAGCCCCACCAAAATCAGAACCACCAGCCTCCACTCGACTTAGTAAGACCTATGTTCCTGTCTTGCCTCCTTAACATATTTCCTGATTCCACCCCTTCTTTCACCGCTCCATCAATGCATGGAGTGGAAATAAAGGACCTGAAATTGGGAAAATTGTATGTGGGCAGCATTTGCATTCCCCCTCCCCCCAGGTTTCCTAAATGAAAGATGAACATGCCCATCCACTTGTATGGAATGAGAGCTGCAGGCCTCAGTCAGGAAAACTGTCATGGGGTGAGTAGGACACAGTTCCCCTGTTTCAGATTACCTGGGATCTGGGATGAGAATTTGTGTTCCTCTGAGGGTTCCCAATTAGCCCACCTCCCTATTGGGTTGGACTGGCCCTGTGTCCAAATGTGGGTGGAAGTCCAAACCTATTATTGAAGGAAACCCGCCAAGGATTAGAAACACAGAATGAAAAATAGTTGGCATATATATACTGTTGCCTTCTGTTATTTTAACTACATGTTGATTTTTTGTAGGCTATTATTTTGAAGACGGCTTACGGAGAGAACAGAAGAAGCAAAATTAGTTTTTGAACATCCTGTGAAGAGACCCAAGAGATGGTGTTCTGTTCCTTTGCCTTGGTTGACAGGTCTTGTGTTGTTTAACTTGTTTTGTTTTCACTTTTTAAAACAAGAATTTGCTGCCAGCTTGTGGCCAATGGTAGGAAATGCGCAAAAGAATTTAGTGGGTGACTTTCCGATATTCAGTAGGCATGTGCTTTGGGTTCGATCAAAGCCCAAACTGAATTGGGCTGATTCGGACAGACTCTGGCGATGTCCAAATTGAAGTGGGACTTCTCCGAAGCAGCCCGAATCTGAACACCCCTGAAGATTCAGCTTTCAGGGGGACACACAGATGCAAGTACCGTGTTTCCAAGCCATATAAAGAAAACATGAGGGCAGGGGGTGTAGTTTTGTGATTGGCAGCTCTAGCGTCTAATCACACTGAATGGTCTTACCAGGACTCTCCAATCCAGGTGTTTTGGGGGAGGGATATTGAAGTAATCACTGGAGGCTGGTGGCTCCGATGTCAGTGGGGTGGTGAATCTGTTCTGGGTTTCAGTCGGAACCAGTCAGAACTCTAAAGGAGCTCTCCAAGATGCTTCTGAAGTCCTTTAGAATTCTGACTGGTTCTGGCTGAAACCAGGAGTGGATTTACCACCCCACTGACATCAGAGCCACCAGCCTGCACTGGAAGTTACAGATCACAGGATTGACTCAACATTCAGAGCGCTATGCTAGTTCTCTCTCCCAGGAGCAGGAATGTGAAAAGAGGCATGGAGGAGTCTGTGGGACCTGGGAGGGTGTAGTATTGGGTGCTTGCTTGGAAAATGCTTGATGTTCAAGTCCATCCGCCTCTGCACATCCTTCATCCAGCCCTGTCCTGTTGAGCTTTCTGTGACTTTGGTGCCAGTCGAGCAGAAAACAAACAAACAAAAAGTCTTTCAACTGCTTTTCATTCATTGTCACTTCCTAGCTCCTGCACCCAATTTTTCAAGCATTTAGCAGGTTTGTTGCCAAGGGACACTACTGCGGCATTTGCCATTTTCATACAAATCCCCCTCTCCACACACACAAATGGGGAGGGGGGAACAAGGGGATCACTTACTCCTCCGCTCAAAGCCTCCACCTTGAACACTCCTCTTCTACAAAAGTGCTGCAGCTATCCTTCTGAAATAATTCAGGTTTCTTAATTGATTTGATTTGTGCCCCATCTTTCTACCAAGAAGGAAAGGAGAGGAAGAGTTGGGTGTCATCAGCACCAAACCCCCAAACTCCAGACAATCTCTCCCAGCAGTTTCATGTATGTGTTAAATAGTATGGGGGGGGGAGATGGAACCCTGAGGAACAGCACGGGCCGATGGCCACAGCGTCTAACAGGGATCCCCCAGCGCCACTTTCCGAGATCACCCTTCCAAGAAGGACCAGAGCCACTGTATAACAAAGCCTCCCAGTCCCACCTCAGACATACACCTCAGAAGGATACCATGGTCAGTGGTATCGAAAGCTGCCAAGAGGTCCAGCAAAACCCGAATCCAGTTCCTGGTATATATAGATCATCCACCAAGGTGACGAAAGCAGTCTCCGTCCCATAACCAGGCCTGAAGCCAGAATGAAATGGATCGAGATAATCCACATCCTCCAGAAATCCCTGGCGCTGAGAAGCCACCCCAGAAATCCTCCAGCCCTTGCCCAAGAATGGAATATTAGAGGCCGGCCAGAAATTACCCAACAGAGTGGGGTTCAGGAGGGTTGTTTTTTGTTTTGGTTTTTACAAAGCTCTTACCAGCTCCTCTTTTAGGCGAGATGGAACCACACCTTGCCATAAAGAGGCATTCTCCACTACCCTCACCCACTGAGCCAGCCCCCACTCCTCACCCCCAGCCAGCTGTTTGTATAAACCAAGAAGGGCAAGGGTCCAGCATACAAGTGGTAGGCCTCACTTCTCCGAGGATCCTGTCCACATCTTCAGGCTGTACAAATTGAAACGTATCCATTGTAGGGATGTCAGAGAAATCTGCTACAGAACAGATTCAAATGAGGGTGGATTCTTTGGAATCTGGCCTCAGGAATCCGCAGTGGATCGGGACCACGTACCTCCACTCCAGGAGGACTAGTGGCGGAACGGCACTAGGCTGCTTCTTGCCAGCCAGATCCGTTCGCCTCCTCCCTGCCGATCGCCATGTCTTTAAAAAAAAAGGAAAAAAAAGGCCATCGGCAGGATGTGCCCATAGACTTACACGCAAAATCTTGCGTCTATGTCTATGTGTTCATAGGCTTATATGCAATATTCACAGCTCTATTTTGTGTATAAGTCTATGGGCGCATCCTGCCAATGGCCATTAAAATTAAAATGGCGATCGGCAGGATGTGCCCATAGACTTATATACAAAATAGAGCTGTGAATATTGCATATAAGCCTATGGACACATAGACTTAGACGCAAGACATGGCTCTATTTGCATCGAAGTCTATGGGCACATCCCCCAGATTGCTTTTTTTTTTTTTTTAAGACATGGCGATCAGCAAGGAGGAGGTTAACGGATCTGGCTAGCAGAAGGGAAGGTAAGCGCCCCCCAAGCTGGTTCCCACCCCCGAAATCCTCCAAAAAACCCATGGAATAAGATCATCCTTGTTTGGAACCCCCCACACCATAAAGTCTGTTCTAGCTAGGGATGTACGAAAGTCACTTACCTTTTTGACGAGGTGATTCGCAGTGGGGGGGAGGCGCTCCGCACCTCCCCCCGAATCCTTCTCCGGCCAGTTCCGCTCCGCGGAGATTCTGTGGAGCCGCCGGCCAGGGCCGCCCGCAGCCAGAAATCTGGCCACTGGGCAACTTCCTTCTAGAAGAAAGAAACCCCCCCCACAGCGTACGCAAATGGCGGCGGCTATGGCGGCCGCCATTTGCGTTCCCTATTTTTTGCCATTCTATCTTACATAAATATTTACATAAGATAAAACAGCGAAAAAAAGGGGAATGCAAATAGTGTAGTGGGCGCTTTTTGCGTTCCTTTTTTTTGCCGTTTTATCCTACGTAAATATTTACGTAGGCTTTTACAGCGAAAAAAAGAGAATGCAAATAGCACCCACAATGCTATTTGCGGTTCCCTTTTTTTCGCTGTAATTGCCTACGTAAATATTTAAGTAGGATAAAACAGCGAAAAATAGGGAACGCAAATGGCGACCACTGTAGCCGCCGCCATTTGCGTACGCTGTGTTTTGTGTGTTTTTTTTGCTTGGCTTGCCGTGATAGGCTACGTAAATACTTAGGTAGCCTATCACGGCAAAGACCCGGATGAAAATGGCCACGGCAGCCGGTCGAAAGACCAGCCGCCAGCACCGGAACCGCCGCTGGAGCCGTGGCCGTCCGAAACATCTGCCCCAGGTAAGCCTTGTCCTGGGGGGAATCTGTGGGGGGGGGGCGGGGGGATTTGCCAGTGCATTCGGCCTCACTGAATCCATGACGGAATTCTCCGCCATCCCTAGTTCTAGCACAAAGCTCCCTGAACGTATTTATCTGAAACCTGGTAAGCTTAATTCCTTCAGAAGGGGCAACTATTCCTGGAAATTTTATCCAAGTTTGCCAAGAAATAAAACATGCAACAGCAGTTTTCTTTTTCTTGTTTTTTAAAAATCCCAATATAAAGGCACACAGGACAAAAAAAACCCTGCATCTATTTTTCTGCAGCACAACACTGGAGAGACAGCAAAGCTTTCAGCTGTGCCAAAGGATTTCCTGGAAATAGTGCCCAAACTCCCTATTTGGACTGGCTCATGGTGACCAGGACAGAGACCATTCTTTGGTGGAGATAGTGGTGATCATTCTTAATCTTTTGGGATTCATTGGTGTTTCTATTTGAAGACAAAAATGTTCAGCATATATTTCTGGTGGTTAAATTGTTGTGACCATTCCTAATCTAGTGTAGTGGAACTGAAATGAGAATCCAGGCTTGTTGATGAAGTAAAACACACAGACAGACACACAGTTCAGAGTTGTTTGCGGTCTTTATTCTTCTTCCTTTCCGTTAGTTTAGCAGAGGGGAGGTACAGAACCGCACACTGAGTTCTGGTGCAACTGTTGCATTGCCTTTGTTGTGCCCATGTGTGCTTGTGTGCACATTCTCTGACCACACATTGGTTTCCTAAAACACCGGCGCGGGCTCTCCAGGTTGTTTCATGTGACGCTACAATTTCTCAGTAGGGCAACGGCAACAGGGTGTGGTATTTTTCAGTATTTTGTCTGAGGCCAACTGTATAAAAGTGTAAGAATCAGATTTCTGAGGAAGTGGAAAGAGTTGCTTATGCAGGCTTTCTCATCATAGATAGACGATGACTTAAGTCACAATCCAGAGTGGTATAACAGGCAAGTACAAGGAGGGAAAGAAAGATTCTGTTTGCTAAACATATCCTGCAACACTCGAGTTGTCCAAAGTAAGATTTGTAGTCCAATCCTATTCCTGTTTACTTGGAAGTAGGTCCTACTATGTCCAATGGTGCTCACTCCCAGGTAAGCATGCATAGGACTGCAATGTTAGGCTGCAGTCCAATACCTATTTACCCAGGAGCAAGTCCCATTGAATTCAGTGGGGCTTGCTTCCAAGTAAACAGGCATAGGATTGGGCTACAAATGTACAGGATTGCAATACAATGTCAGTACACAATAGTTTAGCCATTGGACCCAACAAATACGTATAATAACAATAGAAATTGTTCAGAGCAAGGCAGATTTCTTACAGATAAAACAAGCACAGTGACTGTGTTCACACCACACGATAACCCACACTCAAGGTTGAGTGTTGTCTGTTGCTGAACCGTGGCTGGTTGTAGGGATGTCAGGGAATTCCGCCATAGATCTCGGTGAGGCCGAATGCCAGTGCATTCGGCCCCCTGAACTCCGTGGCGGAACGGCCTCCAACACCCCCCCCCCCGCGGATCCCCCCCGGGACGAGACTTACCTGGGGCGGATGTTCCAGGTGGCGGTGGCGGTGGCGGTGGCAGCTCCAGCGGCGGCAGCGGCAGCCGGTCTTCTGACCGGCTGCCGCCGCCGCCATTTCCAGTTTTGTAAAAAAAAAAAAGACATGATAGGCTACGTAAAGATTTACGTAGCCTATCATGGCTAGGTTTTTTAAAAAACATACAACGTGATAGGCTACGTAAAGATTTACGTAGCCTATCATGGCTAGGTTTTTTTAAAAAACACACGACGTGATAGGCTACATAAATCTTTACGTAGCCTATCACGTCTGACTTAAAAAAACAAACAAACGCGCATACGCAAATGGCAACAGCTTCGGCCACCACCATTTGCGTTCCTTATTTTTGGCCGTCTTAGTCTACGTAAATATTTACGTAGATTAAGACGGCGAAAATAAGGGGGAACACAAATAGTGTCCGAAACGCAGACGGAACTGAAGTTACAAAATCTGTACATCTGTAGTTGTAAGCCACTTGGAGAAGTATTCAACTGCAAGGAGGGGTATAAATCCTTAAAATTAATATAATATCCTCTGCCAAGGAACTCTGAAGCTGGTTTTGCAAAATATTGATGTCCTAGCAATGTATAGTTGTGCTTGATAGCCAACCCCCATACAGCCTGGAGAAGATCATGCTGCTCTCCTCCCACTCACCCACACCTTTGCTGTAACGTATTTACATTCAGTGGCAAAATCTGGCAGGATCGTAGGAGGAAAAAGCTCTGTATATGTGAAAGGCTCTGCTCTGAGTGAGAAAGCGTTAAACTTTGCCCCCCACAAGCCGTGCACATGGAGCCTGAGAAAGCCAGAAAATAAAAGCCGCTATGGCTACATAGACCACAAGCTGGAAAGATGAGTCATTATATATATGGCAGTGCTCGCTCCTTCAAGCATACTGAAGGGGGCAGGGGAGATTCTGTTATCTTGCGGGTACCGCCCTGCAAAAAGCCCTCACAGAACAATCCTGTGCAAGTTTGTTCTTTCATAATAAAATTTATAATATGCATTTCCCTCTGCAAAAAGAGATGCTCAAAGTGGCTGACAAAACAGACAACCAAAAGATTCTCTGGTCGATGAATTGACAATAAATTAGAGCTGTGCACAAATGTCCTCTCAAAGTTCTCCAGCCTGTTCATGGGAAGAGAAAGTGGAGGGACAATTTCACCAAATTTCTCCTAGGAGAAGAGAAATTCTCCAACAGTTTCTCACAGATAGGGCTCACTGTTGGCAGGGGTTGTAGCACAGCTTCTTTCTTTTTTCCTAAGGGTTTTTGGTTTATTGCACTGCTCCTGCAAGTGGCAACAGCATCAACTGTGTTGAGGTTTTCACTTTTCTGAGGCAGAATTTTGAATTTCTTTTGGTGGTACTGCAAGGTGGTTGAAGGTGCTGTGTGGGTTTTCTCTCTCTATTACACATCTTTCCATTCTTCTGCAGCCTCCCGGGCCACCTGCACTTTCTGAACTGAAAAAGCCCCATGGAAAGAATTGCCTGAGGCCGTCTTCCTCATGAGGGCTTCAACTGAAGTGCGGGAAGCCAAGGAAGCTACAGGCTGCCACAGAAATTATTGTACAGTGACAGACAGGACACTTGCATGTACACCGCAGCCGCCTCATAAATCAGGTAAGCACAAGAACCCCAAACGCAGCCTGTGAGAATTTCTCCGAAATTTCCTCGCCTTTGAATTTCTTTTCGAAAGCAATTTATTTTCTATTAAATTGAATGAGAACGGTTGAAAAAAATGTGGGAGAATTTTTTGGCACAGCACTACAATAATTGCAACAACAAAAAAACGGCAACATGCTAAACAGCATAAGTACAGACTGTAGGAAGTTGCCTTATGCAAAGTCAGACCATTGGACCATCTGCTACAACCCATCCTGATTGGCAGGGGTTTGACAGCATTTTAGAAAAGAGACTTTTCCAGCCCTGCCTGGAGATGCTGGGAACTGAACCTACAACTCCCTGCGTCCAAAGCGTGCATTATACCACTGAGCTATAGCAATTAGCACAAGCACAGGAAGTTACCTTATACTGAAGGAGGCCAATGTTCCCTCTAGTTCAGAACTGTCAAGACTGTGTGGCTGGCAGTGCCTCTTCAGGGTTTCAGATGGTGGCGTTTCCTTGCCCTATTTAGAGATGCTAGGGAATGAATCTGGGATCGTTTGCATGCAAAGCATGCAGTCTGCAACTGAGCGAGTACAGCCCACCCCCAGAAGGAGAGTGAACATCCATGCTCTTTTGTTGTCTCAGCCACACGCTTGATGTTTTCATCTGATTTTTGTGAGCTGCTTTGGGTCCACCTTGGATGGAGAAACTACAAGATAAAAATTCTTAAAGGAAAATAAAGAATGAACTATATTCATAATTTGAGAAATGAATATGTTGCAGAACTCAGATGGTGTCGTAGGGGGCATAATAATAGACGTACCAGGGCAACCAGGTAGATTTGAGGGCCCCAGTGGGCAGAAACGCCATTTATAACTACTTATACTGCTAACAGATTGCCCTGGTGGTGAGATACAGGATGGTATGCCCTGGATCTTAATGTTCTGGATCCAAAGTGATTATTTGCCAGTCCTTGGTCCTGTGGGGAACCCCTGATAATAAATGTGAAAAACACATGCTCGATTGTGGCATATTTATAATACTTGACATCAAATGGCCAGATTTTTTTTTTCTCTGATGGTTCTATCTCAATTTCACTAGGATAGTAGTAGTAGAAGAAATAGTAGTCATATAGGAATTCTCTCTCTCTCTCTCTCTCTCTTTTTACAATACCCTGAAAATCCTATACCACTACTGTTAAATTAAAATTAATTGTGAAATTAAATGTGAAATTAAAACTTCAGATGGGTGGGGCTGCAATTTGTGAAATTAAAACTTCAGATGGGTGGGGCTGCAATTCATGCTTACCTGGGATCAAGCGAGCCCCATTGAATTCAATGGGGCTTACTTCTGAGTAGACATGGATAGGCTCACACTGCGGGGAAAAAATATATATCACCAATTCTCACACTGAGAGAGAGACAGCTCAGCTCCCTTTTCCTATCAGTCAGCTACTGCGGACTGGCAGTGATCACCTCCTGCTGCAGAATTAAGGAAGCCTTGGAGTTGAAGAGAGCACTCCCTGCGCATGCTTTGGCATTGCTTTCAGTGGGGCTTACTCCCAAGTAGACATACATGGGATTGCACCATAAAAAATGTCTCTAAGGCTGCAGTTCTCTACCCACTTACCTCATTGAACTCAATGAGACATGCTTCTGCGTAGATATGCATGCGCTGCACCGTGTGCTTTATCTGCTAGAGACACACAACAGGCACGCTGAGACTCACAGTTCCCCCTTTTTTTCCAGTGTGCCAGCTGCTACAGGCCTGCTGTGGCTGAGGTTAACTTCCCCCTGCAGGGTTCAGGATGCCATGGAGCTTAGAGCCTCCTTTCACAGCCATCTGCTCTTTCTGCACAAAGAACCAAATGCCACACCTTAACTGCCACTTCCTTCCAGCGCAGAGGTAAAGTATTTCTGGGGAACTCTTTGTCTGACAGCATCAGCCCAAAACGTCTACCCCATCCTGCAATAAAAATAGAATAATAGGTTACTGACAATTTGCTGCCTCTGATGATGTTCACGTTCTGCTGCTAACGTGTCCTGCAAAGTTAAGGCATGGTATATTCCAAGGCAGGCCAAGGTCTAGGGCAGCAGGGTTCAATCGGAGAGCTAATATTCAGGCAAGGGTGAGTCCAAAACACAGAGTCCCAAGGCTGTCCGATGCAAGGAGCAAAGGGTGGCCAACAGGATGAGCAAGGGTTAGCCAATCAGGGAGAATGCAAGCAAGGCACATATTCCCAAGGCTGTCCAGCACAAGGAGAAGAGGGTGTCTAGCGGGAGGAGAAAAGGTTAGTCAATCAGGGAGCATACAAGCAAGGCCCAGTACTGGTACACAAACATTGTTCTTTCAACTCTCCTTGCCTAAGATTTACGTAGGCTAAAGCGGTGAATCAAAAAGGGACGCAAATAACACCCGCTACGCTATTTGCATTCCCCTTTATTTTCGCCATCATAGTCTACGTAAATATTTACGTAGATTAAGATGGCCAAAAAGAAGGAACGCAAATGGCGGTGGCCATAGCCGCCACCATTTGCATACGTTTTTTTTTTTTTTTTACCCAAAATCCTCGAACGGCACAGCCGGCCGTTCGAGGATTCCGGGGGGAGGAATGGAGTGCCTCCCCACCCAGCCAGGATTCCAGGGGGAGGGATGGAACGCCTCCCCCCCCACCATCAACATAATCCATGAAAGGTAAGTCACTTTCGTACATCCCTAGATTTCGATTAATCTGTCTGGTGGATCCCACAGCAGACCAGCTTTTCCCCTGTTGGGCAGATTCCACTAACTTGTGGACCATTTTTCTAACTTTCCCAGTTTTGTGTAAATCTCATTGCAAATATGCAAAAAAATAAAATTAAAATGGCCAAAAATATGCATTTCCTCATAGGCTAAAGCATGGGAATGCACCTTTGCAGGGAACTTGCCCGTTCTGAGGAAATTTGCACATCTTCACATGTGCGAATTTGCATGAATTCGGATCCTTAAAAAATCCTAATCCATCTGTGGGCGGACTGTGGAACAAAAGGCACCTGGCAATCCATGAAACACAGACAGAATGAATTATATACAATCCATACATCCCTATCGGTGTATAGGCTGGTCCGTTGCTGAAGGGTTTTTTAATTGCTTGGTGCTCTCTGCATTGCTATATTTTAAATTGTGATTTGAATTGATTTGTTCTGATGTTATGGTTCAATTAAGATTTTGTTTTTAACCTGGATCGTTTGTTAGCCACCTCGAGTGCCATTTTTAGTAGGAAGGCAGGCTATAAATGAAATAAATGAATGCACTGTATTTTATTTCTATTTGAATTATAGTAATTATTTCTACATTTGTGCCTAAACCTGTAAATCAGCTTAGGCACATCTTATGCACATCAGTGTTCTTTTGTCCTTTTAGGCAGCCTAAAGGAATTTTAAAGGAATAAATAAATATACGCATTTCCTCTTTGGGGGCAATGAGTAAGTGGCTACCCTATCACACAAGCACAGACACACACACAGCCCACAGGAGAAATTTGAGATCAATCCCATGGCCCCTAGACAGCATGGGGAGGGGGGCATAGGTTAGTTCAGATCCCCCAATCTGAGGCCAAAGACAGCGCTCTGACCTTGGACCCAGGAGTCTGAGCTCCCCTCCCCCTCGCAGCTGGTGCAGAGAGAACCACATCTGCTGCCTCTCTGAGCTCACAAAAGATACCTTGGAGAGGAGGAAAAGGGGGCAGTTCTGTGGGCAGGGAGGGGAGAGGATTGGGGAAGCAGGGATATGAGCTATCACCACCCTCCTTCCCTCACCCTCCGCAGAGCCCAAGCTAGATGGGCAGAAAGGCCTGTCTAGCAAAAATGCAGAGTGGCAAAAGCGCGGAGGCAAAGATCACCTCCGCGCTCCTCCCACTCTGCATAGGATGCCCATCAGCTTCCAGTTCAGAGGCTAATGGGCATCCAGATAGGATTGCACCATTATTATCATTATTATCATTATTATTATTATTATTATTATTATTATTGATGTGCGTGTTAATTGCTTACGCACAAATAATGTCCTGTCTAGGTTGGCCCTTGCTTGGCCACTTCACTTGATCTAGCACTAGAATAATCACGTTGGAAGGGGCTTTGGAGGCCATCTAGCCCGTACACATGTGCGTGACTCTTGCCAGATTTTATTTCCACCTGACATAGAACCCACGTCATGAGTCAGACAGATGTGTGTAAACAAGCGTTCTGTGGTAAAACTACCAGACACATACAAGACATCTTTTCTTTGTTTTACTTCCTGAAGTGAACCTGACTGTACAGAGATAACAGGTTCCCTTCTGCTAGCTTTCTTTTTCTGTTTCAATCACACGTGGGAGCAGCAAGGGACTACTTTGCTACCAGAAGGCCGTGATCACCCACCAGGACTCACTTTTGCCGATGCTTGAACATTCCAGTGAGGTAAGGCTTTTGAACCACCTTGCAGAACGTCCATCTAGAACGATTTTTTTTTCCATTGACTTTCAAGTGAACCTTTCCATCTGGCCAAAGACTGTGGGAAAGAGGGGTTTTTGAATGCGTTTCAGCTAAGCAATGTCTCTTTGGCCAAAAGATTCATGTGCCTGCAAAGCAGTTAAAATCAGGAAGTAGCTAATATTAATACGAATAGCTTCCTAGCAAATATTGAAAGTAAGGTTGTCGTCTGATTAATGGATGAATTTCCTGTTTTGTAAATAATTGATTAGCTGGATAAACTTATGTTTAGGAAAAGGTGACTGAGAAAATTTGTTCTTTGTTGCTCCAGAGGTTAGGGCTTGAACCAAAATGGGCTCAAAATACAAGAGAGGGGATTTTGACTAAACATAAGGATAACGTTCTGATGGTACGAGCTGTTTGACATGGGAACAGACTGCCTCAGAAAGTGGAGGGCTCTCGTTGGTTAAACGTTTTTAAGCAGAGTTTAGAATATGACCACTTACCAAAGATGCTGTAATAGTGGTTTTCCTGCTTTGACAGGGGATTGGACTAGATTATCTTTGAGGTCCCCTCCAACCCTATGATTCTATGATGAAATGTGCATGTTACTACAACTTTAATATAGGTGCCTGTTTGAGATTTTAGATGTTAAATATTGCTTACACTTGAATAAGCAAAAGCTACCGCTCTTTGGCAAACCTTATTACAGTAACACACTGGCACCAAAGAGTCTCAAGGGACAAATAAGTGCACCCTTAACTTGCATCCTGCCAATTTAAAATTGGCTCAGCCATCCAGTTAAATCTTTAGTTGATGAATCTACTTTGGATCAAAACTTGTCATGGGACTGATAATTGAACCTGGCTTTTGGAGCAACGTTTTACTAGTTCCTGCTTCCTGCCATAGTTTGATTGCCAAAATTGTGCTGTAGGAGAAATCCCAGCCAGCAATTCTGACAACAGAAAAGAGAATAGTTCTGATACCTATCTGTCAAATTAACACGGTGTGCATTGTTTGCCTGGAAGGGGTTCCCCAAGGTCCCAAACTGAGGCTATTTATTTATATTATTTATGAAATTTATTATCCACTTTTCATATAAAATAATCCATGGATCACTGCCTTGTTGTGGTGAAGGGGCTTGCGTAACTCAGTGAAGCCATAAGCTATGCCGTGCAGGGCCACCCAAGACGGACAGGTCATGGCAGAGAGTTCTGACAAAATGTGGTCCACTGGAGAAGGAAATGGCAACCCATTCCAGTATTCTTGCCAAGAAAACCCCATGGAACGTATCACAAGGCTAAAAGAGATGACGCCAGAAGATGAGCCCCTCAGGTCAGAAGGTGTCCAATATACTACTGGGGAAGAGCAGAGGGAATTTCCAAGTAGTGCCAGAAAGAGTGAAGCGGCTGGGCCAAACCCGAAAGGACACTCAGCTGTGGATGTGTCTGGTGGTGAAAAGAAAATCCGATGCTGTAAAGAACAATATTGTTTAGGAACCTGGAATGTCAGATCAATGAATCAAGGTAAGCTGGAGGTGGTCAAACATGAGATGGCAAGATTGAACATCGACATCTTGGGAATCAGTGAACTAAAATGGACAGGCATGGGCGAATTTAATTCAGGTGACCATCATATCTACTATTGTGGGCAAGAATCCCTTAGAAGAAATGGAGTAGCACTCATAGTCAACAAAAGGGTGGGAAAAGCAGTACTGGGATACAATCTTAAAAATGATAGAATGATCTCAGTAGGAATCCAAGGCAAACCATTCAACATCACAGTAATTCAAGTCTATGCCCCAACCACTGAGGCCGAAGAAGCTGAGGTTGATCGGTTCTATGAAGACCTACAACACCTTCTAGAACTAACACCAAAAAAAGATGTTCTCTTCATCATAGGGGATTGGAATGCTAAAGTAGGAAGTCAAGAAATCACCGGGATAACAGGCAGGCATGGCCTTGGTGTACAAAATGAAGCAGGACAAAAGCTAATTGAGTTTTGCCAAGAGAACATGCTGATCATAGCAAACACTCTTTTCCAACAGCACAAGAGGCGACTCTACATATGGACGTCACCAGATGGTCAATATCGAAATCAGATTGATTATGTCCTTTGCAGCCAAAGATGGAGAAGCTCCATACAGTCAGTAAAAACAAGACCTGGAGCTGACTGTGGCTCAGATCATGAGCTGCTTCTTGCAAAATTTCGGCTGAAATTGAAGAACGTCGGGAAAACCACTAAACCGTTCAGGTATGACCTAAATCATATCCCTGATGAATATACAGTGGAGGTGAGGAATAGATTTCAGGGATTAGACCTGATAGACAGAGTGCCTGAGGAACTATGGACGGAGGTCCGTAACATTGTTCAGGAGGCAGCAACTCAATCCATCCCAAAGAAAAAGAAATGCAAGAAAGCCAAGTGGCTGTCTGATGAGGCTTTACAAGTAGCTGAGGAAAGAAGGGAAGCGAAAAGCAAGGGAGAAAGGGGAAGATATACCCAACTGAATGCAGAGTTCCAGAGAATAGCAAGGAGAGACAAGAAGGCCTTCTTAAATGAACAATGCAAAGAAATCGAGGAAAACAACAGAATGGGAAAGACTAGAGATCTCTTCAAGAAAATTGGAGATCTCAAGGGAACGTTTTGTGCAAAGACGGGCATGATAAAGGACAAAGAAGGCAGGGACCTAACAGAAGCAGATGAGATTAAGAAGAGGTGGCAAGAATACACAGAAGAACTATACAGGAAAGATCTGAATGTCCCTGATAGCCATGATAGTGCGGTCACTGAACTTGAGCCAGACATCCTAGAGAGTGAAGTCAAGTGGGCCTTAGGAAGCATTAGTAACAACAAAGCTAGCGGAGATGACAGTATTCCAGCCGAGCTATTTAAAATCCTAAAAGATGATGCTGTTAAAGTGCTGCATTCAATATGCCAACAAATCTGGAACACTCAACAGTGGCCACAAGACTGGAAAAGGTCAGTTTACATTCCAATTCCAAAGAAGGGCAATGCCAAAGAGTGTTCAAACTACCGCACAATTGCGCTCATTTCACATGCCAGCAAGGTGATGCTCAAAATCCTACAAGATAGGCTTCAGCAGTATGCGAACCGAGAACTACTGGAAGTACAAGCTGGGTTTAGAAGAGGCAGAGGAACTAGAGATCAAATCGCCAACATTCGCTGCATCATGGAGAAAGCAAGAGAATTCCAGAAGAACGTCTATTTCTGCTTCATTGACTACACTCAAGCCTTTGATTGTGTGGATCACAACAAACTGTGGCAAATTCTTAAAGTGATGGGAGTACCAGACCACCTTACCTGTCTCCTGAGAAACCTGTACGAGGGTCAAGAAGCAACAGTAAGAACCAGACATGGAACAACCGAGTGGTTCAAAATTGGGAAAGGAGTACGACAAGGCTGCATATTGTCACCCTGCTTATTTAACTTATATGCAGAGTACATCATGAGAAATGCCGGGTTGGATGAATCAGAGGTCGGAATTAAGATTGCTGGGAGAATTATCAACAACCTCCGATATGCAGACGATACCACCCTAATGGCAGAAAGCGAAGAGGATCTCAAGAGCCTCTTGTTGAGGGTGAAAGAGGAGAGTGCAAAAGCTGGTTTGAAACTCAACATTAAAAAAACGAAGATCATGGCATCTGGCCCCATCACTTCCTGGCATATAGAAGGCGAAGAAATGGAAGCAGTGACAGATTTTACTTTCTTGGGCTCCAAGATCACCGCAGACGGTGACTGTAGCCATGAAATTAAAAGACGCTTGCTCCTTGGGAGGAAAGCTATGGCCAACCTAGACAGCATAGTAAGAAGCAGAGACATCACCTTGCCGACAAAGGTCCGTCTAATCAAAGCTATGGTTTTCCCAGTAGTAATGTATGGCTGTGAGAGCTGGACTATAAGGAAGGCTGAGCGCCGAAGAATTGATGCTTTCGAACTGTGGTGCTGGAGAAGACTCTTACGAGTCCCCTGGACTGCAAGGAGGTCCAATCAGTCCATCCTAAAGGAAATCAACCCTGAGTGCTCATTGGAAGGACAGATAATGAAGCTGATGCTCCAATATTTTGGCCACCTAATGCGAAGAGAAAACTCCCTGGAAAAGACCCTGATGCTGGGAAAGACTGAAGGCAAAAGGAGAAGGGGACGGCAGAGGATGAGATGGCTAGATAGCATCACGGATGCAATGAATATGAACTTGAGCACGCTCCGGGAGAGAGCGCAGGACAGGAAGGCCTGGCGTGCTATGGTCCATGGGGTCACGAAGAGTCGGACACGACTGAACGACTGAACAACAACAGGGATTATATGATTTATAAACTGCCTTTTAGGGAAATCCTAAATCTAATCTATGCCTCTTTCCCCCTCCCCACTGAAAGTTGAAGGTGGCATGAAAGAGGCATTATTATTTCTGGTGAAATCCAAATGACGCCTTCCCTGCTCAATCTCAAAATAATATTTAATGGAACAGCTGATATTTTGCTGCTTTTAATTGTGGTCAGAATCTATTGCCTGGAGTGGCCTGCCTCAGTTTACTGACTTGTACAGCTGACACCTCCTATTTGCAGGTTTTTGCAGGTTTAAAACCCCCACATAATTACTAGACCAGACAAAGGCGCCTTAAGGGCAGGACTTTAGGGCAGAAGTACAGGGCCCCACTCAACAGAATCACTGGGATGAAGCCCAAACACAGCAGGGCTGGCTTGCCACATTTTTGAAGTAAGTGAAGTAATACAAGTTACCATAAAGAAGAGAGACAGGCCCCAATATTTTTGGGTTGGTGGGCACATTTGGAATTTGGAAAGAGTGTCATGGGTGCTTTCACAAAATGGCTGCCATGGGAGGCTTGCCCATGTATAAAATGGCTGCCATGCTGGGCATGCTTGATCACAAGGCATGAATTTCCCAGGAGGCAAACTGGTGAGGCTAAAAGAAAAGTAATTTGCCCAAGTACCCAAGGACAAGGTAGAGGTGGGATGGATCTGACCTCTGACACACAAAACCACTCTTATGAACCCAAATAAAGATGACGTTGAAGGGCAGCCCTTTGCTTTGCAGCCTACTAGCCTCCTCATTAAAAACCATTTTAAACTTTAAAAAATCTTAAGAAATAAAATAAAAATCAGAAGGGGCAAGGAGCCTGGTGGGTGCCAAGATAGGTGCTCCATCTTAGAGACCCTAACGGTGGAAGCATCAAATCCAGAGTCTAAACTTTCCTAAATCCACCAACTAGACTAGACTAGAACCGACAGTGCAACAAACAAAACGTGTATGTACCTGGGCAATGATGTTTCTGTCATGTGCAGTCTTGAACTCTCTGCAGCTAGAGATCCTGTAACGGACAAGGGCAGAAACATATGAACATAAAGCACTCATGCCACCACAGAGGTACATTTCCTTCCAGCATGTAGCCTCCTATAGATGCCATTAGGTTTTGTGATATCTAAGATGCAAACACTGGAACTTCTGATCTGGCATATGACTAATTCCATGTGACAAAGGCATGCAGGGATATTCTCAGGGACAGAAGAGATGAGAAATGGAAGATTCCCCTGGCATTTTTTTTTAAGGCTTCCTATCAGCTACTCGCAAAAGAGCTTCCTGTAACAGTCAGAATAGGGTAGGGGGGCAGGGGAGATAAATGGGAGCAATTTGGATCAGGGCCATGGTGTTGGTGGCAGGAAATCTTCACTTCCAGCACTGCTATTATCTGGAGAGGGGAGAGAGATATTACCCATGCTGTACCTGTCTATAGGGATGTATGAGAATTTCATTTGTGCTTGCAAAACAGTTGAGCATGCCCTGTTTGCAAACCTCAATGCAAGCTTGAGCAGGAGAACGTGTTCTCTGAAAGTGCTCACACATTCTTGAACGTACACTCATGTTTCAAAAACTGTGCAAATTTTAAAGAAAATGTCATTAAAAATTGCACTTAAAAGAGAGAGAGAGAGAGAGAGAGATTTCATGCTTTCGTCTGTAGGGGAAAGTTGCATAACTCTGAAAAATACTCAAATTTTTGCAAATGTTCCTGTTTGATCACATTCAATATGCACAATTTTCCTGTTCATGCAAACTGAACAGTGATTGCAAGCCCTCGCAGAAACTGAAGGAGAGGTGAGTATCAGGTGGATGCTTGGAGAATCTGGGCAATCATGAACATCACTTGTTTGCCCACCCCAGGGACGGCAATTTAAACCAGGGCGGTAAGCATGGAAAGATCAACCCCCCACACACCTTCTTAATTCAAATTGCCTCCACTCCTTCCAAATCCACATTAATTAATTAATTAATTCATTCATTCAAAACATTTCTATACCACCTTTCTGCAAAAAAAAAAGGCCCCGATTTAAAATCAAGGTGGTTTAGAAAGCAGGAATTCAAAAAACTATTTTTTTTTTTTAAAAAAGGCATAATCAAAACTTAAAAATGTTAAAAACAGTAACAACAATTTAAAAAGACAAATTTAAAATATGGGTCTTGACCCCCTCCCTGAATGCAGAGAGAGTGGGGATGAGATGCAGCTCCAAAGATTGCCGGAGTTTAGGATCCAGACAGGAGAAAGCCCTTTCCTTCATGCCAAATAAGTGGGCCTCCATAAGCAAGAGTGTCTTCAGAAGGGCTTCTCTTTCTGATATTAGTAACCAAGCAGGTTCATAGTGAGAGAGGCAGTCCTTCAGATAGCCCGACCCTAAGCCTTTCAGACAGTTAAATATTAAAACCAACCCCTTGAACTGAGCTTGGAAAACAATGTGGAGGCTGGTGGCTCCAATTTCAGTGGGGCTATGGTTCCATCCTGGGTTTCAGTCGAAACCAGCCAGAACTCTAAAGGAGCTATCCAATGTGCTGAGCCTGTTTTGTGGACAGGGTTCAACACCTTGGAAAGCTCCTTTAGAGTTCTGTCTGGTTCTGCATAAAACCCAGAATGGAAGCACAGCCCCACTGAAATCAGAGCCACCAGATTCTTCTGAGCTTTCAGTATTGGGGTGATATGGTCTCAGTGTAGTGCTCCAGTTAGCAGCCTTCTGAAACTTCCAGATGCTCTTCAAGGGCAGCCCTACGTAGAGTGCATTGCAATCGTCTAACTGTGATGGAACCAAGGCGTGGATAACTGTTGCCAGATCAGACTGACTCAGGAATTCAGACTGACTCTCGTGGTTGCTTTTAGTCCCAGATAAGATGTTGGGAGATCCAATCAGAGATCTCCCATGTCATGTCCAGTCTGGCCCTTGGTGATGGGGTTTCCTTCTGCTGGAGATCTGCCAGCTTGCCAGCTTGAGAATCTTTAGGGAGCAGTATAGGGCCTTTTCATTCCAGCTGAGATGGGGGGGGGGGGCAAAGTTAATGTTTCCATGGGTGGAAAACATTGGCAAATGTTTCTGTTGTGGCTCAGTTGCACCAGCTATTTCATGTGTGTAGGTGTGTGTGATCTTTGCAGCATTCATCTAAGAAGGACCAAATTTGCAATTTCACAGTTGGGAGAGTTCTAACTTGGGTTTTTCTTTTTTTAGATAGACAGTGCAATCCTATGCATACCTACTCAGAAGTTTCAACTGCCTTTAATGCCAGGATGGGAGGCTCATCCAACCCCAGTCTACCTAGTTATTATTAGAGATGGGTGAGAAATTTGATGGGTTTGAAGTTTAATGCAATTTTTTCAATTTGATAATTCCTGAACCCAGTGGAGGCTGAAGGCTCCAGTTTGGGAGGGGTAGTGATTCCATTCTGGGTTTTAGTTAGAACCCAAAAATGGTTCAGCACATTGAGAGCTGTGGCTGGTTCTAAGTAAAACCCATAATGGAATCGCCTCCCCTCTGAAATTGGAGCCACCAGCCTCCATGGCCTGAGCACAAACCCAGGGCCGGGGTCAAGTGTAGGAATAATCGGGCACCTGCCAAGGGCCCACACCCCAGCAGGGGCCCACTGACAAGAGCCTACTGGATTTGCTTCTCCTTTTCACCATTGCAACCTGCTTCTTTACCTGGCTCTTCCTCGCAGACAACAGTGGTGGTGAGAAGGAGGAGTAGGGGATGCCGTGGCCTGCGTGCTCACTGGCTCTCTGCCTGTCAAGCAGAGAGAGAGAGAGAGGAAGAGGGGCAAGAGCAGTTGGTGACAACGGGGGAGAGAAGATAGACCCATGGAGGAGGGAGGGGGCTCATGGACGGTGTCTTGCCCAAGGGCCCTCAAAAACCTGGAGCCCACACTGCATGAACCGGAATACAGAGATGCTGAAGGGCTTTTCACGGTTCCCCAAATTTTGCAGTGTGGTTTGCAAATCAAACATATGAACAGAAATGGAGTGGAGGCTGGAGGGTTCCAATTTCAGTGGGGTTGTGCTTCCCTTCTGGGTTTCAATCAGAACCAGCCAGAACTCTAAAGAAGCTATCCAAGGTGCTGAACCCTAGCCCCAAAATAGATTCAATACTTTGGATAGTTCCTTTAGAGTTCTGGCTGGTTCTGCCTGAAACCCAGAAGGGATTCTCAGCCCCAGCAAAATTGGAGCCACCAGCCTCAACTGCAAAAATTCATATAATAAAGGAAAATTTGCACAAAAATGCATATAACAGTGCAAAGGTGGGCAACTTCTGGGGATGTCCTCCCCCACACTGGGGTCCAAACCCCTACCCCCCACTGCTACAATGTCAAATTTGACAGGAGGGTGGAGAGGGGTGGGGAAGCAGCAATTCTGCTTGAAAACAAGGTGTATGCACCGCCTTAAAAAAAACAATTGCTGCCGAGGTGGCGGTGGCAGCCATAGGTTAGCAAAAAAATGCTGGGAGTCACAAGTGACAAGGGATGTACAGATTTTGTTAAATTCATTCTGTCTGTGTTTCACAGATTGTCAGGTGTCTTTCATTCCATCATTGATAGAATGACCTTGGCAGAAAACTCAGAGTGAATCCGATTGAACACGGGCTAGAGGCTGTTTGAAGGCCTACTCTGTGGCAATTCGGGCAGCAAAGGAAGTATTTTTTTCTGCCACTATTGCATCTGCGAAGAGCCATCCAGCAGAGCTGTTTCGAGTGGTCAGGGGTCTTTTATTCACTAGCCCACAGAAGGAGAATTTAAACCTCTCAACAGCTGCTGTGAACAATTTGCTCAGCACTTTGCAGACATAATCGCTCAGATCTGATCTGGCCCTGCTTGTCCAGTGTTGTTGGATACTTTTCAATTTGTACAGTTTGAGGAAGTCTCCAATATTCCATTTCTGAGCAAGATATTGGAGCGCGTGGTGGCCTCCCAACTCCAGGGATTCCTGGATGAGCCAGATTATCTAGACCCATTTCAATCTGGCTTCAGATCTGGTTATGGGACAGAAACTGCTTTGGTCGCCTTGGTGGATGACCTACACTGGGAACTAGACAGGGGAGTGTGTCCCTGTTGGTTCTGCTGGACCTCTCAGCAGCTTTCGATACCATTGACCATGGTATCCTTCTGGGCCGTCTTGCTGGGATGGGACTTGGAGGCACTGTTTTACAGTGGTCCATTCCTTCTTGGAGGGGGCAGACCCAGAAGGCGGTGCTGGGGGACTTCTGTTCGTCTCCTTGGCCATTGGCCTGTGGAGTTCCCCAGGGTTCTGTTTTGTTCCCCATGCTATTTAACATATATATGAAAGCACTGGGGGAGGTTGTCTGGAGTTTGGGGGTTCGGTGTCACTAGTATGCTGATGACACCCAACTCTACTTTTCCTTTCCATCTGGTGCTAAACCGGTGTCTGTCGGCAGTAATGGGCTGGATGAGGGCAAACAAATTTAAGCTTAATCCAGACAAGACAGAGGTGTCCCTGGTCAGTCAAAAGGTAGATCAGGTAATAGGGATTTAGCTTGTGCTGGATGGGGTTACACTTCCCCTGAAGACACAGGTTTGCAGCTTGGGTGTACTTCTGGATTCAGCCCTGAGCCTGGATACCCAGGTTTCAACGGTGGCCAGGAGTGCATTTGTACAGTTAAAGCTAGTGCTCCAGCTGCGCCCATTTCTTGAGATGTCTGACTTGGCCACAGTGACACATGACTTAGTTACATCCCATTTGGATTACTGTAATGTGCCCTACATGGGGCTGCCTTTGAAGAGTGCTCAGAAACTTCAGCTGGTTCAAAGAGCTGCTGCCTAGGGATGTCAGAGAATTCTGCCATGGATCTCGGTGAGGCCAAATGCCACTGCATTCAGCCCCCCGAAATCTGTGGCGGAACGAAGCCCCGTGCCCCCCACAAAATGGGCCTGGAACGGAACACCTACCTGCTGCCGTCCGCGCTGCATTGCGAATGGCGGCCGCGTCTGCAGCCGCCAGTTGCTTCTTCCATATAGCCGTGATAGGCTATGTAAATACTTACATAGCCTATCACGGCTAACGCAGGGACGCCATTTGCATCCCTGCGGAAGCCATGATAGGCTGCGTAAGTATTTACGTAGCCTATCACGGCAAAAAAAAGGGAAGGCAAATGGCGGCGGCTACGGCCATTTTTTTTTGCTGTGATAGCGTACGTAAATATTTACGTAAGCTATTACGGCAACAACAACAACAAAACGCAAATGGCGTAGTGGCCGCCATTTGCGTTCCATTTTTTTTTTTTTTTGCCATAATAGGCTATGTAAATATTTAAGTAACCTATCACGGCAAAAAAAAAAGGGAATGCAAATGGCAGCCGCTGTAGCCAGATCAGTGGCGGAATTCTCTGACATCCCTAGGTAGATGGCCTTCTTGGTGGCTGCCCCAAGGCTCTGGAATTCTGCTCCCAGGGAGGTGAGAGTGGCACCGTCCTTGGTATGTTTCCGCAGGCAGGTAAAACCATTTTTGTTCTAGCAGGCCTTTGGAGATAGATAGTCTGGACCTGTGAGAATATGATGGATTGGTGCTATTGTTTATACTGTTGTCTTTTTAAATTCTGATATTTTATACAATTTTAATATTATTAATGATTTAATTATATTTTTAACTTTTGTATATATCTATTTATATGTTCTAACTGTACAAGGCTTTTAATGTTGTAAAGCTGCCTTGAGTCCCAGTACTGGGGAAAAGGCAGGATAGAATTATTATTATTATTATTATTATTATTATTATTATTATTATTATTATTATTATTATTTTGAAGGGAACTATGAGAATATATGGCTTGAAAGGTCAAAATCGGCACTTTGAATTCAACCTGCAGATGGACGGATAGTTTGGGGGGCTGTTCACACAACACGCTGCCCCACACTCAGTGGTTCAGTATGAGTTGTTGTTGAACTGTGGGTTGTTTGTTGAACCGTGGGTTAGCATATTGTCTGAATGCAGGACATTTTCTGCAGGGTGGCTTGTTAACCATTCTGAACAGCCCAAGAACAAACCATGGGTTCTCAAGGTGGCTTGTTCAAGAAAAACAAGCCGCACTGCATGGTTAACCCACCACCCTGTGGAAAATGTCCTGGGTTCAGGCAACACACTAACCTACAGTTCAACAAACAACCCACTGTTCAACAACAACACAAGTATTGAGTGTGGGGTAGTGTGTTGTGTGAACCCAGCCAACGTGTAGATCTTTTAGGGCTGGGACTATGTGGTTCCTGCACACAAAACAGAGAGGTGAGGGAGGATGAGAAAATCAGTGGATAAATCTGTCATCTTCACCACATTTACCACTACCTATTGTTTTGAGTGAACTCTTTTTAATCACCTTCCCCAGCAACCACAAGCAAAGCCACTCTTAGAAGCGATTTGACAATGACAGGCCTTAATAAATGCATTAAGGGCCCAATCCTATTGGGATAGGCGGCCACCTCTGAACTCAGAGGCGACGGCCTATCCAATGCAGGGCAGAAGCAGTGTGGAGGGGATCTTCCCCTCCGGGCTTCCGCTGCCCTGCATTCGCAGCTAGACAGCTGATTTCAGCTGTCTAGCCATGGGAACTTGGATCGGGGGTGGGGGGACACCGGACAATACATAGGAAGCATCAGGAAGGCACGTCTGCCCTCCCCGACCCAGCCCAGCTCCAGGAACACCCTGTTTTCACTGCTCCGTGCTCCTCTTACAAGCACAGAGCTTAGGGCTGATCCGTGCTGCCTACAAGGCAGCATGGGAGCGGGTGGAGGTCAGTTCTCAGGGAACCGACCTATCCTATGGCCATCTAGCTGCTGACTAGGGGCCATAGGATTGTGCCCTAAGAAATGCATTAAAAATCCTACAATTCCCAGTGTTCCCCAGCCAGCATGGCTGGCTGGCTGGGGAATGCTGGGAGTTGTAGGATTTTTTTTTCTGTCTAAACATGCGTAGGATCGCACCCTAACATATTTAAAATCATGACGTTTGGGGGCAGAGAAACCTCTTTTTATTCTTCGATACAAAATCCAAAACAATGAACAAAACAAGAAAAATAATAACCTAGGGACCATAAATGCCAGAAACCAATATTACAGCTGTAACAAAAGAGCAGTTGGCAGAGAGACATAATCTGAAGAGCAAGACAAGTAACTATTCAATGGATTTGTGGTCACCTGTGACTACTTAGCAAAATAAAAACATATCTTACAAAAACAATAAAATAAAATAAAATCCCTGACCCTGTCAATTGAAACCAAATGTTATTGCCCAAGGTAATCCTTTCCCTCATTTTAAAAATAGAAATTACTTAAGTGGTAGTTTGTCAAGTCACTCCCTATTGATTCACGTAATTTACGCTTACAAGGCATATCATTCTCTCAAATAGCAAACTTGGGTTGTCAAGTGCGTATCATTTTAGGAACAAATCAGGACTACTCAAAAATAGGGTGGCAGTGGTTTCTAGATACTCAGGGGAATCTCAAAGTATATAACAGTGCACTTCTGTACCTACTTACCTGGGAGTAAGCATCATTGAATGCAGTGGGATTTAATTCTGAGTAGACATGCCTAGAATTGCATTGTAAGTCTATCAATTAAAAAATAAACTTCATAAAATACCTGACCTATAAAGCCTTAAACAGCTTGGGACAGCAATATCTGACAATGACAAAGCGACTCTTCCAGTATGAACCTACCCGGACACCATGATCAATAGGGATGTACACAGACCCCCCGATTCACTTTGGATGCTGATTCACACCTTCTGAATTGGCACTGCTTCACTTCGGACTGATTCAGACCCAATCCGATTCACTTCAGATTTGTATCCAAAGCGAGATTAGGATATCAAAATTATTTGGATTTTACGTTTTCCCATTGACTTGCATTGGAAAACAGAAATGGCCATAACATTTTCGGTTTTCATGATAAATGCATGATGTTTGGGGACCTGGCAGCCCCCATGGAGGTGATTCCACCTGCCAATTTTCAGACAGTGTGGCCCATTAGTCTTTGTGCTAGGTGCAGGAAAATATTGCTTTTTTCTACAAAAACACTTGAAGCAAAGAGCTATAACTTCCCACTGTTTCCACAGAAGTGCATGAAATCTGGGCACCTGGCAGCCCCAATGCAGGTTACTGAACCTGCCAAAGGTCAGAGAGTTTGGCACAGTCATTTTTGTGCTACACGCAGGTAAAATGTTCTGTTCTCAGAAAGTCAAACCAAAGGTAATAAACTAAGGGTGCAATCCTATGGGGATAGGCAGCCACCTCCAAACTCAGAGGCGACCGCCTATCCAATGCAGGGCAGGAGAAGCACGGAGGGGATCATTCCCTCCATGTTTCTCCTGCCCTGCATTTGCCACTAGACAGCCGATATGGACTGTCTAGCTGTGGGAAGGCGGAGTGAGCGAGGAGGCTGGTAGATGACATGTAGGATGTGTCATACCAGCGTTTCCAGCTTCCCCGCCCCGGAACGCCCCCAGTTTTGGCTGCTCCATGCTCCTCTTCTGAGTGCAGGGCGTGGGGCCGTTCTGCACTGCCTGTGAGGCAGTGTGGAAGGCAGGGGAGGTTGGTTGTCCAGGAACCTACCTCGGAGTGGTATCCTGTGGCCATCTAGCTGCTGACTAGTGGCCATAGGATTGCACCCTCCAGGGATAATCAGAGAAGTTAGGTATTTAAGAGACGATTAGGAGGAGGTAGGGATGTACGAAAGTCACTTACCTTTCGCGGATTATGTTGATGGTGGGGGGGGAGGCGTTCCGTCCCTCCCCCCAGAATCCTCGCCGGCAGGGAGGTGCTCCGTTCCTCCCTCCCGGAATCCTCTGCGGCCGGCTGTGTCCGCGGCAGCTCCGCGGAGCAGCCAGCCAGGCCCAGCCAGGCCAGAACTGTCTGCAGCCGGATTTCCGGCTGCGGAGGGCTCTGGGTAAAAAACAACAACAACCGCGTATGCAAATGGTGGCGGCTACGGCCGCCGCCATTTGCGTTCCTTATTTTTGCCGTCTTAATCTAAGTAAATATTTATGTAGACTATGATGGCGAAAATAAAGGGGAACACAAATAGCGTAGCGGGCGCTATTTGTGTCCCTTTTTGATTCACCGTTTTAGCCTACGTAAATATTTATGTAGATTAAGACGGCAAAAATAAGGAACGCAAATGGCAGCTGTAGCAGCCGCCATTTGTGTACACGGGTGTTGTTTTTTTTAAAACCCACCCAGCCATGATAGGCTACGTAAAGATTTACGTAGCCTATCACGTCGTGTTTTGTTTTTTTTAAAACCTAGCCATGATAGGCTACATAAATCTTTATGTAGCCTATCACGTCTTTTTTTGTTGTTTTTACAAGCCCGGAAATGGCGGCGGCAGCAGCCGGTCGGAAGACCAGCTGCCGCAGCCGCCAAAGCCGCAGCCACCGCCACCCGGAACATCCGCCCCAGGTAAGTCTCGTCCTGGGGGGGATCCGCAGGGGGGGCGGGAGGGCAGGCCGTTCCACCACGGAGTTCGGGGGGCCGAATGCGCTGACATTCGGCCTCACCGAGATCCGTGGCGGAATTCTCTGACATCCCTAGGAGGAGGTCACTATCCCTAATCTCTGGTATGGGTTTTTTTTTGAAGTGCAAAATAACCCCTCCCCCCCAGTACTTTCCTATTCATCTTCACACTGGATGACCCCAGGCTCTCTTTGGCTGAATGGAATACACATTACCTGCGAAAACAGGTCTGCCCTAGACCAGGATGCACTATCCAGACTTGGGGCAAGCCAGCCTGGCTACTGTTGCTGCTGGTCCCATAAGCACTTGCCCACCTCTGTCCCTGCCAAGACCCCTTAGATACTTCATATGGGGTTGCTTTACACCACAGTAAACAAACAAATTGTGTGTGCAGTGCTGCAACCGCTATATATTACATATTGTATAATGTATAATAAATGTTTATGGACTTGTGTGTAGTGCTTTGCACGCACACATGCACACACATACACAAGAACAAAAGAAAAGGAGATACAGAAAGAAAAACTACCTACAAGCTAAGGGGGGTGCAGAAAGGGAGTACACTATAAAGCCTAACAGAAGGTTAGGTTTTTGTTTGTCTGTTTGTCTGTCTGTTTGTTTGTTTGTTTGTTTGGGGGGTGTATGAAAGATAAGGGTTGAAATGGGAAGGAAAGGGATACAGGAATTGAGAAGGGGGGCAAAGAACAAGTCAAGGAAATTAAAGCACTTCTAAAAATGTTTTTGTTTTGTTTAATAAAAAAACTAGTAGAAAATAAAGAAAGGGAAGACTAATAGGAATAGCTGAATTGAGAAGGGCTGGGTGGGAAGAAAGAAGAACGACAAGTGAAGCTGCAGCAGAACACACACACCACACAGGTCTAGCTAGCCAACTTTCTCTCTAACCAACTCTCTCTCTAACCAACTCTCTCTCACAGTGAAATTAAAGCAGACTGATCTCCTGTTATACACAGCATTCCCACCCCCCTCCTCCACCACTGCCTGGAGATGGCTGGGTTAAGTTCAGCCCTAATCTGGCAACTAGAGTTGCCATTTGCCAAGGGTCACCATTTCCCCCCTCCCTTCTCCTCCTCCCCCCTTCCCCACTCTGTCCTCTTCCTCGACCCCTCCCTGATCTTTTGCAAGTTGGTACGTTTTAGAGACAGGCTGCCTGGGCTTCAGAATGGCTTCAAAATAGTTCTGAATCTGTGAGGTGCACCGAGGTGCTTCGAGGGCAATCTGTTTCTCTTTGGACTGTCTCAGTGCTATTCTGACCCATTTCAGAGCTCAACAACCCCCCCCCCCCGCCCAGCACCCCGATTTGCTTCAGGATTCAGACCAAAGTGTGCACAGCCCTAATGATCAACATGTGAAGCCCTGCTTCAAGTGCCTTCTCTGGGAGAGGCTCAGAGGATGGCAAGAACAGACAGGGCCTTCTCGGTGATGTCCTCTTGCCCCGATTATGGAACACTCTCCACAGTGAGGCCTGCCTGGCAGCAACATTATGATCTTCTCTGTGCCAGGTTAAGACTTTCCTCTACTCCCAGGCATTTGACAGCATACGCTAAGGTTTTTAAATGGGTCCTGGGATTTATTGTTGATTGTTCAAAATTGTCATATTTTTGTGCATTGGTTTTCTACTATGTATGTTGCATTGCATTTTTAGGTTTTTAATCTTCGTAAACTGCCCAGAGAGCTTTGGCTACCGGGCAGTATAGAAATGTAATAAATGAAATGAAATATGAGCTTCCACTGTGTATGGAAAGTTGAGGAATTAGCTGAAGTATTTTTTGTTTTTGAAGGAAACTGGAGTTGGGGAAGGGAAAAAAAATAATAAACTGCCCCTAAAGCTGGGGAGGGGTGATTTTTTTCTGCTGAGGGCTGCATTCCTCCCAGGGCAACATTTCAGGGGGTGCAAGCTCATGGTGGGAAGAACCAGAGCCAGAAGTGGACGGGGACAGAACCACCCCACACTCTGTCATGCGCCCATTCTTTCCTCACCCCCATCTTTCCATTAGCATACTGTCACATTCCTAAGCCCTCTCCCTTTGCAATCAGCACACTCCAGGAAACAAGGCTTCAGGCTAACTCTATTTTATTAGTTAATAACTAGCTTCTTTACAAATGCAGAATCTAGGAAACTCTCAGACTGCAGAGAACCAGCTAATCCACACATCTACGAATATCAATAGAGGAGACAAAGTGGAAGTTAGACAAGTTGCCAGCACTCTGGGCATGAACTTCATGGCCAGACTTGCTTCACAGGGATGCCCCTCCCTTAGGGTGGCTCCCTCCTACACTGGCTTCCATGAATGGCCAACTTGCCAGAGCATCTGAGCCATGCCCCTAACTTTTCTTGCTTCGCTCTGTGACAAACTAGTGTCCCTCAAGTCACACCCCTCGCCCTCCTCCTCCTCTCCCTCTGAAACTTGAGTTCTCATGGTGGAGGAATGGGAGAGCCATTCAGGCTGGGCCATCTGTGTGTCAAGGTCTAGGGAAGAAAGTCTTGCCATAACTGGGCTCCCTAGGGAGGGTGCCTCCCTCTGTTCTTGCTGTCCCCATTCTGATTCCGAATCTGAGCTGCCAGACATCTCCACAAGCTCACATTCATTCCTGACAAAAATAAATCCACATTATTAAAAATAAATCTATTCTATTTCCTCTCTTTCCCCCTTCTCTCTCTCTCTCCAACCCCCCTCTCTCTCTCTGCCACCCCACATTTGTCTCTCCCACCATACCAAGGTCTCATTTCCTGCCTGCCTAATGTAATGGGTCTCTCCACATTTTGGAAATGTCCCAACAGCTTTTGCTGTGAATTGTGTCTCTGAAGTTTGCCTGAGGGCTGTGACCTGTGTCTCTCAGGGAGAAGGGTAAGGAGAGAAAGTGAGAGAGACACATCCCTCCCTTTCCTGAAACTACATAGATCCTGTTCCAGGCCAGCTGGAGCCCAGAACTGGAACACTGCTCTTAGAGCACAGGTGCAACTCTCCAGATATTTTGGCCTACAACACCCATCAGCCCTCGCCAACAGAGCCAATGCTGAGGGATTATGAGGGCTGTAGGCCAAAACTTCTGTGGGCCACAAGTTGTCCACCCCATCTTAGAGAGTGAGCATCTCTTCCCATATTGTGCTGCAGGTCCTATTTGTATGTTTTATGTTCTTGGGGGAGGGGGATAGTTTCTGAGAACATCTCTGCCTGCTCTCTCACCACAGAGACTTGCCTTGCCAGGTGGCTCACATCCATCTCTTGTTCTGCTCCCCTCCCTTTGCTGACTCCAGCACTATCATAAGGTTAGAAGCTCATGGAGGCAAGGAAGGACCTGTCTTTTTGGCATATTAAACTCCTTTAAAAGCACCACACATCTATTTTTGGGGTGGGTGGAGATGTTGTAATCCATGCCAAGCCTTGGGAAAGGGTGAGTAACCAGCTAAATGACAAATATACATTCTGTGCTACCACTGAAAGCTACAAAAAGCAAATTTTTAGACAAACTTGCAGAGGAGGGAACCAATGGCTTTAGCCCTTAGGAGTGAAATAAGAAGGGAATCTTAATGCAGAGCAGTCTAGAGGCAAATCTCAGAAACGTTTTTGTTATAATAGCCCTCTTCAGGTGTTCTGATTCTGTATAGGGTAAACACATGAGGAAATGGAGTGGGCTAGCCCCACTTCAGTCCATTGTCACTGTTACCTTTTCAGACTGTCATCCTCATGGAAAATGACATTCTGAAAAGGAGCACCTCCTATATTCTGTATCTGTGTAGACTCCCCGTGAATTCAGAATGCTGATTTTCCGGTGTTCACAATCATGTGGAGAGCCTCTACAGATGCAGGACACTCTTCTCTTCAGGAAGTTGTCCTCCACATGTTTACACAGAATCAGAATGCCTGAATAGGGCTAATGTGGACCTCGAAAAGGTATCTTTTGTTTTTGCTTTTCATGTGCAGATCAAAATGTAATTATCCTTTGGATTTCATGATGCAGACCTCAGACCAAAAAATGGATCAAACTGCATTTAAAACTGCATACTTTATGGTAAAATTGATTCTGAGATGTATACATTTTGATAAATTATGTTTAGAAAAGCATATTTTGCAAGAGAATAGGTTCAAGGTAGGTAGTTTTATATACATTTTAAATCATTTATTATTGATTTATAGTTAAATAGTTATGTATCATTATTATTTTTTTTACAAAAATGCACATTCATGAAAAAATGGGGTGGAAAGGACTGATAAATGAACCTATGTAAAAGTGACCTGGACCAGAAGTAGACTGATTCAGCCTTCCCTAGAAACCCTGGATCAGTGTGAATGTGTGTGTCTGTGTGTGTGTGTAACTTGAACCCTGAAGAATGGCACCCCTAACAAAGAACAAGAAACAGCATCAAAAAAATTAATTGTGCATCGCTAAAGGCACAGAAATAGGGATGAAACAGGGATGATGAATATAAGAAGGGCTGTGCTGAATCAGACCAAAGACCTTTCTAGTCTCTGTTCATATACTGGCCATCCAGATTCCTATGGGAAGCCCACAAACAAGACATGAGCACAACAGCACCTTCCTGCCAGGCAACTGGTAGACAGAGTAGGGATGCTGGAGAAATCTGGCAGGGACTCAAATGAGGCAGGATTCCAAAGAATCTGGCCTGGGGAGTCTGCAGCGGAGCAGCACCACTCATCTCTGGGTCCTTCCAAGTTCCTGTGGGGAAGCTCTGCAGCTTTTGAAAAGGAGTGCCAGGTTAATGGCGGCCACCATTAGCCTATCGTGGGAAAATTACAGCCATAAAGGGCATATTTTACACCATTGGCAACCATAAAGCACTTACTTTTGCGTAAATTCCAGCCGTAAAATACGCCATTTACAGTTGTGATTTTTTTTTTCTTCGATAAGCTAATGGTGGCCACCATTAGCCTATCACTCCTTTTTGAAAGCTGGAGAACTGCACCACGAACTGCAGTGGCCACACCAGGGCTCCAGGGAAATCCATGGGTCTCCAAGTGGCCCAGTGGACCCCCCACCCCAGACCAGACATAAGGGGTTCTGCCCATCTTTATTACAGAGACATGATGCATCTGATACCAGAGATAATATAGAGCCATTGTGATTAGTAGCCATTGATAACTTTATCCTCTATGAAACTGTCTAAACCCCTTTTAAAGCCATCCAGATTTTTGACCATCACTACATCTTGTGATGTAATAGCGAATTCCATGTGTTAATTTGGTCCTGGCTAGCTTCAGAACCTATACTGATTTGGTTTGAGACACCCTGGTGGGTAACTAAGCTAAGTCCAAACAGGCAAACATCTCTGCAGGCTCAAAAGTAAACTAAAACACGTTAAAGGAAAATATTTTAATTTTTATTATTATTATTTGAGAAAATTATAAAAAATTAAGAAAATTAGCATGGTGGTTACATGAGAATAATTTGAAAACTTCTTTATGATTACATTATTAGCAGAGAAAGAGAATGTAACATATAGTTAAGATTAACGGAGGAAGCAATCCTATGGCCGCTAGTCAGCGGCTAGACAGCCATAGGATATGTGGTTTTCTGGGTACCAACCTCAGAGCCCATGCTCCAAGGTCTGTTCCCGGATAACCAACCTTCCCCCCCTCCCATGCTGCCTCGTAGGCAGCTCGGAATGGCCCCACACTCCCTGCTCATAAGAGGAGTGCAGAGCGGCCAAAACAGAGCATTCCAGGGGGCATTCTAGGGTGGGGAAGGCGGAAATGCCAGTATGACACATCCTGTGTATCGTCCGGCAGCCTCCTCCCCTGCTCTACTATCCCGAAATCAGCTGTCTAGCCACAAATGCAGAGCAGGAGAAGCATGGAGGGAATGATCCCCTCCATGCTTCTCCTGCCCTGCGTTGGATTGGTGGTCGCCTCCGAGTTCAGAGGTGGCCACCTATCTGCTGGTACGACACATCCTATGTATCATCTGCCAACGTCCTCCCCTGCCCTGCTGTCCCGGAATCGGCTGTCTAGCCACAAATGCAGAGCAGGAGAAGCGCAGAGGGAATGATCCCCTCCGTGCTTCTCCTGCCCTGTGTTGGATTGTTGGTCGCCTCTGAGTTCAGAGGCGGCCACCTATCTGCATAGGATTGCACCCTAAAAGGATTGCAATTGACAAAGCTGGCACAACAAATGTAGCAAGCAATAGCACCATGGTTTAACTTTGCACTGAATGAAGTATGACTCTCTTTTATCTGTCCCGAATTTCCTACCATTCATCTTCATTGGATAACCCCAATGTTATCAGACAGGGAGGCAATTGTCTTCGTATGAACTTTTTCCAAACCATAAATACCCTTTTTTTCTAAGCCAAAAAGACCCATTCATTTCCGGGTCAGTCACAGCCAGCTCAGACCGCATGAGCATATATGTGAAGTTAGGATTTCTTTGCCACAGCGTGCATCGCTTTACACTTGCTTACATTGAACATCATTTGCCATTTTAATGCCCATTCCCCCAGTTTGTAAAAATCTTTTTGTACTTCTTTACAAATACAATGATTTACCCGGATCAGGGGCCAGAACATAGCAGCTGTCCCTGGTAAGTACTGAAGTGTATGGAAGGCATTATCTCAACTTTCACTGTCACATAAGGGCCAAAGCTCACCTGCTGTTAAATGCATTTTGGCATCTAACCTGCATGGTGTTTTTTTTCAGCCTACCTGCTGGGGTAGGCTGATAATTAACAGGATTGCAGCTAGCCCAGGGAGGAGGGGGACTCTTTCCTCTCCTGCTGCAGTTCTGAGGAAAATCCCTGTTTTGAAACTGCTACTTGCTTTGCGGTAGGGGGATTTCCTTCCTCGTTGCTTATGGGGGATTTCCTCTGAATGCAAATACTAGCTCCGTTACAGGGACTGCTCTCAAGTCCACACAAAGGGAGGTAAATTTTCCCCCTCCATGCCTGCTCTGATCCTGTTCATTATCAGCCCCTCACCTGCCCCTCCCAGCTAATGCAACTTGCATTAGAAAGCAAAAAAACCAACCTTGCATGGTAGATGCATAGATACATGTGTAGTTTTCTAGTATGTATAGAGTAGCTTTCCCCAACCTGGTGCCCTCCAGATGTTTTGGACCACAACTCCCAGCATTCCTGACCATTGCCTATACTGGCTGGATCTGATGGGAGTTGAAGTCCAAAACATCTGGAGGGCACCAGGTTGGGGGAAACTGGCATAACATATAGGAGTGAAAATCTCAGAAGTACCTAAGAGATTTATGACATAATCCTAAACACACTACTAGGAAGTAAACCCAGTGGAAGTAAGTGAGGCGTACTCCTGAGTGAACATTTGGACAGGACTGGGCTGTCACATTTGGAGTACAGAGTCCGTTTGACACATTGTGTGAAGATGGCCCAATAAATCCATTATTCAGCTGCCTAATAAGTCTAATAATTATTTAGATATATTTTGTCTCTGTACATGCTGTCTGTGTGTGTTTTTGTTTTTTGTTTAATTTTGCATATTGTATTTTAGTATTTTTAAGGGTGCAATCCTATGCATGTTTAGATAGAAAAAAGTCCTACAACTCCCAGCATGCCCCAGCCAGCATAGCCAATGGTCAGGAAAGCTGGGAGTTGTAGTCCAAAACATCTGGAGGTCACCAGGTTGGGGAAAACTATTCTATGCAAGGCTGGCTGGGGCATGCTGGGAGTTGAGGGACTTTTTTTCTGCCTAAACATGCGTAGGATTGCACCCTAACCTTTGTAAACTGTCCAGAGAGCTTCAGCTATGGGGCAATGTAATAATAAATAATAAGTTCAATGGCTGTGCTGGCTAAGAATGATGGAACTTGCAGTCCTGCACATCTGCGGGGCTCCAGGGTGAGGAAAGCTGGCATAGGTCCTGAATTAGAACATGTGTGCCCCATTCACATGACTGCCCCACACACATATAAAGCTGAGTGACGTGCATGTCTTACTTTGATAGTTAAAGGAGCATGTAGGAAAGACGCGATGAATCCTCCCCCTCTGATTCCACACCCCTCTCCAGTTCATTGCTCCAGGGACATTTCTCCCTTCTCAGCTCCTCCAGTACGACTGGAAATCAGGGATGTAAGAAGAACTCACCCTAGCTCGGTTTCTCCAGGCGCTCGCCCAAGTGGCACCCCTGCTCGCACCCCCCCCCTGGACCCACACTCAGGCCGCCCATGAGTTTGGCGAGTTTCCTGGGCTCACCGCAATCCCATTCAATGAGCGCCTGCCATTTTCACACCTTTGCTACATCAAGCAGGAAGTTAAAAACATGTGCATATTTAAATATGCACAGTTTGGAGTTGGGAAAGCTAAATAAGCGCGATATTAGGGGTATAATCCCTCTAATATTGCACTTATTTAGCTTTCCCAGCTCCAAACTGCACATATTTAAAGATGCACATGTTTTTAACTTCCTGCTTGATGTAGCAATCAAAGGCGCAAAAATGGCAGCGTCTTGACAGGCAGGTGCAGTCCAGGGGTCGTGGGCAGGGGGAGCCTGACGAATTCCCAGACCCAGTCAGGCACCCACGACATCCCTACTGGAAATGAATCAAGAATGGAGAAAAGTACCTGGAACAACCAACTGCAAGGAGGCAAGTTCTAGGAGAGAGGAGAGTTTAGCATCCTTCTCCGGGTGCTCCTTTTTCTGTTAGAGGAAGAACCTTGCCCTTTCTCACTGCACTTTGTATATGAATGGGCTAAATACCTGAAAATAAACATGAGTTCCCGGGGCCACTGGAGTGAGGTATCTTTTCGGTTCCTTAGCAGAACAAGATGGCTGCCCTTTCATCATCATTTCTCAGATGCCTTTCTCAAAAAACCCCACACAAAAAGACTCAAGGCAACTTGCAACAACATTAAAAACCTACAAAATTTAAAACAGCTAAAACAATTATGCACAAAAATTGGATAAAACAGCTGCCAACAGTGGAGGCTGGTGGCTCCGATTTCGGTGGACCAGTAAATGAATTCTGAGTTTCAGCCAGAACGCTAAAGGAGCTATCCAAGTTGCTGAACTATATCCCCCAAATAGATAGTTCCTTTAGTGTTCTGGTTGGCTCTGACTGAAACCCAGAATGGATTCACAGCCCCACCAAAATGAGAAAGCCCATCATATGCCTTCACATGCCTGAGAATATGCTCCTTCTGTCCATTCCACACCCAGAAGCCATCTGGATTGGCAGTTGAATTTTATTTTGACACCAGAAATAAGACGGCATCTTCCACCACACTGGAGGGCAGCAGGTTAGCTTAGGGAGAGCTCAGACAGGCCCCATGGCATGTATAGCTCTATCCCGCAACACTTTGCCACCACTTCCCGCCCCCCTCCCCAGCATGTGACATCTGAAGCAGCCACCTCACTGCCCAAAGGTAGGGCTGGCCCTGCCTGACACATCCAGTTTGGCAGTAAACTCGCAGTAGAACACACTTGATGTTCTTCTATGCATTGAAAGGAGATTTAAACTAAGATGATGTTGCCCTATGTAACCAGAACCCTACTGAATGTTCTTTTTCTCATACTGATAATGATAAGCGATTGTTGTCTGTAGAGTCGCAACCAGTTACAGTAATTTCACCGCAGTGTATAGTTAACAAAGCTGCCCATATAGGAAGTTTTATTCTTGTTGATTCAGACACACAATCCCCCCCCCCCGCCCATGAGTAACTGAGCTTGTAAAGCCACAACTGACAGATAAGTCACATAGCACAGCAGCTGCTTAAGTTATAGATATCTTCAGCCATCAGAATTAGGCCTTCAGCCCTCTGTTGCTACAAATCCCAATAAGCTGAACTGGGTTGCTACCTCAAAAGCTAATGGGAGTATATATATTTTTTAGATATGAAGAGAGAACTAGAGATAATGGAGTCATTAATTTAACCAAAACAGCCCCTAGAAATATCCAGCTAAGGTGTTTATCAGGGAACATAGCAGGTTGGGGTAGAATTAATAACATTCCCTCTGCTAAGGATTACATAGATAAATTTGATTTTTTTTTTTTTACAAGAAGCATGAGCAGCTGAGCCAATAACAGATTCCTATTGCACTCACTTAATGCAAGTCATAACTAAGGTAAAGGCCGGCCCAGTTCAGGTTTACTATGTTTGTTTTCAGTAAAATTGAAAATGACTGTTAGAAAACTTGCTACTTGTGATCCTATTGCTATGGCTGTGTTGCTCCAGTAAGGACAAGAACAGTTTCTGATGTTTAATGTCTACCTCCCGCCCATACAGAATAATTTGATAGCTAAACAACAATGGCGCACATTAGAAGATTACGAAATCCAAATGGAAGGCCAATTTCTAAAAGCAACAGTGATTATAATGGGTGATTTCAATGCCAGGATGGGAGCAAGCAATGCTGCACTTATTGAATCTAAATATTTTTATCTAGAAGAGTCGGAGATCCCTTACCTTTTGCAATCAACCCGAAGATCTAAAGATAAAGTTGTTAATTTTGCAGGTGTTCTTCTGGCCCAATTTATTAATTGCTCAGGGAAAATGCTACTGAATGGTTGGGCACCCTGTGACAGTAGCGGGGAATTTACATTCGCCTCCAGTTTAGCCTCTAGTGTTATTGATTACGTGATCGTCTCCCGGGTCTTGCGGGAGCAGATCCATTTGTTTGGGGTTGATAAAGTCACTGAAAGTGATCACTTTCCATTAATTACTATGTTTAATGGTTTTGAGGATGGAATGGTAACCAATCACCAATTATTACCATCTAAAATTCCACCAAAACCCAGTAAAGTGGTATGATGGAACAATCACTCTGAGGATAAGATTAATGACTTCATACTCTCCGATGCTGGGAAAACTTTATATCTGAACATAATATCCTCTATCAATATAGACAAAGCAATTTCCCATTATGGAGAGCTGATGGATACTTTATGTACAGTTTTAGAAAACCCCAAACCACAAATTCAAAAGAACTATAGAAGTAGCACGACAAACGTGCTCCCTGCAAATTATTTTCAAATTTAAAAACTTTATAGGGCAACTATCCAGGCCAAGAAACAAGGTGATATAAGTGAGAGGTGGAGTTTGTTGTATCAGGCAACTCCGAATAAAGATACAAGGTGTTTCTGGAATCTGGTGTCTGGCAGACTATCAGATAGTAAGGCTCCTGACTGCTGTATTCCAACAGCGGTGGGGAGGAAACATTTTACCGAAATTTTTCTTGACCCTGACCCTGCAAATCTAATTGTAATTGGGAAGATAGATGATTTACCTGACTGGCCTGATGTCCATCCAAAAGAGATCAATGAACTGATCAGCCAACTTAAAAACAATAAGGCTCCTGGACCTGATAGTATACCTTCAAATGCATTAAAATGCAATGCAAGCTGGTGGGCTTCTTTTTTAGCCCCCCTTTTTACTTTATGCAACAGGACAGGTCGTTTCCCGCATATTTGGTGCAAGGTAATTTTAGTCCCCATATATAAGAAGGGTGAGAGGCAGGATCCCAATAATTATCATCCCATAAGCCTCCTATCTGTAATTGGGAAGATTTATACCAAATTGTTATGTAAACATCTTCTGGATTGGATGAGAAACTTCAAAGTGATAGGAAATGAACAAATTGGTTTTACTCCTGGTTGCTCAACTTTGGACTACTGTTTTGTGTTGGCCCATCTAGTTGAAAAGTATTCTAAACCAAAAAGGGGCCAATTATTTTCTGCATTCATAGATTTGAAATCCGCTTTTGACTCAGTTTCAAGAAATAAGCTATGGGCAAATTAGAAATGCTGGGTATTGACAAAAGACTTCTATATTTGATCCAAAATCTTTATCATCAGATGGAAATTCAAATTAGATATAACCCAGTGGCAGCCTGTTGGAACCAATAATATCAACTAGGGGTGTAAGACAAGGCTGCATTTTAGCTCCATTTTTGTTTAATATTTTCCTGAGTGATTTACCTAATGCTTTGAATACTACAGATTTATTTATTTATTTATTTATTTCATTTCTATACCGCCCAATAGCCGAAGCTCTCTGGGCGGTTCACAGATTCTCATCCTCCAAAACTGACTGATACAAAGATCCCCATTTTACTGAATGCAGACAATGCTGTCTTAATATTATGGACCAAGGCTGGCCTCCTGCGTCTGCTGGCAGTGTTCACTAGCTACTGTAAAATTATTAATCAGTTGATAATTAACTATAATAAATCTAAAGTGCTGTTTTTTTCAAGATGCAGGAGGACTTTGGGATGGTCTGTGAATGAGAATCGTATCGAACAAATTTCAGGCTATAAATATTTGGGTGTATACTTTCATAAAACTCCCAATTGGTCTCTGCAGAGAGATAGGGCTAGAGCAACAGCTAACAATACAGCTGCTGCAATAATAAGGTTCGATTATACCAAAGGGGGTCAATTTGTCCCTGCTGCACTTCAAGTGTTTAAGGCTAAGTCATTTACGCAATTGACATATATGGCATTGCAATCTGGATCAAAGCTGTTAACTTTTTGATAGAATCTGTGCAGGCAGCTTTCATCCACTCCATCCTTGGTCTTCCAAAATGTGTAGTAACCCCCACTCTCTTGTTGGAAACTGGCCTACAGACAATCACCTGAAAAGCTTGGATTAGCACATTATAGTTTTGGATCCATTTGTATGGCCCTGGATCCTTAGGTTATTTATGTAAGGTACGCAATGACTCTTATGTCTCTGAGTGGATGAAATTGCTCTGGAATAAGATCAGTGCTCTGGGCTTATGCCCAGAGTCTGTGTACTAATGATGGAAGCTAATCAGGCCAGAGAGCTCTTCTGTCTCAAAGGGTCAGGGCGTATGATCTACAAGCTTTAAGTCCTGCAGCGGATAGAACTTGCTGTACTCTGTTTCTGGTGCAAATCAGAATTATGGGCTGGTAGAAGCAAAATATCTCTCAATCCTTAACATTCCCAAATATCGGCATGCACTTACTTTAGCAAGATTTAATGTCTTACCCTCTGCTCTGTTACAAGGGAGGTTTCAGAAAACTAGCCTTTTAGATCGTATATGCCCATGTGGAAGGAATGAAATCGAATTGGTTATTCATGTTTTACTTAGCTGCTCCTTTTATATAGAGATTAGAGAGAAATTACTGTCTGATACTAGATCAGATATAAATGTACTTCTCTACTGAGGATAGGGATACAATCGAGGCTTTTACTAAATTCTTCTTGAATGCTATGAGAATAAGATCTCTTCAGAACTGATTTTACTGTATATTTCCCGAATGTGTTTGTAGACTCTTTGTATTTTTCTATGTTCAAAGTCTGGTCAGTGACCATAATAAAGATGGTGATGATGACTTGATGTTCTCAATCATGCTTTGTTTGTATCCGAAGAGTTGATTACAATCTAATTCTCTGAGGACAGAGAAAATCCAGAGGTCTTTTGTACAATGCAGCAAAGCTAACTTTATTCAGAGACATCTTCATGTAAAACAGAAGCCAAAAATCCATTTTTTACTGAAATTCAGAATGATGACTTAACTCAAATGGATGAACTAGGGATGTACGAAAGTCACTTACCTTTTCGAAGGGTGAGCGCTCCATCCCTCCCCCCCCCGAATTGTGGCCGGCAGGGATTCTGTGGAGCTGCCGGCCGGCTCTGCCAGCAGCCGGACATCTGGCCGCTGGCTAGCAGGGACACAAATGGCGGCGGCCGTAGCCGTTGCCGTTTGCGTCCCTGAAGTCAGCCGTGATAGGCTACGTAAATGTTTATGTAGCTTATCACGGCTGATTTAAAAGAAAAAAAATGCGCGTACGCAAATGGCGGCTCCCATGGGCGCCACCATTTGCGCTCCTTATTTTGGCATGTCTTAGTCTATGTAAACATTTACGTAGACTAAGACGGCAAAAATAAGGGGAACGCAAATAGCGTAGACGCTACGCTATTTGCGTTCCCCTTATTTTCGCCGTCTTAGTCTACGTAAATGTTTACATAAGACATGCCAAAATAAGGAACGCAAATGGCGGCCCCCATGGGTGCCGCCATTTGCATACGCATGTTGTTGTTTTTTTAATCAGCCGTGATAGGCTACATAAACATTTACGTAGCCTATCACGGTGTTTTTTTAAAATCTAACCGTGATAGGCTACGTAAATCTTTACGTAGCCTATAACTTTTTCTTTTTTTTTTTTAACCTGGAAATGGAGGCGGTGGAAGCCGGTTGGAAGACCAGCTGTCGCCGCCGCCACTGCCGAACTGCCGCTGGAGCCACCGCCGGAGCCGCCGCCTCCAGGAAGATCCGCCCAAGGCAAGTCCCGTCCCAGGGGGGTGGCGGGGGGGGTGTGGCGGGCTGTTCTGCCACCGATTTCGGGGGGACGAATGCGCTGGCATTCAGCCTCCCTGAGATCTGTGGCGGAACTTTCGTACATCCCTAGGATGAACCCACAAGCTTTATAGGGATTAAATGGGAAATGGAGCGAGTGCCTCATGAGGAAAGTCATCAAAGTTAAGTAGGCTTAACTGTGGAAAGGATTCATAAGGGAGATTTTCTGAATTTGGTGGCTTCCTGTTGCCATGATAACTACTAATCATCGAAAGATCTCCATCTTGTAGCAGTGAATTCCAACAATTCATTACATATCTCTACTCTGGTATCCCAAGTATGAATCGCCATCCCCTGAGGAGCTCTGCTTAGCCTGACTCTGATGGCCAAATCAAAATTATTTTGTTCTGGTCAGCCTATGGCCTGACCAGTTCTTTCATTTGTATTGCCCTGTTTTTTAATAATAGGTTTTATCTCCTGGTCTTGTTTATGTTTATTCTTCTTTAAAATAAAGAATTAAAATGGGTATTCTTCACTTGGTTGGTGTTTTAACTTGGGCATCCAAGTGACAGCACAGTAAGGCAGGATATGAATATTTTAAATAAAATTAAAATATAAGGAGTTGGATCCAGAATTAGTCATGCTTAGAGTAGATGCACTGAAATAAATGGGACTTCAATTAGTTATGACAAATGGAACTTATGTCCCATTGATTTCAATGGGACTGCTCCAGGGGTGCAGAAAATCTTTTAGCCAGAGGGCCAAATTCCATTTTAGAGAAGCTCTTGGGGGCTTCATTCCAGTGCTGGGTGGGGCCAAAGGCAAAAGGGGCGGAGCCAACCCCCCAGCATATTTTAGCTTAAAGGAATTTCAGCCTTTTAGAATGGGGGGGAGCTGCACAAAACCCAGAAAACCACAAAACAATCGGTCATCAGGAGCAAGGGGGTGTGGTCACCTGAGGAACCCTGGAGACCTAGATTGGGACCTGACATGGGCCAGATTTGGCCCATGGGCATGGGGTTCTACACCCCTGGTTTACTCAAAGCATGACTACATTTGGATCCATTTTAGCATTACTGAAAACAGTAAACCTTATACCAGTTCTTCTTTTTTACAGGCTGCATAATCACTCAAAGGAACAGACCCACCCAGATTACCTGGCCCTTAATGGGAGTACAGATGTGTTGGTGATGCAGAGCACTGGTGCTATAGACAGTTGCACTGATGCGATGGACAATCGCACTGCTGCTAAAGACAATTGTAGTGGCTGTGTGGAACCTGGAACAGCCTTCCAACATCCCCTGTACGCGGTCACTTACACGATTGTCTTCATCCCGGGCCTCCTGATGAACAGCATGGCCCTCTGGATCTTATGCCGCTTCCTGGGAAAGCAAAATAAAACCATCATCTTCATGGTGAACTTGGCCAGTGCTGATCTCACTCACGTGCTCTCATTGCCTCTGCGGATATATTATTACATTAATGAAAAGTGGCCATTTGGGAGATTCCTTTGTCAGTTCTGTTTCTACCTGAAGTATCTCAACATGTATGCCAGCATTTGCTTCCTTACCTGCATCAGTGTGCAGAGATGCCTCTTCCTGGTCTACCCGTTCAAGGCCAAAGACTGGAAACGGAGATACGATGTGGCCATCTGTTTTTCCGTGTGGATTGTCGTTGGAGTGGCCTGCTTGCTGTTCCCCTTGTTCAGAAGTGTCAAGGACCCAGAGACGTGTTTCACCGAACTCAGTATCAAGAAGATCGGCAGCGAGACCAGCTCCATCATACTGGTGATGGTGGCTGAAGTTGTCGGGTTTCTGGTTCCTCTCAGCATCATTGTCTATTGCACCTGGAAGACAAAAACCTCTCTACAAGAAAGCCACATCCCTTTGCAGAACACTACTGAAAAGCAGAAAGCATTACGGATGGTTGCCACATGTGCCATCGTGTTTTTCGTGTGCTTCACGCCGTATCACATCATGTTTTTCTTCTTCATGATGGTAAAAGAGAAGATGATCACAAACTGTGCCGGAAGACAAAGCATCCTCTACCTTCACCCGATTTGCTTAAGTGTCGCAAGCTTCAACTGTTGCTTGGATCCAATCCTATATTTCTTTACCACATCAGAATTTCAAGGTCAGATATCGAGACACAGCAGTTTGGCCACCAGGAGTCGTTTGATGAGCAAGGAAAGTGCCTCTTCTGTTAAGGAAGAAATACGTTGGACTTCAAATTAGTCAAAGAATCATAGGAATGCAGGAAGGTGTCTTATACCAAGTGAGATCACTGGTCCAGGCCAGGCCATTGTCTACACCCGGGCTGTTGAATGTCTTTCAGCCCTCAGGCTGAATTCCATTTTGGTGGGCAGGTCCAAAGGTCATCTGGGGAATGCTGGAGGGCCAGATTTGGCCCCCAAACTTGAGGTACTGCACCCTTGATCTACACTAACTAGCAGATGTTCTCCAGAGCTTCAGCCAGGAGTCTTTCTCAGCCGTGCCTGGAGATGCCACAAATTGAACCCGAGACCTTTTGCAGGACATACTAAAACAAAAGACACCAAATGTCCATTGCAATGCATTGGTTCCTTCTGAATTGCGATAGGAAACCACTGAAAGGTTTAGAGACCAACTTGAAGCCCTACCTAAAGATGTAACAAATTGAATCTAGGACCAAGTGGATGCTGGTGGGTCCGATTTCGGTGGGGGTGTAAATCCATTCCATGTTTCAGTCAGAACCAGCAGAAAATTCAAAGTAGATATCCAAGTTCCTGAACCTATTGGGGGGGGCAGGGTTCAGCACCTTGGATAGTTCCTTTAGAGTTCTGGATGGTTCTGACTGAAACCTGGAATGGATTTAAACCCCACCAAAATTGGACCCACCAGCCTCCACAGCTGGGACCTTCTGCATGCAAAGTATGTGCTCTACCACTAAATCACAGCCTGCTTTGCATAGAGCAGCTTCTGCAGTATTATGTAAAAGATTCCCTTTAAGTGTGCATTGGATTGCAGCCTTAGTTATGTGAGCTTTAACTGAGTCATCAATGAATTGGTTGATTACATTTGCCTACATGTGTGTTGTTGTTGTTCAGTCGTTAAGTCGTGTCCGACTCTTCGTGACCCCATGGACCATAGCACGCCAGGCCTTCCTGTCCTGCGCTCTCTCCCAGAGTGTGCTCAAGTCCATATTCATTGCATCGGTGATGCTATCTAGCCATCTCATCCTCTGCCGTCCCCTTCTCCTTTTGCCTTCAATCTTTCTCAGAATCAGGGTCTTTTCCAGTGAGTTTTCTCTTTGCATTAGGTGGCCAAAATAAACATGTACAAAAATACATAGATGAATAAAATAATAGTTCTGAAGGGGAAAAAATAAGAGTACTGTGTTCAGTTCTTTTCACAAATGGTAAAACTGAAAAGAGATTCTTAAAGAGCAATCCTATGCCCCCTAGACAGTGAGTGGAGTCAGGACATAGGATTGTTCGGTTTCTGGGCTCCGAGGTTGGAAACAGGCCTTTACCTTGTAGCTGGTGCAGTTCTGGCTATGTCTCCATGCTTGGAAACAGAGGGGAATTCCCCGGGGGAGGGGAGGAGACCAGGGCATTGTTCATATGACGTTTCCTATGGCTGCCCCGCTCATTGGAAGGACAGATACTGAAGCTGAAGCTCAAATATTTTGGCCACCTAATGCGAAGAGAAAACTCCCTGGAAAAGACCCTGATGCTGGGAAAGATTAAAGGCAAAAGGAGAAGGGGATGGCAGAGGATGAGATGGCTGGATAGCATCACCGATGCAACGAATATGAACTTGAGCACACTCTGGGAGAGAGCGGAGGACAGGAAGGCCTGGCGTGCTATGGTCCATGGGGTCACGAAGAGTCGGACATGACTTAATGACTGAACAACAATGGTTGCTCCAGGCTCCTTCCTTCCCCCTCCAAAGCTCCACTGCTAGATGGGTGAAATGGCTCATTAGGGATGGATGAACTCACCAGAACCCACCTCACGCACCGCTTGCTGGAGCCCCACTGGTTTCCCGCCCTTGTTCAGCACACTGCATGAGCTGCTGAACATTCCACAGGTGCCCAGCAAGCAGTGTGCAGCACCCTGCATCCCGCAATCCACCATTTGCATAAAATGGCAGCCGTAAATAGCCCCATTTACATGAAATTACAGGTGCCAATGATCTAATTATAGCATTTATGCCCGTAATTTTGCGTACACGGGCTATTTATGGCGGCCATTTCACGCAAATGGAGACTTGCGTAAATAGCGGAAATGCCACTTTTACACAAATGGCAGCTCGCGGACAAGTTCGGGGATCCACGGACTGGCATCTGGAGGTCAAAGCCAGTGAGAAATTGCCGAGCCTCGAGCCCCAGCTGGACTGTTGCAGCATCCCTATCTCCCATCTAGCAGAAATGCAGGGCAGCTGGAGAGGTCGCCTCCATGATCCAGCTGCCCTGCATTGGATACTCGGATGTCTCCAAGTTTGGAGGCTGCCCACTATCTTCATAGGGTTGGGCCCTTAACAACTATTATGCAAGAGGGAGAGCAACAAAATACTTCAGTTTGGGGCTAAAAAGTAAATAAGGTTTGGTTTGATTTTCCTTTTAATATGTCTGTTCGCATTGGCCTCTGAGGCCATCTTATTTGCTTTGATTTCAGCAAACAAACACAAGAGAATCTCCTTAATGGATCCGATGAGGATCCATCTAATCCAGGTTACTTCTCAAAGCTCACAAGTACAAAATTTATGAATTGTTATCCCATCTTTCTTCCAAGGAAATGAAGGCAGTATGCATGGCTCTACCTTCTGCATGTTTATCCTCACAACAGCCTCATAAGGTAGGCTGAGAGAGGGGTAGGTGAGAGAAAGACTGGCCCAAAGGCACCTGAAGATCCTCATAGCCATGGGGAGATTGAACCTCTTTCCCCAGTCTTAGTCTCTAACCTCTTTGGCTTAATAAGGTGATGGGTGCCTGCTGTTGCTTGTCTCCAACATCTGGTACACAGAGCTATACTGCCTCTTGCTGCACATGTTACGTTTAGGCTGCAATCCAGGGATGCTGAACCTCTTTCAGCTCAGGGGCCGAATCCCATTTCAGGGAACCACTTGGGGTCCACATTCCAGAGGTGGGTGGGGCCACAGGAAAAAGGGGTGGTCCAAAGGCAAAAGAAGCGGGACCAGAAATACCAGCATATGCCTTCGGAGAGGCATTTCAACCATTTAGAATGGGGGGAAATTGCAAAAGCTGAGAAACCTGTGGAACTCCATGCCTTTGGAGGTCAGGGAGGCACCAGTGTGGTGTCCCTTCTGGCGCCTCCTGAAGACATTGGGATTTTGAGAGGCTTTCCCTAAGTGACAAGCTGCTGCTATTAAATTTGACTTTATTGGGATTGGCCTTTTGAAAAAAAATGTTTTAACTGTTTTAGCCTTGTGTTTCATTCTTTCATCCTTGTTGTTCACCACTCCAAAGTCTTATGATGTGGAGTGGTATATAAATATTGTAAATAAATCAATAAACCACCAAACTATCAGCTGTTGGGGGAAGGGGTGGAGCCCGGGGAAAGGCCAAAATTGGAAACCCTGGTGGGCCAGGTTTGCCCCATAGGCCCGAGGTTTGGGTGGAGCCCGGGGAAAGGCCAAAACTTGGAAAGGGGACCTACACAGGGGAAAGGGGTTAACATCCCCTCCACTGGTGCTGCAGATTCTATTCCAACCTTCCTGACTTGCTGCCCTCCAGATGTATTGGCCTACAACTCCCATTATCCACCAATCATGCTGGCTAGGGATGATAGGTGCTGTAGTCCAAAATATCTGGCATGCACATGGCTGGGGAAAGTTGCCCTGTCCAAATCTACTCCCCAACCGCCAGATCTACTATTAATACTTTGTTCTTTTAAAGCAAAAGAATGTATTCACTGATCCTCCATGTCATATCTAGACTTAATAGTCACCTTGTAAGAATAAATCCTATAAGTTAATAATGTGATCTTTAGAACTGTATATGGATTCTGTGAAAAGTACTTTCCATTTCTCTATGAATTATGTAGATTTTTTTTTGCTTTTGCTTTTGCATTTCTTCTTTTCTTCTCAAAAGAAACGCACTCAAAAGAAATACATGTATACATTGATTCAGGTGCATCCTGTCAGTTATTTTTAACTGCTGACTGTTGACAGGATACAGATGCCTTCTTGCCTACAGGCCCCTACAAGAAAGAGAAAAAGGACAAATTACATACATCACCCAGCAAGAGAATGTTTTTAAAGAGAGAAGTCAAACAATGCTGGAAGTTTAATACTATTAGTTTTGACAGTAGGGGAACATATTGTGAAATTCTCATTTAGGATTTGGATTAGTATTTATGCCAAAACTAGCAAATGTTTAAACAAGATTCTGAATTATACTATAATTGTATGCCATACCCCAAAGGAGAAAGGAGATTTCAGAAGGCGTAGGCTCATAAGAGGACCAGAATATAGCAAATTTACACTTCCCTCTTTCAAAAGGGCAGCTTTGTCATTCACACATGTCCTCTCCATAGTTGGTGTGTGAGTTTCTCTTCTGAGATCCAGAGAACTGTCTGAAAGTGTTTGCTGTGATGGTTTCCGCTTCTGGAGCTAAGTAGGGAAAGCCCTGGGAAATACTTGGATGAGAGGGTGGGCAGTTACATATAGCCAGAGAGAGAGAGAGAGAGAGGAAATGCGTCACCCCCAAACAGAGGACAACACGTGATACACATTTGCATAACATTTACATATTCTAATGTGTGTGTGTGTGTGTTAATTTAGTAATAATTATTTTAAGGTAAATAGAAATATGGTACCCCAAGGTTGGTCTACTCACTTTTTTTCCTTCGACAGTCCAATGCCAGGAGTAAAGGAGTAAAGTGGATGGAGCATTAGTTGGAGGGCAGGTATAGAAGAGGACTCAGTGCTCCTCTTCCATGCACTCCTTTTTTCTTTTTCTTTTTTAGCACTTAGCCACTGACAGTTGTCAAAGGTGAGCCAGGAACCAGGCACTGAGCCATGGAGTCAAAGTCAAGAAACACAACATTAACCCATAAAACCTTTTTGCTCAGGCAAAGTCCTAGTTCAAACAGAAAGCCCTTTATAGCCCTTCCTGTTTAGGTGATCCTGTGGATGGGTGGGCCAACCTAGAACCTGAGGGGCCACTACATGGGGTAGCTGCACACAGAGCTGAGGGTTCCTGGTTCTAGTCCTTGTGGTTCCTGGCACTTCTACTGTTCCCCCACCCACCGGCACTGCCTAATAAATGAGCAAGGAACAGGGCAAACACCTTAAAAGAAACACATGTCCACCACCATCACATCTAGTTTGGTTCATATAGGACACATACATCCAGGGACCCCAGAAAGGGGGGGGGGGCAGAAGGGACTAGAGCAGGACTTGGAAGACTTTGGGCTTGTGGGATCTAAGCTGTGTTTTACTAGAATGCTGGGAGTTGCCAACTGGAGCCAGGACCAGAATTGAATAGAGGTCACACCCCTTCCACACAAAATCCCACTCCTGGATATCCCACGCTATCTTCATTTCACCAACATAATTTAGAATGGAGGTAGTGACCCTCTGTTGCTGCTATTGTTAAAGAATAAGGATTCAGAAACCCTTGTCCATCTACTTCAGATCCCCAGAGATCCCCCAGTATATCCCAATCTAGCTTCTGCCCACCTCTGGACTACAGCCTCCCCAGACTGGCCAGAGGGGCTGAGCGCCCCCTCCCGCCAGATGATCAGCCAAAAAACTGCCATTGTAGTCAAGGTTAATTGATAAAGAAGAGGAAAAGGTGCAGCTTTAGAACCCCGCAACTGACTACACCTCATTGCTTAACCGAACTGTTCTGACAACAGGGGTGCTTCCAGCTGGAAGCACCATCAATCAAAAGGCATTGTGCAGCTATTCTATCTTTATGGGCTTTTCTACATGAAGCTTTTAACCTGTCACTTTACCGAGGCTTCTGCTTCTGGATTTTTTACAGTATTAAGATCGGCTCCTTTACATATCCCCCCCCCCCAAGGCTTTTCTTCCTCTTTATTTCCTTATGTTCCATTACACAAAGACTAGGTGGCACTATGGTATGGCAGAATTGTGCAATTACACTAGGCTTTATCCTGCCATTCACAAAAAATGCCAGCCTTTCCTCATTAGAAACCAACCCCGCCCCGCGCCCCCTAAAATGGTTGCAAAGTACAGGACAGGCCCTGAAGGATAACAACGTAGTGTAAAGGATTCGCAAACTACCGTAAGCAAGGAATCACAAGCACACAAAAAATCCCTTGTGTAGAAAGGCTCTAAACAGGGTTTTTGTTTTGTTTTTGATTTCCTGGTAAGAATAAAGATGGAAGAAGCAGTGGGAGAACACGGGATGGTTGCAAACTGAAGATGATGATGTCTGGAAATAAAATTCCATGAATACGTCTGCCCGATTGCACAAGAAATGCTCCTCTGTAAAGCACCCCTAATGTGTAGAGAAGGAATTGAGGTTGATAATGGAGAGGACAAGCCCTGACCAGTGAGCTTCTAGTTCTTCTAGCATTCTAGGATATTCATCAGCCATATTATTCAGGACACTGATGATTATTTTAAATATTAAAAGTTAATATTGGACTTCCTTGACACCATCCCTCCCCCCCCCCCCCGACCCCTGGCCTTAAAATAATTTCTGGAGTCCCTGCATAATTGAGCTAAAAATTGTGGGCATACATTCAATGGTGTACAGTAAATTCTGTACACCAAGGATGCTGGAGAAATTCAAGATGGACTAAAATGAGCTTGGTTTTTTAAGAATCCGACCTGCGGAATCCGCTGTGGAGCAACCCCCTCAGGCTGTGTGGAGTCCGTGGACTTTCACATCATTTTTTTTACTTTCCCAAAATTTATGCATATAAATTTGTAGAAAAATATGCAAGTTTCTGCTGAGGAAACATGGAATAGAATGGGGGACAATACACTAAATGTTACATACGAAGGTAAATTATGTAAATACTTATGTAAATACTTACGTATATTTCTACATGATGAAAAATAATATTTGCATCCATCTGTGAGCGGAAAACAGAAACAAAGGTGCCTGGCAATCCATGAAACAGAGAAAGCGCGGATTTTACACAGTCCGTACATCCCGACATTGTAGAGTGGGATGGTAGCGGTGTGAGAAAATAGATCTCCAGGTGTTTTGGACTTCGACTCCCAGCATTCCTCACCACTGGCCATGCTGGCACAGGCTTCTGGGTGTTGAAGTCCCAAACATCCAGAGAGCTACATTCTGTCCACCCCTGCTGTAGAGAACAGTTGGGGAGAACAGATCCCTCTCTGCATTAGGCAGAAAACAACAGTAGAAGCCACAATTACCTTGTTCCATCATGAGGTACATAGGCAGAAATGAAACAAATCAAGGATGTATGCTTTTTACTGGAAAGGAAATGTAAAATGAGAGATAACGTTTATGTTATGCAATGTAAACAACCGCACCTTAAAAATGTTTTCACGGAGCAACATGGAGGAACATAGTCTTTTGTTAGTTTGTTTTGATCAAGAAAGAGAACTTGGGGTCGTGGTGGACGTGTCGATGAAAATGTCAACCCGCTGTGCAGCTGCTGTAAAAAAGGCAAACTCCATGTTAGGCATAATTAGAAAAGGAATTGAGAATAAAACTGCCAATATCATACTGCCCCTATACAAATCTATGACATGCGACCACACTTGGAATACTGTGTACAGTTCTGGTCACCACACCTAAATAAAGATCCTGTAGAGTTGGAAAAAGTGCAGAAAAGGGCAACTAAAATGATCAAGGGACTGGTGCATCTCCCCTGTGAGGGAAGGTTATAACAGCTGGGATTGTTTAGCTTGGGAAAAAGGAGGATAAGGGGAGACATGATAGAGGTCTACAAAATTATGCATGGTATGGAGAATGTGGATAAGAAGATCTTTTGCTCCCTCTCACATAATACTAGAATCCAGTAGAGTCATCCCATGAAGCTGATTGGTGGGAGATTCAGGACAGATCAAAGGAAGGACTTCTTCACACAGTGTATAGTTAAACTATGGAATTTGCTACCACAAGACATAGTGATGGCCACCAACTTTGTTGGCTTTGAAAGGGGGATAGACAAATTCCTGGAGGAGAAGGCTACTAATCCTGATGGCTCTACACTATGTCCAGTATCAGAGGCAGTATGCCTATGTGCACCACTTGGGGAACATAGGCAGGAGGGTGCTGTTACACTCATGCCCTGTGTGTGGGTTTTCTGTAGACAGCTCATTGGCCACTGTGTGAAGAGAATGCTGGACTAGATGGACCCTTGGCCTAATCCAGCAGGGCTCTTCTGATGTTCTTATGTTCTTAAATAGACTTGATAACAGATTATACCTGTCTCCTTTATCTCTCCCTCGAACTAAGTGAAATTAAAATATTGCTAGCTGTCACTGCGTACTAACATAGGGGAGGAAACTTAGGCTGCAATCCTTGACAAACCTTTCCCAGAGCAAAGTGCATTGAACACAATGGGACTTGCTTCTGATTTGGCACTCATAGGATTGCACCTACAAAGCAAGAGCGGACCTCTGCTTGCAGAATCGGGCTTTGCTGCCAACTCTGTCTTGCTGGAGGACCAATTCCCCACACCCCGCCTCTGCAATCCTTTTCTGATGCCCTTCTATGAAATGTGGTGCATGCAGCTGTAGGAGAATCAGAAGTGAAAAGGGCTTTTCTGCTTAGAGCAGACACAATTACATTAATGGTTGCAGAACAGTTGCTGAAATAAAAGCATCCGCCATCGTCAGAAATGTGGATAATCTGGATCCCCCCCCAGCAATTTAGTCAGGGATTGATTCAAAGAAAGCTTCCTTGTATCACATCAGACCATTAGTTCATCTCCCTCAGTATTGTCTACACTGACTGGCAGCAGCTCTCAGACAGGAAACTTCCACAGCCCTACCTGGACATGCTGTGGATAGAGCCTGAGGCTGCATCCCTAAAAACCATGGTCTTGACCACTCAGCAACTGTTCTTGCCCAGCCTTTCTTCACTTCTTCATTTTATGAACACTCCAAATGACATCATTGCCATTGCATTCCAATGTCTTCTGTATTGTACACCCATCCTTTTTCAGACCCAATTTTGGGGCATTATGAATATTAAAAATCAAATTGCAGTGCTACTCTGTCCAGCATGGATGCACATAGTATTACTTTCAGGGCTACTGTGCATTTAATTACAAGCTTCCTCCTTGTGCCTTCTGCCTCTAATTGCTTCCTGTTCAGCATGTAGAGCTGCACTTAGGGATGGCGGAGAATTCTGCCATGGGCTCAAATGAGGCCGGATTCTAAAGAATCCTGCCCCGCAGAATCCATGGCAGAACAGACCACTCACCTCCGCCACCCCACGAAGTTCACACTGGCCAGATCCTACTTGCTGCTGGCTGGGTCTGGGTCCGTCCGCACACTCCGCTGCTGGTCTGCGGACGCAAATGGCATCCAGTGTAGTGGACGCCATTTGCCTCCCTGCTCTTTGGCATGATAGGCTACATAAACCTTTATGTAGCTTATCACAGCAAAGAGCAGGGACGCAAATAGCATCCGCTACGCCATTTGCATCCCTGCTCTTTGTCGTGATAGGCTATGTAAAGATTCATGGACCCAGCCAGCAGCAGAGCCAGCCAGGGAGGATTCTGGGGGGAGGAATGGATCACCTCCCCCCCCCGTGGACCCCCAGTGGACTCAGGTGAGTGGGGTTCATACATCCCTGCATTACTGAGGAATTGCCTCTTCATTGTCCTTTAGTTGGTACCTCTTCAGCATTATTTTTGGGGGATGGATCAATTGTTCAGCTCAGCCAAATTATAAAGGCTTTCAGGGGGCAGATGTTTGGGGGAGGCTAATTGATAAATGTATACTTAACAAGGTGGTTTGATGGGGGTTCATCTTTTTTCTTTAACCCCATGGGACCTCCAGCTTTTTCTTTCTTTCTTTAAGGGCCCATGGGACCATTAGTTTTTCCATACACTGCCCATGGAAACAGTACATTACACAATTATAATATATAAAATAATAAATGTATAGACAAATGAAGGCCAATATTAACAAAAGTATACATTCAAAAGTATATGCTTTCAGTCTTCCAAAACATTAAAGCAAAGGGAACAACAACAACAACAACAACAACAACAACGACGTCACGTTTCCCTTGGGCCCCCTCTTTCCCGATGCACTCACACACACAAATAGAGAGGCTTCAGTCTCAGGCCTTTAATTCATTATCAACAGGTTCATTACAGATGCAAATCCTCAAAGACTCTCAGGCTATAAAGGAATGCCTCCAGGGGATTCAAAAGGGGACACCAACATTGCCTGCAGTTTGAAGTGAGGCTTGCTGGCTAGACTAACTTAGGGAGGGATGTCCCACCCTTCCGGTGATGCTTCCCTACATCGCCTCTCATACATCGCTAACCAGGTTGACCGTCTGAGCTCTACCCCTGACGTTTCCCTCTTAGCTCTGCGCCGCAGTCTAGCATCTCTTAGGTCACAGCCCCCACTCTCTTCCTCCTCCTCCTCCTCCTTGTCCTCCTCCCAGCTTCTCACAGAGGGGGGCAAGGGGGGTGGGCTCCAGGCCTGGCCATCTGGGCGTTAGTAACCTGAGAAGCACGCCTACCCATATCTGAACTGGCTTGGGAAAATGCATCACCCGGTTCTGGCTGTTCCTCTTCTGAATCTGAGCTGCTAACTATCTCCCTGCGCTCAGAATCAATCCTGACAACAACAATAACAAACTCCCCCATCAAACCTGACCCCCCACCTTTCAGGACACCAATATTTCCATCAAAAACATCTGAGTAAAATTGCTATTCAAAAGGATTACAAAACAGTTCCAGCTTTCAAAATAAGTTCTAATTTTACTTTTCCTTCCCTGACCCTGACTTCCTGGAATCTAACTAGGTGTGTATGTTTGACAGCCTGGATGCATTCTGGGAACTTTTTAACCTTTCTTCTGTATTTGATCCTGTGATCTTTCCATTTCTAGGTCACCTTTGGCTGTTATTCTATAGTAACAGCAAACTCTTTCTGTGAGTGGCAGCCCTTATGTAGCCCAAATGGCACCATCTATGCACAAGAGGGAAGTATCAGATGGCTTGGGAGCAACTCCAACGTTTGCGGAAGTACAAAAAGAAATTAGGGGGAAAAAATCTTTAGAGAAAAAAACAACAACCCAAAATCAGCCAATGAGAATTGAGCAGACTGAATGAGCACAACATGTCAAATGACTCTCTCAGGAGGGAAAGAAAATCTGGTGGATAGGGGAAATGGATTGGCTAGCAGGCTGGATCACTGAAAAGGAACACCCCATACCAGTGGAGGCTGGTGTCCTCAATTTTGGTGGTGCTGTGAATCCATTCCAGGTTTCAATCAGAACCAGTCAAAACTCTAAAGGAGCTATCCAAGGTACTAGACCCATTTTGGGGATTGGCTTCAGCACCTTGGATAGCTCATTTAGAGTTCTGACTGGTTTTGACTGAAACCGGGAATGGATTTACAGCCCCACCAAAATCAGAGCCACCAGCCTCCACTGCCCCCATACTGCAACATGTTGAGGCAGATCCTACTTGTTACTGAAGTATTAGTCATTTCTTGATTTTTTGCATATACCAGAGAGTAGACAACCTGATGTGCTCCAGATATTTTGAACTACACCTCCCATAAGCCCCAGCCAGCTTGGCCAATTATGGTGTTGTAGTCCAAAACACCTGGAGGGCACAATGTTGCCTACCCCTGTTATATACTGAATCAGTTCTATAACCAAATGGAGACTTAAGAGGTGACAGAAAGAAGCTAAAAAACAGGACGTTACAGATCTGATAATTTCTGCTGTTCCTCTCCAAAAACCCTGCATCATTTCCTAGCCCCGCCACATCTACTCACCATCTGCGCTTTCCAGCCATCAAGAAAACAATCTTTAGCACAAACACATTTGTGGGGACATAGTCAAGAAGGCCCTCACTCTACTGGTCTTCCATCACAGATTGTAGCCTCCATGGTTGCATTATATATCAAATGAAACTATATGTACCATTCGGCCCTTAATTGTTGGCCTGTTGCACTGGTCACTTCTTATGCTTACTTTGCAGTTTTAGTATACCTTTTCTTCATAGAATCATAATAGTAGAGTTGGAAGGGGCCTATAAGACCATGGAGACCAACCCCCTGCTCAATGCAGGAATCCAAGTCAAAGCATCCCTGACAGATGGCTGTCCAGCCTCATTTTGAAAGCCTCCAGTGTGGGAGAGCCCACCACCTCCCTAGGGAATCGGTTCCATTGTCGTCTTGCTCTAACAGTCAGGAAGTTTTTCCTGATGTTCAGCCGGAATCTGGCTTCCTGTAACTTGAGCCCATTATTCCGTGTCCTGCACTCTGGGATGATCGAGAAGAGATCCTGGCCTTCCTCTCTGTGACAACTTATTTATGTATCTTTATGCAGAGAGAGAGAGAGAGAGAGAGAGAGAGAGAGAGAGAGAGAGAGAGAGGTTGGTGTAAAGCGGCACAGGAGCAAAACAACACGGAGGCTCTGGATCTACTGTGTATGCTGTCGGTCTTAAGGTAAAATGGATAAGAAAGACAGACAGACTAACAACAGAGTATTCAAAAATGTATTAAAGAGAAATGTTCCCGCTTCAGCCTTCATCAGTAGCTGTGCTGTTAAAAAAAAAAAAAAGCTACACACCCACTTATTTTTAAGCTGCCCTTAAGGGTGGGACATGTTCTGAAACCCCGAACCCTTGGTTGCTGAACTGCTGCACTAGTCACTTTTTATTCTTATTTTTCGGTTTCAGTATAAGAACATAACATAAGGACATCAGAAGAGACCTGCTGGAGCAGACCGAGGGTCCATGTAGTCCAGCAGGGATAGACGTAGGGCGTAGCTGACGTACCAACCAGAGTTGGTAACAGGCACTCCTCACCTCAGAAGCTCCTAGTGCGTCTAAAGACAAGGATGAATCTAGGGATGTCAGAGGAAACTGGGAAGGGGGTGGAGTCTGGTGGACTCCACCCACACACACCTGACTTCCTGGACTCCAGTCTGCAGATCACCGCCCTTGCCTGACTAGTGACTAGGTGTATGCCGAGTCTGGCAAGTGCAGTCGTCCACAGGCTGGAGTCCAGGAAGCCAGGTGTGTCACGGAAGTTCGGGAAGGTGGTGGAGTCCAGCAGACTCCTCCCCCCCCCGCTTGGCCTCCCAAACTTCCGTGACATCCCTACTTCTGAAGGCTTACGAGGGCTGGCAGGTCTGGACCTGCTGTTAACTCTGCCCCCCTCTGAGAAGCTGCCTACTTCTTAAAGGCCCATTGTCTGATTACGCAGTTGCTGGTGCCTATGGAATGGAGGCAGTGAGGACAGCACTGGAGGGGTGCCCTCTGAGTCCGAAAAGTCTGGTGAAGCCACATCTTCCAGCCTTGAAGGCCCTGCAGTAGCAGACGATGGGCTACTGGATGAAGCCTCCTCCCGCTATGAGACCTCCTCTCAACCAGAGGAGGGATTGAGGCAGAGAACATGAAGGGAGGTAGATATGTGGCTGGAAAGTTCTTTTGCACAGTTCGCCACCCTGGGGTTAGGCCCACAACAGTTCAGAGAGCACCCACACCTCTCTCTGTAGCCATTCAGCACATACGCCCATTCCCACTTTTGCTTTAGGATGCATGAAGACGAAAATGATTTTAATGGGGAGCCTGCTTTGGAAGACCACCCATCACATTTCAATCTGTCCCCCTTGGATTAAGTCAAGGGAAACCTATTTCTGGAGTTTCCAAGACAGACCAGATTCACAGTGCTGATTGGCTTGGCAATGCATCATCTTCCCTCCTTGAATCAGGGCTGTGCACAGTCTTGAATGGCTAGCCCTTGTGTCAGTCTCAACACCACCTCCATCTTCCCTTCTTGGACAAGTTTTTGAAGCACAAAGCAAAAGTGTGCAAGCCACCTTGAGTGTTTTTACTGAAACAGAAAAGCGGGATATAAATGGTCTTAAAAGTAAAAATAACAACAATATTTGAGCCAATAAAATGGCAAGATGCATTAGAAAAAACATACCCACACCTGAAACAGACAACCTGCTTGAAGCATTCAAGCATTCACTGGTGTGACGGTCTTGGATCCAGAGGCTGTACACGTCTCATTACAGGAGGGAAATAGACTTCACCTTGCGGCAAAAAGATCCACACCCATCCCTTTTGGAAGATGCATCACTATGCAGCCCCAAAGCTCCCAAGAGTGCTAGGGAATGCTACTGCACTGCCCTCCAAAAGCAGCTTGCAACAATACTAGTGCTACAGAGAGAGAGAGAGAGAGAGAGAGAATGAGAATGAGCAAAGGGTACTGCCCTGTACATACAACATAACGAGGCAGTGGAGTGAACCATGACACTTCAGACTGCTGGTGGGAGAATGGCATTTTTTAATTCTCCCCCCCAAAAAAAAAATTCCTAACTCCCCTAAGTTAAGAAGCTAGTAAGAAAGGTCTCCTCTTTGTAATGCTAGGTTTCTGCTTACAGGAATGGGGGGGGGGGGTTTGCACAGGGACGCATTGATTCCCGCATGTGCAGTGTGAAGTGGGGAAAACCTATTCTACCATCTCAGGACTCATGAGTAGACCATGGGGAGAACCCAGGTGTGGCAGGATGAGAGAAGTGCTGGAAGGATCATTTTATGTTTCTACTTTAAAATGGCAGCTTGCCTTTGTTTCTAACACACTATACACAGTCCCCGCTCTGCTTGGTTCTCCATTTTCCACCGAGCTGTTTCCCACTTTGTATGGTATCCCTTCTGCCATTGGGAGCTTGGGCCAAGATACATAGATTCATAGACCCATAGGGTTGGAGGGGACCTACAAGACCATCCGGTCCAACCCCCTGCTTAATGCAGGAAGCCTGACTACCAGGCAGTCTCCCATCCAAGTATTAACCAGGGCTGACCCTGCTTAGCTTCTGAGGTCAGGCGAGATCAGGCGCATCTAGCCCTTTTGAGGTCATCCTGTTTCATCCACAGAGCAAATGGGTGTAGTTTAGGCTGCGAGATAGCATACTGTCAGGAGCTGCCAGGATTCGAACCGGAACTTTCAGGTCTCTGTGTGTGCAGCAGCATCCTGTGGTGAACTGGAGGAACTGCAGCCTGGAGCATCTTCCTGGCAGTGAAGGATGCTCAGGGTCTGGACTGGCCCTGCCCACTCAACCTGGCCAGATAGTCAGTCGCCTCCAAGTTCAGAGGCAGCTGAAAATCCCCATAAGATTGCGCCCTAAGTCTTCAGTTCAGTTCATCCCAAATTTTGAGAATGTTTTCGTTTAAGTTCACATGAAAATGCATCAGCATTTTTGTGCACATTTCTCCTAATGCCTGCAGTTTTGTATGCAGTTTTGCCTAATGTACACATTTTTTGCGCTTCTGAGTGCAGGGAGTGTGAGAGCAGTTCAGAGTCTGAAGGAGAGCTGCCAGACATGGGGGAGGACTGTTACCAGGCTATTCCAGAGATGGTGAGGCAGGCTCCTTAGATTTCGAAGGTGCAGCTGGAGGAAGGTCCCTCTTCCCCCGGCCCCCCCGTTAGAGATACAGGGAGACATGGTGCTTGGCAAATCTGAATTAATAGATGCAAGGTGCAGACACAGAGCCAAGAGGGAGATGGCTGGGGCAGAACTCAGGAGGTCTTCCTGACTGGCCCTGAGCGAACAGTGATGCTTAGAAGCCTTGCGAGAGAGAGAGAGAGAGACCTCCTACCCCTTAAGTTAGGCTAGTAAGCCCACCTTCTTTCAAAGGGTGGGCAACTTTCGTAGCTACCTTTTGAACCCCCTGAAGGCATTTCCTTGCAGACTGAGAGTCACTGAGAATTTGCATGTGTATGTCCCTTTGTGGCAATGAAATTAAAAGCTGTAGATTGAAGCCTCTTGTCTGTGTTTGATTCGGCATTTGAAGATCCGTGGGGGCAAAGGGAAACCTGACACCATTGGGCTTTCCTGGGCAGGAAGGGCTATAAAAAGCATCCTGCTTGGGATGGGACAACAAAGTCTGCTTGGCTCTGGTGTGTTCCTTTGTACGTTTTGGTTCTGTCCCCCCATCTCACCTCTGACATCAGCCTGCTGCTCAGTCCTGGGACAGAATCCCTATATTTTCCAGATAAAAACAGGGCCACCCTTGGAAATGTATAACATGCACACACATACATCCTTACATCAGGGATAACTGTCTGAGTATCCTTCCTCTGCTACACATCACTGAATACTTCCTGTATTTGCTTACTGTTCAACAGCTGTTCTGGCCCTGGTTACCAGGGGACGAATTATGGGTTTGTTATGCCTGGCCTGGACCTAGGATGACTCCTCAGATGTGGATCAAGATGGTGTGGAATCTCAAGTCACCCCCAGCAGTATCCCAGGAGAGGCTGTACCAGGTTCATCTGCAGGAGAGGATCTGGAAGGACCCACAGAATTAGTCCCTGACTCACCCACGGCAGATGCCCCACCTGTGGAGTCAGATGGGGAGATCGGAATACCTCCCAGCCCCAGAGAATGCAGGGCCACTTGGCACCTGGTAATGTATTTATTTATTCTGTAGTAAATAAATCAAATAAAGCACTGCTGCTGAAAATGCAGTCAGATGCAACACATTGGTGAATATTAATCACATTCCTCTTAAATGTGCAAAGCACTCCATACACATGGTTCTAGCAACCTTCACCACAACCCTGCAAGGCTGTCACTTATTTTTCTTTGAAGTGGAGGCACTCACTGTGACAATCTTCAGAGTTGTGTCCTTAAGGAGACCCCAAAAATTCAGCTAGCTGTGTTGATCCATGTGTGTGTGTGTTGTATAATGTGTACATATTATATATGTATGGATGGGATATAGCTCACTATTAGGGATGGGGGGGAATTCAGTTCCTATTTTAATGTGAACTTACCTAATTTCACACTTTTGAACCACTACATAAACTGTAATTCACTTATCCTTCGAAATTCACACTTCTCTGATTTTGCAACGGAGTTCTCCACTCAAAACAATGCATACAAAAGTAGGGATGTCAGAGAATTCTGCCACGGACTCCAGTGAGGACAGATTCTTTACAATCTGGCCCTCCAGAGTCTGTGGCAGAATGGCCTCCCCCCCCCCCGCCACCCCGCAGAATCCCCCAGGGATGGAGTCTACCTGGCTCTCCCTCGTCTTCCGGCCACTGCCGAGCTGCTGCGGCCGCAAATGGCGGCTTTCGTAGCAGCTGCCATTTGCATGGCTGCCTTTTGCCGTGATAGGCTATGTAAATACTTACGTAGCTTATCACAGCAAAGAGCCGGGGTGCAAATGGTGGCCGCTATGCCATTTGCGCCCCTCTTCTTTGCCGTAATAGGCTACATAAGTATTTACATAGCCTATCATGGCAAAAGGCAGCCACACAAATGGCGTGGCTGCTGCCATTTGCGTCCCTGCCTTTTGTCGTGATAGGCTACGTAAATACTTACATAGCCTATCACGGCTTGCCAGGGACGCAAATGGTGGCTGGCATAGGGGCCGCCATTTGTGGCTGCAGCAGTTCAGCAGCAGTCAGAATTCAGGCTGCGGAGTCTGCACAGAACTCTGCAGAGTCGTCACAGAATGGAGCCAGCAGGGAAGGATTCCAGGGGGAGGAATGGAGCACCTCCCCCCCACCGCGGATGCCCCGGAACGGAGCCAGGTAAGGGATTCGTACATCCCTATACAAAACTGTATATATTAGAGGAAGTTATGTTTCAAAATGCATTCTGTGGCTTGCAAAAAATGTGTATATTAGGCAAAAATGCATACAAAACTGCAGGCATTAGGAGAAATGTGCACAAAAATGCTAATGCATTTTCATATGAACTTAAACAAAAACATTCTCAAAATTTGGGATGAATTGAACTGAAGACTTAGGGCGCAATCCTATGGGGATATTCAGCTGCCTCTGAACTTGGAGGTGACTGACTATCCAATGCAGGGTGGGTGAAGCACAGAGGGGATCCTCTCTTCTGTATTCTGGCCACCCTGCATTTGTGGATAGACAGCCAGTTTTGGCTGTCTAACCGGGGCACCTCGGAGCAAGTGGGGGGGAGGCCAGATGGCAAATAGGAAGCATCATACTGGCGCTTTTGCAGTCCCCACCCCCAGGAACACCCCATTTTCAACTGCTCCATGCTGTTTTTCCAAGCATGGAGCAGGGGACGACCCACACTTCCTATGAGGCAGTGGGGGAAAGGGCAGGGGGTTGGATTTCTGGGAATGGAGCTTGGAGCACTGGCTCCAAGCTTGTTTCCCAGAAACCAAAAAATCCTATGGCCATCTAGATGCTGTCTAGCAGCCATAGGACTGCACCCTTAGAAATTCTCAGAGTTTTATTTATTTACTGCATTTATATCCCACCGTTTTTCCTCTTGCAAGGAACCCAAGGCAGCTTACATTATCCACCTCCTCTCCTCTCCATTTTATCCTCATAACAACAACCCTGCGAGGTAGGTTGGGCTGAGAGTCTGTGACTGGCCCAAAGTCACCCAGTGAGCTTCCATGGTCAAGTGGGGATTAGAACCCAGATCTCCTGGCTCCCAGTCCAACACTCTCACCATTACACCACACTGGCTCTCAGTTCAAAATGAACTGAACGTAAGGTTGGAAAAATGAGAAAGAAACTGAAATTGACAGATTTGTTCATCCTTGCTCACGATTTGCTGCTGGGAAAATCCTGCCCCACCTCCCAGCTACTATGAGAATTGCAGCTACTGTAAGCTCAAAGGGAACAGGGAAGTCTGAGGGAAGTGACAGATTTCATTATTGTCTCTGCTGATCAAAAAAGCCCAGTGCTTTGACCCAGTAAGCCCAGGCTGCACTGCACCAGCGCTCTTGACTGATTTCAGATTTGAACTTCCTGGTCACAGACCACAACTACATAACATTGGCCTTCTAATGGGGAAATAAAAATAGGATGTAAAATAGGGCAGGGACGCAAAGAAGTGGGATTGTCACACAACACCCAGCAGCCAAGCGGTTCCTCTCATGGCAAAGCTGATATCATCTGTTTGATTTGTTTCTACTCCAAAAGCTTTGGTGGTGAGTGTCCTTTTTTCTTTTTTTTTAGCCCAGATGCAGGATTTCCTTTAGTACAGTCATAGCTCCCATCTTCAGCCCCAAGCAGTTCTGAAGAATTCCTCAAGAAGGTTTTAAGACCTGTGTTACCGTAAAGAGATTGAGATGGTGGGAAAATCAGCGTGACACTGTCACGGTGACAGGAACGGGTAACACATTAGCACTTGATGCCGCTTTTCTTTTTTTGTCGCTTTCGTTTCTTCCTGTGGTTGTCAACAGTTTGAAGGATGGAAACTGCTGTGAGGTAAGGCGGGTTCTTTTACAGCATGTTGCCTTTGGTGAAATGAAGGCTTGAAACCCAGAGCCTGTTTACTTGGAAGGAGAAATTGGTGGCCCTTACTTCCATGTAGACATGGTGAGGACTGTCATGTAAGGCTGTAGCCTGAAAATATATTTGCAGAGAATAAGTGTGATTGAATTCAGTAGGGTTTGCTTCTGAATAAATATGTGTAGGGCAGCTTCTAAGCCATAATGTTAATTGATACCATGTTTGCAAAGAGAAAATGTGTTTGGCCAAGAAAATACATTGCACAGGGAGGCATTTCTTTCCCCTTGAAAAGATTCTGCTCTAATGTTGATTGTCATATCTTTATAACCAGAAACATTTATGATTTTCTTTATGCACATGCAGTTTATTCTTATTCTTATTTTTTTTAGAAAAAACTTATTTCATAAAATAATAAATATATCTGTTTTTGCCTAGAAAAGCTTTTTATTTTGCCTTTTTTTGCCTAGAAAGATGTTTGCCCAGTAGGTTTTTCAACAGGAGATGAGAAATTATTTTTATTTTATTTATTATTAATTTGGTATCAGGGGAGAAAATTGGTATTTTACTAAATTTATTCCTTTTAGTTTGGGTTTGAGTTTTAGTTTGCCAGTGGCATTACTTTAAAGCACCCTTCCGTGACCTGGCACAACTCCTGTTGTGTTGGATTACAATTCCCATCACCCAGCCAACATGCCTAATTGTCATGTTGGCTGAGATGATGGGAGTTGTAGTGCAACACATCTGGAGGTCACCAGGTCACAAACGGGTTCTTTAAAATATACAGTTGCAGTCTTAGGTACACATGTGGGAGTAAGTCCTGTTGATCACACTGGGACTTAACGACTGGGATTCCTGTAGGATCAGGCTGTAATAATAATAGGGATGTACGAAAGTCACTTACCGTTTCACGGATCTGCTTTGTGGGGGGGGGAAGCTCTCCGTCCCTCCCCCTGGAATCCTCATTGGTGGGGGAGGCGCTCCCCCGGAGTCTTGCTCGGCTGGATCCGCTCCACGGGAATTCTGCGGAGCCACCGGCCAGCTCCGCCAGCAGCCGGACATCTGGCTGCTGGATAGCAGGGACGCAAATGGCAGCTGCCATAGCCGCCGCCGTTTGTGTCCCTGTATTTAACCATGATAGGCTATGTAAATATTTACGTAGCCTATCACGTCTGGGTTAAAAAATAAAAACCCCGTACGCAAATGGCAGCAGCTACAGCGGCCACCATTTGCGTTCCTTATTTTTCGCCATTTTAGTCTACGTAGACTATTACGGTGAAAATAAAGGGGAATGCAAATAGCGTAGTGTGCGCTATTTGCATTCCTTTTTGATTCGCCGTTTTAGCCTACGTATTTTTTTCTTTTTTTTACGCAGACGTGATAGGCTACGTAAGTCTTTATGTAGCCTATCACGTCTGGGTAAAAAAAAAAGAAAGACCAGACTGCAAATGGCGGTGGTGGCGGCAGCTGGTCGGAAGACCAGCCGCTGCTGGAGCCGCCACCGAAGCCGCTGCTGGAGCCGCCGCTGTCCGGAACATCTGCCCCAGGTAAGTCTCATCCTGGGGAGGATCCATGGGGGGGTGGGGGGGCAGGCTGTTCCGCCACGGATTTCAGGGGGCCGAATGCCAGTGCATTCGGCCTCACTGAAATCCGTGGCGGAATTCTCCACCATCCCTAAATAATAATGATAATTGCCAAAAACAACAAGAACCCAAACAACTTCGATCCACTACGCTGGATGCCATTTGCATCTGCAGACTAGCAGTGGACGGCAGCGGAGTGAGCGGACAGACCCGGACCTGGCCAGCAGCAGGTAGGATCTGGCCAGCGCAAACTTCGCGGGGTGGCAGAGATGAGTGGTCCGTTCCGCCACGGACTCCGGGGGGCCAGATTTTTTAGAAACCAGCCTCACTGGAGTCCGTGGCGGAATTCTCCACCATCCCTACTCAAGAGGGGCCAGGTTGCTCCTGTAATGTTCCCAGGGGAGGACTGTCAGCCAAGGCCTCCTGTCCCTTGCTTAGCTCTGGCTGGGGCCCATTGTGCTGGCTCTCCACCTCCTCTTCTTCCTCAGACGAATCCCCTTCCAGGTAGGGCATGACACAAACAATTGGTGGTTGGGGAAAAGGGAACCAGCCCAGAGGGACCGGTCATGGTGCTCTGGGGACCCCCAAAGGGCTAGATTTGTCCCCCAGGCCTGAGGTATTGCATCGCTGAAGTAACCCCACCAGGGGAAGGGGGTACCACAGGGTACTTTGCCAAGGGCCACCTCAAGCCTGGAGCTGGCCTTGCATGTTCACTCGAATGAAATCCCACTGTGTTCAGTGGGGCTTGCTTTCAGGTAAACATCCATAGGGTTGCAGCTGTAAGCTTGTACTTCCTTCCTGATAGGGGATTCTGGGTCCACTCTACAGCACCTCCCAGAGGAACAGGCGTAGGGTGGTTAGTGCTGCCTCTCTCTCAGTTGGAGAGGCTGGCTGACCAGGTAGCCACAGTGAGGGGGGACAGCAGGGCCGGGAGGTTCCAGGGATTGGCAGTGAGCCCCCATCGGGGAAGAGCCATTGGCAGATGCCCGACCATGCTGGTTCCAAGCAGGCATACAAAAACAGGACAGGGACATTGAGGCACAAGAGTGAACTAAAAAGAAATGGGCCAATATTGCTGGCCTGCAGATTCAAAGAATTCTGCCTTCACAGACACAACTAGATTGTAGACTTTGGGCTTCTCCACATTAGCAAAAAATCCCATAGAATTACCAAGGCTTTGTCTTCCAGAGTCTTTGTGGGTATAATGCTGGGTAGCCCAGGGGGGCGATCTGTTCCTCCCCCCAGAATCCTCTGGAGCAGCTCCTCTCTGTGAGGATTCCGCAGAGCCGCCCGGCTTGAGGGAGGCTAACCTGGCCCATTCGCCTCTGCGCCGATTGCCATTTTTCTTTAAAAAATGGCGATTGCCAGGATGTGCCCATAGACTTATATGCAAGATTCACAGCTCTATTTTGCATATCAGTCTATGGGCACATCCTGCTGATCACCATTTTTTGAAGAAAAAGTGAGGTGAACAGGTCTGGTTAAGGCCTCAAGCCGAGTGCTGTTCCAGACAGAATCCTCCTGGGGCAGAGGTAAGTGGAGCCATCCCGCCACGAATTCCAAAGATTCCAGAGATCCAGACTCATTTGAATTCATGGTGGACTTCTCTGACATCCCTAGGTACAATACACACGCTCCTTCCCCGCTTGTTTTTGCCAGTTTCCTTTCCATAGGTTTCCTTTATACCACCAGCAGATGGCGCTGTTTTATTGCGCACTTTTGATTTATTATGGCATTTTCAGGGTTTTATAAAATGGCAGATTCCCACTTTAAAACAACAGGAGAGGCATCTGAGGTTGACGAGGTCATGAAAAGGACCTGCGAACTTCTGTGACAGGACGATTACATAGGGATGTACGAAAGTCACTTACCTTTTCGCAGATTCTGTTCATGGGGGGGAGGTGCTCTGTCCCCGCCCCCCCAGAATCCCTGACAGGGGGGAGGCGATCCAGTCCTCCCCCCAGAATCCTCGACAGCTGGCTCTGCTCCGCGGCGGCTCCACGGAGCAGCCAGCCAGGGCCGTCCGCAGCCAGATTTCCGGCCACGGACTGGCTGGTGCGGACTGGCTGGTGTGGACTGGCTATGGCAGCCGCCATTTGCATCCAGCCAGGCAGCCGTGATAGGCTATGTAAGTCTTTACGTAGCCTATCACGGCTGGGCAAAAAAACCCAATCCCAGCATGCGAAATGGCGGCGGCTATGGCAGCCGCCATTTGCGTTCCCTATTTTTTAAATATTTACGTAGGCTAGAACGGTGAAAAATAAAGGAACGCAAATAGCGTCCACTATGCTATTTGTGTTCCCCTTTTTTTCACCATTTTATCTTACATAAATATTTACGTAAGATAAATCTGCGAAAAATAGGGAACGCAAATGGGAACTGCCATTTGCGTACGCTTGGTTTTTTTTGGGGGGGGGGATTAGCCATGATAGGCTATGTAAATTCTTACGTAGCCTATCATGGCTGCAAGGACGGCAATGGGATCGGCAGCAGCCCAGCCGCGGCTGGCCAGGAGACCAGCTGCCGGAGCCGCCGCTGCCGCCGCCACTGGAGCCACTGCTGCCGGAACCACCGCCGCCACTGCCAAATCCGCTGCATCCGCCCCAGGTAAGTGCCGTCCCGGGGGGATTCCACAGGGGAGTCGGGGGGGGGGCAGGAGGCCGTTCCGCCACGGATTCCGGGGGGCCGGATTCTAAAGAATCCAGCCTCACTGGAATCCATGGTGGAATTCTCTGCCATCCCTATGATTACAAGTGCACGATAAATGCCTCCTGCAGAGACACTCTTTGCATGTTACATGCACTCTGAAGTAGAATAGAATCCACTTACCCTGCCAGCAATAACCACAGAGTAGCAGGAAAGAGAGGGCTGGTTAACACGGCACTGCAACCTCTTGGCTTTACATTTTTAGTGATGTACGAAAGTCACTTACCTGTGACGAAATTTGATTCGCAGTAGGGGGAAAGCGCTCCGTCCTTCCCCCCAAAATTCTGGCCAGGAAGGAGGCGCCCCGTCCCTCCCCCCTGAAATTGTCTGTGGGGGAGGCGCCCCGTCCTTCCCGCCGCGAATCCTGTCCTGCCGGGACTGCAAATGGCGGCGGCCGTAGCTGCCGCCGTTTGCATCTATCACCATTTGTGATAGGCTACGTGACAATTGACGTAGCCTATCACGGCTGACTTTGCAAATCTAGCCGTGATAGGCTACGTTAATCGTCACGTAGCCTATCAGGGTTTTTTTTTTTTTTAAACTTTCGAGTTCGCGGCCGGGCGAGGCAGGAAGCCTCCCCCCCCGGCCTGAACTTCGCGGGGGGAGCAGCGAAGCGCCTCCCCCCCACCGCGAAGAAGCTTCGGCGAAAGGTAAGGGACTTTCGTCCACCCCTAGCCGTTGCATACATTTAGAACATAGGCATTAGTTCATGCAAGCCACACAACACTCAAGGTTTGCCCCTGCTTATTAAGTACACCACAGCCCAGTGCAAACTGGCTCTAAGAATGCTTTTGCAAACAGGATTTTAAAAAGAACACAGCTTGGGCCGAATAAAAAAAATGAAGTGTGCTGTGCCAGCAGTCTGTAGACATTCCACAAAGATTTACAAAGTGGAAACAAAACAGAAATTGCCAGCACAAGCCACCCACCACAAGATCTGAGGCCAAATAGCGCCTTTTTGCTGCCCTCTTTGAGAAGAGTTTCCTTTGAAAAAACCCTTGTTTCTTCAAGAGCTTTTACTACCCATAAACTTAATAGGGAGAGGCAAAGGTTGTCTGTGCAGGGGCAGAGATTGGTGCAAGTCATCCAGGAGACTACCTTGAGCATTGGCCTTGGGGGTGGGGTGGGGGTGGGGGCAGGACTGATAGGGCACCAATAGAGGAGTCGGAGGAATCCACGATGGATTCAAATGAATTCAGATTTCTATGGATCTGACCTGCAAATTCCACAGCAGACCAGCTTTTTCCAAGTCATGCAGATTCTGTGGACCTGTGAGCTGCTTTTTCACTTGGGGTGGGGGGATTACACTAATGCACATTAACTAATGCACATTGGTGCATTAGCACAAGTGAGCATTAGTGCTACTGCACACTTTCATTAATGTACACTTGTACTGTTACGCTAATGCACACTTGCACTAATGTGCATTAGAGCTAAGGCAAACTAACACAAGTGGAACAAAATTCTGGTTTAAAAAAATCTGATTCTATCAATGAGTGGACGATGGAATGAAACACCTGACAATCTGTGAAACACAGGTGGAATGGACTTAACAAAATCAGTACATCTCTAGACACCAGTGTATATACACAACTACTTCATAAAGCAGGGATCTCAACCTTTTTGGGTCAGTGGGCACATTTGGAATTTTGAGAGAGTGTTGTGGGTGCTCTCACAAAATGGCTGGCATCAGGGAAGGGGCTTGCCCATTCATAAAATGGCTGCCATGGTGGGCATGGCGAGTTACAAACCATTCATTTCCCAGAAGGCCACCTAGTGAGAAGTGGTTCACCCTTGGAGTGAACCACTTCTTGTGAACCACCCTTGGAGTGAGACCAAAGTGCAAAGACTGGAATTTATAAGCTTCTCTTTTAGATGCCTCTCTCCAGCTCATGAGCTGACAGGCCAACAGACACACATTCAGGAGACAGAGGGCTTCTCTTCCCCGAAGGTGCTTGAAGCATCGCAGGCTGGGAAATCAGTCACCCCTTCTCTAAGACCAGGGCTTCAACAGTCTAGCAGGGGAAACAAAACCTATCTCATTATGTCTAGACATAATCTATCTGGCATAAACAGCTTCAAGGTGGACTGTGATCTACTGACCTGTGTGAAAGGGCTTCTTTAGGCCAAATCACACAGGTCTACCACCAGCATATAGGAACGTTGTGAAGTCCCCTTTTTTGCTCACCAACCAACTCACTAAAGTCAGGGAGCCTGGTGGGCTCCAAGAGAGGTGTCTAGGGGCACCACGGTGGAGACTCCAACCATAAAGCCTTTGTTTGGCACAAGCATGTCATTCCCATGTCCTATTAAGCCTACACACAGTCACATTGGACCCCCAAAGGAAACTTCACCAACAACCAGGAACTGGCAAAAAGAAGTTTGAAAGGGGAATTCAAAATGCTTGGAGATTACTCAAATCCACAATAATAGAAGCTCAGCTAGAATGAATCCTGATGGTCAGGACAGGAAGCACCAGGTCCAAAAGGTCACCAGCATGGTTAACAGACAGTGTCAAGGAAGCTCTTAGAGGGAGAAACTACTAGTAGTCATGACGGCTATGCATTACCTCCAGCATCAGAGGCAATATGCCTCTGAATCCCCATTGCTGGAGAACATGATGTGCTATTGTGCACATGTCTTGCTTCTGGGATTCCCCTTGGGGCATCTGGTGGCCATTGTGTGAACAGAATGCTGGACTAGATCGGACTTTGGTCTGATCCAGCACAGCTCTTCTGATGTTCTTGTGTTCTTTACATTTTGCTGCAAGTCCCACTTGCATTTCTTTTGTATTTATATTCAACAGCCTGTCTTGCAATGACATGAAAACCAGAAAGGTCTTCGGGGGTTTTTTTGCTTAAAGAGACTTGAAAATATATATATGTGATTGTCTTGTAATGTGCTATTAATGGCTCAAACTGAATCCCATGAGGAGTAACATCTGTGCTTCAGTGTTCACCCACCCGAACATTTAGTTTTAACAAGAGCTGTGTGCAAACGGCCTCTTGAAATTCTCCACTTACTTATGAGCAGAGAGGTTTGGGAGACCATTTCACCAGATTTCTCCAGGGGGAGGAGAAATTCTCAACCGTTTCTCCCCAGGAAGGCTCCCCACTGGCAAGGCTTGTAGCACAGCTTCTTTCTTTTTTGGTAAGGGTTTGTGGGGCTTTCTTGCTGAAACAGCATGAATGGTCTTGGCAGGCCGGCCCCCAGTTTGCATCCATGGCAATGCAGGTGAGGACAGTGTTGTGTCCAGCTCCAGGGATGAGGGGGAGTTAGTGCTCTGCCAGAATCTGTCGTCCAATTTCCAGAAAGTTTTCTCCCCCCATGAAAGAGGCTTCCATTCAGGATGTTTAATAATTTATGTCTGTGGAGTTTTTGAGCTCACCAAATCCCAGCTAGCCTCCCAGGCTGCCTGCATGTCCTGATCTGCAAAAAGCCCTATGGGAGAAATTACCTCATGGTGCCTTAAACTGGGCTTTAATTGAAGTGTGGGAAGCCAAGGTGGCTATAGGCTGCTGGAGAGATGAGTATACCATGAAAAGCAGGACATTTGTGCTCACTCCTCAGCCACCTCCTGAGTAAGGTAAGCTTGAGAAACCCAAACCCAGCCCATGAGAATTTCTCCGAAATTTCCTCTCCTTTGAATTTCTTTTCAAAAGCAATTTCTTTTCTATCAGATTGAATGAGAATGGTTGAAAAAAAATGGGGGAGAAATTTTCAGCACAGCACTAGTCTTAACACTCAAGTTAAAGATGTGCCTGCCTGCTCATCTTCCAGAGGGACCTGGGGAGGGGTCGGCATCCAGAAAAACAGCAGCTACTATAAGTGTGCACACACCAGCAACATGTTTAGAATGTAATGCCAAAAGAGGAAATGATGGTGAAATGGGGATAATGATTTACCAGGGGTGTGCACCATGTAAATTCGGCCCTGTTTAACCTCAGAACCTGCACCAAATGGGTCTGAAGCACCCCGGTGGGTAACCAAGCTAATCCCAACAGAAAAACATCACTACAGACAAAAGTGTAAATTGAAATCTATTTAAGGCTTTGTTTCAGGAAAATACAAACTATAAAGAAAGTGGCATGGTGGTTATATAAGCATTAGAAACTTTCTCTACAATTACAGGGAAAGAGAATGCAACAAAAATACAAGATCAATCCAAAGAATTGCGATCGCCAAAGCTGGTATTATGAATTCGGCTAATAAGATATGATACTTTATTGCTTAAAGCCATAGGCCACCACAATGTACATTAGAGAGAGAAAGAAAGAAAGAAAGAAAGAAAGAAAGAAAGAAAGAACAGTACAGTCAAATATTTGTATATACATAAATTCATACATCCAACAAAATCATCCCTAGTAGGCTGTTTGGGCTTTGGCACGTATTTTCCTTGCTGCCAAGGCAAATTTTGCCACCTGGCCAGTGGTGAAAGCATCAGTGCCAGAAAGAAGGACACATATCTGTTCTAAAGGTGTCTATTTAGGAGGCTCTGGGAAATAATGGCAAGAAATTTATGCCTAGGATGGCCATAGAGAGGGCATATTAGTAAGTAATGAGAGACATCTTCAACCTCCCCAGACCCACAGATACAGAGTCTCTGATGGACTGGGGTATTGTCAAATCTTCTCGCCAGAAGAGGGCATTAAGGATGTACGAAACTCACGTACCTTTTCGTGGACTGATTCGCGGTGGGGGGGAGGCGCTCCGTCCCTCCCCCCGGAACCCTCGACGGGGGGGGAGGCGATCTGGTCCTCCCCCCCGGAATTCTGCCTGGCCAGCTCCACTCTGCGGCGGCTCCATGGAGCAGCCGGCCAGGGCCATCTGCAGCCGATTTCCGGCTGCAGACGGGCTGGTGCAGATGCAAATGGCGGCCGCCATAGCGGCCGCCATTTGCATCCAGCCAGGCTGCCATGATAGGCTACGTAAGTATTTACGTAGCCTACCATGGCTAACCCCCCCAAAAAACAAAAACCAGCGTATGCAAATGGCGGCAGCTATGGCGGCTGCCATTTGCGTTCCATATTTTTTGCTGTTCTAGCCTACGTAAATATTTACGTAGGCTATTACGATGAAAAATAAAGGAACGCAAATAGCACCCACTATTCTATTTGTGTTCCCCTTTTTATCGCCGTAATAGCCTACGTAAATATTTACGTAGGCTAGAACAGTGAAATATAAGGATCGCAAGTGGTGGCCGCCATAGCCGCCGCCATTTGCGTATGCTGGGGTTTTTTGGAGGGGGGTTAGCCATGATAGGCTACGTAAATACTTACGTAGCCTATCACAGCTGCAAGGGCAAAAATGGCGGCTGCAGCAGGCCGGCCATGGCCGGCCAGGAGACCAGCCGCTGGAGCCGCTGCCACCGCTGAATCCACCACATCCGCCCCAGGTAAGTTCCATCCTGGGGGGATTCTGCGGGGGGCAGGGGGGCAGGAGGCCATTCCTCCACGAATCTGGCCTCACTGGAATCCATGGAAGAATTCTCTGCCATCCCTAGAGGGCATGCATTGTAGACACAATGCTGTAAATAGGGATGGATGGAACACTTACCTTCCATTCCGTTCTGTTTCCACTGGGGGGGGAGGCGCTCCGTCCCTCCTCCCAGAATCCTTGATGGGGCGGGAGGCGAACTGGTTCTCCCCCCCGGAATCCTGCCCGGCCGGCTCCACTCCGCGGCCAAGCCAGGGAGCCACCAGCCAGCTCCGGCCACCTGCAGCCGGACATCTGGCCGCTGGGCAGCCCTGCAGGGACGCAAATGGCAGCTGTCATAGCTGCCGCCATTTGCGTCCCTGTATTTAGCCATGATAGGCTACGTAAATATTTACGTAAGCAATTACGGTGAAAAAAAGGGGAACTCAAGTAGCATAGTGGACGCTATTTGCATTCCCCTTTTTTTCGCTGTAATTGCTTACGTAAATATTTACGTAGGCTAAAAATGGTGAAAAAACGGAACGCAAATGGTGGCCGCCGTAGCCGCCGCCATTTGTGTACGCTAGGTTTTTTTCCCTCTGCCGTGATAGGCTGCGTAAATACTTACGTAGCCTATCACAGCCTCCGCAGGGATGCAAATGGCGTCCCTGCGTTAGCCGTGATAGGCTACGTAAGTATTTACATAGCCTATCACGGCTATGAAGAGGAAGCGAATGGTGGCCGCAGGACGGCCGCCATTCGCAAAACAGCATGAACGGGAGCAGGTAAATGCTCCGTTTTGTGCGCCTTTTGTGGGTTGGGGGCAGCAGGGACTTCGTCCCACCCGCCTTTTGTGGGTTGGGGGAGCGGGGGCTTCGTTCTGCGATGGATTTCGGGGGGCCAAATGCACTGGCATTCAGCCTCACCGAGATCCGTCGCAGAATTCTCTGACATCCCTAGCTGTAAATGATTTCTGTAAGTGAGGCACAGTCAGAGTTGTAAAGTAACTCTCCAGACCAAATGACGTCTTATATAATGGGTACCAGCAAGAATAAGGCATTTGTGAGATTGTAACCAAATCCATCCACTTAGAATAAAGAAAAAAAATTATTTAAGCCTCTGCCTTACTCTATCAGAAGGGAAAGAAGGAAAGGACTCAGTATCAATTCCATAAGCTTGCAACATAGGTTTGGTCAGGTTTACCCAAGACTTTTGGGATGGGGTCTGAACCTGCTCTTGAAAGCATTTTTTTGGAAGGCGGGAATCGCTCATATGGGTCAACTTGAGCCAATACAAAGCAAGAGCAGCGTGAATAGATGTTTTAACTGAAATCAATCCTACTTCTGCCCTTAGAAGGGCCCCAGGTGTACTCCGGGGCACAGTTAAGAGAGATCTCATAAAAGAGTTCTGAACCACCTCAAAAATAGAGGCATTCGTGTATCCCCATACCTCAGCACCATATGTCAGTTGTGAAACTACCTTCTTCTGAAATATCTCAACTGCAGGGGCAACCAAACTTCCCTCTTGTGATCGAGAGAACTGAAGGAGAGATTGAGTAGACTGGGATGATTTCAGCTTAATTACATCTAGATGTTGTCTCCACGAAAGTCAGGGGTTGAAATTAAGGCCCAAATATCTAAAGTTGTTCATTTGTTCAATGGATTAATTGTCCAACTTCCACACATGTGTTTTCCTTTTCTTCCCAAATACTAGGGATGGCGGAGAATTCCGCCATGGATCTCAGTGAGGCCGAATGCCAGTGCATTCGGCCCCCCGAAATCTGTGGCAGAACGAAGCCCCCCCACCCCACCATCCCGTGAAAGGCACACGAAACAGAGCACCTACCTTGTGCCATTTGCTCTGCTTTGTGAATGGCGGCCACATCTGCGGCCGCCATTGGCTTCACAATTTTTCCCGTGATAGGCTATGTAAATACTTATGTAGCCTATCACAGCTAATGCAGGGACTCCATTTGCATCCCTGCGGAGGCTGTCATAGGCTACGTAAATATTTACGTAGCCTATCAAGGTGAAAAAAAGGGACTCAAATGGCAGCGGCTACGGTGGCCGCCATTTGCGTCCCTGCACAGCCCAGCAGCAGATGGATGTCACTGCGGGCAGCCCCAGACGGTGGCTCTGCGAAGTTGCCATGGAGCAGAGCCAGCAGGCGAGGATTTCGGGGGGAGGGACGGAGCGCCTCCCCCCCACTGCGGATGTCACAAAATGAAACAGGTAATTCATTTCGTACATCCCTACCAAATACTACAATTTTAGTCTTAGCATAGTTAATAGACAAATGCTCTCTTGTGCAAAATGTACTCAACTTTCTCAAGAGCCTTCGCATACCAATTAATGTAGTGGAAATCATTGCAATATCATCTGCATATAGGAGGACTTAGAGTTTAACATCCTGAATAGAAGCTGGGAAGCATTTCAAATCACTCAGTTCTTGTACAATGCTATTAACATAAAAATTAAAAAGAAAAGGGCCCAATAAACATCCCTGATGCACTCCTTTATCAGTTGGGATGCTTTCTGATACCAATCCATTCACCCCCAGCCTAACTCTAAGAGTGGTGTCGGAGTGAAGCATTTAGATTAAAAGAAACAGCCTTCTATCAATGTTTGTGGCAGATAGCTTTTGCCACAAATGATCTCTGTCTACAAGGTCAAAGGCTGAACTAAAATCCACAAAAGTAACAAATAACTCTTTTATATCATGCTGAGAATATTTCTGTATTAGGTGATGGAGAACAAAACACTGGTCTATTGTAGATTTCCCTTTTGCAAACCCAGCCTGTTCTTCAGCTAAAATCCAGTTTTCAGCTGCCCATGACTCTAATTTGTGTAAAAGATATTTAGTATATAATTTTGAAACAACATTAAGCAGACTGATTGGTCTAAAATTATTTGGATCTGCTTTAGAGCCTGTCTTGTGATTAGGAACAGCAGTGCTCACTTCCCAGCCCTGGGGGATTTTTCCATGCCGGTTTATATAAGTAAACATTTTAGCAAGAATTGGGTACCACCAAGTAGAATTAGACCTGAACAATTCACCAGCAAGCATATCCTCTCCAGGGGCCTTTTTAGGAGGCAGGGAGGCAATCAAATCACACACTTCATCCGAGGTTACTGGTTCACAGTCAGGGCAGGAAAAGAAAGACAAAAAAATCCCTGCCATGAAGGTGATCAGATGGGGTCCCAACAAAAGATTGTCTAAACAAGGCTGAAAAGTGAGCTTGCCACTGTGAGGAAGTAATTTGATTATCAATAGAGCCATGATGTCTCCTTGTCCCTTTTGTCACTAATATCCAGAATCTAGTTGAATCTCTTTCTAGAATTGCCAGCCCTAGCTCCATCCAGGATTGTCGTACATACTCGTTCTTTTTCTGGTGCAGGAGATTTTTATACTCTTTGCACAAGCTGATGTAGACAGTAAAATTTTCTAAGGAGTCTTCTTGCCTCAATCTCCTGATTGCTCCTGCCAGCCTACATTTCTGGGCAGTGCACCGTTTATCAAACCAGCCTTGACTAGTGTGCAGGCCTGGAAAAGGAGCTTTAGTAGTGACCACAAATGGTCTACGTTCTTTCACTATTTTCCCATAAGTTCCCAGGGGGTCCAGGGAGGTAAAAAATTCCTCTCTCAAAGATAACATCTTGGGGGTTACTAGAAATAAGTTTATTTCTTCTTGCGTTCCAACACAGACCTTTTTCTCCCTGGGTTAGTAAATTATTTGCAGAAGCGAAAATGAGGGGAACTTTTCCAGTTGGTGATGAAAGACACATCTGAATTGGCATGTGATCACTCTCTGGTCTAGTAAGGACTTTAAAGTTGTTGAAAAAGAACAGAGCCAATTGTGAGAGGATCATAAAATCTATCACACTCCTGCCCCTTGGGCCAATATATGTATATAAGTTCGAATCTGGGTCTATATCTGTCCCATTACATATATATAAGTGAAACTTAACAACAAGAGCAAAGAGGAATTGAACAGTTTTATTAAGCCCCAAATCCTTATAATTTTTAGTAGGGAGAGAAGCCAGATCGTCTGGAGTAAGTCCCATTTTCTCACCAATTTTAGCATTGTTTTGTCCTATTCTAGCATTCATATCACCTGCTATCAAGATTTTTGGATCAGCCTGTATTTCAAATAAGGTGGAGAGGGCCCGATCAAGTTAATTCCATATGGAGGTATCTTCATACTTTGAATTCTGAGGGGGAAAATATACATTTACTATAAAAAAAAAGGTCAGACCTGAAGGCCAATCCACCTGAAGAATTAAGATGTTACTACTATCGCTTACATCAAGCTGTAAAATATTTGGGTTATTATCCACTGAAACCATAGTTGCTAGACCGCCCCGGGCACAGCCTCTACTATCTGATTTGTTAGCTGGTTGGGTATACACAAGGTATCCTGGAAAAGTGGGAACAGTTGTAGTGGTAGCCCAGGTTTCATGAATAAAAAGAACTTCAAACTGAGTGCAATTTTTAAAAAAAATTCTCATCTACAAGCTTGGAGGCCCATCCTGCAACATTCCAAGAGATTAATCTAATAGAAATAGCAGTGCCAACCTGTGGAGAGGAAGATAGTCAGCATGGACCAGCCCTCTTAATGCTGACAGTGGCTTGTTTATGGAGTCCTGTTGCTTCAGATTTATTTATTTTATTTATTTATTACATTTATATCCCACCTTTTTTCCTCCAAGGAACTCAAGGCGGTGTACATCCTCCTCCTCCTCTCCATTTTATCCTCACAACAACAACCCTGTGGGGTGGGTTGGGCTGAGAGTCTGTGACAGATATAATTCTGCTATCCCTATCTCCACATGGCCTGTCTATTGCTGGGGTCTGAGAGGGTGGAGTTGACCACTGTTTGCATGCGACTTCTAGCCCTATGAAGTGTCCGTCAGCTATACAATTCTGTGCTTCATGGTGCATAGTTTGAAGGTGGGGCGGGACAGTGGCCCTTTTTTTCAGAGGCTGTGCAGGAAAGCGGGGTGGTAAATTTATTTCTGCTGTAACTTTTTGAAGTTTGGTTTGAAAGAATCCCAGCTCAGTTAAATTTGATTTTCCTAAAGAGATGAACTTGAGAGGCTCGATAGCAGAAAGTGGCAAGGAGGATGGTGTCAGGCAGTGCTGCGGCTGTATTGCGATTTGCTCATCTGCAGCCTTTTTCTCCAAGGAGTTTAAATTAGATGGTTTCAGTAATCCTGTGTGGCTGATATCATCTGACTGTAGAGCTGGAACCTGAGGAGGCTTTTGCGAAGGGTCCAAAGCAGGGTGGCCTTCGGCTAATCTTTTCAACAGTGCATGGAGCCTGGTAGTAATTGACTGTTGTTCCATTACTGGCAGGTCATAGAATGTATCAATTAAAGCTTCTTCTTCAGGTATCACAGAAGTAAATCGTTGTTCAATTGGAGAGAATTCTTTACCAGAGTCTATATCATATTGGCCCTCAGTCCAGTGGGCCATACAGAGAAGGTTCTTATTCGTATGCCTGGTAAAATCTAACTCTTTGACTCTAATCTCATTATCATCATGATCTAGATTTATTAAATTGTTAGAGTCAAAGTTTATCAGAGTTGACTGTTTTTTGACAAAGGGGGTCAGAGTCAGGAGGGTCTCTTGTCTATAGGTGTCAGTATTCTGACATTTCACAGACAATCCTTCAATCAAAGGTTGGGTCCAGGTGTTTACAAAATGTATTTTCACCTGTATCCCAACATTTGCAAAAGCCCCCCTATATGTGAGGATAGAGTGCACAGTGGAGGTTTTAGTGAAGGTTGTTTTTATCCCAAAATTAGGGTAGTTAAAGGACAGATCTTCAACATCCTCTATGTCAAAAATTGACAGAAAACGTAGCCCTATGTCACTAAGGATTTGTAAAAAATAATACTTCTTTTTAGTTTGAGACAATTTGCTGCTTGGCCTTGGAAAATTACAGAAGACCAGCAGGTATTTTAGAAGTGTTATAGATGGGTTTGCTGCCAAAGGCAATTTAGTCATGCAGATAATTCTATCTATACCTAGGCCTCCAGGTGTGGGAGAATCATTAGGTAGTAATTTTACATCAGCTGGATTGAGTGACAAAAGGTCAGTACTTGCTGCCTGTGGGTCAGGGTCCTCGACTACTGGGGGTAGAGCAGGAAGATGCAACAAAGGGTTTTTCTTCCCCCAAGAGCTCTGAGCCATCTTTACCTTGTTAGGGCTATAATTTTTTCCCTGAACTTTGTTGTCCATGAGTCTAAACAACCTCTTAAAATTAAAATGACTATTAGAAGTACTGTAGCAGGATGCTAGCTTCTTTTTTCCCTTGTTAGGTTTACCGCCCCTGCGGGAATTTTTCTGAGTCAGGGCTTCTCTCTTGGGTCTTCTCCCAATTTTTCTCTTGGCATTGCTAGAAGGGCTAGGAATTGTTTCTTTAGCTCCCAGCACCGTGGGCTCCCTCATTATATCAGCCCTTGCTTGGCTCCCTGTTGGAGCTTCTAGGGATCAGTTTGTGTGCTAGCTTGAACACAACTTTTCCTACCAATATCACACTTTTGGGGGGCAGAACCTGTAGCCCAGAGTAACTTAAGAGAAGGATCTAAACCCAGACCCATTAGGTCTCTCAGAATTTGCTTAAATTCTATATTTGATTGTTTAATATCTGAAATATCTCGTAGGAGGAACTGCAACGTATTTGCAAATAGCATATTTTGTGTCCCCATGACATCAAGGCAAACTGAGTCCAGGGAAGGTTTTAAAAGTGCCTGAGGGCTTAAATATTCCTCATAGGCAGGAGCAAAATTAGCCCTTTCCTCCTGCGGCACATCTGAGTCCGGGTCAGATTTTTCTAAACAATTCTGGTGATGGGATTCTGAGCTCTGTGGCATATTTGCCTGTTGAGCTGTTGAAGGCTCCAGCTTAGAGAAAAAATGTGTAATTTTAGCCTGTGCTTTTACTCGGCGTTTAACTGGGGCCTGCAAGAATGCAGGTGAAAGGCCCAGCTCTTTATAATTCCTCCTTGTATATACCATTCCTAAGCTATTTAAAACTATACACTACCCTATTAGTATCTTATAACATTTGGCACCATAACCCACTTGGGTAAACTCAGCAGCAGCAACAATAACTTCCAAACTTAAAAATTAAAACATCTAAGACAACCAAAAGCAATAGAATAAAACATTAAAAGATAATTTAAGATAGTTGCAACAGGCTAAAATAAATTGAACTAATTAAAATAATTAAAATAATTAAAATGAGCTTTCTAATTTGAGATTGTTTCTGTGAACATTGGAGAACTTAAAAATGATATTTTGAGTTTATCAACTCTAAAACTATAAAACACTAACATATAATTTGAATCAAATAGGTAAAATATTAATAAAATATGTTATCAACATATATTAAAATAGGTTTAATGTATAGTCTCTGTATAGTGGCTCGACAGTCCTCAGCAGAATATCAACATATCTTATTGCAGTAAATGTTCAGGCCTTTTGTGTAGCAGTACTTCCTTTCATCTAGGGATGGATGGAACACTTACCTTCCATTCCGTTCTGTTTCCGCTGGAGGGGGAGGCGCTCCATCCCTCCTCCCGGAATCCTTGATGGGGGGGGAGGCGATCCGGTCCTCCCCCCCAGAATCCTGCCTGGCCGGCTCTGCTCCGCTGCCAAGCCGCGGAGCCACTGGCTGGCTCCAGCCACCTGCAGCCGGACATCCGGCCGCTGGGCAGCCCTGCAGGGATGCAAATGGCGGCTGTTGTAGCCGCCACCATTTGCGTCCCTGTATTTAGCCGTGATAGGCTACGTAAATATTTACATAGCCTATCACGGCAGGGGGAAAAAAACCCAGCGGCCGCCATTTGTGTTCCCTTTTTTTCGCCTTTTTTTTTTTTCACCGAGATCCGTCGTAGAATTCTCTGACATCCCTACTTTCATCTGTCCCAAATCCTGCTGTTAATCAATTTTGTTCATCCCAAAAGTCTTGGGTAAACCTGACCAAACCTATGTTGCAACCTTATGGAATTGATACTGAGTCCTTTCCCTCTTTCCCTTCTGATAGAGTAAAGCAGAGGCTTAAAGAAAAAAAAACTTTATTCTAAGTGGATAGATTTGGTTACAATCTCACAAATGCCTTATTCTTGCTGGCACGTATTATATAAGATGTCATTTGGTCTGGAGAGTTACTTTACAACTCTGACTGTGCCTCACTTACGGAAATCATTTACAGTATTACGTCTACAATGCATGCCCTCTGCCTTCTTGGAGGGAAGATTTGACAATACCCCAGTCCACCAGAGACTCTGTATCTGTGGGTCTGGGGTAGGGATGTATGAAAGTCAATTACCTTTTCGAAGGGTGACATTCATTGTGGGGGGGAGGTGCTCCATCCCTCTCCCCGAAATTCTGTCTGGCCGGCTCCACTCTGTGGAGATTCTGCATAGCCACCAGCCAGGGCTGCCCGCAGCCAGACATCCAGCCACTGGGCAGCCTGCAGGGACGCAAATGGCGGCTGCCATAGCCGCCGCCATTTGCGTCCCTGTATTTTGCCGTGATAGGCTACGTAAATATTTACGTAAAAAAAAATATCAGTGGACGCAAATGGCGGCAGCTACTCCATTTGTGTTCCCTTCCCCCCCCCGATAGCTATTTGCGTTCCCCTTATTTTCGCTGTAGTCTAGGTAAATGTTTACATAGACTAGGCATGCCAAAATAAGGAACGCAAATGGTGGCGCCCATGGGCGCCGCCATTTGCGTAAACACGGTTTTTTTGTTGTTGTTTTTACTCTGCCATGATAGGCTATGTAAACATTTACGTAGCCTATCACGGCTGACTGCAGGGACGCAATCGGCGGCGGCTATGGCCGCCGCCATTTGCAGACCCGGCCGGCCAGGATTCGGGGGGGGAGGGACGGAGCGCCTCCCCCCTGGCCAGAATTTCAGGGGGGAGGGATGGAGCGCCTCCCCCCCACCGCGAATCACATTTTGTTAAAAGGTAAGTGACTTTCGTACATCCCTAATCTGGAGTATTGTGTCCAGTTCTGGGCACCACACTTTAAGAAGGATGCAGACAAACTGGAGAGGGTTCAGAGGAGGGCAACAAAGATGATCAGGGGACTGGAAACAAAGCCCTATGAGGAGAGACTGAAGGAACTGGGCATGTTTAGCCTTGAGAAGAGAAGACTAAGGGGAGATGTGATAGCACTCTTCAAGTACTTGAAAGGTTGCCACAGAGAAGAAGGCCAGGATCTCTTCTCGATTATCCCAGAGTGCAGGACACGGAATAATGGGCTCAAGTGACAGGAAGCCAGATTCCATCTGAACATCAGGAAAAACTTCTTGACTGTTAGAGCAATACAACAATGGAACCAATTTCCTAGGGAGGTGGTGGGCTCTCCCACACTGGAGGCCCTCAAGACGAGGCTGGACAGCCATCTGTCAGGGATGCTCTGACTTGGATTCCTGCATTGAGCAGGGGGTTGGACTCGATGGCCTTGTAGGCCCCTTCCAACCCTACTATTCTATGATTCTATGATTCTATGTATGCAGCTTGGTGACTGCTGGCATGCAAACCCCAGGAGGTTACCCACAAGGGAATGTGGCCCTTATGGTGAAAAGAGTCTCCCACCCCTGCTATAGAACACGTATCGATGTTCCTAAGTGAGGTTGTCAGGGGCTGGGGAAAACTCCCTGTACCCAGTCATATCCGGTTTGGGGGTCTTCTTATTTATTTATTTATTTCATTTCTATACCACCCAATAGCCGAAGCTCTCCGGGCGGTTCTTCCCATGCCTTTGGTACAGTACTGAAGCACCTAGGCGTGTAGCAGAAATCTGCAACAGAATCAAAGGAGTTCGAATTTCTATGAATCTGACCTGCAGATTCCACAGTAGACTGGCTTTTTCTAAGTCACCCAGATTCTGCAGATTTGCGGACCGTTTTGTTGCTGTTGTTTTAAACTTTCCAGAAGTTTCCACACATTTACTCATAGAAAAATAGGTAATTAAAAAAGAACAACCACCACCACCACCGGCTGAAAATGCACATTTCCACCATAGCCTAAAGCATGAAAATGCACATGGGGGGGGAGTTGCGCATAGTTGGGGGATTTGCAAATTTGTGCAAATGTGAATTTGTGCAAATGTGGGGAATTGGAAAAATCCAATTCCATCAGTGAGCGGACAATGGAACAAAAGACACCTGATGATCCACGAAATGGAGACGGAACAGATTTTACAAAATCTATCCATCCCTAAAAGCACCCAACACACATGAGTGGGACACTAGTTTTTATAGGCATCCATGCCATTGTATATTTTCCTTACACTGTCTGCCTCTTTAATTTACTTTTGGGAATGTTGGTTGTGAAGGGGGAAATTAATCCACATTAGGAGAACAAAATTTGAATCTAAAGCTTTACAACTAAACATAAGACTGTTAGCTTGGTTCCATTCATCCCTCCCCCATTTATATCTTGAGGTAGGACAGTTACCCCCTTTTCCTTAACTTGAACTGCACACTCATGTCCCTTTAATGTGAGTTTGAGATACACTGCCCCCTAGTGCTTTCTGAATATCCTATCCTCAGAATGGGTAATGATCACACCATCTTGGAGTCATCTGACAAGAAGAAAGATTATGTAAGGCTGTAACATCTGGAGATGTATGAAAATATTGGTTGCTAGTCACACCCCACCCCTGACATTAAGAGGATGTGCCCTGGTTAAAAATACTTTTGACTTTAGTTCCTCTTGCTTTCTTGTGATTTCATCAATGGACCCTGCAGAAGTGAACACCCCAGGGAACTGTGCCTCTATGCAACTGCATTTGTGTTGTGACGCCATTTGAGTTTTTCTTCTTCTGGCATCAAAATGTCTTGATTCTGGTACTGAGTAAGTGTGTTTAAAGCTACAATCTTAATCTCTCAGGTGTGGGCCAAAACAGACATTATCTTAAATCTGTATCTAGCAGCTATGTCCTTTTTTCATATTTACTCTAGAGTAGATGCAGGGGCAATACAGATCAGGACCCTAGTGTGGGGGGTAGGAGGGTTTTAACACCTCCCCCTGTTATGGGCCCAACCAGATCAGGGCTGCTGAACCTACTCTAGAGTAAAAATGAAAAAAAAAGACGTAGCTGCTAGATGTAGATTTAAAGTAATGTCTGTTTTGTCCCTGTGCTTATGTTTCTGTGCATGGCAATAAGTGTTCTAACTTAAAGTAAATAATAATAATAATAATAATAATAATAATAATAATAATAATAATATTGGTGATGATGATGTCTTTTCAATCCTCTTAACAGCAATCTTCTAGTGAGCCTCAATTGTCTTCAAGGAGCTCACTGACCTGATCAAGATGTGGTACAATAACTCATCAGAAAATTGCTCTGATCTTTCGATGGGTTTCCAGGCCTCCTTGTATGCAGCCACCTACATTATTATTTTCATTCCTGGCCTCCTTGGAAACAGTGTTGCCCTTTGGGTTTTGTGCCGTTTCATCAATAAGAAAAGCAAAGCGGTCATTTTCATGATTAACTTGGCTGCCGCCGACCTGGCCCACGTCTTTTCTTTGCCCTTACGGATCCATTACTACCTCAACCACAGCTGGCCTTTTGGGGGCTTTCTCTGCCAGTTATGTTTCTACCTGAAGTACCTCAATATGTACGCCAGCATCTGCTTTCTGACCTGCATCAGCATCCAAAGGTATCTCTTCCTGCTTCATCCTTTCAAAGCCAAGGACTGGAAGTGCAGGTATGACGTAGCTATAAGCATGGCTGTGTGGGCTGTGGTTGGGGCTGCTTGCTTACTCCTCCCAATCCTGAGGAGTCCTAGCTTAACCCACAGTACCAATGCCTGCTTTGCAGATCTCGGAGTGAGACAGTTGACTATGGGAGCCTCAGTCGCTTTGGTGGCAGTAGCTGAACTCTCTGGATTTCTGGTCCCCCTTGCGATTATCATTTGTTGCACATGGAAAATAGGACGATCACTGCAGGACTCCTACATCTCTTCACAACACACCAACGAGAAGCAGAAAGCGTGGCACATGATCTTAGGATGTGCAGCTGTGTTCTTCATATGTTTCACACCCTATCATATGAACTTCCCTATATTTATGATGGTGAAACAAGGGATCATTGCAGACTGCTCTATACGTCATCACGTTCTGTACTTCCATGCCATTTCTTTGTGCCTCGCAAGCCTCAATTGCTGCCTGGATCCAATTCTCTATTATTTCATGACTTCAGAGTTTCAGGAAAGGTTATTCCGGAGAAGCGGTACCACCATCCTCAGCCGTCTCACCTGTCTCGACAGCAGCACGACCACAGCCTCCTCAGGGGAAAAGAGTGAGGGGGATAAGACAAACACAACTGTTCTGATGAGCTATTTTTGGACGCTTCAGCCACACAAATTTGAAAGTGATGGCATGGAATCACCTTTGTCTTGTTAGTTAAAGGATGGTTGACACATGTGTATACTTCACTTGATCTCCCATCACTTGGTTACTCTGCATTTCATGACCCTCTGCTGAAAGTGTGGACTAATTCCATTGAAAAGTATCGAGTCCCAGCTGTTGTTGGCTAATATGAAAGTTCTATGTGTGGCGATTAATCTCTGGTGGCTCACAAGTTTTCACTTGATGCAACCATCAATTATTAATTTTAGTACTGCCCAGGCTGGAACTGGGAACCCAAGAATCTGTGTGCTACTGCTACTACGGATATCAGTTTGAGCAGTTCCTGTGCAGTGAAGTGCTCCTAGGTTTTGCGGTGACTATACCCACCAAAGCCAGTCGTTGGCATCCTCTCACCCCAAAGAGATAAGAAAGGCTTCCAGGTCAGTCTGGCACTTTGCATGGGCAATGATGTTGTGTCCTAAGCATGGTTCAGAGCAAGGAGCTGAAGCAATGGCTCAGAGGGAGCTGTTAACATTGGAAAGGTCTGGGCAGAGTCTGAGGGTTTATATAAGTGTAGTCTACTACCTGTCTTCCTGGTTCAGGAGTTGCAGCTGGTTCTGTTTCTCATTGGGTTGAATCCAGATTGGGTGGAATCCAGATGTATTCTGGATCCAACCATGCCAGTAGAAGTGGACTTCCCTGCCCTCTCCTTCCCACGGCAGCCCCTCCAGCCTCTGAAAATACTAAATAAAGAGTCAGGAGACCCTGCTGAATGAGAGTGAGCTGTAAGGTGGGGGAGAGAGGGATCTCCAAAAATCAGGCAAAGAGTCCTTCTGCCAGCAGAGATCTTCCTCTCATGGAAGGTCTCTTCCCCTCACAGAAGGCAGATCCTGGATCCAACCCCCTGTGTGCAATACAGACTTGACCATCCTCCCAAGTAGAAGTTGGATGAAAGGGTCTTCTGGCAGCCAGGTGGGTGTTCTGACAATGATCCTCCTATCTTGTCTGCCACCACCTATGGTCCAGAGAGCTGTGGGATGTGGGAGGAGAGTCAGGAACCAAGGCAAGGCTTGGGGTTGGATCAAAGGGTTTTTCAGGACCCCAGGGCATAGCATCCCTATGGCTTCCCTCTCATCTTCTATGAGAATGTGGTTTGCTGCAGAATGCCAAACCCCTTCCACTGAAGTATTCCCCTGAAGTCTGCTTGGCTGGAAGCCTGTCATATGGATGGTCTCTGCACACATAAATGGCACACTCCACTGGGAGGTTTGGGGCATTCTGGGAAAAATAAACTAGCAACTGTCAGGAATGCCCCCAAACGAATGATGAGTGGATGATGAGAACAAGGAACTATTCCTACCCATCCGTCATTCCTTCATGACACATAACAAGTGTTTCATAACACTGAAGGAAAGAGACCACTCAGCGTGTGTGTGTGTGTGTGTGTGTGTGTGTGTGTGTTTCTTAGTTGTAAAATGGTTGCTTTCTGTTTAGGGGCTGTCGCCAGGAGGGTGAAATTGTCAGCCCAGGAAACAGAAATGCAAGTGGAGGAAAGAAAGCTAATTTATTATGAGAAACAGAACCTTAGCAAAAATTCTTCCTCCCTTCTGATTGGCCGACAGGTTGGGAGGGCACATTAAAATAGTGTATATAAGTGATCATGGAAAGTAGCTTTAAAATTAGACAAAAGAAGCTGATCCGACAACAAGAAACTAGACTCTGTCCTGCAAATAGACTGGGATGAGCTGCTTTATTGCTAGGCCTTAGCTTAAGAAGAGAAAAAGTCTACACTAGGTTTAGATAAACGTCTTCCATATCCTAATTGCTCTTATGTTTAAGTGCTAAATTTGTAAAAAAATCTGGGTGTCCCCCACCCACCAGAAAGAGCAGTAATGTTTTAATTGCTACTTTTAAAAAACATCAGTAAAATCTAAATCTGTTGTTGGTTTGGCACTGGGGCGATGCCCTGATTTTCACCCAGCACCTTGTTCAAGGGCAGTGAGTTGGATGGATTGATAGATAAGGTACAGACAATATAAATAAATATAAATGTAATAAATAAATATAGGGTTTTTTTAATGGAGACAGCCAGGAAATAAAGACTTCCACTTGATGGCAGCAGTGAGGACCGGGGGGGGGGGGCAGGCAGGGTTAAGTTAGCTGGTTTTCTCAAGTTCTGACAGCACAGACTACAGTCTGGGTTGTCACAGTAACAAATTAAAATGAATACGAACCCACTACTGAAAGTATTTCACCCAAATTAAAAGATATGCACTGGTTGCCAATGTGTTTTTAGTTCCAGTTCAAGGTAGTGATCTTTAAATGGCTTGTGGATAAGATACTTAAAGGGCTGCATTTTCTCATGTACCTGCCCAGTTTTTAAGATCTGGTTCAGATGCTCTCCTCTTGGTGACCCTATCACCTGAAGTTAGGTGGGTCAAAAGGATCTTCTCAGTGGTGGCACCCCAATTTATGAAATGCCCTCCCCCACGTAGGTTTGCAAGGCATCCACATTGTTGTTCTTCAGAGAGCAGGTTAGGATTTTATAATTTATTACCCAAGTTATTTAACTGAAGGTTTGCAGGTTTGGCTGATTTTTATCTACAGTTTTTATTTGATTTTATAGTTTGCATTGTTATAACTTGTAAGCTGCTTTGGATATTTTTTTTTAAAATAAATATATACATTATGTGTCTGACTCCCAGCTCATGACTGTTGGCTTTTGACTAGGGGTGGACGAAAGTCACTTACCTTTTCTCGCAGCTTGTTCGCGGTGGGGGGGAGCGCTTCGCTGCTCCCCCCGCGAAGTTCAGGCCGGGGAGGAGGCTTCCCGCCTCGCCCGGCCGCGAACATGAAAGTTAAAAAAAAAAAAGTCCCCTGATAGGCTACGTGATGATTCACGTAGCCTATCATGGCTAGATCTGCAAAGTCAGCCGTGATAGGCTACGTGAATCGTCACGTAGCCTATCACGGGTGATTTAAAAAAAAAAAAAAGCGCGTACGCGAATGGCAGCCCCCATAGGGAGCCGCCATTCGCGTTCCTTATTTAGTTGCTGTAGTCTACGTAAATGTTTACGTAGACTACGGCGAAAATAAGGGCAACGCAAATAGCGTTGCCCTTATTTTCGCCGTAGTCTACGTAAACATTTACGTAGACTACAGCCACCAAATAAGGAACGGGAATGGCGGCTCCCTATGGGGGCCGCCATTATCCGTACACACTTTTTTTTTTTTTTAAAGTCACCCGTGATAGGCTACGTGACGATTCACGTAGCCTATCATGGCTGACTTTGCAAATCTAGCCGTGATAGGCTACGTGAATCGTCACGTAGCCTATCAGGGGACTTTTTTTTTTTTCTTTGATTGCAATGGCGGGGGCTGCCGCTCCCGCCCCGCTCGAACACCTGACGAACCGCCAGCCGGACCCGCTGCCGGGAGGGACATTCAGGGAAGGTAAGTCCCGTCCCGGGGGGGGGGTGCGGGGTGTGGGGGGTGCGGAGGATTTCTCCCCGAAACTTGTTCGGGGGGCCGAACACATTGGCGCTCGGCCCCCCGAAGTTTCGGGGAGAAATTCTCCGCCATCCCTACTTTTGACTCCTTCTTTTTGACTCCTGGATCCCAGTTCTCACTGAGCAACTGCCTGTAAACCCAGCCTTGACTGGTATGGATGTGTACAAGCTTTTCTACAAGAGGCTGTTAATCTGCTGTATCTACTTTCAGGTTCATCACAGAATTGAGATCTGAGCTCTACACAAAGAGCTTTTCCTTTCCTGCTTTTCTGCTACTAATCTCTAGGTGGCGCTGTACTGTAGCAAAATAATGCAATTACACCAGTAGGAAAATACATTTGCTTTTACTTTTGCAAATAATATTCCATTTTTCCTGCTCTAAAAAAATCCTGTGAAAGTGCTCTTAAAAAACAAAAGTGAAACTGGAGGGTTATGTCATCATCTAAAGAACCCACAAGCAACTGTGAGTAAGGGGTGACAAGTGCAGAATAAATGCCTCAGGTAGAAAACCTTTATATGTGAAAACACCCTAAGAGTCTATTTACACAATCAGTATATGTAGTTAATTCTCTGATTCTGCATACAGACTTCAGTCTATGATTACTTACTTAAAAGTAGGGCTGTGCATTGACACCCCCCCCCCCCGATGCACTTCAGAGGCTAATTTGGATCTTCTGCATCAGTCCTGATTCACTTTGGACTGATTTGGACCCAATCTGATTCTCTTCGGATTTGGATCCGAATCGAGATTTGAATATCCAAATTATTCGGATTTTATGTTTTCCCATGACTTGCATTGGAAAACTGAAATGACTATATCTTTTTCAGTTTTTATTATAAAGACATGAAATTTGGACCTGGCAGCCCCAATGGAGATGACTGAATCTGCCAAATTTCAGACAGTTTGGCCCAGTATTTCTTGTGTTCGGCATAGGTAAAATTTGCTTTTTTCAAGGAAATCTCTCAAAGCAAAGAGCTGTAATTCTTCAGTGCTTCCACACAAGTGCATGAAATTTGGGCACATGGTAGCCCCTATGGAGATGACTGAACCTGCCAAAATTCAGACAGTTTGGTCCAGTAATGTTTTGTACTAGCCATGCAAACAATTTCCTTTTCTCAGAAATTTAATCAGAAGGTAAAATAAATAAAAAACGGTCAGCCGCACAGGGGATTAGAGTTCCTAATCAGGAGGTGTTTAAGGTGACAATTAGGAGGTCACTATCCCTAATCTCTGATGGGTTGTTTTTTGTTTTGTTTTGGTTTTGGAAGTGCAAAATTACTTTCCTTTTGTCTGTCCTGAATCTGCCACTAACCTGAGGTTCTCATTAAGGGAAGAAAGAAAAATTAAACATCTCTTTGGCTGCAAATTGCAATACACATTACCTGGAAAGTCACACTGAATGAACTCAGCAGGGCTTATTTATTAATTGCAGTGCTGCACTTTCTCTACTCGATATAATTTTGTAAACCTCCCCCCTTATTTGCTTTCTTCTAAATTAAATAGCCCAAATATTGAAGTTTTTTGTAGAGGAGTTGTTCCACCCCCCTGATCATTTTGGCAGCCCTTTTCCCCAGGAAGGGTAAGATGAAGCAAACATCTAAAAAAATATGTAGAGCCTAGCCTGATCATATTCTTCTTATGGTTATTTGATGTACACAAGGGAAAACAAGCGACAGGCAATGAGGCAAAGTATCTTGGAAAATCAGCAAAAGTGATGATACTTCATATTATGTATAATGAGTACTGTTTTGCCCCACAGTATATATTGGACTGTGTATCAGTGTACTGCTTTGGCCACACATTGTTTGCGTGTGCACAATAATGTGTACGGTGCACTCACACAGCACACACACACACACAACCAAAGGAAAAGCAGATACAGGAAGAAAAAATTACCTATAGGTGAAGGGTGAGGGGAGAGGAAATAACGCTAAAGCCTAACAGAAGAGAAAAGAGGTTGTTTTTGTTTTGTATTCTTTGGTTTTTATAAGAATATAGAGTGCTGAAAATGGGAAGGGAAGGACTAGTCACTGAGAAGGGTGGAGAGCCAAAGAACAAAGTACAAAGCACGGAAACGAACTGCTGGGTTAAAAGTTCAGCCCTATTAGCACCTAGAGATGTCACTTTCCAAGGCTCAGTTCCCCATTCCCAACTCCTCCTCTCCCCCTCCCTTCTCTGGAAAATTGTTATATTTGCTCAGACAGGCTGTCTGGGCTTCAGAATTGTCAGAAGTGATCTGAATGGCCTTGTAGGCCAATCCGATGGCCTTGTAGGCCATTGTACAATCCTTGACCTTGTACAATCCGAAGGCCTTGTAGGCCCCTTCCAACCCTACTATTCTATGATTCTGTTCTATGAAGTGCTTCAGGTCTCTCCAACCTGCTTCGGACAGCTCTGGGCCCACTTCAGATTCAGACTGAAGTGGTCCAAATCACCCCAATTCACTTTGGAATTCAAGATTCAGACCGAAGCAGGGCACAGCCCTACTTAAAAGTACATCCTTTCAGGAACGGGTGGGTGATTCTTTTTCTCTGTCTCCCCATCAGAATGATGCTTTGTACTTGGACGCAGTGCTGCGTTCTGCCACTAGGTGCTGCTGAAAGGTCATTCACTGTCTTTTCACATATGAGGCCTTCAGCATCAGCCCTCATTCACCAAGGGGAAGTAAATAGATGGACTCAGTGGCAGAACAGGGCACTGCAACAAATCATTAAAACTAGTGATGGGGTGAAAGTGCTTTCCTACCTCCACAAGTCAATTTTCTAGCCACAAGGGTAGGGAGGCACATTTGTCCTTTGTGGGTGAGGTGAGGTACGAATAGGTCTAGGAGCTGATACCTCCTGTTTCAAAAGGTTTTTCATGAAGGGAAGAGTTTAAAAGTAACTAAAGAAGTTCATATCAGAGGTAGGGATGTAAGGGTGTTGTAAAATCCATTCAATCTGTATTTTGTGGATTGTCAAGTGCCTTTTGTTCCATCATCCACTCATTGGCAGAATCTGATTTTTTCCCAGGTTCCCAAATTTGCACAAATTCACACATGCGAAAATGCACAAATCCACCTCAAATTGCACAAATCCCCCCCCCCCATGCACATTTTCATGATTTAGCATGAAAGGTACATTTTTGGCCAGTGTTATTTTATTTCACATATTTTTCTACAGGAAACTTTGCATAAAATTCTGTAAAGTAAAAAAAAAAAAAAAAGTCCACAAGTCTGGGGATCTGTGCAAGTCAGGAAAAGATGGTGTAAATCCACAGGTCAGATTCATCAAAATCCAAATTCATTTGATTCCATTGTGGATTTCTCTGACATCCCTAATCAGAAGTAATATTGCACTCAACAACAAATGTGTTTATTGCAATGTATTTATATCCTGTCTTTCTAGATAAAAATCCTACTAGGGCAGCTTACAAGTAAGTTAGACATTCATTAATAAAAACATAATAAACAATATCAAAAATGAAAAGACACCATCAGAACCTTTCCCACAGGACAGCTGGTAGAGTAGATGGTGCTGTGGAGATGGAGGGGGGGCAGGCAGTCCAGCTGGAATAGGTGCCTGGTGTTATCCTCACCTGCCTCTCTCTGTCTCCTGGAATCTGACCCACATGCCAGCTAGACGTAGACAGCCCTGTGGGGGCAAATGAGAATCCAGCTGGAGCAGATTCTGAGGTGGTCTCGACCCGCCTTCCTTGCTTTCCTGTAATCCTTCCCACAAGGCATTTGGTGGTAGGGATGTGCAAATGTTGTTAAATCCATTCCGTTTGTGTGTTGTGGATTGCCAGGCATCTTTCATTCTGTCGTCCGCTCATTGACAGAATCAGGTTTTTTTAGCCAGAATGTTCTACTTGCACTAAGTCGCATTAGCTCTAATGCACACTTGCATAAATGTGCCAATTCACATTAGTTAATGCAAGTAGTGCAAATCCCATTCCCCAAAGTGAAAAACCAGTCCACAAGTGTGCAGAATCTGCATAACTCAGAAAAAGCCAGTACCCTCCAGAATCTGAAGGTCAGATTCATAGAAAACTGAACTCATTTGCATCTGTTGCAGATTTCTTCGACATCCCTAATAGGTTATAGATATTTGGCTGGTGATAGGGTAGCTAGGAGTCCTCTTTTGTCCTGGAGAGCTTTCTGTTTTCCTTGCATCATTCATTCATTCATTCATTCATTTATTACATTTCTATACTGCCCATTAGCCAAAGCCTTCTAATTTTAAGTTTCCAAAGCTAAGAACATACCACTAAGGACATCTACCACAGGATGTAGTGATGGCCACCAATTTGGATGGCTTTAAAAGGGGGTTGCACAAATTCCTGGTTGAAAAAGCTATCAGTGGCTACTAGTCCTGATGGCTATGTGCCACCTCCAGTACCAGAGGCAGTGAGCCTATGCACATGAATTGCTGGGGAACATGGGTGGGAGGGTGCTGTTGCTTGTGGGTTCCCCCAGTCAACAACAGTTGGTTGGCCACTGTGAGAACAGAATACTGGACTAGATGGACCCTTGGCTGATCTAGCAGGGCTCTTCTTATGTTCTTGACATAAGAAAAGTCTTTCAAATCTATTGTTTAAAATTCCAGGATTCCACAGGATGCTGTGTGTGTGACTGTACTGGGGTTTGTTGCTTTGTTTTCGCTCTCTCCTAGCCGTTTTCTATTTCTATGAGTTTAGACAATGTTGGAGTGGAGTGTACTATGTTCTGGGTCTTGGACTTCTCTCCTATCTTTCTCTCTTCTTATGGAACTACAAATCTCAATAAGCACTGGGAGCAGGGGGAAGAAAGCTGCAAGGGTCTTCCAGGGACTTCCAAATGATCATTAAGAGTAGAGGAGTAGAAGCATCAAGGCAGCAACTAGGGATGTGCAAATCCCTCAACATCTGGTCTGGGAGAGGGGAAATCCAGCCCTCTTGTGGCTCAGCAGATTTCCCTGGAGCCCCTGGCGCATCCTCCAGATTTTCTCTTTCTCTGTAAACAGGGCAAGATACTTCAGTTGCATATCTTGTGCAAATTACGGCCACAATTAGTGTATTTTGTATCATTCGAGGCCATAAAGTGCTTAGTTATACATAGGGATGTCAGAGAAATCTGCTGCAGATTCAAATGAGGCCGGACTTTTTGGAATCCAGCCTCAGGAATCCGCAGCGGATCAGGATCACTTACCTCTGCTCCAGGAGGACCGGAGGTGGAACGGCACTTGGCTGCTTCTTGCCAGCCAGAGCCATTTGCCTCCTCCCTGCTGATTGCCATGTCTTTAAAAAAAGAAAAGAAAAGGCAATCTAGAGTAGGGATGTCAGAGAATTCCACCACGGATCTCGGTGAGGCTGAATGCCAGTGCATTCAGCCCCCCGAAATCCATGGCGGAATGGCCTGCCACCCCCCCGCCCCCCGTGGATCCCCCCCCCCGGGACGAGACTTACCTGGGGCGGATGTTCCGGGTGGCGGCGGCTCTAGCGGTGGCTTCGGCGGTGGCAGCGGCGGTGGCTGGTCTTCCAACCGGCTGCCGCCGCCACCATTTGCATTCTCAACTTTTTATTTTTTTTACATCAGTGATAGGCTACGTAAAGACTTATGTAGCCCATCACGGCTGGGTTAAAAAAAAAAATGCATACGCAAATGGCGGCGGCTACAGCCACCGCCATTTGCGTTCCTTATTTTTCACCATCTTAGTCTATGTAAATATTTATGTAGACTAAGACGAAGACAAGAAAGGGGAACACAAATAGCGCCCAGTACTATTTACGGAGTAAATATTTACGTAGACTAAGACGGCGAAAAATAAGGAACGCAAATGGCGGCGGCCGTAGCCGCCACCATTTGCGTATGCATTTTGTTTTTGTTTTTACCCAGAGCCCTCTGCGGCCGGAAATCTGGCTGCGGACGGCCCTGGCCTGGGCCGCCGTCGAATCGCCACCGTCGAGGATTCCGGGGAGGAGGACAAGATCGCCCCCCCCATCAAGGATTCCGGGGGTGGGACGGAACGCCTCTCCCCCCCCATGAACAGAATCCGTGGAAAGGTAAGTGACTTTCGTACGTCCCTAATCGAGAGGATGTGCCCATAGACTTATATGCAAATTAGAGTCATGAATCTTGCATATAAGTCTATGTGTCCATAGGCTTATACGCAAGATTCACGGCTCTATTTTGTGTATAAGTCTATGGGCACATGCGATCAGCAGGATGTGCCCACAGACTTATACACAAAATAGAGCCGTGAATCTTGCATATTCCCCAGATTGTAAGGTGCATCAACTCACATATGGATGATTTTTTTTTTCGTCATGTGGAAAAATATGCAAATAATTACGTTAGAGGTTTCATAACAATTTACATAATTTACCTTAGTACGTAACATTTAATGTATTGTCCCCCATTCCAGTCAACTTTTCCTCAGCAGAAACTTCTATATTTCCTTATGAATAAATATGCGTAAATTTTGGGAAAGTAAAAAAAAATAAAGTTGTGAAAGTCCACAGACTCCATGTGGCCTGAGGGGATCACTCCACTGTGCATTTCACAGGTTTGTGTTCTTAGAAATCTGAGCTCGTTTTAGTCCATCACGAATTTCTCCAGCATCCCTAGTTATACTTACATTGCAGCCACAATTAGGGATGTACGAAAGTCACTTACCTTTTCGAAGGGTGACATTCATGGGGGGGGAGGCGCTCTGTCCCTCCCCCCAAAATTCTGGCCGGGGGGGGAGGCCCTCCGTCCCTCCCCCCCGAATCCTGGCATAGCGTCTACACTATTTGTGTTCCCCTTATTTTCGCCGTCTTAGTCTACGTAAATGTTTATGTAGACTAAGACATGCCAAAATAAGGAATGCAAATGGCAGCGCTCATGGGTGCTGCCATTTGCATATGCGCGGTTTTTTTTCTTTTAAATCAGCCATGATAGGCTACGTAAACATTTACGTAGCCTATCACAGTGTTTTTTAAAAATCTAGCCGTGATAGGCTTCATAAATCTTTATGTAGCCTATCATGTTTTTTTGTTTTTTTAACTGGAAATGGCGGTGGTGGCAGCCGGTCAGAAGACCAGCCGCCGCAGCCGCCGCCGCCGCCAAACCGCCGCCGCCGCCACCAGGAAGATCCGCCCAAGGTAAGTCCTGTCCTGGGGGGGGGGACGGGGGGGCAGACCGTTCCGCCACCGATTTCGGGGGCCCGAATGCGCTGGCATTCAGCCTCCCCAAGATCCGTGGCGGAATTCTCTGACATCCCTAGCCACAATGTAGGTATAACTAAGGAATTTATGGCCACAAATGGGGTAAAATACACTGATTACAGCTGTAATTTGTACAAGATACATTAATTGCTGCTGCGATTGAAGTATCTTGCCCTGTTTACAGAGAGAGAAAAAGCCTCTGAAATCCAGGGGATGCGTCTCCAGGGAGGGTTTATCTGCTGCGCACTCTGCAGGTTAGATTGTCAGGAATGCAACCACATTCAGGTTTGTGGCAGATTTCTCCAGTATCCGCAGCAAAAGCTTGACTGACTGCAGGAACGGTGATTATGTATCTCTCACCCCTATGTCTCTCTCATCTTGCACCATCTGCCTTCCCTGGAACTCATTCAGGAAGCAAGCAAGCATAAGATAAAGGAGGAAGAGGGAGGAGGTGAAAGAGAGAGTGCAAGGAAGAAAGAACGAAAGCAAAAAACATGTGTGGTTGTGGTGGGGTTGGGGAAGAAAGAGGAAATATGCATAGAATATACTGCAATTTATGTTAAATATTTATGCAAGGCTGTGTTCCTACCTCATTATTTGAAGTCTTTGCCTTTGCCTGCCCCCTCCGATTTTTGTTTATAGTATTTCTAAATGTCCACCTTTACCTATAAATTAGCACAGCCTTTCCCAACCTGGCGCCCTCCAGGTGTGTTGCATAGCTGGCTGGGGAATAATGGGAGCTATAGTCCAACACATCTGGGTGGACCCAGGCTGGGGAAAGCTGAAATAGCAAATGCAAATTTGTGACCCCTTTGGTCAAATCCTTTTATGAGGGGAGGGGTGATGAGTAAGTGGCCTCCCTAGCTTGATATTTCTTTCCCATTTGTGGATAAACTCCATGAAATTGTTCATCCCCGGTATGCCATCCATATTTGAGGAGTCTGAATGAGGCCCACCCCAAAACAAAGTATTCGTCATGTGACGTTGACAAAAGAAATGGAACAATGCTAGGATGTTAGGGATACATGGCTTTCTGTGTGTGTGTGTGTGTGTGTGTGTGTGTGTGTGTCTACTCACATAGCAAGAGCTGCTCATGCCTCTAGTTTCCTTTTTTGCATTTTCTGTAGGGCTTGACCTAGCCTCTCTTCTGTTCTTTAAGCCAGTTGCTGAACCATTCTAAATACACACTGAGTATTCCAGCGACCACAGAAAGATGTACAGCCCTGTTTGTTTGTTTGTTCTTCCTATACAAAGAAAAATGTTTTATCAAATACTGCAGCTTTGAGGCCTGGCATGATGTAGAGAAGCCAGTGGGAGAGGGTGATGGGCAATAAAGTGAGGAATATTTTCTCAGTCCTAGTGGTGCCACTAGGCTTTACCTTGGGGCTGATGTCAATGGCCCCATGGCCCAGCCCAGGTGGACCCAAATGGCCATCCTTCTTGTTTTTTGAAAACATTTTATACTTAGGGAGTGGCCTCCCAGGCATCTACATGGTCACAGATGTTAAACTGATTACTTTTACTTTGAAAATATGCTGTCCTTTTCTACAACGAGGGTGGTAATAATTCCTAATCACTGCGCTTAGCATCAAGGCAGCAGAAGAAAATTCCTTTGTATTCCTATTGTGGTGATGGTGCGAAGCTTTACATGAAATGTGAAACTGCTTTCTTTCTTTTTTAATCTGGGTTAGCAAACAGTTTTGTTTGCTTTAAAACAATAACAACAACAACAACCCTCTGATATATCAGGAATATAAGAACATAAGAGCCATGCTGGATCAGAACACGGGTCCATCTAGTCCAGCATTCTGTTCACACAGAGGTCAACCAGCTGTCAATCGGGAACCTACAAGCAGGACATGAGTGCAAGAGCACCCTCCTGCCCATGTTCCCCAGCAACTGGTGTACTGGAGGGAGCACATAGCCATCAGGACTAGTAGCCTTTGATAGCCTTTTCCAGGTATTTCTCTAACCCCCTTTTAAAGACATCCAAGTTGGTGGCCATCATTCCATTGTTTAACTATATGCTGTGTGAAGAAGGACTGTCTTTTACCTGCCCTGAATCTCCCACAGATCATCTTCATAGGATGACCCCAGGTCCTGGTATTTTTAGAGAGGGAGAAAAATATCTCCCTACCCACATTTTCCACACCATGCATAATTTTGTACACCTCTATCATGTCTCCCCTTAGCCTCCTTGTTTCCAAGCTAAATAAGCCCAGTTGTATTGAAGAAGTCGTAAAACGTGGAATGGCAAGAGAAGAGAGGAGAAGAGAAATGTATCATAACTCAAGTGATACACATGGCTGTCTAAAGGGAAGGGGGGGCATAAGACCATTAAAGGCACAATCCTATGCATGTTTAGGCAGAGAAAATGTCCTACAACTCCCAGCATGCCCCAGCCAGCCATACTTTTTTTCTGTCTAGTCATGCACAGGATTGTGCCTTAAGTCCAGGGTCTGAAATTATCTAGCTGCACCACTGATGCTCTCAGCCCTGCCCTCTGGCCGAGGGTGGCTGCTAGTTTGTGGGAGCTATGACTTCCTCTGCTGGGAGATAAGGACTTTCCTCCCAGAAGCATGTTCTAAACATAACAAACCAGGCAGCACAGATGATCTTCCTTGGGACTAGCATGTCAGAGAATTCTGGCCTAGTCTTTCCCTAGCATCCTGGTTTTGTACATGCTGGTGGTATTTTATGCAGAGGAACCTTCAGACAACAAGCTCTTCCATGGACTTGCTTGAAATAGTATCGTCCAGTCACAAGAACCTCCTATGGAACCTCTGATGGGTTTGGACATCAACCCCAACGTATAAGTGAAATCTTGTTTATTTCAATGGAACTGAAGCATGGCTACATTCGTCTGGATCTAATCCTAGGGAAATAGATGTAAACCTTATACTTATTTTTATTTATTTATTGTTAAATTTATTAATCGCCCAGCTGGCTGGTCACCCAGCCACTCTGGGCGATGTACAACATACAATAAAACAGTTTAAAACAATAAAATTCTACAATAAAAACATTTTCTCAAATACCCTAACCCACCCCAAATGCCTGCCTGAATGACCATGTTTTTAATGCACGACGGAAGCTCATTAAAGAGGGGGCATGATGGAGTTCCCTAGGGAGGGAGTTCCACAGAGTGGGGGCCACCACAGAAAAGGCCCTCTCCCTCGTCCCCACCAGTCTAGCTGTCCTGGCTGATGGGACAGAGAGAAGGCCATCCCAGGCTGATCTTGTTAAGCGGCCTGTCTGGTGCTGCTGGAGGCGCTCCTTAAGATAGGCTGGGCCGGAACCATATAGGGTTTTAAAGGTCAAAACCAACACCTTGAATTTGGCCCGGAAAACAACTGGTAACCAGTGCAACTCCTTCAGCACTGGAGTGGTGTGATCTCGCCGGCGGCTGCCTTTAATCAGGCGAGCCGCCGCGTTCTGTACCAGCTGCAGTTTCCGAACCGTCTTCAAGGGTAACCTATACCTATTTCCCTAGGGTTGGATCTAGATTAGTTAATCATGCTTTAGTTCTATTGAAATCAATGAGACTTAAGGGTTAATGTGTGTGTGTGTGTGTGTGTGTGTGCGCGCGCGCGCGCGCACGCGCGTGTGACTAAAACAATCCTTGGCGGACATCCAAGTGTCCCTTGTTTTACTTAAGTTTCCATTCTGTTTGGAGTAATAGGATCAATGCAATAATAATTTACATTATTATCATGATATGCTTCCCAATCAATTGGTCTTACTGAAATCTAATATCCCAGAAGCAGAAGTACGATATTCTTTGAGTGGGGGAAAAAAGGGAATTTTAAAAACTGGCATTCTCAGGGAGGCCCTTTTGATAAAGGGTTTAATGTATCATGCGGAAAGAAATGACAAGAGTCATACATATGGAGTAGCAGTACAATACCTTGGTCATATTATTCGAGGCGAAAAATACGCCATACTCCAACTCATTATACAAGGGAAAATGGATCAATAGGAAGAAGACGAACATCATGGCTAAAGAATTTGAGAGAATGGTTCAGCTGTACTTCTATACAACTATTCAGAGCAGCGGAGTCAAAAATGAAAATAGCTGTAATGAAAGCTAACCTCCGATAGGAGATGGCACCTTAAGAAGAAGGAGGGAGGGGAAAAAATTAACTGAATTTTATTGGCAGAGGAAACTGAGTGGCACAAATGAATAAAGCTAAACAGAATAGAGATCTATTAGAAATATTTCTCATGAGGCCTGGCACTTTTCGAGGGGTGCTTCTACATGAGGCTTTTAATGGGTGACCAGCCTGCCTCATTCATGGAATGTGATGAAGGGTCCAGACAATATTGTCATCGATTTGTAACTCTCCCATGTTTTCCCACCTCTTCTTTTGACCTCTTTCTTACTGTGGAATATCCATTGAGGAAGAAAAGGCAGAATAGCTACCCAATGCCTCCTGACAGTTAGCACTAGGTCGCATCTGTCTGGAAGCACCCTAGATCACTAAGCATTAGAAAATTAATAGAATTATAAAACATATCACAAGGATATTTCAAGCCGAGGAAGCCACATCAAACCTATAATACTGTGGATGGCAGATGTTAGTATTGGCTTAGTGCACCTTCCCCAACCTGGTGCCTTCTAGATGTTCTGGACTACAACTCCAGCATCCCTGGCCACTGGCCATGCTGGCTGGGGATGATGGGAGTTGTAGTGCAACACATCTGTGGGGCACCAGGTTAGGGAACACTGGCTTAATGGATCGACAAGATGTTAACCATATCTGGACACTTTGTAAAAGGACCAATTTAAAAAACCCATGATGATGTACATCATTAATGAGATCTCTGAAACAGAAGTAATACCAGAACCCAAAGTGTGCATTCTTAAGCATGCCAAAAAAGTGTGACCAAGAAATATATAAATATATACCTGCCCAGACCCTAAGATCATCCTCAGCAGTTCTTCTCTAGGAGCCCCTGTCAAAGGAAGTGAGGTGGGTGTTTACTAAGAAGAGGGCCTTTTCTGCTGTGGCATCCCGGTTGTGAAATGAGCCTCCCAGAGAGGCTCGCCTGGTGCCGGTCTTAGAAATCTTTCCATCGCCAAGTGAAGACCCTATTTTCCCAGGCATTTCAGTCTTTCAGTTTCAGTTTTAAACCTGTTACTGTGCTTTAAATCTTTTCATTGCTGCTAGGTTTTATTTTGTGTTTTTGCTTCTATTTTATACTATAGTTTTAAACTTTTGTAGTGGATCTTATGTTGTATTTTCTGGATTTAATTGTTTTGATCCACCCAGAGAGCTTCAGCTATTGGGCAGTATAGAAATGTAATAAACAAACAAACAAACAAACTGGATTGGAACCCCTTCGTGCATATTAGTTTCCTCAGGAACTGTATAAGCAAAACACTGCAAAGTAAGATTGAAACCTATGAAAATAGAATGACTCAGAAGACAAAGAGAGGTGTTAAATTTAGTTAAGTCAAGAGCATATCAAGATCCTGCTACACAGGAACAAACACTGCCGGAACTGGGGCCCCTGTTGCTCATTTTGTACCAAACAGCATCTCCATTCCTGATATTAATCACCATTTTTCAAATTTGCTAAAGGAAGTTTCGATTTCTCTCTTTATATGTAACAAATGACTTTCTTATGTCTATAAACTCCCTTCTGGTATTGCACGTTGTTCAGTGTGACTTTTATATCACGCTCCATTGTATGTATGTGAAATAAAGTTCATTTTTCAAATGATTCGTTAGTTGGTTTTTTGGTCCCACAAACTGCATTACAAGCTCAGAAATGTATGGACTTTTACAGCAGATTGCATTTGGATCCGCATTCAGGTCCCAGAGGTACGAGCTGGGAAAATTCTGCTCAAAAAGGAACTGAAACAAATGTCTCATACAGCCCTGCTTCCAATGTTCCTCCCAAGGCCTTGCTGAAAATTGCTCTGAATGCAAATGCCTTGGGAAGTACAGACCCTTGTCTTTATTTGTGCCCGGGCTGGAGTCAGCAAGAGAAGGATGGGCACTGAAAATGTTGGGCAGTGTGTTCTGTGCTTGCTCTGGCTAGATCCAGCTTATGGGCAGCACCACCTGCCTGAGTTGTTCACCTGGTCAGACTGATGCTAGTTAGTTTCAGAGATCTCATTAATGATGTGCATCATCTTGTTTTTCTTTGAAGTATCCCTATTACGAAGTCACCACATATGGCTAACATCTCATTGATCCATTAAGCCAGTGTTCCCTAACCACGTGCCCCCCAGATGTGTTGCACTGCAATGCCCATCATCCCCAGCCAGCATGGCCAATGGTCGGGGATGCTGAAGTTGTAGTCCAGAACATCTGGAGGGCACCAGGTTGGAGAAGATGCATTAAGCCAATACCAACATCTGCCATTGTGACGTTCCTGCCCGTGTTTCCACCTTTCTCCAGCCTCCTCCTCAGACACTGAGAACCAACCCCCTCAGGAACGCCTGCTTTCACTCTGGGACAGCTGTACCCACCACCCCACAAGCTTCAGCCCTTTTACTCTCTCTGGGTTCCAGAGAAACTCAATATGCTCAATTGGTTCTCTCAACCCACTACAGGAGAAGTAACTAGGGAATAGCTATAATCAAGGTTGCATAAAATCAAACAACATGTGGGAATTTGGATTTTTAAGAACGAACAAATAAAAAATTATTTAACACAAGGAAAGTTATATCTTATTATTATTCATTAATACTTGATCCTAACTTCCCTATCTACTCTACCCCTTCTAAAATCCTATACACAGACTCCACTAACTAGATGTTGCTTCTTCAATCCTTGAGGCCCTATTTGACAGACTGTCAGTTCATTCCTTATATAACCTCAGGATCCTCACACATGCACAAGCCTCTCCCACCTTTCACTCATTCTCTGACACGTTATTAACCTTATCTTACCTGAGCCACATTTAACAATGCATTTAACAAACACGAATATAATAGGCACATGTTACAGCTAGTGCTGTGCTGAAAATTTCTCCCACGTTGTTTTCAACCATTCTCATTCAGTTTCATAGAAGAGAAATAGCTTTCGAAAAGAAATTCAATGGTGAAGATATTTCGGAGAAATTCTCATGGGTTCGGTCTGGGTTTATTGAGCTTACCTTACTTAGAAAGTGAGTGAGGAGTGAGCACAAGTGTCCTGTTTTTCATTGTACCATCATCTCTCTGATAGCCTCCTCAGCTTCCCACACTTCCCAAACTAAAGCCCAGTTTAAGCACCATGAGATAATTCCTCCCATAGGGCTTTTTTTCAGATCAGGACATGCAGGCAACCTGGGAGGCTAGCTGTGATTATTAGGTAAGCTCAAAAACACCACAACAATAAATTATAAAACATCCTGAACGAGGCAGAAAAATAGAAGCCCTTTTCATGGTGGGGAGAAAACTTTCAGGAAATTGGAGGGCAGATTTTGGCAGAGCACGAACTCCACCTCATCCCTGGAGCTGGACATAATACTGCCCCCACCAGCATTGTGGTGGATGCAAACTGGGGGCCAGCCTGCCAAGACAGTGGATGCTGTTGCAGCATGAAGCCCCACAAAACCCTTACCAAAAAACAAAGAAGCTGTGCTATGGACTGTGACAACCCAGAGCCCTACCTGGGAGAAACTGCTGAGAATTTCTCCTTCCCCTGGAGAAATTCGGTGAAATTGTCTCCCAAATTTCTCCGCCCACAAATAAGGTAGAGAATTTCAAGAGGCCATTTGCACACAGCTCTAGTTACAGCCATCCACTGTATTACAGATTTCATCAGGCATTAAATATCCTTGGCATTAAATATCCTTGGTATCAGCTATGGCAAGGATGAGTGGACTGAATAGGTAGTTGCCATGGTCTGCTCCCTACCAGGAGGTTCAATGGTTTTGAGTGGGTGGGTGGGGAGCTTTCTAGAAGAAGATCCATGCTGGAGGCAGGCAAAGCAAAACAGAGTGATGAATGCAGCATCCTCTCTAACCACTGAAAATCATGCGTTTTTGAATTCCTTCTCTGCAGTAATGGAATATGGTTAATAAAAGTGGAGTCAGCTAATGTGAAGTCTGTGTCTGCTGTCTGTTTCTCTTTTCATTTCAAGAGAAACCAAATCAGGGTAACTGCTGGGTCTGTAACCAGATCGTTTTGAATGTGAACACTCAACTTGCCACTCTCTCCATCCTCAGGAACAAACAAAAGCATCTTGAAAATGATGGTCTCCGGCTCTGAGTTAAAACCACAATAACAACCACAACAACCAGACAGACAATAGCAAAAAATGCACTTAACAGCAGGGATTCTACTGACACACACACACAAAATGCTGGGCAAGCCTTTTGGGCCAACAGAGGATAGTGAACTATTCTGTCCTGATGGTCTAATGTGTGTAAAAAGGAACACAGGAAGAAGCTGCCTCATATGAGGTCAGATTATTTGTGTATATACTTTAGACCTTCCAACTCCAGCTGGCAGCAACCTTCAGTCTCAAGAAGCTATCTTTCCCATTACTAGGTTCTCATTAATAGCTTTTTGACAAGAGGCTGTTCATCAGCTATTAATCCAATTGTATCTCGTTTCAGTTTCGTTGCAGAATTGAGGTCCAAGCCCTACATGAGGAGTGTTTCCTTTTTCTGCTCTTCCACTATGTAACCTCTAGGTGGCACTGTGGTATAGAGGGATAGCACAACTACACAAGTGAAAAAAAGCAGTTGCTTTCATTTCTGCCATTAAATGCTGCATTTTCCCTGCTCTAAAAAAAAAAATAAAAAAAATTGCTGAAAGTGATCTTTAGATACAGAGGTGAAACTGGAGGGTCACAACACTGTCTAAAGAACCTGTACACAACCGTGAGTAGGGGATGACAAATGCACAACAAATGTCTCATGTAGAAAAGCCCTAAGTGGAAATGCCAGAGACTGAACCTCATAGGGCTGATCCTGCCCCTAGTTAAAGGATAAGGCTCATTCTGTTCAATATTCTTACATTTATTTTATTTTAAGATGTTATTGTCAGTTTACTAACATGCCTTGCTTCAGAAATCACTGCATGGCGCACAATGTTCAACCAAACAAGGACAGATCAAACCAGAGAGTGAAGCAGTGGCGGCTGGTGCCCACTGGGGCTGGTGGGATGGAGGACAGGGCAGATGCTCCATAATCAACTGAGATTGCCAGAGGAATACAGGAGGAAAAACATGCGTGGCAACTGGCACTTGGAAGCAGGGGAACAAATGTACCTGGTTGTGGGAGGATCTCTCTGCCACAAAGGGTAGGGGACAGGCAGGGGGCCACTGCCCCATTTGCCCCAAATATACAGCCATCTCTGGAGTGAAGATATGTGTGTGGTGTGTGTGTGTGTGTGTGGGGGGGGCTTAGGTAGTGATCCAAGATTTGTGACTATGGATGTTACAAGTATTCAAGGGTCCCTATTTCTTCACATGTGATGGAAAATGCAAGGTGGAGGATATGCATGAGACAGCCAGAGAGGCTCAGCATTACTGGTGCTTCCCATGGCAGAGTTATGAATACACCCTACTTCCAGCTCAATCCTATGCATGTTCCCTTCAAAGTACATCCCACTGGAGTGGATTCAACAGAGCTTGCTGTCAGAGTGATGCATATAGGATTGCAGCCTGAAAGCACGAAAATATTCTGCACCCAAGCAATCCAAACCCTGCACCCTGAAAAGCTGACCTCAGTGAGCCATACCAATTTTGCAACTGGAACAAATATGTGCCATGCCTTCCATTTTGCATATTTTATTGGTAGCTTTGACTAGGCTGCATAATTTAGTTTCAGTTCGCTAGTCATGGGGGTAGAGCAAGGAACGGTGTGAAGCATTCCGGCTCTCATCCACTCAAAGGGCAGGTTTGCATGATCACAGAAGGAAAATAAGCCATGGTGGCTTAGCTCCCCTCCCTTTGCATGCTGGGAAGCACGGCTAGAACAAGCCATGGGTTTCAGAGTGGGTTGTAAACCACCCCTGCCCCCCATGCTCACCGGGTTCTGGCATCACACAACAACCAGCACCCGGCAAGCCTAATTAGGCAGCTTGTGACCGGCACATACAGGGAGGGAAAATAAACCACCATGGCTTATTTTCCCTCCATGATGGTGTGAACCTGGTCAAAGTATTATTCTGCTACCCTTATTATATCTCCCACACTTCCTCAAGTATATGTTTGTAAGGAGAAGGGATAGAAATTTGGGGTTTGATTATTTTTTAAAGGAAAGCCACGATTCACTTTGAAATCTACATCCAATACCACATTGCTATTAAAAAACCGGCACAATAAAAGTCCCCCCCCCCCCGATCATAGACAACATTTTACATTTTCAGATTTGTGGACGAAACTCCGGGGTGATCTCCTATTTGTGTTTAAGACAGCTTAGGTGTACTGAACCAATTTCTAGGCAAAGTGCCAATACCAGGACCGGGCTTCTTTACAGAGAAGAGTCCTGTATTTGACAGGCCATCAGAAGACAGTCCTCCATTTTAAGGTGTCCTGTGTTTGGAGGGCTGCCCAGTCTGAGTCACATTTAAAGAAAAAGAACCCTCCCAAGGAAGAGCTGGGCCTTGAAGTTGCTCATCCACGGTTAACACCTGGACAGCAGACTGAGCAAGGCACATAGTAGGGATGTTAGAGAAGTCTACCAAGGACTCAAATGAGGCCAGATTCTTTGGAAACCAGCCTCTGGAGTCTGTGGCAAGACGGCTCCACTTACCTCCACTCCAGGAGGATTCTGGCCGGAACGGCACTCCAGCTCCGGACTGCTGGTGATACGGTAATGGCAGCCACCATTACCATATCACTCTGAGGAATACAGCTGCAAATGGCGTAGTGGATGCCACTTGCAGCCGTAAAGCCCTTAGTTTAATCCAAGTACAGCTGTAATGTAAACTAAGGGCTTTACGGCCTCAAGTGGCATCCACTACGCCATTTGCAGCTGTATTCCTCAGAGTGATACAGTAATGGCGGCTGCCATTACCATATCGCCAGTGGTCCGGAGCTGGTGTACAGCTCCGCGGAATCGCCATGGAGAGGAACCGCTCTGGAGGCTTCTGGGGGGAGGAATAGATCACCTTCCCCCTGGGTGGATTCCCCCATGGACTGGAAGGTAGGGAATCCGCCCATCCCTAGCACATAGCCGCCCAGTCATAGTCTTCCCCACTATGTGGAAGTATATTGCATTTCTAATAAATGTAAAAATAAATACATATATAAATATGTAAATTATAGTAACCATTTCCAAATGTTGCATCCATGCATATAAATTAGCCTATATAAATCTGTGTCCTCTTTCTCGGTCAGGTGCTTCCTCGTTGTTGGGGGACACATAAGCGGCTGCCATCCTGCTGAGGGCCACATCCTACCAGAGGGACCTCAGTGGAGGGTGGCGGCTCCAATGTCAGTGGAGCAGTGAATCTGCTCTGGGTTTCCATCAGAACCAGTCAGAACTCTGAAGGAGCTCTCCAAGGTGATGAATCCATTTGGGGGATTGGGTTCAGCACTTTGGTTAGCTCCTTTAGACTTCTGACTGGTTTGTGGGGGGAAGGGGCTGGCCATGAACCCCCCAGCTACCTGGCCCTGTTCTTTTTCAGCATTGCCGCCTGCTGCAAACCTGCCCTTCCTGAACCTGCAAAGATGGAGCGGTATCTTCCACTTGCCTTGCCCTCTCCTTCTGGATAGTGGCGAGAATCGGCGGCCTGAGAGGGAGAGCGCAAGTAGCATGCACGACCTGCAGAATGCTGGAGACAGAAGTGCTGCAGAGTGAGAGAAGAGTTCTCAGCAGTTAAAGGGCTGTTAAAACAACAGTGCGGTACAGAGGTTGGAGAGAGAGTGAGAAGGAGATTCGGGGCCAAATTAGACATTACGCAAAATGTCTCATTAGCAACTATGTCTGGGGATTTAAAAAAATTAATAACAGCAGTGCAGGGTGTGTGTGTGTATGTGTGTGTGTGTGTGGGGGGGGGTCATCAGGAGGAGAAATGCATTCCTTCCTTCCACAGCCAAGATCCTGATTAAACCGACACCCTGCCCTTCCCCGCACCCCGCAATTAGCTTTATATATAAAAAGAAGAAGCAGCTCTGGTTGGTGCCAATGAAAGCTTTGTTCATTTTTTAATATAAAGCTTACTGCAGTGCTGGAGGACCAGTTTTCATCAGCATCACAGAGGGGTTGCATCTCTCCTACCTGCATATTGTGTTCCCAGTGAAAACTGGTCCAACCTACACCTAGCATGAAATAAAAACATTTCCTGCCGTGGTTGCTAACTATGGATTTATTGTTCTGCCTAATTTGCCCCTGAGTTAGTAAGGGGTAGGGAACAACCATGGGTGGAATGAGCATTGGTTAAAATAGAAGTCATAAGTAATTAAGAAGTTGTTTATGTTTATGAAGGAATACGTTGTTTATGCTTATTTGTGTTTGAAAAAATTATTCATACACTTGGACATTACTTGTCTCTGTCTCTTCTTTCAAGACTGAGATAAACCCCAACCATCCCTTTACCTGTGTTAGCATTTCACCACGGCAGCAAGGTGACAATGGGCCCATTTCAGGGAAGGGTACCCACTGAGGGCATCTTGCCTAAAGCCCCCTCCACTCAAACTTGGAAGTTGACCGTTCCATGCAGAGAAGGAGCAAAAGGTTTGCGGGCGTTTTAATGCTGAAAGCCGGTCATAATGGTGAAAGGCTGGTAGGAATTATTAAACATACCAATTTGTTAAAAGCCCAAATGGCTTTAGCCTCAAGACTCTGATTATGGTGCATTATGTGATCACCACCAGATACAGACCACAAAGGATGAGAAAGAGCCATTAGAGGACATTCTTATACAGATCCTTGTTGTGCCTCTCTCCCATCTCTGAGATAACTTCAAAACAACAGGGTTTCAACCTCCTCTCCTGGAATCTATTTCAGGACTATGAAGTAGGACCTGCAATAAATATTTATTATGTATTTATATTGAAGAAGTTTAACCCATCTTTTGGAGGGCACTGCCCTCAAAAGGCAGCTTATACTGCAAAAACATGAATGTACAAATTAAGATTAAACACACACACACACAGCTGCAGAAGCTAAGAACTGTGAAGTAGGACATGCAATAAATATTTATTATGTATTTATACTGAAGATGTTTAACCCATCTTTCGGGAGCGCTGCCCTCCAAAGGCAGCTTATATTTCTAAAACATTAATGTACAAATTACGATTAAATACACACACACACACACACAAAGCTGCAGCAGTGAACGATCTTTAAGCACCAAATGCAGACTGGAATAAATGTGTCTTCAGTCGGGGTGGATGGATTTGTTAAATCTCTTCCATCTGTGCTTCACAAATTGTCAGGCGACTTTTGTTCTGTCATCTGCTCATTGACGGAATCAGATTTTTGTATAGGGATGTAAGAGAATTGCATTCCACTTGCACTAATGCACATTGGCGCTAATTCACAGTTGTGCTAATGTGCATCGATGCAAGTGCAAATTCGCACAAATCCCCTCCACCCCAAAAGTAAAAAAAACTGGCCTGCAAATCCATGGAATCTGTGTGACTCAAAAACAAGCTTGTCTGCTGTGGAATCTGCAGATCAATTCCATACAGATCCAAACTCATTTGAATCCATTGTGGATTTCCTTGACATCCCTACCTTCAGGTATATACAGCCAGCAGTGATGTGGCCATACTTATCTCCCTCTGGAAGGAGTTCCAAAGGTGTGGGGCCACCACTGAGAAAGCCCTGTCTCTAGTACTCACCAGCCTAATGGATCTTGCTGGTGGGACAGTGACTACAGCCTCTGATGCTGATCTTAATGCTTGAGCAGGCTCATATAGGGGTAGGTGGTCCTTCAGATAAAGTGCTCCCAAACCTGCACCTTGAATCGGGCCTGGAAATTATCAGGCAGCCAATGTAAGTGATGCAGAATAGCAGTCATATGATCCAAACATCTGGCTCCCCACATGCTGCTGTATTCTGCACCAGTTGTAGTTTCCGAATCATCTTCAAGTGGAGCCCCCCATAGAATGCACTATAGTGATCTAAGCTGGATGTAATCAAAGCAAGTGGTCTCTCCCACACTGGAGGCATTCAAGACGAGGCTGGACAGCCATCTGTCAGGGATGCTCTGACTTGGATTCCTGCATTGAACAGGGGGTTGGACTCGATGGCCTTGTAGACCCCTTCCAGCCCTACTATTCTATGATTCTAAGTGTCACTGTGGCTAGGACAGCTTTCTCTAGATAGGGTCGCAGCTACTCATCCAGTCTAAATAATGTTGCAGTGTTCAAGGTTCCATCAGGCAAACCTAGGATATTTCACTCCATTCCACCCCTCACCACCAATTTACAGCTCCAAATCAGCACCTATGCCTACTAAGAAACTCCTTGTGCTGTTCGGGGTGGGGGGGAGGTGTTATCATGTAGCATTCTTCACAGGTGGGGAGTATTTCCAGGAATGCAGCCAGAGCAACTGCTTGGGGTGAGTGGGGACATTCAGCCACCTTTTAATGCAAGATGATGAACATTTTTGACCGTTGTCTGCCCTCCAAAATGAATGCAATGCTCAGGTGGTGTTTTTGCCCAACCCCCCAAACCTATGAAATTTGGCTGGTGTTAATACTTCAGCTACGGATGGAAGAATCTGTCAATTTCCATTTCTCTCACTTGCTCATTTTTCCAATCTTAAATTCAGTTCATCCCGAATTTTGAGAGTTTCCTTTGACTGCATGAAAATGTGTACACATTTTTTTGTGCACAGTTCTACTAATACATACATTTTTATGCGATTTTGCCTGATCTACACATTTTTAAAGCAATTTTCCTTATATAATGCATTTGAATGTTATTTTCACAAATATACACCATTGGGGGTGTAGTTTTCACTGATATACACGTTTTAGTATGCCTTTTTTGATTGCCGAACTGCATTGCAACATTCAGAGAAGTGCAAATTTCGAAGGAAAACAGTTTCAGTTCCTGTATTGGTTTGAAAGCACGGAATCAGGTGTTTTTGCATTAAAATGTGAACTGAATTAATTTCTCCCCCATCTCTAAGTTCATCCCACTAATTCTACCAATGCGGCATTCCCACCACCTCATGTGAAGACAAGGCTGATGTCTCACATAGCTGTTAATCCATGCTTTGCTTACCAACCACTTACAAGGTGCTGCAGTGGTGATTTTAAAAGCTTCCCAGCTGCAACATTATGTATCTGGCATTGTGGCTTACCAAGCTGCCAATGAAGAATGAAAAACAACACTATTTACTACCACAAAACCAGCCCTGACTTGACCATTCCCAATTCAATCAGGAAGAAAAACACTGCCCTATATATAGAAACAGTCACTTTCCACCTCTGCTGTGTGGCAAGAGCTGAATTATAAAGGTTGGGGACATAATGCTTGATTCTGTCCTCTAGAAATGGTCATCTCCCAACGTTGCTCACAAGGTGCACACTGCTGACTGGAAAAAGTAAATGCACCACGTGTCGGCTGCAAGATATTCGCAGATGCACTCTGACAGTTCTACCACTGGGGCTTCATCTCCTCTCTCGACTACACTTTGAAAGTTCCAAGTACTTGCAGTTTTGTTTTCTACATTAAGCTGCCTAGACGCTCGGTAATGTCTTCTTTGCTGAGTGACTCGTATCGGGAGCTTGCAAAAAGCAGAGCAATTAACAAAGGTAGGACTCTTGTTCTGTGACTATCATTTCTCTAGCTGATGATAATTTCTCATAAGAAATTTGACAATGCTCAGTTTGACAACATGATGTAAAATCGTAGTAAATTCATGTTGCAAACATAGGATTTAATGAAAATGTATTTCCCCAAAGGAAATGTGTACTGATTTTGTTTAAGGTATTAATTAATATTTGTAAATGGAAGAAATGGCAGGTGGGGAATAGATGCAAGCAATACAGCTGCTAAAGAGGGAGAAAAAATATCCAAGGATGAATTTCTTGTAATACACAATATGATAGCCATGAAGGGGAACAGATTAGAGTGTGACATTTTTTTAATATACAGCTTACTCAAATATCTATAGATCTACAGCCATTAGAAATGGAAAGCAAAATATTCAGAGTTGTCCCATTTTAAAATGTGTATTTACATATCCCAGTGCTGAGATGGATTTCCAGAATGCTGCAGACAGATCAGTTCTAAAAGATCAAAACCTGGCTTCATTTTGGAAGGAAGAAGATTAGCAAAGTAATACTGCCATAGTAATCTTGTCAAAGGTTTCCTACGTGCCTGTTTCTCATTCCATCAGTATGACATGTTCTCATCTCAATTGAATGGGTTGGATCCAGACTTAGCTGTGCTTACAGTAGACACACTGAGATCAATAGGATTTAAATTAGTCACAAATTACTTGTCCCATTGATTTCAATGGGTCTACCTTAAGCAGGACTGCATCTTGATCCAGCCCTCGGTTTTCTGCTACATGATAAAGAAAGATGCCTTTAGAGATGAATCCGCCCACTTGGAAAAATGTTGGGTTATGATTCTTTTTATTGCTGGCTGTAATTTTGCCCATTGTCTGGGAAATGTGGTGGGACCAAACGGCATCTCTGGGCTCTGCCACAGATTCTCAGCCCGCATTGCTGTCTTTGTTCGCACCTCCATAGACAGGCGTAAACAGAAAAGGGATGCATATAAGACCCTTTACATTTTTGCAGTCACTTTGGATCCATTTAAATGGAATAACCTCTATGGCGAGGCTGCAACTGAGAAGCACATATCCATTAAAGCATACTTCGTGTAGCAGCCATAAAGTGTAAATGCCTCTTCTCTTGCCCAATGTCTTATTTATTAATTGTACTTTATATCCCAGTCTTCCTTCTAGGATCTCCAAGCGGCATGCATGGTTCTACACACACACACACACACACACTTTTTTTATAATGACAACAATGCTGTGTTCAGTGGAGGCCGGTGGTTCCAAGGACAGTAGGGCAGTGAATCCACTCCAGGTTTCAGTCAGAAATCTAAAGGAGCTGTCCAAAGTGCCGAAAATGGGATTCACACCTTGGATAGCTCCTTTAGAGTTCTGACTGGTTCTGACTGAAACCCAGAGCGTATTCATTGCCCCACCGACCTCAGCACCACCAGCCTCCACCAAATGTGATGTAGGTTAGGCTGAGAGATAGGAACTGCCCCAAATTCAGCCAGGGAGCTTCATGGCTGAGTTGGGATTTGAACCTCGGCCTCTCTGGTCTCAGCCTTCCCCAACCTGGTGCCCTCCTGATGTGTTGGCTACAACTCCCATCATGAGGAGTTGGGCTGAGAATGATAGGAACTGTAGCCCAACACATCTGGGGAGCATCAGGTTGGGGAAAGCTGCTCTATCCACAACACCAGACCAGGTCTCAGTTCCACGCCAGGGTCTGGGGCGACAGTGGCTGTGCAGAGTTGGCTTGGAGATACTGGGTCGTATCCAACGTTAATCCTATTCAGAGTAGACACATTGAAATTAATGGGGCTTGTTAGTCATGATTAGCGTAAACTCTATTCATTTCAATGGGTCTACTCTAAGTAGAACTAACATTGGATACTAGCCACTGGGTGCGTTTTGGCAGATGTACAGGGGAAGACGTGTCTTTTCAACGTGACACATGGCACATGGAGCAGTCACTGGGAAGAGTCATAGCTCAAACACATGCTTTGCACGCAGAAGGTCCCAGGTTCAATCCCTGGCATCTCCAGGTAGGGCTAGGAAAGAATCCTGCCTGAAACCCTGGAGAGCTGCTGCCGGACAGTGCTGACAAGACAGACCGATGGGCTGACTCAGTATAAGGCAGCTTCCTATGTTTTCTCTGTGCATGTGTTTAATAACCTCCACATAGGGGCTGCAAATGTTTCAATCACCCCCTTGTGCTAGAGCTTTTTAAAAGAAGTTAGTTGCAAATTTGTTTTCATAGTATTATTATCATTATTGTCATTGCCATCATCATCATCAATGCTATATAAAAAAATTAATTTTAACATTGAAAGCAGGGATGCAGTAGCTACATTCTGCATTGCAGAGCCTGAACTGAGCAGGAGGGTGGCCTTGATGACCTCCAAGATCCCTTCCAAATCTATGATTCAATGTGTCAAATATATTATTTGTTGTGCTTTTGGTGTACAATATAGGCCTCTGGGTTCCAGGGACTGTCATACACAGCAGGAGTCAGATTTGTCCACAGAATCCTAGGAATAATTCTGTGTGAGTGCTGCATCATTTCCTTCCCTGCTCAGCCACCCCCACACCACTTAAAGCTAATCCCAGTTCCTTCGTGGTAGCACAGTCCGCTATATTCCTTGAAGGGGGAAGCCATGGCAAGTAAACAAGCTTGGATTCCATTTGAAGTTGCCGTACAGACCTGGCCTTAGAATGGTCTGTCTCACAGGAACGTTGGGAGGTTAAACACAATACAGGCTTTAAAGTGTTTTCCAGAATAATCAATGGGGTGAATCTAGATCAGGGATGGGCAATTTGTAGCTCTCCAGATCTTTTGGTCTAACATGATTCCTCACCATTGGTTATGCTTTCTAGATGTAATTATACTTTGAGCAGAACCATTGAAATTAATGGGACTAAGGATGCAATACTATGCATGTTTAAACAGAAAAAAGTCCTACAACTCCCAGCATTCCCCAGCTGGCATAGAAGAAAAAAGTCCTAGAACTCCTAGCATTCTCCAGCCAGCTATGCCGCTGGGAGTTGTAGGACTTTTTTCTGTCTAAACATGCATAGGAGTGTGCCCTAAGTTAGTCTAACTTAAATCCCAATGAGTTCAATGAGCATACACTCAGAAAGACTATGTCCAACCCAATCCAGCCCACTGAAAACAATCAAAAGATAATACTGCCAGCAGATTACTACAAAACTCAAATAGCCAGCAAAAATCAAATATCTTTCACGCACAAATATACATTTGAGCCTATACATGTTTAGTCTGAAGTAAGTCTTGCTGTGTTCAGTGAGGTTTACTCCTAGTAAATCTGCTAGTTTATGACTGCAGCCTAACTAGGCTCCAGTTGAATGCAATTGGACTTACTTTTAAGTAGACATATATAGCACTGTACAGTAAATGAAGATTTTGTCTTACTCTTTTAAGAATGCCATCTTTTTATACCGGCAGAGCACCTGTTCCTTCAAAAGCAGACACAAATTCAACACCTGCAGCTTTGCCCATTATTGGAATCATTTTATAATAGAACACATATCTATGGAAAACTCTGGCTTTGTTTTACTAGTGCCCCAGTGAAGAATGCTCTTGAAATGTGTTGGTCTGAATACATGACCCTTTAGTGTGCCTTTGAGATTCTCTCTTTTCTCTGTTCTCTCACCCCTGCATTGTTGCTTTCCTTCTTTTGCTCCATCATTGCCGCACAATCAGGGTGACTGTAGGTTTAAGGGGACTCTAGGCATGGTGCCCTCTGACACACACAGAGGGCAAATGGGTAAACTGGGACAGGAACAAGTGATAATTGGCATTCCTGGTTTGTACATAATGCTAAGCCATGGTGTGATTTGTTAAAAAATCTGGCTTGTCCTGGCAAACAATCCATGGCCTATTAACCAGCTATAAACCACAAATAGAACATATGCTTTGTTGTTGGCTTATGAAGTCTGGCTTGTTTAAACCAGCGGTGCACAGAAAGTATAGGCAGTGTGCCTATGTACATTAGTTGCTGGGGAACATGAGCTGGAGGGTGCTGTTGAACTCCTGTCCTGCTTGTGGGTTTCCCATGGGCAGCTGGTTGGCCACTGTGTGAACTGTGAACAGAATGCTGGCCTAGATGGACCCTTGCTCTGATCCATCCTGGCTCTTCTTATGTTCTTATGTTCTTCGATCTCCAGCTGTTTTGGACTTCACCTCCTAGCATTCCTGCTGATTGGCCATGCTTGCAAGGGCTTTGGGGAGTGGAGCCCCAAACATCTGGAGATCTACCTTCTGCCCCCCCGGTTTAAACCATGGCTTGTTGTGATGTCTGAACCCAGAACCGTGGTTTATCCCTGGGTTGTTTGCAGTGTCTGCCCTGAAACAGAGGCACTGAGCAAGAGCAGTATGAATATGAAACCACTCTGAAGGTTGGCAAAACCGGCAGGAAGGAAACAAACCAGAAATAAGGAAAACAAGCTGCTGTCCATTTGCTCATCTATAAGACAATGCATGGTGAAAGCAAAAAACCATGGTTAGCATAAACCATGGCTTAGCATTATGTGCAAATGCAGCCTAGCTAGTTAAGAGTGAGGCCTAGCTGACTTGTGCAGAAATTAGATTGGCGGTGTGTCCAGTTTCCTGGCCAGGTGCTCTTCTCAGGACTAGTCCCGAAGGAGAAGGAGAAGGAGAAGGAGAAGGAGAAGGAGAAGGAGAAGAAGAAGAAGAAGAAGAAGAAGAAGAAGAAGAAGAAGAAGATTAATGGGTTGCCAGCATCAGAACTGATGGGCCCTCCAGTTGGGGTCTCAGCATTTGCCTGGGGATACCCTTTTTTGATGCTGGGTCTAATGACCAACTTGGGAGAAAATGCCCTTGTTTAATTCAACCTCTTGCTTGTTGAACATCTGTTAAAGGCAACCCAAGTCTCTCTTCTTTGCCCAGAGGGGACTGCACCTCGGATTCACCTCTTGATATATTAAGAGATATTGCCATGAATTATTAAGCCACCGTCTTTAGTGACTCATGGAACAAACAACTATCCATTCCGAGTTCATCTCTCCCCGCATTGACTAAACTCTAACCATCAAATGCCAATTTCCATTTGGTGGCGTGGCACACAAAGGGTGCAGTAATGTGGCCACAATACCCAGCAGCGAATATGTGCAAGTTTAACTACTGCCGCTGAAACAGAACAAAAGCAAAGAGGGGTGGGAGACAAGAAGCCTGTGTATGGGAGGAGGGTCATAGAATCTGAACGCAGAAGGTCTTAGTAATACTTAATACTTGTATAAGTTAAATAAATGAAAAGGAAGTACTTTTTTAAAAAAAAAAAATCCCCCTTATGTGGTTTTTATAGCTCATTGCTGGATTTTCCATTGTCTCTGCATCTAAAATACCCACATTTATTTTTAACTTCAGGCAGTATTGCTTGAACTTTCCAGGCTGGCCTTTTAACACATCTTTACTCAGTTTAGCACTTTGTTACTCAGAATATCACAGGGTATACAAGGGGTTCACACACATGGTGGCCGGCTACTAAAGTTGCTTCTGCACTATAACCGTTCAGCACTGCTCAGGCATTAGGATGGCCAAGAAAGGAAATGCATCACCAGAAGAGAGGGTGAAAGAGTACACCAATTTGCATAACATTTGCATATGCAAATGGATATGTATAAATGCAAATTTAGAATAACTATGATTTAAATAAAAATACTATACATCTCACCATAGTGGGGAAGTCTGTGACCAGGTGACCCGTGTGCTTTTCTTGTCTGCTGTCCAGGTGCTAACTCTTGATGGGCAACTTCAAGGTCCCTTCTGCTCTTCCTTTTTATGGTTCTTTGACTTTAAACCCAACTTGGACTGGGCAGCCCATCAAATAGAGGACACCTTCAAATAGAAGATTGTCTCTGACAGCTCTTCAAATAGAGGAGTGTCCTCTGCATAGTGGGCCACCTGGCCACCTTGTCAGGCATGACTTTTCAACAATATACTTCAACACTTCAGAATTCTGTCCCCTCATTCTACCACATGTGAAGAGGAGGCCTTTGTTTCCACTTCTCCTGTAGGTCCCATTTGTTCTCAATCAATGGTGTGTGTGTGGGTGGTGCAGATGGGGGTCCAAGTAGCAGAAAGATTATATATCACAGTTGCATTGTTATCCTTTCTGCCATTTATTGCACACATATTGCATGATTATCACCGAATCAAGGCTTGAAAAGATCCCTTAAAACCGCCTTCCCCAACCTGGTGCCTTCCAGAGGTGTTGGACTATAACTCCTATCATCCCCAACCTGCATGGCCAATATTGGTTGGGGTTTGGGGGAGTTGTAGTCCATCACATCTGGAGGGTGCCAGGTTGGGAAAGGCCACCTTAAAGGGATAACATGCTCCATTATTTATTTATTTATTTATTCATTCATTCATTCATTCATTCAAAGCATTTGTAGGCCGCTCTTCAGTGAATCCCAGAGCAGCTTACAAGAATCAACTATCAGACAGTCACTGCACTCAGGCTCACAATCTCAAAAGACATGAGCAGGGCTGGCCCAAGACATTTTGCTGTCTGAGACAAAGGACAAGATGGAGCCCCCTCCTATTCCATGTACAAAAGCCGATTGGCCTGGCCGTTGAATCTGTCTTTAACACTGATGATGGGATATCCTCTTCTACTACACCTGAAGGTAGCAGGCTAGCTTAGGGGACACAGGGCAGGCCAGGTGGTGGTAAAGACCTCTCTCCACCAACACTTTGCTACCACATCCCAGCATTTGGTGCCTGAGACAACCTAATGGTAGGGCTGGCCCTGGACGTGAGACATAAGGAAAGGGACTGGGAAGGAGGAGGGGTAAAAAAGGTGTTGGTGATGCTTGATTCAGTTGTCCTGATGGATGGGAATATATCAGCTGAACACAGGTTTGTGCTGTATCTATTATCCATCTGGTTTGGCCTGTTCTTTGCAGGCCTGTTCCCCTTTTCTTTCTTCTCTTCTTCAGTTTCTCTTCTTTTGAGTACAAGGCTAATTTTTTTTGTTCTCCCATCCCCTCAGGCCAAACTGTTCCTCAGAATTTATTCTGGCGGCAGTTGGGGAGGGAAGGGTCACCACTGGGAGCTACATGGTAGTAACTCATAGAATCATAGAATCATAGAATAGTAGGGTTGGAAGGGGCCTACAAGGCCATCGAGTCCAACCCCCTGCTCAATACAGGAATCCAAGTCAGAGCATCCCTGACAAATGGCTGTCCAGCCTCGTCTTGAAGGCCTCCAGTGTGGGAGAGCCCACCACCTCCCCAGGTAATCGGTTCCATTGTCGTATTGCTCTTACAGTCAGGAAGTTTTTCCTGATGTTCAGCCGGAATCTGGCTTCCTGTAACTTGAGCCCATTATTCCGTGTCCTGCACTCTGGGATGATCAAGAAGAGATCCTGGCCTTCCTCTCTGTGACAACCTTTCAAATACTTGAAGAGTGCTATCATATCTCCCCTCAGTCTTCTCTTCTCAAGGCTAAACATGCCCAGTTCTTTGAGTCTCTCTTCATAGGGCTTTGTTTCCAGTCCCCTGATCATCTTTGTTGCCCTCCTCTGAACCCTCTCCAGTTTGTCTGCATCCTTCTTAAAGTGTGGTGCCCAGAACTGGACACAGTACTCCAGATGAGGCCTAACCAGTGCTGAGTAGAGGGGAACTAGTACTTCCCGGGATTTGGAAGCGATGCTTCTATGAATGCAGCCCAAAAGAGCATTTGCCTTTTTTGCAGCCACATCACATTGTTGGCTCATATTCAGATTGTGATCGACAACAATTCCAAGATCCTTCTCGCTTGTAGTGTGGTTGAGCCACGTATCCCCCATCTTGTAACTGTGCATTTGGTTTCTTTTTCCTAGGTGCAGAACTTGGCATCTGTCCTTATTAAATGTCATTCTGTTGTTTTCTGCCCAGCGCTCCAGTCTATCCAGATCACTTTGAATTTTATTTCTGTCTTCCAAAGTATTAGCTATCCCTCCCAATTTTGTGTCATCTGCAAATTTGATCAGCATTCCCTGCACCTCCTCCTCCAAGTCATTCATAAAAATGTTGAAGAGCACTGGGCCCAGGACTGAGCCCTGCGGTACCCCACTCGTTACCTCTCCCCAGTTTGAGAAGGTCCCATTGATAAGCACTCTTTGAGTCCGATTCTGTAGCCAACTGTGGATCCACCGGATCGTTGTTTCATCTAGCCCACTTTGAGCTAGTTTGCTCATCAGGATATCATGGGGCACTTTGTCGAAAGCTTTGCTGAAGTCGAGGTATATGATGTCTACAGCATTCCCACGGTCCACAAGGGAGGTTACCTGATCAAAAAATGAGATCAGATTTGTCTGGCAGGACTTGTTTTGACAAATCCATGTTGGCTTCGAGTAATCACGGCATTGTTGTCAAGGTGCTTCCAGATGGATTGCTTTATGATCTTCTCCAGAATTTTCCCAGGGATTGATGTCAGACTGACTGGTCTGTAGTTCCCAGGTTCCTCCTTTTTACCCTTTTTGAAGATAGGGACAACGTTAGCCCTCCTCCAGTCATCTGGCACTTCCCCTGTCCTCCATGATTTCTCAAAGAGAATAGACAGCGGTTCTGAGAGTTCTTCTGCCAGTTCCTTTATGACTCTAGGATGCAGTTCATCTGGCCCTGGAGATTTGAACTCATTCAAAGTAATTAGGTGTTCCTTGACCATATGCCTGTCGATCTCAAGCTGCAATCCTGCCCCTTCAGCCTGTACTTCGCCTTTGCCAGGGGGGTCATAGACCCTCTTTGGGGAGAAGACTGAGCCAAAGTAAGAATTGAGCACCTCTGCCTTTTCTTTGTCATCTGTTATCATTTTGCCATCCTTATTTAATAGCTGAACCACCATTTCTTTCCTCTGCCTTTTACTATGCACGTAGCTGAAGAAAGACTTTTTGTTGTTTTTAACATCCCTTGCTAACCTCAACTCATTCTCAGCTTTAGCCTTCCTGACACCATCCCTGCAATTCTGTGCTATCTGCCTGTACTCTTCCTTTGTTACTTGGCCTTCTTTCCACTTCCTATATGTGTCCTTTTTTGTTTTCAGGTCATCCCTAAGCTTTTTGTGAAGCCACATTGGCTTCTTCTGTTGTCTTCCACCTTTTCTTCTTGTTGGAATTGCTTGTGATTGTGCCTTGAGAATTTCCTTTTTTAAAAGCTCCCACCCATCTTGGACTCCTTTTCTCGCTAGCATCGCTTGCCATGGGACCTTACTGATCATTGTTCTGAGTTTATGAAAATCAGCTTTCCTAAAATCCAGGGTACGCGTTTGACTACACTCGGCTTTTGCTTCCCTTAGAACCAAGAACTCAAGTACAACATGGTCGCTTTCCCCCAGAGTTCCTGTAACTGCTACTTTATCCACTAAGTCATCTCTGTTGGTTAGGATCAAGTCAAGGATAGCCGATCCTCTAGTTCCTTCCTCTACTTTCTGTAGGAGGAAGTTATCCGCCACACAAGTCAGGAATTTCCTGGAGGGGCCATGTTTTGCAGAATTTGTCTCCCAACAAATATCAGGGAAATTGAAGTCCCCCATTACTACTACATCATGCTTCCTTAAAACATTGGCTATTTGCTTTTCAAAAGTTTCATCCTTGTCTTCTCCTTGATTGGGTGGCTGGTAGTAGACTCCGACCACCAGGTTCCTTTTATTCTTTGCTCCATTTATTTCAACCCAGATGCTCTCGATGGGGCTACCAAGCTCCTCTTCCTGTATTTCTGTGCAGAGATATGTATTTTTCACATACAGTGCAACCCCACTTCCCTTTCTGTTCCTCCTGTTCTTTTTGAACAAGTTATATCCTTCAATTGCTGTATTCCAGTCATGAGAGTCATCATCCCACCAAGTCTCAGTTATACCTATCAGGTCATAATTTCCCTCTTGTATTAAGAGTTCAAGTTCGTTCTGTTTGTTTCCCATACTCTGGGCATTAGTATATAGACATCGAAGACCATGTGCTTCATAGTCTGGCTTTCTTCCTACATGTGTCTGAAGACTATTATTGGGCGCTATCAGAGCTGTTCTCTCCATTACAGTGCATGCGCCTATGTCCATTGTTACCCCCAACATTACATCTCCCTTCCCCGTAGGATTCAGTTTAAAACCCTCCTGATGAAGTTCTTCATGCTGTGGCCAAACACAGTCTTCCCAGCCTTTGTGAGGTGCAACCCATCCCTAGCCAACAGCCCACCTTCCAGGAAGTATAGCCCGTGGTCCCAGAATCCAAATCTCTCACGTCAGCACCACCTTTGTAGCCAGTCCTTCACCCGGAGTATTTTTCGTTCCCTTTCTATCCCTCTTCTAACTACTGGAAGGATGGATGAGAAAACTATCTGGGCCCCAAAGTTCTTGAGTTTCCTTCCCAAAGCTTCAAAGTCTGACGTGATCTCTTCGTAGCTCTACTTGGCGGTATCATTTGTTCCCACATGGATGAGAAGAAAGGGATACCTGTCAGTGGGCTTTATGAGCGCAGGCAACCTTTCAGTCACGTCTCTAATCTGTCCTCCCGGGAGACAACATACCTGGCGAGTCCATGGGTCTTCGCAACATACTTGGGTCTCGATCCCACGCAGCAAGGAGTCTCCCACTACTACCACTCTTCTCTTCTTCTTCTTGTAGGCCTGGGTTTCATCGCCTCTGTTTGACTGACCTTTAGCCTCTTGCTCACTCTCATGCAGGTTCCCCTGTGATTCTTCCTCTGCAGGCTGTCCTCCAGTCTCATCCGCAAGTACCTGGAATCAGTTCCACAGCTCCACTGCTTCAGCAATCCACTCAGCAAATTGTGTCTGCTTCTAAATGGCACATTCAGGCTTTCATTTTTATATGGAAATGTTCTGACTGGGGAACTCGATGGGCCATTTTTCTCCTTCTTATTCTTTACCTGGCTTGGAGCATTCAGGAGCCAGTCTTACAAGGCCCAAGGCACATGCATCGGACTTCATTTCTGCTTAGCAGACTGTGTCTTAGGAGATGAAAGACTCCATATGGCATTTCCTCCCTGCCCCTCGAATGATTTAACATTAGGTAATGTGCTTTATCCATCACAATCGAATCCCTGTTAAGTGTATACATTGTGTTATACTAATGGCACTGGGCCATAAAACATTCCATGCCATTAAGGACTCGATATATCATGCATTTCTGACTTATGAAATAAAGCAGAGGAACAAATACAGCAAGATTATATTTATCCTGTACGAGATGATTGATTGATTGATTGATCAAATGGATGGCGATGCTTCCCTGAAGCTTCATTACTCTGTCCGGAAGATGCCCTTCTGCTTATGTAAGCTGTACTTCATTTCACCACTCCAAATCCTGTACCATCGCTTGCTCTAATTGGAAATGTTTCTGGAGTTCACAAAATGTCAGCACATGTTGGGAGAGGGAGCAATGTTCTGTTCTTCTAAATCAGCCTTCCCCAAACTGGTGCCTTTCTGAATGTGTTGGGCTAAACGCCCTGTGCTGCCTGGGGGTCATGGGAGTTGTAGTCCAATATATCTGGAAGGTACCAGGTTGGGAGAGGCTGTTCTTAATCCATCCAGAGGAACTCTGTGAGGAGTGAATGGCCCACAATGGCCAGCAAGAATGTGTATTACCAGGATGAAGTCGTTGCTATTGTTGTGGGGGTTTATGAGTGGTACAGCATTTCTTGAGGTTGAGGCTATCTGGGGGCAGCATGTGCATACTATATGAACCCCATAACGTCCAGTCCTGGGGGAGTCCGCAATGGGGAAATCCAGGCTGCTTGGGGGCCCACGGATATCCCTGGAGCCTTACTGCATCTGTTGGATTTTATGGGGTGGCTCTCCTCCATGGGGGCTGGCCATGTCAGGACCCTTCTTCCTGGCATGGGGAGAAAGGGCCTCGGTGGCACCCCAACACTCTCACCCCAGCGCTGTTGGAGGACAGCCACCCACAGAAAATCCAACAGATCCGGAGGTGAGTGGGGTCAGTCCGCTGCAGACTTCGCAGGTTGGATTCTTGAGAATCCAGCCTGATTTGAATCTGTAGCAGATTTCTCTGCCATCCTTAGTGCATAGACACTCCTGAATTTTATCCAAGCAACCATTTTTATTCTCCTTTGGCAGCATGATGTTCACTAATACAACGCTTCTGTACATAGTCTGGTCGCGGGTCAGTGGGCACATTTGGATCAGTGGGCACATTTGGAATTCTGAGAGAGTGTTGTGGGGGTCCTCAAAATGGCTGCCATGTGGAAGGGTCTTGCCTTCATAAAATGGCTGCCATGGTGGTCACAAAACACTCATTTCCCAGAAGGCAAACTGGTGAGACTAAAAGAGAAGTAACTTGTCCAAGGACCTAAGTGCAAGGCAGGTTTTAAACACAAAGAGTGGTTTTAAACAGAAAACCACTCTTTTGAACCCAAATAAAGATGGCGCTGGAGGGTAGCACTTTGCTTTGGAGCATGCCAGCATCCCAGTTAAAAAATAATTAAAAATCATAAGAAATAAAACAAAAATCAGGAGAGGATGAGAGCCTGGAGGGTATGGATGCATGGATTTTGTAAAACCTGTTCTGTCTATGTTTCACAGATTGTCAGGTGCCTTTCGCTCCGTCGCCCACTCATTGGCGGAATTGGAGTTTTTCCAATTTCCCAAATTTGCAGAAGTTCACATTTGCACAAATGTGCACTTCCAAAGGTGCAAATACCCCCACCCCCCCCCATGTGGATTTTCATGCTTTAGTCTATGGGGAAAATGCACATTTTTGGCTGGTGTTTTTTAATTTTTTCTACGACTAAATTCATGAAAATTCTGGAAAGTAAAAAAAGTGGTCCACAAGTCTGTGGAATCCATGCAACTCAAGAAAAGCTGGTCCACTGCAGAATCCATGGGTTGGATTCATAGAAATCCAAACACATTTGATTCCGTTGAAGATTTTCCTGACATCCCTACTGGAGGGTGCCAAGAGAGCAGGCGCGTTGGTCTCCACTGGCACTATGTTCAACACCTCATACGAACTAAATTGCCTGCTTGTGCTCTTTTCATATCTCCTCTTTCATGACTTGCCATATTTACCTCCAAAGCTCCTTCTTTACCCCGTCCACTTTCTTCTGCTTTTATTATCTTGTCACGAATGAGACAGGTTCCTTCTGTTGGTTGAAGCTTAGTGGCAGAGCAGATGTGTTGCATGCAGAAAGCCCCAAGTTTAATCCCTGGCATATCCAGGTAGGACTGGAAAAATCCCTGCCTGAAACCCTTGAGAGCCACTGCCAGTCAGTGTCAATAATACTGGGCTTGATGGACCAAGGGTCTAACTCATTATAAGGCAGCTTCCTATGTTCCTAGTTAGGTGATCTGAAATAAGAAACAGTGGCAGAATATAGACATTCTTCTTCTAAACACGTTCTTTGCCAGTCATATATTGAGGCCTACCAGGTGCTTAAAATCCCTCCCTTGTTTTTGCAGTCCTGAGCAAGAAGCAAAATCAGGAGGTTTATTGAGCCCTTGGTTGGCTGTATTTGCCTCGCTGGCCTACAAGCAGTGCAGACCTTGCAGGAAGCCTTCACATATACCCCATAGTGGCTCCTCATTGGAGGTCAACAAAGAACTTATTTCCAGAGATACAGTATATCTCAAATGATTAACCTAAATTTGAATAAACTAATTAATGAGATTTCTCAGGATTTAGCTGAGCTTGTGGGGTAAGGTAAATACACTCAAGTTGAATACTATAACTGGGAAATATTTTTAGAAAATCAGTGCTTTGTTTTGTAAATTGGGGGGGGGTCTTCTCTGCCATGATTATCTTTCAAAAGGATGAAACTTCCAATTAAAGTAGGGATGCATTTCACAAGGAAATCTGGCCCTTTGGGGCTTCACTGGATTTCCATGGCACCCCTGGCCTGGCTTGCATTTGTGAGCCAAGCCGTGAAGTTTCCCCCTAATCTGGGAACTTTTCTGATTGTTGTTTTTTATCATCATCATTATTATTTTCAAAATAGAAATTTGTGCAAATTCCAGCTGCAGTTTGCGTAATTTATACAAATCACAGCCATCATTTATGTAATTTGCACGAATAGCAGCCACAATCTGCACAAATTACAGTTGCAATTTGTGCAAATTATGCAAATTGCAGTTGCAATTCCTGTGAATTTCTATTTATGAGAATTTTTTGAATCCCAGAAAATATGCAACCTGGTCCAACTTGATGCAGATCCAGTTGGGCCAGCTCTCTAGGGAAATGAGCCCAAGTCTGGGGGGCCAAGCTAATGAAAGTTCAGTGAGCTCCACCCCCAAGATGGATTCCTCTGACATTCCTAAATTAAAGAAGATGGATTTGGTTTTCTGGATCTTGCTTTATCATCAGGCTTAGTTGTTGACTTGTACTGAATCTTGGTCTTTCCCTTCTACATCAGATCTTCTGCCTTGGTCAGTTTTGGAATCTTCTTGTCTGGTTTCTCCTTCTAAATGGATGACATTAGGTTCTAGGCATGCAAGAATGTTTACTGCCAGAGATGTGTGGCGAACAGGGCTGGCCCAAGACATTTTGCTGCCTGAGGTGCAGCAGGACATGGCACCTCTCACCTACCCAAGTCAAGGTGCATAGGAAGTAAAGCCAAGCACATTATTTAGGCACATGAGGCAGAAAATCCCATAAGTGCCTTTCCTCATCTCTAGCAGTAAAAAGACAATATTAACAAATGGAATAGCTAACAATTTGCTGCCCTTTTAAATCTGCTGCCTGAGGCAGCTGCCTCACTCTGTCTCATGGTAGGGCCAGTCCTGGTGGCGAATAACATCATGTCAATTACACTTTGATCCATTTTCTCATGCTAAATTGATGTTATAGGGCAATCCAGATCTGAAATTTAGCAAGAAATTTGTTTGTGGCAGACATGGACAGATAAGGTGATTTTTATTTACTTCGGATCACCTGGTGGCTCTGACGATGAGTTCTTATTGTTCTTCTATCCTGCATGCCAAATACGATTTGCCAGCTATGGCTGAATGGCAATACTTGCAATTGCAGCGTTTGTTAATATCTAGGCTTGGCCCTGCTGCTTTTATAGCATCAGAGCCTCCATCGTTATTGGAAATACTTATTGAAGCTGGTCAGGCAAAGCAATCCACGATTCAAGTCTATAAATACTTGTTATTGGTGAATAAATATATACAGAGTTCTAAGGAGGAATGGAATAGGGAACTGGATTATCCCATTTTGTCTATTCAATAGATCACCGCTTTGGTGTCTATACCTGTCGCATCAATGGATCTTAGACTGCGTCTCATTCAGTAAAAACTTTTGTTTTGTGTCTATTGGATGCCACAACCTCTCTTTAATAAGGATTTGTTTAATTTGGCTAATTGCTAGGAGGGATGTATGGACTGTGGAAAATCCCCTCTGTGTTTTGGAGATTGTCAGGCGCCTTTTGTTCTGTCCCACAGACGGATGCGAATTTTTTTTTCATCATGCAGAAAAATACGCAAATAATTACGTAAATATTTATGTAAGTATTTACAAAATTTACCTCAGAACATAACATGTAGTGTATTGACCCCCATTCCATTCAACATTTCCTCAGCTGAAAGTTATGTATTTTTCTACGGATTTATATGCGTAAATTTCAGGAAAGTAAAAAAATCATCCGAACGTCCATGGGTTCTGCATGGCCTGAGGGGGGGGGGGGCGCTCTGCAGCAGATTCCACAGGTCAGATTCCTAGAAATCCGAGCTCATTGTAATTAGGAATGTATGAAAGTCACCGTTTCGCGGATCTGCTTCGCGGTGGGGGGGGAGGAGCTCCGCCCCTCCCCCCAGAGTCCTGCCCGGCTGGCTCCGCTCCATGGGGATTCCACGGAGCCGCCAGTCGGCTCCGCCCGCAGCCAAACATCCGGCCACTGGGCAGCAGGGACACAAATGGCGGTGGTTGTAGCCGCCGCCATTTGCATCCCTGTACTTAACCATGATAGGCTACGTAAATATTTACGTAGCCTATCACGGCAAAGTAAAAAAAAAACGCATACGCAAATGGTGGCTGCTACGGCGGCCGCCATTTGCGTTCGCTATTTTTCGCTGCTCTAGCCTACGTCAATATTTACATAGGCTAGAACGGCGAAAAATAGCTAATGCAAATGGCGGCCGCTGTAGCTGCCGCCATTTGCGTATGCTGCACCCGGCCACGGCCGGCCAGGAGACCAGCTGCCGCCACTGCCGCTGCTGCACCTGCCGCCGCTGCACCTGCCGCCGCTGCACCTGCCGCCACCACCACAGGATCCTCGCGGAGCAGAAACCGCTCCATGCAGATTCCAGAGGGTAGATTCCCGCCCCCACGGATTCCCCACCAGAACGGACGGTGGGGAATCCGTACATCCCTACTTTTCTCCTCTTTCTCTGATGCAACTAGGTGGGATGGTAGCTGGCAGAACTTCTTTCTAATGTCTGAACCTGCTCTAAGGTATCCTAGAATGATTTGTTCACATACAGAGTGCTTATAATCTCAGGATAACAACCTCTGCATTTTGAATGTATAAAAATAAACTTTAAAGCAACTCATGTTTGTGTTTTCTACCATTGTAGGTGTGCAACTATAATTTTCTACAGAGGATCATCTGTGAGGTGCCTTTTGAGAGTGGTACTCAGAATGGAATAAAAGATCTTATAGGGCCCTTCCAACCCTACTACTCTATGATTCTATGATCCTTCCATCATTGTAGCTGTAATGTATCAGAGAATATTGCTTCTATCTGCCTCTTTTTCATCCTGCACAACTTCGGTGTATCCAGGCCTGAAGCACCATCTTCCTCAAAACAAAATTCATTTGAGAAAGAACATGAACAATAAGAGGGCCCATGGTCTATAATCTGTGACAAAGTTTCTTCCAAAATCTAATGGATGCCATGGTAATATGTTTCTGGTTAAAAGGCAAGAAGATGATGAAGAAAGCTGAAGGAGGTCCCAAACATAAGCCTCTAAGATTTAGAGAAACACATCCTAACAAGCTCCCAAAAGAGGAGTTTTACTTTTTTTAAATTAATCCCAAGAAAGGCTTAAAAATATTGCAACAAGCAGAAACTTCCTAAGGTTGTTGGTTCCATACAAAGAAAACAAGAGGATGCCAAGAAAGCAGACAATAAATACGTCTTTAATAAATACATTTGCAGCTTTTCACATTGCCTTATACTCTTCCCATTTCCTTTCCATGGGGGTCCAAAGCAGCCGAATCTTTAGTTGATTAGCTTACACTTCCATTGGCATCAACATCTCCACACTTCATGAAAAGCACAATGGCAGCTGATGGCCCAGGCTGTGATGGAGAGAATGACTTTTCAAAACTCTTCTACGCAATCACGTACACAATCATCTTGGTTCCTGGACTGATAAGTAACATTTTAGCTCTCTGGGTGTTTTATGGGTACATGAAAGAAACTAAACGAGCAGTGATTTTTATGATAAACCTTGCAATTGCAGACTTGGCACAAGTTTTGTCTTTGCCTCTACGGATATTCTATTACCTTTCAGAAGATTGGTACTTTGGAAAAGGGGTCTGCATGTTTTGCTTCTACCTGAAATATGTCAACATGTATGCAAGCATCTACTTCTTGGTTTGCATCAGTGTGAGGCGATTCTTGTTTCTCATGTACCCCTTCAGGTTCAGCGACTGCAAACGCATCTATGACGTGTACATCTGCATTGCTGGGTGGATTGTAGTCTGCATTGGATGCTTGCCTTTCCCCCTTCTACGGCTTACTTCTAACGATACTCATGCCAGCAATAAATGCTTTGTGGACCTTCCAGTAAAGGCTGTTGATGGTACCGTCTCCATAGCAATGATGACCATTGGAGAACTGGCTGGATTTGTAACCCCTTTGTTGATAATCCTCTATTGCTCGTGGAAGACCATCTTATCGCTAAAAGAAAATAGTTCTGTTTCGCAAGACCTTGGAGAGAAACAGAAAGCTTTGAAGATGATCTTGACCTGCGCGGTGGTTTTTCTAATTTGCTTTGCCCCATACCACATCAGCTTCCCTTTGGATTACTTTGTGAAATCCAACAAGATAAAAGACTGTTTTGCCCGAAAGGTGATTTTAATATTCCACACAGTGGCCTTGTGCCTTGCCAGTTTAAACTCTTGTGTAGATCCCGTCATTTATTACTTTACCACAGATGAGTTCCGAAGGCGACTTTCAAGGCAAGATTTACAGGATGGTATTCAGCTCCACAATGCACGCTATGGAAATACAAATGACCAAAAGCACAGGGACGCCATTGAGTGAGTGGTAGAAAATCCAAATCACACTCTCTGAAATGATTCCATGGACTCAAAACATCCTCAGGTGTCCTTGTCAGGCCATGGAGCATTGGTAAGGATTTGACCAGTGGACCATGAGTGTGGATATTGCCTTTTGCTTGCACATCCATTGATACTACTGATTTTAAATGCCATTCAAAACTACATCAATAATTATATTTGACCGCAACCTGGGACATTAATGTCAGGCTAAATACACAGCATTGCTTATCCAAAAGTGGCATAGGGCCAGTGCATGCACTCAGTTTTTTTTCTTCACATGTTTATCCAAGCACACATAGAACTGAGGAATGTGACAGGTGCAGCTACAATTACTGCTTCTTGGAAAGCAATTCCCACAGTCATGGTGGCTAAAACCTGTGCTGTCACTGTTGTGGAGAACACCATCCAAAAGCAGTGGTTGCAGTATCCTTGGAGATCTGGTTTCATAGGAGACATTCCCCAATACAACAAAGTTAAGATCATAGCACTAATGTTCTTGCATCCATTCCAGTGAATGGAGGAGAAGGAATGATGTAGGGATATGGGCTACTACAACTGTCCTGTATAGGACATAGAGTCTTATGACTGGTAACATTAGTAAGGCTCTTGGAAGCATTTATTGAATCATAACTTGCTCATTCTCTATCTACATGATACTTTCACGGAGCTTTTAGTAGTATCTCTGTGCCATTGTTTACCTGCGACTCAACAGAGATTGTCCCATGACCAAAAGGAGTACCATGCAATTACCAGGACGTGTGCTACTGTGATATGGATGCACATTTAGATCTGCATTAAGGTACACATTCAACCTCACAGTAAAATGAGGATAGCCACTTTTAGGAAGCCAATCTGGTTATTGGTATTGTGTAGCCATGGTGCCCTTGTTTACATGTGTGAAATGTTACGCAAGCAGAAATGGATCTGCAGATCTGCTCTGCTGATTCACACAGAATTGCGTAGTCACCTGTGTGCAACAGGGTCTACACATGGAAGGTGAATTCCGTATCAACTCATTTCAACTTCTGATTCCTTTGTTGAGAATGTAAAGCCAATCAGAGGTTCAGATGAGTTCAGGATTAACTACCCCAGTGTATCAAACAAACAATCCCTTAGAAAAGATGTGCAAAACCTACTGGATTTTTTTTTTACCAAGAATGTCAGAAGAGCCCTGCTGAATTAGACCCATCCTGCCTTCTACAGTGGCTACCCAAATGTCTCTGGGAGCCCACAAGTATGGCTTGAAGGGAACAGCCCTCTCCTGCTGTGGATCTCCAGCAACTAGGGCAAACTGCCTCTGAACATGGAGTTTCCATTTAGCTACCATGGCTAATTGCTATCGGTAGACCTCTTCGCCAAGAATGGGCTGATTCTCCTTTTAAAGCCATCGATGCCGGGGGCCATCACCACATCCTGCAGCAGCAAATAGGCAGCACAAGTTGACTGCAGAGGCTTAGTGGAGCTAGGGCTCACAGGGACGCAGTGTCGGGACTTTTTTATTAGCAGGGGTGCTGATGTGATCTACCACCTGCCCCCTCCAAATTCCCTGTGCCCTCTGAGCTTAACTGCAACCCTCACAGTCGGTGAAGGAAAATGAATTTTCCAAGCAGCAGTATATGTTCAATGCCAAAGTATATGTTCAATGCCAAAGTATATGTTCAATGCAAAGTATTTTGGAGTGGCTTGGTCTTGAATGGGCCATTAAGAGCCATTCACTTGACAAAAGACCTGCTCCTGGTGGAGATGAAAACAGCTAGAACTGCTTTCTTGATATGGATCAGCACAGCTGCCTGAGGTTCTGGAGTCTCCATGGGGGAGTGGCTATGGGGACCATCGTGATGAGTGCCTGCAGTTCAACATTTACTACTATGCCACTGGTTGACTGCATCAGCAGATCGTTTCAAGAAATGTAAAAAGAACTTTTAAAGCAAAAGCATTGAGTAGGGATGTACAGATTTTGTAAAATCCATTCTGTCTTTTGCGGATTGTCAGGTGCCTTTCATTCCGTCGTCCACTCATTGACAGAATCAGATTTTTTCCAATTTGCTGAATTTGCAAAAATGCACAAATCCCCTGGAAAATATGCAACTCGACCCCGATTGCACATTTTCATGCTTTTGTCTATGGGGGAAATGCACATTTTTGGCCAGTAATTTTTTGTTATGTATTTTTCTACAAATAAATTTGTGTAAATTCTAGAAAGTTAAAACAAACAAACAACAAACAGTTCACAAGTCCACAGAATCTGTGCAACTCGGGAAAAGCCAGTGTGCTGTGAAACCATAGGTCGGATTCATTTCATAGAAATCCGAACTTATTTGATTCCATTACAGATTTCTCCAGCATCCCTAGCATTGAGTTATGTTTCCATGGAGGAATGCATATGATGACACTTTCAAATTGTACAAGCTTAACAACAACCTATGTAGAAGATGTGGATGAGATTGCTATGGTGATAAAATTACATCTAACTGAACAGTGTAAGGACACCATGAAGGATACACATGTTGACCCCCTCCTGGTTTATAAAAATAGGCACTCAGAATATTGTTAGTGAGACTGTGGTGTAGTAGGTAGCATGTTAGATTAGGACCTGGGGGAGAGCCAGGTTCTAGTCCTCACTCGGCCATGAAGCTCACTGGGTGACTTTGGGCCAGTCACAGGCCCTCAGCCTAACCCACCTCACAGGGTTGTTGTGAGGATAAAATGGAGAGAAGGAGGATCACGTATGCTGCCTTGGGCTCCTTGGAGGAAAAAGGAGGGATATAAATGTAATAAACAAACAAATAAAAGGTGCTTCTGAAGAATAATCACGCACAGCCTGGAAAAGGAAAGCGGGAGGAGTCGGCCTATGCAATTCCTGCTGTCCTCAAATGTCAGCACTGATCGGTGGTATGAAGTTCTACATTTTGCTTTCCTGGAGTTTTTAATTTTTTTATATATAGCAAAAATACTGTGAATTGTTAATTTAATATGTCTGAAGGAAATAATTTATAAAAAATACATTTATTTTTTGTGCCGTAATAAACCTGGTCTACATGGAACTGTGATTTATTTATTTTAATTTTTATTTTAATACTTTTATACTGCTTAATATATTAAAATCCCTAAGCTGTGATGCTGTAAAGTCTCTGTAAAATATGGCTTATGAATAGTAATAGAATATACAATCCGAAGGTGCTCTTCCATTCACAGGTTGAGTCCTAAAAATAATGTTTTTACACCATAAAGCTTCTTATGATGAATTTTTGTTCTAAAGCTGATTTGTCTACTTTGCTTTTTTGCCATGCAGTTTACCATCTGTATTTTGTATTATGCTTTATTGTTTCAATTCTTAGCTGCCTTGTTGCAGGGGTGGGTGGGGGTGGGATTTAAAGCAGGAAATAAATATGTAAATGAATACATTTATGTGAGCAGAAGTTTTCTGTGAGTAGAAAAGCATCTTTGGATTCAACCATATTTTTTTCTACATTAGGGCTGTTCCAAATTCACAAGGACCAGTTCACAACCATTTCACCCCCTTCGAAATGAGGTGTTTTGGTTTATAGACATCTTGGAAGGAGCAGGGGGTGAAATTCTTTTGCTGGGAAGCAAAAGACTGTCACAGCCATGTTGTGCCCAGGAAGTCATATTCTTGAGTTGTAAGGTGCATTTTGAGATATTCAAAATGGCAGCCATCATTTTTTTAAAAAAATGGCTGCCTCTTTTGCCACTCACTGGGAGAAACCATTATAGTAAATAACACTTGACTATCTACACCAGCTAAATATCTACAGAATAACACAGAGTTTTACGGAGTGGGCAGATCATTCTTCGAGACCTTCATTTTATTTTAGAGGTGCACTGTTAAATATCCCTCCAAGGAAAGGACAGTGACTGATGCATGCTTATAGAGTCACCATATGCCATCCCATACAATCCAAGTTTTAAATCTGAAACACTAGGGGAAAAATCTTCTTTTTTTACAGTTAGACTTTTTAATTTCCTGCTCCTCATTATTGTCCTTCAAAAATCCCAAAGATGCTTTATTTGAAAGCAGATCCAAAGGTTTAAAAGGTGTCTGATGCCATCTTTGTCATGGGAGAGGGGAATCAGAGATTAAGGGCACCATCCTATGCATGTCTCAATTGTTGTTGTTGTTGTTCAGTCGTTCAGTCGTGTCCGACTCTTCGTGACCCCATGGACCATAGCATGCCAGGCCTTCCTGTCCTGCGCTCTCTCCCGGAGCGTGCTCAAGTTCATATTCATTGCATCCGTGATGCTATCTAGCCATCTCATCCTCTGCCGTCCCCTTCTCCTTTTGCCTTCAGTCTTTCCCAGCATCAGGGTCTTTTCCAGGGAGTTTTCTCTTCGCATTAGGTGGCCAAAATATTGGAGCTTCAGCTTCATTATCTGTCCTTCCAATGAGCAGTCAGGGTTGATTTCCTTTAGGATGGACTGATTTGACCTCCTTGCAGTCCAGGGGACTCGTAAGAGTCTTCTCCAGCACCACAGTTCGAAAGCATCAATTCTTCGGCGCTCAGCCTTCCTTATAGTCCAGCTCTCACAGCCATACATTACTACTGGGAAAACCATAGCTTTGATTAGACGGACCTTTGTCGGCAAGGTGATGTCTCTGCTTCTTACTATGCTGTCTAGGTTGGCCATAGCTTTCCTCCCAAGGAGCAAGCGTCTTTTAATTTCATGGCTACAGTCACCGTCTGCGGTGATCTTGGAGCCCAAGAAAGTAAAATCTGTCACTGCTTCCATTTCTTCCCCTTCTATATGCCAGGAAGTGATAGGGCCAGATGACATGATCTTTGTTTTTTTAATGTTGTGTTTCAAACCAGCTTTTGCACTCTCCTCTTTCACCCTCAACAAGAGGCTCTTGAGATCCTCTGCGCTTTCTGCCATTAGGGTGGTATCGTCTGCATATCGGAGGTTGTTGATAATTCTCCCAGCAATCTTAATTCCGACCTCTGATTCATCCAACCCGGCATTTCTCATGATGTACTCTGCATATAAGTTAAATAAGCAGGGTGACAATATGCAGCCTTGTCGTACTCCTTTCCCAATTTTGAACCACTCGGTTGTTCCATGTCTGGTTCTTACTGTTGCTTCTTGACCCTCGTACAGGTTTCTCAGGAGATAGGTAAGGTGGTCTGGTACTCCCATCACTTTAAGAATTTGCCACAGTTTGTTGTGATCCACACAATCAAAGGCTTGAGCGTAGTCAATGAAGCAGAAATAGACGTTTTTCTGGAATTCTCTTGCTTTCTCCATGATGCAGCGAATGTTGGCGATTTGATCTCTAGTTGCTCTGCCTCTTTGAAACCCAGCTTGTACTTCCGGTAGTTCTCGGTTCGCATACTGCTGAAGCCTAGCTTGTAGGATTTTGAGCATCACCTTGCTGGCATGTGAAATGAGCGCAATGGTGCGGTAGTTTGAACACTCTTTGGCGTTGCCCTTCTTTGGAATTGGAATGTAAACTGACCTTTTCCAGTCTTGTGGCCACTGTTGAGTGTTCCAGATTTGTTGGCATATTGAATGCAGCACTTTAACAGCATCATCTTTTAGGATTTTAAATAGCTCGGCTGGAATACTGTCATCTCCGCTAGCTTTGTTGTTACTAATGCTTCCTAAGGCCCACTTGACTTCACTCTCGAGGATGTCCGGCTCAAGTTCAGTGACCGCACTATCATGGCTATCAGGGACATTCAGATCTTTCCTGTATAGTTCTTCTGTGTATTCTTGCCACCTCTTCTTAATCTCATCTGCTTCTGTGAGGTCCCTGCCTTCTTTGTCCTTTATCATGCCCATCTTTGCACAAAACGTTCCCTTGAGAACTCCAATTTTCTTGAAGAGATCTCTAGTCTTTCCCATTCTGTTGTTTTCCTCGATTTCTTTGCATTGTTCATTTAAGAAGGCCTTCTTGTCTCTCCTTGCTATTCTCTGGAACTCTGCATTCAGTTGGGTATATCTTCCCCTTTCTCCTTTGCTTTTCGCTTCCCTTCTTTCGTGAGCTACTTGTAAAGCCTCATCAGACAGCCACTTGGCTTTCTTGCATTTCTTTTTCTTTGGGACGGATTTTGTTGCTGCCTCCTGAACAATGTTACGGACCTCCGTCCATAGTTCCTCAGGCACTCTGTCTATCAGGTCTAATCCCTGCAATCTATTCCTCACCTCCACTGTATATTCATCAGGGATATGATTTAGGTCATACCTGAAAGGTTTAGTGGTTTTCCCAATGTTCTTCAATTTAAGCCGAAATTTTGCAAGAAGCAGCTCATGATCTGAGCCACAGTCAGCTCCAGGTCTTGTTTTTACTGACTGTATGGAGCTTCTCCATCTTTGGCTGCAAAGGACATAATCAATCTGATTTCGATATTGACCATCTGGTGATGTCCATGTGTAGAGTCGCCTCTTGTGCTGTTGGAAAAGAGTGTTTGCTATGATCAGCATGTTCTCTTGGCAAAACTCTATTAGCTTTTGTCCTGCTTCATTTTGTACACCAAGGCCATGCCTGCCTGTTATCCCGGTGATTTCTTGACTTCCTACTTTAGCATTCCAATCCCCTATGATGAAGAGGACATCTTTTTTTGGTGTTAGTTCTAGAAGGTGTTGTAGGTCTTCATAGAACCGATCAACCTCAGCTTCTTCGGCATCAGTGGTTGGGGCATAGACTTGAATTACTGTGATGTTGAATGGTTTGCCTTGCATTCGTACTGAGATCATTCTATCATTTTTAAGATTGTACCCTAGTACTGCTTTTCCCACCCTTTTGTTGACTATGAGTGCTACTCCATTTCTTCTAAGGGATTCTTGCCCACAATAGTAGATATGATGGTCACCTGAATTAAATTCGCCCATGTCTGTCCATTTTAGTTCGCTGATTCCCAAGATGTCGATGTTCAATCTTGCCATCTCATGTTTGACCACCTCCAGCTTACCTTGATTCATTGATCTGACATTCCAGGTTCCTAAACAATATTGTTCTTTACAGCATCGGATTTTCTTTTCACCGCCAGACACATCCACAGCTGAGTGTCCTTTCGGGTTTGGCCCAGCCACTTCACTCTTTCTGGCGCTACTTGGAAATACCCTCCGCTGTTCCCCAGTAGCATATTGGACACCTTCTGACCTGAGGGGCTCATCTTCCGGCGTCATATCTTTTAGCCTTGTGATACGTTCCATGGGGTTTTCTTGGCAAGAATACTGGAGTGGGTTGCCATTTCCTTCTCCAGTGGACCACATTTTGTCAGAACTCTCTGCCATGACCTGTCCGTCTTGGGTGGCCCTGCAGGGCATAGCTTATGGCTTCACTGAGTTACGCAAGCCCCTTCGCCACAACAAGGCAGTGATCCATGAAGGGGATGTCTCAATTACTAAGCCAAATTAAGTTTGATGGGATGGACCCCCAAGTAAACATGCTGATGAACTGGCAAAATGATTCAGCAGAACAAAGTGTGTGCATATGTGTGCGTGGGGATTTCTCAAAGCCATTTCTCCTTGAGTGAATGAGTCAATTTCACAAATGTTGGGTCAAATCATTATTTCTCTGCAGCCCTAATCTATATTATCAATACCTAGATCAGCAGTGGGCAACCTCTGGGGGCCAATCACTACCTATAGTGCCAGAGGCAGTATGCCTATGTACACCAGTTTCTGGGGAACATGGGCAGAAGGGTGTCGTTGCACTCATGTCCTGCTTGTGGTTTTCCATTGATACCTGGCTGGCCACTGCATGAACAGAATGCTGGACTAGATGGACCCTTGGTCTGATCCAACATGGCTGTTCTGATGTTCTTAACTGCCCACCCCCAGAACCCGCCAGGAGCCAGTGGAGGCTGGTGGCTCTAATTTCGGTAGAGCTGGGTTTTAGTCGGAATCAGCCAGAACTCTAAAGGCACCATCCAAGGTGCTGAGCACTATCCCCAAAATAGGATTGCTCCTTTAGAGTTCTGTCTGGTTCTGACTAAAACCTGGACTGGATTCAGGCACCGCCAACATTGGAGCCACCAGCTTCCACTGCCAGGAGCTAAACCCTGCCACACCACCAAGTTTGCCATAGAAATTCAGTGATGGAGTGAAAAAAAATCCATTTTCCTGGGCTGTGAATCCATTCCATTTCCCAGTGGGGAAAAATGACGCTGCATTTTAGCTGCAGTGGCTTTACCTGGCCTACATCTTCCCCGCTGGTGGAAGGTGCAGGATGGGTGAAGCCAGTTTGGAGAAGCTCCAGCCCACACTTTGGCTGGGGACCAACGATGTCATTGGTCCCCAGCTATGCTGTGGACATGCCCACATAATAAGTTCCTTCTCCTCCCATGTAAACCTACCTGCTCTTTGGAGATCTGTTGGAAGATCTCCCTCCTCCATGTTCCATCAGTGGTGGAGTTGCAACTTGTCAGGACGTGGGAGAGGGCCTTTGTGGTGGCCGCACCTAAGCTATGGCACTCCTTACCTAGGCACCCTCTCTCCTGCTGTTCTTTTGTTTCACTATGGCATTTTTGTTTCGGCAGGCGTTTGGCCTACCAGACCAAGGCCAACCTTATCATGAGGTAGAGTGAGGCAGCTGCTTCAGGCAGCAGATGCTGGGTGGTGTGGAGGGGACAATGGTGGCAGTCCTTGGCCATTCCCCTCTGTGGCAAGACAGAGTCACGTGTTCCTGGCAGCCTACCCCATGCCCCTAAGCTAGCCTGCTGCCCTTAGTTGTGACGGAGGATGCTGTCTCATCACCAGTCTTGAAATAAGATTTCCCTGTCAGTGCAGTCAGCTTCTGTAAGCGGTGGAAGGGAAGGGGGCGCCATCTTGCCTTTCGGCTCAGACAGCAACATAGCTTGGGTTAGGAACATAGGAAGCTGCCTCATGCTAAGTCAGACCATAGGCCCATCTAGCCCAGTACTGCCGACACTGACTGGCAGCGGCTCTCCAGGGTTTCAGGCAGGATTTGTTCCCCGCCCTACCTGGAGAAGCTGGATATTGAAGCTGGGACCTTCTGCATGGAAAGCATGTGCTCTGTCACACTGAGCTATGGCCTCTCCCTCTGGCCCTGCACCAGACAGAATCGTTTTACTGAGCTGATTTCCTGAATTAAGACAGTTTCACCTCCAGTGACCCGTCTCTCTGGTTTTGTCGCAGATTTTTATGATAGGTTTCCTTGATTGCTTTAATACGATGTAAGCTGCCCTGAGCATTGTTTCTGGGTTTGGTTGTGTTCCAATGGAACATTTTAAAAAACTCAATAAAATGAAAGCATACAGCCCATATGCTACCCAATCACTCACTAAGAACTGTAGCAGGGGTGGGGGAATACAGGCCCGGGGTCCAAATCCAGCTCTCTGGGAGTTCCGAAATGGTCCCTCCCCCTTTCCCTCAACCACTGCTCATTCTGTGGTTTCCCATTTGTGCCAGTTTTTCATCATTCTAAAGGTTGAATAGCCTCCCGCAAGGCTTAGTTACTTACACTAAGAGCTTTAAGCTAAAGTAATGCAGGGATTGGGGGGGGGTGTTTGGATTTTTGGCCCCACCCCCTTTGCCTTTGGCCCCACACCCACTGGAATGTGGCCCCTGAGAGCATCTCCAAAATTGAATTCACCCCAGGACTGAAAAAGGTTCTCCACACCTCGGGCTGAAAGAGGTTCTCCACCTCTCAACTGTAGGATCATGGCCCCCGTAGGTTTTGCTGCCTGAGCCGAAAGACAAGATGGTAACCCTCCCCCATGCAAATTGGGACTGGGGCTTGAACATTCAGCTCTGACAATGCAACTGAGAGTGGCTGCCTCACTTAGGGGATATAGAGTAGGTCAAGTGACAAATGCTCTATCCTCCAACCTAAGAACATACGAAGAGCCATGCTGGATCAGACCAAGGGTCCATCTAGGGCTAGGCCAACACTCTGTTCACACAGTGGCCAACCAGCTGCCCATGGGAAACCCACAAGCAGGACATGAGTGCAACAGCACCCTCCCACCCATATTCCCCAGCAGCTGGTGTACATAGGCTCACTGCCTCTGGTACTGGAGGGACCACATAGCCATCAGGACTAATAGCCATTTATAGCCTTTTTCTCCAGCAATTTGTCCAACCCCCTTTTAAAGCCATCCAAATTGGTGGCTATCACTACATCCTGTGGTAGTGAATTCCACAGTTCAGCTATGCGCTGTGTGAAAAAGTATTTCCTTTTATCTATCCTGAATCTCCCACCAATCAGCTTCATAGGATGACACCAGGTTTTAGTATTTTGAGAGGAAGAAAAATGTCTCCCTATCCACATTCTCCACATCATGCATCATTTTGTAGACCTCTATCATGTCTCACCCTTCTTTTTTCCAATCTAAACAATCCCACCTTTTGTAACTTTCTCTCATAGGGGAGATGCTCCAGCCCCTTGATAATTTCAGTTGCCCTTTTCTGTACTTTTCCCACTAACTGCTGTTCCCCGCCCCCCTCCAGGATCTGCTGCCCGAAACAAATGTCTCACACTGCCTAATGGTAGGGCTGGCTCCCCTAAGCAGCAACACAGCTGAATAACTGTCGATACACTTCACAACCTTGCTTCAGGCTTTGGTAAGCTCTGCAGTGATTCTCTGCCTCCACATTATGGTAACATTTCTGTCTGGAACAAAAAAAACCTGTCCCGGCCCGCCACGATGGTGCGACAGATAGCTCTCGCTTCGTTCTGCCAACACATCACTCTCTTCTACCACCCCCGTAACAGGTGAGTGGAAACCGCAGAGGCTGCTAACCCTGAACAGGAAGGCTGCAATAGCAAGCAGAGATCAAACATGCCCACCGTGCTGAAGCTGAAGGAAAGAAACAAGGCAAGACGGGACATGCTGCGATGGCTCAGACAAGTGATATATGCCTATGCCACAAAGGAAAGCCGGCCAACCCGGCAAGGCAGCAGCCAGTCTGTCCTTGGTGGCTCACTTTCAAGATTCTTATGTGGCCATCATTTACATTTAGAGAGGGGGAAAGGCACCTTGGCCCCTTCATATGAGGGAGAAACATGCTGGCAGAGCAACTTTAGTGAAGATCTCTGTGCTACCAGTTGAACGGAGCCTCCCAAACAGAAAGATTAAGGAGGCAATGTTGATTGATAAGTTGAATCCTGATGTCAATGTAAAGGATGAGTTGAAACAAGCCATGATGTTTATTAATGCAGCTTGACTGGCTGTTGAATGCCAGTGCTGCTTATTAATCCATGTTCCTTCGTTGAGGTTTGGCCTGTTCCTGATTGGTTCTGGCTCAGCTTATAAGTGATATCGTAGCATACTGACTGAAACTGGTGTCTTATGCCAAAACATTTCACATTACACCACATACACGCACACTATTTTAAATCTATAAATTTTAAACTCTTAAATCTATAAATTTATAAACTGAATGGTCAATTGTTTTGATTTGGAGTGCTGCACCATGCACATCACATTGCCTGCACATCGGTTGAAAGGTGTTTTTTTTTAAAGAAGCCTTCAGCACAACCCAGTCTCTAGCATGGTGCCTGTAAGCACCAATGTACCCACAGACCCTTCTCGTGGTTCTCACCAGGCTCCCTGCCCCTTAATCTTAATTTTATTTATTAAAGCTTTAAAATAATAATAGTAATAAAAAATTAACTCAGAGCAAAGGTCTGCCTTCCAGTGCCATCCTTGTCTGAGTCCATAAGAGTGGTTGTGTGTTTTGGGGCTCAGACCTCTGCCTTGCCGCTTAGGTTCTTGGACAAGTTATTTTCCTTTTAGCCTCACTAATGTGCTTGCTCAGAAATGACTGTTTTGTGACCAACCATGCCCATCATGGCAGCCATTTTATGCATTGGCAAGCCCACCCCCATGGCAGCCCCCTAGTTCTTCCTGGCCTAAATCCAGATGGGAAGAATGGCAGATCAGTAATGATGTTGTACAATGTCACAAATTGATAAAAATCAATGAACAGGCAGGGGCCAACTCACAGGCAGATTCCTCTAGCAATACAGTAAGGTTCCAATATTTCATAAAACAATACAGGAGCAGAATGGCATGGGACATCTTTACTGCTTCTGGGCACTGCATTCTCCCCATCTGGATTTGGGCAAGAAAGATCAAGGGAAAATGTGGGTGCATGGAGGGTAAGCTGTAAGTAGGGATGTGCGAACCCACCCCAGTCTGGGTTCTCCAGGCACCCGCCCAGCCCCTGCTCGCCAATCCCCAGACTGCGCTCGAGCTCCTCTTGCGCTTAGCAAGCAGCCCGCACTGACCCCAGCAGCAGCATCAAGCTCCACAGTTGCCATTTTTTGGAAAATAAAATGGCAATTGCAAAAATGCACATTTGCGTGTGCAAATGCACATATCTGCACATATATACAAAAATGCACATTTTTGCAAATGCACATACTTTCACAGGAATGTGCATTTCGTGCATGTGCAAACATGCATATTTGAAAAAACGTGCATTTTCATGCATATGCAGATATGCACATTCGCAAAATGCACATTTTCACACATACGCAAATATGTGCATTTTTGTGATCGCCGTTTTATTTTTCAAAAAAATGGCGACGATGGACCTTGATAAGGCTGCCAGGGTGAGTGTAGGTCGCTCGCCGAGCATGGGCAGGAGGCAAGCGGGAGCACAGGTGTGGCCGGGCGGGGGGCGGTTTGCCGGATTCCTGGATGGAATCGGGCACTCACGCCATCCTTAGTTGTAAGCAAGCACAATCTGTGACATCACACAAAACCATAACTGATCACAGGACACAAGACAGAAAGAATTTGAGATTTTAAAAAAATGCAAATGTGAGAGAAAACAAAACGGATTAATTCATCCATCCATACCACACACAATGCTGAGCTATAAAAATTTCTGAAATGCTACTCCACCCAAGTGCAGATCCTGTAAATGAGGTCTGCACAGAAACGATGCAGAAGAGATGGCTCTTTGATACTGATTTGATTTCAACTTTTGATATGGAGAAATAGTAGAGATTTGACAATACCGAAGAACCGATACCTGCCAAAATCAAAGACATTGCCAAGATATCTTAAAGCATGCACTTCTTGAAATAAAACTTCATTCAAAGTTCCATTTGGAAAGATAGCATTTGAAATTCTGAAAGGGAATTCTTTAAAAATTGTCCAATGTTGTGTATCCACAAGGGTGTTTCAACGTCATTGCTGGGAATGTGAAAAATCAAGACCCCTCGTGATGACTTTGAGCCTCCCACCTGCAAATAGTAATAGAAATACTACCCTCCCTCACTGAGTTGACATTAGTGAGAGTATGTGAATCATTTTGAATATTTGGTGAGTATTGAGTGTGTGCGCGTGTGTTTTCACACTATGTAACACATACCCTCCCTTTAATTAAATAAGAATTGCACATTCCCTCCCCCTGCTCCCACCCTGAAGATCACTTTGAGTGGTTAGAAACATGTTTGTACAGCCATCACCCGAAAGGAAGCAAAACACCAGTTCTGCCCTTAGTGACTCAGGAAATTTGGCCTCGTTTATCTTTACATTTATGTAATGAGCACACAGAGATTTAGACTCCTATATATCCATTTGTCCAGCTACTTGCAATATATTAATAGCAAAGTTAACATAAAAAGAGCCCCACTGGATCAGATCCAATGGCCTATGTTCCTGCAGTACCCAACCAGATGTCTACGGGAAGCCCATAATCAGGACATGAGTACAATAGCACCCTCATGGCCCTGTTTCCCAGCAACTGGTGTACACAGGCATACTGCCTCTGATCCAATTCCTCTTTTAAAGCCATCCCAATAGGTGGCCATCACTACGTCTTGAGGTACCAAATTCCATAGTTTAACTATGTGCCATGTGAAAAAGTACCCTTTTATCTGTCCCAAATCTCCCACCATTCAGCTACAGGGGATGACCCCAAGTTTTTAGTAGTGGCTTGTGGCAAGTATAACTGGGGAGGGGGGTGTTTTATGGTTTATTGAGCAAGCTAGTAGACTAAAGGTGCCATAAACAGAGCCTGTTCTCAAGCAAGCAGCGTTGGGTAGGGTGATGGGTCAGTCATAGAGCATTTGCTTTCCATGCAAAAGGTCCCAGGTTTGGTCCTTGGCATCTCCAGAGAGGTGAGGGAAAGACTGCAGAAACGCTGCAGAACCACTGCTGCTGTAGACTAGCCTTCCCCGATCTGGTGCCCGCCAGATGTGCTGGACTACACATCTGGAGAGCACTAGGTTGGGGAAGACTGATGAGACTAGACGGCCCAATAGACTTGACTCAGTATAAGGAAGCCTCTTGTGGCCTTTTCCTCCTTGAAAGAACCTTGCTTGAAGTAATCCAAGCTGCATCTGAAGGACCATTTATTTAGAAGCTGTTTTGCCTAGCTACTAGTTCCCAAATGTTGCGCACCAGTGGGCAGAAGCAAAGCAGGCTGTCTTATCATATGCATGCAGCTTTCTGGGTGGAAGCCCAACAGTGTATGTAAACACCTCCCACAGCAGAGTGGTGGGGGGGAAACAACACCAACCCATGCCGTTTAAGGTTCTAGAATTCTGCAGTTTAAATAAAACCTCCATTGTAGACTAGGGTTTTTTCACCATGCCCAGCAAATCTTACACTCCCCCCCTTTTTTTTCCTTTGCTTTTAATATCAAGCCTAAAGAAGAATGCTGGTGAACTCTAAAACTTGCTCACTATTTGTCATATTTAAGTTGTTTCTATTCAAAAGACATTATTGAACCATTGAATGGGTTCCTAACGGACCAACCTGCAATTTTTGTGCATTTCAGATTGCAAAAAAGTGCCTGGCATTAGTTATCAGTTCAGCAGCCCTTACATGAAACAGCACATACGTACCCAATTTATTTGTTAAAGATGGCACAGAGTGGGTAGTGAGAGTACTTCCAGCCATAAGCCCAAAAGCCACTGTAGTAGTACACAAGTGGGAATACTATAGCAAATGCAGAATATAACATAGGTTTCAAGGCACTTCCAGATTGGCATAAAAAGCCCTTTTGCGCAAGTATTTTAGCATGAGTATTTGCTGCAGAACAAACCCTTACAAGTGTTTCATATACTATTGCAAACAAGTCCCTCGGTGGCTGTCACTAGTAAAAGCTTATTTTTAGAAGAGCATCTGAACAGCTAACAGCCTATAGTAAATATAAACCTAGAAATCTCAGCCAGTTATAACTTTTAAGTATGATTTCAGACAACCAAACACACTATAAGCATTAAAAATGTTAGCCACAAGAGGGCCTACTTTTGTCACCATGGGCGAAGCGGTGCTTACAGCCCGAGAACATAATGTGTGAACTAGTTTATGATGCAAAGATAAAGGAAGGCTTCCTCCAATTCAATTACAAAATCAGCTTATTGTGTTGACCTCTGGGGTGTGGAAAGGAGGTCTCTATTTCCAACATCCAAAAATTCATAATGGGTGGGGATGGGTCAGGCCTTCGCTGCCACTCCAAGATGAGAGAAAAATCTCTTATCAGACACCACCACCCTGGTCTTTCTATCATAAACTTGTCAACACATTACGTAATGCTGGAACACAAGTATGCCACACTAGTCATGAATACTGTATTTTCCAGTATGCAGCCTTTGTTTATTTCCATTAGTTTGCCAACTTCGCCATCTAGTGGACAAGTGGCATCAGTCTACGTAAGTCTCAAGATGAGGGATGAAAAACTCAAAGCTACTACCTTGGGGTTTTGCAGGGAACAGACATCGCATAGTGAACAGGAGCACATAAAAAGATGACACTGCAGTTCCAGAAAGGCCACTGCATTGATAACTTTCTGCAGGTGCCGACTTTGGGGAAGAACGAAAGATCAAGTATCTAGCTACCATTATTTCTAGTCTGCCTTTGATGATGGAACACTCTCAAGGCAGCATACAAAAAAAAAAGTGGACACAATAAAATAAATAAAAACAGACTGCCAATTGAAATCAATACAAACAACACTTGCCAATAAAAGCCAACAGCCCAGACTTAAGGGAAGGCCAGTGAAAACAAGTGGGTCTTCAGAGCTTCCCTTTAAACCTCCAAAAGGTGGTAGGGACTAAAAACTGCAACCTCCAATCCATTCATTGCAGCCTCCCTACACCCAAGTCCTGAACTCCTGGGAGAAAAGGTTGTGGCGGGAGGGGGGCTCAAGTAAAAAAGAGAAAGTGGCGCAAACTGCTGTTCTAGAGAGGTAAGAGGTAGTTCCTGCAGGCAGAACGTCTGCATGATCTCAAAACCGTACAAGCAGGCACAGTGACAAGGAGCATGATCTTCAAACTGATTGGCGCATGTTATCAGGAACATGTTACACTTGTTCTGAAAGAGCTGCAACTGCTTTGCCAATTGCTCTCCAGGCAAAATTCAAGGTGTTGATTTTAACCTTCCAAGTCCTAAACGGTTTAGGACTGCCTAGCTAAGAAAGTGCCCGTCTTGCCATGAACGTGGCCAAGTATTAAGAGCTACAGGAGAAGCCCTTTTGAGGGCACCATTACCTGCAGTGGCCCATTTGCTGGGCATGCATGAAAAGACTTTCTCCTGTGTTGCCCCCTAAATGTGGAATATGCTCAATGATGATTGACCCCCATTCTCTTGGCCTTCGGAAAGGGTGTAAAAACTAATCTTTTTAATTTGACTTTTCAAAATGTGTGTCTTGTTTTAATGCTCTTGTTTTCAGTTTTGAAATTGTTTAAATTGTTGTAAATTGCCTTAGTGGCTTTTTAGCAGATATGGTGGTATATAAACAAATTTAAATGGGTGTACTTACTCCACAAGGGGGAAGGGTCTACACCAACTTAGGGTGCAATCCTAGGCACGTTTTGACAGAAAAAAGTCCCACAACTCCCAGCATCCCCCGGCCAGCTATGCTGGCTAGGGCATGCTGGGAGATGCAGGACTTTTTTCCTGTCTAAACATACATAGGATTGTGCCCTTAAAGGTTTAATTACTAAAGTTTGCAAAAATCAGCTGCTGAAGTTAACCTGTTTTGGTGACCAAAAACCTATATCCTTTCCAAGGTACATCATAATATATATTATGCTCCTGAAATAACTCGTTAATGCCAATGAGTTACTTAATTGTTCTGTGCGATGAAAGGAAGAGCTCAGGCCATGAAGAGCACCATTTGCTATACAGCACCACTACAAGAATTCAAACTGATTGAAATTGATCTACTGAACTGGGAGTCTGCAAAGTTGAGAGGGCTTTGGGTTTGTCATGATGCGTTAGGGACAATAAAATAGCTTATTGGAAGGGGAAGGATTTCTAGACGACTACACAAATTCTCCCTGAATTCTGCAGCCTAAATTATGGAAACCACTCATGTGTATTTTATTCTCCATCTGTATACAACGCACATAATTTACTCTTTGCTGGTCAACAGGAGAGGCAAGGAAACCCAATGTTCAACTACTGGGTACCTTCTTCAAACACTCCTTTGGCTTTAGGGACCCAACAGGCATGCCTACAGCTTCAAAACAATGACAGCTAAACACAGACTTGAAAGCATCTCTAAGGAAACTGCATTCATGCATCCGATAACCATATTCTGCACTTCTGTAGGATACATAGACCTAATGACAACCATTTCTAGGACACAACTGACATGCTACAGAGATCATGGCAGTGTTAACATGCTTGTTTCACAATCACTTTTACTGTAAAAAGAGGCCACCACTGTAGTCTTAGAGAAACATTTATTAGAGGGTTGCAGAATTCGTGTGAAATATAAAGTCCCTTATAAAACACTCAATTTCGCAGCTCACTAGCAATCCTTTTTACCACAGTCCTAAGCAAGGATAATACTTTTGCCTGCAGTATTAGTGCTACCTTGTTTATAAGAAGTACTGCTCTAAAAGTTTCATAATAGGCTGGAAGGGAATTTACAGCTACAGAAACATTTGACAATCGGGCCAAATCAGGTTGTAATTACATAAGCTCATAGTTATGTTGAAACTATTCAAGCGCCAAAATACTAACGTAAAAGCTTTTAAAGAGCAACTGTGCTTGGATATACAACTAAATATCACAAAAAATCAGAAGTGAAAAGAAGTAGCAGGGTCAGCTTAGGGAAGGTTCCAAATATACATACAAATTCAATACAGTAATTGCACAACATGAAAAAAAAGCCATGTTAGCTGCTTATGGTTACCAAGGTTAAAGTTTACATGCTTCACACATGAAGTTCAAATAAACCTTAGAAGTCTTGATGTGTTCTTTTCTACCAGGAGACCAAGTGCAGAACAATTTTATAGATCTATGCAAAAATGTGCAAACCAAGGATTAATACATTAGTTTCATCGTTTTGTGAAGACAGGTGGTGATTAGATTTCTATGCAGGAATCAGTACTTGTATTCCTGCTTTAAAAAGAAAGTCTGAAACAGACATTCAGGTGAGTAAGAGGTTATCAGTTTAAATGTTAGTTTCCATTCAAAACTGGTAAGTGGAAAATTTAGCAGCACCAGGGATCCAAAGGGAAAAAATGTATAGTGAATTTGGAGTTTGCTTCTTTTTCTTTTTTTTTTAATCTAAGCAATTCTCAAAAAAAGCATAAGGCTTTTGATTATCACTGCACTTTTTAATTCTGAAGTTTAAGATGTAAAGCTTGGAATTCTTAATGAAGATGCGCGATTGTCACTTTCCACCCATACTTTTCATTGCTGACAGATCTTGGTTTCAACAACAAATGAGTTTTCAAAGTGCCGGATTGTATGGCACTTTTCAGCCGAACGTTTTTGGAGGCCTGGATAGAGAAAAAGACCATCAGTTGCACAGCGTATGTCAGACAGGAGAACAGAATATCTTTCTTGGAAGTCTTGCTTATGGGCTACATGCGCCACTTTGAATGAATCTACATTATGGATTTTAACAGCCATTTCCTCTCCTTAAGGAACTGCAGTTCTCTAAGGAGGGCTAGGAATTGGTAACAGAATTCTTAGCACTCTCAAGCTACAGTTCCCAAAATTCTTTGGGGGAAAGTCCTGAAAGTTAAATGAGGAGAGGGGGAACAGATGTTAACAGTATAGATACACCCTTTGTTTCTGTATGGCAGTGTCATTTCTCAGAGCTCTCTTACTATAATACTGACAAACTGAGCTTGTTTGTACAAATATTGAATGTCCTAGGGCTTCCTTGATGTGCAAGATAAAGTTATCCTAATTTAGTTCTTTCCAAATGCTTCCTGGCGCTACTTCTTTGCAGAATGAGTGTCTTACAGGAACTGAAAGAGCAGCTACACCAGTAGGAGCACTGTAATTGCTCATTTACTCATCCTGGAGTTTTCAGTCAATAACGGAAAATGAGAAAGTGGTTTCTACCAGTAGCTAAATATAATCCAAATTATCAGTACAAACATGAAGCCTTGGAAATATGTGCGGCTGCAACCATGCCATGGAATTGGAAGTACCCTCTTCAAGCTGGAAAGACCAAATGCTAAAGTATCCCAGCTTTTCCTGAAACGTTGTGGAGAAAAACCTGCAACAGTGCTGGCAAGTTTCACTGGCCTAGCTGAAGTACAGTTGGGGGATTAATTTTAAAGAGAATGAAGAGAAAGTGTGGTTGCAAATACTATTGTCAATATAGCTGCCACAAAGCCAGTCTGGAAATTAAATTCACCACTGAATCAGCATGCCTGTCAAATTTCCCACCCTGTAGCCATATCATTCAGAACTCAGTGAAAATTGGAATCGTGTAGCTATATGTACTGTCACCACTGGAGAACACCTATGTAGGTGGGGAAACTTGTGACATGGTGAATTGGCCCCAGGCCTGTAACCAAGTCACCTGTAGTGTTAGAGGGGCCTAGAGAACCATAACACTTGGCTTAAGCGCATTATTGGTGCAATTTCCTTGCTAGTAGGCCTCTGAGCATGGGAGATGAGTCAAAGATTGATAGTAGCGGCCTTAGCACATTCCATGCTAACAAAAGCTAGTATCTTATCAGGGCCTAGTATGTGCCTGGGAAGTGAGGCTATGTTTATGCCAAGCTGCAGGTGTCTGTGCTGAGAAAGCTCTGATTGTTTTCCTTCTGAACAAGCACTGTTAGTCTATGATGAGAAAGTTGTAGACGAATGCTAATTAATGCTTGCTGTTGTCATGCTGCCTCACTGCTGACATGTTTGGTATAAAACCCGTTTTACCCCATAGCTCTGGGTTCAGAGAAGCTGTCTGATCCAACCACTGGGTATACCTGTGTGCTGATTGTACTCAATAAAGTATCTCCTTGTAAGTAAACCTGAATCTGATTTATCACTATTCTTGGCACTCTAAAGAGTTCAAAGCATACTGCAGGGGCAATAAACATGGTGACCCCATATACAGCAAATAACTTCATATGATGAGGTGCCAACCCTGTGATGAGCATGACATCCAGGCTGGCTGAGAAACATTCGTTTTCAAGATCCATCTACTAGTTTTCAAAGAGTCAACTGAAACAGGCAGAAGAGTATAATAAGGCTTTCAGAAAGCCTTGCAATTTGGAGTATGGACATAATTGGCCACACTTTTGTGAAGTGGCTGTGTGGGTCATCTAAGCTTTTAGGAATTCTCCTGTCCAAACAGACAGCAGGGAAAGACTGACAATGCAAAGGCAGCTGGATAAAAGAATTTAAAGCGCTATTTCCCAAAATGTCAATACCCAGGCAATCTGTTCCTGGATTAGAGCTGGAGGTACATCAGCCTATTCAAGAACTTAAAAATTTATCAGGAACTCCTTGTGCAGTGAACTGGCTTCCTCCTTGGAAAGCAGGGTAGCAGAGTTAATACTGCACTCCAGTGTCCAGGGACCCTCCAAGGTTCTCCAGATCATGGCCTGAAAACTACTGCTTTTGCTTCTCTCTAGGAATGTAATAGTTAACCTGTCAGTATACTTTTAAGCGTGACTTCAGGACATTTCACAGCTTCCTTTTGTGTGCATATTAGCAAAAAGGTGTGTGTGAGAGATGGCATAAAACATTTTCCAACCATGGAAATGATCTACTGCAGAAAGTGCCTCTTGTTTTACTGGCGAAATACTGAACCAATCAAGTTAGGACCCCCTTCTCACCAAGTATTAGCAAGAGAGACACTGCTAAGCTATTTGGGAGTGCAAGTCAACTGTTCTAGCACTTCCAGATCTTGATCTAGATCTTGCTTTTATATGCAAGCAAGTCCTAACTTTACAATGACATTCACAATGACCACTGTCAGAAGTGTGAATTCTAACTTCAATGTACAACCACTTTGAGATATAAGCTAAGTATTAAAAAGAAAAGCCTTCTCCATTAGAAGAGAATGAAAATGGAAATGCTAGATCAATGACTGGACACAAAGCTCTTTCACTGAACTTAGAGGATTCCCATTTTAGGTTTTGTTTTCCCCTCCTTAAGGCAGGAAGTTTACCTCCTAATCTGAAATACTCACCAATTATCTTATCTCTGCGCTGAAGTCTGAACGTATCCTTCCCTACACAGAGCTGGTAAATGAATATGCCCAGATCTGACACATTATCAATCTCTTCTGTCACAACCATTTCTTCACGAACAAGGTAAGTCTGAGGCAAATAAGAACCAGTCTGTGGAAAGATAAAAAATATCACTAATATGAATACTTAGTTTTTTCAGCTGATACCCAAAGACATTTGTGAAAGCCACTTTCAGCAAAGGTAGCAGCTTAGGGGTGGGGAAGAAGTCTGCTGGAAAGACTACAGCTGTTACGAAAATGGCTATGAGTTCCAGCCTGGCTCACTCCAACTTTTCGCCACGCAGACATGCACCCCAAGTCGTATTAGGGAGGTGACAACACCAGAAGCCAAGGAGAGGGAGCCATTTTGATTTACACTAAGAAAGCAAGTTTTGTTGCCATTTCAAATTAGTAGGTCATATTTTGGAAGTAGCAGCTGTTTATGCCCATTTTCAGATGTTGCTGGACACCAGAAATGGGAAGAGCCAATCCACAGGCACCAAAGATAAAAACAAAGTAAAAAAAAAAAATCTTCCAGGAACTAAACTAAGCTTAGGTCTCAGTTCAGCCGTTACTTGGCTACAGATAAGCTATTTCCATGCAGATAGCACCTCCTGAAAACATTATAAAAAATAGTCCCCACAGGAGACTTCTGGGGACACTCTTCCCCCTGGTTGAAGTCAATGGGTCACTGAGGTTTGATGGAATACATCAGACAGTTTAGCAAAGGCAGCCAACGTTCAACAGCCACAGGTGGCTTTAGGTATTTAAAAACCCTGACCCTTAATAGGCTTACTCAGAAGGAAGTTTAGTCTCAGGCTTGCTTTAGACTCATTTCAAGACCACAATGTTGACATTTGCTTCTGCTGTAAAATCACAGAATATTCACTATGCTGTGGGTGCCACTCTTTTACATTATTAACTTGAAGGCCAGAGAAAAACATACTCCTGATGAGGGCCAGTTATCAGTTTAGTCTACTGGAAAAGGGTCTGAATACTGTACATCCTGCTCCACCTTAATTAGGATTGGCTAAAACAAAGATTTGGATCCTGCTTCATTGGTTATGTATAAATTTCTTGGCGTAATCCTTTCCCCCTTCTTAATACACACACTATACATCACTAATATTCAAGCATGTAAGCACTACTAATGTTCAAGCATTACTTATATTCAAGTATTGTTGCTTTTATTAGCCAGGACTATACTGATAGATACATGTGCATAGTGAGGGGGCAATTCCCCTCTGGAGTGCTGTATATGATATGTAATTCTGACTTTTTAAAAAATCAGATGAAAACATCTACTTGAGAGGAAGTCTCAAGTTTTACTCCTTAGCATGCCTGCTTTGAGTGGCAGCCCTCAACTAATAACAAGTCAAATAACAAAGTAATAGTGCAAGTAAGCTATAGAAGGGGTAGGCAACCTGGTATCCTCCAAAGGGTTTGAACTACAGCTTCCATGACCCCCAACCATAAGCCATGCTGGCTGGGGCATTTGGGAATTGTAGTCCAAAACAGCTGGAGGACAGTTCTAGTCAGAAATGCCAGTTGCAACGTTTACGCCTTTGGTATCAACACTTCAAATGGTCTCAAAAGCCATCAGTCGTGCAACAACAGTCTTCTACAAAGCTTCCAAAAGGCATTACAAACTCAATGTTTGTAATGGGGTAAGACTTTATTGTGGCAAGGATAAGCAAAGCAATACATACTGCTAATTTTGCAAAGAGATCCATCAGATTCCGTGGTGGCATAACAATGGATGTATTCAGAGGAATTACATAGCAGTTACCAAGCTGCAGATCAAGGTAGGCAGTCAGGAGCTGTAAGAAGATGCACAAGAAATGTTAGTAATTTGGCTACATACTTTAATTTATTACCATTGTTTTAAATTAGCGCTTTTAGGAGTGTACAAAGTGTTTTACAGATTAGCTTAATGAAATTACAGAAGTGATTTGAAGAGCAAAAAAAAAATAGAAGTGGTGGGTAGAGCCCTTCCTCAGAGGACACTCCTTCCATTGCAGGAAGGGAACTAGTCCATTGCCTTTATTATTAGCAGACATCAGATGCTGGTAGCTTTCAAATACATATGAAATATAGTACTTTTAAGGTGCAATCCTATGCATATTTAGACAGAAAAAAGTCCTACAACTCCCAGCATCCCCCAGCCAGCATGGCTGGCTGGGGAATGCTGAGACTTGTAGACTTCTTTCTGTCTAAACATGCATAGGATTGTCTTTCTGTCTAAACATGCATAGGATCACTCAAGTCAGGAAGGAATGATAAACTCTTGAGGTCAATATTGAAAATAGGAGATGTGCAAATAATGAACTTATGACTCAAAACAAAAGGTTAAAAGGCATAGATAAGGCACCATTCTAGATGTATGCTCTTGTACAATAGCAACTTGCAAACAGATAAAGCTAAGGAAAGGAAAGAAAATGACCGTACTAAATGGGGGAGAAATATACTTTGATGCTTTTGAAAACACTGAATAATGATAGAATTACTTAAAGGGATGGGTTACAATGTTTTCTAGATTTGTTTCAAACACTTGTAGTGTATGTTACACAAAACGCAATTGTGGGTATGACAGAACTATTTGCTAGTCTTTATCTGGAATGGAAAAAGACACTGGGTACAAAGGAGCAGCAACCTCCAGTCTTCTTTATTATGTTGCCTCGCAGCTGCCATAAATGATAAAATGGGGAAGGAACTGATGTCCCAAGCTGGACTCAAACTGAGCCACACTTGAAGGTATGAGATGTACTACATAAGGACCCCTGCCTAGGTCCACCACCTCTAGTCTGGTTCTTACTACACTCAGTATTTCAGCACAAACTTTATTTCAAAGAACTTATAAGGCCGATCATTAATGCTTATAAACCTACATCATAACCTTCCTTTGCTATCATTGGACAGGTTATAGCAACTACCACCGGAAGCCCCTCTGCTGTGGCTGGAATCAAGCTTTGAGAAATTCGCTCTCCAGAATAAATTATACAGCTGATAACTCTACAGGAGAATGCTTGTATAGCCAATTATCTTATCTATGCTAATCAAGTGGAGCAAGCAGAGAATCCAGATTAAAAACAAAGCAGGGGGAAGTGGAGCTTTATTCTCTTTCCATCAATAGCCTTTGTAGTCACAGAAGTGTTAAAACTGTAAGCATAAGGACAACATACAAATAAATGAAGAAATAGTAATTAAAAAGAGGGTGAGAAACAGAATCACACCAAAGTTGGATATTTCTCTCCTTTTCTTCCATGGGGTTCCTACTTCAGGCTAGCAATATAAATGGTAACAGTTCTTTGTGAGATTGTTTGCATTTCTAATTAAAAGCTAAAGATCGTATATCAGCTGGCTGAAGACGATCCTTGTTAAATTTATCCGGACTTAATCATACTTAAAGCAGACCCACTGAAATCAATGGGACTTTAGTTAAGTTCCACGGATTTCAATGGGTGGACTCTAAGCCTGATTAAATCTGGACCCAACCCAAATGACCTGGTTCACACATGGTTTATTTAACTCACAGTTTGTTGACCTACCCAGGGTTTGTCCAGCAGATGATTAATGTCAGTCAAAATAGAAGTGAGCAACTAGGGAGGGTAATTGCAAGTATATGCTTTTCTATTTGAAGAGATGGATGGGAAGTTGTTTACTGTATTACCTGTTACAAAAATTTAATAAAATAATAAATCCCCACCCCTACCCCAGAAGTAGTACTAAGACTTTCTACAACTCACCCTGTCAAAATCATGAACAATAGCTGCAGGATCGCTGTCAGAGAATTTTGGAACAGGAACATCAATGATGGCTACGTTATCAGCCTCTCGGATATCTGCTTCTTCAGCAATGGGAAGGAAGTATGGCTCTTTTGCGCGATCTTGATTGTCCTCTCCAACATAGCACATTTGCCCACGGAATGCTTTGTGCTAAAAAATAAGAAGTAATCAGAAAGGGCGCTTCTTGATGGGCAGATTAACACGCACACCAAAGCAGCTCACTATACACAGGCAGCTACAGTGCTGAGGGATTGCTCACAGAGTTACTCCTGAAGGGGAAGGAGAAGCTGAAATACTGGAAATGGTTAAGATGTACCTCTCCCCTCCCCTCCCCTCCCCGAAACCAGGCAAGCACTGCAGATATCCTTTGGAGAGGTCAGCTTAAGCCTTTCCCTTCGCCCACCAAGCCACTAGGCTTTTTCCACCAGGAAGATTAGAAAATAAATTAAATGTAGGCCCATGGCTAAAATAAGAAAAAGCACTCACCTATCACAATTATAATGCTTTTTAGTAGACTTATAATTTATGGTTGTCACCTGAATTAAATCACTTGACATATAATGGAAGGTTTTGTGGATCTATTCCAGAGGTAGGCAACTAGGTGCCCACTGGAACCAATTTGCCCCTGGACAGCTCCCTGGGCAACTGCTGAGGTACCTGCCTCTCTCCCTTTTTTTAAAACTTTAAAGAGGTGGGGTTTTTTTTGTTTTTTGTTTTACTTCTCACTGGCAGCTGGGATTGCTTCAAAACAAAGTGAGGGCCTCCAGCCACTGCCATCTTCATTTCCCATAATAACCTAAGAAGAGCCCTGCTGGATCAGTCCAAGGTCCATCTGGTCCAGCATTCTGCTGAGTAGCCAACCAGCTGCCCATGGGAAACCCACAAGCAGGACAGGAGTACAACAGCACCCTCCCGCCCATGTTCCCCAGCAACTGGCATACTGCCTCTGATACTGGAGGTAGCATATAGCCATCAGGACTAGTAGCCATTGATAGCCTTAATCCCCAGGAATTTGTCTAATCCCCTTTCAAAGCCCTTCATCACTACATCTTGTGGTGGCAAATTCCATTGTTTAACTATGTGTTGTGCGAAGTGTTTCCTTTTATCTGTCTTGAATCTCCCACCATTCAATTTTATGGGATGAACATGGTATCTAGTATTATGAGGGAGAAAACCTTTTAGCTATTCACTTCCTCAGTGTCATGCATAATTTTGTACGTGTCTTTCATGTCTCCTTTGCTCACCCTTTTTCTAAGCTAAACAGTCCCAGATGTTGTAACCTTTTCTCATAGAGGAATTGCTCCAGCCCCCTGATTATTTTAGTGGCCTTTTTTTGCACCTTTTCCAACTCTACAATATCCTTTCTGAAGTGTAGTGACCTGAACTATACACATTATTCCAAGCATGGTCACATCACAGTTTTGTGTAAGGGAAGTATAATATTGACAGTTTTATTTTCAAATCCTTTTCTAATTACGTCCAACATGGAATCAGACTTTGTCACAGAAGCCACATACTGGGCCGACACTTTCATGAAGTTATCCACCACAACCTCAAGATCTTTTTCTTTGTCAGTCACAGATGGTTCAGACCGTATCAGTATGTACCTGAAATTAGGATTTTTTTGCTACAACCTGCATCATTTTACACTTGCCTACACTGAACTGAATTTCTTATTTTAATTCCCATTCTCCCAGTTGGAGAGATCTTTTAGAACTCTTCATAATCCCTTTTTATTTTAAACAACCTAAATAATTTGGTGTCATCAGCAAACTTGGTCATCTCACTGCTCTCTCTTAATTCCAGGTCATTCAGGAATGAGTTAAAAAGCACTGATCCTGATACAGATTCCTGTGGGACCCCACTGTTTACATCCCTCCATTAGGAGAATTGCCCCTTTATTCCCACTCTCTGCTTTCTGTTCTTTAAACATATACTGATCCATAAGATGACATCTCCTCTTATTCCATGACCGCTAAGTTTGCTCAGGAGTCATTGTTGTGGGACTTCGTTGGAAGGCTTTTGGAAATCCAAGTAAACAATGTCTACCAGATCACCCCTGTACATACATTCATCAAGACTCTCAAATAGTTCCAAAAGTTTAGCGAGACAGGAGACAGTACCGCTGAAGAAGCCACACTGATTCTTTTTCAGCAGGATGTATCCTTCTGTACACTTCATCATTTTATCTTAATAACACTCTCCACCAATTTACTTGGAACAGATGTTAAGCTAACCAGCCTGTAATTTCCCAGATTCCCCCTCAATCACCTTTTTAACACTGGTGTTATACTAGCCATTCTCCAGTTGTCTGGTATAGAGGCTGATCTTTGAGATACATTACATATATTTGTTAGATCAGTAATTTTAAATTTGATGGGAACCAGGATGGATACCAACAGGACCCAATGATCTGTTTGCGTTAAATGTGTCAATAAGGTCTAGAACTTTTATCTCTCGTCACTACTATTTGCCTCAATTCCTCAGACTCCCTAACCGAAAATATCAATTCAGGTGCAGGTATCTGCCCTAGATCTTCTGCAGTGAAGACAGATGAAACAAATTCATTCAGCTTCTGTGCTGAATGTGCAGACACTTCTGGTCTGCACTCGCGACTCAGAGACATTCTTAGGAAATGAACAAAGCAGACAGGTGCAGGAAGTGCACAAGCCACCAAGAAAAAAGAGAGGAAAAAGAAGGGACCTGTGTCATTGCTGTCTGGTAAGCTGGGGAGGCTCAAGAGAGCAAGGGTTGCCTGTTTCTAAGCATGAGTGAATGGGAGCTGCATGTGTGAGAGAAAGAGGGGGAGGAGAGAGAAAAGGGTTACGCATGACCCAGAGAGGGGGTATTTTGGAAGAATCCTGAGTGTTATTTTTTTTTCTGCTTGCAGTGGAGGAGAGACAGGGAGAGAGGGACACAGTGGTGATCTGGAGTGAGAGAGGTAAAAAGGTTGAGCGAGAGAAAAGGAGTTTGATTTCAATGAAATAGGTTTCGGTTGGTGGAAAAAACTGCGGGTTGAAAAGAGTTTTGTGCTTTGGGGCACAGACCACATCTTTCCATTAATACTCAGTCTTTTGGGGAGGTTACTTGCCTTTTGCAACTGGCCATGCCTCCCCTGGCAGCCATTTTGTGGTGGGGCCCAGGCTATTTTCTCAAATTGCCAAATGTGCCCACAGTCCCCAAAAGGTTGGATATTGCTGCTCTATTCTGTTACTTGCAACAGAGACACACTATAGCAGCACAAAGACAAAGAACACAGAAAATCCTAAAACTGCATTTGAAAAACTGGTATATTCAGATAAATACAAATTGCACATAAAAAAATCAGATTAAAACCTGCAAAGACTGGAGAACTGGGGTACATTTGAGATGACAGAACTGCTAATGAGGATTACTTAAATTTAGTTTTATCTGAGACCAGCCCTTTAAAGCTTACCTCTCAGGATATAGCATGTTTTTATATGCACAGATATGTATTGTACTTCATTTGCCTGCTTTTTATGCTTTGATAAATTCAAAAATTTATCAAAGCATATTTATTTATTTAATATTTATTTAAAGAACTGTTACTTTGTTCAGGAACTCCTGATTGACCTCCATCTTAGCATCCGAGGGCACTTCAACAAAGGGTCTGCCCGCCCCTATAACAAGCAGAGAAGCCACAATAAAGACTAGCCCTGCCAAGGCAGCCATGGGATGCAACCAGCTGGTCATCTGAGATGCTGAGATGCAGTGATGAAGAGACATAAGGCCCTATGGGATATGCATGACCTCACACTTTGTGGACTGAGAGGGAGAGGCCAAGAAAATGACTGTCAGAACTAGAGCTAACCGAAGTCAAGAGAACAACTGGGGTGTACTCACAGCTCCTTCCCTCAATTTCCAAGACGTTAGGTTGGCAAGGGAACACACAGGGAAAGAAAGGGAGCTTTCCCCACTATAGACACACACACTCATGCAGGGAGCCTGGATATATTCACATTTAGGTTTCATGTCTCTTCACTGTCACAGCTTTGGGATACCAGCTCCACATTTATATCCATGTTCCAACACAATTACATGTCATGCTTACTATCCATGTAACGTTTTGGTTTGAACTGTTTACGTTTGCTTTGTCAACTTTATTCCAGAAAATAGAAAGAGAGGGGGGTTTTCATTACCCTTGGCATGAAGTACTTGTAGATGCAGGCTCCGCCAACCACCACTCCTGCCAAGATGAAGGCAAGACCCAAAAGGGTCAGCAGACACCTTCCAGAAGAATGTTCATGGCCATGCGTTGCAACTTCCGGATCCTTTAGAACACAGAGAGAAAATATTTAAGTTCTTTGTTGTCTTGGAGACTAGATTTTCTTTAATTGCTCCTGCCCTTGAATTGGCAGGATGATACCACCCCTCAAGGTGAAAGACGAGATGCCAGACAAGGTTGTTGAGAAAAGTTTTGACAGAAAGATGTCACAGTACTCGTTTTAAACACAAACAAAAGACTCAATGCACATTTAATACCTTTTAAAGGCTACAGATGGATAAGCATTCCCCATTAACTTACAGAATTACAGTAAAATGAATTCTGTCTTCCTTACTAGACCACTAAAATGGAGGTTTCATATTTTAAACGTCCCCTAACATAAAGATATGACTACCCACATTCTATGTTAATTTTCCAAAGCATTAATCTTAGGCAATTAGGCTTATAATACCACCGCACGAAATTTTTCTATTTATTTTTCAACTTTCATTGAGGGGAGGAGGTGCCTGAAAGCTGAGCTAGGAGTTAATGCTGTTATTCTTGTTGCTGTTAAGAGGAATTTTAATAAAGCAAACCCAAAAATGACTCTCTCAGCTTTCAGGCCCTCAGCAGGCAGCAGCCCTAGAAAACCCCAAGGGAGGAAATCCTGGCTAAGTCTTCCAGGGTTTTTTTTTTTTCAAGATGCTCAAGCAGCTGGAGGCTTCAAGGACAGAACGGAGGGAAATGGTAAAAGGGCACACACAAACCTTTCAGCCACCTCTTTACAGTAAGGTAAGCACTGAAGCCCTTCCCCCCGAGAAATGTCTCTGAAATTCTCAAAATCCCAATGCAAAAGGAAGAAAAGCGACTACTTCTTTCTCAGGGAAACAAAGGAGTTGTGAAAGGGAAGGCAGGGTTTCAGCACAGCACTAGTTTTTAACACTTCCCACCTCCTCTATTATGAAACAATACATCAAGTTATTGTTAGCGCTGCTGCAAAACTTTTATAGCAGCTGCAGGGAACCACTTTCAACCCAATTGCAAAATTCAATTTTAGAGAAAGCTCTTGAGGGACACATTCCAGTGGCAATTGGTACCAAAGGCAAAGGGAGCGTGGCCAAAGTAAAAGGGGTGGGTCCAAAATTACAAAAAATACCATCATATTTTAGCTTAAAGCTTTGACTGCCATAGAAGAGGCATTTCAACCTTTTAGAATGGGGAAAAAACACACAAAGCCCCCAAATCAGTGGTTGGGAGAGGGGGCTGGGGGAGAGGCGCATTGCCTTCTGAGGAACCCTGGAGGGTCAGATTTGGCCCACAGGCCTGAGGTTCCCTACCCCTGATATTAAGAGCACCGGTGTGCTAAGTGGATGGAAGAGAAGTGACAGGGGAGAACAGAATGGGCTTATAGCTCTTCTTTCACACAATTTCAGCTTACATAGATCACCATTGCTCATTAGATGTGTAGCACTTGGCAGGAGCTGCTCAGGTTCAAACTATCTGCCCAAGGTCAGATTGTAGTTCCAGAAGGACAGCTAGAAACACCAACCCAGAATCACTTCTGATGGTTCACTATGTCTTTAATTAACCCAGAAAACTTAGGAGCACAATGGATTTAAATCGAGACAAAAATCACTAATATAAGATTGGTCCTAGGTCACATTTTCTACTTATGCTTCAGCTTTTTCCCCAAACTGTCATTAGTTGGCCTAACAATTAGAACATGTTGATTACACCTAAACGGAAGTTTTTGTACTATTCAGGGGAGTATACATATGCAGATAGTTTGGGAGTATGAAATACTGCATTGCTCATTCAACAGCACTTGCTCAATCTGTGTGGCAAGGGGCTTAAAAGGCTTGCAATATACAAAACCACATACATAAAACTGCAGTATACAAAACCACATACATTGTATTTCTGCTTCAAAATGTGGACCTGCTCTGGTGCACCATCCGTTGGAGCCAAGGCCTGAATATCACCATTTGTGATGGTCTGGCTCTTAGCATCAAACCCATACTATAGCACAGATCATATTTATAACGACTGTAAGAGGAAGATTATTTCCCCCACCGTAATTCTACAAATAAAAGAATTATGTCACACAAGACCTAGTATAAACAGAGCATCATCAATTATGATTTGCGAGATTTTAAGTGTCTTTTGCTTTAACTTTTGTGTCGTGGTCAGATTTTAAAATGTTATTGAAGTTCAGAAAGATTAAGCTATTTTAATGGATTCTCAACTATCCCAATTTACAGATCAAAAGCACTGTAAAATTTCCCCCCAAAATAGTAAGATAAGAAATCTCTCTTCCCTATCTGTCCACTCTCAGTTTAGAAAAGAAACATACCATGAGCCAAAGAGAAAGGTTCTTGAAAACAAACTGTTATGCAAAAAATAATCTAGTGTTTTCCAGAAATGAAAATACGCTGTTCAAGTAGGTATGACAGCCAATAAGCAGTGCTAAGATTTTTAGTTTAAAAAATCTAGTAGAAAGGCAACCAGGCTAACAGCTGAAATATATGTGTATCTAGTAAGCTAATAGTCTAGATTCAAGTATTCCAGAATCTAGGTATTTGCCCAGTACAGCTGTGGTTTTGCGCCACAGGTAGAGTCAACAGTTTCATGAAAGGTCCATATGGGTATGTAGAAGGCAGGAAGATTTCATTCACTGGTTTGCCCAAGCACCTTGAAATGTAATGCTAGCATGTAGGAAACCAGGATGCTTTTCCCACCTTTAGATATGTCACTTAGCTACTTTGAAAAATTGAAAGTCAGGAATCAAATATTCAGGTTGTAACCTGCACAGAGTCTTTTAACTGAGCCAATGCAAAGCAAAAGAACAGATACCAATTAATTCACTGTGTAAGCAAGAAACACAGATCTCTTGCACAATTCAGAAGGAACTTCTAGCAATGCTGCTTATTTCCATATCAGCATTTGAAACACTGGATAATATAGACAGTGTGGTGTAGTGGTGAGAATGTTGGATTGGGTGCTGGGAGATCCGAATTCTAGTCCCCACTCGGCCATGGAAGCTCACTGGGTGACTTTGGGCCTATCACAGACTCTCAGCCCAACCTACCTCACAAGGTTGTTGTTGTGAGGGTAAAATGGAGGAGGAGGAGGAGAATGCAAGCTGCCTTGGGTTCCTTGCAAGAAAAAAAAGGTGGGATATAAATGCAATAAATCAATAATAAATCAATAAACAGCACATACACCAGCAGATTTTATTTGCTTGGTCCACTTACGCTGGAATCTGCTTTAGGTACACATTTTATGAGTTCTTATGCGCTAGTATAGGGAGCATTCAAGATGATTGTACATGTCAGAGGTGCTGCAAGGTGTAAATTTAGAGCTACATATGAGAAAATCCCAAAATGAAAAAGTCCAAGACTATATTTACTACTCTCTATGTTTGGCCTATCAATTCTGCAAGGAACTTAACAAGCAAGATTTTTTTTAAAAAACTGAAGCTGAAAAGCCAGGCACCACAAACATTCTTCTGAACATGCCTGAGACAGGACAACAGAGTCACTTATCTTTCTTTCAGTAAGCTCTTAACTCACCCATCCCTGGAAAAAAAACCCCAAGAAGCAGTAAATTTAACTTTGGGATCTTTGCAACGTGAGGTGTTCAAATTGTACCTCCAAATATTAGTTTTACAAGTCTACAGATAATAAAATCTTTTGTGCTATGCAGTTCTGTATTCTTTCCTGCAGTGCATTTATCAAAATTAGTAATAGAATGTAACAGGCATACAGATATTTCATTTTCTGATTTGTAATCTCCCCTATCAAGACTCTGTCATGTATGTCTACTTAATACTTGGTATTAAATGTGCCTGTAGATTAATTGGCTAACCTATACTCTGGCTAACCATTCATCTTTTCAAGAAATGCCCTGCAAAATTTTGTTATGGTACTAACAGCTGCATGTAGGAACACAAAACCTGCCTTGTACCTAATCAGACCCTTGGTCCACCTAGTCCAGTGCTGTTTATTCTAAGTCTCAAACAGTAGCAGGCCCATGTCCCCAAGAGCAGGCCTGCCCCAATTATGTCTAGAAATGTCTAGATGCAATTCAAAGCATCAAAAAGGGAGGCACGGATGGTGGGTACAGCATCAGAGCCCAGCTGGGAAAAAAGGACTTTGGGGGACAGACTGTTGGGACATACTTTTTTTTTTTTTTTTTTACTTAGATGCCACCCTGTAACAAAAAGTTCCTGGAGTAGCTCACCCAGCCCTCATCCTTTGGGCACTTTATGTTGTACAACTGTTTTAAAGAGATTAGGATAGACCACCATTTGAAGACACAGGTCTGCTACTCTCACTTGTAGTCCAGGCCTGACCGGTAGCAGTATCCCCAAGGGTTCAGAGAGAAATCTTTTCCATTATCCCCACAGACCCTTTGACTGGAGATCCCAGAGACCAAACTTGGGACATCACACATACTCCATTACTGATCTGTGGTCTCCACCCTCTGAATTATGTGAATATTCAAAACTGCTGAATCACCAAGTCAATCCCTAGCAATGCATTTGCTTGCTGAAACTGGAAAATGAATTGCAACACACTGGAAAAGCAGGTCTCCCACTTGTTGCTGGAGGTTTAAAGGGAAAACAAAAGAAAAACAGAGTACAGGATACATTTTTATTCAGCGAACAGCCATTTGACTTTAAATGAAAGTAGATTAAGGTCAGAGGAAACATCTGTTGAAACCAAAGCAACGTCCCCATCTGATGTTGGAAAGGAATCTCTACTTCTTATCTGGCTTCCAGGCAGGAAACCAGACAGGAGTCTAATCAAACTCCTGTTGGGTGAGGTAATATCTGATCTTTATTATGGTTTGCTTAGGGAAATCTTGGGTGTCTATGTGCATAGCACCACAGCTTAATATATGGATCCATCCATAATTCTGAGGCACCACTGCACATCTGAAGACTCATGAGTTTAGAACTAGGCACCCACAAGTCTGAATTTTATGCATGACCTTTCTGTCAGAACTGACATAGTGGCATCCCATTCACATGTATATATTTTTTCTCACACAATATTCCACTGTATCCAGTGGGGCTTACTCCCAGGTAAATGTGTGTAAGATTGCAGCCCAAATCTAGGATTAGCTTACTAAGAGCTTACTTTTGGTTTTTATGCAACCTAGATTTTATTTGGTTTCAAAAGGTGCTGTAATCCACCATGAAGTCCTGGGATATGTTATGTTAGCTACAACTAGAGTATTGGCACTCATTTCACTTATAAAATGAGCTCCAGTGTCTTACTCTGACATTCATGCATACATATGAAGATGAAATCACCGCACACAAATTTTATACTTAAGTGAAGATATACAAATATTTGTTTTTAGGTCATTTGGTATATTTTAACTTCTGTCCTGGAGTTTTAAACAGATAGGAAGTAGATTTTTTCTTGTGAAGAGTCCCTCATCCACAACATCATGGCCTTAGTTCAAGCAGAACTCTACAACTGAACATAGCCAATAATAACCGGCCATTATGGAAGTGGATTGCACCTGTAATTATATAAATACACAGAGACAGAAGCACACATAGTTTAGGAATGTAGCCAGTGTGGACTGGCAGCTAGAGAGCGGGACTTGGGTTCAGGAGTTCAAGTCCCATCCCTATATGCTATATACAAAGGCTACACAAACTGTGGCTTAAGAATGTATCATCATAGCTGAAGTAGTGACATGCATGTATTACACTGTGTGTGTGTGTGTGTGGGGGGGTTAAACTAACATCTCCTCTTCCCCAATTAATCACAGAGATGTGGAGAGTATACACGACAGGAGAGCTATGGCCAACAAAACCTTATATGGTGCAATGAAATGTAACCATGTCCAGTGTGGGTAACTTGTGGCCCTCCATACATTTTGGCCTACAACTGACCATTGGTTAGGGCTGATGGAAGTTGTAGGCCAAAACCTCTGGAGGGCCACAAGTCTACTGGATGCCCACCTCTGGCCTTCGGGATGAAGCAGCTGTCATATGGCTTTGAGGAAGCCAGGCCGCTTTACATGGTGCAAACAGACTGTGAGCACCACCATTATGTGGGAAGCAGTGACACCTATTACAAAGAAGGGGACGTCAATTGCCCACAGCTTCCCAGTACATGAAGGCACAGCGAAAAGAACGCTTGCAACAGTTTCCAAATGCATACATGCAGAAACATGTATACTGTCAACAAAGCAGCTTCTGCTTTTTATAAATGAAGAATTTATAATTCTTAACCTTATAAGGAGTTCAGGAAAATGGGGAATTCTGTAACAAGAATTATATCAGCTTCCTCAATTTAAATAATAATCACATAGAGACTCCTAGAAGATCTCTGACCAAAAACAGTATGAAAGAGGCTAAGCACAAGCATACACACTACTAGTTTCTCCTCAGGTGTTATTCCTTGTGAAGCCTCAACCTGCCCCTTCAAAACCCTTTCAATGCAGGTCAAGTTCCTACTGGCTTGAAGCCAGTTTTAGCCTCCAAACCCCCTTTCTACACCATGTCTCAGCCCTGAAAGAAAAACTGCTTTGAGCCTATGCAGACTGCTGTCAGGAATTAAGGGTAAAGTGTACAATTTCCATGCATTAAAAACCCTAGGGCAAAAAAGAACCTTTCCTTCCATAGCCCCATGGTAGGGCAGACGGAGGGAGGCTTTCTGTGTAGGACTTCCAGGTTGGATCTTAGTCTCTATAGAACTAAGAAAGGATGTCAGGTAAAAGATAAAAAACTTCCAAGACCCTGGAGAGCAGCTACCAATCCAAGCAGATCTGTAGTGTTCAGCTGGCAAACCTGGAACCACAAGTAGGTCACACCCTGACCCATGAAGGGCTGCAATACTGACATCAGCTCTTTCTTTTTTTAAAAGAACTGCAAAAGAGGACAAGCCTCCTGTATTTATAATATAAACATATTCACTGTTTCAGCTAAAAGAACATGTGAAGAAGCTTATAAAATACATGGTCTTCCATATAGAAAAGATAATTTCAGGAGGTGCAGCTGAAGTTCTGAGAACCTGCACCCACCACAATTCTCCCTTCTGTGCACATACTAATGTTTTAGGAGCCCGAAACTCTTGCATCTGGCCTGAAGACAAAAGCAGGGAGATGTACAAGGACAGTTCAAAAGAATTAGTAGTGGGTCTCCTGTTGCATTGGCAGGGGGCAGTGGACTCTAGGAGCTGAAAGAGATGGAAGACATAGGCTACAGTCCTATGCCCACTTAGCTGGGACTTAATGCATAGGATTGCAAATCTTTTTCTTGCATTTTTCAATTTGTGATTTTTCTGGTAAGCCACCCTGAGAAATTGTTTAAAAGACAAGGAAGAAATCCCCATGATAATAAATGAATGTTTACACAATGGCAGCCCCACCTGATTACATGGGTGTGACCTACTTGTAGGTCCCAACCCACCACTTGAAACCCAATAGCCTGGTTTAACTGGCAGTAGCTCTTCAGGGTCTCAAATAGTTTTTTCACCCACTACCACACTCTTCTGTAGTCGGAGAGTAAACCTAGAACCCCCTGCATGAAAAGCATCTCACCTACCACTGAACTCCGGGAAGACAACAGCTCCCCTTTTTTTGCAATGGTTTTATATATATTTTAAAAAATGCTGGGGAGCAAGCCCAAACGCACATCCTCTGGTCCAGGGGTAGGCAACCTGGTGCCCTCCAGATGTTATGGCCTACCACTCCCATGATCCGTAAGCCCTGGCCATGTTGGTTGGGGGCTCAATGGAGTTGTAGTCCAAAATATGTGGAGAACACCAGGTTGCCTACCTCGAACTAGTCCTTGGGGACGTTCTGCAGCTCAGCGGTGCAGCACACACTATACATGCAGAAGCACCTGCATTCAATCACTGCATTCAATCACCAGACACGACCAGGCAAGAGCTGCGGAGCCACGACCACACGGCGTTGTAGACCACACTGAGCGAAATGGACCATTCATCTAACCTGAGCATACTTCTGCAGACGTTAAGCCCCCACTGTCTTCCAGCGTGGCTCGGCCTTAATTACATGGGGCTACATCCTAATTGGACACCATGGGGGCCAAAAGCGACCCACTAAACGTTAGGTCTGACCTAACGGCAGGGTCACAGCAGCAGCACGGCAATGTCCAAATGCCTCATGCACGTGCATGTTTATATATATATATATATATATATATAACGAGGGGGGAGGCCCCCAAATGCATGGTCAAGCTACAGGTGGGTCCCAGCAGCTTACAGAAAATGCCCACTACTCCACATAGAAAAAGAGCATCAGAAGAGCCGTGCTGGATCAGACCAAGGGCCCATCTAGCCCAGCATCGTCTCCACACAGCGGCCAACCAGCTGCCTGTCGGAAACCCGCAGCCAGGACGAGCGCGCGATGCCCCCCGTGTCCCCCCGCAAGAGGAGCACGCAGGCACGACGCCCCTGACCCTGGGGGCAGCATCAGGGCTAGGAGCCCCCGACAGCCTTCTCCTCCATGACGCTGTCCGAACCCGTTTTCAAGCCGCCCCCCCAATCCCCCCTTGAGGACTAAAAGGACTGCAGGGCGGGGGCGGGGGCGGGGGGGGGGTGTCAAGCCTTCGCCAGCCCCGGGTTCTGCCTCGGGGCAAGGAAACCTCCCACGGACAGGGGTTATGAGGGGAAGGCGGGGGGCGGGGAAGGCGGGGGGGCTGCCGCCGCCATTTTGCGCCCGGGCGCGGCGCTGAGGGGGCGCTGAGGGGGCGCTGAGGGGGCGCGCCCGCCCGTCGCCCCCCCTCCTCCTCCTCCTCCTCCTCCTCCTCCCTCCCTCCCTCCCTCCCGGCGCCGTCCCCGCCACAAGATGGCGGCGTCCGCCGATGGCGCAGGCGGCCCCGCTCTCACCTTGTCGGTCACCAGCGCCTCAGCCGCCTCCTTCCGGGGCTCGTCCTTGTGGGCGAAGGGCGACTGGAAAGCGATCTTCACCATGGCGGCGCCTGGGCCTGCGGCTGCTCCGCCTCGGGGGCTGTGGTCGTTCGCGCTGCCGGCTCCTGATGCTCCTGCTCCTGCTCCTGCTCCCGCCGCCGCCGCTCCGGTTGCTGCGCAGCGGCCTCTCTCTCGCTCACCTCGCGGGAAGGGCGGAGCCTAGAGGGGAGGGAGGAGCCGGCTTCATCTCTCGCTCGCTGTCAGCCCCGCCCGCGCCACCTGCCGGAGCGGCGCGGGGGCGCATGCGCGGGGGCGGGGGCGGGGAGAGATCGGCTGCTTTCGCCTCGCTCCGGGAAAACGACGCTGTGGTTGACGCGTGCGCGGTCAGGCTCCCTTTCCTTTTCCTCCTTCGCCGTTGAGAGCCAATCGCGGACAACGGAACGGAGGGGGAGGGGGAGGGGGAGGGGGAGGGGGAGGGGGAGGGGGAGGGGGAGGGGGAGGGGGAGGGGGAGGGGGCGCCCTCTACAGGCCGAAGGTGTTGCAATAGAAACACAGGCGCGTAATGTCGTAGGGTGAAGAAGAGGCCGGCACTGTTTATTATTTATTTATTTATTATTTACTTACTGCATTTCTAATCCCGCCTTTTTTCCTCTTGCAAGGAACCCAAGGCAGCCTACCTCCTCCTCCTCTCCATTTTATCCTCACAACAACAACCCTGTGAGGTAGGTTGGGCTGAGAGTCTGTGACTGGCCCAAAGTGACTTCCATGGCCAAGTGGGGACTAGAACCCGGATCTCCCGGCTCCCAGCCCAGCACTCTCACCACTACCCCACGCTGGCTCTCAGGTGCTGTTCACATTGCCTGGTCTGGTTGTTGCCCTGGCACCCTTTTCCTAAAGGAAGCAGACAGGCCGCTCTGGATTTGAGCTGATTTTGTACAGCAGCCAGTGAAAACCAAGGGCAAAGGCTTGTTTTCAACCCACAAGCAGGCAATGAAGTACATAAGAATGTAAGAAGAGCCATGCCGGATCAGACCACGGGTGCAACTAGTCCAGTATTCTGTTTACGGCTGCATTTACTTTAAACTAAGGCCTTTATAGCCGCAAATGGCGTCCTGGACATTTGTCAGTCCCCTTCAGCCAGCGATACGGCATGGCGGCCGTATCGCTGGCGATCCGGCTGAAGAGGATTCCATGGGGAGGCAGAGGTAAGTCTTCCATTCCACCACGGACTCTGGGGGGGGGGGCGGATTCTTTAGAATCCAGCCTCATTGCAGTCCGTGGCGGAGTTCTTCGCCATCCCTAGGCTGGAGTAGAGTTGAAGGGGATTGCCTTCTATCTCACATGTTTCCCTTTTTGTGGCCTGTTTTGTAGGCAACACAAACCATGACAACTCAGATTCGCTCACTGCTCAAATAAGGTTTATCTTTTCCCCAAGCTTTTTGCATTTGCAAGTGAGAGTGGAAAATTATACTCAATTTCTTGTAAGATAATCTGATACATCAACTACATGACAGGGAAATTGCATGTAAAGTTTGTATATGTCTTTGGGTTCTGTATATTTTGGATATTCTTTTTATCAAGGGATAGTATGGGGGGAAAGAGGCACATTCTTTTTTTAAGCTTTCTAATTCAGAAGGTCTCATGGCCTCAGAACCAGCTTCAAAGCCAGAAACATGCAAAGTAATGAAAACAGGAGAGCCTCTAACAATGTTTAGACTTGTACCAAAACTACCAGTTCCATGTATCTGGGATCAAGGAGCAGACAATGTTACTTTCAACCTGGCTTCAGCCAAAACACCTATTCATTGAGGGTGAAGAAGAACTGTTCCAGTAACTGAGATACCTTAGGGAGCAATCCTATGGCCACTAGTCAGTGGCTGGATGGCCATAGGATATGTGGTTTTCCAGGAACCAAACTCAGAGCCCGCACTCTGAGGTCAGTTGCTGGAGAACTGACCTTCCCCCGCTTCCGTGCTCGGAGCAGCCCCGCACTCCACACTCGGAGGAGGCGCATATAGCGGCCAAAACAGGGTGTTCCAGAGGGCGTTCCAGGGCAGGGAAGGCGGAAATGCTGGTATGAGACATCCGGCAACCTCCTCCCCCACTCCCGTGGCTAGACAGCCAAAATCAGCTGTCTAGCTACAAATGCAGGGAGGAGAAGTGTGGAGGGAACTATCTCCTGTGTGCTTCTCCTGCCCTGCATTGGATAGGCATTCACCTCCAAGTTCGCAGGCAGCCACCTATCCCCATAGGATTGTGCCCTTAATGTATTGAGGACAACATAATTAAGAAGGTTCAGTTGTCTGGTATATGTTCTTCAAACAACCAGAGACAGGGATCTCTGATTTCCCTGCATTTCCACTAGGTTCTTCCTTACCATTTTGTCTGCAAATACCATGTTGCATCACAGGCCCCAACTTTGCCCTTCAGACTTTGGTTATGTGATTTTAGCAAACAAGCCTTCATGATCACTTGTAGCCATCTCTTTGTTCAAACTCTGTTTCACTTTTGGTTCTCTTTCTGCACATTAGTTTTTAAAGTTTTACCAGTGTTCTCTCTAAGCCTGCCTGCATGCTTGCTTGGACGTAAGCCCCACTAAACTCCATGGGAATTAAGTCTGGGTAAATGTGTGTAGGATCAGGCCACATGCAAATCTTCCCGATCTTGGTGCTACTCTTTTGGTGACAGCAAAATTATATAATATTTCTTCTTAAAATAGGGTGGGCAACACAGAAGTACTTAGTACTGCAACCTGATTCAAACACAAGTATTTATGTCACATAAATCCACTGCCCTTGATAACTGGCAGCTGAGTAACAAAACAGATGTGACAGCAGCTAAGACTAAACCCGTGGCTGTGTAGGAGTAACATACACAACCCATCTACTATAAACACACACGAATTGGCTTATTTGTATGTACAGGGGGCACTGAAGTGGCATACTGACCAGTCTGCCAACCACAACGCTAACTCTCTACAAAAAGAGTGCCTGCATGTAGAACTTGGGTGGCCATCCTAGTTTACAAAAGAGAGTTCTCTATTGGAAGGCATCCCCTAATGATGGGGATGGGCAACTTGTGGCCGTCCAAATGTTTTGGCCTACAATTCCTATCAGAACTAGCCAGCATAGGTAATGGTGAGGGATCATGGGAGTTGTAGGCCCAAACACCGGAGCGGGGAGCACAGACTGCCCACTCCTGGGAATTGAAAGGTTATCCACCACAGTCCAAGCCTGGTTTAAAGATAACCATAAGAAAGGGGAGTAGGAACTTTGAAGTTGCCCATCAGCAGTTAGCACCTAAACAGCAGCCTGAGTACGCATACAGCTCACCTGGTCACGGTCTTCCCCACTATCCACTATCGTGAGATGTATTTTATTTCTATTTAAATAAAGTAATTATGTCTAAATTTGCATCTAGAAATATAAATTAGCACATGCAAATTAGATGCAAATATGAGTCCTCTTTTGTCCTTTTGTTTTTAATGATGCATTTCCTCTACTTCCTTTTTGGGTGTTGCGAACCTGCCCACCATATGCAGAAGGCCCCAGGTTCAGTCTCCAGTATCTCCTGGTAGGGCTGAGAAAGACTCCAAAATCATGGAGAGACATTTCCAGTCAGCTCAGCGGGCCCTAAAATAATCTTCAGACATCCTCCTCCAGGTGTCCCTGTCAAATGAGGTGAGACGGGTGGCTACTTAGGAGAGAAGGCTTTTTCAGTACTTGTGCTTCTCCTTCTCTTCAGCACAGCCATTTTAGGTGCTGCATTTGGTCTCTGGTGGATCCCTGCCAGGCAAGGGTGTTGCTAAGTTTGAGCCCATGGGGCCCTGGCCCTGAATCTGTTTCCCACGGCCCCGGTTCTATTCCCCAAAGAACAAATTGTCCATTGGTACCAATGGAAGGTTTTGTTCTCAGCTTAATTACCATGCAGGGGGTGATCTTCAAGGGGGGGGGGGGTGCGGGTGGGAAGGCTATGTCAGTGGCACTGCAGGGCATGGTAGGAAATGTCAGTGGTCGCTCCAAGCAGGCCTGACGCTCATTGGAGGGCCAGAAAAGGGGAGCCCAATGCTGGTCTCAGCACTGGGGCTTGCTGAAGCTCTGAAGCCCTGACAAAAGGCTGGCTCAAAGGGGAGACGTGCACTGAACAGGACAGCAGCTGGTGGCTGGCTAGCCTGTTCATCCAAAGGGACAAGGTGCTCTCGGGAGCATCGCTGCTGCTGCCATGGCCATGCTGCATGAGACCATGTGCTCTGCTGCTACGCTACGGTCCATTCCAACCCTACTATTCATTCATTTCTATAACACCCAATAGCCAAAGCTCTCTGGGCGGTTCACAAAAATTAAAACCGAAAAGCACACAGTAAAACAATATAAAATATAAAAGCATTAAAACCACAATATAACAATACAGCCAGAATAAAAGCAGAATAAAACCTAGCAGCAATGCAGAGATTTAAAATACAGATTTAAAACAGAAAAGCTAAAAGACTAGAAAGCTGAAATGCTAAAATGCATGGGAAAATAAAAAGGTCTTCACCAGGCGCCAGAAGGAATACAATGTAGGAGCCAGGCGAACCTCATTAGGGAGCTCATTCCACAGCTGGGGTGCCACAGTAGAAAAGGCCCTCCTCCTAGTAGCCACCTGTCTCACTTCCTTTGGCAAGGGCTCATGGAGAAGGACTGCCGAGGATGATCCTAAGGTCCGGGCAGGCACATATGGGAGGAGGCGATCCTTCAGATAACCTGGCCCCAAGCTGTTAAGGGCTTTGAATGTTGATACCAGCACTAGAGGGCACAATGCCAAGAAGCCCCCGCCCCCCCCCCCAAATCCTGCCAGACTATCTTCCACTTTATATATGAGCAAGGCGGAGATGCAGAAAAGAAACACAAGTCTATCATCGTTGGGTCAAGTTTGTCTCTCAGTCTAGCACAGAGATGGTCAGTGGAGGCTGGTGACTCCAATTTTGGTGGGGTTGTATATCCATTCTTGGTTTTAGTCAGAGATAGACCAAACTCTAAAGCAAATATCCAAGGTGCTGAATCTATTTGGGGGATAGTGTTCAGCACCTTGGATAGCTATTTTAGAGTTCTGGCCGGTTCTGACTAAAATCCAGAATGAATACACAACCCCACCAAAATCAGAGCCACCAGCCTCCACTGGGGATGGACAGCCTTTTTCTGTTGAGAGCCACATTCTATTGTGGGTAGCATATCAGGAGCTGCATGTCCACTGAGCAGGGCCAAAGCCAGCAATGAGCAGGGCTAGAGTTCAAAATGGATTGTTTTTTCTTTCTGCCATCCCCTTTTTTCTCTCTCTCCATCTTCTTTCCTGCCCAGTAGCTACTGGGAAAAGGGAGAGATTGCTCTTGCCAGAGATCTGGACAGCCCCTATGTGGAGTTGCCTTTGAAGACAGTTCAGAAGCCGCAACTTGTGCAAAATGCAGCAACCAGACTAATAACGGGGACCAGAAGGCCCAAACATATAAGACCGATTCTAGCCTGCTTGCACTGGCTGCCTATATGCTTTTGAGCCCAATTCAAAGTGCTGGTTTTGACCTATAAAGCCATACATAGCTCAGGATCACAGTGCCTGATGGAACACCTCTCCCAGCATGAACCAACCCGTACACTATGCACTAAGGTCCTCCGCCAGGAACCTCCTTTGAGGGAGGCTTAGAGGGCGGCAACAAGGGAAAGGGCTTTGTCAGTGGTGGCCCCCCATTTATGGAATAATCTCCCTGACGAGGCCCACCTGGCACCAACATTGTCATCATTTCAGCTCCAGGTTAAAACTGCCCTCTTCTGTCAGGCATTTGGCAGCATATAATGAGTCTCTTGATTGTCTCTGGCTGATAGTTTTAAATTGTTTTAAATGTATGTTGTTGTTGCGTGTGCTATTTCTTCTATTTTTATTTATTTATTTATTATTTCATTTCTATACCACCCAGTAGCCAAAGCTCTGTCATTGCATGAATAGTTTTATACTTTATATTATGTATTTTAATGGCTTTTTAATTTTTGTGCACCGCCCAGAGAGCTCTGGCTATGGGGTGGTGTACAAATATAATAAATGAAATGAAAATGAACTGACTGCATGCGGAACACTTTTGAAATTAGACTGAGGGCCACATGACATTTGACTGAGGGCCACAGATTGTCCACCCCTGGTGTAGCATCTGTTTCGGCATATTGTGTAGATCATCTTTGACTGTCATAGGGGCATTCCAGTCATGGTTTGGTGTTTGTTTTTTAATCTTACTGAGAACCTGACATTGTTTATGTATGTTGTCAATCCAGATTGCTTCTCTTAGGCTCCGTGGATATAGGCAAGGGTTTAGACCTGTTATTGTCACCCTGATGCTGAGGGTGGTTTTCCATATTGCAATATAGTAAGGAAACAGAGCTGGTGCAACGTCGTGGGTATTGCTAAGAGCATGAACTAGGGAAGTCTTGCTGTGGTTCCAGTCCTGCGCGAGACATGAATTCTTTAAGCCAACCTTCCCCAACCCGGTGCCTACCAGAGGTGCTGGACTGTAATTCCCATAATTGGGAATGATGGGAGTTGTAGTCCAATACCTCTGGAGGGCACCAAGTTGGGGAAGGCTGCACTATCACTGTCTTGTTGTGGCGAAGGGGCTTGCTTAACTCAGTGAAGCCATAAGCTATGCCGTGCAGTGCCACCCAAGATGGACAGGTCATGGCGGAGAGTTCTGACAAAATGTGGTCCACTGGGGAAGGAAATGGCAACCCACTCCAGTATTCTTGCCAAGAAAACCCCATGGAACATATCACAAGGCTAAAAGATATGATGCCGGAAGATGAGCCCCTCAGGTCGGAAGGTGTCCAATATACTACTGGGGAAGAAGAGCAGAGGGAATTTCCAAGTAGCGCCAGAAAGAGTGAAGCGGCTGGGCCAAAGCTGAAAGGACACTCAGCTGTGGATGTGTCTGGTGGTGAAAAGAAAGCTGTAAAGAACAGTATTGTTTAGGAACCTGGAATGTAAGATCAATGAATCAAGGTAAGCTGGAGGTGGTCAAACATGAGATGGCAAGATTGAACATCGACATCTTGGGAATCAGTGAACGAAAATGGACAGGCATGGGCGAATTTAATTCAGGTGACCATTATATTTACTACTGTGGGCAAGAATCCCTTAGAAGAAATGGAGTAGCATTCATAGTCAACAAAAGGGTGGGAAAAGCAGTACTGGGGCACAATCTCAAAAATGATAGAATGATCTCAGTACGAATCCAAGGCAAACCTTTCAACATCACAGTAATTCAAGTCTATGCCCCAACCACTGAGGCCGAAGAAGCTGAGGTTGGTCGGTTCTATGAAGACCTACAACACCTTCTAGAACTAACACCAAAAAAGATGTCCTCTTCATCATAGGGGATTGGAATGCTAAAGTAGGAAGTCAAGAAATCACTGGGATAACAGGCAAGCATGGCCTTGGTGTACAAAATGAAGCAGGACAAAGGCTAATAGAGTTTTGCCAAGAGAACACGCTGATCATAGCAAACACTCTTTTCCAACAGCACAAGAGGCGACTCTACACATGGACATCACCAGATGGTCAATATCGAAATCAGATTGATTATGTCCTTTGCAGCCAAAGATGGAGAAGCTCTATACAGTCAGTAAAAACAAGACCTGGAGCTGACTGTGGCTCAGATCATGAGCTTCTTGTTGCAAAATTTTGGCTTAAATTGAAGAACGTAGGGAAAACCACTAAACCATTCAGGTATGACCTAAATCATATCCCTGATGAATATACAGTGGAGGTGAGGAATAGATTTCAGGGATTAGACCTGATAGACAGAGTGCCTGAGGAACTCTGGACGGAGGTGCGTAACATTGTTCAGGAGGCAGCAACTCAATCCATCCCAAAGAAAAAGAAATGCAAGAAAGCAAAGTGGCTGTCTGATGAGGCTTTACAAGTAGCTGAGGAAAGAAGGGAAGCGAAAAGGAAGGGAGAAAGGGGACGATATATCCAACTGAATGCAGAGTTCCAGAGAATAGGAGAGACAAGAAGGCCTTCTTAAATGAACAATGCAAAGAAATCGAGGAAAACAGTAGAATGGGAAAGACTAGAGATCTTTTCAAGAAAATCGGAGATATCAAGGGTACATTTTGTGCAAAGACGGCATGATAAAGGACAAAGAAGGCAGGGACCTAACGGAAGCAGATGAGATTAAGAAGAGGTGGCAAGAATACACAGAAGAACTATACAGGAAAGATCTGAATGTCCCTGATAGCCATGATAGTGTGGTCACTGAACCTGAGCCGGACATCCTAGAGAGTGAAGTCAAGTGGGCCTTAGGAAGCATTACTAACAACAAAGCTAGCGGAGATGACAGTATTCCAGCTGAGCCATTTAAAATCCTAAAAGATGAAGCTATTAAAGTGCTGCACTCAATATGCCAACAAATTTGGAACACTCAGAGTGGCCACAAGACTGGAAAAGGTCAGTTTACATTCCAATTCCAAAGAAGGGCAATGCCAAAGAGTGTTTTAACTACCGTACAATTGCGCTCATTTCACATGCCAGCAAGGTGATGCTCAAAATCCTACAAGCTAGGCTTCAGCAATGTGAACCGAGAACTCCCAGAAGTACAAGCTGGGTTTCGAAGAGGCAGAGGAACTAGAGATCAAATAGCCAACTTTCGCTGGATCATGGAGAAAGCAAGAGAATTCCAGAAAAACGTCTATTTCTGCTTCATTGACTATGCTCAAGCCTTTGATTGTGTGGATCACAACAAGCTGTGGCAAATTGTGAAAGAGATGGGGGTACCAGACCACCTTACATGTCTCCTGAGAAACCTGTACGAGGGTCAAGAAGCAACAGTAAGAACCGGACATGGAACAACCGAGTGGTTCAAAATTGGGAAAAGAGTACGACAAGGCTGCATATTGTCGCCCTGCTTATTTTACTTATATGCAGAGTACACCGTGAGAAACGCCGGGTTGGATGAATCACAGGTAGGAATTAAGATTGCCGGGAGAATTATCAACAACCTCAGATACGCAGACGATACCACCCTAATGACAGAAAGCGAAGAGGATCTAAAGAGCCTCTTGTTGAGGGCGAAAGTGGAGAGTGCAAAAGTTGGTTTGAAACTCAACATTAAAAAAACGAAGATCATGGCATCTGGCCCCATCACTTCCTGGCATATAGAAGGGGAAGAAATGGAAGCAGTGACAGATTTTCCTTTCTTGGGCTCCCAAGCTCACCGCAGATGGTGACTGTAGCCATGAAATTAAAAGACACTTGCTCCTTGGGAGGAAAGCTATGGCCAACCTAGACAGCATAGTAAGGAGCAGAGACATCACCTTGCCGACAAAGGTTCATATAATCAAAGCTATGGTTTTCCCAGTAGCAACGTATGGCTGTGAGAGCTGGACTATAAGGAAGGCTGAGCGCCAAAGAATTGATGCTTTTGAACTGTGGTGCTGGAGAAGACTCTTACGAGTCCCCTGGACTGCAAGGAGGTCAAATCAGTCCATCCTAAAGGAAATCAACCCTGACTACTGAAGGACAGATACTGAAGCTGAAGCTCCAATATTTTGGCCACCTAATGCGAAGAGAAAACTCCCTGGAAAAGACCCTGATGCTGGGAAAGATTGAAGGCAAAAGGAGAAGGGGACGGCAGAGGATGAGATGGCTAGATAGCATCACCGATGCAATGAATATGAACTTGAGCACTCTCCGGGAGAGAGCGGAGGACAGGAAGGCCTGGCGTGCTATGGTCCATGGGGTCACGAAGAGTCGGACACGACTTAACAACAACAAGTGTTTTCTCAGCTTCAGCCCTAAAGTTCTAACATGGAGTGAATAATATTGCTCTATCTTACAGGGTCATTGCAAGGATGATGGAGATGACATACGTGAAGGTCTGTGAGGACCATGTGCTGTATCATTCTAAAGATTACTATTATTAATAATACTTTGAGGAGTAAGAGAAGATTATGACAACTAATGGTTAAATATGCAGTCTTATGATCTTATGCATGGGAACAGATGATAAGATGCTGAAATGTCTTTTATAGATAGTTCCCCTGCCCCTCTTCTCTTTTCTCCATTCTCTCTCTTCTCTGTTTTTACTTCTCTTTTCTCTGAACAGAGGGATCCACATCATAAAATGTGTTTTATAAAAAAAACCTGCGGATTTGTGTGTGTGTGTGTGTGTGTGTGAAAAACAAATGCAAAGTAGAAGCGGGTGAGTAGGAAAACCTGTTCGTCTTTGGAGGAAAAGCCATATAATAATTATAACTGTTGTTTATTTTGCAGTCAGAGAGGTACCACAGAATTGTTTAGGTGAGGAACAAGGAAGAGATTCTGATAAGATTACCAACAAAGCAATAAAGTAAATAAGAAGGAGAGGGGAAGAAGAAGGAAGGGAGGGAGGACTCTCTCAAGCAAGATAGCTGTCTAATGATGGTGTTCTTTAAACCAAAGACTGGGGGTGCAGGGAGAGTGCAAAAACACTAAGGGTGCAATCCTATGCATATTTAGACAGAACAATGTCCTACAACTCCCAGCATCCCCAGCCAGCATGTTCTGTCTAAACATGCATAGGATCGTGCCCTAAGTCGTAAGACAAAGCTCCATCAAGAATTTCAAAAAATCTTAAAATCTGCATGGCGAATGCTGTACCATCTAGAAGTAACCATGGGCTGAAAGCCATTTCAAACATGACATTCCAAACATAAGACACCGCAGCCTAGGATTAGTGTGAAATCTGCTTGTAAATGGTCATATCGAACAAATGTGTATGTCTGTGTGTGTTAGCTGTACGTACATGTGGCAGGAAGTTGTGATTTGCCATAACTTTCCAGCACCTGTTCACTGTATGTGTACATGTAACAACAACAACAACAAAAACCCATGTGTAAATTAATCAGAAATCAGGGACTAACTTATTGGGCCAGTTTGCCTGATTGCAGCAGCCCACTCTGGCTTATTGAAGCTATGGTGGGCTGCAGTGTGTGCCAACAGCCATTTTGAATATTCAGGCCACAGTGGGCAGGCACTGTGGCTTATCATGTTGTCCAAACCTGGCAAGGGTGTGTTGTTGGTGTGGTTAATGAATCACCCAGAACCCCTGGGCTGTTTTAGGATTGTGGGTGGGTTTTTTTTTAACCACGTCAACAACCCACTCATATTGTTGTAGTATTTATTTATTCGTGTCAGAAGTATCACAATTAAAAAACATACTATAGCACATAACGTTTAAAATATAAAATGTAGAAGTTAAAATATATAAAAATTAGACAAATCTTGCCCAGAAACTAGCAACATTAATTGCACTGTGTCGCGCTGTCACAAGGTCCTCATGTGTACATTGGTCAGGGCACAAAGGGCAAGTATACACATGTGTTGTTGTCTGCAAGTCTCCGCAGTCGCATAGGGCAAAGATCACTGGATAGCCCCATTTATTCAAAGTGTCTCTAGATCTTGTTACACCCGTACACAGTCTATTCAATGATTTCCAAACTTCCCAGCTTTCATCAAAACCGGGTGCCAGCTCCTCAGCTAGTTCCCTCCAGTGTTGATTCTTTGTAGCTTTCCATAAGTCCATTCTACTTTTGAATTCATCAAAGTAGTGAGAGTGGAAGCTTGGACAGAAGGAGGTCAATGAAGCCAGGAGTGCTACTGGTGACTGCCTTAACAGATCTGGCACAGTTGCCAAGTACCTTCCTTTTATTAGAGATCAGCTGATTGCTCTCAATAGCTAGTCTTCTGCATGGCTAGGAAATACCTGAATAAAGGATACTTCTCTTTCCACACCAACTGAAGATGATGTGATGTAGGTGTCTGTTTGTGAAGTTTGAGGCTGGTTGGGAGAGGCTGGGAGAGACACTCAGAGCTGAATTTGGGTTCTGTAAAGATTTTATGGTGCAGGCCAATCTGATGCAGGAGCCGTGGATTTTGACTGTCTCCTGGAATGTTTACTCTGTGCCTCCACCTATGCCCAATCTGTATATTTGTAAATAAGTTCAAATATTACAAAATGCCAATAAGCCTCCTGTGACCTTCCAAAGAAAACCAACCCCAGGTAAGTTCTGAATCCCTGGAATTTCTCATCACTCAAGGAAGTGGGGTGAGCATAAGAAATATGCTCTATCTGTCCCTATTGATATGGGACAGTATCTATTTTTTGGTACCTGTGCCCCAATAAATTTCTGTTCCTATTGTGTCCATACTTGTGGTGTCGCCTTTTTAGAACTTTCTTAGTGTGAGATGCCAGACTTTTCACTCTTTACTGCTCTTCCATGGGATCTCTAGAAGTTAAATCTTTGAGCAGGGTTTCTTCTTGTCTCTAGCGTGCATGCATAACTGTGTGTGCATGAACATTAAAGCCCTATGCAATACATGCACAGCCTGCCATTTCACATGCTGCAACCACTGAAATATATTTTGAACCATTAATAATGTATTGTGGGACAACGATATCTTTCTAGCACAGCTTCCACCCGAAGAACAAACACCCTCTTGGTTTTTAAATCAGCAAAGGACAAACTCTTGCAGAGTCAATGTATAAACAGGCAAGGAAAAGCCTTCAGCAATATGAAATACCAGGAGGGGGTGGGGGGCTTAACCAGTGATGTGGTGGTGGTGGGAGCTCAAGCACGTCCTGGTTTTTATCTGTGAAATGTTTGCAGATATATTCATGCAAAGGTCTATATTATGTCCTACCTATATGGCAGAGATTTTCATTAGGAATTTAGCAACAAATGAAATCTGTCCCAGATATTACTAGTTTACTCGGAGAGCATGTTCTTCCTATATGTAAGTCTCAGGTTCATTCCCAGGATCAGTGCTGGTTCTGGTTTCCGGGGTCCTTGGACAAGATGGTCTCAGCGGTCACTCCTCCCTGAGTACGCCCACCTCCTCACCACAGTTGCTACTACCCATTTGCTTGCCTCTCCCTCTGGTCCCAATCCACGCCACCTCCCAGAGGGAGAGGACAAGGCATATGGAGGCGGCTCCTTCTCGCCATTCCTCTCACCGCTCCTCACTCAGAGAAAGCAGATGACCCACACCGGCAAGGAGAAGCAGCAGGGCCAGGAGACTCCAGCGATTGGCAATGGGGCGCCTGATGGGTTTGGACCATGTCAGGTGCATAGTGATGCCATCCCTTGATGTGCTGGCTCCAGATTTTGAGGGCCTTTGGCAAGACACCCTTAACAGGCCCTCTCCCTCAGTGAGCCCACCTTCCCACCACCATTACCACCAGCTGCTGTTGCTCCTCACCCTCCTTCTCATCCTCATTACCACTTGCTTGCTTGACAGGCAGGGAGCCAGTGAGCAAGCAGGCTGTGGCATCTCCTGCTGCTCCGTCTCACCACCACCATCTAAGCTAGAGTGAGAGGCCGGTGAATAAGCAGAATGTAATGGTGAAGAGGAGGAGCAAGTCCAGGGGGGTCTTGACACTGGGCTCCTACTGGGGTGTGGGCCCTCGGCAGGTGCCCAACCACACCTACCTGTGATGCCGGACCTGCTGGTCTTGCCCGAGACCACCAGTTAAAGGATCTCTGGTACCAAGGCTGAGAAACTCCTCTCCCAGCTGGATCAGACAGCTGGATGGACCACTGGTCAGAGTGCACAACAGTTTCTTACAGCTGCCACGATCTCAGGTAGCAAAATATTTGCTGGAGAAATTTAGCAGCGGATCTCTCTCTTTCTTCACGAGCCAAAAATGAACCTACCATTCTTGTAATGTTAACTTTTTCTAAGTTGAGCTGGGAAGCTGTTGAATGAGGGGGTGCAAATCAGATCAACCAATCAATAAGTCAATAACTAACATCACGAGAGAATAGGCCTCCATTGAGCCAAGCAAAAAAATCAAAAGAAGCCAACGCCCGTTTTACCTTGGCATGCGCATACATCAGTTGGGGCCTCGTTTTTTTCCTCTCCGTTGCATTTGCTGCTGAAGCTGCCCTCAAGGGCTCCATATCCAAGCAAATCCTTTTCCTCAGGCAGAGGAAGAACCGGCTCAATCCATGGCCTGGTGATATGCACACCGTCTCATGCGTTGTTGACCCAAGCAGGAGCGCTTCTGGAGAGTGATGGCAGAAGATGTGTCTCCACGCCCCTGGCCCATGCGCCAAGTGAAGCATTACCTACCAAACATGCTCAGCCCCACCTTCTGTATTCTTGGGCTTCTCTTGATTTCCCAATCACCACTTGTTCGGTCACTCTTTTTTGCCCAGAGCGAAAGAACAACTCCTGGGCCAGTTTGTTTAGCTGCTGCACAAAACTGCCTGGAATGTGGCATGGCAGAAGGACAAAGCCACTGTCCTGCCATAGGCGACTCAGCAGATATTTTTTGCTCCATCAGGCTCCTTGTGTCTTCTATGCTAGGAAAACTACCTGTTGTTTAGGATTCAGGTAAATGGGGGTAACAGCTGAATTGGCATGAAAAATCATCCCCCTGCAAATTACTCATCAGTTTGCAACTGATGAGAAGAAGCCCTCACCTGCATAATCTCAGATGTTTATAGGTGTTGTTGCACAAAGGCATTACTACTTCATATACAACCCTGGCATTCCAAATAGGTGTTGATGCTGAGCTTTAAGGCCCCTGTGTAGTGAGAATTGGTGTGAACGGACAGTTGGACTTTGATTCAGAAGGCTTGTTAGGTTCAAGTTCTACCATTTGAACCCAAGGGGATGGACTCTGTCAGGGTTCCCCTATTGAGCTGGACCCCCTGAGCAACTCCTTAAGGATCTCTTGCCTCCTTAAGAGTCCCACCTTCCTTTGTTTACCTTCCCCTTTCCAATAACGTGGGGTTTAGGCTGTAGGCATGGGGTGACTGACACTCTAGACACAAGGTTTAACCACAACAGTTTACTGGTAAATTAAAGCAAGCAAATCACAACTAAAGGTATTTACACAATAGACCTGCATGATACAAAAGGCATTAAGAGAAAATAAAAGTTGCAAAATGCAAGTTCCTTTACCCTAGCTGTACTTAGACTTCTCCAGGCTGCTTCTTCCTGTTCCCTCTTCAGGCTGTGGTCTCCCTGACTCTCTCTTACTGGCTCTCTCACTCTCTTTATACTCTCTCCTCCCTGAAATCCAAAAGTACTGTTTCAAACCTGAAGAACTGAAACCTAACCAGGGAAATGAAACTACTCGTCTACTCCCAGCAAAAAAAAAACCCCAGGCCTCTAAGCCTGACTGTTTTCCCCCCTTAGCCTCTGTAGGCCTCAAACCTTCACAGACTCATTATATGGGCATTGGAAGAAGGTGTGCTTTCCCAGCCTCCATTCTCTATCTGTAAAATCAGCATAATGGTGATTTACCTACAGGCAAACCTGCAAAGCACTTTGCAGGTTTAAAACAATCTAAGAATTACTCAGTTTTTGTGGGTGTCTCCATGACTGGCAATAGCAACTTCCTGGGAAAAAAAGAAGCAAACAATATTAGTATGAAGAGATAAAATATAGTCTTTTGCATCAATGAAAAAATTAACAAAACAGGTTAGGCAAAACAGATTAGAGAATTATAGAGATCATTTTTATGAAATATGGTTCTCCGATATTGACCATGCAAATACTAACCAAAATATTTCTCACTGGCTAGCCACATATAGGAGACTTTGGAAGGCTCTATTGGGCTAATTAAAAGGAGAAGGGGAAATGACCTAGATGTATGTCTTGTATCTGCTATGGAATATCCTAACTGATATATGTACACTGTGAATCCAGAATGCGCTTGTTGTTTCTTGTTATTTTGTATGAATTTTCTGGTTGTAAATGAAAACTTTTAATAAAAGTTATTAAAATAAAATAAAACCATGTGCAATTATAAAGAACAAGTAAGTCAGGTGGGGAGGGGCAAGTTGTGGAAAAAAATTCCCCTATCTTGAAATTACTTGGTTTTTATTTGTTTTTTGTTTGTTTCTTTGTTTTAAGAACTGCTTTATAAACAAGAAGTGGGAGTAGTTAAAGCTGGAAATACGATTTGGGGAATGGATGTGTCTGTGTGGAAATTCTTAAGAAAATCATATTTATTTGCTTTCAAAAAAATCAAATGTATAAATTCTAGATTTTTTTTTAAGGGCTTTTCGGGGGAAACAAGGTATACAATATTAATCTGGGAAGTTAATACGAGTTTTAAAATTGATCAATACAATTTTCATTGGATTTCTTTTTATTATCCACTTTAGAAGCAAAATGTGAAAATCTTTGAAATTCGGAAGGTTTAAGGTAGCAATCTTATGCACACTTACCTAGAAGTAAGTATTGTTGAAAAGAGCAGGACTTACTTCCATGTATAGGATTGCATGGTAATTCAGATTTTGAAATGTTGTCAAATTCTCAGTTCTTTCACCAAAATGGGACTATTTCTGTCATACATTCTACAGTGCTGCCAATATCCCTTTTCATGGGTACTACTCTTCAATTTTTGAACAAGCGTAGAAGCAATTTTTTTCTACAGGATCATTACACACTTTAATTTTAAATGTCTGTAAAATGAATTTTTAAAAAATGGTGATGGTTTTATTTCCCATCCCTCTGTACATTCATGCAATGGAAAAAGCATAGTTACTGGGTACTATTTCATTCCACCCACCCAACTTCATTGCAGTTCATCAAGCCACATTTATGATCTCTTTTAAGTTTAGATAATGTTAGAGTGTTCCAAATTAGAAGTTTTCCCACAATATGAAGGGTTAACTCATTCTGCCATACATCATTGTTTATGTATGTATGTATTTATTATGACTGATATTGCACCTTTCAGGATACAAACCTTTATTTATTTATTTCATTTATATCCTGCCTTTTCCTCCAAGGATCCCAAGGCGATGTATATGATCCTCTTCCTCTCCGTTTTATCTTCACAACAACCCTGTGAACTAGATTAGACTGAGGGCTTCTCCACATGGGGCTTTTATCCTGCAATTGAGATTGGTTACTCAAGGAAGTTTGTAGGTCCTTTACATGACGTCGTCAACTTCTAGTGCCCCTCCCGTGGTTTCCAACCATTTCCATGGCTTAATTTGAAATGGAAATAATGAGCTAAAGAATCAGTTTGAATTTGTCCATGTAAAGAGGAAGTGGCACTATAGCAACAGCGCCACTTAGTGGCTGAATAATGAAACATATAGAACTTGCAGATAAAGGAAAAAATGGGGGGAAGAGAAGTGCATGTAAAGCGCCGAACTTAATCTCACAAAGAATCAGAAGCCCTGGTAAAATTGCGGGATAAAAAGTCTCTGTGTTGAGAAGCCCTGAGAGTCAGTGACCAGCCCAAAGTCACCCAGTGAGCTTCATGGTCGAGTGGGGACTAAAATCCAGATCTCCTGAGTCTCAGTCCAATGCTCTAACTACTACACCACACAGGCTCTACACAACCTGGGATGGTAAGGCATGGAGTCCTTGTGCAACTCATGAAGCCTAGGCCTTCATGATCAGAGGGTGTGGGGTTTCTGCACATCACCAGCCCAGGAGCGGAACTGTTGAGTTGTGATCCATCTGAATGGAGGCATTTCTAGATTGAACAGTTGGGCTACACTACACTGGCTCTTCTTCCAAGGGGGCTTACATGGAATGTAGTAATAAAATCACAATTAAAAACATCAAAAATTATAAGATGTTATCAGGAGCCTTCCCATAGAACAGCTGGTGGTAAAGGGAAAGGGATGGGTATAGTCCAACTGGAACAGGAACAGATGTCTGGTGTTATAATAACCTGCTCCATTTCTCTCCTGGAATGTGTGTGTGTGTGTGTGTGTGTGTGTGTATATAAAAATCAGGATGAGTGGTAGATGATGCGGGGGGGGGGCAGTCCAGTTGAAACAGGATCCAGTTGCTGAACCCTAGTTCCAAAATAGGTTCAGCACTGTGGATAGCTCCTTTAGAGTTCTGGCTGGTTCTGACTGAAACCCAGAATGGATTCACAGCCCCACCAAAATTGGAACCACCAGCCCCCACTGGCAGGATCTGAGGTGGTCTTTGACTGCCTGCCTCCATCTCTCTTCTGGGATCCCTCTTACAGATGGTGGTAGATGGCCCTGTCGAGGAAGGAAACAAGCCTCTTTGTTATTTTGGGTAAACCCCAAATAAGCCTGCCGTGCCAAAAATAGAAATACCACAGAACACCTGCAAAGCCTTTTGTCTCTCTCCATGCAGCCAAGGTTCTAGTACTATTGTACAAAGTCCTAAGCATCTTGGGACCAGGATACCTGAGAGAGCGCCTTCTCCCTTACCAACCTGCCCAGTCACTGAGGTCATTGGAGGGCCTGCTCCTGGTGGATCCACATGGACCTATGGCCCAATTGGAGTCCACCAAGAGAAGAGCCTTCAGTGTGGTGGCCCCCTTCCTATGGAACTCCATTCCTTTGGAGGTCAAGCAGGCGCCATCATTGTGTTGCTCCCGGCGCCTCCTGAAAACACTGATATTTCAGGAAGGCTTCCTTGAGTGACCAGCCACGGCTTTATCAGAACTCTTGTTTCGTTTTACAAAATAGTAATTATTTTAACATGTGTTTTTATTCTTTTATCCTATTTGTATTGTTCACCACTTTGGAATCTGTCTGAATGTGGACTGGTATACAAATGCTGTAAATATATAAATAATAGGTATATCACATACAAAGGGCTCCACCAGCCTCTTCCCCCTGACAAGGTCTCTTGAAAGGAGTGAGCATGTTGTATGAACAGGATAGAGGCAACATCCCTGGCTGGGGGCCCTGCAAGATCAGACCAAGTATAAGCATATCAGATACTTATACTTCACCTGGAGGTGTATCACCTGAAGTGTATCAGATAGTTATACTTCTCCAGCAACGGTGATATTTATAAGTATATCACATCCAAAGGGCACACTCCACCAGCCTCTTCCCCCTGACAAGGTCTATTGAAAGGAGGGTGGTGTATGAACAGGAGGAGGCAGCTTCCCTGGTTGGGGGCCCTGCAAGATCAGACCAAGGGTCCATCAAGGACAGCATCTTCTTTCTTGCAGTGACCAGCCAGCCAGCCACAGGAAACCCACAAACAGGACATGAAGGCAATAGTCCCTCTCCCATGCCATTTCCCCCCCCCCAACCCTAGCAACTGGCACTTGATGGCACACTAACTTCAAAGATGGAACTTCAGCTCAGCCTGAGGTTCTGCACTTCCGATACCCTGCAACTTTTCTTTTCTTTTGCACATCCCATTTGGAGAAATGGGACGTACAACAACAACAAAAATGTGGCAGGATATTGGAGGTGAGGAACCTGAGGTCTGTGGGCCAAATCTGGCCTTCCTGGAGACCCAATTTAGTCCTCTGGGGTTTCCCAGACAGCTATGCACCATTCCCTGCCCCCCTCCACCATCAATCATTTAGTGTTTTCTTGGTTTTTGCATTCCCCCCTCATTCTAAAAGGTTGAAAGGACAGTCCTAAGCCTTAGTTGAAACATAAGAAGCTGCCTCATACTGAGTTAGACCGTTGGTCCATCTAGCCCGGTATTGCTGATACCGACTGGCAGCGGCTCTCCATGGTTGCGGGTAGGGATGGACGAAAGTCCCTTACCTGTTCTCGAAGCTTGCTTCGCGGTGGGGGGGAGGCGCTTTGGTTCTCCCCCCGAAGTTCAGGCGAGGGGGGGGAGGCGCCCCATCCCTCGCCAGCGAAATTCAGGCCGGGTAGAAGCGCCCCGTCTACCTGGCCGCGAAAAAAAAAGAAACACACACACACACCCCCGTGATAGGCTACGTAACGATTAACGTAGCCTATCACGGCTAGATTTCCAAAGTCAGCCGTGATAGGCTATGTAAATCGTCACGTAGCCTATCACGGGTGACTTTGAAAAAAAAAACACGCGTACGCAAATGCGTTCCTTATTTTGACACGTCTAGTCTACGTAAAGATTTACGTAGACTACACGTGCCAAAATAAGGAACGCAAATGGTGGCGCCCATGGGCCGCCGCCATTTGCGTACATGCTTTCCCCCCCCCCCCAAAGTCACCCGTGATAAGCTACGTGATGATTTACGTAGCCTATCACGGCTGACTTTGGAAATCTAGCCGTGATAGGCTACGTTAATCGTTACATAGCCTATCACGGGGGTGTTTTGTTTTTTTTTACTTTACTTTTTTTTTTGCAATGGCAGCGGCAGCAGCCGGTCAGGAGACCGGCCACCGCCCCCGCCCCCCACGAACTGCTGCCGAACCGCCGCTGGGACCCGCTGCCGAGAGGGTCATTCAGCTACGGTAAGTCCCATCCCGGGGGGGGCGGGGGGCCGGCGGAGAATTTCCCCACCAATTTTGGGGGGCCGAATGCGTTGGCACTCGGCCCCCCGAAGTTTCAGGGAGAAATTCTCCCCCATCCCTAGTTGCAGGCAGGATTCTTTCCTCACCCTACCTGGAGAAGCCAGGGAATGAACCTGGGACCTTCTGCATGGAAAGCATGTGCTCTATCACACTGAGCTACAGCCCCTCCTAGTTGCTGGCAGTAATAGCATTAAGCTAAAACATGCCTGCATTTTGGGCACTTTAGCCCTGCCCACCACATTGGCAGCAGGGAAGGCAAATATCAGCCAAAAGCCAATCTGACCTGAGTGAAATTTCCTCCCCAAACCCTAATTGGGTCTGTGAGCACAACATGTCTCTTAAATCCCCCCCCCTGCCCCCAGCCCCCATTCCCCTTTCTTTGTTTATTTGTTTATTTATGTCTTGATCTGTTCCGATGTAGGCACCTGTTTCTAAAAAGGGAACTGAGAACATCTTTCCTCAGCATGGGCTGTTTTACTGCAATGTTGACTTCAGGAAGTGTTATGATAATGTTATGAAACGATGCACCACAAGAGATGCAGGAAATAGTGTGTGAGAGAGAGATTTGAAAAAGACAGAGAACAGGAAGCTGTTGCGGTTTCTTGTGTTGTGGCAAAATGGTGGCCGGGGTGGGAGGATGGTTTTGAAAGATGGCATCAGCAGCTGCATGCACATTGTTTAGAATCTGGGTTACCACCTTTCTTTCCGGCAGGGCTCCAGATCCTTTAACTGCTGCGTGACATGCCAAAATTGAACATACGGAGATGCCTTATATGGTCCATCTAGCCAGGGCTGTCTTCAGGTTTGAAGGTGGATGCCGAACAGAGTGCCATTTGGTGGTCCTCCTCCTCTGTTGGTGGTCTTACCTGGTGGTAGGGATGGCAGAGAATTCCGCCACGGATTCCAGTGAGGCCGGATTCTAAAGAACGGAATCCGTGGCGGAACGGCCTCCTGCCCCCACGCCCCCCCATGCGGAATCCCCCTGGGACGGCACTTACCTGGGGTGGATGCGGCGGCGGCGGCTCCGGCGGCAGCGGCTCCGGGGGCTCTAGGGGCTGGTCTCCTGGCCAGCCACAGCTGGGCTGCTGCGGCTGCCATTGCCGTCCTTGCAGCTGTGATAGGCTACGTAAGTATTTATGCAGCCTATCATGGCTAACCCCCCCCCAAACCAAAAAAACAGCATACGCAAATGGCGGCGGCTACAGCGGCTGCCATTTGCGTTCCCTATTTTTCGCCGTTCTAGCCTATGTAAATATTTACGTAGGCTATTACGGCAAAAAAAAGGGGAATGCAAATAGCGTAGTGGGCGCTATTTGCATTCCCCTTTTTTTCGCCGTAATAGCCTACGTAAATATTTACATAGGCTAGAACAGCGAAAAATAGGGAACGCAAATGGCGGCCTCTATAGCCGCTGCCATTTGCATACGCTGGGTTTTTTTTGGGGGGGGGGTAGCCATGATAGGCTACGTAAATACTTACGTAGCCTATCACGGCTGCCTGGCTGGACACAAATGGCGGCCACACCAGCCCGTCCGTGGCCGGACATCCACGAAAAGGTAAGTGAGTTTCGTACATCCCTACTTGGTGGCAGCAACAGGCTGCAGTTCTAGCTGCCATTTTCATTTCCCACAGTGCCACAGACTTCATCGGGGGCATTGGGGAGGAATTAAAATGGTGGCTAATTAGAATAGGTAGGTGGGCTTTTGTCTGACTCACTTCTCACTATGAAGTGAGTTAAACACAGGAATGTTCTGGCACCCTTTTTTTGAATCTCAATGTTCATGATTTGGTTCCATTTCTAAACTTTCATAATACAGCGTTAGCTTTGCCATCTTCATGTTTGGTTTGCAAAGATTATGGATCTCTGTTAAATTTTCAGAGGAGAGTAACTGCATTACAGACACTAAAGATGTTGATTATGAACTGACTAAGGTCCAGTTGATGGCCACATTTCAGTTAAGCCTTTTTGTATTTGGAAAATATTGTCTAACTCTTCTAAATTTTCTATATTGTGCGCATGCATCAACTCAGATCATCAGAAACCCATTTAGATTTTATTTCATTTGTCTTCCAGTGTAGCAGTTTCTATCCTCCTGGCATCTGTTGCACCTCCTCCTCACCACCACCGTTGTCTGGGCCAGAGTGAAGGGCAGGCAAACAAGCAGGTTGCACTGGTGAAAAGGAGGAGCAAGTCCAAGGAACTCCTCTCAGTGGGCCCCTGCTGGGGCGTGGACCATTGGCAGGTGTCCAACCATGCCTACACTTGAGACTGGTCTTAGTCAGATGGGTGGCAACCGATGGTACTAGAACAATTGGCAAGATTACGGCAAAGGAGAAGTTCCATTAAGACAGAAAGCTGCTTCCAACAAGAAGACGATAATGCTGTTGAGGTCTTTTCGGAATTGTCGGGCCAGACTAGCAGAAAACACTGGATTAACAAACTGAAACAAAACAAACTGTCCCATGAATTGAAATGTGAAAAGGAAATATCTCCCCAATGTATTTGCATCTAGAAGATCCGGTAGCACCTATGCAATTTAGTCCCCCGCCTCCTTCTACTACAAGTTACTATATATGGCAAGTAAACCCCCCTCCCGCCCCGCCCCCCACAAAAAAAGAAAGGGCAAACTCAACATAATTAGCTTCATTGGATCACACACCTCACCCAAAATATTTTGAAGCCTTTCCACAGGAAAGAAAATGGTGCTGTACTTTGGCACTTCCCAAGGGAAGGTATGTGTGTGTGTGTGTGTGGGGGGGGGGGGGTTGGAATTGACAAGTACTTTGACAAGTAGGGAATATGGCTCTGCTGGGCTAAACAAAGTAGTGTGTGGAGAGGATGACAACTGGCAAGGATATTGACAAAGGGGGAGTATGCCTCTGTGGGGCTATATAGCAGAGAGGTGGACTTGTGATCATGCGAACTTGTGCACCAATAATCTTTTTTTTTTTTTAAATGCACATTTGCACAGATTTCAAGATTCCCCCCCCCCATTGCACAAATTGCCATCATTAAACACACATACACACATGGCTTGACTCACTACAGATGGAGTTGATGTGGGGGCGGGGGGCAAAATCCTCAGGGCCAAACCAGAAAAATTGAGTTTTCACCCCACCTCCCATGGGGAATTCATACATCCCTAGTTGTTACTTGTAATTGTCTCAAGGACTGCTCTCTAGGGTGGCCATGTGTCCTATTTTACAGAGGACCATCCTCTATTTAAAGGTGTCCCCTTCAAATAGGGAGGGGAGACATGGTAGAGATGTACAAAATTATGCATGGTGTGAATAGGGGTGTACGAAACCCCACTTACCTGGCTCCGCTGGGGTCCGCGGGTGGGGGAGGTGATCCATTCCTCCCCCCGGAATCCTTGATGGGGGGGGAGGTGATCCGGTCCTCCCCCCTGGAATCCTGCCCAGCTGGCTCTGCTCCGTGGCCAGTCTGAGGAGCCACCGGCCGGGCCGATCTGCAGCGGGGCCTCCAGCCGCTGCTGAGCTGCTGTGGACGCAAATGGCGTCCTGCATAAGGGACACCATTTGCGTCCCTATGCTAGCCCATGATAGGCTACATAAATATTTACATAGCCTATCACAGCTAAAGCAGGGACACAAATGGCGTAGGGGATGCCATTTGCATCCCTGCTTTAGCCATGATAGGCTATGTAAATATATATGTAGCCTATCACAGGCTAGCGTAGGGACGCAAATGGCGGCTGCTACAGCAGCCGCTATTTGTGGCCGCAGCAGCCAGAGCTGCCGCCGTCGCATCCGCCGCATCTGCCACCAGGTAGGTCCGTCCCGGGGGGATTCCGCAGGGTGGCGGAGGGGAGGCCATTCCGCCATGGACTCCGGGGGCGGATTCTAAAGAATCCGGCCTCACTGGAGTCTGTGGCAGAATTCTCTGACATCCCTTTTGTTGTTCAGTCGTTCAGTCGTGTCCAACTCTTCGTGACCCCATGGACCATAGCACGCCAGGCCTTCCTGTCCTGCGCTCTCTCCCGGAGTGTGCTCAAGTTCATATTCATTGCATCGGTGATGCTATCTAGCCATCTCATCCTCTGCCGTCCCCTTCTCCTTTTGCCTTCAGTCTTTCCCAGCATCAGGGTCTTTTCCAGAGAGTTTTCTCTTCGCATTAGGTGGCCAAAATATTTGAGCTTCAGTTTCAGTATCTGCCCTTCCAATGAGCACTCAGGGTTGATTTCGTTTAGGATTGACTGATTTGACCTCCTTGCAGTCCAGGGGACTTGTAAGAGTCTTCTTCAACACCACAGCTCGAAAGCATCAATTCTTCGGCCCTCAGCCTTCCTTATAGTCCAGCTCTCACAGCCATACGTTGCTACTGGGAAAACCATAGCTTTGATTAGACGGACCTTTGTCGGCAAGGTGATGTCTCTGCTTCTTACTATGCTGTCTAGGTTTGCCATAGCTGAAGAAAGTGGGAAAGGGATATTTTTCTCCAGCTCTCTTAATACTAGAAACTGGGGTCATCCCATGAAACTGATTGGTGTGAGATTCAGGACAGATAAAAGGAAGGATTTCTTCACACAGCGCATAGTGAAGCTATGGAGCTGACTACCATGAGTTGTAGTGATGGCCACCAATTTGAATCTCTTTAAAAGGGGATTGGACACATTCCTGGAGGAGGATATCAATGGCTACCAGTCCTGATGGCTATATGCTACCTCCAGTACCAGAGGCAGTGAGCCTATGTACACAAGTTGCTGGGCAACATGGGTGGGAGGGCGCTGTTGCACTCATGTCCTGCTTGTGGGTTCCCCACAGGCAGCTGGTTGGCCACTGTGTGAATAGAATGCTGGATTGATGGAACTTGATCTGATCCAGCCTGGCTCTTCTTATGTTCTTATTTGAAGGGCTACCCAGTCCAAGTCTGGTGTAAAGATAAAGAACCATAAGAAGCGAGTGCAGCTGGGGCCTTGAAGTTGCCCATCAGCAGTTAGCACCTGGACAACAGACTGAGCAATATAGGCCACCCAGCCACAGTCTTCCTTATTACGGTGAGATGTAATGTATTTGTATTGAAGTGACAGCCATTATTCTAAATGTGCATCTATACATATAAATTAGCACATGCACACTTTATTTAAATCTGTGTCTTTTGTCCTCTTTTTTGGTGATGTATTTCTTCTTTTTTGGCCATGAGTAAAAAATGAAAGTAACTTTGAGTTGAGAGCAACAGACATCCTGGACCAGTCAGCATCACCCATTCCTAAAGGCCTTCCTAAGCAGAAAGGTTTTCATCTACTGGTGAAAAGTAGAGCAATGGCCACTACTGAGGCCACTACTGAGAAGTTGGGAGGCTGCTACTGAGAAGTCCCTCTTCTGTGACATCACTCTGGTAAAGGATGGATTTCCCTGGCAGATCCGAGCTAGTGGCAAAAACATAAGGGCGGAGGCACTCCCTAAAGTACACAGGACCCTAGGTTTTTAGGGTAAGTATGATGCTTATGGAATTATTTCCATTCAAATTTTCCCCCAGATATTGGGGTTCCATGTTGATTGAACTCCTGATATGATCGTGCAACACACCAGCATTCCTTTTGTTGTGCCATGGCTTAATCAAGGTACATATGCACTGGTGCACATCAGTAATGTGTAAGAAAAAGAGAGAGCTGCAGACTGAAATCTGAGGCCAATTGTGCATGCTCTAGTTTTGAGATTAATTTTAGAAATTCTCCAAGTTTTAATAGAAGGCAGGTGCATTGGAATACATGGCAGAATCAAACCATGAAAAAGGACAAGAGGGGCATCCCTCATTTAGCACTTTAAGGGTCAGCACTGGCACTTAAAATTGGGTCCCAAAACAAATGGAAAACGGTGCTGTCTGGACCCCCTGTCAAATTCCATGAGTGAGCCAGTGCAATTGCATAATAAAATCCTCATCTGGAAGCACCCTTGGTCAAATAGGTTTTGCAGATTTTTGAAATGATACAAAAACCTGCTGAACCTGTTTACTGGGACAAAAGCAGTATCCCTGTACACACCACAAGTCATGACCCCTTGTTCAAACGGCCTTCAGCTGTCTGGAAAAAAACAACAGCTATAGTCTCTTGTCCAGCCTAAATTTGTCTGAATGCTCCACCTTGTGGCAGATGGGAGCAAACTCATCTATGCCCTATTCATAAATTCCTCAGGGCCTTTGATGTAGGAATTCAAGTCTGTAACCCAACAGTTCCTTTTCTACATAGACACAAGTATCTGATTAGACGGTGCCTTGCTGAAGTCTGCAAGAGGTGAGCACTAGCTACACAAATCAGCTTTCAAGAAAAGTGTGTGTAGGATGGATCATGGATCAGTTAAAACTCCATACATTCTCCTTTACTGCCCCTTATATTGGAATACTTCTCTCTGCCCTTCCTCTGTTGTCTCTCTTCTCCCCTACCTCACAAGCAATACCACTGTCTAAATTTAGACATTTAGGGCACAATTCTATGCATGTTTAGACAGAAGAAAGTCCTACAACCCCCAGCATTCCCCAGCCAGCATAGCTGGCTGGGCAGTCCTGGGAGCTGTAGGACTTTCCTCTGTCTAAACATGCATAGGATTGTGCCCTTAAGGGTGTAAGCCTGTGCAAGTGGAGAGAGAAATCCTATGGTCCCTCAGAGAGCATTCCAGGGACCATAGGATGGCTTGTAAAACCCCGCTGTGGTCAGAGACAGCCCTCCAAACTTGGAAGGGGAAGTTGGAGATCCAACCCACCACTTCCCCTCACAGCCAGCATGGAGAGAACCATTCTGGCTGCTTCTCCGAGGCTGGAAAAGTGACTTTGTTCCCTCAGGAAAGGGGATGTTCCAGTGGGCGGGAGGGGTGCTCCAGTGGGCGGGGAGAGGAAGAGACTGGAGAGGCCAGGATATGAGCTAACCTGAGCTTCCTCCAGCCTTGTTACCTGCCCTCCGAAGTGCCCTCGCTAGATGGGCTGAAAAGCCCATTCAACGAAAATGCAGGAGATCAGAGGACAGGGAGGCAAAGATCACCTCCGCCATTCCTCCTGCCCTGCAGGCTTTGGCTCAGTAGAGCATAGGAAACTCAGAGGCTTCCGGATTCAGGGGCTTCTGAGCAGCGAGGGTGCAATTGATAGGACTGCACCCTTAGACATAAGGATGTTGTGGCCTCCTGATACGGTACTGGAGTCTTCCCCTGCTTGGCGCCCTGGATCCCCATTTGCAGACTGCGTGGCACTCACCGGACCCATCTGCAAGCATCCAACAGCCCTCCCACTCCTTCCCCAAGCTGCCATTTTGTGTAGATTGCTCTTTGCGGCCACAATCTACACAACATTCCTTTCCTGGAAATGCCCAAGCCACTGTTGTTGCACAAAATGGTGGCTCGGGGAAGGAGCAGGTGGGTCCTTGGTGCTTGTCATTGCTCGCCAAGCTCTTGAGGGGCTCGCTCAGTGCAGCAAGTAGGCGTAGGCAGAGGCGGCTTGGTGAACAGCCCCGACAAAAGTGAGTCCGTCCCTATTTAGATAGAAGAAATGTCCTACAACTCCCAGCATTCCCAGCAAGCCCTGCTAGCTGGGAGTTGTAGGACTTTTTTCTATCTAAACATGCATAGGATTGTGCCCTAAGTTACTCACAGCAGGGACCAGTCTGTTAGCTTATATTACTCTGTAAAACCCCATGTCCAGTGCTGGGCCTGTGTTAATATTGACGCATTGTTCATAGGATGACACCTCTCTCATAATACTGGAGTTCAAGGTCATAAAATTAAACCAACTGGCGAGAGATTAAGGACCGATAAAGGAGGCATTTCTTAGGGATGAGTGAGAAATTTGTTCTGTTAGCATTTCAATGTGAACTTAACAAATCCACACTTCCTGAACCTAAACACAAACCAGAATGTTGTTTGCCATCAAAATCCGTACAGTCCCAAAGTTGTGATGCCATTTGCAGTAATAAAATGCACACAAAAGTGCATACGTTTTTCAAAACAGGCCCCCAGCATGCACATCTGTAGCTGTTTTTTACAAATGCACACAAAAATGTGTATTTTTGAAAAGAAGCAGCCAAAATCCACTCTATTGGAAAATTGGTTTTAAAAACATGTACATTTGCAAAATGCATACAAAAATGCACACATTTTTAAAATGTGCATGCATGCGTGTGTGTGTGTGTGTGTGTGTATATATTTGCATGAAAATCCATATAATTTTTGTGCAGATGAAAAAAAAAAAATCACAATGCAGAAACAAGATAAAACAAACACAAAAGTGAAAAAGAAAACAGAAGCTGAGTGAAATCGAGTTTTGAAGATACACACCCCTTGCATTTCTTTACAGAACATGCCATGAATATATGTGATTTCATGTCCCAAGTTCTGGTGATGACCCCTAAGGTGGGGAGGGGATTAGAACTATCATGGAGGATAAGGTCCGTCCTGGTAGGAAAACAGGGCCTTCAAGCTCATAGGGGCAGCATGCCACTGAATACCAGTCGCTGGACTCTTGGTCTGATCCAGCATGGCTCTTCTTATGCTGGGGAGCAATAGCTGGCTATTGTAGAACTGTCTGCAAATGACCTCTTGAAATTCCCCACCCTACTTGTAGGCAGATAAATTGGTGAGACCGTTTCACTGAATCTCCCCAGGAGTATATTGGGTTTGGTTTCGGAAGAATGGTGGGCAGTCAGTGTCAAGACAGGAGTGCTTCTGAGCGCAGGCAATGGCAGAGTAATTCAGATTCTGAAGAACCACCAGACATGGGGGAGGTCTGTTCCCAGGCTAGTCCAGACATGGCTAGGCAGACGTCTCAGGTTTCAAAGGTCCAGCTGCAGGAGGAAGGTCCCTCTTCACCCGCCCCTGTGAGAGACAGCGACCCGGTGGTGTTTGGTGAGTCTGAATTAATAGATGCAAGGTGCAGATGCAGAGCCAAGAAGGAGATGGCTGGGGCAGAACTTAGAAGGTCTGCCTGATTGGCCCTGCATGAACAGGGGTGCTTAGAAGCCTCACGCGAGAGAGACCTCCCCCCACCCCTTAAGTAAGACTAGGGAGCCCGCCTTTCTTTCAAAGTGGGCAACTTCCGTAGCTACCTTTTGAACCCCCTGAAGGCATTTCCTTGCAGACTGAGAGTCACTGAGAATTTGCATCTGTATGACCCTTTGTGGTAATGGATTAAAAACTGTAGATTGAAGCCTCTTGTCTGTGATTGATTTTGGCGTTTGAAGTTCAGTGTGGGTAAAAGGAACCCTGACAGGGGCAAATTTGCTCAGAGATATGCAGTATTTAATAAAGTGTTTAATAGCACAAGTACACTAATTTGCTGGAGCCGTTGGCAATTTTCATGATTTTAAAGTGGGTTTTCATAGCTGTATTCACATACACTGAAGGTCACTTTTTTTTTGCTACTAACTGAAGCTAAAACAATGCACAGTAGTTGCTTTGCATACTAGCTGTATGGCTTGTACGTCCAAGCTGATAAGGATGCTCTTTCTGTACTTTGAGAAACTTATTTTGCTGTCAAGAGAGAAAGGCCCCTCTTTCTTCTTCTGGGTGAAGGAAGGGGTTATTGTGTGTGTTTTATCATGAGACCTGTTCTTAGGGATATACGAAAGTTACTTACCGTTTCGCGGATCTGCTTCGCGGCGGGGTGGGAGGCGCTCCGTCCCTCCCCCCGGAATCCTTGACAGGGGGGGAGGCGCTCCGTCCCTCACCCGGAGTCCTGCTCGGCCGGCTCTGCTCTGCGGGGATTCCGCAGAGCCGCCGGCCGGCTCCGCCAGCAGCTGGACATCTGGCGCTGGGTAGCAGGTATGCAAATGGCAGCTGCCGTAGCCGCCGCCATTTGCATCCCTGTTTTCAACCATGACAGGCTACGTAAAGACTTACGTAGCCTATCACGTCTGGGTTAAAAAACAAACAAACACGTACACAAATGACGGTGGCTACGGCGGCCGCCATTTGCATTCCTTATTTTTGGCAGTCTTAGTCTACGTAAAAATTTACGTAGACTATTACAGTGAAAATAAGGGGGAATGCAAATAGCGTAGTGGGTGCTATTTGCGTTCCTGTTTGATTTGCCGTTTTAGCCTACGTGAATATTTATGTAGGCTAAAACAGCGAATCAAAAAGGAACGCAAATAGCTCCCACTACGCTATTTGCGTTCCCCTTTATTTTCGCCATAATTGTCTACGTAAATATTTACGTAGACTAAGATGGCCAAAAATAAGGAATGCAAATGGCAGCCGCCATAGCCGCCGCCATTTGCGTACGCGTTTTTTTTTAAAAACCCAGACGTGATAGGCTACGTAAGTCTTTACATAGCCTATCACGTCTATGTAAAAAAAAAAAGAAAAAAAGGCAAGACTGCATATGGCGGCGGCGGCAGCTGGTCGGAAGACCAGTTGCCGCCGCCGCCGAAGCCGCCACTGGAGCCGCTGCCATCTGGAACATCCGCCCCAGGTAAGTCTCGTCCCGGGGGGGATCCGCGGTGGGGCGGGGGGGTTGGCAGGCAGTTCCGCCACAGATTTCGGTGGGCCGAATGCACCGGCATTCGGCCTCACCGAGATCCGTGGCAGAATTCTCTGACATCCCTACCTGTTCTATAAAATCCTAAGCAGATTGGCCTGCTACCTGTTCTTCTCTGAGAGGGGGAAGGCACGCCACCTGCTCAGATAACCAGCCCCACGGGACAGCACCCATCACTCCCCTGGAAACCAGAGTGATTGAACTGAGAGTTAAGGGTGTGTGTAAGGTTTCCTTGTTTTTGCTTTCTGTGCATCCATTTTCCACCAAGAAACGCTGTCATTCTTTCATGCAAGTGGGCTTGAGTCATACTGGTATCCTCAAATCTATTTAGTAACTGGGTCCTGAGTATGTGGGCACCAGGCCCTAGTTGAAGACAAGGGGGAAAATAAATTCTCCAACAGTTTCTCAGAATTTGAGTGCACCTTTAGCAGCAGCACAGCTGCTGCTGCTGCTGCTCCTCCCCTAAGGGTTTTTGCATTTGTTTTTGTGCCTCTGAAAATGGCAGCAACAAAAACAGTTTTGGCAGTTGCTTGGCCGCCATTTTGCATCCTCCACAATTCCCTGGACCTAGCATTGTTCCAGGGCATTGTGCGTGTATGTGTGTGTGGGGGGGAAATGGTAGCTGCTCCTCCCCCAAATTTTGGAGAATATTGAGAGAAAATCTGCAGGGGTGGGCATCATGAGGCCCAAGGGGTGTGTGTGGTTTGCATTTGGGCCCCTGCATCCATGGCGTGGTGCCCACCCCACCCTGCCAGCTTCCAAATGAGAAACAAGGCACACAGGGAGCACACACCTCGTGTCCCGGCAGAATTGTGCTCCTGCCAACCTGCCAAACAGCTGGAGCGCAAGTCTGCTGGGAAACAAGGCATGTGCCTAGTGAATGCAACTGCATGCCCACTTCTGGTTGCACCAGTAGGGGAGGGGTGTGATGGGAGTATTTAGTAATGACGCCTCCTGTTAGAAAGGCAATCAGCAGAGGAAAAAACAAAACAAGGCAAAACAGAATGAGTGTTTACCAGTCCCACGTGCACACAGGCTATCTTAGAATACTAAAAGGAGACCACACTCTTCTTCAGTACAGGAAACAGTTTACTCACAAATATTCTTGCATAAACAATTCAGACACAGGGAAGAGTTTCAAAAGAGTTTGTTCAGTCCGTTTTGTGTTCCATTACACCAGCAGGAGTGAGAAAGCAAACACACGTGTTCCCAGCAACGGTGGAAGTCAGAGAGGGAGGGTGGAAGGGAGGAGCAAAAAGAAGGAATCACAGGAAACCACCTCGTAGGCCTTAGAGATTCTGAGCTTAGCTGTGGTCAAAATTCCCACGAACTAATGGCAACATTGCTCCCTTCCAGTAACTTGCAGATGAGGTTGCAATATTCCCAACAGGGTGTGGCCCTCCAGCCCTCCGAAGTCACCCAGCCCTGATCTAGGGGGTGAGAAAAAGAAACACCTCAGAAATCTCCTCTGATAAGTGTATTTGGGGACATTTGGGCTCAGATCTATGCTATTGTCTTCATGCTCTGCTTGTAGGATTTCCAGAGGCATCTGGTTGCCCATTGTGGGAAACAGGATGCTGGAATGGATGGACCGTTAATCCATCCAGAAGGGATCTTCTTGTCTCCACATGAGGTGCAGACATAGTGATCTGCACCTGATCAAGAACCTCCCATAGGGATGCTGGAGAAATCTGCTGCAGACTCAAATGAATTCTCTGGAATCTGACCTCCAGAATACAAGGTGGAGCGGCTGCACTTACTTCCAGGTCTGGAGGAGTTCCTGTGGGGCGGCTCTGTGGCTCCCTATAAGACGCGCTAACTAATGGTGGCTGCCATTAGCTTATCGCAGGAAAGTTACAGCTGTAAATGGTTATTGTACGCCATATGCGGCTGTAATGCACTTACTTTGACCTAAATACAGCCATAAGCAGCTGCAATTTAGGTCAAAGTCAGTGGTTTACAGCCACAAATGGCGTACAATATGCCATGTATGGCTGCATTTTTCCCACGATAGGCTCATGACAGCTGCCATTAGCGTATTGCATCTTATAGGGAGTTGAAGAGCCGCTCCACTAACTCTGGAGGACATGGCTGGGCTCCAGAGGATTCCGCAGGGCCCTGAGCAGACCAAATTGCCCCTCCACAGCCCCCCCCCCAGACCAGATAGTGGGGGGTTTGTACATCCCTAACCCATTGACTCAGATAACTTTAGGAGTGCCCTACCAACTTGCTTCCTTGTTCACTTCAACGGAGAGGATTGCTTATGTGAGCATTCAGCTGAAATCACTTAAGCATGTTCAGGAAAGTAACATGTACACAGACGTCCCCTTTCCACAAGAGAGCACTCTTATCAGTGCCTTTAGTGTGCTGGCAAAAGGCCATTATCCTTGTCCGGGATTTTATTCTGATGCCATCATCTTTGCTAAAAGTGTTACTTCTGTCGCAATGCAAAAAAGATATCTAAGCGTTTATGACAGTCAGTTTCCTTCTGGCTTGGTGTTTATTTCATGCACGTAGCTGACTCCTCTTCCAGGAACACCTGAGACATCCTTCTTTGATGGCATGAGGGTGAAGTACTGACAGGTCCAGGAAGCAATGGCAGCTTTATTTACTTAACATGGGGAGAAATATTACGGCTAGGAAACAATTATCATATTGAAATATCATTCCCTCTGTTTGCCTTTGCGTTCCCCTCATGCAATATTGAGTTACTAATTAATGCAGCATGGAGCACTGATCAGAGGCAGCTTTTCCCTCCCTCCCCATGTTATTCTTTATTAAGTCCCAGTTGCATCCTTAAAGATCGTTGCAGGAAATGCTTACTTTGAGGATTTCATCTGGCTCTCACTATGTCAAATCAGCAAAACTGGACAAAGAGGAAGCTACTTTTCAGAGATCCTCACATTATTTCAGTCCTACTTAGCTCCTGTCTGATCAGAAGGCCAGGGGGCTGTGCTCAACAGGCAAATCTTGGGACAGAAACGGGCAACCCAAATGGTCAAGGCTCCTGATCAATTTCCCCTAGGAGGAAACAAAATAAAACATTCAGGGGGGAAAAGATTGTTAGTTGATTGTTAGTTCAGGAGGGGGGAAAAGATGGCGAACAATGGTAAAGCTTTATAAAATTTCATGTGATTGGGGTAGATTCTTAGGCATTACTAAAAAGAAGACATGTCTCTCCCCCCACCCCCCAAAAAGGACACAGCTGTGCATAACATTTGCATGTGCAAATTCATATGTAAAACTGCAAATCAGGGGTACAGAACCTGGTCGTTTGGGGCCCCATAGAAGGTCACCCTCCTTCCCCTGCCCCACCCACTTTCCCCCATCCACAGATCATTTGGCGGTTTCCTTTTGTACAATTTTTCCCACATTCTAAAAAGTTGAAATGCCTCTCCTTAGTTAGTGGCTGTGAAGGTTTGAGGCCTACAAAGGCAAGGAAAAAGATTAGGCCTAGAGGCCCAGAGGGTTTTTTTGTTGGGAGGGGGTATCCCTGAGAGGAGTAATTTAATTTCCCTGGTTAAGTTTCAGTTTCATTTCCCCAGTTAAGTTTCATTCAGGTTTGAAGCAATACTTTCGGTTTTGAGGGAGGAGGGTATAAAAAGAGAGAGAGCCAGTAAGAGCAGAGTCGAGGAGACCAAAGCCTGAAGAGGGAGCAGGAAGAAGAAGCCTGGAGAAGTCTAAGGACAGCTAGGGTAAAGGAACTTGCATTTTGCAACTTCTATTTTCTCTTAATGCCTTTGTATCACTCAGCTCTATTGTGTAAATACCTTTAGTTGCTTGCTTTAATTTACCAGTAAACTGTTGTGGTTAAACCCGTGTCTAGAGTAGGGAAGGGGGAGAATTCCGCCCCAGACTCCAGAGTCCGTGGCGGAACGGAACACTTACCTCCACTTCCCCATGGAATCCTCTTCAGCTGGATCCTCTAGCTCCGGATTTCCAGCGATACAGCCTCCATGCCGTATCACTGGTTGAAGGGGACTGTCTGCGGATGTAAATGGCATCCAAGATGCCATTTGCGGCCATAAAGGCCTTAGTTTAAGGTAAAGGCAGCCGTAAATGCAGCCATTTACGGCTGCATTTACCTTAAACTAAGGCCTTTACGGCCGCAAATGGCGTCCTGGATGCCATTTGCGTCCACAGTCAGTCAAGTCCCCTTCAACCAGCGATACGGCATGGCGGCCGTATCACTGATGCTTCGGAGCTGGCCAGCGGCTCCACGGAATCGCCGCAGAGCTGGCCGAAGAGGATTCCGGGGGGAGGAACGGATCGCCTCCCCCCTGCGGGCGGATTCCCCACAAACCAGAAGGTAGGGAATCTGCCCATCCCTAGACTAGAGTGTTAATCAAATCACCCCACGTCTACAGCCGTAACCCCACATTAAAGGGGAAAGGGGAAGATAAAAGGAGGAAAGTGGGACTCTATCAGGAATGGATCTGAGCATGTGGAAATGTCTGGCAGCTCAGATTTGGAATCAGAATGGGAACAGCCAGAACAGGGGGAGACATACTCCCTAGTGAGGTCAGATATGGCAAGACTTTCTTCCCAAGACCTTGACACACAGATGGCCCAGCCTAGGGATGTCAGAGAATTCCGCCATGGATCTCGGTGAGGCTGAATGCCAGTGCATTCGGCCCTCCGAAATCCATGGCGGAAGAAAGCCCCCCCCCCCCGAAAGGCACGTGAAACGAAGCACTTACCTGCTGCCATCCGTGCTGACTTGTGAATTTGCGGCCACGCTGCGGCCGCCATTCACTTCCTCATCATAGCTGTGATAGGCTATGTAAATAATTACGTAGCCTATCATGGCTAACGCAGGGACGCCATTTGCATCCCTGTGGAGGCCGTGATAGGCTACGTAAGTATTTACATAGCCTATCATGGCAAGCTAAAAAAAACAACAACAGCGTACGCAAATGGCGGTGGCTACGGCAGCCACCATTTGCGTCCCCTTTTTTTCGCTGTTTTAGCCTACGTAAATATTTACGTAAGCTATTACGGCGAAAAAAGGGGAACGCAAATAGCGTAGTGGGTACTATTTGCATTCCTTTTTCCCCCTGCCGTTTTAGCCTACGTAAATATTTACGTAAGCTATTACGGTGGGGGGGGGAAGGAACACAAATAGCGCCCACTACGCTATTTGCATTCCCCTTTTTTCGCCGTAATAGCTTACGTAAATATTTACATAGGCTAAAACAGCGAAAAAAAGGGAACGCAAATGGCAGCTGACGTAGCCACCACCATTTGCATTCGCTGTTTGTTTGTTTGTTTTTCCTGCAGGCTGCCCAGCGGCCAGATGTCCGGCTGCGGGCGGCCCTGGCCGGCGGCGCCACGGAATGTCGGCAGAGCGGAGCCAGCCGGATTAGGATTTCGGGAGGAGGTGCGGAGCGCCTTCCCCCCCACCGCGAATCACCCTGTCGAAAAGGTAAGTGACTTTCGTACATCCCTAGCCCAGCCTGAACACCCCCCCCCCCAAATTCATCCACCATGAAAACCCAGGTTTTGGAGGAGGGTGAGGGGCATGACTTGAGGTATGCTAGGGTCTGTCACAGAGTGAAGCGGGAAAAGCTTGGGGCAGGGCTCAGATGCTCTGCCAGGTTGGCCACTCATGGAGGCCAACATAGGAGAGAGCCACCCTAAGGGAGGGACATCCCTGCAAAGCTAGTCTGGCTGAGAAGTTCTTTCCCAGACTGCTGGCAACTTCTCTAACTTCCACTTCGTCTCCTCTATTGATATTCGTAGATGTGTGGATTAGGTGGTTCTATGCAGTCTGAGAGTTTCCTAGATCCTGCATTTGTAAGGAAGCTCATGGTTAACTAATAAAGAAGTGTAGCTCAATGCCTTATTTCCTGGAGTGTGTTGATTGCGCAGGGGGAGGACGAAGGAATGTGACAGACTCTTAAGGAGGCAAGAGATCCTTAAGGAGTTTCTCAGGGGGTCCAGGTCATAAGGGCAGCCCTGACACTGGCAGAACAAATTTTAAGCTAAAATAGGCTGGTGTTTTTGGGCCCACCCCTTTGGCCCTGCCCCTTTTGCCTTCAGTCCCACCCACCACTGGAATGCAGACCCTGAAAGCTTCTCCAAAATGCTCTTAAGTTAAGCACTGTTAAGTTAACGCCATAAGAGTTAAAACCTTTAAAAAACCTCCTCCCATTCAACACTTCCCCGAATCTCCAACAAGTCCAGAAAGGGGAGAGATTGGATCTCACCCCCTTTTTGCAGCTCCTTTTTGGAGGAGTTACTGCAGTAACTGGGTCAGAGTCTTCCCTTGGTCCATCTAGCCAGTATTGTTGATATGGCGGTTCTCCCGGTTCTCCCGGATTTCAGGCAGGATTGTGTCCTAGCCCTACCTGGAGATGCCGGGGATCAAACTTGGGACTTTTTGCATACAAAGCATGTGCTCTGCCTGCCACTGAGTTATGGCCCCTCTCTTTTACAGAAAGATGGCTTGTATTATTTGGTATCGAAGTCTCAAGAGAACAGGATAGTTATAACCCAGCACTAAATGGACAGGCCCTTAAACAGGGTGGATGTCACACTGGGTGCCATGACAGATAAGGACCTGTCCCTGGGAGCCACCCAGCTAATCTGGTACCCAGAGCAGGGGCCCACATGGTGATCTCTGCAGATAGGTAGGTTCGTGCAGGAGAAGGCAGCCCTTCAGAGACGTTGGTCTGAAGCATTCACGCATGCAAGCCATCACTTTACTTCGTAGTCATCAAACAATGAAGATACATATGGGAACCAGCCAATGGGAAATCAAACAATGAGTATGAACCAGGCCAACAATTGCCATGAGTTTGACAACAAGGGGCCTAATGACTAACTTGGTGCTTTGTCCTGTCTTTGCCTGACAACAAGCATACATCTTCCAAAGCAGCCATATCCTCTGGCATCATATCCTCTGACCTCTTTGAAACAGAGCTTTTTGAAAGCAGAATAACAGGTTGGAGGATTTTTATTATATTATATATACTTCCATATATACCTCCTCCACATGTACCTGCCTGGACCCTAAGATCACCTTCAGGGATCCTTCTCTGGGAGCCCCTGCCAAAGGAAGTGAGGAAGGTGGCTACCAGGAAGAGGGCCTTTTCTGCTGTGCACCCCAGCTGTGGAATGAGCTCCCTAGAGAGGTTCACCTGGCACTTACGTTGTACTCCTTTTGGCACCAGGTGAAGGCCTTTTTATTCTCCCAGGCATTTTAGCATTTTAGCACTCTAGTCTTTTAGCCCTGCTGTTTTAAATCTGTACTTTAAATCTCTGCATTGCTGCTAGGTTCTATTATGGTTATACTGTTAAGCTTTCGTATTTTATATTGTTTTATGTTGGACTTTGTGGTTTTAATTTTTGTGAACCGCCCAGAGAGCTTTGGCTATTGAGCGGTATAGAAATGAAATGAAATAGATAGATAGATAGATAGATAGATAGATAGATAGAATTAGCCTGCCAATAAACGAACAAATTGCACCCACACAATGACATTTCTGTTGACTTGAAAGCACACCGATCATTGCCTTGTCCTGTACAAGTTGAAACATGATGCTAAATCCTCCGTCATGTTACATTTTCCAGTGCTTTCGTCCCCTCCCTGCTTAGTAATTACAAATGGCTTACAAATAAACACTCAGGATGGTTTTCTTCCAAAATGTTGGGCATTTCCTTGCGTGGCTGGTCTATCTATCAGCAGCCCATTTAAGTGCTTTTGAAGGCTTGTATACAGGTTCCTTTTACAGTGTATTTGAAGTTTGTAATCCTGCTTAAATACACATAAATAGGAAGGATTAACAAACTGCTGCGCGGAGGCCAAAAGAAGATGGAGCTAGCAGTAATCAAGGGGCAGCCTATCAGACGCAGGGAATAAAACGGAGGAAAAGTGGGAAACTGTCAACAAAAATAAAATGTTACCGATCCTCAGCCCTTTCTGTTTATGCTGGAGGAAGCTTAAAATAATCTGTGGTTTCTGATGCTTGATTTAGTTTTCCACAAGCCTAATTAGCACCAGATTAAGTTTGCTGCCACTCTCGCTTAGGACGGAGATTGACAAATCCTTGCTGTTTATTTGTTTTCCATAAAAGAGGACCAGGGGCCATAACAACACGACACATTTAATAAGACTGGAAACAACGTGGGGAGAAACATTTGGGCCCAGGGAACCTTGGCCATTGCAAGGGAAGTGGGCATCAGAGGGGGGGGTGTTTCTCTGACCCCTTGCTCTTTGTCAAGAAATGTAGCCCATTGATTGACGCCTCTAAGGAACAATAGGCCTGATCTAGCCAAGTTTAAGCATGACTAAATCCCATTGAACAAGGTTCAAGATGGGATCACACCCTGCCCCAAGAAGCAGGTTGGTGGGTTGGACACAGCATTGTTGCCAGTTTCTCTGGTGGGCTGTGTCCACTGGATACCTCCTTTCAACCTTGTCTGATTCACCAGCTGTGCCCATTTCTGGAAGAAAAGTGGCTGTCATCCATGCTTTTGGTGACTTCCAGATTAGACTACTCTAATGCATTTTGGGGTGGGAGGGTGGCTTCAAAAATGGTCCAGAAAGTTCATCTGGTAGAAAACCCTGCCCACCTGTATGTTAACAGGGGCGGAGCTGCAGGAATATATCACACCTGCTCTAGAACATCTGCATGGGTTACCAGCTTGCTTTTGGGCACAACTCAAAGTGCTGGTTTCATCTTCAAGGCTCTACACAGCCTGAGCCTGGCTTAATTCAGGAAGATCCTTCTCCTACATTAACTACCCACTTTCCAAGCACTGTCAGAACAGCAGCTGATCTTCTGCTTTCAGGTGTCATTTTTTTAAGGTGGCCATGTGTTGTGTTTTACTGAGGGCAATCCTTTATTTGAAGGGCTCCAGGAGGACTGTCCTCTATTTTGAAGGCATCCTCTGTTTGAAGGGCTGTCCAGTCCAAGTCCAGATTAAAGATCAAGAACTATCAGAAGGAAAAACTTGACCTCAAAGCTGCTCCCTCAACAGCACCTGGATAGTAGGCTCAGCAAGGCACACTGGTCACTTAGGGCTTCTCCACGTGGGGCTCTTATCCTGAGATTGAGATTGGTTGCTCACGGATGTTTGCAGGTCCTTTACATGACATCGCCAACTTCCAGCACCTCTCCCGTGGTGTCTGATCATTTCCATGGCTTCATTTGAAATGGAAAAAATAAGGTAATAAAAAGAAGCGGTTTGAAGCAGTTTGAATTTGTCCATGTAAAGAGGAAGTGGCACTATAACTACAGTGCCATCTAGTGGCTGTATAATGCAACATATAGAACTTGCAGATAAAGCCAATCCTCCGGGAAAAAAACCAGGAAGTGTGTGTATCGGAGCCCATCTTAATCCTACAAAGAATCTGGAAGCAAAGCCCCGGTAAAGTTGTGGGATAAAAAACTGATTCCGAGAAGCCATTAGTCAGAGCCTTCCACACTATGGTGAGATGTACTGTATTTCCATTTAAATTACAATAATAACTTCTAAATTGACATCTGTACATATAAATTACAATATGAACATTTTCTGGAAATAGAATCATAGCATCATAGAATAGTAGGGTTGGAAGGGGCCTACAAGGCCTAAATAGGTGTCCTCTGTTTAGGTGATGCAAAGCCTCTTTCTTTGGAGATTCACAAGCGGCTACCCTACATTGTTTGTGAGAACCAAGTTTCTTTTCCACCAGGAGCAGGGGCTTTTACAGTTATGACCCCAGTCTGAGCTGTGGAATGATCTCCCTGTGGAGAGGGATGGTGCAGGTGCTTGGGCAAGTCCAGGAGTCCAGCAGATACCCCTCCCCCCCGCTCACGTCCCCCCTCCTCCATGCTTTCTGAGCCAAACCTACCTGGAGCCATTCCCACCATTTATGCCTGTAATATTGCACAGATGTGGCCTTTACGGCCCCTATATGTGCAATACTCAATTTACAGAAGTTCCCGAGGAGACTGTTTTTCCCCTACAAAATGGTGACCATGGGAACGTCAGGCACTTGGGAACGGCTCCAGGTAGGTGTGGGTGGCTCGGCAAGCGTGGAGGGGGGGACGGGTCTGGAGGCACGCAGCCAGGGGCAGGGGCTTGGCGGGCACCTGGAGAATCCGGACCAGGGTGCACCTGTCCATCCCTACCACTCACACACATTCACACACAGTCCTCTCACACTTGTGCTGTTTTCTATATGAAGAAGCAGGCCTTACTTACTGGTTCTTTAAAGAAACAATGTTATTAATTAACTAGGAAAGAGTTCAGTTACTGCGATGATGCATGATGCATGATGCTCTCTTCTTCTCTGGAGCTGGCCACGCTCTTGTCATCTAGCTAGTCTAACCCAGTTCCTTGTTAACACCAAGAGATCCACAACAAGTTCTAGAGGGACACTGCGCTATTCCCACAACACTCTCTCCAGCATTAACAGCATCTGTTCCGTGTCACAGCATCAGGTTACAGAGGCCCCCTCCCCTCCCCTCCCCTCCCCAGCTACCCCAGCCCAATCGCCAAAATAGAGGGAAGAAAAGTTGCTCTAGGAACAAGCTCTATGGTTCCAGCCATAGAAACCACATTCCTAGAGCATCCCCAAAGCATCCTAAGAAGCTGGCAGGAACCATCAAGCACAGCTTCCTAGGATGCTCTAGGGAGAAAAAATGTCTCCCTCTCTACTTCTTCCACACCATGCATAATTTTGTACACCTCTGTCATGTTTCTCCTCACTCCCCTCCTTCCGTCCTTCTTTTTGAATAATTTCTGTCCCGCTTTTCCTCCCTAAGGAGATCAGAGCAACATATACTAAAAACAAAGCAATATAACAAGCAATAACAAACAGTAAAACCCAGCCAAAATATCTAAGAGCTCTCAAAAGCCTGATTAAAATGAAAAGTGTTCACTACCTTCCTAAATGCAAGCAGTGAAGGAGCCATAGTGATCTCCCAGGGGAGGGAATTCCAGAGGTAAGGGGCCACCACAGAAAAGGCTGCCTCATGGGTTGTTGTCACCTTTTGAATACTAGAGGGATCATGATTCACCTTATGAATATACCTAGAGAAGGGCCTTAGTGGAAGATTTAGGTATGTATGTATTTATTTCATTTTTATACCGCCCAATAGCCAAAACGCTCTGGGCAGTTCACAAAATTAAAAGCAGAAAAATACCACAGAAAATACAGTATAAAATATAATAGATTAAAACTGCAGAATAATAATACAACCAGCGTAAAACCTAGCAGCAGTGCAGATATTTAAAACACAATAGCAGATTCAAGACAGCAGAGCTAAAAAATACTGGAATGCTAAAATGCTAAAAATGCCTGGGAAAATAAAAAGGTCTTCACCTGGTGCCGAAAGGAATACAATGTGGGCACCAGGAGAACCTCTCTAGGGAGTTTGTTCCACAACTGGGGTCTCACAGCAGAAAAGGCCTTTTTCCAGGCATCCACCTGCCTTACCTCTTTAGGCAACATTATATGACAGAAGGCACTCCTTCAGGTAATCAGGTATTTGTTTGTTCATAGTAATCATTTCCCACACATATATGATTAAAAAAACAACAACCCTGCTGGTTTAAGACCAGAGTTAAGGCCATCTCATGTTGGCTTAGGCTCCACAAAGCCAGGAAACTGGAAGCTCAGGGCGATGCCTTAACAGGCGTGCCCCATGATCAATAAAAGGGACAGATTTAGCCCCAACGGACATCTCCAATTTGGGATCCTAGGCCATTGGCCCCCAGGCTTGAGGGTCAACACCCCTGGTATATAATCTTAAAATAATCTAAATAGCACTGCAGACAAGTTAGCTCAAAGGCAGAAGCGGAAACATTTTACTAAAGAATGCTAGAGCTCTCTCTATTTGGTAGGAGTGTGTGTGTGTATATCTATACACACAGGAACAGTTCTGAGTATCTCTCCGCCAGGTTACTGCTGGGGGAGTGAAGAAATGCTGTCTTCAGGAATGGAGGATGAAGTCTTTAGAGGGAAGAGGCTATCATAGCCTTCTTGCTGACCCTGTCCTTTAAATTAATTTTTGCATCAACACTAGGGTGATAATGTTACTGTTAAGTTATTCAGCCTGAGGCTCAGCTTGGAGATAAACAGAGGAGGAGGAAGAGGAGGAGGAGAAGAAGAAGAAGAAGGGTGGGAGGAGGGGGGAGGGGGGACCACTCTAAGCCATCTCAGATGTCTGATGATAAAGGCAAGACCCCAAAAGGACTTAAAAGGCGATTTTTACTCATTCCCATTCTGCTAATAATACAAAACACTGATTGAAACAGTTTGCGGTTTGAGGTATGACATAAACTAAAAGACATTTCCTGAAATCAAGGTGCTTCTTGAGCTCTCCCAAATGGCAGAGAGGGAAAGAAAATCTAGATGTCCTACGTTTCGAAAAGGGTCACACATGCACGGCTGTAAAACACCTTTGGATACAGGAAAGATGAGAACACCCTCAAATAGGTACAGCTCTTATCTAGGGAATGACTTTCCATTTGATGGGGGGGGGTGCAGGAATTGTCTACTGAGATGTTAGTTCAAATTTAGTAAGGAACTGAAAAAAGAGAAGAGTGAGGTCAGCGAGATGTAATAGAGTGGCTGAAAATCTGGAAGCCATCCAGGAAACATCTGAAGATAGTAATCACACGGTGAAGAAGTAGGATGTAGACGAGAAAGTGGATATCACGTAGACAGGAAGAAGAATTGAGGTGCCATTGGGTGTGTTCACACTTCTGTTAACGATACCAGAGGAATTACAACAGATCCTGGTCTGATCTGTTATCTCAGTTACTTTGCTTCAGTTTCATCCCCGCAGTGTATTCTTGCCCCCAAAATGCATATTTACTTTTTTAAAAATTGACCCTATCCCACAGTTCTAGTTTGCCTTCAGGAAGGTACTTAAGTTGCTTCTACAACAGTCTTTTTCTCTGGAACTGTCATGCTTTGTTTCACTCACATTTTCTTTTTTTTACAGTGAATCCAAATTACATCATTGCCACTGCATTGCATTCCACTGTTTTGTGTGTTGTCCTGAGGCGTAATTGGATTTGATTTTCCTCCCCTACCCCTCTGGCAATAAAACAGAAGTATGACACCAGCCTATCCAGTTTGGGCTTGCAAAACACTATATAGGCTTTCCAACTGTGCCTTTAATTAAAAGTTTCCTGTTTGCAAGTGTAGCCTCTTTTATTGCTTCATTTCCACATGAATGAAATTAATTAGTCATCTTTTGGTCCTAGGGTGGGTGGGTAGAGACTTTAATTACTAGATTTATTATTATTATTACTATTACTATTAAGTATAACAATATTTCAGTATAAAGGGGAAAAGTGATTAAAGCTCCCTCCCTGTTGGGAATAGAATCTGACTAATTTAAGGGTAATTAAGGGACAATTCCCTCAGCTGTGCTCAACAAGAATCAATAAAAGGGGTACAAATGCAAAGAGGAAACTACAAATTAAGGTTGCAGGTGACCTTTGCTGAACATGTCTATACACATCTACTCAGAAGTAAATCCCACTGGATTTAATGGGGCTTATTCCTAGGTCAATGGGTATAGGATTGCAACATTAAAATATTGCTTTTGTTCTCCCTTCGTATCAAAGCTTGCTCTTCAGTGATGCAAATATAGAAACAGCCATATCAAGGGCAACTGTTTAAGTATTATGTTTGGTTGTTGTTTTCCAATCCTACCACCATCTACCACAGAAAATAGCATATGGGAGATCTCTACCCTTTGCAAAAGTGCCCAGAGTTTAGAGCATCTTAGGACTTTCTGCTGCTTCCAAAAGGTACAGATTTGAACTTTTCATGGGTGCTGCAATGGCATCTGAGGACATGATTTTGAGACTTGTAAATCTGTGTGTGAACATGTAAAATAAATAACCCTAAACTGGAAAAATATTCTCACTGCAAAAAGAAAATAAAAGAAAATGACATATCAAGCTCGTGTCCTTTCTGAGAAACATTTGAGGCCTGGAGAATATGGCAGGCAAAATTGCCTGCTCCTGAATCAGTTGGATTTGACCCAAGGGCCATTTTTCTGTTATGATCATCCCCCATTTTGCAGATGGAGGAGGGGGGTTGAGGCTGAGAGAGAGTGGATTGCCCAAGACCACCTAGTGCATTCATTACAGTGGTGAGATTTGAACTGGGGGCTTCCTGATGCATAGTTCAGTCTCTTTAGCTACTATGCTACTATGCCAGCTCACCTGAATTATTACAGATGTCTGAATGGGAGAATGGGGAAGTCTTTCCCTAAAAGCGGGAGGCAAAAAGTGTGCCCCAAAAGGTACTTCCTGACCTATGAGAAAGCTGAAATGTGCTACATACACAGCCCAAAACACATTATATCAGAAAAGTTTGGAAAAAGTAACATTTTCAGCATCCGTTTGGTGCATTGATTGGGGCACCTTTGCCATGCACAGGTCTTCCCCATATGATGTCAGGGGGTTTGGTTCTGCTCTTGACATCATTCAGCCCATAAAGGGCTGGGTGGGGGAGTCATCTGCCCCCCACCCAATTTTAGTTCCCCACTCCTGACTTAAACAGCCCCAACATGAGTGATGAAGTTGATCTCACAACAGAATGCTGCATGCCAGCACAGAGGCAAGCCAAGCTGAACAAGGGATGGGATGTTGGTAGGGATGTTGGAGAAATCCTCCACAGACCCCAATGAGGCCAGATTCTATTGAATCTGGCCCCCCAAAGTCCATGGAGGATCAGATCTCCTACCTTGTCTTCCAGTGCGAAGTCCTCGCTGGTGGATCCTCCCTGCTGCCGGCTCCGAAGACTCAGTGATATAGCCACCATGGCCATATCGCCGGACTGCGGATGCAAATGGCATCCGCTACGCCATTTGCGTCCCTGTACTTTACCGTGATAGGCTACGTAAATCTTTACGTAGCCTATCACGGTGAAGTGCAGGAATGCAAATGGCGTAGCAGACGCCATTTGCGTTGCTGCTCTTAACCGTGATAGGCTACGTAAAGATTTACGTAGCCTATCACGGTAAAGTTCAGGACGTGAATGGCGTCCATTATGCCAGACGCCATTTGCGGATGAAGACCAGCCACGGCCAGAAGTCCAGCAGCAGCCGGCCCCGGCCGGCGGCTCTGCAGAGTTGCCATGGAGCAGAGCCAGCTGGGGAAGTTTCCGGGGGGAGGACCAGATTGCCTCCCCCCCCATGGACCCCCCAGCGGACCCAGGTAAGTGGGGTTCATACACCCATAGATGTTGGAGTGTGTTACAATTTATTAACTCTTCAGGTTTTGATTTGAGGAGGGAGGAGCCCTTACAGGAGCAGCCAGGAACATTAATCTCCCCTAGCAGAATTCTGGCTTCATTTTCTAGTATTGTATACACTGTATACTATACAGGAATATAAGAGGATCTAAGCATGTCAAAGAAATCTACGAAGGATTCAAATGAGTTCAGATTTTTAGGAATCTGACCTGTGGATTCTGCAGCAGACTAGCTTTTTCCAAGTCGCGTGGACTGTTTTTTTACTGGGGGGGGGGGAGATTTGCGGAAATTCACACTTGTGCTAATGTGCATCAGCACAAGTGTGCATTAGCACTAATGCACGTTAGCGTAAGTGGAATGAAATTCTTGTACATCCCTAAAAAAAACCATCCGATTCCATCAATGAGTGGTTGAAGGAAAGAAAGACGCCTGACAATCCGCGAAACATAGACGGAATGGATTTCAGAAATCCGTATATCTATTTATTTATTTATTACATTTATATCCCACCTTTTTTCCTCCTTAAGGAACCCAAGGTGGTATACATAATCCTTCTCCTCTCCATTTTATCCTCACAACCACAACCCTGTGAGGTAGGTTGGCCTGAGAGTCTGTGACTGGCCCAAAGCCACCCAGTGAGCTTCCATGGCTGAGTGGGGACTAGAACCCAGATCTCCCGACTCCCAGTCCAACGCTCTAGCTCCTACACCACACTGGCTCTGTTAATTTTATTTCCATAACACCTTCGGAGCACATTCCTTTTAACAGAGTATCCCCAAAATAAATTAATTAAAAATTGGCCCTATCCTGAGCAGCTTGCAACCTAACATAGTAACTATCCAGCTATCATGAGGCCATATAATGCTTGTTGACAGAAGCAGAACAGACCATAAAGGTTTCCTGACCCAGGATGAACACACAACAGATGCATTAAAAAGCATGGCTGGTATTGGTATCACTGCCAGAAAATTTGTAGAAGTTTCAGGCAGGATTCAACTACAATATGTCTGTTTTTCTGTGTGCATGTAAATTTAGATGACCTAACTAATGGAGACACCCCCTAAAGGGAAGCACAGTGTCTTGTAAAATCAGTAAAAGGTAACTTCTACAGCAAAAAAAAAGCTGTCTCTCTCTTCACCAAAGGCTGCCTCCAGATGCTGTGACTTAAGAATTCCTGTATTCCCACAGTTCTGGCAAGATTTACTGCAAGGGTAGATCTGTCTTCCCATCTGTTTACTGATACAGTTCATTGGCCAGCTCTAAAATGCAAAGGCCAATGGCAATGACACAATTATTTTCTTTAATTGCTTGATTAACTTTATCTTTTCTTTTTTGGGTTGGGTTGCCTTACCTGTAATAGCTAGTTCTCAACATCAAAATAATCCAGCTGCTGTATTTAATTGTTGACCATGTCTGAGATATATCAGGGTGCACTTCATTACTGGAACATCCCCAATCATCTTATGCCAGCTAATTAGCAAGCGATTCCGAGGGTTCTTCAGCCATAAGGACACTCAAGATGCTGCTGCCAGATAAATGTTGTCTTCCCTTTCTGTTTCTTTGACTCTTACACATCTGGGCCAAATGTCTGCTCAAAGTCAAGTGAAATCATCTCATGCACTTAGCATCATAAATTCACAGAGGTGGAGAAGGCCTTGAAGGCCATCTAGTCAACCCCCCTGGCTTGATGGAGGAAATTCAAAACTATAGCATCCCCACCAGATGGATGCGTAACCTGTGCTTGAAGACTCCCATCATGGGAGTCTTCAAGCACAGAGTCTTCTGTGGCTCTGGAACCACTGTAGCATTCTAAGGCCTCCCTCCTGTGAGGCCTTGGCAAGGCACTTTGCAGATAAAATTGATTGGATTAGGAGTGTTACTCCGTGCGCTGTGGATACAGTTAGTGAGCAAGAGGCGGCCTGTGGCAAACCAGTTTTGTGGGATCGGTTCCAGCTTCTTCCTTCTGATGAAGTGGACAAGGTGCTTTCATCTGTAAGGCTGACCACCTGCTTACTTGATCCTTGCCCATCTTGGCTCATTATGGGCTGCAGAGAGAGACTGGGTGAGGGGATCAGGGTGGTGGTGAACGCCTCCCTTGAGGAGGAAGTGATGCCATCAGCCCTCAAGGAGGCAGTGATAAGACCGCTCTTAAAGAAGCCCTCCTTGGATCCCCAAGTTCTGAACAACTTTCACCCAGTCTCAAATCTGCCATTTTGGGGCAAGGTGATTGAGCGGGTGGTGGCGATGCAGTTGAAGGCACGCTTGGAAGAAACCAATTATCTAGACCCATTTCAGTCGGGCTTCAGGCATGGGCATGGGACAGAAACGGCCTTGGTCGCCCTGGTGAATGATATGAGGAGGGCTCTGGATAGGGGTGAATGCTCCTTCCTTGTTCTCCTCGACCTCTCAGCGGCTTTTGATACCATTGACCACGGTATCCTCCTGGACCGCCTGGAGGGGTTGGGCTTTGGAGACACCGTATTGCGGTGGTTCTGGTCCTTCCTCTCTGGCTGGTACCAGAGGGTATCACTGGGAGAGGAAGTTTCGGACCCGTGGCCACTCACTTGTGGGGTGCCACAGGGTTCCATCCTCTCCCCGATGCTATTTAACATCTATGTGAAGCCGCTGGGGGCTATCATCAGGAGGTTTGGGGTACGGTGTCATCAGTATGTGGATGACACGCAGCTCTACCTCTCGTTTAAATCTTCACCAAGGTTGGCCATAGAATCCCTTTCCAAATGTCTGGAGATGGTGAGTGGCTGGATGGGGAGGAATAAGCTGAAGCTGAATCCTGACAAGACCGAGGTACTTTTGGTGGGAGACAAGAGGAGGCTGGGGGATGTTGACCTGGTGTTGAATGGGGTACGGCTACCCTTGAAAGACCAGGTCCGCAGCCTGGGGGTCATTTTGGACTCCCAGCTGTCCATGGAGGCTCAGGTGTCAGCTGTGAGCCGGACAGCACTGTACCAACTCCATCTGATATGGCTGCTGCACCCCTTCCTTCCCAATTATCTGCTCCCATAGTACATGCCCTGGTCTCCTCTTGTTTAGACTACTGTAATGCGCTCTATGTGGGGTTACCCTTGAAGATGGTTTGGAAGCTGCAGCTGGTACAGAACACGGCAGCTCACCTGATTAAAGGCAGCCGCCGGTGAGATCACATCCCACCAGTGCTGAAGGAGTTGCACTGGTTACCAGTTGTTTTCCGGGCCAAATTCAAGGTGTTGGTTTTGACCTTTAAAACCCTATATGGTTCCGGCCCAGCCTATCTTAAGGAATGCCTCCAGCAACACCAGACAGGCCGCTTAACAAGATCAGCCTGGGATGGCCTTCTCTCTGTCCCATCAGCCAGGACAGCTAGACTGGTGGGGACAAGGGAGAGGGCCTTTTCTGTGGTGGCCCCCACTCTGTGGAACTCTCTCCCTAAGGAACTCCGTCATGCCCCCTCTTTAATGAGCTTCCGCCGTGCATTAAAAACGTGGTTGTTCAGGCAGGCATTTGGGGTGGGTTAGGGTATTTTAGAAAATGTTTTTATTGTAGAATTTTATTCTTTTAAACTGTTTTATTATATGTTGTACATCGCCCAGAGTGGCTGGGTGGCCAGCCAGATGGGCGATTAATAACTTTAAGAAATAATAATAATAATAATAATAATAATGGGAGAACCACCTCCCACCTAGGTAATTGGTCCCATTGCTAAACTGCTCTTACTATTAAGAAGTTTCTCCTAATGTTCAACCCAAATCTACCCTCTTGTAGCTTTAGCCCATTTGATGTAGTCCTGCTCTCTGGGCCAACAGAGAACAAACCGTCTTCTGTGTGACATCCCTTCCAGTATATGAAAGGTTCTATCATGTTCCTCAACCCTGTCTTTTCTTCTCCACGCTAAACATACCAAGTTCCTTCAACCTTTTCTCATAGGACTTGTTTTTCATACTGCTCACCATCTTTGTTGCCTTCTTCTGAACATGTTCCAGTTAGGGATGGACAAAAGTCCCTTACCTGGTCCTGCAGCTTTTTTTGGGGGGGGGGGAAGCGCTCCGTTTCTCCCCCCGAAATTCTTGGCGGGTGGGGAGGTGCCCCGTCCCTCCCCGCTGAAATTCTGGCCGGGCAGGAGCGCCCCGCCTCTCCGGCCGCGAAAGAAAAAAGTAAAGTAAAAAAAAAAAAACGTGATAGGCTACGTAAATCTCTACGTAGCCTATCATGGCTGACTTTGAAAAAAAAAAAGCGCGTACGCAAATGGTGGCGCCCATGGGCGCTGTCATTTGCGTTCCATATTTTGGCACGGGTAGTCTACGTAAAAATTTACGTAGACTACGGCGAAAATAAGGGCAACGCTATTATTATATATATATATTATATAGATATAGCGTTGCCCTTATTTTCGCCGTAGTCTACGTAAATGTTTACGTAGACTACACGTGCCAAAATAAGGAACGCAAATGGCGGCGGCCATGGGTGCCGCCATTTGCGTATGCGCCTTTTTTTTTTTTTTTTTAAGTCAGCCGTGATAGGCTATGTAAAAATTTACGTAGCCTATCACGGCTGACTGCAGGGACGCAAACGGCGGCGGTTACGGCTGCCACCATTTGCGTCCCAGCAGGAGAGGAGGTTTCGCGGCCGGAGGGATGGGGCGCCTCCCCCCCGGCCAGAATTTCAGCGGGGAGGGACGGGGTGCCTCTCCCCCGGCCAGAATTTCAGCGGGGAGGGACGAGGCGCCTCCCCCCTGCCAGAATTTCGGGGGGAGGGACGGAGCGCCTCCCCCCTACCACGAAGCCAGCATCGGGATCAGGTAAGGGACTTTCGTCCATCCCTAGCCGCCATTTGCGTACGCGCTTATTTTTATTTTTTTTTAAGTCAGCCGTGATAGGCTACGTAAACATTTACGTAGCCTATCACGGCTGACCGCAGGGACGCAAACGGCGGTGGCTACGGCCAGAATTTCAGCGGGGAGGGACGGGGCGCCTCCCCCCCGGCCAGAATTTTGGGGGGAGGGACGGAGCGCCTCCCCTCCACTGCGAAGCAAGCTTCAGGATCAGGTAAGGGACTTTCGTCCATCCCTAATTGGATATCCCTCATTCACAAATCTGATGAGGATAGGATTCCCCTCACACAGGGGTGTAGTGAACCAAGGGTTCTCAGTAGGGAAGTATGAGACGACTTACCCATTTCGTTTCGTGACATCCGCAGTGGGGGGGAGGCGCTCTGTCCCTCCCCCCGAAATCCTCGCTGGCCGGCTCCGCTCCGCGGCAACTCCGCAGAGCCGCCGGCCGGGGCTGCCCGCAGAGACATCTGGCCGCTGCTGGGCTTGCTACTGGGCTGCGCAGGGACGCAAATGGTGGCTGCTGTAGCCACCGCCATTTGCGTCCCTTATTTTCTCCGTGATAGGCTACATAAATATTTACGTAGCCTATCACGGCCTCCGCAGGGACGCAAACGGCATCCCTGCGTTAGCCGTGATAGGCTATGTAAATATTTACGTAGCCTATCACGGCGAAAAATCGTGAAGCAAATGGCGGCTGCAGATGCAGCCGCCATTCACAGAGCAGCGCAAACGGCACCAGGTAGGTGCTCCGTTCTGCACGCCTTTCACGGGGGGGGGGCTTTGTTCTGCCATGGATTTCAGGGGGCCGAATGCACTGGCATTCGGCCTCACTGAAATCCATTTCAGAATTCTCCTCCATCCCTAGTTCTCAGGCTCAAAGCGCCAGTTTTTTTTAAATTTTATTTTTTGATTAGCAGGTACAATGACATAATCTGTCACTCTCCTCAGTTCCCTCTGCAGTCAACTAAAATCCTCATAGTAGCTGATGGGAAAACGGATTTTCTTTTTATCAGTATATTGTTGTGAGTTGTTCCTGCTGCAATGCGATATGTTTTGTGGTAGTTTGGTCTTGAATGGGTACTTAATACCCATTCGCATTACAAAAGGCCTATATAATACAGAGAGAGAGAGAGAGAGAGAGAGAGATGGCTCGAACCAGCTGTTTGCATTTTTGTACTCTCCTTGGGGGCATGACTATCAGGGCTAGATGTACATTAGTGCTTTTTTATCGGTGTTGAAGTACACTGATAACTATTGGGTCACATTACACTTCCCATATACCACTTTTCTAGCATCATTTCACGCTTTTTATACTACATTATCCCAAACACCACAACAGATGTCATTGTGTGTGTTACGAGGTATAAATACGCAAGAGGGATATAACGTTACCATGATGGGATCGTATCAAAAGCATAGACCCGGCCTGGGACTTTTGATCATATCAAAAGCATAGACCCGGCCTGGGACTTTTGATCGTATCAAAAGCGTAGACCCGGCCTGGGACTTTTGATCGTATCAGAAGCGTAGACCCGGCCTGGGACTTTTGATCGTATCAAAAGCGTAGACCCGGCCTGGGACTTTTGATCGTATCAAAAGCGTAGACCCGGCCTGGGACTTTTGATCGTATCAAAAGCGTAGACCCGGCCTGGGACTTTTGATCGTATCAAAAGCGTAGACCCGGCCTGGGACTTTTGATCGTATCAAAAGCGTAGACCCGGCCTGGGACTTTTGATCGTATCAAAAGCGTAGACCCGGCCTGGGACTTTTGATCGTATCAAAAGCGTAGACCCGGCCTGGGACTTTTGATCGTATCAAAAGCGTAGACCCGGCCTGGGACTTTTGATCGTATCAAAAGCGTAGACCCGGCCTGGGACTTTTGATCGTATCAAAAGCGTAGACCCGGCCTGGGACTTTTGATCGTATCAAAAGCGTAGACCCGGCCTGGGACTTTTGATCGTATCAAAAGCGTAGACCCGGCCTGGGACTTTTGATCGTATCAAAAGCGTAGACCCGGCCTGGGACTTTTGATCGTATCAAAAGCGTAGACCCGGCCTGGGACTTTTGATCGTATCAAAAGCGTAGACCCGGCCTGGGACTTTTGATCGTATCAAAAGCATAGACCCGGCCTGGGACTGTCATTATGAATGCCTGCACTGCAAAATTTACCACTATACAGCTGGCTGGGGAATGCTGGGAATTGCGGGACTTTTTAAAATCTAAACATGCATAGGACTGCACCCTAAAATGTCAAAGAGCACCAGGCCCAGGATGGAGTCCTGCAGTGTCCCACTCAAAACCCCAGGGCAATTAATGAATCTACCACTAATTAATGAATCTACCACTGGGCCCAATCATTTTACTTTTTCAAACTATGTAAAACAGATTAGATCAGTAGGTCATCAGGAGGTTGTGTTATCTTTGTTAATGATGGCTTGGTTAATGTTTCAGAAATGTTGGATGGATGCTTCTGGACTTCATAAGAGAGAATGGTCAACAAAGGCACGGCACAGAGGAAGCTGTCTTATGTTATGTGCAGACGACTGGCCCATCTAGCTCAACTAGCTCTGTTGATTGGCAGCAGTTCTCCAGGGTCTCGGACAGAAGAAAGCCCTGTCTCAGCTTTGCTATCTTTTTCAAACAAGAGACATCAGGGATTGAACCTAGGACCTTTTGAATGCAAGGCCTCTGCTCTACCACTGAGCTATAGCAGCCCATCTCACAGCATGGGAAATAAATGTGGTTACGCTGAGCGTCTCAAAGAGATCCGTATATAGATTATGGAGGCTTAGACATCGAACCCAGTTATGGCTTTTATTATACAAGAATATGAGCAGGACAACAAGTTTCTTTCATGGTCACACCTATAGCAACAGCAGCAGCAACAACAAAGGATATAAGGAAAGCTGTTTTGCGGTGTGATGTGGATATATATTTGTATGCGTCAACCATTAGAAATAAAGCTTTAAAAGAGAGTTTAGCCTTGGCTTGACTTGCAAGAGCAAAGAGTGTCCTCCCTGTCATTTTCTTCCAGAGAACCTGCAGAAGAACCTGTCCAGGACTGTTACGGCACCCGAGAGCACCTGAGGACCAGCCATTATGAGTGGGCCACTGTCAAGCAGACAGTACTGAGACGGTAGAGCTGAAAGTAAGAGGTAGCTGAAGGTCATCTACCCTAATATTTGCTCCATAGGACCCTACTGACACATCATTAAATGCTTAGAAGAATACTGCAAAGTCACATTTATCTTAACATATCTGGGCAAAAACACAGGCTCCTATTCCCTGTTTCCCTGTCATTTTAAGGGCCCATTACTAGACTATAGTCCCATTGCCATAAAGCCAAGGGCTACAGAGAAGTGGCATCTTTTGCTGGCATTTAATGAAATAACCACACAGTGCACTACAATGTACTTCAGTGCTCTTCAGCTAACTCCAACACACTTCAAAGGAAGGAAGCCACAGAGACTGGAAGGTGATGTGTTAAGTATGAATTAAGGGAAGGTGTACAGGCATTATAACCCTGTAGGCAAGTGCTAAAATAAGATTCCTTTAATTGCTGTGAGTTTTGCACTAAATAGTATGCCTGTTTCAAAAAGGTGGGCTGATCATCACACCCTAGGGATACGACAGAATTACTACTGCTCCAGGGCCTTTAATTAATCGGGGCCTACCTAGAAACATAGCCATCCTTGGAAGAACAGAAAATTATTTCAGTCTGGCTAACCTTAATGCGCAGGTTATTTGCTTTCCCTCTTAATTGCTTAATTAATTCATTCCCTTCTGCAGTTTGTGCTTTAGATCATCGTCCAATATTTCAGTTGGAGTTTGTTTAGCTAGTGACAAAAGATTAGAACTGTTAGATGAAAATGCATTTGGAGTGGCTTTGATAATTGCAGATTTAGAACAGGTTGATGCTTCAGCAGTGGAAATCCTTCCCAAGGATCCCCTCCATATTCTTCCAACTTAATTTCCCTTGTTTCATGCCATCTATTGTACGGAGCGATCCATATGTTCAAACTTTTCCATTTAATTGCCATGGAAATTTGATAATTTCATCCTAAAGGAAAGTGGAGCAAAACTCAGGAAGAGCTCCAATTACTTGAGGGGGGCAAAAGTAATCTTGATTAAAGCACTTCCCCCACGAAAATAGGGACCTCCTGAACTTTCCAGAGAGCTGACTGCTGAGAATCGGAGTGGTTTTTTAAAAAGAGTATTTGTGACTGTACATACTTATTCTTTTAGATTTCTTTCCCTCAGCCTTTACCTCACTCCATCCCACTCCCAGTAAACCTGTAGCATAAGACTAAAATGTTCCCAATAAGAACAGGCTCCCAAATATGATGAGAAGGACTTGTTTTGGTTTCTTTCAGGATAAAATCCTACCAAGGTGGCTTACAAGTAAACCAACAATACATTCATAAAAATCATTATAAAATAATATTTAAAAACTCCTCATAAGTATCTGCCTCACAGGGCATAAGAACATAAGAAGAAGAGTCCTGCTGGATCAGACCAAGGTTCCATCTAGTCCAGCATTCTGTTCACACAGTGTCCAACCAGCTGTCCACGGGAAAGCCACAAACAGGGCATGAGTGCAACAGCACCTTCCCACGCATGTTCCCCAGCAACTGGTGTACATAGGCATACTTCCTCTGATACTGGAGGTGGCATACTGCCATCGGGACTAGTAGCCATTGATAGCCTGCTCCTCCATGAATGTCTTTAATCCCCTTTTAAAGCCACCCAAATTGGTGGCCATCACTACATCTTGTGGAAGTGAATTCCATAGTTTAACTATGATAGAAAGCCCTGTGGGAGAAGGGAGGGACATTCCAGCTGGAGCAGGGGCTGGAGGTGATCTTCACCAGCCTGCCTGCCTCCCTCTTCTCTATATATCATACCAGAAGGCTTTTGATGAGTTAACCTGAACAAGGAAACCTGAGTAGATGTGCTTGCAAACCATTGCCATCAATCAAAGAAGGGCTGGTCCCAGGCATGATGGGGTCTTTGTTATGGGTGCTAGTGGGCCTATTCCTATGCTGGTATACCAGTGGGTTTCCTCTTATCCTCCCCTCTTGTCTATTTCCTCTTCCTCCTGGCTGGCAGCCTTCCTGCAGTCCCAGGAAGGACTTTACTTGGGAAGGTTACTCCCATGGGTTTAGTACTGGGGACATGCTATCATCCCCCAGACCAGAACACTCAGGGTGATCTTGAGATGGAAAATAAAATCAGGGTGGCCTCCCAGTGAGGAAGTGTTGTAATAATGGGTGACTTCAATTACGCCCCGCATTGACTGGATAAATGCATGTTCCCATTATGACAAAAAGGTTAGATTTCTCGATGCCCTAAATGACTGTGCCCTAGAATAGCTGGTCATGGAACCGACCAGAGGAGAGGTGACCTTGGCTTTAATCCTAAGTGGTGTTGCCCAAGACCTTCTATGAGATGTGAGTGTTGTTGAACCAGTTGGAAACAGTGACCACAGTACTATCAGATTTAATATATATTTAAGTGGAAAATTGCCAAGGAAGTCCAACACAGTCACATTTAACTTCACAAGAGGAAACTTCTCTAAAAGGGGGAAATGGTAAAAAGGAAGATGAAACAGGGAATCAAGAGGGTTAAATCCCTTCAGACTGCTTGGAGGTCACTCAAAACCACAAGAATAGCTTAGCTAAAATGTATACCACAAGTTAAGAAAAGTAACCCCAAGTCCAAGAGGTCACCAGCATGGTAAACAAGCAGTGTCAAGGAAGCTATTAGGGAAAAGAAGTCTGCCATCAAGCCCAGCAGTAAAGAATTTTTGAAATATATCAGAACCAGGAAACCAGCCAGGGAGTCAGTTGGACCATAGAATGGTAATGGAGTTAAAGGGGTGCTAAAGGAGGATAAGGAGACTGCAGAGAAGCTAAATTAGCTCTTTTCATCTGTCTTTATTGCAGAAGTTGTATGACAGATACGTGTGCCTGAACTGATTTTTTCAGGAAGAGAGTCTGAGGAACTGAGGCAAATAGCGGGGACAAAAAATGAAGTTCTCAGTCTTATTGACAAATTGAAAGTTAATACATTACTGCCCCAGATGGTATCCATCCTAGAGTTCTTAAAGACATGTGAAATTGCTCATCTCCTAAAATACGTAACATGTCCCTAAGATCAGCTTCTGTACCAGACAACAGGGGAATGGCCAATGTAATGCCAGTTTTTAAAAAGGGATCCCAGAAAATTCAGGCCTGTTAGCTTAACATCTGTTCTGGGTGAATCTATTGAAAGCAGTGTTAAAGATAAAAATAGTAAGCATAAGGACAAGCCCTGCTGAAAAAGAATCAACATAGCTTCTGCAAAGGTATTAACTTTTTAAAGTTCCTTGAGAGTGTCAATAAACAGGGGTTATCCAGTAGATATTCTTCACTTGGACTTCCAAAAGGCTTTTTACAAAGTCTATATACATGTAGGACTCTCCTTTGTGATCAGGAACCCTGATAGGCCCACCTGTGTATATATAGGACTGTGCTTCATTATTTGGAACCCTGGCTGGGCCATGAAGGCTAACCTTACTCTGTCTCCAGCACCAGCTAGGGTGGCTATGTGTCCTACCTTACAGTCCTGTATTTGAAGGCACCCTGTATTCAAAGCGCTGTCCATCAGTCTAAGGCTAGAAAGAACTATAAGACAGCAGAACAGGGGCCTTGAAGTTGCCCATTGGCAGTAGCTCAACAGCAGACGGAGCAAGCACACAGGTCACCTACTCAACGTTTCCCCTACTATGGGGAGATGTATTGTATTTATATTTAAATTATAGTCATTATTTTTTAAATTTGCATCTAGACATATAAATTAACATTTGTAAATTTTATGCAAATCTGTGTCTATTGGCTTCTTTTTTGGTGATGCATTTCCTTTCTCTTTTTTTTTAGTGATGCAATCAAGGGCCCCCAACGTTTTTAGGTCATTAGGCACATTTGGAATGTTGAGAGAGTGTCATAGGCACTCTCACAAAATGCCTGCCATGGGAGGCGGGGCTTGCCCATACATCAAGTGGTGGCCATGGTGTGCATGGCTGGTCACAAAACACCCATTTCCAAGAAGGCACACTGGTGAGACTAAAAGAAAAGTTAGTTGCCCAAGAACCTAAGGCTAAGGTGGAATCTGAGCTCCAAAACACAAATTCACTCTCTATAAACCCAAATAAAGTTGTCACTGGGGGGCAGCACTTTGCTTTGCAGTATGCCAGCATCCCAGTTGTTTTTTTTAATAATAATTTAAAAAGTCTTTAGAAATAAAATAAAAATCAGGAGAGGTGGGGAACCTGATGGGCACCAAGAGAAGCATTGATAGACACATCCGAGGCCAAAGGCACCATGTTAGAAATCCCAGAGTTGATTGGCCAACCTGCCAGCAACATGCCTGAAACTAACTCGCCCAGATGTTCCACATGCTGGAGAAGAAGCCCTGCTTGCTTAAGGACATACACATGTAGAGCTCTTGCACACAAGGGGATTTCTGATTGACCCAAGACCCCTGCCTCCCCGATTGGAGGACCTCTGCGTTCAAAGAACATGTGAGCAGGTTCATCTGAACCCCACTATTATGTGCTATTCAAATAAAAATGTCATGTATAACAAGTATAATAGCAGCCCTATGCAGAAGATATGAAATATGTGGATAATTGTGGGGAAATAAAAATGGTGGTGATGGGGTGGTGGTGGGGTGGGTGGAAATTTAGCCCAAACAGTGGTGGTGGTGGCCAGGTGCAAAGGAGGACAAGGTGTCTGCTTCTCTAGAAGAGGACATTTTAGAGAGATGTGAAATTGGGCGGGGGGAATGGGGGAAAACATGGGGGGAGGATGGAAAAATTCAGGCAGGGAGGTGCTTCGATACTGGCAGTAAAAGGTTTAAGCTAAAATGTGTTGGTGTATTCGGTATTTTTGGCCCCACCCCTTTGCCTTGGGCCCCTCCCATTATGGTGATGTGGCCTCCGGGAACTTCTTTGAAATTGAATTCAGCCATTGGGCTCAAAGAGGTGGGCACCCCTGCATTAGTTAATTCCTAATAAAATCATAGAATCATAGAATAGTAGGGCTGGAAGGGGCCCACAAGGCCATCGAGTCCAACCCCCTGCTCAATGCAGGAATCCAAGTCAGAGCATCCCTGACAGGTGGCTGTCCAGCCTCATCTTGAATGCCTCCAGTGTGGGAGAGCCCACCACCTTCCTAGGGAATTGGTTCCATTGTCCTAGTGCTCTAACAGTCAGGCAGTTTCTCCTGATGTTCAGCCATAATCTGGCTCCTTGTAACTTGAGCCCATTATTCCGTGTCCTGCACTCTGGGATGATTGAGAAGAGATCCTGGCCTTCCTGAATGAATGAATAGATGGTTGGAAGTTATCAGCTCATCTACCTGCAGCCTGTGAAAATAAATGGGCCATACATTTTTAACAGAAGGCTAGACCAATGGTGCAATGCAGCTCTTCCTCCTCTGGCACAATGTTTGGAAGCCTTCCGGGACCAGGGCAGTAGTGAAATGAAAGGCACTTTTCTTCTCAGCCAGTGCCATGGGGGAGTTCTAGCTCAATGGCAAAGCAAGAGCTTATCATGCTGAAGGTTGCAGGTTCCCTCCTGGGCATCTCCAGGTAGGAAGATCAGGTAGCAGACAAAGGGAAGAGCATAGCCAAAAAAGAGGAAATTCATCCCCCCCCCAAAAAAAAGGGGGACAGAAAGGGACACAGATTAACATAAAATTGACTTCTGCTAGTTCATGGATGTATAGGTTAGAGCTATGTGCAAATGGCTTCTCAAAATTCTCCACTCTATTTGTGGCCAAGGAAAGGGGGGGGCAATGTAATCAAATTTCTCAGGGGCAGGAGAAATTCTCAACAGTTTCTCACAGGCGGGGCTCACCATTAGCAGGGGTATGGTGAAACTCAGAGTCCTCTCTTTTTTCCTAAGAGTTTGCGGGGGGCGGGGGGCGCCACTGCAAGTTCAGAAGGCAACTAAACTGTATGTGCAGTTGTGACACCCTAACAGACAAGTTTTTAATCAGGTCCTGGATATGTCTTATGGTTGATTGTTTAAAATTGTTTCAGATATTTGTTGTCTGTGTGCGTGCAGTCTGTTTATATGTAAATAGTTTTACACTTTGTATTTTTAATGGTTTCTAGGTTTTGTAAACTGCACAGAGATCTGTGGTTATGGGGCAACATAGAAATGTTAATAACAACAACAACAACAACAACTATTTTGGCAGCCTGGCCCCCATTTTGCATGCCCCACAAGGCACGTGGAGCTAGAGATGTGAGAACCCACTCCAGCTCGGGTTCTCTGGGTGCCCATTGAAGCCCCACTCCTGCTCGGGCCCCCCTCGGGATCTGCGCCCAGGCTGCCCACAAGCTTGGCAAGTTGCCCAAACTCACCGCGATCCCGTCTGGTGAGCGCCTGCCATTTTCCTGCCTTTGTTTTCTGCATTAAAAAAAAAGAAGTTACAAAAATGTGAATATTTAAATATGTGCAGTTTGGGGCCGGGAAAGCTTAATATGCATGATATTAGAGGTGTTATACCTCGAATATTGTGCATATTAAGCTTTTCTGGCCCCAAACTGTGCATATTTAAATATGCATATTTTTTAAACTTCCTTCTTTATGCAGAAAACAAAGGCGGGAAAATGGAGGGCGCTCACCGGATGGGATTGTGATGAGTCCGGGAGGGCGTGAGCAAGCATGAGCAGGGGGCCAGTGAGGACAGCATCTTGGTGAGTGCAGTCCAGGGGTTGTGGGCAGAGGGGGCCCAACGGACTCCCAGACCCAGTCAGGCACCTGCAACATCCCCAGGCGGACCAGGTGCTGAGCCAAAATCTGTCCTCCAATTTCCTCCAAGTTTTCTTCCCCCATGAAAGAGGCTTGCATTGTTCTGCCTCATTGTCAGGGTGTTTTATAATTCATTTTAATGATATTTTTGATCTCTGCAAGGTGGCCAAGGGTGCTGTGTGTTTTTTCTTCAGGTTACACATCTCTCCATTGCTCTGCAGCCTCTCAGGCTGCCTGTGTTCCCCAATCTGAAAAAGCACTATGAGAAGAATTACCTCATGATGTCTTTCCCCGGGCGTTAATTGAACTGTGGGGAGCCAAGGAGGCTACAGACTGCCAGAGAGGTGATTCTACAATAAAAAAGACACTTCTCCTTCACCACCTCCTAAGCAAAGTAAGCACAAGAACCCCAAACCCATTCCATGAGTTCTCAGAAATTTTCTTCTCCTTTGCTCCTTCAAAAGCAATTTCTTCTCTATAAAACAGGAATGAGAATGGTCAAAAAAAATGTGGGAGAAATTTTTGACACACCACTAGTATAGATGCAAATTTAGAAATAGTGATTATAATTTAAATCGAAGTGCAATACATCTCATTATAGTGGGGAAGACTACGATCAAGTGACCCATTTACCTGCTCCGTCTGTTTATGCAGGTGCTAACTGCTGATGAGCAACTAAAATGATCAAGGGGCTGGAACAACTCCCCTATGAGGAAAGGTTACAACATCTGGGATTGTTTAGCTTAGAAAAAAGGTGACTGAGGGGAGACATGATAGAGGTCTACAAAATTATGCATGGTGTGGAGTAAGTGAGAGCATTTTTCTCCCTTTCTCATAATACTAGAACCGGGGTCATCCCATAAAAGAAAGTACTTCTTCACACAGCACATAGTTCAACTGTGGAATTCACTTCTTCAAGATGTAGTGATTGCCACCACTTTGGATGGCTTTAAAAGGGAACTGGACAAATTCCTGGAGGAGAAGGCTACCAATGTCTGCTAGAACTGATGGCTATATGGTGCCTCCAGTATCAGAGACAGTATGCCTATGTACACCAGTTGCTGCTGGGGAACATGGGTGGGAGGGTGATGTTGCACTCATGTCCTGCTTGTGGGCTTCCTTTGGGCAACTGGTTGGCCACTGTGTGAATAGAATGCTGGACTAGATGAACCCTTGGTCTGATTCAGCAGGGCTCTTCTTATGTTCTTAACTTCAAGGCCCCAACTTGCTCTGGGTTCGTATGGCTCTTTATCTTGAAACCAGACTGGACCAGACATCCCTTCAAATAGAGGACTGTCCTCTGAAAAGCAAGACACATGGCTACCCAAGCATGGGAAAGGCCCTCTACCTGAGACCCTGGAAAACTGTTGCCAGGCAAAGTGGACAATGCTGTGCTAAATGGAGAAATAATCTAAAATGAGGTTGCGGCTACCTATTTTCTTGCCAGTTTTGAGCAGGGCCTTGGTCAAAGATTGTTATAGGTATTCATATCGAAAAGATGGTGTGTGCACGCACGCACACACACAAGTTGTTAATAAGCACCCTGAAAGTGCTTAATTTTGCCTGGGTCGTGTCCAAATTTGGAACAATTTTGAACCTATTAGCAAGCAAGATTTCCATCGCCCGGCCATAACTCAGCCCTTTAGGGAAGGTATTTGGTTCCATCAATAAGCGGTAGTAATTTGAGGCCAGCCAGGGTTTCTTACTTTGTAAGGAACTGGGTAGGTTGTGAGGTTTTTCTGGTGTGTTTTTTTAAAAAATACAATTGTGATTTCTTTTTTCCCTCTTTTTTGTGATTTCTTTTTTCCCTCTGGGGGCCAGTACACTATGGATCCTCTGGAGTCCAAAATGTTTCCAGGGACAGCTTTTCACCCCTCCCTGGACTTGATTATTTCATTGACAGCAGTCAATATCTCCCTGCATAGGAATGCATTTACTTATAGGCACATAAGTAATTCATTTATAAAATTGAATTATCCGACTAAGGGAGATTGTATGTTTTGATTGTGTAGCAGTACTTCTGAAACTGACTTAAAATTGATAAAAGCCAGATGGGAAGCGGAAACGGTCCATTTCATGACTCTTTAAACGTTTAAATTTTTTAACCCTTGGACTTTGAAATCCCCCCCACCCCACCTGAAGAGTGTAGTGTGGAAGCAATTTGTTGGGTGGGTTCTTGGTATGCAAAATAGGTAATAAGCACTTAACAACAATGTGTTGTAGAAATTGGGGAGGGGGTATTAGTCTACAGCCCCCGGCTAAAATTAATCTATTGGGGGCAGGGGTTCTACAAAGCAAGATACATCTGGGCAGGGTGGTATTTGTGCTGGCAAAAAGAAAAGTTAAAGGGACTAGAATGCTGGGTTGTATCACAACCATGGAGGTCTCTGGGTCAATAATTTGACAATGGAAGCAGTGTTGTTAAAGCTAGAGATAGGCAATGGGCTTTTTTCACAGGGTTCAAGTCAGCTTGAGAAATAGATAATTGCTTTTGTTGTATATAGCCCCAATCTGTTTTTGCCTTGGGGAAACAAGACAATACAAAAACCCTACCAAACCTGTTTGGCCAGAGAAGTTGTGGTAGAAGAACATTTTTGTATAGACCAGCCTTCCCCAACCTGGTGTCCTCCAGATGTTTCGGACATTAACACCTATCAACCCCAGCCAGCATGGCTGATGGTCAGGAATGCTGGGAATCCAGAACACCTGGAAGGCTCAGGATTGGGAAAGGCTGGTGGAGAGGGATAGAAGAGAAGTCACTGTCAAAGCATTTTCTGGTCTATGCATGTCCTACGTTGTGTGCATAAAGAGAGCAGGTGCAGAGAAGTGGTTAGAGGGGCAGTCGAGGATTGGGGAGATGGGAGTTGAAGTTTCACTGGGTGACTTTAGCCAGTCGCCACCTCTCGGGCTAACCTACATCACAGGGCTGTTGTGCGGATAGAATGGATGTGCTCCTTGGTAGAACGGTAGGATTTTAAAAAATGCAATAAATAAATTAAAAATTATATGTGGCATTAGCTGGATGTGAAAGAACTGAGTGGTGGTCAAGCTATTTCCCCCATCTGGTGCATTAATTAATTGATTGATTATATTTTATGTTGCATTCCCTTCCGGAAAAAGAGACCAAAAACTTGTTGGGCCAAGTTGAAAATTGGCTTGTTTATTGCCATGTGAGCTTTTTGTGGGCAAAAGGTCTACCTCATGAAATGAACTGGGGAGACAGTAGATCTGGGGTCTCCATCATGGAGCCCATAGGTATGAATGCTCCCACAGGCATCTCCCTTGGCACCCACTAGGTTCCCTGACCCTCCTGATTTTATTTTAGTTCTAAACTTATATATAAGTGAGCATGTGTGTGTATGCGTTTACACTTTTTTTTTTCTTGAACTGAGAGGCTGGCATGCTGCCAAGCAAAGTGCCCCCCCTCTAGCACCATCTGTATTTAACCCTGCTGGGGAACCATCTTTAGTTGGGTTCAAAAGAGTTGTGTTGTATTTTGGACTCCCCACCACTCGCACTTAGGTCTTTGGGCAAGTTACTTTTCTTTTGGTCTCACAAGTTAGCATTCAGGGGAATTAGCATTTTGCCTTTCCGAGCATGGTAGCCATTTTATGAGTGGGCAAGCCACCCCATGGCAGCCATTTTGTGAGAGCACCCATGACACTCTCAACATTCCAAATGTGCTCACTGACCTAAAAAGGTTGGGGACCCTTGTACTAGAGAATATGGATGAATTTGGCCATTGTTCTTTCCTTGCACCTTTTCTGGGTGGTGGTGGTTCAGAGACTCATGCATGTCTGAAGGACCCATCAAAACCTCTACCTGGTGTGATTCATAATCCATCTTCCCTGAGCAGTATACTTTTGCTGGGGGAGAGGCCTGCTTCTCACTGCTTTGTGTGGGTTGGGGAACCTTTTTTTTCCCAGCTGCAGGCCTCATTCTCCTTGAGCAAATTTCTCAGCGGCTGTATGCAGGTCCAGCAGTGGGCAGGCTGAAGCCAAAAGTAGATGGGGCTGCCCCTTTTCTCTCTTGCACACACTCTGTCTTTCTGCTACCTCCTTCTCTCTCTCTCTCCCCCCTCCTCTTCCTCCCCACCCATGGAGGGAGAGATTGCTAGGGTAGCCACATGTCAGGGTTCCCCTTAAGACCTGGACACCCTGAGCAACTCCTTAAGGATCTCTTACCTCTTACGTTAACAGTCTCACCTTCCTTCTTTTAAATTTCCTCTTCTCAATAACATGGGGTTTAGGCTGTAGATGTGGGGTGACTGACCCTTTAGACACAGAGTTTAACAGCAACAGTTTACTGGTATAGTAAAGCAAGCAAATCACAACTAAAGGTATTTATACAATATAGCTGAGCGATCCCCTTCATGGATCACTGCCTTGTTGTGGCGAAGGGGCTTGCGTAACTCAATGAAGCCATAAGCTATGCCGTGCAGGGCCACCCAAGACGGACAGGTCATGGCAGAGAGTTCTGACAAAATGTGGTCCACTGGAGAAGGAAATGGCAACCCACTCCAGTATTCTTGCCAAGAAAACCCCATGGAACGTATCACAAGGCTAAAAGAGATGATGCCGGAAGATGAGACCCTCAGGTCGGAAGGTGTCCAATATACTACTGTGGAAGAGCAGAGGGTATTTCCAAGTAGCGCCAGAAAGAGTGAAGCAGCTGGGCCAAAGCCGAAAGAACACTCAGCTGTGGATGTGTCTGGTGGTGAAAAGAAAATCCGATGCTGTAAAGAACAATATTGTTTAGGAACCTGGAATGTCAGATCAATGAATCAAGGTAAGCTAGAGGTGGTCAAACATGAGATGGCAAGATTGAACATCGACATCTTGGGAATCAGCGAACGAAAAGGGACAGGCATGGGCGAATTTAATTCAGGTGACCATCATATCTACTACTGTGGGCAAGAATCCCTTAGAAGAAATGGAGTAGCACTCATAGTCAACAAAAGGGTGGGAAAAGCAGTACTGGTGTACAATCTTAAAAACGATAGAATTATCTCAGTACGAATCCAAGGCAAACCATTCAACATCACAGTAATTCAAGTCTATCCCCCAACCACTGATGCTGAAGAAGCTGAGGTTGATGGGTTCTATGAAGACCTACAACACCTTCTAGAACTAGCACCAAAAAAAGATGTCCTCTTCATCATAGGGGATTGGAATGCTAAAGTAGGAAGTCAAGAAATCACCGGGATAACAGGCAGGCATGGCCTTGGTGCACAAAATGAAGCAGGACAAAAGCTAATAGAGTTTTGCCAGGAGAACATGCTGATCATAGCAAACACTCTTTTCCAACAGCACAAGAGGCGACTCTACACATGGACATCACCAGATGGTCAATATCGAAATCAGATTGATTATGTCCTTTGCAGTCAAAGATGGAGAAGCTCTATACAGTCAGTAAAAACAAGACCTGGAGCTGACTGTGGCTCAAATCATGAGCTTCTTGTTGCAAAATTTCAGCTTAAATTGAAGAACATAGGGAAAACCACTAAACCATTCAGGTATGACCTAAATCATATCCCTTATGAATATACAGTGGAGGTGAGGAATAGATTTCAGGGATTAGACCTGATAGACAGAGTGCCTGAGGAACTATGGACGGAGGTCCGTAACATTGTTCAGGAGGCAGCAACTCAATCCATCCCAAAGAAAAAGAAATGCAAGAAAGTCAAGTGGCTGTCTGATGAGGCTTTACAAGTAGCTGAAGAAAGAAGGGAAGCGAACAGCAAGGGAGAAAGGGAAAGATATATTCAACTGAATGCAGAGTTCCAGAGAATAGCAAGGAGAGACAAGAAGGCCTTCTTAAATGAACAATGCAAAGAAATCGAGGAAAACAACAGAATGGGAAAGACTAGCGATCTCTTCAAGAAAATTGGAGATCTCAAGGGAACGTTTTGTGCAAGGACGGGCATGATAAAGGACAAAGAAGGCAGGGACCTAACAGAAGCAGATGAGATTAAGAAGAGGTGGAAAGAATACACAGAAGAACTATACAGGAAAGATCTTAATGTCCCTGATAGCCATGATAGTGCGGCCACTGAACTTGAGCTGGACATCCTCGAGAGTGAAGTCAAGTGGGCCTTAGGAAGCATTACTAACAACAAAGCTAGCGGAGATGACAGTATTCCAGCTGAGCTATTTAAAATCCTAAAAGATGATGCTGTTAAAGTGCTGCATTCAATATGCCAACAAATTTGGAACACTCAACAATGGCCGCAAGACTGGAAAAGGTCAGTTTACATTCTAATTCCAAAGAAGGGCAACGCCAAAGAGTGTTCAAACTACTGCACAATTGCGCTTATTTCACATGCCAGCAAGGTGATGCTCAAAATCCTACAAGCTAGGCTTCAGCAGTATGCGAACCTGAACTACCAGAAGTACAAGCTGGGTTTCGAAGAGGCAGAGGAACTAGAGATCAAATCGCCAACATTCGCTGGATCATGGAGAAAGCAAGAGAATTCCAGAAAAACGTCTATTTCTGCTTCATTGACTACGCAAAAGCCTTTGATTGTGTGGATCACAACAAACTGTGGCAAATTCTGAAAGTGATGGGCGTACCAGACCACCTTACCTGTCTCCTGAGAAACCTGTACGAGGGTCAAGAAGCAACAGTAAGAACCAGACATGGAACAACTGAGTGGTTCAAAATTGGGAAAGGAGTACGACAAGGCTGCATATTGTCGCCCTGCTTATTTATCTTATATGCAGAGTACATCATGAGAAACGCCGGGTTGGATGAATCACAGGTCGGAATTAAGATTGCCGGGAGAATTATCAACAACCTCCGATATGCAGACGATACCACCCTAATGGCAGAAAGCAAAGAGGATCTCAAGAGCCTCTTGTTGAGGGTGAAAGAGGAGAGCACAAAAGCTGGTTTGAAACTCAATATTAAAAAAACGAAGATCATGGCATCTGGCCCCATCACTTCCTGGCATATAGAAGGGGAAGAAATGGAAGCAGTGACAGATTTTACTTTCTTGGGCTCCAAGTTCACTGCAGACGGTGACTGTAGCCATGAAATTAAAAGACGCTTGCTCCTTGGGAGGAAAGCTATGGCAAAACTAGACAGCATAGTAAGAAGCAGAGACATCACCTTGCCGACAAAGGTCCGTTTAATCAAAGCTATGGTTTTCCCAGTAGTAATGTATGGCTGTGAGAGCTGGACTGTAAGGAAGGCTGAGCGCCGAAGAATTGATGCTTTCGAACTGTGGTGCTGGAGAAGACTCTTACAAGTCCCCTGGACTGCAAGGAGGTCAAATCAGTCAATCCTAAAGGAAATCAACCCTGAGTGCTCATTGGAAGGACAGATACTGAAGCTGAAGCTCAAATATTTTGGCCACCTAATGCGAAGAGAAAACTCTCTGGAAAAGACCCTGATGCTGGGAAAGACTGAAGGCAAAAGGAGAAGGGGATGACAGAGGATGAGATGGCTAGATAGCATCACCAATGCAATGAATATGAACTTGAGCACACTCCGGGAGAGAACACAGGACAGGAAGGCCTGGCGTGCTATGGTCCATGGGGTCACGAAGAGTCGGACACGACTGAACGACTGAACAACAAAGCTGAGTGATACAAAAGTCATTAAGAGAAAATAAAAGTTACAAAATGCCATTTCCTTTACCTAGCTGTATTTAGACTTCTCCAGGCTGCTTCTTCCTGCTCTCTCTTCAGGCTCTGCTCTTCCTGACCTGCTCTTACTGGCTCTCTCGCTCTCTTTATATACCCTCCTTCAAAACCAAAAGTAATGCTTCACATCTGAAGAAATGAAACTTAACTGTGGAAATGAAACTCTCAGGGATACCTCCTCCCAACAAAAAATTCAGGCCTCTAGGCCTGACCGTTTTCCTTGCCTCTGTAGGCCTCAGACCTTCATACCATGTCTCCTACTTTTCAGAGGATGATCTATTTTAAAAACTGACAAAGGACAATCCTCTGTTTGAAAGTGACCTCTATTTCAAAGTCTGTCTATCAGTCCAAGTCCGGTTTAAAGTGAAGGGGAAAAAAAACTTATGAAGGGACAGCAGGGGGATGGGGATGGCTTGAAGTTGCCCATGAGAAGCACCTGGACAGGAAACTGAGAAGCTGATAGCAGACTGAGAAGCAAATTGAGAAGTTCCCCTGGGCACCATGGTGAGACGTATTGTATTTCTATTTAAAAGGTAATATTTTTTTCTAAATTTCTTTCTATACTTATACATTTATTAATTTATTAAATTTATATACCGCCCACCTCACATATGTCCTCAGCGTGGTTTGTAATCCCAAGAAACAACAACAACAACCCCCCCCCCTGAAAAATAGAATAATTATAATTATGAGCATTATTTATATAATAGCTTCAGCTATTGGGTGGTATAACAATGTGATAAAATAGATAAATTAATAATATATACCACCTCTCCTTGAAGAAATCCCAAAGTGGTTTAAACAAATCTGTGTCTTCTGTTGTCCTCCTTCCTTCCTTCCTTCCTTCCTTCTTTCCTTTCTTTCTTTCTTTCCTTCCTTCCTTCTTTCCTTTTTCTTTCTTTCCTTCCTTCCTTCCTTCCTTCCTTCCTTCCTTCCTTCCTTCCCTGCATTGTTGAGTAGCTGCCCTACACACTGTTCTTGCCAGGGCTCTGAACTGATTGTTTGCAGAGGGCTTTTGAAATCAGGCCTACAGCAGTGGTGTTGAACCTTTAGGGATGATGTGAGCGCCCTTCTTCATCTGCTAGGCCGGAGGACTCCTCTGTGCCCAGCCTCCCGGCCCTCGCTCGCCGAGCCATGGGGCACTGACTAACCCAGTCACCGAGGACCCCAGAGCTCAGTGAGTGGCAGGTAACAGTCTGGAGCTGTCACCGCACATGCCTTAACCACTTGCACTATCTCCCCCTTGCAAGGAGAAGATGATGGCAAAAGTGGCTGGAGCATGTGTGGCGCTGAGGCCTTGTCCTGCCCCCATCGGCTGTCAAGGAAGCCCTTAACAGGTGGCAGGGCCAGGATGAAGCCTCGGCACACCAGCCATTCTAGCCATCTCCTCCTTGCCTAGAGAGCCTGGGGTGCACACACGGCACCGAGGGCTCCAGCTTGACTGCCAGAGTCCTCGGCGCACAGAGGAGGGCAGTGCAGGCAGGGGCGGGGCGAGCAGAGAGGCTTGCCAAGCCGGTCTGGGCCGCACGAGCAGGGGGGCATCAAGCTCCCCTGTGCCCCGGACAGAGGTGAGTCCGTCCATCCCTATGTACCCCTTTTAGCCCAAGGGCTGAATTCCATTTTGGAGAAGCTCTTGGGGGCGGCTTTCTCTAAATGTGCATTTATATGTAAAGGTTATGGAAATGCAAAGCATGTTGGTGTCGGGTGATGTCAGAGGAAAGGGGGCAGGGCCAAGGGAAGGGCCAGATTGGGACCCCAGGAGAGCCGGATTTGGACCCCAGGCCAGAGGTTCTAGACCCATGGCCTTGAGCCACAGGGTGGTCAACACTTGCCTAGTGCTGGGCATCATTGCTTCCAGGCAGCTGGCCCCGTTCTCGTGTGAGAGCATGCTGCTTTTGTAGCTTCACTGTCCTGCCCTTTGCTGCCACCATATCACACATTCCAAGTGTTCCCCTTGCCCTTTTCCTGACAGCTGGCTCTAGCAAACCCTTGTTCCTATTTTATTCCTCTGTTGACCTTTTGGTCGTGGAATGGCCTGCCACCCCCCCGCCCCCCGCAGATCCCCCCCGGGATGAGACTTACCTGGGGTGGATGTTCCGGATGGCGGAGGCTCCAGCAGTGGCTTTGGCAGTGGCTTTGGCGGTGGCGGCGGCGGCTGGTCTTCCGAATGGCTGCCGCCACCGCCATTTGCAGTCTGTGTCTTCCCCCCCCCCATAGATGTGATAGGCTATGTAAAGACTTACGTAGCCTATCATGTCTGGGTTTAAAAAAAAAAACGCGTACGCAAACGGCGGCGGCTACGGCCACCGCCATTTGCGTTCCTTATTTTTCGCTGTCTTAGTCTACGTCAGTATTTACATAGACTAAGACAAAGAAAAGAAAGGGGAATGCAAATAGCGCTCACTACGCTATTTGCATTCCCCTTTCTTTTCCTTGTCTTAGTCTACGTAAAAATTGACGTAGACTAAGACGGCGAAAAATAAGGAATGCAAATGGCGGCGGCCATAGCTGCCGCCATTTGCGTACGCGTTTTGTTGTTGTTATTGTTACCCAGAGCCCTCCGTGGCCAGAAATCCGGCTGCGGACGGCCCTGGCCTGGGCCTGGCCGGCTGCTCCTCAGAGCTGCCGCAGAGCACAGCCGGCCGTCGAGGATTCCGGGGGGGAGGACCGGATCGCCTCCCTCCCATCGAGGATTCCAGAGGGAGGGATGGAATGCCTCCCCCCCCCCCATGAACAGAATCCGCGGAAAGGTAAGTCACTTTCGTACATCCCTACCTGGGAGCTGCACCATATTCCAACTGGGCCCACCCATGTAGGCGGTCATGCGCTAGACCGTGTGTTTGTTTCTGGAGAAGCAGGGAGTGATCTGGAAGTCGGGGGTATATCCACCACCCCTTTGTCATGGTCAGATCACTATCTGGTGACATTAGACTTCTCAGTTCCACAACCCCTCCGCAGGGGTGGAGGACCCATTAAAATGGTCCGCCCCAGGCGTCTTATGGATCCAAATGGATTCCTGAACGCGCTTGGGGATTCTCTGGAGCACGCCAACGGCCACTTGGTCGAGACCCTGGTGGGTTGCTGGAATGCCGCAATCACTGGGGCATTAGATCGGATGGCTCCGAAACGCCCTCTCCCCCTGAACAGGACTCAGACTGCACCATGGTTCAATCTGAAGTTACGAGCTCTGAAACAGGAGGTGAGATGGCTAGGGCACCAGTGGCGGAAGCCTTGCTCCAAAGACAATCAGACACGGGCTAGAGCTGTATCTTCAGCCTATCACGTGGTGGTGAAGGCAGCAAAAAAGGAATATTATGCTGCCTCCATCACGTCTGCAGAGTGCTGCCCAGGTGGCTGTTCCAAGTGGTCCAGAGCCTGGTTGGTCCAGTGGCTCTGGAACCACTGGAGCATTCTAAGGCCTCCTGTGAGGCCTTAGCAAGGCACTTTGCAGATAAAATTGATCAGATTAGGAGTGTTATTCCATGCGCTGTGGATACAGTTAGTGAGCAAGAGGCGGCCTGTGGCAAACCAGTTTTGTGGGATCGGTTCCAGCTTCTTCCTTCTGAAGAATTGGACAAGGTGCTTTCATCTGTAAGGCTGACCACCTGCTTACTTGATCCTTGCCCATCTTGGGTCATTATGGGCTGCAGAGAGAGACTGGGTGAGGGGATCAGGGTGGTGGTGAATGCCTCCCTTGAGGAGGGAGTGATGCCATCAGCCCTCAAGGAGGCAGTGAGAAGACCGCTCTTAAAGAAGCCCTCCTTGGATCCCCAAGTTCTGAACAACTTTTGCCCAGTCTCAACTCTGCCATTTTTGGGCAAGGTGATTGAGCAGGTGGTGGCGGTGCAGTTGAAGGCAAACTTGGAAGGAGCCGATTACCTAGGCCCATTTCAGTCGGGCTTCAGGCCTGGGCATGGGACAGAAACAGCCTTGGTCACCTTGGTGAATGATATGAGGAGGGCTCTGGATAGGGGTGAATGCTCCTTCCTTGTTCTCCTTGACCTCTCATCAGCTTTTAATACCACTGACCACGGTATCCTCCTGGACCGCCTGGAGGGGTTGGGCATTGGAGACACCGTATTGCGGTGGTTCCGGTCCTTCCTCTCAGGCAGGTACCAGAGGGTAGCACTGGGAGAGGAGGTTTTGGACCTGTAGCCGCTCACTTGTGGGGTGCCACAGGGTTCCATGCTCTCCCCGATGCTATTTAACATCCATGTGAAGCTGCTGGGGGCTATCATCAGGAGGTCTGGGGTGCGGTGTCATCAATATGCAGATGACACACAGCTCTACCTCTCGTTCAAATCTTCACCAAGGTTGGCCATAGAATCCCTGTCCAAATGTCTAGAGATGGTGAGTGGCTGGATGGGGAAGAATAAGCTGAAGCTGAATCCTGACAAGACCGAGGTACTTTTGGTGGGAGACAAGAGGAGGCTGGGGATGTTGACCTGGTGTTGAATGGGGTACAACTACCCTTGAAAGACCAGGTCTGCAGCCTGGGGGTCATTTTGGACTCCCAACTGTCCATGGAGGCTCAGGTGTCAGCTGTGAGCCGGACAGCGCTGTATCAACTCCATCTGATACGGCTGCTGCGCCCCTTCCTTCCCAATTATCTGCTCCTATCGGTAGTACATGCCCTGGTCTCCTCTCATTTAGACTACTGTAATGTGGTCTACTTGGGGTTACCCTTGAAGATGGTTCGGAAGCTGCAGCTGGTACAGAACAGAACACGGCGGCTCACCTGATTAAAGGCAGCCGCTGGCAAGATCACATCACTTCAGTGCTGAAGGAGTTGCACTGGTTACCAGTTGTTTTCCGGGCCAAATTCAAGGTGTTGGTTTTGACCTTTAAAACCCTATATGGTTCCAGCCCAGCCTATCTTGAGGAGCATCTCCAGCAACACCAGACAGGCCGCTTAACAAGATCAGCCTGGGATGGCCTTCTCTCTGTCCCATCAGCCAGGACAGCTAGACTGGTGAGGACGAGGGAGAGGGCCTTCTCTGTGGTGGCCCCCACTCTGTGGAACTCCCTCCCTAGAGAACTCCGCCATGCCCCCTCTTTAATGAGCTTCCACCGCGCATTAAAAACATGGTTGTTCAGGCAGGCATTTGGGATGGGTTAGGGTATTTTAGAAAATGTTTTTACTGTAGAATTGTATTGTTTTAAACTGTTTTATTATATACTTTGTACATCGCCCAGAGTGGCTGGGTGACCAGACAGATGGGCGATTAAGAAATGTAATAAATAAATAAATCCTTAATGAGGGGAAGCTTCAGCAATATGTAAAAGGCCGGAGCCTTGGATAGCAATCCTGACTCTGAGATGGGGTTGTTATACAAATACCCCCATTTTCTCCTGTAAAGCATCAGAGAGCATGCACTGCTCTCTCGGCTTCAGTGAGACCAGACAGATTAAAAATGGGAGATTGCAGGGATGAGACAGTGGCAGTGACTTTCATCATGGGTGGAGGAGTAAATGTCTTGCCTGGTGCCTTTAGAAGCACTGCTGATTTGCTTGCACAGCATCCCACAGTAACTTGGAGCCAGCCCTGCTTCAAAGTTGCATGTCAATAGGCAGTACATCAATAGGCAGGTCTGGCACCAAGAGTCAGCATTGCTGGGCTTTTGCCTAGGCACTTCCTCAGTGGGGGACCAACTCCCAATCCCTGGTGGCTCCTGCTACTTCCTCCCCTTGATGTAGCTGCCTGTTCACCTGCATTCTCCTAGCAAGGAGCAATAACCTCCGTATGTCTTCTGGAGGCAATCCACCCAGGTGGCATGGACTGAATCCAGATAGCGGTGCTGGAGAAATCTGAGATGGACTAAAATGAACTCAGATTTCTAAGAATCCAACATGCAGAATCCACCTCGGATCAGCCTCCTCAGGCCATGTGGAGCCCATGGATTTTTGGATCTTTTTTTTTACTTTCCTGAAATTTACGCAAATGTATTCATAGGAAAATACACACATTTCTTCTGAGACCGGGAAATATATGCAGGGAAAATCTGAATGGAATGGGGGACAATATGCTAAATATTACATACTAACATAAATTGCATAAAGTGTTGCGAATCCACTACGGAATTATTTCTGTATTTTTCTGCATAATGAAAAGAAAATTTGAATCCATCTGTGAATGGATGCTGGCATGAATGACACCGCACAATCCACGAAACACACACAGGATGGATTTCACAACATCTGGACATCCCTAGGTCCGGAGGGACACCAAGCAAATGGGCAGCAGCAATCTGGTGAAGAGGAGACAGGGCCACTGAGAGCATCTAGTCCAAGCACCTCCCAAAACATGGAATTGGCACTGTCACCAGATCAAACATTTCCTTATGTCAGTGGTGGGCAACTTGTGGCTCTCTAGATGTTGTTAGACTCCAACTCCCATCATCCCTTACCATTGCCCAGGCTGGCTAGGACTGATGGAAGTTGCATTCCAACATCTGGAGGGACCAGGGCTGTCCCTACCATTAGGCAGAGTGAGGCAGTCACCTCAGGCGGCAGAACCTGGGAGGTGGCAATAATGGCCTGGAGGAGAGAGCTGTGGGGGACGTGGCCTGCCCTACATCCCCTCTGCCAGCCTGCAACCTTCAGATGTGGTGGAAGATGCGGTCCCATTGCCAGTGTTGCAGAAGGATTAAACTGACAGTCCTATTGGCTTTTGTACATGGAAAGGGAAGGGGCGCCATCTTGCCCACCTCAGGCAGCTAAATGTCTTGAGCCAGCCGCAGGAGGGACACAAGTTGCCCACCCATCCTCCCATTTGTATTGCACGCACGCGCGCGCACACACACACACACACACTTATATGTGTGTGTGTGTGTGTGTGTAATTTAAAATATTTGTATCCTGCCCTATATCATTAGGAACCTCATGGTGGCGTACGAGTAAAATGAATTTAAACAGTATAAAACAATAAATAGTTTAACCAGCTTAAAACATATTAAACCATTAAACAAGCGAATATCAATTAAAATCTAAAACAATAAGGGAGCAATCCTATGGCCGCTAGTCAGCCATAGGATGTGTGGTTTTCCAGGAACCTCCCCCCCCCCCCGCATGCTACCTTGTAGGCAGCGCAAAACGGCCCTGTGCTCTGCGCTCGGAAGAGGAGCATGGAGCGGCCAGAACGGGGCTTTCCCAGGGGGGTTCCGGGGTGGGAAAGGTGGAAATGCAGGTACGACACATCCTATGTGTCATCCAGCAACCTCCTCCCCCACTCCACCTTCCTGCGGCTAGACAGCCAGTCTAGCTGCAAATGCAGGGCAGGAGAAGCGTGGAGGGAAAAATCCCTTCCATGCTTCTCCTGCCCTGCACTGGATAGGCGGCCTCCTATCCCCATAGGATTGTGCCCTAAAACAATTAAAAGAGTGTGCGTCTTAAGGTGCATTTGAAAAGCCATGTTTTAACTTGGTGCTGAAATGAAACCAATGTATGCACCAATTGGGCCCCCAAAGGGACGCCATTCCACAACTGGGGTGCCACAGCAAAGAAGGCCCTCCCCCACATCCTACCATAGTGTATGTCTCGCACTGGTGGGATGCAGAGGAGGGCCCCTCCAACAGATCTCAGTCCTCAGGCAGGTGTATACAGGGAGAGGCGCTCCCTAAAATATCAAGGTCCCAAGCTGCCTAGGGCTTTAAATTTCATCATCAGAACCTTGAATTCTGACTGGAAGCATACTGGCAACCAGTGCAATTCCTTTAAAACTGGTATTATATGATCTTTACAAGATGTTCCGATCAACAGTCTAGCTGCTACATTTTGCACTAGCTGAAACTTCCGAGTCGTCTTCAAGGGCAGCCCCACATAAAGATCATTGCGCATATATATATATATATATATATATATGAGAGGGAAACAAAGATTTTGTATCACTGGCATATTATTGACTTCCTGCATGATCTAGATAAGAGTCATCATTTATTTTCATGCACACAACTGAAGTTGGATTTCTTTTCTTACCTCTCTGCTCAGTGTCCTATGTGTTTGCCTTACAGTAAGAATGAAATTGCCTTTTTGCAGTTGGAAGAGAAGCAAAATCTGTCAACAATGCCATGTTTAAGATTTTGTTCTTCCTGCTCCATTCATATTTTCCAAAACAGTTTTCAATTTTCCTGCTTCTAACCCTTGCCAAAAACATATTTTGGCAGAGAGCGAGAGAGATCGCATAGCAGACACAGGGAAATCGTTTGTGTTTTTCTATCTCGAGGCATTAGAGAAAAGCTGATAATTTTTGATCACTTGCAAACATGCTATGAACCCTGCTGACATCCAGCGTGCTCATCACAATGTCTCTTCATTTTATCTAAACTTTTCTGACAACAAGCTTCGATGTTTGGCATAACAGTGAAGAAATTAAAGTGGATATATTGCTCCTGACTAGAACTGGATTTCTAAAGCCAATTGCTCAATTTGTGCAAAGCAATTGCATATGTTATTCTGATACACTATTTTTTTTTTTAAAAAAAATGTCATTGTGAAAGGAAAGCAACTTTCAGCTGTTAAGAGTTGTCAAGCATCACCAGTCTTGTGCTAAAGATACGTGCTGATAAGCATATCCACCTTACAAATATAGAGAGCTTCGGCTATTGGGCGGTATAGAAATAAATAAATAAATAAATAAATATAGAGCATTTTTTAGAGTAGTTCAACTGTCATGGCTTCCCAAATAACCTTGGGAATTGTAATTTGGTAAGGCTGCTGTAGCCTGCTAAGAATTTTCATTTACAGAATCCAAGTGTCCCTTAGAGGTTCCAGATCCCCTGGAGTGAGAGAGTAACCATGTAAAGAAATTTAAGTCTATGTAGCAGGGATAAGCAGAAGGTAGATCTACTAGCTGACCTCCAGAGGGTATTTCCAGCCAATTGGCAAGAATTTCTGACTCCCAATGTTTCCACATTGGCAGCAGCAAAATGACTCCACCCCCTACTAAATTATACTGCTGAAATAAAGCTTGGAGAAAACCAGGGGTGGATTTTGGTGTGGAAGGATTGAACTGCGTTCAGTTCTGGTACTCAAGACAAATTCCTGGGCTCAGAAGTCTTTAATTTTCAGTGCTCCAACTGGTGAATATTGGGATCCTACTAAAAGAAAGAAAGAAAGAGAAAGAAAGAAAGAAAGAAAGAAAGAAAGAAAGAAAGAAAGAGATCCTGCAAGCCTGAAGTTTGCCTACCACTGCTATATAGTGTAGATATGCAGCTCACAGCATCAGCTATTTTACTTGGCTATTCCTTAATAAGCTGAAACCTCCTTGGCCTTCATGACCATATATGTTCTCCTTCCACCTCCTCTTCCTCTTCTCTCCGCCTTCTCCTCCTCCACCACCACCACCAGCACCTCTTCTTCTTCTTCATCATCATCATCATCCCTGTCCCTCTTCGTCTTTGTCTCTGTCTTTGTTCTTCTTCTTTCTCTTCTTCCTCCTCTTCTTCCTATCCCTCCTCTTTTTCCTCTTCCTCCACCTCCTCTTCTTCATCATCATCATCACTATTTCTTATCCCTCCTCCTATTCTTCTTCTCCCTCCTCCTCCTCCACCACCACTTCACCATCATCACCATCATCATCATCATCACTATTCCTATCCTCCTCCCCCATCCCTCCTCCTCCTCTTCCTCTTTCTCCTCCTCCCCCTCTTCTTCCTATCCCTCTTCTTCTCCCTCCTCCTCCTCCACCACCACCACCAGCACCTCTTCTTCTTCTTCATCATCATCATCATCCCTGTCCCTCTTCGTCTTTGTCTTTGTCTCTGTCTTTGTTCTTCTTCTTCTTTCTCTTCTTCCTCCTCTTCTTCCTATCCCTCCTCTTTTCCCTCTTCCTCCACCTCCTCTTCTTCATCATCATCATCACTATTTCTTATCCCTCCTCCCATTCTTCTTCTCCCTCCTCCTCCTCCACCACCACTTCACCATCATCATCATCATCATCATTATTCCTATCCTCCTCCTCCCCCTCCTCCTCCTCTTCCCATCCCTCCTCCTCCTCTTCCTCTTTCTCCTCCTCCCCCTCTTCTTCCTATCCCTCTTCTTCTCCCTCCTCCTCCTCCACCACCACTTCACCATCACCATCATCATCATCATCATCATTATTCCTATCCTCCTCCTCCCCCTCCTCCTCCTCTTCCCATCCCTCCTCCTCCTCTTCCTCTTTCTCCTCCTCCCCCTCTTCTTCCTATCCCTCTTCTTCTCCCTCCTCCTCCTCCACCACCACTTCACCATCACCATCATCATCATCATCATCATTATTCCTATTCAAACTTTGTCCAGGAAATTTAAATGTATAGCACAACCCTGTGCTTGTCTACTCTGAAATGAGTTCTGCCATCTTCGGTGGAGCTTACTCTCTAGTAAGTACGATTACGATTACAGTCCTGATTGTATAAAGCTACTCGTAAAACAAGTGCACACAAATGCATACATACAGAAACATACATACACATGGTTCTCTCTTGTACCTCCGCTTTTCATTAGGGATGAGCAAATCTGTTAGATTTGCTCTCTCTGATGTTTGAATTCTTAAAATCTCAGGTTCTTTCCCTACTGAATATAAACTTTGCAAAGTTTGGAAAATTCTTATAAAAAATGAACCAAAACAAAATTATCACCCATCTGCAGCAGCTGTAGGTGCAGCTTTTCCCAGCATGGAGAGGATGTACCTGTCGGCCATATAGCTATTAAAGATGAGGAGGCAGCAGAAAACAGAGGTGGCAACTCTTCTTCAGCACTATCGTGGTTGAATACACAGGAATTTAAATCCACTCTTAACAGCAAAGCACTCAAAGCCCTGGGCATGGCTGAACGGATCTTGTCAGTTTCGGTTTCTCCCACATTTTAATTTTTTTAAGTCTCAAGACCTTTTTGTCATGAATATAGAGAATGTTGCAAATTTTGGTAAATTCTTATCAAAACCAAACTGAAATGAATTTCTCACCCATCCCCAGCTGTTTATTTATTTATGTATTTATTTATTTCATTTCTATACCGCCCAATAGCCGAAGCTCTCTGGGCGGTTCACAAAAATTAAAACCAAACAACACACAATAAAACAATTTAAAATATATAGAACATTAAAACCACAATATAACAATACAACCACAATAAAACCTAGCAGCAGTGCAGGAGTTTAAAATACAGATTTAAAACAGCAAAGATAAAAATTTAGAAAGCTAAAATGCCTGGGAAAATAAAAAGGTCTTCACCTGGTGCCGAAAGGAGTACAACGTAGGCGCCAGGCGAACCTCACTAGGGAGCTCATTCCAGAGCCGGGGTGCCACAACAGAAAAAGCCCTCCTCCTAGTAGCCACCCGCCTCACTTCCTTTGGCAGGGGCTCACGGAGAAGGGCCGCTGATGATGATCTTAAGGTCCGGGCAGGCACATATGGGAGGAGGTGATCCTTCAGGTAACCTGGCCCCAAGCCATTAAGGGCTTTGAATGTTAACACCAGCACTTTGAATCGGGCCCGGAAATGGACTGGCAGCCAGTGCAGCTGGAAAAGTACTGGCGTAATATGAGCTCGCAGGCCAGTCCCTGTTAACAATCTTGCTGCCCTATTTTGGACCAGCTGAAGTTTCCGGACCGTTTTCAAAGGCAGCCCCACGTATAACGCATTGCAGTAATCCAGACGAGAAGTTATCAGAGCATGGATAACTGTAGCTAGGCTATCTCTGTCCAGATAAGGGCGTAGTTGGTATACCAGCCTAAGCTGATAAAAAGTGCTCCGTGCCACTGAGTTCACCTGTGCCTCAAGTGACAGTTCTGGATCCAAGAGCACCCCCAAACTACGAACCTGACCTGTTGCCAAATATAAGTTTTCAGAAATTTTGTTTCACCTTGTATTGCCCCAGCCGTGGGCTGCTAAAGTTTGGAGGTGCTGAAATAATGATAAGCCAGACCCAGGTTTGCTTACAAGGAGCCTTTATTGAATACTTACAGCACACAGGTGAACCCAACGTTGGATCAGACAGCTTCTCTGAACCCAGAGCCATGGGGTAAAATGGGTTTTATACCATACATGTCAGCAGTGAGGCAGCATGATAGCAGCAAGCGTTAATTAGCATTCATCTGCAACTTTCCGAGCATAGACTAACAGTGCTTGTTCAGAAGGAAAACAATCAGAACTTTCCCAGCACAGATACTTGTAGCTCGGCATAAACACAGCCTCACTTCTCAGGCACATCCTAGGCCCTGATAAGATACTAGTCTTCGTTAGCATGGAATGTGCTGAGGCTGTGCTATCGACCTTTGACTCATCTCACATGCTCAGAGGCCCACTAGCAAGGCAATTGCACTTATAATGAACCTAAGCCAAGCATTATGGATCTCTAGGCCCCTATAAAACTACAGGTGAGTTGGTTACAGGCCTGGGGCCATTACACACCTCTAACTGGTACTTTTTTTTAGGTTGCATCTCTCACCAAACTACAACTCCCAAGATTCTTTGGGGGCAGAGTCACAAGCAGATAAACTCTTAGAAGCCATTTCCTCTGCCATCCAGGCAGAGCCTAGGTGCTTATCTCTCTCCCTTTCCTTCAATGCTTCCACTTCTTAGTACTAATTCAGAGGTAGATAACCTTGTGCCCTTTAGATGTTTTCGAATACAATTCCCATCAGCCCCACCCAGCATGGCCAATGGTAAGGGATTATGGGAGTTGTAGTCTGACACATCTGGAGGGCACCAGGTTGCCTACTCCTGTACCTGCCTGCCACATAGCTGTTAAAGATGAGGAGCCTGTCAGAAAAAAAAGAGGTGGTAACCCTCATTCAGCATGAACATGGTTGAAGAGATTCACAGCCAGACTTTTAAGATCTAAGCACTAAAAGCTCTGGGCTAGGATGAATGAATCTGTCAGTTTCAGTTTCTCGCACATTCAATGCTTTTTCTTCAAATCTCGAGTCATCTTTGTCCTGAGTATGGAGAACTTCGTGAATGTTGGTAAATTCTGATCAAAGCTGAACTAAAACGAATTTCTCATCCATCCCTACCTTTCATTTGTAGAATTTTGCAATCAGTTGTTCTAGTATAGCAGAAATGATCTTTCATTCAGTAGTATGAGTGTAAGAAAATGATAAAGACAAGGCAACCCCACCAAAACGCTCTTCTCAATCAAGGTCCAGTTTTGCTTTGTTTTTTAAGAAGTTCAGACTGTCATCTTTCCTCTGGTCAAATTCTCTAGTCCTTTTTTGTTCTCAGAGAGGAGCAAATATTGCCAGCACCAATACGTTGCAAACAACCTGTAGCTGCTCCTGGAAACATCACAACTCCCATCTACGTGGTTAGGGCAGACAGCGTAGTTCCGTATCATGTTGGTAGTAGTAACGTTTCTTTTCTTCCCCCCACCCCGTCCTTGATAAAAATACAAAATACTAACAAGCAAAAAAAAAAAGGGGGGGGTATCAATAAAGAAAAGGAATAAGACTATGTTTTCATTTTATTATAGAAAAGAAAAGGGAAAGCCTTCTCTTATCCTTAAACTAATTATTAAAATAAATAATAAACAGTATCCACCTTTCAGTAAATGTGTTTGGCAGACAACCTTCCCAAGTCCTTTTGCAATAAGGTATTTGTACAGAAGACCAACAGCCAAGATCTTACAACACCATTCAGAAATTGTGGAAGCTCTATCCCCCCTCCCCCACTTTTCTGGCTGCTATACAAAGTTTGATTGCAGTAAGAAGATTTATCACCAGTTCCAAATCTGTTTCATTGACTAGGGCCTTAAGGTAGCATAACAAAACTCCTTTGGGATCCTTAATTATCAGATAATCAGCCATTTCACTTATTACAGTTAGTACAGTTCTCCAGAAACTTTGTATTAATGGCAAATCTCCCCCGCCCCAATATATGAAGGAAATCTGCATGCATCAAACTGCAACACCAATAAAGAATTTGTTCCCAACATATGTAGTCAGGTCAGTACTTACTGCAACTGCTTGATAATTACAGTATCATTTCTGGATATAAAGCTATGCACCAGATTTTGGAGTTCTGAATGACCTAAGCCAAAGTGGAACTGGAAAAATCATCTCACACTTATGTCACATTTTCTTCGATCTCTGGAAAATATCATATTTGGTAATATGCAGATGTTGGTAATATGCAAATACATTTAAGATGGATCTCTGAATTCATGTGTTGCTAAAAGTCGGATGACAAATCAAGACAAGGACCTTTAATTGGTACACAGCCTGAATATTTTTACTCAGAACACACATGCAAATACACAAACCAGTAGTAGTTTGGTTTCTTTCATATTATCTTACTTCAGCCGTAGTCTGTTTGTGGAGAAGTCATTTTTCAGAGTGGGGGGAATTACAGCTATAATAATGAATAAATAATAAATTCTGATTTTTGTTTATGTATTTATTATATTTCTATCCTGCCCAATAGCCAAAGTTTTATTTGTTACAATTGATCTGATCCGCTGGGATTTAAAACATTTCAAATTTCACTTTTGGAATGTGACTTTCAGAGATACTGTTAAATAAATGAAATGTTCAAGACTTGAGCATGACTGTTAAGATAAGAAAGTTAAGAATTCATTAGACAAATGTAGTATTTTACACTAAAACACACAAAGAATCCTCTTAATACAAGCATCCATTACTGGCATGTTCAAAGCAACTCAAATTAAGGAAAATCTATACATTCGGATTCTTATTTTTATTTTTTTGCAAGCACTTCCAAGTGGGGAGAAGGTGTTCCAGAATATCTCACCTCTTCACCCCAAATCATTTAAGTTCTCATATGAAATACAAACCATTTCAGTTTGGGGAATTTTTTTTAAAAAAAAAAAACCCTCCTCATATTACACTCTGTACTACAGTAAAATTAAATGGATCCTGAATTCCCAAAAGCAAGAAATCATACAATGAAGTTGTTGATAAATATTCCAACCAGAATGGACAGGGAGCTGGAGTTCCAGCGAGTCTTTTAGGGGGTAATGAAATTGTCTATTGACCAAAAGCAGTGTCCCTGGAAATATATTAGCAGATGACAAGCACAGGTTCTCGGAACAGAAAACAGCAACAGACTGAACGGCCTTCCCATCCTAGTGAAGCTCAATCAACCAGGATGGAGAGAATCCAGCCAACAGAAACCTTAAAACTTTACAATACTCAGCAATATCTCCTGGGGGAATATAAAACCCAACAGTCACATTTAAATTTAGGACTGTGGGAATGACAAGCTATCTGAAGCAGCCCTCCACATCCATGTGTTCAGCCACTATTGTTCTAACAGGAGGCTAAATGCCTGCCAGTCTTAGCATATGGTAAGCACCCGAAAGCCTTATTACTTTTGACAGCAAAGAAAGGGCACAGATGTAAAAAATAAATAAAAATCCCATTGTTAGATGAACTAACTTGTATTGTCAGAGCAAGAACTTTCCCCGCACCATTTCATGTTCTTAATACGTATTCAGAGACTAAAGACTGCTCCTTACACATAACCATCACTTCACCTTCTATCTTCTGGATACTCAGTAATGTTATCATATTATGTCAGTACTTTCCCATCTGCATTGGCTGCCAGTCTATTTCTGGACCCATTCCAAAGTGCTGGTATTAACATTCAAAGCTCTAAATGGGTTGGGGCCAGGTTATCTGAAGGATTGTCTCTTCCAATTGGTACGTGCCCGGATCCTAAGATCATCTTCAGCGGTGCTTCTCCAGGAACCCCTGTCAAAAGTAGAGATGGTGGAGAATTCCACCACGGATTTCAGTGAGGCCGAATGCACTGCCATTTGCCCCCCCGAAACCCGTGGCAGAACGGCCTCCCACCCCCCACAACCCCGCGGAATCCCCCCCGGGATGAAGCTTACCTGGGGCAGATGTTCCGGCGGTGGCAGCTCCGGTGGCGGCAGTGGCAGCTGGTCTCTCAGCCAGCTGCTGCGGCCACCATTTGCATCCTGCCAGGCTGCCGTGATAGGCTACGTAAGTATTTACGTAGCCTATCATGGCAAAGAGCAGGGGCACAAACGGCAGCCGCTACGCTGTTTGCGCTGCTGCTCTTTCTGTGATAGGCTATGTAAGTATTTACGTAGCCTATCACGGTAAAGGCAGCCATGCAAATCTTTGCTGTGATAGGCTACGTAAATACTTACGTAGCCAATCACGGCAGCCTGGCAGGACGCAAATGGCGGCTGCAGCAGCCGGCCATGGCTAGAACTCCAGCTGCGGATGGCCCTGGCCGCCAGCTCCACAGAGCTGCTGCGGAGCAGAGCCAGCCCAGGGAGGTTTCCAGGGGGAAGGACGGAGCACCTCCCCCCCACCATGAATCAAAGCTGTGAAAAGGTAAGTGACTTTCATACATCCCTAGTCAAAAGAAGTGTGGTGGGTGGCTACCAAGAAGAGGGCCTTTTCTGCTGTGGCACGACAGTTGTGCAGTGAGCTTCCCAGAGATTCTTGACTGGCTCCTATGTTGTGCTCTTCCTCTTTCCGGTGCCAGGTGAAGACCTTTTTATTTTCCCAGGAATTTTAGTCTTTCAGCTCTGTTGTTTTACATCTGTTATTGTATTTTAAATCTCTGCATTGCTGCTAGGTTTTATTTTGGTTTGTATGTTTATATTGTAGTTTTAAGCTTTTACATATTATATTGTATTTTATCATGCATTTTGTGATTTTAATTGTTGTGAACTGCCCAGAGAGCATTGGCTATTGGGTGGTATAGAAATGGAATGAATGAATGAATGAATGAATGAATGAATGATAGGGATGTGCATTCATATTAGAACAAATCTGAAATTATTGCCATAGCATGAGTAAAAAAATAAGTAAAAATGGGTATGCTATTTGTGGGGGTGGGGGGCTTACGTTTCTTTGGCGGCAGCAGTAGACCTGATTTGGGCCCCAGTCCTGGCAGTGGCCATTTTATTTTCCCTGAATGCCTTTGATGTTGCATTGTTCTGGGGCATTCTGGGGTGTGGGGTCTACAACAATCCCAGCTGTTGTAACCTTTCCCCATGGGGGAGTATGATCTTGGTAGTTTTATTTTCAGTTCCTTTCCTAATTATGCCTAACATGAAATTTTCCTTTTTCACACTAGCCACACCCTGGGTCAACATTTTCATCTGTCCATCACACTCTGAAGATTTCTTTCTTGATCAGTCACTACTAGCTCAGATCCCATCAGCTTATACTTGAAGATGGGATTTTTTGTCCCAACATGCATCACTTTACACTTGCTTACACTGAACCTCATTTGACATTTTGATACCCATTCTCCCAGTTTGCAGAGATTCTTTTGGACCACCTCACAATCCCTTTTTGTTTTCATCACCATAAGTAATTTGGACTCATCAGCAAACTTGGCCACTTCACCACTGACTCCTAATTCCAGATCATTTAGGAATAAGTTGAAAAGCATTAGTCCCAATTAGGGATGGGCAAACCCCTCACGTCCAGTCTGAGGGGGTCTGCTGCGGGGAAATCTGGGCCACTTGGAGCCCCACAGATTTCCCCGGAATACTGGCACATCCGCTGGAGTTAGTGGGGTGACTCTCCATCTTTCTAAAAAGCCCGATAGGTGAATGGTGGCCTCCATTAGTCTATTGTGGGAAAATTACGGCTGTAATTGGCGTATTTTATGCCATCTGCAGCCATAAAGCACTTACTTCCACCTAACCTGTGGCATAAATGGCTGCAATTTAGGTAGAAGTAAGTACTTTTCATACTTACCCCAGACGTTCATCCTTGGCCTGATAAGATATTTGTTCATCTTCCAAGAAATGGGAGCTGTCACCCAGGGATTGGGACACTGCTATTAGCTTCTTGAAGGTCTCATCCACCAATCTCTCTGCCTCTCTTAGATTCTCTGGGTCAGCAAACTTGGCTTCAAGGGAATGAACTTGTTCCCTGAGAGTCAGGAGCTCATTACACTGAACACAACCCACAACTTCTGTCCAGCTGGCAGACAGGCATACATTTGGCATGCAGTGCAATAGCCCATACATCCTTGCTGGCTTTCTACCTTCGCAACTGTTTCTTCATTGCTATTACTGGGTTTGGTTACCTGGAAAACTAAGTTATTTACTAGGAAACAATGGGGAATTGATTTATAGCTATTTATTTAAGGTAAGGCAGATAAAAGTTGACTACCCTGGTCTCCTTGCCCTGTTGCTAAACCTGCACAGGTGCTTAACTTGGTAAGACCAACAGTAGGTGACTTGGGCAGATATGTGATTTGGCATGTAAGGGGCTGACACTGGGTATCTGGTTTAGGAAGAGATGTGGTTTGCAAGGGCGGAGTCCCTGTCTCTGTGTGTTTAAAAAATGAAATGTTAAGCTGAACTCTCAAACTTAGGATGAGTCTATTTCTGAGCTTTTGTTTATGAGTTGCTCTATAAGACCTAAAACCTGACCCTATATGGAGCCCAAATGGCCTACACCGTTTTTGTTTATAAGCAGACTCTTCCACTAGTTAGGCCGACACAGTGGCTCTTGTCAATATAGAGCTACGTATTGTTTTTATTGCCCCTTTCTAAACTTGAGTTTAGTTTAAGTATGTGGTTGAGGTTCTCTTCAATCACTCAGGAATCTCTGGGCATTTCTACACCAGCCTAAAATCCTGCATTTCAAATGGGGCTTCCTGCTTCCATTTTAAATGCAGGATCACAACGGGCTCCCTTTACACGTGCTTCCTTTTTCCCTTCCACTCCCCCCCCATCTGAGTCTTCCATTATCTTTCATTGATCTCCCTCATCTTCTTGCCGCTTTCCCTCTTTTCATGGGCGGAACTCAAGCACAACACAGTGGGGCAATTCGATAGCTCATGATCTGTGATCTATTTAAAAATGAAACAAAGGGCATTTAGTGCAGGAGGGTCATGGCAGGGTCACTGTGTCATGTAAAGAGCCCGCAAACGTCTGTGAAGGAGCAATCTCAATCGCAGAATAAAAGCCCGATGTGAAGGAGCCCCCTGTTAGAGCAGGGCTACAAGAACTCTAAGTTCCTGCTGGCTCCTAACTCTATATTTGTAAAGGATTATCCTTCTGGGGTTCTGTTCCCTTTGCTGTGCCCTTGTTTTGGGTTCAGCTGATGATTTCTGAGTTTCAGTGAGTTTCCAATGATTACCTGAGGTAATTCAATAGATAATGAGTAAATACACGAGTAGCTCTTACCTTCTCCTCACACAGGCGCTTAACTCACTTGTGTGGTTCTGTCCTCCAATGGAAGGAGCACTGCCATTTGCAGAGGGTCAGCTTTGGATTCAACCCAATGAAACGGGTGAGATTTTAACAACTGAGTCATAAAAATGAAAGAAGTCTTTAACAACAACAACAACTACTACTACAGCAACAACAAAATGGAGTAAGGGAATGACTTTTAGTTTGATGCCCCCCGCTTTGATGACTCTCAGCCAAATTGGTGAACTGTCTCAGCCAAATTGGTGAACTGTCTCCACTGAATATATATTGTTTTGGATAAAAGACTATACGATTGGGGTGTGTGTGTGTGTGTGTGTGTGTGTGTTGCTGCTGTTGTGTTGGCACCTGTCAGGCCACCATTGTGCATCTGCCACAAGGCCCAGGACCTAATATAGTTCTGGGACACGGTGGGGGTGGGGGACAATGTCTGCCACAAAAATAAAATAAAATGGAGCATATGCAAAGCAAATTCTGCAAAGTGGTCTTCTTTGTCTTAGGAAGGTGAGAAAAAGAAAAATCTGTCATTTTCTTAGAAATGTTTGGCTCAGCTCTATTTTGGTTGGGTTGCCGTGTGTCACAGGGAGAGTAGGCTTAAGACACATCCATTCCAAGTGCATTGAGCATGCAGCACCAAGCACAATCTCGCTTTTGAAGTTTTGTTGTGGAACTTACAGCCAGGGACATTGGCATGCCTGGGCCCATAGGAGCACAGCCCCAAATCTATTTCCCATGCCCCCAGGTCTATTCCCCTGAGTGCTAACTGTTCATCAGTGCTAACAAAAGGGACAATTGCCGGGGGGGGGGGCTGCACCTGGATAGAGAAGAATTAACTGCCCTCTCCACATGCTGCAATGGCCCCCAGCCCCCCTGCCCTGCATGGCAATAATGCTTAGGAAAAAATCTTGGCATCGGTGCCAATGAGATGTACTTCCTATGCTTTGTTGCCAAGCCGGTAGGGAGGGGGGAATTCCGGGGGATCGCATTTGGGGAGGAAAAGGTTAATCCTCCCATCCTTGTGCCCTGTAGACCCCCCAAATCCCCCTCCACATGGCAATTAGGTTTAGAAAAAAAATCCACTGATGCCAGTGGAAAGATTGGGGGCCATTTTTTAAAAAGTGCCTAGCAGCACCTCTGCTTACAGTAATAACTATCTGAATCCATTTACTAAATTCAGCAGTTTTACATCTTATGTACATATATACGCATTATTTGATGCTATTGGGTATGGGGCTTTTAGAAATAAAGCGCGCACACACACGCACACACACACACTAGAGAGAGAGAGAGAGAGAGAGAGAGAGAGAACGTATAAGTTTGAATTCTTGCAGGCAAATTTGAGTCAGGAAATTTTGCTTGGAGATTTTGTTTCCCCTCCCTTCAAATTAGTTCCAGCTCTATTTTTGTACATTTTGCTGCTGTCCTAATGAATTGTCCTTGTATGTATTATTTGTTGTTTAATGTAATGCGCAATCGCGCATGAGAAATGTGCATGTATAGTATGCGTGGGAGGCTGTTTGAATTTGCCATGAGCAACAGACCCTTGAGCCTCTTTCTCATTAGTGATGAAAGCAAAATAATTGGTGCAGGAAAGACGCATTTTTCTGCACAGCTAATAAATTGCAGATGCCTCGTCCCATGTTCCCCCTGCACCTTCCAAACTAGCCCAGTTGGATAGCTCAGCCTGTTTGCAAGGACTGTGTTTTGTACCTCGTTCACTGGGAATGTTTGCATCTTCCCAGATTGCTCCTTGGGGAAAGGACCCAATCTCTCAGCTTTACTGACCGATCACCTCCCCGAGATTTGGCAAAAGGGACCACATTGTTTTAAAAATTGGCAAACCACTTTTCTCAAGGCCAAGATGCTTGATGCAGGAGTTGCTGTTTTTTAACGGGGGGTGGGGTGAGAGCAAACATAAAAAGGAATCTTGTGGCTCCTTCAAGATTAACAGGTTTATTTGTGGCAGAAGCTTTTGTGGAGTAAAGCTCACTTGACCTGATGCATGAAGTGTTATCCTCAATTTGCATATATATATATATATATATATATATATATATATATATATATACACACACACAGGCATAAGCTTGTATATATAAACCCTTGCTACAATAAATAGGTCTTTTAAGGCGCTACGGCCCTCTTTTTCTGTGCATGTTTGCTGTAACGGACTAACTGGCTTACCCCACTGGAATATTTATTAAATTGCTCAATTCTCCTTGAACTGACTTCTTAAAGCAGCAGAAAGCATCTGTACTTAAGTTCTCAGGCAAGTTACTTTTCTTTTAGCCCCATCAGTTTGACTCCTGGGAAATTAATGTTTTGTGACCAGCCATGCCCATCAGGGTAGCCATTTTATGAATGGGTAAAGTCCTTCCATGGCAGCCATTTTGTGGAAGTGCCCACAACACACTCTCAAAATCCCAAATATGCTCACCGCTGTATTCATTCATTTACTCAGCAAGAGCTGGTCTTAAATCAGATCTTTACACTGAAGTTATCTTAGAAGGAAGAAGGTCTTCCAATCTATTTTAAAAATGAGTCTCAGAGGTATCATAAATGGCAAACTGTACACTGCATGGTGCTTTAATGTTCCTCACATTTGTATCCCACCCCTCCTCTATTGAGCTCAGGATGGCAATAAGGATGGAGGAGAAAGTGTTAATTTGTACAGCACTCCAGGAGGGTTTTTTTTTTCAACTTCCCCCACTCCACCCCGTTTTCACCCTATGGGGGTGGGGGGTGCTAAAAAGGGGGAGAAATTGAGGTTTGTTTGTTTTTTAATCCCCCCCAGTGGGGGGGTGTTAAAGGACTTTGCAGCACGAGGCATTTATCGTGCACTTGTCATTCTCTACTCACACTTTTTTCAGGTTCTTTAGACAATGTCACGACTCCCTAGTTTTGTGTCTGTGTCTAACTAGCAGTTTTGTGGAGGTTTTTTTTTCTTTTTCTTTTTAAGCACAGAAAATGTGGCATTTAATTGTGAAAGTGACAGAAAAAGAAATTTCCTCTTGTATATTTGTGCTATTCTGCTATACCGTATTGCTACTTAGAGGTTATGTAGCAGAAAAGCAAGAAAGGAAATGTTCCTCGGGTAGCGCTCAGATCTCAATTCTGTTATGAACCTGAAAGTGGATTCAGAGGTTAATTCCTCTGAATTCAGATTCAGAGTTAACAGCTGATTAACAGCCTTGAGTAGCAGAAAAGCTCATAGAGTAGCCCTGATATGTGTGATTAGAAGAACATTTAGTCTGCCCCTGGGATAGCCATGTTAGGATAGCACCTCAGTTGGGATGGCTTCAGTGTGCGTGGATTTTTCCCGGTTGGAGGAGCACTTCTCCACATGGTGCTTCAGCCTGGGTGGCTTCATGTACTCCACACCTTCCTTAATGGGGAAAGGTATGGAGATGTATAATGCCACATTATCAATTTGGATCATCAGCTCTGAATTTTAAAGGATATTCATATTGTTGTGTTGTTGGATCGGGTACCCATTTTGTTCACATGTTCACACTGACAGTGTTGAAATACGATTTGACCCCATTTGGTGTTTCATTGGACCATTTCTACAAAGAATGGAGGAGTCAGGATTTGACGCCTTCAGAGATCGTGAGATCTTTTGCGACCTTCCTCGGCGGAGGTAGGAACCTCCTCAAATCAGGAAGGACCACAGAGCTGGCTCTCTCCATCTGAACATGCTTTGGTGGAGTGTTGTATCATTTGTTATTAATTCTATCTTCTATGACTGAGAAGGAGAGAGGGGGTGAGGGGGGAGAAAGCAAGAAATGAATCTCATTTCATGCATCCAATTGTTTGGGCATTGTGTGCCACAAAACATATGGCCCTCGTTTGAAACTCCTCCAAATCATAGACGTCCATGTGTAACTGATAAAGCCCAATTTAGCTGGAAAGGTGGGGAGGAGAAGGCGGCGGGGTGGGGGTGGGGAGGACAAGTCTCAAATCAAATTCAAGAAGGACGCCCTATATGCTTCCTAAGTGCTAAACCCAAGGGAAATTACTTCATCAAAACCTGATCCAGACCACAGTAATGAAGACTGTGATATAGCTAGTGTTCAGCCATGTTGACTTTACAGTACTGGAATTAATCCATCTGCATAGCAGCTCAGTGAAATCATTTCCAGGCCATAGAGTCTCTAGGGGCAGCCATTTCTTTTAAACATTTTTTTTTCCAGGCCCAGATGCCTAACCCTTCTAGCCGGGGGAACAAACGATATGACTGATACATTGTTAACCTAATAATATATATATTTTTAAACAAAACAAAACACCTGTGACAGCTGTCTTGTCTTGATGGGACCTTGTCAAACTTTCATGAGGAGGATCATAACCCTCGGGTTCCAAAATGACTTTCAGTGGCAATTTGTAGCGCTGTCAGCCTGCTACTCTTTTCAGCTGTACAATACCATGAACCACCTTTGGGGGCTGTTTCACCATTCCAAAGTTCTGCTAATGAAGTCGGATGGGTTTTCCTGCAAGCTTGACATTTTGCACAGCTGGAGACAGAAGTGCACACTGGGAACGATTTGACATTTGCTCTTTTTTAAAAAAATAAGGTTCTTGTGGGGGGGGATGTATCGATTGTGTAAAATCCATTCTGTCTGCGCTTCGCAGATTTTCAGTTGCCTTTTGTTCCATCGCCTGCCCATCAATGGAATTGGATTGTTTTCGTTTCCAATTTTGCGCAAATTCACATGTGAGAAAATGCACAAATCCCCCAAAATGTGTATTTTCACACTTTAGCTGATGGGGGGAATGCACATTTTCAGCTGTTTTTTTTTTAATTGCATATTTTTCAACAATGAAATTTGCGCAAAATTCCCAAAGATTAGAAAATCAGTCTGCAGGTCCACAGAATCCACCTGACAGAGGAAAAGCCAGTCTGCAGTGGAATCCATGGGTCAGATTCATAAAAATCCGAACTCACTTGGTTCCACTGCAGATTTCTCTGACATCCCTAGGGTGTTTTTTGTTGTTGTTATTTAAGTCAAGCTAATTCTATTGTAGCATAGGTCTATCCAGTGTGCAATTAATGTATTTTGATGTGGAGAAAGTGGATAGATTTTCTTTTTGTCTCATACTCTCCCATAAGACTAGAATTTAGGATCACCCCATGAAATAGACTGGCACTTGCTTCATGACAGAGAAAGTGTGCAGACAGTGGAGTGGCCAGGTGTCCAACTTTACAGAGAGCCCTCTATTTCGAGGACTGCCAGAGGACAGTCCTCTGTTTGAAGGGCTCTCCAGTCCAAGTCCAGCTTAAAGATAAAGAATCATAAGAAGGGAGAGCAGATGGGGCCTTGAAGTTGCCCATCAACAGTTAGCAGCACCTGGACAACCGACAGAGTGGTCTAGACATATGGATTATCATATGCAAACGTTATGCAAATCTGTTTCTTCTTTTGATCTTTGTTTTGGTGATGCATTTCCTCACTTTTTTTGGCAATGCGTAAGTGGCCATACAGTGTACAATTAATGTATGAAATTCGCTTTCTACTACAAAGTGTGGTGAAGGGATGCAAATTGGCCTGATCCGCGCTTCGCGGACTAATGTGTGTGATTGGAACATAGTTATCCACTGGATTTCACACGTCTCTGAAAGCTGTGACAGAGTTCTCAGCTCAAAAACATCTTAAGTTAAAATAGATTTTTACATGCATCTTTTGAGATAAAACATGTTTAGAAATGTGTGTTTTGAGAGAAAATATGTGTAAAATATGTATTTAAATGCAAATGTTCATGTAGACTTATTTAGAAACAAATAACAGATTAATGTGGAACTGGGACAGAATAGACTTATAAGACATGAAACTGCGACACAAATTGGAAATAGACTGATTTGTCCATCCCTACATGAAACACAATGTCACTGCTACTAGAGCTGGGCAAATTTGTCCGTTTTGCTTTCTCCCACATTCATCTCAAGTTCTTATTATGCCATTGATGAAGAAATTTGTGAAATTTGGTAAGTTCTTTGCAAAAATGACTTCAACAAATTTTCTACCCATCTGCACTAGGTATATTTTGCAAATCAGCAAAACGAGAACTCAGGTTCTCTGAATCCCACCTCAAAACTCATTTTGACTCGTGTCCATATCAGAGCTTTATTTTTTTTTCCTTTTCGCACAAAAAATTGTACATATTTTCATGCACATTTTTCCAAATGTACGCCTCAATTCCGCACATTTTTGAAATGTATACATTTTTCTCCCATTGATAAAAGCATGTGTGTGCACATTTTTCAAAAGCGTGCATTCTTCCATGCATATTTTTCAAATGTACATATTTTCTGAACATGTGTTTGGTTGTTCCACAAATCACATCACAAACTCAGAAATCTACAGACTTTGACTACAGATTGTGTTCAGGTCCACAATCGCTTGCAGGAGGTGTGAACTGCATAAATTCTGGTAACAAATGAGCTGAAACAAATCTCTCATACATTCCTAATCTGCACTGGCCAAATTCCATAGGTACAGTTATTCCCAGCATGGAGAGGGACATGTTGTACCTGCCTGCCATATGGCTGTTAAAGATGAGCAGAAAAAAAGTGGTGGCAAGATGGACGAGCAAAGGACTGGATGCGCCTGATCTCATCTGATCTCAGAAGCTAAGCAGGGTCAGCCTTGGTTAGTACTTGGATGGGATTCCGCCTGGGAATCAGGCTTCATGCATTGAGCAGGGGGTTGGACTCGATGGTCTTGTATGCCCCTCCAACCCTATGAATCTATGAATTCAGCACCACAAACATAGCTGAATACACAGGAATTGAAAGCCAGACTTCTGAGAGCTAAGCACTTAAAGCATTCTGCCTGGATTGACAAATCTGTCAGTTTCACTTTCTCCCACATTCAGGTAAAAATAAAAATAAACATCTCAAGTTCTTTCCATTCCATTTACAAAGAAAGTGTGCTAAGTTCTTATCAAAAGCAAACTGTACAGAATTTTCACCTATCCCAAATTGCTACATAACCTGACCAAATGTGGTCTGGCTGGGAGGATTATAGGGATGTAAAAGGAGATGCTTGATACCTGAACAGATTGAGTAGGGATGTACGAAAGTCACTTACCTTTTCACAGCTTCGATACACGGTGGGGGGGAGGCGCTCCGTCCCTTCCCCCGGAATCCTCCCTGGGCCGGCTCTGCTCCGCAGCAGCTCTGCGGAGCTGCCAGCCAGCGCCTTCCGCAGCCGGAGTTCTGGCCACGGCTGGCTGCTGCGGCCACAAATGGCGGCCACTGTAGCAGCCACCATTTGCGTCCTGCCAGGCTGCCGTGATAGGCTACATAAGTATTTATGTAGCCTATCACGGCAAAGAGCAGGGGCACAAACGGCAGCCGCTATGCCATTTGCACCGCTGCTTTTTCCTTTCCGTGATAGGCTACGCAAGTATTTACGTAGCCTATCACAGTAAAGGCAGCTATGCAAACGGCGTAGCAGCCGCCATTTGCGTGGCTGCCTTTATCGTGATAGGCTATGTAAATACTTACGTAGCCTATCACGGAAAGAGCAGTGGCGCAAACGGCGTAGCGGACACCGTTTGCACCCCTGCTCTTTGCTGTGATAGGCTACGTAAATACTTACGTAGCCTATCATGGCAGCCTGGCAGGACGCCAATGGCGGCTGCAGCAGCCGGCCGAGAGACCAGCTGCTGCCGCTGGAGCCGCCGCTGGAGCCGCCGCTGCCAGAACATCTGCCCCAGGTAAGCTTCATCCCAGGGGGGATTCTGCGGGGTGGCAGACAGTGGGAGGCCATTCCACCATGGGTTTTGGGGGGCCAAATGCCAGTGCATTCGGCCTCACTGAAATCCGTGGCGGAAGTCTCCGCCATCCCTAAGACTGAGCGTCCATCTGTCCCAGTATTGTCAGTGACAAATGACAGCCTTTCTCCAGGGTCTCAGATAGAAGTACATAAGGTCCTTTCTAACTAAAAAATATGGCCAGTTCTCCCATACAGAGTTGCCACGTCACAACCCGGAGGAACAGCATGTCTCTTTAACAACCCCTACAGCTGTGATAGAGGATGCAGCTGTAATTTCTCCTGTGCTGTTCCTTCTGTGATCCCTTTGCTCCCCCCTCTCATTGCTCTGGGGAAACCTGAGAATATAGAAAGAGAAGGTGGGCAATTGGCCTGATGGAGGAGCAACAGGGGAGAAGCTACCACTGCAACACCATTGTCAGTTGTCTGTGACAGGGACAGCCTCTTCCATAACAACAGTCACACTGGGAGGAAGAGGACAAAATATGTCCTAGAAAATGGAAACCCACAGATCCTTGATCTCAAGGAGTGGAGGCTGGTGGCTCTGATTTCAGCGGGGCTCTGAATCCATTCCAGGTTTCAGTCAGAACCAGCCAGAATTCTGAAGGAGCTATTGAAGGTGCTGAACCCTGTCCCCTGAATAGGTTTAGCACCTTGAATAGCTTCTCTAGGATTCTGGCTGGTTCTGACTGAACCCAGATTGAATGCACAGCCCCACTGAAATCAGAGCCACCAGCCTCCACTGATCTCAAGAGTCTTTACAATGTGGCCTCCAGCCCTACTCAGAGGGACCATAACTCAGTGGGAGAGCCCATGCAGAAGGTCCCAAAGGATTCAGTCCCTGGCATCTCCAGTAAAGATTTCAGGTAGCAGCAGTGTTGTATCGGAGCCAAGACTTGCAGGATCGAAGTGTAGGATTTTTTGATTAGTAAGGAGGATAGCATCACCTGCCGCCACCCCTAACCCGCCCAGACTTCCCTGTTTCCTCTGAGCTTAGCTGTAGTCTTCACAGTAGCTGGGGAATAGATGGATTTTCCCCAACAACAATATATTATGGGTGTATGGATTCCCCACCATCCATTCCAGTGGGGAATCCATGGGGGGGGGGGAGGCGATCTGTTCCTCCCCCCCCAGAATCTTCCAGAGCGGCTCCGCCCCACAAGGATTCCGTGGGGGGGGGACCGGCTTGGGGGCCACTTACCTTCCCTCCTGCTGGCCAGATCCGTTCGCCTCCTCCCTGCCGATCGCCATGTCTTTTTTTTTAAAGGCAATCAGCAGGATGTGCACATAGACTTAGATGCAAATAGAGCCATGAATCTTGCATCTAAGTCTATGTGTCCATAAGCTTATATGCAAGATTCACAGCTCTATTTTGCGTATAAGTCTATGGGCACATTCTGCCGATCGCCATTTTTTATTTTAATTTTTTTTTAAATAGCGATTGGCAGGATGTGCCCATAGACTTATACGCAAAATAGAGTCGTGAATCTTGTGTATAAGCCTATGGACACATATACGTAGATGCAAGATTCATGGCTCTATTTGCATCTAAGTCTATGGGCACATCCTGCTGATCGCCTTTTTTTGTTTTTTAAAAAACAAGACATGGTGATCGGCAGGGAGGAGGCGAACAGCTCTGGCTGACAAGAAGCAGCCTAGTGCCGTTCCGCCTCCAGTCCTCCTGGAGCAGAGGTAAGTGGTCCTGATCCGCTGAGGATTCCTGAGGCTGGATTCAAAAGAATCCAGCCTCATTTGAATCCGCAGCAGATTTCTATGACATCCCTACAATATATTGTGACCTATCCCTGCTCTAATGCAAAGCATTTCGGGGTGGTTTGGTCTTGAATGGGAAATGAAGACTCATTAGCTTTACCAAAGACCTACTTGTAGTGGAGACAAAAAATGCTAGAACCGGCTTGTTGATATGGAACAACTCTGCTGCCTGCAATTTTGGACTCTCCCTGTGGGTGCAGCTATTGGGACTAGGGATGTCAGAGAAATCCGCAACAGAAATGAATGAGTTTTATGAAGCCGACCTGCAGATTCTTCAGCAGACCATCTTCTCCCCTGTCAGGTAGATTTCAGATGTGCAGGCTGTTTTTCTAACTCTTGGGAATTTTGTGCAAATTTCATTGTAGAAAAATACGCAATTTTATTTTTAAAGAACTGCTGAAAATGTGCATTTCCCCCATAGGCTAAAGTGTGCAAATGTGCATGGGGGGGTGGGATGTATGCATTTTGTGGGAATTTGCACATTTTTGCCAGTGCGAATTTGCAGAAATTTTAAAACTAAAAAAATCTAATTTTGTGGATGGGTGGATGATGGAACAAAAGGCACCTGCGAAACACAGACAGAATGGATTTTACACAATCTGTACATCCCAAATTGGGCCTGCCATAATGAGCACCTGGGCTTCAAAATTTGCCGCTACACCACTGGGCAGCAGGTGATGGGAAATACTTTCTCTGCCTGAGATGCTGCAGAGAGTCTCCCAGGCAGAGTTGACAATACTGGACCAGATGGACCCATGGACTTAGGAAGTCAGCTTCCTATGTTCCTATCTAAAGAGCACCCCCTCCCTGTAATACCATTAAGTCCAGAGTCTAAAATACCTAACTGCACCACTGGATTCTAGTCTAATCTAAGCCAAAGTCTAGCTAGTGTAACTAGGCCACCAGAATGTTTGGGTTGTGAGCTCCAGGTAGGGTTGTATGAAAGTCCCCTTACCGGGACTTAGGCGGCGGCAGCCGGTCGGAAGACCAGCCGCTGCCACAGCCGCCGCCGCTGCTGCAGCAGCCGCTGCCGCCCAGAAGATCCGCCCCAGGTAAGTCTCATCCCAGGGGGGATCTGCGGGGGGGCAGGGGGGCAGGCCGTTCCGCCACAGATTTCGGGGGGCCGAATGCACTGGCATTCGGCCTCACCGAGATCCATGGCAAAATTCTCTGCCATCCCTAGCTCCAGGCCTTTATTAGGCTGGTGTTACAACAGCTAAAGGAAGAAAAATTGTGCTTGGCAAAGAGAGACTTGCTGACAACTCCTTCAACATGGCAGGCCTTGCTTGGGAACATCCCCACGTGAACCCTGCTATCGCCAATGGAAGTGGAAATTTGTCACCTACAAGACAGGACGAGGAAGACACGAAGTTGCATCAAATGCGTATGTTCTAATTTATTAGTCTAGATGCAAATCTAGAAATAATGACTATCATTTAAACTAGAGCTGTGTACAAATGGCCTCTTGAAATTTTCCACCCTATTGGTGGGCAGAGAAACGGGGGGTGGGAGGGGGGAGGGACAATTTCAGCAAATGTATCCAGGGGGAGGAGAAAATCTCCACGGTTTCTCACAGGTAGAGCTCACCATTGGCAGGGGTTGCAGCACAGCTGCTATCTTCTTTCATAGAGGTTTTTTTTTGTGGGTTTTGCGTTGCTGCTGCAAGTGGCACCAGTAGCAGCTGTATTGTCAGGCTGACCCCCATTTTGCATCACTACAGTGCAGGTGTGGGGGCAGCTCTGTTGTGTCCTGCTCCAGGGAAGAGGTGGAGCCAGTGCTGTGACAAAAGCTGCCCTCCAATTTCTTCCCCCATGAAAGGGCTTCCATTGTTCTGCCTCATTCTCAGGGTCTTTTATCATTTATTTTTGTGGAGTTTTTGAGCTTCCCTAATCACTGCAAGGTGGCTGAGAGTGGGGTGTGTGTGTGTGTGTGTGTGTGTGGTTTCTCTCTCCATTGCTCTGCAGGCTAGTCCTGGTAGCTATATGCTACCTCCAGTATCAGGGGCAGAATGCCTATGTATACCAGTTGTTGGGGAACGTGACTAGGAGGGTGCAATTGCACTCATGTCTTGTTCGTGTGCTTCCCACAGGCAACTGGCTGGCCACTGTGTGAACAGAATGCTGGACTAGATGGACCATTGCTCTAACCCAGCATGGCTCTTAGCCTAAGACTCGTTTTATTTATTTATTTTAAAAAAATTCTATCCTGCCCTATATCATTAAGATCTCATTCCACTTCCACACAAGACAGAGGCACTGTGACTGGGTGGTTTGTCTGCCCAGCTAAGTGATGTTCAGCCTATTCTGGAGGGTGCTTTACTCCCCCTAAAGGATCAGGTTCTTGGTTTCAGGATGCTCTTGGATTCAGAACTGTCACTTGAGGCACAGATGGACTCAGTCGCACGGAGCACCTTTTATCAGCTTAGGCTGATATACCAACTACACCCTTATCTGGACAGAGATAGCCTAGCTACAGTTATCCATGCCCTGATAACATCTCATCTGGATTACTGCAATGCATTATATGTGGGGCTGCCTTTGAAAACGGTCCAAAAACTTCAACTGGTCCAAAATAGAACAGCAAGACTGTTAATGGGGATTGGCCACCGTGATCATCTTATGCCAGTACTTTTCCATCTGCATTGGCTTCCAGTCCATGTTCCGGCCCAGTTCAAAGTGCTGGTATCAACATTCAAAGCCCTGTAATGTAGTTTTAAACTTTTATATTTTATATTGTTCTTATGCTGTACTTTGTGGTTTTAATTTTTGTGAACTGCCCAGAGAGCTTTGGCTATTGGGCGGTATAGTAATGTTATAATTAAAATAAAATAAACTGCTTGGGGCCAGATTGCCTGAAGGATCGTCTCCTCTGATATTTACCTGCCTGGATGTTAAGATCATCTTCGGTGGTCCTTCTCTGGGAGCCCCTGCCAAAGGTAATGAGGTGGGTGGCTACCAAGAAGAGGGCCTTTTCTGCTGTGACACCCAGCAGAAACTGAGCTTCCCAGAGAGGCTCACCTGGCACCTACATTGTGCTCTTTCTGGGGCCAGATGAAGACCTTTTTATTTTCCCAGGAATTTTAGTCTTTCAGCTCTGTTGTTTTAAATCTGCTATTGCATTTTAAATCTCTTCATTGCTGCTAGGTTTCATTTTGGTTTGTACGTTTGTACTGTAGTTTTAAACTTTCAGATTTATATTGTATTCCATGCTGTATTTTGTGGTTGTAACTGCTGTGAATTGCCTAGAGAGCTTCAGCTATTGGGCAGTATAGAAAACAAACAAACAAACAGACAGACATTTTATGTTTCTGAGTAAGGGCATGTTCTCATTCTCCTAAGCTTTGGAAATGAATTGTTACTATTTATTTATTTATTTATTTCATTTCTATACCGCCCAATAGCCGGAGCTCTCTGGGCGGTTCACAAAAATTAAAACCAAAGAGCACACAATAAAACAATACAAAATATATAAAACATTAAAACCACAGTAAACAATACAACCAGAATAAAACCAGAATAAAACCTAGCAGCAATGCAGGGATTGAATATACTGATTTAAAGGAGCAAAGCTAAAATTCTAAAGAGCTAAAATGTTAAAATGCCTGGGAAAATAAAAATGTCTTCACCTGGCGCCGGAAAGAATACAGTGTAGGTGCATACAACTGCCCCCTTCCACCATTTCTTTCCAAGACAAAAGCCTTCTTCACGTGATCAGGTTTTCATGTGTGTGGACAGGGCTGCATGCTCAGCCCCATCCTTTTTCACCCCCAAATTCAGTTACAGGGCTCCTTCACACCGGGCTTTTATCCCGCTATGGAGATTGCTTACTCACAGAAGTTTGCGGGTCCTGTACATGACGCAGCCCTCATCCAGAGAACCTCCTGCTCTTTGTCAGCTCTATTACGTTGTTTTCCATGACAAGGAAAGTCCGGCATTTTCCCTTCTCTCGCCATGGACTCGACAAAAATGAGGGTGTACAGTTTTAAGTTGCTTTTATTACAAATAAAACAACACCGCCACCTAGTGGCTTTGTAATGAAACACATAGATCTCATTGAGAAGTTTAGGGTTGTTTTTTTAAGGCCACATGGAAAAGACCTGATCTGATCCCACAAAGATTCCGGAAGCAGAAGCCTCAGTAAATTGCAGGATTTTAAGCCTTGTGTGATGAAGCCCACAATTCTTCAGGCAATTGGAAACTGTTCACAATCATGAGGGAAGTGGGCTTCTCCTGCTATTGTTCTCCACTGCACTACCTCTGAACTTGGAGGTGGCATATAGCCATTATGACTAGTAGCCATTCATAGCAAGGATTCCTGATTGAGCAGGGGGTTGGACTCGATGGTCTTACAGGGCCCTTCCAACCCTACTATTCTATGATTCTATGATAGCCTTCTCCCCTATGAACTTGTCTAATTCCCTTTTAAAGGGAATCTTGTGCCAACAAATTCTATAGTTCGACTCTACTCTGTTTGAGGAAGAACCAGAATTTAGGGATGCCGAATAAAGTAGTATTAGCAGTATAAGCTTAGATGAAAAATTCATAGGGGACAGGTCAATCCAATCATGTGGATTCTCCAAAATAGCTGAGTGAACACATGAAGTAAATAAAATATCAGAGGAAAAACAGCTAGGGTGGAAGAAGCCCACAATAGTTGCATGATTTCTTGTAAATGTCATGTGAATCATAATCATGTACAGATCACCATCAGAGGTGGAATGCTGGACTATAACATTGCTCTGACCTCATAAAACTGTTCTCATGTTGCCTACAGATCATGTTGTAAACTTTATTATGTATGTTTGATTTATTTTTCTTTCTAAAAACAAAAGCACACAGATCAGTAAACTCAATTTAGAAGGAATACTGGTAAGCAGTCCGATATAATTTGATTTAAAAATACTGGATTATACTGGCATGGAAAGTGTAACCTGATCACTTTTGGTGTGTGTGTGTGTGCATGTGTGTGTGTTTTAAAGTGAACTTGGTCATTGTTTCTTTAAACCTTTGCACGTAGCACGTTTTTAAGCAAATTGGGACAGATATGAATTTAATTATTTATTTTTACTTGTCTGTTGCTCAAACAGATTTGAAAGTAGGCTTTAAAAAAATTAAGCATCTTATTTTTCAGCTCCGCCCCACCCCCACCCCTACACAAAGCCCTGATTGTTAGATTGTTCTAACAATCTTGTTCGGGCTGGATACAGTCTACTGAGATCTTCTATATGGAAGCCCCATGGAAATGAACAGGACCTGAACACTTCCCAGCGCTGACACGATGAATGCAAGTTGAATACCTTCCATTCACTTCAGTAAGGTTTATACAATTGCCCCCTTTTGGGAAGAGCAATTCTACTGCCCCTAGATAGAGTTGGGGGCGGGCATAAGATAGTTTGGATTCCTGGATCCGAGGCTGGAGACAGCACCAGGAATCTGAACTCCACACCTCCTCCCCCTTCCCCTCCCAGCTGGTGCAGAGAGAACCATGCTGACTGCATCTCTGAGGTCGCAAAGGTGACCTTGGAGAGGGAAAGGGGGTGGTTTTGTGGGTGGGGAGGGGAGGCGAGGGGAGGGGAGGCGACGGGGAGGCCAGCTTACAAAGAATCCTCCAGTCTCCGCAGCTTCCTTCCCTCAGAGCCCCAGCTAGACAGGCAAAAAAGCCCGTCAAGCAAAAATGCAGAGTAGGAGAATTGTGGAGATGAACATTGCCTCTGTGCTCCTTCCACTTTGCATAGGATGCCTATCACCCTCCCAGTTTGGAGGCTGACGGGCATCCCGATAGGATTGCACCCTTAATGAGTTATGTGTACCATCTAAGCCATGAGTAATCTGTGCTAAAAAAAAAAAGTACAGTCTCCCTTGACTACTGGCCAGGTACAAGAGCATTGCCATATCTGGAGGACCACCTTCTCCCTATCCAGGTGGAGTGGTAGGCAGCTGTCAGAGATGAGCCATGGAGTCAGGCACAGGAAGACGTGTGTTACTCAGACAAGGTCCAAGCCCAAACAGGAAGTCTTTAATACCCATTCCTCTCCATGAGTTCCCACTGGCAAGCCTAGGTGGGCTGGTAAATTAATTTAATTTACTGGTAAATTAAAGCAAGCAAATCACAACTAAAGGTATTTACACAATAGAGCTGAGTGATACAAAAGGCATTAAGAGAAAATAAAAGTTGCAAAATGCAAAGTTCCTTTACCCTAACTGTACTCTAGGCTGCTGCTTCCTGCTCCCTCTTCAGGCTCTGGTCTCCTGACTCTGCTCTTACTGGCTCTCTCACTCCCTTTATATATCCTCGTCCCTCAAAACGGAAAGTACTGTTTCAAACCTGAAGAAATGAAACTTAACTGGGGAAATGAAACTACTCCTCTCGGGAATACCCCCTCCCAACAAAAAACTCCAGGCTTCTGAGCTTGACCTTGTTCCCCTTTGCCTTTGTTAGGCCTCAAACCTTCACAGGGGATGAAATTGAAGGAGAGGCAGTAGTAGAGGGAGGAGCCATAGCTCAGTGGTAAAGAACATGCTTTACGTGCATGCAGGAAGTCCCAGGTTCAACCCCCAGGATCTCCACGTAGGACTCAAAGATCTTGCCTGAAATCCTGGAGAGACACTGCCAGTCAGTGTGCTGGGCTAGATGGACCAACAATTTGACTACGTACAAGACACCTTCCTATGCTCCTATCTAAGGAGCACCCCCTCCCTGCAATACCATCAAGTCCAGAGTAGGGATGTCAGAGAATTTTGCCACGAATCTCGGGTAGGCCGAATGCCAGCGCATTTGGCCCCCCGAAATCGGTGGCGCAATGGTCTGCCCCCCCTGCCTCCCCCGGGACGTAACTTACCTTGGGCGAATCTCCCTGGCGGCGATGGCTCCGGCGGCGGCGCAGTGGCGGTTCGGCGGTGGCAGCTGCGGCGGCCAGTCTTCCGACCGGCTGCTGCCACCGCCATTTCCAGTTAAAAAAAAAAAACGTGATAGGCTGTGTAAAGATTTATGTAGCCTATCACGGCTTGATTTTTAAAAAACACCATGATAGGCTACGTAAATGTTTACGTAGCCTATCACAGCTGATTTAAAAGGGAAAAAAAACCGCGTGTAAGCAAATGGCGGCGCCCATGGGCGACGCCATTTGCATACACTCATGTGTTTTTTTTTCTTTTAAATCAGCTGTGATAGGCTACGTAAACATTTACGTAGCCTATCACAGCTGACTGCAGGGATGCAAATGGCGGTGGCTACGGCCGCCGCCATTTGCGGAGCCGGCCGGCCAGGATTCGGGGGGGAGGGACGGAGCACCTCCCCCCCCGGCCAGAATTTCAGGGGGGAGGGATGGAGCGCCTCCCTTCCGGCCAGAATTTCGGGGGGAGGGACGGAGCGCCTCGCCCCCACCGCGAATGTCACCCTTCGAAAAGGTAAGTGACTTTCGTACATCCCTAGTCCAGAGTCTAAAATACCTACCGCAACACTGGGCTCTACTTCCAGCAGCTCCTGACCTGAGGACATTCTTTCCCATTACTCTGCATCAGCATATCTTCACTTCAATGCAAGGACATACTCACTTCATACTTGAATATGTACCTTCTCCAGTCTTTAAGATCTACACTTTTATGGATGAGCAAATTTCCTCCATTCTGTTCCTTGATTGTTCCATTGGTTCACTCTGCCACACTTTTTGCTCCTCCTAAATTCCAAGCTAACTGGGAGAATTTCTAAAATCAGCTCTGGAACTGGACCACACTCAGTTTCCTTCAGTTTTTGGTTCCTTCAGTTCCTTTGCATCATTTCCCACTCTATACATTATCAATGTGCACGTTGATAAAATAGCGTATGTACCAATTTCATTTCATTTCTATACCTACCGCCCAATAGCCGAAGCTCTCTGGGCAGTTCACAAAAATTAAAACCAAAGAGCACACAATAAAACAATATAAAATATATAAAACCTTTGTATATATACTTGCATTATATTGAGGAGAATATCATTATTTTAAGCCACCAGAGCACTCAAAAACATGATGTGCTATATTAAGAATAGCAGTATTAGGTCAGAATATTTTTTGAAAAGTATACTTAAATATTCATCACATTCATATTAAGGACACTGTGCGAATTAATTATTGGACCATGTTCTGTGGAAGGAGAATATGAGTTCCTTTTAGCTGCTGTTATGGCAGTTTGCTGGGAAATTATGGGATTAACATTATATTAAATGATTAATATAATGAAGTACGTTCAGTGGAATTGCACTGATATATTTGCATGTTGTATAAACATTTACCATCATATTTTTTTAATTTATTCAATATAAGACAAACGTAATTACAATGTTAAACTGATGGAAACAAAGACACATTGAAACTGTGTTGGATATATTTATGAAGGAGCCCAGAAGAGTGATAGAGCCTTCACATTGACCTCCACAAGGTAGAGGAGGCATCCATGTATGTGCAGGGAGATCATTCTTGCCAGCTATAGGGCCTTTCCAAACAAACACCAGGCTTGGGAAATCAATACAATTTGACAGCATTTAGCTGAGAATTGTGTCTCACTACAAATGTTTCTATAATTACACAGTTGTTATCCAACATCTGTCATAAAAATCTAATTAAAGGCCAGAAAAATTATTCAGAAAATCAATATGCTATATATTTGAGCAGAGCAGGGATCAACAGGCATGCACAACCTTTTCATCCCCACTCCAGTGTTGTGGGAACCATACATGCACAAGTGTGTGCACACACTTTATTTATTTATTTATTTATTTTCTTAATGGCCCATCTGGCCAGTCACCCGACCACTCTGGGCAATGTACAATGGTACAACTTGAAACAGTAAAATTATACATTAAAACATTATTTAAAAATACCCTAACCCACCCCAAATGCCTGCCTGAATAACCAAGTTTTCAGTGTGTGGTGGAAGCTCATTAAAGGGGGGGCATGGCGGAGTTCCCTAGGGAGGGAGTTCCACAGAGTGGGGGCCACCACAGAGAAGGCCCTCTCCCTCATCCTCACCAGCCTAGCTGCCCTGGCTGATGGGACAGAGAGAAGGCCATCTGAGGCAGATCTTGTTAAGTGCCCTGTCCGGTGTTGCTGAAGGCGCTCCTTGAGATAGGCTGGGCCGGAACTGCATGGGGTTTTAAAGGTCAAAACCAACACCTTGAATTTGGACTGGAAAACAACTACAACTCCTTCAGCACCGGAGTGATGCGATCACGCCAGCGGCTGCCTTTAATCAGGCGAGCCGTTGCATTCCAATGCTTAAGATGAAATATTAAAGAAATATTGCTCCCCCACCTACCCACCCCTGCTGCCAAAGAGCAATCTTGGCATGAACCTACACAGAATTGCATTGAGATGACTTTTTTTGCAGGGTTTTATCAGTGCACATTCATTTGTCGGGAATTTAGAAAGGGGGGAAAGACATGGAAGAACTGAAATAACTGAAAGCTGAAGAAAACGGTGTGTGCACAGTGTTCTGTACAAAATACAGATTTTTTATGAAACAATGGAGGATTCCTAATGCATGAATTCAGCTCTGGGAAGGAGATAAATAGAATCAGAATATCAAAATGTGGACATAAATCCAGATTAGGAGAATTTCAGAAGCATGCCTACCTACTTTCAGAGGTTAAGTGCATGACATTGGAGGGTAGGGACTTCTCTGCGGTGGCACCCTGCTTGTGGAACAACCTTCTTCAGAGATGCTCACATGCTACCATCTTGATCATTTTCCAGGTAACAGCAATGCCAGGAGGACACCTTCAAATAGAAGATGCATCTATGGATCTCAGGTTGGATTTTATTCAGCAAAAACTTTTGTTTCATGTCTACTGGATGCCACAAGTTTCTTTAATAAGGGATTGTCTAAGTTGGCTAATTGGAGGTGTAATGCAGCTAATGCTTCTTCTAAGCATATGCTTTGCCAATGCCCAGTAGTTGCCCTTTTTTTTGGCAGGAGGTCATTATATGGATAAATTTTGTATTGGAACACTTCTTAATATTTACTGATGTGCAGTACATGCTCTTTTAAATTATCTACCTGCATCCTGGAAATTAACGCATGGTCAGAGCGAATGGATTCTCTGCACCCTTCTGACAGCTAAAAGACTGAAATCACAACACTGGAAGGATTCACCTCCTACAATGCAATGAACTGAAGACCCGCTTTCAACATTTGAATGGGTGGTGTATGCCTTTGGTCTGCCTTTGATGCATAGTTCTTACAAATAGAGGACTGTCCTCTGTAAAGTAAGGCACATGGCCACCTTAGTCCCTAGGCTGGACCAGCTGGCACTTGAGATCATCAGAAGTGAACAATTCCAGGCTCAGAAGCCTGTAAAGAACTCAGTGAAGCAAGTACATACCATCACAATCCCTGGGAGAGATCCTTCCTTCTTCCCTTGCCTTGTGCCCATCAGAGAGGACAATGAGTGGAAGTCTTCTGGGAAGGAGTCTTCTGGGAAGGTGGGAGCAGTACAAAAGATGCTCACCCTGCTTTTGGTCTCCCTGGCTACCCAACACAAGGTGAGGAATTACATTCCCCCATGGTCAACTGCCATGCAGATAAGTCTATGCCTTGACTGAGCCTGAATGGGAGACCTAGTGAGTGCTGTTGGGGGACAGGCAAGTCTACTCTCCATGTTTATGCACCTTACTTTCCCTCTTGGCCTCTTGCTGGTTAAGGCAGGCTAATGACAAATCTTTTGCTATAGGTCCATAGAAACTTGGAGGCTGGGAGTATAACACAGGGCCTCTAGATGGAGAACTGCACCTTCTTTTGATTTTACAAACATTCAATTGTTTCCCATTTCCAAACATTCCTCTGGGTTCTAGGAGATTAGAGGGAAACATTGGAGCCATAATTTAAGCATTAAGAGGAGAGGAGGAGAAAATCCAAAACTTTTCCTGTAAAAATCCTTGATGCTACGACTGACCTAAAGCCTGTAAATCATACAATTATTTTCAGATTTGATGGGTGCTGGATGGCTTCCTTCATGACCCTGAAATCTGTAGAATAAACACGATGGATCAAGTGATTACTTCTATGAACGTCAGTCAAGAAAGCATGACAAATTCATACATACATAGCCACTAAATTGTTCTTTGTCCCGAGTTCCAGGATAATATTGTACAACTGCAAAGCTCTTCAGCATTTTGAGTGACTTGTTTAATTTCCAGCAGACCAATCCCAAAGGCTGTGGTTTAAAGGAAAAGTATAAAACACAATCTTGGACCATATGTATTCGTTATTCATGAAATCAGGGCTTTGAGAGGGGTTTTTTTTTCTTCCTTCCCAGGGAAACTAGAGTAAATCCATTAGCCCATATGTGGAAGTGGTCTGACTTCTATGGAATGTAAAGTAATAAGAATAACCTGATTTGAATGGAGAGCCAGGATGGGAGGGGAAAGGGGTATGAATCTGAAACAATGAGGGGGAAAAATCTGTTTATTTGCATGGTTGTGCCTCAGCTTAAGGAAGCTTGGGGATTTCACTTGGCCATCCCTACACTCTCCCAGGACCATAGGATTGCTCTCTTAATAAAACAATTACTAGTTCTATTAAGTAACATCTAGTTCTATTGTTGCCAGTTTTAATGTGCAACTGTATTTTTTTTAATGATTATATTCATAGCTAAGGGGAAATTTGGACCCATGTTTCCCAGTCATGCCAGATGGATGATACTTAGCACCACCAATCAAAAGGCATTGTGCAGCACTATTCCATCTTTTCCTCCTTAATGAATTGATTTGTGGTAATAAAAAAAAAGATGGAAGTAGTGGTGGAAAACCTAGGGTGGTTACCAATGGAAGATGTCATTGTCTGGACCCCCTGTAAAATTCCGTGAATGAGGCAGCGTTTGTTGTTCAGTCGTTCAGTCGTGTCCGACTCTTCGTGACCCCATGGACCATAGCACGCCAGGCCTTCCTGTCCTGCGCTCTCTCCTGGAGTGTGCTCAAGTCCATATTCACTGCATCGGTGATGCTATCTAGCCATCTCATCCTCTGCCATCCCCTTCTCTTTTTGCCTTCAATCTTTCCCAGCATCAGGGTCTTTTCCAGTGACTTTTCTCTTCGCATTAGGTGGCCAAAATATTGGAGCTTCAGCTTCAGTATCTGTCCTTCCAATGAGCACTCAGGGTTGATTTCCTTTAGGATTGACTGATTTGACCTCCTTGCAGTCCAGGGGACTCGTAAGAGTCTTCTCCAGCACCACAGTTCGAAAGCATCGCTTCTTCGGTGCTCAGCCTTCTTTATAGTCCAGCTCTCACAACCATACGTTGCTACTGGGAAAACCATAGCTTTGATTATACGAAACTTTGTCAGCAAGGTGATGTCTCTGCTTCTTACTATGCTGTCTAGGTTGGCCATAGCTTTCCTCCCAAGGAGCAAGCGTCTTTTAATTTCATGGCTACAGTCACCATCTGCGGTGATCTTGGAGCCCAAGAAAGTAAAATCTGTCACTGCTTCCATTTCTTCCCCTTCTATATGCCAGGAAGTGATGGGGCCAGATGCCATGATCTTAGTTTTTTTAATGTTGAGTTTCAAACCAGATTTGCACTCTCCACTTTCACCCTCAACAAGAGGCTCTTGAGATCCTCTTCGCTTTCTGCCATTAGGGTGGTATCGTCTGCATATTGGAGGTTGTTGATAATTCTCCCGGCAATCTTAATTCCGACCTGTGATTCATCCAACCCGGCGTTTCTCATGATGTACTCTGCATATAAGTTAAATAAGCAGGGCGACAATATGCAGCCTTGTCGTACTCCTTTCCCAATTTTGAACCAATCGGTTGTTCCATGTCCGGTTCTTGCTGTTGCTTCTTGACCCTCGTACAGGTTTCTCAGGAGACAGATAAGGTGGTCTGGTACTCCCATCACTTTAAGAATTTGCCACAGTTTGTTGTGATCCACACAATCAAAGGCTTGAGCGTAGTCAATGAAGCAGAAATAGACGTTTTTCTGGAATTCCCTTGCTTTCTCCATGATCCAGCGAATGTTGGCGATTTGATCTCTAGTTCCTCTGCCTCTTCGAAACCCAGCTTGTACTTCCGGTAGTTCTCGGTTCGCATACTGCTGAAGCCTAGCTTGTAGGATTTTGAGCATCACCTTGCTGGCATGTGAAATGAGCGCAATTGTGCGGTAGTTTGAACACTCTTTGGCGTTGCCCTTCTTTGGAATTGGAATGTAAACTGACCTTTTCCAGTCTTGCGGCCACTGTTGAGTGTTCCAGATTTGTTGGCATATTGAGTGCAGCACTTTAACAGCATCATTTTTAGGATCTTAAATAGCTCAACTGGAATACTGTCATCTCCGCTAGCTTTGTTGTTAGTAATACTTCCTAAGGCCCACTTGACTTCACTCTCTAGGATGTCTGGCTCAAGTTCAGTGACTGCACTATCATGGCTATCAGGGACATTAAGATCTTTCCTGTACAGTTCTTCTGTGTATTCTTGCCACCTCTTCTTAATCTCATCTGCTTCTGTTAGGTCCCTGCCTTCTTTGTCCTTTATCATGCCCGTCTTTGCACAAAATATTCCCTTGAGATCTCCGATTTTCTTGAAGAGATCTCTAGTCTTTCCCATTCCATTTCGATTTCTTTGCATTGTTCATTTAAGAAGGCCTTCTTGTCTCTCCTTGCTATTCTCTGGAAATCTGCATTGAGTTGGGTATATCTTCCCCTTTCTCCCTTGCTTTTTGCTTCCCTTCTTTCCTCAGCTACTTGTAAAGCCTCTTCAGACAGCCACTTTGCTTTCTTGCATTTCTTTTTCTTTGGGATGGATTGAGTTGCTGCCTCCTGAACAATGTTACGGACCTCCGTCCATAGTTCCTCAGGCACTTTGTCTATCAGGTCTAATCCCTGAAATCTATTCCTCACCTCCACTGTATATGCAGAAGGGATATGATTGAGGTCATACCTGAATGGTTTAGTGGTTTTCCCTACTTTCTTCAATTTCAGCTGAAATGTTGCAATAAGAAGCTCATGATCTGAGCCACAGTCACCTCCAGGTCTTGTTTTTTCTGACTGTATAAAGCTTCTCCATCTTTCGCTGCAAAGTACATAATCAATCTGATTTCGATATTGACCATCTGGTGATGTCCATGTGTAGAGTTGCCTCTTGTGCTTTTGGAAAAGAGTGTTTGCTATAATCAGCGTGTTCTCTTGGCAAAACTCTATTAGCCTTTGTCCTGCTTCATTTTGTACACCAAGGCCATGCTTGCCTGTTATCCTGATGATTTCTTGACTTCCTACTTTAGCATTCCAATCCCCTATGATGAAGAGGACATCTTTTTTTGGTGTTAGTTCTAGAAGGTGTTGTAGGTCTTCATAGAACCCATCAACCTCAGCTTCTTCAGTCTCAGTGGTTGGGGCATAGACTTGAATTACTGTGATGTTGAATGGTTTGCCTTGGATTCGTACTGAGATCATTCTATCGTTTTTGAGATTGTACCCCAGTACTGCTTTTCCCACCCTTTTGTTGACTATGAGTGCTACTCCATTTCTTCTAAGGGATTCTTGCCCACAGTAGTAGATATAATGGTCACCTGAATTAAATTCGCCCATGCTTGTCCATTTTAGTTCGCTGATTCCCAAGATGTCGATGTTCAGTCTTGCCATCTCATGTTTGACCACCTCCAGCTTACCTTGATTCATTGATCTGACATTCCAGGTTCCTAAACAATATTGTTCTTTACAGCATCGGATTTTCTTTTCACCACCAGACACATCCACAGCTGAGTGTCCTTTCGGGTTTGGCCCAGCCACTTCACTCTTTCTGGTGCTACTTGGAAATTCCCTCTGCTCTTCCCCAGTAGTATATTGGACACCTTCCGACTTGAGGGGCTCATCTTCCGGCATCATATCTTTTAGCCTTGTGATACGAGGCAGCGTTATTGCACAATAAATGCCCCATCTGAAAACACCCTTGAATAGCATGAATTAAGTAGAACATAATTGGGAATTTGATCCTCAAATCACCCTTCTGCTTGACTTGGATTGTTTTGCTGAAACACTTTGAGAAGTCCCTTGTAACTGTTGGCTGGATGAGTGCCCGAGAGTTTCAGCCAAAACAAACAAAAAATCAATGAGAATTTTTTTCCCATTCATGTCCATTCATATCGGGGTTGGATCAGTTCTCAAATGCAGAAACTCTGCAACTGTTTTGCATGCTGTTGCCAGAAATAATCGCAAATTAACTGCGCTTTTGTACCTCCTTGAACCTTCTTTGGCAGAGTAATAACCCTTTGCACAAACATGCAGCACTTACCTTAAATTGCCCATAATATATCCAGTCTAATTTTAAAAGGGGTTGCCTTCTTAAAAATAAATCACATTTCCCTTTTACTCTGTTGTGATACAGAGGGACCATTGGTGGGGAGTAAATACAAATTAATAACAAGCTGTTGTTATCATTATTATTAATAGTAATAATAATAATTCAATTCCATATTATTTTCAAGATATTGTTGTTGATTTAAGAAAAAAACGTTCCCACCAGCTTTGGGTAGAATATAAACCATGATGTTTTTGTTGTTGTATGGACAAATAGCTTCTTAGACTTTGTGTTTTCGCCAAAAGGACAGGAGCTATAGCTGCCTTCAAACTCAAAGTCCATAAATAAATTCCTTAAATAATATCTGGGACAGCAAAAATGTTCTCAGGATCTCCTGTAACCTATATTTGTACATAAAATAGGCTTGTTTACTGAGTGGCAAATATATAATAGTTGTCCAACAGTGCTTCATGAAGCTACAATTTTCAGTGGAGAAATATGCGTGTTTGGGGGGGGGGCTGCTTTACTTCTCCAGATTGCTATCCTCTCTTCTCTCTCTCTCTTTCTCTCTCACAGACATTACTTTAAATCTGTGTCTTGCAGCTATATCTTCTTTCCCTTGTTACACTAGAGTAGGAGCAGGTCCCCTGATATGGATCTTCAAAGCCCTGCTGCTACGAGGCATGTACAGATTTTGTAAAATCCATTCCAACTGCATTTCATGGATTGTCAGGTGCCTTTCATTTCATTGTCCAATTTCCCAAATTTGTGCAAATTTGCATTTGGGCAAATTTGCACTTGCAAATATGCACAAATCCCCCCCAGTGTGCAAATCCTCCCCAAATGCGCAAATCCACTCTACGCATTTTCATCCTTTAGCCTATGGGGGAAATGTGCATTTTCAGCTGGTGTTGTTTTTATTTTACATATTTTTCTATGACTGCATTTGATTAGAATACCAGATTTTTTAAAAAAATTGGTTCACATGTCCACGGAATCCATGCAACTTGGGAAAACCTGGACCACTGCAGAATCCACAAGTCAGATAGACAGCAGAGTTCATTTGATTCCACTGCAGATTTCTCCAACATCCCTGCCTGCTACCCACCCACACTAGGGTCCTGAGCTGGATGGGGGGCTCTGCATTGTACTCTAGAGTAAAAATGAAAAAAAAGAGAAGTGGCTGCTGGACAGACATTTAAAGTAGGGCTGTGCAGGGACCCCCAGATCTGACACAGAAGCCACTTCATGGCTTCTGAGTTGGGCCCAATCCGGCTTGGGCAGATTTGGGGGGGGGGCAACCCGCCTCGGCCCCGAACCCGAAGCGCATTCCCCCCCAATGCCCCCATGCAACCCCCAGGTCTTTACTTGGGCTGCCTCCTCCTCTGCCGCCGCCACCGTCACCTTCTCCGTTGCACTGCCTTCGCTGCCATCACCTTCTCCGCCTCTGCTGCCACCCTGCTGCGCCGCCGTCACCACCCTGCCACCTCCTGAGGCCTGGATGCATGGCAACTTTTCTTCCAGGGAGTCACCATTTTTAAAATGGCAACCTCCTGGAACTTTCAGGAAGTTTCCATTTTAAAAATGGCGACTCCCTGCAAGAAGAGTCACCGTGCGTCCAGGCCTCAGGAAATGGTGGCAGCAGCACGGCGGCAGCAGCAAGGAGAAGGCGGTCCAGGTAAGGACCTGGAGGTGCCGGGGGGGCTGGGCCAGGGGCCGAAGTGCACTGAGCCCCCGACCCACTCCGGCCCACTTTGTGCCCCCTCTGCTTTGCCTCGGAAGGGGCACAAAATGGCCCGAAGCAGACCACTTCCACTCGGGGTTCGGGCCTCAGGCCGAAGCAGTGCACAGCCTAATTTAAAGTAAAGTCTGTTTTGGCTCACACACACATCTGCTTTCTCCCTCACAACTTTTCAGGTGTGTATTTTAAGATCAAACTACACATGATAAGGAAGGCCTGCAATTGTAACTCACGATATCATCTTTATTTTACAACACACACACACAATTGTAGGGGTGGCATTTGGACTGAGGTTGCAGAATGGAGAAAAGGGGTTCTTACTAGGGATGCTGGAGAAATTCAAGATGGACTAAAATGAGCTCGGATTTCAAAGAATCCAACCTGTGGAATCTGATGCGGAGCACCCCCCCTCAGGCCGTGCAGAGTCCGTGGACTTTCAGATGTGTGTTGTTGTTTTTACTTTCCTGAAATTTACACAAATTTATTCATAGGAAAATATGCACATTGCTGCTGCAACTGGTAAATATATGCAGGAAAATGTTGAATGGAACGGAGGACAATATGCTAAATGTTATATACGAAGGTCAATTTTGTAAATTCTGTAAATCGTTGCGAAACCTCTTACGGAATTATTTGCGTATGTTTCTGCACAACAGAGGAAAAAAATGAATCCGTCTGTGAATGGATGACACAACCAAAAGTGCCTGATAATCTATGAAACACAGATGGAGCGGATTTTAAACAGTCCATACATCCCTAGTTCTAACCCTTTGGCCCTGATCCATGCCCCTGATCCAACCAGACCCCTGAGCTGCAATTATCCCCCAGGGGGAATTATAGGTTTACACCCTTACTCCCTTAGGTTTTCCCCTCTGTATCTAGTAGCAGATGCAAAGGCATTTGAATCAGTGTCATAGTGCAAAGCCAAATAGTTAGAACCCCACCCCACCCCACCCCACACATCTTTCCCATGTGTGACCCTGATCCAAATAGAACCCGCACCACTACACCACCGCTGCGTTAATAATCTTTTAAAAAGTTGTTGGGAGTTCCACTCACATGTGGTTTCATCATGGAGCAGGGGTACAGAACCTCAGGCCTGGGGGTCAAATTTGGCTCAGCAGGGATCCCAATCCAGCTCTCTGGGTTCCCCAGAAGGCCACGTCCTTTCCCCCAGGCCCTACTCCTTTCCCCCAGCTGATAATTTGGTGGTTTCCTGACTTTTGTGCAGGCGTCTCCCCCATGCTAGAAGGTTGAAATGCCCCCCCCCCCCGCCACCCAGGCTTAATTCCTAGCAGTAAGAGCTTTAAGCTAAACTATCTTGGTACTTTGGGCATTTGGGGCCTCACCCCTTTGGTCTTTAGCTGCACCCACCACTGGAATGTGGCCCCGAAGAGCTTCTCCGCAATAAAATTCCAAATTCTCCAACACGAAATTTGGCCCTCAGGCTGAAAGAGGTTCTGCAGCCCTCCCTCTGACTGCTGGCTCCGATGTCAGTGAGGTGGTGAACCTGCTTTGGGTTTCAGTCAGAACCAGTCAGAACTGTGGAGCACCATGCAACGCTCCTTTAGAGTTCTGGCTGCTTCTGACTGAAACCTGGAGCAGATTCACTATCCCACTGACATCGGAGCCACCAGCCTCCACTGGCAGCCCTGCCCTAGAAGGTAAATAAATATCTGGAATGCCACACATGCCTGGAAGGAAGCGGCTGGGAGAGCAACAGCTGATGCGGAAAAGAGTTAGCATCCTCTCCCCACCTCCTCAATTTTTCTACTCACTGATGGGCATTATTGCACATATTTGGATGGAACATGTAGTTTGACCCTCAGGGATGGTTTCACACATGTGTGCATATTGCGTGTAGTAAGAATGCATGTGAAGCAGTGTGAATAATGCAAAGTGCTACAAGGATTCTAAGTATCGTAGGCAAGAGACTGAGTTTTGTATCAGGAAGCCCTTCTTGGTATGAATCTCACCTCTGCCATGATTTCACTAGGTGGTCTTAGTCAAGCCATTCCCCCTCACCCTTCCCCATATGCGACACAGATAATAACTGACCTAATTTACAAGGCAATTGTAAAGATTACAAGGTGATATATGGCCATCCCAAAATGCTAAACCAGGGGCATGTGCTCCCTCTGTTTAATTTTAAAAGCCCTCTGTAAGTGATCAATTTGGATCTCTGGCAGGAGTGATTTGTCCCTCCTGAGGCAGCTTGCTGGGTAGGGAGGAAATAGGGGGGCAGCACAGATTGAGAAAAGGGTGGCAGAGAGAGAAAGAGAGAAGAGGGCTGGAGAGAGAGAGAGAGAGAGAGAGAGGAGAGGGTGGCACAGATACAAAACATTTGTATTACCTAATGCCAAGTCAAAAGAAGTGTGGATTTGGAGGAACCTGTGTTGTTGCTGAAAGGGAGTGAGATCTGTGTATTGTCTATTCCTTACCTGGCAAATAAAATCCTCATCTGCAGACACTCCCCAGCATTTATATATTTTTAATTGCTATTTTATATAACATGGCATTCCATTATACCAAAGCAAAATATCTTTGCACTTCTAAAACTGTTTTATAAGTGAAAGCATTGTCCATACTCTCTCCAGAAACATATAAATACTTCTCATTTATTTTTAAATGTAAACAGTTATTATTGACGCTTGATTTAATATAGACAGCATTTTCCCTGCTCTACAGTTTACTTTAGTCTGTCCTCAATCACTAGACTAACATTGAGGTTGTATCCAATGGGTTCTAGCCCATATTGGTCTAACTTAAGTGCCATTCATTTCAATGAGTCTGTGAAGGTTTGAGGCCTACAGACACAAGGGAAAAAAGGTCAAGCTTAGAGGCCTGGAGTTTTCTGTTGGGAGAGGGTAACCCTGAGAGGAGTAGTTTCATTTCTGTGAGTAAGTGTTGGTTTCATTTCTCTACTTAAGTTTCCTTTCTTCAGGTTTGAAGCAATACCTTCAGTTTTGAGGGAGCGGGGTATATAAAGAGAGCTAGTAAGAGCAGAGAAACAGTCAGAGCCTGAAGTGAGACCAGAGTCTGAAGAGTGAGCAGGAAGAAACAGCCTAGAAAAGTCTAAGGACAGCTAAGGTAAAGGAACTTGAGTTTTTCAACTTTTATTTTCTTTTAATACCGTTTGTATCAGCTCTATTGTGTAAATGCCTTTAGCTGTAACTTGGTTACTTTAAAGCTGTAACTTGTTTACTTTAAACCTACTAGTAAACTGTTGTGGTTAACATCCAGGTATCTGAAGTGCCAATCACCCCACATCTACATCCTAAACCCCATGTTAATGGGAAGGGGAAGTTTAAAAGAAGGTGGGACTCTTAAGGAGGCAAGAGATCCTTAAAGAGTTGCTCAAGGGGTCCAGGTCATAAGTGGAACCTTGACGGGGTCTAGTCTAAGTAAGACTAACACTGGATACAACCCAATATATTCTTCCATAACTTGGCTAAACAAATGCTTGCTGCTGCCATAGAAACATAGAATAGTAGGGTTGGAAGGGGCCTATAAAACCATTAAGTCCAACCCCCTGGATGTCACAAGGGGCCACTGCTTGTGATTTCCCACTGCTTTCATCTGAAAAGAACAACTTGACAATGTATAAATTTTATTGATCCTTGTTACCTCACAGGATCATTATAGTTTGTTGTTTGCAGGATCAGGACCACTTAAGTTACTATGTAAGTACTTGCAGCATAAGGTGTAGGATTGTGCAAATCAGCAAAACTCCAGCTTGCCGAAGTCCTCCAAATAGACCAAATTCCAGCTCATAATGCAGTTCCATAGCATTACAGTTAAGAGAGTGCACTACAAATCAGGAAGTCCCCAGTTTGAATCTCTGCTCAGCCCTACAAAAAGTTAGGGGTGATATATTCCAGTCTTTAGCTAAACTTAGCCTTCCTCCTTTGAGGTTCCCTGTCAAAATCAGCTACATCTAGTAGTGAAAACCAGCTAAGGAACTTCTTGTACTGACCTTGACTCTCCGTTCTCCAAACGTGGAAGTTCTCTCTGCCAAGTAAATCCCATGTTAACGTTGCTGAGATTGAAATTTATGGTCATGGAAGGTGTTGAGCCATCAGACCAGATGGTTAGTTACTAATTTCGGGGGGAGGGGGGATTTGGAATGGTTTTTGAATCTGAGCAAAACTGTCCATTTTGCAAGTTTGAAAAGGCCATAGGTTTAACAGGCTCATATATTAAATAATTGTGTATTTTCCATATTGCAGAAGATTATTTGATTTTATTTTCTTTTTTAGCAGGAGAATTTATAGTCCATTGTCTGATCATCTGCACAGCCAGAGGGGAAACTTTGGAAACTGAGATCATGCTTTAGGGACAGATTTATTTTGCTCCCATCTTCAAACTGACTTGTGAAAAGTACAGCTTGTCAATTGCTGCATCTCAAGTAGATTTTTTCCTTCCAGAATAACATCTCTGTCAATTCATGCAATAAGACAGAAATGCATTTAAAACCACCAAAATTCCTGTTCATATTCAAAGACAGGATCTGTCTGTTTTTGTCCTAATCAGCTGGGTGGTGCTAGGTGTCTGGTCCATCACTTGCACTTATTTATTACTTTAAAATTAAACCAGGAAATAATAATCAGCCTCCCTTGGGGGTGCTCTTAAAAAGCATGGTTTCACTCGGCTTCATAAAGAAAAGACTTCATGCGGTTTTAATTTCCAATACAAAGAATATGTGACTTGCTTAGCAGTTGACATCACTTTCTGCAGAAAGTTGCTTGGTGTTTTTTTCCCCCCTTCTTCGTTCTAATAAGCTTTTATTTTATCCTGTTGTCAGTTGTTTGCATTGGCAAATCTTGTGCAATATGAGTGATCTTTATGGCTATGTTTCCAAAGTTGTTTTGAATAAAATGCTTAGCAAATTATCGTGAAAATGAAGGCAGCAGGTCTGAGTACAACTGAAAACTTCCTCAACTGAGTCAATTATTCTTTATTCAAAATGCTTTATCTTTCCCTGTCTTTGCTTTCCACTCTTTTGATGTTTACATTTCCCAGTTTTCATTCATTGAACAAGAACGGATCAAATAGCAAAATAAAGTTGAGTCATGAAAATTAATAGTGAGTCTTAATATCCTGGATGGAATCCATTCATGGCTGACAAATTGTGCCAATAGGTAATGTTGGTGGTGGTGGTGGTGGTGGTGGGAGGAGGATGATCAACATGGGCTTTCATATTTCTCCTGCATAGCTGAATCAGATGGATTTGTAGCATCCCATTGTATTGCCAGATGGGATAGCTGCAAAGGTGGGGACCTGGAAGTCCTATTTAGGCCAATGGAGGTTTTTTCTGACTATGTGAAAGTGACAAGATTCCTCCCAAACAGACAAAACCAGCTTCAACTAGCATTAGCTGATGAGCAGAAGAGATTTGTTGGGCCTTCCAGAAGAGACGGTTTCTTCAGGAACCTTTAAAAAAAATGCAATACTGCTATATTTCTTCCATGGATTTTTTTTTTCATTTCAAATGATGCACTATTTATAAAATCAATTAGTAACACAATGGATGGATAAAATACCAGTCCAACTGGGTACTTTCAGTGTTGTAATTTCCTTTTTTCAGGTAGTGATCCCTAGGAATATATGTGTGTATATAATAAGTATAAATGTATATAAATGCACAGCTTTGGGGGTATATTAAAAATACTGGGTTGCATCCAGGCTAACAGAACAATCCTGTTCTTGAGATCCACCAGATGAGGGGTCATAGCACAGAGGTAGTCAGACTTCAGGCTTGTGGGATTTACTTTGTTTTACTAGAACCCCGATTCACCAACTGGAGTCTAGTGCAAAAGACATACACTTAGAATTAAAGAATTATGAGCTTAGTAATTCGTTTTGAGTTCCAGAATTTAATGCAACTCACAGCCCTTCCTCACAAAAATCCACTCCTGGCTACCCCAAGCTGCTGCTGCTGCTGCTTCCCCTTCTTCTTCTTCCATTTCTATCCCACTTTTTTCCTCTTGCAAGGAACCCAAGGTGGCTTACATGGTCGTCCTCCTTTTCATTTTATCCCCACAACAACCCTGTGAAGTGTGTGAGGTAGGCTGGGCTGAGTCAGTGACTGGCCCAAAGTTATGCACTGAGCTTCATGGCCAAGTGGGGACTCAGATCTTCTGAGTCCCAGTCCAATACTATACCAACTACACCACACTGGCTCTTTATTTCAACAGTATAATTTAGGGTGAGAGGGGAGTCATGCTGCTATTGTCAAACAATTGGGAGTCAGAAATCCTTTCTGATCTACTACAAATCACCCCAAGACCTACCAGTGGATCCAGATCTACCTTCTGCCCACCTTCTATTTGAATGGCTGCCAAAGAACTGTCCTGTATATTGAGGGTGTCCTGTATTTGATAGGCTGTCAAGTCCCCGTCCAGTTTAAAGAACCATCAGAAGGGAGAGCTGGGCCTTGAAGTTGCCCATCAACAGTTATCACCTGGGCAGCAGACTGAGCAAGGCACACAGGTCACCTGGTCACAGTCTTCCCACTATCATGCGATGCACTGTATTTCTATATAAATTATAATAATTATTTCGAAATTGGCATTTAAACAGACATTTGCATATGCAGATTTAATGCAAATTGGTGTCCTCTTTTGGGGGGATGCTTGTAGGGATGTACGAAACATTTACCTGGTTTTGTCCAGGGACATCCACGGTGAGGGGGAGGTGCTTCGTCCCTCCCCCTGAAATTCTCCCTGGCCAGCTCCGCTCCGCAGCAACTCCGCAGAGCTGCCGGCCGGGGCCGCCCGCAGCCAGACATCCGGCTGCTGCGCTGCGCAGGGACGCAAATGGTGGCTGCCATTTGCGCCCCTGTCTTTCACCGTGATAGGCTACGTATATATTTACGTAGCCTATCATGGCAAAAGAAAAAAAGGGAATGCAAATGGCGGCAGCTACAGCAGCCACCATTTGCGCCCCTGTCTTTTGCCATGATAGGCTACGTAAATATTTACGTAGCTTATCACGGCAAAAAAACAGGAACACAAATGGCGGCTGCTGTAGCCACCACCATTTGCGTTCCTTTTTTTTGCCGTGATAGGCTACGTAAATATTTACGTAGCCTATCACAGCCTCCACAGGGATGCAAATGGCGTCCCTGCATTAGCCATGATAGGCTACGTAAGTATTTACGTAGCCTATCACGGCAATAACGAAGAAGCGAATGGCGGCCGCAGACGTGGCCGCCATTTGCAAAGCATCGCAAATGGCACCAGGTAAGTGCTCCATTTCGCGCGCCTTTCGTGGGGTGGTGAGGTGGGGGGCTTCGTTCTGCCATGGATTTCGGGGGGCCGAATGCACTGAAATTCGGCCTCACTGAGATCCATGGTGGAATTCTCTGACATCCCAAGATGCATGTCCTCTTTTGGGGGAGGCAATTCACAAGTGGCCGCCCTACTAGACCATCACCTGAAGATTGGCCAGGAGGGCTGAGCTCCCAGGATAAGCTAGTGCCTTCCCCTCTCATGCCTTCCCCCAGCCCTGTTGCTGTGGCCTTGGAGGAAGATTCATACTCAGACATAGAAGGGACTGATAATTTAGGGGGTGCTCAGGCAGTGGAATGTCAGAATGGTGAAAGCCTGTCTCTGCCTAGGCGGAGACCAGGCCGAAGGAGTTGGATACTCCTTACCAGCTGCAAGATTTGACTTTGAGCATCATGCCTTCAGCTCAGGAGGCTGACAACCTTTCTGTGGGAAACAAGTGGGCCAGAGACTTGATTTAGGAAGGTGGGGTTTCAAACCTGTCCCCTTGGGAATGGAGGTGTCTAAAGAGATTGGAAGAGAGCTGGCCATTTAGGTGTAGTTCATGATTACATACAATGTTTGCCTGTGGGGATAGGTGGACTGGAGAAGAGCTGTAGGTGATAGGGATGTACGAAAGTCTCTTACCTGTATTGAAATTTGATTCGCGGTGGGGGGGAGGCGTTCCGTCCCTCCCCCCAAAATTCTGGCGGGGGGGGAGGCGCTCCGTCCCTCCCCCCCCCCAAAATTCTGGCCGGGAGGGAGAGGCGCTCTGTCCCTCCACCCCCGAATCCTGGCTGGCCGGGCTGCAAATGGCGGCGGCTGTAGCCACCGCCATTTGCGTCCCTGCAGTCAGCCATGATAGGCTACGTAAATGTTTACATAGCCTATCACGGCTGTGTGAAAAAAAACAACAACAACCGCGCATACGCAAATGGCGGCGCCCATGGGCACCACCATTTGCGTATGCGCGGTTTTTGGGGTTTTTTTCCACTCAGCCGTGATAGGCTACGTAAAGGTTTACGTAGCCTATCATGGTATTTTTAAAAAATCTAGCCGTGATAGGCTACGTAAATCTTTACGTAGCCTATCACTTTTGTTGTTGTTGTTGTTGTTGTTGTTGTTTTACTGGAAATGACGGTGGCGGCAGCTGGTCGGAAGACCGGCCACCGCAGCCACCGCAGCCAAACCACCGCCGGAGCCGCCGCTGCCAGGAGGATTCGCCCAAGGTAAGTCCCGTTCCGGGGGGGGGGGCAGACCGTTTTGCCACCAATTTTGGGGGGCCGAATGCACTGGCATTCGGCCTTCCCAAGATTCGTGACAAAATTCTCTGACATCCCTAGTAGGTGCCCCACCTCTGTTTAAAAGCAGCTGCAGAGCTCAGGGAGCTTCATGAATATGACTTTAGTACCAGAAAACTCTCTTGTCTGGACTATACCTGAAGCTTGATCTTTTGGCTTGCCTTGACTTCCACATTTGTGGGAACTTGTCTTGGAAATTAATCCTGAACCCTAAACTGTTGTAAGTCTAGAAACCTGGGCCTTTGAAACTCTATGTCAGAGTACACTGCTGGTCTTCAGAATCCTGCTCCCAGGTCTGGGAGTTTGGATTGTGTCCTGGAACTCAATGATGGATTTACAACCCTGTCTGTGCTCCTAATTAAACTGGTTTATTGGGACCATAACCACTGTAAAGTTATCATGCGTGGACTCTAAAGGATTGCTGGTATTTCCGTCGCACTACAATAAAGAGAGTTCAATCTTTGTTTTAGTCCTGTGCTAAGTTGTTGGTTACAAGGGAACCAGGCCTGACAATGGGTAAAACAATGTGCTGTTATCAAGCCTAATTGATAAAAAAGAGGGAGAGGTCCAAGTCATTCCTTAGGACCAAGCAATCAACTGCAATATCTTGCTTACCGACTGTGCCTGCAGATCAGAGCTTTAATGTGAGGAGCTGAGCTGAGAGCTCTGGTGTGATGTGTGTGTGCAGTGGGGAGCAGCAAAGCTGAGGCTGAGAATTAAGACCCTCAGCCTGGAATGGCAATCTGCTAATTCTTCTTTATAATATTCATGGTGTCTTTGCAGTAGGGATGGGTGACCCATATAGCGTGGAGGTTCCAGTGAAGATTTCAAGGTTGGACTAAATCTCTGCATGCGTGGATTTGTTTAGGGGTTTGTTTGTTTTTTAGAACTTGGATTTTTTAGAACTTTCTTTTAGTCTTGGATTGCCTGGAATGGCTTATGCCAAGAATCATTCAAGCCCCTTGCAGTGTATTTTGTAAACCCTTGTCTTGGATCGCCTGGGATGAATTTCACCAGGGATCTTCTGAGCCCCTTGCCCTGAATTCTGAGCCATAGAGATTGCAACAGGGAAACCAAGTTGTATCGATCTCTGGCATGGTTATAGTTATTAGTTTTTGCCTGTTCTGGATTAAAAGGAGGCTATAGCTAATTAGCACCAGTTATATGATTTCAGAAAAGTATAACCATTAAGTTTGTACTGTGGGATTTGCTACAATAAAAAAAGGCCCACTGATTTGGGTTCTCCTGGGTAAGAATGCCAGAGTGAATGTTTGAAGGACTGGGCCTATGACAGGATGTTCCTATCCACCCAAAATGTATTTATTTATTTTATTACATTTATATCCCACCTTTCTTCCATTGTGGAACTCAAGGTGGCTACATGGGGTTCCCAGGTGGTGCCCATCCAAACACTGACCAGACCCAGACCTGCCTAGCTTTAGCAAGGTGGCTGCCTCATGTGCCTTCAGACCATGTCCTGGGAAATGCTACTACAACACTCCTGCAGGCTGCAATAAACACAGTAAGCCAGGTATCCCAATCTCAACTGGTAAAGGAAAGAATAGTAGTAGCATTGTCTCACGAACACTAAGACCTGCAGCTGGTTGACACTGTAAATTACTTCACAACGTCATTTCAGTTCATCCCAAACTTTGAGAATATATATATATTGTACAGTTCACATCAACATTTATAAGCGTTATTGTGCACATTTCTCCAAATACTTGTATGTTTGTACCCATTGTTGCCTAATAAAACACACTTTTTTTCAAGCAATTTCCTTATGTGATGCATTTTTTAACATTATGTTCCCTTATATAAGAATTGTTGTATACTTTTGTTGTTGTTGTTAGAGAACTCCATTGCAACATTTGGAGAAGTGTAAATTTTGAAGGATAACTGTCTGAGTTTCAGTTTGAATAGTGGTTTGAAAGTGTGGACTTAGGTGAGTGAAATTGCCTTTTGAAATGTGGACTGATTGTCTTTCTCCCCTGTCCCTAGTATACAGAGGCATACTGAATCACCAGGGTGAGTGATGCTGGCATGAGAAATAACCCTGCATTGTGTGACCAAACAAAGCAGAAATGGCTCCCATGCCCCCACAGTAATGTATTTATTGGGCTTAAACTGCTGTATAGTACTGTGGTCTATGCAAAATAATTCAGGTGATCATTCCTCATAAGAATGGTGTAATACAGGAAGAAACACAACATCTGGCCATTCATAAGGTTAGCTGTGTGGAATTGCTATGGTGGCTCTAAATATGGAAACAATTGCAGAGACTGAATCTGACGTTTGGGAGGGCTGGAGAGATTACAGGGTGGGCCTTGAAATATAGTAAGTGTCCATCTAAAAACCAGAATCCTGGTCATTTGGGATTTCCAGGCAATGAAATAAGAATTACTGCCAATGACAAGAGTTATATTCTAAACCTATTCCCTACAGAGGATTCAGATGAAATTGCAAATGTTACGCAGGGCAATTCGTTGGAGATATTTAAAAATTATAAATATCATCAGGCACAACCTTGTTTTACTACAGATGAATAAGAGAAAGCAGAACACAGGATGGGGGTGCAAAAATGCTACCCTATTAACAGCTTGATCCCACAGATTCCCCCCTTCTGACATTCCAGATGCTACATCCCAAGGGCAGTGAAAGATTTGACATTTTTATGGTTTAACACAGGGCTGGACAACTTCAGAGGGTCTGTGGGCCAATTTCCGATGCCCCAAACCCACCGAAAGCCACACTCCCCCTCCCCCAATCTCTGCCACTGCCAAATTGCCACAGAATTGCACCAGCATTTCAGTGGCAGCAAAAAAGTTGTATTTTCACTTTAGAACATGGCGTGCAGGGAGCATGTGCCTTGTCTTAATGCAAAATCATGCTCCCAGAAGCCCGGGGTGTGTGTGCATGAATGTGCATCAAAACACATTGCACACTTCCTGTGCTCCTTGTTTTAAAGTGAAAATTCAGCTTTTTCAAAATTCATACTTGAAGTGACTCCTGTGCCTCAACAGTAATGTATATATCGGGCTTAAATACAAGTAATGTATTTCTTGGGTGAGAGCAATAGACTTCAACTATAGCATTTGCCAGTATCCAGAAGTAAAAACAGTCATGTATTTAGAGCAAGAGATCAAGTGGCTTGTATAAGTTCCTGAAAAAGGAAGCATTCCGAAGCGTGTCGAGCACAATAAATTCTGTTTTCTTGAGCACCAGAGCTTGTCTCTCCCTTCTTCAACATGGTGCTCTTTCCCTCTTCACTTCTGCATCAAACCTCTGTGCCATCTTCATGGGCTTCCCCCTGCAGACATCCATGCCAGCACAAAGATGTCCCTGGGGCAGGGCCAACATCAGCAGTTATAATGCGGAGCTCCCTTGATATAATCAGCACATGAAGCTAGCTATAGTTAAAATAAATCAACCCCAGTAGTTGAAAGAAAAGGGGTACAATCCAACATATGTCCTATTTCAAGTAGACCCATTGACATGAATGGGACTAACTTAAGCCCCATTAATTTAAATGGGGCCACTCTAAGTAGGACATAAGTTGAATTTTACCCAAGACCCATAGCTCAATGGTAAACCACATGCTTTGCTTACAGAAGGCCACCAGTTCAATCTTTAGTGGTGCAACTCCTGGTAGGGGTGGAAAATACATTTGGAAAAGATTCCTGTCTGAAACCCTGGAGAGCCACTGCCAATCAGTGGTTCAGAGGTGGGCAACCTTTCTTCTGTCAAGGGTCACATTATCTCATGGTTAATCTGTTGGGGACTACATCTGGGGCCTTCCTCTGAGTACCTCTGCCAAGGGGAGCTTGGAAGGTGACAACAATGGAGAGAGTCTTCTCAGTGGTGGCCCCCTGACTTTGGAATGAGCTCTGGAATGATCTCCCCACTGAGGCTCACCTGGCACCAACACCATCATCTTTTTGGCACCAGGTTAATACTGCCTTCTGTGCCCAGGCATTTAATGGCATATGACGGCATATGATGGGGCACTTATGTCAGCTGTCTTGAACAAGTTTGCTAAACTGAGAAATGAAATTCTTTTTAGCCAGTAAATTGTTTTAAATTTTGAATCTTAAACATTTTTAGACAACATTTGATTATAATGTTGCATTATGTTTATAATGTTGTAGTTTTTGTATTTATTTTTATGAACTGTTGTGAACCACCCAGAGAGCCTTGGCTATTGGGTGGTATAGAAATTAAATAAATTTGATGATGATGATGATAATAATCTTGGCAGTGGGCAGGGCTGAAATGGGTAAGCCAATGGGTAAGGCCAGATCCAGAAATGGGTGGGTCACCCCTTTTCTCTCTCTGCCACCCCCTTTCTCTCTCTGCCACCCCCTTTCTCTCTCTGCCACCCATTTTCTCTCTCTGCCACCCCCTTTCTCTCTCTGCCACCCCTTTTCTCTCTTTCTGCCACCCCCTTTTCTCTTTCCCCCTCTTACTTGTGGCTCAACAGGCTTCCAGGGAAGAGAGAGATTGCTCTGAACTGATTTTATGCAGACGGTATTTGAAATTAGGTTGAGGACCCCAAGACCATGCCACCGTAAAGCTGCAGGTTGGGCACACCAGTATAGAAAATACTGAGCTAGATGGACCATGTTGCTAGATTTACTGATGCCTCTGGTTACTGTGTAAAATGGACCAAATCAATTCACAAGCTAGGGGAAATGTTCCATGTAAACATAGCCTTCTCCTACAGGTTTCTTGCTGTGTATTAGCAACTCATTTTAAATCCATCACTTGAATGCGATTGGACACCCCAGGTGAAATGAAGGGGGAAAAAATCTACCTTGATTTGCAATGGTGTCAATCCAGAATGGCCAATTTCAGTCGTTGAAGGAAGTATGGATTAAGGGTAACAAGTCAATGAGGGTTTTGATAAGTGCCTAGGCAAAATTCTTTGAGATGGTTTCCTCTAAAACTCTGTGTGAGTGCATGTATTAAAAAAATAAAATAAAGAAAAATTCTATATGATTTTTCTGGATGCTAACCTAGGCAGCTGATAGATTGTCCCTCATTACATGTGACAGGTACAACCCCCACCCTACCCTAATCAAGTAGCCTTCAAAATATTTTTTCATACACACAAGAGAGAGTTGGGCCTTGCTTACATTACATACATTTTGTATCCTGGAGCATGGGCTCTCATTCTCTTCCCCAGAGTAAAATTTCACAGACTACATTTAGATGTCACTCAAAACCCTCCCCCCATTCCCAGACCTCCATTTCATTTTATTCATACAGGTTAATCTCTCTCTCTCTCTCTCTCACACACACACACACACACACACACATTCCCATATTATTGCACATTCTTTAAGTATTTTTTTAAAAAGTATTATGAGAAGATTTGACACATGTTGAGGATTCCCCCCCCCTTCGATTAATGGGAGAATGTGAAGTTGTTAGGGTCCTTTTTAATGGTTCAGGGGGAAATTTCCAAGAGAAAGGGTCTTTACAGGGGCTCTGAAAATGGCTCTCTGCAAAGGTCAGCAGGGTAACAGGAAACTGTTTGGGGATTTGCTCTTCTGAAGGGCTGTATCGAGGAAGAGTCCAGAACACTTTTCCAGCAAAAAGCGGGGAAGAAATCAAAACCAAAACACTACTGCATACCTCATACCAAACACTGTAACTTGTGAACTTTCCTGATTTGTCAGCTAGGAAAGAAAAATAGGAAACCAGCTGGTTGAAGGATTGCCCAGCTTGGGCCTCTTACAGCTTTTAGTAACCTGGAGAAAGATTTAGCTCACTGGCTGGAACCCTTAAAGGAGGCACTTCTGTTAGGAGATGCACTAACTAGGGGTGGACAGTTCTGTCAATTTCACTTCCTTCCACATTTGAATGTTTCACTTCTCAAGTTATTTCTGTCCTGAATATGAAGAAATTTGCATATTTTTGGTAAATCCTTATCAAAAATGAAGTGAAACAACATTCTCACTCATCTGCACTGGCCAAATTCAATAAGTACAGCTATTCCCAGCATGGAAAGGACCATAATGCACCTGCCTACAGTGGCGGCTGGTTCCCACTGTGCCTGGTGGGGCCGAGGACAGGACAGATGCTCAATATTCAACTGAGATTGCCAGGGGGACACAGGAGAAGACCACAGGTGGCACTTGGAGGCAGGGGAGCAAATGTACCTGGCTCTGGAGGGAAACTCTCTGCCACAAGTGGGTAGGGGACAGGCAGGGGGTCACTGCCCCATTGGCCCCGATATAGAGCTGCCTCTGGCTGCCTGCCTTAGAGCTAGGGATGTCAGAGAATTTCTCCACGAATCTCAGGGAGGCCGAATGGCAGCGCATTCGCCCCCCCCCTGAAATTGGTGGCGAAACGGTCTGCCCCCCCCCCGGACGGGACTTACCTTGCTCGAATGTCCCTGGCGGCGGCTGCTCTGGTGGAGGTGCGGCGGCAGCAGCCGGTCTTCTGACTGGCTGCTGCCGCCACCATTTCCAAGTAAAACAAACAAACAAACAAACGTGATAGGCTACGTAAAGATTTACGTAGCCTATCACGGCTAGTTTTTTTAAAAACATCATGATAGGCTACGTAAATGTTTACGTAGCCTATCACGGCTGACTTTGAAAAAAAAAAAAAAGCGCGTATGCAAATGGCGGCGCCCATGGGCGCCGCCATTTGCGTTCCTTATTTTGGCACGTGTAGTCTATGTAAACATTTATGTAGACTATGGCGAAAATAAGGGGAACGCAAATAGCATTGCCCTTATTTTCACCGTAGTCTACGTAAATATTTATGTAGACTACACGTGCCAAAATAAGGAACGCAAATGGCGGCGCCCATGGGCGCCACCATTTGCATACATGCTTTTTTTTTTTTTAAGTCAGCCATGATAGGCTACGTAAACATTTATGTAGCCTATCACGGCTGACTGCAGGGATGCAAATGGCGGCGGCTACGGCTGCCGCCATTTGCGTCCCGGCAGGAGACGAGGTTTCACGGCCGGAGGGACGGGGCGCCTTCCCCCCCGGTCAGAATTTCGGCGGGGAGGGACGGGGCGCCTCCCCCCCAGCCAGAATTTCGGGGGGAGGGACAGAGCGCCTCCCCCCCACCACGAAGCAAGCTTCGGGATCAGGTAAGGGACTTTCACCCCTCCCTACTTAGAGCTGTTAAAAATGAGGAGCCTGTCAGAAAAAAGAGGTGAAAACCTGAATTCTGTACTAAGGTGACTGAACACACAGGGCTTCAAACCCAGACTTTTAAGACCTAAGCACTCAAAGCCCTTTGCCTGTGTACATGAAAATGTCATTTTGGTTCCTCTCAGGTTCATTTTTGTTTTACATTTAAAGTTCTTTTTGTCCCAAATATGTAGAACTTTGCACAATTTTGTAAATTAAAAAAATGAACGGAAATGAACTTCTCATCCACCCTTAACACTGACAGATGATCTTGCAATTTCATTGTGTAGAATAAGTATAAATAATCACATCCATTCACAGGTCTGGAATTAGCATTCAGCATGGCCAAGTCTCTATGGGGCTGATACTCCACCAGAGAACTAGAGATGTCAGAGGATATCCAGTTGGGGCTCAAGCTTGGTGATTTCTTACCAGCTTGCCCCCCCCCCTGGACACCAGTCCGTGGATCCCTGCACTTGCCTGACTTGGTGCACACCACGTTGGGCAAGCACAGGGATCCCCGCTTACTTGCGAGCCATTTTGCATAGAAATTGTGGCTGCTTACATAAATTGCCATTTCTGCAACATGGCGACTGTAAATAGCACCATTTACTCAAAATTGCAGGCGTAAATGGTCTAATTAGGCCATTTGCATCTGTAATCCTACATAAATGATGCTATTTACAGCCACCATGTTGCAGAAATGGCAATTTATGTAAGTAGTTTACCCACAGTTTTTACACAAAACAGTAGCTTGCAGGAAGAAGGGGAGCTATATGCTGCTCACTGGGCCAAACATGGACCATCTGGCGGCTTGCCCACAGTGCCAAACAGGGTCAGATAAGCAGCTGGGGTCTGGTGAGCAGTGCACAGGGTAGGCGTGGAGAGGTTTGCCCATCCCTACAAGGAACCCACTGCCAATGAGAGCATCCTAAAGTGGCCATCTATCTGGCTCTGCCGTAGGATTAATGTGATGCTATATTGTGATAAAAACCAATTGAAATGTGTGCACACAATTTGATCCAGAGGGAATTCACATCTAAAAACTGGAATCCAGAAGTACCTGCTCTCAAATCCAACTACTAGCCAATAGGGATGTACAGATTTTGTTTAATCCATTCTGTGTGTATTTTGAGGATTGCCAGGCATCGTTTGTTCCATCATCTACTCATAGATGGAATTAGACTTTTCCCCCTTCAGAAAAGTATGCAAAAATGTCTACCACAATTTATGGAGCTTTTGCTGATTCCCAATATTTTGCGTATTTTTCTTAGTGCTACACAGTGGAGGCTGAAGAGAGGAGACGTTTAAAATTCTGTTGTTTATAAAAAGGGATTTATGCTAGCATATTTTCTACTAACTTGTCTGCTGTTTCTTATGACTAAGTTTGTGTACAATTCTGGAAAGTTAAAAAAAAAAAGTTCACAAGTCTGTGGAATCCACGCACCTTGGAAGATGCCAGTCGGGTCAAATTCATAGAAATCCAAGGTTATCTGAATCTGTTTCAGATTTCTTTGACATCCCTACTAGCCAACCATAGAGTGCTGTGCACACACAGATTGCATTAACCGAGATTTAGGATTCAGGGTGTTTTTTTTAAATGATGGCAAACTGGAACTGCTAAAATTTCAAAACCAGAAGATATTGTGGAACTTTGCTAATGCACATTCCGATCTTCCAATGGGAGAAGCTATCTTAACTTTCCCTAGATTTGGACTTCCTCTACTTCCTGCAGACATAGAGATGGAACTTTCCACAGTTTCGGAAACTCCTCCATGAATAATTTTGATCGTTGATAGAAACAGTAAAAGCCTAAACACTGGGCATATTAAAGATGGAGGAGAAAAATCTTGGCACTTTAAAATGATTGGCTAAATTTCCAAGATTTAGTCTTATCAATGGTCTTATTAATTAATGGCCTCTATAATGGTCTTATTGGCTGAAACAATGACTTGCTTATTTAATTAACAGTGTAGCAAATAGCAAATTATAATTAGGGCCATATGTTCAATATCTAATCCATTTTGATTTGGGGGCTTTGGGAGCAGGGAGGTTTCCTGAAAAACTCTTTGTGAGTGTTTTCTCCTTCCTTCTGCCCTGTTCTGTGGTATTGTTTCGCCTATCTGTGGTTGCTTCTGCGCACACATACCCTTTTCAGGTCACTCTTTCTTTCATCTTCCTTGATTTGCCACATGGAAAACCCTAGCCAGTTAGGCATCACATAATGAATGGGATGAGATCATAACAGTACATAGCCAATCAGATTTGGGTCCATGAAAATATAAGTGAGGGCAAAAAATGGCAACTGAGAATGAAAGTAATACTTCCTGGATCAGTCACATACATGACATGAGTCAGAGATCATGCATCAAATGGGATGTTTTCTTTTATTTATTATTTTTATTTTATTATGACATTTATATCTGCCTTTTCCCTTCTTCCAAGGAACCCAAGATGGCTTACATGGTCCTCCTACTTTCTATTTTATCCTCACAACAATCCTATGAGGTAGGTTAGGCTGAGAGCAGTGACTGACTCAAAGTCACCCCGTGAGCTTCATGGCTGAGTGGGGACCAGAACCCAGATCTCCAGAGTCCCAGTCCAACACTCTAACCACTACACCACACTAGCTGGAATTTATTACGTCCCAGTCCAAAACTCTAACCACTAATACTACACTGGCTGTCTTACACTGTGTAGCCAGTTTGGGCTATGTAACTTTATCACCAAGAACAAATGAAGTTAAATGACATGGAGAGGAGAGAGAGAGAGAGAGAGAGAGAGAGAGAAGGAGGGCAAAGTAGATGAATTGGAAAAGAGGTGGTTATGTATCAATACTGCTAAGAAGCCCCTCCCTTGAAAAAAGAAAAACAGTGAGCAGTTTTGGCATAACCCTAATTGTAACGTTAGTGGATGTAAGAGCAGGGGCTTATTAAAGTCCATTATGAGCCAGATAAGATGGAGAATGAAATTATAGCTATGCTGCGGGACTTGACATTTGAGCACATAAGGGAAAATAAGTTGGGCATGACTGAGAATGGACTACTAGGTATGATGACTGCCAATTTTTTTTTACTACATAAAAAAATACTTTTATTAAAGCAAGCCCAGAATCCAGAGAACCACATAATGGGTTAGATACACCCATGGGAGCATTAGACAAACAGCAATTTGTATTTTGATTCATAGCCTAACATTCCATTTACATTTTCCTAATAAATGAAGCTAATATAACTTACATCCTAGCCCCATGTGTTTACTTGGAAATAAACCCCATTAATTTCAATGGGGTTTGCTAAGTCATAAGTGTGCAAAGGACTGTAGCAGCTAGCCGAAGCCATAAACAACGGTAATAAGGTGCATGTGACCATCAATGGTGCCACAATGAAACCAACCTTTTCTCAAATGGAAAAAAAGCAGATCTGAAATGCTCCCCTGCTAAGAATTTTTCAAACTGTAGGGAACAATTTACCAATGTTCCACTTTGGAACTGAAAGTGAGTTGTATCAGATTTATAACTGCAGTGCTGTACACATCCCGTGCAGTATGTCAGATGCAGATCTAAAAGATATCAGGTGTCTAATGAAGTGCAGGTGATCAGTAGCTTTGTACTGTAAACCGAAAAGTCATACATCAATTCTTGCCTTTTATTTTTTTATTTTTTTTGTTACATTAAAAAAAAAAAAAGCTTTGCAAGCCAAATGTTCCTCAAACGAAATTAAAGGTGCAATCTGTTGAACACTGCTGCTGTAGAACCTCCTTTCGTTGCTGTCAGGTTTGTGCTTTGCACTCAGTTTTTGCAATGCATAACTTGGGATGAATGGATTTCCCCCTGTTATGTTCCTTGATTGTTCCTCTAGTTTGCTTTGCCCTTGCATTCCACTCCTGAATTCTGGATGAACCAGGAGAATTTCTACAATTAATTCAGGATTGGGGGGTGCAGCATTCACTTCATTTCCATCTTTCACACACTCATTGCACAGGATGCTTTACAGATTAATTAAAGCAACCAGGACAAGACAGGGCTTTGCAGAAAGAGCTTGTACACTGAATTTTGTCCATAGGGGAGACAACAAAGGGAAAGGAAGAAAGAAGAGAAGCAAAGCTAACAAGGGATGAGTGTGAGCAACACCACATTTGGTTTGGGAAATCAAATAAGCCCAAGTAGGTGATCCTTGCTTGATGATAGTAATATCAAGTGATGACTGATATGTGAGAATGGGCCATCACAGATATAGTACCACAGAAAAGGATGGTCATATATGTATTCCTTCCAATCGCCTTCAGCAGAATGCTGTTCAACTGAGTTGGTTCCTGTGCTGTTGCCATACAGGGGTCCTGTTGGTTCTGCCCCCCCCCCCAGATATTACAGCACCCTTCCCTGAAATCTCACCTTGCCTTTTAAAAAGACTGGAATAACTTGCAGGCACTAAACAGTGAACTTATTTTATGGTTCAGACAATTGTGCTCCATTTGTAAAATAAATTTTATTTTATGGAATCCAATTTCCTCCTGTGTGGAGGAGGTAAAAGCAGCTTGGTGGGGACAATTTTTGAAAGAAATAAAAGAGGTTTTGGAGGGGGAAGAAACACCTCCCTCCCCTACACCAGTCTCTCAAACTGAAGTCTCAGCATCATTTAGTAAAACAACAACAACAACACTTTCCTAAAAAGAATAACAGAATTGCATATAACCTCTGTTTCCGCCCGTAGGGCCAGTGTGGTGTAGTGGTGAGAGTGTTACACTGGGAGCTGGGAGATCTGGGTTCTAGTCCCCACTTGGCCATGGAAGCTCACTGGGTGACTTTGGGCCAGTCACAGACTCTCAGCCCAACCTACCTCACAGGGTTGTTGTGAGGATAAAATGGAGAGGAGGAGGATAATGTAAGCAACCTTCGGTTCCTTGCAAGAGGAAAAATGGCAGGATATAAATTCAACAAACAAACAAGGGCCAAACTAAATGAGCTAGCCAAGATCCATGATCAGCTCTCCTCTCTCATCTTTGTTAGTTGTTAGGTTTCATTCATATAGTAGTCCCTGCTGTGTGCATACCTGCGTGAGTTTTAAAATCCTGTTATCTGCTGACAGCCTGCCAGATGAGATCAGTTCAGCTACAGACCATTTTCTCTCCTCAGCATCCCTCTTCCAGTCAGATCCTTTGAGGCTACAGTCATAGGCATGCACATAGGCAAGCGGCTTAATTCTGAACAAACATGCATGGGGTAGTTCTCCTTGCTCCCGCCAATAAATTCCAAGGTTTCCTTTTCTTTGACTACGCATCCACACACAAAAAATACCTATTAGTCTGGTGGGGTTCAGCCTCTGTACTCTTGAAAGCAAGTGAGCTCACCCCCACAGCCACCTTGCCACTCTCACAATGCCACAGGTCCCCCCAGGTCATAATACGTACCACCCCTTATGAAAAAGCCCACAGTCCCCGAGCCAAGCTCAGTTACCTTTGGGCCTCTAGAAAGCCATGTTCTCTGAGAACAGACCTCCCAGGTAAGTTTGCATTAGAGTAAGGCTTAATACCATCCTCCTATGAGGACACAGAAGATGTGGCACGCAACGGAGGGGGTACAGAATGTTGAGAAGGATGAACGAAGGTCTCACTCTTTCCCAGTAGTGTGATTTTCTTGATGACGCCCCCCCACACACACACACACATTGCTTTGCCCTATCTCTAAGGGCTAAATATACAGGCCTGTCACATTTGGGGGTGGGGTTCCCCATTTTTGGACACAGAATGCTGAGTTAGGTATCTCTTTAGTCTGATCTAGCAGGATTCTTCTTATATATTAGAGAGCTTCAGCTATTAGGCGGTACAGAAATGTAATAAATAAGTAGATAAATAAAATATCACAGTGGTTACAAATTACCCTTTTCTTATTTTATCTTCATGGTAGGGTTGTTACCTCCAACCCCCACCCCACCACCACAGGAATATGTGTTGTTAAAAGTTGCACAACAGACGAACATTCAACTGGTCCATCTTTTTCATGGAGATCTGAAGACCTCAAGAAAACATCTGAAGATCTGAAGATGCATCAAGAAAACAGATCACAATGCTACAAATGAGGGGAGAGACAGTTCCGGTCCAAATGGATGAACCCAAAGCAGTGGGATTGATTCCAGATTAAGTGATCCAATAGGGTTGAGGTCAAGGGTGGGCATTACCAGGCCCCCTGCTGAGGCCCACATTCTGTGGGGTGGGCACTGTTGACCCCTGGAGCCTCTTACTCTGCTGCTTTCCCTCCTGGTCAGTACTTTATTTTATTTATTTATTTGCTTGCTTGCTTGCTTGCTTATTTATTTATTTATTACATTTCTATACTGCCCAATAGCCAAAGCTCTCTGGGTGGTTTACAAAGATTAAAAACATTAAAAATATAGTATACAGCGATTAAAAGCCATCTACATTTTTTAAAAAATGAACAGACAATATACACAAGAGAACATATATCTAAAACAACTTCAAGCAAGCAATCTCAAGCAGACAACCATAACCTTAAGACAATCCAGGATCAATTAAAATTCATCATATGCTGCCAAATGCCTGGGAGAAGAGAAAGGTCTTAACCTGGTGCCACAAAGATAACAATGTTAGCACCAGGTGGCCCTCACTGGGGAGATCATTCCATAATTGGGGGAACACCACCTAGAAGGCCCTCTCCCTTGTTGCTGTCTTCCAAGCTTCCCTCGGAGTAGGCAGACAGAGGGGGGCCTTAGATGTGGAGAGTAGTGTACAGGTAGATTTGTGTTGGGAGAGGTGTTCCATCAAGTATTACCAGCACCTTAAATCAGGCTCAGAAACATAAGGGCTTCCTGCTCACCTGTCCTCACATAACATCCAGGCAGTGACAGGAAGAAGGAAAAGGAGAAGCATCTTCCATTTGCCATGTGCATTCCTTCTAAACAATATTGTGAATTGTATCTACCCCAAAAACAAAAGGTAGCAGGACATCATGACCTTTCTACCCCAGGTCCTGTTTCAAACAAACAAAACTTGATTCTCCCCCACCCCCAAGTGCGTGCGTGCGTGCCTGCGTGCGAAAGATAAAAAGACTAACAACAGAGTATTCAGAATATATGTTTTAAGCTAAACGTTTCAGCTTCTGCCCTCATCAGTAGCTGTGCTGTTACATGGATATCAGGAGTGGCAGTTTGGAATGCCTGGAGATGAATATATCGTCACACCTTGTCAATTCCAATGCAGATAAAGCCCATCATTATTATACCAGATTGCAAGGGGTGAGGCTGTGTTTATGACATGTCAGCCCTGCAAAGTAGACCAGTGCTATAGCAAACTTGTAAAAGAAAGTGGGGGGAAGTTTAAAATGCAGCCCTCAGATCACCTCAAAGGATGTGGCCCAGGGGTGGGGGGGAATATTCTGGAGCAGACTGTGTTCTGATCTGCAAATGATTTGACAGCTGCAGATCAGGGAGTTTGCTCCAGAATGTGGACAACAACCCCTGCCTATATTTCTAAAGCATTCGTAACTGGATATATGTATTATTGAGCACACTGTATTTTGCAGAACAGAAGACCACTTAATTTAACTAAGCCATGCAGAGTCACAGACTGTTGATGCATTTAGCTAAATAAAATATCTTTTCAGACTACTTTTGAGGCCCAGATGTGTTTCATGCTTCTTTTCTTTGTCTTTCTTTTTGTTGTTGTTGCAGTGTTTATGAATGCACAGAAGTGAATGTGGATTTCAATAAAAACGCAGTATGAAACTGAACTTGAAAGATGCAGACTGAAAGATGCAAACTGAATGTTTGCTCTGTACAACATTCAGCAACAATGGCTGAACAATGATGAATCTGTTAGTACTTTGTTTAACTTGGAAACAATACCAGGTAATTCAGAACTTGAAAAATCTGGAGAGAAACTCAGATGCGGAGATATTTTGATGACAAGAGTGTAGGTCCTACCTTCATCATTTGCAAATACTACAGCAGAAAGGGCTCAGTCATTCAATGAAGATTAAGGCTTTTCATATTTATTTAAAAAGGGATAATAGTGCATTAATATGACCTAAGCCTCCAAACCATTTCTGATTATATCATCCCCAATCATGTTTTGCTTTTGTTTAATTCTTCACCATAGGAAATTAAAAAGAGTTTGGTTGATCCTTGGCCAAGGGATTTTTCTGTGTGTGTGTTTTCAAATGTGTTGCAGTGCAAAGGAAATAAAATACTTTTTTTTAATAACATGTCATCTCAGTAGAGATAACAGGTTCTTCATAATACCTTCAGCTGGCTTCAATTAGTATCAATAAGAGAACAAAGAAAGAAAACAAGTATGTACACTCTTTAAAAAAAACCACATTTCATCCTCAAATTGTAACACTCCATCATCACCAAAACTATGATCACATTTCCGATATTTTATATCTAAGCAAGGGCAAAAAACTCATATCTACATGGAAATGAAACCACCAAAACAAAAACCGTATGGTAGAGTGATTCATACTCTGTGAATATACCATAGGGATCTGGTAGAATGGGGCACAATATTAAGCATGCTGAGAATCTCAGGGTTTCTTTTCTTTTAAAAAAATCAAGATGCTAGTCCTTATGGATTTGTTTAAAAGATTTGAAAATTCATAGATAATGCTTTGTGAAATCTCAGAAAGTTGAATAGGGCTTTATTGCTCAGTGTGTGGGGTTACAAGATCACTCCTTACCACTGCCCACAGGCCCTACGGGTGGGGGGGGGCAACTATCCCCCCCCCAATACTTATTTCTTTTCCTGCTGTTTCTGTAAAATTTCACAGATGCTGCAAAACAGCTTGTCTCCTTTAGAATTTATTTTGGCTTTCCCCACCCATCATATTTCCCCCTTTAGCATGGCCACATAGCCCTTGCCCATGGCTAGGAGGAGAGAGGGAAAAATAATCCAAGAGATGCATAACTTCCATTATTCATCCCTTCTGGTCGCAAAATGTGTTGCTGTCATTTCTTCTTGATGAAAATGTGTGTTGCCTTGAGAACTTTAGCGTTGAGCTTGTTCAGTCCTACTTTGCCACAGTCTTATAAGGGGTTACGAGATCTCCAGGAAGCCCTATGGAAATGGATCATACACATTCCATGTCAATTCTGTTCATTCTTCAGCTCATAACAAGTTTGCACCACTGCATCATTCTAGGTCCTCTGACTGTTTGCTCTGATGATACGTCCTCTCCTATTTCCATTAACCTTTCCTTTCTTCCTATGTTTAGTCCCATTTGTGGATTACATTTCTATCCTGCTCAACTTTAAATAGGGCTCATGCCATTGGAGGCTGGGGGCTCCGATTTCAGTAGAGCTGTGAAACTATTCCGGGTTTCAATCAGAAACAGCCAGAACTGTAAAGAAGCTCTCCAATGTGCTGAGCCTATTTTTAGGATAGGATTCAGCACTTTACATAGCTCCTTTAGAGTTCTGGCTGAACTCTAGAATGGATTTACAGCCCCACTGAAATTGGAGCCACCAGCCTGCACTGGCTCAAACTGCCACGTTCGCCTTACCTCAACCCAGAAATATAGTCCGGTCTGAGAGACACCAAATTACCCCAGGTCACAGAGTGAGCATCATAGTTTTTTCCCTTATTCCCCACCCACCATGGTGTTCCTGTCTTCTGCTGTATTGCACCGTAAAAGATCCCAAACAGCCTTCCTCTTGATTCATGCAAGTTCTTTTAGCTACTGTATTAAGTCATTCCTCTCAGGACACAGATACATGTGCAAGCAGTAAACAGCAACATGCTATTTTCAAATCTGTACTAAGGACTAGCAACTTGTTGCTTACGAAGATGTATGTCATATATATTCTATTGAACTCAGTGGGAATTACTTCTACATATTGCATTAGAATAGTAAAGGTGGGAGTGGGGGGCCCTGTAATGTGTTGGCGATTATACTGAATGTTGCCATTTTGAAAGTTGGAACCCATGGAGAGAAATCTCTCTGTATTTGCAGGTTTGGACTTTGGCTTTAAAAATCTAGCTGCAATGAAGCTTCATATCATATTTGTTTAAAATTGCCAAGATTTCAGAATCTGAGTGCAACTTTTTGAATTCCAAACATTTTCACATTTTGCTTTTGAAATATAATTTATAAAGGATTCTAGAAAGAAAGAAAGAAAGAAAGAAAGAAAGACAGACAGACAGACTTTGATGCATTTTAAGTCTATCATGTTGACCGACTTTGAAAGTCACTACTTGTCCATGTTTTTCATTCTTTTTTTTGGCCATTAATATATTAAAAAGAAAGAAAAATGCAGATACAGGCACCGGGGCAAACAATAACTGATCAATTCTATCAATATTGTCTGGCAATATACACTTTTAGAAGTATATCTAAAGCCCCAAATACATAATTGGGAATATTTCCATAATTGGTAATTAGGTATTATGATTGGCATCTACAACTGCAAACATAAAAAATAGGTCTGCATTATTTACTTAATTCATTGATAAGGCTGATCAACTGACAAATCATTTGAGCTACTAAAAAAGCTGCCCTGATCCTGTATGTCTCTGCTCTCTCTCTCTCTCGCTCTCTCTCTCTCTTTCTGTGTATATATACACACACACACACGCATGCATTTTATGCTGTATTTTGTGGTTTTAATTTTTGTGAACAGCCCAGAGAGCTTTGCCTATTGGGCAGTATAAAAATGTATTAAATAAATAAATTATATATATATATATATATATATATATATATAATTTTCATAACGATACCTATAAAGACTTTTTTTGCTCCAGCTGTTGTTTTGTTTACATGTAACTTTATACAGATTCAACCAATTATTTGATTAATTTTAAACTCCTACAATTAATTAATGAAGATTTCTTGAATCGGTTAAGAGTCCTCCAAAGTACTGAATTAGGTGAGGATCCAGAGCAGAGTTTGCTTAAGAACCCTGAGCTTTGATTTATATTAGATTTATATAACTTGAAATATATCAAGTTATATTTATATTAACTTGAGTTCAGTGATGACTTGATACCTTTGAGTTCCTCAGTGGAATACGACATAAGTCAGTGTTTGATGTAAACGTCGGTTCCCAAATGTAATATCCAGGATGACCGCTACTTCTCCTCAAGGACACAACTAGGAAACAAACCAACAAACTGGGGAAGGGAGAAACCTCGCGGTTTCTGTCCAGAAGAGAACGCCTTGCGCAAAGGGACAGAGCCATCCTTGAGGCTGAATAAACGCCCCTCTCGATTTGCGTGAAAGACGGCGGAAACGTCCCCAAAACGAAAGTTCCTGTTAATCGCAACGTTCCAAACTCGCATTAAAGCCGTCACCGCGCGCAGGTTTGACTTCTGTTTCTTAGACGCGATAGCCCTAGCCCGCGTAGTGTCCTCAAAGGAAAGGATAAAGGGACGATCTCCAAAGGAACTACTGCAAGCGCGCGCTCCCCTTTCGTAGAGGGTTCGAGGCCCCTTTGAACCTGCTCAGCTTGATGAGAGCCGACGTGCCCACTTTAAATCGGAGTCCCTGCGTGGAAGTGCTTGGGGATAACGATTGATACAGGCGACTTCACTTTGGGGGTGGGCTCCCGCTGTCGTTCACATCACATGCAAAAGCAGGTGCATCACACACTATTCACACGCGTCGCCGTGTCCCAGGCTCTGGCTCTGCTCCCCGCTGAGTGACAAACCCGGGTTTGTGACCGTTTGTCTCTCCGTAAGGAGTGAAACGCCCTGCCCACTGTGACTGCGCAATTATTTAACTATTATCATTGTTGTTGTTGTTATAATTATTACTATTACTTTTTTTTGTTTATTTCTGGCTGAAAGGCGATAAGTAAATATGTAAATGTGGAAAGGAAAGAATAAATAAATGTGGAAGCATCATCTTTCTGAACAACAATCCGAAGAAGCAAAATAACGCTGCTAGCGTGTTTCCTCCATCTTTGGACGAACTGAGTCTACTTGCATGTAATTTGGAAAAGAGTCAGCTTGTTCTATTAATAATCGTCCCCACCTCCGTCACACACACACACACACACACACCCCAAGAATTGTTACGGTCAAAATGCCTGAGGAAATCCATCTAAATAGTTCCTGTACTCGTTTGATTTCTTCAGCCATTGGCTTCGTGGTGAAGGTTTGAGGGAGACTTTAAATCCTCTGTCCGCTTCCCTGGGAAAGAGTAGCATTGAATACAGCGGGGCTTCCTTCCCGGTAAACTTGCATGGGATCGGACTGGACATGCGGGGTACTTTGGATTGGAACGACAGATGTCACAAGTGAACAAACCCTGTAATCTAAATGTGCAGGTTGTATTCAGAGTAAATACCGTTTGCGCGCGCGCGCTACTGGCGTTAGAGACCCGTTGGGGTGGGGGGGTCACGAATGGAGCCCATTCCTAACCGTTCTTAGAGTACTGCAGAAGTATTGGAGTACCTGGAGGTCGCTTTTGTCGTGTAAGCAAAATAAGGACTGGAAAGACGGAAATAGAGAGGCGCGGGTGGGGGGCGGGGGGACGACACACTTACATAAAAGGGAGGCGAACCATTTCGGCCAGCGTAGAGAGGGATTCTAGGTTCCATGCGCACTTCGTTTGTTCCAGACCACTCAAGTCAATGGGGCAACTTTAAGGGAGGTGTAAGAAGATTGGGGTCTCACATTCCGCGCCCCCGCCCCGTGGTCAACCGATCTTTTTTCAAGACTGCGCGTGAACGTGAGCACCTCCTTCTCCCTACTCCATTCTTAGCCCCAGAACCTATTATTTAGCATTATCATCAAGTGCGTGTGAAGGAATTGGGGGGGGGGAGTGCATTTCAGCATGTGCAAAGTGCTTTCCCCTTGGCCACAGAGTCCACCCGTAAGGTTTTTCTAGGGCAGGGGGGCTGACTTGCAGGGGTGTGTGGGCTGTGTCCCGGCAACCTGTTTTTAGAGTGCTGGGCGAGGGCGAGGGCGCGCGGAGGGGGGGTGGTGCGAATCGCTCAGTTTGTGGGTCTATGCGCGCTTATTTGGTAGGATGCATTGGTCTGCGAGATCTCTGGTTCCCATCTCACTTCCGCCACAGATGACGACCTTCTCTTCTTCTCCGACGCCACCTCTTTCTGCAACAGGGGAATGACAATCTTTATCTACTTTTCGGGGCTGTTGTTTTAAGGATTGCTGGGGTAATGTGTGGGAAGCGGTTTAAACCATCCAAAGTCGGCAGAGATTGCTACTCGCGCGTGATTCCGAGGCATAGAATGCTGAACATCAAAGGGGACTGGAGAATCCAAAGAACTATATACAGTTTTCACTTTTTCCGCCCCCTCCCCAGCGGAAATGGTCTCCCCCACTCCCCGCACTATTCCGTGATACATCTGTTCCCCAGCTAAGTCGAGATAAGAAGAGAATTCTTGAGACGCACACGGATCTCGTCATGGGTGATATCTTTGGGGAGATTGGCGGAGAGGGTGCTGCCAACCTGGCCCTCTCCCCCCAGCAAAACTGGCGAAGATTTTATTAGTTGACGCGCGCCCCTCCCCTCCTGGGCTTGGCGATATTTTACTCCCAGGTCTCCTCCAATGTAAACAGGTGGAAATCAGATCGCACCTTTTCTTGTACCAGAAAGATGCATGCTCAATTGACAAGATCAATTACAAGGAAGTTTGTGACCTATTTATTTTCCCGCTGGCAGGAACACTTGGGTCTCTCTTGCCCTTATGTCCCTATTGGAGACCGATCGCTAGCCATGCTTGAGATCTTGTTCTTGATAATACAAAAGACGGGTGTAACTTGAGCCCTAGGATTCTTTCTTTCTTTCTTTCTTTCTTTCTTTTCTACTGCGATCGGGAATGAAATACCCACCTGTAAAATGCTTTGCAGGAAAAGAGCAATCCTATCCTAAAAGGGTACCATAAGGCCAATCCTACGCATGTCTACTCAAAAGTAAAAAACTAACGAGAGAGAAAGACACAAATTATGTCAAAACCCGCACTGATTCTTCCTCACTTTCGAACTAGTAGAGTTTTCAAAATACACGCTGGAGAAAGCCGAGAGGCGGCCGAGGAAGGAAGTGTCTTTTCGAAACGCGTCGGGCATATTAAAGCATTTTCAGGCGCCTGAGAATATCTTCTCTCTCAATCTTTTTTTTTTTAAACTAAGATCATGGCATCTGGCCCCATCACTTCCTGGCATATAGAAGGGGAAGAATTGGAAGAAGTGACAGATTTTACTTTCTTGGGCTCCAAGATCACCGCAGACGGTGACTGTAGCCATGAAATTAAAAGACGCTTGCTCCTTGGGAGGAAAGCTATGGCCAACCTAGACAGCATAGTAAGAAGCAGAGACATCACCTTGCCAACAAAGGTCCGTCTAATCAAAGCTATGGTTTTCCCAGTAGTAATGTATGGCTGTGAGAGCTGGACTATAAGGAAGGCTGAGCGCCGAAGAATTGATGCTTTCGAACTGTGGTGCTGGAGAAGACTCTTACGAGTCCCCTGGACTGCAAGGAGGTCCAATCAGTCCATCCTAAAGGAAATCAACCCTAAGTACTCATTGGAAGGACAGATACTGATATTTTGGCCACCTAATGCGAAGAGAAAACTCTCTGGAAAAGACCCTGATGCTGGGAAAGACTGAAGGCAAAAGGAGAAGGGGAAGGCAGAGGATGAGATGGCTGGATGGCATCACCGATGCAATGAAGCTGAGCACACTCCGGGAGAGTGCACAGGACAGGAAGACCTGGCGTGCTATGGTCCATGGGGTCACGAAGAGTCGGACACGACTGAACGACTGAACAACAGCAAAGACCTATTCAGTTCAATGGGACTTACTTCCAGGTAAAGGCCTTAAACGCTTATATTTTCAACCCGTCCCACCCGGAAGGCTTTGGAAGAATTTACAGCGGTGTAAACCCCTATTTTGAATGGATCTGCCCCCTGTCTATTTGTCTGGCAGCCGGTTCACACGTGCATATTGCGGGGCCATCGGGTGCCGATTTCGTCCAAGTGGATGAGCCACCACAGATGAAAGGCCAGGAACAAGCGCATTCCTCTCTCGTCTGGAACACAAGGCTTTGTAATGGAATCAGTTCACACATTCGGCTATTACTCATCATGTGTTGAGTAATACAGAGATGCGCATGCATATGTGAGCCAGCTGTTTGCCATAAATGAAAAACAGCAGCTGCTTCTTTTTAAACCTAACGAAACAGTCGCCTCAGCCACCAAAACACTTCTTCGTGCAATACTTTACGTGTCTACTCAGAATAAGTCCCATTGAGTTCAATGGAACTTCCTCCTGGGTAAGTGGCTATAGGGCTGCATCCTCAGTGGTTTCAAATTAAGTTTCCACATTCTGTTGGGGTTTTTTCCCCAATTCTATACTGTTCTACTCAGAAGTAAGTTCAACTGAGTTCAATCAGGCTTTCTCCCATGTAACCCTAAACCCTCTACTTGGGAGTAAGATGTATTGAACTCAAGGAGACTTACTTAGTGAGTAGACCTGGCTAGGATTGCACTGTTCATCTTGCACTAATACTTGTATAATGCACTTTTGACTGCGCAGGAATCCGGTTTATAAATCTCAGGCGGGGTTGGGGTGGCGGAAGATGTGCTAACACTATGAATGGATGTGCTGTGCTGTGCCTGAAATATGTACACCATTTATTACTAATGAATTGTGTAGTCTCTTCCTTAGTTATGTGAAGGAGTGATGGGGGTGGGGGCCCCTCCTACACTAGTTGGAAGGCAACACACTGACAGAAGGAGAAGTCACGCTTGTTAACTGAGATGACACACATTTTTGCAACCCTGATGTGGACGTCAAATATGACATCACTAGCTGATAATTTGGGCTGCGCGATTCTAAAGACACTTCCTTGAGGCTGGGCCATCTGTTTCTGTATTCCAGCTTCCATAAGCCCTAGGCCAGAATTGTTGGTCTGGTTCCAAGGATGTTGGCAGTTGCAATCCAACAATATCAGAAGGAGTCCTACAGGGTGTCCACCTTTGTCCTAGGGTGTAGGCTCCTCTGAACGCGGTGGGGCTTACTTCTGAGTAAACATGCAGAGGATTGCCCTGTTGAACAGTTTTCACATCACTCCTGAAAATACCCTTAGTTTAAAGTTTGATTTTCCCCATTTCTGTTCAACATACACAATACTGACACAGACCAGCAAGCCTTCTTAATAAATTAATTTTTAAACTCTCTCCTGGGGCGCATGCACGCGCGCGCACACACACCAGCCCCAGTCTAGACTGGACTAAGGCATTTGAAGACCAAAGCAAAAAGTCCAAATGGTGTTCTCCTTCCTCTTCCAGAAGTTAAAAGGCAATAAATAAAGGCAGTAGATAAGGATTTACCACTTTGTAATGGTGCCCCAATTATGCTAGCCCGATAGAGTTAGCTTGGGAGTCCCCATTTGGGGGTGGGGGTGGGGGTGGGGGTGGGCATATTGTAAATAGAGTTATCTTTGCAGTAGGCCAGCAGTAAAAAAACAAAACAAAACACCAAAACCTTAAATAAAATGAATTTAATTCTGACTAGTTTGTGTGAAACATTCTGATTATTTAAAGTGGAGCTTTGTGTAACTGACTAACTGTGGCCAAAATATGCTGATATGATCAAATACTTTATCAAGGAAAAAGTCCATACCTATTCCTACCCTTAGCCCAAAGAAGGAGTGAAGTATGTATACATGGATAAAGCAAGGCTAAATAAATACACAGCTATTTCCCATTTGGAACTAAATGGGAACTTAGTAGCAGCTGTGCTTTATACCCTGCAATCTGATACATGGCTACTCAGAAGTAAACCACACTGAAAGTACTGCAGCCCAAACAGCACATCCAAACATGAAATAGACTTTTTAATGCAAAATAACTCATGGAGAAACAGTGGTCTGAGTTTATGTTTAAACTAGTGCCATTTTAAGGTTGGTGGGTAACAAGATTTAGGCTGCAATCCCATACGTACTTACCTGGGAGTACGTCCTATTGAATTAGGTGGGGTTTACTTCTGAGTAAACATTCATAGGATTGCACTGTGACTCCAGTAAAATGATTCACAGGAGAATAGTTGATGATGATGATTGGAACAATAATATATCACAAATATATTTACAATGCATTGCTATAACCTATGTCTGTCCTTACTATATTTTGGACACATTGGGCATTGCAAGCCTCTACATGTTTACTTGGAAGTAAGACCTACTGTCTTCAATGGGCCTTACTTCCAGGTAAATGAATATCCTAAGCCATCAGACTGGGGGCTAGTGACCAGGGAGAGGTTTATTAGGGTGTTGTTGTTTTAGCTGGGGTTCTTATGGAACTCCCTCCCAGCAAAAACAGGTCTGCTATCTACTCTGTCTATTGCAGCGCCAAACAAAAACTTTTTTCTCCACTCTCCCAGGCTTCCTAACTACCTCTTTGAATGCTTTTTAAAACACTCATGGTTTTATAGTGTAACTCACTCTATCGTTTTTAGATTTTTAAAGTACGGGCGGGGGTATGTATTGTAAACTGCTCTGGGATATGTATTTCAAAGGGTGGTGTATAAATGTTTTAAATGAGTATATATATATATACCCTTGGGGGCTGCAATCCTAAACATTGGGATTGGAAGCAACGTCCATGTAAGTCAGGGGAAGTCACTACTGGGAATAGCCTATTCTTCTTGGTCGGATGATATAAGATCTTGAGGGAGCAGCTGACATGAGCAAGCCTAAAGGAATTATCTGTCTTGTGTGCAATCTGTCGTAATCCCTTCCTCTGGTAATCTGCCCCAGAAGAAGTGACTTCTGCGTGGTTCTGCAACAATATGATGGTCGCCCCACCGGCTTTGTAAATCAAAGTGTGGAAATATCACATCCTGCGGATTCTGAACCTCAACCAGTCCGTTTTGAAGCTGCAACAAAGGCCTGCAGCAAGGCTGGTTTTGGCTTCGTTATAGGATCTCTTTTGAGAACTCTTCCCCCACCCCCATGGCCAGATCTACACCTGGTGTCATATCCATACGATCCCATCACGGTGACCCTCGATCCCTCTTGGGCATTTACACCTGGTAGGACACACACACACTGGCATCTGTTGTGGTATTTTGGATAATGTGGAATACAAAGTGGGAAATAACGCTAGAAATCGGTATCCGGAACGCGTAATGTACCACGATGGTTCCCAGTGCACTTCAATACCGTTAAAAAGCACTCGTCTAGATTTAGCCCATATTTTCAGTACGTGGAGTTAAAGCACAATCTGATTCCTAGGCATGCTTGGACAAGGGGGGTGGGGGGAGTCCTTCCACTCCCGGCATTCCCCGGGCAGCCATGGCTGGCTGGGGAATGTGGGAGTGGAAGGAGGGCGTTGTTGTTGTTTTTGCCTGAACATGGATAGGATACCGCCCTAAATATGGGGGTAAAATATGGGGGTGCGGGAAAAACGTGTTAAGGCAGAAAAAAAGTCCTTCAACTCTCAGCATGCCCCAGCCAGTACGGCTGGCTGGGGCATAGCGGGAGTCGAAAGACTCCCCCGACCCCTAAACTCTTAACCTACCTAGGCTGCTTCTCTACTCCTTAACACTCCTGAAAGGCAACATGATGCCGCTAGACTCAGCATGTCGTAGGTTGCAATCCCGTATACACACTTACCTGGGAGTGAGTCTAATCGAAGTCAATGGGGCTTATTTCTGCATAGTCGTAGGATCGCTCTGTTAGAATCTCAAGCAACAAGGAATGTTATTTCTTTTTCTTCACCCGCCCCTCGGCTCTCCCCACTCCCCCCATGCCGTGTTCGACCCTCTCCCGGTCGGAATTCAGGGCTCGATCCCTATTTGATCGCGCTAGGGCGGGATTAACAATCTCCTCTTGGAATCAATAGCCGTTTCGAAGGGCCGGCTCGCGTCTTCCCAGTGGCAAACGCGTGGCGGCAGCGACCCGCCTTTCTTGCCGCCCTTAGTCCCTACAAAACCGTTCACGTCTTTGAATCTCGGGGAATTATCAATGAACTGTCGCTTCTTCTCATCAGCGACACCTTTGCTGGACAATGGATTGCAGTGGATTGCTAACAGAGCGAACCTATGCATGTCAACTCCGAAGTAAGTCCTATTGAGTTCATTGGGGTGACTTCCGCGCCTGAGGAGGTATAGGATTGCAGCCAAACTCCCCCGTGAAAGCCTTCTTTGGAAGATCACATCGTGTGTGCCTATGAATAACTTTTATTTCTTATTACATTTACATTCTGCTTCCCTCCCCGCCCCCTTGCAAGGAACCCAAGTTGTTCCCCCTCTCCACTTTATCCTCACAACAACCCTGTGAGGCGGGATAGGCCGAGAGTCAGTGACTGGCCAAAATCACTCAATGAGCTTCATGACCAAGTGGGGACTAGAACTCGGATCTCCCCGTCCAGCACTTTGGCCGTTACACCACACTGACTTTCAACAGGAAGCCCGATCCTATGCATGCTTACTCAGAAGTTAAGTTCCCTCCCAAATAAGAGCGCGTAGAGGATTCTTGTGACTGAGTTTTAGTATTCGAATACGGGTATTAGTATTCGAATACGGGTATTAGTATTCGAATACGGGTATTAGTATTAATAGACAGGATGTGAAGCAAAGTTCTTGAAACGCTGCTTCTAATCTCCAAGCATCCCACCCCCTCTCTCCAAAATCGCAGGGGGACAACTCGCCAGGCCTTAGCTGCGAGAGCAAAAGGGTCGCAACCTAATGGGACGCAGTCTCTGGTCCTTTCCAGGCTTCGATTGCCAAAACGGCCCCCAGTGCGCAATTATGTCGAGTTTCCTTCGAAGTTTGCCAACGGAACGGAGAACACCGCCTCTGGAATCCATCCCCGCAAGGAGGGGCGAGATCCCCCCAACCTCTTTGCCATCTCCTCCCCTTCCCCATTTCTCTCCCCCCCCCTCCATCTTTCTATGATCTCTCCCTCCCTCCCTCCTTTTCTTTTAAGCGCTCCCAGCAGTTCCCAAAACAAACTCCGGAGACACTGCCGGCTCGACCCCGGTTCGGCGGATGTCGCCTTTTTTCGCTCCCTTCCATACCCCTATGGAGCCTCCGGAGCTTCTCCGCGGGATTTGCCAAAGAGGGCAGTTCTGCTTCCCTCCTTTCAAGGGATTTCCCTTGTCTTTTTCCTAGCCGTTCTCTTGGAGAGCCGTTAGAAGGGCCTGGATGGAGCAGGAGAAACGGGCGACCTTTCCCCCGCTCTCTCTAGGATGCTGCGCAAACAGATAGAAGACGGGTGATGTGGACGCACGAGAACCGCTGAGCTGGACTGACGTTTTTGTTAGGGTTTGGGGAGGGAGGGTCGTTGACGGGGGGAGCAGAGGAAGGCGATTTCCTGCTGTTTGGGGCATTTCCCCCCTTTTTCTTTCTTTCTTTCTTTCTTTCTTTCTTTTTCTTTTTCTTTTTTTAAATTGAAAGAAGAGACCCGGCGTGGGGCGCGGGCATCATGGCTTTGAGTTCCAGGGCCCACGCTTTCTCGGTGGACGTTTTGGTGGGCAATTCTCCCAAGCGTAAAGTCTTGGATTTGGAAGAGGAGCGCTCCGCGGAGAAGGGAGTCTTCAGGAAAAGCCAGGTGCCAGGTAAGCTCCCCCCCCGCCCCGACTGCCACGCACGCACGCACACACGCACCCCTTGCTGCTCAATAAAATACTAGCCAGACAGCAGTCAGTATCGCCGTCCTCACTTCAACGCTGATTACTGTCCATGTAAGGAGCAAGCTTTGGAGTCACGCAGGACTCTTTCGCGTCCAGCCCGAGCACCGGCTTGTTTGTTTACTGGCGAGGCGGGGTGGGGTTGGAGTCCCCTTGCATGCATTGGAGCTTACACCTAGGGACGTGCGACCGGGTGCAGCTAGCTCGATCCCGCGGACATTTCCTCGGGAGTAAGTCCGAGAAACGACGGCTATTGCGCTGGTTTTGTGTACCGCTTCGAGCGCAATTCATTGCGGAAACTGCGGGATTCGAAGCCACGGACGAGGGCCAAACCGCGCAGAATTCCGCGGTTCTTGCTTCCGAGGGAGGGGGCAACGGATCGCAGCGCTGTGCAGCCCAAATTGTAAGTCGGTGGAACGGAGTTCTTATTGACCGTGCAATCTTATCCATGTCTACACAGAAGCAAGGCTCATTAAGTTCAAAGGGGCTTAGTCCCAGGTAAGTCTGGCAGCCTTAGTGCGCCTATCAACAGTGAAAGTCTATGGTCAGGAGTAAGTTCCATTGTGTTTGCTGGGGTTTACTCCCAGGTAAGTGTGCAGCCTTAAGTGTGGCGAGGTAAACGTTCAGGACCCGCCAAAGATACTATTCTCCTTCCTTCGCCAACCTGAATAATCCTGTGTGACCCCCAAAGCTTGCCTCTTACACTTTCAGTACCACTTTCTCGAAATAAAAAGACATTCTTTTGTTTGCTATGTTAAATAAGCAAAGGATTATTTTGCTTATTTACCAGGACCACAGATAGGCAACTCCCCCCCCCCCAAAAAAAACCCAGCCTTGGATTGTGATCCTGAACTACAGCAGCTGAGAACTGGGTTCAAGCGTGTTCCCTCAACCCGCCTGCGGAGGAGCAGGCCAGAGAGGTGGCTTCTGTTCTCTTCCGGGGCACAGCCCTAAACTTCTGTAATTATTCAACTGCAATGCAGTGGGAGAGATTTCAGCGGGAATCACAGCCAAATCCTTCATGGATCCCTAAGTAATCGTGTCAATATAGAAACCCAACATTCACATGGGGGAAGGGGATTTGCACCGTTTACAGGCTATTCCTCCAGATGTTTGGGGGTTTTGTTTTGTTTTTTTACTTGGGAGCCCCTCTCCCCAGCGTCTCTAGGAATCAAACGATGACAATGAAAGTACAGCGCAGAACTGAGAAACGGAAGCAGGACAAAAAAATCCAGTAGACTAAGGCTGAATCTTCACATATCAGTTTTGCCGTTATCATTATCATACTGCACTGATAACTATTGGTGTCATGTGGACCAATAGTCGTCATTAATGGTAAAACTGCTATGTGTAGATTCATACTTGCAAAACAGATCGCAGTGGCCTCTCCTTTCTTCCCGGCGCTTTGTAAGAATTGCTGACACCTAAAAGGATCGGGCTAGGAAATCTTTCCGATGCTTCTAATGCGTATTTCATGGGACATCAGAAAATGAATGGCCGACAACAAGCATTCGTAGGCCTCGAGTGCATTTCTACGGCCATTTGGAAGAGAGAACCAATGCTTTCCAACGAATCATGGCTGAAGGCACAATCTTATGGATGTGTAGCCAGAAAAAAAAGTCCTACACCGGGGCATGCTGGGAGTTGCAGGACTGCTTTTTCCTGTCAAGTATGCATAGGATTGAGCCCTTAGGGAAAAATCCAAAGTCCTACTTAGAATAGATCCATTGAAATGAATGGGACTAAAATTAAGTCCCATTCGTTTCAGTGAATCTACTCTAGGTAGGACATAGGTTGGATTTTAGCCTTAGTCTGTACTCTTCTATTCGCACTTACCTAATCTCACTGAACTTAATAAATCTTGATTCTGAGTAGGCACATGGATAGGACTGCAGGGTAAGAGTCCCTTTCTTTTTTTTCCGTCCGCCCCTGTATTTATTTCCTCTCAGAAAAGAAATCTAAAGGAGAAATGTCTGAGGAAACCAAAGAAGCAACAGGGGAGATCCAGGTGGACTTACAAGGTTCGGAGTTGTGGAAGCGATTCCATGAAATCGGCACGGAGATGATCATTACGAAAGCCGGCAGGTAGGGGTTTGGTGTTTCACCTGTCGTGTGTATTTCATCTATTCCTGGAGATCACATACATTGACCATAAATAGCGCTGCAACGCGGGGAGAATTTGCTTCCCAATGAATTCGCGTGTCACCGATTGTGCTACAAGTTATCACGACTCTGCCTTATCTTTTCAAATAAACTAGTAGCGCTGTCTTTTTCTTTCTCACACTACATTTCTGCGTGTCCGTTCTTAGTTAGGCTGGCCAGGAAAACGTGGTCCGAGGTCCGTGTTAGGAGTCCGCTGGCGCAGTTGTGGCGGTTATTGATCAAATAATCCTGTCTTTTTAAAACGCGGGCGCGCTCACACGTGATTTCCTCGTTTCATTTAGCAGTTCTTGTCGGGGGTTGTTCTGATTAACATCCTATTTACGAGGGACACGATCCAGGCCAAGCAAAGGAATCCGTCCCACTGGGTTCAATGGGAGAAACTTCAGCCTCTGTTGCTCAGCTCCCCCTTGTAACTCAATACAGCTCTCAGCGCTTAATTTGGGCTTAATTCATGGGGAACGTACTGTGACAGCTGATACGCATTTGCTTTCCCAACAACAACCCGGTGAGGGAAGTCAGTCCTATTTCCTCTCCCCTCTTTTCTTTTTGTTTCATTTTTTCTTTCTTTCTTTTAACGGAAATAGAATTGACTTCTGGATTGGGAGATCAGGTGACATTTGAACTCAGTTCCTCCAAGTCTAAGGCAGAATTCCCATTCATAGCATGACGAGCTAAACCGAAATGTCCGAAGCTGCCTTATATCAGACTGACTTAGTTAGAGCACATCCCTATGCATGTTTAGACAGAAGAAAGTCCTACAACTCCCAGCATAGCTGGCTGGGGAATACTGAGAGCTGTAGGACTTTCTTCTGTCTAAACATGCATAAAATTGATCCCCCGGACAATTAGTCAATTTACCCCAATAAATTATTCTGAACTGCAGGAGCACCTCTTCATGCTACCAAAAGTCTTCTCGTTGTTGTTTTAACTTGGAAGGAATCCCTGCTCCCATCCCCCAATTTACACTTAGATTTTATTTATATGAAGAAACCAGCTGTTTCCCATCTGAAGAAGGGCAAGATCTGTGGGCTAAGACTATTAAGGCCAGAGTATTATTATTGTTGTTGCTTTATTATTATTTACATTTTATATCCCACTTTTTCCCTCTTGCAAGGAGCTCAAGGTAGCTTACATCGTCCTCTTCTCCATTTTATCCCCACTACAGCCCTGTAAGGTAGCCTGACTGGCCCCAAGTCACCCACTGAGCTTCATGGCTCAGTGAGGTCTAGAACCCAGATCTCTCCAGTCCCACCAGTCCAACCCCCCCCACACACACTACTTAACTGCCCCACTTTTGCTCAGGCCTTGTTTCACAGGAGGTATGGCTTACATTGCAGTCCTAAACATGCTTACTCTGAAGGAACTACCCTTGTGTTCAATAGGGCCTTCTCTTGAGTATGTGTGTTTAGGATTGCAACTTAAAAAAAAAAAAGTTTATGGGGGTTGAAACTGATCTTATCCAAATAAACCACTGCCTGCCCCATCCTCCATGCACACATGCCCCCCCCCCCACACACAGACACCATTCCCTTGAAGAAAATATCACTGGAAAAGGATGCTTCCTAATAATAAGAGGTAATACCGTGGTGACCCTGGTAGTGGTATGGAAGATTGTGATTTGGGAGAGCAAGAGAAACAGACGATAAACTGATGTATGAACCAGTGAAACCCCCCACCTCAAACACTGAGCACTAACATCTCTCTCCAAATGTTGTGACATAAAGAAAACTTAATCTAATTGCCAAGAAGATAAAGCACTGATAATTTTTCCCCTCCCCATCTTTTCAAATTGCCCCTTTGAAAAGCTTATTCAGTCAGAGACAACCTCTTCAAAATACCTTAGACCAGGGGTCACTTTCTCTCTCTTACCTCCTCGCCCCAAGTTTTAAGTGCATCCCTTGCTGACCCAGACATGTGGCTAGTAGTCACCCCTTCTGGCTCATTCTCCCGTGTGTGTGCAGACAGTGCAGTTCTGTACGTATAAACTCATAAATAAGCACCATTGGGTTTAATGGGAATTACTCCCAGGTGAGCATGTTAAGGATCAGGGCCTCAATCACTTTAATTCCCAGATTTTGAGCAGGAGCAACAGTGCAATTCTAGGCATCTCTGCTCAGAAGTAAGTTCCAAAGGGTTGGATCCAGACTGAGTCATTAATGTCTGTTTCCAGATTTTGGGACATTCAGAAAACTTAAACCCATTGCCAAGGACATGGAGTCAGTCACTGACTTAGGTCCCCTTGCTTTGGATGGGTCTAACAAGTATGATGAAATGTGGATCCAGCCCAGTGTGCTCAGTGAGACTTACTTCCAGGACAGCCTAAGGATGCAAGCCCATATATACTTACCTGGAAGTAAATCTCCTTGAACTCAATTGGGCTTACGTGGGAGGAGACATGCATAGGATTGCACTGTAAGCCTCATGAGTTATGAGGATGGAAGACAATTTTCTCCACATGATTTTATCAACCAGCAGATGGTTGACAGTCAAAGTTTTAGGCCAAGGGTGAACAAATGGACATAGCTCTGAAGAACAAGGGTGCCTCTGAACATATGCTTAGCTCAGGAATTTGTTTTCAAAAGGTGAGCTTGCACGCAACATCTACTCCTGTGTCCCCCCCAAGTTTCCTTGATTTCCGCAGCCTAATTTAGGAAGAAAATAAGTCTCTTTGTTGTAGCTGCTGCTATTGTTCAACTACTGGGAGTCCAGAAACACTTGATCTACAGCAAATCATCCAAAAATCCATCAGTAAACCCCAATCCAGGACCTGAGTAGGTGTGCTAACCTTGAAGGAGGAGATAAAATGTACACGGCTTATTTTGCATAGAATATGGCTACAACCCTCTATACACTCACCTAGGAGTAAGGAGTAAGAACTCAGAGGGACTTACTTCTGAGTAAACATGCATAGATAGGATTGCACAGCACATTTCTGAGGAGCCCTTCTAGTGTGATGTCATTCTTTAAGATTAGTTAACAAATCAAATAATAAGTATCTCCTCTGACAAAGAGTTCTGTGTAACACCAAGGTCTGGGCTTCCAGCATTTTGAGCCCCCACCCCTTTGGGAGATGAAAGGCATGGCTTCATGGCTTCTGTAGCTTTGGGCAGCTGGTCTCTAGTGGATTGACCTCCCCCTCCTTTTCTTTTAAAAGGTTTTTAGCGAGAAAGATCTGTCTATAAAATATGAAAGTTAATGAAGGTCTTGAGAAGCCAGCCTGTCATTTCAGAGTCAAATTTTTCAATCAAACCAGCAGTTTATGAAGCTAGTGGTAGTATTAGAATGTTGAACAGGTCTCACAAACCACTGCTGGTGAGAAGATGAAAACTCTTGTAGGGCCATCAGAGCTGCTCACTTCATTAACTGCCCTGGAATAACAGAAGAACAGAGTCTAGAGTGGGGAGCTCGGCTGTGTTAGTCTGTTGCAACAAGCAACAGAGTCTTGCACCTTAAAGACTAACACATTTATAATGGCAGAAGCATTGGTGGGCTGGAGCATTATTTTCTTTTGAACATCTTTCCTTGCATGCATTCTATCCCTTTTGCAATTGAGCTAAAACTATCCAATTCCATTGCATCTTTCTTTTCCGCTCCAGCTGATATGGCCTGGCTTCTCCAGAAGTTCAGTTAACGAAACAGTCAGTCAGTCTGATACCTGCTTTGGGTTGGATTAAACCTTCCAATCCTAGGAGAGGAAAAAGATATCTCTTCCCCAAGCTACGTGTGTAAGGTTTAATGCCTCTCATTGAGACTGAACAAGCACATCTGGAGTAGACCCTCATTCGGATGTAGAACTGTTCTGGAAAACAAAACAGTCTCCCTGATTTTAAGCTTTAATGGGCTTCTGCCACGCATTAAAAACGTGGTTGTTCAGGCAGGCATTTGGGGTGGGTTAGGGTATTTTTAGAAATACAGTGTTTTAAATGTGGAATTTTATTGTTTTAAACTGTTGTACTATTGTACATCGCCCAGAGTGGCAGGGTGACCAGCCAGATGGGCGATTAAGAAATCAAATATAAATAAATAAATAAATAAATAAATAAGCAAGCAAGCACTTTTAGGTGGGCCTACCACTAGGATTAGGTGACATTAATTCTATCATAAAGCTGTTTCTCATAGCCGTTTGTGTGTAGCACTTACTCCCAAGAATACCTACAACAACCGTCCACATTATTACTCCTATGAATGGTTCTCTGGTCCTCCTCTTTTGCTGCTACACCTCCTTGGAAGTAATCCTCTTTCTTTCTTTCTTTCTTTCTTTCTTTCTTTCTTTCTTTCCAATGTTCGGAGGTTGTAGCAATAATACTCTGTAGTAGCAGCAGCAAAAATGAGGACCAATGCAGGGTTCATGTTTTCTCAGAGAAACACGCCTCACTGAGTTCAACAGGGCTTACTCCCGACCAAGGCCACATAGATTTCAGCTTTAACGTTGCATCTCATGTCAGTCGAACTTAAGCCTCATTCATTTCAATAGGTCTACTCTAAGTAGGACTAACATTGGGATACGTCCCTTAGAATCATTCCAACTGATCAAGTGGCATTGATCGTAAGGGAACTTCTGTCAAACCGAACTTAAATTCAAGCACTCCTGGAAACTTTGCAGTAAAGGTCTTTAAGCTGGTGGTGTTAAAACGCGGTGGCACTAACACGTGTATCGACGTGGTGGTAAAGCGGCAAGAATCCCTTTAAGGCATGGCAGCAAACGAAATCTACCGCGTTCCTTCCCTTCTGCTTTCCACAGGAGGATGTTTCCGTCCGTCAGAGTGAAAGTTAAAGGTCTGGATCCAATGAAACAGTATTACATCGCCATAGATGTGGTGCCGGTCGACTCGAAAAGATACAGGTAAAAGCAAAGGTTCCTCGCTGTCACTGTTCTCTGTTGTCCCTAAAGCCTGGATCCTACGCAGTTGGTTGACACGTGACGTGCATGGTGTCATTCGGGATTGGCTTGCCTGTTGTGTGCGACAGAACTCGCAACATCACACCAAACGCAATCCTTGTCAAGGCGAAGCCCCCACCTTCAGTGACGTGTCGTGGGAGGATTCATAGTTGCACGTGTGAATCAGTCCCAGTGGCGTCGGAGGGATCTATATTTTCAGTCGAAGCCAGGCAAGGAGAGACATCGTTTCGGATTGTCTTTATTATTCAATATTGTTCGATTTATTATTCAAATATTTCCCACTTTCATTCCCGTGTTTCACGGACACGGCATATTTTCTCAGAACAAGTCCCTCGGAATTCAATGGTACTCCCTCTCCAGTACGCATTGTTCAACTTGCGCGGGGGGGGGGGGATCCCCCGAAATCACTGAGGCCTGAGGGATGGGGGTGATCACGTAACCAATTCCCTTCTTTTCAGTTTTCCCGACTCACTGGTAAAATATATCAATAGCTGATCGTTATTTTTATTTAAAAACTGGAACTACGGTTTCACGGAAGTTCAGCGGTAGTGGGACCTAATCTGTTGCTCTTCCCATTAATTCTACCCGGTCTAAACTGCTAAAAACAAACACACAAAAGCATCTATCAGTCTCCTTCGGCTTAACAGATTTGTGGACAGGAGCCCTCAAATGTTTACCCCCAAATACGATCGGCGCGAAAGCGAAACGAGTTTTCGCAGCAGCCGTCAGTTTCTACAGAACTTACTTCCAAGGAAGGTGCGTCGTATCGGGGCTGGGGGCGCGCGGGGGGAGATGTGTATACTATAAACAGCCCTCAGAATCTGGGAGCATTTGGCAATGAGGCGCTCAGGACTTTCAAAAAGTTACCTTTCACTCCAGCGAGAGGTTTGAGTAGATGCTGGAGCGGACGTGTTCGCTAAGCCCGCTTCTCTCCTCTCCCCAGCCCAATCCAGCCAAAATGTAAGCATTTTAAAGGCCCAGTGGTTCCAATGGGAAATATTCAATCATGTGTTTGAGTCTCCCACTGAAATCAATGGGACCTAAGGCGCAATCCTATCCATGTTTAGACAGAAAAAAAGTCCTGCGACAGGCAGCATTTCCCAGCCAGCCATGCTTGGGAGTAAGTCCCATTGAACTTAGTGGGACTTACTTCTGAGTAAGCATGGATAGGATTGCAGTGTGAAAGGGTCTTTGTATGCGTGCGTGTGTTTTAAAGCAGAGAGAATAACTTCCCAGGACATAATCCAGCCAAAATTAAGCACCTTTAAGGACTTAATTTTGTGCTTATGGGCTTAAGAGTGCTTAATTTCAGCTGGATCATGTCCTGGGAGGTTAGATTATTTCTCTCTCCCCCTCCCCTGCTCTCTCATCACTTTAAAACACCAGAGAAGACCCTTTCACACTGCAGTCCTGCCCATTCCTACTCAGTCAGAAGTAAGTCCCACTGGGTTCAATGGGTCGTACTCCCAAGTGCATAGGATTATAACCTTAGGCTCAAGGCTGAGATCCAATGCACACTTACTTGGGAGTATGCCTTATAGAACTCGATGGGTCTTGCTTCTGAGTAAACATGCATAGGATGGGTGATCATCAATACCGGGAAGAAGAAATGAAGCAACATCTCTGTGCTTGAAAAGGGTATTGCAGGAAGCATTCCCAAAGACCCGTTTTCCACATCCCTGAGTTCTCCTGACTGACATACTTGGATTTCAGGAAGGGAACTTCCCAAGGGCACTACAAATAAATAACTTCTTCGGGGAAGAAGTGGAGACTCGGGGGGGGGGGGGCTTTAAGGCATATATTTCTAAGGAGCACAATCCAGCCAAAACTGAGTCCTTTTAAACCCCGTTCAGCCAGTGACACACAGTTGCATCAATGCCCCCAATGCGTTTATATTACAAGTCAATGATCCTACTAACTTTTCCCCTGTCTGAGAGGACAGCATTCTTTGCAGACAGAAGGAGCCAAAAATGCATCCTTCCATCCTGCATGGTTCCTTTTGTTGCACGTGTTAATGCAGGGCAGGATGCACAAAGAACAATCGAAACACCCCCACTTGCAACAATGGAGATTTTTACTCTGAAATGACAGACTGATTTAAGGACCAACTGATGGAAGAACCACATGTGATTTCCCCCCCCCCAATACCCCCATTTTCATATCTGATGCAGCAGAAGTCAGGTTCCCAGGGTCTTTCACAGTTGTTTAGAAGAAGGGATTTAAATATTTTAATTTTAATTATTATTACATTTATATCCTGCCATTTTTCCTCTTGCAAGGAACCCAAGGTGGCTTACATAATCCTCCTCCTCTCCATTTTATCCTCACAGAAACCTTGTGAGGTAGGTCAGGGTGAGAGTCAGTGACTGGTCCAAAGTCACCCAGTGAGCTTCATGAGTGGGGACTAAATTACTGATCTCCTGAGTCCCAGCCCAACACTCTGACCACTATACCACCCTTTGAGGGGCATGGAGGCAACAGAGTTGTTTGCTGCCTTGCTTTAAAAAAAGCTCACCTCTGGAAATGCCCTCTTCATAACTATGATGGTATGGAAATCCAGTTCTCCTTGCATATGGTCATAAACATGTATTATCATCATTATTAAAATCATCATTTATATCATCTGCTGCTGCTACTAAGAAAAGAATATAAGGAAGGGGCCAGCTATTCTAGCTAGGGATGCTGGAGAAATCCACCACAGATTCAGATGATTTTGGATTTCTATGAATCCATCCTGTGGATTCTGCAGCAGACTGGCTTTTTCTGAGTCAGGCAGGTTCTGCCAACTTGCAGACTGTTTTTTTTTTTTTTTCACTTTGGGGGAGTATTTGCATTAATTTGCATTAGCGCTAATGTGTATTAGCACAAGCAGAACAAAGTTCCGTGTTGTTGTTGTTTTTAAAAATCTGATTTCATCAATGAGCAGATGACAGAATGAAAGATACCTGATAATCTGCAAAACAGAGATGGAACAGATTTAATGAAACCCATGCAGCCCTAAGTCTAGTATCCTTCTTCCAACCATGGTCAGCCAGATACTTCCAGTGAAGTGAGCTGTGGAGGAAACAGCCCTTTTTGCTCCACAGCGCCTGGGTACCCTGACTGTTTCTGGACCTGCAATTTCCACTGACTGTGGATTTGCCTTTCAAAGCCATCTAATAAGCTCCTGGCCATTGCCACAACTTGTGCCAGCCTCTGTATCAGACCTCCCCCAACCTGGCACCCTCCAGAGGTTTTGGACTTCAATTCCCATCAGCCCCAGGTAGTATAGTCAGGAATTGTGAGAGCTGTGGTCCAAAACCTCTGGAGGGCACTAGGTTGGGGAAGGCTGTTCTATATTGTGCAGGGGTGGATAACATGCCCCCCACAGATGTTGTTGGACTGCCACTAGCCAGTGCTGAAGGATGATGGGAGTTGTAGTTCAACAGCAACCGGAGGTCCACAAGTTGTCTACCCCTAATATGGTGCTTTGGAGTGCTGAAGGTGCATCACATACCTCAGCCTTCCCCAACCTGGTGCCCTCTGGATGTTTTGGGTTACAACTCCCATCATCCCCAGCCAACATGGCCTAAGGCTGGGGATGATGTAAGTCATAGCCCAACACATCAGGAGGGCACCAGGCTGGGGAAGGCTGACATTTATTATTATCATTGTCTCTGTAATCCTTTAACAACAAACCAGCTAGGCAGGTCAATATTAGCTCTGCCTTGCAGACTTTGCCATCTTCATGATTTACTGTGCTTTATTCATAGTGTATAAAAATAATCTCAGTACACAGAATTCCAGCCTCATTGCCACTTGCTTCTGATTTCCAATAAGAAATAGATGGATCCCATTACATGGAAAACCAGTCCAATTTATTAAGCCTTTTCTTTGATGTGCTGTGTCCATCAGCTTACTCAACGTTGGTTCTCTCCCTGACCTGCTCCCCCAGTAATGAGCAGAAGTAACATTAACTGTGACAATAAGATTCACTGCTAGCAATCTGGGAGTGCTGGGGGAATCATCTCCCAGAAAATTTAAAGAAATTTTAAAAGCACCTCAAACTTCAACTGTTCACCCATCACATGAATTATGACCTGGATCACCGGCTGCCAATAATCACAGATGCCAGCTCCAGGTTTAAAGGGATCTTGGGCAACGTGCCTTGTGCTCTAGCTGTGGACCCTGGTGGGTTTATTTAGCAGTGAAAGGGAACGGTGCTCTGAGTAGTGATGGGTGACTGGATCTGGCTCTCCTCTTAATTTCTCACAGCGCCCTGGAGCAAAGATTTACTTATAAAGAGCGGGAGAGGGCAGAGCAGGGCTGGCCCCACCAGCTTGCTTGGGCCCTGGCAGCTGCCCACTGATGCTTGGTGTTGGCTCCAGCCTTGCCAGAAACATGGGCTTTGCGGACCCTGCTGCCAAATGTTGATAGAGATCTACATTGTTATTAAGACTGCACCTCCATGAACTGAAAACAGGGATATCAGAGAAATGCACAATGGAACCATATTTTTATTTATTTATTTATTGCATTTATATCCCGCCTTTTTTCCTCTTGCAAGGTACCCAAGGTGGCTTACATTATCCTCCTCCTCTCCATTTTATCCTCACAACAACCCTGTGAGGTAGGTTGGGCTGAGAGAGCTTGGATTTTCATGAATCTGACCTGCGGATTCCACAGTGGACCAACATTTTCCCTGTTGGGTGGATTCCACGGACTTGCGGACTGATTTTCTAACTTGCCCGAATTTTGCACAAATTTTGTCATAGAAAAGCATGCTTAAAAAACAACAACAATCCAAAATGTTCATTTACCCCATAGGCTAAAGCATGAAAATGCACATTTAGGGGAATTTGTGCATTTTCACATTCACAAAATTGTTCAGTTCTATTTTTTGCAAATGCAAATTTGCAGATTCGGGAACTACAAAAAATCTGATTCCATGGATGGGAGACGATGGAATGAAAGGTGCCTGTGAAACACAGATGGAAGGGATTTTACACAATCCGTACATCCCTAACTGAAGATATTAACTTTGATGGAGTTTATTTCATCTGTGAGGAGTCAGATACCCTTGGCATAAACTTTTGCACTGGGCCCCTCTAAAAGGTGAACTTATCATAAAAGTTTAACTGATTTCATGCATACTAAGCCCAAATTACAGATCAGGTTTGCAGAACTTGCCCCATAGATATGGTGAAACAATTGGGGAACTTCTCTGGGTTATTGCCAAGCCATTGATAACTGTGCAATCTCTGTCCTTGGTTTTGGTTTGAAGGTATGTCTACCACAGCTCTCAGTGGATGGTGGCTGGAAACACAGATCACTCCTGCATCACACCCCGGCTCTACATCCACCCAGATTCTCCTTGCTCTGGAGAGACCTGGATGAGGCAGATCATCAGCTTTGACCGGGTGAAACTGACCAACAATGAGATGGACGACAAGGGGCATGTAGGTGTGGATTTGAGGGTGCCTTTCTCTTATGGGAGGGGGGGGGAGAGAGGGAGAGAGAGAGAGAGAGAGAGAGAGAGAGAGAGAGAGAGAATGTAATCTCCCAGACAAAATTAAGCACTTTTAGGGAGCAGTCCTATGGCTGCTTGTCAGTGGCTAGATGGCCATAGGATATGTGGGTTTCTGGGAACCGACCTTGGAGCCCACGCTCCATGGTCGGTTCCTGGAGAACTAACCTTCCCCCTGTTCCATGTTGCCTCACAAGCAGGGCGAAACGGCCCTGCACTCCCCGCTCACAGGAGGAGAGCGGAGCGGCCAAAACGGGGCATTCCGAGGGGTGTTCTGGGGCAGGGCAGGGAAGGCGGAAATGTCGATATGACACATCCTATGTGTCATCTGGCAGCCTCCTCCCCCGCTCCGCCTTCCAGCGGCTAGACATCCAAAATCGGCTGTCTAGCTGCAAATGCAAGGCAGGAGAAGCATGGAGAGAACGATCCTCTCCATGTGTCTCCTGCCCTGCACTGGATAGGCGGCCGCCTCCGAGTTCAGAGGCGGCCACCTATCCACATAGGATTGCACCCGTGAGGACTTAATTTTGTGCTTAAGGGTTTAAAAGTGCTAAATTTTGGCTGTCCTGGGAAGTTAGACTCTCCCTCTGTCTCCCTCCCCTGCTCTCTCATCACTTCAAAACACCGGAGAAGACCCTTTCATACTGCAACCCTGCCCATGCCTACTCAGAAGTAAGTCTCACTGAGTTCAATGGCTCTTACTTCCAAGAGAAAGAGCGTGTGTGTGAATGGGGACTTGAACATAGGTCTCCCTAGTTCAGCTTTCCCCAACCTGGTGCCCTGCAGGTGTATAGGATTTCAGTTCCCATCAACCACAGCCTGCATGGTTAGGGATGCTAGGAGTTGTAGTCCAAAAGAGGTTGAGGAAGGTTGCTCCAGTTGTAACCTGGCATTCTTTAACCATTGCATTATGCTGCATCCCTCCACACATGGATATTATGCACCTTTTATAGCACAAGTATTGCAGATTGAAAATTCAGAAGCAGGAATGTCAGAGAAATCTGCAACAGAATCAAATGAATTTGGATTTCTATGAATCTGACCCATGGATTCCACAGCAGACTGCTTTTACCGAGTTGTACAGATTCCATGGACTTGCAGACTTTTTTTTTTTTTTTTAACTTTTGGGAATTTTATGCAAAGGTAGCCTTAGAAGAATACATATTTTTTTTAAACACACACATGCTGAAAATGTGCATTTTTCTCCATAGGCTAAAGCACGTAAATGCACATTTTGGGGGCTTTGCACATTTGGAGGGGATTTGTGCATTTTCGCAAGTGAGAATTTGTGCATATGTGAATTTGCACAAACTCTGGAAATGGAGAAAAAACCCAGTTCCGGCAATGAGTGGATGGCGGAACAAAAGGCACCTGACAATCTGTGAAATACAGATGGAATGGATTCTACAAAATCTGTACATCCTTACTCACAAGACACAATCATGATGAGACTTTTTGTATTAATTGAAAATTGCAAACCATGATGAGACTTTTTGTATTAATTGTAAATTAAGTTAGAACTACTTCCAAGTAAGCATGCTCAGTTTTTAACTTTATTTTTCTCTGAAGATGAAGATAAAGTGTTTGTGTTTTTCTTATCCCCCCCCCCCCGGTTACAGATTATTCTGCAATCCATGCACAAATACAAGCCCAGAATCCATGTCATTGCCCAAGATTCCCGATTTGATCTGTCCCAGATCCAGTCTCTGCCAGCAGCAGGGGTTCAGAGCTTCTCATTTAAAGAAACCGAATTCACCACTGTCACAGCTTATCAAAACCAGCAGGTAAGTTACTTAGGACAGGCATGAGCAGATGCCAGGCTTGTGGGATCGACTTTGTATTTTTACTAGGACTTCAAAACCCACCAATTATAGTAGGGAATAGACAAATCAGTTTATTTCTGATCCGCATTAGTTTTGCATGTATTCAGTCATTATTCCATCCTATTTCCACAAGCACAAATTAAAACAAACTTCGCATTTATTTTCAAATGCAGTTTCCCCTAATATACCGGTTTTGAACATAATTTCCCTTAATATACACTTTTTTGTATGCAGCTTTCCATAATATACATATTTTTTTGCACAGTGTTTTGTTCCTCCCTCCCCCCAAGAACGGCATTGCAAAATTTGAAGAAGTGTGCAATCTGAAGGATAAGTGTGCTCTGATCTCCATATCAGTCTAGGAAGTGCAAATTAGATCAGTTCGCTACAAAATGCAGACCAAAGGAAATTATCTCCCTTCCCTACAAATCAGTGGTCCAGGAAGGCATAGACATAGATGCAAAATAATGGCTCAGGAGCGAAGGCAATTATCTGTTGTGCCTGATGCACTATACGTACACTGGGATAGCCTGCATATACAAGTGCAAATCTGCTTCTGAGTTTCTACAGATCAGGGATTCTAACAACCAAATTTTGTCTCGCTGTTGCCATTGTGAAGCAACTGGGATTCAGAAATTCTTACTGATCTTCTGCAAATCACCCAGGACCTATCACTAGATTCTGATCTACCTTCTCCCCAATCCCTGCAGTGCTTTTATCACATATGTACATTAGTAACATGGCCATTTCTCTCTCTCTCTCTCTCTCTCTCTCTCTCTGTGTGTGTGTGTGTGTGTGTGTAGCAATGCAAAAGAATTGTAGGATTTGAAAGGTACAGGGAACTTCTTATGCTCCGATTCTGGAATTGATTTTAGAAATTGTGCTGCTTAAACTGGGAGTGGAACCCAAGGCAGAGCAAGAACAGTATTAGAACTGGACAGGAAAAGCTTCTCATCCCAACATTTAACCCCACCTCTTAGCCTTTATTTATTTATTTTTTGCCTCTACAGAAGGGGTGGCATTCCTTTCGCAGTAATTTGTTGTGGGCTGCATTTCAGCAGTGGGCAGGGGCAAAGCCAGTGGTAGGTGAAGCCGGAGCAAAAAGTGGACGGGACCTCCCTTTACTTTCTCTCTCTCATCTCCCCCTCTCTCTTTCACCCCTTCTTTCTCTCTCTTTTTCTGCCACCCTTTTCCTCTCTCTCTCTCTCTCTCTCTTTCTGCCACCCCTCTCCCACTCACTCCTGCCACCTTCCTTCCTGCCCAAAGGGCTCTTGGAAGAGGAACAGATCAGTCTTGCCAGAGTTCTGAACTGATTGCTTGCAGAGGGCTTTTGAAATTAGGTTGAGGAGGGTCACATGAATTTAGGCCGAGGCCTGCCTGTGGCTCTAGGACCAAAGTTGCCCAGCCTTGTTCTATGCTGACATGTACCTATTCTTCCTAACTGAAGACAAAATTCCAGGCAGCTGGCGATGTGGTCTTCAGCCCATGAAAACTTATGCTGATGTAGCCTAACTGTAATCTTGAGCATTCATTTGAAACTCATTCAAGTAATGATGAGCACAAAGAGGTGACACTGTCAAACTCGCTTTTGGCCATCCCAGCGCTTACAGTACTGAAATAATTCTCTCTTTGTTGTTTGGTTGCAAAACGTTGATAGATAACAAAACTGAAGATAGACCGTAATCCCTTTGCTAAAGGATTCAGAGACCCTGGGCGAAACAGGTAAAGGATTGTTATTTTATGTGTTGGATTGTCCCTCTATTAAAGATATACTTGCAGATTCATAATATGACTTTTAGTTTATTAATTGGATAACGAATTGATGATGTTTGCATATAATTAAGAACACTAGATCTCAGGCACAACCCCCCCCCCTTTCTTGGTTGTTATTAGGGCTGTGCCAAAAATTTCTCCCACATTTTTTTGACCATTCTCATTCAATTTCATAGAAGAGAAATTGCTTCCGTAAAGAAATTCAAGGGTGAAGAAATTTCAGATAAAATCTCACGTGTTGGGTTTGGGTTTCTTGGGCTTACCTTACTTAGGAAATGGCTGAGGAGTAAGCACAAGAGTCCTGTCTTTCATTGTCCAATCATTTCTCTGGCAGCCTGTAGCCTCCTCAGCTTCCCACACTTCAATTAAAGCCCAGGGGAAGACACCATGGAGTAATTTCTCCTATGGGGCTTTTTCAGATCAGGATGTGCAGGCAGCCTGGGAGGCTAGCTGTGATTAGGTAAGCTCAAAAATACCAGAAAAATAAATTATAAAACATCCTGAATGAGGCAGAACAATGGAAGCCTTTTTCGGGGGGGGGGGGCTTTCAGGAAAATGGAGGACAGATTTTAGCAGACCACTAATTCCACCTCATCCCTGGAGCTGGACACAATACTGCCCCCACCTGCATTGCAGTGGATGTAAATTGGGGGCCAGCTTGACAAGACAGTGGATGCTGTTGCACCATGAAACCTGCCCCCCCCCAACCCCTTACCAAAACAGGAAGAAGCTGTGCTATGCATCCTGCCAGTCGGGAGTCCTACCTGGGAGAAACTGTTGAGAATTTATCCTCTCCTTAGAGAAATTCGATGAAATTGTCTTCCACATTTCTCTGCCCACAAGTAAGGTGGAGAATTTCAGAAGGCCATTTGCACTCAGCTCTAGTTTTTACATATGTTGTAGCAATATCTTGTATCCAAGCCTCACCGGTCTCCTCCCCTCCCTGCCCACCAGAACACCCTTTTCCTCCTCCTCTTCTTCCTCCTCTGAGGTTGCTTTTCTGGCAGCCGGGGGGGGGGGTGTCTTTCCACACCTGCTGCAAGGTCCCAGATCTCCAACTCCCCTTTCCATGATGAGAACACTATCTCTGACCTCAGAAGGGTTTTTCTGAGTAACTGAAAGCTCTCCCAGGGACCATAGAATTGCTCTCTAAAGCTCTTATGGCCAGCAACTAAGCCTTAGGAGAGGAATTTCAAGCTTTTAGAATGGGAAACAACCTGCACAAAAGCTGGGAAACCACCAAATGATCAAAAGTGGTCCCAGGAGAAGGGAGCATTGTCATCTGGGGGACCCCAAAAAGCTGCATTGGAACCCCATGAGGTCCAGATTTGCCCCCCCCCTGGGCTTGAGGTTCTGCCCCCCTGCTCTAGAAACATGTGAACCATCTCCTGATGCCCTGTTTGTTTAAATAACAGTTAAGCTTTAACACTAAAAAGGAGCTGAGTGCCTCTGTACAAACTTGTTAGAGTCAGAAGATTTGCACCAATGCAGTCACCTCCTGCTCATGAGGAGGGGGCAATTCATGCATGGAAACCTGTGCACGGATTGCTCCTGTCAGAATTGAGGACTCCTTTCTTTCTTTAAGTTATATCCCACTGTTCCGCTAAAAAAAGTGCTCATTTTCAATGAGGCCATGGCAATATTTTGAAGTAAATTCACATTTGCTATATATAGCAGTGGGCTGGTTCAGAATAGGGTTGGATAAATATGTCCATTTCAGTTTCTCTCAGTTCTTCATTTTTCCAGTCTTTAATTTGGTTCATCCAGAAGTTTGAGAATTTTTTTTAAAGCTTGCATTAAATTTTGTATGTGTTTTTATGTGCATTTCTCTGAATACAGGCATTTTTGTATGCAGTTGTGCCCAATATGCATGTTTTTGCAAGCCATTTTTCTAATATGATATATTTTTGAATGTTGTTTTCACTGTTATATGCATTTTGGGGTGCACTTCCCCCTAATATACACATTTTTCTATACATTGTTTAAATTGGAGAATTCCATTACAAAATTTGGAGAAGTGCGAAGGGTAACTGAGTTTCAGTTTGTATATTGGTTCAAAAGTGTGAAATTAGAATGGCGAACCAAATGTGTTTCTTCCCCATCCTGAGTTCAGACACTGATGATCACTGTAACGTTCTACATGTGGTGTGGTGAGGGCCTTAGTCCTCCTAGGACCATGCACAAAAAGTCGAGTGTGACCCAGGTGAATGATGTGCTTGAGTTCCATGATTTCTACATCCAGAAGGAGTGGAAGTAGAAACTAGATTGCACCCACAAACATGGTACAACTGGGTGGGTTGTGTCTTATTTCCTACGTGAAGTCATGAGTAGGCACAATTGCAGGACCTGGGCCTATCTGCCACTGCATGTTTTATTATATTACCATATTTGTCAATAGCTGGACCAGCCCTCAGAACATATTCCCAGGCAAGCAGTGATTGCATTTGGTAATTCTTGACTCTAGATTTAATTATCTTACTGGAACCAGAGAGGACTCTTTAGATTATAATGGGTTTCTTCAAATGGTCTTATGGGGGGCATCTTTAGATGGTAATGTGTATGACTTTACTTCAAAATGTGGTAAGCCAGTCATGCTGTGTTTGTGGGCCCCTCTGCTGACCTGCTGAGCAGGGCCCCGAACATCTGCTCCAAAGTCCTACCCTGATGGCACCACTGCAAACGGTAGTCTAATTTCTACATTTCATTTTGTAGAGGAGTGCTGGATGGACTTCTGGAATCATATCCGTGGAGACCTTCACTTACTCTGGATTTTAAATCTTTTGGTGCAGAAAGTCAGGGTGAGTATTGAATCCCCAAATCATCCTGAGATTATTAAACTGAACTTTAAGCCAACAAAGTTACATTCTCTTCTTCAGCAATGTCAACTCAATCATTCCTTTGGAACCTGAGCAAGCTTTTGATTTGCTTGTCAACACGCTTATGCTTCATGCAAATTTGGATTTTTAAGCTTCTGGCCTAGAAAGTAGAAAAAGAAAAAGAAAAGAAGTATCCCCCAGCCCCAGTTAGTTATTTACTCAGGAATGTCAATTATGCTTATTGCCTATGTGCTCCTGAGTTGCTATTAATGGAGGGACTTGCAAAATCTTCAAATATCAGTCTTCACTGCCATAAAATAAACATTCTGTAAATGCAGAGGAAGAATCGTTTTTAATTTTTCATTAGCTTCCTAACTATTTAATCAGTTAAATCGATTACATTTAAATACATTTGCTGACTGTAAAAGCTTACTTTTGGATATCCTGGAAAGCAGGAGAGGGGGGCAGTCCATGGGAGAGTAACAATTTTAATCTCATTATAAGAACTGTAGCTTTAAGAACAGGTGCCTGAGGTTTCTTCTCAGAATTCTTTAGTTTTCATGTATGTCTTTTGCACCTGGCTCCAGTTTTATTTATTTAATTTATTATTACATTTATATCTCACCTTTTTTCTGCCAAGGAACCCAAGAGGGCTTAGATGATCCTCACAACAACCCTGTGAGGTAGGTTAGGCTGCGAGTCAGTGACTGGTCCACAGTCACCCAGGGAGCTCCACAGGCAAGTGGGGACTAGAATTCGGAATTCCTGAGTCTCAATCAAGCACTCTCACCACTACACCACATTGGCTCAGTTTCAGGCCTCAGGGTTCTGTTAAAAACAAAGTAGATCCCAAAAGCCCCAAGTCTGCCCAAGATTCTACTTTGTTCATTTAAACAAAAATGAGAATCCCTGTGGTCCAACGAAGTGTTTTAAATTTGCAAAGCAAGAGTACACATCACGATAATTTAAGAATGACGGCATAACTCAGCTGTGCTAGCTAAGTGGTCCTGAGTATATACGCTAGGGATGTACAGATTTTGTAAAATCTGTTCCATCTGTATTTCCTGGATTGTCAGGCGCCTTCCGTTCTGTTGTCCACTCATTGACGAATTGGATTTTTTTCCCTTTACCCAAATTTGTGCAAATTTGTATTCGTGCAAATTCACACGTGTGAAAATGCACAGATCGCCCCCAAAATGTGCATTTTCATGCCTAAGCCTATGGGGAAAATGCACATTTTCAGCCTGTATTTTTTTAATTTTACATATTTTTCTACCACTAAAATTGCTTAAAAAGTAGGGATGTATGAATTACCTACCTACCATTCCGGCAGGGGGTGCGCGGGGGGGGGAGGTGATCCGTCCCTCCCCCTGAAATACTCGCTGTCCAGCTGCACTCCATGGTGATACCACAGAACCGCTGGCCGGCTCCAGAGCGCCAGCAATATATTGCCGTATCACTGGCTGGGCTGACTGACTCTGGACACAAATGGTATAGCAGACGCCATTTGCGACTGGACTGGAAAACAATTAGATTAAGCTAAATGCAGCTGTAAATGGCTACATTTAGCTTAAACTAAGGGCTTTACAGCCACAAATGGCGTCTGCTGAGCCATTTGCGTCTGGGTTTTTTCACACGATAGGCTAGCCTATTTCCAGCCGGCGAGGAGGATCCGGCTCCGTGCAGGTCCAGAGGGAGTCGGGGGTAGGTGGGGCTGCTCTGCCACAGATGCTGGAGGCCAGATTCAAAAGAATCATTGGGGTCTGTGGCGGAATTCTCTGACATCCCTGTTCAAATGCCAGAAAGTAAACAAAAAATTAAAATTAATTTTTAAAAAAATGGTCTGCAAGTCTGGGGAATCCATGCAACTCAGGAAGAGCTGGTCTGCTGGATCAGATTCATAGAAATGTGCACTAATTTGATTCCATTGTGGATTTCTCCAACATCCCTAGTATAACCCTCTCCCCCACGTTTATGGAGCAACCATATGCATGCCTACTCAGAATTAAGTCCCAATGTGTTCAGAGTGGCAGACATGGAAAGTGGCGTTGCTATCTGGGAAACCCCAGAGGTCCAGATTGAGACCTCAGTTGGGTCAGGTTGGTGCACTGGCTTGAAGTTCTACAACCCTGGTTTAATCGGACTTTAACCCATATGCTACATTAGCTGTGTTGACATTTAATTCAGTTGACTACAGTCAGGTTTAGCTGTTTTTTGTTCTTATTGTGATTCTTATTGTGAGAAAGAATGTTGTAAGAATTTTGCTCTGAAAGCTAAAATGTCTGCTGACTTTGAATGCCAAGTGGATGGGGGAAACATCGGTTCTAAATTTCTTTTTTTTTCAGCACTGCAAAGAGGGAGGGAGTGTTTCTTTGGGGCCCACGGGCAGTTTCCCCTGTGAGAATGCTGAGTCTTGGGCTCCTTCTGAGCCCGCCTGATTAATCAAAGGGGAATTTTTGTTCCACTTTTAGAAGCTTTTGCCCATTAATCTATCAATTAAATTGCTCAAAGCTTGCAGCCTGGAGAAATACCAAGGTTTACATTCTGGGAGAGACAATTACACACGCTTGATTGCAAGGAACGTTCGTTCCACTTCAAATGCTCTCTGAAGCGGTGTGTGAATGGCATAATCGATTAAAAAAACCCAACAACATGCTAAAACCGGCACATAAGGGAGGTCAAAGAACTTATTGGAGCACTCACCCCCTCCCCTCAAGATTGGCACCAGGATCCAGTTGCTGAAAATAGCTCTCAGTTGAATTTGTATGAATATGTCAACTAGCTTTACAGTTTCTGCCATGTCACAAACCCAGTGCACAGGCCGTCATTTCAATTAGGCTAATTGTTTTCATACCTCTTGAGAACAATCACTGCAGTGCTACCTCTTTTCATTTTATACCAGGGGTGGGCAACTTATGGCCTTCCAAAAGTTGTGGGACTGCAATCAGCCCTAGCCAGCATGAACAACGGTGAGAGATTATGGGAATTGCAGTCCAACAACATCTGGGAGGCCACAAATAACCCCTCCCCCCTGCCGCCACAGACCCAGACACACACACACACACACACACACACACACCTCCTTTAGGAAGCATATCCTGAGTCAGACCTTTGATCCGTCTGGCCCAATATCGTCTGCACAGACTGGCAGAGACTCTCCAGGGTTTCAGGCAGGATTATTTCTTAGCCCTACTGGAGATGCCAGAGATCGAACCTGGGACCTTCTGCATGCAAAGCATGTGCTCAACCAGTTAAGCCCCTTTCCAATTTTATACGACGTAGTTCCTCTGTCTGGCAGGGCCAGCCCTAACGTTGGGCAGAGTGAAGCAGCTGCCTCAGATGGCAGATGCTGGGAGGTGGCAGTAATGTGTTGGAGGGAGAGCTGTGTGTTAAGTGGCCTGCGTTGTGCCCCCTAAGCTTGCTTGCTGCCATCAGGCACGGTGAAGGAGGCTGTTCCGTGGCCAGCATTGAAGGCCTATTCAACTGCCAATCCAGCCAATTTTTGAGCATGGAATAGGAGGGGGCACCATCCTGTTCTTTGCTTCAGGAAGCAAAATGTCTTAGGCCAGCCTGTCTGCCTGGAGTGAAAGGTGTTAAAGTGATTGTTCAACCACTTTATACCCCAACAAGAGGGGAGGGCAACTTCTGCCTTCCAGATGTGGGACTGCAACTACCATCAGGCCTAGCCAGCACAGCTAATAGTCAGGGATGGTTTGTACAGCAAAGCAGATGCTTTGTATGGCAAACCATCTGAAAGGCCACAAGTTGTCCATTCCTGCTCCGCAGGGTAGTCCAAGAAGATTGTCATGGGGGCAGAAATGATGAATCCGTTTGTATTTTGATCAATGTGAGTGAGTTTCATACGTTTGTAACCAATATGACATTTCCACATCTCCCCTTTCCACCTCTCACAATTTGCCCTGCCCCTGACTGAGAAGGTGCAAACATCATACACTAGTACAGGGGGCCGCAACATGGCATCCCCAGGTGCTGTGGTGCCCATGGGGACCTTGAATGGTGCCCATGAAGCTCTCTGCTCCCTGCCCCCTTCAAAAAATTATTTTTAGTTAAAAAATACTGACAACTGTAAGGGTGCCAAGTTCTCCATCCTGTTCCTGAACCTGCTGCTGATCAACTGCTCAGCGGGCAGGAAGAGAAGGAAAGAGTTGCTTCCTGGCCCAGCCCAATCTTCTTCCAGCCACAAAGACCATTTCCCTTGCTCTGTCTCCACTCCCAGACTTTAGCCTTGCTATTTCTCTCCACCTGACCCCTTCCCTCACTATTTCTTTCCCTTCCCCCTCCCTAGCCTTCTTTCTCTCCATTCCTAGCCCCTAGCCCTGCTCTTTCTCTTCCACTCACGGACTCACCACTTTATCTAGTTGTTTCTCTCCATTCCCAGACTAGCAGCCTCTAGCCTCGCTATTTCTGTCCCCTCTACTCCTTTGCCTTGCTATTTCCCCCTCCCTCCCAGCCTCTGGCCTCACTATCTCCCCACCAACACCAACACCACTATCTCTCCACCACCACCAACAGCACTTTTGACTAGCAAGGCCCCCATGGCAGCCATCATGTGACTACCCACATCCTCTGTGGGAGCCATTTTGGGGTGGTGCCCACCACAGTTTCTCAAATTCCCAGATGTGCCCACAGGTCCAGAAAGATTGGGGATCCCTGGACTAGTGTATTGCAATCCACATTAGAGTAATACCTTTATTAGGCCAACCAACTCAAAGGTCACAAAACTTGTGCAAGCTTTTGAGATCTCCTGATCTCTTCATCTCGCAAGATGTTACAAGAAAGCAGGTGGGGAGAGGGGAACAGAGGCTGACTTGATGATGAAGTCATGATGTCTGCATGTTCAGAATCTTCAGATGAAATGTGAGAGGAGGTTGCAGACTTCACACTTCATCTGACGACTATGATCATGCAGACATCATGACTTCAACATCAAATCAGCCTTTCCCCCTCCTATTTCTATCCCCTTTGCACAACTTGCTTTTTGTAACATCCTGCCCAGGGTTGGCCCTACCATTAGGCAAAGTGAGGCGTTTGTTTCAGGTGGCAGATGCTGGGAGGCAGCAGGAAAGTGTTGGAGGAGAGAGCTGTGGGCCGTGTGGCCTGCCCTGCGCCCCCTAAGCTAGCTTGCTGCCTTCCTATGCAGCTGCTCCATTCCCAATACTGAAGCAAGATTCATCTGTAAGTCCGGTTGGCTTTTGTACATGGAATGGGAGGAACAGAATGCCTCAGGAAACAAAATGTCTTACGCCAGCCATGATCTTTCCTGAGGAACAGATCTGGAGATCTCAAAAGCTTGCACATTTTTTTGTGACCTTTGAGTTGGCCTAATAATGTATTACCCTAATATGGCTGTTGGATTTCATCATAGAATGCATCATAGAATCCTAGGGTTGGAAGGGGCCTACAAGACCATCGAGTCCAACCCCCTGCTCAGTGCAGGAAGCCTGATTCCCAGGCGGTCTCCCATCCAAGTACTAACCAGGGCTGACCCTGCTTAGCTTCTGAGATCAGAAGAGATCAGGTGCATCCAGCCCAGTTGTCATCTACCGGTTTGTGAATGACCAAATATGTCATTTGCTTTTAGTATATTTAAGAACATGAGCCTACTGCAGTGGTTAGAGTGTTGAGAGCAGCTTTGCCCTCCAGACATCTTGGACTGCAACTCCCATCATTCCCAGACAACATGGCCAATGGCTGGAAATTCTGGGAGTTACAGTCCAGCACAGGAGGGCGCCAGGTTGGGAAGGCTGCCTTAGAGACTAAAACTGAGGTGACCCAGTTTCAAATCCTCACTCAGCCATGACCTGGGTGACCCTGGGCCAATTACTCTCTCTTAGCCCAACCTACCTCACAGGGTTGTTGTGGGGATAACATCAGTGGCAATGGGCAGTGGAAGCTGGTGGCTCTGATTTCAGTGGGGCTGTAAATCCATCCTGCATTCCAGTCGGAACCAGACAGAACTCTAAAGGACCTATCCAAGGTGCTGAAGCTATTTTGGGGGTAGGGTTCAGCACCTTGGATAGCTCATTTAGAGTTCTGGCTGGTTCTGAGTGAAACCCAGAATTGATCCACAGCCCCACTGAAAACAGAGCCACCAGCCTCCATTGGCAGTGAGTGCAGGGAAGAGAATCTTGTAAGTTCCCCTGAGCTCTTTGGAGGAAGGGTGTGATGAAATAAAAATGTAAATACACACACGGATGGCATCAAAGCATTGGAAATATACAGGGCCATAAATGGAGAGACAGTGTTGCATAGTGGTTAGGACTGGGAAGATCCAGGTTCAAATGTTCACTTAGCCATGAAACTGTCAGGGTGGGACCTTGGGCTAGGGATGTCAGAGAATTCCGCCATGGATCTCGGGGAGGCCGAATGCCAGCGCATTCAGCCCCCCAAAATAGGTGGTGGAACGGTCTCCCCCCCCCCCCTGGGATGAGACTTACCTGCGTAAATGTTTACGTAGCCTATCACGGCTGACTTAAAAAAAAAAAAAATGCGTGTACGCAAATGGCGGTGCCCATGGGCGCCGCCATTTGCGTACGCACATTTTTTTTGTTTTTGTTTTACTCAGCTGTGATAGGCTACGTAAACATTTACGTAGCCTATCACGGCTGACTGGAGGGACGCAAACGGCGGCGGCTACGGCCACCGCCATTTGCGTCCCTGCTAGCCAGCAGCCAGATGTCCGGCTGCTGGCGGAGCCAGCCGGCGGCTCTGCAGAATCGCTGCAGAGCACAGCCAGCTGGCCAAGATTCCGGGGGGGGGGAGGAACGGAGCGTCTCCCCCCCTGGTGAGGATTCCGGGGGGAGGGATGGAATGCCTCCCCCCGCACCATCAGCATAATCCCCGAAAGGTAAGTACCTTTCGTACATCCCTACCTTGGGCTGGTCTTTTTCTCTGAGCCCAACCTACTTCACAGGGTTGTTATGAGGAGAAAAGTGGAGAGGGAGGGGAGAAGGTGGGATACAGCTGCTAGAAAACAGATAAATAAAATAACACCCTTCCAGTGCCAACACCTCCCCTATAATTCTACTTTAAAAAAGGAAAGGCAACTCCTCCTCCCACCCAAGCATGTGCGCATGCACACACAAACACACACACACAGCCACAGACATCCATATATTTAGGTAACCTCAAAATGATTGGACATGGGATGAAATCTGTCTACAGGATGTACAGGTGGCATGAACTCCAGACAGCCTTTGGTTGGTTCCCCGATTCCAGAAAAAAGATTCCATATGTCTCCTTGTTTGTCCCACAAAGGCTCATGTGCCACCTGTCCTCACATCTCTTCAGTCCATAGCACGTGCCTCAACGAGGAGTGCCGTTCACACATATGGGCCCTGGATGGTTGGTGGAACAACAAGTGTGCCAACAAAAGACAGTTCTCCTGCTTGCAGCATGGCGCTTTTTCCTGTCAAACCAGATGTGCAACAGATGTTGCCCTCCCCTGCTAAATGCAGCCATGGGTTTGTGTGAATGGCACTCCCTATGCCGATCCCTTGGGGGCAGCCTTCCCCAACCTGGCGCCCTCCAGAGGGCTGTCTGAGGATGATGGGATTTGTAGTCCTTCACATCTGGATGGTGTCTAGTTGGGGAAGGCTGCCCAGATGTGGGATGAGAGAGCCAGTGTGGCCTCACTTCTGGACGCATCCAGGCTGCCAGGGTCAGATGTGCTAGGCAAAACCATCCCATCGCTGAAACAAAATCCCCCATGGAGCAGAGTCAAAAAGCAAGGGGTTTTAGAGGTAGCGGCGGTGGGAACTCTCCAGCAAAGATTTCTTAATCCAAATTCATTTAGCAAAAGCAAGAAGAAGAATCAAACTTTTAAAAATCCCAGACAAAATGAAGATTAAAGTATAAAATGTGGCAAGTTGATGCTTGATACAATTCCTTCACCATTCATCAACAACACTTTGGGCTGCATCCAGGAAGGGCTCTGCTCCTGGAAGGTTCCTCACCCTGATTTTGGGGGATCCCCTCTTCTCCATGAAGCACAGGTCACCATGTTTAGCAGGATCTCTCTATCTCTTTGTGTAGCATTTTCTGGGGTCTGGAGCGGCTGTCATGGGAAGAAGGGGATGGGAAGGCACACTTCCACCAGTGCAATTGATCCAGCTTTCAACTTGGATCTGGCCCTTTCAATGTACATTTTCTTTTAGAAGTGCCTCTCAAAGTCAAATGAAGTCAAAGTGAAAGAGGGAGAGTGGAAACGGTTTAAATCCATTTTGAATTCTGAAGTATGGCCAAATTTCAAATGTCTTTGTTTTTGTTGTTTCTGTTCTTGTTGCTTGGGCAAGATTTCAGTACACCTCTAACATGGTCATGCCCTTAAGGTACAGGTAGACAACCTGGTGCCTAGGGATGTATGGATTTTGTAAAATCCGTTCTGTCTGAGTTTCGCGGATTGTCAGGTGCCTTTTGTCCCATCATCTACTCATTAATGGAATTGGATATTCCAATTTCCCAAATTTGTGCAAATTCACACTTGCTCAAATTTGCACTCACGGAAATGCACAAATCCCCAAAATGCGCAATCCCTCCAAGATGCGCAAATCACCCCCCATGCATATTTTCATGCTTTAGCCTATGGGGGAAATATGCATTTTTGGCTGGTGGTTTTAAGTATTTTTCTATGACTAAATTTGCATAAAATTCTGGAAAGTAAAGAACAAAAACAAACAAAAAAAAACAGTCTGCAGGTCTGTGGAATCTATGTGACCCAGGAAAAGCCAGTCTGCTATGGAATCCCATGGGTTAGATTCATAGAAATCCAAACTCTCATTTGATTCTGTTAGGGATTTTTCCAACATCCCTCCTGGTGTCTTTCAGATATTTTTAACGACAATCTCCATAATCCCTTAACTTTATTTATTTATTTATTTCTTCTTAAACTTCACCCTTGCTGGCTGGGGCTCATGCAAGTTGCAATCCAAACATATCTGGAGGGCCCCAGGTTGCCTACTTGTGCCATAATAAAGAGATTTCTGCAGTGCTAGGTCTCCTGTTTCAGTGCAACCGAGGGCCAAACTGCATGTGACTGAAAGTTTCTTTAAATGCAAATCACATCAGCTGGGGGACAGGAGTGATAGTGAACAGGCCAGGGTCAGAACAGGCCTGGAGGGTGAATTCAATCCTTTTTGCCCCTCTGCTGCAGTCCTAAGAGAAATCCCTCTTGATTGTGTATCTTGTCAGGATTCAGCTCATTGTCCCTCATCCAGCCCATAAGTGCATCCAGCCATCCGTTCCGAAGGTGCACAGCCTCTCCCAGTTCAGAAGTCACAGAGAAATAGAGCTTCTTTCCCCGAATCTCCTAATGACTGCTCCCAACAGCGTCATATAAATGTTAAGCAGCACTGGGGACAGAATCTTGCCCCAAAGGACCCCACATTTCAAGGGCTGAGGGGCAATCACCCACCCACAGTTCTTGGGCAAGTTGCTTCTTTTTTAGCCTCACTAGTTGGCCTTTCTGTGTAATGGCCATTTTGTGACTGGCTGCACCCACCTTGGCAGCCATTTTGTGAATCCCCCCCTCATGGCAGCCATTTTATGTCAGTGCCTGTGACACCATTGCAAAATTCCAAATGTGCCCAACAGCCCAAAAGGGTTAGAAAGCCCTGCTCCAGTCTGTAGCACTGGGGGCTTCCCATGTGGAGCAGCTGTGGAATGAAACAACTCGGGGCTCCTAGATGTATCTCCAGAAGTTCCAGACATTGCTTGACTAAACTTTATGAGAGATGGATAAAAACATTCTCTTCTATGCGCTAGCCTTTAATGACATTGGTCTGCTTGCTTTATTATAGGTGGAAGTCCTGGCTCTTCTCCTGTGACACCCACCGGGGGCACCCCATCTCCCCTCAGCTCCCTCCTTTCCCCTTCCTGTTCTCCTCCAACTTTCCACCTGTCAGCAACTAACCTCGGAATGACCTGTCCAGATTCTTACCTCCACCATCTCGGCCTCCCCATCTGCTACAAGATTTGCCCAACCAGTCTTTTAAGACAGCCGTCGCTGATGTTTCCGGGCCATCACAAACTGGGAAATGCAGCTGGTCCTCCCCTTTTGCCCCATTTCATGGTGGAGGTGCCCACACTGTCTTCTCTGAGCGTAACCAACGTCAAAAGCGGAAAAGCGGAAGACTCAAACCTGCCCAGCCCCCAAGGGCCAAGTTCTGCGGGTCACATGCTGTATGGTTTACATGCATCAGGAAACATTTTCCCATCGAGTCCTGTTACCCGGGAAACGCTGAATTGTGCTCTGCACCCTCCCTATGGTTTCTACGGTTATAACTTTTCTGTGCCCTCAAGGCTGATGAACTCGGCAGGCCATTTCAAAGCCGATGAGGGCATCCCATCCCCTCTCCTAGAGAACAGGTGCAACCATACTCCCTGGGCCTCCACAATTAACCACTGCCTCTAGTGGGACTCCTCTAACATTTTGGAAGTAGTAACATGCAAAACCCCACACAACGTCTGGCTTTGACTCTTCTCCAAAGGCTGGCAGATCATTGACTGTGGAAAACGTCATGACATGATGGGTTGGGCTAAAATGGCTTCCTGAAATTCTCCAGCATGTCCACTGGCATTGAAAGAGAGGGTTGTATCCAACAGTGTCTGTCTCCCAGCGGAGTGGATTCCCCCTCTTCCCTGCAGCCCCCCATAAGCTGCCCCACCCGTCTGCTTGAGAGGGTTGGGGAAACCCTCTGGAGCAGATTTGGGATTAGAGCAGGGGCTGCCAGCATGTGCCAGGGGAGAAGAGGAAGGAGAAAGTCCTGTTGTATAAGTGGGAGTCCACTGCCAGTGCAAAGGTTTGTGTGACATTGGATGTAGCCCTGACTGTTTGCGTTTATGCACGTTTGTAGGAGTTTGCTAAATGTTCTCCACATGTGTGAAATTCTCCAACAGCTTCCTGAGGGAGGACCTCATCACTGGCAGCAGCACAACAGAGCTTCTGTGCTGGCAACTCCACCGCCATTTTGTATCTCCCACAATGCTGGAGATGTAGCATCATCCTGGGGCATTGTGTGTGTATCTGTGGGTATGTGGAAATAGCAGCCACTGTCAAAGAAAGAGTGGAGAATATTTAGTGAATATTCCACAAAATGGCCCTCTTTGGGAAGGGGGCAGGGAGTGCTCCAAACAGAAAATTCTGATGGAGAATTGTACCAACAAGGTTTCTGAGAAATGTTGGCCCAGCTCTACCCAGGCTGCCCCATTGACTGTCTCAAGGAGCCATCTGTCTTCATGGTAACTATGCAGAACATGGGGGACAATGAAACAGCCAAAAGCAGAGACACTTTTGTGTGTGTGTATGTGTGTGTTTGTATGTGTCAGAACTGCTAATTTATTTGGTCGTTTTCAGGGCCTGGGTAAAATGTAAATCTGTCTTTTGATATTTGCACTTTGCAGCAGGATTTGAGCATCACGAGATGACTGAGATGAAGAGTGATCTGAATCTTATTTTCACGAGACTCTGTACTTTCCTCTGAGGGTTTTCTTTTTGAGAATAGCTTTGCATACTCAGATTGATTTCATGGATCTTTTAAAGGACTGATGCTTCAGTACCTTTCCATCCCCTGCCACTGACCATTCTCCACTGAGTAAAGCACTTAAGCATATTTTTTGCAGCTCATCTTCTCCCATATTAACTGTTGATTAGCAGCTTCAAAGTACCCTGTACCACAGGCCGCATTTCTTGTGGAAATGGTTAATCTGCACATGGGTTAGCCTGGCCACTTAAGAATCACCCCCACCCCCAAGGAAATGCATCACCAAAAAAGAAGACATAAGAGTACAGTGATTTGCAGGACAGTTGCTAATTTATATGTATTTGCATGACATTTGCTAATTTATATGTATAGATGCAAATTTAGAAATAATTATTATAATTTAAATAGAAATAGTGTACATCTCACCATAGTGTGGACGGCTGTGACCAGGTGACCTAGGTACCTGCCTGTTCAGTCTATTGTCTGGGTGCTGACTAGGGCTGTGCACTGCCTCGTTACGAAGCCTGAATAACAAGGCGAAGCGGACTGTTTTGGAGCAAAAGCCTCGTGATACGAGGCAGGTCAGAGCAGTATTGAGACGCTCCGGGGCGAAGCACCCCCCCCCCCACAAAGTGCCTCCTCCGCCTTGTATATTTGGAGCTCTACTGAATGCCTGAGCAGTCCAGGCAGGCTGTCTCCAAAATGTATCAACTTCTCAATGCTCATGTGGAGGGGCATGCGGAGGAGGATGGAGGTTGGGGGAAGGCGAGCGGAGGCGGGAAGTGGGGGAGGTGGGCAGGCAAGTGCAGGGGGAGCAGGGACTGTGCTTTGGCGAATAGGAACCCTCAGCCAGACCGACGCTAGCAGTCTCCAATCAGAGAGAGCGGTGGAGGAAGGGGGTATATATGCTTCGGCGAAAGGCTGCGTTCGGTTATTGCACTAGCGGTGTCTTTGGGAGAGAGGGCTGGTGTGGGTAGATGATCTTGTGTGTGTGTGTATGAGTGTGCGTGTGCATTCCTAGGAGTTGTTCCTTCAGTTTATTCAATTTGGATCGCCATTAGGCTTTCCTCAAAATTTAAATTAAAAGGAAACAGCTTGGTTGTACTGGGAGCATTCCCTTCCCTCGCTCCTTGATCGTCCGTCCCCATTGGGATGGTGACTTTTGCAGCACCTCTTCCAGCCTCCTTCTCCTATTTCTTTCTACCTCCAACTCGTTTGTTATTTGTATTTGATTATTCATCTCTCCTTTCCATGTTTTTTCAAACTAACATAGCTTTTCCTTGCAAGCTGCTGCTACACTCTCCCTCCCCTGCCATTCCTGTGTTTGTTTATCTCCATTTTGGACTCTGGAAAAAGGTTGTGTTTGTTGTGTAACATTGTCCCTCACTTCTGCTTTCTCCGTTCTATTTCCTTGTCATTTTTATCAATCAACTCTGTCTCTTTTAGATTTTTACAAACCCAGTCTTATTTCAATTTTTAAAAACAAACAATGACTTCTGGGGATGTTCTCCCTGCCCCCTTTTAAGTCATATTCAAGCATTTAGTTTCTTTCTTTCTAACTTCTTAAAGAAAGGCATATTATAGCAGCCTATGTGTGTAGTGTTTGCCCCCTCCCTCCCATGTTGAAGTGAACCGTCTGTGTCTTCTCTGTGTTGACCCTCCCAAAACAGAAATTAAAGAAGGCTTAAAGGGGGGGGGGGTTGATTTGGCTGTTATCTAATCACCCATGCTGTCACCCTGTATTTCTTGAAGTTATCCTGCCTTCCATAAAAGAACATGAAATATAAAACAATAAATTAAAGACACCCGTCATTTGCTTAGGTAATTCTGCTTTTCTTTAGCTCTTGTGTGTCTGTGACCATGGGTGTGTGTGCGTGCGTGCTAGGTTGTTGTTCCACCAACACTATACATTCCAATTTCAAGGCAGTGTTGAAAAAGTACGAGACACATAGTATTTATATTAATTATTCCAATAACGCTCCACTGTATGGCAAAGCAATCCGGTGCAATATGAGGCATCTTCACGGTGCTGGCAGGGGAAGAGGTGGGGAGAAGTTACAGCTCCTTGCTTTGGGAGTTTTCCTGGAAAAAACTAAAAATTTCACCTGTGCCTTGCACACAAGCCAGTGGGCCAAAGTGCCTGGAATTTGGCAAGTGGGATGCCCGGGGGGGGGGGGTGTTACACATGTCTGTAGAAACAGGGAGAAGTTATGGCTCTTTGCTTTCTGAGTTTCTTTGGAAAACCTCAGATTTCACCAGTACCCTGCATACAAGCCAGTGGGCCAAAGTGCCTGAACTTTTGTGGGTGGGATGCCATTGAGGGGTGCTGGGAGGGGCCCAGGTTTCACACACATCCATGGAAACAGGGAGAAGGTACGGCTCTTGGCTTTGGGAGTTTTCCTGGAAAAAATCAAATTTTACCTACACATAGCACACAAGCCAGTGGGCCAAACTGCCTGGGCTTTGGGGGGTGCAATACCCTTGAGGGGAGTTGGGAGAGGCCAAGGTGTTTCATGCATGTGTGGGAACAGGGAGAAGTTACAGCTCTTTGCTTGGAGAGTTTCTGTGGAAAACATCAGATTTTAACTCTGCCTAGCACAAATGTCACTGGGCCAAACTGTCTGAAATTTTGCAGGTGGCCTCCTCTCCAGGGGGGTGAGAGGTACCCAAATTTCATGCCTGTATCCTAAAAACTGAAAAAGTTACGGCCATTTGTGTTTTCCCATGTAAGTCAATGGGAAAACGCCAAAACCACGCGGTCCGGATATCCGAATCTCGCTTTGGATTTGGATCCGAGTCAGATTGGAGGGGGTCCAGATCGGTCCGAGGCAGATTGGGGTCACTTTGGATGATCCGAAGCAGCATCTGAAGCGGATCAGGGGGTCCGTGCACAGCCCTAGTGCTAAGTGTGGATGGGTAACAGTTCTTTATCTTTAAGCCAGAGTTGGATGGCACAGCCCTTCAAACTGAAGATGCCTTTAAACAGAGGACTGTCTTTTGTAAAAGAGGACACCTGGCCATCCAAAACTGTACCATTTCAGATTGAGTCTGCGGTGGGGGGCGGTGAGAGGTTACATTGTTTGCTTCTCCATATATTAAAAAGCGCCCCTGCTCGCTCTCTCTCTCTCTCTCTCTCTCTCTCTCTCTGTGTGTGTGTGTGTGTGTGTGTGTGTGTATGATGTTATGGAGAAATCTAGGCTAGAATGCTTCTCTGTGACACAAAGAGTGCAATCCTATGCATGTTTAGACAGAAAAAAGTCCTCCAACTCCCAGCATTCCCCAGCCAGCATGTCTAAACATGCATAGGGTTGCACCATTAGTTTTGTACATTGAGGGAACTGTTTTGCAAACCATCTGAAGTCTGAAATGCTACTGCCCAGACATGGCTTGACCACCTCCGTGGGAATAAAGGGCCAAACCACATTAAGCATGTAGTGGGCATTTCCATGCATGGTGTTTGTTTGTTTCTTCCTTTTTTTCTTTCCTGAATACCAACTGTGGAAGGGGCGATCCAGATTTGGGACCATGACATGGGGAGAGAGGGGATTTGACTCTTTGTACTTGCCATGCTTTCGATTTAGATTGAGGCCACTCTGCATGGTAGCTATTTGCCTTGCTGGGTACTGGGAGGAAGTTGCCCTGAATGGAAGGGCCACCACATAGCAAGAAAGCACAGGCTTTGCAAGGCAAAAGTCCCAGGTTCAATCCCCGCCATCTTCAAGCACGGCTGGAAAAACCCCAGAGAACATCTGCCATGTCTGAGCTAGGTGGAGCAGCCTAACAACTTGGTATGCGGCAGCTTCCAATGCTTCTACACTTTCCTCCTGAATCAAAAAACAGCCATGGGGCAGGTGGTGGTAGAACTGAGATCAGAACCATGGCAGGGGCAAAGTGTTATATCCCTACCACTGTGGCCGTAGTTAGGGATGGGCGGATTACTTACCCTGTTCCGCGTGGGGGCATCTGCTGGGGGGGAGGCAATCCGTCCCTCCCCCCGGAATCCTCCCCGGCCAGCTCCACTCTGCAGCAAGTCCACGGAGCCGCCAGCTGGGCCTGCCCACAGCTGGACTTCTGTCTGCTGCCGGGCTGCAGCCGCAATTGGCATCCGGCGTAGCGGCCGCAATTTGTGTCCCTGCGTTAGCCATGATAGCCTACGTATATATTTTCGTAGCCTATCACGGCAAAGAGTAGCGACGCAAATGGCATAGCGGACACCATTTATGTCTCTTCTCTTTGCTATGATAGGCTACGTAAATACTTAAGTAGCCTATCACGGCTAACGCAGGGAAGCAAATGGCGGCCGCAAACTGGGGCAGCCATTCGCAGCTGCAGACCGGGGCAGTGGATGGACCAGCCGACGCCAGGTAGAGTCTGTCCCGGGAAAATTTCGTGGGGGGGTGGGGGGGACTGCTCCGTTCCGCCATGGACTCCAGGGAATCTGTGGCGGAATTCTCTAACATCCCTAGTCCTAGTCTGGATCCTCTCATGGCTGCTATAAGAAAAACCAATCATGCAAGGGGCTCATCAAGTGCTTGATGTCACATCTAGTTCAGGCCTGAAGCCCCAGTTTGATCACATTCATGGCAACTTGCCCTCCTTTTGTTCCTTCAACGTCTTTTCACTACCTTTCATTTGTAATCTTTCTCTCTCTGATTGTTGGCATGAGATGTGTTGGAATGGATCTTGCTACACTAGGGAAAAAAGAAAATGTCAACAAAAACTAGAGCAGACAAAAATAAAGCAGGGATGCAGAACATCGGGTCTGTGGGCCAGCTCTGGCCTTCTGGGGTCCCCCAGAGGGCTCCATGCCCTTCCTCTCACCTCACCGTTTTCCCATAGCCACCGACCATTTGGTCATTTCCAGGCTTTTGCGTGTCTTTTTCTCCATTCTGAAAGGTTGAAATGTCTCTCCTAAGTCTTAGTTACTGGCAGTACAAGCTTTATGCTAAAATATGCTGGAGGGTTGAGCATTTAGCCCCATCCATCATTCAAATGTGGCCTCCGAACCTTTTCCGAAATGTAATTTGGCCCTTGGATTGGAAAAGGTTCTGCTCACCTGAAATAAGGGACTCACCCCTTTCTCTAAAAAAAATAAGACAACTCAGTCACAAACATTTATACCTCACTGTTAGCCTGGGGAGCTGAACCTTGTGCTTCATCCTGATGTCAATCCTGTGAGGTAAGTTAGTCCAAAGCAGCCTTCCTCAACCTGGTGCCTGCCAGACGTGCTGGACTACAAGTCCCATGATGGACGTGAGGGGAGTTGTATCAAAGCTATATCAGAGATATGTAATGCTAGATAGTAACTGCCACCAGGTTTTTTGGTTGTTCTTCCACAACGACCTCTGAGCAAAGCAGTTGATTAGAGGAGTGAGAACTTTTAATTTCAGCAGCAGTACCCTTACAGTAGGGTACCCTTACAGCAGCAGTACCCTTACGGGTCCACCAACTTGGTGGACCACTAGAAAGAGGCCAGCGGTATCAAAATGGGTTACCATCTGTCCACCCATGATCTGAAGACAACAGCAGGCTCAACAGAGGCCTTCATAAAGGAACCCCCTGCTCTAGCCATTGTCTCACACAGACTACTCATAAAACTGAAACCAACTTTTTTAAAAGGGTATTTTTTTACCCTACTGACTACAGCGCCTTGCTTGCTGTGCCTTAGGAGCAGAGGTTAGGTGTGGAGGGATGAGCCAAGCTGAGGTGAACTCAGAGCTAATATGTGAAGAGAGAGAGAGAGAGAGAAAACACTGAGGTTGAGCTGGAAGAAACTGAGCCCTGAACAATGGGTTTCTAGTTCCTCTAGAATCAAAGAATCATAAATTTGGAAGGGACCTTGGAGGTCATCTAATCCAACCCCCTTCTCAATGCAGGCTCTGCACTGCAGGGTGCAGCTCCAGTATCCCTGACAATCACCATCCAACCTCTGCTTCAATACCTCCAGTGAAGGCGAACCCATCACATCCCGAGCCAATCTGTCGCATTGCTGAACAGCTCACACCAGACGTTTCTCCTAAAGTTTAGCCAAAATCGACTTGCTTGCAATTTCCATCCATTCATTCTAGTCCTGCCCTCTGGAGCAACAGAGAACAAGTCTGCTCCATCTTCTGCATAACAGCCCTTCAAATATTTGAAGATCGCTCTTGGTCTACTGATCTATATTGTTGATCATCTCTTCTCAGTGCAGTTAGGGACCCTTTGGAATTTAATTTTTAATGTAATGTCAGCAAACCTTGATCACCTGTCCCAATTTTAATATATAGGCATACTTTGAGGGTCCTTTCTTTCTACTTGACATATAGACCGATGGAAGGGCTGCACATCTGTGGGTCAGCATCAGCCACTAGCTTTGGGGCCCACAAACTCCTCCATCTGCCCTCAGAAGGGAGAGCCTGGAACTGACATCAGCTCCAAGGAACCAGGAAATTCTGCAGCTCATAAGAACATAAAAAGAGCCCTTGTCCAGCTTCCTGTTCCCCACAATGCCAACACCCAGTGTTTGAAGAAAATAGCCTTTTCCCATGGTTGCTCTCTAGCAAATTGTAGAGTTGGAAAAAGTGCAGAAAGGGGCAACTGTTTATTTATTTATTTGATTTCTATACCACCCAATAGCCGAAGCTCTCTGGGAGGTTCACAAAAATGAAGACCACAAAGTACAACATAAAACAATATAAAAAATGAAAGCTTAAAACTACAGTATAAAAGTACAACCAGAATAAAACCTAGCAGCCATGCAGAGATTTAAAATGCAGATTTAAACCAGCAGAGCTAAAAGACTACAATGCTAAAATGCTGGGAAAATAAAAAGGTCTTCACCTGGCACCAAAAGGAGTACAATGTAGGTGCCAGGCGAACCTCTCTAGGGAGCTCATTCCACAGCCGGGGTGCCACAGCAGAAAAGTTCCTCTTCCTGGTAGCCACCTGTCTCACTTCCTTTGGCAGGACATCCCAGAGAAGAACCCTGAGGATGATCTTAGGATCCAGGCAGGCACATATGGGAAGAAGTGATAACCCAGCCCCAAGCTGCTTAGGGCTTTGAATATTAATACCAGTGCTTTGAATCAGGCCCAGACATGGACTGGAAGCCAGTGCAGCTGGAAAAGTACTGGCATAATGTGATCTCATTGGCCAATCCCTGTTAACAATCTCACTGCCCTGTTTTGAACAGCTGAAGTTTCCAGACCATATTTCAAAGGCAGACCCATATATAACACATTGCATTAATCCAGACGAGAGGTTATCAGAGCATGGATAACTGTAGCTAGGCTATCTCTGTCCAGATAAGGGCATAGTTGGTATATCAGCCTAAGCTGATAAAAGTGCTCCATGCCACTGAGTCAACTTCACCTCAAGTGGCAGTTCAGGGTCCAAGAGAACCCCCAAACTATTCAGTTACAAACTAAAATGATCAAGGGGTTGGAGGGAGCAACTCCACTATGAGGAAAAGTCACAGCAGCTGGGTTTGTTTAGCTTAGAGAAAAGGCGAATAAGGGGAGACATGATAGAGGTGTACAAAATTATGCATGGTGTGGAATAAGTGGATAGGGAGCATTTTTCTCCCTTTCTCATAATACTAGAACCCGGGGTCATCCCATAAAATAAAGTACTTCTTCACACAGCACATAGTTCAACTACGGAATTCACTTCCTCAAGAAGATGTAGTGATGGCCACCACTTCGGATGACTTTAAAAGGGGACTGGACAAATTCCTGGAGGAGAAGGCTATCAATGGCTGCTAGAACTGATGGCTAAATGGTGCCTCCAGTATCAGAGACAGTATGCCTATATACACCAGTTGCTTCTGGGGAACATGGGTGGGAGGGTGCTGTTGCATTCATGTCCTGCTTGTGGGTTTCCTGAGGTCAGCTGGTTGGCCCCTGTGTGAACAGAATGCTGGACTAGATGAACCCTTGGTCTGATCCAGCAGAGCTCTTCTTATGTTCTTAACTTCAAGGCCCTGGCCTGCTCTGGCTTCGTATGGCTCTTTATCTTGAAACCAGACTGGACCAGACATCCCTTCAAATAGAGGACTGTCCTCTGAAAAGCAGGACACATGGCTACCCTAGCATGGGAAAGGCCCTCTACCTGAGACCCTGGAAAACTGTTGCCAGTCAGAGTAGACAATGCTGTGCTAAATGGACAAATAATCTAAAATGAGGTTGCAGCTGCCTATTTTCTTGCCAATTTTGAGCAGGGCCTTGGTCAAAGATCACTATGGGGTTAGGGTTAGGGAGGGTGCTGTTGCACTCGTGTCCTGCTCGAGAGTTTCCTGAGTGCAGCTGGTTGGCCACTGTGTGAACAGAAATGCCCTCACCCCGGCGCCAGCTTGTCTGGCTAAAAGGGGGGGCCATTGTGGGCGGGTGGGGTGACAAGACGTAGGGGCTCTGATTGGTGCACCCCAGTGGCACCACCAGACAAGGAGGGGCAGGCTGGGTTGCCTTAAACTCAGCCCCCCTCCCAATCTTAGCTCTCTGGCTCGACGCAGCTCCTTCCCACTCTCCCCTAAGCAGTGTGGGTTCCTTGCTGGTTGCCCCTTTGGGAGCCACGTAGGAATTTTTTGGTTCACAGTTCGATTGGCCTACTTACTGTGAGTCTTTTTCACCTACGTCACGCTGTTATGCAGGTTGAGTGTGTCCTGTAAGGGAATTCAGTCTATATCATCGGTCACATGCCAGTTGGCGATAGGATGGGCAAAACAGGAAAGGGAGTAGGGATGGTGTGCATGCAGAGGCACCTTATGGTGACAGGTGACGCCTGAGGCCCCCCGAATGGGTTGTGCGGCTCGGCGGCGGGATAAGGGTTGCCTGGGAGACCAACCCTACTCACTCACCCAGGTGTTGTGCGGCACTGGGTCGGGGATGACACCGGAAGGTCTACCTCCCCCAGAAGGGGCAGTTCGGAGGGATGGCGAGATCACCGCCACCCCTCAGGCTGGGTGTGTTTTCACCCAAGAAGTGCCAGCTAGCCGCTGACACAGTTAGATGCCTGTCCTAGTTACCCCTTTGCAGGTATTTCAATAAATGTGGCCCAATTTTCAACCCAAGCTTGTTGTCTGTGTCTTCTTAAACCCATCTCTGCTCGCAATGCTGGAACAGATGGACCCTTGGTCTGATCCAGCATGGCTCTTCTTATGCTCTTAAACAATATTCTACTGCCACTGACCATGGAGGCTCCAGTATAGCCCTCCTGACTAATAGCTATTGCTGGCTCCATCCTCTGTGCATCTGCTGAAATTTCATGAAAAACTGTCTAGCCTAGCAGCTACCACTGCAACTCATGGCAGTGACTCCCAGAATCCAACCTGTGAATCAGCCAGCCCCTGAATCTATCTGCAGCTTGTTCCTCCTCGCGGCAGAATCTGGACTGGCTGTGTTATGAACTGCTGAAGACCACATGAGACTGCTTTCCTCCCTTATACTTATAAGACCCCTCCGAGCCAATTTAGCATCTTTGCAATCCTTGAGGGAGCTAAATATCACAGAGGTCAAAACTTTTATATCTCTCTTCCCCAGCTCAATAAATCTATCTCCTAGCACTGTAACCCTCCCAATCCTCAGGAAAACAAAGCTTCCCTTGTTCCTTGTCAGGTTCTACAACGTTGAACTTCTAACGCTTCCAGGGCTCTCCCCTGCCGATCCCTCCCATGTGCCATTTGGATAGCAGGCTCTGCAGTTTGGACTCACGGCTCGTCCCTCGCTACGTCCTGCCCCCACTGATTTCTGGAATGCTGTGATCATTTTCAGTGGGTGCAATGTCAGGAGTCCTGAGCTTTGATATTTGGTCCTGCCTGATTTGGCTTCAGACGCGCCCACCACTGGGGAGCTGCTCTGAAATGGAATTTGGCTCTTGGGCTAAAAGAAGTTCAGCACCCCTGTTCTTCTAAGGCATTCTGGAAAAATTAAAACAGCCTGCCCCCTTCTGCCCCCTTCTGGGTTTTTTTAACAGCATCCTCATGTGCAGAAACTAAGCAGGTGAAACTCTTCTCATCATTGTATCTCCAGGTTTTTATTTTTAAAGTTAGCAATTCTATCTATCAGTGCTAAATCATTAGGCTCTGCCTTGAGCTGGCATCTTACCTTGTACTAGTAGGCTGGAAAACTGAGAGTGATGGGAGGGTTGGAGGACCCCCTATTATTATTATTTCATTTCTGAGGCTCTCTGGATGGTTCACAACAACTTAATGTTTTGACTTTATGACGTTATGGCAGAGGCGGGACTTGAACCGATGTCTCCTAGTTCATTTTTAAAATTATTTCTGGTGCAATCCTATGCATGTTTAGACAGAAGAAAGTTCTGCAACTCCCAGCATTCCCCAGCCAGCATGCTGGGAATTGTAGGACTTTCTTCTGTCTAAACATGCATCGGATTGCACCCGTAATATATATTTTAATCCTACTTTGTCATGAACTTATTTTTCAAAGCAGTTTACAAATGAAAACTATCCAAAGATAGCAAACATTAAAAAAAAACATTTAAAGCGACACTGTTAAACTTTTCTTTAAAAAAAATTAGAAGTAGAGGAGTAAACAGCATCATCGCCTATCATTATCACACCCTTCAGTCGAAAAGCAGCTCACAGAGAAGTGGACCCTGACTTCAAGCTTACAATCTAAAAGACATGACATATAAGGAAAAGGAGTTGGGTGGGAGGAGGAAAAAAAGCAAATTCAGGCACAAGTTCTTGGTTACTAAGTGTTCTTATAAGCGTTCTTCCTGTTCAAACAAACAACAGTGATACAATTGTAAAAATGAATAAAACAAAAATATAGTGGGATGCTGGTGGTTTTGAAATACCACAGAAAGATTGAACGCTTTATTGCAAGCCTTCCCCTAGCTGCCCTAGACACAACTGACTCTTAAAAGGATACTAAGGGTGCAATCCTATGCATGTTTAGACAGAAAAAAGGCCTACAACTCCCAGCATGCCCCAGCCAGCATGGCTGGCTGAAGCATGCTGGGAGTTGTAGTCCAATACATCTGGAGGGCACCAGGTTGGGGAAAGCTGCATTTTTATATGGCAGTAGATGGGACTATGAAGTAGCACCAATTGGGAGGTAAAACTGATCTTTTAAGGCACAATCCTATGCATGTTTAGACAGAAAAAAAAGCCCTACAACTCCCAGCATTCCCTAGCCAGCATGGCTAACTGGAGAATTCTGAGAGTTGTAGGACTTTTTTCTGTCTAAACATGTGTAAGATTGTGCCCTTAGGGTGCAATCCTATCCAGATAGGCAGCCGCCTCCGAAGTCGGAGGTGACCGCCTTCCCAAAGCAGGGCAGGAGAAGCACGGAGGGGATCGTTCCCTCCGCTCTTCTCCTGCCCTGCATTTGTGGCTAGACAGCCGACTGTAGCTGTCTACCATGGGAGGGCTGAGCAGGGGAGGAGGCTGCTGTATGACACATTGGATGTACAGGCATTTCCGCCCTCCCCACCCCGGAATGCCCTCAGACACACCCCTTTTTGGCCACTCCATGCTCCTTTTGTGATCGTAGAGGATGGGGCTGTTTTGCACTGCCTCTGAGACAGCACAGAAGTGGGGGGAGGTCGGTTCTCCGGGAATCAACCTTGGAGCATGGGCTCCGAGGTCAGTTCCTGGAAAACAAGATTTCCCATGGCTGTCTAGCCACTGTCTAGTGGCCATAGGATTGCTCCCTTAACATCCATTTAAGAGTCAGTTGTGTCTAGGGTAGCCACGTACCATCACCAAAAAAAGAGAAAGGGGACAAAAGTGGACAAAAGGGATTTGCAAAACATTCGTATGTGTTAATTTAGATGCAAATGTAGAAAGAACTGTTGTACTTTAAATAGAAATACAATACATCCCACCATAGTGGGGAAAACTAACCAGGTAATCTGTGTTCTTACTCAGTCTGCTGTCCAGTTGCTAACAAATGATGGGCAATTTAAAGGCCCAGGTCTTCCTTCTGGAGGGTCTTTATCTTTAAAGCACATTTGGACTGGCCAGCCTTTCAAACAGAGGGCAACTTCAAATACAACTTGGGACCAGGTTACCTCTAGAAACATCTTCACTATACCAACCTCCCTGGGCACTATGATCGTGGGGTAGGGGTTGTCTGTGCTGCAGCCTATGGATTTCCATTAGGTGGCAATGCAGAGACAGGCCTTTTCTGCAGTGGCACCTGCCTTGGAAAAAGATCTCCCCTCTGTGGTATGCCAGGCCTCAGTGCTGGCATGTTTTAGATGTTTATTAGAAACATATCTTTTTACTTTGGCTTTCCCCCAGCTGGGAACTGGCTTTGAATTGGTCTCTAATGGTGTACTCTTTATCATATTGTTTTCATTGTATTCCTTTGTAAACCCCTTTGGGATTTGTGCCAGGGAGAAGTGGTATGGAAATATCGCTAATAATTAATGGAGGACTGTCCTCAAAGTAGGACACATGGGTCACCCTAGTTATTTACCCACTCACCCTGTTTGCTTCTAAGCAAAGAAAAAGATGTTGGGAGACCGCAGATCTCCATCATCACCTCTAGTTTGGTTCTAAATTAGCAAAATTACCCTCCACTGTTCAGTCAAACTCTGCTCCGAACTCCTAGATTTTCATTTCACCTCCATCACTCAACCCCTTTCCTAACTTTTAACCCCCACCCCCAGCAGTTCCTTAATGATGGTTATTGTCTCCTAAGCCAGGGTTTGGCAACTGGCAGCCAAAAGGTTAGTCCCTGCCCCTGAGTGAATTTTATTTCACTAGTATCCCTAGTATCACTATCAAATGTTAAACTGTTTTATTTTACTATTTCACTAGTACCCTAGTATTGCTATCAAATGTTAAACACTGTATGGTCAAAAGCTTACCTGTAACATTGCTCATAATGGAAATGAGCCAGAGCCAGAGTGGTGTAATGATGAGACTGTCAGATAGTACTGGGGAGACTCAACAATGGAGCTCACTGAGTGGCCCTGGCCCAGCTGTTGTCTCTCAGCCTGACCTACCTCACACAGGGTTATGAGGATAAAATGTTGTGTGGTGGTGAAGGTGGGGAAAGAGAACTGTGTATGACATCTTGAGCTCCTTGGAGGAAAGGTGGGATATAAACCAAATGAATATTAGTATTAGAGGTATTTGCTGTTTGGGGCATTTTGTTCTGCTTCAGTTAAGCTATATCCATTGTGTGGAAGCCCCGTTATATGGTGCAACCCTGCACAGCTCCTTCGGAGGGCAAAATTATATAAAATGGAGGAAACGGGCGACTGGTCCTGTGCCTCAATGTTTCTTCATGTTACTTCAAAAGCAATCAGAGGAAGGCTGCTAATTTTGATCAGAGCAATGGTGCTGGAGAAAGAGTGTTTAAACTTTTTCACTCACACCGTTCCCCTAACAGAAACTAAGTTTCTGTTTCCTGAATTTAAAACTTTCCCCACTCTTCTGCTGACCTTTTCGTTTTGTTGAACTTCATAATTGCCTGGCTCTTCTGAGCACAACTTCCTGACCAATACATTCTAACTTATCTTTTGACCTCTAAAGTATTAACCTTTTGGCAGAAACTGACTAGCAGGACAGCTACACTGGTGGGCACGAGGGAGAGGGCCTTTTCTGTGGTGGCCCCCACTCTGTGGAACTCCCTCCCTAGGGAACTCCATCATGCCCCCTCTTTAATGAGCTTCCGCCGTGCATTAAAAACGTGGTTGTTCAGGCAGGCATTTGGGGTGGGTTAGGGTATTTTAGAAAACCCTGACTGCTCATTGGAAGGACAGATACTGAAGCTCAAGCTCAAATATTGTGGCCACCTAATGCGAAGAGAAAACTCCCTGGAAAAGACCCTGATGCTGGGAAAGATTGAAGGCAAAAGGAGAAGGGGACGGCAGAGGATGAGATGGCTAGATAGCATCACCAATGCAATGAATATGAATTTGAGCACACTCTGGGAGAGAGCGGAGGACAGGAAGGCCTGGCGTGCTATGGTCCATGGGGTCACAAAGAGCCGGACATGACTGAACGACTGAACAACAAAAAAATTGTTTTAAACTGTTTAATTATATGTTATACATCACCCAGAGTGGCTGGGTGACCAGCCAGATGGGCGATTAAGAAATTTAATAAATAAATAAATAAATAAAATAGCACACACAAATATTTAACCCCATAGTATCCTAGAACCAAACTAAATACAAAAATGGAGGACAGGTCTGTTCCTTCATACCCCCTATCTTGCAAAGCCCCACAGCAGAAAAGATGCAGATACCGCCAATGCCTCAGTTTGCCCTGATCAAAGAGCAGTTGCTTTAAATAAAAAAGAGAAGTGCTTGGAGATCCTGAGAACATAAGAACAGCCATGCTCGATCAGCCAAGGGTCCATCTAGTCCAGCATTCTGTTCACACAGTGGCCAATCGGCTGTCGACCAGGAACCAACCAGCTGTCAACCAGTATTATGAGAGGGGGAGAAAAATGTCTCCCTGTCCACTTTCTCCACACCATGCATAATTTTGTACACCTCTGTCATATCTCCCCTTACTCACCTTTTCTCCAACCCCAGCTGTTGTAACCTTCCCTGGTAGGAGAGATGCTCCAGCCCCTTGAACATTTTCGTTGCCCTTTTCTGCAATTTTTACAGCTCTACAATATCTTTTTTTAGGTATGGTGACCAGAATCCTATCACAGATCCCCTGCTCCTCATGCTGTTTGGCCCTCTGATTGCACCAGGCATTGCTGACTTACTTCACAGAGTGCCTTTTCACGGATCTCTTATAGACATGCTTTTGACCATGAGTTTCGACTGAACTAAATTTCCCCTGATAAGTAGCTTATTCTAATGCAAAAAGAGAGAGAGAGAGAGAGAGAGAGAGAGAGAGAGAGAGAGAGAGAGGTCAGTTTTCTTGTTATTTTCAACAACATTCATTTTGCATGTATTAATCAGCTCCTCACCCCTGTCCTCACAACACCCCCACAAAGAAAACTGCTTCATGCCAGGTCAGTCTATTTGTCCAGCTGGGCCAGTACTGTCTACTTGACAGGCAATGGCTTTCCAGGGACCCTGGCAGAGGTCTTTCCCATCACCTGGGGCCTTTTACCTGGAGACACCTGGGATTGAACCTGGGATGTTCTGCATGCAAAGCATGTGAACTGCTACTGAGCTACAATCGCTCCTACGATGGGAGGGTGCCAATCCATTGTGCCATGCAATTCTGAGCCTTAAGGACTAGGAACTTGTGGTTTTCGGGATGCTAAATCCTGTGGCCCCTACCAATTTTTGCACTTGCACAGTGTGATCGCAGCAAAAATTATTATATAATTACATAGGTTGAAGGAGCAGAAGGATCATTTTAGGGGCTGTAAGTCCTCCAGCCTTTCCTTTCCCAGCTGCAGTTGGACTACCTCCAATATACTTCCAGAACCCTCATGCTTACAGTTGCTTCAAAACTTACCACATAATAAATATTCTAACGTTGCATGAGAGAAGTCAATGTAAAGTCTTGGGTGGGGGGTGTTCCCCCCAGCAATGTCTGCTTACATTTACAGAACTGGGTGAATGGATTTGACAGTATTTGAAATACTGTGATTTTACAAGCCCTTTGAAATGTATTACGTTTTGATCCTCCAGGAGCCAAAATTAAAGTACGCATTTGTGTATCCAAGTTCAGTTTCCCAGCTGGTTTCCCCAGAATTTAGTCATGTTTACGGTAAAAATTTAAAAGAAACCGAATGCACAGCTTGAAACGGTGGTGGTTGTTGCTTTGATATGTGTTCCTTCAAATATATATATATATATATATATATATAATATCTCCTCGAGTTTGGTCTGCAATTAGATGATAATTTGTATCGGAATTATATAAACAAACCTGGATTGGATGACAATATGAAACAGGCAAATAGGTACACATACTGTTTGAAACCTGTCCAGTATTAAAGCTATTTACATGTGCAGCTCAGCCATTTCAGACATACTGTTTCAATAAAGGGGAAAAGCTGGTATCATTTCCTCCAAAAGTTTCAAATGTACATGTTTACAAATTTGTACTGCACACTAATATGTAAACAGATATTATTGGAAACAGATGCTTATGCACAATATTGATCCGTTCCTTTTATTATCACACTGAGATAGGCACAGGCACACACCGATATTGCTTATATTTTGCAGTTATCGATGGAGCGTATGAAAGATGGAGCATATTATGCCAGTTTGGGGACAGTTACACTAGCCCCCCAAACTGTTTCTGAGCACACTTCGAAGTGCTGGTTTTATAAGTCTACACAGGCTTATTGAGAAGTCCCACTGTGGACAAGTCTTATTGAGAAGTCTTAATAAGTCTTAACATCTCTTCTTCTTATTGAGAAGTCCCACTTACTGACTTTTACAAGTCTACACAGGCTTATTGAGAAGTCCCACTGTACTCATTACAGCTTACTCCAAGGGGTGCAGAACCTCTTTCAGCCAGAGGGCAGAATTCCATTTTGGAGAAACTCTGGGGGGCTGCATTCCAGTGCTAGGTGGGGCTGGAGGCCGAAATAGGTGGGTCCAAAAAAAGGGGGTGTGGCCCCCAAACCCAAAATACCAGCATGTTTTAGCTTAAAGCTCTTACCACGAATAACAAAACCTTAGGAGAGGAGTGTCAAGCTTTTAGAATGGGGTGGAGGGAACTGCATGGAAGCTGGGAAATGACCAAATGGCCAGTGGTTGGGGGAACGGAGGTTGGGCCAGGGGAAAGGGGTGTGGCCTTCTGGGAAACCCTAGCAGTTCAGACTGGGACCCCTGAAGGACATGCATTGGTTCCCAGGCACCCCTGGCTTACTTACGTAGGACACTTACTAGGCAGTCTCAGTTTATAAAGCCCTAAATAGCTCGGTTGGAACCAGGGCACATAAAAGACACCCCACTGCCATGTGAACTTGCCCAGCCATTAAGATTGGCCTCAGAGGCCCTGCTTGTGTTCCTCTGCCATCTGAAGAAGAGCAGTTGATGACTGGAAACAGGGCACCTCTACCTATAGATCGCCCTTCCCCAAGAGGTTCACCTGGTGCTGTCATTAGTTTCTTTTTGGCACCAGATGAAAACCTTTCCTTTTGTCCATGCCATTTAGTCTTGTGCTCATTTTATGTTGGATTTTTTAAATGCCTGCTGTAATTTGGAGTTGTTGGGTTTAATTCTAATGATGTGTACCCTGCCCTGGGATCACTTTCGGATGAAGGGTGGTTTATACATTTTAGAAATACATCCATAATGAAGAATTATATTCATTTGTATGTTTGCCTTTGTAAGCCATTCTGAGAGCCGTGGCAGAAGAGCATCTAATACATATTTTTAAAATAAATACAGAGAGTTGTATTCCTGGATGCCACTGGGAATAAATAGACAGATCTTCCAAACTACGTAGTGTATCATGCGGAATTCATGAGAACAGCCTGTGTCTCGGTGGTAGAGTGCATACCCCCAGCACATACCCTAGTTTTCAGTGGTAGAGCACACATACCCAGTGGCGGCTGGTGCCGATTGGGGCTGGTGGGGCAGATGCTTAATATTCTACTGAGATTGCCGGAGAAGTACTGGAAAAGACCACACGTGGCACGTAGAAGCAATGGAGCAAATGCAGCCAGTTGTGGAAGAAAATCTCTGTTGCAAGTGGGTGGGGGACAAACAGGGGGTCACTGCCCCATTTGCCCCAAATGTAGAGCTGTCTCTGCACATACCCCCCTTGTTCAGTTGAACGTGCAACTGAAAGAGCTGCATATTACTTCCTTGTTTAGCCCTGCCTCCTCTCCCTTTCTTCTGTCATTTCCCCTTTGTCAAATTTTGGACAAAATTTGTATTCTGTAAAGCACGATGAACACTGAGGGGTGATAATTAAATAAAGAATGCTAGAAATGTAGACAATCCCACTTCAAATCAATTCCCCACCCCTTTTGTGCTCTTTACAAATCTAAAGTCCCTTTGTTACTTTAGCAACATAAAATGTATTCTGTGTTCCTTGGTTTGCTCATAAAATTATCATGTTTGGCATATCAAATGTCAATAAGAGGAAACACATAAGATAAGAAAGGTAAAGAACCTTCCTTCTCTGAAAATGGCAGTGTCCCCTAGAGGCAGAAATACATCTTGCTTTTCCTTTTGAGAGCTGTACTATACCGTTTGTCCTCAGCGTACTGGAATTGAAGCGATCTGACACTGTACATAGTCATACATAAAAATCTTCCTATTACATAGTTTTTATAAATCATTTTGGAGCAGTAAAAGCTGGCCAGCAATATATGATCACCTTGTCTTAAATGTTCTATTCATCTTTCCATGAGAAAAGATTTCATAATCCATTTTTTCCCATTTTTCAGAAAACACCTCACCCCCCAGGCATTGAAAAAAATGGGGGGAGGATATTTCCACTCCTATTTTTCTAGCTTTTTTCTGGGCCTCCACATCTCTATTTTTAATCAAACTCTACAACGCCTTGAGAATTTACTTTATGAGGTACTTAATAAACAAAGAAACAAATAACACAAAATCTGAAAGTGATAGAGATAGAATAGTTTCTCTAGAGTCAGTAGGGATGTTGGAGAAATCCACAATGGATTCAAATGAGTTCAGATAACTATGAATCCAGCCCATGAATTCTGCAGCAGACCAGCGTTTTCCAAGTTGCATGAGCTTGCGGACCAGTTGTTTTTTTTTACTTTCCAGAACAGCATGCAAATTTAGTAGCACAAATATATGAAAAATTAATAATAATAAAAAAACAGATACAAAATGTGCATTTTCCCCCATAGGCTAAACTGTGAAAATGCACATTTTGGGGGGATTTGCACATTTTTGGAAGTACACATTTGCCCAAATGCACACTTTCCACATGAACACAAGTTCAGAAAATTGAGAACAAAACGATTCCATCTATGAGTGGACAATGGGATGAAAATTTCCTAACAATGTATGGAACACACACGGAATGGATTTAGCAAAAACTGTACTTCCCTACGTGTCAGTGAGTTCTACTACCAGAAGGTCCATGTTGGCTTAATGCACAGGACATTAAAAAAAAGAAAAGAAAAAGCTGGATTGTCGTAAAAAAACGATGTCTTTCCAGTTCCACTGGATTTCCCCAGGTATGATCCACAGTTAATCTCAAACATGTTGGGCCAAAGAAATGTATACATGTTTCAGATGGAAGTAAATCGAGTTCTGTTGGTTCAGTGGATTTCAGCCCACCATATATTATGTGGAGCAATATTGACTGGTAGAGGTTTTTTCAGATGACGAGGATTACATCATGACAGCCTGGCTTCCGGTACATGCATCACACAGTTGATTTCTCACAACATACCTCATTTTTCAAAGCTATTTCACAACCTATTTCTCTGCCTTGCTCTTCTTCAAAAGAGATTCCAACTGATGTCCATTATTGTACAGAACATCATGAGAAAAATGTCACCTTTAAAACAATCAGGGCAAATGAAGGGAATCACTATTTCTGGTTTTGCGATGGCTACTTTCCTGGTTTTGTTTTAAATTAAGATTTTTCAAACATTACAGACAATTCAATTAAATGCAGATGTAGGTTGTTGTTGTTTACAAATACAGCTGAAGCTAAACAAAAGGTCAGTTTTATTTCAAAAATGTTCAGAAACAGAGTAATGGAAACCTAGTGGGTAGGGAAGCAAGAAAGACATCCAATCAAGAGTACAGTAACCCATTTGAAATGAATACATCATTCACTCTATTTCCAGTGTACAAGCTGTGAGTACCATTGTTTATGTAGCTAAAACAGCACTCCCCATGCACAAGAGGGAGGTACCAAAGTCTTCAGGGAACCCCAAGTTTTACAGAAGTACAAACATTATTTTTAGAACTGGGAAGGAGGGGGAATGGAATGGAGTCGTTGGAATCCTGAACACTCTACATTGCAACAGATGCTCAGATGTATATAATGCATTTCAGTGGTTGTGAAGAATGAGCATCATCACATTCTGCAAATGAAATGGAAAGTGACCAAGTGAGTAAGTCTAGAAGTACTTGTGACACACATGAGCATGTAACAAAAGCCTGGTGAGTGTTTTCCAAGGGAAAAATAGCTTAAGTGGGGATGATTTTGAACAGAGAAATGGCCAGGAGGAGGGAGTGCTTATCCCCATTTCCCACCTTGTACACCTTTGCTCTAAATGTTGTGTCTGTCCAGCACCACCTGATACTTTTTGCCAGGTTCCAAGCAAGCATGCATTTTCAAGGACAAACATGTAACTGGAACTCTGTGGAGTGGAAGGAAACTGCTCGGTGGAAATTCAGAGTGGTAAAAGTGGCAGGCAGAGAAAGGGAGCACATCCCCTTCTTTGACATTTCTATGCTGAAAATTGTTCCTGTAAAGCAGACTTCCCCCACCTGGTGCCTCTAGATGTGTTGCACTATGGCCAGATTGGCAACTGCATGACAGGACTTCAAGTCCAGCACATCTGGAACGCACCAGGTGAGGGGAGGTCTGATGTAAAGCTGAGGTTGCAAATGTGGTGTCCATGGGCAGCAATGTGCCCAGAAACACCTCTTTGGTGCCCACCAGGTTCCCTGCTCCTCCTGATTTTTATTTTACATCTAAATGTATTTTTATATCTATCTATCTATCATCTATCTATCTATCATCTATCTATCTATCATCTATCTATCTATCATCTATCTATCTATCATCTATCTATCATCTATCTATCATCTATCTATCATCTATCTATCATCTATCTATCATCCATCATCTATCCATCCATCATCTATCCATCCATCATCTATCCATCCATCATCTATCCATCCATCATCTATCCATCCATCATCTATCCATCCATCATCTATCCATCCATCATCTATCCATCCATCATCTATCCATCCATCATCTATCCATCATCTCTCTCTCTCTCTCTATCATCTCTCTCTCTATCATCTCTATCATCTCTCTCTCTCTATCATCTCTCTCATCTCTCTCTCTCTCTCATCTCTCTCTCTCTCTCATCTCTATCATCTCTCTCTCTCTCTCTCTCATCTCTATCATCTCTCTCTCTCATCTCTCTCTCTCTCTCATCTCTCTCTCATCTCTCTCTCATCTCTCTCTCATCTCTCTCTCATCTCTCTATCTATCGTATATATATACACTATAGTATATATACTATAGTATATATATATACTATACTATATATAGTATACTATATATAGTATATAAAAACATATATAAAAAGTATATGTATATATATATATATATACATACTTAAAAAAAAAAAGGATACTGGAAAGCAAAGTGCTGCCTTCCAGCATCACCTTCATTTGGGTTCAAAAGGGTGGCTTTGTGCTTTGGAGCTCAGATCCCATCTCTACCTTGTTCTTAGGTTCTTGGGCAAGTTGTTCTTTTTCTTTTAACCTCACCAGTTTTCCTTCATGGAAATGAGTGTTTTGTGACCAGCATTGCCCACCATAGTAACCATTTCTAGGAATACTGTGTACAGTTCTGGTCACCACACCAAAAAAGGATACTGTGGAGTTGTAAAAAGTGCAGAAAGGGGCAACTAAAATGGTCAAGGGGCTGGAGCATCTCCCCTATGAGGGAAGGTTTCAATTGCTGGGCTTGGAGAAAAGGCGAGTAAAGGGAGACATGATAGAGGTCTACAAAATTATGCCTGGTGTGGAGAAAGCGGATAAGGAGACATTTTTCTCCCTCTCACATAATACTAGAACCTGAGGTCATCCCATGAAGGTGATTGGTGGAAGATTCAGGACAGATAAAAGGAAGGACTTCTTCACACAGTGCATAGTCAAACTATGGAATTCACTACCAGAAGATGTAGTAAGGGCCACCAACTTGGATGGCTTTAAAAGGGGGTTAGAGAAATTCCTGGAGAAGTCTATCAATGGCTACTAGTTCTGATGGACATGTGCTATCTCCAGTATCAGAGGCAGTGTGTCTATGTACACCAGTTGCTGGGGAACATGGGTGGGAGGGTCCTGTTGCACTCATGTCCTGCTTATGGTTTCCTGGTTGAAAGCTGGTTGGCCACTGTGTAAACAGAATAGGGATGGGCGGATTGCTTACTGTCCGATCCGCAGTGTTGTCTGCTGGGGGGAGAGGCGATCCGTTCCTCCCCCCTCCCGGAATCCTCCGGAGCGGCTCTGCTCCGTGACAATTCCACACAGCCGCACACCGGCTCCGGACCGCTTCTGATACAGTAATGGCAGCCGCCATTACCATACTGCAAGCAGTCTGGAGCCAGCATGCTGTTCCAGAGGGAATCCTTGGGAGGCGGAGGTAAGTGATCCGTTCTGCCATGGAATCCGGCCTCATTTGGGTCCACAGCAGAATTCTCTCTCTGCCATCCCTAGAACAGAAACTGGGCTAGATGGACCCTTGGTCTGACCCAGCATGGCTCTTCTTATGTTCTTATGAATGGGCAAGCTGCCCCAGGGCAGCCATTTTGTGGAAGTGCTCCTGATATTCTCAAAATTCCAGATGTGCCCATTGACCAAAAAGATTGGGGACCCCTGCTGAAAAGAATCACTGAAACACTGTAGGTGAAGCACTTTGTGCACTCTAAAACAGTACATCCTAAAGATTTATGATGATGATAATAGTTCCTACTAGTACCTGTTTGAGACTCACCCCCCGCTAACTCCCCCCACCCTCACATATACTCAGCACCAAGTCTGCACCACTTTTCTGCACCACCTAAAGATTTTTTTGTTCACCAGGCTTTTGATTAAAATTGTGTTGCCACATCCTGTAAGCAGCTGTTCATCTGTGTTACTGCTCTCCCTTGTTTTACTGTTTTATTGGTAAGTGTTGTATGATTTTACTGTGTTTTAGTGATTCTGTGCCCCATGTTGGGATAATTTTATAATGAAACGTACATAATAAATTCCAGCTAGTGTGGTGTAGTGGTTAGAGTGTTGGACTGGGACTCTGGAGATCTGTGTTCTGGTCTCCACTCAGCCATGAAGCTCACTCGGTGACTTTGAGTCAGTCACTGATTCTCAGCCTAACCTACCTCACAGGGTTGTTGTTAGGATAAAATGGAGAGGAGGAGGACAATGTAAGCTACCTTGGGTTCCTTGCAAGAGGAGTAAAAAGGGCAGGACATAAACTTGGAAAATAAATAGCATTTGACTCTCAAAGCTTTCCTGATGATTTGTGATCCACCAAGCCAAGCACAGCTCATCAGCCATGCATTGTGGCTTGCCAGGGACTTCTTTTTACAGTTCCAGGCAGGATGCTTCTTTTTTCTTTTTTCTAACTGAGGATAATTGATTCCCTTTAAATTGGCTGGAGCATGCAGAGTTCTTCTGGTAGCTTTGGGAAGAGCCTGCCACAGGAGAAGAGCATTTCTTGGGTCATGTGCTGCAGCTGCCGATGCCAGAACGAATGTGCAAGCCAAACGTCGCAGGCCAAGGATTCTCTTCATCTGTCTGGAAGCACTGGGTGCCAACTGGGGAACCCTCTGAGGGTCACAAACTGTGTCACTGGCTGGCGGGAGCTGCAGGCAGGTTCAAGCACAGAGACGAGCATCACAGTTTCACAGAGTTGCTGGTTCTGATCATCAGGTGATCTCAACGAGCCAATCTCACGCTGGTACCTGCCAAAAAACTGCATTTTGGGCAGCTTCTCATGGAATGAGGTGATCAGGCTACTCTTTTGCATTAGGAAGCTGCCTTATACTGTCAGGCCATTGGTCCATCTAGCCCAATATTGTCAGCACTGACTGGCAGCAGCTCTCCAAGGTTTCAGTCAGGAATTTTTCCAGCCCTACCTGGAGATGCAGGGGTTCGAAATTGGGACCTTCCGCACGTGCTGTACCACTGAGCTATGACCCATTCCACAGATGGGATGCCCATCTGTGGCCCCCCTTCCCCCAGCACTCGAAGTTACTCTAGTGCCATTTAGTTAGCAGTATGGAAGAAAAAAATGCTTTCATTATTAAGAATTTCAGTTGATTTGTTATTCATTTGATATCATTACATTCGTGTCATTTGCTTCCCATTAGATAAAATCACTTTTGTTTTCATTATAGATTAAAAGAATATATATATTTGTTTACTTTCTGGCATTGTTAGTTGTGGCAGCATCAATGTCAGCAGCGCTGATTTCAGCTACTTTCACCTAATGGCCACCATTTTGTTTTCTAGAATATCCCAGAGGTCGCTTTATTCTGGGATGTTCTAGGGAAACGATGGTGACCCCGCTGGTGATCACCTTTCCCTCCCCACTGGAATATCATGGAACAATGCCTGTAGCATTCTGGGAAAGTAGTGGCTGACTAAATCAACTTCCACTGCAAGAGAAAGGTAAGACGAGTGATGGATGGGAACAAATGGAATTACAAAAACAAAGCCATTCATACCCATTTGCAACTCGTGGCAGAAACATTTGAAACAAATGAAAATTTAACCAAATGGCTCCCATTTGGGGGGGATGTGTGTGTTTCATTTGTCATGAAATGAATGCACACCCCTATAGACGGCAACACTGGAGGAAATCCTGTGGTACACCAGGTCTCCGATTCCATGTACCAGCTATTTCTCACCAGCATCATTCCTTTTACTTCCAGTGATCAGGCTGCAAGTGACAGTAGCCAAAAGGGCACCCATGCACAAGAGGGAGGTTATCCACAGGCTTGGGGGAACCCCAAATTTGCAGAAGTACAAAAAAAAAACCTTTAGGAAAAAACTAAAATGGGGGGACCCCTAAAACAGCCCAAATGAGGACTAAGCACGTTCAGTGGCTACAAAATGCTGATTGACGGTTGGGGGAGGATGGAAAACTTGGGGGGAGTATGCATGGAGTGGCTGGAATCCTGAACAGGGACCACTCCATCAATGGGTCTACCTTCTCACCTCCACTGCAATAGCCACTATTGAGCTACTGTTGCTCCTCATTCTCTTTCTAATCATGGCTACCACATCTTTGCTTGGCAGGCAGAGAGCCAGTGGGCAGATAGGCACTGGCATCTCCCGCTCCTCCTTCTCCTCACCACAATCATTACCTGGGCCAGAGCAAGAGGCAAGTAAACAAGCAGGTTGCAATGGTGAAGAGGAGGAGCAACTCCCAGGGGGCTCTTGTGAGAGGACCTCTGCTGAAGGGTGGGCCTTCAGCAGCTGCCCAACCATGCCTATCTTTGGTGCCAGCCCTGACCACTCCAGATTGCAACGTTTCGTTGCAGATCTCACTTGCCTTTCACTGAAGAATGAATGCTGACATGCTTCTTCCATCAACCATCCTTTAGTTGGAGGACTCACCCTAATTGGTGTAAAAACAGCCACAAACTGGCGAAGAAGTGTCTACGTGTTGCCCCTGGGCTGTACATCCTAAAGGCCCATTTCAACTGAATCACTTTGCAGATAAGTTCTGTTTTTCTTCCTAACAGTTTGATTCAGATCTCTTCTTTTTGCAGGCCACGATCTCTGCAACAATTTCCTCGGCTGCCTAACCTAACAGCTGTTAACACTTAGCAACTAATCAGCTCAATTTGACTCACCTGTGTGAGTGATCTTTGACAGGTCCATCTGCTTTAAGTCAAGTTTGTGAATAAAACAGACTCAAGATCCAAAATATTTCCCCATGCTAAACATAGTGGGTATAGGACTCTCCACCACACTGCCCCCCCCCATCCCGGTCCCTGGAAGATCTAGATTTTTTTAGGAGTTCAGGCCAATTTCTGCTATTCTTACTATAAACATCTCAAAAGCCTGAAGCTAAGAAGTATTTCAAAGACTTTCTTTCTTTCCCTTTCTCACCTTTCTTTCTTTTCCTTTCTGCACCGGCTGTGAGGGGGCTGGGGAGGGTGGATCTCCGACTCCCCCTTTTGAGGTTGGAGCACTGTTTCCAGCCTCGTAGGGGGAAATCCCCAGTACCCTATGGCCCCTCAGACAATGCTTAGGGGCCACAGGATTGGGTCTAAAATGGCATCCTAGGATCCAAACCAATGTATTGTATTTTAGGCACAGTATATGAACTATGCACCAGCACAACTCCACCTCCGTACTTCCCTTCCCTCTCTTTATTGACCTAAGAGAAACCCTGCTGCAGGCCTGCATTAGGAGCCCTGCTGAGGGAGCTCCATATAAAACTATTCAATAAACCTGCAACACCTGTACGGAGGCTGAATTCACCAAACAAGGGCTCAGCAGAGAACACAGAGGAGAAACTACCATTGTATGGCCACGGAGAATTATCCCAAAGATCAAGCTGCCTTCATTTTTTTTTTCTCCCTGATTATCAAAAGACTTTGAGCAAGAATGATTCATTTTCTAATCACAGGAAATACATTTGGGGCACCCATCATTTTTTAAGAGTTTGCAAGTGGGTATGCCTTTGGCAGGTGAAGACACGGAAGAATAATTTTGAAATAATTAGGGGCTTAAACCAAAAAAAAGAACCCTTTTTTACATGTAGTAAGAGCACTTCTTCCTAGTTCATTCTCAGTAATTGAAGCTGGTCAGCTTTATCTAATGGTTTCTAATTTGACAGTGGTATGCCAGCAATAGACACCTGTCCACACGACTGAGTTATCTGTTCCTTTTGAACCAAGTACACCTGTATTTGTTTTTCTACAGCACTTTCCTAAAAGTCAGGGCCAATCTGGGCTTCATTAAGCTGCTTTGAGTTCTTCTACATTTTATTTTTTGATGATTTGCTCCAGTGATCACACAATGGCTTGACGTATTGCCTTCAATATATTAAGAACAGTGCTTTTGATCAGCATGTACTAGATTGCAGCAGTTGTTTATAGTAGGCCTGGACAAGTCTTCAAGAAATCAGGGTTCGAGGCATGTGTTGTTATCAAACCAGCTTTACTTTGGGATATTTCATTTACTGGAAGACAGCAGGATCCTCTGATCTATTGGGTGCTTAGTTTTTTTTTTACTATTGCAGTGCTCACATAAAGTGTTCACAACGCTTATGACTTATCTTAGTTAGTTCCAAAAAGAAAGAACTAGTCTCAAGATGCTGAAAAAATAGTTTTATTGTTTAAGAAGCACAGCACATTTCATCCCAAAATATGATCTGAGGCCTTTCTCAGGGGCTAAAAAGAGACAATACATCAATTTAATATGTCATAGATAAAACTTAACAAAAATACCATAAAATAATGCACATTACTAATGCACATTGCATATATTGGGGTAAAATGCATTGGGCTTCTTAAAGAATAAAACTATTTTTTCCAGAGTCTTGAGATTAGTTCTCTCTGTATGAATCCATTCTTGCTGCTTTCCAGTTTTCTCATACTTATTTTAGTTAGTATCCCATTTGCTCAAAGGGGGAAGAATATTTGTAAAACAGGTAACAAAAGTAAAATATATTAAATTTTATTTTATTTATTTATTGCATTTATACCCCGCCTTTCTCCCTCTCGCAAGGAACTCAAGGCGGCTTACATTCTCCTCCTCCTCACCGTTGTATCCTCACAACAACAACCCTGTGAGGTAGGTTGGGCTGAGAGTCTGTGACTGGCCCAAAGTCACCCAGTGAGCTTCCATGGCCAAGTGGGGACTAGAACCCGGATCTCCCGGCTCCCAGTCCGTCACTCTCACCACTACACTACACTGGCTCTCCAATTAAATTAGAATTCTTCCTTGTTATTACTAGCACCATTACCACTGCTATTACTGACACTGCTGCAACTATCATTACTACTACATCCAGTAGTAATACTAGTAGGACAGAAGAACATTTCATTCTTTAATAAAGGAAGTTCATAGGGAGACTCCAGCATGAAGTTGCTGAATTAGAACTCCTCAGGCAATTTGATTCTGTTTACTTAGGCCTGAATTGAGACAATGGTTTCCTCTCCACAAGTATTAATTTGCATAGCAAGGTTAGGATGAGTGAGTTATTTTCCCCAAACACACACTTTTTGCTGTGAATTTGATGTGGATGAGGTATCTCATTGTTAGGTCTCTTAACATGAATTGTTAAGTGAGTATAATGTTGATATTATTGGCACTGGATATTGTTAATTGACTAATTGTATGTCTTGTGCTTATTAAAGTTGCTGATATGTTTCAAATAAACTACAATTGGGTAACTATTGTATTGTAAAGTTTTATAATTATGGCTATTCTACTTGTTTGTTTTTGTGAACTGCTTTGAACACAGTGTATTGTGGAAAATGTGGTGTACAAATAAATTGAATATGACTCACTTCGTCATATTGCTGTTGTGAATTGTCACCGTGTTTATCTCATATCCAGTTAAGCTTTACCCCACATAATAAGAATTGCATGAGAGGGAGAGCAGGGAATTGGCCATCGCCCCGTCTCCTCCTCACGTCCTAATCACCTTCCATAGTGTGGAAGATTGTGACCAGGTCACCTGTGTACCTTGCTCAGTCTGCTGTCCAGGTACTGTTGATGGCCAACCAAGGCCCAGCTCTTCCCTCTGATGTACCTTGATCTTTAAACCAGATTTAGCCTGGATAGTCCTTCAAATAGAGGGCACCTTCAAAATAGAGTAGTCCTCTGTGAAAGAGGATTCTTGGCCACCCCAGGCTCATTTGTAAACGCTATAACAATTTCGGTACTTCATTGAGTAAGAGCACAATTCTTTACATGTCTACTCTGCAGTATGACCCATTGAACTCAATAGGGCTTTGTCCAAAGGAAGTAGGTATAGGATTGCAGCTTAAGCCAATTAGCGTGCCCAAATCATCTTTACAGATATGATAATAAATATCAGTCATCACTGTATGTGGAACTAAGAAGCAAATCTTTATAGATGAGATATATATTTAATTGCAGGACTGAAAAAAGAAAAACGTGAAACCTTACATTCAACTTTTTGGCAAGATTTGGTTGGAAAACAATACCTCCTGGCTCCAGATGCCTGAAGGCCTAATTCTGTAGGTTACATTTAGCACATCGCCACAGCTGTAGCCAATAAGTGGGCTGTCTTTATTATTCTCTTCTGATATGAAGTTAAAATGAACTGGAAATGTTTATGCCATAAAAGGCGTGCAGCATATTAAACAGATAATGCAAGGCTACGGCTTTCCTTTAAAAACACAGAGTGTCTCGTCCAACTGAGCTGAATCGTTGTAACCGGATCCAAAGCTTTCCCCAGTTACCGGAATCATTGTTTGGTTAATATACACAACACAAATATATCTTGGAAAATGAACCCTCCTCTTTAGCAGTCTTGCCCTTCCCAGGTAGCATTGCAAACCAAATCTGCATTCCAGCCACCCCACTGTGGTTCTTCTGTTTGCATTAGTGACTTCCTATACTTCATGGCTCCATGTTTAGATCAATCTATTTTGGTTCCTATTTGCTTCCAATTTTTTTTTTTAAACCAACACCCCTTGCCCCCCACAAAAATATCCCGTGTGTTTAGTGTATTAATTCGTTGGTCATGCCATTGGTATTTTTTTACTGCATCGGGGGGAAAGAAAAATAGGCCCCATCACAGTTAATCACCTCAACTCAACATTCCATTTGCTTGTTTGCACCAGTCAATCAATTGAGCTAAATCAAATTATTTAAGGTTGTTAATTCTTCCAGTGCTTTGAATGCCCTTTCCCCAACATGTGCACCTGACATATATTTTCCTTGAAACGGGATACATCTCCCTCAACAGACACATGCCAATCAAGATAGCTTTGTGAGGAAATACCACAATGGCACGGAGAAGACTTGCTGACATGTGCTCGCAAATTGCTCTTCAAGATGTTCTGAAGCCTTGAGGGAGGAAAAGGCCATGTGAAGGAGGGGGTGGGGGAATGGAAGAATGGCAGGAGCTAATGTTTTTTCATTTGATTTGAAGCACCGCCTGGAGAAAGTTATGGCACATGCAACGTGTTTGTTTTAGGTTGGATCTGCATTGGCGTACTTCCTTTACAAGCCTGAACATTCATAGAGCCTGGGACATTTCTCAGAAGACTTCTTTTGTGCGGGGAGGGCAAAATTCTCTAAGAACTATTCTTTCTCTTCACAAGTCTCCATGTGGCCATCCTAAAAGAAGGCCATTTTGTTGAATCCTCGCTAAATATTCCCCACTGTAGCCACCTTGAGTTCCACAATGGAAGAAAGGTGGGATATCCGTGTAATAAATAAATAAATACGTACCATCAGAAAGGAGAGCAACTGGGCCCTTGAAGTTGTCGATCAACAGCTGGCACCCAGACAGCAGACCAAGCAGGCACACAGGTCACTTGGTCACAGTCTCCCACACGATGGTGAGATGTATTGTATTTTTACTTAAATTAGAGTAATTATTTCTGAATTTGCATTTACAGATATAAATGGGCATGTGTGGCATTTTATGCAAAGGGTGTCCCCTTTTGTCCTCCCTTTTGGGGAATGCATTTCCTTGGTACTGTGCAACTGATCACCCTACTTATTCCTGTTGTGCCAAAGCACATTGTACTTTTGGTGCTATTTAACCATTTAGACAGTATACGGTGGCACCTGTTGATGGCTTTGGGGAACTGTCAGTGGAACTAGGACCTGTCTGTACTCCAGCTCACAATTTTCAGGGTGGGAGGAGGGAAGGGGTGGGATGCGCATGGAGGGTAAGTTTATCAATGGCTACTGGTTGTGATGGCTATATATTCCCTCCAGTATTAGAGGAAGTATGCCTTTAAATATCCAGTGTGGTGTAGGAGAGCCAGTGTGGTGTAGTGGCTAGAGTGTTGGACTGGAAGCTGGGAGATCCAGGTTCTAGTCCCCACTCAGCCATGGAAGCTCACTGGGTGACTTTGGGCCAGTCACAGACTCTCAGCCCAACCCACCTCACAGGGTTGTGGTTGTGAGGCTAAAATGAAAGGATTATGTACTCCACCTTAGGTTCCCTAAAGAGGGAAAATAAGCAGGATATAAATGTAATAAAATAATACATACATACATACATACATACATACATACATAAACCAGCTACCGGGGAACATAAGTGCACTTATGTCCTAGTTGTGGGCTTCCCATAAGGATCTGGTTGGCCACTGTGCAAAGAGAATGCTGGACCAGATATTCCTTTGGTCTGATCCAATATGGTTCTTCTTATGTGGTTTTGCTATTCATTGGACAAAGGGGGGGGGGGAGATAAATGGCTAGGAAGAGGGAGGCTTCCAAAATTCTTTTGATCCAAATGTCTCCAGATTCTAGAACTCCAAATTACTTGGTCTAGTTTCAGGGAAACAAATAGATATCTTCCGTAGTTCCATTTATTTATATATACACACACACACACACATCATACACACATACATATCCAGATTTCGTACAGAGTGCTGTATAGGTGATGTTCAGGTCCTTCAATTAATCTGTGCCTTTCCCTTCTCTATGTTTCTTATGCACATGTGCATATTGATAAAATAACTGCAAAAAATAATAATCTTGATGTGATAGTATGTATGATTACGTCAAGACTTCTTCCACATGTTCTTTTAACAATGCACAGGAGTGTGCATGCATGCATCAAAAAACACCACACAAAAGCAATCTTGATGGAAATCATATTCACATTGGTTTTCTTCTTTGCAGTGTTTTATCACCACACACAAGTGCACATAAGTAAAGCAGGGGGAAAGGAACATATGCGGCTGAACTGAAGAACTGGTAGCTGCAGTGCGTTGCCCATGCTCCAGTTGTGAAAATAATATTAGAAATTGTTCCAGTCAAATTCAAGAGGAGTGGGATGCAAAACTGAGTGAATGAGAGGTACAATCAATGAATGGAGCCATGGATATTTGATCATCCTTAGTTATGGAAAAGACCCTGATGCTGGGAAAGATTGAAGGCAAAAAGAGAAGGGTACGGCAGAGGATGAGATGGCTAGATAGCATCACCGATGCAATGAATATGGACTTGAGCACACACACTCCGGGAGAGAGCGTAGGACAGGAAGGCCTGGCGTGCTATGGTCCATGGGGTCACAAAGAGTCGGACACGACTTAATGACTCAACAACAACAACAACAACAGTTACAAAAAAGATGAACAACTTCCCTTTTGGTGGGGAACCTCTCTGTTCTCCAGATAGTGGACTGGCCCAGGAACCAGAACTTAATTTTGCTCCACAAATGGATCCTTTTAGTAGGGATGTTGGAGAAATCCCCTATGGAACCAAATGAGTTTGGATTTTCATGAATCCAGCCCATAGATTCTGCAGCAGACTGGCTTTTCCCCTGTTGGGCGGATTCCACAGACTTGCAGACTGGTTTTCTAACTTTCCCCTTGTAAAAAAATACACAAGGTAAAGAAAACTTGGCCCAAAATGTGCATTTCTGCCATAGGCTTAAGCATGAAAATATGCATTTGGGGGGATTTGTGCATTTTTTCACATGCAACTTTGTGCAAATATGCATTTGCGCAAATAATGCAGAGATAAAAAGAAAATCCGATTCCGTTGATGGGAGGATGATGGCATGTGAGGTGCCTGACAATCTGTGAAACACAGATGGAATAGATTTTACATAATCCATGCATTCCTACCCTTTACTGGTCCCTAGATCATCATGGAAGAGTGCTAGTGGGTCTCCCTCGTCCTAGTTTGAAACAGTACTCAGTACACCATCCTAGCTTTGTGGCTCATTTTCAAAATGGGTGAAATTGTGGGTAAGCTTTTGACCATACCTTGCTTAACTTGTGATAGGGATGTAAAGGGTCAAGTGAAATTGACTGCGGCAGAATCTAACCAGTTGGCTTCCAGATGCCCACCCCTGGGTTAGGAACATAGAAACCTGCCTTATACCAAGCCAGACCATTGGTCTATCTAGCCCAGTATTGCTGACACTGACTGGCAGCAGCTCTCTGGGGTTTCAGGCAGGAATTTTTCTAACCCTATCAAAAGCTGACAAGGATTGAACCAAGAACCTTCTGTATGCAAAGCAAATGCTCTACCGCTGAGCCACAACCCCTTCCCTTTAAGAAACAACAATCACCTCTAGGGTTGGGAGTTGTAAGTTAGGAAAGAGTTTGAGCTATGTGACTTGTAAGGGAAATGACAATTTAGGAGTTGGGAATGGACTGAATCATAGAAACACAGAGCTGAAAGGGGATGAGATCATCTAGTCCAACCCCCTTGCTCAATGCAAGGTATAACTAAATTGAAAAATAAGATATTCAGGAATGGATGTAGAACTACTTCGATAAGGAATAGCCCCATCATAGTAAACCAAATGTCTGTGCATAGCATCCACTGATTTGTATGTTTTTCCTCCAGTAATCAATAGAAGGTAATCAACTGCCCTACAAACTTTTTTTTTTTTAATTTACCTTCTTTTCAGTTTAGACAACATGGCATAATCAGGCCATTTGCTTTTCTGTTCTTTAGCTGCAGGAATCAATTTCAATGGGCCAGTTCACATGATCAATCAGTCCACCATGGCTTCTTTTAGCCGTGGTATGCAGCCATTTTGAATATTCAAGCTGCAACCATGGCTTGTTGTGTCATCCAAACCCAGTGAGGCTGGGTTGTTGGCAGTTAACAAACCACCCACAACTCTAGATCAGCCCCTGGGTTGTGGGTGGTTTGTTAACCATGCCAACAACCCACCTTCATCAGGTTCAGACAACACAACAAGCTGCAGTTGTGTCTTGAATATTCAAAAGCCTCCTTACCTGCACTGGCATGTGCCACACTACATGCCATGGCTTAAATAAGCCATGGTGGGCTGCAGTGATAGTGTGTGACCCTGGTCAATCTGTAGTATTTGGCCTACATTCTTAGGGCTGCAGTAATCATAGAGGCAGTAGGTTCATAGTATTTACTATATTTTGCAAAGTGTGTGTGCGTGTATAAATAATGCAGGTCATTAAGAACAGGAATGGGTCATTCTAAGCTGGCGAATTTTCTTATTCCTTTCCAGTCAATATAAAATGTTGTGGGTTTGTTGACAAAACTTTAGGCAACCTTAAATGCCCATACCATATGCTTCCATTATCGCGTTCATCTGATGTTAAAATAAGTCCCGTTTTGGATGATGGGAGTTCCACCTGGATATCTAAAAGCAAAATTTGGTGGCTTGCAGAATCCCCACAGAGTTAGTGAATAAATAGAAAGATTTACAGAAAGAGCCCCTGGAAAGCAGGCTAAAACAGCTGCATGTTAGGGGCCTTTGAACATGTGGAAAGAGGAGGTGGAAGAACTGGATTCCATTTGGGACCTTTTTTTGGTTTTGTTTTTATAAAGAGTAATCCACGGTGATATACATTTCCTATTTGTGACAGGGGTGCTTTTTGATTGTTTCCACATCTAAGTCCTAGCTGTGTTTTATGTTTCAGGAGGAGGAGGAGAAGGAGGAGAAGGAGAAGAATTCATCTCTGTGGTTCATTTTAAAAGGAAGTGGATATTTACAAAGAAAAATTGGGACAAAGGGGGCAGAGACAAGTGAGAGAAAGCCAAGGAGCATATAGGCTGGTATCCGATAGTGTCATTCCACGAATTCAAATAGCACTCGCGGAGCTCTGCCAAATCTTTTAATTGTGCAAGCGGTTGTGCATTATACTGGCACAATGGGTTGCAACAATGAGTTGCACAAGCGTAATGCACAACCAGTTACACAACGAATTGTGCACTGGGTTGCACAAGTGTAATGTGCTACCCATTGCACAATGGGTTGCTCGAACATGGCTATAGTTGGGTTTTCCTTTGTGCATAGTTTGGAACTTAGTTTCCTCTAGTGCAATGTCATTAGCGCTAGCAGAATGACACAGTTGGATATTGCCCATAGAGTAAATGGAAGAGTTAGGATGGCAAGGGCCCTTGAGCAGATGCAGAGTGCTTTCTCCTTACCTTTGATGAACTATAGAGAGTTGTCACATATCTGAGTATACATCAGATAGAGTAGAGCCTTTGAAAGTAGGTGATATCGGAGGTAGAGAGCTCACACCTGGATCCTTGGCTGAATGATAGGGGCATGGTCTGTGTTTTACCTGTGAAATAATGAAAGGTAGGTAAGTATTTATCAGAAGGCTGTGTGTGTATAGTGTAGGGTTGCTGGAGAAATTCGAGACAGACCAAAATGAGCTTGAATTTCTAAGAATCTGACCTGTGGAATCTGCTGTAGAGAGACCCCCTCAGGCCGTGCAGAGTCCGTGGACTTTCGGATTTTTATTTTTTTATTTTACTTTCCTGAAATTTATGCATATTTACTCATAGGAAAATATGTAAGTTTCTGCTGAGGAAAAGTCAAATGGAATGGGGGAATAATGCGCCAAATGTTACGTACTAGGGTAAATTCTGTAAATTCTTACGAAACCTCTTACATAATTATTTGAGTATTTTTCCGCATGACGGGGAAAAAAACTTCACATCCATCTCTGGACAGACAACAGAACAAAAGGTGCCTGACAATCCATGAACCACAGATGGAGTGGATTTTACACAGTCTGTACATCCCTAATATAGGGCAGCCTGCAAGACAGAACTCCCCAAGATGTGTTAGGCTTACTGCCTGTCTCTTATTTCAAGGAATGGTTCCTTACTGAGTATGACTAAATAAGGACCCATTCCTTGAAATAAGGAACCAGGTGGTAAGTTTAAATGTGACCAACAATGAACCTCCATGTTGTGGCAAAAGCCATCATGTGAATGTTTCCTTCATTCAGGCCCCCAAACTGGCTCACTTGATGCTAAACAAGCATTTTAAAGCTGGTATTGAAATTTAAAGCAGGACCTTTGTTTTCCATACATTCCTCTGGGCTTCCCACCTGCCTGTTTGGTCTTTAACCAAATAGTTTGGGGATTTTTTTTCAGGGCTGCCCATTTGGAGGTCAGTGACCCACACTGAAGAAACACCATTTGTCTAATTGTTGTTCCAGTAACCAATAGAGGTGGATAAATATTTTTTTCTAAAGGAGGATGCCTACTTTTTAAAATGTTCTTAGCATCAGGCATCTAACTTTCTTTTCTTTGGTTTGAGTCTTGAAAATAGGATGCTGTTTAACCCCTGTGGAGAAGTTAGGATTGCCAAGTTTTAAGATGACCCACTCCTTTGCCTTTAACTGGGTTAGTGTCAGGGCTGAATGTATTTTCACACAAAGGGCTGCAGTTTTAAACAGCAAAGCAAAAATCCCCCAAACCATGATGTGTTAGGGATGGATGAATCTGTTTGGTTCATCCCGAACGTAGAGTGATTCTCATGAAAATTCATGCACATTTCTGTGCACATTTCTCCTAACACAGGCATCTCTGTATGCCATTTTGCCCAATATACCCAGTTTTCCCAAGCAATTTTCCTAATATAATGCATTTTAATGTTATTTCCCCCTAAATATATGCATTTAAAAAAAATGGAGAACTCCACTGCAAAATTTGGAGACGTGCAAATTTCAAAGGATAACTGAGTTTTGGTTCACATCTTGATCTGAAAGTGCAAAGTTAGGTAAGTTTTCATTAAGATGTGAACCAGCAGAGTATCTCTCCCATCCTTATTGTCTGCTTGCATTTTTATACTGGTTGTCTTTCCAACTGTAGCTCTGAGCCTACTGCAAGCTATAAGCTGTTTTTCTTTGGATTACTCAAACTGGTCCCAAAGCCTGCAACCTGATTCTGTTTTGAGCCACCCCCTGCTTCTGCCTCTTCTCCTCTGCTCCCTAGATTATGTGTCAGGAGGGCAGACTTCTGGCATGTACCATCCACTGCTTACACATGTTTGCCAACCCCTCACTTAACCTTTGGGCCCAGTAATTTGTTAGTAGATTTCCAGCCAGTCGCATGGGGGCAAAACGTGTCTCAGAAGGCCTCCAGCTTCAATGTGGATTCCATTTAAGACACAAACACACAAACACTCCTCATAGAACTGACCAAACCATTGGAAATATATCAGACTTGGGGTTCTTCCACACTGCTGGCTCCTAGGGCTCCCAGTCAAAAGGCATTGCGCAGCTATTTCAGGCTTTCCCAACCAGATGTATTGGACTTCAGCTCCCAACATTTCTGGCCATTGGCCATAGTAGCTGGGGAGTATGGGAGTTGATGTTCAAAAAATCTGGATGGCAACAGGTAGGAGAAAGCTGAGCTTTTCTTCCTTTGCCTCCTTAATGGGGGGGGGGGCTTGCTTGGGTAGTAAGAAAAAAGAGGGAGGATTACAAATGGAAGATGCTGATGTTTGGAATCATGTAAAATTCTATAACTGCAGCAGGGCGATTCCATGATAAAAGCCTCATCAGGAAGCACCAATCAATATTTTAGCCAAGCAACAGATTGATGCTTCCTAATGGTATTGATGCTAACAGAAGCATTCTGGTTTAAAACGGTATGATTCTTACCATTATCTTCCACCTAGGGATGCCCGCCGCCAGGAAACCCAGCTCTTTTTGGAATCACTGGAATAGCAGCGTTTCTGACTCAGCTTGCATCTGTGTGTGGGCCGCAATTTCCACAAATAAAGATTTGCTCAAATTACAGCGGCAATTTCCACAGATTTGCATAATTTGTGCAAATCACATCTGAAATGTGTGTAATTCGTGCAAATTGCAGCCATAATTTGTACAAATCACACAAACTGCACAAATTTGTGCTGTTTGCAGCCATAACTTGTGCAAATTAAAAAAAAAAACAACACGGGAAATTTCCTAGCTGGCCTGACTGGCTGCAGGCTGAGTCAGGCCAGCTAGTAGAACACAAACCAAAGACTGGGTGGGGGGGGAGGCAAACCAATGAAAGCTTGTCGTGCTCCATCCCACAGCTGGATATCTCCAAAATCTCTACTTCCACCTTAAGGAAATTCAGCACACACATTCACCTTCTCCAACCTGGTACCTTCCAGATGTTTTGTGCTACAACAGCCATCAGCTCCAGGCAGCATGGCCAGTGGTCAGAGATGCTGGGAGTTGTAGCCCAAAACATTTGGAAGGCACTGGATGGGGAAAGGGTGCTGTGGGAGAACATAGGAAGCTGCCTTCCATGGAGTCAGACAATTGGTTGATCAAGTTCAGTATTATCTACATCAGGATCCCACAACCTGGTGCCCCCCAGATTTCAGACTACAACTCCCAGACTTCACTACAGCTGACGCCCTACCAAGATTCAGCCCTGGAATATGCAAGTTAATGCTAAGGAAGGACATGTCTTCAGTGTGGAATTTGCTCGTCCTCCTCTCCCATGAATTGCTAGCATAATCAGCTGCCCTGCATCTAGAATTAGGTGCAATGGCTTCCAGAGCAAGGGGGCTTGACTTCCACACAGGACTGAGCCCTTCCACAAGTCCCAAAGGCAGAAATCTTCTGGTGAGGATCCCTAAGTTGAGGGCAGGGGTCATTGCAGAGTAGCCAGAACATAAATGCAGGTCATTGGAGAAGTTTAACATGCTTTTATTTATATAAAACTTATTGATTGTGCCCTCAATGACTGGAAGCCTTTGAACTCAGAGGCTTCCTATCATCCACTGCAAGGCGGGAGAAGTTGCAGTGGCAATCTTCACCTCCCTGTCCTCCCACCCTGCATTTTTCACAAGATGGGCTTTTTTGCCCATGTAGTGATGGCGCTTCAGAGGGCAAGGGGAGGAGACTCAAGGAGGCTCAGGATAACTTGTATCTTGTATCTTGATAACTTGTACAGCAGGCCAAAAAGATACAACCACAGCCCATTTGTGGGGAAATGACAACTTAACAACCATCCCATGCCTGTTAGAACCAAATCTCACTGAGGGATTTGACACCCTCATTCCACTTATGTGTCAATGTGTAAGGGCAGAGAGCGATGAAAACCAGCTGTTGCTCATGGATTCCACCTTTCCATCCTTGGCTGGGATCCCCATGTACTTACTATTCCATTCTAGTTGGGGTTTGGGGACGAAAAGGCATGGAAAAAGTCTAACAGACTTCCATGCGTGCTGCTCTTGCAATGATCAAGCTGTGGGGATTTTTCACCTCTGGTCAATTCACCAGCTTCTGTGTTCTGATGTTTTCAAACATTTGGCTCCTTCATCAGTTGAATTTTTAGGAGAAAGCACCACTCTTCTTTCCTTCTAGAACTGGCCAACCCACTGGCATTTCACCTGTCTTGATCCTAGCCAGTTGGATGTGTCCTACATTCTCATCAGAATTTCTCCCCAGATTTTGGACTTCTGACTTACCTGGCCATGGTTCTGAATTGGAACTGATACATTAGGAATTCTCCATTATTCCTATTATTATTATTTCCTTCTTTTTTTTAAACAGAGTGCCATGTGTGCATATTTCATGCAGGTTTTAGTTTCTTCTGTCCATTTGTAGAGTAGACAGTCCTGGACTGGATGAACAAGGAGTCTGACCTGATCTAAGGCAGCTCCTTATGGCATGGCTGAGCAGTCAGAAGGTCCCTCACCATTCCAGAAATTGACATTATGTGTCACAGATTTTCTCCATGGCACCACCACTTCAAAATGGTGGTGCCAATGGACTGAAAAAGAGAGAGGCCTCACCGAGCCTATTGCTGGCCAGCTCGGGAGCCGGCGGGGGGCAGGGAGAGGCCATAGCTCAGTGTGCATCAGTATACATGCTCAGTATAGCTCAGTATACATGCTTTGTATGCATAAGATCCTAGGTTTGATCCCTGGCTTCTACAGGTCAGGCAAATCCTGCCTGCAACCCTGGAGAACTGCTGCCAGTCAGCGTCAACAATACTGGGCTAGATGGACCAATGTTCTGACTCAGTATAAGGCAGCTTCCTATGTTCCTATGATTCAGAACAGACCTGAGGGGAGACATCTTGCCTCTGGTCCACTTTTGGGTGTCTACTCAGGCACCAGCTAGGGTTGTCCAAGTCTTCTCACCCAGTAATGTATATGTTACATAGAATCATAGAATAGTAGTGTTGGAAGGGGCCTACAAGGCCATCGAGTCCAACCCCCTGCTCAATGCAGGAATCCAAGTCAGAGCATCCCTGACAGATGGCTGTCCAGCCTCGTCTTGAACGCCTCCAGTGTGGGAGAGCCCACCACCTCCCTAGATCATTGGTTCCATTGTCGTATTGCTCTAACACTCAGGAATTTTTTCCTGATGTTCAGCCGGAATCTGGATTCCTGTCACTTGAGCCCATTATTCCGTGTCCCGTACTCTGGGATGATCGAGAAGAGATCCTGGCCTTCCTCTCTGTGACAACCTTTCAAGTACTTGAAAAGCACTATCATATCTCCCTTCAGTCTTCTCTTCTCAAGGCTAAACATGCCCAGTTCTTTCAGTCTCTCTTCATAGGGCTTTGTTTCCAGTCCCCTGATCATCTCTGTTGCCCTCCTCTGAACCCTCTCCAGTTTGTCTGCATCCTTCTTAAAGTGTGGTGCCCAGAACTGGACACAGTACTCCAAATGAGGCCTAACCAGTGCTAAGTAGAGGGGAACCAGTACTTCCCAGGATTTGGAAGCTATGCTTCTATTAATGCAGCCCAAAAGAGCATTTGCCTTTTTTGCAGCCACATCACATGGTTGGCTCATATTCAGCTTGTGATCAACAACAATTCCAAAATCCTTCTTGCTTGTAGTGTTGTCGAGCCACGTATCCCCCATCTTGTAACTGTGCATTTGGGTTCTTTTTCCTAGGTGCAGAACTTGGCATTTATCCCTATTAAATGTCATTCTGTTGTTTTCTGCCCAGCACTCCAGTCTAACAAGATCACTTTGAATTTTGTTTCTGTCTTCCAAAGTATTAGCTATCCCGCCCAATTTTGTGTCATCTGCAAATCTGATCAGCATTCCCTGCACCTCCTCCTCCAAGTCATTAATACAAATGTTAATATAAACTGTTAATACATTAATATAAACTGGGCCCAGGACTGAGCCCTGCGGTACCCCACTCATTACCTCTCCCCAGTTTGAGAAGATCCCATTGATAAGCACTCTTTGAGTCCGATTCTGTAGCCAACTGTGGATCCACCAGATCGTTGTTTCATCCAGCCCACTTTGAGCTAGTTTGGTCATCAGGATATCATGGGGCACTTTGTTGAAAGCTTTGCTGAAGTCAAGGTATATTATGTCTACAGCATTCCCACGGTCCACAAGGGAGGTTACCTGATCAAAAAATGAGATCAGATTCATCTGGCAGGATTTGTTCTTGACAAACCCATGTTGGCTTCGAGTAATCACAGCATTGTTTCCAAGGTGCTTCCAGATGGATTGCTTTATCATCTGCTCCAGAATTTTCCCTGGGATTGATGTCAGACTGACTGGTCTGTAGTTCCCAGGTTCCTCCTTTTTACCCTTTTTGAAGATAGGGACAACATTAGCCCTCCTCATGTTACATCAGAGAACATAAGAAGAACCATGCTACATCAGACCCAAGGTCCATCTAGTCCAGCATTCTGTTCAGACACTGGCCAACCAGCTGCCTGTGGGAAACCTTCAAGTAGGACATGAGTGCAACAGCACCCTCCTGCTCATGTTCCCCAGCAACTGGTGTACATAGGCAGACTGCCTCTGATACTGGAGGTAGCATATAGTCATCAGGACTAGTAGCCACTAGTAGCCTTATACCTGGAGTCATGTTTTGAAATGTTCCCCCATTTCCTTCCACCTCTTTTTTTTTTTTTTTTTAAGTTCCTATACATAGAAAACTAGTATGTCAGAAAGAAGTCTAGGCTAGTTCTTCAGCGATCTCTCTCCTTCAGCAACAGAAATTAACCAGTCACATTTGAAAGAAAGGCTTCTTAACCTTTTTGAGCTCCTTTTCCAAATAGGAAGCTCCCTTTCTTTACTTCTCCCCTTCCTTTTTTCCCTTCTCTTAGGAAACATTCCAGGGTGAGGGGATGCTCATAAGAACATAAGAGCCCTGCTGGATCAGACCAAGGGTCCATGTAGTCCAGCATTCTGTTCACACAGTGGCCAACCAGATGCCCATGGGAAACCCACAAGCAGACATGAGAGCAACAGCACCCTCCCACCCATGTTTCCCGGTGGAAACATGGTACATTGTACCAATGTACAACCGGTGTACATTGGCATAATGCCTCTGATACTAGAGGAAGCATATAGCCATCAGGACTAGTAGCCATCGATAGCTTTCTCCTCCATGAATTTGTCTAATTCCCTTCTCAAACCATCCAAATTGGTGGCCATCATGATTTATTGATTTATTTCATTTATATCCTGCCTTTCCTCCAAGGAACCTGAGGGGCCATTCATGATCTTCTTCCTCTCCATTTTATCCTCACCAAAGGGGGAAAAAATGCTGTGAGATAGGTTAGGCTGAGAGACAGTGACTGGCCCAAAGTCACCCAGTGAGCTTCATGGCAGAGTGGGGACTAGAACCCGGATCTCGGAAGTCCTAATCCAACATTCTAACCACTACACACTGTCTCTCATGTGCACAAGACGTACCACTACATCTTATGGAAGCAAATTCAATTATTTAACTATGTGCTGTGTGGAGAAGTACTTCCTTTTATCCATCCTGATTCTCCCAGCATTCAACTACATGGGATGGCCATGGGCTCTAGTATTATGAGAGAGGCAGAAAAATGTCTCCCTAACCACTTACTCCACACCATGCAACATTTTGTACACCTCTGTTATGTCTTGCTTTATTCGCCTTTTTTTTTCTAGGCTAAACAGTCCCAAAATTCTTGCTAATGCTTGGTGGAGGTCACCAGCTGTCAGGGCTGGGATGGAATTTTTTACCCTTGCTCCTGACCTGATGGGCTTTTGAGACTGGTGGGGTGTCGGGGGGTGCCTTCATCATAGAAAATGGTAAACGCTATTTATATGCTTCCTTTTCTGTTTATATGCTATCTGTCATAGCTGGTCATTTGGGGACAATGAACGGGGATCACAGCCAGGGGGTGTTGCAGCAGTGTTCACTTTATGTCTCCATGGAGGGACCTTATGGGATTTGCAGGGAGGGGTGAGGATGCAAAGGTAGGGCCAGCCTAGAGTATGCCTTAGACAGAGCCACAAATGGTGTCTCTCGCCCCCACATCAAGGTGTGTACTACCTACGGTGGCCAGGTGTCCTACTTTACAGAGGAGAGTCCTGTATTTGAACAGCTATTAGATGACAGCTCTTTATTTGAAAGCAACCTCTATTTGATGGGCCACTGTGACAGTGTGAGACCTATTGAGGCAAAACACAAAAGGGGAAAAAAGTCAGGCTTAGAGGCTGGGAGTTTTCTGTTGGGAGGGTGTAACCCTGAGAGGACTAGTTTCATTTCTCCAGATTCGTGTCAGTTTCATTTCTCCACTTGAGTTTCATTTCTTCAGATCTGAAGCAATACTTTCGCTTTTGAGGGAGGAGGGTATATAAAGAGAGGGAGAGAGCCAGTAGGACAGGAAGCCTAGGCTGCAGCCAGAGCAAGAGCAAGAATGAGTCAGCCAGAGCCTGAAGTGAGAGCCGAGTCTGAAGAGTGAGCAGGAAGAAGCAGCCTAGAAAAGTCTAAGGGCAGCTAGGGTAAAAGAACTTGTGTTTTGCAACTTTTATTTTCTTTTAAGGCCTTTTGTATCACACAGCTGTATTGTGTCAATACCTTTAGTTGTAATTTGTTTGCTTTAAATCTACTAGTAAACTGTTATGGTTAAACCCTTTGTCTAAAGTGTCAGTCACCCCATGTCTACAGCCTAACTCCACCTTACTGTGAAAGGGAAAGTTTAAAAATAGGAAGGTGGGACTCTTAAGGAGGCAGGAGATCCTTAAGGGGTTGCTCAGGGGATCTAAGTAGGGATGTACGAAAGTCACTTACCTTTACCTTCAACTATGCTATTTGCGTTCCCCTTTATTTTCGCCGTAATAGTCTACGTGAATATTTACGTAGACTAAGATGGCGAAAAATAAGGAACGCAAATGGCGGCGGCCGTAGCCGCCGCCATTTGCGTACGCCATTTTTTTTTTTTTTACCGGGATGTGATAGGCTACATAAGTCTTTACGTAGCCTATCATGTCTCTGTAAAAAAAAACAAAAAATGCCAGACTGCAAATGGCGGTGGTGCGTGGCGGCAGCAGCCAGTCGGAAGACCAGCCACTGAAGCCGCCGCTGCCGGAGCCGCCGCCACCCGGAACATCTGCCCCAGGTAAGTCTCGTCCTGGGGGGGATCCGAGGGCTGGCATCCCGGGGGGGATCCGAGGGCTGGCAGGGGGGTGGCAGGCCGTTCTGCCACAGATTTTGGGGGGCCAAATGCACTGGCATTCGGCCTCACCGAGATCCATGTCAGAATTCTCTGATATCCCTAGATCTAAGTCATAAGTGGAGCCTTGATAGCTGCCCAGACCAAATCTGGTTTAAGGGTAGAGAACCCTAAGAATGGAGACCAGCAGGGGCCTTGAAGTTGCCCATCAAGAGCCATTTTTATTTATTTGTGATATTTATATACTGCTAAATATAATAAAATCCCTAAGCGGTTAGCACATGAGTAAGCACACAGCTCACCTAATCAATCTTCCTCACTATGGTCATATGTAGTGTGTGGAGCCAATGTGGTGTAGTGGCTAGAGCATTGGGCTGGGAGCCGGGAGATCCAGGTTCTAGTCCCCACTCAGCCATGGAAGCTCACTGAGTGACTTTGGGCCAGCCACAGACTCTCAGCCCAACCTACCTCACAGGGTTGTTGTTGTGAGGATAGAATGGAGAAGAGGATTATGTACGCAGGCTATAAATGCAATACATAAATATGTATTGTATTTCTATTTAAATTATCGTTATTATCTCTAAATTTGCATTAACACATACACATTAGCATATGCAAATATAATGCAAATTGATGTCCTCGGTTTTTGGTGATGCATTTTCTTTTTTCGTGACCCACAGGCAGCAACCCTGCTTCATTATGCCAAAATGTGCTACTTAAGCTGCTGCTGGTGCAGTTATGGTCCGTTCAACTCAGTCGCACGTCTTGCTTTCCTCCTTTCTCTCTCCGCCATTGGCTCTGTCCCCACTGTAGGTGCAAAAGCATATTGTAATAAAAGAATTAAGGAAGTGATAGACCTGGATTATGTGCTATAAAACAAAGACTGATTGCCAAAGTGGCAGAGCACAGAGAGCGACAGTCAGATGGATGAATAGATTTGCTGCACGATTTACATGAGTCATCCGCAAAGCAGAGTTTAATTAGCACCTCCAAAACTGCAGCATAACTCTCGACAGTGTGCAAAGGAAATGACCTGTAGAATAAGCTGTCAACAGCTCCCTATGACTTGACAGCATCCTGCAAATGCATTCCACATTCTGACCCCAGCCGTCAATCAGCCCTCTGGAGCAGCATGGATTTCCCCATACAACTGTCATCTGTTCTGCAGACCTCAGCATTTGGCTGTCCTCCCCCCCCACACACACACACCTTCTTTACTAGCTTGTCATCTATCATTATTCTGGAAATAAATGAGACAGTGGAGCATTCTTCGGAGTGATTGAAAATGCCTCTCTGTCCTGGATTTCAGCCTGACATGGTTCATTAGAATGCTACACAATTAGAAGAGTTTCTTCTCTGTTATTTTTTAGAAGCACCGATTAATGGCCCAACTTAGAGCCTCTTAGGTACTTTGATGGGCACACTGAGCTCTTGCATAGATGGACTGGCTTACTGATTTCAATGGGGGATGCAGATCCATACATGCACACTTGCTGGCAAGACAGCTCCTCGTGTGCATCAGAGCGGTGCCGGCTCCAGGTTTTGGAGGGTCCTTGGACAAGACACCCTCTATGGGCCCCCTCCCATGATCAGTCTACCTTTCACCACCATTGTCACTATTTGCTATTGCTTCTTGTCCTCTTTCTCGTCATTGCTACCACTGGCTTGACTGACAGGGCTCAAGGAGGGAGTGTCATCTGCTGCTCCTCCTTCTCACCACCACTACCTTCATCTGGGCCAGAGGGAGAGGCAGGTGAACAAGGAGGTTGCAGTGGTGAAGAAGAGGAGCTACTCCAGGGGGCTCTTGCTAGTGGGCCCCCTGCCAGGGTGTGGGCTCTCCACAGGTGCCCAACCATGCCTACCTTTAACACTGGCCCTGCCTCAGAGCTCCTGCACTGGATGGGAATGCATGTTGATGCAGCAATTGAGACATGGAAAACACGTTGCTTCAGCGGAGGCACTGGACCTCTTTCAGGGGGCAGGATGCAGTTTTGGAGAAGCTCTCAGGGAGCACATTCCAGTGATGGGTGGAGCTAAAGGCAAAAAGGGTGAGGCCAAAGTACCCAAAGATTTTAATTTAAATCTCTTACTGCCAGTAACAAAGCTTTAGGAGGGCTGTCAGGGTTCCCCTTATGATCTGGACCCCTCCCCCCGAGGATCTTCTTCAGAGACTCACCTTCCTTCTTTTAAACTTCCCCTTTCCAGTAATGTGGGGTTTAGGCTGTAGAATTGGGGTGACAGACACTCTAGACACAGGGTTTAACCACAATAGTTTACTGGTAAATTAAAGCAAGCAAATCACAACTAAAGGTATTTACAGAATAGAGCCGAGTGAGACAAAAGGCATTAAGAGAAAATAAAAGTTGCAAAACGCAAGTTCCTTAGACTTCTAAAAGTTGCAAAATGCACATAGACTTCTCCAGGCTGCTTCCTGTTTTCTCTTCATGCACTGGTCTTCCTGACTTTCTGGTCTTCTTCTCTCTCATCTCTCTCCCTTTTTATTCTGTCCTTCTCCAAAACCAAAAGTACTGTTTCAGACTTGGAGAAATGAAAGCTAACTCAAGAAAATGAAACTTAACTGGGGAAATTAAACTACTCTTCTCAAGGATACCCTCTCCCAACACCGCCTGCCCCCCCCCCCAACCTCTAGGCCTGACCTTTTTACCTTTCCTCTGAAGGCTTCAAACCTTCACAAGGGCAAATGCACAAAAGCTGGGTATTAACCAATCAGCAGTTGGGAGAAGTGGGGTGGGGCCAGGGGAAGTGGATGGGGCCTTCTGGGGGATCCCAGTGGGCTGGATTGCGACCCCTGGTAGGCTGAATTTGGCCCATGGGCTTGAGATTCTGCACCCCTGTGCTACAGTCATGGAAGTTGCCACAGGAAGCTGCAGCTGTAACTCTAGGTGTAGAAATCAACACACATTAACCATCTCCAGGCAAATGCATCCCTTGGTGATTCTGAGTTCCTGAACTGGCCCTTCCATCTCTATCACATGTTCTGGTCTAATATGAGGAATCAAAGCGAGCCAGAGGTCCTTGTGTGCAGCACCACACTGCTGGTGAGGATCTTGCTCACAGGTTCAGCTCTGGGGAAATATTCTAGATAAACAAATTCAATGTAATATATCCAGTGGCGGCTGGTGACCCCAATTCCAGAGGGCAGTGATTCCACTCTGGGTTTCAGTGACCACCAGCCCAAAATCTAAAGCTGCTATCCAATGTGCTAAATCTTATCCCTAAAATGTGTTTGGCACCTTGGATAGCACCTTTAGAGTTTTGTCTGGTGGTAACTAAAACACTGAATGGAATCACTGCCCCTCTGGGACTGGAGGCACCAGCCACCACTGAATATTTCCTTATGCCTGGGCTCATGGGATCATCAAATGTTACAGCAGTGTTAGATGCACTCCTTAGGTGACACAGAAAAACACGTGACTGGAGCAGTGGTGTAGTGGAGGCAGGGCTCACAGGGACACAGGCCCGACACTTTTTCATTAGCAGGGACTCTGATGTCACCTGCCACCCCCTTCAGAATTCCCTGTTCCCTCTGAGCTTAGCTGCGATCTTCACTGTAGCTGTGGGGGGAATGCACTGTCCAAGCAACAATATATTGTTCCATGTTGGAATGCAAAGTATTTGGGATGACTTGGTCTGCAATGGGCAATGAAGACGTGCTCCTGGTAGAGATGAAAACTCCTAGAACAAGTTTGTTGATATAGATTGACACAGCTGCCTGAAATTTTTGGACTGCCCTTGGAGACTGTCACAATGAGCTCCTGCATTTCCAAATTTACCACTACACCACTGTGTGTGTGTGTGTGTGTGTGTGTAGTTCAATCCAGCTGGGTGTGTAGACATTTCTGTTAGAGGAGGAGGGGGAGTTATAATGAAGCAGCTTACGGAAGGTTAATGGGTAATGTTGGGGCGCTAAGGGAGTGTGCAAAGGGGACTATTTAAATGAGAAGGGATCTGTCCATGAGGGCTGAGTTGAGCAGGTGAAGCTGCCATAGAGTATCATATTCTGAAAACCTAAAATGTTTGTGAGTGAGTGAGTGAATGCGTGAAAAAGATTTTAACACCCCTGCATTTTTTCTCAGGCATCCAATTGAAATACCACTGCCTTACACTCAGCTGCACTGTTTTTGGATCCCAGTTGAAGGCTGTATATCTTACAAGGTTGTATAATCTTAGAAGGGGGTATGGCTGCGAGGGGGCATGGCTGTGGCTGTCACGAAGGGAGCCCGCACTTCTGAATTTGCTGCTACACTACTGGAATGGAGGTTTATGGGTTGTTCTTTTAATCATCCCTAGAGGTTGAGCAAAGATGGGGGAGAGCACAGAAGCAAGCCCATGGGCTGGCTGTGTTTATACCTCTGCAACACCATCAGTCCCGTTCCCGCAAACCCCAATCATCTCTCTGACACCCAGATTTTTAAAGATGACTTCTTCTGACTCTTCTCATACACACTGTCAGGCAAACCTGTTTTCAGCTCCTGTTATATAAGGTGCATGCAACTCATCTTCCAAGCGCTTGGAACCATTGATTGTGAATAGCAGCCCTCACCTACCGGCAACAACTGAGGCCGTTCCAAACCCTAAAGCAGCCTCCCCCAACCCAGTTCCCTCCAGATGTGTCAGACTACAACTCCCATAATCCACACTCAACACAGCCCTCAACCGTGCTAGCTGAGATTATGGGAGTTATAGTTCAACACATCTGGAGGGCACTGGGTAGGAGAAGTCTGCCTTAAAGCAGGGGCCACTTTGTATAACAGGTCAGCGAGACTCGCAATTAGTGCTGTGCCGAAAATTTCTCCCACATTTTTTTTTTTACCATTCTCATTCAATATGATAGAAAATAAATGGCTTTCGGGAAGAAATTCAATGGTGCTGAAATTTCAGAGAAATTCTCATGGGTTGGGTTTGGGTTTCTTGTGCTTACCTTACTTAGGAGGAGGTTGAGGAGTGTGCGTGAGTGTCCTGTCTTTCATTATACTGTCCTCTCTCCAGCAGCCTGTAGCCTCCTCAGCTTCCCACACTTCAATGAACACCCAGGGGAAGATATCATGAGGTAATTTCTCCCATAGGGTCTTTTCAGCTCAGGAAGTGCAGGCAGCCTGGGAGGCTAGCAGTGATTAGTTAAGCTCAAAAACACCAGGTAAATAAATTACAAAGCACCCTGAGAATGAGGCAGAACAAAGGAAGCCTCTTCTATGGGGGAAGAAAGCTTTCCGAAAATTGGAGGACAGATTTTGGCTCAGCACTAGCTCCACCTCATCCCTGGAGCAGGACACAAAACTGTCCCTCTCACACCTGCTTCATGGAGGGTGCAAAATGGGGGCCAGCCTGCAAACCACAGCTGATGCTGTTGCAGCATTCACACACGCGCGCGCACACACACACACACACACACACACCCTTATGAAAATAGAAAGAAGCTGTGCTACAAGCCCTGCCAATAGGGAGCCCTGTGAGAAACTGCTGAGAATTTTTCCTCCCCCTGGAGAAATTCCATGAAATTGCCCCTCCCCAATTTCTCTGCCCACAAATAGGGTGGAGAATTTCTAGTACTCTCAGTACTAGAATTAGCTTTTCATCTGCAATTTTCTGCATGCCATTGATTAAAATCAAGGAGGTAAGTACTTCAGTAACAGAATCAAGTATGGAGTTTTGCCCTGATCCAGTTACGCCAGTCCATACATGGGAACCTCCTTTCATGTCTGGATTTCACCCTGGTTCAGGTTGGTGTGCCGTAAAGGATGCTGCACAGTGGAGGGGAAATAAGAGAAGGGAACCTGAACTGTGCAAGACCTGCCAAATAGATTCTTGCCTCAGTCAGCTCTGACAATATTGATCAAGTGTTGTTGTTGTTGTTGTTTTTGGAGAGGCAGGGATTCCAAACCCAGATAACAAGTAAGCAGCATTTGCAGACCAGTGCCAAAATCTGTTCATTAGGCACAAAAATCAAAAATCATCTGTTCATTAGGCCTTGCTGCACATGAGGATCTCTTGAGTTGGATAATAGGAACAACTCTGCATGCTTTCAGACACTAGAGGGCAATAGAGAATGTCCTGTACTTTGATCACTTCCCTTTTCCTGCTTCCTCCCCTTCCTTTTCCTTCTTCCTCCTTCTCCTCTTGCCTTTTCAGCAAGCAACATGTGGTCTCTCCCGGAAGGAAGCAAGTAACCATATCCTATGCCTTCGCTCGCTTACACTCCTGCACCCAGGGGGTGCTTGTAATTAAACAGTGTTAGATAGCCTTCTCTGACAATGTGTATAAAAGCACAAATAAAGTAATTTGATTTGTACTTCTTCTAAACTTGCTCTAGCCTCAGTTTATTGCCTCCAATGCTAAATGCTGTGTTGCCATGCTTTCTCTATATAAAGCAATTCTGCTGTAAGTCACACCAGACTTTCCAACACTCTGGACCACTTGGATTCTTTACTGAAGAGTAATTATTTCTACTTTGTATGAGTAATCTTCCATTAAAACAACCCCATGTTTATAAGCAATTAAACAGCAAATAAATTACAAAGCACCCTGAGAATGAGGCAGAACAAAGGAAGCCTCTTTCATGGGTGAAGACAGCTTTCGGGAAATTGGAGGCCAGATTTTGGCTCAGCACCAGCTCCACCTCTTCCCTGGACTGGGACTCATGACTGTCCCCCTCACACCTGCATCATGGAGGATGAAAAATGGGGGCCAGCAGGCCAAGACAGTTGATGCTTATAATTAAGGTCTAGCAATCAATGCGTTAAGCCAGACTTCCCCAAACTTGTAACAATATGAATGAACTTCTGGATTTGGCCTGAGTGGGTTGTGCTTCCTAGGAGGAGCTGGGAAGTAGTGAGGGTAAGATCCACTGCTTCTGGCCTGAGGTGAAGAGAGCTCCACAGCCTGAAAGAGCCTTTGTTTAAATAAAACTTGGAATGTTGTTGTTTTTTAGAAAGCAGAGTCCGTTTGGTTCTTTGGGGGTGCAGTCCACCAGCCTTGAAACAAACCTTGTTCCCTCCAGATGTGTTGGACTGTAACTCTCATCATCCCCAGTCCAACACATCTGAAGGGAACCGAGTTGGGGAAGCCTGCCTTAAGCAAAAGAAACCAAAACCCGGTTACAGATATATGGATGGTTTATCTACGTATTCCGCAGTATGGTTGCTCCTTCCCATGAAGCAGGAAGGAGCACTCATATGGCAGAGTATCCCCCCTTTTCTTGCTTGCTTCCCCCCCAAAAGAAAAGGGGGAATACCCTGTAAATGGACCTATTTTATGTCAGATGTCACCTCAGCCAGATGAAACGCATAGCAATCCTTCTTGCACAAGCACGCTGTTTATTTTATGAATTCCTGCAAACATTCAAGGCAGCCCTATTACATGCCCACGTACAACCTCCCTATCCTAAATGTATGGCTGTAAGTAATTCTCTTAAAGTGACTTTGGCATTAGATCACAACACCGGGAATCATTTCTCTGCCACCAGGATGGCTTGTAGGCAGTGCACAAATGCCAAAGGAATGTCCTCATTTGAAGTGAAACAGGGCTGTGTCGAGCTGATCGCGGAAATTGTTCCACCGGTGGTACACCACATCTTTTATGAGCCCACCATCAAGCGGTTCCAAATGCATGTTCCCACCAGATTCTGGGATTGCACCTTGGTTCCATTTCCTGCGAGAGACCAAAAATAGCAGCAGATTTCTTTCTTATTCCCACTCAGACTGTTCCTTATTGCAATGAGGCCAACCTCTGTCAACAATCTGGTGAAAGACAGAAAGCGAAATAGAGACATAGGGTGCTTCCAGACGAGGCTTTTCTCACGACATCACCCTGCCTTATTTACAGAATGTTACCAGTGTGCGTGTCCTGCCATTTTTACAATCTTTGTTCTTACGGGGGGGGGGGCGGGGGGCTAGCTAAGGAAGAAAAGATGGAGTGCCTTTTGATAGTGCTTGGAGCCTTCTGTCTGGAAGCGTGCACACACACACACACACACACACACAAACAATGTGCAAATCCTCTTAGGTCAACATTTCTTGCACACACACACACACACACTCCTAAAAGAATAGCTGCCAGTATTGATGCCACAGAATTTAAAGGTTTTAGAGCCTTTCTACACAAGACTTTTATAGTGCACTCGTGATTGCTCGCTCATGGTAGTTTACACGATGTCATGCTCCAGGACCCCTCCCATGCTTTGCAACCATTATCATGTTTTGTTGTGTGTTTTCCTAGCAAAGAAAGTGTGGCATCATTTAGAAATGGCACAGTGAGAGTCTCTTGAAATTGTGTAATTCTGCTATACCACAGTACCACCTAGTGGTTGTAGAATGAAATAAGCAGAGAAAGAAACCCCTAGAAAACAGCATGTGTAAAGGAGCTGACCTTAATCCTGCAAAGAATCCAAAAGCAGAAACCTTGGTAAAAGCGTGGGATAAAAGCTTCATGTAGAAATGCCCTTAGATATATAGGGTAAATAGGGCATATTATGCTGACATCACTGTTTTATAATTTATACCCAGATATCTTTAAGGTTTGGGGGATTGGGTGGGTGTTGGGTGTCTTGTTGTTGTTGTTGTTGTTGTTGTTATTCCTTGAAATAATAATTAAAAAACAATTTTAGAATTTGTAAAATGCAACATATTCTGATTTCAAAGTTTCAACATTCATAAGACTGGTGCAAAGCTTTGTTTCTGCTTTACAGAATGACCTTTGGCTGGCAACTAAGGCTGCATGTAAGGGGGAAATCGTTTTATAGCAACAGCCTGGGATGGTGAGAGCCAGGCAGGTAGTAGAGGAGGTACCAATTTAATATTTTAGCTTGAGTGCCAAGCCGTCTACAGATACATGAGAGCTAGAGCAGGGGGGTATAGAAGAGGAACAGTGTATAAACATCTATAGCATATTCTACTTTGATGTCATGGAAATGCTGGGGATCAAACCTGAGACGTTCTGCATGCAAAGCATGTGCTCTACCACTGAGTTAGGATTATTTCCAAGCCTCTACTGGGGATGACGAATTGAACCTCGAACCTTTTGCATGCAAAGTATGTACTCTACCACTGAGCTATAGTCTTTCCCCTAAAAGTAAAGTAAGGTTCCAGTCCTCATGGATTTGAATAAAGGGCTGATTTAAATAGGAACAAAGGAAGCTGCCTTATTCTGAGTAAATTTAAATTTAAATAGGAACAAAGGAAGCTGCCTTATTCTGAGATGGACCATTGGTCCATCTAGTCCGCTACTGTCGACACTGACTGGTAGCAATGGCTTTCCAGGGTTGCAGGCATGAGTTTCTCTGACCCTACCTGGAGATGCCAGGGATCAAACCTGGGACCTTTTGCATGCAAAGCACATGCTCTGCCACTGAGCTACAGTCCCTCTCCCAGATCCTTTGTTCTCTATGAATCGGTCAGACTCCTTGGCCACAAATCAGTGGGAATGTGGCCATTATGGAGCTATTGGGAATGCTGATTTTAGCTCCAGTGGCAACTCAGAAGTTCTTCATTTACTTGAGATCCAATCAAATGTTATGTATAGCACCAAGGTGATCCAGCAGAAGACTGAATATATTATTCCTAACAACTTTCCCCCTTTTTCATAAAACCCCCATGCTAATTAACTTTTTCTCAGAATGCCTTTACTGTGGAAACAAATCCTCACAAGAGCAGGGCTGTGGGAGTTAATCATTATCTTTGGAAGAGCTTAGAACTACAATGTATTATTCAGCTCTGAAAATCTGCTTTTCCTTGTGTGGTATGTAGGGGGGGAAATTAGGGCAGTCCTGGGAATGAACACGTGAAGTATGGAGTTATTGGTTGGGCTCCAAAGACCGCCTTACACTGTACCCAAAGGCTAAGTGACACCTAGCAGGATTTTTCATGCCATTTCTTTGAACAACAGGTCCCTAGGCCGTATGATGTCACCATTCCCTCTATTTCTGATGTTCAGGCTGTGAGTGTCATCGCTTATGCAGCCCAAATGGCACTGCTCACATACACAACAGGGAGGCATCAGCAACTTTGGGGGAACCCCAATGTTTGCAAAAGTACAAATAAACAGTGCAGGGGACATGGACACACACACCAGAACAGACCAATGAGACTGAGCGTGCTCATTGGCCACAGAACTGCCTTTTTTTTCTTTTTAGGGGGGTGGGATTGAAAGCATAGGGGAGAGAATGGGTTGGAGGGGCTGGAAGCCTGAACAAGACGCATTCTATACTGCAACATTTTGTTGCAGATCTCACGTGTATTTACTGAAGGGTGAACTCCCCTCAGTTCAGTTAAGAATTGGACTCAGCAAACTGGGCCATTTCTGTTGTTTTTGTTGTTGTTAACAGTTTATTTTTGTCATTCTTCGATACAATACAAACAGTAAATGCTTCCCACATTCTCCCACCTCCCCTGTCCCCGTTCCCATTTCCTCCTCTTTAGGTTCCTTGTTCCCACTTCATAGCATGCTGCATTTAAAGAGCAAAGGTTTCATGCATGTAAGTAAAATAATTAAGCAACAATTGTATGAATTGCTAGTTGTATAGAAAGAAAAGATAGAACACCGAAATCACGTTAGTCATATCTAACATAAGTCTCATTGGTTTCAGTGGGTCTATTTGAAGTATGACTAAGTCTGGACCCAACCCAATATGTTTTGCATTTTCATCTTCCCTTTGAAAATGGGTGTGTGTGTGTTGATGGTATTTGAATTTGAAATGTAGAACTGAGTCCTGAACATGAGCACCAACCAATGTTCATTCTTGATGTCTCAATATTAAAGGGAGCTAGCACTTTATGACTAAGGGTACAATCCGACGGGGACTGGCGGACGCCTCCAAACTCAGAGGCAGCTGCCTATCCATTGCAGGGCAGGAGAAGCATGAAGGGGATTGTCTCCTCTGCGCTTCAGCCACCCTGCATTTGCAGCTAGCCAATTTTGGCTGTCTAGCTGTGGGAAGGTGAAGCAGAGGAGGAGGCTCCCGGGCGACACACAGTATGTGTCATGTCAGCATTTCCGCCCTCCCCACCTTGGAACACACCCAGGAATGCCCCGCTTTGGCCGCTCCGCACTCCTCTTCTGAGCGTGGGGGGTGGGGCTGCTCCACGCTGCCTGCGAGGCAGTGCAGAATTGGGGGGTGGTCGGTTCCTGGAAAACCAGATATCCTATGGCCATCTAGCCGCTGAGCAGCGGCCATAGGATTGCTCCCTAAGTCTACTTAAAAGCTTATTTGTTTACCAAGCTGCAAACAAACTGCATGCCAAAGGGGTGAGGTAAACGGAAGAGTTTACTTTGCTCAACCAATCATTCGCAAATGATGCAACCTACGAAAATAGCAAATGTCTCTTAACACATGCAGATTGTGCTCTTCCTATTTGTCAAAAGTTGATCACGGTAGTAAAGAATTCTTCCAGTCCCATGGGCAACTACCATCAGAAGGATGGCTATCCCTTGGATGTTCTGCTTACCTGCTCACCTTGAAATAAAAGTGAGCAGATGTTACTGCTTATATCTTGGACACGGAGCTTCACAACTGCCTCCTTGTTTGGCCAGGGCTTCTTTTTAATATACTGCCCGGCATTAATCAAGATCTAGGGGAAGCATCCTGGTATTATACCAGCCCAAATGGATCTCAAATGACTTTCCGTTCTAGCTTTGCAGCTCCTGTCGGGCTCCTGTTTTTCTTTCATGTTTGGGAGCAGAGGTCAGCATCAGTAGGGGACGCTTGCTTTCACTCGGTCTCACATTTGCTGCTGTCATTCTACATGTCTGTTTCGGGTCCCCACTGAGCAACAGGATGTACCCGTGCCCCCAGCCTTCTATGCTAATTGATTTTGGGGGAACCCATTCATCAGTTTAATTTAGGAGATCACCCACTAGGTTTGCTGTTCACTGTCAAAGGTAATTCAATTAAAACTCCAGAAGTGTGACTAACTGCTACCCCACGGTTCAATATGTTTACCAGCTGCCTCCCAGCATCTCCCTCACCCCATCCTAGTGTGTCTGTCAGGCAGCCTGACCGTAATATACGACCTGTACCGTGTAACATACCTGACTGATATATACAACAGCTTCTTGCAACAAGGCTGGAAAAAACGTTCAAATGCTTTCGGGAGCCTGTCCTGAAATACAAATACCGATACCCTGGCAATAAAACTTAAGTCACATGAAAGATCAGCGAGCTTTAGCATTCCTGGGATTTGCTATAATATAGATATTGAAATTATGGCCTCCCTAGATTAAACAATCAAAGGGTGCATTTAAAAAAAAAACCTTTAGGAAAGGAAACATAGTAGGAATTTCTGATAGACCTTTTAAAAATAAGAAGTGATGCTATAAGCAATTTGCCTGAAAACCTCAGAAATAACTGGAAAAGGCAAATATGCAACCTGATGCTATGCATGTTTTTTCTGAACTTAAAAAAAGCCCCCTGAGTTGCACAATACTCCCAATAGCACAGGACTACAGTTTAGCACCACAATCCTATGTATACTACTCAGAAGTAACCCCCACTGGGTTCAGTAGGGCTTATTCCTAGGTAAGGGCACAATCCTATGCATGGTTGGGGGCGGGGCCACCTACATCTCCCAGCATTCCCCAACCAGCATGTGGAGAGAGGGGGCAGGTCTGAGGAGGACGCTATTGAGTAATTCAGTCCTGCTTACTTCTGAGTAGGCATGCAGAGTCTTACTCAGCTTACTTGCAAGCAAACCTGCTGCTCATTCTTACTTCTGAGCAGACATGCAGAGACTTGTCCTGCTTGTTTGCCTGTGGACATGTTGCTCATGCTTATTTATTTATTTATTACATTTATATCCCACCTTTCTTCCATCATGGAACTCTTACTTCTGAGTAGACATGCAGAGGCTGGCCCTATTTACTTGTGAGCAGACATGCTGCTCATGCTTACTTCTGAGCAGACATGCTTACTTCTGAGCAGACATTGCTCATGCTTATTTATTTATTACATTTATATCCCACCTTTCTTCCATCATGGAACTCTTACTTCTGAGTAGACATGCAGAGGCTGGCCCTATTTACTTGTGAGCAGACATACTGCTCATGCTACTTCTGAGCAGACATGCTTACTTCTGAGCAGACATTGCTCATGCTTATTTATTTATTTATTTATTTATTACATTTATATCCCACCTTTCTTCCATCATGGAACTCTTACTTCTGAATAGACATGCAGAGGCTGGCCCTATTTACTTGTGAGCCGACATGCTGCTCATGCTTACTTCTGAGCAGACATGCAGGGTCTTGCCCTGTTTGTTTGCAAGCAAACTTGCTGTTCATGTTTACTTCTGAGTAGACTTGCAGAGTCTTGCTCTGCTTGTTTGCAAGTAGACCTGATGCTCATGCTTACTTCTGAGTAGAGATGCAGAACCCTTGTCTTGCTTACTTCTGAGTAGGCTTAAAATCAGTAATACTCATATTTTGGCCTGTCCACTCTGCCTTTGGCCATGCCCACAGATGGAATGTGTCCGCCGAGACCTTTCCCATATTAGAATTCGCCCCTCAAAGCCACTCTTTTGAACCCAAATAAAGATGGCACTGGAGGGCAGTCCTTCACTTTGCAGTGTGCCAGCCTCTCAGTTAAAAACAACAACACTTTGATTTAAAACAACTTAAGACATAAAATAAAAGTCAGGAGAGGCAGGGAGCCTGGCAGGCATCAGGAGAGGCATCCATAGGCAAATTGGTACTTACAGACACTACACTGGAGCACCCAGGCCTACACTGGTGGGCAACAGCTCTCCAGCTTTGGATGGGAATCTTTCCTGGGTGATTGAACCTGGGATATTTGGCATGCCAAACATGTGCTCTACCAATAAGCTATAGCTCTGTGTACAAGATTAGGAAATGAAGGAACAATGGAGAATTCCAAAAACATCAGTTCCATTTTGGAAATGAGAGCAAGTAATTCAGAACTCTCCAAAATCTTGGGAGCAATTCAGATGAGATTTTTGGAAGCAGTCCTATACAATATTTGAAATAAAATATGCCTCCCATTAAAAAAAAAATAGTGGACCAGGGAAGTAAAGTATTTTGGTAGTGCTTTAAAATGATGATGATGATGATGATGATGATGATGTCCATACATTGATGTATGGACTGTGTAAAATTCATTCCATCTGTTTTGCAGGTTGTTAGGTGTCTTTTGTTCCATTGTCCGCCCATCAACAGAATTGGATTTTTTTTAGTTTCCGAATTTGTGCAAATTCACACATACAAAAATGCACAAATGTACCTAAAAGCGCAAATCCTTCCAAAATGTGAATTTCCATGCTTTAGTCTATGGGGGAAATGTGAATTTTTGGCCATGTTTTGTTATTTTTGCATAATTTTCTATGATGAAATTTGCACAAAATTCCCAAAATTTAGAAAAGTGGTCTGCAAGTCTGTGGAATCCACCCAACAGGGGGAAGCCAGTCTGCTGCGGAATCCATGGATTATTTATTTATTTATTTATTTATTGCATTTATACCCTGCCTTTTTTCCTCTTGCAAGGAACCCAAGGCGGCTTACATTATCCTCCTCTTCTCCATTTTATCCTCACAACAACCCTGTGAGGTGGGTTGGGCTGAGAGTCTGTGACTGGCCCAAAGTCACTCAGTGAGCTTCCATGGCCGAGTGGGGACTAGAACCCAGATCTCCCAGCTCCTAGTCCAACACTCTTGCCACTACACATGGATTCATAAAATCCAAAGTCATTTGGTTCCATTGAGGATTTCTCTGACATCCCTACTTTCTATTAAAACGCACCCACCCTCACCCACAATTTTAAATTTATGGTTGTGTTTTCAGCACAGTCCCTAGTATAAACAAACTGTTCATCTTTGCAAACTCTCTAGGCATCTTTTAACTGACAAGATTTATATCTGATAACAACAAAAAAAAAAAAGAGCGGAGAAAATGTAACCGGATAAGCAGAGACTGATATATGGAGAGCCTGGCTTAGATTTGCCTTTGCTTTTTGAATGCGCCCTCTTTCTACCAGCCCCCAACACCTCACTGCTGAACCTTTTTGTATTAAAAAAAAAGAAGTCATAAGGCACCTGCTGTACAAATCAATTGAAATCTTGAAAGGCATTCTCACTTCAAGCACATACGATGCTCCTAATCTGGGGGAAAGAACAAGAGACCACATCTATTTAGAACTTTAAAAGATTGTATGTGTCAAGTTATTGACAGGAAAGGTTGACTTCACTGTTACAAGCTTTCTTTCCTTCCTTCCTTCCTTCCTTCCTTCCTTCCGTTTTTGCCAACTTCCAGATCACATCAATTAGTTACAGTGTTCTCCTGTAGACCGGAACTAATTTACAGCACTCCTGATAGAAAGGTCTGTGCTTGCTATAAGTTCCAAATTGTGCGATCGGTACTTTATTATAGTTGCAAAGACTGAAACACTGGGGGTGCGTCAAGGGGGGGGGGGCTTTGTGAAGAACGGCACCATCTTAATGGAAACTTCAGTTTGTAGCTTGGAGACAATCTAAATTCCTAACTAAGGATTTGAACCAGTTTGAAAAGATTTTGAGTGGGGGTTTTTTTTAAGCTTTTTGGGGTGGGGAGAGATTGACCAACAGTTTTTACTTTCTCACAAATTAGAAGCTGGTGTGGCAATTTGGTTGAAGTCTCAGACTGGGACTAGGGATGGATGAGAATTTTTTTTTTATAAGAACATAGCAAAAATGCTAATTCTTGTCTATAAATGGGACAAGAAGAACTTGGGGTTCTTTCTCTCTCTCTCTGTCAGCCTCTCTCCATAGACAGGATGGAAAGAACTTGAGATGAAGAGGGAAAAAAATGAGTGTGGAGTCTAATTCATCTAGGATGAGTCTTTAGCTCTCCAGCCCCTTAGCTCTGAGTATTAAGCCATGTATGTGGTGATGAATATGGGTTGCCACCTCTTTTTTTCTGACAGGCTCCTCATCTTTTACATGGCAGGCAGGTACATCATGGTCTGCTCCATGCTGGGAATAGCTGTACTTAATTGAATTTGGCTGGTTTGCAGATAAGTGAGAATTGTGTTTGACTCATTGTTTGATAAGAACTTACCAAAAATGTGCAAATTTCTCAATAAACAGGAAAGGAAGAACTTGGGGTTCTTTCTCTCTCTCTGTCAGCCTTCCCCAATCTGGTGCCCTCTGGATCTTTTGGACTACAACTCCCATCATCACCAACTATTGGCTATGCTGTCTGGTGCTGATGGGAGTTGAAGCCAAAATTGAGGGTGCCAAGTTGGGGAAGGCCTACCTCACAGGGTTGTTGAGTTTGACCATGAAGGTCACCAGGAATTACTTAGAGGAAGTGTGGGATAAAACTGTAGCAAAAATGAATGGTTCCATTTATTTCTATGGGAGAAAATCAAGTGGCTAAAATGGGGGGGGGGAGACAGTTGTCCCCTCCACGTTTCCTGTGTGAGGACCGTGTAATGGGCACTTCTGTTAAGGCACCAGGTGGAAAAAAAAATCTTCCAAGCATTCAGTTAGATGATTGCTTTCTTGCTTTAACTGTTCTGTCTGATGCTTTCCCTCCCCGCCCCCAACACTTTTATTGCTGTTTTGATTTTGGGACATTTCTGCTTTGATTCTTATCTCTGCTGTCTCTGCCTTTATTGCTATTTTATTTAGTGTTGGCGTTATGTTTTGATTGGATGCTTTCCATTTTTGTCATCAACCACGTTGGAACTTTAATGCTGAAAGTCTGGGTATGTTTTAAATTAAATAAATTTAAACAAATCATTCTTGGCAACAGAAGGGTGCTTTTAAAAATTTATTTATTTATTACATTTTTAAACCACCCTTCATCCACAAGGGATGCCACAGCAGGGTACATAACAATAAAATTACAAATAAGTGGCGACTGCTCAATTAGCAAACAAACAAATCCATCGATTAAAACAGCACACAAAAATCTAAAACGCCCAAGCGAAAAGGAACATTTTGATTTGGCACCAAAAGGAAAACAAAGTCAGTACTAATTGTATCTCCCTTGGAAGGACATTTCCAAACCTGTGGTGCCAACACAGAGAAGGTCTCCTCTTTTGTAAGTACTACAGATGGTACTCTGTGAACTGCACTCATGTCTTGCATGGGGTTTTCCCTTCAGCATCTAGTTGGCCACCCACAGCTTCTGGAAGAATTGATTCAGTTAGCCTGAATTAGGCATTACTGTTTGCTTAGGCTAGGAGGAGTGACTAACCCCAAATCACCCACTGCGCTTCATAGATGAGTGAGGATTTGAACCTGGGTCTCCTCAATCATAGTCATTTGCTGTTTTTTTTTAATTAAGTGTCTTTTAAACTGAACTGATTGTTTCACTTTGCTGGTAGAAGATTTATTGTTGCTTAATCTGCTTGTTAGTGTGCAATTGTATGGTTTTTATATTAAATGTGTTTTTGATGTTGTATATACCACCCCTGGGATTCTGTGGAGGAAGGGTGGTTTATTAATTTTAAAAATAAAATATAAATAACCACTGTGAAACAGTGGATTGTTACCATTTTTCTGTTCCAGAACTAGCAGGTTAAAATGGGTAATTTGAATTTAGGAGTGGTGAGGAATATCATTGTCTTCTCCAACATTTCTCTTTCAAACCTGGCAACAGCCATTCACGCCTTAAGAACCAGAGACTCATCTTGTTTGGAAGCAATCATAGTCCTTGTGTAGCCACCCAAAACCTGGTGCCTTTTGGCTGTGTCAGACTACAATTCCCATGGCTCATGCTGCTGGGGATGATGGAAGTTATTCAGTCGAATCTGGAGGGTATAAGGTCGTTTTAGTGCTTTAGGAATGTCAGCAGCCACCACCAGCATGGTATCGTCCAGATGATTGAACTATCGCTCCCCTCATGCCTGGCCACAATGACTAGGGATAATGGGAATTGTAGTTCAACACATCTGAAGGGCACCAGGTTGGAGAAGGCAGCCCTACAATTACACAAAGGAAGTACAGCTGCATGCCACAAGGAGTAACACATTTTCGGAGTCACGAACAGCATAGTTTTGTGCTGTCAGAGAATGTATCTCTACCTGCACACCCATGCTGATTTAGCATGACCCTCCTAATAAAAGTGGAGCAAAAGGTCAGGCGAAAGCCTGTTGGGCCACTAACATACCTTCCTGGGAGTTAAAAAGGCTCAACTGGTGCTTGAAATTGGTTGCAGATTGTTGTGATAGGTCTTTTCCTTTATTTGAATGGTAATGACAGGATGGGATGCTTTGAAAGAGGCTTGTTTCCAATACAAGGAAAACCACTGACCTCCCTCGTCATTTTCCTGAGTACACCAGCCCTTCACCCATGTAAAGGCATGAGGGAGCACTTTCTCTGGGCTCTGGCTGAATATTTAAACGCTGCATTTTAAAGAAGCAAACTTAATTACATTTGCAAACGCATCAGGAAACAGACTTCTAACACATGCTTGGCTGATCCACAAACCAAGGCTGACCCTACTTGTGGAATAGTTTGTCCCTGGAGGTCCATCAAAGTCTACATGTATGTGCTTGCCAGAGGCAGTGCGAGATGTTCTTGCTTGGGCCAACTTAACAGGCAGGGCTGGGCAAAGTAGGAAAGCCAGTGTGGTGTAAGGGAAAAGAGCATTTCTACACCAGGCTAAAATTCCACAACTTTACTGGGGCTTCCTGCTTCTATTTTAAATGCAGGATCATGACGGGCTCCCTTTACATGCACTTCCCTCCCTCCCCCATCAGCTTTCCCCTCTTATCTGCGTGTTCCATATGTTTCATTATACAGCCACTAGATGGTGCTGTGGTCTAGCTCCTCTTATTGTAGGATTTCCTCTTTTAAAGAGGAAACTCAACATGCTGTAATTTGATAGCTCATTATTTCTGATCTTTAAAAAAAAAGGGGGGGGATAAAGGTCATTTAGTGCGGGAGACACCTTGGAGGTTGACATCATGTAAAGGAACCGCAAACTTTGGTGAGCAACCAATCTCAATAGTATGATGGTGTAAACGGCCACAATTTACATAGAAGGAAGCACTTTACAGCTGCAAATGCCATAAACTGTGCAATTTATGGCTGTATTTTTTCCTGTGATCAGCTAATGGCAGCCACCATGAGCCAATTGTGCTGTTTAGAATGGAAGAGAGAGAGCTGCCCTGTGAAATCCAATGGATGCAGTAAAGCTCTGGGGGAATCCGTGGGGCTCCAAGCGGCCCGGATTTCTCCACTGCAGACCCCTCGGACCGGAAGTCATGGGGTTCATACATCCCTACACCTGAAACTGCTTACAAATGAACTGGATATGCACTAATACACACACACATACAGTTTTGGTTATATTAGATTTCCCTTGACCTTAAGCCTGGGAAAGAAAAGGAGGATTTCCACTGTTAACAAGTAGTGAACACTAACCTACATGGCTTAAAAAAATTATGTAAATTAATAGCTATTAACCATGATAACTTCCAAGTGCAGAAGCAGTTGCTTTCTAAATACAAGATGGTTCTGGAGGCAAGGCAGTTCTGATGTTTGACATCTATTAGTAAGGTATCTATTAATATGCAATCCTATGCATGTTTAGCCAGAAAAAAGTCCAAGTCCCAGCTTTCCCCAGCCAGCCACCTCATGCTGGCTGAGAAATGCTGGGCGTTGTAGGACTTTTTCTGGCTCAACACACACAGGATTGCACCCTTAATTTATTTTAGTGACTCATTAAAATAATTTTTATTTTTTAAAAAACATACTGGGAGCCAAGCATAAAACCTAAGTAAGCAGTTCAGATTTTGATTTATAAACTGGAATTCTAAGCAAGATAGAAATGGGGGTGGGGGGCATCTCTGAAAAGCCCTGCCTTGGTTAAAGTGAGCCCCATCAAAAAGCAAGGTCTTCTACTCCCCTCTACTGGTTCCACTGGAAAAAGGCACATCTGTGGGAAGGAAGTATTTTTGAATATCTATTTCTTGCTCTCATTTTTAAATTGGAATCTACAATTTAGCCAGCCCTGTTTCAAGGTCCCAATGCAAGTAAAGGCATTCGCTTTAGAAAGTAACTTAATATAAAGCTACTTTGTAATAAAATGTCATTATAAAAATAAGCCAGATTTTTCATCCCATCCTACAATGCACACACTGGAATTTAACAAGCACCACTGAAAGGATTGTCTGTTCACCTACTGCTGCTTCAGCTCAGCAGGAGCCGGGCATCTCACCTTCCAGCTCCACTGACATCCTGGCTCCTTACAGAAGTGCAGCGGCCAGCATGGTAGCATAAGGTTGCCCTCTATTCTGCTCTGCAAGACTGCAGACCTCACCTGGGGAAGAAGTCACGGCAGAGGCAACTATACTCCGAATAAAAGATAAGATGCTTTCCTCCCTTGCATATTTCCCCAGTGTTTTAGCTTTATCTTCTTTGTGTTTAGACTTTGGATTTCTTGTTGTATATACAGAAAATGACTAAGGGCGCAATCCTATGGGGATGGCCATAAGCCTCCGAATTTGGAGGTTTATGGCCATCCAATGCAGAGCTGGAGGGGCAGTGGAGGCGAGCTTTGCCCCCCCCCCCCCGCCCCGCTCTGTATTTTAGCTAAGCTGGCGTTTTTGCCTATCTAGCTGAGGCGTCGGGGAGGGAATCAGGCTAGGGATAGCTCACATGCCAGCTTCCCCAGTCTCCTACCCTTCTGTCTTCTCCGAGGTTGCCTTTGCGACCTCAGAGAGGCAGCTGGAGCAGTTCCCTTTTCGCCAGCTGCAAAGGGGGGGGGGGGAGATTGAAGTCCTGGGCCCAAGGTTGGAGTGCTGTGTCTGACCTTGGACCGAGGAATCCAAAGTCTCCTATGGGCCCCCAGACTCCCTCAAGGGGCCATAGAATTGCTCTCTGAAAGTCAGAAATCAAACTCAGGGTGTTTTCACTTGAACAGCTAGTATCTTTTTTTCTCGTTCTCTCGTGGCATACCACACTGCACCTCCGTTAAGCACGGCACTCTAAGTGGCACATAAATTCTCCTGAAATTTGCATTTGAAGCTGTTGAAGCTATATCCACTTTTAAAAGTCCAGTTTCTAATAGCTGTTTGCAACCACGGGAACATCTTAGTTGAGAATAGAAATGCAGTACGTTGAAACAGTGAGCACTGTGGCAATTTATCATTTGACCAGAGGAAGACACTTAATCCCTGATCAATGCCAGCATCAAATAGCAACATGGAAACAAGCAGGTTATTTAAATTTTAAAAATGGAATTTTTACTACATTTTTAAGATATCATTAATTTAAAATGTAGCTGTGAAGCATGACTGAATACAAGTTTACCATTTTTGCTACCACTTCAAAATTTCAGTATGTAGTTTTATCTATGCAAACTCTTTTCCTTTTATAAGACATCAATACCACCCCCACCTCTCTTCCTTTGCAGCAGAGGAATATCAAATGCAATTGCCGCAATACAAGATGACATTTCAAAGATGATATTTTAATTGGTTCTTTAAGAAGCATTTCTGAATTCTCTGGGTATCTGCAATATATATTTAAGGGAATCTAGGCAACAGTGTTGAAAAATATATTTTATTCCTTCGGTAGTGAAGTGATGATGCCAATATAAGCTTCAAGGTATGATGACCACATAACTACCATTTTGATTTAAGTCTTGCTACAAGTATGTTTGTTGGATAATACCATGGAAAGGTTATCCAGTGATGTTTGAACAATTCACATAAACACACATACACACAATACCATTCTATCCAACTGATCAGAATCAAGTGTGACGATCATGTGAATAGCATGCACCACCTCAGTAATTCAACTGTAGATTTCAGTCATAATTTAAAACCTTGCTATATAACTTAAAATTATATATGTTAAAGGTGCTGCTCTTCTTTCAGTGTGACAATCCAATGTGACACTCAGTAAAACTGAAATTTTAACCTGGGTCTTTGAAAAGACGTGTGCAAAATATAATCTCCAACTTCAAAATATACTATACAGAACTAGAAGATACAGTGAAGGTCACACCACCATTGAGTAAACATAGTTTAGAAAGCACAGCAAGGAAAAAAAAAAGTAGACAAGTGCCCATTAGTATGCTGTTTAAATAACTAGACAGGTTATAGACAGAGATCCTAGTCAGGCTGTATTTATGTACATAGAGTGCTTTGGAAGCATATGCTGAAGACTGCAGATCTGACTCTTCCTGTTACACTTGATCACGAAGGCGTGCCAGTCTTTGCGAGAGCTCATCCTGCAGGATTCAGAACAACCAACTCAGACATTTAATATGCTACCTAAGTGTACAAAGATCTAAATTCTATAAGACCAACAACTGAAGAAAAGAAACACTGCGTTCAGGCAAACTCTGCCAGGCCCAAGGGTCTACATTTCAGAATTCAGATTAAGTCTAAATTGTGCTCTTAAATTTATTACTATTAATTATAAAGCACCGAAAGGTGTTTTTTTTTTTAAGGCACAGTACAGAAATTTAAAAACAAAACACCAGTTTTTGCATGCAGACGTACAACCTAATAAACACAATACAAAAGGAATGGGGAGAGAACTGGAAAAACTAGCAAATTCAGGCACTAGAAAGAATGTAAAAACCCGCAGGACTTCTTCTTAGCTAGCTTGTCCCAATATGATGAGACATAGCCAGATTACATGCAGCAAAAGTTGATTCAGGTATATCTAAAAGATTCAGTAGCAAGAACACAGTGGGCAATCTTCTATGCCATTCGGGAAAGAGATACCAAGCAAAGCGTTTACCTGTTCTGTTGAAGCGACACTTGTACCAACAGAGCCCATCTGTCCCTGAGGTAGCTCCATATTCAGGTCAAGGCTAGAGTTCAAAAGGAGAGAAACAAAGATGATTGTATACGCAAGCATTTCATGTAGCTGGCGGTCCGTACCTCAAGTACCGTACCTTATTGCCACAAACTGAAAATATTGCTCACTTGCATCCCTAGTCTTTAACATATTCAGCCCAATACAGTGCTCCAGGCACGCTCTTTAATGTAAACAAGCCAGAATCGTGTCAAGGGTTGTTCTTATGATTCTGGCTTGTTCAGAGAGCAACAAACCCAAGATCCCGGTTTGGACATAACATTGAACAAAACAAGGATGGAGGTTCTCTGATTTATTTAGCTGGTCTTGCTGGCAGGAGAAGCCAACCAGGAACCACTGAGCAGTGTGCACCAACACATTCACTTGTTCATGGGTCAACCAGAATTCTCAACAGTTCTGGCTTGCCGCAATGCCTGAACTGGGCCTATGCCATTTCTATGTTCCACACAGTGCTCAGCAGTTGCTGTGAAATAGCTTTTTGAGCTACTTTTAAATTCTCCTGTCCAAAATATTCCATGGGAGTGACCACATGTAGGTTTACATGTTCTTGCTCTGTTCGAAATAAGGATACCACTCTTGAAGTGATCTGAATGAATGGTGTAGTTCCAAGTAAGGAGAATGACAGCAGTGCCTTTCTTTCTGAAAGCACAATGCTATACTGTCATGAAGTTAGTGCAATCTAGTTGGCTGCACGATCAGTGAAAGCCAAGCACTAGTTGCTACCTCAAATGCATTAAAACTGTATTAATTTGCTGCCACTAGAATATCCAACATTTCAGTCTTTAGATATTTACACTCACCCAGCTTCATCTGCCATTTCATTCAGAAGCAGATCCACTTGGTTCTTAAAAAAACAGAAGGCGAAATCAGTTTAACAACATTACACAGAAATCACAGCAATATAATAGCAATGATCACTTGAGTTTTGGAACTTTTGAGTACTTTACCACAAGGAGCTACCAGCATTCACACAGCAAATCTGATCTCTTGACATGCCGTTTCAGGAACCTTTAAAATTTATTCTATATAAGCCTACGCACATTTACATGGGAGTAAACCCTATTGAACTCAGTGGGACATACTTCTGAACAAACGTGCTAAGGATTACACTGGATTACATGCAAATATTTCAAGATAAGGCTACAGTTTTAGTATTGTTGATGTTTTAATTGCTTTTAGTGGAATCACTCTATTTGGAGGAATGCCCTAAATAATTAGTAGCAGAAAGGTGATACATGGAAGGCCACCATTACCTACTTTCTCTTTGCTTTTTTTAAAAACCTTGATAATCAATAACAATAAGGAATTTACTGTGGATGCAGCCGTGGTTTTCAAATTTTCCCCAAGGGAGAACATCTTGCAAGGAACCCTCAAATATCACAGAGGATTCTGGGGCACACACTTAAACCACATGCAATGCTGGCCAGGTCTCTGGGTCCTCACCATCAGCCCACACACCCTGGTAGCTGCCCACTGCAATGCTGATGGGCAAGCTGCCGTTCTTGGTCTTCTCCCTGAGGAATCCTTGTTCTTTTAACAGCAGAACAGATTCCCAAGTCTGCTTCATCCTCTAGCTAAGGCAGAGAAGGTCCAGCTCCAGGGAAGAAGTAGAGGTGCCTCTTAGTCCCAGCAGCTTTTTCTTTGGAAGTCTGTTTCACAGGGACCAGGACAAGGAGCGTCCAGAGTGTATGGACCACTGCCTAGAGGCCACTGTGCAGAACGGCTACTGGCAAGTTACTCTGCCTTAACGGGGACTTACTTGTGGTGTTGTTAGTGTAGTGGTATTACTCATTGTGTCTTCCATTTGCGCTGTCTGAACATCTAAGGTTTCGAACTGCTGTTCAAATTTGTCCATCAAAGCAGATATCTGTAGGCAAGCAAATAGGGTCAAGCCAGCAACACACAAGGTAAAATGTGTCAAGCCAGTAACAACGGTAACAGGAGGGATGAAAACTTAACATTTGAATTTATGAGTTTACCTTTTCTAAGTTCATACTCTTCAGTGTAGCATCCATAGATTTAACTACTCCAGCCATTGACTTTGTTACCTAAAAAGAACATATATAGTAACCACATTTGTATTACATATTTTTAGTTCCTTTATTTACCTGGAGTGGGAGGGAGAAGGGTTCATGGAAGAAAAGCAGTATGGAAGTAAATTAATGTAACCTAAAATCACACAATACTCTTGTTGCATTGGTTAGCCACTTCAGTAGACTCGAAGAAATTCTTCTTAGACTGCTTTTATTTTTAAGAAATGTGAAATCCTACAGAATTTTAAGTAATCACAGAGTGTGTGGCAAATATAGGTGGATCTGCCTTCCCAACTAATGAATAGGAAGAAAACAAAGAAAGGTGCCTTATACCAAATCAAGCAATTGGTTCAACCAAGCTCAGTATTGTCTACAATAACCAATAGTGGTTCACCATGGTTTTAGACAGGTGCCTTTCTCAGTCCTACCTAGAGATGCCAGGGACTGAACTTGGGACCCTTTGCATGTAAAGCACATGCTCTCCCACTGAGCTATGACTCTTCCCCATTATGCCACGCAAAGTGAATTTTTGGCAGCTTGTGTTTCTTGTTAGAACATAAGAAAGCTCCTTACCTTGCCCATTGTCACTGCTGTTTGAACTCTGGCTGCTACAGCATCCACTCGGGCGCTCATGCGCAAGAAGTTGATTGCTTGATTCTTTTGCCGGATTGCATTTTCTGCATGTATTCTTGCAACTTCAGTATTACCTTTCTGAATTGCCTTTAAAAAAAAAAAAGGAGAACACAGATTTTCAACTACTTTAAAGAGTGGCACTAACAAATCCTTGCTTTGAACAGACACTTGCTACCTTCGCTACGCACGGGGAAATAAGCTGGGTGATGGCATATGGTGACCGTCACTTGCTTGGTTCCCTGAGCTTTAGTGCTTTCATGGTCTGAAGAACATGTAGAACAGTTCAGCACTTCGCACTCAAAAGCCCAAGCTGGCAGCTGCCAAAAGAAAGTTTCTCAAAGCCTTTGAAAATAGTGGTAGACACATACTAGCAGTCCAACTAAGGATCATATCCTATGATCTGCTACAGATGGAACAACACCGGTATCCAGGTTTACCAGAATGAACTCTCCTAGAGACACCTATTGGCTTCTGAATGAGCCAGAAGTGGTGATTTGTGGGAGGGGTTGATAAGGGGACAATCCTATGCAACTTCGACAGAAAAAAGTCCTACAACTCCAAGCACGCCTCCAGCCAGCTATGCTGGAAATTGTAGGACTTTTTTTCTGCCTTAACATGCTTAGGATTGCATCCTAAAGTTGGTAATTTAAAGAATTTAAGAACACAGAAAGATAAAAAATATAGGAAGCTGCCTCATAGTGAGCCAGACCACTGGCCCATCTAGCCCAGTATTGTTGACACTGACTGGCAGCGGCTCTCCAAGGTTTCAGGCAGCCCTACCTGGAGATGCCAAGCATCGAACCTGGGACCTTCTGCATGCCAAGCATGTGTTATACCACTGAGTTACAGCCCTTCCCTTCTGGCTAGTAAACCATCTGTGGCTCATACAGCCCCCGCCCCCCCAACCCACTTGGAGAATTACTGCTTTGAAGCCCAAGTGCGGACTAAGGCTCAGCCACTATCTACAGATATTTGGGGTGGGGCAATATTAGGAAGATTCTGTGGAGTGACCTGGAAAGCTAAATTAATTTTTGTTTATAGATTTTAATCTGAGCATATCATAGCCAGAAACAGTATCGTCAGCAGTATTACATATGAACAATGCCAGCTTTAATGTATATTTCTAATGTTCCTGCAAAACATCCCGGTTACACACTATCAAACAGAGTGCAGAAGAAATGTTCAAGTTAGTTTAATCTCTCACCTTCTTAATTTTGGTTTTTTCAACCTTTTCTTCTTTGTCACACTTTTTGGCATTTCTGTTAAGCTCTTTGGCAGCAAACTTAAGGTTAAAGAGATGTTCTATAATTCAAGTTAAGGATGATGCTCAACAAGTAATGCTACTGACAGCAGAGTCAGAAGATCGGCTCAAAGGCTTTATCCAAGGATCCTTTGGAGCAATATTTATACACAAAATGCTATCATTCCAGTAAGTGTTTTGACAGCTCACCACAAGTGCAAACTTCACCTCACGGAAGTTGCAGTACACTGGAGGTGGAAGCACAGCTTCTCTCTCTATTAATTTCAGTTTATAGTACACCCTGTCCCAAAAGCTTCAGGGAGATAGTAAAAGGTATAAAATACACGATTAAAGCAGATTTTTTTTTTTAAAAAAGTAAATCTATATTTACATATACTTCCGCATCATAACTAAATCCTCTGACACCACCTGCTAATTCTTATATTTTTCAGGCAAAGAGCATGGGAGTCAAAGCTACTCTCTCTCCGTCCAAACCTGGGTTGTTTAATTTACTTTTATTAAAAATAGTTCCAATTCACTTCTCCTGTATTCAGGGTATTATGCAATATTCACAGCAACTAAACTATATCAAAAAGTCAAGCAAATGGAAGACAGAAAAAAAACCCCATAAAGCCAATTAAAATTGCAACCCTAAACCCACTTATCTGGATGTAAGCCCCACTGAACTCAAGGGGTTTACTTCTGAGTAGACATATAGGATCCTACTGTAAAATGCTCTGTGACACCAGTGTTCCAAACACCTTGTCAGTGGCCATCATTTAATTAGGGATGCATGAGAAATTCATTTCAGCTTGGTTTTGATCAGGATATTCCCAGTTCCCCCCTTCTGCACCAAACATGGACTTAGACACAATCTGTCGTCAAAGTCTGAATATTTCTGAGCTTGCAATGCAATTTGTGGACCCCAAAAATGCATTCGACTGCATGTGTGCATTTGAAAAATGCACATAAATATGCTCTAATCAATGGGAGAATGAGTACATTTTAAAGATGTGCACAATTGATGCGTGCATTTGGAAAAACATACATGAAAATATGCATGGATTTTTATGCAAAAAAAAGAGCTCACAATCTTATACGTACTCAAGTTGGAATGAGCTTCATGATGGAATTCTGAGAACTTTGGCGACTTCAAGTTTTGCTGATGCGCACATCTCTACATTAAATTAGTTTAAATTAGTTAATGCCTTTTATAAAACAAAATATCCCTGAGGTACACACCCCTAAGTCCCCTTAGCACACATGCCAAGTTTCAGATGTCTCGGGCCCCATCTACATGGCACCACTTTCACCCTTCACTCTATCACAACTGCACAGCTTTTTAACTTTGATTAGCTTCTGCTGGGATACATTCGCTATTTACTGCGGGCTTCCCTAACAGACTCCGCCATTCCCTTTTTTTGCCATTATATATTAATGCTCAGCTGTGCAGTCTGGTGAGCATGGGGGTGTGACACTTCAGTGGCTGTTTTGTATTTTGCATGTTCTGTTGAGTCTTTTCATCCCTTGTTAGGTAAAGAGTGAGTGTTTTGTGCTCCTTCATTTCCATGCCACCTGCTTGTCAGTTCCCAGCCAGAGACTCTCGCGACAGTTCACACTCACAAGCATCAGCGGTACATGCCTACCCATTGCTCTGAAATGGTGGCTGGAGCAAAGCTGGTCCTCTCCCAAGATCCCCCCAGCCCTTGGGCACTGAGTCCAAAAGCACAACTCTTCCTGAACACCAGCAAAGATACAAACTTTTTGCAAACTTCTTCTTGTTCTGTCAACCCAGAGTTGTCACTGAAATCCCTACCTTAACCTGCTGCTAGAATGACACATACAAAGCAGGGCACCCAAAGATGTTAACTGGAAATACACAGGCAATCACAGCAGTCACAAAAGGCAGGTAGGTCCTAAATTACTAAGGCTTGGAAAAGCTATTGAACCTCGTGTGGCGCAGAGTGGTAGGTGGCAGTATTGCAACCGAAACTCTCCCCACGACCTGAGTTCGATCCCAGCGGAAGCCGGGTCTCGGGTAGCTGGCTCAGGTCAACTCAGCCTTCCATCCTTCCGAGGTCGGTAAAATGAGTACCCAGCTTGCTGGGGGAAAGATAGTCATGACTGGGGAAAGCAATGGCAAACCACCCCGCTATAGTCTGCCATGAAAACGTCAGCGTAAGAGGCGTCCCTCTAGGGGTCAGCAATGACCCGGTGCATGCACAGGAGGAACCTTTCCTTTCCTTTTTCCTTGTAAAAGCCAAGTCCAACATCTTGAATTGGATTTGGAAATTAACTGACAGCTAGGGAAACTACTGATCAACTGGTTGAATGCTAAGGACTGTCTTATTATTGATCCTTGTAAGCCATTCTGGGAAACTTTTTGGCTGAAGATTGGGGTAAACATGCTTTAAATAAATAATCTGACTATTATCCCTTTGCTAGACTTAGGGAGGGCTCCAGTACAAAAATCAGCTCTTCCTGTTATGAGGAAGGCAATAAAATGAGAGTAGGAATACAACTCTCTTAATTCCCCACAACGTCCTTAAAACACAGTTCTATCAAGCCCTATAGTAAGTATCCAACAAGCCTACATGAAGAGACCATTTCTATTCAGTCTGTTTTATCATGCATTGCTGGCACTTGAAGAGAAAGGGAAAAGCTTAACACATTTACCAATCTTATAAAATAAATATATTTTTAAGCCTCAGCATAGGAAAGCTACTTATACATTTCAAGTGAGTTGAGTTTACAGCTTTGCTTACCAAATGTAGAATCTACCTTTCTGTTTACAATCAGAAAACTAAGATAACTCCTTATTTGTTGAAAATATAACATTTCTCACACATATCAAGGGTGTGCTCCTTTCAACACCCAAACAAGAGACTGAAACTAACCCATCTTGAAATAATAATAAAACTCAGAACACTCCCAACAGCAGTAAATGAGAGTGGATAGGGCTCTTTATCCAGGTGCCTTTACTTTACAATAGAAAAAGACTTCCTTTATCATCAACAACCCAAGCAGAAGGAAAATGGCATGGGCACAGGAAGAGATTAGGAAAAAGAGGAGAAATATTTTTCTCAGCTTTCTCAGACTGTACAAACATGCAAAAACTGTATCAGCTGGTAAAAGAGAAAGACAAGAGAGTTGACATCATAGTGTGGCATTACTCTGTTACCTCATCAGCCATGGGCGAGGCAGAACTACAGACTTTTAGATGGGATTGCTGAGCCCTACATATCAGTGTCTGGCCCAACCCTGGATGGGGAGGTGGTTGAAAGGGGAGAACTGGGGAAACCTAAGTAGTTGTGAAAGATTCACAGAAGTTCCATAGCCCTGATTTGGGAGGGAGTGGGACAAGAAAAATCTAAGAGAGCTTGTGATCTCACTGTCAATCACAGCAAGTATGAAAGGAGTAAACATGTGTGCTACAACAAAAATAGAAAACATGAACAAAAATAGAAATTCTTTAAGGCGCTGCAAGACCCCAACAGATTTATTGTGGCAGAAACTTTCATGGACCACAGCCAACTTTGTCAGGTGCATGAAATGTTATCTGCAGTTGACTGATTATATCACACATGCACTCAAAGATACAGAGAAAAGTAAAGTTAGGAAGATTGCATTATTGCCAGTTACTCTTGCATATGCACAGTGTACTTGCCTTGCATATTCTGAGGTTTGGACAGAACCTCAGTGACCTTTTTGCCTGCCACAGTTTACAATTTCTTTCTCTATACTCACACACGTGCATAGATATACGACCATTGGACTATAATGGTTCAGTAGGTGCACAGAGTCAGCTCTAGTCTACAAAAGATAGTTTCACAATAAACCTGCAAGCCATTTAAGGTGCCACCATAAAGACTTTGCTTTGTCATAACAAGTAGTACCAGGTTAGAACATTCAACTAGGCCCAGGAAGACCCAGGTTCAAAGCACCATTCAGTCATAAAGATCACTGGGTGACCTTATATCATCCTAAACTTCCTCAAAGGGCTCTTGTGAAGATAAACCTGAGGGAAAATGACTGACACCACCTTCTGCTCCTTGGAGGAACGGAAGAACATTTAATGCAATAAGCAAATAATAGATCAGGGCTGGGCAAGGGGTGGCCTCTAGATGTTTTGGCCTACAACTCCCATCAGTCCTAGTCAGCACAGCCAATGCTGAAGGATGATGGGAGTTGCAGGCCAAAGCATCTGGATGGCCACAAACTGCCCACCCCTGAAATAAATAATCCCAAACCTCAAAGGAGATTTTACTATTGGCCCATCATCCACCTACCCCAACAAGCTCCCCTTCCTGCGACTCACACGAAGACAGCCTTCACCTAACTATTGACCTCCAAATGTTTTGAACTACAACTCCCAGAATTCCTGTCCATTGGCCATGCTGGCTGAGGCTGATGGGAGTTGTAGTCCAAAGTATCTGGAGGGCGGCAGGCTGGACGAAGCCGCACGAAAGAAGGCGCCACAAGGGGGCCAGTGGAGACCCGCCCCCAGGCCCCTCCCCAGCTACCCCGCCCCCGCCCCTCTTAGCGACAAGCACCAATGGGGAGAAGGGTTCGCCCCGCAGCTCGGCCCTTCGAGGCGCGCCACTGGAGAGCGCCCCCTGCCGGGGGCCCCCGAGAACTGGCCCCGCCCCCGCCGGAGGGGCGGGGCCTCCTGGCCCCCTCAGACGCGGCGCCCCCGCCGAGCCCTCCCCTCAGGCGCCGCCGCCAAGGATACTCTCCATGTTGGACATGGCGGGGCGTCAGGCCCGGCGGGCAGGCGCGGCGCGGCTCAGGCTCCGGGCGGCTGCCTCCCTCTCTCTCTCTCCCTCTCGCGGGGACCCGCTTCCGGCTTCCTCCTCGCGCAGCGCGCCCCGCCCGGCGTCCCGTCACGCGGCCAGGGCGGGCCCAGCTGACGCTCCTCCGCCCGGCGGGCGGGGCGGCGGGCAGCCCGGGCGGAGGGGGCAGTGCGCATGCGCGCCAAGCCCCGGCCAGCGAGAGCGCGGCCCGCTGAGGCGAGGGCGCCGCCAGCGGCGCGGCGGCTCTCGCGCGCTCGGATTGGGCCTTTCCGTCGCCGCCCCCTGCAGGCAGGCGGGGGAACCGCGCCGCGCGTTTCCCGAGCGACAACTCCCATAGTTCCTGCGCCTCGGCCGCGCGGGCTGCGCTTTCGGGAGTTGTGGTCCAGCCGTCTGGAGGGCCCCGGATTGCCCAGCTTAGCGCGCCTGGCTCCTCTTCCGGGCCCCCGACTGCAGACGAGACCGGGGCGCAGGCACGTGTCCGTCCCAAGTTCATACGACCCAAGAAAGCTCCTGAACATAATGAGATGCACTTCAGGCCGTTCAAAAGCGTCGCTTTTCTTTCCGGCCCGCCCCTGAGAGTAGCTCAAGACGCCAACGCGCCTGGGCGCTTTTCCTAGCCTTAGCGGGACGCAGCATACGCGTTCGCGCAGTGCAAAGGGCCTGCAGAAGGATCAAAACAGAAAGGCAGCGCAATCCTACACATGCACTGGGAAGCAAGTCCCGCTGGGTTCAGTGGGGCATGATCCCTGGTAAGCCTCTAGGGTTGCTTAAAAAGGGTAAAGGCATCCCCAACCAGTCGCGTCGGACTCTAGGGTGCGGTGCTCATCTCCATTTCTAAGCCGAAGAGCCAGCGCTGTCCGCAGACGCTTCCGTGGTCATGTGGCCGGCATGACTGAACACCGAGGTGCACGGAACGCTGTTACCTTTCCCGCCGCAGCAGTGCCTATTTATCTGCTTGCAATTTCTTGCTTTCGAACTGCTAGGTTGGCAGGAGCTGGGACTGAAGACGGGAGCTCACTCCGTCACGCGGCACCCGGGTCTCGAACTGCTGTCCTTCCGGTCTGCAGTTCAGCGACTTAACCACTAAGCCACCGCGGCCTCTTAGGGTTGCTTAGCTATTAGTAATATTTATCCCACCCAGCCTCATTCTTTTAGACCAGGCTCTCTCCAGATGTGTTGGACTGCAACTCCCATCATTCCCTGCCAGCATGGCCATTGGGCATGCTAGCTGGGAATGCTCGGAGTTTCAGTACAACACATCTTGAAAGCAGCAGATTGGGGAAGGCTGGGTTAGAGTTACATCAACGTGTCTATTTTGTCCAGTCCTGTGTGTAAAAGCGGATCATTCCAGTTTATTTAGAAGGAAACATACGTAATACAGTTGATTTCTTTCACGAATACATGATTTATGCTCTACTGGCATTCCTCAGAATCTGACCAAAAGGTATGCTTAGCACCCCGATAGCATAACAAGAGTATGTTTAGTTTGATCGATGGGATATTTACGGGCGCAATCCTATGACTACTTAGGCAGAAAGAAAAGTCCTACAACTCCTAGGACTCCTGGGAATTGTAGGACTATTTTTCTTCTGTCTAAACATCCATAGGAATCCACCCTAAGTAGCCTTCCTAGCTGATAGCCTGGGGCACGGGAAGGAAATGTTTAACAGATTGATACTGAGCCTCAAATGAGTTAGAGGAGGCAAAAAACCTGTCTGGCTGGATTTTCATTTCAAAGATGAATCAGATCACTGAATTTGAACGTAACACGTCATAGCGTGTTCCAGGTTATTGCTTTATTGTGGAAAAAATGCGCAAGTGTTACTCATTCCGTGCCGGCAGAGTATCCTCCATACAATCTTTCGCTCATTGTAGTCCTTTAGTAGTGAGAACTGTCATCAGTAGAGCATCAGGGAGACCGTATTGCGCGTGATCTGAAGCCCATCTTATTATTGACTCGAGGGCAATCTGTAAACTTGAATTTTAGATGAACACACAGGGTGTACCTTCCAGGGTGACTTTGGACACCGTAGGGGGTGGGGGGTCTCCCTAAGTGATAGCTGCCCATAGAAAACAATGGAGACTATGCAATAGCAGGGACACTTAAAAAAAAGCATAATGAAATAATAAGGCTGCAAACCCATACCCATTTACCTGTTAGTAAGCCCGTAGAACTTAAGGGGACTTAATTCTGAGGAGACATGTATAGAATTAGAATGAGTACGAATTGCTCATTTTCTGCCCACATTTTGTTCCGGGGGAGACACGGTGCTGTACAGTCACAGCCAGGGGCATTGCGTGGTTCTTGCAAGATCCGGGGCACAGGCCCATAACACAAATTTGCATATATATATATATATATATATATACACACACACACACACACACACACGAGTCTAAGTGCATGTTTAATATGTGTGTGTGTGTGTGTGTGTATAGATTACATACATACATAAGAAGTGTGCACTGACCCCCCCACCCAACTTCAACTCAGACCCGATTCAGCATTTTGGCTGAATCAGCATTTCAGCATTTTCAGCAAAGCTTCTGCTTTGGCCAATTTGTAGTCAGACCACTTTAGTTCAACACCAAACCTGAGTCAATGTTTGGAAAAATAAGTCTTTATGCTTCCTGTTGACTACCATGGGAAATTAGAAAAAAAAAACTGTTAACTTTTTCTCTTGGTCCAAATTGGATGATAATTTCAGGCACAGTAGCCCCCTAGAAGGGGATTATACCTGCCCAATGTCAGAAAAATAGGTGCAGGGTTTATATTTTGGTTTTCTTTTAAAGGGAACGGCCGATAGCATTTTTATTCCTTGGAAGAATTGGATAAAAATTTCAGGATTCATTGCCCCATCAGAGGAGATCATGTCTGCCAAATTTCAGAATGATAGCCACAAGGGTTTTTGTACAAGGATGGCCTTGACATTTTGTGGTCTCCAAAAGAGGACATAGTTATCTCCTTATGTTCCTTGTGGACCATTGTTCTGAAAATTACAGACAGCCTACAGTAAGAAACCAGCAAAGTTTCAGAAGGATAGGTGCAGCAGTTCATGTGAAAGGGGAGTTCTCCAATTTGGGGGAGGGAGTGATTTGCTTTCCCTTCCATTCATCCCTTCCCCAATAGTTTTTGGATAAATTTGTATGAAAATGCACAGGTCATTAGAGGTGTCCCTCAGGCAAGAAACCTGCAAAGTTTCTGAAGGATATACATGCATGCAAATTTAGAATGACTAGAATTTATTTACATTTCACCAATGTTAGCAGGAGGTGGGAAGGTGGTATTGCACTCATGTCCTGCTTGTGGGTTTCCTATGGGCTTCTGGTTGGCCACTGTGTGAACAGAATGCTGGACTAGGTGGACCTTGGTCTGATGAAGCACGGCTCTTCCTGTGTTCCTAAATATAGATTGCCTCTGAGCATGTGCAGAATGTTTTTCTTTCACCACTGAGCGCTTACATTCTTCCCCTACCAATTCTATTCCCCTCCATGCAACCATCCCTCCTCCTACCATCCTCCAGCAACTCTTCATAAAAACAGATGTCTTGTTTTGTGCAACTCCTCTCTACCGCCTCCTTGTTATGCACAAGCTCTCATTGTATCTTCCTCCCCATAACTTTATTTGTGTCAAAACTTCACCAGGATTCAGCCAATGAGTCTGTTTTCAAAACTAGGGCTAAGTTATGGAGAAACTCTGAGCATGTACTAAGTGCCTTTCCCTCACCACTGAAGCTAGAGTTCATGCAAAATTTAAAAACGCACACACACATGACAAAACATGCATAGGACTGAGCTGAAAGGTTAGCCAATTTATTAGATGGAATTGCGTAGGCACTGTATTAAGCCTGCAGTACCATGCTCACAACTCAGGACTTATTTCTGAGTAAACATGCAGAACAACGAGGTGCAAACCTCCCTGCAAAAGTAACTTGTGCTGGAATCCTATACACACTTTCCTGAGGGTAAACCTCATTAAACATAACTGGGCTTCTGAGTAGGCATACATAGGATTGCATAAATTAGCAATATTTATCTCCCCTCCACTTAATAAACAAACCCCAAACTCCTATTTTTTTTTAATTAAAGCTTTTTGTTCATAGGAACATAAGAAGCTGCCTTATACTGAGTCAGGCCCTGGGTCCATCTAGTCCAGAATTGTTGACACTGACTGGCAGCAGCAGCTCTCCAAAGTTTCAGGCAGGATTTTTTTGTAGCCCTACCTGGAGATGCTGGGGATTGAACCCAGGACCTTCTGCATGCCAAGCTTGTGCTCCACCACTGAGCTACAGCCCTTCCTATTGCTGGATAATGGCAACTGACAAACAAAACAGCCCCAGATTTGTTTCTCTGCAACCATGTGAACCCACTCTTCTCAAAGAATTGAGTGAGAAGGAGAAAAAGCAACCCTCTTGTCTGTTTGTATAAAGTCAAATACAGTTCAGAACTTCTCTTGCCCACGGAAGAGAATTCTCTTTAAGAATTCCCCAAGATATGCTCTGGATGGAATAAAGAAGAGAAAGGAAGAAAGAAAGAACAGGATAGGGGAGGGAAGAAGAAAAGAAGAATGGTCATTGGAAATGTGCACAGGGTTGGGGGGCAGAGAGAATTCCCTAAACCAGGTGGCTCCTTTCAGAGAGGTAGTACTTCAGAGGAATTTAGGAGGCTGTGCAGGGTTTGCAAGGATTGAATGTATTTTAAATGAACTTTATGAGGTGAGGTGGCTGAGGGCTTTTTCTAGCTTTTTAAAAACTGTAGAACCTATTTAAAAGCCCCAGCAGTTTCTCGATCATGAAGCCACATTGTCCTAACCCTCCCTTGGCGATATTTGATTCCTACAGCTATTTACGAGAAATTAAAGTGGAGGGGGAGAAAAAAGTTTGTGGAGGCTGATTGGATCCTTTGCTGTACTGAAGCTACTAAACTTCTGCAGAATCCAACAGTTCCAGTGCAGGGCAGTAAAATCAGATGCTGTGTGAAATACCAGTATTTCACATGGAGCTCTTTCTTCCCTTCCTTCTCCCTCTTCAAAATTTCATTGCAGGCAAGTTCCCAACAGTGGGTATGTAAAAGCAGAAAAGAAAAGTAGGGGGAGAGAGGTTTTTTTGTGCCTCAAAAAAAAATCCTACAACAGAGATTAGGGATAGTGACCTCCTAATGGTCACCTTAAACACCTTCTGATTAGGATCTCTAATCCCCTGGGTGACTTGACAGTTTTTACTTTCTGTTTTAGACTTTGAGAAAAGGAAACTTTACACATGGCTAACGCAAAAGCCACTGGACCCAACTGTCTGAAATTTGGTAGGTTCAGTCAGCTCTATAGGGCCTGCTAGGTCCCCAAATTCCATGCACATATGTGGAAGCACAAAAAATATATATAGCTGTTTGCTTTGAAGATTTTCGTGAAAATAGCAAACTTTACCGGTGACTAGCACAAAAGTTACTAGACATAACTGCCTGACCTTTGACAGGTTCCATCAGCTCCATGGGGGCTGCCAAAGTTCCAAATTCCATATGCTTATGTGAAAGAACAAAGAAATTATAGCTCTTTGCTTTGACACATTTTCTTGAAAAAAGCAAATTTTACCACAAAAATTAGCACAAAAGTCACTAGGCCTACCTGTCTCAAATTTGGCAGGCTCAGTGAGCTCTATGAGGGCTGACAGGCCCACAAATTCCATGCACATATGTGGAGCACAAAAAAATTATAGCTCTTTGCTTTGGCAGATTTTCTTGAAAATAGCAACATTTACCTGTGTCTAGCACAAAAGCCACTGGACCTAACTGCCTGAAATTTGGCAGATTCAATCAGCATCAAGGGGGCTACCAAGCTTCCAAATTTCATGTATTTATCAGACAAACTACAAAAGTTACGGTCATTCTTGTTTTCCAATGCAAGCAAGTCAATGGGAAAATGTAAAACAAAAATGGCTATTAGGACAGCCCAAAAGATCCCGAGCACAGCTCGGAAGATCCGGAGCCCGTGCCCTGGAGGGTGGGTGTTTTAAAGACGCCCTTGCTCACGGCTCCTGCAAAAGTCCGGAGTTTCCGCTTCTTTTGCACGGGCGGAGGTGCAAGAGGCAGGCCGACGTGCCTCCGCCCGCCGGAACCGCGCCTCTCCTTCGCGTCTCCGCGGAGAGGCTGCCGAGCTCGACGGCGCTGGAGCACCTGGCCGGCCGCTCGCTCCTTCCTGAATGGCGCAGCGCCCCCCCCCCCGGAGAAGGCGTTCGGAGCGAGCTGAGTGGTCGACACGCAGCTCCTGGTTTGCATGTCGCGCGGTGATAGGCTGGGAGGGCGGAGGCGCGGGCGCTGGCGCGCGCTTTCGAGCATCGACCGGGGCTCCTTCCCCGCGCTCGGCACCGTCATGGCGGCGCCGGTGGAGCGCGATGATCCTGCGCGGCTGGCGCAGTACCGCAGGTAACGCGGGCGGCGCGCGTGGATTTGACCGCGAGAGCTCACAGGGGGCCAAGGGCAGGATCCAGTCAGCCCTGCTCAGAGGAGACCCGCTGAGACGGGCTGGACGCGGGTCAGTTGTGACATCTCGCATCTCATTCACCTCAGCGGGTCGCCTCTAAGCAGGACCAATATTGGATACTACCCAAGTTCCGGACTTTGTTCCCTGCGCTGTTTAGGAGGAGAAATTTTGTCTGCCTTCCCTGCCAACTGCCAAGACTGGCCTGGATCCAGACCTCGGCAGAGGAGGCCCCTTGAAATCAGCGGGACGTAGGCTAGTCATGGCTAAAGCCCCGTTGACGTCAGTGGGTCTACTCCAAGTACGATGAAGTCTGGATCCAGCCTACGCAGCGAGAGCCAGTGTGCTGTAGCGGCTAGAGCGTTGGACTGGGAGTCGGGAGACCCGGGTTATCATAGAATCAAAGAATGGTAGGGTTGGGAGGGACCTATAAGACCATAAAGGCCAACCCCCTGCTCAGTGCTGGAATCCAAGTCAGAGCATCCCTGACAGGGTTCTAGTCCCCATGAAGCTCACTGGGCGACCTTGAGCCGGTCACAGACTCTTAGCCCAACCTACCTCACAGGGTGGTTGTTGTGAGGCTAAAATGGAGAGGAGGGGGATTATGTACGCCACCTTGGGTCCCTTAAGGAAGAAAAATGGTGGGATAGAAATGTAATAAAATAAAAATAAATAAGGGCCGTTGGCTGATTTTGGCTGATTTTGGATGTTGGAGGCGCCTGGTTTGGACCAAAAGTGAAAGTGGAACTGAGGCTGCAGTCCTACACCCACTTAACTGAGAGTAACCCTCACTGAACGGGCTGGTTTCTTAAGCAGACTTGCCCTCTGAAGGAGCACAGTGTAAAAGCTGGAAAGGAGCAGCCCAGAACAGTCCCTTCATTAGCAAATATAAAAATGATGTCCAAAACAATGCGGTGTTTTTAAGCCACTTGAGAACAGTATTTAGGACTGAAGCCCTTCCAATATTATACCTTTACGTAACCCCTTGACACCCACAAGCCATCTACAAGACCAACTTCCCTGCTAGGTGAACCAACCAAATTCACCAGCCACACATGGCAGTTATGCAATAAGCAACAAAATGTCCAGAGAAACCACATTCTGGTACCCATTCTAGGCTACAGAAATGGCCCAGAACGTCAACTTCCGAGTGAGCGAAACCAATCAAATTCAGCAGTCTCACATGACTAGCTGGGAGTGAACATCCATGGAAACTATGTTCTGGTGCCTGGTCCAGGCAACAGTCAATATTCTGGAAAATGGTGTGGAATGTCAACTTTTGAGAAAGCCCAAATGGCTTTGAATGCAAATTAAATCCTTCCACACAGTAGATCTTCTGCATATCATTAATCTGGCTCCCCTTATTACAACTGTTCCTCGTCTCTGTCCAAAACTTCACTGCAAAAATGCTCATCTCTCTTCTTACTCAGACTGCAGAATGCCTCTCCCCAAATTTCTTTCTTTCTTTTTTTTAATGTTTCTTGATAGCCCTTCTGCCATAAGCTTCAAGGGCAGTGGAAGCTTTGTTGTTGCTTATTGTATCAATTTTATCTATTCACGTGTGATTGGCGGATTTGGTCAGCTTAGTAAACTCAGACCTTTGTGTTCTAGAAAACTGGCCCAGAATACTTATTATTGCCCAGATAGGATAGCAGAATGAAGTTTCTGTGGATGTTTTTGTAGGATATTGCAATACTCCCAGTCATGTGTGACTGGTGAATTTTGTTGATTTGGCTAGCTCTGTAGTTGCTGTTCCAAGCTGTTCTCTTCCAAGTGGTTTCTGGGTTTTGCTGGATTAATGAAAGTATAATATTCAAAAGGTTTCAGTTCTTAAATATTGTTCTCAAGTATGTCTAACACTGTTTTGGGCATCATTTGTATGTATTTCTTAATACAGGGGACATTCCAGGCTGCTCTGTTCTGTCTTGTAAACCATCACCTGTGAAGCTGTGGTAAACACAGATGTAGGTAGCTGTGTTGATCCATTAGGAAAAAAAATCAATTATATTTTTGTTCAGACCAGACCTAGGGCACAGTCCTATGGGGATAGGCGGCCGCATCCGAACTTGGAGGCGACCACCTAGCCAATGCAGGGCTGTCTACTCTGAAATAAATCCCACTGAATTCAATGGGACTTACGACTAGGTAAGTGTGCATAGAATTGCAGCCTTAGTCAGGTTAGGACAGGCTTCCCCAACCTGGTACCTCCCAGCTGTTTTGGATTACAGCTCCTAGCATCCCCAACCAGTGTAGTCATGTGAATGCTGGGAGTTGTTGTCCAACACAGCTGGAGGGCACCGGGTTGGGAAAAGCTGAATTAGGCTCTGCTAGACTCAAAACAAACTTGGGATGCATTGAAAGCTGAAAGAAACAAGAGTGGCTGAAAATTATAAGTTTTGAAAACTATAAAAACCTACCAGTTACTTGGATCTAAAAACCAATATTCAGCTTTGGTAGTATTAGGACTACCATGTTTCACTTTACCTCTGTTGTCTGCCCGAGAAAGGACTAAAGGTGTGTTCCTATCTGTGCTGGAGTTATTTGAATAATTTGACCTCTGTCACTGTGTTATGCTCAGCTAGATTAAAGTCTTGCACTGCCAAAAGGTGTGATCTGAGAAATTGGTGGCTTTGTCGATAATATGGGTGAAAACTTACAGTTTCTCCCACATTCCTAATTAGCTGTCATCATTTGTGAGTGAACAGTATTATGCATATAAGGACGCAATCCTACGTATGTTTAGATAGAAAAATGTCCTACAACTCCCAGGACGCGAAATCAACTTTGGTGTGAAAGAAGATGCTTTCCTGTACTTTAAAACCTCACACTCTGTGCTACCTTTACTTAGCAGTATCTTGGAAGGATGATAAAACGCCACAGTGTGGCAAATTCTTTTCATGACTTGGCCCTTGTAGAGAAAGACTTCCTTTTTATTTTGTTAAGTAATTATTCATAGCTTTTCAGGGACCACGTAAGACCATCATCAGGCCTTACTCTCTGAATTTGTCATTCATACAGATCCTATTGACATGCACCAAAGATACAGTAGGAATAGTATCCAATGTTAGTCTAACTTAAATCTCATTCATTTCAGTGGTTCTACACTAAGAAAGAGGGGGTTGGCTGTTCCCAACCATTAACTTTTCGAAATGCGATTTACTTTTAATGATGTATTCTTTTGTAATATGTTGTAAACTGCTTTGGGATTTCTACTATGCAAACTGGTATATAAAAGCTCTAAAGTAAGTAAGACTAACATTGGATACAATCCCATGTGCTTCCAAGGGGAGGACTCCTGGTGCCACCAGGGAGAAGGTATTGTGCAGCTATTCTGTCTTTTCTTTCTTCATGGATTTTCTGCACTAAGAGAAAAGGCAGAAGAAGAGTTGGGAAAACACAGGAAGGTTATGAGGTGAGATGACAGCATCTGGAAGCCCCTACCCCACCCCTTTAAAATTCCACAAATGAGGCCGGGCAATGTCACCATCAAAGTCTTGTCTGGAAGCACCAAGCCATTTTGGTGGTGGCACAACCCTTGGAGAATTCTCTCCTCAGAGACCTCCTCCAAGCCTCCTCTCTCTTCCTGTTTTTGCCAAGTGTTAGAAGTCTTTTTAATTCCTCAGGGCTTTTTCATAATTACTTTCTACTGTTTTATGCTGCCTCCTTTGATATTTGATATTTGACATTTTTATTATTATATCTGTGATTTATTATTATATCTGTGATTTTCACAAGCCACTTTGGATTTTATTTTTATTTTTTGAAGTGGCACATAAATAATACAGAATAGTGAGTATCAGAGACAAGTCATGTTATGTGGACTGAAAGCACTGACACACCTCTCCTCCCCATCCTTGACAAACTCTGGCCTTGATTTGGTCTTGTTGGGTATTTCTGACTTGGCATACTGCATTATATTTTACAGGTACGTGTCCCAAGCAAAGCAAGAGGCCAAAAATGGGAATCTGGAAGAGGCCATCGGACTGTTCAGACAGGCCCTTGAAATCCGTCCCAGTGAAAAGCTGACAATGAATATAAAAAAGCTAGAGGAGGCATTGGCTTCACTAGGTCTGGAGGAGGAAGAGGAGGATGGCTTTGTGGATGTGTGTCAGAGTGGACTGATGCTATACGGAGAAATGTATGATAAGCTATTTGACCATCAGAGAGAAGGGATTGCCTTCTTATACAGCTTGTACCGGGATGGAAGGAAAGGTGGCATTTTGGCAGATGACATGGGCTTGGGGAAAACCATTCAGATAATTGCTTTCCTCTCAGGCATGTTCGACGCAGAACTCATCCAGTCTGTGCTGCTAATTATGCCGACCACCCTTCTTAGCAACTGGATGAAAGAGTTTGACAACTGGACTCCAGGACTGCGAGTGAAAGCCTTTCATGGGACCTGCAAGACTGAGCGCAACAGAAATCTACAGCGGATCCAGAGGAGAAACGGGGTCTTGCTCACGACTTACCAAATGATCCTCAAGAATTGGCAGCAGCTCTCCAGCTTTGGTGGAGAGGAGTTTGTCTGGGACTATGTCATCCTTGACGAAGCGCATAAAATTAAAACTCCATCTGCCAAAACTACAAAATCTGTGCATGCCATCCCTTCCAAAAACCGCATCCTTCTCACAGGGACGCCAGTCCAAAACAACCTAAAAGAACTGTGGGCTCTTTTTGACTTTGCTTGTCAAGGGTTGCTCCTAGGCACAATGAAAACCTTCAAGATGGAATATGAAAATCCTATCATAAAAGCTAGGGCAAAGGATGCAACCCCAGGAGAGAAGGCACTGGGGCTTAAGATCTCTGAAAACCTGATGTCCATCATCAAGCCGTATTTCCTAAGACGGAGTAAAGATGAACTACAGAAGAAAGTCAAGCATGAACTTAAAAACAATCTCCTTGGAGATCACAGTAAGGATGCTGCTCGTGAAATGCCTTCTCTTCCCAGAAAAAATGACTTCATTGTGTGGCTGTACTTAACACCCATACAAGAAGAAATATATCGGAACTTTCTGTCATTGGACCATATCAAGGAGTTGCTGATGACTACAAGGTCCCCGCTGGCTGACCTAAGTGTTCTGAAGAAGCTCTGTGATCACCCCAGGCTGCTGTCAGCACGCGCATGTAGTCAGCTTGGTCTGGAAATGTCGAATTATAATGAGCCGGATGGTGGTGAAAATGACGGTGTTGAGGTTTTGAGCATCTACAGAAGCGTTGAACAAATTTCTGATGAGATTCTGATGGAGGAGTCTGGAAAGCTGTGCTTCCTCATGGCCCTGCTGAAGCGATTGCAAGAGGAGGGGCACAGAACCCTGGTGTTTTCCCAGTCAACAAAAATGCTGGATATTATAGAGCATCTCTTAATTCGTAGGCATTTTAAATTCATGCGCATTGATGGAACAGTGACTCATTTGGTGGAACGAGAAAAGAGGATTCGTGTGTTTCAGAAGAACAGAGATTACTCCATTTTTTTGCTTTCTACCCAAGTAGGTGGGATTGGTATAACCTTAACAGCTGCTACCAGGGTGGTAATTTTTGATCCTAGCTGGAATCCAGCTACAGATGCTCAAGCTGTTGATAGGGCTTACAGAATTGGGCAGAAAGAGAATGTTGTAATTTACCGGCTAATTACGTGTGGGACAGTGGAAGAGAAAATCTATAGAAGGCAAGTCTTCAAAGACTCACTAATACGGCAAAGCACAGGAGACAATAAGAACCCATACAGATATTTCACTCAGCAAGAACTAAGAGAGCTCTTCACACTGGGAGATACTCAAAGCTCGGCAACACAGCTCCAGTTGCAATCCTTGCATGCCACCCAAAGGAAGACAGATACTGAGTTAGATGAGCACATTGCTTACATCCACTCGCTGGAAATATTTGGTATTTCAGACCACGACTTGATGTATACACAAGGAACGGTTTATGAAGATGAAGCAGAGGATGAAGAAGCCCACAGGTACATTGAACAGAGGGTACAGAAAGCCCAAGAACTGGTACAACTAGAATCACAGCTGAAAGACCAAGTGATGGGAAACATCAGAAACACGACTGAAGGAGCATGGCTGAGGGAAATGGAATCATCCACCCAGCCAAAGAAAAAGCCACCAAAATGCTCTCCAAATTATGCTCTTGCCCCACCTGTACCTGTTGAACCCCCAAATAATGATGAAGTTGTCACTCTTGTAACTGATGATGATGATGATGACAACGATGACCATGACATTGTCAATGTGAGCTCTAGAATGACCAGTCTACTTATTGATAAGGCTGATGAACAAATTCTTCAGAATATATCTAATATAGAGACATCACTCTCCATGAGCAAAGAACACAAACTAGCAGGGATACAAGAATATGAGCAGAAGCAGGATCTAAGCATTATATCTCCTTTTCTTCGGGCTCCCTCATTATCTAACAAGGAGAATTTCAGTCCTGTATGCAAAGTAATGTCCTGTGATCTACCTGGTGAGGATGTGGATGATGAACACATGATTTGGAACATATCTAATATGGATACGTCACTCTCCAAGAGCAAAGAACACAGGCCAGGAAAGGTACAAGAATATGAGCAGAAACATGATCTAAGCACTACATCTCCTTTCCCTTACGCTCACTCATTATCTAACAAGGGGAACCTCAGTCCTGTATGCAAAGTAATGTCCTGTGATCCACCTGGTGAGGATGTGGATGATGAACACATGATTTGGAACATATCTAATATGGACACATCCTTCTCCAAGAGCAAAGAACGCAAGCCAGGAAAGATACTAGAATATGAACAGAAACCTGATCTAAGCACTAGATCTCCTTTTCCTCGCGCTCAGTCATTATCTAACAAGGGGAGTTGCAGCCCTGTATGCAAAGTAATGTCCTGTGATCCACCTGGTGAGGATGTGGATGATGAACACATCATTTGGAACATACCTAATATGGATACATCACTCTCCAAGAGCAAAGAACACAAGCCAGGAAAGATACTAGAATATGAACAGAAACATGATCTAAGCACTAGATCTCCTTTTCCTCGAGCTCGCTCATTATCTAACGAGGAAATCTGGAATCCTGAATCCAGAAGGATGTCCCATCATTCACCTGCTGAGGCAAACAGCACATTTAATGATGTCCAAATGGAACCATTGCAGCAGTCATTTGAATATGTTTCTGATGATGATAAGCAACAAACCGAGACTGATGTTCCTACAAACTCACACAGAGAGGCATGTGCAATTATTGAGCTCGAAGCTGCATCACCATTTCAGCTGCAGGACAGTAAAATGTCGGGCTGCAGTGCAGTGCAGAAATCTGGGATGAGTGACATTATTCTGGAGAATGAGTCTCTCTGTTGTTCTTCCCCAATCCAGACTAATTTCAATCTTTTCTTAGACGATTCTGAAGATGGGCTGCAAGATGCTGCCAAAAAAGAATGTTCACTGAAGGATACCAAAAATGAAGGCTTTCAGCTAAGAGCGGACAGTCGCTGTAGCTCTGTGGCTCACACTTGGGTAATAGAAAATGGCGACAACGGGAGCCTCCAGGCTAGCAAACATATAATGGAATCTATGATTGTGGATGGTTCTAATACAGCATGTGAGGCCTTGATGGACAATAGCAAGGTTTCTTTTGGTCATAAAAAGAAAACAGTAAGAAGAATTCTTTCAGATGAGGAAGAGGAGAGTCTTCTAACTGCTGCAGATGACAGTGAGCATATAAAACCATATGCCTTGAACAATCCGGATGGAATGTGCATGTCAACACCAAAGTCTAACAGGTTCATGGGCAATTTTTCTTTCTCTCCGAGAGTAAAAGTTAGTGGAAGAAGATCGACCACTTTTCGAAGATCCCTTGCTGACATGGTCTGGGATCAGGTGGAGGACATGGAGGAAATGGTGGAGTCTGCCAGCAACATGTCTCGGGAAAGGTCTTTTCAGAATGACTTTGAAAAAGAACTCTCCCAGGAATCCAGTGGCCAGCAATCAGTGGAGCCAGAAGAGGAACCATCAGGTGAAACACTAGATTCTGGGGACAAGTCCAGCTATCTTCATGAGGCAGACTCTCCTGGGGAATACTCTTCTTTTTGAGGGAGCAGCGCCATGGAAAGGGCAAATCCTTACCGTCCTGAAACAGCCAAATCGCTCACAGTTCCTGAGGAGAAAATTATCATCAATGTTCCTTAGCTATAGGGTGGTCTAGAGCAGCGATGGCAACCTGTAACCCTCCAGATGTTTTGGCCTTCAACTCCCATCAGCCCTAGCTAGCATAGGCAATGGTGAGGGATGATGGGAGCTGTAGGCCAAAAATATCTGGAGGGCCACATGTTGCCCACCTTTGGTCTAGAGTTTTCAACTGTTTGTACTCTTTCGGGGGGGGGGGGAGGGATCAGGATGTAGAAGAAATGAAAAGCCTAACCACTTTTTCAGTTATTTGGAGATAGGTTAAAGATGGGTAGGGGATCTTGTTTGTATATGTGCAATTTTATTGAATTTATAGTATTTAGCAGACTTGCAACCAGCTGGTAGTATTGATAGGGACAGTGGGAAGATGGCTGTACTCATTTTGGGAAATGGTTTCAGGTACCCTGATCCTTCTGCAAAGTTTAAGTCCTAGCTTGGTTCATCTGAATGTACATCCATCTCAAAGTCTAGTTCTTGTGATTTTTGTCAAAACTAGCTGCTAAAGGTTACCAAATATGCTGGGTTTTTATCTTGCAAGCCTTCTGTGCTATATTTTTCCGCCTTTAAGGGACAGCTTCTTGGCCCAGCAGTCTTTCAGTTTCTGTAGACCAGCCTTCCCCAAGCTGGAGTCCGCCTGATGTGTTGGGCTACAGCTCCCATCATACCCAGCCATGCTGGCTGGGGATTGTGGAAGTTGTTGTCTAACACATTGGAAAGGCTCCAGGTTGGGGAAATCGAGCATACATGGCCTTCCTCTTGGCTCTTGCAGGAGGGCTCTTTCTCAATGGTCCAGTTCTTACAGAGGCAGCGAGACTGTGTTTGGGCTATACCACTTCAGATCACATGTGGGGGCTCACATGACCAAACAGATTGGCGTGTCTGGGACAAAGCTACACTAGGATAGAACCCTTTCCCATGCTATCTAGCGGATGAATAACTGGGAAGGGCAGGGGAAGAAATCTTGCACGGCTTTGGCTGTGCCAGAGATCTTTAAACATGGTCCTTGCTTCAATCTGATAATAATTACTGCAGAAGCTTGAGACTCGGTAAGCTTCTCTCATATTCTAAAAAATGTGGTTCAAGACTTCATTTTTTTCTAGAATAACATTGGGGAAATATGAGGAGATCTCGGTAGGAAGTAGTAACTCTTCATCCAGTCCCCGTCCTTCTCCCACTTCTAATAGAAGTTATTCCTCCCTACGGACAATTATTCTTCTGGTCTATGAAAGAGAGAAAAATGTACATGTTTAAACTCTAGAAAGTAACATGCTGTGCCGTCAAAATGAATTTTATGAATTGCGGAGATATATATATATATATATATATATATATATTTGGTAGACTTGTGTAATCTTGGTGTGGATCTTGTTCGTTTGTTTTTTCCAGATAGAGAGAGGAGGGACTGCAGCAAAAGCTAGTTAAAAAACACACACTCTTGGCTACTTGCACCTCCTGGCTATCCAGGAGGAAGGCAGGGTTGAGAGGCAGCCCCTGGCTACATGCCTCTTCCTTCTTGAGGAGCATGGCTCTGACCAGAGCAGGTACATTCTTTCCCAAATCCCCAGGCCTGCTAAACATCAACACTTGTCTTACAGGGATTTGGCGTCAGTATATTGGGCCTCATCCAACCCATAATGGCACCCAGCACAACTTTCAGGAGGTATCTGCAAGCAGCCGTTATTCATATCTCCACCCTTCTCAGCCCTATTTGCAGGCCCAGCAACCAACAGGCAAAGTGGCCTAGAAGCAAGGGGTCAAGAGTGTGTGGGGGCAGACGAACACCCAGTGGAACAGTTAACTCTTTGTCTTCCTGTCATACCAGAGGGCCTTTTCCTTGTCCAAGCTCTCTTATATCTGTGGTTCAGGTTGTTGTGAGCTAGAAGTATCTGTTTAAAATCAAGAGTAGGCAGACTTCAGGCTTGCAGGATCTACTTGGCTTTTTACTAGAGCCCTGGGGTCAACCAACCAGGAGCAGGTGCAAAATACTGGCTCAAGCAGGCAGACATACACGAAGAGTTAAAGAACAAGATATCCCTGTGCACCTGCCCAGAACCAAACTCAAAAGTCCTTCCTGTCTAAACAATCATAGGATTGTGCCCTAAGCCTTAGGAAAGATGTTTCAACCTCTTAGAATGGGGAAATACACTGCGCCAAGGCTGGGAAACCACCAAATGGTCACCAAATGGTGGGAAATAGGGAGTGGGGCCATCTGGGGAACCGCAGGTAGGCCAGATTTGCCCCCCAGCTTAAGATTTCCCACCCCTGGGTTAGAGGATCATGCTGGGCCTGGGGAGATCTAAGTTCAAATCCCTAGTCAGCCATGAAGTTCCCTGGGTGACCTTGGGCCTGTCACTGTCAACTTCGGCTACCTCACAGGGGTGTTGTAAATAGAGTATCATCCTGAGCTTGGAGGAAGGGGAGAATAGCAGTAAGACAAGTCTGGATTCCTGGTTTGTTTTTGAATGGGTGGCTAGCTCACCGGACATCCCTGCTCGTGTGACTCTGCTGAAGTAGGAAGCAAGCCAAGTATTCTTGGCAGCAGAGTTCTGTTTAACAATCCCTGAAATCACAGGAACACACAATGGAAGTGATAGCTTAAGCTAACCAAGGCTCATATAATCTAAGATCTGTACAGACAAGATTGTTACTGTTAAACTATTCCCATTCCATGCTGAGCATTGTCTCTCAACATCTTCCAAGAGATCTTTCCTCCTCTTAGGCCTTGCTGTATAAATCGAATGCATTTTGCAAACTGTGACATTTACACTCTGATTCTAACCAGGTTTACACCAAGTAAGTCCTCACTAATGTCAGTAGTGTCTGCTTCCACGTACATATGATAACATTTTGATTTACATGTGGTTGTCCTGAGACTGCAGCCTTGTAACCCCAGCATGGTCATCCTGCAGCCCTTGAGCTGCAGGCAAACTTCAGCCTACTTTCAAAAGCCCTCTGCAAGTGATCAGCTGAGACCTCCAGCAAGAGGAATCTGTCCCTTTGGTGGCCTGGGAGAGAGAAAAGTGGGTGGCAGAGAGAAAGGGGGTGTCCCTGGCCACTGTTGGCTCTGGCCCTGCCTACCATTGGCTTCAGCCCTACTGACCAGAATGTGGCAACAGAAAAAAAGGTTCCCCATTCCTGCTATAGCCACTTAACTGGGAGTAAGCCCTGCTGAAATAAATGAGATTTACTTTTGAGTCGCCAGGTATAGGATTGTGCCGTTAGCCCTGTAACTTGGGGGTGAGGAACCGGTGGCCTTCCAGCTGTTGTTGGACTCAACTCCCATCAGTGTGGCCAATGATCAGGGATGCTGGGAGCTGAATTTTAGCAAGATCGGGGTGTGTGTGTGCAGGCAGGCAGGGGTTCCACACCCCTGCCTTCACTGACTGCAATAGGTGTTGCTTAGGTTGCAGAGAAGGTAGCAGAGTTTGGTAGTTTGTTGCTACCAAACATTGGGTAGCAGCATGCAAATGTTTGATAAATATTTAAAATACCAACACTCAAATAGCAATACTCAAGAAATCACATATACCTTCAGTGCCTCTGCAAAATCTTTTTTCTCCATATAAAATCTCATTTCCGCCTTCTGCAGCTTTCATTTAATGTGAGAGCTTCCATTCCTTTGGATATGCTTCAAACGTTGTCCCCAAAAATTGACGACGTTTTTAAGAACATCTTCGTTTTCTAGTGAAGGAAGAAACACAACAGCACCCTCCTGCAACCTGGTTCCTTCCAGATGTGTGGGACTACAGTTCCCAGCATCCCCCAACCAGCCAATCCCCCATGTTGGGAATTGTTATCCAACGCACCTGGTTGGGGAATGGTGTACCACAGGGATAGGCTGCAGTGCCTTGATAGGATAGGCTTGCAGTGTCCTCGTTGGTGGAAAACGTTTCCTCCAGAAAATCCATGTCTCTGTCCATCTTGTCCAATAAGCACCAGAATTTTATTTTTATGCATTCATCCCATCTCGAGAGCTGTGAGATGCCATCCACATGGTCCTTAAGATATTCCTTAGCACTGATATACAATGCCACCTTCGATCCCATTGTCCATATGAGAGACCCCTGTGGGTCAATGGCCCAAGCCCCAACAGCATGCAGCCTCTTAGTCAGAAAATACCACCCAGTCCTGGCCAGAGAGCATCTTCCTTTGGAAATTATAAATATAGAGCTGACTAAGGTTACTGCTTTCCCTGGTTGGACTGACTCATACCTTGCTGACGTCTTGCCTCACAAGTGGTAAATATGCTTCGACGTCATTGGGAGCTGCACAGCTGCATCCTTGTCAGGCCTGATTGATCTTCCAGTCCGTCACAGAGAGCCGACCAGGGCTGAATTCTCCTCTGGCTTCAGCATCAGTGTATCTTTACTCATTTCACAGGATTTACGTTTATACAGGAAATGAAGCCAGTGTGCTGTAGTGCTACAGTTTCGGACTTCAGATTCACCTTTAACTCCAGCGCGCAGCATAGGGTCAATTTTTTTTAAAAAAATTGTCCATATATGTGTCGGGTTCATCGGTGGCTCCACTGCAGACCTTTCATGAGCTGGGTTGGAGCATTGCTCCTTAAGCCACCGATGGCTGAAAATCAGAGTCCCCTCAAGACCCAAGTAAGTCAATGGGTTCTCTGTCTTGCTCTAGCTCTCCCCCTCCCCGCCACACAGATCTGACTGGCCCTCTCTATCCATATACAAAATTTGCCTTCCTGTTAGCAGACTTTCACCTGATTCTTACTTTGCCATGCTGGGCTATTTTGGGTGGCATGGTAGCTTTTTGTGTACAGGTACGTAGCTGCATGAGACAGCATTCAACAATGCCATCCCCTACCAGGTAGAGCTCTGCCATATGCTCTTTTTCCAGCTGTGTTAATTGGCACTGAGTGAGGGAGGAAATGATCTGTAAGAATTGACCATTTCCACCGGTGGCCGACCGGATGCTTCAGGGAAGTCCACCATGGGGAATGCAAGGTAATAGCCCTGCCCCTGCACCCCATCCACCTCCTCTCCCAGCAACTGGTAACTGGGGAAATTCTACTTCTCTGAATCCAGAGGCTCCATTTAGCTATCACGGCGAAGCCCCACTGACAGACCCCTTTGCCATAAATTGCTCTAATCCACTTTTAAAGCCATCTCCGTCTGTGTCCGTCATCGCATAACAGGACAGCAAATTTGATCATGTAATTATGTCCTGTTTGAGGAAGTCCTTTCTCAACGCTGTCCCGAATCTACTGCCAATCAGTTTCACTGGATGGTGCCAAGTTCTAGTATTATATGAGAGGGAGAAAACTCTCTCCACACCATGCCTGATTTTATAAACTTCTGTGTCTGCAGTTTATGGGGCCCCAGCTCAGCCCACATTACACTGGCTCATCTGCATGAATGTATTAAATACATTCCTTTAGAATCCTTGGTAAGCCAAGTCATTGTTTCTCTTTTTTCCCTTACCACAAATGTAGGCAACTATTGGCCCTTCAGATGATATTGGACTACAATTCCCAACATGCATGACCACTGGCCATGTTCTAACAACATCTGGTAGTCTGCAAGTTCCTGATGCCTTATTGCTTGTGTACTGGTGCAGGCTGGAGAAGTATCTGCCCTTTGGTTTTATCATGCTTCTAAGGAAGACACTTGTTTAAAGCCATTGCTGAAGCAGGGAAGTCATAACAGTGTTTTATATTTTGGAACCATACTTCCAAACAGGGACAAGATCAGTCTCTCTCCAAAGCCCTATGCAGAGAGACTGAAAGAACGGGGCATGTTTAGCCTTGAGAAGAGAAGACTGAGGGGAGATATGATAGCGCTCTTCAAGTATTTGAAAGGAAGGGGTGTATGAAACCCCACTTACCTTGCTCCGCTGGGGTCCGTGGGGGTGGGAGGCGAACCGGTCCCCCCCCCCAGAATCCTCGACGGGAGGGAGGCGATCCATTCTCCCCCCCCCCCGGAATCCTCGACGGGAGGGAGGCGATCTGTTCCTCCCCCCCCCCCGGAATCCTCCCCGGCCAGCTCCACTCCGCGGCGTGTCCATGGAGCCGCCGGCCGGGCCAATCTGCAGCCAGGCTGCTGCGGTCGCAAATGGCGTCCTGTGTAGGGGACGCCATTTGCGTCACTGCTGTAGCTATGATAGGCTACGTAAATATTTACGTAGCCTATCACGGCTACAGCTGCGACGCAAATGGGGAACCCTATGCAGGATGCCATTTGCAGCCGCACACCGGAGCAGCGGCCAGCAGTGGCTGGATCCGGACTGCTGGAGGCAGGTAGGATCCGGTCTGCAGGGACTTCGTGGGGTGCCGGGGGGGATTGCTCTGTTCTGCCACAGACTCTGGGGTCTGGATTCTTTAGAATCCAGCCTCATGAGTCCATGGCGGAATTCTCCGCCATCCCTACTGAAAGGTTGTCACAGAGAGGAAGGCTAGGATCTCTTCTCGATCATCCCAGAATGTGGGACACGGAATAATGGGCTCAAGTTACAGGAAGCCAGATTCTGGCTGAACATCAGGAAAAACGTCCTGACAGTTAGAGCAATACGACAAAGGAACCAATGATCTAGGGAGGTGGTGGGGTCTCCCACACTGGAGGCCTTCAAGACGAGGCTGGACAGCCATCTGTCAGAGATGCTCTGACTTGGATGCCTGCATTGAGCAGGGGGTTGAACTCGATGGCCTTGTAGGCCCCTTCCAACCCTACTATTCTATGATTCTATGACAACTGGTGCACTTGGCATTTTCTGGCACTTGATCAGGCCGGTGTGCTGGCAGCCTCCCCCCAAGGCCCCGATGTCAGCCTTGGGGGGCTACCACAGGCAACTGACTACAGGTTGCCATTTTTTATTTCCCACAGTCCTCTAGAGCAGGGATGGGCAGAAAGCAGACCTCCAGAAGTTTTGGACTTCAACTCCAAGCATTCCTGACTCTTGACTATGCTGGCAGAGACTTCTTGGAGTTAAAGTCTACCTTCCGCACACTCCTGCTGTAAGGCACTATGAAGGGGGCACATTGTTCCAAGCACTTGGGATCAGATCCAGATTTAGTCATACTTAGAGTAGACCAACCTTCGCCAACTTAGTGTCCTCCAGATGTGTTGGGCCGCAACTCCCAGCACATAAGGAGGGCATCAGGTTAGAGAGGGCTGGAATAGACCTATTTAAATCAATGGGACTTAAGTTAGTCCTGACCAATTTAAGCCCCATTGATCTTAACGAATGTCAGTTGCACCTGGCTCTGGTTAGCAGACCCAGCTCAGTACAGGGTAGCTTGAGGGCGGAAGTGAGGGAACGTGTGGCCCACCAAATGTTGTCAGACTGCAGCTTCTGACATCTCTCACCATTGGCTATGATGGCTAGGGCTCATGGGAACTGAAGTCCTACAGCATCTAGAGGGTCTCAGGCTGTCCACCCTGCTCTAGGGCATTGAGAGAAATTAAAATGATGTCCACCAGTTCCAATTAAAAATGTAACTGTGGGGTGGGAGTAGTGATCTCCTGACCTGGGGAAGACATCCACAAGCAAGCGCTATGGTGAGAGACCTCCAGGAGAACAGATTAGCAACGAGGGTGTTTATGGCCTGGAAATACCCTGCATAGCTACATTCTAAACAAACCTCTACCACATTTGTAGCATAATCATATGCATGTTTATGTTGGAGTCAGCCCCACTGTATTCAATAGAGCGTCCTCCAAGGAATGTGAAATAAGATCCCAGCACTTATTTTGTGCTGTATCGATTCAGCACTTCCTGACCTGGGGCAACCTATTTCCCCAGTGAAGCCATTCTGAAATGAAGACAAACCAATCATGCTGGTTCACCCCAGTTGATGGGTGGCACATGGTGTCTCCTGACATTCCCCAGCATGGAGGAGGGCATGTGTTAATTGGTCCTCGGAGCACAGGAGACAAGTATGTGGGTTCGTTTAATTTAGATTGATCCCATTACTGAGGCAGAAGGATTGACCAAAAGACCTTTTGAAGCTGCTTCCAGACGATCTGTTTATGTGGCTAACGTATTAGTCACTGTTCCAGTTAAAATAAATTCTGAAAGCGATTTCTGCCACCAGGGGAGGGGGGTGTCCTATAAAACCATGTAAAATACAAAAGCATAAACTATAGTTAAAAGAGTACAACTAGACAGAAGCACTTACAATTAATAACCAGGAAGGGGGGTGGGGAGAAAGAGAGACTTATACATGTAAAGCATTATTTTCATCTGGTGATGATGGTGAAAATAATGCATTACATGTAAAACTAGACTTTACATGTCCAACTAGACAGAAGCACTTACAATTTAATAACCGGGAAGGGGCGGAGGGGGGGAGAGACTTTTGACAGAGCCAGTGTGGTGTAGTGCGGGGAGTGTCAGACTTGGAGCTGGGAGATCTGGGTTCTAGTCCCCACTCAGCCATGGAAGCTCACTGGGTGACTTTGGGCCAGTCACAGACTATCAGCCCAACTTGCCTCACAGGGTTGTTGTGAGGAAAAAATGGAGAGGAGGAGGATAATGTAAGCTGCCTTGGGTTCCTTGCAAGAGGAAAAAGGTGGGATATAAATGAAATAAATAAATAAATAAATAAATAAAACAGGTAAAGCATTATTTTCACCTGGTGATGGTGGTCGAAAAGCATTTATATGTTACATTTCCAAATGTACACATATACATGTGAGATATAGATATATTAGAAAAATCTATTTCGTTCCAGTTTGAGCTTGTTGCTATTGATGATGATAGAATCCAGTCACGGCTGGTGGATCCATTTTTGGTGAGGCTGTGGATCTATTCTGGATTCTATTTGGGGGGTAGGGTTCAGCACCTTGGATTGCTCCTTTAGAGCTCTGGTGGGTTCTGACTGAAACCAAGAATGGATTCACAGCCCCACCCAAAACGGAGCCACCAGCCTCCACTGATAGAATCACAGCAGTGCGAGGGAGGTCAATGGTCATTTAATCCAACCCCTGGCAATGCAGGAAATCCGCTGCTATGGCATTCTTGATAGGTGGCCATCCAGCATCTGCTTATCAAACCTCAATAAAGGAGAGCCCACCACCTCCTGAGGCAATGTGCTCTACTGCCAAACAGTGTGTGCCATTGACAGGTTCTTCCTAAGGTTTAAACAACAACCCCTTTCTTGTCATTTGAACCTTTTTCTGTTCCAGAGCAGCAGCAACAACAGCAACAACAACAACCAATTTGCTCCATCAATGATGCCCCAGCCCTTTAAATATTTGAAGATGGTGATTGTGTTGTCTCTTAATCATCTCTTCTCCAGGTGAAACCTACCCTACCCTTCCTCATAAGAACATAAGAGCCCTGCTGGATCCGACCAGGGGTCCATCTAGTACAGCATTCGGTTCACACAGTGGCCAATCAGCTGCCCGTGAGAAACCCACAAGCAGGACATCAGTGCAACAGCACCCTCCCACCCACGTTCCCCAGCAAGTGGTGTACACAGAAGCATAGGGTTGGAAGGGACCTAAAGACCATTGAGTCCAACCCCCTGCTCAATGATTCCCAGTCTCCCATTCAAGTACTAACCAGGCCTGACCCTGCTTAGCTTCCGAGATCAGACAAGATCAGGCACATCCAGCCCTTTGGTATCAGCATTAGTGCTGCTGATACTGGAGGCAGCATATGGTCATGAGGACTAGTAGCCCTTGATAGCCTTTTCCTCCATGAAATCCTCATAGGATTTGGTCTCTAGGCTCCGGCTCACCTGCATTGTGACCTGTCTCTTGACATGCTCCAGTTTGTCGATGTTGTCTTAGGCTGCCCTCTTAAACGCACTGGGGAAAACCCAGCATTGCACGAGTGGAGGGCAGCTAGCCCATCTTTCCCTTCCCCTTCTCTGCCATGCAGCCCCCTGTAACCCCACCACCACCGCCAGGCCTCTCCATACGGTCACAGAGACCTACTAAAAATTATGGGTCGTGTCTTACAGGGCTGCAGCGAGAGGGGAGAATTGCCCCCAACTGGGTGGAGGGATCTTCCACTGCTCAGTCAAGGTTCACAATTTTAGCAGTTCCTGCTCCCACTGCAGCCTTGAAGATACAGCCCATAGTACTTTGTAGGTTCCTCGCCACCACCACATCCGCTTGAGAGGATATTTGGGGAGTACAGGGGGGTTCAGGGGAGGAGGGGAAGGGAAAGATCTGTTGCCCAAGCTTGCCTTGTGCTCAGATGATATGGAGGTTCACCCACTTTTTAGGGCGAAATTCGGCCCTCCTAGGAAACCATTGCTTTATATCAGTGGAAGCTGGTGGCTCCAATGCTGGTGGGGCGGTAAGTCCACTCTGGGTTTCCATCGGAACCAGTCAGAATTCTAAAGGAGCTATCCAAGCAGCTTCTGCACCTTTGATAGCTCATTTACAATTCTGACGGGTTCTGATTGAAACCCAGAGCAGATTCATCACCCCACCGACATTGGAGCCAACCAACAGCTTCCACTGCTCTATGTGCAGCTGCCTCATGTGGCAAGCCACCCAGAGCTACCGCTTTGAGGATCCCTCTAGGCCAGGGGTGCAGAACGTCAGAACTGTGGGCCAAATCCAGCCCTCTGGGGTTTCCCAGATGGCCACACCCCCTTCCCCATGCCCGACACCCTTTCCCCCAACCACCAATCATTTGTTGATTTCCTGGGGTTTGTGTGGTTTTTTACCTGATTGTAAAAGGTTGAAAAATGCCTCTCCTGAGACTTAGTTGCTGGCAGGAAGAGCTTTAAGCTACAGTATACTTGTATTTTGGCCCAGCTCCTTTTGCCTTTGGCCACAACCCCTTTGCCTTCAGCCAACCCACTACTGGAATGCGGCCCCTGAGAGCTTTTCGCAAATTGAGAGCCAGTGTGGAGTAGTGGCTAGAGTGTTGGACTGGGAGCCGGGAGATCCAGGTTCTACTCCCCACTCAGCCATGGAAGCTCACTGGGTGACTTTGGGCCAGTCACAGACTCTCAGCCCAACCCACCTCACAGGGTTGTTGTTGTGAGGATAAAATGGAGAGGAGGAGGATTATGTATGCCCCCTTGGGTTTCTTAAAGAGGAAAAATGGTGGGCTATAAATATAAATAAATAAATAAATAAATAAAAATTGAATTTGGCCTTTGGGCCAAACAAGGTTCCCACCCCTGTCTTAGGAACTAAGACCCATTAAACACAGTGGGATTTATGTCTGAGAAAACATGCATAGGATCACATTGATTGTTCATTAGCTGCCTTCATGTATTACGTAGTGCTGTTGGGACTACTGTAATGTGTAAAGTGGGGCTGCCTTTGAAAACTGTTCAGAAACTTCAGTTGGTCCAGAATGGTGTGACCAGTCTGTTGAGTGGGCCAGCTTACAAGGAGCATGCAAAATAATCCCTCATCGCAGCAGCTTCACTGGCTACTTGTCTGTTTCTGGGCAGAATTCAAAGTTGTCATTATGACCTATAAAGCCCTACTTGGCTTGGGCCCAGGCTATCTGTAATATTGCCATCTTCCATATGATCCTGCCTGGTCCTTAAGATCTTCTGCAGAAGCCCTTCTTTCGAGACCACTGCCATCAGAGGTGCATTTGGTGGCAACGTGACAGAGGGCCTTTTCAGTGGCCACCCCCAGGCTGTGGAACTCCCTCCTGAGACAGGTTAAGTTCACTCCCTCTCTGCGATCCTTCTGACGGCAGCCAAATACCATTTTATTCAAGAAGCCTGTAAGTGGATCAGTGGGTTAGGTGCTGTTTTTATTCTGTAGTCATTATGGTTATATTGTAATTTAATGTGTGTGTTTCTAATCCATGTTAAGTTGTTTTGGAAGCTATCTAGAGTGCCATGTCCTAGTAGAAAGGCAGGGTATAAATCAAATAAATACATAAATGTATGTATGTATTTGAAGAGTGTTATCGGGTTCCCTCCACATCTTCCCTCCACTGAACAAACCCAAATCTTTCCATCTTTCTGTATGTATTATAATCTCCAGGCTTCTTATCTGGAAACTAGAACACATGGTACATAAAGGCCAGTAATTTTGGCTACATCATGTGCCACTGCCACCACCCTTGGGCTGGGAAGCAAATGCTACTCCCTGAAGGGAAGATCACATCCATCCATATGATTCAGTAGAATGATGTTCTGTTTCTCTGAAGACCATCCCTGTGCTTCAGGTAAGATTGATGTCCCCATCTAGTCTCTTGGCAATGGACATCGATATGCAGTGGAGGCTGGTGGCTCTGATTTCGGTGGAGCTGTGAATCCATTCTGGGTTTCACTCGGAAGCAGCCAGAACTCTAAAGGAGCTGTTCTAGATGCTGAACCTATTTAAGGGATGGGGTTCAGAACTCCTGTAGAGTTCTGGCTGGTTCTGACTGAATGCCAGAATGGATTCACAGCCCCACTGAAATTGGAGCCACCAGCCTCCACCCTTGAAATGCTTTAGGCTGTTTCTAACCATGTGGAGTAATATTAGCATGCTCTGTGAACCAGGTACAAAATATGCCTTGGTTCTTTTGTTTGTTTGTTTGTTTTAAATGCCATGGGGAACCAACCTCCTATATATTTCCTCTTTTAATCGGGGTTTAATGCATCGTATGGTTTGCAATAAAAGGCTGGGCACTCCACAGCTATAGGAAAACCTACCCAAGGTCATTCTGCCATGTAAATATGTGTCCCTTCCTTTCATGAAAGCTCCACCTGTGTGTTACTCAGCATGGAGCCCTCTTTGATAGATTGTAACATTGTGCTTTGACCCAACATCTCTGGGCGGCAGTGGGAAGCTGAAAGACTAATAGCATTATTCAGCTCAAGAAAGAGAGGGACATAGTGTTCATTTTCCATAATGTGTTGTTGTAACCCTGGCTTGCTCATCATTGGCCAATGGGCCCAAGCCAGTTGATTCATTCCTGACTAATAGTTTGGACATGAGGCCAGTGCCCCCAAAGCTAAAGGCAAGGCATTTTGCTGGGCAAAGTAAAAAGCAGCCAGGATCCCGCAGGGATGCTATATTAGATCAGCCTTCCCCAACCTAGTGCTTTCTAGATGTGTTGGACTACAGCTCTCATCAACCACACTGGGGACAGTGGGAGTTGTAGTGAAATACATTTGGAGGGCACCAGGTTAGAGAAGACTGTACTTTCTCTTAAGACTCCTACAGCACAATCCTATGCGTGTTTAGACCAAAAAAAAAGTCCTACAATTCCCACCATGCCCCAGCCAGCATGGCAAGCTGGGGAATACTGACAGTCGTAGGACTTGGTTATGTATAAACATGCCTAGGATTGCACCTTCAATTGGTTAGATAGATTCTTCCATTCTCGACCTGCACCAAACACCTGTTCCCTTTATCACCACATCTGTCCCTAAAGCATCACTTGAATGAACTGCCCCAAGATTGGAATTCCCTTTCAACAGGGCTGCAGAATCTCAGGCCTGGCAGCTGGATTGGACCTGCCTGGGGTCCCAATCTGGCTCAGTGAGGGTCTCTGAATGATCCCGTCGCCTCACCTCATCACCTTTCCCCCAACCACCGATTGTCTGGTGGTTGCCCAGCTTTGGTGCAGTTTTTTCCCCCTGTTCTAAAAAAGTTGAAAGGTGTCTCCTAAGGCTGAGTGGTGGGCAGTAAGAGCTTTAAGCTAAAATATGCTGGGATTTTTTTTAGTATTTTGGCCCATTCCTTTTGCCTTCATCCCTGGCCATACCTGTACTGTGGTTCTCCAAAATGTGATCTGGCTGTCATGCTGAAAGATGTTCAACACCCCTGCCTTTCAAGAATAAAAACTTGAGGCACAATGCCTTTGCTTTAACCTAAAGGACCTTCTCCCTGAACTCAGGGCTCTGTGGATCTGGCAGAAAATGAGACAGGGGCCATGGGGAGGCACTATAGCTCAATGACAGAGCACGTCTTTTGCTTGTAGAAGATCCCAGGTTCAGTCCTTGGCATCTCTAGTGAAAAAGGACAGCAGATAGGATGCGTGAGAAATTCAGTTCAGTTTTGATTGGGATTTATCCAGTTCACCCCCTCCAGATCAAATGTGGACTCAGATGCAATCTGTGGTTGAAGTCCGTACGTTTTTAAGCTTGCAATGTGATTTGCGTACCAAAAAAGAACATGCGTTCTACAGCATGCATGCATTTGAAAAATGTGCACAAATACATTTTAACAATGGGAGAAGAATGTGTACATTTGAAAGCTGTGCACAATTGATGCCTACATTTGGGAAAATATGCACAAAAATATGCACAGATTTTCATGCAAAAAATAAAAAGCAAAGCTTGCAATCTTGTACAGACCCAAGTCAGAATGAACTTGGAGATGGAATTTGAGTTTTGCTGATTTGCACATGCCTGATACCAGATGACAGGAAAGATCTCTGTCTGAGCCCCCAAAGACCTGATGCTTGGGCTACACCAGGGGTAGGCAGAAGGTGGATCTAGATGTGCTCATAGATTTCTGGTAGATTTGCAGTAGATCAGCAAGGATTTCTGTCTCCCAATGGTTCTTACAATGGCAGAAACAAAATGCAAGGCTGCAATCCTATACCCAGTTTCCTGAGAGTAAACCGCTCTGAACTCAATGCGACATACTTCAAAGTAGAAATATCTAGGATTATATGATATATAAATATATAATTTTAATTAGAAGACATTATACTATTTTGCCCAAAGCTGTTGCAGGTCTGGGCAAGATGGGGAAGGGGGAATGGAACCAAGAATATAAGGGAACTCACTCAAGCTATGAAAATATATAGCTCCAGGTTTGTCACATTGATATCATCATATACTCTAATCTCCCTGTTACTACAACAGACCTTTTGTTGCTAAGAGGTTTAGGGCCACATTCTAAAAGGGAATGTTGTTCATATTTTTTCTTTTTTTCTTGCCAGCAGACCAGGCGCGATTTTCAGTCCTCATTTTGGAACAGTGGGTGTCAGTTAACAATCAAATGAGAAGGAATGAGAATGCTGTTTTATGTGGGTGAGCTCTTCCATCATCCCTTTACATGCTTGGTGTTGATCAACTTTTCCAAAGTTTTCATTTTTCAAATATGGATCTTGTAAAGCACCTCATAAAGATGGTTTAGGGAGTAGCACTAAGGTTCCCCACCAATGAAACTTCATCTGGTGATGGTCCACCATCAATGAAATATTTGTTGTTAATTGCTTGATGTGACCTACCCTGAGATCACATGTGATGATGGACAGGACATAAACTTTATAAATACATGCATGCATACATACATATTCCTTCTAACATCTAGCTATAATAAGAGGTTACTCACACTAATATCTTGTTGATCATTCAAGGAGCTCAAGGTGTTCCGTTTATTTATTTAATTCATATCACACCTGGCTGCCAAAAAAATGGTACTCAGTGCAGCCAACAACAAAAAAAATCTAGGTTGAAAACTAAATCTTGATTCAAAGATAACATAAAAACAAATGAATGAGAAAATACAATTAAAAACAAAACAATTTTGTGTTTTTAAATTTTATTTTTTTAAAAAAACCAAACAGCACCCAAACCAATTGAAATTGCTTCAACAACTGACCAGTTATATGCCAAGGGCCTGGCTGAATAAATACGACTTTGCATGCCAGCAGAAGGATGGCAGAGAGGTGACCAACCTAGCTTCTTTTGGCAGGGAGTACCAGAGCATGAGAGTGGCCATGGAGTGTGCCACTCTCATGAAGAGTGGCCCTTCCCGATGTCCCCATCAAACGTGCCTCCAATGGCAGTGGTACCAAGAGAAAAGATTCCCACAAAGATCATAAAATCTGAGCAGGTTCATATAGGAGAAGGGTATCCATGATATTGGTAATGCCATTTTCTCCTTGAAACCACCGTGTGAAATACCTTGTTTGAGAAAAAAAGAGTTTGGCTCACGGTCACCCAGGTCTCTTGCTCTGCAGAAACTTGAGCGTGGGTCTCCTCTGCCCACTCCAACCACTGCTCTCCACTGCTCTCAGTCCTAGTTTTGTCCATATTATTACATAAATGACAATTTACAGAGGTTCCTGCCCCAAAGGGACTTACAATCTAAAATCTACAGCAAAGAAGGTGACAGAAGGAGGGGAGGGAGAGACAAAGATAGAGAAGGATGAATATGATTCAATGGAAATGTTCTTGTATTTACAATTGTTTACTCGTTGGGAATGAAGATGAAAGATTATACACCCTTTTTGTGACATTAAGAGAAACACAACTTCCCGGCATATTGATTTAGCATTGTAGCACTGAACAAAATAGGTAGAAAATATAGGATTTGGAAAGGGCTAGATGCCCCTGATCTCAACTGATCTTGGAAGCTAAGCAGGGTCAGCCCTGGTTAGTACTTGGATGGGAGACCACCTGGGAATCAGGCTTCCTGCATTGAGCAGGGGGTTGGATTCGATGGTCTTGTAGCCCCTTCCAACCATATGATTCTATGATGCTTCTATGATTCTAAATAGAGGACCCAGAAGGGACAAAGTTCTGTTTAATTGCACTAACCCATGAGATCCTTTTGCTCCATAGACAGAACCAGTCCACTCACACAACTGGACCACTGAGTGAGGAGCTAGAACTGAAGTGAATTTTTTACATACTAAGGTTTTGGTGGTGGCAATCTAGCTTTGGAATAGTTGACTTGGAGAGAGTTCACTGAGTGCAATTTTATGGTCTTTTTGGCACCAGGAGAAAGGCCTTTGTATTCAACCAGGCCTTTTAAAGAACTCATGGATTCTTTTTTCTTTTTACAAACTCAGCTTCTCCATTTATGATTCATGGCTCCATTTAAATCCTTTGGTTCTTGTTTGCCAAGTCATGGTTTTGCCCTCAAAGTCCACCTAACTTGCTCATGCAATTTCTCTACACTATTTATTTATTTATTTATTTATTTCTAAAACACATAATGCCCCCTTTCATCCACAAGGGATCCCAGGGTTTGTTTGTTTATAATGTACACAACATTATAAACAAACAAATCCAATGCTATTACCACTACTTGTGAAAAGACAAATTAAAAGAGCAATTCTTCAACCAGCAAGCCCGACAAAAGTACAACCATCAATTCAGTTTTAAAAAATAAATTTTACATGGTGATGTTCTAGAATGTTAAAATGCTTAGGCAAAAATTGTTTTCATTTGGTGCCGAAAAGAAAACAAAGTCAGCACTAACTATGCCTCCTTTGGGAGGCCATTGCAAAGTTGAGGCACCACGACAGAGAAGACCTGTCCTTTGGAAATGCATTGTGCATGCCTCCCACTGACAGTACTTGAACAAGAGCCTCCTCTGAAGAACTGAGGGAGTTCCCTTTGGAAAAATACATTTGTAAGAAACGTTTCTTCAGATCTCTGGAAGTTGTGTCTATGATTGTACTGCTGTGCTGGTCTTGGCTTCCATTAGTGTCTCTGTCTCAGGGGTAGGCACATTGGTGTCCTTCAGAGTTTTGGACTACAATTCCCATCAGCCCCAGTCAGCATAGCCAATGGTCAGGGATTATGGGAGATGAAGTCCAAAACATCTGGCAGGCACTAGGTTGCCTCCCGCTGTCTTCATTGTTTTGTGATCTCTGTTAGAGGGCTAACCCTTTCTTGTGTCATTGCCAAGCAATAGTTTGGGGGGGGGGGTGTTTTCTCACTGAGAAAATCTTTATGAACATGGAAAGATGTCTGCCTGTATGTGAGTGTCAAGGCTCAAAACCTCTGTCAGCTCCAATGCTTCATGTGTTTTAACAAACAGGTGTGTGTGTGTGGGGGGGGCAAATGGGCAGCAAAATGTCCCCCACCCTCTGTCTTTCCCTCTTTGTGTGAGTTGATGCTCAGCTGAGGCTGGTGGCTCTTGGATGTCAGTGGAGCTGTGATGCGCTCTGGGTCTCAATCAGATCTCTACAGGAGCTATCCGAAGTGCTGAACCAATTTGGGGGGTCGGGTTCAGTACCTTGGATAGCTCCTTGAGAGGTCATCTGACTCATTCTGGCTGAAACCCAGCGTGGATTCACACCTCCACCGCTATCCAAGCCACCAGCCTCCACTGCTGATGCTCAAGATTGCCTCCTCGACACACCTTGTGTCCGGAGAAGCCCATTCTCAAAATCCGAGACGCCACGGGCTAGTTGTGGTTGCTCAAAGGCGAGAGGAGGACATCAGTTATTGGGCAGATTAGAAATGTAACAAATAAATACAGGAAATACGAATTCCAAAAGATCAGAGGTTCTCTTCTTTTATTGTGGCCCAATCATTGTGGATCAAAACAGGCACCGGGGCTCAGACCCTGCAAGTCGTGCTGCTTCCAACGAAGCAAAGGAGAGGGGAGGGGGCGTCTTTTGAAAGAAAGGAGATCCCTTTTTTGAAACTAGGCGTCAGCCTTCTGAAACAGAAGGCAAACGGAGGCTCTCTCTCTCTCTCTCTCTCTCTCTCTCTCTCTCTCATTCTCGCTACTCTTGTCACGCAGGGAGAAGGAAAGCTGGGCTGGGTGTGAAATTAACCAGGCAGAAACTGACGAGCGAGCGAGGCGGGCGGGCGGTTCTGTGCCCCGGGCTGGGTTTCCCCTTCCCTGCGGTGGGGGATCGGGTCTCCCCCCACCCGCTCCTCCTGCTCCCCCTCCCCGGGCTCCGTCTGCCGCCTCCCCCGGCCACAGAGCGAGGAGGAAGCCCCGTCCGGCAGCCCCACCTCAAACTGTGTGACGCGGAGTTGCCATGGCCACTCTTTTACGCTACAAGGGCTGAGCCGGGGGCGGGGGGAGGCGGCGGCGGGCGGGGAAGGGACGGAGCGCATTTCAGCACCACCGCGGCCGCGGACAGCAGCCCCGGCGCCGAGACTCCGCTCTTCTTTCCCCCTCCCTCCCCTCCCGGTCCCCGAAATCGGGCTTCCCTCTCCCCACCCCCCTTGACTCCGGGGGGGACTGGCGGGTCCCGGGGGCCCCTGTGCACGTCTCTCTCCCCCTGGCGCCCGCACCAGCTCGGGCTGATCCATCCCTGGAGGGAAGCGGCGGCGGGAGGACCCAAGGGCGGTGAGGGGCGCGTCTCCCCATCCCCTCGCCTGCAGGCTTGGGGGAGTCCCGCCAAGGGGGAGAGGGGAGACCCGGAGCTGCCGCTTCCACGAGGCCATCCCGGTGAGTGCTTGACTCTTGATCCAGGGGAAAGAGGTGAGGAGGAAAGGGATAAGGCAAAGGGTCTTCCCCCCGTTAAGCTAGCTTACAAGACTGACTTTGCTAGAGGGTCTTTGGCCTATCCTATTACTATTATTACTACTACTACTACTACTACTACTATTACACCATTAATATGCACGGCGTTCAGGGTACCACCAGACTATTGGGGAACCTGGATGCTCTCCCCTTATCCAGGGTCTGCCTTTGAGAAGTAGCCCTATATACTTTTACAGGGACCCTCTTGGACAACCTTTCCCCAATCTGGTGCCCTCCTTGATTTGAGGGCGGCGGTGGGGACTACAACTGCCATCACCCCATCAGCAAGACTGGTGGCCAGAGATAATGGGAGCTGTAGTCCAAAACGCCTGGAGGGCACCTCCAGGTTAGAAGGAAGGCTGCTCCTAGAGAACAGGATTCTGAGCATTCGGTTGTGTCTGGGAGCTACTGAGCCCTCCTTGAACCAATCTGGCAGCAGGGGATGGTTTGGCCACTTACCTCATCATTGAAAGTCGTTTGCCCCCTTCCCAGGTCCAGCATGGTGGTTAGGTCATGCTCAAGTCCCATTTGAAATAAATGGGACGTTAGTAAAGCTAGGTTTCATAAGTGCACAGTTTGGTGAAGGAGTTCACTAACCTCTTGTCTGATTCCCTGCCCCACATCCTCAGAATCTGGAAGCCAGAGGTAAGCTACTAGTCCTCATGGAAATCTTGTCCTTAGTTAATGGGCAGGTGAAAGGTGAAGGGGGGAAAGAGGGTGTTGGGAACAAGGATAGTAAATAGGACCTGCTGTTTGAGTCAAGAATCACTGGATTCTGTATGGGCTGAGTGCCACAGGATCCTCTGGGCTCTCCAAAATGTCCTTGGAAAATGCTTTTGAGGGATACAGGGAGAAGTGAGGCTGACCTATGGTTCTATAGGGTAAAAATATCATCACTACAGAAGGTCTCTGAATCCCAGGAGTTTCATCATGATTTCTATGAGCTATGTGGATGCTATATAGATCCTCAAGGATTCTTTACTTTTACAAATCCAATGAAGTCTATGGCATCTTTCTCCAACCTGGTGCCCTCCAGATGTGCTTGACTACAACTCCCAGCACCCCCAGCCAACCGTTACATGGCTGGTTTGGGGATGCTGGGAAATGTAGTCCAATACATCTGGAGGGTGCCAGGTTCAGGAAGACTGGTTTATGGGATCCACATCTGGGGTAAAGAACCTTTGAGTTGTGTTTGAGCATTATGGGCTCCCACTTAAAGTATAGAGAGTTCTGTTTTGTCTTTGGTGCATGTTTAAAAAAGAAGTAAAAGGACCAGTATGTTGTATAGTCCCTGAATGGTATAATACAGAGTCTGGGTTTTGGATTTGAACCCCTAGAAGGGCTTTAGATGCTACCAGACTCTCAGGTTGTTTGTAGGGACTTTGGATGCTATAGAGCAGCCTTTCCAAAACTGGTGACCTTTGGATGTCTTCGGCAACAACTTCCGTCACCCCTGACCATCAGCCATTATGGCTGGGACTGATAGGAGTTGTTGTCCAAAACATCTGGAAGGCATTAGGGTGAGGGAGGATGCATAGAGGATCTGCCATTTACATATTCATTTCAGGAGCTATGTATGATTTTTGAAGTTTTCTATATAATCTCTAGGAAGCTATTCTGTGAGTAAAAAATCAGCCTCTTGGAGAGTTGTATGAAATCTCTGGAAATTAAACAGGATATGTTTGGGGGTAAAAGGTTTTTGTATTCTATGATGGTGATTATGATGATATAACAACAGCATTCTGTTTCCCTTGGTATTGCCCATTTCTTGTGCTTCTTATACAGTTCCTTGATGATAGAGCAGCCTTCTCCAACCTGACATCCTCCAGATGTGTTGGACTACAACTCCCATCACACCAGCCAGCAAGACCCATGGTCAGGGATAATGGGAGCTGTAGTCAAACACAACTGGAGGTCAACACAGGTTGGGGAAGGCTGTAATAGAGTGTGAGTAAATATATCTGTAGGGTCCCTACTGCTATAATGGTCTGTAAAGTATGAAGAGTCCATAGAATCCATAGATTGCCTTTAGTTTAAAAGACATCTGGATATTTTAAGTCTATAAAAGTGCAACTATTATGGAGTTCTGAGTCTATAGAAGTGCTAGTGCTGTGGAGTTCTGACTGTGGGAACTTGTTGAGTCTGGGATTATGAAACTCTCTCTGCCTCTTAAATGGGCTGTAGAGTCACTGTATAGAACCCATGAAACAGCCTGATGCATTACCAAGTCAGGCCATAGGTATATCATGTACTCTAAGTGGCAGCAGCTTTTTAAGGTCCCTCAGGCAGAAGCGTTTCCACATTCCTCTACCTGCCATCCTGGAGGTGCCAGGGATTGAGGCTGGAACTTTGTGAATGATGGACGGTCATGCTCCTGGCCAAGTTCAGACTATAGCATCCCCAAATGTGCTAGAATCCTCAGACCCCTTTAGAACAGCATCACGGAGCTCTGAATGTTCTTGGATGCTGTAGAAGTACAGCAGGCTCTTTTTCTACTCTAGGACCACACTTCCATTATCGCACACTCTCATGTGCTTTTCTCTCCACTGTGCATGCATGCATACACCTGGAAGGGTAGCGGGGAAGCAGCAAGAGGGACATACGCTTCTAAAGGAGGAGAGACACCTTCTTCTAAAGGAGGAGCACTGGAAAAAGGGAGATAATAGTTCAGGGGAGTATGTGACATGACACCTACTGCTCCTATTCCTATTATCCTTTCTAGTGGGTGGCCCACACTTAGCTTTCCTTTCTCTGCAGTGGAAAAGGATTCATATTAATGGGTGGAAAAGGTAAGCAGTAGGAAGACAGTGCAATTGCCTTTCACTTTGTATGTTTAAATTCTGTTGTAAGTCTCCATGACTCATCTTTTTTTTGAGAAAGGCACCTAAGAAAAGATTATGATTATTATCCTCCAGCCTTCACTATAAACAAGCCCTCCCCAATTAGGTGCCCTCCAGATGTGTTGGACCACAGCTGCCCTCATTCCCAGTCAGCGTGGATGCTGGCAGGGAATGATGGGTGTTTCAGTCTGACACAGCTGGAGGCACCAAGTTGGGGAAAGCTGCTATAAACTCAGGGTTCCAGCATCAATAACATCTTATCCTCAAGGCTTATATAGCTTCTCTCTTCCTGAGTCTGCTTTTCCTTTGATCATTTTCTTAACTATCAGGAGGAGGCCTGTGCTTTCTTGGGTCTTTCTCAAGCTTGTCATGCCAGTTCTCTCCCCTCCAACCCCCCAGCAGACTGTTCCAAGGACAAGGGAGACTTTCATTCATGTGAAAGTCAGAGTGATTTGTTTCACTAGGAAGCTGTCAGAAGAATCTTGAACTCTGCTGAATTTGGGGTTTTCCCCTTGGAGTCACAGACTGTTGAAGCTGCATCAACATTTCCAGACAGGTGTTTCAAACTGGGGCGGGGGAGGATTAAAGTGGCTGCTACAACCCTTCCTCTGAAATCATCCCAGTCTTTTTGTTTTATCTTTCCCTTTTCTTTATACTCTTTGCATTTCTCTTGTGTCAATGGCCCAAACCTACAATGGATCAGCAGGCTTTGAAGAGCAGTTGCTCTGAGGAATTCCTTTGCACTCCTAACTATTTCCGGACTCTTATTGTTTCCCATCATAGCAGGAGCAGCACAGTGAATCTGAGCAGCAGCACTTCTCTGACTTGTGTTTACAAGCTGGCTTCGAAGCACAGCTCAGTGGCAGAGCACCCGCTTTGCATGCAAAAGGCCCCAGGTTCGATCCCTGGCATCTCCAAGTAGGGCTGGAAAAACTCCATCTGAAACTCTGGAGAGCCATTGCTGCCCGTCAGTGTCAACAATGCTGGGCTAGCTGGGCCCATGGTCTGACTCAGTCTGTTAAGGCAGATTCCTATGACCCCTCAAGCAAATATGGTTGGGGTTTAGTTTGAACCTGAGACCAAATCCAGGATCTGTTTTGAGTGGCAGGGTCCAGCATTAAAATTTGTGTAATAATATTCAAAGAAGAAAGAACACAGGAACACTGAGTAAACTGCTACATCCCAATCACTGCTGGCTGCAAATGCATCTCCACCTCAAGCAAATGTATGTATGTATGTATGTATATGTATATATGTGTGTGTGTATATATATACACACACACACACACACACACACACACAAATGACACCCATTGATTTGCCCCACCTCCAATGCCAAATTAGAATTTCTTCGTTAAAAACAACACAGACATACAGCTTAGGTGCAAGAAAATGGTGTCCCCTATGGAATCTTCAAGAGTCTTCTGCCTTTTCTCTTGTGATTCTTCTCCCATGCATTCTGATCATCTCATGAAGTCCTGTTTGAAGTCCCAGATTGTTCCCTATTAAAGATAGGGCTTTAACTGTGGTGGCCCCTATGTTGTGGAATGCCTCTCACCATAAGTCCTGCTTGGTTACATGTATTAACTTTTAGAAAGCAGGCTAAGGTTCTTTTTATTATTGTTATTGTGTCAGGTATTGGTGGGCTGGGAAAATGGAGAAGGGGTAATGCCTGTTGTTTTCCTTGCTGCCATTTTTTTTTTTTTTTTAGAATTGCGGGGGGATTTAAAACCATACTGTGCTCTTTTAATGTGTTGTTTTTCTAAATGTGATTTTATACCACAAGCCAACTTGGGGGTTCCTTGAATTAGATAGCGGGTTACAAGTGAACTAGATAGCACGTTACAAGTGGGAGCTGCAACAAAATGTTGCAGTGTGGAATAATCCTATTCTGGATTCCAGCTAGCCAGCCATGCATTTTCCCAAGGTACTCCATTCCATTCTACCTGTCACTTTCTCTCTCCCCACTTTTCCACCTGATTTTCCCAATAGTCAGCATTCCACAGCCACTAAGCATGCTCAATCCCCATTATGCTCTTCTCCCCACCACCCCCACCTTTTCCGGTTTTTTTTCCCTTAAGAGTTTTCCCCCTAAAGTACCTATTTATTTATTACATTTCTATATGCCTAATAGCATAAGCTGTCTGGGCAGTTCACAACAATTAAAAACACAAAATACATAAGAAAATACAATATAAAATGTGAAAGATTAAAACTACAATATAAAAGTACAAACCAAAATAAAACCTAGCAGCAATGCAGAGATTTAAAATACAATAACAATTTTAAAACAACACAGCTAAAAGTTTTAAAAGCCTGGGAAAATAAGAAGGTCTTCACCTGGTGCCAGAAAAAGCGCAACCCAGGCACCAGGCAAGCCTCTCTAGGATGCTCATTCCACAGCCGGGGGGCCACAGCAGAAAAGGCCCTCTTCTTGGTAGCCACGCACCTCACTTCCTTTGGCAGGGGCTTCTGGAGCCCTGAGGATGATCTTAGAGCCTGGGTATGTACGTATGAAAGGAGATAATCTTTCCGATAACCTGGCTCCAGGTTACTTCTGCAAACCTTGGGATCCCCTTGTGTCTGCTGATGCCGCCCTCTTTTGCGTGGATGGTGCCATTTTGGCTACATAAGAGAAACCATTTGTTCATGTTAAGATTGGCCCAGAGAGTCCAACATCACATGGCTGGGATTAGCAGGCAGGGCTTCTACTTAGCATTATTAATCACACTTTTATCCTGCCTTTCCTCCAAATTGCTCAGGACAGCATATACCTCCCCCGCCCCTTTACCATTCTATCCTCACAACAACGCCATGAGGGAGCTTAGGCTAAGCGATGTAAAACATAGCCAAAGATAAACCAGGAAGCTTCATGACTGAGTAAGTACTTGAACCCAGATCTTCCCAGTCCTAGACTAGCTCTATAACTAGTGCTTTTTATTAGTACTGAAGTGGACTGATAACCATTGGGGCACATTATGCATTCCGTATACTGCTTTTCAAGCAGTATTTCCTGCTTTTTATTCCATATTATCCAAAATACTGCAACAGATGTCTTTGTGTGAGCTACAAGGTATAAATGCACAAGAGGGATGAAGCGTCACCATGATGGGATCGGATTGATATGACGCAAGGTATAGATCTGGCCCTATTCTTACACCACCCAATGCACCACTCTGGCAACTCACTAATGACATTTTCACACCTGACACCAAGAGGCATCTTCAGTCCATCTGTTTTTTCACTTTACAACCTGCAAAGAGGCTCACAACAAGTGCAATAATATTCACTGAAATGTCAAATAACAAAAATACACCTAAAAGGAAGAGAAAAAAACTAATTAACATAATTATAAAAAAAGAGAGGAAAAGAGAGAGAGCAGAAACAGCAAACACACAAGACAACCTGTATCGTACAAATTTTTAAAAGAGCAAAATGACAGAAATGAGTTAGAAGGAGATCGGCCATCAGAAGCCTTGTTCAGTAATACAGTTTTAACTTGAAACTGATGTAGGCAGCTTCCTAATTTGTCTGGGAAGGGCATTCCATAGTTGGGGTGCTATCATCACTCAAAAGCCCGATCGCTTGCCTTCCTCACCCTTGAAGAGAGTTACCCAGCCAAGGGCCTCTGTCTCCATTCTTAAGGATCAACCAGGTTCATATGGGAGACACATTGCAAAGTCTCAAGCTTCCGTTTAGGGCTTTACATTTTAACACAAACACAGTGGTGCCATCAGGGTAGGACTTTGGGGCAGACACACAGGGGCCTCAGCAGAATGAGCAGAAGGGCCCCAAATGCAGGAGGCTGGCTTACCATATTCTGAAGCAAATAAAATAATTCCAATTGCATTTCAACCTTCATATGCTTCAGTATCACCTGTGAGCAGGTATGCTCCTCTTAAAGTCTATTATTGGTCACTTATCCTCTGTGATCACCATGGAGTTACAAACTGTCAGACTGGGCATATGGAGCAGAGCCTTTTCCTACCTTAGCTCAGTGGGAAAGGCAAGGAGTCCTTGATAGTGGAGACGTCACTTGTGAACAGAGGCAAACAAATCACCTCAAGCAATGAGGTTGTTATCGATGATTCACAAGAAGACACATTAAGAGCTTTTCTATGAGGCATTTAGTTTGTGCTCATGATTCCTTACACACTGTTGTTTACAGGTTCTTTAGACTATGTCATGAGCCTCCAGTTTCACTTCAGTTTTTTAAGAGCACTTTCCTGGTTTTTTTAAGATCAGGGAACATGGGGTATTATTTCTGAAAGTGAAAGAAAAGGTATTTTCCTATTTGTGTAATTGCAATATTCCACTTTAGCACACTGCCACCTAGAGGTTATGTAGTGGAAAACCCAGAAAGGAAAAGTTCTTTGTGTAAAGTTCAGATCTCAATTCTGTGACAAAAATTCTGTATCTCCTTTGATACAGGGATTAGCAACCTCATGTATAAAAGCTCTAAGGGTGCAATCTTGTGCACACTTTCCTGGGCGTAAGTCCCATCGAACTTGGGTGAGCTTACTTCTGAGTGAGCATGCATGAGATTACCCTGTCCAGCTGGCAATCTTAAGCAGTGTTTTCAGAAAATAAATCCCATTGGACTCAGTGGGGCTCACATTCAAGTAAACATGTTCAGGCCTCTAACTAAAATCCAGTTTGGGTCTTCAAGGAACGGCTGAAGGGGATAATGTGTACATGGCAATGTGCAAGACCTCATCCCCAGGGACCAAATACACTGCTCTTGGAGAGCCAATCCAGGCCTCCAATGTTCCTGAGATGGCTACCCTAAGCCCCACTGCCTTATCCACAGCCACCTGTTGTTTAAGCTGTAATATGCTGGCATTTTTGTCCCAGCTTCCTTTTGCCTTCAGCCCCAACCACCACTGGAATGCCCCCCCCCCCGAGAGCTCCTCCAACATTGAATTTGGCTCTTGGGCTGAAAGTAGGAATGTCTGTCACTGGGAAATCTGGCCCTTTGGGGGCTCGCCGAATGTCCGCAGTGCCCCTGACTTGGCTTGACTTCGTGAGCTGACCTGCGGGCTTTCCTGGAAATCTGAGAACTTTTTCAGATTGCTGTTTTTTATTTGTGTAAATAGACATTTGCACAAATTGCAGCTGCAATTTGCACAAATGTCTATTTACACTTTAAAAAAAAAGATGGAAAATCCACTTCAGCCCCCAACCTGATTCTTCCAGCATCTTTAGCGGAAAGAGGTTCTGCACCGCTTGTGTAAGGGGTAAGTGTGCACACCAGCCTTTCCTCCAACAGTCCTATGCATGCTGGCTCCAGCCATCACCTTCATATTTACGTATCAGGGTTCCTGATTGTGGGAAAGAGTGTAAGCATATTTGGCTGTACATGCTGAAAATCCCCCTTTAGACCTTCCTGCTTTCTGTAAAAAGGTATAGGGTATAGGGTGGAGCATGTAGAGGGTGGCACTGGGGGCAGGAATGTTGGGGGCAGGGCAAATGTGCATGCTGTCATGCTCTGCACACATGTTGACCCCCCCACACACATGTTCTTTAAATGCTGAAATAGCACTTAAATCTGCATCGCTTTGGCTCAAGGTGTAGACATGCAGCTAAAGGTTGCAGATGGAACCCATGCAAGTTCCTTTGGGGGATAAGGCAGGAGCTGCTGCTCAATGACCAGAAATGCAAGGTGATTGCACATCTGAACGACTGCCGGTCCAGGTATGCCAGAAATCCCTCTTGGATCATATGACCTGAAAGCATGCTTGCAGCCTGGTTCTTCTTGTTCTGCAAATGTAACCACTGTGAGACCCAAGTCCAAAGCTCCAACATGAACTCACTGGTGTGGTGCATTGTCAACACTTAGTTCCCTATCTGGGAAATGGGGCTATTAGATTGTCCTTTGGATTATTAGATTCCTATCCCACCTTTCCTGCATGATGGTACTCAACGCAGTGGACATTGGGTTCCCTTGAGGCACTGACTACATTCTGACCTGCTTTGCTTCAGCCAAACTGGTACATATGTGCCTTCAGACCATGTCATAAGCCATTCATAGAATCACAGAATAGAAGGGTTGGAAGGGGCCTGCAAGACCATCGAGTCCACACACACACACACCCCGCTCAATTCAGGAATCCAAGTCAGAGCATCCCTGACGGATGGCTGTCCAGCCTCGTCTTGAATGCCTCCAGTGTGGGAGAGCCCACCACCTCCCTAGGGAATGGGTTCCATCGTCGTCTTGCTCTAACAGTCAGGAAGTCTTTCCTGATGTTCAACCAGAATCTGGCTTCCTGTCACTTAAGCCTATTATTCAGTGTCCTGCGTTCTGGGATGATCAAGGAGAGATCCTGGCCTTCCTCTCTGTGACAACCTTCCAAGGATTTGAAGAGCACTATCATAGCTCCCCTCTTCTCCAGGCTAAACATGCCCAGTTTTTTTCACTCTCTCCTCATAGGGCTTTGTTTCCAGTCCCCTGGTCATCTTTGCTGCCCTCCTCTGAACCCTCTCCAGCTTGTCTGCATCCTTCTTAAAGTGTGGTGTCCAGAAGTGGACACAGTACTCCAGATGAGGCCTAACCTTCCTCTCCATGATTGTTTTTCTGTTTCCCTCCTCCAACAGTCAATCTTTTTTGGGCTGTTTTTCTGCCCCCTGCCCCTACAGGTTCCCTCCTAAAGATGTTTGTACTTCTGCAAACCTTGTGGTTCCCCAAGCCTGCTGCTACCCTCTTGTGCATGGGCAGTGCCATTTTGGCTACATATGCAGTGGCACTCACATACCCTGAGCACTGGAAATAGAGGGAGTGTTATTTTAAAACATGTATGCCCCACCTTATCTCTGCAGAGTTCTAGGCAGCTTATAACAAACTCAAAAGATTATCAAATAAAAACATGCTTCCATTTTGCAAGGTTACATAAAACACAAAAACAGCAGTAGTAATTTCATTTAGTTTATTTATACAACACCATCAAGCTACGTGGTGCTATAGAACAAGAAGATAGGTCCCTGCCCTGAGGAGCTTACAAAAAAAAATATTGCCATAGGGCAGGAAACCGGAGGAGCAGAGAAAGATGGAGGCAAGGGTAAATGAGAGAGGAATAATTTGTAAATTATTGTATAGTGCCTAGCTTTATCATGCTGTATGATGATGGTGATTATGATTATTCATAAGGTTACTCTGAGGATGTTAAGAATAAGGATTGTTAAGAACTTTGCAACCTAAAATGATGACTTGATAATCATTTGCAGTGAACTTTGATCATAATGAGTTACAAGCTATTATTGAGCTTCACATCACTGTGGTAGAATTTTCTTTAGTTCACTCCATTTATAGGCTGAAAGCTGGGCTGGTTTCTCTAGTCATTGACATAACATTCACTGTACCAGGACTATTCTTATATGAAAAAGGAGTGCTTTGTGGATATTTTGGTGGCTAAGCAGAGCTCCTTCATCCCAACACAACTTCCAAGTTTTCTTTTTCTATGGGGCTGTCAGCATTTGTACATCCCAAAGTTTTACAAATGATGGTTGGACTAAAAGAAAAGAAAAGAAATAGATGGGAAGTGTGTTGTTACGATGGTAGATCTATATGCTTTCCTTTTCAGTTTCTTTCTTGATTATTTGTCCTGTGTAAGTTGTCCAACACTGGAGTCAAGGCAGAGAGAGGGCATGAGAATGGGTTAGCAAATAATGCATCATAGTCAAATTCATTTTGCTCCACTGGATCTCTATTACTATAGGTCAAGCAAACAGCAAGGAACTGGCTGATTTCTTTCTTTCTTTCTTTCTTTCTTTCTTTCTTTCTTTCTTTCAAACAGAGGTGTCCCCAGATGGCCACATTCCCTTTCCCTCAACCACTTTTTGGTGGTTTCCCAGCCTTTATGCAATTTATTCCCCAGTCTAAAAAGTTGACATGCCTCTCCTAGAACAGTTGACATGCCTCTGTGGTTTTAATTCACAAAAATAAAACCACAGAGTGCAGCATAAAACAATATAAAATATGAAAGCTTAAAAACACAATATAACAAAGAAGGACAGATAAATAGATAGATGATAGATAGATGATAGACAGACAGACAGACAGATGATAGAATAAAAATACAAGCAAGATGCAACAAAACTTCTTGCACATGAAATACGCGCACACAAGAACCAAACCATCGGTCTTCTCAAGACATCTTAACATATTAGCACCAAACCATCTTAGTTCTCACTTAAAATCTTTTCAAGAGGACAATTAACTTCATGTAGCCTTCAAAAGGCCCAAACCATGATGCACTGCAGCTCCATGCAAAACAACCACATGTCAGTATATCCAGCATTTTTACTTCGTATTGAGAAATCAATTGCATTGAGTTAATGATGCAAACCAAGAACTTGACAATCCAGTAGAACTGAATTTTCTGCAAACACAGCTGGTTGAGATCCAGAAATCAAACTACAAAATAGGAGTGGGGTGGGGTCTTGTGATTCCTTCTCCCTAAGTGTGCACAAATCCCGCCACAGGAATCCTATTTTGTAGTTTGATTTCTGGATCTCAACCAGCTGTGTTTGCAGAAAATTCAGTTCTACTGGATTGTCAAGTTCTTGGTTTGCATCATTAACTCAAAACATTTTGGGTGTTTTGACCCCACCCCTTTTGCCTCTGGCTCTGCCCACCACTGGAATATGACCCCTGAGAGCTTCTCCAAAATTGAATTTGGCCCTTGGGCTGAAACATGTTAGATTCCCCTGATTTAAAACGTGTCTATTCCATCTTCCCAAAAAGTTGAAGGTGGTTATTTATTTATTTGTTTTATTTGTTTTATTTGTTCTTGTTGTTCGCTGACTCTTATGAGGTGGTGGGGGTGGTGAAGAGGGACCTTCAAGCTCAGCCATCTGTATGTTTGTAACCTGAGCAGCCGGCCTACTCATATCTGGACTAGCCTGGGAAAACACTTCCCCCATGTCTGATGGTTCTCCTTCAGAATCTGAACTGCTATCCCACTCCCTGAGCTCAGAAACACCCCCCCCATACACACCCACACACAGTGCCCCCTCCCTTGAAAGAGCAGCAGTTCATAGCAAGATACCCGATATATTAGGAATAACATGACTGCAAGCCTATGTAACTACCTGGGAGCAAGCTCAATTGAACTCAGAAGAACCTTTGGCTGCATGGGTTGAACTTGTAAAACACATCGAGCTTTAATGAATTATCTCCAGCCAGCTGAAATGCAATCTTTACCCTTTAATTAAAGATACGAACCATCTTGCAAAGAAGTGTTGCCATTTAAACTGCTAAAGTGAAACAGGAGAAAGGAAAGAACATAAGAAGAGCCATGCTGAATCAGGCAAAAAGTTTCTTCAATCCAACATTCTGTTCACAGTGGTCCACAGGCAGGACATAAGTACAATAGTACACTCCTGCTCATGTTCCCCAGCAACTGGTATACATACTGCCTCTGATATGGGAGGTAATATATTGGTATCATGACTGGTAGCTACTGATAGCCTTATCATCCATGAATTTCTCTAACCCCCTTTTAAAGCCATCCAAGTTGGTGGCCATTTCTACCTCTTGTGGTAGTGAATTCCATAGTTCTACACTGCGTGAAGACATGGAAGTAAAGGCAGCGGGAGACTGAAAGTGATGGGCCAATCGAGGCCACCTTCACACAGCATATGCCCCATTTTAACTGTCGTATCTCAGGCAAGGAGGCTGTTCCCAGTCTGGTCAGTCTCCCAGCTTGAGGAGGGGAAGCTTTGAAAAGACTAATTGGGTTATCCAAGAAATAGACAGTGGTGGAGAATCCAGAGGGCAGAAACACATCGCCTCCACCCCTATTTCTCTTTTGTAGGGTCTCTACTTGTTTGGCCCAAATCCTGCGTGAAAACAAGCTGTAGTTGCAAAGCAGTGAGCAAAAGGCACTCTGTATATACTCCTAGGTATAATATTTCTCCACATCAGGTATATGGGTGTGGTTAAAGAAAGTTGGGTAGAGATATAAGAACAAGAATGCAGGACACAGAATAATGGGCTCAAGTGACAGGAAGCCAGATTCCAGCTGAACATCAGGAAAAACTTCCTGACTGCTAGAGCAAGACGACAATGGCCCTTCCACAATGGAGACATTCAAGATGAAGCTGGACAGCCATCTGTCAGGGATGCTTTCACTTGGATTCCTGCAGGGGTTGGACTCAATGGTCTTACAGGCCCCTTCCAACCCTACTATTCTATGATTCTTTGATTCTAAGACCAACAGAAGCTTTAAAAGACGCCCCACCCCACTCTACTTACCTTGCTACTTTCAGACTCTGGGTTGGCTCCGCTACCTGGGATCTCTCTCTTTTTCTCTCCCTTGACCCTAATCTTCTTGTAACGTAGGAACTTCCTTTTCAGAAAGGGAGAAGAAGAGTCAGACAGCATATAGTTTTCTATCTATGACCTTTTTGTAACTGATGAGGTGAAGTTCACAACTATTATGAATACAATTAACACTGCCCTGTAAAAAAAATAAATGTTGAAAGTACTAGGAAAGCATCCGTGTGTGTGTGGGTGTGTTTGTGTGCGCGCGCTAGGAATGATGAATGTCCAGTCCATGGTCTGGATACAACTGATCAGAGAGAAGGTGTTGTTCCAGACAAGGCTTTTATAATGCTATTGCCCTGCCTCATTTACGGAATTTTAAAGGGGATCCTGACGCTGTCGTTGTGCGCTTGTAACTTTCCCATGTTTTCCTACCACTTTTCCCATCTTTTTTTTCATACCACAGAAATCCATGAAGGCAGAAAAGATGGGATAACTGCACAATGGCTTCTGATGGTTAGCGCTGGGACCCCTCCATCTGGAAGCACCCAAGACCTTCTCCCTGATGCACAGTGAAAAAGGGGCTCAATTTCTCACCACACAGCAGGGAAAGCCAACAAAACTGCCCATGGGGTTAGACAGCATCTCTCCTTCCATGGGCAGTTTGCTGCTTTTCCATGTGGTGTGTGTGTGTGTGTGTGTGAGAGAGAGAGAGAGAGAGAGAATGGGATGTGTGTAGGGATGTACATATTTTGTAAAATCAGTTCCATTTGTGCTTGACAGATTGTCAGGTGCTTTTCATTCAGTCGTCTGCTCATTGGTGGAACTGTTTTGTTTCAGTTTTTTTCCAGTGTGGTGTTGTGGCTAAAGTGTTGGACTGGGAGCTGGGAGATGTGGGTTCTAGTCCCCACTCAGCCATGGAAGCTTACTGGGTGACTTTGGGCCAGTCACAGACTCTCAGCCCAACCCACCTCACAGGGTTGTTGTTGTGAGGATGAAATGGAGAGAAGGGGGATAATGTAAACCGCCTTGGGTTCCTTGCAAGAGGAAAAAAAGGCAGGATATAAATGCAATAAATAAATAAAATAAAAAAATTCCCAAATTTGCACAAATCCCCCCTCCCCAATGCACAACCCACCCACCCTCATGTGCATTTTCTGCTTTAGCCTATGGGGAAAATGTACCTTTTCAGCCAGGTTTTTTAAAATTTTATTTTACATATTTTTCTACTACAGAATTTGTGTAAAATTCCAGAAAGTTAAAAAAAAAAAAATTCTGCAAGTGCAGCTCAGGAAAACTGGTCTGCTGCAGAATTTGCAGGTCTGATTCATCGAAAACCAGACTCATTTGTTTCCGTCGTGGATTTCTCCAACACCCCCGTGTGTGTGTGTGTGTCTATGTGTGAGCACACGTGCACGCATGTGTGAGAATGAATGTATATGTGTACCTGTGTATCTGGGCAAGTATACCAGGGGCTGCAAGCCAATAGCGGGGGTGTTCCTGACCACTTTAGGCTGTGGCCCCGTCTACTGCTGGGATGCAGCCCCCAACTGCTTGCCTGGAGCCAGTGCAGCCTTTGGGCCCAAAAGTGTTTCCCATGCCTGACTTGGTGCATTGCCAAACTTGTTTCAAAGCTCATAAGTGTCATTTAGAAACTTCCTCTCCAAGCATGGATGCAGCCCGGTTAGTATAAGCACTGCTATTCTATGTAATGCTCTGTCATAATGTTTTTGGTGTCCTCAAACCAAGGTTTCCTCCTTAACAAACTATTTGTCTTTTATGCCCTCTGGGTTTAATTGAAACAACTGCCTCCCACATACTCTTTCCTCTCTCATTAACTTCTGGTTAGAAGAGCTGGACACTATCCATGCCCCCAGAGTGCTGCATTATGATCATCAGCTCCCTTGTTATTTTGTGTTATTTACATTGTGGCATTGTTAAGCTCTGTGAAGCGGTGGCGTTGTGTCAGGTTAGGCAAGAGGAGCTTGCCTCTAGTGGTAAATCAGTCTGAGGGAAGTCATGTTACCCAGAAAATGAACACTGAGTGGTCCCACAGGCAAACATACACATCAACATCTTTGCCATGTCAAAGGCATGGGACCATGCCAGAACCAGCCCTCCTGGAGTCCTAATCTGGCAGTAAGAGTGCTGGGGTGGGAAGATCCTGCTTTGGGGTCACTGAGGGATGGGGAAAGTAAAGCCTCCCCCCCACACACAGTGAGTCTGACGGGCAGTGCTGTTTTCATGTCACCATTAACAGTGCAGAAATAACAATCCCACGGCTATCGCTGCTTCTGCCCGGGTAATGGTGGCATGGAGCAGTGATGCCATCTGCTACGGGGCCACAGTGGGAGGAGTGGTCTTTAGCCTGCCCCCCACCACCACTGTCCTGGCAACCCAGTTCAGCAGCACTGCTCCCCTGCTGCCATTGGCTGATTGGCAAGAGGGGAGGGGAGGAATTCGGCAGTGGCGTCCTCATGGGGGAGCTTGTGGGCTGCACCCAGGGATGCCAGAGAGACATCCACGATGAAATCAAATGAGTTTGGATTTCTATGAATCCGACCCACGGATTGCAAAGCAGGCCTACTTTTCCTGAGTCACACAGATTCTGTGAACTTGCGTGCTGTTTGCTTTTGCTTTTGTTTTTACTTTCCAGAATCTTACATAAATGTAGTCAGAGAAAAATATGTAAAATAATAGTAAAAAAAACAGTGGCCAAAAAAGAGCATTTTCCCCATAGGCTAAAGCATGAAAATTCACATTATGGTGGGATTTGCACATGGGGGGGGGGGATTCCTGCAGTTTTGCAAGTTCAAATTTGGACAAATACAAATTTGCGCAAATTTGGGAGTTGGGGAAAAATCTGATTCTGTCAGTGACCAGATGATGGAATGAAAGGCGCCTGACAATCCATGAAATGCAGACAGAATGGATTTTACAAAATCCATACATCCCTAGCTGTACCACATGCATTCACAGGCTGCCTGTCCACCCCTGTTTTAAAGTATAAAACTGACCCTCAGTTACTTGCCCTTCAAAGTATCCTGCCCCACCGCTCCAAGAACCCAATTATAATGAGGAGGGGTTGCAGCTCAGTGGTAGAGCATATGCTTTGCATGCAGAATGTTCCAGGTTCAATTTCCAGCATCTCAGGAAGGGCTAAGGAAGACTCTTGCCTTAAACCCTGGATAGCCACTGCCAGTTGGTGTCAACAAGACTGGGCTAGATAGACTAATGGTCTGAGTCACTATAAGTCAGCTTCTTATATTCCAATAATAATGATGGTGATGGTGATGGTGATGGTGGGAGCTTCAGGACCGAGAAAAGGAAGGACTTCTTCACACAGTGCATAGTTAAACTATGGAATTTGCTACCACAGGATGTGGTGATGGCCACCAATTTGGATGGCTTTAAAAGGGGGTTAGACAAATTCCTGGAGGAGAAGGCCATCAATGACTACTAGTCCTAATGGCTATATACTACATCCAGTGTCAGAGGCAGCATGCCTATGTACACCAGTCACTGGGGAACATGAGTGGGAGGGTGCTGTTGCACTCATGTTCTTCTTGTGGGTTTCCCGTGGGCAGCTGGTGGTCACTGTGTGTACAGAATGCTGGCCTAGATGGACCCTTGGTCTGATCCAGCAGGGGTTTTCTATTGTTCTGATGATGATGTTATAAAAATTAACTGCAGGGTGGATGCAAGAGGGAGAGGGGAGAAAGTGGCAATGAGTCAAGCAGCAAGAACTACATGAGCTGAGAGATTTCTTCCTTATATTTTTATCCCGCCCTTCATCCCTCAAGGTTCTCCCCCTACCCATTTTTATCCTCAGACTAACTTTGGCAGATAGATGAGGCGGGGGGGGGGGAGTTGGTCACCCAGTGAGCTTCATGTCTAAGTGGGACTTGAACCCATCCCCTCTAGTCCTAGTCTGATATACTAATCACCAGGCCACATTGGTTCTCATTCAGTTTTACATGTTGTGAATAATCAGACAGAACTTTAGACATTCAGATCATATGCTACCTCTTCCAATCAGGCAGAGTGACACACCTACCACAAGTGCACTTTGCATTACAGAATTTACACAGAAGTAGACCTACAATGTAGTTCTCCTGTGATATTGTTGGGTGCTGTCACCTTCACAAGGTCTCCAAATTTCATCCTCTTACCACTTACTGTTTTCTTTCTGGAAACAAAAGACACACCTGGAACATAAAATATCCCAAGAATCGATTGATTTTGCCATTGGGATGTCTTTATGCCCCAGATACAAGCAACATCCTGGGGTGTAAAAGTGTTCCATGGATTTGTCCCAAAGAAAAGTGGTCTACTGAAACAGGCTTAAGTATTTTGTGTGTCAGGAGGTTGGCCCCCATGCATTTCACTGGGGGAACATTTACCTTGCCAGAGACAGATTTCTTATGGGGTTAGAAAAGCACTCCATGTGTCCCAAAAATGTTAGTCTTTAGTAGCAGTAGTAGTGGTGGTTGTGGTGGTGGTAATAATAATAATAATAATAATAATAATAATAATAATAATAATAATAATAATAATATAGATTTGCCTAAAGTTTTACCTTGACAGTTTTTGCTACTTTTCTAATATTTCTAATATTTTTTAGTTTAAAACATGCTTCTTATGAGACCACACTGACACATTTCAGATTGTGATGCATTTTACCGCCCCAGGATATACTGGAAAATGGCCTGGGCTAATAAAATGATCCCCAAACACATCTCTCTCTGTGTGTGTGTGTATAGGATTGTTGGATGAGTTAAATATTTTAACCAATATTTTTCACTGGAGATCCCAAAACTGCACCTGAAACCTTCTGCATGTGCTCTGTTACTGACATTTGGCCACACTCTTTTGGAAAAATGGCATGTTGAAAAACCCCAGAGGGTTAAGGTGTGAAGGAGAGAGCTCTGATTCAGTCTAAACATGGTTGTGTTTTACAAATAACTGCTCTTACTGTACTGCTCATGTCTTAAAAGGACTATGTCATAAATGCAAGCTTAGAAAATTCTATCGTATGAGCTAGATCCTGTGCAGCAGGCTCACTGCTCATGTCTCAAAAAGCCATATTATTGTTTCTTTTTACCCTGCAGCATTTCCCTGGAAGGTTCACGCATTCATCGGTGACAAGATGACAATTCATATTCTTGCCAAAGGATCCAGTGAATCATCACAGTGACTCTACAGAAGTGCATGTTGGCAAGAATCCGGTCATCGTAAGTTTGTCCATTTCTTCCTGGAAACTGTGCTGAGGAAGTAGAGGTCCTGCTGTAGGAGAGGGAAAATGCACCACATGATTTACAAGCCCAATTTTAAGTTGGATAAGAGTGTGCAAGCTTCTGAGTTTCACTTTGTGCAGGAGAAATTTACAGGTTTATTTCTATCCCAACCTAATATGGCCCTCAAAAAGACATCATCTCACCTTCTTTGTGTCTCCTGTCCTTTGGGACAGTCCTGAACAAGGCTCACCAACCAGGTATGGTGTCCCATCAGGAGTGCAGGAAACCTGAATTTTCTGCCTGACTGGAAATGCAAAAAATGTGGAGAGGGAAGTTGCCATTTAGGCACAGGCCCGGTGCAAGGTTGGCAAGAGAGAAGATGTGCTGCTGCAGCTGCCACCACATCATGCCCTCACAGCCTTCCCACCCCTTCCCCCTTATCTTTACCTTTGCCATGTTGGGTCTATGGAGAGCTGCGGGGCTCTCACTTCCATTGGCTCTTCCAGGATTTCACAACCAGTCTCATGATACCTCTTGGGTCTGTCATAGGAGGTCCACATGGGACTTCTGAGAGCTCTGTGGCCACTTCTTCCAGCCTCACATGATGAGGGAAGGAGATGGTGGGCAAGCAGCTTCTCCAGAGAGCCTCGACAGATGCCATCTCACTGCAGCAAATGCCATGGCAGGAGAGAGGCTAGCAGGGCTCTCTAGAGCAGCCACTAGAGGCTGCAGCAGCCTGCCCTCCTGGCAAGGGTGGAGTAGCACAATTCAGCACTATTTCCACTCTGCTGCTTGATGCAGGTGCCTCTCCTTCCTTTATGGGTGGGCCGGACCTGTTTGGGCAGCATTTTGGTTGAGGTGTCACAGATTGTACAAGTCTGGTTTGAGTCCAAAATGGCTCAACCACCATCAACAGATCTACAGAATGTATTCAAGAGTAACTGGACCTCTTGGATGATGATGATGATGCCACTGTTTTTCGGTGCTGGGAAAGTGGGCTGGGTTGAGTGGGTAATTCCTTTAGGCAGCTCACAAAAGGCAGAGATAAGGAACCTGAGGGCCAGATTGGCTCCGTGCAAGAATGTTGGGAACCACAGTCCAAAGTCCCCAACATACTTACCTGGACACCCATGGGACTCTCTTTCTGTCTAACAAACACACACACCATTCATTCACACACACCCCATACATACATGACATACACCACACACACACACACCCCATGCACACGTTCACTACACACATACCACATGCATACAGTCATACCCACCACTGCACACCATACACATAGCCAGAGCTGCTCTCTCTCTTGGCTGCTGCTGTAGGCAAATTAGCACATTTGTGCAGAAAAGGGAGGCTGAAGCTTGAGAGAACCCCAAGGTCTGCAGAAGTACCAAAAATATTAAACAAAAACAAAAACCCTAAAGGGGTAGACATATCCGGCCCAATGAGGACTGAGCATACTCAGCGGCCATAAAATGTTGACCGATATTTAATTACTTATTCATTGTGAGGGGGGATGGAATGGAATCTCCTGAAAGAAGGCGTGGCTGGCTGGAACTGAGAAAAGGAGCACTCGACATTTCGCTGCAGGTTGTGCTTGTGTGGGACTTCTTACCCAAACCGTCCACTTTGCTGCTGCTTCAACTCAGCTACTCACTGACTGCGTTCACATGACCACAGAGAGAAAATCAGTCGCGGGGGCTTGTTTTCCTTCCCCTCACGTGCCAGTTGCGAGTTGCCTAATTAGCATATTACCTTCTCCTGGTGCGGGTTGTCATGACATCGGAACCTGGCGAGGATGGGTGGCTTAGATGGCTTGCAAACCAGCCTGAAACCCATGGCTTGTTCTAGGGTTGCTGGATGCTTTGTAAACCACCCCAGCCACACACCCTCGTCGAGTTCGGACATCATGACAACCTGTGCCTGGTGAGGGTAATTATGCTAATTAGTAGGGATGGCGGAGAATTCCGCCATGGACTCCAATGGGGCTGTATTCTAAAGAATCCACACACACCCCGGAGTCCATGGTGGAACGGAAGACTTACCCCCGCCATTGCACGGAATCCTCTTCTGCTGGATCCTCTGGCTCCGGATTGCCAGCGATACGGCTGCCTTCAGCCAGCAATACAGCATGGTGGCCATATTGCTGGCACTTCAGAGCCGGCCAGCAGCTCCACGGAATTGCTGTGGAGTGGAGCCAGCTGAAGAGGATTCTGGGGGGAGGAACGGATCGCCTCCCCGTTGCGGGCGGATTCCCCATGGACCAGCAGGTAGGGAATCCGCCCATCCCTACTAATTAGGCTGCTTGTGACGAGCATGTGCATGGGGGGCAGGGATTGACAAGCTACCCGGGCTTATTTTCCCTTGCTGCAAGGGAATGTATCTAGGGAGCGGCATTCCACAATTACTACAAAGAGATGGCCTCTTCACTGATCAGTCTCATGTAATTGTAGCCATAGATGAGGACATAGACTTTTAAGCCAGGGCTGACTGAGTGTCTTTTGTGTGGGCTAGCAAGTTGGCTACTGCATGCTCGGAGACGGGGAAAATCTATACCATATATTTTCTAAGGGAGTTTGTTTCCAAGCAGTAGATTAGACTCTCTTCTTCCCGTCAAACAGGTGAGCAGCATATGGCTTTAGGTTACCATGCATTCTAAGAGAAATAGGAGATAATGGCACGGAAAGCTTGTGGCTGCAACCTTGAGATAAGAGAACAAACAAGCACACCACAGATGCTGACATTAGCTTAATGGAGCAGGTCTTGAAAGCCCGTGATTAAAAGGGGATTGGGTCATTTTCCATGGTTTCCCTCTCTCTCCTTTGGATTGCTCCAGGCTGCTTCCACTTCTCCCTTCCTTGCTCATGCGATGTGCTGCACAGACAAGGGACTCTTTGTGCAAAGTGCAGCACATAGCCATGTGCCCACAATTCTGCCCACAATTCAACACAGGGTCACGTGATTTCTTCACCACTCTTCTAGTTGCAATTCAACTGCCTTCTGCTGCTTCATTTAAATATTCATTTATTTATTATTTATTATTACATTAATTTCCCACTTTTTTTTTCCTCCAAGGAACTGAAGGCAGCTTACAAGCCCTCCTCCTCTCCATTTTTATCCTCACGACAACCCTGTGAGGTAGGTTAGGCTGAGAGTCAGTGACTGGCCCAAAGTCACCCAATGAGCTTCATGGCTGAGTGGGGACTAGAACCCAGGTCTCCCAAGTTGCAGTCCAACACAATAACCACTATGCCACACTGGCTCTCATTTGCTCCCTATGTAGATGTTGGACATATAAACCTCATACCAAGTCAGACTACTGATGCCTCTAGCCCAGTTTTGTCTATTCTGACTGGTAGTATTCCAAGATTACAATCGAAGGTTGTGCCCACCTAATACCTGACTCCTTTAACTGGAGGTGGTAGGAATTGAACCTGGGACTTTCTGTATACAAAGCAGAAGTTACACCACTGAGCTATGGCCCTTCCTGTGTTCTTTGTACATAGAAGTTTCCTTCAAAGCTTCATCTATTCAAACCAAGGCTGCCCACATGGCTTGGTTTCAAGCAAAATTGCCCATGTTTTTGCAGCTACAGCCAATCTAGCAGTAGGGGGATACAAAAATGGCCATGGGAGGCACACATGTGACCCACATGTAGTCTACCCCAGATCAATTCAAACCACACCAATCCAACCCTTCATGTTCTCCCCCAGTTTGTATTGGTTGGACTGAACTAATAACTAATCCTGATAACTAGGCAATCAGTTAAAGAAATCTAAATTGATTAATTGTTTGGGTTTTAGTTGATTAAATTATTAGACTGGCATACATTTGCATGTGATTAAAAACAATTATTATGAAATGATCAGGCATATTTTCTTTTTAGATAATCTTGCTGTAGCATCTTAGAAGAAGGCATCTTCCCCAACCCCATGTCAGAGAGAAAAAGGCATGTCTCTTCCTCTGTGTTTTTTATAAGCATATTAAGAAATACTTTTTAAAATACCTTAAAATCCTCTGCCCTCTTTATTGAGGGGAGTGAAACATTTAAGTCAACCAGAAGCTTATTAATTTGTTTCCAGGGAACTGGAAACAAAGCCCTATGAAGAGAGACTGAAAGAACTGGGCATGTTTAACCTTGAGAAGAGGGGAGATAGGATAGCACTCTTCAAGCACTTGAGAGGTTGTCACAGAGAGGAAGGCCAGGATCTCTTCTCGATCATCCCAGAGTGCAGGACATGGAATCATGGGCTCAAGTGACAGGAAGCCAGATTCTGGCTGAACGTCAGGAAAAACTTCCTGACTGTTAGAGCAATACGACAATGGAATCGATTACCTAGGGAGGTGGTGGGCTGTCCCACGCTGGAGACATTCAAGACAAGGCTGGACAGCCACCTTTCAGGGATGTTTTGACTTGGATTCCTGCATTAAGCAGGAGGTTGGACTCGATGGTCTTGCAGGCCCCTTCCAAACCTACTATTCTATGATTCTATGATTATGATTACCCAGATTCTGGAGAGTCGCTCTGAGAAGCCGAAATTGTAGGGATGGCAGAGAATTCCGCCACGGATTCCAGTGAGGCCGTATTCGTTCCACCTGGAATCCGTGGTGCAACGGCCTCCTGCCCCCCTGCCCCCCCCATGGAATCCCCCCGGGATGGCACTTATCTGGGGCAGATGTGGCAGATTCGGCGGCGGCAGTTCTGGCAGCTCCAGCGGCTCCAGCGGCTGGTCTCCTGGCTGGCTGCGGCTGGGCTGCTGCCACCACCATTGCCATCCTTGCAGCCATTATAGGCTACGTAAGAATTTACATAGCCTATCATGGCTAACCCCCCCTCAAAAAACCCAGCGTACGCAAATGGCAGCGGCTATGGCGGCCGCCATTTGCGTTCCCTATTTTTCGCCGATTTATCTTACGTAAATATTTATGTAGGCTAGAATGGCAAAAAATAAAGGAACGCAAATTGCGCCCACTACGCTATTTGCAGTCCCCTTTTTTTCACCGTTTTATCTTATGTAAATATTTACATGAGATAAATTGGCGAAAAATAGGGAATGCAAATGGCGGCCGCTGTAGCTGTCGCCATTTGCGTACGCTGGATTTTTTGGGAGGGGGGTTAGCCGTGATAGGCTACGTAAATTCTTATGTAGCCTATCACGGCTGCCTGGCTGGATGCAAATGGCAGCTGCTACAGCGGCCACCATTTGTGTCCACAGCAGCCCATCCGCAGCTGGAAATCCAGCCGCGGACGGCCCTGGCCGGCTGCTCCGCGGCCTGGCTGCGGAGCAGAGCCGTCCATTGAGGATTCTGGGGGGAGGACTGGATCGCCTCCCTCCCTGTCAAGGATTCCGGGGGGAGGGACAGAGAACCGCCCCCCCACCACAAAAGATTCCGCGAAAAGGTAAGTGAGTTTCGTACATCCCTACGAAATTGTGGCTATCAGGAAATGTGTGCAATCATTATTGTGCCATTTCCTCTTGGAAGCCAGAATTGGCTGTTGAGGGGTAGTTTTGATAAACCATTGCAACCTTCATCACTGTTCTTTATGTTAGGATCCAATCCCAATATATTTTTATTTTATTTATTTACAATATTTATATACTGCTCCACATCAAAGATTTTGGAGTTGTGAACAAGATAAAATAATAAAAGCCCATAATTAAAACAATTAAAATATTTTAAAAGAACAGATTTTGAACTTAATAAACCATGGCTGGTCACTCACGGAAGGCCTCTTGAAATAACAATGTCTTCAGGAGGCACTGAAAGCAACACAGCATTGGTGCCTGCCTGATCTCCAGAGGTAGGGAGTTCCACAGGAAGGGGGCCACCATGCTGAAGGCTCTTTTCCTGATGGACTCCAACCAGGCCCTAAGTCCATGTGGAACCACCAGGAGCAAGCCCCCTGAAGGACCTCAGTGACTAGGCGGGTTGGTAAGAGAGAAGGCACTCACTTAGGTATCCTGGTCCCAAGTTGTTTAGGGCTTTGTACACTAGTGCTAATACCTTAAACCTGGCCCGGTAGCGAATAGGCAGCCAGTACAGCTCCCTCAGCAATGGAGTTCCATGATGAAAAGGGGCAGTTCTTGACAACAGCCAAGCTGCTGCATTCTGCACTAGCTCCAGCTTCCAGACCAGCCTCAAGGGCAGCCCCACATAGAACACATTGCAGTAATCCAGTCTTGAGGTTACTAGCACCTGTACCACTGTGGCCAAGCTATCCCTGTCCAGGAGAGGCCATAGCTGGTGAACCAGCCAAAGCTGGTAAAAAGAACTCCAAGCCACAGCAGCCACTGGGGCCTCCAGCGACAGTGATGGAGTACCCTCAGACTACGAACCGGATCTTTCAGAGGGAGTGCAACTCCATCCAGAACAGGCAACGAGCCTGTCTCCCAGACTCAGGAACCACTTGCCCACAGGGCTTCCAACTTGCCAGGATGCAGCTTCAGTTTATTGGCCTGCATCCAGCCCATTACTTAGGCACTGCTCCAGAACTTACACGGCCTCTCCTGATTCAGATGTCACAGGGAGACAGAGCTGATGGCGTTTAGCTTCAAGTCTCCTAATGACTGCTCCCAGCAGCTACATATAGATGTTAAACAACATTGGGGACAAGATGGTACCCTGTAGCACCCCATAGCTCAATTGCCAAGGGGCCGAGGAATAGTCACCCAATGTTATTCTCTGAAATCGGCCCTGTAGGTAGGACCGGCACCATTGTAACACAGTGCCTCTGATACCCATCCCACAGAGTTGATCCAGGGGGATATCATGGTCAATGGTATCAAAAGCGAATGAGAGGTCGAGCAGAATCAACAGGGTTGCACTCCCCCTTGTCTCTTTCTTGATAAAGGTCATCCATCAGGGTGGCCAAGGCTGATTCAGTCCCATAACCAGACTGGAATGGGTCTAGCTAATCACTATCCCCCAAGAGTGCCTGCAGTTGCTCCGCCACAACTCTCTCAAGTACCTTTCCTAAAAAAAGGGGGTATTTGCAACTGGGCAGTAGTGGTCTACTACCGTTGGGTCCAGAGTGGGCTTCTTCAGGAGTGGCCACACTACTGCCTCCTTAAGGACAGCAGGGACCACCCCTTCCCACCGGGAAGCATTTATCACTCCCTGAACCCACCTAGTTATACCTCCTTGGCTAGCTATTATTAGCCAAGAGGGGCAGGAATCAAGAGGGCACATGGTTGGTCACATTGCTGCATGCACCTTGTCCACATCAGGCCTCAGGAACTGGAAATGATCCCACAAAATCAGGCAGATGGTGGCATCAGACACCTCAGCTGGACCTGTGATAACAATAGCATCAAGTTTGCTGCAGAGACAAGTGATTTTGTCCTCAAAGTGTGATGCAAAAAGGTCACAGCGGGACCTTAATGGGGCCAGGGCCCCATTTGCCAGAGAGGGTGTTAACAACCCGCAGACCACCTGGAAGAGTATATGAACAAATTTGAATATTCCCTGGCAAATCCTGACTTAAACAAACAAACACTTCGAGCATTTCTATGCCACCTTATGACAACTCACATCAAGCCCAGTTTTTATGACCTGAGCATCTCTTGAGGCAACAGCTGAAGTTGTCTTTCATGTACCATATGAATCATAATGTGCTGAAATGTTGCCGGGCAATCATATTAACAATAATCCAGAAGCATTTGGAAACATCATGATGCATGTGGAACATTCTAGAGATATTTGGCCATAGCATCAAGAGACCATTGAACTTATTCCACAAGAACCTTCCATATGGTTAAACACGTGATTTTCCTAAATGTAGGTACTTCGCTAAAGTTTACTCAAATATAACCAGGATATTCTAGCTGGAGAATTCCAGAATCCACTCATAAAATTCTGAAATCATCAAAGAGAACTATGTAGAATAAACATGCTCGCTCAGAAGTAAATCCCATTGAGTTCTGGGAAATGTTCTGCCTGGCAAGTGTATGTAGGTTTGCAAGCTTATTTTTCTCTTTTGCATGGGACTGAATGTCATGTCTAGATTTGTCCAAAATATATATAATTTTTTTAAAGAATCCTTAATTCTAGCAGGCACAAAATCAACATTTGCTAAAGTCAGTCACTCAGTTTCTCCTGCATCATCTGACTCATGAGGCAGCCCAGTGATTGCATCTTTGCCTAATGCTTCATGCCTTGCTCCATTACTTCTGGTTTCCATGGCAGCAGCATCATTTTCCATGGGGTTTTTCTATATGTCATCAACACTCTTCTTCATCCAGGCAGGAACCAATCTAAGGCATAACTTAATTTTCAGAAGCAAAACATGAACTAGGTGCATAAGAAAAAAAGGGGAAAGGGGAAAAAAAGGAAAGTAAGGATTAAAGTGTAGGAAAGATCCCTTTTCAAGGACAAGGAAATCTACTTAAAATGTTGAGGGATGGCATACATCCTAAGATACGTAGCAGCAGCAGATCAAAATCAGCAGATGTTTCACCACTTCTTCACTTCTATCTAGGGATGTAGAGATCGTATAAAATCTGTTCTGTCTGCATTTCGTGGATTGTCAGGCATGTGTTATTTTGTTGTGCGCTCATTGATGGAATCAGATTGTTTTTTAATTTCAGAATTTTGCAAATTTGCACTTGTACAAATTCGCACATGTGCAAATTTTTGCTGGTGAAAATGCAAATACCCCCAAACGTGCATTTCCATGCTTTAGCCTATGGGAGAAATGTGCATTTTGGCCAGTTTTTTTTTTTTTAATTTCCGAGTATTTTTCTTTTACTAAATTTGTACACATTTCTGGAAAGTTAGAAAAACCATCTGCAAGCTTGCAGAATCCACTTGACTGAGGAGAAGCCGGTCCGCTGTGGAATTGTGGGTAAGATTCATAACAATCTGAACTCATTTGGTTCCATTGTGGATTTCTCTGAAATCCCTATTTCTGTCATCCATGAAGTTGCTTCCACTTTCCCATACTAGTACCAATCTTTCACTCCACTTTCTTCCACCCTCTGCCCAACCCACAAATAATTATGGCTGATTCACACAACCCTTGAAACAAGGGCTACTGTGTGAGTTGAAAGAATAAGCTCTGAGCCTGGCTGGATGTGCTGTGAAACAACCATCCCATTTGAGTTCTGATTTTTGGCAGTGCAAAATCACACTCCTGTAAACGTGCCTGAGAGTTTGCCATAAGAACATAAGAAGAGCCCTGCTGGATCAGAGCAAAGGCCTATCTAGCAGGGTAGGGACAGATGAATCTGTCAGTTTCTGTTATCTCCCACATTTATTTTAAAAAAATAAATACATCTCAAATTCTTTCCATCCAGTTTATGAAGAATTTGCCAATCTTGGTAAGTTTATTTATTTATTATTTGAATTGTACCTGCCTTTCTACCAAGAAAAATGGTGCACAAGGCAACACTCAAGGCAAGATGAGTTCTGCTCAAAAAATGGAAACAAACAAAATTATCACCCATCCCTACTATCTCCTCCACCAGCATTCTGTTCCCAACATGGCCAACCAAATGCTCACAAGCAGGACATGAGCCCATAAAGACCTGTTGTCCCAGCAAACACCTGCAGTCAATGGAAACCTTAAGAATGCTGGCAGAACCTGATCTTTCAGTGACTCTACCTGTTGGATACTAACTGCAGTTCTTAAAGTGCCAGTGCCTGTGGGTAGTATCCAATGGTAGTCTCACGTACAGGAGGCCCATTGAAATGACTCACTTAGGTCCCCTTCATTTCAATGGGTCTGCTCTGTTGTTCAGTCGTTCAGTCGTGTCCGACTCTTCGTGACCCCATGGACCATAGCACGCCAGGCCTTCCTGTCCTGCGCTCTCTCCCGGAGCGTGCTCAAGTTCATATTCATTGCATCCGTGATGCTATCTAGCCATCTCATCCTCTGCCGTCCCCTTCTCCTTTTGCCTTCAGTCTTTCCCAGCATCAAGGTCTTTTCCAGGGAGTTTTCTCTTCGCATTAGGTGGCCAAAATATTGGAGCTTCAGCTTCAGTATCTGTCCTTCCAATGAGCACTCAGGGTTGATTTCCTTTAGGATGGACTGATTTGACCTCCTTGCAGTCCAGGGGACTCATAAGAGTCTTCTCCAGCACCACAGTTCGAAAGCATCAATTCTTCGGCGCTCAGCCTTCCTTATAGTCCAGCTCTCACAGCCATACATTACTACTGGGAAAACCATAGCTTTGATTAGACGGACCTTTGTTGGCAAGGTGATGTCTCTGCTTCTTACTATGCTGTCTAGGTTGGCCATAGCTTTCCTCTCAAGGAGCAAGCGTCTTTTAATTTCATGGCTACAGTCACCGTCTGCGGTGATCTTGGAGCCCAAGAAAATAAAATCTGTCACTGCTTCCATTTCTTCCCCTTCTATATGCCAGGAGGTGATAGGGCCAGATGACATGATCTTCGTTTTTTTAATGTTGAGTTTCAAACCAGCTTTTGCACTCTCCTCTTTCACCCTCAACAAGAGGCTCTTGAGATCCTCTTCGCTTTCTGCCATTAGGGTGGTATCATCTGCATATCGGAGGTTGTTGATAATTCTCCCGGCAATCTTAATTCCGACCTGTGATTCATCCAACCCGGCATTTCTCATGATGTACTCTGCATATAAGTTAAATAAGCAGGGTGACAATATGCAGCCTTGTCGTACTCCTTTCCCAATTTTGAACCAATCGGTTGTTCCATCTCTGGTTCTTACTGTTGCTTCTTGATCCTCGTACAGGTTTCTCAGGAGACAGGTAAGGTGGTCTGGTACTCCCATCTCTTTCAGAATTTGCCACAGTTTGTTGTGATCCACACAATCAAAGGCTTTAGCGTAGTCAATGAAGCAGAAATAGACGTTTTTCTGGAATTCTCTTGCTTTCTCCATGATGCAGCGAATGTTGGCGATTTGATCTCTAGTTCCTCTGCCTCTTCTAAACCCAGCTTGTACTTCTGGTAGTTCTCGGTTCGCATACTGCTGAAGCCTAGCTTGTAGGATTTTGAGCATCACCTTGCTGGCATGTGAAATGAGCGCAATTGTGCGGTAGTTTGAACACTCTTTGGCGTTGCCCTTCTTTGGAATTGGAATGTAAACTGACCTTTTCCAGTCTTGTGGCCACTGTTGAGTGTTCCAGATTTGTTGGCATATTGAATGCAGCACTTTAACAGCATCATCTTTTAGGATTTTAAATAGCTCAGCTGGAATACTGTCATCTCCGCTAGCTTTGTTGTTACTAATGCTTCCTAAGGCCCACTTGACTTCACTCTCTAGGATGTCCGGCTCAAGTTCAGTGACCGCACTATCATGGCTATCAGGGACATTCAGATCTTTCCTGTATAGTTCTTCTGTGTATTCTTGCCACCTCTTCTTAATCTCATCTGCTTCTGTGAGGTCCCTGCCTTCTTTGTCCTTTATCATGCCCATCTTTGCACAAAACGTTCCCTTGAGATCTCCAATTTTCTTGAAGAGATCTCTAGTCTTTCCCATTCTGTTGTTTTCCTCAATTTCTTTGCATTGTTCATTTAAGAAGGCCTTCTTGTCTCTCCTTGCTATTCTCTGGAACTCTGCATTCAGTTGGGTATATCTTCCCCTTTCTCCCTTGCTTTTCGCTTCCCTTCTTTCCTCAGCTACTTGTAAAGCCTCATCAGACAGCCACTTGGCTTTCTTGCATTTCTTTTTCTTTGGGACAGATTTCGTTGCTGCCTCCTGAACAATGTTACGGACCTCCGTCCATAGTTCCTCAGGCACTCTGTCTATCAGGTCTAATCCCTGAAATCTATTCCTCACCTCCACTGTATATTCATCAGGGATATGATTTAGGTCATACCTGAATGGTTTAGTGGTTTTCCCGACGTTCTTCAATTTAAGCCGAAATTTTGCAAGAAGCAGCTCATGATCTGAGCCACAGTCAGCTCCAGGTCTTGTTTTTATTGACTGTATGGAGCTTCTCCATCTTTGGCTGCAAAGGACATAATCAATCTGATTTCGATACTGACCATCTGGTGAGGTCCATGTGTAGAGTCGCCTCTTGTGCTGTTGGAAAAGAGTGTTTGCTATGATCAGCATGTTCTCTTGGCAAAACTCTATTAGCTTTTGTCCTGCTTCATTTTGTACACCAAGGCCATGCCTGCCTGTTATCCCGGTGATTTCTTGACTTCCTACTTTAGCATTCCAATCCCCTATGATGAAGAGGACATCTTTTTTTGGTGTTAGTTCTAGAAGGTGTTGTAGGTCTTCATAGAACCGATCAACCTCAGCTTCTTCGGCCTCAGTGGTTGGGGCATAGACTTGAATTACTGTGATGTTGAATGGTTTGCCTTGGATTCGTACTGAGATCATTCTATCATTTTTAAGATTGTACCCCAGTACTGCTTTTCCCACCCTTTTGTTGACTATGAGTGCTACTCCATTTCTTCTAAGGGATTCTTGCCCACAATAGTAGATATGATGGTCACCTGAATTAAATTCGCCGATGCCTGTCCATTTTAGTTCGCTGATTCCCAAGATGTCGATGTTCAATCTTGCCATCTCATGTTTGACCACCTCCAGCTTACCTTGATTCATTGATCTGACATTCCAGGTTCCTAAACAATATTGTTCTTTACAGCATCGGATTTTCTTTTCACCACCAGACACATCCACAGCTGAGTGTCCTTTCGGGTTTGGCCCAGCCGCTTCACTCTTTCTAGCGCTACTTGGAAATACCCTCTGCTCTTCCCCAGTAGCATATTGGACACCTTCTGACCTGAGGGGCTCATCTTCCGGCGTCATATCTTTTAGCCTTGTGATACGTTCCATGGGGTTTTCTTGGCAAGAATACTGGAGTGGGTTGCCATTTCCTTCTCCAGTGGACCACATTTTGTCAGAACTCTCTGCCATGACCTGTCCGTCTTGGGTGGCCCTGCACGGCATAGCTTATGGCCTCACTGAGTTACGCAAGCCCCTTCGCCACAACAAGGCAGTGATCCATGAAGGGGGGGTCTGCTCTATGTAGGAGGAATATTGGATACCACACTGTTTCTGCAGTCTCATACTCCTACATGGCCAATAGACAGTTATCCTCAGAGATAACTCATCCTCAGAGTCAGATGATGGGAGAGCTACATCCTCAGGCTGGGACAGTATAGAGTGGGGTGCCAAGGGCACCCCATGAAGTAGGGTGACCTGTGACCCATCTGAATCTGTGTCCTCCTCAGAGTAATGTGGAGCTTCAGTATTAGGAGACATGACACCATGCATGCATGCAGAGTAAGGCCCAGCTTTAGTCCCTGATATCTCCAGTTACACTTTAACTGTTAAAAGAATCAGGTGGCAGATGAGGGGGAAAATCATCTTGGAGAGCTGCTGCTGCTCAGAGTAGGTAGCACTGGGCTGGATAGTGAAGTATTCTGAACAGGGATGTACAGATTTTGTAAAATCTATTCCGTCTACATTTTGCAGATTGTCAGGTGCTTTTTGTTTCATCATCCACTCGTTGATGGAATTGGGTTTCTTCCCATTTCTCAGAGTTGCACAAATTCGCATTTGTGAAAGTTCACATTTGCAAAAAATTTAAAGCCTTTAATGTAGGGATGTCAGAGAATTCCGCCACGGATCTCGGTGAGGCCGAATGCCAGTGCATTCAGCCCCCCAAAATCTGTGGTGGAACAGCCTGCCCCCCCGCCCCCTCACAGATCCCCCCCGGGATGAGACTTACCTGGAGCGGATGTTCCGGGTGGCAGCGGCTCCGGAGGCGGCTGCAGCGGCAGCGGCTGGTCTTCCGACCGGCTGCTGCCACCGCCACCATTTGCAGTCTGGAGGTTGTTGGTTTTTTTACAGAGATGTGATAGGCTACGTAAATCTATCACGGCTCGTTTTTTTTAAAAAAAACACGTACGCAAATGGCGGTGGCTACGGCTGCAGCCATTTGCATTCCTTATTTTTGGCCACCTTAGTCTACGTAAATATTTATGTAGACTATTATGGCAAAAATAAAGGGGAACACAAATAGCGTAGTGGGCGCTATTTGCGTTCCCCTTTATTTTCGCCGTAATAGTCTACGTAAATATTTACGTAGACTAAGACGGCCAAGCCATTTCCATATGTGGGTTTTTGTTTTGGGGTTTTTTTACCCAGGCCGGAAATCCGGCTGTGGATGGCTCTGGCCTGGGCCTGGCCAGCTGCTCCGCGGAGCTGCTGCGGAGCACAGCCGGCCGTTCGAGGATTCCGGGGGTGAAGGAACGGATCGCTTCCCTCCCCCATCGAGGATTACGGGGGGAGGGACAGAATGCCTCCCCCCCACCATAAACATAATCCGCGGAAAGGTAAGTGACTTTCGTACATCCCTACTTTAACGGCTTGGGGCCAGGTTATGTAAAGGATCGCCTCCTCCCATATGTGCCTGCCCGGACCTTAAGATCATCCTCAGCGGCCCTTCTTTGTGAGCCCCTGCCAAAGGAAGTGAGGTGGGTAGCTACTAGGAGGAGGGCCTTTTCTCCTGTGGAACCCCAGCTATGGAATGAGCTCCCTAGTGAGGTTTGCCTGGCACCTACATTGTATTCCTTCCGGCGCCAGGTGAAGACCTTTTTATTTTCCCAGGCATTTTAGAATTTTAGCTTTCTAGACTTTTAGCTTTGCTGTTTTAAATCTGTATTTTAAATTCCTGCACTGCTGCTAGGTTTTATTGTGGTTATATTGTTATATTGTGGTTTCAATGTTCTATATATTTTAAATTGTTTTATTGTGTGCCGTTTGGTTTTAATTTTTGTGAACTACACAGAGAGCTTTGGCTATTGGGCTGTATAGAAATGAAATAGATAGATAGATAGATAGATAGATAGATAGATAGATAGAATTTGCATGAATATGCAAACACCCCCTCCCCTGCACAAGTCCTCCCAAAATGTTCATTTTTATGCTTTAGCCTATGGGGGAAATGTGCATTTTCAGCTGGTGCTATTTATGTATTTATTTGTTTTACATATTTTTCTATGATGAAATTTGATAAAAGTCTGGAAAGAAAATAACATTGAAAATCTGTGGAATCTGTGCAACTCAGGAAAAGCCGGTCCACTGTGGGATCCACAGGTTGGATTCATAGAAATTTGACCTCATTTGATTCTGTTGTGGATTTCTCTGACATCCCTGGTCTGACAGTACAAGTCAGTATCCTGTGTTCTTACTTCCATAAGACTCCATAAGACTTCCATAAGTCTCCATAAGACTTCCATAAGACTGTGTAGGTATATCTACTGGCACATTCCAGATGCTGGAAATGGTCAATTTTCCACTAGTACCCTCCCTAGTGATCCAAGATGCTGGGAGAGATTCCCCAGAAGACCTTGACAAACAGATGGCCCAGACTGAGTCCCTGCCCCCTCCCTCCACTGTGAGAACTCATGTTTTCCAGGAGGAGGAGCAAGTGACTTGAGAGATGCTAGGGCACATCGCAAAGGCAAGTGGGAACAGTCAGGGGCAGGGCTCAAACGCTCCACCAGGATAGCCACTCTTGGAAGCCAACATAGGAGGGAGCCACCCTAAGGGAGGGGCATCACTGCAAAAACTGTCTGGCCGTGAGAGGTTCATGCCCAAACTGTCAGCAACTTCTTCACACACACGCACACCACCCAGTCAATGACGACAATACCAAAACCTAAAGGAAGCAATTTTTCTACTTTGTATAACAGAACAGCAGGGCTCTGAATAATATTTTGAGTTACACTTTGAGTGAATGGATGGCCAAGCCTAGGAAGTAAAAGGGCAGTAGAGCCAGACCATAAGAGAAAATCAGATCAATATTTTTATAGTCATAATAAATAAAATAATCACATACAACAAACTATTTTTTGTATAAGAGCACAGAAAGCACAGATCGGTAATATCAAGATAATTCCTTGAACCTAAATTATCAATGATATATTCATAGCTGAATTGTGTTATTTATTTATTTATTTATTCATTCATTAATTCATTCATTCATTCATTTTAAACTGCTTGCATGCCTTATCTGGTAGTGTACTTAATTGGTGTAATTACCCCTAATTGCACAGTAGTGTAATTTCACTTAATTACATTCATAGTGTACATACTTAAAATCACAACACTGGAGCACTTAATTTTACAGCACCCCATAATAACCCTCCATGAACACAATGGCTTCCAAACGTTCTCTTGGCAGCATTCAAAACCTGTTACTTCTGGCTTTTTTCCTGATTACAGCCCTCAAAATGGAATGAAAAAAAATGTAACAAGTTAGCTTCCACATTTTGCCCGAAGTGACTGCTAAATGTAGAGGTGAAAAAAATAAAGCACACAAATACATCTAAGGGGTAGTGAGGCTGGCCAGGCACCCCTGCTCCAAATGTTTCCTGCTACCCCATCCACTCCCTCAGCTTCCAGTCACAGCATATTAAGATCCAATGTAGCTTTGCTCCCGTAATAAACCTCTTCACTCCCCAAACTAGTATGTCTGACTGACAATTATCAACAGGCCTGCTAAAACATACCTAGGAATGTACGAAAGTCACTTACCTTTTCGAAGGGTGACATTTGCGGTGGGGGGGAGGCGCTCTGTCCCTCCCCCCGAAATTCTCTCTGGCCGGCTCCGCTCTGCGGACATTCCATGGAGCCACCGGCCAGAGCCTCCCGCAGCTGGACATCCGGCCACTGGGCAGCCTGCAGGGATGCAAATGGCAGCTGCTGTAGCTGCCGCCATTTGCGTCCCTGTATTTTGCCGTGATAGGCTATGTAAATATTTATGTAGCCTATCACGGCAAAAAAAAAACCCCAAAACAGCGAATGCAAATGTTGGCGGCTATGGTGGCCGCCATTTGCGTTCCTTTTTTTTTTTTTTTGCCATTTTAGCCTACATAAATATTTACGTAGGCTAAAATGGCAAAAAAAAAAGGGGGAGTGCAAATGGCGGCTGCCGTAGCCGCCGCCATTTGTTTTCGCTGTTTTGTTTTTGTTTTGCCGTGATAGGCTACGTAAATACTTACGTAGCCTATCACGGCCTCCGCAGGGACACAAATGGCGTCTCTGCATTAGCCGTGATAGGCTACGTAATTATTTACGTAGCCTACCATGGCTATAATGAAGCGAATGGCAGCTGCAGACGCAGACGCCATTCGCAAAGCAGCGCAAACGGCAGCAGGTAAGTGCTGTTTTGCACACCTTTCATGGGGTGGGGGAGTGGGGGGCTTCATTCCGCCATGGATTTCGGGGGGCTGAATGCACTGGCATTCAACCTCACCGAGATCCGTGGCAGAATTCTCTGACATCCCTAAACATACCTGTCTCTTCCCACTGTATAGCAGGTATCTCTTGCTTTCCATCTTGGGTGTCCGTTCAAGATAAATGCATGGGGTTGTGTCCAATGTTAGTCTAACTGAAGTCCCATTCATTTCTGTGGGTCTACTCTAAGTAGGATTAACATTGAATACAACCAGAGCTGGCCCTACCATGAGGCAGAGTCAAGGCAGTCGCCACAGACGACAAATTTTGGGTGTCATGAAAGGACAACAAATTGTTATTTACTTTGTTTTTTATTGTATTTCTACGGCCAGGAGTGGGGAGAGGTGCTGATGGGATTTTCTGCCTCATGCACCAAAATAACTTGGCTCGCTATGCACCTTGCTTGGGTAGGTAGATGAGGCGCCACTTGCTGCTTTGCCTCAGGCAGCAAAATATCTTGGGCCACCCCCGGATACTCCCATGGAGTCCTTAAATGTCAAGCAAACTTCTCTTTCTTACACACATAAACCAAGATCCAAAGAAAGGTGAGGCACAATCTGCACACTGAAGAGATCTTTGAGCTTCTGTTTCTCTAACAGAAGCCACCCTGTGGCACTATGGAAAGTTGCTTTTAAAGCTGGGGAGCGCCTACAGAAATCGAACCAAAACAGGGCCATTGAGAAACAACTGGGAGGGATCAGCGTGCTCAGGAGCACCCCAAGGTTTATATAAGTACAAAGAATCTCAATGCGACACACATACCCCTCAAGAAAGCAGCTCAGTGAGCACTAAGCATGCTCAGTAGTAGGGATGGCGGAGAATTTCTCCCCGAAACTTCGGGGGGCCGAGCGCCAACGTGTTCGGCCCCCCGAAGAAGTTTCGGGGAGAAATTCTCCGCACCCCCCCGCCCCCTGCACACACCTCCCCGGGATGGGACTTACCTTTCCTGAATGTCCCTCCTGGCGGCGGGTCCGGCCGGCGGTTCGTCGGGTCTTTGTCAGGGGCGGGAGCGGCAGCCGGTCTTTCGACCGGCTGCCGCCGCCGCCATTCCAATAAAAGAAAAAAAAACGCCCCCGTGATAGGCTACGTAACGATTAATGTAGCCTACCACGGCTAGATCTGCAAAGTCAGCCGTGATGGGCTACGTAAATCGTCACGTAGCCTATCACGGGTGACTTTAAAAAAAAAAGCGCGTACGGCTAATGGCGGCCCCCATAGGGAGCCGCCATTCACGTTCCTTATTTGGTCGCTGTAGTCTACGTAAAGATTACGTAGACTACGGCGAAAATAAGGGCAACGCTATTTGCGTTGCCCTTATTTTCGCCGTAGTCTACGTAAAGATTTACGTAGACTACAGGGACCAAATAAGGAACGTGAATGGTGGCTCCCTATGGGGGCCGCCATTTGCGTACGCGCTTTTTTTTTTTAAGTCACCCGTGATAGGCTACGTGACGATTTACGTAGCCTATCATGGCTGACTTTGCAGATCTAGCCGTGATAGGCTATGTTAATCGTCACGTAGCCTATCACGGGGGCGTTTTTTTTTTTTTACTTTTTATTTCGCGGCCGGACGAGGCGAGGCGCCTCCTCCCCAGCCTGAATTTCGGCCGGGCGAGGAGGGAAGCCTCCCCCCCGGCCTGAATTTCGGCTGGGCGAGGCAGGAAGCCTCCCCCCCCCGGCCTGAACTTCGCGGGGAGAGCAGCGAAGCACCTCCCCCCCACCGCAAAAAGCTGCGAGACGAGGTAAGTGACTTTCGTGCACCCCTACTCAGTCGTCATGGATAGGGATGTCAGATAAATCCTCTGCGGATTCAAATGAGGCTGGATTCTTTGGCATTCGGCCTCAGGAATCCGCAGCAGATCGGGACCACTTACCTCCGCTCCAGGAGGACTGGAGGTGGAATGACATTCTGCTGCTGCTTGCCAGCCAGAGCCGTTCACCTCCCCCCTGTCCCTGCCGATTGCCATGTCTTTTCTTAAAAAAAAAAAAAAGGCGATCGGCAGGATGTGCCCATAGACTTATATGCAAAACAGAGCCGTGAATCTTGCATATAAGCCTATGGACACATAGACTTAGACGCAAGATTCATGACTCTATTAGCATCGAAGTCTATGGGCACATCCTCCCAATTGCCTTTTTTTTTTTTTTAAAGACATGGCAATCGGCAGGGACAGGGAGGAGGCCAACGGCTCTGTTTGGCGGGAGGGAAGGTAAGCGGCGCTCAAGCCAGTTCCCCCCCCCCCGAATCCGAGCAGAGCAGAGCCACTCTGGAAGATTCCGGGGGGGGGGAGGAACGGATCACCTCCCCCCCCCACAGATTCTCCACTGGAACAGATTGTGGGGAATCCATACACCCTTAGTCATGGAATGACTACAAAGGAAAACCAGGAGGTGGAGAAAGTGGAATGGAGAATCCTGGAAGAGGATATGGATGGCTAGCTAGAACTCTGAACTGGAGCACTCCTGTTAATAGGTGGGGATATGCTGCAATGTTTTATCGCTGATGCCACTTGTTTATTACATAAAAAGCATGCTGGGATAGGAAAACATTTACCTTTTCCCCCAAATAGCTGCAAGGATGGGCCCATTAGATGTTAGCTCACTGGGAGATCGAAAACCTAACAGATCTAATGAAGAAGTGTTAACAAAGAATTCATGCCCTAAGAGAAAGGCCATAGTCCAGTGGTAGAACACCTACTTTGCATGCAGAAGATCCCAGGTTCAATCCCCAGCATCTCCAGGTAGAGCTGGAAGAACTCCTGCTTGAAACCCAGGAGAGCTGCTGCCAGTCAGTGTTAACAGTACTGGGCTAGATGGACCAAGGGCAGCTTCCTATGTTCCTGTCTCAGTTCATGGCTAGATGGTCCTGCCTAAAAATCTTAGTAGGTGAAGGTCTGGAAAGCAGATCAGATCATCTCTCAGATATGCTGGGCCCAAGCATTATTAGAAGGGCTTCTTCCACACTGAATTAAATCTGCATAAACATGGAATTGTTAAATGGACCGTGTTGTTTGGTTATTACACCAGGTGAGGCATTGTGTGCATTGATCTGAACCAGAGTACACAGAATTGAAAATGGTCAGTAGTCGGCCACATGGGCTAATCTGACTCAAAATAAGGAATGTGCATATATAAGCCACATGCTTCAGGTGTAGGCAACTCCCCCCCCCCACACACACACACATGCAAAAACCAGCAAAAGAAAGAACTGTGTTCTGTGAGTGTTAATATGAACTCCTTCACACATTCAGCAAATGCACAAGGGCATTTGTGCCCACTGGTCCATACCCTAGAGGCTGCATGTTCAGTGTTAGTATTAAAGGGACCCTACAGAGACCTCTACCACCACCCAATCATGAACCCTGGCCAATCAGGGTTTCCAGTCAGGAGAAGCAGCCCTACATATATTCAGCCAAATAAATGACCAGCCGGTATTTTGAGGTCAAGGAGTATGACTATCAGGCATTTCCCTCTCCCCTCTTGATGCATTCACTGAACGCATGAAGGGTGGACGAACTGCCACTGCCTTCCCCCAGCCAATTAAATTGAGGGTGGGACTTTCTCCCCAACTACAGATAGGCCAATCAATCAGTCAGAGACAGTGTGGTGTAGTGGTTGGAGTGTTGGACTTCGACTTGGGAGATCCAGGTTCTAGTCCCCCACTAGGCCATGAAGTTCACTGGGTGATCTTAGGCCAGTCACTGACTCCCAGCCTAACCTACCTCACAGGGTTGTTATGAAGATAAAATGGAGAGGAGGATCATACATGCCACCATGGGCTCCTTGGAGGAAAGGAAGATACAAATGTAACAAATAAATATCCTGAGCATTTGTCATGTTACCAAAGTGTCCAACCTTTTAGTACCTTTGAGATGTTTCTGACTTCTTTTCTTTGCATTTCCCTCTTAGTTTACCACCTGATTTCATGATGACTGAGGGTTTAGATCACAGATTCAGTTGTCTCACCTGGGAGCAGATTAAAATCCTGGATCAAGTGCTAACTGAGGTGATCCCCATTCATGGAAGAGGGAATTTCCCGACACTGGAGGTTAAGCCAAAGGACATCATTTGTGTTGTCAAGGAGCAGCTGATCAGGAAGCAAATAGTTGTCCGCGACATACGCCTGAATGGATCCACAGCAAGTCACATCCTGGTGAAACAAAATGGCACCAGCTACAAGGACCTGGACATCATTTTTGGTGTTGAGCTTCCAAGTGAGCAAGAATTTCAGGTTGTCAAGGAGTCCGTCCTAAATTGCCTCTTGGATTTCCTACCAAAATGTGTCAACAAAGAAAAGATCACGGCACAGACAATGAAGGATGCCTATGTTCAGAAGATGGTGAAAGTGTCCACAGATCATGATCGCTGGAGCCTCATCTCCTTGTCTAACAACAGTGGCAAAAATGTGGAGCTCAAGTTCGTCAACTCTCTCCGACGGCAGTTTGAGTTTAGTGTCGATTCCTTTCAGATTATTTTAGACTCTGTGCTGAACCATTACAGTGATGCAGATGGCAGACTGTCTGAAGACTCTCCCCTGTCTGTTATTGCAGAGAGCATGTATGGAGACTTTGATGAGGCCATGAACCACCTGAAGTATAAACTGATTGCCACGAGGAACCCCGAAGAGATCCGTGGCGGAGGCCTTTTGAAATATAGCAATCTCCTGGTTCGGGATTTTAAGCCAGCAGATGAGGCTGAAATCAAATCATTGGAACGTTATATGTGTTCTAGATTCTTCATTGATTTCCCTGATGTGGCAGAGCAACAGCGGAAGATTGAGTCATACCTGCGCAACCACTTCATCGGGGAAGAGAAGAGCAAGTACGACTATTTGATGACTCTGCGCGGCGTTGTGAACGAGAGCACAGTCTGCCTTATGGGGCACGAGCGGAGGCAGACGCTGAACATGATTACGATCCTGGCTCTCAAAGTGCTCGGAGAGCAGAATATCATCCCCAATGCAGCCAACGTAACATGCTACTACCAGCCTGCTCCGTACATCAGTGACAGGAACTTCAACAATTATTATATTGCTCATGGACAGCCACCCATTATCTACCAGCCCTATTCCTTTCATATACACATGCAAAGCGGCATGGTGTAGTAGACCACAAAGCCTCCTTGCCTTACATCAGTGCCCACCCCCTCCTTAAGCCTTGCCCTCTCCCCCAGTTCTCTTCAAAATAAAGCCCGTGTTAAAGCCAATTTTCCTATCACTTTTGATTTTCAGGACATTTTTTTCCCCCCGTGTGCATGTGTGACCTTGCAAGCATCTGGGATGGGACCAAGTACTTGAAATGCCCTTTGGGCTGCTCATGAAATATTGACTTACATGTCAAATGAGTCCTGTGTTGAATAATTGTATGTCGAATTCTCAGCAAGTGTCCTGAAAACGTTAGTGTGCATCTTTGTATTGTTTATTCTTTCTTTGCTGCAATTATTCGATTGCCTGGGCCAAGCAGAGACAGGGTGCTCCAAGTGGTACAAGGAGTGTGGGGGTGGGAGTTTGTGGCATGCAAGAGTCTGTGGGCTTGGTTATGGTGTCAGGTCTACCCTCCTGCCTTTCTTTCCAGTGTTGTGTTGCTTGCTTCCTAACTCAGAAGTCGCAAAACCCACCTAAGACACTAGGATGAGGATGAGGCTGTATATGTATTGTACTGTGCGACTGAGTGGTTCTGACCCAGATTTGTCAAGAAAGAAGACATCTAGGCTGCGTGCCACATTTCATACTGAAAATATATAGAGCACAATTCAGCAGGACATTCTGCCATGGAAGTGAATGGTGATGATCATGAGTGGCTCCCATTCACTTTAGCGGAGTCCATGGAGGAGACCTTCCAATTGGACAGCATTCATTAAATCCCCGAACCAAGGAAGCAAAGTAAATAAGAACCCAACACCTCAACCCAATTACCGGGAAATAAAGGGGGTTTCCAACAACTAGGTCCCATTTGTTTCTATTCAGTCGGGTTAAGTCCTGTGGCAAATGTCACCAGGCATAGTAAGAGCTGGAGTATGAGCATAAGTTTGGTGCTATGGGGGTAGCACCAAAAGCTATAAGCATTAACACTTTCAGAATTACTTTTGGCCTGTGCCTTTAGAATACTTTTAAATGAAAAGGGGAGGGTGCTTAGTTTGAAGGGTGGGGGAGAGAAGTTCCAGGTCTGTTTGGGAACCCTGTCATGTGCCCAGGAAGGGTTCCTTGGGGCTTAAGTCTAATGCGTGAAAGGACCCGTTGAAGTTGTTCAGTGGTGCCCAAACGGCACTCTGTACATTGCTCTTTCCCAACCTGGTTGCCTTCCAGAGGTTTTGGAGTACAATTCCCAGAACCTCTTACCATTGGCCATGCTGGCTGGGGCTGATAGGAGTTGAAGTTCAAATCATCAGGAGGCTGCAAGGTTGAGGAAAGGTGGCTCTAAATGCTCAGGATGAAGGATCTTTCTGTGTTGATTATTACTTCATTCCTGGTAAAGGTTGTGATGCTGAATGGGTGCTGTTAAAGGAGAGAAGATGGAACTGTACAACCAAGATGAGCAATTCCTGCTAGAGAGTCCCAACTTGCTACTTAAACCCCTGTTCAAATGTGTAACTTAAAGAGAGCATTTCCCCCCCGCCCCCAATCAGCATTATAGATGCAGAAGTCAGCTTGAGAAGGTCTCCCTTCAAGCTTGCATTTGGGTACAAATGAGCACATGAGGGAGATGATTGGGGTGGCACTAGGGATATATGGGATTTTGTTTTTTCTCACAAAATATGTGATCATGCCCAGTTTGAAGCTTCGTACGCAAGCGTGAGAGCGTGTCCACCAAAAATATTCGCAAATTGTCAAACACGTCTTTGCCTTCGTCTCATTCCTAATTCCCAGTTTGATTTGTGTAAATGTCCTAATTTGCACAAATTTGCTCAATAGTCTTGAGTTGGCCCTGCTTTAGTCTATGGAGTAAGCTTGCCCAAGGCAAGCAGCGATCACAGACACAGATGGGAGCTGGGCACGAGACAAGCGGAGGGATGATGTTCAGAGAATCCTAGCCATCTCGAACATCACTTGTTCACCCATCCTTAGGTGGACCATGTTGGCATGGAGCCAACACACATACACCCAAATGCATGTGGGCCTCTACATGGATGCCATCTGGGACATGCCATTTTCCAGATCACATGTACGGAGAAGTCTATGCACACTTGATGCATGTGCAAGGGCTCTGTGCAAATATAACCTTTGAATGTGTGGAAATCAGGGGTCAGGCCAGCAGGAAAGCACAGCCTGGATCATCCCTCTCCATGACCCCATTTGTACACAAATTAATTCCTGATCAGAACTAAGGTCATTCCATTTTTGTTCCCAGGCAGAAAATGCAGGTGCCAAAAACCTAAGTACAATCAAATGCTTGGCTGCATAGACAATTGCTTTATGCAGATATTTTCTGTTGTATAAAGATTAGAAGCTTGGGCTAGATCTAGATCAGGGGGGTATGGCCCACCTCAGGTCCCAATCTGGCCCCCCAAGTGGCTGCACCCCTTCCCCACAAGCACCAATTGTTTGGTGGTTTCCTGGCTTTTGCATATTTTCCCCCATTCTAAAAGGTTGAAATGCCTGTCTAAAGGCTTAGATACTGCCACTAAGAGCTTTAAACTAAAATATGCTGGCATTTTTGGCCCCACTCCTTTTGACTTTGACTCCACCCACCACTGCACTGTGGCCCCCAAGAGCTTCTCCAAAATTAAATTCAACATTCAGACTGAATGTGGTTCGACACCCCTGATCTCAACAATGTGTCAAACTCAGGGATGCCATTGTAAACAGCAGCCCTGTGTCTCATCCCCACCCCCCACCCCTGTTAACATCTGATGGCACATAATGTGTGACATGATGACATCATCATAGTTTGAGTTTCCCCACCAATGGCCACCAATGAAGTGGACCAGGGGTGGGAAAACTCTTAATGCAAGGACATCTCATTATGTGCATGATATCACTAGAAGTAATGAGGAAGGGATGCAAGACAATTCTCTTTAGCAGCAGCCATGTCAGGAAGGTTGAGGAATTCTTGGTAATTTCCTGCATGAAATGAACCAATTCAGACCAATAGATATGTGGTTCAGAACTGAGAGTTCCACCGTTCTTCTCCAGTTGTTGCATGCATCACACATCACAGTCCTTGGCAGTTTAGATGCATTTATATACGTATTTTGAGATAAAATACACATTTAAATGTGACATTTTAAGAGTAAATTCCATTTAAATACAAACATAAGTACATATTAAATAAGTGGTTTGAAAGGACCATTCCAGAATGGAATAGAATTATGGGGAAGGAAACAGGCAAAAGTGATAATTCAGATCAGAAATAGACAGATGTGCCTATCCCTTTAGCCATGCATCTTTTGTAGTTCTGACCTTAAAGTACCCAGTGGTAACTGGATTGGTAGTGGATGAATACTTAAAGGCTGTGTTTAAAGAAAAATCTGACCAGTTGCATTTAGTCTATTGTTTTCAAATAGAAACATATTCTGCACATGTTTAGATATATGTTGGTGGCAAATCCCATGTCTCATGTGACCAGGAAATCCATGTTGGCTACCATATTGTCATTTTGTAGGTGTGTTGACCAAAAATGAATTGTCAGTGTGCTGAAGTGCCTGCCATTTTCTCATGAGGGCAGAAAAGTGAGAGGAGATTGTCCTGCTAGACAAGGGCCTTGCAATAGAAGAGAGACATAGTGGTGTAACTTTGAGTTAATTCTCAGGCTCCAAGAAGGAGTGCACCAAATGCTTTTCCTGTACAGTTGAATTGGCTCCAAAAACTGATCCAGGAGTTACATTTCCTATGACATTGCTGAAAACCCAAGCTCAAATTTTCCTGTTTCCCATTGTTTCAAAAGTAGAGTGAAAACCAACTAGAAGTAGATACAGGACATACAATAGAAATAACGTTGTTGCATAAAGCATCATTAAGGGCACAATCCTATGGAGATAGACGCCCCCCTCCAAACTCGGAGGCGACCACCTATCCAATGCAGGGCAGGAGAAGCACGGAGGGGATCATCTCCTCCATGCTTCAGCCACCCTGCACTTGTGGCTAGACAGCCGATTTCGGCTGTCTAGCTGCGGGAAGGTGGAGCGGGGGAGGGGGCTCCCAGACAACACATAGGATGTGTCGTACCAGCATTTCAGCCTTCCCTGCCCCGGAACACCCCCTGGAACGCCCCATTTTGGCTGCTCCGTGCTCCTCTTCTGAGCACGAAGAGCGGTGCCATTCCGCAATGCCTACAAGGTAGCGTGGAAGGGGGGAGGAAGGTCGGTTCCCAGAAAACCACACATCCTATGGCTGTCTAGCCGCTGACTAGCGGCCAAAGGATTGTTCCCTAATTTGTGGGTTTCTGCCATGGGTTGCAGTGGCTGCCAGCTCCAATGGGTTCCAAAGACAGCTTGAATCCCAGTGGTGTGAGGGAGCCAGGACTTGCAGGAATGCAGCAGCAGCACTAGTTTATTAGCAGGGACTCTGATGTCATCTGCCACCCCCCTCAGAATCCCCTGTTCCCTCTGAGCTGAGCTGCGATTCTCAGAGTATCTGGGGCTGAACTTTCCCAGCAACAATATATTGTTCTCTGATATAATACAAAGTGTTTTGCGGTGGTTTGGTCTTGAGTTGCTGGTGAAGACCCATTATTAGCTTGATAAAAGACCTGCTCCTGGAGGAGATGAAAACTGCTAGGACTGGTTTGTTGATATTGGTCAACACAACTGCCAGCACTTTTGGACTCCCCTTGTGGGTGTTCACTATGGGGACTGCCATGAGGAGCATCTGCACTTCAAAATCTACCACTACAACACTGGACTCAACACATCCAGGGAGGCTGGGCCTGCCAAAGGCTATTAGCCTTCATGGCTACATGGATCCTCCATTTTCAAGCTGTTGCCACTGAATAGCTGTTTGCTGGGAGGGCAACAGGCGGCAAGGGCTATTACCTTCAGGCCCTGCTTGTGAGCCTCCTAGAGGCATCTGGTTTGCCACTGTGGGAAACAGGATCCTTACCTAGATGGACCAGTTTTGTCTGCTCCAGCAGGGCTTTTCTGATTACCTTATTATATGAGTTTGGGCCATTGTATACAGTGCAGGACTAGGCAACCTGATTGTTCTTCAGATGGTGTTGGACTATAACTCCCATCAGCCACAGCCAGGATAGCCAATGGATGGGGGTATTGGAATTGTAGTCCAAAACATCTAGCATAGTGGGTTTCCCCACATGTTGTGAACAGAGAAACTCACTACATCATGGACCCATTTCATATCTTCCCACTACTTGCTGTGGCAATCTCTGATTGTTTAGTTGGGACCCACCATTACTCAGGTGAATCCCAACTAAAAAGAACCCTTAAAATATTATTCCAATTTAACTATTCCAGTGGGTGGAATGATATATGTGAGTTCACCCACTTGGAAAACAACTACTTTTAGAATATTTTTCATTGGTTATTTTTCATTTGAAGGTGGATCATGTATATCTATCCATTTGCCTTAGGATACTTTGATAATTTACAGTTTACATTACTATTTTAGAGTTCTTGTGCTGCCTTGCCTCAGCTGTAGCAAATGAGATTGGCAATTTTCACATCCAGGTTGCTGTCCTATTGAATGATATTAGTATCTAAACACTTCCAGAACTCCCGTTAAAAAAAGCCAACCAATGCGGCATGGCAAATTCCGATTGCTATAACTTTTGCTAAGTTTCACAAAAGTTACCCTTGCTAAAAGGGTACGTTTTGTGAAAGGTAAATAACTTGTTTCAGAAACCAGCCAGCACCCTGATCCTCAAGATACGAATGACTACAGGTCTTCCCACATGATCCTGTTCCTCCGATGGTTTCTATATTCTTATGTTACCCATGCAGCATGAGATGGAACCATGGGGGTGTTGCCATCACCACAAGGCTCCCATAACATAAGATTTGGGCCTCCATGAAATTTGCCTCAGTAGCAAAGTCTTCTTTCAGTCCAGGCACATCCAAGGTTCATGTGATTGGCTAAACAGTTGAATTCTAGCAGTTAGTACAAGCGTAGGCAATGTGGTGCCCTCCAGTTCTGTTGGACTACAACTCCCATAATACCTTACCATTAGCCATGCAGTCTGGGACTGATGGGAACTGTATCCAAAACATCTAGAGGGCACCAGGTTGCCTACCCCTAAATTGATGCTAAGAAGTGGAAGCACTGCATGGAAGGGGAGAGAATTAAGCACCTAGGCTACACCTGGATGGCAAGAGAAATGGCCTCTAAGAGTTTATCAGCTCATGACTCTGCCCCCAAAGAATCCTGGGAGTTGTAGTTTGGTGAGGAGGGTGCTGAAGTTCTTCTAACCCCACCCAGTTCTCAGAATTACAGTTCCTTTGGGGAAAAGAAGTAAGTTTTAAACCAGTTTAAATCTGTAGTGTAGATGCATCCTTAGAAGAAAGTGAAATAAAATTTTCACCAGCTAGAGGTGAAATATTTTTTTTCACAAAACATTTACATTTGGCAACAGCTGGGAATGGGTGAGAAATTAATCTCAGTTCAGATTTGATCAGAAGTTACCAAAAATTTTTTTGTAGTGTTCTCTATATTCAGGATAAAAAAGACTTGAGACATAAAAAATTAAAATGTGGGAGAAACCAAAACAGACAGTTTCATTCAGCCATGCCCAGGGCTTTGAGTGCTTTGCTATTAAATCTGGGTTTGAATCCCTGTGTTGGGATTCATGTTAGTGCTGAATAAGGGTTGCCACCTCTATTTTCTGACAGGCTTCTCATCACTAACAGCTACTTGGCCGGCAAGTACATCATGGTCCACTCCAGGCTGAGACTAGCTGTACCCATTGAATTTGGCTGGTGCAGATGGGGATAATTGTTTTTCAGTTCATTTTTGGTAAGATTTTGCCAAAATTTGCAAAGATTCATATTTCGGAGAGAAATAACTTGAGTTTTGTTTTTTTTAAGTGAATGTGGGAGAAAGTGAATCTGACAGATTTGCCCATCCCTAGCAAGAGTATTTTAAAGAAAGAAAGAAAGAAAGAAAGAAAGAAAGAAAGAGAACTCAGGCATGACCTTTTGAATTTTGAACATGTCCAAGTTTTGCTTTTGAAATTTGCATTTGAGAGATTCTGTAACCAGGAGAATCATTCACTAGGTGTGCCTTGTAGTACCCGTTGGACATTGAAGATCAAGCTATATGCATCATTTTACCTTTGAAAATTTACACATTGTATTATTGTAACTGAGGGTGCAATCCCATGGGAATAGTCAGCTGCCTCTGAACTCGGAGGTGGCCAACTATCCAATGCAGGGCAGGTGAAGTACGGAGGGGATCGTGTCCTCTGTGCTCCGGCCACCCTGCATTTGCGGCCAGACTGCTGATTTTGGCTATCTAGCTGGGGATGTCATAGCGGGAGGGGTGGGGAGGCTGGATGGCTCATAGGAAGTGTTGTAATGAAGCTTCCATGGTCTCCTCCTCTCCCCACCCCCAGGAATGCCCCCTTTCTGCCCACTCCATGCTGCCCTTATGAGCATAGAGACAGGGATGAACCCCGCCGCCTACAAGGTGGTGGGGGAAAGGGCAGGGAGTGAGGTTTGGGGGAACTGAGCTCATTTCCTTGGCTCCAAGCTCAGTTCCCAGAAACCAAAAAAATCCTATGGCTGTCTAGACACTGTCTAGTGGCCAGAGGAGTGCTCCCTGAAATACCTTTCATTGTGAAAAGTACAAGCAATGGTGAAGGACCTGCTGGTATTCACAAAACCAGCCTGGGCAGTCTTCTACCAGTTATCCAGTTTGTTCATTTCCTTTTTATAACTTTACATTCTGGTTATGTTTAAGTCCATTGAAGCTATACCAGCAAGTCCAGAACAGAACCCCAAAGTAGGCACTGGAAACTCTCCAGTTGACATCAGTGATCTTTGGCTAAGAGGATGTAACATGATACACAGGTGTACAGTGTTATGCAGTAAGTAGTATGCAAAAAAAAAAGTCTCAGGTATAAATTGAAACTCTTAATATATTCAAAAGGTCTTGTATTTCTTATATAGAGCTAGCAACTGAATGTCACCAGAGAGTAATTCTTTGCAATATCTGTATATAGATATAAATATAAAATCTTTAATTGTAATTATCTCTAAATGTTTCCTTCAATAAGTTACATTGTTGCTTAAAACAGCTTTCCTCAACCTGGCACCCTTTGGATATTTTGGATGACAACTCCTATCATCCCTGACCACTCGCCATGCTGGCAGGAGCCAATGGAAGTGGTAGTCCATCAAGATCCAGAGGGCCCCAGCTTGGAAAAGGCTAGATTAAAAACTCAAGTGGACCTGGAAATGTTTAAAGGTATCTTTGATTCTGTTTAAAACACACACACACACACACACACACATTCACACACCACAGGAAATTTATACTTGCTGCTTGGGAAAACTTGGATTTGTAAAATACAGTGTGGAAACCCCATCTCCAGGTCTTGGGCACACTACTCTGGGAACATCCCCTCTGAAGGCCCTGCTGAAATCCATTAGAGTTGTACAACTGCACACTTATGTTCTTTTGTAACGCTACATGGACTTACAGAATATTTGCTACACAGTGGATGTTTTTAAAGAAAGCATGGCATGTAAGCTCTTACTCTGTTTGATGTGATGGTTGCCACGAGATGGACTCAGTATTATCAATATCTACCTGTCGCTTTCCCCATCCCTTATCCCCAAATATCTGCACAGTTATGGGGGCATGGAAATTCTCAGCTTGCTATGTGGCCAGAAGCTATTGATGAATGGTTATTTGGGGGGAGTGGGACAAAGCTCTGTGGCAGAACACATGGTTAGCATTAAAAAGGTCTCAAGTTGCCTTACACCAAATCAGACCTTTGGCTTGGCTAGCTCAGTCTACACTGATGAACCATTATCTACACCAGTAGAGGCTGATGGTGGCTCAGGGTGATAGGAGTTGTAGTCCAACACATTTGGAGAGAACTAGGTTGGGAGAAGCAGGTGTAGACCAGTGGAGACTGGTGACTCCGATTTCAGTGGAACTGTGAATCCATTCTGGCTTTCAGTCAGTACCAGCCATCACCATAAGGAGCAATCCAAGGTGCTGAACCCTACCCCCACCAATAGGTTCAGAACACTGGATAGTTCCTTCAGTGTTCTGGCTGGTCCAGCCTCCACTGGTCTACACCAGCATTCTCCAACCTGATTCCCCCCAAATGTGTTGGACTAGAATTCGTGCCACCCTGAGCCAGCATGGCCAATAGTCAAGGGTAGATGAATACCCATTTCCATTTCTCTCCCTTTCTCATTTTTCCCTGTCTTAAAATTTGCTTTGTCTTGAACTCTGAGAGTTTCTCCAGTCTCAGGTTGGCTTTCTCCCAGATTTTGAGAAGAGGTTTTTTTTTTGGTAAAGTTTGCAATAAAATGCACAAGCATTTTTGTGCACATTTCTCCAATGCACTTTTGCCTAATATACACATTTTTCGCTATCAATGTTCCTAATATGATGCATTTTAAATTGTTATTTTCTCTCATATATGCATTTTTGTATGCTTGTTTTTCTTCCTACTGGAGAATTCCATTGCAAAATTCAGAGAAGTGCAAATTTCAAAGGATCGCTGAGTTTCAGTTCGCATAGTACTTCAGAAGTGCAAAATTGAGTAAGTTCATGCTAAGATGCAAACTGAACACATTTCTCCCCATCCCTAGTCAGGAGTGATGGAAGTCAATGTCCAACACATCTGGAAGGTACCAGATCAGAGGAGGCTGGGCTACACTGATTCCCTAGGGTTTCAGACAAGGATCTTTCTCAATCCTGCCCAGAGAAGCCATGGAGAGCTAGTGTGGTGTAGTGGTTAAAGTGTTGCACTGGGACCTGGGAGATCCAGGTTCTACGTCCCACTTAGCCATAAAGCTCACTAGGTGACTTTGGGTCAGTCTCTGACTCTCAGCCTAGCCTACCTCACAGGGTTGTTGTGAGGATAAAATGGAGAGGAGGAGGATCATGTAAGCAGCCGTGCAAGTTCCTTGCAAGGAGGGAAAAGGCAGGATATAAATGCAATAATGTTTTTTTTTTCTGGATTGAACATGAAGCTTTTTGCATGCAAAACGTGTGTTCTCCCACTGAGCTACAGCCCCTCCCTATGCACTCTACCATGGAGCATGTGCTTTATGAAAACATATGCCCTACCACTGAGCTAAGGGAAGTTTGATCCCCTGGCATCTCCAGTTAAAAGGATCCAGTAGCAAGTAATGGGAATGATCTTGATTAATGACTGGAGAGATATTTCTCTTCTCAGGACCTTGAAGAACCACTACCAGTCAGAGCAGACAACACTTGGCTGGATGGACATATAGTCTGACCTGGTATAAGGCAATCTCCCAGGTAAGGGTTGTAGTGATGAACACCAATTTGGAGGGCTTTAAAAGGGGGTTGGACAAATTCATGGAGAAGGCTACTGATGGCTACTAGTCCTGATGGCTATGTGCTACCTCCAGAACCAGAGGCAGTGAGCCTATGTACATCAGTTGCTGGGGACCATGGGCAGGAGGGTGCTGTTGCACTCATGCCCTGCTTGTGGGTTCCCGGTCGACAGCTGGTTGGCCACTGTGTGAACAGAATGCTGGACTAGATGGACCCTTGGTCTAATCCAGCAGGGCTCCTCTTATGTTCTTTAAGGGTTTAGGGAGGGGTATTACATGGAAAATATTTGTTTGAATCCACCAACTAATTCATGGCTAGGGAGCATACACTGCATTTGCTCCTGGTGGTGCACCTTACCTATGGCTTGGTTCATGCACTTAGGCTGGTGATCCTCTTTGCATCATGAAGGAGCAGAATGTGCCTCTTCCCTCCATCACACACACAGTGTAATTTGTGAGGCAGGGTCCCCCCACAGAGGTGTGCCTTAGGGATGTTCGGATTGTGTAAAATCCATTCCATCTGTCTTTCATGGATTGTCAAGCACCTTTTGTTCTGTTGTCCACCGATCAATGGAATTGTATTTTTGTAGTTCTCAAATTTGTGTAAACTCACTTGTGCACAAATGTTTTCTCACATGCAAAAATGTGCAAGTTCCCCCCAAATGTACTTTTTCATGCTTTAGACTATTTGGGAAATGCACATTCTTGTCCAGTTTTGTGTGTGTGTGTGTGTGTGTGTGTGTGTGTGTTTCTTTATGATGGAATTTGTACAAAATTTGGGAAAGTTAGAGAAACAGTCTGCAAGTCTGTGGAATCCACCCAATAGGGGGAAAGCTGGTCAGCTGTGGAATCCACCAGTCAGATTCATGAAAATCTGAACTCATTTGGTTCTGTTGCAGATTTCTCCAACATCCTCAGTATGTATGCATGCTAGCCCACTGGGCATGATCTCTCCCATTCCACTCCTACATTTCTGGGGAACGAATTGTGTGGGTTAGACCTCCATATGGAATGCCCAGGGGTGCTGTTAGGTCATTTTAGACCAGAGACCTAATGGCCTTGCACCTCCCCCCTCATCCTTTAGATAACAATGTGTATTCCTTTTCTTACTTCAAAATGTGGTGAGCCAGCTCTGATGCATTTGGGGGGTCCTCTTTATTCTCCTGAGTGGGGTCCTGGGCTGCTGCCCCCACATCCTGCCCTGATGGGACCACTGGGAAGACCCATCTCACATACTACATTATGTGCCTGGCAAACTGATATGGTGCAAGGATGCCCCATAAGCAGCGGAGCCTGGTGGCTTGGATGTCAGGGGCTGGTGAATCTGCATGGAACCCTATCCCTCAAAGAGGTTCAGCACCTTGGATACCTCCTTTAGAGTTTTGATTTGACTCATTCCGACTGAAACCCAGACTGGATTTACTGGAAGCCACCAGCCCCCGCTGCCCATAAGTGTACTAACAAGACCACTATCTTATTACCTTCAGGTATAAATCTATACCAAGAGTTAATCCTAATATGTATTTTTTTTTCTCTTTCTCTTTCATTGCCTGTATCTATACATTTTGCTCTATGCTTATGTAATATCCTGCTGTCAACGGTGCTGGAATCTTGTCTAATGATTATTTTTAAAAAAACACACACCTGGAAAGGTATGAATGCCTGACCTTAATGCATCGTTCTCATGAAACCTGCACAATGTTTACAGCTTCAAGTAACCTACTGTTGTCAGGCGATGTGTGTAAAGGTCTAAAGTGTTTTCTTAAAATATATCTAGAGATCTATCCCATATATAGAGAGAGAAATATAAATCCTTTAATTTGTTTTTGTTATAATTGTAAGAGATTGAAAGCGAATATTTTATGGTATTTTGTTTAGAATGTAATTTGTGACATTTATACTACTAAACACATTACAGTTTTTCACACTGAGTAAAAAAGAAAAGTTGTAGAGTTGTCCTCTGTCATGATGATATGTTTATTGCGTTCCAGTGAGCCTGCAAAGTGTTGGGTGTTTCGTTTTGTTTTCAGTATATAAATGAATGGGCTAGATTCCTCAATTATGCTGCTATTATATACCAGCCAAAGTTAGCATAGTCTTAACCCTGATCCAAAGTTCTGTGGGTGCTCCCAAGCTTTCAAGGAGCAGCCATGCAAGCTGTACAACCCCTCATGTTCATAGTTTGGTGGGAAAGCCCCTTCTTTGCATAACCAAGGTCCCAGGTTCATTCCATGACATGTCCAGTTAAAAAAAGAAAAAGAAAAAAGATCAGGTATCAGAAAATGAGACAGAACCTTCTCTGCTTTAGACCTGGAGAGCTAGTACCAGTCAAAATAAGCAATACTGGGCTAGATGGACCAACAGCTCCACTCAGTGACTGGGTTCGCACAACACACTAACCCAACTCAGTGGTTGAGTGTGGGTTGTTTGTTGAATTGTAGGTTATCATGTTGTCTGAATGCAGTGCATTTTCTGCAGGGTGGCTTGTTAACCATGCAGCATGGGTTATTATTCCTGAACAAGCCACCTTGAGAACTCATTGTTTGTTGTTGGGTTGTTCAGGATGGTTAACAATCCACACGGCATGGTTAACAAGCCACCCTGTGGAAAATGTCCTGGGTTCAGACAACAAACAACCCATGGTCCAATAACAACTATTGAGTGTGGATTAGCATGTTGTGTGAACAGCCCCAGTCCAAGATGGCTTCAGACAGGTTCAAGAGCTTCACCTTCTAGTGCAATTCAGGTGTAACCTATATATGCACAAGGAGACACATGGAGGTGACCTCTCCCACTGATATGAAAAGGGAAGCTTTTCAATGCGCATTTGCTCCTTGTGAATATGGGTTCCTATGCATCTGGATAGGTAATTTACATGCAAATTTGACTGATATTTAGCAATGGCGTTTGTTTTGTGAGTAGTTGTTTTTTTGGATTGCTGAGTTAGTTTTCCATGCTGAAGTTGAAGAAGAATTATAGTAATTGTATGGGCACGTCTTCAAGGCCCTCATTAAGGAGATGAGATCCTGCTTCAGCACATGTAACTGCTATGGTGTGAATGGGAGAGGTGGGGGTGGGTTTCCTCCACTGTTAGACATGGGCAACATGGACAAGCACAACCAATGACTACACAATGTCTGGCACAAATTCAAAACCTGGCAGCCTTTCAGAATTCAAATTTGCCCATTTGAATGATGGAACTTTTACAAATGTTGCTTCTAAAAATTCATTTTTGACTTGGAAGGATACTATTTAAAAAAAAAACTAACTAAAAACACAATTTTAAGCCTTTTCGAGAAATTATTAAGGTTAGAGTATCAACTTGCCCATTGAAGAGTACTTCATTTTCTACCCTCTTAAATGAATTTAGGATTTATGTATGTATGTATGTATGTATGTATGTATTGTATTACTGCCAACATGCTCAAATCTAACCACCTCTATAACTGGGCATGTGCAATTTTGCAAGCAGGTTTGTTAGAAGTTGCCTCTAAACTTCTTCTCCCCCCCCCGCCCCCCAATTCATTTCTGCTCTCCTCTGTACTGCTGCCTGTTTTGCTGGGGGGGGGGTGGCAGGGGGGGTGGGGGGAGGTATATCATAGGGATATTAGGATATGTCTGTGTTTTATTTCCAGGATTTCCCTCTGTGTCTCTGGTTATGTGCTATAGTGCTAAATCGGGAGCCCAGGACTTTGGTTGTGTGCACTAGGACTGAATCGGGAGCTTGGGAAATTGCCTTGTGAATATTCAGCCCCTATGGATGGATCATACCCAAAGTTTGTAATGAATGAATAATTCCTGGGACAAGCAAGTGGGGGACAAATACAATTTCACTACTGAAATTCTGTTCAATCTGACAAGTAACACAGATCCTACAGATCACATCTTGTTTTGATCAGCATGTGCTTTTTTTTGTACTAATATCAGACACCAGTTTGGTGTTCTTGGAATGCAATTGTACTGTGAGGACGTACTTCACTCAATGTGCCATCTAAAGTTGTGCAAAAAAGTTGTAATGCTTAAAAAAAAATTGTACTGATCACATCTCTTTGTAGGTCATTAGTCCATATGTTGACTAGTGCCTTTGGGTATTTGGGGAAGATCATTAAAAAAAATGACCAGCTTTTATCTAAGTGTCTTGTTTCTTTCCAAACACAGATTTATTCATTTCTTGTTTCTTGTATAGTGTCTGGCACATCTCTAGGGCAATATAACTGTTATATATTAGTAGCAACAGTAATGCTATAACTACTGGTAGTAGTAAGGTGATACATATCTTTGTGCTATTGTACCCAAATATTTGCCATTTAGCAGCCAAAGCAATGTTTTGGGGGCAACCCAAAATGTTTGCCACCCATCCCCATTTTTTTACTGTTTTCATGGCTGTTTGCAGACATTGTTCTGTTGATCTCCTGTTACTGCTTCATCGTTGTTGTTGTTGTTGTTGTTGTTGTTTCACCATATAAGGGGGATTCTTTCTCTTTCATGGACTGATCCCAACCAATCAGGGTCATGAAATGAATGTGATGACATCACAATGTTGGGTATAGCCAATCATATTTGATCATGTGCTGACATTTTTTGAGGACAAAGTCAATTCAAAGAAAAGGCTAAGCTTCTCAGAGTGATCATATGGGAGATCCTAGCCAATCAGGAAGATGAAAGGCAATGAAGCCCAATTGAGGGCAGTGCTTTGTGAATGGGTGAGCTGTTGCAACTTGTACAGGATGCTGGAATATAGTGCAGGAGACAAATAGGGCAAGGGCACAGGAAAAATTATTTGCTGATTCCAGATTATTAGTTAATGCTGGAAAATGTACTGTGATTAGAACATCTATAACCAAAGGTACATCCGTTCCTTCTCTCTCTCTCTCTCTCTCTCTCTCTCTTTCTGCCCCTGCCTCTGCCTCTGCCAAATTAGATGATATGATAAATGCCCATGTGCATTTAATGTGGTTGGTTTTTGTTGTTTAATTAGCAACCACGAGAGGCATTGAGGGAATCTAGACAGGGACCATGGCATACAGGTTTAACCCTTTCCTCTCTGTGCCAATGGAAGTTTCCCTTCTAGGGCAAATAGCAGCTGTGGCAGACAAACCCAGGGAGGAGGAGAAGTCTAGCAATGGCTACTAGGCATGATGGCTATATGTAGCCTCCAAATTCAGAGGCAGTATGCCTCCAAACACTAGTGGTTGAGGAGCAGCAATGGGAGAGGACTCTTGTCTTCATGTCCTGCTTGTGGGCTTCCCATAGGCATCTGGTGGGCCACTGTGGGAAATAGGATTCCAGGCAAGATGGACCATTGATGTCATCCTTACATTCTCAGGAGTATGAAAATAATTCATTAAAAGGGTAACCTACTCCTCAAACGATATCCCCCTTCTAGGGTGGCCACTTAATCACCGAAAAAGAAGAAATGCATCTATCAGGGTTTCTCTTATTACCTAGACTCCCTGAGGAACTCCTTAAGGATCTCTTGCCTCCTTAAGAGTCCCATCTCCCTTCTTTTACCTTCCCCTTTCCAATAATGTGGGATTTTGGCTGTAGAAGTGTAGTGACTGACGCTCTAGACATGGGGTTTAACCACAACAGTTTATGAATAAATTAAAGCAAGCACGTCACAACTAAAGGTATTTTCACAATAGAGCTGAGCAATACAAAAGACATTAAGAGAAAGTAAAAGTTGCAAAACGCAAGTTCCTTTACCCTAGCTATACTTAGACTTCTCCAGGATGCTTCTTGCTGCTCCCTCTTCAGGCTCTGGCCTCCCCAACTCTGCTCTTACTCTCTCTGGTCTTTCTGACTCCCTCTCTTTATACCCTTCTCCCCCCAAAACCAAAAGTACTGCTTAAAACCTGAAAAAAAATGAAACTTAAGTGAGGAAATGAAAATGAAACTTAACCTGGGAAATGAAACTACTCCTCTGAGGGATACTCCCTCCCAACAAAAACGCCAGGCCTTTTTGCCTGATATTTTTTTCCATTTGCCTCTGTAGGCCTCTCAAACCTTCACAGCATCCCCCCCAAAAAAAAATGGCAAAAGAGGGCAGAGATTTACATAAAATGTGCATTTGCTAATGTATACCTATAGATGCAAACTTAGAAATAATTATAATTTAAGTAGAAATACAGCACATCTCACCACAGAAGACTGTGAGCAGGTGACCTGTGTGCCTGCCTGTTCTGTCTGCTGCCCAGGTGCTAACTGTGGATGGGCAACAGGTCTTATGGTTCTTTATCTTTAAACTGGACTTCAGCTGCACACAGTCCTTCAAACAGAACACACCTTAGATTGGAGGACTGGCAGGCCTTAAAATGTAGGGCTGTCCTCCGTAAAAGAGGATGCCTGGCCACCCTTCCCCCTTCTTACAATTGGCCATGTGTTTGGATATCAGTTCAGATCTAGCTTTAGCAGCAGCAACCTTACAAGCATAATTGGAATGTTCCCTCTGTTCAAAGTATAAGGAGCTTGAAATGTTGTTGGCTCGTCATGGATCTCCTACAAGAAATCCCAACTTCTGGCTTTTAGGCAGTCATGCTCTTTTGACATTGACTGCCATGGCATGCTCGGTGAGGGGAGGGATACAGATAGGCACATGCTTAACCCTTCTGCAGCAACTGATGACATTTGAAGTACTTCAGTTTGCTTGGATCACACCCTGTGTTCAAGCCCATCATCTGGAGAGGTCAAGACCTGACCAAAACAGGGTGGTGGTTGTTTTTTTAAATCCAGAGAGTTTTCCAAAGTCACATGCAAGATCCTTGTTTTCCCAAATCCATGTGTCTTTCGTTCTCCTACTGTGCCTCAGCTTGAGGCTTTCTTTGCCAGACATCATCTTGCTTTCAAGAACATCATGCTGTCCATATGTTCAATTATTTACATAAGAAGGAAGAAGCTGAGTCTTCCAGATCCCATCACAGCTGCCACTGTTGCTGTTTTCTCTTCTGATTCTGTTGCACATTATGTTCAACAGCAACCCAGACAGAGTAAACATTCATGGAACTTCCGGTGTCTCACTGACATGCCCTTCTGAGTTCTTAGAGGATCAGGCAGGGCCACACATGAGACCTCTGGTTCTTATTAAATTACACAGCAAATGATCATCTCTTGGTCAGCCCAGAATGTATCTTGGGGGTTCATGCAGAGGAGGAGGGGGTCTCCTCTGAGACAAACCTAATCAATCCCCTAAGCAATATGTATTTTATTTTATTTTTAATGTGGATAGCACTCTTCCATGTAACTATTCCCAGAGCTGTTCACATAAAAAACCTATAAAGCAAGAAATACACAATAAAAACAAGAACGATAAAATGGTAGGCTTAAAAAAACCAAAGGAACAATCACAGCAGCATTAAATGTTGCATCAAGACATAGGGTTGGGTCCAGAATTTGCCTTCCACAAGGGGAAGGGCTCCACTCAGAAAACATCCCTTTGCCCAATTTGGGGGGATCCCCCTCTCCCCTCAACATCTCACCTCCCATTGCACTGTGACCTTGAGAATAATTCCCCATGGAATTGGGAGAAGTGTGAATTTAAAAGATGACAGAGTTTTGGCTCGCATATCAGTTGAAAAGCATGACATTAGTTAAGTTTGTGATAGAAGGCAAGCTGAACCAATTTCTCCCCCATCCCTGTTGTTGCTGAACACTTGATGACTTGTACTTGAATGTGTGAACTGACCCCATTGAAAATCACTGAGCTCAGATGGACTTGTATGAGCTCATGCAAAAATTCTGTCAGTGATGTTACACCTGTGGAAAGCTCACTGTCAAGGGCTCCTTGGAGGCCTCTCTCAGTCTAATCCAGTAGCCAAGTCCAGACACAGACAAAGGAATTCTTTTCACAGCTTTATTCCTCTTTTACAACTTAACAACTCTACTGTTAGCAACTAGATATGAGCAGCAGAGTACCTATGCCCTAAGTTGGAACAGTTGGTCCCCGTTTGAAAGGGAATCACTGGCAGACCCCTGAACTTAAGGGCTAGGGAAAGTCCCTCCCCTTTTCCCTTGGATCCTCTGGGGGGAGTGAAGTGGGTTGGGGGCCCTCAAATCAGCCCAAAGCAGGTCATGCCTGCCTCGGAAGCCCTGAAGTGTCCGCCAAGGCAGGTCAGGGGTCCCTGCATAGCCCTACCCACTAGGCTCCCTGCCCCTCCTGATTTTTATTTTATTCCTTAATATACTTTTGATTAATTATTTTTTAAACTGGCATGCTGGCATGCTGCAAAGTGAAGCCCTGCCTTCCAGTGCCATCTTTATTAGAGATCAAATTAATGCTTTTGTGCATGCAGTTTGGTGGTCAGACCCCACTTCTGCCTTGTTCTTAGGTTCTTGGACACATTACTTGTCTTTTTACTCACCAGTAAACTCCTAGGACATGGGTGTTTTGTGATTGTCCATGCCCAGCATGGTAGGCATTTTATGAATGGGCAACATGCTCCCATGGCAGTCATTTTGTGAGAGTGCCCACAACTCTCTCAAGATTCCAAATGTGTCCACTGACTCAAAAAGGTGGGGACCCCTACCCAAATGCTAAGTGCTCCATGGGGATGGGGAGTGTATTTCACAGAGGTTGTGGTTGAGGAGGGAAGGTTCACTTCCTGCTATGCTGTGATCTTGATAACAAGTCCCCATGGCATATGGAGACGTGCAAATTTTGAAAGATAACCAAGTTTCAGTTCATGCATTGGTTCAAAAGCGAGAAATTTGATAAAATGCAAATCAAAGGAATTTCTCCCCCATCCATACTGTCACTGAACACTTGATGTGTGAACCAACTCGACTGAAAAGCACTGGGTTGTTGTGAGCTCATGTGAAAGTTCTGTCTGCCATGTTAGATTGGTGGAAAGCTCCTGCTCACACTCTAGTCATTGTTTCATGTTGCCATGGTTGCATGACAAGCATACACATATGAACCGGCTCCGACCCTTGAGCCATCGGGTGTCGAGGAACCAACCTAGTGTGCATCGCCTGAGTAAAGCAACCGTCAGGGTAACGTACAGGTTGTGGCTGCATCAAACTGCTGCCTTGTCTTCCACTCGACAGTCAAACTAAATGGTGCTGGTTAAATGAGAAATTCGCAGTGTCCTTTGTAAGGGATTGGTCTTCCCACAAGAGACTGTTCCTGTTTGATTTTAATAATGGGCATTAAGCGGTTGGCAGGGTTTGCAAACAAAGCCGTCCTTTGACCAGCAGGCAAGTCCTGTCATTCATGTCCTGCGTGTAGTTTTTCTAAGCAGAATAAATGAAGACGTTAATTTCTATCCAATAAACTGCTGAGGAGTTTACAGATTTTCCTGCTGATGGACAGGCTGTAAATAATGCATGTGTGTCACTGAGACCTGGGGAATAGAGATTGGAGGGATGAGTTAATAATATATTGCTGTTGCTCGTGGCTGGCTAGGTATGGGACATAGAGAAATTCATAAGCATCGAAGAAGAACGGAGGGCTGGAAGTTGGAAGACTTAATTGATGCAGCTGACAGATTAGACAAGAATGGATGCTTTCCAAAGATTAATAATGTAATTTGGTACAAAGCACTCACACAAAAGCATATCTTGTGCATTTGTTTCCTCTAAAGGATCTTGATTTACAGCATCAACATTTGCTTGGCTGATGTGGTGATGACCACAGATTTAGGAACATTGGACAGCCGCCTTATTATACAAGGTTAGACCATCAGCTGACCCAGCTCAGTACTGTCTAATCCAGACTTCCTCAACCTGCTGTCCTCCAGATGTGCTTGACTCCAACTCCCATTACCCCTGACAATTGCCCATGCTGTCTGGGGCCAACGGGATTTGTAATGCCAGTACTCTGGAGGGCACCAGTTTGGGGACAGTTATCAACTCTGAACTGACCAGGCTTGAAGCTGGCACACAGCATGCTTATTTATTTACTGCATTTTTATCCCATTTTCCAGACAGTTTTTAGCCCCGTTTAGGGGTTCTTTGTCTGTGTTCACTAAAGGGATGAGAGGACAGGGAGCACCAGCACAGGCTGATAGCTCTGATGTCAGTGGGGCACTGAATCCACTCTGGCAGAAGCACCTCGGATAGCTCCTTTGGATTTCTGACAGGCTCCAACTAATACCCAAAGTGGATTTACCATCCCACTGTCATCAGAGCCACCAGCCTCCACTGGGGAGCACGCCAGCCCCACTGCCTCTTCACAACTTTCTGTTGCCCTCTATACAGGCAGGACAACTTTCTGAAGAGAAGAGCACCCTGTATCCATGGAGACTTTCCACATGATTGACAACACAGCTTTTGTAGGGTTCTCAATCATGTGGAGAGCCTCTGCTGATAGGGGAAGCTCTCCTTTTCACGACAAAGTCAGCTTCCACATGTAGAGAGTGATGAGGGAAGGAGTGGGGCTTGTCCCTTCCGCTCCTCCTATGTTTAATAAATGCACACTGGGAACACCTGAATAGGACTATTGTCTCCCTTGGGGAGGGGGGAGAGAGAGAGAGAGAGAGCACCTTCCATCAGGCTTACAGACTAAAAAGATGAGACACTCAGAAGGGGAGTGGAGGGGAAATAGAAGACAGGGCACATCAGTTTTTCAAGGCCAGAACAAGGTGGTGAGCTATAAGCCGGTAATTAAATGCACTTAGAGACTGACTGATCTTCCTTTGTTTGTATTCTTCCTTGAATGAGGCTCTTCTTGTTTGATGGATGAGGGCCAAAGCATTCCTTCCCCTTTCCCCATTCCTTCTGCAGTCCAAAGGCTACAGGCAATTGAAGCCAAGTTTTCTTTCTGGCAGGTTGGGGAAAACAAACTCCTTGCAACTGCTCCTTCTCTAGCCGATAGGTGGGCCAGGCTGGTCTCCCCCATGGCTTGATGCTATTCCTCGGAAGCAGAGGGTGCAGCCTCCCAGGGGCCTTCAGTCCCCCTGGCTGATGGCAGAAGCCAAGCATGCTTCCCTGCTGCTCTCCAGGCCCAGTAGGGCCCATGACTGCTGTCATCCGCCAGTACCAGTCTGCCCCCCCACACACACACCACACACACACACACACTGTTTATTTGCTTAGCGCTCACAGGAGCACCAGGCATCTGAAATCACGCCCACTGCCCTTTTAGTTCCTTAACTTAAAGGGACAGTCTCTCTAGCTTGGAGGCCCAAGTCCCATCAGCTCTCCATGACCTCATACCAAGTGCGCTGCCTGTGCTGGCAAGCCAGCTCACGGGCATGTGAGGCCACTAGAGATGAGGATGACAGCCCCTCTGTGGAACTGGGGTTGGGGACTGGTGGTCTAGGTTCGGGGCAGTGGAGGCTGGTGGCTCCAATTTCAGTGGGGCTGTGATTCCATTTGGGGTTTCAGTCAGAAGCCGCCAGAACTCTGAAGGATCCATCCAAGGTGCTGAACCGATTTCGGGGGCAGGGTTCAGCATCTCTAATAGCTCCTTTAGAGTCCTGGCAGGTTCTGACTGAAACCCAGGATGGTTTCAGTCAGAACAGCAATCAGAGCCACCAGCCTCCACTGGCAAGCGGTATCCCCGCTGCTGTTGCCCAGCTGCCAACCTGACTGCCTGCATGTCAGGCACAGGCTGGCAGCATCAGTGGTGGGCAGCCTGCCTGCAGCTTCATCAGGAGCACTAACCCCACATGGCTGGACCCACCCCCACTTCCATAGGTGGCAACAAAAAAATGTTGTACAAGGAAGAAAAAGAAAACCAGGAAATTAAAACAAAGGTGAGTCTTTATTGTATTCATTACATGTCTATTTGAAGTATTTTTATGCCACTCCTCAGCCAAAGAGGCTCTCAGAGCAGCTTACAAATAAACAATTAAACAAGACAGTCCCTGCCTGCAGGCTTACATGACACACAAGGAAAAAAAAGAACAAGAAGGGAAGAGCCAGGCAGGAGGGATTAATTATTTTAGTGGGGCTGGTGGAATGCTCCTGCTCTCCTTCATCTCCCTCAGCCAAGTAGAATCATAAAATAGTAGGGTTGGAAGGGGCCTATAAGACCATTGAGTCCAACCCCCTGCTTGATGCAAGAATCTAAATCAAAGCATCCCTGAAGGATGGCTGCCCAGCCTCATCTTGAATGCCTCCAGTGTGGGAGAGCCCACCACCTCCCTAGGGAATTGAATGTAATGACATGGATGCGATTTTAGCAAGGAAATAGTGAAATGAATGAGGTTGTTAATAAAGAAAAAATAGAATTATAAAATAGATCAAAACAATACTTGCTCACTGCTAGCCTTGCACGTGAGGAGGTCGGGGATGTTGTCAGCAGGGGTGAATTCCAAAGTTTGCAGAACCTTGTATTCTGCAAACCTTGTATAGTATGTATGTAGTATGTAGTATACTATATAGTATAGTATGCATCTTTGTATAGTATGCAAAAACATACTATATTTTTTTGGGGGGGGATAACCTAAGCAGGGGTGGGGAGACACCAAAGCTCCCAATGATGACTGAGCAGCACACTCAGTGAGAACAAGACACTGACTGATCATTGGGGAAGGGGGAATGGAGTATCTTGGAAAAGGTTACGGCTGGCTGGAAACTTGAAGAGAAGCACTCCACAATCCAACATTTTGTTGCAGGTGTAATGTGTGGATTCCACTCTCCCCAGAAAGACAAGTTAGGTGAGAAATGTTCTGGCTGTCATTGCTTCAGGTTCATCCATATAATTGGCCTGTTTTCCTAGCTTCCGTTATCATTAGTGGTGAATGTGTTTATGGCCATAAAGGTCACGCTGGAAACAATTTTATCTGATCTTCCAAAGAAGGCAGCACGTTTTTCAAACATCAATGTGTGTCTTAGCTGAGGATGAATAATGTAGCAATTTACAAGGCTGTTCATTAGCAGCATTCATAATGTGACTGGCTGCCCTCTCTGTAACACCGAACGTGGCCATTTCAAAACCACTGTCACATGCACGCTGCCCTGGCGTAGCTGACCAAATGGATGTCAGGGTTTGTTCCTATGCATATTACCAAAGGCCAAGCCAGGTGTGGCAGGTCTATCATTCACAAATCTACCCAAAGCAGGTAGAAAGTTGGTGGGGGTTCCTTTAACAGTACAAGGAGCCAGTGGTAGCTGGTGGCTCTGATTTTGGTGGGGCTGCAAATCTATTCCAGGTTTTAGTCAGAACAGCCAGAACTCTGAAGGAGCTATCTGAGGTGCTGAACACAATCCCCCAAATAGGTTCAGCACATTGGATAGCTCCTTTAGAGTTCTGGCTGAAACCCAGAGAGGATTCATAGCCCCACCAAAATCAGAGCCACCAGCCTCCACTGCAAGGAGATCATGTGGGAGAGATGCTGCACCCTCACCCCTCTTGGGCTTTGCCTCCCTGCACTTGGTGGCTCCAACTATTTTTAGTCATTCATATTAAAATGTATGAGCTACTTTCAGCCCAAAGGGCCCCGTACAGTGAGGCACAACTAGGAACATAGGACGCTGCCTTATACCAAGATGGACCATTGGTCCATCTTGCCCAGGGCTGTCGACACTGACTGGCAGTGGCTCTCCAGGGTTGCAGGAAGGATTCTTTCCTTGACCTATCTGGAGAAGCCAGGGATCGAACCTGAGACCTTCCGCATGCAAAGCATGTGCTCTGTCACTAGGGATGTCAGAGAATTCCGCCACGGACTCCAGTGAGGCTGGATTCTTAAGAATCTCCCCCCCCCCGGAATCTGTGGAGGAATGGCCTCCCCACCACCACCACCCTGCAGAATCCCCCCAGGACAGAGCGCGCCTGGCGGTGGATGCGACCGCTCCGGTGGCGGTGGATGCGGATGCGGCGGTGGCTCCGGCTGGTCTCCCAGCCACTGCCGGGCTGCTGCAGCCGCAAATGGCGGCCATCGTAGTGGCCGCCATTTGTGTGGCTGCCTTTCTTTGTGATAGGCTACGTAAATACTTACGTAGCCTATCACGGCAAAGAGCAGGGGCGCAAATGGAGGCCGCTATGCCATTTGTGCCCCTACTCTTTGCCATAATAGGCTACGTAAGTGTTTACGTAGCCTATCATAGCTTGGCAGCCATGCAAATGGTGTAGCGGCCACCATTTGCGGCCGCAGCAGCCCAGCAGCAGCTGGAATTCCGGCTGCGTCTGGCCCCGGCCAGCGGCTCAGCAGAGTTGCCATGGAGTGAAGCCGGCTGGGGAGAATTCCCAGGGGAGGGTCAGAGCACCTCCCCCCACTGCAGATGCCCCAGAATGGAGCCAGGTAAGTGTTTCGTACATCCCTATGTGTCACACTGACCTAGGAGTGAGCCAAGAATGGAGAAAATTGCCTGGAGCAACAGACTGAGAGGAGATAACATGCAGGAGGTGACAAGATTCACCCTCCCCCCCCCTAATACTATTAAATCTGGGGTGGGTAGGGATGTATGAGCAATTTGTTTCAGTTTGGTTTTGATCAGGATTTACCTAGGGATGGCAGAGAATTCCGCCACAGATTTCAGTGAGGCCGAATGCACTGGCATTCGGCCCCCCAAAATCCGTGGCGGAAAGGCCTACCCCCCCGTGGATTCCCCCCCGGGACGAAGCTTACCTGGGGCAGATGTTCCGCTGCCGGCAGCTCCGGCGGCAGTGACGATGGCTGGTCTTTCAACCGGATGCCGCAGCCACCATTTGCACCCTGGTCTTTGCCGTAATAGGCTACGTAAGTATTTACGTAGCCTATCATGGCAAGCCAAACAAAAAAAACAACAACAGCGTACGCAAATGGCAGTGGCTACGGCAGCTGCCATTTGCGTTCCCTATTTTTCACCATTTTAGCCTACGTAAATATTTATGTAGGCTATTATGGCAAAAAAAGGGGAACGCAAATAGCGTAGAGGGCACTATTTGTGTTCCTTTTTTTTCGCCGTAATAGCTTATGTAAATATTCACATAGGCTAAAACGGTGGGGGGAAAAGGAACACAAATAGTGCCCACTATGCTATTTGCGTTCCCCTTTTTTCCCACTGTAATAGCCTATGTAAATATTTACGTAGGCTAAAACGGCTAAAAATAGGGAATGCAAATGGCGGCCGCCGTAGCCACCGCCATTTGTGTACGCTGATTTTTTGTGGGTTTTTTGCCTGCCATGATAGGCTACGTAAATACTTACATAGCCTATCATGGCAGCTTGGGTGGACACAAATGGCGGCCACTACGGCAGCCGCCATTTGCATCCGCACCAGCCAGTCCGCAGCCGGAACTCCTGCTGTAGATGGCCCTGATTCTAAGATTCCAGGCGGGAGGACTGGATCGCCTCCCCCCCCATTGAGGATTCTGGGGGGAGGGACGGAGCACCTCCCCCCCCACCGCGAATCAATCCGCGAAAAGGTAAGTGGCTTTCGTACATCCCTAGATTTACCCAGTTTGCACCTTCCAGACCAAACATGGTCTGCACAATCTGTGGTCAAAGGTCATACATTTCTAAGCTAATTCGTGGGCACTCTCCACCCACCCCCAAAGTGCTTGAAAACATGTGTGTATTTGAAAAATCTGCATGGAAAAAATGCATACATTTGAAACATGTGCACAAATATGCTTTTATCAATGGGGAATGGATGTATAGACTTCAAAGATGTACACAATTGATGCGTACATTTGGAAAAATATACATGAAAATATGCATGGATTTTCATGTGAAAAGAAGAAAACAGAGCTTGCAATCTAAGACAGGCAAGCTGGAATGAGCTTCAGCATGGAATTCGGAGAACTTTGGAGAGCTCGAATTTTGCTGATTCACACATCCCTGAGGTAGGCCACATGTGAACTAGCACTAATGTGCATTAGGAGAAGTGGAACAAAATTCTTGTACAACCCTAAAAAAAAGTCTGATTCTGCCAAGAAGCAGACAAGGGAATGAAAAATGCCTGACAATCCATGAAACACAGAAAGAAATTTATTATCATCATCATCATCATCGAATCATTGATAAACATTTATCATTTATTATCAATAAATAAATATGATACAAGTGGTTTACAGCAGGAATGGAACAGGGAATTGGAACATCCTATTTTGTTTAATCAATGGACTGCCACCTTGGCATCTGTATCAGACATTTGACACATTTCAATGGATCTTCAGTTATGCCTTATTCAGCAAAACTTTTGTTTTGGGTCTATTGGACGCCACAACATCTTTTTAATAAAGTCTTGTCAAATTCGGCTAATTGTTGGAGGTGTGATGCAGTCAATGCTTCTCTTATTTATATGTTTTGGAAATGCCCAATGGTTGCCTCCTTTTGGGCGGAAGCTAATATATGAATAAATTTTGTATTGGAAAGCTCTTTAATATTTATTTACTGATGTAAATGCTCTTTTAAATTACTTACCTGCTTCTTGGAATGTAATGCATGGTCAGCGTAAATGGATTTCAGGGTGGAGGGGCGGAGCGCCTCCACCCCAAAGCAGATGTCACGAAACGAAACAGGTGAGTCGTTTCATACATCCCTATTTGCTACATAGGGATGCATGAGAATTCGATTTCTGGGGTGAAAATCCAACCAATTTTTCCAGTTTGACCCTGTGTATTTTGTTCCATTTCTCCCCGCTAGTGTCAATTCCATCTGTAATAAGTTGATCCAATATACATGGGGGAGGCAGCAATTTGTGCAAATTGGTTGGGGGGGGTTGTTTTGAGTTTGGGGACTTTAAAATTTGCACAGATAGAGTCATATCTTTTTTAAAAAAAATTATTGGCAATGTTGTGCAAGTGCACACAATCGCAAGTCTGCCTATCCATTATGTAGCCCCACAGAGGCATAATCCCTTCTTGTCAATATCCTTGTCAGTTCTGTCTCTAGCTACTTCCTTTAGCCCAGCAGAGCCATATTCCATACTTGTCAATTCCCCCCACACACACTTGAAAAATGCTGAAAAACAGGATGAAATTGACAAGTTCTTTGACAGGTATGGAATACTGGGCTAAATGAAGCAGGTGTGGAGAGGATGACACTGACAACTTTATTGACAAGAGGGAAATATGGCTCTGTGGGGCTACGTAGCGGACAGGCAGACCTGCAATTGTGTGCAATTGCGCAGGATCAGTAATTTATTTTTAAAAAACAATGACACCATCTGTGCAAATTTCAAGGTCCCCCCCCCATTAGTGCAAATTACAATTTCCCAAATGGCAGAACACAAAAAAATGTGCAAAATATTTCCAGAATTGGAAAAAACTCTGCTACAGTCCACTGCTGTTTACTGGAACAGAAATGAAGTAGAATCCCACATGGCTTAAATGGAATGGAATTCCCAGTGACATGCTTCCCTTTTGCTACATCATGATGTAGCATCCTTCTGGAGCATTCTGCAGAAAGAAAAGATGCCACCAGGCAGCTGTGAGGATCTCAGGAAACTGCTTATGACCTTTGTCCATCAGCATTATCCTCCCCCCTCCCCCCAAAAACCATGAATGATGAAATGGCAGTTTCACCCCTTCTTTTACCAATGAAAACCCCTCCCACCAAATTTGGCCCAGGATGAATTCTTGCCTTTTCATATCTAAAACAGGGATAGACAACGTGGTGTCGGCAGGCAACAGTGTGCTTCTGGACACCTTTCTTAGCACCCACCAAGGTGTTCTACTCTTTCACATTTTAAAAGAAAGAATGCCCCATCTTCTTATATGCAGCTGGGATTGCTGTGAAATGGTTCTTTGGGCACAGAACACTGTGGGTTCAAAGGAAGTCTTTAATGTATTGGGACTCCCTCCCCACCTTTGCCTTGTAACCTCCCTAAAAGACTGAGGGCTTGTCCTTTGCTATGACTCACATGGCAGCCATTTTGTGGTGGTGCCCAAGACAGTTTCTCAAATTGCCAAATGTGCCCATGGCCCCAAAAGGTTGTCCACCCCTGCCCTAAAAGCCTTTCAGGGTTTAATAATGCCTTCCATTTTAATTCAGGAAAAAACATATATGAGCCATTGCCTTAAGTATAGCAAAACATATGAATTACAAAAACAGGCATATTAATACTATTAATGAGCTGTACAGAAGCCAGCCAGCCACAAGCTCCCATCAAGGTGCTCTTGATTTACATCTCAATCTATTAGTTAATCTGTACCCATTTGTGTTCATATGGAGAAGTAATCATATGTTGTTCAATGGGGAGGGGGGGGATGTAAGGTTGATTCATAATACATCATTTTCACAGTTGGGCCTCATTAACATGTTATAAAGGGAAACTGGTGCCTCTCAGAGCCACGCTCCAGCTTTTAGTCAAATTGACATGCAGTGCTGAATATAAATATGGTCATTGCTGATGTCGAGATGTAATGAATTTTAACTCATTTGTTTATTATTGTAGAGCCTGAGTTAAGAGCTTTTATGAATTAGTAAATATGCCAATTCACAAATAGATCTCTCATGGCCACACAAAAGACTAGATGGGAAAGAGGGAATGTGTGATTTTCTGAAGTAGAGAGGCACGGGCTGCTTTACCAGGTCATTTTCCATCCAGGGCAAAGGTCAAAAGGTATAGCAGGATATAGTGATCACTCTTCCGAATGTCACATTTATTTATTTATTTACGTTATTATGTTTATATCTCACCTTTCTTCTATCATGGAATGGATGGAAGAACCAGTGTTTTTTTGAGCTCACCTAAATTCTCCAAAAATGGCTTCAAAGTTTCGGCACCCTCCCTTTTTTTGTTTTTGGCTTGTTCAGATGGGAAAAGTGCTCATTTCACTGCATATTATTCAAAATTGTGCACTTTACCCCATTGACCAAAGTGTGAAAATGTGTATTAAAAATGTGCATTTAAGAGTGCACTTTAAAAATAAATAAATGCATTTTTCAAGTATGATCTCCAGTTTGGAAAAAAAAAAAAAAAAAAGGGCTCCTGCTTGCATTTGGGATTGTGAATGGAATATGTTCAATGATTTGAAAACAGAAAACATTTTTTTGTACATCCCTACTCAAGGCAATGTCCATGGGATTCCCAGCTGGTCACCCGTCCAGATTCTGACCAGGCTTAGACCTGCTTAACTTCAGCAAGAAAGCTGCTTCATGTGCCTTCAGCCCGAGCATATATCCAGTGCCTGGTGAGGTTCTAGGCCACCTTACCCTGAAAAATGTTCATGTAAGTCTTTGCAAACTAATGTTTTTAGGACAAGGGGTTTAACTTGCATCAGTCAGGACCCATAGATTCCTTCTTCCTTCCCCCATCCCCTTAGAGAAGATAAAACCAGGATAGACCAAAGGCCTACCTTATCCAGCATGCTGTTTCTGACACTGCCTCTGGGAAGCCCACAAGCAGGACATTAACACAATAGCACCCTTGTGTTTCTCAGCAAGTAGCACTGAGATAACAAAGGTAATCTATAGCCATCATGACAAATAGCCATTGGCAGCCTTATCCTCCATGAACTGGTCAAATCCCACCATCCAAATTAGTTGGCAAATTCCATAGTTTAACTACGAACTGTGCAAAAAAAGCCCTTCCTCTTGCTGGTCTATGACCGTAATAAAATTGTTTCTTTGATTGATTGATTGATTAAGCCCTTCCATTTATCTATCCTGAATCTCCCGCCATTCAACTTCATTGCTGGCCCTGAGTTGTAGTATTATGAGAGGGAGAAGTTTAATAAAAAAGGGGGTGTCTCTATCTCTCAAAATACTAGAACTCATAGTCACCCCCAAAAAATGATTGGCTGTAAATGCAAGACAGATAAACAAAGAAGCCTTCACACAACACATAATTAAATGTATGGTATTTGCTGCCACAGGCTTTGGCAAAGGCCATTAGCTTCGATGGGTTTAAAAAGAGGTTAGACAGACCTCCTCCTCCTCAGCTTGACATAGGAAGCTTCCATATATTAAGCCAGACCAAGTCTAGCTCAGTCTTGTTAACTAGGGATGGTGGAGAAATCCTCCATGGACCCCAATGAGGCCAGATTCTATTGAATCTGCCCCCCCCCCTGAAGTCCATGGAGGATCGGATCTCTTACCTCCGCCTCCCTGCGAAGTCTTCACTGGCCAGATCCTGCCTGCCACTGGCTCTGAAGCCCCAGTGATACGGCCGCCATTACCATATTGCTGGCTGGACTGATGGACAGAGGACACAAATGGCATCGGCTACGCCATTTGTCCCTGCTCTTTAACGTGATAGGCTATGTAAATCTTTACGTAGCCTATTGCATGAAAAAACAGGGACGCAAATGGCGTATTTGCATCCCTGTTCCTATGTAAAGGTTTACATAGCCTATCACGTCAAAGAGCAGGGACGCAAATGGCATCTGCTACACCGGATGCCATTTGCGTCCACAGTACGGTAGTCTAGCCAGCAATACGGCAATGGAGGCTGTATCACTGGGGCTTCGGAGCAGGCTGGTGGCTCCGCAGAATTGCCACAGAGTGGAGCCAGCCGGCGAGGATTCCAGGGGGAGAGACAGATCACCTCCCCCCCCCCCCGCTGGAATGGCAGGTAAGTAATTCATACATCCCTATTGTTAACACACTGACTGGCAATGGCTCTCCTGTGTTTCAGGAAGGATTCTTTCCTAGTCCTGCCTAGATAGGCCAGGATTGAACTTCTGTATGCAAAGTGCATGCTCAACCAATAAGTTGAGCATGCCCCCCTCCGTATGACATGGTTTTATCAATGGCTGCTAGTCATAATGGTTGTAGGCAACCACATAAGAATGTATGTATGTATGTATTTAATTATTTAATTTAAACTATTTCTTGGCCACCTCTCAGGGCAGAAGCCCTCCCAAGGTGGCTCACAGCAATAAAACACATAAAAACAGTTAAAATATTAAAAGTGATAAAACATAAACACAGTAAAATGGCAATTAAAACAACAATGATAAACGCCAATGATAAAACCAGCAGCAACAATGGCAATAACAGCAACAAAAGCAGGCATATCAAGAGAAGGATAAGGTAAAATAATACATTGTCCAGGTCTTCTTAAAAGCTTGCAATGATGGAGGCTGGCAGACCAACTTGTTCCGAAGGTGTGAGGCCACTGCAGAGAACATAAGAAGAGCCATGCCAAGGGTCCATCTAATGCAGCATTCTGTTCACACAGTATCCAACCAGCTGCCTGTGGGAGACCCACAAGCAGGACATGAGTGCAACAGCACCATCCTGCCCATGTTCCCCAGCAAGTGGTGTATATAGGCATACTGCCTCTGATACTACCATATAGCCATCACAACCAGTAGCCATTGATAACCTTCTCCTCTATGAATTGTCCAGTCTTTTTTTAAAGCCATCCTCTAGGTTCAGAGGCAGGATGCAATTGAGTACCACGTTCTGGCAAGTAATGACAAGAAAGGACTATTGTCTTCAAGTCTAGCTTGTATGGAGCTCTTCTTATGTTCTTATAAATCTATACCTTCAAGGAACCATGCATTTGGATCCACAGCTTGGATGTGAATGGAATTCTGCTCTTAAGAGATGTGCACAAGCATTGTCCTTTGGGCTACATGACCCCAGCGAGTAACTTTGGTTGATCTGAAGCCATTTTTAAGACCACCAATCACTTTGGATAGTTTTAAGGTAATAAATGTGGACACCAACTACTTGTTCTACACTCCCTGGGACACGATGCAGCTCAGCATAGTAGAGTGCATGCCATCAATATTTATGGTGGTGGTGAACATTCAACGAGTCTCAGGACACCATTATTCCACCAGCGTTAAGCTCCTGTTCAATTTTTTGCTTTCGTTCTTGCTGTTATTGAGGGACTAATGCACCCAGGCCTTGTACAATGCAAATACAAATGTGCTCAATAAAATATTAAAGACTAATGATGGTCCAGGTAATTGAACGTAAGACTATATATTTGCTCAAACCAGCAATTGTTGTCATGAAGAAAAGTGACTGAGCTAAACACAGCTAAGGAAGTTGGGAGAACATGGAGTTTTCTTTAGTATCTGTCTGGAGGTGGGGATTAATGTAGACGTCTTTAGAACTTCTTGCATATTAATTAAATGGAGCTACATGTATTCAAAGCATTTTTTAAAAGAAGACATTATTATTAGTGGTGCTTCAACTTACTGTGAGGTTTATTTTTCCATGTGGATGTTGCCATTTGGGGGGTGGAACAGGGTCCATGCATGCATGGGGGGTAAAAACCAGCATCCTGCAATGTATGCTTTGTCTCTTTTTTCCCAGCACATCTTCACAGACATTGTCCCCTGATGTACTGCAGGATTGGTACCGTTTTTTCTTCTTCTTTTTTAGTTTGAAAGTGCTTCTTTGCTGCATGATCCCAGCCAAGCAAGGATCATGAAACAAACATGGCAATGCCACTGCAGCATGTAAGCTAATCAGATTTTGCTACATAACAATGTCACTGAGGGCAATTGAAGCCCTTCCATTGCCCTCACTCTAAATGGGGAGGGGAAGAGTGAGCACATCCCCATTATGACCCCTGTTGAGGTGTGACATGGACATGGGCACAGAGGGGGAGGGGTGCTGACTGAGGAGACACTGGACCCAACCTCCACCACTGAACCTAAGCCCAGCAACCATGGACTCCCCCAACCCTGATACATTTGAGCTGGAGACCCCTGAACCTAAACCACCAAAAGCACAGTCCCCGACCACAGTTCCACTGAGAGGCTGGCATCCTCATCCCGAATGACCTCACACTCAGCTGGCTTGCAAACACAGGCAGTGCACTTGGCATGCGGTCATGGAGAGGTGACGGAGCTTGAGTCTCCAAGGTAGAGAGCCTGCTCCTTTAAGTCTCTGCATGACTCAGCAAGTGGGTGGAGCTTAAGAGGCTCAGTAGAGACTTATCTCTCATCAGATGAGTCATCTCTAGGGCCATTGGAGGGATCTGGTTGTGGTGTGGAGCTCGGCAATATTTGTTGGCTGGGCCCCCCTGGACTTCGTTCTGTCTTCTGCTAGCTGGCCTGATTTGGCTTGCAATGACTTGGGCCAGCTAGCAGATTTGGGGCATTTTTGAATTTGAACAAATAGCAGGGGCAATTTGCACAAATTTGAGCAAATTGTGCAAGGGATGGCTGCAATTTGCTCAAGTTCTGCAAATTTGAGCAATTTGCAGCTATGATTTGCACAAATCTCTATTTGCACAAATTATGGCCAAGACAATAGCAGCAGCAACAACAACAACAACAAAATACAAAAAGTCCCCAGAATTCAGGAAAACCTGCACCTCAGCTTGCAAATGCCTGCCGAGTCAGATGCACCACAGAAATCCAGCAAGCTCAAAAAGGGCTGGATTTCTCTGCAACGAATATCCTTAGTCATCTGCTCCCTGTCCAGGGTCCTGAAGGGCCTGCCTCCAACTGTTGGGAATCCTGACTGGTGAAAACCTGTCTGTCTATTTTATCCCTCTGTCCCAGTCCATGCGCTGGGCCTTCACCCTCTTTATGCACCTATGCGCTACCTTTCACTATTAATGGGCATCGTCCAGGTAACCAACCTGAAGCTCCCCATTCTTTCTTGCTGCACTATGCTTAGCGGTTTCAGTGCTGGCTGGAGCTACGTGGTGAATCTTTCATCCCCTCTGCCCTAGTTGCACACACACAGTAATAAATTACCAGTTGGGACAGAATGAAAATGCATGTTCAGAGCTGCATGTGACCCACCTGCACTATATCATTTTCAGGGGGATGGACATTCAAATGCCCATCCCTATCCTGCCCAAACTAGTCAACTAAAGATGAGGACTGGCGCAAGGGAACACCCACTTGGCCACTTTGGCAATAGGAATTAGGGATGCTGGAGAAATTTGAGATGGACTAAAATGAGTTTTGATTTCTGATAGTTCCACCTGTGGAATCTGCTGTGGACTGACTTCCTCTGGCTATACAAAGTCCATGGACTTTAGGATCTTTTTTTCTTTTTTTTAACTTTCCCCAATTTTATACATATTTATTCATAAGAAAATATGCACATTTCTGCTGAGACTGGAAAATATATGGAGCGAAAACTTGAATGGAGGACAATATGCATTAATGTAAACTACATACATTATTGTAAAACTTCTTATGGGATTATTTGCATATTTTTCCACATGACGAAAAAAATTTGAATCGGCCTGTGAATGGACGCTGGAACAAATGACACCACACAATCCATGAAACACACACGGGATGGATTTCACAATATCCAAAGAGGAATGTGTCCCATCTTCCCAGCAACACCATCCCCTGCAAAGAGTTTCTCAAACTTTTCCAAAGGGGTGTGTGTGGGGGGGGGGGGAATGCCAAACATTGGGGACACGCTCTTCAGAGAGGGTGAAAATGTTCATGAAACATGTCTTCCATTTTGTCTCAGTACTGTTTTCCAAGACTTTTCTAGAATCAGTAGAACAAGCTAACACAGCCTTCCCCAACCTGGTGCCCTCCAGATGCTAGGGACTTCAACTCCCATCAGCCCCAGATGGCATTGTATGTGAGTGTGTGTGTGTGTGTGTGCACGCACGCGCACGTGTAGTAACATATTTTAGGGGCTACCTTTGGATTCAATTTTTAGGGGCTACCTTTGGATTCAAATTATAAAGGTGGTTCATTCCAAAGGTGGCTCATTCTTTCAGTTCCAAATTACAGAGGGCAACAAGCCCTTCGAGTTTGAGTAGTTAGACCATTAAGCTTCCTGATAAATTTCTGTTCAGAAATAAGTGAATTTAAGACAATACATTGTTTTAAGCATTGATTGCAAGGCACCCTGGGAGTTGCCACACTGAGTAACACTACAACAAATCTTTTCAACAAGCAAATGGGAAAGAAGCAGAGAGCTTGCACTGGCACTGCATGAATGCCTCCATTAGACCTTGAGCACTGCAACAAGCATACATAGCAATGCCCAGAGATATGGGAGCTATGGGAAATATAGTTCCCATGGTTCCCAGTATCTTTAGAAGTATCTGCAGTGTCCAGGGCCTAATGGAGGTCCTACAGCAGTGCCCAGTGTGACCTTTCCTTCCCACCCCTCTTAACTTGATATGTTAGGAAAAAAGCAGATGGTCCAGTTAGGGACAAGAGGGAAGAACTCCAGTAGGGGCCTGACCCACCCTGGAACCAATTCAAAGGCCATGCTATTTTTGCCAATCATCTGTAGAACATATGACAAAATAATCAGGGTTCCCCAAATAGTTTTCAAAGCCAACTGGCCTGTTCCTCGCCACAAAACAGCTACACTGCCCTACCCCGCTTTTCCTTTCAATCGGTCTCTCCCCCTGCAATGTCCCAGCTGTGGAGCAAGTTGCTGTGAGACAAGCAGCAACCAGCTTGTGTCAACGACTAAAACATAAATCCTATAAACTGGCTCCTTACCCCGCATCCTACTAGATCATTTTTGCGTAGGCATAAAACAAGGCCTGTCACCAGGGTCATCGCCATAGCAACAGTTCCAGAGTTAGGCCAGGGATGGTTTCTGGAAGTTGTTAAGGACTGCTGATTCTAATGACAGAATTAACTGTGTAAAAAGTCATGTCCAGTAGCATCTACTCTGTTTCCAGGGTGACTTAAATGCTATAAATAAAATAAATTAAAAAGATCCAGGGCTGCTGTTTCCCCAGATCTATTGTCTGTCACAAAAGCTGCTTATAGAAATGCTTCATTTCCACCACCATCGCCCCACCAGCAGTTCTATTGTGTGGTCAATGAACGGCGGAGCTCCTTTTCTTTGTGCTCCTCAATGAAGCCCGGTGAAGGTCGCAAGAGGAATGCATTTGCATCTGCATATGGAGTGCAGCAATTAAGCCTCCTTGTACCCTTGCCTTATTCACCTTCCCCATGAATGCTGGATATGGGAGGAGCAGGGCTGCCACTTTGTCCTCCAACAGGAGCTCCCTGAGCTAGAGCTGGAAACCTGTTGCTCTGTGTTAGTGGATGTTGGTGGCTCCCATGTCAGTGGGGCAGTGAATCCACTCATGGTTTCCATCAGAACCAGTCAGAACTCTGAAGGAGCTATCCAAGGTGCTTCAGACTGGTTCTGATGGAAACCCAGAGTGGATTCACCGCCCCACTGATACCAAAGCCACCAGTCTCCACTGCTCTACGTTCAGCTGCCTCATGTAGCAAGCAACCCAGAATTACAGGTTCAAATATCTCCCCAGGCCTGGAATGCAGGACCTCAGGCCCGTGGGCCAAATCTGGACTGCCACCCTCACCAGAAAGTCCCACATCCTTCTCCTGGCCCCACCCAGTTTCTCCCAACCACCAGTAGTTTTGCAGCTTCCCAGCTTTCACACAGGTTGTTGTTCCCCATTCTACAAGCTTGACATGCCTCTCCTAAGGCCCTAGCTAAAATATGCTGGTAGTTTTGGCCCAGCCCCCTCCTTTTTCTTCTGGCCCCGCCCACCACTGGAATGCAAACCCCAAGATCTCCTCTGGAATTGAATTCGGCCCCAGGGCTGAAAGGAGTCAATACTAGTGCTGTGCCGAAAATTTTCCCACATTTTTTTTTTACCCTTCTCATTCAATTTCATAGAAGATGCTTCCAAATAGAAATTCAAGGGTGAAATTTCAGAGAAATTTTGGAGAAATTCTCAAGGGTTGGGTTTGGGTTTCTTGAGCTTACCTTACTTAGGAGGTGGCCAAGGAGTGGGCACAAGTGTCCTGCTTTTCATTGTACAATCATCTCTCTGGCAGCCTGAAGCCTCCTCAGCTTCCTACCCTTCAATTAAAGTCCATTTTAAGGCACCATGAGGTGATTCCTCCAATAGGGCTTTTTTCAGACCAGGATGTGCAGGCTAAGCTCAAAAACACCACAAAAATAAATGATAAAACATCCTGAATGAGGCAGAACAATGGAGGCCTCTTTCATGGGGGGAGAAAAATTCAGGAAATTGGGGGGCAGATTTTGGCAGAGCACGAACTCCCCCTCATCCCTGGAGCTGGACACAACACTGCCCCCACCTGCACTGTGGTGAATGCAAACTGGGGCCAGCCTGCCAAGATGGAAGATGCTCTTGCAAAACAAACCCCCCAACCCCAAAACCTTAGGAAAAATGAAAGAAGCTGTGCTACAAGCCCTGCCAATGGGGAGCCCTACCTGAGAGAAGCTGTTGAGAATTCCTGCTCCCCCTGGAGAAAGTCAGTGAAATTGTCTCCCAAATTTCTCTGCCCACAAGTAAGGTGGAGAATAGCCATGAAGCTCACTGGCTGACTTTGGACCAGTCACTGCCTCTCAGCCTAACCTACCTCATAGCGTTGTTGTGAGGATAAAATGGCGAAGAGGAGGTGGATCATGTACACTGCCTTTGGCTCCTTGGAGGAAAAGGCAGGATATAAATTTAACAAATAAGTAAACAACAGTGTGGTGGAATGGTCATCTTTGGAATGAAGAATAGAGACTGAGCAATGGAGACAGCTATGGGAGAGAAGGTGTCAAATGGCAGCTGGACCTAGGCAGGCTGATACAAGAGGGCCTTGCTGCTTCAGTTCTTCCTCAGATGTAGGAACGGCCACAGATGTAAGCAGTTCTGGGCAGTAAGGAGCCAAATGGAAGTTGGTCCTCGTCCAGTGGATGGAGGGTCCCCTATTGCCTCCCCTCCACCTCTTCCACAATATAAAGTGCAATATAAAACAATGCTAACAGGAATGGTATCAATCATATTGAATGAACTGGGCTAACAGGTCTTCCAAATCAGCCAGCCGATGCCTTCTACCGGCTTTGGTTGGTGGCCCAGCCACACCCCTATCTGGACAGGAATATCCTGGCTTCAGTACTCTATGCTTAGATTACTGCAATGAACTCTACATGGGCTGCCTTTGAAAATGGTTTAAAAGTTCCAGCTTGTGCAAAATGTGGCAGCCCAATTGATAGCAGAGGCCAGAATATATATATATATATATATATATATATATATATATATATATATATTCTGGCCCATTTGTGCTGGCTGCCTGTACATTTCCAATCCCAAATCAAGGTGTTGGTTTGGACCTATGAAGCCTTACATATCTCGGGACTGCAATACCTGATAGAGTGCCTCTCCCAGCATGAACTTACCTGTATACTACAATCACCATCCAAGGCCTTTCCTCTGAGTGCCTCCTTAGAGGGAGGTTCAGAGTATTGCAACAAGGGAGAGGGCCTCCTCAGTGGTGGCCTCTTGATTGTGGAAAGATCTCCCCATTGACATCCATCTGGTGCAGCCATTGTCGTCTTTTTGACACCAGGTTAAGACTTTCCTCTACTCCCAGGCATTTGACAGCATATCATAACAGATTTTTTTAAGGCCCTCAGATTTGTACTGTTGTTTGTTTAAAAATAGTTTTATATTATGCTATCATGTTGTACTTGTTGGGTTTTAATCTTTGTAAACCACCCAGGGAACTTTGGCTATTGTGTGGTACAGAAATTTAATGAATGAATGAATGTATTCATTCATTCAGTGTAGGGGAAGCAGTGAACTGGGCTTACGGTCCAAGCCTAACCATTTTTACTCAAAAGTAAATCCATTGGTTTCAGGGGAGTTTTAAGTGAATTCAAATAGAATTGCAACCCTGATCTCTTTCTTGTTTTTTCCATGATCTAGACAGAAACAAAAACATAATGTACATTTTCCCATGTTCTGTCTCCTGTTCATTAAAAGTACCATGTCAAATCAGAACTGTATCTATTCATCAGAAACTCAACCTACTGGAAATATTGCACCTTTAAGCAAATTTGTAGGGCATGCATGTGGATCAAAAGTAGGGATGCTGGAAAAATCCACCGTGGACTCAAATGAGGCTGGATTCCAAAGAATACGACCTCCAGAGTCTGCAGCTAATGGACAAACTTATCTCCAGGTCTGAAGGAGTTCCCACAGGGAAGCTATCCACCTACCTAAAAAACGCAATACGCTAATGGCGGCAGTTACAGCATCAATGTACTCCATTTGCAACTGTAAAGCACTTACTTTTACCTAAATACAGCCATAAACAGCTGCAATTTAGGTAAAAGTAAGTGCTTTATGGCCACAAGTGGTGTAAAATATGCCATTTGTGGCAGTAATTTTCCCGTGATAGGCTAAGGGCAGCCACCATTAGCGTAGCGCATTTTACAGGAAGCCGAAGAGCCGGACTGCCAACTCTGGCGGATGCAGCATGATTCTGGAGGACTCCACAGGGCCCCAAGTGACCTGAATTGCCCCGCAGCAGACCAGCCCCCAGACCGGACAGTCGGGTGTTCATACATCCCTAATCGAAGGCATTCTGTGCTCTCTGCTTGTACTGTTCTATAATGGGTTTAGTACTGTTCTTTTTAATTGAATTATACTTTGTGGATTTTTATGATTTTAAAGTGCTTCTAATATTTTTTGCATGTCACCTAACAAATAACAGTTGTTGGTCATCTGCCAAATGGAGTAAATAAACAAAAACTTTCATCAATATCGATCTTTCAGTCCAGGACAGAACAGGATTTCAACAGAGCCATATGGAAGATTGTGGGCAGGGCAGTCAAGCTGGTTTCCCTGAGATGTTTTGGACTACAGCTCCCATAGTCCCCAACCATTTGCCATCTTGGCTGGGGCTGAAGTGCGTTGTAGTGCATACCAACTGGAGGGTGTCAGGTTGCCTGCCCCTGTTGAAGATGGTTTTTAGGCTTAGGACCTTGCTTCTTGAACTCTATAAAGTGCCATGCACAATGGTGCTAATCCATTAACAGTGCAATCCTATGCATGTTTACTCTGAAGTAAGATCCATCATATTTAATGAGGCTTACTCAATAGTAAGTGTGTTTAGGATTGCACCCTTACAATTATTCAATTATTTAAGAAGAATTCATGTCTGAATCTATTTATCGTGCTATTGTATAATGTTGGGTTGAGTTGAAGTGACTTGAAAATTTAAGATAACTTATTTTCAATCTTGATATAATAATTTCTCAAAGATAAAAAATGCCCCAAAGCACCTCAAGAGGCCATAATGTCTAACCTGCCACTAATAAATATGAGTAGATTCTCATGAAGTCTGTTGACGTCATGATAAAATGGACAAGGAACATAAAGAGTTCTTCCATACCTTGTTTTTTCCTCCAGGTTTCATTCATTATTACAGTTTCTCCTGCAACTTCACTCTGTACCAGCCTACATATTTTAATTTCCACCGAATAATTTGTTTTCTCCACATTACTTGCCATACACTGTACAAAGAGACATATTACCTCTGGATTAATAAATGTGCATGGCTAATGAAATGTTTTCTTGCTATCCATGGGAAGAGAATTCAAGTAACGCATGGCTTGGAAAGTCATCTATTTGGATCCCACTTGAGGGGGGAGGGCAGTTTTGACATCTCCTTGGATTGGGGTTTGAGCACACCCCAACCCCCTTGCTTCCTCCCCTGCTCCACCTGACACAACCTGGTCCTCCCATCAAGGTGAGACCTGCCCCAAATCCTCAAGCACTCAGCATTAACTTCATCCATCTCTTTCTGCCGGTTTAGCCTGTTAGAATTTGGTACAGGGAGGGAGCAATCCTATAGGAATTGACGGTCGCCTCCAAGCCAGGGGTGACCCCCTAACCACTGCAGGGGGGGAGGAGTGGTGAGGAGCACATCTCCTCCATGCTCCCACCACCCTGTTTTCATGGCTAGACAGCCAATATCGGCTGTCTACCCTCGGGACCTTGAAGCGTGGGGTGGGGAGGCCAGGCAACACATACGAAGTGTTGTACTGGCACTTCCAACCTTCCTGCCCCTCCCCCAAGGAATGCCCCATTTCCCCTGCCTCATGCTGCTCTTATGAGTGCAGAGCTGATCCGTGCTGCCTACGAGGCGGCACAGGAGAGGGTGGAGGTCAGTTCTCTGAGAAGCGACTTCAGAGGGCAGGCCTCGAAGTCCCTTTCTTGGGAACCAACCCATCCTATGGCTGTCTAGCTGCTGACTAGCAGCCATAGGATTGTGCCCTAATACACTTGTCTTTAGTCACCATCTCCAACAAACAGTTTGCAGGAAGAACATACTGTTTCTTTATTATGTTGGGTCTAACCCTCGCAAGAGTGGGAGTCTGCTCACACAACAGGCCTTCTGCTCACATGATGGGACTTCCACATCCCCTCCCTCCCCACCCCCCTGCACCCAGATCTGCTTCAAAGGGTCCCCCAATCTTCTGGAGCAGATTTGGAGGCACATGGAGGGCTGCAGGCATGGAAGGGGAAATTGGATACAACCCGTATTCTCCAACACTTCAGGGATGATACATTAGTAATGCCATTTTCCTGATACTAAGGACCAGAGGCTGATTACTCAACTATTCCTAAGGATGTTGCAAGAAAGTTGCATGCCTGTTTGCTTCTCATGAGTAGAAACATGTCGAGCAGCCCCCTGCATAGCAATGGGAGACAATTTTGTCAGGTCTGCATTTTGATAAGAACTAGTGCTGTGCAGAAAATTTCTCTCACCTTTTTTTTATCATTCTCTTTCAATTTGATAGGGAAAAAAATTCAAAGGAGGAGAAATTTCTGAGAAATTCTCATGGGTTGGGTTTGGGGTTCTTGTCGTTACTTTACTTATGAGGTGGCTGTGGAGTGTGCATGAGTGTCCTGTCTGTCATTGCACAGTAATCTCTGTGGCAGCCTGCAGCCTCCTTGGCTTCCCGCACTTCAGTTAAAGCCATCATGAGGAAGACATCATGAGACAATTCCTCCCATGGGGCTTTTTCAGTCCAGGAAGTATAGGTGGTCTGGAAGAACTGCAGAGCAATGGAAAGATGTGTAATAGAGAGAGAAAAAACACATAGCACCCTCAGCCACCTCACGGTGATTAGGTAAGCTCAAAAATACCACCAAAAGAAGTTCAAAATTCCACCTCAGAAAAGTGGAAGCCTCACCACAGTTGATGCTGTTGCCACCTACAGAAGCAGTGCAATAAACCAAAAACCCTTAGGAAAGAAATCAGAACCTGTGCTACAACTCCTGCCAATAGTGAGCCCTATCTGTGAGAAACTGTTGGAGAATTTATTCTCCCCTAGGAGAAATTTGATGAAATTGTCCCATCCAATTTCTCTGCCCCCAAATAGGTTTGGAGATGCCATTTGTGCACATCTCTAATAAGAATGTAGCAAGGTGACACTTCCTAAACCAATACGCAATTTCGCACTTCTCAGAACTGTGCCGCACAAACAAGATATCCATACAAAAAGTACGTTAGGGGGAAGTGTGCACAAAAATGCAGGTCTTTGTGTGGGGCAGGGGGTGGGGATACACTAAAAAGCATTGTGTAAGGGAAAGCTGTGTGAAGAAAAGTGTATTTAAGGCAATGTTGTGTTAAGAATGTACACATTAGGAAAAATATGCACCAAAATGCATACACATTTCCATGCAGACTTGATCTCAAACTGAAGTAGAAATGGGATGGAACAAATGGAAGACTGGAAACATGAGATGCTGAAATTGGCAGATTCATCCGTCCATCCCACCACATCGCCTGCTAGAAGCAGACTTCGCACCGGGCCTTTCAGTTTCAGAGCTGAACGAAATGGAGTGTAACAAGAGTCTTGGTGTGGACAAAGGCAGAGTGCCTTTGTGTGAAAAAGAGAAAGAAGCATAGAGTCAGTCACCTTATGGGAAATACCAAAGGTAGGCATGGCTGGGCGCCTGCCAAGGGCCCACACCCCAGTAGGAGCCCACTGACAAGAACCCACTGGAGTTGCCCCACTGCTTCACCACTGCAACCAGCTTGCTCACTGGCCTCTTGACTGCCAAGCAAGGAAGGAAATTGTGGCCATCTTGAGGTAGAGGAGGAGGAGCAAGAACATCTGATAGAAATGGCAGTAGACTCACTGAGAGAGGCCGCCCTTTGAGAGTGTCTTGCCCCAAAGCCCCCCAAAACCTGGAGCCAGGACTGAGCACTACTTAGGAACAGGCTGTCTGCGCAGTAGTCTTTTATTATTTGTTTGTTCGTTTATTTATTTCATTTATATCCCTCCTTTTTTCCTCTTTAGGGAACCCAAGGTGGCATAGATAATCCTTCCATTTCATCCTCACAACAACAACTCTGTGAGGTAGGTTGGGCTGAGAGTCTGTGACTGGCCCAAAGTCACCCAGTGAGCTTCCATGGCCGAGTGGGGACTAGAACCCAGATCTCCCAGCTCCCAGCCCAACACTCTAGCCACTACAACACCACACTGGCTCTCCAGTATTTTAAAGTTGTGCAATGCCTTTGTTCTACTTCATACAGTTAGGAATATTATGAAAGTAACTCCAAATGAAACAAGAGAAACCTATTAAAATGCCATTAAAATGAAATGAATTCTAAGAAATTCAAAACAGCGGGTTTTTTGCCTTCTGCTGCAGCTCTCTGAATGGTACCATTAAATTCCAGTCAACACATAAAAAATCCAAGAACTACATGTTACGAATGCACAAGCAGACTTGTAAAAAACAGCAGTGCAACTGATAATGAGCGAAATATGAATTAGGAAATGATGCTTGAGAATACAAAGTAATGTAATTGTCCCTATTTTCTGGAGTGTTCCCCTGGTAAACCATTGTCCCTACAGTATTTAATTTATTTAGGGAGCAATCCTCTGGCCCTTAGACAGCATCAGGGTGGGGTGGGGGGAATAGGATTTTTCAGATTCCTGGATCTGAGGTCCAAGGCTTCCGACCTTGGAGCCAGGAATCCTCCCTCCCCACCCCTGCCCGCTTACAGCTGGCACAGAGAGAACTGTGCCGGCTGCTTCTTTGTGATCTCAGGGAAGGGGTAAAGGGGGTGTGCTGGTGGGTGGGGAAGGGAGGGGACTTGGAAAGCCAGGATATGACATATCCCACGGCCTCCTCAGCCTCCTTCCCTCCCGCTCCAACGCACTCCAGCCAGATGGGCAAAAAAACCCAACTAGCCAAAATGCGGAGTGGGAGGAGCACAGAGCTGAAGAACTCCTTCACTGCTCCTCCCACCCTGCGTTGGATGCGCGTAAGCCTCTGGGCTCAGTGGCTTACGAGCATTGGCATAGGATTGCGCCCTTACTTATTTATAGGGATGTCACAGGAGTCCAAGAAGGGGGTGGAATCTGACTGGCTCCCCAGCACTCAGCCTCCCAGAGTCCATTTGCTGAGCCACCAGCACTTACCAGACCTGCTCACCAAGAGACCACATAGTCTACAAATGCCCGGCGGCCGCCTGTCCCCTTCGTGAGCTGCCATTTTGCATAAAGATGCACAGCACCAGTGTTGAGATTTATCCCCAAAATAGGTTCAGCACCTTGGGTAGCTCCTTTAGCGTTCTGTCTGGTTCTGGTTGAAACCCAGAGTGGATTCACAGCCCCACTGAAAAAGGAGCCCCCAGCCTCCACTGAGCTTCCGCATCACTGTGTAGTTTCTTGCCCCTCTCCATGAGAGCTACACTAGAATAAACACATGCAAAATTGTAAACATGCAGCATAAGTTGTGTCAAATTAGCAAATCTGTATATTTCTCTGATTCACATTCTTTCTACAGGTGTCAAAATTCAGCAGAGGGCATGAGAGTGTGTTGCTTGCTTTTTCTTGTATGGAATATCGGTTACCTTGGTCAGTAGACTCAGGAACAGACTGAAGGAAGGACGTCTTCACACAACACCTGATCAATTGATGCAATTCACCACACAATGTGCTGATGGGAGTGAGGGCAGATTAGATGCCTTTAAAAAGGGAATTCGATATGTCCATGGAGGAAGGGTCTATCAATAGTTATTGGCCATCATAGGTAAATGGAGCCCCTACGTTTAAATGCAGTTGCCTCTGAATACCATTTGCTGAAGATTTGGATAGGGGAGAAATTAATTTCAGTTCAGTTCAGCCCAAAATTTATCCAATTTGTACCTCCCGGAACCAGATATTGACTGAAATGCAATTTGTGGTTGTAGGTCTGTACATCCCTAAGCTTGCAATGTGATAAGGCAACCCCCAAAACTGCATTTGAGAAATGTGTACATTTCGGAAATATGCATGGGAAAATGTGTGCACGATGGGGGCTCACAACCTGAAAGGGACTCTACTCTGAATGAGGTTTGAGGTGGAAATCAGAGGGCCTCAACAACCTTCAGTTTTGCTGATCCACACATCTGAATGGGAAAAACTCAGAGAGGGGGTATTACCTTCATGCCAACCTGGAAGGCTTCCTAAAGAAGGGAGTGCTTGTTTGTTTGTTTGATTGTTTGTTTGTTATTTGTTTATTTATTTCATTTATATCCCTCCTTTTTTCCTCCTTAAGGAACCCAAGGCAGCATACATAATCCTCCTCCTCTCCCTTTTAGCCTCACAACAACCACCCCGTGAGGTAGGCTGGGCTGAGAGTCTGTGACTGGCCCAAAGTCACCCAGTGAGCTTCCATGGCTGAGTGGGGACTAGAACCCGGATCTCCCAACTCCCAGTCCAACACTCTAGCCGCTACACCACACTGGCTCTCTTTCAGCCACTTTCAGCCGAGGCTCAAACTCAATTTCAGAGAAACTCTCTGGGCCACATTCCAGTGGTCGTTGGGACTGAAGGAAAAAGGGGGTGAGTATATACCAAATATACCTGCATATTGTATCTTAAACCTCTTACTGCCACTAACTAAGTATTTGGAGAGGCATTTCAACCTTTTCCAATAGGGGAAAACACACAGAAAAACCGAGAAACCACCAACTGATCAGTGGGTGGGGAAAAGGGTGCAGGTCCAGGAGAATGGGGCATGGTCATCTGGGGAAACCCAAGGGGCTAGATGGGGGGGGAGGTTTGGCCCACAGGCATAAGGTTCAACACCCCTCTCCTAAAGGCATCTAAAAACAACAGAAGAGCCATGCTGGATCAGACCAAGGGTCCATCAAGTCCAGGGTTCTATTGACACAGTGGCCAACGAGCTGCCCATGGGAAACCACAAGTAGGACATGACTGCAGGCACCCTCTCACCCATGCTCGCTAGCAAATGGAGTATATAGGGTCAATGCCTCTGGCATTGGAGGTCGCATAACACATAGTCACCAAAATGAGTAGCCACTGATAGCCTTTTCCTCCAGGAATTTGTCCAACCCACCCACCCACCCTTAAAACCATCCAAGCTGGTGACCATCACTACATCTTGTGGTAGCAGGTTCCATAGTTTAACTCTGTCCTGCGTGAAGAAGTCCTTCATTTTATCTGTCCTGAATCTCCCACTAATCAGCTTCATGGGATAACTGCAGGTTCTAGTATTTTGAGAGAGGAAGAAAAATGTCTCCCTCTCCACATTCTCCACATCATGCATAATTGTGTAAACCTATATCATGTCTCCCCTTTGTTGTTGTTCAGTCGTTAAGTCATGTCCGGCTCTTTGTGACCCCATGGACCATAGCACGCCAGGCCTTCCTGTCCTCCACTCTCTCCTGGAGTGTGCTCACGTTCATATTCATTGCATCAGTGATGCTATCTAGCCATCTCATCCTCTGCCATCCCCTTCTCCTTTTGCCTTCAATCTTGCCCAGCATCAGGGTCTTTTCCAGGGAGCTTTCTCTTTGCATTAGGTGGCCAAAATATTGGAGCTTCAGCTTCAGTATCTGTCCTTCCAATGAGCACTCAGGGGTGATTTCCTTTAGGATGGACTGATTTGACCTCCTTGCAGTCCAGGGGACTCATAAGAGTCTTCTGCAGCACCACAGTTCGAAAGCATCAATTCTTCGGCGCTCAGCCTTCCTTATAGTCCAGCTGTCACAGCCCTATGTTGCTACTGGGAAAACCATAGCTTTGATTATACGAATCTTTGTCGGCAAGGTGATGTCTCTGCTTCTTACTATGCTGTATAGGTTTCCCATAGCTTTCCTCTCAAGGAGCAAGCGTCTTTTAATTTCATGGCTACAGTCACCGTCTGCGGTGATCTTGGAGCCCAAGAAAATAAAATCTGTCACTGCTTCCATTTCTTCGCCTTCTATATGCCAGGAAGTGATGGGGCCAGATGCCATGATCTTCGTTTTTTTAATGTTGAGTTTCAAACCAGCTTTTGCACTCTCCACTTTCACCCTCAACAAGAGGCTCTTGAGATCCTCTTCGCTTTCTGCCATAAGGGTGGTATCATCTGCATATCTGAGGTTGTTGATAATTCTCCCAGCAATCTTAATTCCAACCAGTGATTCATCCAACCAGGCGTTTCTCATGATGCACTCTGCATATAAATTAAATAAGCAGGGTGACAATATACAGCCTTAACGTACTCCTTTCCCAATTTTGAACCACTCGGTTGTTCCATGTCTGGTTCTTACTGTTGCTTCTTGACCCTCGTACAGGTTTCTCAGGAGACAGGTAAGGTGGTCTGGTATGCCCATCACTTTCACAATTTGCCAGAGTTTGTTGTAATCCACACAATCAAAGCCTTTAGCATAGTCAATGAAGCAGAAATAGACGTCTTTCTGGAATTCTCTTGCTTTCTCCATGATCCAGCGAATGTTGGCGATCTGATCTCTAGTTCCTCTGCCTCTTTGAAACCCCGCTTGTACTTCCGGTAGTTCTTGGTTCACATGCTGCTGAAGCCTAGCTTGTAGGATTTTGAGCATCACCTTGCTGGCATGTGAAATGAGCACAATTGTGCTGTAGTTTGAACACTCTTTTGTGTTGTCCTTCTTCGGAATTGGAATGTAAACTGACCTTTTCCAGTCTTGTGGCCACTGCTGAGTGTTCCAAATTTGTTGGCATATTGAGTGCAGTACTTTAACAGCATCATCTTTTAGGATCTTAAATAGCTCAGCTGGAATACTGTCATCTCCGCTAGCTTTGTTGTTACTAATGCTTCCTAAGGCCCAGTTGACTTCACTCTCTAGGATGTCCGGCTCAAGTTCAGTGACCACAATATCATGGCTATCAGGGACATTCAGATCTTTCCTGTATAGTTCTTCTGTGTATTCTTTCCACCTCTTCTTAATCTCATCTGCTTCTGTTAGGTCCCTGCCTTCTTTGTCCTTTATCATGCCCGTCTTTGCACAAAACGTTCCCTTGAGATCTCCAATGTTCTTGAAAACAACTCTAGTCTTTCCCATTCTATTGTTTTCCTTGATTTCTTTGCATTGTTAATTTAAGAAGGCCTTCTTGTCTCTCCTTGCTATTCTCTGGAACTCTGCATTCACTTGGATATATCTTCCCCTTTCTCCCTTGCTTTTTGTTTCCCTTCTTTCCTCAGCTACTTGTAAAGCCTCATCAGACAGCCACTTGGCTTTCTTGCATTTCTTTTTCTTTGGGATGGATTTCGTTGCTGCCTCCTGAACAATGTTACGGACCTCCGTCCATAGTTCCTCAGGCACTCTGTCTATCAGGTCTAATCCCTGAAATCTATTCCTCACCTCCACTGTATATTCATCAGGGATATGATTTAGGTCATACCTAAATGGTTTAGTGGTTTTCCCTGCGTTCTTCAATTTAAGCTGAAATTTTGCAACAAGAAGCTCATGATCTGAGCCACAGTCAGCTCCAGGTCTTGTTTTGACTGACTGTATAGAGCTTCTCCATCTTTGGCTGCAAAGGACATAATCAATCTGATTTCGATATTGACCATCTGGTGATGTCCATGTGTAGAGTCGCCTCTTGTGCTGTTGGAAAAGTGTTTGCTATGATCAGCGTGTTCTTTTGGCAAAACTCTATTAGCCTTTGTCCTGCTTCATTTTGTACACCAAGGCCATGTTTGCCTGTTATCCCGGTGATTTCTTGACTTCCTACTTTAGCATTCCAATCCCCTATGATGAAGAGGACATCTTTTTTTGGTGTTAGTTCTAGAAGATGTTGTAGGTCTTCACAGAACCGCTCAACCTCAGCTTCTTCGGCCTCAGTGGTTGGGGCATAGACTTGAATTACTGTGATGTTGAATGGTTTGCCTTGGATTCGTACTGAGATCGTTCTATCGTTTTTGAGATTGTACCCCAGTATTGCTTTTCTCACCCTTTTATTGACTATGAGTACTACTCCATTTCTTCTAAGGGATTCTTGCCCACAGTAGTAGATATGATGGTCACCTGAATTAAATTCGCCCATTCCTGTCCATTTTAGTTCGCTGATTCCCAAGATGTCGATGTTCAATCTTGCCATCTCATGTTTGACCACCTCCAGCTTACCTTGATTCATTGATCTGACATTCCAGGTTCCTAAACAATATTGTTCTTTACAGCATCGGACTTTCTTTTCACCACCACACACATCCACAGCTGAGTGTCCTTTCGGCTTTGGCCCAGCCACTTCACTTTCTGGCGCTACTTGGAAATTCCCTCTGCTCTTCCCCAGTAGTATATTGGACACCTTCCGACCTGAGGGGCTCATCTTCCGGCGTCATCTCTTTTAGCCTTGTGATACGTTCCATGGGGTTTTCTTAGCAAGAATACTGGAGTGGGTTGCCATTTGCTTCTCCAGCGGACCACATTTTATCAGAACTCTCCACCATGACCTGTCTGTCTTGGGTGGCCCTGCATGGCATAGCTGATGGCTTCACTGAGTTATGCAAGCCCCTTCGCCACAACAAGGCAGTGATCTATGAAGGGGTATCTCCCCTTACCTTCTTTTTTTCCAGTCAAAACTATCCCAGCTGTTGTAACCTTCTCTCATAGGGGAGATGCCCCAGCCCCTTGATAATTTTACTTGCCCTTTTCTGCACTTTTTCCAGCCCTACAGTATTTTTTTGTTGTGGTGGTGACCAGAACTGTACACAGTATTCCAAGTGTGGTCACACCATAGATTTGTATAGGGCCAGTCTGATATTGGCAGTTTTATTCCCAGTTCCTTTTCTAATTACTCCTAACACAGAGTTGCTTTTTTTACAGTGGCCGCACACTGGGTTGACATCTTCATTGAGCAGTCCACCACAACCCCAAGATCTCTTTCCTGGTTGGTCATCACTAGCTCAGATCTCATCAGGCTATACTTTAAGTCTCTCTGTCTAACTCCTGTTGGAAGCAGGATGCTAGATTAGATAGACCTCTGAACTGATCCAGCAGGAGGGCTCCTTTTAAATTCTTTGTGTTGCAAATTATTGTTTTAGCACACAGCATATACTTATCACCCAACAGTTGGCATGGGAAGCTGATGCTTGCTCAGTCTCGCTCTCTCTCCCTGTGTGTGTGTGTGTGCGCGCGCGCGCGTGTGTGCGTGCATGTGTGTGTGCGTAAGAAGCTCCCACTGAGTGTTTTGCAATATCTGGTTTGGGGACTGGTACTTATTGTTTCAGAATAACCACTTTTTCTTTCAACAATTAAGAAGAATTAGAAAATTAGAAAAACATCTCCAAGTGAAACATGGAAAACATTTTTTTTAAGTCATCATTAAAATAAAATGAATTTCAGAATAATATTAGCATAGAATAGTCTGCCTTCCCAATAGGTCTATTAAATACCAGGCAGCATATAACATGCACGAAATAAGTGTCCTCAGTGAATAAGCAAACTTTCTGAAAAAATGGGTGCATCTGTTTAGAGGACAAATGAGTAATTGGGTGATTGCGGTGGGTAGTTAAAATATCCAGATCATGTTTCCATGTAAAATGGATGTATTTTAGAAACAGCACAGAGTTAAGAGATTCTGTCTGAAAGGCTTGCAATCCCATACAGACTTACCTGAGAGTAGGTTCCATTGAACTTAATGAGGCTTACTTCTGAGTAGACATGTACAGGATTGCACTGTTAGTTTGTTTAAATGGCTAATAAATCCTTGTCTAACAGTGCAATCCTATACTACTCAGAAGTGAGGTTGCCCACCTGAGCCCTAAAGCAAGAGCCATTATGCAAAAGATGAAGATGATGCTTGGAACACCCTTTTCCTGTGAAAAGTATCAAAATTCAACACAAGATACACAAGAAAGATTTGCAACATAGTTCTTAAGATGGAACCAATTTTCCTGGAGTGGCCCAACATAAATGCCCATATGATCATGGGACACTTGGTGGAAAATATGACTGTATGTGTCACAAATATCTATCTGAATTATTATATCCTTCACCATAAAGGGATGCCTGGTTACTGTGAAGTAGAAATACATTCTTAACTCTTTCACATATTTTTCTACATTTCTACATTATTCTACATTTTCTACATTACATCTTCACTACATTTTTCTGTAGTTACATAAGGTATCACATGTGTTTGTAACTGAAGTACCACAATCTATATAGATACCATTCAAACTGAGCACCATTTAGGATGAACAGATGCAAAAGAGGACAGGCGCATGTACCTTCAGGAGTTGTGTAGAAGACAGAATTTCAGCAGGTGTACACAACTATTAAAAGTGCAGCAGCCCTGTCCTCCTTTGGATATTAGCGCCCTTGGCACAATCCACCAAATAATGTTGTTATTGTTGTTTGTTTATTATTATTTGTTTATTTGAAGCAGGCCCTGCTGCCCCCTGCATCACCACCAAATTCAGCATCAGCAAACACCCACTTTAAAACAAAACCAAAAACCAACCCCCCCACACAAAACGGTATTTTTACTGCTACCGAGCAGTAAAAGGATTAAATTTATTTATTAAATTTATATCCTGCCTTTTTTTTCTCTTGCAAGGAACACAAGGCAGCTTACATTATCCTCCTCCTCTCCATTTTATCCTCACAACAACAACCCTGTGAGGTAAGTTGAGCTGAGAGTCTGTGACCGGCCCAAAGTCACCCAGTGAACTTCCATGGCCGAGTGGGGACTAGAACTCAGATCTCCCTGCTCCCAGCCCAACACTTTCACCACTACACCACACTGGCTCTCTGAGAACAAGCTAAATTTAATCCTTTTTAGTGCTATGGAGTGCTATGTGTTTTTAAATTTCTTTTCTCACAAAATATGCTTTTATACTGGTATTTTATTTAAATGTATGCATTTCTGAATATGCTTTATCCTAAGACAGGCATCTTAAACATTATTTATTTTATTTTATTTTTGAGCCAAGAACTGCTTCACAAAATTCAGAGAAGTGTGAAATCCAAAAGACAATTAAGTTCTGATCCACATATTGATCTAGGAGACATGGATCATGTCAGTTGGCATCAGAATGGACAAATATTGAATTCCTCATGCATCCTTACGATTTAAGGCAGGGGTAGGCATCAAGTGGCCCTCAATGCCCCTGGTGAGTCTCGCATGACCAAGCTGCCAAATTTGTGGTGGTGGCAAAAATATCACCAGTTGGCCACCAAAGAAATGGTGGCCATCTACTAAGGAAACCTAAAGCATCTCACTTGTTTTCAAAATAATTTTTTCTTGCACCCTTCAGAGTGCAGGCTTTGGGGAGGGGGTCATCCAGAAGGCAAAAATGGCCCCTGGATCCCATCAAAAAAGTTGCCCACTCCTAGTTTAGATCAATGATGATGAATCTCTGGCCTTCCAGATGTTGCTGGACACCAACTTCCATACACCGTAGCCAGCATGGCCAAGGGTCAGTAAGGATGTTGGAGAAATCTGCAACAGAATCAAATGAGTTTGGACTTTCATGAATCTGACCCATGGATTCTGCAGCAAAACAGCTTTTCCCCTGTCCGGTGGATTCTGTGGACTTGCGGACCGTTTTTCTAACTTTCCTGAATTTTGCGCAAATTTCATCATAAAAATTCAGCAATATTTTTTTTAAGGCCAAAAATTTGCATTTCCTGCATAGGCTAAAGTATGAAAATGTGCATTTGTGGAGATGTGTGCATGTTCACACATGTGAATTTCCACAAATTCGGAAACAAAAAATCCAGTTCCGTCGAAGGGCAGACAGCAGAACGAAAGGCACCTGACAATATGCAAGACACAGACAGAATGGATTTTATGCGATCTATACATCCCTAATGGTCAGAAAGTTGCAGACCAGCAGCATCTGTTGAGAGCTGCAGTCCAATGACATTTGTAGGGCCACAAGTTTCCCAACCCTGCTTTAGGGCTTTAAAATCAAAATGAGTCACTTCCCCCTAACACACACATAAACATTATTTTTCCCTACATTGACTCCAGAAAAGGCTACTATTTGCACCATATGATGATTAGATTGTGAGATCCCCAGGGATGTATGAAAATTTTCAGTTCAGTTCACCAGTCATCTGACGTTTTTACATTCACAACCCCAAACATGAATGCATTATTGGGGGGGGGGGGGCGACCTCTGTGAATTCCCAAACTTGTGACCACATTCAAACAATGTATTTTTTGGAAAATTGCATACTCTGAAATGCACATTTTTTCAAAAAATAAAATTTTCACACTGTGTGGGTGGAGTGTGCATATTTGAAAAATGCACACAGAAATGCACACTTTACCCCATTCAAAATGCACACTTCTGCCATCTGAAATAAGCTAAAAGACAGGAGCGAGTCAATCCAAACTTTTAAGTGCAATTCAGAGAATTTTGGCAAGCTCAAATATCTCTGGTTCTCCCATCTCTAGAGATGCCATGCTCCCCCTTTGGGGAAAAAAAATGTATCCATAGGAAATTATCAAGCCACTGGAGGTAAGCCACAGTAAGCATTCTCAGAAAGAAACCATCAATGTGGGTTAAAAAGAAATACTGACAGCATAGTTCAAAAATTGGACCGCCTCATTAATTTGTGTTCTCCTTTCAATGCTCCTGATTAGACCAAAGTGTTCACTGTTGAGGTTTGTTTTAAGAAGAAAATTCAGTGTTTTTGTGCAACTGCAGCAACATCTCGGTCACCTTAATCAAACCTCCTATTTCACAAGGTGCCTGTTTCTCAAGTCACAGGAAATAATCCGGGCTCTGTTTGGACATGTATTAAACGCCTGCTGATGCTCTCTCCTTCAAAGGTGCTCCTGCATCTGCCCTAGGGCCTCTTCCTTTGATGTAGCTGGAAAAACACCTGTTAGCGACTGATTGCCAAAGATAATTACCCTTTAATTATCATCAGTTCTATTTTCACCTGTGCCACCTGCAAATGCCTGGCACATCTTTAATTGGCAAGCAAACGGAGGGTTCCCTTCCTCTCCTTTCCACCCACAGTTGGCAGAGGTTGACTAAACACCACTCCGCCAGCCTCCATCCAAGAAAGCCCTTGTCTCTAGGGTTGCCACTTTTAGCCACTGTGTGACAGGCACAAATTCAACAGATAGAGCTGCCCCCATTACGGGATCTCAGAAATGGGGGAAAGCTGGATTTCTGCCTTGTTGTGAAGCTATTAGGGGCCCTGCACCCTGTAGCCACTGGTGTAGTGGTACATTCTGAAATGCTGGGGCTCATCATGATAGTCTCCATAGCCACGTGCCCCAAGGAGAGTCTCTCAGCCTGCATTCCTGAGAGAGATAGTGACCCTGGCAGCGAGAGAGCGGGGGAGGTGGCCTTACTGGATGCTCGGCGCAGATACAGGGAGCGGCGCCAGATGGAGGGTGCCGAGAGGAGGCACCCTGCTCGCTTGGCGCTAAAACAACGGTCATGTCCCGAGGACCCAAGGGTAAGAGGGAGGACCTCTCCATAGCCCATAAGTTCAGAGTCTTCCCACCCTCCTCCTTCAAACAGGGACCAACTGCCTTACCTGGAGCTTAGGCTACTCTGCTAACTACCCCAGTGCAGTTCCTTGCTTAGTCGCTGGTGATTAGCATCTGAAAGAGTCATTAAGTTGTAAAAGGAATAAAGCCTTGGAAATAATCCTTTTCATCTGTGTCTTGAGTTGGCTATTGAAGGGGACTGTAAGAGGCAGCTAGGGTGCTCCTGACAGGAGGGAGCAATCTTATGGCTGCTAGACAGTGCCTAGATGGCCATAGGATATCTTGTTTTCTGGGAACCGATGTCAGAGCCCGTGCTCCGAGGTCAGTTCCCAGAGAACTGACCTCCCCCTACTTCCGCGCTGCCTCTGAGGCAGTGTGGAGAAGACCCATCCTCCGCACTCACAAGAGGAGCGCAGAGCAGCCCAAAAGGGGTGTGTCTGGGGGTGTTCCAGGGCAGGGAAGGCGGAAATGCCTGTACGACACATCCAACGTGTCCTACAGCAGCCTCCTCCCCTGCTCAGCCCCCCTGTGGCTAGACAGCCAAAATCGGCTGTCTAGCCGAAAATGCAGGATAGGCGGTCGCCTCCGAGTTTGGAGGCGGCCACCTATCCCCATAGGATTGTGCCCTTAAGGGTGCAATGCTATGCATGCTTAGACAGAAAGAAGTCCTACAATTCCCATGGTGGTGCAAAATGCTGGGAGTTGTAGGACTTCTTTTCTGTCTAAACATGCATTGGATAGGTGCCCGCCTCCGAGTTCCGATGTGGCTGCCTATCTGAATAGGATTGCGCCCTTAGTGGTGCACCAGTTCTCTTGCCCATGACTAGAGTGCTGTTTGGGCCTATTTATGGAGTTGGATGCCTTTTCATTAATTCCCAAGGAATCATTCTGTTGATGCTGGATTCAGCAGACTGTAGATAATCTTCTGGCAGGATTTCAAGGCTACGTTACTTCTTGATTGGAGTGGCTAAGAATGCTGGGCTGGCAGCGTGCCCATTATTAGAGCCAGTATTTTCCCCCTGCAGGATGGATGAAGTCATGGGACCATTTCCAGGATGGGACAGATCAAGGGCATAGTACATGATTCCCTGGGACCCTCCCAAGGCAGAACCTCACCACAGGCCAATCCGGAACAGGTGCTGAGGGCCACGCCATGAAGGGGTTATCTTTGCTGCTGATCTTATCTTGGTAAGAGTATGGGGTTCCTAGTGACTTAGGGTGCAATCCTATGCATGTTTGGACAGAGAAAGGCCTACAACTCCCAGCATTCCCCACCTGGCTGGGGAATGCTGGGAGTTGTAAGCCTTTTCTCTTTCTAAACATGCATAGGATTGCACCCTTAAAGGATGTGTGTTTTGTGCTTTGAATGCATTGTCTTGCCTTCTCTTCCTTTATTAGCCTATTTCAGCTAAACAAACTTATTTCCTTCACCCATTGCTGTGTTCATTGCCTCTGAATATCCAAAAAGAACCACTGCCTATTGAAAAAAAAATTGGCAAACGACCCGGCTAACAAAAAAGTGCAGGCACTGCATCCGTGAGCCCTACACCACCATGATAATGCAGGGAAAGAAGCTTCTACAGGGTGTGTATGGCAGGCGGCAATTAAGGCAGAGGTTTATATCTCTTAGGGATGTCAGAGAATTTCGCCATGAATCTCGGGGAGTGCATTCGGCCCCCCGAAATCGGTGGCGAAACGGTCTGCCACCCACCCCCCCGCCCCTGCCCCAGGACGGGACTTACCTTGGGTGGATTTTCCTGGTGGCGGCAGCTCCGGTGGCAGTTCAGCGGCAGTTCGGCGGCGGTTCGGTGGCGGTTCAGCGGCGGTTGGGCGGCGGTGCGGTGCCGCCATTTCTAGTTAAAAAAAACAAACAAAAAAAATGATAGGCTACATAAAGATTTGCATAGCCTATCACGGCTAGATTTTTAAAAAACACCGTGATAGGCTACGTAAATGTTTACGTAGCCTATCATGGCTGATTTAAAAGAAAAAAAACGCGCTGCCATTTGCATTCCTTATTTTACATGTCTTAGTCTACGTAAACATTTACGTAGCCTAAGACGACGAAAATAAGGAACATTTTTTTTCTTTTAAATCAGCCGTGATAGGCTACGTAAACATTTACGTAGCCTATCATGGCTGACTGCAGGGACGCAAACGGCGGCGGCTATGGCTGCCGCCATTTGCATCCCTGCTAGCCAGCGGCCGGTGGCTCCACAGAATCCCTGTGGAGCGGAGCCGGCCAGCCAGAATTTCAGGGGGGGAGGGATGGAGCGCCTCCCCCCTGGCCAGAATTTTGGGGGAAGGGATGGAGCGCCTCCCCCCCACCTCGAATCAATTTCGTTAAAAGGTAATTGACTTTCTTACATCCGTAATATCTATGTAGTCCACTGAGAGTAAAGCAGAGATGGGGAAAGTGTGGCCCATCCAGATCTTAAAAGCCCCCCACAATCGCTACCCCTCATGCTAAGGTCAGATCTGTACCAGGGGGCCTGTGCCTAGCCTACTTTAGAGCCAAAATGAAAAGTAGATGGATCTTCCAGACACAGATTTAAAATACTATATATTTTGACCCTCAGACCCTCCCCCTGCTCATTCCCCCAAACCCACTTATCGAGCAGCCATGTGCCCAGCAAGCGGGTCCAGCAGCTGCCTGTTTTCTTAGTGAGTTGCCATTTTGTGTAAAAATGGCAGCTCAGGGATTCCCATAAATTGAATGTTATGCAAATGGACACTGTAAAGGATCATTTACGCAACTTTACAGATGGAAATGGCCCATTCACACCTGTAATGTTGCATCAATGGACCCTTTAAGCCTGCCATTTATGCAAAGTTTGATTCCTGGGAATCCCCAAACCACCATTTTTATACAAAATGGCAGCTCACTAAGCGGACAGGTGACTGCCAGACCAGCTCACTGGGCATGTAGCTGCTCAGCGGGTCCAGGTGAATGTGGGGGCTCAGCGAGTGGGTCTGTGGGGAGTGAGGGTGGCTTGGCAAGCACCCAGTGAAACCAGATGGAAGTGAGTCCGTCCATCCCTAGTGCCATCTCCTCCTCCCACACAATGTCTATAAGCTTAGTGCCATCTCTCCTCCCCCCCCCCCGTCTTTTAGCTTTGCTGTTTTAAATCTGCATTTTAAATCTCTCCATCGCTACTAGGTTCTATTCTGGTTTTATTCTGGTTGTATTGTTATATTGTGGTTTTAAGGCTTTTATATTGTTTTGCTGCGCGCTTTTTGGTTTTAATTGTTGTGAACTGCCCAGACAGCTTGGGTGGTATAGAACTGAAATGAATGAATGAATGAATATCCACCCTTTCTGTAAAGCCAGCAAGCTGCTCAAAACTGTGTTCACCAGGGGCAGCGTCGAGGGTTGGTGTCGAGGGTTGGCATGGTCAGGTACCTGCTAAGGTCCCACACCATGGGTCCCACAGCGGGGACCCACTGACAACAGCCCCCTGGAGTTGAACTTTTTCACAACTGCAACCTTCTTGTTTGCCTGCCTCTTGCTCTGGCCCAGACAACAGTGGTGGTGAGGAGGAGGAGCAGCAGAAGCCACGGCCTGCTTGCTCACTGGCTGTCAGAGTTCCTTTTACCCACACTGAACTTCAAACTAGGGATGGCGGAGAATTTCTCCACAAATCTCCAGGAGGCCAAATGCCAACGCATTCAGCCCCCCGAAATTGGTGGTGAAATTCTCCCTCCCGGCGCCCCCCCCGGGATGGGACTTACCTCCTTCGAATGTCCCTCTTGGTGGCGGGTCCCAGCGGCGTTTCGGCGGCGTTTCGGCAGGGGCGGGGGTGGCGGCCGGTCTTCCGACCGGCTGCCACCGCCGCCATTACAAAGTAAAGTAAAAAACAACAACAAAAACACGATAGACTACGTAACGATTTACGTAGCCTATCACGACTAGATTTTCAAAGTCAGCCGTGATAGGCTACGTAAATCTTTACGTAGCCTATCACGGGTGACTTTGGGGGGGGGGGGAAGCGCGTATGCAAATGGCGGCGCCCATGGGCGCCGCCATTTGCGTACGCGCTTTTTTTTTTCAAAGTCACCCGTGATAGACTACATAAAGTTTTACGTAGCCTATCATGGCTGACTTTGAAAATCTAGCCGTGATAGGCTACGTAAATCGTTACATAGCCTATGACGTGTTTTTGTTGTTGTTTTTTACTTTACTTTTTTTATTTCGCGGCCAGGGAGACGGGGCGCTCCCCCCCAGCCTGAATTTCGGCGGCGAGGGATGGGGTGCCTCCCCCCCAGCCTGAATTTCGGCCCAGAGGGGCGGGGCGCCTCCCTCCCGCCAAGAACTTCAGGGGGAGAACCGAAGCGCCTCCCCCCACCGCGAAGCAAGCTGAGGGACCAGGTAAGGGACTTTCGTCCATCCTTACTTCAAACACCAAAATCAATCACAGACAAGAGGCTTCAATCTACAGCTTTTAATTCCATTACCACAAAGGGTCATACAGATGCAAATTCTCAGTGACTCTCAGTCTGTAAGGAAGTGCCTTCAGGGGGTTCAAAAGGTAGCTACGAAAGTTGCCCACCGGTTGAAAGAAAGGAGGGCTCCCTAGCCTAACTTAAGGGGTGGGGGGAGGTCTCTCTCTCGTGAGGCTTCTAAGTGCCGCTGTTCATGCAGGGCCAATCGGGTAGACTTTCTAAGTTCAGCCCTGGCCATCTCCCTCTTGGCTCTTCGTCTGCGCCTGGCATCTATTAATTCAGACTCGCCAAACACCATCTCTCCCTGATTGCTGTCTCTCACAGGGGTGGGTGAAGAGGGACCTTCCTCCTGCAGCCGGACCTTTGAAACCTGAGGAGTCTGCGTAGCCATGTCTGGACTAGCCTGGGAACATACCTCCCCCATGTCTGGTGGTTCTTTTTCAGGATCCAAACTACTCTGCCACTCCCTGCTCTCAGAAGCACTCCTGACATTGACTGTCTGCATGTTGAGCAACCAAAAGGTAGCGATGATTAGAAAGTAGAGGAAGAGCAGTGGCAGCTGGAGACAAGGGCAGTGAGAAGGTAGACTCACTGTAGTAGGTGGCCTTGTGATGGTGCCTTGCCCAAGGGTCCTCAAAAACCTTGAGCCAGTGCTGGTGTTTACTCACACATGAAAAGCAAGCATTTTAGAATCCTCACTGTCAATTAGGGCCATGTCATTGGTACCGATTCCCTCCTCCACATACACATACACACACCACCACACAATACCATCGCTATCACATATAAAAAGTGGTCAGTAGCCAGACATGTTGTGGTGAGGGATCCCAAGGAGCCCGCAGGGCATTGCACACCTGCCAAAACATAAATAACGGTAGCTTGTGATGTTCCATGCAAATCAGGGCTGGCCTTATCGTTAGGCAGAGTGAGGCAGCCACCTCAGGTGGCAGGATGCTGTTGTAGGGGGAACAGTGGCAAGATGCTGGATGACAGAGCAGTGTGAGCTACATGGTATGCCCTGAGGCCCCTAAACTAGCCTGTTGCCCTCAGGTGTAGTGTTCAGGTAAGATTCAACTGCCAGTTTGGTCACCGTCTGTATACAGGCTGGGAGGGGGAGCCATCTTCACCTGAGGCAGGAAAATGTTGTCGGATGGCCCTGTTAAAACAAACAAACAAACAAAACTGTTTCTTTATTTATAAGATCTTTTAGTCACCTTTTAGGGCACACCGACCTCACAAGGGGGCTTATAATATTAGAAAAACACAAACACGCAAACTACAATTAAACATACACACAGCAGTGGCAGTAGACCATGATTTTTAAGCACCAAATGCAGACTGGAGTAAAGGTATCTTCAGGGTAGTGGTGTGTGTGTGGGGGGGTTGTTTTTGTTTTTGAGCCAGCAATGATGAGGCCGTGCATATCTCCCTGCAGAGCGAGTTCCAAAGGTGTGGGGCCAGCACTGAGAAAACCCTGTCCCCAGTACCCATCAGCCTAACAGCTCTTGCTGGTGTGTGAGAGAGCAGGGCTTCCAGTGCTGAGCTTAACACTTGGGCAGGCTCATACAGGCATAGGTGGTCCTTCAGACTATGTGGTCCCAAAACATTTAGGGCTCTAAAGGCCAAAACCAGCACCTTGTATTGGGCCCTCAAACTAACAGGCAACCAATGTAAACCATACAGCATAGGAGTCATGTGATCCAAATGCCCGGCTCCCACAAGCGTTCTAACTCTATGTTCTGTACCAGTTGTGGTTCCCAAATCATCTTCAAGGGCAGCCCCACACAATCAGTTAAAAGATTGCCTGCGTACTTTCCATTATATCTCCATGAATAAAAGGACTAAAGACTTAAACAAAAATTGAATGTTGGGACAGGCTGTCTGAGGAGCCCCTAAAGCTCCCCTCTCATAGCTGCAGCCCTGTATGAAAGTAAATAAGCAGCAGTTTGGTCATGGAGACAGAATGAACTTTCACCCTTGACCGTGACCCTTTTAACTTTCCTGTATCTTCCCCCTGCTTCCTCATGGCAAGGAGTCTTTCCAGATCCATTATTAACATGCAGAAACACAGTCTCTTTTTAAGAGCTGTTAATACTCATTAGCACTTTCGGCCTCAAAGAGAAGGTCTTTGTCATCTACTTCCTGACACTAATGGCATTAAGGAAGGTACCTGAATAATATGCCATTAGCACCATTGATGCAGAACTCTTATGGCGAACATGCAGCAGTTCTACAGTTTGATGTCATGGGCTCACATCAGAAACAGCCTTCTGCAGCCATCCCTGGAGATGAGGGAAGGGAAAGCTAGGAACAGTAATTATGTAGATCCATTTTGCTCTACAGAGAGACACAGGGTTATTTATTTATTTATTGTCCTGAGCAATCATGACAATGAAATTAAGGGACAGGGCATCAATTTGGGGGTTGGACTTGATGGTCTTGTAGGCCCCTTCCAACCCTACTATTCTATGAATTTCCTATTCCTAGAAGAAATGGGGGATGAAGCCACTGGAGTAAGGAGAGTTGTTCACTGTGTGCAAGGAGAAAAGGTGAACAGCACAATCCCACCTGTGTTTACTCACAGGTAAACCCCAGTGAATTAAATGGGACATACTCCCAGGTAAGTCTCTTTACGTAAGGTTAAAAATCCTTTGCATGCTTACCAGACGGTGAGTCCCATTCAACACAGTGGGGCTTACTTCTGAGTAAAGATGTAAAGGCTGGATTTCCATCACTTGGAATCTGACCTTTTGGGGGATAGATGGACCTCTGCTGCCCACCCAACTTGGCTTGGATTTGTGAGCCAAGCCATGAGTTTTCCACACACCCCAGGGACGTTTTCCGTATTTTCTTTTGGTGCTGGCTGCATTTTGAGGGTGAAATTTGCTCAATCTGTGTAATTTGCGCAAATTGCAGCTGGACTTCTGCACAATTTGCACAGAGTATGCAAATTTGCACAAGTTTCATCCATGATTTGCACAAATAAAAACACAAGGAAAATCTGCTAACGGGTCCAACTCACTGCAGACCAAGTCGGGCCAGTTAGCAGAAAATGGACTGAAGTCTGTGGTGGTCAAGCTGATGAAAACTCATTGAACTCCACCCCCCAAATGGATTCCTCTGACATCCCTACTTCTGAGTAATCACATAGAGGACCAGGCTGCATATCTTAGGGCCAAACTAGGCCATGACTAATATGCAGGATTTTTGAAATGCAAATTGCATCAGCTGGGTGGCTATTAATTAACCGGATCAGAGCAGGAATGGCGAGATACTTTAACCCTTTCCTCCAGTGCTGCCCCCAGACTTTTGAGGGCCCCAGATTTGCTCTTCCTCCTCACCAGTGCAACCCGCATGTTCACCTGCCTCTCACTCTGGCCCACACAACGGTGGTGGTGAGAAGGAGGAGCAGCAGATGCCACGGCCAGCTTGCTCCCTGGCTCTCTCTGCCTGCCAAGCCAGCAAGTGGGAGCAAGGATGGGGAAGAGGAGGAGCAATAGCAGCTGGTGACAATGGCGGTGAGAAGGTGGACTCACTGAGGGCGGGGGCCCACTGAGGGCATCTTGCCCAAGTGTGTCAGGATTCCCTTTGCCCACACTGAACTTCAAACACCAGATCAAACACAGACAAGAGGCTTCAATCTATGGCTTTTAATCCATTTCTTCAAAGGGTCATACAGATGCAAATTCTCAGTGACTCTCAGTCTGCAAGGAAATGCCTTCGGGGGTTCAAAAGTTAGCTATGAAAGTTGCTCACCATTTAAAAGAAAGGCGGGCTCCTTAGCCTAACTTAAGGGGTGGGGGGAGGTCTCTCTCTCGTGAGGTCCCTAGGCGCAGCTGTTCACGCAAGGCCAATCAGGTACACCGTCTAAGTTCTGCCCCGGCCTTCTCTCTCTTTGCTGTGCATCTGCATCTGGCAGCTATTAATTCAGATTCCCCAAACCCCGCCTCTCCCTGTTCACTATCTCTCATGAGGGGGGTGAAGAGGGACCCTCCTCCTGCAGCCGGACCTTTGAAACCTGAGGAGCCTGCCTAGCCATGTCTGGAATAGCCTGGGAACATACCTCCCCCATATCTGGCGGTTCTTCTTCAGAATCTGAATTACTCTCCCACTCCCTGTGCTCAGAAACACTCCTGACAAAGTGTCCTTAAAAACATGGAGCTGGCACTGCAAACAATGATAGGTGGCTTCCTGGCATGTGTGTGTATTTCCCCAGTTCTAAAAGATCAAAATGCTTCTCCTAAGACTTCGCTGCTAGCAATAAGAGCAATAAGGCATATTTGGCCCTGCCCCATTTGCCTTTGGCCCCACCTCTTTTTCATTGGCCCTGCCCACCACTGGAATGTGGCCCCTAAGAGCTTCTTGAAATTGAATTTGGCCCTTGGGCTGAAAGAGGTTCGACACCCTTGACGTAAAGTCTTCCACTCCATAACATGCAAGCAAATATGTGGATCAGTGCTGTGCCGAAAATGTCTCCCACATTTTCTCGACCATTCTCATTCAGTTTGATAGAAGAGATATTGTTTCTGAAAAGAAATTAAATGGTGAAGAAATTTTGGAGAAAGTCTCATGAGTTGGGTTTGGGTTTCTTGGGCTTACCTCACTTAGGAGGTGGCCAAGGAGTGAGCACAACTGTCCTGTTTTCATTGTACAATCCTCTCTCTGGCAGCCTGTAGCCTCCTCAGCTTCCCACACTTCAAAAAGCCCAGTTTAAGGCACCATGAGGTAATTCCTCCCATGGGGCTTTTTCAGATCAGGACATGCAGGCAGCCTGGGAGGCTAGTTGTGATTAGGTACACTCAAAAACACTACAAAAATAAATTATAAAACATCCTGAATGAGGCAGAACAATGGAATCCTCTTTCATGGGGGGAGAAAACTTTCAGGGAATTGGAGGACAGATTTTGGCAGAGCACTAGCTCCACCTCTTTCCTGGAGCTGGACACAACACTGCCCCCATCTGTGGTGGATGCAAACTGGGGGCCAGTCTGCCAAGACAGTTGATGCTATTGCAGCACAACCCCCCCCCCAAACCCTTAACAAAAAAGAAAGAATCTGAAACAAGCTCTTCCAATGCAGAGCCCAGCTTGTGAGAAACTGTGGAGAATTTCTCCTTCCCCTGGAGAAATTCATTGAAATTGTCTCCCAAAACTTCTCTGCTCACAAGTAGGGTGAAGAATTTCGCCGCTTGCCCACAGCCCTAATGCAGATGGCGGGGGCAGGACTGCCAAGGAAATTTGGGAAACATTGCGACCATGGCTGAAGTCATGGCCCACGCTGCTGCTTTGAAGCTGTTTTGCCCCTTTGCACGAATAATGCATGAAGGAGGCTACAGCATCCAGCTTACGTGACATGGCTGGAAAAAAGCCAGAATTCATCGACACTGCAGGCTAGCCTTGTGCCTCTAATTACATACTGAAATGTGTATCAGATGTCCACTATTTGATGTGCGTGCTTCTAAAGCTGCCAGTTAAAGAATGGTGTGTTTCTGGTGATTAGCCTGCAATATGCTTAACGTTTGATTTAACAATTATGGTAATGGCTTTTCGGAGTGCTGGGCTGTCAAAACAGTGTAGCTTCTTTAAAAAAAAATACTGATACATTTAATTAAAGAAGTGGCTGCCAATAATACATTGGCTGTGGTCTTCTCATGACCCCATCCTGTTGCATTCTATATAAGGGCCAAAGAAAGAGGGGCAATTCAAAGTTTAGTCCAGAACTCTGCCTCTTACACAGGCAAACACTGCAGTGCAATCCTTGCAGATTCTTTTTCAAGTAGGGCAACCTGCTGTCCCACATTACAGAGGACAGTCCTCTATTTCAAGGGCTGCCAAAAAACAGTCCTCTGTTTGAAGGGCTGTGCAGTCCAAGCCCAATTTACAAATAAACAACCATAAGAAGGGAAAGCAGAGCAAAGACTTAGGGAGGTGATGGGCTCTCCCACACTGGAGGCATTCAAGACGAAGCTGGACAGTCATCTGTCAGGGATGCTCTGCTGACTTGGATTCCTGCACTGAGCAGGGGGTTGGACTCAATGGCCTTGTACGCCCCTTCCAACCATGTTGTTGTTGTTCAGTCGTTCAGTCGTGTCCGACTCTTCGTGACCCCATGGACCATAGCACGCCAGGCCTTCCTGTCCTGCGCTCTCTCCCGGAGTGTGCTCAAGTTCATATTCATTGCATCCGTGATGCTATCTAGCCATCTCATCCTCTGCCGTCCCCTTCTCCTTTTGCCTTCCGTCTTTCCCAGCATCAGGGTCTTTTCCAGGGAATTTTCTCTTCGCATTAGGTGGCCAAAATATTGGAGCTTCAGCTTCAGTATCTGTCCTTCCAATGAGCACTCAGGGTTGATTTCCTTTAGGATTGACTGATTTGACCTCCTTGCAGTCCAGGGGACTCGTAAGAGTCTTCTCCAGCACCACAGTTCGAAAGCATCAATTCTTCGGCGCTCAGCCTTCCTTATAGTCCAGCTCTCACAGCCATACATTACTACTGGGAAAACCATAGCTTTGATTAGACGGACCTTTGTCGGCAAGGTGATGTCTCTGCTTCTTACTATGCTGTCTAGGTTGGCCATAGCTTTCCTCCCCAGGAGCAAGCGTCTTTTAATTTCATGGCTACAGTCACCGTCTGCGGTGATCTTGGAGCCCAAGAAAGTAAAATCTGTCACTACTTCCATTTCTTCCCCTTCTATATGCCAGGAAGTGATGGGGCCAGATGCCATGATCTTCGTTTTTTTAATGTTGAGTTTCAAACCAGCTTTTGCACTCTCCTCTTTCACCCTCAACAAGAGGCTCTTGAGATCCTCTTCACTTTCTGCCATTAGGGTGGTATCGTCTGCATATCGGAGGTTGTTGATAATTCTCCCAGCAATCTTAATTCCGACCTCTGATTCATCCAACCCGGCATTTCTCATGATGTACTCTGCATATAAGTTAAATAAGCAGGGTGATAATATGCAGCCTTGTCGTACTCCTTTCCCAATTTTGAACCAATCGGTTGTTCCATGTCTGGTTCTTACTGTTGCTTCTTGACCCTCGTACAGGTTTCTCAGGAGACAGGTAAGGTGGTCTGGTACTCCCATCACTTTAAGAATTTGCCACAGTTTGTTGTGATCCACACAATCAAAGGCTTTAGCGTAGTCAATGAAGCAGAAATAGATGTTTTTCTGGAATTCTCTTGCTTTCTCCATGATGCAGCGAATGTTGGCGATTTGATCTCTAGTTCCTCTGCCTCTTCTAAACCCAGCTTGTACTTCCGGTAGTTCTCGGTTCGCATACTGCTGAAGCCTAGCTTGTAGGATTTTGAGCATCACCTTGCTGGCATGTGAAATGAGCGCAATTGTGCGGTAGTTTGAACACTCTTTGGCATTGCCCTTCTTTGGAATTGGAATGTAAACTGACCTTTTCCAGTCTTGTGGCCACTGTTGAGTGTTCCAGATTTGTTGACATATTGAATGCAGCACTTTAACAGCATCATCTTTTAGGATTTTAAATAGTTCAGCTGGAATACTGTCATCTCCGCTAGCTTTGTTGTTACTAATGCTTCCTAAGGCCCACTTGACTTCACTCTCTAGGATGTCCGGCTCAAGTTCAATGACCGCACTATCATGGCTATCAGGGACATTCAGATCTTTCCTGTATAGTTCTTCTGTGTATTCTTGCCACCTCTTCTTAATCTCATCTGCTTCTGTGAGGTCCCTGCCTTCTTTGTCCTTTATCATGCCCGTCTTCGCACAAAACGTTCCCTTGAGATCTCCAATTTTCTTGAAGAGATCTCTAGTCTTTCCCATTCTGTTGTTTTCCTCGATTTCCTTGCATTGTTCATTTAAGAAGGCCTTCTTGTCTCTCCTTGCTATTCTCTGGAACTCTGCGTTCAGTTGGGTATATCTTCCCCTTTCTCCCTTGCTTTTCGCTTCCCTTCTTTCCTCAGCTACTTGTAAAGCCTCATCAGACAGCCACTTTGCTTTCTTGCATTTCTTTTTCTTTGGGATGGATTTCGTTGCTGCCTCCTGAACAATGTTACGGACCTCCGTCCATAGTTCCTCAGGCACTCTGTCTATCAGGTCTAATCCCTGAAATCTATTCCTCACCTCCACTGTATATTCATCAGGGATATGATTTAGGTCATACCTGAATGGTTTAGTGGTTTTCCCGACGTTCTTCAATTTAAGACGAAATTTTGCAAGAAGCAGCTCATGATCTGAGCCACAGTCAGCTCCAGGTCTTGTTTTTACTGACTGTATAGAGCTTCTCCATCTTTGGCTGCAAAGGACATAATCAATCTGATTTCGATATTGACCATCTGGTGATGTCCATGTGTAGAGTCGCCTCTTGTGCTGTTGGAAAAGAGTGTTTGCTATGATCAGCATGTTCTCTTGGCAAAACTCGATTAGCTTTTGTCCTGCTTCATTTTGTACACCAAGGCCATGCCTGCCTGTTATCCCGGTGATTTCTTGATTTCCTACTTTAGCATTCCAATCCCCTATGATGAAGAGGACATCTTTTTTTGGTGTTAGTTCTAGAAGGTGTTGTAGGTCTTCATAGAACCGATCAACCTCAGCTTCTTCGGCCTCAGTGGTTGGGGCATAGACTTGAATTACTGTGATGTTGAATGGTTTGCCTTGGATTCGTACTGAGATCATTCTATCATTTTTAAGATTGTACCCCAGTACTGCTTTTCCCACCCTTTTGTTGACTATGAGTGCTACTCCATTTCTTCTAAGGGATTCTTGCCCACAATAGTAGATATGATGGTCACCTGAATTAAATTCGCCCATGCCTGTCCATTTTAGTTCGCTGATTCCCAAGATGTCGATGTTCAATCTTGCCATCTCATGTTTGACCACCTCCAGCTTACCTTGATTCATTGATCTGACATTCCAGGTTCCTAAACAATATTGTTCTTTACAGCATCGGATTTTCTTTTCACCACCAGACACATCCACAGCTGAGTGTCCTTTCGGCTTTGGCCCAGCTGCTTCACTCTTTCTGGTGCTACTTGGAAATACCCTCTGCTCTTCCCCAGTAGCATATTGGACACCTTCCGACCTGAGGGGCTCATCTTCCGGCGTCATCTCTTTTAGCCTTGTGATACGTTCCATGGGGTTTTCTTGGCAAGAATACTGGAGTGGGTTGCCATTTCCTTCTCCAGTGGACCACATTTTGTCAGAACTCTCTGCCATGACCTGTCCGTCTTGGGTGGCCCTGCACGGCATAGCTTATGGCTTCACTGAGTTACGCAAGCCCCTTCGCCACAACAAGGCAAGACCCACATGGGGTCACGAAGAGTCCGACACGACTTAATGACTCAACAACAACAACAACAACATATGGCTGTTAGAGCTGGACTATAAGGAAGGAATATGAACCTGAGGTCCTGAGCACACTCCGGGGGAGAGCGGAGGACAGGAAGACCTGGCGTGCTATGGTCCATGGGGTCACGAAGAGTCGGACACGAGTTAACGACTGAACAACAACAAACACTAATCTTGAGTTTAGTTGATCAATCAGCGAGAGCAGCAGTTGTAATTGGTGGGAATATGAATTCATTTTTGAGATTTTCACTCTGGTAAGTTACTGTAGGGGCCCAATGGAACAAACAAGACAGGATCCCCAATTAGAATTCAGCAAAAACACACCAAGTGCAAAGAACCTTACAGAACTGCAATTTACCAATATATATTTTATGGAAAGGGTAAAATTTACAATGATTTGAAGACACACACGCACACATGCACACACACACACAGATGATAGATAGATAGATAGATAGATAGATAGATAGATAGTTAGATAGATAGACAGATGATAGATAGATAGATAGATAGATAGATAGATAGATAGATGGGCAATTAAGGCACAATCATTTATATGCATCAAATATCATGTTCTCCAGCCTTGATCCATCCTCTGGCTCCAAAGAGGACTTGGAGGCAGAGGAGAGTCCCTCCATTAACCTGGCCCCTACTATCACAGGGTTTTGCGTCTACCAGACTCCTCAGATGCAGAGGACACTCCCCCTTTACCACCCCCACCCTGTAGGAGCCAGTGGTTACAGAACCAGACAAGAGCCCTTTAAGAAATGAAACTGCTTTTCTGATGGTGTGGGGATGGAGCTGCTGGCCTTTATAAGGCTTCAAAAAGCCTTTGTTGCTGAGTCAACAGCTCTCCTTGACAGAGTCTCAGCTAACCTGGAGCTGTCACCCTGCCTGGTCTAATCTTGCTTTGCTATTCAGCAAACCTGACCTGATACAATGGGACTTGACCTGACTTGACCCAATTTGACCTGACAAGACCTGATTGGATATGACCAACTTGACTTGATGTGTCCTGGCATCAGGCTTTCCTTGACTGCTTTCCTTGTCCATGCTCTGCCATGCTGGTTTCAGCACTGCTGGGCAATTTCAACTGGGTTGGACAGGACACCAAATTGCAGAAGAAATAAAAAAATCCCATGCATGTATGTATGTGTGTGTGTGTATGTGTGTGTATCAGTCAACCATATTAGTCAATTACAAAGGAAGTCAATAGTTCCACTACATTATATCAATCATCTCAGTCAACGGAACCCCTGTGTATTACTGTTTGACTAGAAATAGTCTTCCTCAGAAACGATGTAGACCACTTCTCTTAATTGTTATCTAACAATCTAATATCACCTTTACTGTAGGGAACATAACTATACTACACACTTATACTTGTCCAGAGAAGGGTCGGGGATATTTTCAGAATGGTCCCCAGCACTGCCCCTTCCTACCCATGCTAATAATTACAGGTGGGGAAATTCCCAGCTCTTCCCCTCTTTCCTCCTTTGCCCAGAGAGATCCACAGGGCTGGTTCTTCCAATGTAGAATCCTCCCCCCGCCCCCCAAAAAATATCTGTTCTTGTTCAAGATTTCATGCAGGAAAGAGAGAGAAACCCCAATTCACCTCCTCCTCCTACACCCATTCTTCTTTTTCTCTCAGCCACATAAGAAGATTCTGTTCAACTTTTTCTATTGACTGCTTTATGCTAGTCTCATTTTTTACCCTTCATTGACTGTTTTGTTTTCCATGTTTCTGTTTACTGTATCACATTTATTTTTGTTTTCTGCCTTGTAAGAACTTATATAAAAGGGGGGATATAAATACATTAAATGTAAATGTTATGCCAACACTTCTTTATTCCAGGCACTCAATGAAACTAAAACCAACACAGTCACCTTGGTCCTTCCCTGCACTTCCTCTTCCTCCCAGCTCCTTTTCATGCCTCTGCTAAAACTTCTAATATGCAATTCATCCACCATGATACCACAAACAGTAATTGTAGGCACTTGACCTGCTGAAAGAAAGAGAAAAAGGCTCTGGAAGTGAAAGGGGGGGGGGAAACAGAACTTCATTCATGCTCTTTGGGTGGGGTGGGGGAGATGATGTAGGTGGGGGGATTGACTTAGGCCTCACACGTGGAGAGGTCCACATTCCCACTGATAATCAATATAGATAGATGAACATTGCCATGTTAATGCCAATGCTTTCCCCCCAGAATCCCAGTAACATCATCTCCATAATCCTAATGGAAAAATCACAAAACAAACTCTGCTCTTGAATCGTACATGGTTAAACTATGAAATTTGCTGCCATGAGATATAGTGATGGCCACCAGCTGAAAGGAGGTCAGACAGATTCATGGAGGATAAGGCTATCAATGGTTACTAGCAGAGCCAGCGTCAAAGGCAGGCATGATTGGGCACCTGCTGAGGGCCCACTGTGGGGGCCCACTGCCAAGACCCCCCTGGAGTTTCTCCTCCTCTTCTCCATTGTAACATATTTGCTCAACTGCCTCTTGCTTTGGCCCAGGTAACAGTGGTGGTGAGAAGGAGGAGCAAGAGTTGCCACAGCCTCCTTGCTCCCTGGTGCTCTGCCTGTCAAGCCAGCAACTGGGAACAATGATGAGAAAGAGGATGGTGAGGGATAGCAGCTGGTAACAATGGAGGTGAGAAGGTAGACTCACTGATGGAGGGGGCTCACAGTCGGTGTCTTGCCCAAGGGCCCTCAAAAGCTTGGAACCACCACTAGTTACTAGTCATGATGGCCATATATAGCCTCCAGTATCAGAGGCAGCATGCCTCTAAATACCAGTTGCTGGGGAACATGAGTGGAAGGATGGTGTTGCACTCACGTCTCACTTGTGGAGGTGGCCGCGGTGGCTTAGTGGTTAAGACGCTGAACTGCAGACCGGAAGGTCGGCAGGACAGCAGTTCAAGACCCGAGTGCCGCGTGACAGAGTGAGCTCCCGTCTTCAGTCCAGCTCCTGCCAACCTAGCAGTTTGAAAGCAACAAATTGCATGTAGATAAATAGGTACCGCCTCGGTGGGAAAGGTAACAGCGTTCCGTGCACCTCGGTGTTCAGTCATGCCAGCCACATGACCACGGAAGCGACTTCGGACAGCGCTAGCTCTTTGGCTTAGAAACGGGGATGAGCACCGCACCCTAGAGTCGGACACGACTGGTTGGGGACACCTTTACCTTTTTTTTTTTTACCTTACTTGTGGGCTTCCTGTAGGCATCTGGTTGTCCATTGTGGGAACAGACTGCTGGCCTAGATAGGCTTTTGGTCTGGTTGGAATGGCTTTTCTTGCATTCTTATGGAATAGTAATATCATTTTACCAGTCCAGGGTGGAAATATACTGCAGTAACATAGATAAGCTTCAAATGGAAATGGAGACGCACCCCCAGACTTACATAGAAACTGTGCATTTATTTGGTTTCCTGCCAAATCTAGACCATTATTTCCAGAATCATGGAAATGGACACAGACATTTTCATGAGGCTAACCCAAAAGATCTTCAAATTTCTCTGCCTTCTGAACTCAAAACATTTTATTCACTTCTTAGATACTGCGGCGGGGGGGTGTTAGTTCTGACACTACTGCACAGACTTTTGATGATAAATTACAGTAAGAAACTGAAGCTTTCCCAAATAGCTTTGGGAAACCATAGCTTCCTGCCTTTATCTGCCTGTTTCAAATTGTGAAGGAGGAAGACCATTGTCCAAATAATCCTTTATTAAGAATACATTATGGACAACAATGCTGCAGCCAAGATTGTCCTCATTAGCTGTTCTTTCTTTAGGATAGAATCTTCTTAGAGAAATTACTTTTGATAAACTCACATCTGAATTTTATTCCATTCAGATCCAATTTGACAACTTTTACAATAATCTGAATATGGTTTGTTATTAGGTGTACCACAAACATTTTCTATAGCTTGTGTTTGATGAAAAAAGGATCCCATATGCAGAAGAACTGAATGAATGTGGACATTGAGTGAATCCAATTTGGGGAGGGTGTTTGTTTTTCAATTTTAGAGGCATAACACCTTAGCATACTGCTTCTAATGTGAATTATAGATGGTTTTTGAAAGGGTCATCTGCATATATAGGGGGGTCCAGATTGGGGGGGGGGAATGATAATGACAGTGAAAAGGAAGGGTGGTGTCAAATGAGCATGGAGACCCAACACCACCCCAGCCTCTAAGAGTCTTGAAAGGGTCTTGTCTTTATTATGTGACCCACCCGGACTTATGTTAGGATGCACCTGTAGTGAAATATTTTCATAAATATGTGTGTGGGGAGGATATATTTCCTAATGTTGTTCCTATCTTCAAAAAGGGTAAAGAGGAGGAACCTGAGAACTACAGACCAGTCAGTCTGACATCAATCCCTGGGAAAATTCTGGAGCAGATGATAAAGGAATCCATCTGGAAGCACCTTGACAACAATGCCGTGATTACTCGAAGCCAACATGGATTTGTCAAAAACAAGTCCTGCCAGACAAATCTGATCTCATTTTTGATCAGGTCACCTCGACTTCAGCAAAGCTTTTGACAAAGTACCCCATGATATCCTGACAAGCAAACTAGCTCAAAGTGCGCTAGATGGAACAACGATCCGGTGGATCCACAGTTGGCTACAGAATTGGACTCAAAGAGTGCTTATCAATGGGATCTTCTCAAACTGGGGAGAGGTAATGAGCAGGGTACCGCAGGGCTCAGTCTTGGGCCCAGTGCTCTTCAACATTTGTATTAATGACTTGGAGGAGGAGGTGCAGGGAATGCTGATCAGATTTGCAGATGACACAAAATTGGGCGGGATAGCTAATACCTTGGAAGACAGAAACAAAATTCAAAGTGATCTGGATAGACTGGAGCACTGGGCAGAAAACAACAGAATGACATTTAATAGGGATAAATGCCAAGTTCTGAACCTAGGAAAAAGAAACCAAATGCACAGTTACGAGGTGGGGGATATGTGGCTCAACAACACGACAAGCGAGAAGGATCTTGGAATTGTTGTCCATCACAAGCTGAATATGAGCCAACAATGTGGTGTGGCTGCAAAAAAGGCCAATGCTCTTTTGGGCTGCATTAATAGAAGCATAGCTTCCAAATCCCAGGAAGTACTAGTCCCCCTCTACTCAGCACTGGTTAGGCCTCACCTGGAGTACTATGTTCAGTTCTGGGCACCATACTTTAGGAAAGATGCAGACAAGCTGGAGAGGGTTCAGAGGAGGGCAACAAAGTTGATCAGGGGACTGGAAACAAAGCCTTATGAAGAGAGACTGAAAGAACTGGGCATGTGTAGCCTTGAGAAGAGAAGACTAAGGGGAGATATGATAGCGCTCTTTAAGGACTTGAAAGGTTGTCACAGACAGGAAGGCCAGGATCTCTTCTCGATCATCCCAGAATGCAGGACACAGAATAATGGGCTCAAGTGACAGGAAGCCAGATTCCAGCAGAACATCAAGAAAAACGTCCTGACTGTTAGAGCAATACAACAGTGGAACCAATTCCCTACGGAGGTGGTGGGCTCTCCCACACTGGAGGCATTCAAGATGAGGCTGGACAGCCATCTGTCGGGGATGCTCTGACTTGGATTCCTGCATTGAGCAGGGGGTTGGACTCGATGGTCTTGTAGGCCCCTTCCAAACTTACTATTCTATGATTCTATGGTCTTATCTCTAGCATGTATGTGTAATGCACCATATTTGGGGTTTATGTTTGGTGGGGAGGGGAGGGGAGAGGAAATCGTTTGCTGTATGTAATGTCAACCTAAATAGGCCGATGGAGTCATGGAAACTGACAGTTGGGAGAGGGAAGAGGCAGGAGCATAGAAGGGATTCTCTTGTTTGATTTTTAAAAATTTATAATCTGCCCATCCACAAGGAATCCCAAGGCAGTGCAGATATGACGTTATAAACACACAAATACAATACTGACCTTTTCTACACAAGGCTGTTAGCCCTCTGTATCTGCTTTCAGTTTCATCACAGAATTGAGATCTGAGCACTATAAGGGGAGTGTTGCCTTTCCTGTTTTTCCACTACATAACCTCTAGGTGGCACTGTGGTATAGTGGAATAGTGCAATTGCACCAGTGGAAAAGCATTTCCTTTCATTTCACAAATCATGCCACATCTTTCCCTGCTCTAAAAATCCTTGCCAAAAGTGTTGTTTAAAAACAGAAATGAAACTGGAGATGACATTATCTAAAGAATCCATAAACAACCATGAATGATAATAAGCTAGGGATAGGCGAGAGGCTTACCTCCGGGTCTGGGTCCACAGGGGGGGAGGAGATCCCTCCCTCCCTCACGGAATCCTAGCCGGCAGGCTCCACTCCACAGCGATTCCGTAGAGCCTCCAGCCAGCTCCGGAACACCAGCGATACGGCCACCATTGCCATATCATTGGCTGGGTGGATTGACTGCGGACGCAAATGGCATCCACTACACCATTTGCGGCAGTAAAGGTCTTGTTGTTGTTGTTGTTCAGTCGTTCAGTCGTGTCCGACTCTTCGTGACCCCATGGACCATAGCACGCCAGGCCTTCCTGTCCTGCGCTCTCTCCCGGAGTGTGCTCAAGTTCATATTCATTGCATCCGTGATGCTATCTAGCCATCTCATCCTCTGCCGTCCCCTTCTCCTTTTGCCTTCCGTCTTTCCCAGCATCAGGGTCTTTTCCAGGGAGTTTTCTCTTCGCATTAGGTGGCCAAAATATTGGAGCTTCAGCTTCATTATCTGTCCTTCCAATGAGCACTCAGGGTTGATTTCCTTTAGGATGGACTGATTTGACCTCCAGCAAGTAAAGGTCTTAGTTTAAGCTAAATGGAGCCGGCCAGCAGGGAGGATCCAGCCGGCAAGGATTCCTCCTAGAGGTGGAGTTCAGTCTTCCAATCCTCCACGGACTCCGGGGGGCTGGATTCTTTTGAATCCAGCCTCACTGGGGTCTGTGGAGGATTTCTCTCCCATCCCTATAATAAGCACACAATATATGCCTCATGTAGAAAAGCTCATAATGAGAGGGATAAAAATAGCAGCATACAAACACTTCAACCAGCAAGCAAAGGAACATATTGATCAATTAAAACAAGGGTACCGAGGGCCCAAGGGCCAAATCCAGCCCTCCTGCAGTCCCAATCTGGACTTCCAGGGTCCCCCAAATGGACGCACCCATTTCTCGTGGCCCTACCCCCTTTCTCCTGACCACCGATCATTCAGTGGTTTCCCAGGTTTGTGCAATTTTTCTCCCATTCTAAAAGCTTGAAATGCCTCTTGTAAGGCTTCATTACTCTCAGTAAGAGCTTTAAGCTAGAATATGCTGGCATTTTTTGTATGCTGCCCCTCCCCTTTTGCCTTTGGTTCTTCTCCCATTGCCTTTGGCCCTACCCACCACTGGAATGCGGCCCCAGAGAGCTTCTCAAAATGGAATGCCTAGGCACAAGGGAAAGTTTTGGTTTGGCACTGAGAAGAAAGCAAGGTCAGACTGGGTTTAGGATAAAGATGGGGAACGTGTAGACCTGTAGATGTTGGACTGAAACTCCCATCATCCTTCACCATCAGCTATACTGTCTAGGGCTCATGGGAGTTGCAGTCCATATACATCTGGAGGGTCACACATTCCTCACCCATGGATCTTCTCACATTAATCTCAGGCTTTCATTGACTGTGAATTTGTTTCCATTCATCCTTGAATAATCAGTCTGTTGTTCACCCTGGGTAATTGGCAGTGGAACCAGAATTTACAGGGTATGAACCCCTACCCTGATATCTACACCTACACAGTGCTGTTGTTACATTAAGGCTGTGACACATGGATATAAATGCATTTGCATGAGCTCTGAAACACCATGCTCTCAGCCTGCCATCTCACACACTGCAATTGTTGAGCTACATTTTGAGCTGTTGATGTCCTTCAATAGGTTAATTACGTCTTTCCAGTGTATCTTTACCCCCAAAGAACAAACACTCTCTTGGGTTAAGAATCAGCAGAGGACCAACTATTGCAGGGGTGAATGAATACAGCTACAGCATACAGTTGATGAGGTAGAACAGGGCTGGGAACAGGGCTTGGCATTGTCAGGCAACTGCCAAGGGCCCCCAGCCAGCAAGGGGCCTTCTGCCAACCCCCAAGGCTCCCTGCCTCTGCTATCCCTCTCCTTGCTCTTGCAGCCTGTTCGCTTGCCCTCTCCAAGTCAGGAATAGGAGCAAAGAGAAGATGCAGAACCTTCTGTTCGCCTTGCTGCTGGGCAGTGGTGCAGATTGGGCTCTAAGGGACAGGAAAAGCAAATGATCAGCAGTGGGGAGGAGGAGGGGGCTAGTCAGGGAGCCCCCCCCCCAAAAAAAGACCATGGATCCAACTCTGAAGTATAGCCTTCAGCAATGTGCAAGGATAGGAGGCAAGGGGCTTGAATCATGAACCTTGGTTTGACAAGGGAAACAGGAGCAGGAGACTGCTATTCCACTCATGTCCTGCTTGTGGGTTTCCCACAGGCAGCCAGTTGGCCACTGTGTGAACAGAAGCCTGGACTAGATGGACCCTTGGTCTGATCCAGCAGGGCTCTTCTGATGTTCCTACAAGTGTGTCACTATTTCCACCTCTGAGATATCAAAGGTTTATGCTACATTTCTGTCTTAGCAGTAGTATCTTCAACTTCCATTTACCAAAGAGCTGGTAAGTGGGCAATCATGAATTCTCCCCCTGCACAAATACACATTTTGTATTTTGTATGTCCCATTGTGGCTTTTGTAAAAGAGGAACAAGAGAGAAAGCTAAAAGCAGAAGCCATTTTCAGAGGAAATTACCTCAATAATGGAAGGTAAGTACCTGTTCAGTTTTATTTTGATTCCACAGCCAGGTAGATGTGAATCCTCAACAGATTGTCCTCTTGTGAGCATTTAAGTATAAGACTCCAGTGCCATTGCTTATAATACTTGACCTTCCTTGATTTCACACGTTAAATGTGTGTTTTTAAAAATGTCTGCCAACGATGCATGTAGAGTAATTTTGTAAGACCTAGCCCATGTGGGCTCAGATCATGAAAGAGGTTCACCACCAAAGAATTTTAATGGCATGCTTGAATAAAAGACTATTTGTAGTCAATCCGGGAAGGTAGCAATCTCATCATAATGTTCTATTGTGTGAGCAGATGATTTTCACATATCTTTATTCCTGTGAAATTATACTAAATGGTGCCAAAAAAAACCCCACTCTTTCTTTTCCTGAACACATTAGACACTCTAAAAAAGTTCCCTATTTCCACAGGTCCAGGCCAGAACTGATGTAAACCCTGGGGAAACCCTCTATGTTTTCCTAGGGGTCAGGCTACCACATGACTTTCTCTGGCCTCTGGTGTTTTCTTTAGTGATCTGACAAGTTACCCTGTAGTCTCCTCCTTTGGCCAAAACCTGATCCCTACTGGGGTGTTCTAATCCCCCACACAATTAGAAATGCATGAGGAAGAATGGGTACAATTGAGTTAGCTTTGTCTCTCCATTCTTGTGCCCATTATCAATTGGATGAAATTTAGAAGGAAGGGCATTCCTTCTGAGGGAATCGAGCCTGCTAAGTTTCAGGTGAATAGGTGTAGGGATTTACATTTTCAGGATATACAGAAAAAATGGCTGCACATCCCCTGAGTTCCTTGTGAATCATTCTTCTGAAAATGACAGGCAGCTTAGAGGTGTTCCTAAGTAAGAAAAGTGAATTGTTTCAGAAAGGATAGGTGCAGAGGTTCATGTGGAAAGGTAATCCTCAATTTGGTGAGGAGGGGAATTGGCTTTCCCTTCCCTCCCTCCCTTTATGGTTTTGGGGCAATATGCATGGAAATAAGGATTGTGCAGGTGCCCAATTGGGTCCAAGAGGTCTGGCGGACTCCCCCCCCCCCGCCTATGCCCCTGAGCCATGCCAGCCCAGACCCTGCCTCATCTCGAGTCCCCCCATGCTTGCCAAGTCACATGGACTCACCCTGCACCCGTCCACAAGCACCATTTTGCAAAATGAAATTGTGATCCTGAATGTGCGCACATCTATTCTTATACAAGTGGCACCGTGAATGGCTGATATATGCAAGATTACAGGCGTAAATGGCAGACAGGTCCAGGGTGAGTGCGGGCAGTAAAGTGAGTGGGGGGGGGGGGAGATCGAGTGCTGGTCCAGAGGCACATGAGCTGTGTTAGCAGCTCAGCAGGTGCCTGGAGCACCCGAACTATGGGGTATCTGTCCATCCCTACATGGAAATGGCCCATATCATAGAGCTGTCACCAGGCAAGAAACCTGCCAACTTTCAGAAGGAGAGGTGCAGGGGCTAGGGAGTTATGATGTATAAAAAACATTTTAGGGCTTTTTTTCACAGTGAAGCCTGGTGGCATTGGAGGAATGGCCAATTCACAGTCCCATCCTTGCCCTCCCCCAAAGCACAGTGACTGATGATCCCCTGGGAAAAAATTGCCCTATGATTAGACAATGGACCTCTTAGTCACTCAACCCCACTCCCTCCCTCCCCCCCATCAGTGTTTGGAAAAACAAAGTAAAAGGTGTTATTTTTGGAGATGCTCTGCCTTTCTAAAGCCAGATCACAAATGGAGCCTTGCGTGGGTCCACCTTTGGTTCTGGTCCCTTCAGAGGGAAGCCTGCTTTGCCTCAGGACACACCAGAAATGGTCCAACAAGCCCCAATTCAGTTCAGGCTTTGGCTGGATCCGATGGCAAGGAGAGAAGGGTTGTTGTTTTTTTAACCTCATGGAACCCATCACCTCAAGTCTAATTATATTTTCTAGGATACTTACTATGATCTGTTTGAGGCTTCAACAAGCCAGTTCCTTCTTCATCCCCCACTTCCAGTTTCCTTCCCACCTCTACCCTGCCCCCTCGACATTCCACACAAAATGGAAGCTCACAGGCCCTTATCTGGCTCTTCAGTTCATATATATTTAGAGCAGGGAAGGGAGAGAGGGAGGGAAGTTAGTGTAAAGCAGCACAACAACACAACAGCAAGGAGGGTCTGGATCCACCGTGGATGCTGGCAGCCTTAATTTACATCTCTCGTCTGCCTGATATAATTTACATTAAGAGAAACAGAAAGACCAACACCAGGGTATTCAAAAATATATTTAAGTGAAATATTTTGGCTTCTGCCCTCATCAGTAGCTGTGCTTTTAAGTGTTAACAACACAGCTACTGACGAGGGCAAAAGCTGAAACTTTCCACTTAAATATATATTTTTGAATACTCTGTTGTTAGTCTTTCTGTCTTTCATTCATATACAGAGAGAGAGAGAGAGAGAGGATTTACTAGGGCTGCGCATGGACTCCCCCGATCCAACTCAGAAGCCGCTTCGGGGATTCCAAGGTTGGCCTGATTTGGTTAGGGCTGATCCGGGGGGGCAGGGGAGCGACCCATCTCGGCCTATGAAGCTGAAGCAGAATTCGGACGTCTGAATCCCACTTCAGCACCCCCAACGTGCCACCCAGCCCCCAGCATCTTACCTGGGCACGTGTTCCGGGGGGGGCAGCAGGGGTGCAGCCGCTGCCACTGCTGCTGGTGCCACGGGGGGAGGCACTGCTGGGGAACATGCCGCCCAGTGTAGCCTGCCAACCGCCAACAGGCATGAGGGCAGGATCCGCCCCCCAACAGTGCTCTCTCCCTTCCTTGCAGGAGGGGAGGGCGCCCAGTTGGAGGCTGACTCCCGCCTCTGCTCAAGCCTCCATGGGTTCCTTGCTTGCGAGGGGCCCGTGAAGGCTTGAGTCAGGCAGCGGAGGCAGGAGTCGCCCCCCAACGTGCTCTCTCCCTCCCTTGGAAGGAGGGCAGGGCGCCCAGTTGGAGGACAACTCCTGCCAGTGAGGGTGGGCTGCCACCGCCAGCAGCCTCTGAATGCACGCCAGCAGCCGTCTTGTTCTGGGGAATGGGGGGAGCCATTTTCCCCTGTTTTTGCACCATGGCTGTGCCTGCGAGTGGCAAATGCATGATTTTTCTGGTTCAGTCCATGGAGGCAGATGTGCTCTGTGATTGGATGGTGGTTTGGGGGATTTGTTCTGCAAAAATCATATGAAACCAAGAGGACCCCTGCCAAGGAAACATATTTTTGCACCTTGGCTGTGCCCAGGAGTGGCAGATCCATGATTTCCTGGTTCAGTTCATGGAGGCAGGTGTGCTCTGTGATTGGATGGTGGTTTGAGGGATTTGTTCTGCAAAATCATATGAAATCATGAGGATCCCTCTTTGAATTTGTGGATCCTCATTTTACCCGGTCCTCATGACATGCGCTTTCTTCTCGGCTTCGCTCTGCCAAAGGAGAGTGAGAAGGGTTAAGGCTTCCTCTGCCATGCATGGTGGAGACTGGGGCAGTTGATCTCAGTGGCTAGGACTGGAGCAGAGAGAGAAATGCCATGGAGCTTCCCTCTCAGCTCCCATCCCATCCTGCTGCTGCTGCCGTCCCTGCTGCCACCACCATCATTGCACACAATGGCAGCTCAACAGGGCAGTGGGAGGCTGCTCAATTATCAGGCAGCTTGCGCACCATAATGGATCAGCTTGCGCGCCCCCCAGGGTGCATGCACCCCACTTTGGAGAGCACTGCTCTAGCCAAATAACATTTAGACAGTCCTCTCCTCTCCAGTAACACCACCTCTCTCACAATGAGCGAACGGAGGCTGACTCACAGCAAAGCTCCCTCCCTCCTCCTCCTCCTCCCCCTCCCCCTCTCCTCTCCCCTTCCCTCGCCTCTCCCAGTGGCCGGATCTCTCTCAAATTGGCACCTCCGCATCCTCTCGCCTTCCCCCTCCCTCTCCTGCCCCTCCTCATGAGCTTTCAGCAGTTGATACATTTTGGAGACAGCCTGTCTAGGCTGCTCAATGGGCATAAGAAGAGCTCCAAATATATGAGGCAGATGAGGCACTTCGTGGAGGAGCCGCTTCGCTTCAGGGTGCCTTGGTGCTGGTTTGATCCACTTTGTATCACGACGAGACACCTCCAACTCAGCCCACTTGGCCTCGTTATTCAGGCTTTGTACCAAGGCAGTGCACAACCCTAGAATTTACACACACACACACACACATCTTTTAATTTGCAAACCTATATAGTTCTGCATACCAGGGGAGTTGCTGGGCTATACAGAAACCACTACCTTATTTTTCGGTGGCCCCATTTCACTTCCAAACTGATCGCCACTCAGCCACTCAAGTTTGATGTGAGAGGAACTGATGAATCATGCTGCTGAGATGATTACACCAGAAGCAGAGCACAGAAATTAAAGAGCCACAGGCCATGGAGAGAATGGGAACATTAAATACACTGAGAGAGAGAGAGAGAGAGAGAGAGAGAGAGAGAGCTTTTCACACTGCAGAGAATTAGTAAACAAACCATTTGCATAGTAAGACAGATCTAGACGGACAGTCTTGTAGATCTGACACAGTATGGGGATGATGGGTGAGTCACCTCACCTGGAAAAGATTGTGTTCTGATGTGCACAGTTAATCTGAAGTTGTTCATGACCTTCCGCTTTTCCCCACCACTACCACCTCACCTTTTTCTTAGCGAAGTTTGAAGTTTGTGAAATGTGATGCTGATAACAAAGTGTAAGATTCCATCAGGCAAAGGATCCTACATCCAAAAACAGTTCCTTCAGTCGGGGGGGGGGGGCGTGGGACTGGGGCGGCTGTATGTGAAACAAATGATTTCTCTCTGCAAGCATGAATCAAACTGTATAAATCAATCTTCAGCAGAGCCGGGGGGGGGGGGCGGTGCTTAACCAGATTGCGGATTAGGCAGTGGGGAGAGGGGGGAGATCCAAAATGAGACACACTTAAAAAAAAAAAAAAACACTTCAAATTATTACACCTCAAGTTTACCCATTTTTACACATGGGTAATTATTGCAATTACCAGTTCACAGTAATGCGATATTCATGCATGATAAAAAGCGTCAGCAAATGCTGCCATTTTCCTCCCAGTTATATCACCTCTTCATGCCAGATTCTCATTTCAGAAACCTGCAGTGATCTTTTAGTTGCTCACAAATACTCAAAAAGTAAATCATGGGTACGTTTCCTTCCACCCCTTCTGTGCAACCTCTTCTTCACATTTCCCACACATGAGTAATCTCTTCTTTCAGTTTTGCTGCAGGGCAATACATTGCCCACTCTCTCCCGCTTCTCCATCTTTGGCTGATCCAACAGAAAATTCATTTTACTCTTGGGCTTCCCCCCCAGGAACAGTGATGTTCATCTGAGCCAGAATTTGATTCAGAGCAGTGGAGGCTGGTGGCTCCAATTTCAGTGGGGCTATGAATAATAGAATCATAGAATCATAGAATAGTAGGGTTGGAAGGGGCCTACAATACCATCAAGTCCAACTCAATGCTCAATGCAGGAATCCAAGTCAGAGCATCCCTGACAGATGGCTGTTCAGCCTCATCTTGAATGCCTCCAGTGTGGGAGAGCCCACCACCTCCCTCAGGAATTGGTTCCATTGTCGTGTTGCTCTAATATTCAGGACGTTTTTCCTGATGTTCAGCTGGAATCTGGTTTCCTGTCACTTGAGCCCATTATTCCGTGTCCTGCATTTTGGGATGATCGAGAAGAGATGCTGGCCTTCCTCTCTGTGACAACCTTTCAAGTACTTGAAGAGCGCTATCATATCTCCCCTCAGTCTTCTCTTCTCAAGGCTAAACATGCCCAGTTCTTTCAGTCTCTCCTCATAGGGCTTTGTTTCCAGTCCCCTGATCATCTTTGTTGCCCTCCTCTGAACCCTCTCCAGCTTGTCTGCATCCTTCTTAAAGTGCAGTGCCGAGAACTGGACACAGTACTCCAGATGAGGCCTAACCAGTGCTGAGTACAGGGGAACTTGTATTTCCCAGGATTTGGAAGCTATGCTTCTATTAATGCAGCCCCAAAGAGCATTGGCCTTTTTTGCAGCCATATTACTGCAATCCATTCTGGGTTTCAGTCAGAACCAGCTTGTTCTCTGAAGAAGCTATGCAAGATGCTAAAACAAAACCTATCCCCAAAACAAGTTCCGTACCTTGGCTATCTCCTTTAGAGTTCTGGGTATTCTGACTGAAACCCAGCATGGGGTCACAGCCCCACCAAAATCAGAGCCACCAGCCTTCAGTGCTTCAGAGCCTATTTACACTGCCAGAGATCAGTTCTGGGACACAGAACAGCATATTGGAGGGGGTTGACTATGAGTGTTCACTTGTGGCTTTGAGCACCACTGCCACTGAATAACCATAGTGAGGGATGACTACAGGTTAATTTATTATTAATGTAATTATTTATTCATAATACTTATATACTGCTTAATATTAAAAAAAACTCAGCAGTTCACATATAAATATTAAAAAATCACATTAAATACACTATTAAGACACTATTAAAAACAATTTCAAACTGCAATAACAGTACAAAACAACACAAGGAACAGTAAGATGGAGCAGGATATGATTAATTGCAATTATATTGCAATTGCAAACAAAATTCAAAGTGATCTTGATAGAATGGAGCGCTGGGCAGAAAACAACAGAATGACATTTAATAGGGATAAATGCCAAGTTCTGCACCTAGGAAAAAGAAACCAAATGCACAGTTACAAGATGGAGGATACGTGGCTCAACAACACTACAGGCAAGAAGGATCTTGGAATTGTTGTCAATCACAAGCTGAAGATGAGCCAACAATGTGATGTGGCTGCAAAAAAGGCCAATGCCATTTTGGGCTGCATTAATAGAAGCACAGCTTCCAAATCCTGGGAAGTACTAGTTCCCCTCTACTCAGCACTGGTTAGGCCTCCTCTGGAGTACTGTGTCCAGTTCTGGGCACCACACTTTAAGAAGGATGCAGACAAACTGGAGAGGGTTCAGAGGAGGGCAACAAAGATGATCAGGGGACTGGAAACAAAGCCCTATGAAGAGAGACTGAAAGAACTGGGCATGTTTAGCCTTGAGAAGAGAAGACTGATGGGAGATATAATAGCACTCTTCAAGTCCTTGAAAGGTTGTCCCAGAGAGGAAGGCCAGGATCTCTTCTCCATCATCCCAGAGTGCAGGACACGGAAGAATGGGCTCAAGTGACAGGAAGCCAGATTCTGGCTGAACATCGGGAAAAACTTCCTGACTTGTGGAGCAACACAACAGTGAAACCAATTCCCAAGGGAGGTGGTGGGCTCCCCACACTGGAGGCGTTCAAGACGAGGCTGGACAGCCATCTGTCAGGGATGCTCTGACTTGGATTCCTGCATTGAGCAGGGGGTTGGACTCGATGGCCTTGTAGGCCCCTTCCAACCCTACTATTCTATGATTCTATGATTTACATGCCACAGAAGGCCTGGGTATGTATGATGGAAAGCAGTCTGCTAGGTATCCTGGTCCTAAGTTGTTTGGGGATTTTTATTTCAACAACATAACCTTGATCATGGCTTGGTAGCTCATAGGCAGTCAGTGCAGTACTTTTAACACAGGTGTTACATGAACATAGCCAGCTGGGTGTCCCACTGAGCACTCTAGCTGCTGTATTCTTCAGTAGCTTCAGCATCCAAAACAGGTACAAGGGCCTCCCCACATAGAGCACATTGCAGTAGTCTAATCATGAGGTTACCAATGCATGGATCACTGTGGCTAGGCTGCCCCTATCCAGGAACAGGGATAGTTGGAGCACCAACAGAAGTTAGTAATGGGCACTCTGGGCTACTGAGATTACCTGGGCCTCCTGTGACAAAAATGGATCCAAGAGCATCCCCAGATTATGTACCTGCTCCTTCAGAGGGAGTGCAACCCCATCCAGAACAGGCAAACAGCCCAATTCCCAGACCTGGGAACCACCCACCGACAAGGTTGCTGTCTTCTCAGTATTCAGCTTCTGTTTCTTAGTCCTCATGCTTGGGCTGTCCTGATTCAGATGTCATGGAGAAGCAGAGCTGGGTGTCATCAGTGTAGCGGTGACACCTTGCCCCACATTTCTTCATGACTGATCCAAATGGCTTCATATAGAATGGGGACAAGATAGTGCCCTGTGGCACCCCCACCGTTCAACTGCCAAGGTGCAGAGGCACAGTCAACCAATGATTCTCTGGAGACAACCCCCAATGTAAGAGGTAAACCAGTGTAAGTCAGTGCCTCCAACTCCTAACTCATGGAGATGGTCCAGGTAGGGATGTACGAATCCCTTACCTGGCTCCACGCAGGCGCATTCGTGGTGGGGTGGAGGCGCTCCATCCCTCCCCCCAGAATCCTGCCCGGCTGGCTCTGCGGCCAAGCTGTGGAGCTGCCGGCCGGCTCCAGTCGCCCGCAGCCAGACATCCGGCCGCTGGGCAGCCCTGCAGGGCCTCAAATGGCAGCTGTCGTAGCCACCGCCATTTGCGTCCCTGTATTGAGCCGTGATAGTCTACGTAAGTATTTACGTAGCCTATCATGGCAGGGGGAAAAACCCCAGCGTACGCAAATGGCGGTAGCCGCCATTTACATACGCTGGGTTTCCCCCCCCCCTGCCGTGATAGGCTACGTAAATACTTATGTAGCCTATCACAGCAGGGGGGGGGAACCCAGCGTACGCAAATGGCAATAGCCGCTGCCATTTCCGTACACTGGGGTTTTTTTTTCCTCTGCCGTGATAGGCTACGTAAATACTTACATAGCCTATCACGGCCGCTGCAGGGACGCAAATGGCGTTCCTGCATTAGCCATGATAGGCTACATTAGTATTTACGTAGCCTATTGCAGCTATGAAGAGGAGGAAGCGAATGGCGGCCGCAGGACGGCCGCCATTCGCAAAGCAGCACAGACAGGAGCAGGTAAATGCTCCATTTCGTGCGCCTTCCATGGGGTGGGGGGCGGCGGGGACTTTGTCCCGTGCACCTTTCATGGGGTGGGGTGGCAGGGCTTCATTCCGCGATGGATTTCAGGGGGCCGAATGCACTGGCATTCGGCCTCACCGAGATCCGTCGCGGAATTCTCTGACATCCCTAGATCCAGGACAATAGTATCAAAAGCCACTGAGAGATCATGAAGAAGTAACAGGGCTGCAGTCCCACTGTTCTTCTCCCAAAGAAGGTCATCCATAAGGCAACTAAAGCTGATTCTGTCCTCAAACCAGTCCTGAACCCAGACTAGAATGGATCCAGATAATCAGTTTCATCCAAGAGCACATGCAGCTGACACACCACCACTCTCTTGAGCACCTTACCCAGGAAGGGAGTATTTGTGACAGAATAATAGTTGGCATAGATCTCTGGGTCCAGGGAATGTTTTTTCAGGAGTAGTCGTACCACTGCCTCCTTCAAGGCAGTAGGGACCACTCCATCATGCAGTGATGCATTCACCACTTCCCTGATCCATCCAGTCAGCCCCTATGGCTAGCTCAAAGAAGCCATGAAGATCAAGAGTTGAGAGAGCATGTGGTGGGTCATACAAACACAAGCTTCTTGTCCACATCCTCAGGCTCTAGAAACTGAAACAGATCCCACAAAACAGGATGAGAACATGCACTGGACACTAGGGCTGTGCACCACCTCATTACAAACCCTGAATAATAATGTGAAGTGGGCCAATTCAGAGCAGCCTCTTCATGATACGAAGCAGATCGGAGCAGTATCGAGGCACCCCAAGGTGAAGCACCTCCCTCACGAAGTGCCTTCTCTGCCTCATATATTCAGAGCCCTGCTTAATGCCTGAGCAGTCCAGACAGGCTGTCTCTGAAATATATCAGCTTCTGAAAGCTCAAGCAGAGGGGGAGGAGGGAGGTGGGAAGGCGAGCAGAGGCGGGAAGCAGGAAGGCAAGCGGAGGAGGAGGGAGTATGCTTTGGCGAATAGGAACTCTTGGCCAGAAGTGACGCCAGCAGTCTCCAATCAGAGAGAGTGGTGGAGGATGGAGGTATATACTTCGGGGAAAGGCTGCGTTTGGTCATTGTGCTGGCTGTATCTTTCGGAGAGGGCTGGTGTATAGTTAGATGATCTGGTGTGTGTGTGTACGTATATTCCTTGCAGTTCCTCCTTCTGTTTCTTCATTCTCAATTGCCATTAGGCTTTCCTCTATATTTAAAAGGGGGAAAAAACAGCTAGGTTGTAGTGGGATCATTCCCTCGCTCCTTGTGTGAGCTGCCCCTTTGGGATGGTGTCTTTGCACCTGTTTCAGCTGCCTTCTCCTATTTCTTTCTACCTCTGACTCATTTGTTCTGTGTATTATTCATATCCATCTTTCCTTTCTTTATAAACATAGCTTTTCTTTGCTCGTTGCTGCTATGCTCCCCCTCTGCCACCATTCCATTGTTCATGTCACTTGTGGACTCCGGAAAAGGCTGCATTTATTTTTTAAGGTCGACCCTCACTTCTCCTTTCTCCATTCTATTTCCTTGTCATTTTTGTCTTTCAGCTCTGTCTCTTCTAGATTTTTAAAAGCCCAGTCTTATTTCAATTTTTAAAAACAATCATTGACTTCTGGGCATGTTCCCCCCCTTTTAAAGTCATATTCAACTATTTAGTTTTTTCTTGCTTTCTAAATTCTTAAAGAAAGGCATGTTATAGCAGCCTACATGTTTAGAGTTTGGATTCCGCCCCCCCCCTCCCATGCTGAAGTGACCTGTCTGTTTCTTTTCTGTGTTGATCCTCTCAAAACAGAAATTAAAGAAGGGTTCTTATTTTTATTGTTTGCTTGCTCTTGGCTCTTATCTTATCACCTGTGCTGTCTTCCTGTATTTCTTGAACTTAACCTGCCTTCCATAAAAGAACATGAAATATTAAACAATAAATTAAAGAAACATGTTATTTGCTTAGGTACTTCTGCTTTCCTTTTGCTCTTGTGTGTCCATGTCTGTTTCCGTGTGTGTGTGTGTGTGTGTGTGTGTGTGTGCACGCTAGGTTGTTGTTCCACCAATGCTACATGTCCCAATTTCAAGACAGTGTTGAAAAAGCACTAGACACATACTATTTATATTAATTACGTTCTTATTCCAATAACACTCCACTGTGTGGCCAAGCAAGGCAGTGCAATATGAGGCATCTTCGGGGCGTTGGCCGGGGCAGAGGTGGGTGAGGTGCTGCTGTCCCTAGCCGCATCATTAGGTGAGCTGTCTGTCCCCTAGTCCAGATAGTGCCTCCCAGTGCAGTAGGGAAGCAGAGCGCAGAGGCCAGCTGCAGTGCCCGGAGATCACTGTTCGAGGAGGCTGGTGTGGGCAGGTGCAGCAGTCGCACTCTTGCCCAAGGCAGAGCAGCATCTCCTTCTGCAGTGGGAGAGGGGAGCCCGGTGATGGACGTTAGGACATCCAGCATGGTGGAGGGTGAAGAGGAGGAGATCCTCTGGGGTGTGTTGGAGGAGGAGCAGCAGGTAGAGGCTCCAGCACCCAACCCCGCTTCCATTGTTCCCCCCACTCATGTGGTGCCCCCCCAGACTCAAGGCAGGCAGTCTGCATCTCCACCTCCCCTGAAACGTCAGGGCAGCATCATGTGGGACCACTAGGGATGGCAGAGAATTCCACAACGGATCTCGGTGAGGCAGAATGCCAGTGCATTCGGCCCCCCGAACTCCGTGTCGGAACGGCCTGCCCCCCCGCCCCCCCCGCGGATTCCCCCCCAGGACAAGACTTACCTGGGACAGATCTACTGGGCAGCGGTGGCGGCGGCGGCCGGTCTTCTGACCGGCTGCCGCCGCCACCATTTCCAGTGTTAAAAAAAACACTTTTTTTTAACATTTCCAGTGTTAAAAAAAAAAGACGTGATAGGCTATGTAAAGATTTATCATGGCTAGGTTAAAAAAAAAACAACTACGTGATAGGCTACATAAATCTTTACGTAGCCTATACGTCTGACTTTTTTTTTTAAAAAAAAATTTGCGTTCCTTATTTTGGCCCGTCTTAGTCTACGTAAATATTTACGTAGACTAAGATGGGCCAAAATAAGGAACGCAAATGGCGGTGGCCATAGCCGCCGCCATTTGCGTACGCGCATTTTTGTTTTTGTTTTAAAGTCAGACGTGATAGTCTACGTAAAGATTTACGTAGCCTATCACCACTGACTACAGGGACGCAAACAGCAGCGGCTATGGCCGCTGCCATTTGCATCCCTGCTAGCCAGCAGCCGGATGTCCGGCTGTTGGCGGAGCCGGCCGGCGGCTCCGTGGAATCCCCGCAGAGTGGAGCCGGCCAGCCAGGATCCCAGGGGGAGGGACGGAGCACCTCCCCCCCCCCCGCGGAACCCGGCGGAGACAGGTAAGGGCAATTTCGTACATCCCTACGGACCACTTTGAGTTGGGAGCGGATCCCAGCGCTGCCGTGTGCCGCCGCTGCAAGGCGTCTCTGAGCAGGGGAAACAGCCAGGGCACCACAGCACCAGAGCCTGCCCCTGCACTCAAGGAGGCTGCACCAACCAGTCTTGCTTGGGGAAGAGGCCCCCACGTCCCAGCAGACTGGCAGCAGGGGTGAGCAGAAGACTGGTAGTGCCTCCGGAACTTCTGCAAGCCCTCCGTGTCTCACCCCCGAGAGGCTTAGGCAGGCCACCATGGAGGAGAGGGGGTGGGGGGAGTATGGGTCCACCAGGTGGAGGTTTCCAGCGTTCAAAAATCAGTGGCCCTTCTGGCTCAGGCACCAACCGTGTTCACTCAAGATACATTCAAAATACTCATTTAGCGTGTGCTAGAAATTAACAAAAAGCAGATAAAAAATAACCCCTTTCAGCCCGCCTGCCAGGTAGCATGTGTATTCAGCCAGAGAGAGGCTGAGCCGGTGACTCTTCTGAATAAGGGTTCTTTTGCACTTCAAAGAAACCTGCAGCAGAGAGTAGGGATAGTGACCTCTGCTTCAACACACTTTCCCTTCTGGGTTTGGTCTGAGTTTCTGGGAATAGCAAATTCAACATGCAGCTAGCACACAAGCCAGTGGGCCAAAAGGCCTGGAATTTGGCAACTTGGATGTCCTTGAGGGGATCTGGGAGGGGCTAAGGTTTCACACACACCTGCAGAAACAGGGAGAAGTTATAGTTCTTTCCTTTGCAAGTTTTGGTGGAAAACATCAAATTTCACCTGCACCTACCACTAAAACCACTAGGCCAAACTGTCTGAAATTTGGCAGTTTAAGTCCCCTCCAGGGGAGCTTCAAGCTCTCTATATTTCATGCCTGTATCATAAAAACTGAAAATGTTATGACCATTTCTGTTTTCCCATGCAAGTCAATGGGAAAACGCCAAAATGGAGGATACGGATTTCCGAATTTTGCATCGGATCCGGATCTGAGTTGAAGCAAAGAGGGTCCGAATCAGTCTGAGGCAAATAGGGGTCACTAAGGAATATCTGAAGCAACATCAGAAGTGGAGCAGGGGGGGTCTGTGCACAGCCCCAACAGACACTGAATCAATAGCGGCATTCAAGTCAGCGTGAAGGTGAGCCATTTTATCCTTGAAGTGTCTCGAGGGGGACCAGGCCAACCTGTCCTATGGTGGACCCTCTTCTCTGTCAATGGGGCCTTGTGGGCTTACTTCAGGGGTGTTGAACCTCTTGTCAGCCCAAGGACCAAATTCCATTTTGGAGAAGCTCACAGGGACCAGATTCCAGTGGTGGGTGGGGGCAAAACACCAAAACTACCAGCCTGTTTTAGCTTCAAGCTCTCACTGCCAGTAACCAAGCCTTAGGAGAGGCATTTCAACTGTTCAGAATGGGGGAGAAGTGCACGAAAGCCAGGGAACTACCCAATGATTGGTGGTTTGGATAAATGAGGAAAGGGATGTGGCCTTTGGGGGAATCCCAGAGGGCCAGATTTGGCCCACAGGCCTGAGGTTCTGTACCCGTGGCTTACATGGCTGTGGCAGCACTGTCAGGTAGTGCTGGGTGGCAGGGTTGGATGGAAGAGTGTACTGCGATTATTTCTTTGCATTCCAGGGTAAGGAAGTTTTTTTCATGAATTGTGTATCTGGGGCCGCGGTGGCTTAGTGGTTAAGACGCTGAACTGCAGACTGGAAGGTCGGCAGGACAGCAGTTCGAGACCCGAGTGCTGCGTGACGGAGTGAGCTCCCGTCTTCAGTCCCAGCTTCTGCCAACCTAGTAGTTCGAAAGCAAGAAATTGCAAGTAGATAAATAGGTACCGCTTCGGCGGGAAAGGTAACAGCGTTCCGTGCACCTCAGTGTTCAGTCATGCCGGCCACATGACCACGGAAGCGTCTTCGGACAGCACTGGCTCTTCGGCTTAGAAATGGGGATGAGCACCGCACCCTAGAGTCGGACACGACTGGTTGGGGACACCTTTACCTTTTACCTTTATTGTGTATCTAGAGCAGAGATGGGGAACATATGGCCCTCCTGATGTTGTTGGACTATGGAAAAAGTGCAGACAAGGGCAACTAAAATGATCAAGGGGCTGGAGCCACCCCCCTATGAGGGAAGGTTACAACAGCTGAGATTGTTTAGTTTAGAAAAAAGGCGACTGAGCGGAGACATGACAGAGGTGTACAAAATGATGCATGGTGTGGAGAAAGTGGATAGGGAGACATTTTCTCCCTCTCTCGTCATATTAGAACCAAGGGTCATCCCATGAAGCTGATTGGTGGCAGATTCAGGACAGATGAAAGGAAGGACTTCTTCATACAGTGCGTAGTTAATCTATGGAACGAAATGTCACGATGGCCACTGATTTGGATGGCTTAAAAGGGGGATTGGACAGATGCATGCAGGGGAAGGCTATCAATGGCTATACCTCCAGTATCAGAGGCAGTAGGCCCATGTACACAAGCTGCTGGAGAACATGGGTGGGAAGGTGCAGTTGCACTCATGTCCTGCTTGTGGGTTTCCTGTGGGCAGCTGGTTGGCCACTGTATAAACAGAATACTGAACTAGATGGACCATTGGCCTGATCCAGCATGGCTCTTCTGATGTTCTTCACTCCCAGCATAGCCAATGGTGAGGCAGGATGGGAGCTTCAGTCTGAAGGGCCACACTTTTCCCATCTTTCATCACCTAGGGGAAATGGTCACTCTGGTATAGGAGACTGCCTTATATCAGGTCAGAATCTTTCTTCATCGAGCCCAAGGTCAGGCAACCTGGTGCCTTCCAGATCTTTTGGACTACAACTCCTATCAGCCCCAGCCAACACGACCAATTGTCAAGGATTATGGGCAATGTGGAGGATGGTTGTCATGATTGATTGTCATGATTTGGAAAAATGGTGGCTGTTAAGGGGGGGGGGAGGAAGAAGCTGTGTCCCTGCTGAAGGTGAGCCCCATCCCGGAGAAACTGTTGGAGAAGTCCTGCTCCTGGAAAAATCCAGTAAAATGGTTCCCCCAGTTTCTCTGCCAACAAATAGAGTGGAAAATCGCAAAGGACCATTTGCACACACACAACTTTACATTAAAATCCAGTTTTAAAAAATGGAGATGCCAGATATTGATCCTGGGACCTTCATTCAAAGCCATGAACTCTGTCACTGAGCTGTGGTCCTTTACTGTAATAAGGGGGTACATTTTCCAACTTGACTGGTACAATATAGATTTCAGGTGGGTTGGGGGGGGGTTAACATGGAAATTGTTGTGAATACCTACTTGGACATCCATTTTGTCTCTTTCTTGCAAGAGCTTTAAAGCGGTTCCTCTTTTGGTTTAATTGCCTTAATAACAGGATTCTCTTTTTGTTATCAGAGCTATTCACAGAAGTGCTGGCATACTGAGCCCATCATATAGAAAAACCTGTGTTCCTGAAACCGTGCAGCCAATGTACCTGTTTCTGCAACCTCTGCTCCACTGCCACTTCCCTGGAAAGAATATCAATGAAGGAGTTCAAACCTATGGCCCAAAGGCATGCATTAGAGCATCATAGAACTACTCATTAGCAAAAGAAAGCACAGGATGGCATCTACTCAATGTAATGTCTTGTTGAACGAATTTCACCTCTCATCATTATAATGAGTTTACTTCTTACAGAACTATTGAATTTTGATTTTTTTTTAAAGCATTTAATTTATGCATACCAGGGCTGGCTCAAGGATTTCAGGACCTGAAGCCAAAAACCCAAATGCCATCTGTGTGTGCATGAACACATAGGGTACACACCTAAACCCTATCAAAAGGGATGGTATACATAAATCTATGTGGTGCTATAACAAAGGACACCCTAGGGGTAATTCTGCACATTACGTTAATCACGTAGCATGTAGCTGAGGTGTATATTTTCTTTTTACTCTAAAGTAAGCGCTTGTGAGCTTGATGTGGATTGGGACTACTGTACAACAGGAGGAGAGGATGAAATATCCCTCGCTCCATGGTGTGCTTCCCAAAATTCTCCCCACCGTCCCCGCCCCGCACACAGGAGTTTAGAAAAAGAGAGAAAAAAGCCTCCATTGATCACCATTAGCAAGCTTTTCCCCTGCTACACAGAAATACAAATATGCTTTCCCCATCCCAAAGGTATGGGCATGTCCTTCTTTGTCCTCCAACAGGAAAGAGGTACAACAGAACCTGTTTCAGCACGAGGCCAAATTCCATTTTGGAGAAGCTTTTGGGAGCTGCATCTCAGCTGTGGGTGGGGCAAAAGGCCAAAGGGGCATAGTAAAAAATATCAGCATATTTAAGCTTAAAGCTCTTACTGTAAATAACTAAGCCTTTGAAGAGTAGGGCTGTGCACCACTTTGGCCTGAAGCCTGAGTCGAAGCAGGATGCTTTGGGCCCCTTCCAATGCGAAGTGGAGGGGACACAAAGCGACCTGAAGCAGGTCAGGGGCTCTCTGAAGCAATTTGGAGCTTCAGCACCCTGGCCCAGCTGCCCACTGCTGCCACTGCCAGCTCCTGAGCCCTGGACACATGCCAGCTCTTGTTGCAGAGAGTCGCCATTTTTAAAATGGCAACTTCCTGGAAGTTGGCGGCAGCAGGCAGTGGTGGCGATAAGGGCAGCAACAACAGTGATGGTGACAACGGAGGTGGAGGCAGCGGCGCAGGTGACAGTGAGTCCTCTTCGTGATGGCCGCTGGCACACGTCCTGAGGACCAAGGTAAGGATCTGGGGGCTTCCACAGCATGGTGGGTGCATCAGGGAGTCTCAGGATACCCTTTTTGCCCTGCTGAGAACTCCAAAAGCCAAATCACATCACAGACGAGAGGCTTTTATTTCCATGGCTTTAATCCATGTACTCTAACGAGGTATACAGATGCAAATTGCTAGTGACTCCCAGACTACAAAGGAAAAGCCTTCAAGGAGTTCAAAGGGAAGCTACATAAGTTGACCACCGTTTGGGAAAAGGCGGCAAACTATCCTAACTTAAGGGGTGGGAGGGGAAGATCTCCCTCTCTCCTGTGACGCCTCTAGACGCAGTTGTTGACACCGAGCCAATCGGGCAGACTGTCTAAACTCTGCCCCTGCCATCTCCCGCTTGTGTCTGCGTCTGTGCCTGGCATCTACAAGTTCAGGTTCTCCTGCCCCCACTTTCCCCTCTTCGTTATTTATCACAAGGATGTGAGAAGGGGAGCCCTCTCCATCCAGCTGTGCCTCTGAAGCCTGGGAAAGTTCCTCCTCCACATTTAGCAGCTCTTCCTCAGAATCTGAACTGCTCTACCACTCTATGTGCTCAGAGGCAACCCTGACAGGGAGGGCCCTGAAGCAGGATTCAGCCATCTGAATCCCGCTTCAGTTTCGAGGCCAAGGCAGCTTTGGGGGGGGCAATCAGCCTGAAACAAATTGGGCCCACCTCAGAAGCCCTGAAGCAGCTTCCAAGTCAGTTCGGGGGGTTCGTGCACAGCCGCCTTGGGGAGGCATTTCAATCTTTTAGAATGGGGGAAAACGACACAAAACCCAAGAAAACACCAAACAATTGGGGAACGGGGGTGGGGAAAGGGGGCCAAGGAAAGGGGCATGGCCTTCTGGGAAATCACAGGGGTTGGATTTGTCTCCGGAGCCTGAGTTTCAGCCAGTGGAACCTGGTGGCTCTGATTTCGGGGGGGTTGTAAGTCCACCCCGCGATTCAGTCAGAATCAGCCAGAACTCTAAAGGAGCTATTCAAGGGGCTTAGCCCTTGCCCCATAATAGGTTCAGCACCTTGGATAGCTCCTAGGGATGTACGAAACTCACATTTTTGCGGAATCTTTTGCGGGGGGGGAGGGACTCTGTCCCTCCCCCCCGGAATCCTCGACAGAGGGGGAGGCGATCCGGTCCTCCCCCCCGGAATCCTCGACAGCCGGCGGATGCGGCGGCGGCAGCTCCGGCAGTGGCGACGGCTCCGGCAGCGGCTCCGGCGGCTCTGGCGGCTCCAGCAGCGGTGGCTGGTCTCTTGGCCGGCCACGGCCGGGCTGCTGCCGCCTCCATTGTCGTCCTTGCAGCCGTGATAGGCTACGTAAGAATTCACGGCTAACCCCCCACCAAAAAACCCCCAGCGTACTCAAATGGCGGCGGCTACGGTGGCCGCCATTTGCATTCCCTATTTTTCACTGATTTATCTTACGTAAATATTTACAGCCAGAACTCCAAAGGAGCTATTAGGGATGGCAGAGAATTCCGCCACAGATTCCAGTGAGAATCTGTGGCGGAACAGCCTCCTGCCCCCCCGCCCCCCCACGGAATCCCCCCGTATCCCCCCGGAATCCCCCCCCGTAAATATTTATGTAAGATAAATCGGCAAAAAATAGGGGGAACATCGGCAAAAAATAGGGAACGCAAATGGCGGCCGCCGTAGCTGCCGCCATTTGAGTATGCTGGGAGTTTTTTGGGGGTAGCCGTAATAGGCTACGTAAATTCTTATGTAGCCTCTCATGGCTGCAAGGACGGCAATGGCGGTGGCAGCAGCCCGGCTGCGGCCGGCCAGGAGACCAGCCGCTTCCGCCGCCACCGCCAAATCCACCCCAGGTAAGTGCCTTCCCGGGGGGATTCCGTGGGGGGGTGGGGGGGAGGAGGCTGTTCCGCCATGGATTCTGGGGGGCCAGATTCTAAAGAATCCGGCCTCACTGGAATCTGTGGCGGAATTCTCTGCCATCCCTAATAGCTCCTTTGGAGTTCTGCCTGTTTCTGACTGAAACCCAGAGTGGATTTACAGCCCCATCAAGATCGGAGCCCCAGCCTCCATTGGTTTCTGCACCCCTGCTTGAGAATGTAAAGCAGTGTTGGCAAACTATTATTGATTTGGTATTCCGACCTCCAACTCCCTCAGGAATAAAAGCAAAACTCTAATTCTTCTCTTTCTCTCTCTCTCCAGATGCTGTACACAGCAGAATTCTTTTGAAAAATTGGAGGCTGCTTAACCAAAGTATGATAAATTCATCTTCTGTATTATTTATGCATGCAAAAAGCCCTGCAAAGCAAATTGCGCATTGTCTAATCTAGTCACTCGTATTCACTATATGTGTGTTATTATTCATAATGATGTAACCCCCTGACATTCCTTGCCTTTTTTATCCAATTCTTGCTGGCAGAATAACACGATTATAAAGTATTAGATCGTAGAGATGCTTCGGAAAAGAAAAGAAAAAACAGCAGGGGAAATGAGATTCCAAACAGAGGAAGTCTGCAAAGCTCGTTTTGAAACCAGGCCCTTCAAGCAGAGCTGAAAAGTATCTGTGGTGTGTGCATTGGGCTTGATGGCTGCTGGAACAAACTGGGCCCCGCAACAAAATGCTTGAGGAGAAAAAGTCACTAGGCTTCTTGTGGCAAATCCCCAGCAAACGCAGCTCCCAGGGCAAGAATTGGTTGCAACTGAAAACCTGGCCTCCCATAACATCACAACTGAGCTATAGGCAGCACTCAACTGTGACTCAAGGAAACAGAGGCCAGGAGGAGTAATGTCACAGAGTCAAAGCCAAAAAGCCCCCCACACCAGAGTGAGGAAGACTATTGCAGAAGAGGACAACTAAAGGTGCAACACTATGCATGTTTAGATAGGAAAAAAAGTCCTACAACTCCCAGCTGGCTGGAGAATGCTGGGAGTTGTAGGACTTTTTTCTGTCTAAACATGCATAGGATTGCACCCTAAAATGATCAAGGGGCTAGAGTCACTCCTGTCTGAGGAAAGGTGACAACCTTAGTAAACTAAGTAGTTGGTTTACTTAGGGGAGAAAAATGGCGAGTGAGGTAGATGCATACAAAATAATGCATGATGTGGAGAAAGTGGATAGGGAGACATTTTTCTCCCTCTCTTATCATGCTAGAACTTGGAGTCATCCCATGGAGCTGATTGGTGGAAGATTCAGGACAGATAAAAGGAAAGACGCCTTCACACAGTGCACTGTCAGACTATGGAATTGACTACCACAAGTTATAATGATGGCCACCAATTTGGATGGTTTTAAAAGGGGATTGCACACATTCATGGGGGAAGAAAGCTATCGAATGCTACAAGTCCTGATGGCTCTACGCTACCTCCAGTATCAGAGGCAGGATGCCTATGGACACCAGTTGCTGGGGAACATGGGCGTGAGGGTGATGCTGCACTCATGTCCTGCTTATGGGTTTCCCATGGGCAGGTGGTTGGCCACTGTGTTAACAGAATTCTGTCTTAGGTGGACCCTTGGTCTGATCCAGCAGGGCTCTGCTTATATTGCTGCTCAGGCAAAGGCCCCATCCAAACAGGAAGCTCTTGCTTTCTAGGAGGAATCATGGCCTGCCCTGAATGGGCGGGAGCAGTCCAGAGCTTGAGAATACTTCATTGTCCAGGGAAGATAGGATGGCCAAGTGTCCTCTGTTAGAAGGGTTGACAAAGAACAGTCCTCTATTTGAAGGAGTCCTATGTCTGAAGAGCCATCTGATCCAAGCCCATTTTAAATACAAAGACCCGTAAGAAAGGAGTGTGCAGAGGGCTTGAAGTTATTTTTAGTTTAAATACTGTTTTTGAATATGCGTTGTCTCTGTGTGTTGTGTCCGTTTGTATGTTTTTATGTAAATGATTTTGCACTTCGTATAAATGTATTTTAATGGGGGGGTTAATCTTTGTGAACCGTCCAGAGGGCTGTGGCTATGGGGCAGTATAGAAATATAATGAATGAAATGGATTTGCCCATCAAGAGTCAGCTCTAAGTAGGCACACAGGTCACCAGGGCACATATCACCTGAAATGTATCGCATTTCTATTGGCATGATAGTATTTATTGATACATTTTCATGTGTGCATTAGGGATGGCGGAGAATTCCGCCATGGACTCCAGTGAGGCTGGATTCTTTGACATCCAGCCCACCGAAGTCCATGGCGGAATGGAGCAATCCCCCCCCCTGCCACCCCACGGAATCCCCCCGGGACAGACCTACCTGGCAGTGGATGCGGCGGCTCCAGCTCCTCTCCCAGCCGCTGTTGGGCTGCTGCGGCAGCAAATGGCAGCCGTCGTAGTGGCCATTTGCGTGGCTGCCTTTTGCCGTGATAGACTACGTAAATACTTACATAGCCTATCACGGCAAAGAGCAGGGGCACCAAATGGTGGCCGCTACGCCATTTGCGCCCCTGCTCTTTGCCATAATAGGCTATGTAAGTATTTACGTAGCCTATCACAGCAAAAGGCAGCCATGCAAATGGCGTAGCAGCCGCCATTTGTGACCCTGCCTTTTGCCGTGATAGGCTACGTAAATACTTATGTAGCCTATCACGGCTTAATGCAAGGACGCAAATGGCGGCCGCAGCAGCCCGGCAGTGGCCAGAACTCCGGCCACAGCCAGCCCTGGCCAGTGGCTCCACAGAGCTGCCGCGGAGTGGAGCCGGCTGGGAACGATTCCAGGGGGAGGGATGGAGCACCTCCCCCTCACCACGGATGCCCCAGAATGGAGAAAGGTAGGGGTTTCGTACATCCCTAGTGTACATCCATACTTCACATATGCAGACTTTGTTATGATTAGTGATGTCATGGGGGTCTGAGAGGGAGGTGGACTCCAGGCAATCTCCCCATTTGGACTCCCAGACCCCGTTCACTGAGCCGCCACACTCACGGGCCGCCACTCACCAAGCCGCCGCACGGTCTGTGAGGGCCTGGTGGCTGCCTGACCCCTCAGCAGGCTGCCATTTTGCGAAGAAATGGTGGCTCAGGGTTTTCCGTCAAAGTAATGTTATGAAAATGGTGGAAGTAAAGGGGCCATTTACGCAATATTGCAGGCGTAAATGGCCCATTTACGCCTGTAATGTTGTGGAACTGGCCCCTTTACGGCTGCCATTTATGCAACACTACTTTTACGGAAAACCACGAGCCACCATTTCTTCACAAAACAACAGCTTGTCAGGGAAGCAGGAAGCCAAGCACCCCTTGCAGACTGTCCATGGACCACTGGGCAGCTCACACTCCAGCATGAACAGGGTCAAGTGGCTAGTGGGGGACCAGCAACCAGCAAGCAGGGCTGGTGGAGTTCTATCCCTAATTATGATTTTCCTCCTATTGCAACCAGTGGGAGGGAAATTATGTACATCAGCTCCAGGGCTGACATGTCTGGGGATTCCCCACATCTACCAATGACATGCCCCTGATCTGTCTCCCTTTTCCCTTTTGCCTCTCCAGATGTCAGAGGGGCAAGCACTGTGAAGGTTTCTGCAAAGGCTGAGAGAAGGCATCTGAAGTCAGATCTTTCCCTCCAGTGGAGCAACTCTCTCTTCATCCACAGAGGGGTGCAGAGAGATATCTGAGAGCCAGTGTGGTGTAGTGGCTAGAGTGTCGGGTTCTAGTCCCCACTGGGAGTCGGGAGTGTTGGGAGCCGGGAGATCTGGGTTCTAGTCCCCACTCACTCGGCCATGGAAGCTCACTGGGTGACTTTGGGCCAGTCACAGACTCTCAGTCCAACCCACCTCACAGGGTTGTTGTTGTGAGGATAAAATGGAGGAGGAAGAAGAGTATGTACACCATCTTCGGTTCCTTAAGGAGGAAAAAAGGTTCGATATAAATGTAATAAATAAACAAACAAAAAACAAACAAACAAATCATCCTATTCCCCTGGGTCTCCCTCCAGGGGACTCTAGGGTAGCAGCCTTGATCTCCTAAACATTCATAGAAGTTAGGAGGTTCAAAACCAAGTCTGGAAGAAGGGCAACCCCTGCAGTTTACCATCGCCCTATGCATGTATATGTTTCTCTCTGTCTCCCCCTCCCTACTGTTTTTTTATGATCAGCCAACCCCACAAATGAGCCTTGGGCAGGAGCTGTTGCGATGAGTAAACATCTCACAGATGACTGGCTGTTCCCACCTGACTGCATCAAATTAAACAACGCTGAGCTATAATCCATAATCCATTATCTAATTTGTAATAGTTGTGCAACTGTGAATTTCAACCAAGACAGACGACTTCTGTATTGATCACCAAGTAATTGCCTGAGCCGGTCAAGATGAAATGGCACTGGAATGCCTCGAAGAAGGAAGGAACCTTTTGCCATCAAGAGCATGCCTCATATCAGCATTTCTGTCCTGGCACATGCTTTGTATGGGGGTGGTGGTGTTGTAATTTATTTTAAGAGTATATGAAGGCTGCTTACCTGGCTGTCATCATATGGAGACACAGCCTGGGGAAGAAATAAATAGCTGCTCCCAAGCCTCTAACTCCCAGATTTAACTTTTTGTATCCTCATCAAACCAATATGCTGTTTGTATCCAGAACGCCCTCCATACCGGTAGGTGCATGCACACTAACTTGAGATATGAAGGGAGCAATCCTATGGTCCCTAGACAGCATCTGGGAAGCCATAGGATACTTTGGATTCCCAGATCCAAAGTCAGAGACAGGGCTCTGATGTCGGAGCCAGGAATCCCCGCTCCCCGCTCCCCCTTGCAGCCAGCAAGGAGAGAACCATGCCTGCTCCCTCTCCAAGGTAGGCACAGAAACCCTGAACAAAACCCATGAGAATTTCTCCAAAATTTCTCCTCCTTTGAATTTCTTTTCGAAATCATTTCTTTTCCCTATCAAATTGAATGAGAATGGTTGAAAAATGCATGGCAGAAATTTCTGGCACAGCACTAGTTACTACTCTCCGTTAGAGCACACCGCTGATGCAAAACACAGGTGCCCATTTACTCTCTGGAGGGTGCAAAGGAAATCATTCCAGTTCTGGACTGGCTGCCTGTTTGCTCCTGGGCTGAATTCAAGGTGCTGGTTTTCACCTTGAAAGCCCTAAACATCCTGGCTGGGCTTGGCAAACCTGTCAAGCTCAATCTTGTCCAGGTTCTCAGTCTTCCAACGCTAGGCTTGTTTTGTCTCGGTTCTGTGCAAGTTCCCCCCACCTTGCTGCCCCTCACAGAAATTCATATGCATTTCGGTATGCATTGTTCAAATGTACACATTTTTGTATGCATGCCCCCATGGGCTAAAATGTATTTGTGTGCATTTTGGAAGTGTATGCTTTTTTCCCCTTGTGCATTTTTCAAATGTGTGCAACTGGTTGAATGAATTTGTTTCGTTTTGCAAAACATATCACAAACTCGTAAATGTGTGGATTTCTGACCACAAATTGTGTTCAGGTCTGCTTTGGGTTCCGGGAGGTCTCATGTAGATCTCACATTAAAATTAAAACCCAACAAATTCTCAACCCTCCTTAGTTACTGCATATTTTCAGGAGTGATTTCTCCCATATGTGCCTCCTTTACACATGTAAATCTAGAATGGCTTTGCTCCACATTTTGTAGTTAGAGCTAAGAGAATGAACTTCCAACTGAATCATCCCTTACCTGCCACCAGAAGGGTGCTGAGAGAACAATTTGCCCTGTGGGATAGGAGAAGCACTGAGGAAATCAGATTGGTCCCTTCCCACATCATACATTTTTTGCAGGAAGATGAAAACATTGCCATTTGCCAAAGCTTTTTCCTGGATTCTGCAGAAGACGTTACAGTGCATTTTACCACCATCCTTTAGATTTGTTTGTTTCAAGTAGAGCTATGCATCGCTTTGGTGCTGAATCCAAAACCCAAAGCAAATTGGGCTGCTGCGGGGGGGTTCCTCGTTGAGATCCAAACCTGATCAGAACAGGTCTGAAGCGAAGTAGGTTGCTGCGGAAGCACGCTGGACTGCCTCGGAGATTCGGAGCTATTCTGAAGCCCAGACAACCTGTCTCTAAATGTATCAACTTGTGAAACATCAGGGAGGGGGCAAGGAGGAGGGAGGAGGGTAAGGGGAGAGGGGGAGGAGGGAGGAGGGGGGAAATGGTGAGCCTTGGCAACTGGCAACTCTAATTGCCAGATTAGGGCTGAACTTAACCCAGTCTCCAATCAGTGAGAGGGGCAGGGGGTGGGGATACTGTATATATTCAAATATCAAAAAACCTGCCAGTTTAAAAGACCAGACGATAAGGCTATCTCACATTGGTCCAAACTCCACAAAGCCAGGAAATTGCAAGCTAAAGCTGATGCCTTATCTGACGTGCCCCATGATCAGTCATGATATTGTGCACTGTCACAAATTGTGTTAGCTTACAGCTTACCCTCTATGCACCCACACTTTTCCTGGGTCTTTCAGCCCCAAATCCAGTTTGGGAAGATGGGGTGGCTGGGACCAGCAAAGATGGTGGGGGGCAGAAACCTGTAGGGACAGTTTCTCATTGTTTTAGGCAGCTGATGTTACTCTAGGCCTTATCAGGGTACATGGGAACACTTTGGACTTGTGGAGCTGCAAGCCGCAGGGAGTAACAAATGTAACCTTTTCTCAGACTGCTCCATTGTTCCATGGCTTGACCACAGCTTTGTCAGCATGACTGCCTTCTTCTCAGACTTCAGGCAGCAAAACTTTCTGCCCTCAAGGAAAGACAGGCCTGCTTATGAAGCAAAGTTTCACTCTCATTCCATTCCATAGCTTCCTTCTCAGGCCTCTATTCCCAGCACTTGAATCCAGAAAGGGACCTCAGTAACACAAACAATTAAGGGGAATGGGGGGAACAGAGGAAGAACTAGGGAACAGCTGGGAGTGCAGACCAGTAAACAGAAGCATTGTGGTCTGGCCACGCTGAGGGGATTGCTTGTCTGCATACACACACACGCAGAGGACCCATAAATTCAGTTAGCTGCGGCTGCTGCTACTACTTTTTCTCTACACGGGAGTTATCCCCCCCACCCCCTCGACCCTCAACGTTCCGAGTGCCGGCTTATGAAATCTCATAGGGATTCATTTATACCAATAAAAATTATTTTTAAAATAAGTGAACTGAATTTTTTAAAAGAAATTCCATTCCACCAAATTCCATTCCACCAATACAAAGGGAATAGGAAAACATATATGTTCTTCATAAATAGACCCCAGCCCCTTGGCAAATGATGGGCACAAAAGGTTGCTAACACATGTTTTCAGTGCCAAAACTGCATTTATTCTTTCTGTTAACTGCCCTTTCTCCCTCAATCTTGAAACAATCTTCCTGAAATTTCCTGGTTATGTAAAATCTACATTTCTGTCTGACATGTATGATTTTCAGGAAGACTGGTAAAACCCGTTTGATTTTATTAAAATTAGAATAACCCACCCACCCCCCGATTTTCATTGAACATGGCGGAATCCTTTTTTGACTCATTGCCTTCTCTATTGGAGATCAACCTTCATTCATTTCATTGTGAGAGAGAAATGGTTAGAGTTGGTTAGAGAGGGAATTGGCTAGATCCGTGTGGTATGTATGTGTTGGGCTGCAGCTTTGTTTTTCTTCTTCCTTCCCACCCAGCCCTTCTCAGTTCAACTATTCCTTCCTTTCTTTCTTTCTTTCTTTCTTTCTTTCCTAGATTCTTTATTTAAAAAAAATAAAAATATTGAAGAAGTACTTTAGCTTCCTCCTTTCCTTGCCTTGTTGTTTGGCTACCTCCCCCCATTCTCAGTTCCACCATTCTTATTAGTTTTCCCTTTCTTTCTAGATTCTTTATTAAAAAATAATAATAATAAAGCGTACTTTAGTTTCCTTTCCTTGTTCTTTGGCTCCCCCGCCCTTCTCAATTCCTGTATTCCTTCCCTTCCCATTTTTGAATTCTATATCTTTCCCCTAAAAAGAAAAAATAATAATAATAATCCTTTTCTCTTCTGTTAGGATTATAGATAGTGTATTGTACTCCTCCCGCAGCCTTTCTTGTAGGTAGTTCTGCATTTGCTTTTCTTTTGCTCACGTGTGCGTACACATGAGCATGCTTGTGTTGTGGTCAAGCAAACAGTATGTGGCAAAGCACTACACATAAGTCCTCATTTCAAAATACAGTGGGCAAAGCAATTCAACATATTTTATTTAATACTACACTGTGTGGCAAAGCAAGCCCAATATGAGGCATCTTCGGGGTCTTGGCAGGGGGGCTGCCTGTTGCCCAGATTTCATGTACTTCTGCGCAACCAGTGAAAAGGTTATCATTCTTTCCTTTCCTTTGAGAGTTTGTGTTTTAAAAAGCACATTTTAACACAAAAAACTACTCTGTTTTTCCAGGTAATGTGTATTCCATTCAGCCAAAGAGGGCTTGAGGTCACCCACTGTGCAGCTGAATAGAAAAATAGTTCTAGGGGAGAGGGGTTATTTGCACTTCAAGGAAACCTGCACCAGAGATTAGGGACAGTCACCTCTTCCTAATTACGGCTTAAACACCTAACTTCTCTGATTATCCCTTTATGACCTTTGGTTTGAGTTTCTGAGAACAGCACATTTTACCTGTGTCTAGCACAAAAACTACTGGGCCAAACCATCTGAGGTTTGGCAGCTTGAATGACCCACACTGTGGCTGCCAGGTGTCCAAATTTAATGCACTTCTGTGCAACCAGTAAAAAATTATAGCTCTTTGCTTTGAGAGTTTTTGTTGAAAAAAACAAATTTTACCTGCATCTAGCACAAAGACTAAGAGGCCAAACTGACTGAACTTTGGCAGGTGCTATCACCTCCATGGGGGCTGCCAGGTTCCCAAATGTCATTTATTCATCATAAAAACTGAAAAAGCTATGGCCGTTTGTTTTCCAATGCAAGTCAATGGAAAAAATGTCAAATCCAAATAATTCAAATGTCAAATCCGAATAATGAAGTGAAGCAGATTGGGTCTGAACTAGGGATGGCGCAGGTGCCTGATTCCATCTGGGAATCCAGTGGAACCACCCCAGCCCATACCTTTTACCCCCCCCATCAGGCCTCTGCCCCTGCTCACCCCCTGCCCATGCTCAGCAAATGGCCTGCACTCACCCCGGTGGCCTCATTGAGCTCCATGGTTGCCATTTTTTGAGAAATAAAATGGTGACTGCAAAAATGCACGTATTTGCATATGTGCAAAATGTGGATTTTTGCAAATGCGCATTTTGTGCATGCGTGAAAATGTGAATTTTTGCTAAAATGCGCATTTTGTGCATGCGTGAAAATGTGAATTTTTGCTAAAATGCGCATTTTTGCGCATGTGCAAATATGCACATTTTGCGATCTCCATTTTATTTTCCAAAAATGGTGGCTGCAGAGCTCGATGAGGCCACTGGGGTGAGTGCAGACTGCTCGCTGAGCATGGGAGGGGCTCGAGTGCAGTCCGGGGAGCAGAAAGCAGGGGATGGGCAGGAGCCTGGGGAACCCAGAGAGGGGTGGGTTCGCACATCCTTAGTCTGAAGAGAAGTGGAGCTGATTTGGAAGCTCCAAATCGGTATCCGAAGCAAAGCAGGGGATTTGTGCACAGCCCTAATTTTAAGTAATGGATTGGAGTAGGTTGGCTGTTGCTTTGAGTGCCATAAGGCTGGAAAATCATTTGAGAATATGATTTGTTTTTATAAATAAAGCAGAAATTCCTTTTGGCAGCCCTCGGCATCTCCGATGCTATTTGTGTCCACCTGTGACTGTTAGTGTGGGTGGCAAAGCAGAAGGGAGCCACTTTTAAGATCAAATGTACTTTGTAACCAATGCAGGTGTAACACAGAGCATGATGTCATAACAGCTTCAGGAGGCAGTGAAACTAAATGCACATTTCCACCCACAATAAAGGATGTCTTTGCTGTCTTTCTTGCATGATTCAGGACTTTGGAGGAATAAACTTGATTCTGCTTTTGTTTTTAAAAAGAAAACATGAGCACTTTTGCCATTTGAGGAAAACAACTTGTGTCATTGTTTGTTTATAGCTGTGATGAAACATCATAAGATATACCAATAGTTGTTTGTTACTACAAGCCACTGGAATCCCATCCCATCAGCATGGATAAATTAAGCTATGCATCCTATTTCCTAAAGTAATTTTAAAGCGTTTTTAAAAGGACACTGACTTACAAACTGAAGGAACAAGGATAGTTTGCTTTCTTGGGAACCATGTAGTGTTGATGCTGCAGGAGTCATGGCATTAAAGGAGATGATAAAAAGCCCTGCACAGGTGTTACATACAACAGAGGGTGAAGTTCTGCAGTGGGGAGCCTGTTGTACTGTCCTGCTCTAGATCTAGTCTTGGCTGTTTGGAAGCAAATACAGTGAGTAATGCAATAGAAGTGGCAAGCAAATGGTCAAGTACTCAGGCTGCAGTCCAAGGAAGTTCAGGCTAAGGCAGGAATGGTCAGAATCCAGGCAGAGGTCAGAAAACAGGCAGGCAAGCAATGAGGATCAGGCGGTGGCAGGAGCAGTCAAGGTAACCAACAAGAGGTCAAATACAGTAAATCAGTCAGGTACATTACACAGTCCAGAAGGTCAGTAAACGGAGCATCAATTCAGGGGGCAAGGTTGGATGGCCAAAGTTCTTCCAACACTGGCTGGGTTTCTAGTGAAGGCTTTTAAGCCCAAAGCCAGCTGGACCCCACCCAGAGCTCAGCTGCAGCCATCAGAGCTCCCTTTCCAGAGCCTACTCCTGAGGAGTCCCTTTCTCCTGAAAAGACCTTTTCTGGAGGTGAGCACTCCTTCACACAGGAGCCCTGTCGCTTGAGGTGACTACGCTCCCGGGGATCAGGGGGTGGCTCAGCCTCTGCTTCACAAGGAGAGTCCCTTTCTCCTGACAGGGATGGCCTTGAACCCACTTCCCTCCAAGGTTCCAGCTCCTGTGGGTCTGGGGGCAGTCCCTGGTCTGTGATACCCTAGGCTTCAGGGGCCTCTAGCTCCTCCTCTGAGGAGGAGGACTCCAGTCAGGGCATGACATGTACCTGGCTCCACCACATGATTGAGAATCCTGCATAATCAAGGCAATACATCATCCAGGAAGACGCCTCTGTGCGCAAAGTAAGCACCCCACTACAGAAGTTCAGCCCCAACACATGGAGGGCTTTGGGTCCAGTCTGTCAGGGTTGTGACAGTGGGCCAGGGCTGACCCTGACAAGCACTTCCTCAATCTCCAGTCATACAGTGAGGGCTAGAAGGGATTGGCACATTTGAAATTGATTGATTGGCACATTTGAAACTGACGCATCTGTCCTAGAGATAGACAAATGTGTCAATTGCCGTCTCTCCAGTTCTTATTTTTCCAATCTTTGAGAATTATTTTCTGCACATTTCTCCTAATACCTACATTTTTGTACACAATTGCCTAATATACACTCTTTTTGCAAGCAGTTCTCCTAATATAATGCTTTTTTAGCACAATTTTCACTAATACGCACATTTTTGTATGCATTTTTTGATTGGAGAGCTCCATTGCAAAATTTGGAGAAGTGCAAATTCTGAATTTCCCCTCCCCGTGCACTGCAGTCCTGATTAAAATTGACCACCGCTCCTCAATGGCCTGTGCCTGCCACTGATTTTTAAAAACCCAGACCCTGACATGCTTCTCAGTGATGCATCTACTTTGGTCCTGCCTTGAAATTAAACACACCTACATAAAACCAAAGGGGGAGGGGGAGAGAAAAAAAAGAGTTGCTGGTAAAGGACTCCAACATAGTCTTTATCATCAACTCCTGTTCCTTGCATTTTCTTTTCTTTTCCACCTAACAATGAAATTCCACTATGTAGAGTCCATGCTCAAATTGAAAGGGGGGCTGGTGGTTCAAGTACTCTCTCTACCCAGTGCCGGCACCAGGATTTGAGGGCCCTTGGACAACACCCCTTCAATGGACCCCCCTTCAATGGACCCCAATGGACCCCCTACCTTCTCACCACCATTGTTACCTGCTGCTATTGCTCCTCATCCTTTTTTTCATCATTGCTACCACTTGCTTGCTGGACAGGCAGAGAGCAAGTAAGCATCTGCTGCTTCATCGCCACCATTGTCTGGGCCAGAGCAAGAAGCAAGTGAAGAAGGAAGGAGGTTGCAGTGGTGAAAAGGAAGAGCAACTCCAGGAGGCTGCCATCAGTGGGCCCTTGCTGGGGTGTGGGCCCTCAATAGGTGCCCAACCATGCCTACCCTTGATGCCACACCTGGCTCCACCATTCTTCATTCTGTGATGGCTCTCTGATCTACTATTTTAAGAAGGCTACCAGAGGGGCATAAATTGGCTAAAATGTGTGTGAGGCTTCTGTATTTCATGTTAGAATTGCCAGCGCAATGGAAGCACATGTCTGATTCCCCTTTTGTGTATCTCTTAAAGGCACCCCCTTAGGGTTGGCAATGAACATACAAAAATCAATGGGGCCTTTGCTGTCTCAGTGACTGGAAGTTGCCAAATCTACCTACCCATTCTTATCCTAGATGTCTGTTGGAAACTTTTAATTCTCTTCCATCCATCTTGTGCTAACACATTAAAGATGTGTTACTTTAATTAGAGCTTGAGAGACTTAGTAGGTGCCTACAATATTTATACTGTAATATGGCTGGGATGAGTTTTGGCAGTAATGTCAGATTGTCAGGCACAAGGTGGGTGGGGGAGAAAGAAAACATCTCTGCCTGAATGGCTTTTAAATGTCAAGCAGGGATTATATTTGTGCATACTGTTAAACAACTAGCTTGATACATAAAGCCCAGCCCAGAAGTTCAATCTTTCTATTAAACTTTGCTTTAATGCAATCAGCTGGTGGCAGAAAAAAAAAGTAGTGCAAAACAGAGAGAAAGAAGATCACCATGGCTACAAACGTAACTTTCTGACACAGGCTAGGCCTTAGTTGAGCATGGATGGGTTTTTCAAGGCATGTGAATTATTTTTGTTAATTCATTTCCAGGAAGATACTGATGAAATTGACTCTTTGTGAACATCAGTAAATAGGTGTTGATGGAAACTCAGTCCAATGACAATTGTCATTGGGCCAGATTGCATGATACCAGCACCCAAATCTGTTCCATACCAATGGTGAGGAACTTAAGAAGAATCCTGGTGGATCAGAGTCCCCAACCTTTGGGGGTCACTGTTAGGAATTTTGATAAAGTGTTGTGGGTGCTCTCACAAAATGGCTGCCAGGGTGGAAGCCTTGCCCACTCACAACACTGCTGCCAGGGTGGAAGCCTTGCCCACTCACAACACTGCTGCCAGGGTGGAAGCCTTGCCCACTCACAACACTGCTGCTATGGTGGGCATGGCTGGTCACAAAACACTTCCCTGAAGGCAAACTGGTGAGACTTTTTAAAGAAGGGACTTTCTCAAGAACCTCATTACAAGGCAGAGGTGGACCCTGCACTTCAAAACACAAACCCACTTTGGAACCCAAATAAAGATAGTGCTGGAGGGCAGAACTTCACTTTGCACCATGTCAGCTTCTCAGTGTTTTTTTTTTTTAATTAAAACAAATCTTCAGAAATAAAATAAATAATCAGGTGAGGCAGGGAGCACCCAAGGGAGGCACCCACAAGGAGGCACCCTCAGGCTTAATGTTGACACTCTGCTGAGTTCTGACATTATGAGATGGGAAGAAAACATCCTTCCCCACAATCCTGGTGCACCTCCCCTGCCTCAGCAGCACCAGATGTCCACCCCCCTCCAAATAATGTTTAAATAGGAGCATACACACGACTGGAGATGGTGGCTCCAATTTCGGTGAGGCTGTGAATCCATTCTGCGTTTTAGTCAGAAGAAGCAGCCAGAATTCTAAAGGAGCTGTCCAAGATGCTGAACCTATTTGGGGGATATAGTTCAGCACCTTGGGTAGCTCCTTAGGAGTTCTGGCTGGTTCTAACTGAAATGGATTTACAGCTCCACCGAAATTGGAGTCACCAGCCTCTACTGATACACACATAAACTCCAATACAGTCTGTGTAGTTAATATCCCAGATAAATATCTAGGCATCCATGATCTCAGCCTATGCTAGGGATGGAGGAGAAATCTGTTTATTCAAATTTTTATGTGACCTTACCCAGTCTGCACTTCCAGAACCTATACCTGAACTGAAATCCACCTTTTTCAGAATTTTGTGATGCAATTCACAACTCAAAACATGTGCACAAAAATGCATATATTGTGGGCAAAAGTGCACACAAAAATGTGTACATTTGGGGGGAGGGGATATGCAACATAATGCAGTATATTAGGGGGAAATCACTTGCAAGAAGTGGGCACACTGGAGAAAGCGCATGCCAAAATGTGTATATTTGGAGATATGCACATGAAATTTCATACCAGTTTTTGTGCAGGCTTTGTGGGTGGGGGCTGAATTTGCAAATTGATGCAGAAACAGGCCAAGACAAACTTTATGTTAGGAAAATGAGAATGAGCAAAATCTGAAATTATTGAATTTGCCCATCTCTAGCCTGTGCAGGTTTGATTTTACATGTGTATGCGTGCAGGTTTGAGGCCTACAGAGGCAAAGGGAAAAAACCGTCAGGCTCAGAGGCCTGGAGTTTTCTATTGGGAGGGGGTAACCCTGAGAGGAGTAATTTCATTTCTCCAGTTAAGTGTCAGTTTCATTTCCCCAGTTAAGTTCTTCTTCTTCTTCTTCTTCTTCTTCTTCTTCTTCTTCTTCTTCTTCTTCTTCTTCTTCTTGAGGTTTGAAGCAGTATTTTCAGTTTTGAGGGATGAGAGTATATAAAGAAGCGAGACAGCCAGTAAGAGCAGAGAGACAGCCAGAGCCTAAAGTGAGAGCAGAGTCTGAAGAGTGAACAGGAACAAGCAGCCTAGAAAAGTCTAAGCACAGCTAGGGTAAAGCAACTTGTGTGTTGCTACTTTTATTTTCTTTTAATGCCTTTTGTATCACTCAGCTCTACTGTGTAAGTACCTTGATTTGTGATTTGCTAGCTTTAAATGTACCAGTAAACTGTTGTGGTTAAACCCTGTGTCTAGAGTGTCAGTCACCCCACATCTACAGCCTAAACCCCATATTAATGGGAAGGGGAAGTTGAAAAGAAGGAAGATGGGACTCTTAAGGAGGCAAGAGATCCTTAAGGGGTTGCTCAGGGGTCCAGATCATAAGTGGAACCTTGACAGTATGCCTTTAAGAAAATTATACCCATGCATGGATGATGCCTCATGTCCTTGGAGGTGGGATCACTGTGTTCAGGGAGGGAAGGGGCACACTTGCTAGCCAGCATGAGTATGGAACAGATCTGAAGGCAGGTATTGTCTGATTTGGCCCATTGTCTTTGAACTGAACAGACTTTGGCTGCTATGGATATAAAAAGGATTGCATTTTTCAGCATCACCTATACTGTGTAGGAAATATTTATAGAAATTTGATTTTAAATGGATCAGAACCATCAATCAGAAAGCAAGCCAGGAAATGAAATGAAATTGAGCAAGAATTGATTTAAGGTATTCAGCACCCCCTTGTTGGTTTAGCCAAGTTAGGGCATTTTCACACCCTCTGTAATACACCCTGTGCCTGTCAGGGTCATTAGCAGCAAGTCTCTGAATATGAGCTGCTGAGGGACAATAGTACGAGAGAACAGTTGCCCTTGTGTCCTTTTGGTGGGCTTCCCACAAGCCAGACATCTGGATGGCCACTGTGAGAAACAGGATAATGGACTAGATAAGCCTTTGGTTTGATCCAGCAGGGCTCCTTTGATGTTCTTCCATCCACCGTTTCAGAGGGGCGAAGGACATGCTTGGGTTCTTGAACAGCTCTGTTCTCTCACCAGGGATCATTATCCTGAGACACCCCTTCCTTCCCTTGTCCACTCGGCATTGCTGAAGGCTCTTTTCCACCTAACTAATGTCATATTCATTTACTGATGCAGGTGCATTGGTAAACTGAGCATAACAACGTCCTTGTTCTTTCAGCAAGACAAGGAGGGGGCATAGCTCAGTCATAGAGCACATAGAATCATAGAATCATAGGGTTGGAAGGGGCCTACAAGACCATCGAGTTCAACCCCCTTCTCAGTGCAGAAGGCCTGACTCCCAGGCGGTCTCCCATGCAAGTACTAACCATGGCTGACCCTGCTTAGCTTCCGAGACAAGATCAGGCACATCCAGCCCTTTACTTGTGTTGCATGCAAAAGGTCCCAGGTTGTGGGGATAAATTGGGATGAAGGACATAAGCTGTCTTGAGCTCCTTGGATGAAAGGTACACTGTACATCTAAGAAAGAAAGAAAGAAAGAAAGAAAGAAAGAAAGAAAGAAAGAAAGAAAGAAATTTATAAAATAAATTAATAATTGAGGGCACAATCCTATGCATATTTAGACAGAAAAAAGTCCTATAATTCCCCAGCATAGCTAGGGATGCTGGAGAAATTTGAGATGGACTAAAATGAGCTCAGATTTCTAACAACCTGTCCTGCGGAATCGGCTGCAGAGTGAACCCCTCAGGCCTCATGGAGTCCGTGGACTTTCAGATGATTTCTTTTACTTTCCCAAAATTTACACATATAAATTTGTAGGAAAATATGTAAGTTTCTGCTGAGGAAACATTGAATGGAATGGGGGATGATACATTACATGTTACATACTGAGGTAAATTATGTAAATACATATGTAAATACTTACATAATTATTTGCGTACTTTTCTCCATGATGAGAAAAAAAAGTTTGCATTCATCTATAGGTGAATGATGGAAGAAAAGGTGCCTAACAATCCACAAAACACAGAAGGAGCGGATTTTACACCATCCATACATCCCTAAGCATAGCTAGCCAGGGAATGCTGGGTATTGTGGGACTTCTTTCTGTCTAAACATGCATAGGATTGTGCCCTCAATGTTGTTTTCACTAGCTGTGAAAATATCACATTGACCTAATATATGCATTTTTAAAAAGTGCTGGAATATGACCATTTGCTTCCTCGAATTCATCCTCACTCCCACCACACACACATCCCAGTTTAAAGTATTTTGTTAACCTTTAAAGCCTTAAATGGTCTGAGCCGAGGCTGCTTAAATGACCACCTTCTCTTGTAAAAGCTTGCCCATATGCTGAGATCATCAACAGAGATGATGACCCTTCTCATCTGCCTGCCACCAGGGGGCAGTTAGGCTGGTGAACAATATGGAGAGGGCCTTTTCAGTGTTGGCCCCACAACTCTGGAATCAACTTCCATCAAGGGTTCATCAGACCTCTTCTTTGCAGGTCTTCAGGAAGGCTCTGAAAATCCACCTATTTTGACTGGCCTTTCCATAATCTGCAGGCTGCACGTTTTATTGGTGTTATCTGTTTTTATAGTGTTTTATTGAATATGTACTTATAGCTTTTCAATTTCTTTTTGGCATATTTATGTCTTATTTTTATCTTGTATGATGCCTTCAGAGGGTTCTACGTTTAAAAGCAGCCTAAAGATTATTTTAAACAGAGAGAGGTGACACAATAAACCTTTCTCTATCCCTCCACCCCATCTTTCTCCCTGCTCTTGCCAGAAGGTCTGAACTGATTGCTTGCAGAGAGCTTTTGAAATTAGACCCATGGCCACATGAAATCAGTCCCATCCCTTCACTAAAGTAATGCCAAAGTGCAGTCACTGTAGGCACCAGTAAATCAGAGTATTTGTGCCCGCATCCTCTGAACTGAAAATGTCAGCCTCCAATAAGATGTGTGGAGTACCAGTTGCCACTTGCCGGGGAACACGAGCAAAAGGTTGCTACTGCACTCATGCCCTGTTTGTGGGCTTCTTTGCAACAGCATCTGCTTGGTGTCATGCCCTCATCAGAAGACTCTTCCAAGGGTTAGAGCCCCAATGGAGGACAATACCCAGGCCCTGCCAGGGCCTGCATCACAACAAGGGCTTGAACCCATGGAGGAGCCTACTGAGGTCTCAGCTCCTCGGGAAGGGGGATTGTCTGCCTCAGACGAGGAGTCTGTGCACCCTCGGAGTCCCAGAGAGTGGCAGTGCCGAAGGAGGCAGGCCCACCTCATAGAACCTCGACAAAGTGCCAGGCTGCCACAGAGCTCTACTTGGGAGGAGAGGGGCTCCAGATGAGGAGAGGGCCCTCCTCATGAGGAGCATTCTCTGCAGTTGAAGTGAATGGCTGCAGCTGGGGCTTCAGTGGGGTTCTGGAAGCTCCAGGATTTAAAAAAAAAAAACCAGTAGAAACTTACAGGAGCTCCTGGAAACAATGTCTGTGCTTGTCTCTGTCTCTCCAGCCTGCTACCTTGCCTGCTGTTTGGACCCCACTGTGTAAGAGACCTTGGCCTGGATTTGACTATTCTCTCTGCATAAGCCCTTTTGTCTCTACTGCCTAAGAGCCTCATGTGGCGCAGAGTGGTAGGCAGCAATATTGCAATCGAAACTCTCCCCATGACCTGAGTTCAATCCCAGCGGAAGCCGGGTCCCACGTAGCCGGCTCAGGTCGACTCAGCCCTCCATCCTTCCGAGGTCGGTAGAATGAGCACCCAGCTTGCTGGGGGAAAGGTAGTCACGACTGGGGAAGGCAATGGCAAACCACCCCGCCATAGTCTGCCATGTAAATGCCAGCGCAAGCGGCGTCCCTCTAGGGGTCAGTAATGATCCAGTGCTTGCACAGGAGGAACCTTTCCGTTTCTTCTACTGCCTGGCTTTCCTAGTTGGTACTTTGGATTTGACTAGAACCGTTTGTGGACTCTGGCTCAGCTTGCTCTTCTGTGGTACCTTCAGCTGCTGACTCACTCGGCCCCAGCCCAGCCTCAACACCTGAGGGGAAATAGGACAGTTGGTCACTGTGGGAAACAGATTGCTGGATTGGAAAGGCCTTTGGACTGACCCAGCAGGGCTCTTCTTGCATTCTTACATACTTAACTGTTGCTGACTTGGGTGTATGTCAAGAAGGTTCATTCCCATCACAGCACCATGTTCCTACTTCCCAGTAATGTATCTAGATAAATCCCACAGTGCCGCCTAATAAAACAGCATGCCAGCACAATTACTTCTCTAATGTATTATTTATCATTAAATAAATTGACAATAGAGCAGGGAGAAAGCACACTAGAGCCTCTTGATATTTATTAAGAAAGTTTTCAAAAGCTTAACACAATAGGTGATGATGAGGGGGGTCATGTTTCTGTAGGGTCTTTGATCTGGAATAATCCTTATTTGAGATGTCATAGCCAGGTGGTGTATTTAAAGTTCCATAGACTTTGGAAGGACCTAGATTTTGTCCAAGCTGCATAATGAATGATATCAAGCTAGCCATCCCATGCTTGATCTATATGGAATGAGAAATTTCACTAGAGAACAGGGGCAGCCGAAGACATTTTGCTGCCTGAGGCAAAGGACAAGATGTCCCCCCATCTCCCCTGCCCGGGACTCCATGAGTAGAATGTGGGCAGAACGGTAGTTGAAATGTATTCGGTTATCTCTGTATTGTTTCATTGCAAAGTATAACAGAGTGGCACAATCTGATATTTTTTACATTAATAATAATAAACAAAAGCTAAGCAAGCAGACAGGTTGCACTACAAATGAAAGCATCACGATGGTGTTCTAAAAGCAGGTATTAAATTTACAGTGTTTTCCACACACTGTCAAATGGCTAAGCCAGAAAGTCACACGCATGGGATAAACTTCCCATGATGCTAAAACAAGACAAAGACCGCATCAAACATGAGGGATGGTGGCTACAAGATGTACAAAACATACAATGCTAAAACAAGACGAAGACCGCATCAAACATGAGGGATGGTGGCTACAAGATGTACAAAACATACAATGCTAAAACAAGACGAAGACCGCATCAAACATGAGGGATGGTGGCTACAAGATGTACAAAACATCCCGCTTATCTTAACGGGAGTTTATTAGCCTGCGAGAAAGTCTGCATCCTTCATGCCTTTGGGTAAAGTAAAGAGCTAATGTGGGATAGTGGCAAAGAGTCATGGTGCTGCTCAACCCGGTTCATATCTGACCGCCGAGGCAGCTGAAGGGCTGATTTAAATGAAATGCTAAACCAGAGGTGGGCAGACCTCAGTTTTACTCTGTTGGGTTTACTCTTTTTTATGAGAAACCCAAATGGTAGCGTCTTGTCAGCCAATAGCATAGAATTGGAAAGAACTGACAGATATATCAATAATTGTGTGGTATAACTATCCTTGAAATGTTGTGTTGGCTGAAAAAAAACTAACAAAACAGATAAGGGCACAAAGACAACAAAAAGAATCTGACACTTTCCATACAGTCTGGTATAAATGTATTGACTTTATTAACAAATAAGGTTCCCAGAGAAAACTACCAGCATGTCATGGACAGATATGAAAAGTTACACTTAGAGAGTAATCCTATGGTCATGAGACAATGTCTAGATGGACATAGGATTTTTCGGTTTCTGGGAACTTAGCTCCCCACTCCCTCCCCCTCCCCACCACCTCATAGGCAGTGTGGTTCTTCTCCATCTCCACGCCCGTAACCACAGTGTGGAGCGGGCGAAAAGGGGGCACTCTCGGGGGAGGGGAGAAGACCACAGAAGCATTATTATCTTACTCTTAAACACCTGATGAACTTCTGTGGATAAATATAAGGTTATTCATGTACTGAAACTCCTGTGATTCCTGTTAACTGTAATTGGATTTCCTATGTAATGTTTGTGCTTTCTTAGTTGAAAAAGTTGTCATATTTTTATATACTCATATATAACATTGAAAACGTGTGATTCAAACTCGTGTTTAATTATTTAAAAGAAGAAAGAAAAAGAAACCAAACATCATAGGAACCAGTGGCGACTGGTGACTCCAGTTCCATAAGGGCTGTGATTCTATTCAGGGTTTTAGTTAACACCAGCCAAAGCTCTAATGCAGCTATCCAGGGTGCTGAAAAGTGCTATCCAAGGTGTTGAACCCTATCCCCAAAATGTGTTTGGCACCTTGGATAGCACCATTAGAGTTTTGGCTGGTGGTAGCTAAAATCCTGAATGGAATCACAGCTCCCACAGAACTGGAGTCACCAGCCACCACTGATAGGAACATAGGAAGCTGCTTTCTACTGACTCAGACCATTGGTCCATCTAGCCTAGTACTGTTGACACTGTCTGGCAGCAGCTCTAAGGCAGTTTTTCCAGCACTACCTGGAGATGCCAGGGATCGAACCTGGGACCATCTGCATGCAAAGCAGGCACTCCACCACTGAACTAGATCTACCAACCAGAGCCAGGTGCAAGTTACATACACTGAAATCAATGGGGCTTAAGTTGGTCATGACTAACTTAAGGCACATCGATTCAATAGGTCTATTCCAGGCCTCTCTAAACTAATGTCCTCCAGACGTGCTGGACTACAACTGAGATGCTGGGAGTTGTAATCCAACACATCTGGAGGGCACCAGGTTGGCAAAGGCTGGTCTACTCTAAGTATGACTAAATCTAGGGATGTACAAAACGACTTACCTGTTTCGTTTCGTGACATCCGCGGTGGGGGGGAGGCACTCTGTCCCTCCCCCCGAAATCCTCGCTGGCCACCTCCACTCTGCGGCAACTCCATGGAGCCGCCGGCCGGGGCCACCCGCAGCAACATCCGGCCACTGCTAGTCTGCGCAGGGACGCAAATGGCGGCCGCCGTAGCCACCGTCATTTGCGTCCCCTTTTTCACCATGATAGGCTACGTAAATGTTTACATAGCCTATCATGGCAAAAAAAAAAAAAAAAAGGAACGCAAATGGCGGTGGCTATGGCGGCCGCCATTTGCGTTCCCTTTTTTTTCCCATGATAGGCTACGTAAATATTTACGTAGCCTATAACGGCCTCCACAGGGACGCAAATGCCCGCAGGGACGCAGCTGCCATTCGCAAAGCAGTGAGAACAGCACCAGGTAGGTGCTCTGTTTTGTGTGCCTTTCGCAGGGTGGTGGGGCAGGGGGGCTTCGTTCCGCCATGGATTTTGGGGGGCCAAATGCCAGTGCATTCAGCCTCACTGAGATCCGTGGCGAAATTCTCCGCCATCCCTAATAAATCTGGATCCAATCCCAAGTGCTTGCAACAATGTATTGTTCTGTAGTGCCTTACAGCAGGAGTGGGCAGAAGGTTGATCTCCAGATGTTCGAGACTTCAACTTACAGAAGCCCCTGTCAGCATGGCCAGTGGTCAGGAATGCTGGGAGCTGAAGTCCAAAGCATCTGGAGATTGTAGTTTACAGTATTGTCAGCAGTAAAGCACTTCCTTCTATGTAAATTGTGATGTAAAAGACCACAATTTACACAGAAGGAAGTGCTTTCCAGCTGCTAGTGCCATAAACTACTCAATTAAGGCTGTAATTTTCCCACGATAGGCTAATGGTGGGTGCTATTATCCTATTGCGCCTTTTAGACAGCCAGAGAGCCGTCCCAGAAACTATGGTGGATGTGCCAGGGCTCTGAGGAAATCCATGGGGCCCTAAGCAGCCTGGATTTCCCTGTGGTGGTGGACACACACACACCCCGGACTGGACATCTGTGCCCATCCCTACTGACAGCTTCACCCATCCAGTCCCAGGGCTTTCAGTGCTTAGCTCTGGAGGGAGCAATCCTACCAGGATAGGCGCCCATGTCCGAACTCAGAGGGGACCACCTTTCCAATGCAGGGCAGGAGAAGCGCGGAGGGGATCATTTAGGGATGTACGAAACTCTTACCTGGCTCCACGCTGGGCAATCCATGGGGGGGGGAGGTGCTCCATCCCTCCCCCCAGAATCCTCCCCAGCCAGCTCTGCTCCACGGCAACTCTGAGGAGCCGCCAGCCAGGGCCACCCGCAGCCGGACATCCAGCCGCTGGGCTGCACGGGCATGCAAATGGCGTCCGCCGTAGCCGCCGCCATTTGCGTCCATGTCTTTAGCCATGATAGGCTATGTAAATATATACGTAGCCTATCACGGCTAAAGACACGGACACAAATGGCGGCGGCTACGGCGGCCACCATTTGTGTTCCTTCCTATTGCCATGATAGGCTACGTATATATTTACATAGCCTATCACGGCAAAAGACAGGGGGGCAAATGGCGGCCACTACACCATTTGCGCCCCTGTCTTTTGCCGTGATAGGCTATGTAAATATATAGCCTATCACGGCAATAGGAAGGAATGCAAATGGTGGCTATGCCATTTGCGTCCCTGCCCTGAGCCATGATAGGCTATGTAGATACTTACATAGCCTATCACGGCTTGCCAGGGACACAAATGGCGCCGGCGTAGTGGCCACCATTTGCAGCTGCAGCCCGGCAGCAGCTGAAGCCACCGGAGCTGCCGCCGCTGCCGTAGCCGCTGCCGCCTCCAGAGCCACAGCCAGATAGGCTCCGTTTCGCGGGGCTTTCATGGGGTGGTGGGGCGGGTTGTTCCATTCCTCCATGGATTCCGAGGGGCTGAATTCACTGGAATTCAGCCTCTCTGGGATCCATGGCAGAATTCTCTAACATCCCTAGGATCATTCCTTCCCCTCTTCGGCCACCCTGCATTTGCAGCTAGACAGACGATTTCGTCTAGCCATGGGAAGGTGAAGCAGGGGAAGTGGCTGCCGGATGACACGTTGGATGTGTCGTACCGGCATTTCCGCCCTCCTCACCCCAGAACACCCCCAGGAATGTCCTGATTTTGCCCCTCTGTGCTCCTCTTCCGAGCACGGAGCATGGGGCCATTCTGAGATGCAAGGCAGAGCAGGAGGGGGGGAAGGTCAGTTCTCAGGAAACCAACCTTGGAGCACGGGCTCCAAGGTCAGTTCCCGGAAACTGGCGTATCCTATGGCTGTCTAGCCACTGACTAGCAGCCATAGGATTGCTCCCTAAAACTGGATTTTTCCCTACCTTTTCTACCATGTTAGTGCTGAGTAAGGGCTGCCACCTCTTTTTTCTGACAGGCTCCTCTTCTTTAACATGGCAGGCAGGTACAACATGGTCCTCTCCATGCTAGAAATAGCTGCACCTATTGATTTTGGCGGATGCAGATGGATGAGAACTGATACATGGGTGACAATTTACTGGTGTTCCTGAGCGCACCATTTTCTGTGGCTGTTCCAGAAGAACCTGTCCAAATTCATTATACACAGAAAATACTTCTCAGGTTGTATCACTGTGAATCAGAAAACATATTCTCTGTTTTCCCCGTGGCAGATGGTATGGAGAAGTCTAAAACAGAAACAGTTTGGGTGCTGCCAAGTTTTCTGTCATCACTTGCATGAAGTGAACCCATGTAGCAGCCTCTTTTTCTCACGCATTCCAAGAGATACTACTACAACAAACTATTTGTAGCAAGTTAAAATCTCCCCACCACCCCTCTGTTATATCCTCCCAGATTAATTGGAACACAAACCCTCACTGCCCTGGTTCAGAAAGTCCACCTATTATGATAGAGATTGCTAATATGCATGGCGTGAAGACAGAGAAAATTTTATACTAGCACTCTCAAGGTCATCCAATAAACTTGATTGGCAGGAGATACAGAGCAGACAAAAGCAAGCGCTACTAAACATGTGCACAACCCATATTTCATTTAGGGAATTTACTGCTACAAGATGTGATGAGGCTTTAAAGGGGATTAGGCCATTCATGGATGAGCATAGGAGCACAGTTACTAACAAAAATCTATTGCATTAGACAGTAGGTAACATCCACTTCCACTAATGTGGTTTATTTAATTGAACGTTTTAAAAAACTGGAGGTTGTATGCAATATGTAGGGGAAACTACAATGGACCTAAGATCGAGAGTCTGTAACCAAGGGCCGATCTACATTGCGCCCGCCATCGCAATGAATTCGGTGTCCCGTCAGGTTAAATGCTCTCGCATTAAAATGTGATTATTCACACTCACCCATTTTCCCCATTGCAGTGCTTCATCGAATGCATGAGCTCAGTTCACACTCGAGTGCTGTGCTGTTTTCCTGCTGTTTTCCTGTATGTGCTTGTCTGATCTCGGAAGCTAAGCGGGGTCGGCCCCGGTAAGTAGTTGGATGGGCGACCGCCTGGGAAACAGGCTTCCTGCACTGAGCAGGCGGTTGTTGTATCCCTTCAAATGAGACTAAGTTTTACCCCCTCCTATCCCCCACTCCGGATGTTTTTTTTTAAATTAAGGCTTCTCGGGGCTTCTCCGCCATGTTTTTTTTTCCTAATTCAGCCATGATCTTCGAAGCTTCGAAGTTGTGAAGCGGGGCAACTCTGTGGAGCTGCCAGCCAGGGCCACTCACAGCTGGACATCCAGCTGCTGGGCTGCACAGGGACACAAATGGCGGCTGCCGTAGCCATCGCCATTTGCGTCCATGTCTTTAGCCGTGATAGACTACGTAAATATATACATAGCCTATCACAGCTAAAGACACGGACGCAAATGGCGGCGGCTACAGCGGCCACCATTTCCGTTCCTTCCTATTGCCATGATAGGCTACATATATATTTACATAGCCTATCACAGCAAAAGACATGGGCACAAATGGTGGCTGCTACGCCATTTGTGCCCCTGTCTTTTGCTGTGATAGGCTACATAAATATATACGTAGCCTATCATGGCTAAAGACATGGATGCAAATGGCGGCAGCTATACCATTTGCGTCCCTGCCCTGAACCGTGATAGGCTATGTAGATACTTATGTAGCCTATCACAGCTTGCCAGGGACGCAAATGGTGGCCGGCATAGCAGCCGCCATTTGTGGCCGCAGCCCAGCAGCAGCCAGAGCCACCGGAGCCACCACTGCCGGAGCCACAGCCAGGTAGGCTCCGTTTCGCGGAGCTTTCGCGGGGGGTGGGGCGGGTTGCTCCGTTCCACCACGGATTCTGCGGGGCCGAATTCACTGGAATTCAGCCTCCCTGGCATCCGTGGCAGCATTCTCTAGGGATGGGAGAGAATTTCTCCCCGAAACTTTGGGGGGCCGAGCGCCAATGCATTCGGTCCTCCGAAGGTTGTTCGGGGAGAAATTCTCTGCCCCCCCGCCCCCCGCCCCCCCCCAGGATGGGACTTACCTTTCACGAATGTCCCTCCCGGCGGCAGGTCCCGGCGGCGGTTCGGCAGGTCTTCGTCAGGGGCGGGGGCGGCAGCCGGTCTTTCGACCGGCTACCGCCGCCGCCATTACAAGAAAAATAAATTTTTAAAAAAAACGCCCCTGTGATAGGCTACGTAACGATTAACGTAGCCTATCACGGCTAGATTTGCAAAGTCAGCCGTGATAGGCTACGTTAATCGTCACGTAGCCTATCACAGGTGACTTTAAAAAAGAAAAGAAAAGCGCGTATGGCTAATGGCAGCCCCCATAGGGTTGCCCTTATTTTCGCCGTAGTCTACGTAAATCTTTACGTAGACTACAGGGACCAAATAAGGAACGCGAATGGCGGCTACGTGACGATTAACGTAGCCTATCATGGCTGACTTTGCAGATCTAGCCATGATAGGCTACGTTAATCGTTACGTAGCCTATCACAGGGGCGTTTTTTTTTTCTTTTGGAATTCGCGGCCGGGGAGATGGGGCGCTTCTCCCCGGCCTGAATTTCGGCCGGGCGAGGCAGGAAGCCTCCCCCCCGGCCTGAATTTCGGCCGGGCGAGGAGGAAAGCCTCCCACCCCGGCCTGAACTTCGGGGGGAGCAGCGAAGCGCCTCCCCCTCACCGCGAAGCAAGCTGTGAGACCAGGTAAGTGACTTTCGTGCATCCCTAGAATTCTCTAACAGCTAACCCAGTTGCCTTCCTCAGCTGACACAGAAATCAGCCAGGCAGATGGCAAACATTGCTCTAAACTGCAATAGATCTTGAGCACAGTGGCTCTCAACAGCTCTTTCTGACGTACACCGGTAGCTTTACTGATCCTTCAGTGTGTGGTGTGTGGGCGTTGTGATGAATTAATTCTGAGTGGTGGGGAAGTTTCTCAGGCAAATGGAGAGAGAGAGAGAGAGAGAGAGAGAGAGAGAGAGAGAAATCTATTTCTGGTTTCTCCCTAACAGCACTTTGGGATCTGAACTTAAAAAGTTACCATTTTAAAGGAAACTTTGCAGTTCAAGAACTGGGCCAATGCAATTTCAGCTCAGTTGGATATAATTATTTATAACATATGCGCACAAAAGGAGTTGTACAATTTCTCAAAAGGATAATTGGGTGTTTTAGAAAATCCTTTCACATTCTAATCAGTGAACAGAATATGAAGCTTGTGACCTGGGCTATCAAAAAAAGAGGAAAAAATGTGCCTGTTATTACTTGTTTTTCCTTTTCTTTTTGTGTTTTGCACTTTTCTTTTTCCAGTTTTCCCAAACAGAGCAAACAGCAACTTTTTGGCAGGAAGGGGCCATAGCTAGCAGACTGCCTCCCCCTATATATACCCAGACAGATTTGTAAGCAGTGCGTTCAAAAGATAATTAAATACAGAAAGTACTGACAGCAACAATCGTATCGCTAATAGTGGTCATTCACAGTACAGTTGCTGCCGATCAAACACCCTAGCACTAGGTAAGCCAATTAACATGTGTAGTCTGATTTTTTTTAAAAAAAAAAACCCTCTATCCTGATTCAACCCTCTGGCAGTAGAATTCAACTTACTGATGAAGTCAGCAGTCTCTTGTTCTTATCTCCCTTCATGCCAGAATAAATGTGTTTGACGTGAAGGTGTCACAAGGCTCTTTGTTGTTGTTTTTGCTGCAAAAGACTAACACAGCTACCTGCTGGACTTTTTATTTATTTTGCAATTTCATCTTTGGTCTCTCCAACAGCACGGCTTGAATCCTTGCTGATAGTCTTGCCCAGACTATTGAAACCTCTTTCAACAGCCTGATATGGCACTCCTAGACTTAGCAAGGGCCTCTCCTTTGATAGGTCAAATCTACCTTCTCACTGAAGTAATGAACACAGGAAGCTCTGCAGCCACAGAGCCCATCACGGCATCTAAGAGAAAGACAGCAAGGAATGATGCCAATTAAGTGAGTTGGATCCAGGCTTAGTTATGGCTAGAGTAGTTCCATTGACATAGGAAGCGGCCATAGCTGAGTGACAGAGCACATATGTTGCATGCAGAAAGTTTCAGGTTCAATCTCCAACATCTCCAGGTAGGGCGAGGGAAGAATCCCACCTGAAACCCTAGAGAGCCATTGCTGCCAGTCAGTGTCGACAACACTGTGCTGGGTGGAGCAAAGTTTCCAGTCCCTGGCATTTCCAGTTTAAAAAGGATAAGATAGTGGAAGAACTGTTGCCAGGCTGGCTGGGACTGATAGGAGTTGTAGTCCAACACATCTGGAAGGCACCAGGTTAGGGAAGGCTGCAGAAGATGGCACTGGGTTAGATAGGCAAATAGTCTGATCTATACTCCTCATTGAAGTGTGGGAAGTCAGGTAGGCTGCAGACTGCCAGAGAGATGATTGCACAATGAAAGGTAGGAACTCACACATACCCCTCACTTCCCACCCCCACCCCCACCACCCATACTTAAGGTTCCCTATACATCTAAATAAATGGGACCATTTAGTCATGACTAACTTGTCCCATTGATTTTAATTGGTCTACTCTTAAGTTTGACTAAGTCTGGAGCCAACCAGCATTGAGTTTTCCACCACCATAACAAGTGCTAAAGCTGAATTGATGTTCTCAGAATATAAGAGCAGCCCTACTGCAGCAGACCAAAGGTCGATCTAACCCAGCAACCTGCTCCAAACAGTGGCCAGCCAGATGCCTCCTGGAAGCTCACAGGTGGGGCATGAAGACAAAAGCCCTCCCCCAGGTATTCAGAGACACATGGCTTCTGAACATGGGGGCTGAAGGAAGCTAATTGTTGTTGGTGATTTATCATGGCTAATAACCATCAAGAGATCTGCTCTCCACAATATTTGTGGGAGTGGATTCTCCTATCTCAGGAATGTACCACTTCAGACTGAAGAAACAGAGAAGGCACATTAAGGAAAAGGATTCTATCTAGCTTAACCTTCTCATGGAGTTAATGATTGATTAACAGGAAGGAGTTAATGATTGATTAACAGGCTGAGACCACCTGCCATTAAAAAATAAAAATAAAAACAGCCACATTAGATTCTTATCTGTTTCTGGAAAAAAAAATAGTTAAGACAACTTCCACATTTCCCCCTCTCTGCACAAAACTCTTGTAGAGGTTTCTAATGTATCTAGATGTAAAAATAAGAACATATACTCTAAAGAGTTCTCTGGAGAAGGGAATGCTGTAGAAAAGGAAAAGGCAACCTAATGCCCTCCAGATATGTTTGACTACAACTCCCATCAGCCCCATCCAGCATGCCCAATTGTCAGGGATTATGGGAGCTATAATCCAAAACATCTGAAAGACACTAAGGGCACAATCTTATGCATGTTTAGACAGAAAAAAGCCCTACAACTCCCAGCATCCCACAGCCAGCATGGCTGGCTGGGGAATGCTGAGAGCTGTAGGATCTTTTTCTGTCTAAACATGTATAGGATTGCATCCTAAATTGCCTACCCATGCTGTACAGTGGCCCAGATTAGGAACGGATGAATCCATCAATTTCAGTTTCTCATTTTTCCAGTCTTCAATTTGGTTCATCCCAAACATTGAGATTTTCTTTTTAAGTTTGCATAACATGCATTTGGGGCACATTTTTCTTAAAACATCCACCCTAGTTCAGGTTCATCCAAACTGCAACTTCCAAATAGTTTCATTGAAGTTACAGGCATGCGCCATTATGCATATAATTCAAAAGGTAGAACTTGTACCTTCAGAAGGAACATACATGCTGCCTCCATCAAAGGCTCTCACAATTGCATTATTCTTCACACGCGCGAACACATAAAAGAGGCAATGCAGGAACTGAGCGGTGAGTCAGAATGAATCAGGGCTTGCTGGCAATGAATGGCAACTTTCACTGATTATAAATGGGAGAAGAGCTGGTTGAACAGAGAGCCATTTCGAAAACACATGGCTCTGTAGAGTGCATTGTTATAATTGCACACATCATATTCATCACCGACAGCTGCATGAAGCATTTTAAGTATTAAGAGGATTGCTAATACTAAAATAACTCCTCCCCCCCCCCCCGGTTCTTTCGTTGGTTGGTGCAGTGGTTATCTTTCCCCTGAACTTCCCCCTCCCAACTCCTAGGGGAAATGAGCCACTAGATCAGTGTTCTTTTCTGCAAGGACCATTGGTGGCTCCTAATCATGTTAAGGGCGCAATGCTGTGCATGTTTAGACAGAAAGAAGTCCTACAACTCCCAGCTTTCCCTAGCCATCTTGGCTGGCTGGGGAATGCTGGGAGTTGTAGGACTTCTTTCTGTCTAAACATGCACAGCATTGCGCCCTTAGTGAAACTCTCACACCTCTCTCTCTCTCTCTCTTTCTCTCTCTCTCTCTCTTTGTAGAAGCTGCTCACTCTCAGCCTTGCGGGCTTAGCATGATGGGACATAGTCCCACACATCTACAGGGTTGCAGGTTGAGGAAGGCTGTTTTAAGAGTCTCTAGAGAGGAATCTCAACCCTGAAGAATGGCAACTCAAGCAACAAGTGGGGGCGGCAACAAAATGTTGCAGTGTGGAGGATTCTGGATTCCTGGTTAAGCCAGCAAAATAGCCAGCCATGCCCTCATCTAGAATACTCCATGCCATATTCCATTCCCTCCACCCCCTCAATAGTTGGCTAACATTCTGTGTTCAGTGAACTTGCTCAGTCCTGACTGGGCTGCTTTTTGTCACCCTACCCACTTAGGATCTATCTGTTTGTTTGTTTGTTTGTTACAGTTATATCCCACTTTTCTTCCATTGTGGAACTCAAGGTGGTTTCATGTGGTTCCCAGGTGGTCTCCCCTCCAAGCACTGACCAGACCCAGACCTGCTTAGCTTCAGCAAGGCGGCTGCCTCGTGTGCCTTCAGACCCTGCCCTTTTCTGACCCTTTTCTGAAGTTGTTCTTTTTTGTGTGCTTCTGCAATCCTCAAATCTGCTGATACCCCCTTCTGGTGAATGGATGGTGCCATTTTAGCTCCAAAGGACCAGCACTCAGAAAACTGAGTTCCCTCTTGGTATATATGATTCAATCCTCATAACATTTTAAGAAGGCATTCCTCCAAAAGAGGAACAAAATCAGAAAATGATTTACAAGAGATTAGGAGAGATGAGGGGGTGTCCCTCATAAATAGGGACAGTTGGAGCCTATATGTCAAGAATCCATAATACTAATGAGAAAAAAAACAAGAAACACATTCTTACTGGGATTATGCTCCCAGTGATGGTCTACCTTAACATCAGATGTGAGGATTATGGCGTGTTTCACTGTATGACATTTAACACAAGAGCCTGCTTCGCCCACAGCAAAACGTCACATTGCTATGAGGAGGACTTAATCGAAGGTCTCCTGATACTGTGCTTCTGAAGAAGGCATTCTGAAGGCCAAAGGAAGGTTTTCACTTTAATGCTATGTATGCGTGAATAGACATACATGAATCCCCCTTACTTTAGTTCAGAAACTCCTCCAGGCTTGTTCCAGCATCAAGGTTTAAAAACAGCTTTATCAAGGCTAGGCTTGATTAGAAAGGCGCGGTAAACATTCTCGGAGGGTGCCATTATACTTAATTAAGATTTGTGATTGATGATTACACACACACACACACACACAGTGTCAGCAATGTGTGTATATTTCTTTGAACATGATTTTAGGCTGCAATAGTGTGCACATTTACCTTGGAGTAAGCTATTATCTGCTCTGCCTAGAATCTGATGCTAACAGGAAAGACTGCAGAGGAGGGAGAATGAGTTTTATTCATTTAGTGCTTTCAAGCGATGGAAAACTTGTTCTCGAGGCAGGTGGATGAGAGTTGCAAATATCAATAGTACCTAATGTGATAGAGTCCCCTCCTACCCTCCCACCCGCCGGAAAATGAGTTTCCTTTCTGGAGCTGCCAAACCCAGGCTGGGCTTGTGGGAGGCAATTCTTGAGTTTAGTCCTGGAGGGCAGAGCTGGCTCTAGGTTTCTGAGGGCCCTTGGGCAAGATGTCCTCATTGGGCCCCCTCCCTCACCGAGTCTACCTTCTCACCACCATTGTCACCACTTGCTGTTGCTCCTCGTCCTCTTTCTCTTCATTGCTACCACTGGCTTGCTTGGCATGCAGGGCGCCAGGGAGCAAGGAGGCCGTGGCATCTGCCGCTCCTCCTTCTCACCACCACTGTTGCCTGGGCCAGAGCGAGAGGCTGGTGAACAAGCAACTTGCAATAGAGAAGAGGAGGAGCAACTCCAGGGGGCTCTTGTCAGTGGGCACCTGCTGAGGTGTGGGCCCTCAGCACATGCCCAGTCATGCCTAACCTTGACGCCAGCCCTGTACACATACTCTTGTACTTATACCCTGCAACTTATACCTTGCAGCGTATAACAAAACACCATAAAACAATTGTAAAATGCAGTACTGTTATCCCAGGCAATCTAAGTCTCATCCTGAATGGGACGTTTTTGTAGTTCTTCTGCAGAAGGGCCCAGGGATCCTTTATTGCCAAGGGAATGCTCCATCCTGTAATACAGGTACCTCACCACATGGGGCAGCAGCTCCCAACTTCCTGCTTCTAGCCGGGACAGTTTCCGCCACTGGGACAACCAATCCAATGCAAATGTGGTGGAGCCTAAGGCTCTTACGTTGATTAAGGCCTGCACCCTCAGCGGCCAAGTGCTTGTCAGTCTTTTTAGATTGTACTCACTAGCCAGAATGCCAGAAAGCAGGAGGAGGTTTGTGTCTTACTGAGAAGTTAGGTAGAATACAGCCAGCCTGTATGTTTCCAGAAGGGCAGCCTTGTCTATTGTAAGAAAAACAACCAAGAGTCTCGTTGTACCTTAAAGACTAACATGTTTATTCCAGCATAATTTTTGTGGACCAGACAGAGTCCACGTCATCAGATATGCGAAGTGTAATCCCAGTGAAGGCTGGTGGCTCCAATTTCAGCGGGGCTGTGAATCCAATGCTGGGTTTCAGCCAGAATCAGTCAAAACTCAAAAAGACCTATCCAAGGTGCTGAACCTATTTTGGGGATATAATCCAGCACCTTGAATAAGTCCTTTAGTGTTCTGGCTGGTTCTGACTGAAACCCAGAACGGATCTACAGCCCCACCGAAACCGGAGCCACCAGCCTCCACTGTGTAATCCTATGCTGGCAGGCAGTACATCCAGCTATGTGTATATACTTGTCTGCCAATTTAGGACATTCTATGTATTTATTTTATTTATTCATTACATTTATAGCCCACCTTTCTTCCACTGCAACTTGAGGTGGCTACATGCGATTCCCAGGTGGTCTCCCCTCCAAGCACTGACCAGACCCAGACCTGCTTAGCTTCAGTAAGGTAGCTGCCTCAAGTGCCTTCAGACTATGCCCTGGGACCATAGGCTCCAGTATTTGATGAAGTTGGCTCCAGGCCACAAAAGCTTATGTCATAATCGATGTTGTAGTGGAACCAAGGCTCTCAGTGTTGAAGCACCTGGACTTTGTCATTACCAGGGACAAAGATATCATCCACAAGGCCTTTCAGGCTTCCCAGTTCCTTCTGAGCTTAGCTGCAATCCTCACAGTAGGTGGGGAGGTGACATTCCCAGCAACTCTATCTTGTTGTGAGCTATCCCTGTTGTGATGCAAAGTATTCGGGGTGGCTTGGTCCTGAATGGGCAATTAAGGCCCATTGGCTTTACACAAGACCCACTCCTCGTGGAGATGAAAAGTCCTCTGACCTGTTTGTTGATATGCCTGCGTTTTTGAATTCTCCTTAGGGAAGTGGCTATAGGGTCTGTCAGGATGAGCAGCTGCACTTCAAAATGTACCACTACACCAACGATCATGATGGAGGTACTCTTTAAGGTCCCACAAGACTCCTTGTTGCTTTGGCCTGCAAGACTCCTTTTGCTTTGGCCTGCATGTTGTCTCCTTATATCTCTTTGGGTCAGGGATGTAGAACCTCCAACGTGCCTGAAGTGTCGATCCAGCCCTACAGGGCTCCCCAGATGGCAATGCCCCCTTCCCTCCCCCCCACCCCCAACCACCGATCATTTAGTCGTTTCCTGGCTTTTCTGCACTTTCCCCCCCATTCTAAAAGTTTGAAAAGCCTCTTCTAAGGCTTAGTGCCTGGCAGTAAGGACTTTAAGCTACAATATACCAATTTTTGGTATTTTACCCCCAATATTTATTTGTTTGTTTATTTCCTGTACCGTCCAATAGCTGAATCTCTCTGGGCTGTTCACAAAAAAGTAAAACCACAGAGTGCAGCAGAAAGCCCATTTTGCCTGTTGTGCTGTCCCATCTGCGTTTGCCTGCACCCACCACTGGGATGCAGACCCTGAGAGCTCCTCTGAAATGTAATTCAGCCTTCTGGCTGAAAGAGACTCAACACCCCCTGCTTTAGGTAATCGAGATCTCTTTACTTCCCTTTACGTAACGAAGCGAGCGATTTTTTTTCTTCTCTTTTTAATGAAGGAAAAGTTCAGAGTTGGAATTAGAGCTGTGCAGAAATGGCCCCTCAAAATTCTCAGGCCTATTTATGGGCAGAGAAATTGTGGGGGCCATTTCACCAAATTTCTCCTAGGAGAAGAGAAATTCTCCAACAGTTTCTCACAGAGAGGGCTTACTATTGGCAGGGGTTGTAGCACAGGTTCTTTCTTTTTTCCTCAGGGTTTTTGGTTTATTGCACTGCTTCTGTATGTGGTGACAGCATCAACTGTGTTGAGGCTTCCAGTTTTCTGAGGCAGTATTTTGAATTTATTTTGGTGGTATTTTTGAGCTTACCCAATCACTGCGAGGTGGCCGAGGGTGCTGTGTGTGTTTTCTCTCTCTATCATACATCTTTCCATTGCTCTGCAGCCTCCCAGGCCACCTGCACTTTCTGAACTGAGAAAGCCCATGGGAGGAATTGCCTCATGACATCTTCCTCATAAGGGCTTAAACTGAAGTGCAGGAAGCCAAGGAGGCTACCGGCTGCCACAGAGATTATTGCACAATGACAGACAGGACACTCATGCACACTCCTCAGCCACCTCCTAAGTCAGGTAAGCACAAGAACCCCAGACCCAACCCATGAGAATTTCTCTGAAATGTCTCCTCCTTTGAATTTCTTTTCAAAAGCCATTTCTTTTCTATCAAATTGAATGAGAATGGTTGGAAAAAATGTGGGAGAAATTTTCAGCGCAGCACTAGTTGGGACTATTCCGAAGAGGGTTGGGCTCTTGTGACCTTGCCTGCCACTTCCTCCGTGGCTCTGGCTCTGGCTTTGAAACGGTTGTGCTCATATACGCCTAATTTCTGCTAACCGATTGCACTCTGAATCTGAATAATAGCAAAAAGGAAAGAGAACACCCCCCACCCCCTGAGTGCAAAACGAAGTTCTAATCCAATAACACAGTCTGTTAAACAGATGAAATTGATTTTCCACATTGCCCTAGAAGCTCATTAGGGGCTCATTGCCCATATATATATATATATATATATATATATATATATATATATATATATGTTATTTTTACTCTATAGTACAACCACAGACCTTCTCCAAAATTAATTTGCAAATAACTCATTGAATTCAATAAAACCTTGTTTTGCTGTGAAGTCTTGATAACCGATTGTTCATGGCCCTTTCCATTCTCTACCCCTCCTGTTTACCCTTTCCAGATGACATGGGTCACTGTGTCTCTCCTTAGTATACCTTCCATTCACAGCTGAATAGCTCATACATTTGCTGTATAATTACATCATTTGTGCTCTGATCTTTTTTATACACACACACATATATATATATATATATGAATACATGAACATGTCTAGCATTCAAATCCAGGTTGCTGTGTTGAATGAATCACTGGATGTGCCAACTGGCCAACGATTAACTGTTTCCTCTCTTCCAAGATAATCCCCAAATTCTTTGCATTTGAATTTCTTCCCTGGCTTTGGAGTTACAGATTAACTGGTCATGAGTCCCAAGTGGAAGCAATGTGAAGATTTTGTTTTGTTTTACACACAGCACATATTTATTTATTTTATTTATTTATTTATTTATTAAATTTCTTAATCGCCCATCTGGCCAGTCACCCAGCCACTCTGGGCGATGTACAATAATACAACAGTTTAAAACAATACAATTCCACATTAAAACATCGTATTTCTAAAAATACCCTAACCCACCCCAAATGCCTGCCTCAACATCTATGTTTTTAATGTGTGGCAGAAGCTCATTAAAAAGGGGGCATGGCGGAGTTCCCTAGGGAGGGAGTTCCACAGAGTGGGGGCCACCACAGAGAAGGCCCTCTCCCTTGTCCTCACCAGCCTAGCTGTCCAGTTAAACTATGGAATTCACTACCTCAAGATGTAGAGATGGCCATCAATTTGGATGGCTTTAAAAAGGGGTTAGTTAATTCCTGGAAGAGAAGGCTATCTATGGCTACTAGTCCTGATGGCTATGTGCTACCTCCAGTACCAGAGGCAGTAAGCCTATGTACACCAGTTGCTGGGGAACATGGGCAGGAGGGTGCTGTTGCACTTGTGTCCTGCTTGTGGGTTCCTGTCCACAGCTGGTTGGCCACTGTGTGAACAGAATGCTGGACTAGATGGACCCTTGGTCTGATCCAGCAGGACTCTTCTTATGTTCATTAGTATTCTCCATTATTCCATGTGTTTTACTTCTTAATTTACATGTTTTGTACAGAGTGCTATGCGCGTACAGCTTCCTGCAGCTTTTGCTTCCTTCACATCTTCCCCCCTCCCCAATATTACCACTCCACATGTGCACATTGATAAAACACAGCAACAAAAAGAATCTTGACATGATCATATGCATTGTAGCATCAAGATTCCCTTTGTGCAGACTTTTATTTATTTTTATTTATTTTATTCATCACGTGGTATACTTATATAGCACTTGATATCGTAAGATCTCTAGGAAATACAATATAAAAATCCCCATAAAAACATATAAAATAATACATGCATTATAAACATTACAGAAATAATAAAATAGAGCAATGGGACAGAAACGGCCTTGGTCGCCTTGGTGGATGATATGAGGATGGCTCTGGATAGGGGCGAATGCTCCTTTCTTGTTCTCCTCGACCTCTCAGCGGCTTTTGATACCGCTGACCACAGTATCCTCCTGGACCGCCTGGAGGAATTGGGCATTGGAGACACTGTATTGCGGTGGTTCCGATCCTTCCTCTCTGGCAGGTACCAGAGGGTAGCACTGGGAGAGGAGGTTTTGGACCCGTGGCCGCTCACTTGTGGGGTGCCACAGGGTTCCATCCTCTCCCCAATGCTATCTAACATCTATGTGAAGCCGCTGGGAGCTATCATCAGGAGGTTTGGGGTGCAGTGTCATCAATATGTGGATGACACGCAGCTCTACCTCGCATTCAAATCTTCACCAAAGTTGGCTGTACAATCCCTGTCCAAACGTCTGGAGACGGTGAGTGGCTGGATGGGGAGGAATAAGCTGAAGTTGAACCCTGAATAGACTGAGATACTTTTGGTGGGAGACAAAAGGAGGTTGGGGGATGCTGACCTGGTGTTGAATGGGGTACCTGGAAAGACCAGGTCCGCAGCCTGGGGGTCATTTTAGACTCCCAGCTGTCTATGGAGGCTCAGGTGTCAGCTGTGAGCCGGACAGCACTGTACCAACTCCATCTGATATGGCGGCTGTGCCCCTACCTTCCCGACCATCTGCTCCCTTCAGTAGTACACACCCTGGTCTCCTCTCGTTTAGACTACTGTAATGCATGGGGTTACCCTTGAAGACGGTTTGGAAGCTGCAGCTGGTACAGAATGCAGCAGCTCGCCTGATTAAAGGCAGTCGCCGGTGAGATCACATCACTCCAGTGCTGAAGGAGTTACACTGGTTACCAGTTGTTTTCTGGGCCAAATTCAAGGTGTTGGTTTGGCCTTTAAAACCCTATATGGTTCCGGCCCAGCCTATGTCAAGGAGCACTTCCAGCAACACCAGACAGGCCGCTCAACAAGATCAGCCTTGGATGGCCTTCTCTCTGTCCCATCAGCCAGGAGAGCTAGGCTGGTGAGGATGAGGGAGAGGGCCTTCTCTGTGGTGCCCCCACTCTGTGGAACTCCCTCCCTAGGGAACTCCACCATGCCCCCTCTTTAATGAGCTTCCGCCACGCATTAAAAACATGGTTGTTCAGGCGGGCCTTTGGGGTGGATTAGGGTATTTTTAGAAATATGATGTTTTTAATGTAGAATTTTATTGTTTTAAACTGTTTCTATTATTGTACATCGCCCAAAGTGGCTGGGTGACCGGCCAGATGGGCGATTAATAAATTTAATTAATTAATAAAATAAATTTAAAAAGCAATGCAATCACACATCAGGGAAAGCCTGAGCAAACAGGTGCGTCTTTCAGAGGCATGCAAAGTTCACCACAATTTCTGCTTCTCGGATGACATGTGGAAGAGCATTCTGGAGGGTGGGTGTCACTACCCGGAAGGCCCAGTTACATGCCATTACTTGATGACATGCTGTTGGTTGTGGAACTGATGAGCATTTAAAAAGATGTACAAACACATCCAAATCTTGCTGTGGTTGTATGTATCACAGTGTCAAGATTTGTTTTTCAGCATTTTTTTAAAAAAAAACAATGTGCAGGAATATATGAGCACATCAGTGACACACTGCACAAAAAGGATCTTAATGCAGTCATGCGTATGGTTACAAAGATTGCTCTTTTGCAATGTTTTGTCTGTGTGCACTTATGCATCAATAATGTAGAGTGGTGGAAAAAATGTAAATGAACTGCTGGTTGGGCATGATCGAAATTCAGCACATCCAGAGGGCAACAGGTTGGGGAATGCTCCAATAAAGAAATTGAATGGGGTAAATTCTCTCATCTGTTCCCTCTGGTCTTGTTTTTCCCAACTTTCCTGGCTGCAGAGAAAAAGATACAGGATCCTGGCATCTCCAACATGGTGCCTCTGGGCACCAATGTGCCCACAGTGACCTCTCTTGGTACCCACCAGGCTTCCCTGACCTTCCTAATTTTTACTTTATGCCTAAGGTTTTCTAAATTAATATTTTAACTTTAAAAAACATGGGAAGGATGGCTTGCTGCAGTCCTGCCCTCCGGCACCATCTTTAGGCTCAAAACAATGGTTTTGTGTTTTGGAGCTCAGACCCAACATCTGACTTGTACTTAGATTCTTAGGCAAGTTACTTCTCTTTTAGTCTCACCAGGTGGCCTTCTATGAAATGAGCGTTTTGTGGCCGGCCATGCCCACCATGAGAAGCAACTGGAGAAAAAAGCAGCTGGGGGATGAGCTGGCAAACAGCAGGCAGAGAAAGGACCAAGTCAGGGGTGCCAAACCAATTTGAGGTGGGGATCGCATTGGCCCCCACTGGGCCCTCTGCAGGCCAGAAGGCATCAGTGGGCATGGCCACAGTCACTGATGTCATCACTCCACCCTTGCCCATTTTGCCTTTCTCCGTGCTGAAAGAGGCACAGGTTCTTGCCTGTTACACTTCAAGCTGTCCAGCTTGAGGTATTTACTTCAGAAACCCAAGCTGAAAAACATACCCTCCAGTACAGCCGGCAACAAGGCTGGACATGGTTGGGCACCTGCCGAGACCCCACACCCCAGCAGGGGCCCACTGACAACAGGGCCAGCCCTACCATTAGGCATGGTGAGGCAGTCGCCTCAGGGGGAAATGCTGGGAGGCAGGAGGAAGGGGTTTGTGGAATATACCTTGCAGCCTACTCTTGTTGTTGTTCAGTCGTTCAGTCATGTCTGACTCTTCATGACCACATGGACCATAGCACGCCAGGCCTTCCTGTCCTGCACTCTCTCCCGGAGTGTGCTCAAGTCCATATTCATTGCATCAGTGATGCTATCCAGCCATCTCATCCTCTGCCGTCCCCTTCTCCTTTTGCCTTCAATCTTTCCCAGCATCAGGGTCTTTTCCAGTGAGTTTTCTCTTCACATTAGGTGGCCAAAATATTTGAGCTTCAGCTTCAGGATCTGTCCTTCCAATGAGCACTCAGGGTTGATTTCCTTTGGGATTGACTGATTTGACTTCCTTGCAGTCCAGAGGACTCATAAGAGTCTTCTCCAGCACCACAGTTCAGAAGCATCAATTCTTTGGCACTCAGCCTTCCTTATAGTCCAGCTCTCACAGCCATACATTGCTACTGGGAAAACCATAGCTTTGGTTATACGAATCTTTGTTAGCAAGGTGATGTCTCTGCTTCTAACTATGCTGTCTAGGTTGGTCATAGCTTTCCTCCCAAGGAGCAAGCATCTTTTAATTTCATGGCTACAGTCACCATCTGCGGTGATCTTGGAGCCCAAGAAAATAAAATCTGTCACTGCTTCCATTTCTTCCCCTTCTATATGCCAGGAAGTGATGGCACCAGATGCCATGATCTTAATTTTTTTAATGTTGAGTTTCAAACCAGCTTTTGCACTCTCCACTTTCACCCTCAACAAGAGGCTCTTGAGATCCTCTTCACTTTCTGCCATTAGGGTGGTATCATCTGCGTATCTGAGGTTGTTGATAATTCTCCCAGCAATCTTAATTCCGACCTGTGACTCATCCAACCCAGCGTTTCTCATTATGTACTCTTCATATAAGTTAAATAAGCAGGGTGACAATATACAGCCTTATCGTACTCCTTTCCCAATTTTGAAACACTCGGTTGTTCCATGTCCGGTTCTTACTGTTGCTTCTTGACCCTCGTACATGTTTCTCAGGAGACAGGTAAGGTGGTCTGGTACTCCCATCTCTTTCAGAATTTGACACAGTTTGTTGTGATCCACACAATCAAAGGCTTTAGCATAGTCAATGAAGCAGAAATAGATGTTTTTTCTGGAATTCTCTTGCTTTCCCATGATCCAGCGAATGTTGGCGATTGTTGGCAACCCCAGGGAGCTGACCTGGCATGTATTACTGAGACCTGGGTGGGGGAACTGGGAGGGGTCACTCTCTCCCAGCTGTGCCCTCCTGGGTACTCGGTGCAGCACCAACACCGACTTGAGGGTCGGGGAGGGGGGGTTGCCGTGGTCTATAGGAATTCAATCTCCCTCTCCAGGCTTCCTGCTCATTCGAGTGCAGATCTTGAGTGTTTGTACCTTGTGTTGGGTACCCGGGACAGATTAGGGATTCTGTTGGTGTACCGCCCACCCCGCTGCCCATCAGACTCGCTGCCTGAGCTGACGGAGGTGGTCTCGGACTTGGTGTTGAGGACCCCCAGGATGATGGTCCTGGGGGATCTCAACTTCCATGCCGAGGCCGCTGTATCCGGGGTGGCTCAGGACTTCATGGCCGCCATGACAACCATGGGGCTGTCCCAACATGTCATCGGCCCAACGCATATAAAAGGACACACACTTGATCTGGTTTTCTTGACTGGGCAGGTGGATGGTGATCTGAAAGTGGAGGAATTAACATCTGTCCCTTTGTCATGGTCAGATCACTTCCTGCTGAGGTTTAGACTTCTGGCGGCCTTTCCCCTCTGCAAGGGTGGGGGACCTATTAAAATGGTCCGCCCCCGGAGGTTAATGGATTCCGATGGATTCCAGAGGGCTCTGGGGGATTTTCCTGCTGGTATGGCTGGTGCTCCTGTCGAAGCCCAGGTCGCTCTGTGGAATGCAGAGATGACTCGGGCGGTTGACATGATCGCGCCCAAGCGCCCTCTCCCTCTGAGCAGAGCCCGGCCAGCTCCTTGGTATACACCTGAGCTGAGGGCAATGAAGCAAGAGGGGAGATGGCTAGAAGGCAGGTGGAGGAAAACTTGTGCTGAGTCTGACCGAACACAGGTAAGAGCCCACTATCGAGCCTACTCTGTGGAGATGAGGGTGGCAAAGAGACAGTTCTTTTCCACCAGCATTGCATCTTCTCAATGTCGTCCAGCGGAGCTTTTCCGAGTGGTTCGCGGCCTGTTACATTCTGGGCCAGGGAGAGAGACGGTAGAACCTTCGGTAGCACGCTGTGACAAGTTTGCGCGGCACTTTGAGGATAAAGTCGCTCAGATTCGTCATGAATTGGACACCACCATTAATGCAGTTCCATTGGTAGAGGCGTTCAGAGCACCGTCTGGTCCAGTTTTATTGGATGAGTTTCAGTTACTGAGGCCTGAGGATGCAGACAAGGTGCTTGGCCAAATCTGATCAACCACTTGTGTGCTTGACCCTTGCCCTTCATGGCTTATTAAATCAAACAAGGAGGGGTTGTCCGGCTGGGTCCAGGAGGTTGTAAATTCCTCCTTGAGAGAGGGAGTGGTGCCTGCCGCTTTAAAAGAGGCAGTAATTAGACCACTCCTGAAAAAGCCTAACCTGAACCCAGAGGATGTTAACAATTATAGGCCAGTGGCCAACATCCCCTTCCTGGGCAAGGTGCTTGAGCGGGTGGTTGTAAGACAGCTCCAGGCACTGTTGAATGAAACGGATTATCTAGATCCATTTCAATCGGGCTTCAGGCCTGGTTTTGGAACAGAAACTGCCTTGGTCGCCCTGTGGGATGACCTCTGCCATGAGAGGGACAGGGGGAGTGCGACCCTGTTGATTCTCCTGGACCTCTCAGCGGCTTTCGATACCATCGACCATGGTATCCTTCTGGATAGGTTGTCTGGGTTGGGAGTTGGAGGCACTGCACTACAGTGGTTCCGCTCCTACTTGGATGGCCGATTCCAGAAGGTGGTGCTGGGGGATTATTGCTCTGTGCCATGGCAATTGTGCCATGGGGTTCCACAGGGCTCTATTTTATCCCCCATGCTGTTTAACATCTACATGAAACCGCTGGGGGAGGTTATCCAGAGGTGTGGGCTGAGGTGCCATCAATATGCGGATGACACCCAGCTCTACCTCTCTTTCTCATCAAAACCAGGTGAGGCAGTGGCTGTTCTGAACCAGTGCCTGGGCACGGTAATGGACTGGATGAGGGCTAATAAACTGAAACTCAATCCAGACAAGACGGAGGTACTGTTAGTGGGTGGTTCGTCTGCCCGGCTAGGTGATACTCAACCTGTTCTGGAGGGGGTTGCACTCCCCCTAAAGGATCAGGTTCATAGTTTGGGGGTGCTCTTGGATCCAGAACTGTCACTTGAGGCACAGGTGAACTCAGTGGCACGGAGCACTTTTTATCAGCTTAGGCTGGTATACCAACTACGCCCTTATCTGGACAGAGATAGCCTAGCTACAGTTATCCATGCTCTGATAACTTCTCGTCTGGATTACTGCAATGCGTTATACGTGGGGCTGCCTTTGAAAACGGTCTGGAAACTTCAGCTGGTCCAAAATAGGGCAGCAAGATTGTTAACAGGGACTGGCCTGCGAGCTCATATTACGCCAGTACTTTTCCAGCTGCGCTGGCTGCCAGTCCATTTCCGGGCCCGATTCAAAGTGCTGGTGTTAACATTTAAAGCCCTTAACGGCTTGGGGCCAGGTTACCTGAAGGATCACCTCCTCCCATATGTGCCTGCCTGGACCTTAAGATCATCATCAGCGGCCCTTCTCCGTGAGCCCCTGCCAAAGGAAGTGAGGCGGGTGGCTACTAGGAAGAGGGCTTTTTCTGTTGTGGCACCCCGGCTCTGGAATGAGCTCCCTAGTGAGGTTCGCCTGGCGCCTACATTGTACTCCTTTTGGCGCCAGGTGAAGACCTTTTTATTTTCCCAGGCATTTTAGCATTTTAGCTTTCTAAATTTTTATCTTTGCTGTTTTAAATCTGTATTTTAAACTCCTGTACTGCTCCTAGGTTTTATTGTGGTTGTATTGTTATATTGTGGTTTTAATGTTCTATATATTTTAAATTGTTTTATTGTGTGTTGTTTGGTTTTAATTTTTGTGAACCACCCAGAGAGCTTCGGCTATTGGGCAGTATAGAAATGAAATGAATGAATGAATGAATGAATAAATAAATAAATAAATAAATAAATAAATTTGAGCTCTAGTTCCTCTGCCTCTTCGAAACCCAGCTTGTACGTCCGGTAGTTCTTGGTTCACATACTGCTGAAGCCTAGCTTGTACAATTTTGAGCATAACCGTGCTGGCATGTGAAATGAATGCAGTTGTATGGTAGTTTGAACACTCTTTGGCATTGCCCTTCTTTGGAATTGGAATGTAAACTGACCTTTTCCAGTCTTGTGGCCACTGTTGAGTGTTCCAAATTCATTGGCATATTACGTGCAGCACTTTAACAGCATCATCTTTTAGGATCTTAAATAGCTCAGCTGGAGTTCTGTCATCTCCGCTAGCTTTGTTGTTAGTAATGCTTCCTAAGGCCCACTTGACTTCACTCTCGAGGATGTCCGGCTCAAGTTCAGTGACCGCACTATCATGGCTATCAGGGACATTCAGATCTTTCCTGTATAGTTCTTCTGTGTATTCTTTCCACCTCTTCTTAATCTCATCTGCATCTGTTAGGCCCCTGCCTTCTTTGTCCTTTTTCATGCCCGTCTTTGCACAAAACGTTCCCTTGAGATCTCCGATTTTCTTGAAGAGATCTCTAGTCTTTCCCATTCTGTTGTTTTCCTCGATTTCTCTGCATTGTTCATTTAAGAAGGCCTTCTTGTCTCTCCTTGCTATTCTCTGGAATTCTGCATTCAGTTGGATATACCTTCCCCTTTCTCCCTTGCTTTTCGCTTCCCTTCTTTCCTCAGCTACTTGTAAAGCCTCATCAGACAGCCACTTGGCTTTCTTGCATTTATTTTTCTTTGGGATGGATTTTGTTGCTTCATTTTGTACACCAAGGCCATGCTTGCCTGTTATCCCAGTGATTTCTTGACTTTCTACTTTAGCATTCCAATCCCCTATGATGAAGAGGACATCTTTTGTTGGTGTTAGTTCTAGAAGGTACGCCACCTTGAGTTCCTTGGAGGAAAAAAGGCGGGATATAAATGTAATAAATGTAATGTAATGTAAAAGATGTTGTAGGTCTTCATAAAACCGATCAACCTCAGCTTCTTCAGCATCAGTGGTTGGGGCATATACTTGAATTACTGTGATGTTGAATGGTTTGCCTTGGATTCGTACTGAGATCATTCTGTCGTTTTTGAGATTGTACCCCAGTACTGCTTTTCCCACCATTTTGTTGACTATGACTACCATTTTGTTGACTACTCCATTTCTTCTAAGGGATTCTTGCCCACAGTAGTAGATATAATGGTCACCTGAATTAAATTCGCCCATGCTTGTCCATTTTAGTTCGCTGATTCCAAGATGTCGATGTTCAGTCTTGCCATCTCATGTTTGACCACCTCCAGCTTACCTTGATTCATTGATCTTACATTCCAGGTTCCTAAACAATATTGTTCTTTACAGCATCAGATATTCTTTTCACCACCAGACACATCCACAGCTGAGTGTCCTTTCGGCTTTGGCCCAGCTGCTTCACTCTTTCTGGCGCTACTTGGAAATTCCCTCTGCTCTTCCCCAGTAGTATATTGGACACCTTCTGACCTGAGGGGCTCATCTTCCGGCATCATCTCTTTTAGCCTTGTGATACGTTCCATGGGGTTTTCTTGGCAAGAATACTGGAGTGGGTTGCCATTTCCTTCTCCAGTGGACCACACTTTGTCAGAACTCTCTGCCATGACCTGTCTATCTTGGGTGGCCCTGCATGGCATAGCTTATGGCTTCACTGAGTTACGCAAGCCCCTTCACCACAACAAGGCAGCCTTCAAGTTCAGGAAGAACATTGTCCCATCATTAGTGTTGAAGACAGATTCATCTGCCAGTCCAGTCAGCTTTTGTACATGGGATGGGATGGGGCACCATCTTGTCCTTTACTTCATGCAGCAAAATGTCTTGGGACAGCCCTGACTGACAAGAGCCCCTGGAGATGCTCTTCCTCTTTGTTCACCCGCCCCTTGCTCTGGCCCAGACAACAGTGGTGGTGAGAAGGAGGAGGAGTAGATGCCATGGCCTACTGGCTCTCTGGATCTCTGCCTGTCAAGCCAGCAGGTGGACGTGATGATGAGAAAGAGGATGAAAACCAAGAGCAGCTGGTGACAATGGTAGTGACAATAGTGGACTCACAGAAGGAGGGAGCCATTGAGGGTGTCTTGCCCAAAGGCCCTCAGAAACCTACAGCCAGCACTGCTCTCCAGGACTAAACTCAAGAATTGCCTTCCACAAGCCCAGCCTGGGTTTGGCAGCTCCAGAAAGGAAACCCTTTTCCGGCAGGTGGGAGGGTAGGAGGGGACTCCATCACATTAGGTACCATTGATATTTGCAACTATCATCCACCTGCCTCGAGAACAAGTTTTCCATCGCTTGAAAGCACTGAATAAAACTCATTCTCCCTCCTCTGCAGTCTTTCCTGTTAGCATCAGATTCTAGGCACAGCAGATAATAGCTTCTCCTGGGATAACTTGGTTTCCTAGCTTTTCTTTTAAGAATCCAAAGCAATTCCAAAGGACAGTTGGATAGCGGCGTCCCCCTAATGAGCTGAATTATTAAAGGTTGTGCTAGTCTGTGTGGAATGAGTCACCAAGACAGGCTGGACAGACAAGATAATGCAACAAAGGCTAATGACATCCAAGTGGTGCTTTGAAAGCCATTTTTAGAAAAAGAAAAAGAAAATACCATGGCTCCCATCAACTTCCAAATGGAGCAATTAAAATGAGTCTTCTGATTCCGTTGGAGTTAAAGTTCGTGGCATGAAGCTTCCTTTGAACACATCAGTCATCAAATAGTGAGGGTGAGATCCACAGCAGAAAGAAGAGACCCGTGTCATGGACAAAGAGAAATCACTGTGCTAAACCAGTATACTGTGGACATGGACGCTCCAATGTGTCAATGGAAATTGGACTGGTCCAATGTGCTCTACAGAGGGATGCCTTTGAAAGTGGTTCAGAAGCTTCAACTAGTACAGAATGCAATGACTCACCTGTTGACATGTGTGAGCCCCTATTCTCCTGTTTTACTGGTCTTGGAGCAGCTAATCTGGCTGTCAATTCGATTCTGGGCCCAATTCTAAGTTCTGGTTTTATTTTATTCTTTTTATTACATTTTTAATCTGCCCAATCAGAAAATGTTCTCTGAGTGGATTACATGAAGCTAAAAGAATAAAATACATTACCAAAAACAATAAGCAGAGGAAAACCAATGTAAAATATGTAAAACCAGCCATAACATCTAAAATGCCTGGAAGAAAATAAATAATGGAATGGCTGGCCCCAAAAAGGTAACAATGTAAGTGATATGTGAGCCTCCTAGGGGGCTCCCCTCATAAATGGAGTGCCACAACTGAGAAGGCCCTCTCTGTTATAGCCACCAGCTTAACTTCCTTCTGTGGGGGCACCAAAAGGAGGGCCTCTGAAGATGGCATAAAGGTCTGAGTAGGTACATCTAAGAGGAGACATTCACATTCCTTTAGATCAGGGATGGCAAACCTCCAACCTCTAGGCCTAATCTGGCATCTGGAGGTTCCTCGTCTGGCCCACAGAGGCTTGGCCTCCTTGGCTTATCAAGGAGGAATCCCTGAAGGAATCCCAGCTGTTATCTCTGATATGTGATTGGAGATAACAGGGGGGAGACCTTTGCATGCCACTCCGTTCCCAACTGGGAGCATGAATGGTGTGCAGAAAAATCTCCCCTGTTATCCAATCTGTGATTGGAGATAACTGTGGGATGTGAGCACGCACAAAGCTGAGAACTCAGCCAGCATTGGGTCGAGCCACTCCTCCCAGAGCCAGCCCAGTCATTCTTTGCACACCTCTTGATGCCCCCAACAGGGATGGTGAGAGACACATGGAGGAGGCACCCCTCCTAACTCTGTCTGAGTCTTCCTTCACACCCTTCTCACCATCCCTGGTACTGGCCAAATCTCACCAATGGCCACAGCAAGAGGTACACAAAGGAGGAGCTGACTCGACAGCACTAAGAAGAGATGATCCTCCCAGCAGCGGTTGAGTCCCTTTCTCTGTGTCGAGACAGGCAACATGTCTGTGGTGGGGGTCATGATGTCCATGCGTGTGGGCACGCCCTCTGATCATCTGGCCCATGGAGGCCCCAGGTAGGGTGGCCACTTGTGAATTGCCAAAAAAGAGGAATAAAAGAGGACGCCCATTTTGCATAATGTTTGCATATGCTAATAGATATGTATAGATGCAGATTTAGAAATAATTATAATTTAAACAGAAGTACATCTCACCATAGCAGGGAAGACTGTGACCAGGTGACCTGTGTGTCTTGCTCAGTCTGCTGTCCAGAAGTTGTTGATGGGCAACTTCGAGGCCCAGCTCTTCCTTCTGATGGTTCTTGATCTTTAAACTGGACTTGGATCTAACAGCCCTTCAAACAGGATGCCTTCAAATACAGGGGTATCTTCTGGCAGCCCTTCAAACAGAGGAAGAGCTTCTCTGAAATTGAATTTGGCCCTTGAGCTGAAAGAGTTTTAAGGAACTGGAACCCTGAGTAAGTGCTGAAACCCCTGAAACTTCTCACCACTCAGAGGTGCACACACATAACAGCACATTATTCTCAAAGGACAAATCTGTGACTGTAGGCATCCTCAACTTATGGTGAAGCTATTGCCTGTGATTGTCTTAATGCATCCCCCCACCCTGATATGCTCATCCATTTCCTGTCACAACCGGGTTCTGATGTGGCTGCAATTCAGACATCAGCTCTGGCAAGAGAAAGACAAAAAAAGACGATAACTGCTCTCCAGGAAATGAATCACTGAGAAATGAAGTCGAATGATTAGGTTATCCTGACTATGTAAATCAAATAGTTTTGCTTTGCCAAAGGGCATCGTTAGTGCAAGCCAGGTTTGGAGCATGCACCAAATGTAGACTCAAGGATGTTTAACTTGATTAGATCAGACAGCACTTACGAAAGATCTTTTTTTTAAAAAAAAGTTTTTGTTTTGTTTTTTGGAACCAGATTTATTTAGGAATCAGAAGCAGCTTGTGCTCACAAATGTGATTTGTGCTCACAAATCACAAATTTGTGCTCACAAATCACAGAAAGACACTTGGAATATGGTGTACTCTGTGCAGTTCTGGTCAGTACATTTCCAAAAGGAGATGGTATAGTGCTGTGCTGGAAATTTCTCCTGCATTGTTTTCCACCATTCTCATTCAATTCCACAGAAAAGAAATTGCTTTCAAAAAGAAATTCAAAGGAGAAAAATATTTTAGAGAAATTCTCATGGGTTGGGCTTGGGGGTCCTGTGTACACGTGTGTCCTGCTGTTTTTCATTGTACCATCAACTCTCTGGCAGCCTGTGGCCTCCCTGGCTTCCCAGACATTAATTAAAGCTCAGGGGAAGATGTCATCAGGTAATTCCTCCAATAGGACTTTTTTTTTCAAATAAGGAAGTGCAGGCAGCCTGGGATGCTGCACAGCAATGGAGAGAGAAACCACACACACACACAGCACCCTTGGCCACTTCACAGTGATTAAGCTCAAAAACAGCACCAGACTAAATCCAAAATAAGTTATAAAGCACCTTGATAATGCGGCAGAAAAATGGAAGCCTCTTTAAGAAAGAAGAAGAAAGGTGGGAAGAAAACTTGGAAGACAGATTTTGGCACAGCACTAGCTCCACCTCTCCCCTTGGGCTGGATACCACACTGACCCCTCACATCTACATTGTGGAGGATGCAAAATGGGGGCCAGGCTTCCAGCACTGTTGATGCTGTTGCCACTTGCAATGGCAGTACAAAACCTTTAGGAAAAAGGGGAGCAGGCACGCTGCAACCCCTGCCAATGGTGAGCCCTGCCTGTGAGAAACTGCTGGAGAATTTCTCCTCCCCCTGGAGAAAATTGGTGAAATTGTTCCCCCAATTTCTCTGCCCACAAATAGGGTAGAGCTATTTGCACATAGATCTGATACTTTAGAGTTGTGAAGGGTGCAGAAAAGGGCACCCCAAATGATCAAGGGGCTGGAGCAACTCCCCTATGAAGGAAGGTTACAACACCTGGGACTGTTTAGCTTAGAAAAAAGGTGAGGGAAGGGAGATATCATAAAGGTGTACAAAAAATATGTATGGTATGGAGAGAAAGTGGATAGGGAGATGCTTTTGTCCCTCTCGTGTAATATTAGAACCCAGGGTCATCCCATGTAGGGATGCTGGAGGAATCCACTGCAGTGCAGATCCAAATGAGGCTGAATTCCCAGCAATTTGAGCTCCGGATTCCACAGGGGACCAGCATCCCCTTACCTGGCACATCCGCCGTAGTTCGCGGGGCAGCTCTCCAGCTGTCCAAAAGGCATGATGGGTAATGGCAACTGCCATTAGCCTATCGCAGGAAAATTACAGCCAGAAATTGCGTATTTTATGGCATTTTCCCCCTTAAAGCACTTCCTTCTATGTAAATTGCCTTTTAGTTAGCCGGAAGCTGCCCAGCAAACTATGATGCACCAGGGCTCCAGGGAAATCTGTGGGGCCCTAAGTGGCCCAGATTTCCTGATGGGGGACCCCCCCTAGACCAGATGTTGGGAGTTTGCCCATCCCTAATCCCAATAAGTTGATTGGTGGGAGATTCAGGAAAGGTAAAAGGAAGGACTTCTTCACACAGCGCAGAGTTAAACTATGGAATTCACTTGTGATTGCAACCAGTTGTGATGTCTTTAAAAGGGGATTGGACAAATTCATGGAGGAGCAGGCTATCAATGGCTACTAGTTCTGATGGCTATATGCTGCCTCTAGTATCAGAGGCAGTATGCCTAGGTACACCAGTTGCTGGGGAAGATGAGTGGGAGAGTGCTATTGTGCTGTGTGTGGGCTTCCCATAGTCATCTGGCTGGCCCTTGTGGAAACACAGTGTTAGACTAGACAATCCTTTGGTCTGATCAGCATGACTTTTCTTATGTTCTTATGTTCTTACATGGAATAAGTCTTGCTGGACTGTGCCACTTCATGTGAAGGACTGCATGTCTGAACATCCCCATATATGTTTTAATAGAAAACTCTTGGGTAGGGAGTAGAGATGTACAGATTTTGTAAAACCTGTATCGTCTGCATTTCATGGATTGCCCAGTGCCTTTCATTCCATCATCCACTCATTGGCAGAATTGGGTTTTTTCCCTATTTCCTGAATTTGCATGAATCCTTACTTGTGCAAATTCATACTTGCACAAATTTGCGCTTGTGCAAATCCCCCCAAAATGCACATTTTCATGCTTCAGCCTATGGGGGAAATGTGCATTTTCAGCTGGGGGGGGGACGACGACATATTTTTCTATGACTAAATTTGCATAAAATTCTGGAAAGTTTTAAAAACAACTGGTCCACAAGTCCGCAGAATCCATATGACTTGGAAAAATCGGTCCACTGCGGAATCTGAGAGTCAGATTCATAGAAATCCAAACTCATTTGATTCTGTTGTGGATTTCTCTGACATCCCTAGTAGGGAGATGACCATAGCTCAGTGGTAGAACACATGCTTTACATACAGACAATCACCCTAGGCTCAATCCTTGGCATCTCTAGTTTTTGTTTTTTTTAAGAATCAAGTATCCAGTGATGAGAGAGGCCATGGGAAAGGGCTGTAGCTCAGTGGTAGCGCTCCTGCCTTCCTTGCAGACAGTCCCAAGTTCAAACCCTGCCATCTCCAGCTGAAGGGATCAGGTAGCAGGTGATGGGAAAACCTCTGCTTGAGACCCAGAGAGCTGCTGCTCCCTGTCAGAATCATAGGCCGTCTTGGCTGTATGGACAAATAGTCTGACCGTGTATGTTCTATTTCCTTTATGTGGATTTAAAAACCAAATGAGTGTGCTAGGGAGAAGGGTGCTAAATGTGCTCTCACTCCAGCTAGGTTTCTATGTACTTTGTTTTGTTTTTAACGTGGGAGCATTTAACTTTTTATTATTATTTAAAACATTTATATTTCCTCCCTAGGATCATTAGGATCTCAGGGTGGCAAACATGGGAGTGATCCTTCAGTTGCTGTTTGATGTCCAGTCCAGCAAGAGCGACATCATATGATTCTTCAGATTATCAGGTGGTTCAGTTTGGCTTGAGAATAACTTGGACATGTTCTTTCAAGAGCCAGTGTGGTACAGTAGTTAGAGTCTTGGCCTGGGACTGGGGAGACCTGGGTTCTAGTCCCCCCTCAACCATGACGCTCACTGGCTGACTTTGAGCCAGTCACTGACTCTCTGCCTAACCCACCTCACAGGGCTGTTGTGAAGATAAAAGAAAGAGGAGGATCACGTACACCACGTTTGGCTTCGTGGAGGAAAAGGTGAGATACGAAGGTAACAAATAAATAAGTACAGTTCATCCCGCTGTAAGAAAAGACTCAGTTTTAGCACTTCAGATGGTTCTCTCCATTCTCAGTACCCCAAATCCATTCCAGATCAGGTGATGGGACTTTGGTTTCCTAGAAGATATTATTTGAGAGAATTTCCCTTTCCTCTGATGGCTGTCTGGGGCAGGAAAGAATTTCAGAGTGTGTGCAAAATACTCCTGCCCTGAACACTGAGCCACCCAGCCAATCTCAGCACTACAAAATGTTGTAGTGCATCCTCATGTGCGAACACAATCACAAGGCTCACATTTTTTCTGTGATTTGTTAACCATTAGTTGTCTGTGAGCATGCAGGAGGGAGGAGCATGCTAGTTCCCGACCATTCAGCTGCTTCTGTTTGCTAAACAACCCATGATTTGTTTTGGGGGTAAAACACTGGGTGTTTTCTCCCTCAACAACCCAGAGTTCCAGGTTCAGATATGACAGAGAACAACTCAGGAATGGGGTGTTTCTGGGTTGTTTCGCAAAGCAGAAGCAGGTGAGCGGTCAGGAGACAACACGCTCACTCCCACATGCTCACAAACAACCCATGGTTAATTAACCATGGGTTGTTAAATAGTGTGACTGGGTAAATGTGTTCTTGGTTCCAACCAGCCAGCTATGCCCTTCTCCAGCATACTCTGTTCCATTCCTCCCTTCGCATTTTTCTCTTGGTGCTCCCCACCCCCACCTCAAAATTTCAACTCAATATTCTGTGGTTACTAAGCTTGCTGAGATCCCATTAACCTGCTTAATAAGGGGTGTGGACTTAAGATGTTTCTACTGCTGCAAACCTCTGGGTTTCCTGAGCATGCTGATACCTCCCTCTAGTTTCTCCATGGCCCCGTTTTGGCTACAAAGCCATCAACGCACACCACCTGAGTTCGCTGTAAGAGGGAGTGATAAAACCTGGTGCCTCTCATTTTCCAAATGAGGCACCGCTTGTGAACTGCATCAAAAGGTGTCAGAGGAGAGAAACCATGCTCCCTATTCCACAATAGTTAAGTGGGTTAGGCAAATCTATTTCCCTCAGAGGCAGCTCTGTTGGTTGATTACATTACGGAGGCACGGTTTTCTCCTCTAAATGTCAAGAAAGGATTTGAGACTCTCTCTCTCTCTCTCTAGCTCTCTAGCTCTTGCTCTCAAAAAAACAATATTTCCTGCAGCATTTCTTTGGCTCAGAAAGCTACCTCAATGAAATATACTCTCGGTTGCCAAGCCGGTTATATAAATGCCCTAGACTGTTGAGTTTAATCCTTTTTAATACGGCTCCCTCCCGTGTGCTGAATTGTGTGTGTCCAATTTGTAAACAAGTTAATTTATATAGAAAAGCATTTTCACAGCAGCAAGCTGCCCTTGAAACATATGAAGTGTTCACAGTTCCGTGGCCACTGCACCTCTTCTGAGAATGAGCCATCCAAGGCCTTGGGGGCTGCATTTATTCCAATCAGTAGTGCTTAGTGGGGGGGGGGGCAGGGGAGAGAGGAAAGAATGGGAAGATGTACATTTAACTCTGGCATTTTTCTCCCCCTTCATATAAAAGGCGAACAGCCTGATATTGAGGGAAACGTTGTGTTGACCCCATCGGTGCTCTATGTGCATATGTTAGACGTAGAGTCAGCACATACACCACTGGTGCAAATGCAGGTGCCAGCCAGGTCTGTGCAGGTGCTATCCTGCAACTCCTGTACAGATCAGGGTGTGTCCAGGGCATGTTCACACAGGGATCTTTCATCAGGGCCAGGGCCAAAATTAGGCAGCAGCAGCTGAGGCCCATTGAAATAGCCCCCTGGAGTTCCTCCTCCTCTTCACCATGGCAACCCGCTTGTTCACCAGCCTCTTGCTCCGGCCCAGTCAACAGTGGTGGTGATGCCACTGTCTTTCAAACTTGTTTTTTTTTTTTCATGGAATCATAGAATAGTAGGGTTGGAAGGGGCCTATAAGACCATCGAGGCCAATCCCGTCATTGAAGAAGGCTATCTAACATAGTTTAATTCCAAGCACCCCTTAAAGCTGGGTGTGTGAGTGTAAGTAAGCGAAGCCATGAAATACAGTCCCTTGCTTCCCCCAGGGAGAGAGCACATGCTGCCTCTTGCAGAGGCGAAGGGGAAGGGGAGGGAGTAGGAGGAAGGAAGCGATGAAGCTACGGGAGAACAAGGGGGGAGAACAAGACACGGGGCTATTGATGCGACATGTTCTCTGTCGCCCCCCGATGTCTGGAAGCATGCAGAGGTGTTCCTGTTTCCCAACAACGGGAAGTGGGTGCGGCCATCTGGGGACTCCAGATCAGCTGGATTGGGACCCTGGGCCTGAGGGTCTGTACCCCTGTTGTAAGTGGAAGGGATGGCTCATTAACTGGAGTTACTCCTGAGACAATGTACAAACATGGTAAAATCGCTTTTTAAACAAACATCAACATTAACATTTAAAACAATAAAATGGGATGAGCAATATAAAACATGTTTGGCCAGCCATCCCATTGTAGGGTCTAAAACCCTTATGCACAGCCATGAAAAGCAAACATGCCACAACAGAAACACAAATGTACTTTAATTTAAAAGCAGTATCCCGCTTTAATTCAAAGCTGACTGTAATAAAAATGACTGTAGGGCCCACCAAAAAAAAAAAAAAAAAAAAGGAGGGATAGGGCTAATTGTACCTCTCAGGGGAGGGAGTTGCATAAATCTTATACCTGTATGCAAATCACTTCTTGAAATTCTCCATTTGTGGGCAGAGAAATAAGGGGGACCATCTGACAGAATTTCTCTATGGGAAGGAGAAATTCTCCAAATGTTTCTTAGAGTGGGATTCACCAATAGGAGTGGTTGTAGCACAGCTTCTTTCTTTTTCCCCCCTAAAGGTTTTTGGTATTTGCAGTGCCACCATTTGGGGGATGTTTCTGAGCTTATCTTATTCTTATCATTGTGAAGTGGCTGAGGGTGCTGCTGTGTGTGTCCTTTGTTTGTATTCCATGTCTCTCTATCACTCTGCAGCCTCCCAGGCTGCCCACACTTCCTGATCTGAACAAGGCTGGTGGGGGAGGAGTTATCTCGTGATGTCTTCCCTAGGGCTTTAATTGATGCATGGGAAGCTGAGAAGGCTACAGGTTGCTAGAGAGATGGTTGTACAATGAAAGACAGGACACTCACACACACTCCTTGACCACTTCCTAAATAAGGTAAGCACAAGAACCCCAAATCTACCCATGAGAATTTCTCCACATTTTCTTCTCCTTTGAACATTTTTAAAGGAATTTCTTTTCTATTAGATTGAATGGGAATGGTCCAAGAAATAGAAATGTGGAAGAAATTTTTGGCACAGCACTAACACATATGGAGCCACCGCTGAAAAGGCCTGTCATGCTCACCAACCAAACTTCTCCCACTCGTGGGCATATGAACAAGGCCTCTGTATCTGACCTTAATGCTCAGGCAGGTCCATGTGAGGGCCGGCTGTCCTTCAGGTAACATGATCCCAAACCATTTAGGACTTTATGATCAATTACCCAGTCTTGATTTCTTCCATTTTGGAATAGATGCTGTCATGGGATATATTTTTTTTAGTTGACAGCATGACAACAATCACAAAATATCATTTTGTTTGTTAAATACTATTACAAAGATACCATAAGACCTCAGACCTGTCACAACCAGATTTAAGTGGTTAAACTTAAAATTAAGTTAAAATTAAGTTAAGATGAAATCATGATGAAGGTTGAATGGATCCCCTCCAACTTCCAGCAAACAAGATAGGCCCAGATCAAAGGATCACTTACCTCATGCCCACATTCTACCATGATGGTGGCTGAATATAGGCAGCCATTTACTAAGTAGTACTTTAAAGTAGGGCTGTGCAGGGACCCCCTGATCCAACTCGGGGGCCCGATCCAGCTCAGGCAGATTCGGGTTGGCCCCGATCCAACTTGGCCCCAAACCTGAAGCGAGATTCAGATGTCGAAACCTGCTTTGGGTCCCCACCTGACACCTCCACGCAAACCCCCTTACCTTGCTGCCGCCACCGTCTCCTCTGCCATTGTAGTCCTTGCCACCGCCGCCTCCTCCTCCACCACCACCGTTGCCACAATCCTCGCCGCCGCTGCCACCACCATTGCCATCCTCTCCACCGCCAACTGCTGAGGCCTGGATGTGTGCAGCGACTCTTACTGCAGGGAGTCGCCATTTTTAAAATGGCAACCTCCTGGAACTTCCTGGAGGTTGCCATTTTAAAAATGGCGACTCCCTGCAGTAAGAGTCACCACAGGTGTCCAGGCTTCAGCAGTTGGCAGCACTGAGGACGGTGGCGGAGGCACAGGAAGCGGCGGTGAGGACGGCAGCAGAGAAGGCGGCTCAGGTAAAGATCTGGAAGTGCCGGGGAGACTGGGCCGGGGGGGGGCAAGCTCCAAAGCACACCGAGTGCTTCGGAGAACCCCCAACCCACTCTGGGTGGCTTCTTGCCCCCTCCGCTTTGCCTTGGAAGGGGCACAAATTGACCCGAAGCAACCCTCTTCGACTCGGGGTTCGGGCCTCTGGCCAAAGCGGTGCACAGCCCTACTTTAAAGTAGTAAAGTAGTAACTTTACTTTACAGGTAACCACTTGGTAAGCTGGTTTTTATAGATAGAGACAGAGACAGAGTCTTAGCATTCCTCTTGCCTCCCTGGATTTCTGACCAGATGCAGACATCTGATAAGATTCTCCTCACGACCTCACCACTTAGCTCAGAGGTGGGAACCTTTTTCTGTCAAGGGCCACATTCCCTTGCAGGTTAATCAGTCAGGGGCTGCATGCTGGAAGTGGAGGTGGGGACAAAGCCAGTAGTAAGCACCCCTTTTCTCTCTTTCTGGCACCCCCTCTCTCTGACACCTCCTTTCTCTCTATCTTTCTGACACCCCCTTCTCTCTCTCTCTCTCTCTCTCTCTCTCCTTCTTTCCTTCCCACCAAGTGGGCTGCCAGAATAAGGACAGATCACGCTTGTCAGAGGTCTGAATTGAATTTAGGGATGTCAGAGAATTCCGCCACGGATCTCAGTGAGGCCAAATTCCAGTGCATTCGGCCCCCCAAAATCCGTTGATTTTGAACGATTTTGAATCAGAACGAAGCCCCCTGCCACCCCACCCCACGAAAGGAATGTGAAATGGAGCACTTGCCTGCTGCCATTCACGCTGCTTTGTGAATGGCGGCCGCATCTGCGGCCGCCATTCGCTTCTTTATTATAGCCGTGATAGGCTACGTAAATAATTACGTAGCCTATCACTGCTAATGCAAGGATGCCATTTGCATCCCTGTGGAGGCCATGATAGGCTACGTAAGTATTTATGTAGCCTATCACAGCAAAAAAAACCAGCGAACGTAAATGGCAACGGCTATGGCGGCCACCATTTGCGTTCCCTTTTTTTTTTTGCCGTTTTAGCCTACGTAAATATTTACGTAGGCTATTACAGCAAAAAAAAAAAGGAAAAAAAGAGGGAACGCAAATGGCGGCCACTATGCCATTTACGTTCCCTTTTTTTTTTTTTTGCCGTAATGGCCTACGTAAATATTTACATAGGCTAAAACGGCAAAAAAAAAAGGGAACACAAATGGCAGCCGCCGTAGCTGCCACCATTTGCGTTCACTGTTTTTTGTGGGGGATTTTGCCATGATAGGCTATGTAAACATTTATGTAGCCTATCACGGCAAAATACAGGGATGCAAATGGCAGCGGCTACAGCAGCCGCCATTTGTGTCCCTGCAGGCTGCCCAGTGGCCGGATGTCTGGCTGCGGGCGGCCCCAGCCGGCGGCTCCACGGAATATCCGTGGAGCAGAGCCGGATGGAGAGAATTTGGGGGGGAGGGACAGAGCGCCTCCCCGCCACCGCAAATGTCACCCTTCGAAAAGGTAAATGACTTTCGTACATCCCTAGAATTGATCACTTCCAGAACGCCTTCAAAACTAGGCTGAGGGTTGGGCTGCAGGTTGCCCACACCAACTTACTAAACAGATGATCACCTTACCACGTGGTGATACTTCATGCATGCTGTGATCAGTTACCACTCGATGAATCATCACCTGTATGGATCCATTGCCAAGACATTTGAAAATGTCTTTGAGCACATCCAGGCAAGGCAATGTCTTCCAGAACCTTTGTGGATCTGCCCATGTGGGCCAGCCTGGGAGAATGTGAGGCAAACAGAAAGAGCAGCCTGGAAAAAGAGCGACCTTTTGGTTGGGGGCACCAGGAGTGGCAAGAAGGTTGGCAAGAAGCACGAAGTGACAAGGGCCTGGCCTATGGAAGGTCACAGCCCACTGAAGCAGGCAGCAGGACTGTGACCTTGTAACACCCAATAACCATTGTTAGGAGGGAGATCAAGATTCAAGCCTAAACAGAGCTTGAATCCGGGAGAGTTGTTCCACACAAGGGGCACCATCAGTGGCGTAGTGGTGCCAGGGCTCGCAGGGAGGCAGCACAGACACTGTTTTATGAGCAGGGATGCAGAAGTCATCTGCCACCCAGCTCCAAATTCCCTGCTTCCTCTGAGCTTAGTTGCAATTCACACAATAGCTGGAGGAGGAAGTGAATTTTCCCAACAACAATATATTGTTCCCTGTTGCAAGGCAAGATAGTTTGCAGTGACTTGAATGGGTCATTAATGGTGCAATCCTGTGCCTATTGAGACAGAAGAATGTCCTAGAAGTCCCAGGATGGGAGTTGTAGGACTTTATTCTGTGTAAACATGCACAGGATTGCGCCCTAAGACACATTATCTTGACAAAAGACCTGCTCCTGCAGGAGATGAGAACTGCTAGAACTGATTTGTTGATATGGATCAACATAGCTGTCTAAATTTGGGGGCTCTCCTCAGGGGAGTAGCTTTGGGGACTATAATGTTGAGCTCCTGCACTTCAAAATGTACCACTAGACCACTGGACACAATTTCAGACCTTAGAGGAAGTGGGCAAAGAGACTTTGGTGTGTGGGTCAAAGATGGGGGCACATATTCTCAGCCCATTTAAAGATCCACCACAGATAGAAGAAAGATTGAAGGAAGATCCACCACAGACAGAAGAAAGATTGAAGAAAGAAATAAAAAAAGAAACCAGAAGATTTTTTAAGAACTACTCCTTGCAGTCATTTCCTTTTTTACACTTCTTCATAACTATGCCTTTATTTTATTTACTGAACTCATTTTTACCCCACTCCGCAGCCAAAAAGTCTCCCAAAGCATCTTACGAATAGTCAATAAAAACAAGACACTCCCTGCCTGTGGGCTTACAGTCTAAGAGACACAACATAAAAGGAAAATAGGATGGGGAGGGAAGGGGGAAACAGCAGACTCAGGCATCAATTCTTAAAGTTAAATAGTAGTGAAATAGAAGAAACAGCTGAGGCAGAGAAGGCCGGGTGAAACTGGTCTTTCCACAGAGCTGATGGAATGTGCCTGCTTCCCAACCCAACTGCTTCTGTTGCAGTCTGATGGAAGAATAATAATGCTATTGACATAGGTCTATCACCCTTCATCAATCAAAGACGTTCTTGCCTTTGGTCTGCATTTCTGAGCCCATTAAAATGTTTGTGGTCGTGGTGTTTTTAATGACACCAAGGGTGGGCAACTTGTGGCCTTCCTGATGTTGGTGGACTGCAAGTCCCATCATCCCTCACCATTGGCTATGGTGGCTAGGGCTGATAGGACTTGTAATCCAACAACATCTGGAGGGTCAGAAGTTGTCCATGCCTGAATTACACTTCCCCCCCGCCTATTTTTATTCCTCTAAGGAGCTTGATGTAGTATACATGATTCTCTACCACCGTCATTATGTCCTCACCCCAAACCTGCGAGGTGGGTTATGCTGAGAGAAAGTGACTGGCTCAGTACCACGCAGTAAGCTTCATGGCTAAGTGGGGACTTCAACCTGGGTCTCACTAATATCTGACTTTTGTTACTTTTGTTTATAATGTGTAGAGTTAAGGAACTGGCCCGGAGATTCTGATGAATAATCACATGTGGGCTGAAGTGCTGGGGGGATGGGCAGATAGACAGCTCTACCCTACTACACTGCTGCCCGTGACTGCCACCAGCCAGCTGTGGCCAAATTAGGAAACTATAGGGAAACTGGCCAGATTAGCAAGGAATCTTCTCAGAAGCAATAGGTGGAGTGGGCCACACAGTACATTCTGGTCAGTATGAAGACTTCCAGGTCAAGCTTTCTCAATTATACAAGAGTATCCATAGGGTGGCCAGGTGTCCTACTTTACAGAGGATAGTCCTCTATTTGAAGGTCTCTTTGATAGGCTGCCCAGACCAAATTTGGCTTAAAGTCGAAGAACCATAAGAAGGGAGAGCAGTAGGGGCCTTGAACTTGCCCATCAAGAGTTAGCACCTGTACAGTAACTACACAGGTAACAGGTCACCTGATCAATCTTCCTCACTATGGTGGGATGTATTGTATTTCTATTTAAGAGCTTTTCTACATGAGGCTGTTAATCCCTGTATCTATTTTCAGTTTCATCACAGAACGGAAATCCCAGCTGTATGCAAATAGCTTTTCCTTTCCTGCTTTTCTGCTACATAACGTGTAGGTGGCACTGTGCCATAATGGAATCCACAAGTAGGAAACTACCTTTTCTTTCACTTTCAGAAAGAATACCCCATTTTCCCCACTCTGAAGAAAACCAAGAAAGTGGTCTTTAAGAATAGAAGTGAACCTGGAGGATCATGATGACGTCTAAAGCAGCGGTCCCCAACCTTTTTGGGACCAGGGACCAGTCTGTGGAAGACAATTTTTCCACGGACCGGGGGGGGGGGATGGGACCAGGCCACAGTAGGGATGTGGGAACCCCCCTTACCTTGGGTCCACAGGGGGGGGCGATCCATCCCTCCTCCCCCCCCCCAGAATCCTCGTTGGCCCTGGAATCGCTGTGGAGCTACCAGCTGGCTTCGGATGGGGGAGGACTTCCAGCCACTGGATGCAGACACCATTTGTGTCCCTGTTCTTTGCAGTAATAGCCTATTACTGCAAAGAACAGGCTCCGACAGGGGGTGGACTTCCAGCTGCTGAGACCCAAATGGCATCCACATAGTGGACGCCATTTACGTCCCTGTTCTTCGCAGTAATAGGCTATTACTGCAAAGAACAGGGCCGTAGCTGGCTGGCAACTCCACAGACTCACCACAGAGTGGAGCTGGCCAGGGCTGGCGAGGATTCCGGGGCGGCGGGGGGAGGGACAGATCACCTCCCCCCCCCCCCGCGGACCCAAGGTAAGGGATGGTTCCCACACCCCTACTGCGGCCCAGTCCCTAACAGACCACGGACTGGTACCGGTCCGCAGCCTGGGGGTTGGGGACCCCTGGTCTCAAGAACCCATAAACAACTGTGGGTAAGGAATAATGAGTGCACAATAAATGCCTTGAGATTGAGAAGAAAAGCTCACTATTATACTTATTTCTAAATTTGTATCTACACTTATAAATTAATACATGCCAATGTAATGTACATTGAAGTCCTTTTTTGTCCTCTTTTTTGGTGATGTGTTAAGTGGCCACCCTACGCGGGTTCCACGTAGCATGTTTCCCCATTGCCCCTCCAGTTGGCAAACCTGACAGACTAGAACATCAGTTAGGCAGTGCTTTAATTCCAGGCAAGCAGAGAAGGATTGACCTCCTTACATTTTGTGACGGTTCCCTTAGCTACATTTTTAGGAGGCTACCAAGGGGCATAATTTGGCTAAAATTGGGAGGGGGAGCCTGTGGCGGGAGCTTCTGGATTTTATGAAGAGTCCTCTCCCTGCTATGCCATTCCAGACTCTCTCCTGGCCCTAACTGGAGAAGTTGGGGATTGAAACTGGGACCATACAAACTAAATGCTCTTCCACTGAGCTGGAGTCCCACTTCCATCTCCAATGCATGCACGTGTGCGCGCGCGCACACACACACACGCACGCTATAAAAGGCAAACACAGTGCAAAGGTGTATATCTTTGTGTATATATCTATCCTTATGTAAATGTTAACACCCTGAATTCATACTGTCGGTTATTCCAGATAAGAGCGATAACAAAACCGGGCACCACTTGAAATCCTAAATGAATGAAACCAAGACATAGAACATATTATCAAGCTGGCCTTAAATTACCAGGAAATAAGTAAATAAAGCCGGCAAAACTGAATCGTCATCGTTTTAAATGGTACAATGACCTCATCTTCAAAACAGCCCCTCAGTTTCTTTGTATGGATTTTATTTTTGTTTTAATTTTAAAAAAAAACCTATGGGACACAAACGGCAAGAATTAGCAGCAACTCCATGCCAAAAAACAAAAAAACAATAGGAGAACGTGGGGGGGGGGTCATACTGTAGAATTTGATCCAAGATTACAAATGATTTCCTTTGAGCAATACGTCGTGAAGTAATCCCCAAAGTTTAACTGAAGCCAGAATTTAATGTTGGAGTTTAGTGTTGCCCACAGAACCTGTTTTCACAGGGGCAACCTAAGACATTTTCCTGCCTGATGAAAAGACCAAATCCCCCACCGACACCCTCCACTAGGGCGACACTTCAAAACAGGCCTGAGCACTGTGGGATCTTTTCTTTGTTACCGGAACTTCAAGTTCCAGCAACTGAAGCCAGGTGCAAAAGATGTACACTTAAAATTATAGAATTTGGAGCCCAGGAATTTGTTTTGAGCACCAGAACTGAATGGACCTCACAGCCCTTCTACACAAAAATCCACTCCTGATTCTCTCCCCCTCCCCTACCCAAGCTTTCTTCATCGCAGCAGTATAATTTAGGGCAAGAGCAGGGTAGTCATTTTGTTGCTGCTACCATTGAATAGTTGCGAGTCAGAAATCCTTGCTGATCTACTGCAAATTGTCCAGAGATCTACCAGTAGATTCAAATCTACCTCCTGCCCACCCAGTGCCAGATCCAGGTTTCTGAGGGCCCTTGGGCAAGACACCCTCAATGGGCCCCCTCCCTCGGGGAGCCTGCCTTCCCACTGCTATTGTCACCAGCCGCTACTGCTCCTCTTCCTCATCCTTGCTCCCACTTGCTTGCTTGACAGGCAGAGAGCCAGGGAGCGAATCAGCATTGGCATCTCCTGCTTCTCCTTCTCACCACCACCGTTGTCTGGGCCAGAGCAAGAGGCAGGTGAACAAGCAGGCTGCAGCAGTGAAGAGAAGGAGCAACTCTAGGGGACTCTTGGCAGATGCTCAACCATGCCTACCTTGGACATCAGCCCTACATCCACTCCTGCTTTTAGAAGTATGGCTGCTCCATTCAGACACTAATCCCTGCATTCATGTATTCTGCCACCAGCCCCGTCACAGTGCGGCCTGAAACGAGTCACTTCCCCCTGAATCATGGCAGGGCCAGCCCTGTGTTTTTCAAACCAATCTCAGTTTTGGCACATGGAAAGACATCAAAGAGGAGAGTGTGCCTTAAAGCATGTGCAGAAGTACCTTTATTTCAGGAATGGGTAATTGTGACCACCTGACACCCTCCTGGGATTTCGAGTCAAGTGTCCTTCATTAGAAGCCTCTGGGTTGGTTTGACCTCAGCTGCCTTTCTTATTTAAACCCCTCTGACCGAGTGGTCTGGAAGCTGAAGAAAGAAACACCTTTTTCATTGCTGTCACGTCGTCTTTAAGAACAGTGGCAGAAAACTGAAGGATAGTAAACCGAATGCATGGAGGACAGGTCTGTCCACTTCTATTAGCCACCAATAGCTAAACCCAACCTCCAGATGTACCAAGGCAGTACGCCACTGAATAACAGCTATTGGGAACCCACAACTTGGGAGGGCTGTTGCCTTCGTGGCCTTCATGCGGGCTTCCCATAAGCGTCTAGCCATGGCACAGCTACGCTTTTGGAACAGATGTGCTGCTGGAACAGGACACACGGCTAGACCACTGCCCCTTGGTCTGATCCAGCAGGCTTTTTCTTCTGCTGTTCGTAACAGAACAAAATGAAACCCTTCAACACAGGAGCACAAGCATGCATCGAACTGCATATCCAGATGCATCTGTCCATCCCAAACACGTACTGAGGACCAACTGGCATTGATATGCATGTCAAATGCTCCAGGGTGCTATCAGTCACCGGAGGTAGCCCTTTTCCCTTCAAGACAATGCCCGCATCCCCAACTTTCGCTCAACGCACCACACTGGGTGTCGCCAGACATGAGATACATGTGCAACAAGCACAGAGGCCCAACGCTGCGGACAACGCAGCGGAAAAGCGGGAGTGTCGCTGGTATTTGAGGGCTTTCTTGACCTCCTCGTTGGACTGGGAGATGTAATCGAGGGTGTGCAGGATATTGTACTCGATGCTGTTGATGGTCTCCTGCTGTTCTGCAACCAGGACCTCCAAGTGTAGGAAGAGGGAGTTCAGCTCGCTGATCTGGGCTTCCAAGTCGAGCAGCTGCTGGTGGCGTACCTGTGCCATGGCCAGATGTTGCTTTGCTTTGAGGACTTCCAGGTCCTGGCCAACAATCCGCGGCGCCGCGGGGCTCTCCACCAGTCGCCTGATGTCCTCCTCCTGGAGATTCAAGCCCGCCAGTTCCGTTTGCCTCCGGATCTGCTCCTTCAGCTTCTCCACGTACTGAGTCTCCTTGGCGTAATGGCGGGTGATGATCTCACGGTAGCGGTTGATGAGGACAGACAGCTGGCAATGGCGGATGCGGCTGACAGCTAGCCACTGTTTGCTGTCTCTCGTAAGAGCCTCCTGGATGGCACTGAGCTTTGGCTGAAGGGCTTTGGCCTCCCCGGTGAAGCTGTCTTTAATCTTGCTCAGCTCTTTCTTCTCTTCACAGATGCTTTCCTCAGTGGTACAGCAAAGGACCTGCTGCTGTTTCTTGTCAATGTTCTCGGATAACTCCTCCAGCTTATCCAGAGCTGCAGAGAGGCTGGCGATTTCCTGGAAAACTTTGGTCATGGGGTTGACCTCATCCTCTTTGAAAACAGGGTTGTCGAAGGAAAGGGTATCGTCCAGATCCCAAGAATCGCCATCTTCATTCACTTGGTTCCTCAGCTCCTCTAGCCGGTCCTTCATCTTCAGCTCTCCTCGAAGCTCGAAACATCTGTGCGAAGGCAGGCAAGGAAGACACACCCAGTGGCTTTTACGAGGATTTTTGAAGGAGTTCAGGAACTTTTGCGTCAGTGAAAGCCGCTTCAAAAAAGAAAAGAAAAGAAAAGAAAAGAAAAAGAAAACTTCCCTCCCTAAAGCAATTGCAAATATTGACCATGGCAATAAGCTTCAAAGCCAGCATTTACTCTATATATCACATGGCTAACTCAGACCGGCTGGACGAGATTCCATGCCAGGTGTGGGTGGCACGCAGCCCGGCAATAGAACGTGAGCTGCAGAAATGAACTTTCTGAACAGTCATGGGGAACTGCAAAGGGGAGGGGGGAACATTTTGAACCAGACTCAGTTGACTCCCAAGGTGACCCCCAGCCTGTTTTAAATACCAGATGCAAGCTGGACCAGGATTTGGCCACAGAGAGGAGTTTGTGTGTGCGTTTCATGACTCGGCATTCACGCTGCCCATGCACAGGACTGAATAACAGATGCTTCCTGAACAGCTCAGCTTCCTTGCTTTGTTGTTTGTTTGTTTGTTTTAAGCAAGTTACTAGCCCTTAAGGTGGCAGAGATAGCTTTTGCTTTAAGGTGGGAATTGGGCTCTCTGCTAGCAGAATAAAAAAAAAGTATTCAAAATTGAGCAACACATAAATAGCTGCTTTGGGCCTCATGCAAAGGAACAGGCTAAAAGGATAATAATAACAACAACAACAACAACAGGTGCGCATCCGTTGCTCCCCCGGCAGCAACGGTGGCAGCTCGCCCTCATTCCAAGCTGCCACCACTGCCTGACTCAAGCCTTCACGGGCTCCTCACAAGCAAGGGACCCGTGAAGGCGGGAGCAAAGGCGGGAGTTGGCCTCCAACCGGGCACCCTGCCCTCCTTGCCAGGAAGGGAGAGAGCGCCGTTGGAGGGCGGCTCCTGCTGTTGTGCCTGTCCACACTGTAAAGAAGGAGGCTGTGCAGGCTTGACAGGCAGCTGGTGCCTCCCACCAATCACCTGTTCTTCCCTACTTGCAAAGAGGGCAGAACAGGCAGTTGGTGGACGTTGGTCGACAGCGCCGGGCAGCGCCAACCCCAAAAGTTCCCCCCAACAGCAGCTCCCCCAGCGGCACCAGCAGCCCCGGCAGCAGTGGCTCCCCTGGAGGTGGTGCCCCCCCCACGGAACAAAGGCCCAGGTAAGGAGCTGGGGGCTGGGTGGCATGCTGGGGGGGTGAAGCGGGAGTCAGATGTCCAAATCGTGCTTCAGCTTCGTAGACCAAGGTGAGTTGGAGGGCGCCCAAATCAACCCAAGCCAAATCAGGCCCACCTCAGAAGCCCCAAATTAGGGGTGTACGGATTGTATTCACCTTCATCCGCCCATGGGTCCATGGGGGGGGAGGCGATCTGGTCCTCCCCCTGGAATCCTCCCCGGCTGGCTCCACTCCACGGCAAATCCACGGAGCCACCGGCTGGCTCTGGCTGCTGCCAGACTTCTGGCCGCAGCCGGTCTGCGGACGCAAATGGTGTCTGGCATAGCGGACGTCATTTGCGTCTGAAGACGGGCAGCAGTGGACGGCAGCAGATGGCAGCGGACAGATGGCGGCAGGTAGGATCCAGCTGGCACGGATTCCCCCGGGTGGTGGAGATGAGTCTTTTGTTCTGCTGCGGACTCCGGGGGTGGGGGCATTCTTAGAATCCAGCCTAATTGGAGTCCACCTTCCCCACCCCAAAGCAGCTTTCGAGTTGGATCAGGGGTCCATGCACAGCCCTAGTGATGACAACCTGGACAGTCAGCAGCTGCTCCTTGCTGCTGTTGCTGAGTAGGCAGACAGGTGAACTGGTTGCTGCTCCCTGCCATGGTTGTGGTACCCACAAAGAGCAGACAGTATCCACCTCCTGTCCTCTACCTCAATGCAGCAAATGGGGATGGGCTAATCCTTGCCACTACCCTGAGAAAGAGGGCAGATGGAGACCTCACAAGAGAGGGCCTTTTCTGCAGTGGCCCACACCTCTGGAATAAGTTGCAGGCTTTTTAGAAGGCCCCATCACTGCAGACTTTTAAGTAGCCTGCTAGTACAAATAATGCATCAGTTCCATTTTTTCCATCAGTGTCTCTTGGCAATGGCTTGAATCCTCAAGGTGATACACCCAAACTCTCTCTCACAACCCCAATTCTAGTCAGACAGACAAATGACCTTTCCTATCTAACATGATGCCGTGATGTGACGGGAGTTAATTTCCTCTTCTGAATATTTTTCATTTCCCTATCTAAAAACACATAACTGTTACAGGTAAGAACAAATAATAGTCATATATATTTCCATTGCTCACAGAAGTCCTATAACAGAATGTTGGCAGATTTCCCACATCTTTAAGCTCCTTAAATACTGAGCTAAGGTTTTTTTCTTTAGTGCACAGTTAATTTTCTCTGTGTTAATGATGCTGAATTAGCACACCATCAGATTTCTTTCTTTTTCCCCCTCAATAGTGAAAATAAAAAGAGTTCCTTAGGGTTAACTCTCCTATAATTTAAGGCAGGGCTGGGCAACTGATGGTCCTCCAGATGTTGGACTGCAAGCTAGGGATGTCAGAGAAATCTGCAATGGAATCAAATGAGGTCAGATTTTTGTGAATCCAACCTGTGTATTCTGCAGTGGACAGGCTTTTCCCCAGCTGGGCAGATTCTGCGGACATACAGAGTGTTTTTCTAACTTTCCAGAATTTTGCACAAATTTAGTAATAGAAAAATATGCAAAATTCTAAAATATGGTCAAAAATGCATATTTCCCCCATAGGCTAAAACACGAAAATGTGCATTTGGGGGCTATTTGTGCATTTTTGACAGCATGAATTTGCACAAGTGCGCATTTGTCCACATGCAAATTTGCACCAATTCAGAAACTGAAAGGCAATCCTATTCCGTAGATGAGCAGACAGCAGAATGAAAGGCACCTGATAATCCGCAAAATGCAGACAGAACAGATTTTTCTGTTCTTTCAGCCAGGTTTTTAAACCCCGGCAGAAGCTCATCAGGTTTTTAAAGCCCAGCAGAAGCTCATCAAAGAGGGGGCATGACGGAGGGGGCATGACGGAGGTCACTAGGGAAGGAATTCCATAGAGTGGGGGCCACCACAGAAAAGGCCCTCTCCCTAGTCCTCACCAGCCTAGCTGTCCTGGCTGATGGGACAGACAGAAGGCCTACCAAGGCCAGTGTAACATCTCTCCATTGCTCTGCAGCCTCCTAGGCTCCCTGTGCTTCCTGAACCTAAAAGGCTCTATGGGAGGAGTTATCTCACGTCATCTTCCCCTGGGCTTTACTTGACATGCAGGAAGCCGAGGAGGCTATAAGCTCCCAGAGAGATGGTTGTACAATGAAAAACAGGATTCTTGTGCTCACTCCTCGGCCACTTCCTAAGTAAGGTAAGTCCAAGAAACCCAACCCATGAGAATTTCTCCAAAATTTCTGCACCACTGAATCCCTTTTCAAAACAATTTCTTCTCTATCAAGTTAAGTGAGAACGATCAGGGGGGAAAATGAGAATTTGTTGGCACTGCACTAGAATACACACACACACACACACACATGTATTCAACCATGGGGAGGCGCCACTTATGAGCAGAGCGGGATATTTAACCATTTCCTCCCATGCCATTTCCCTCATCCAAATCCCTCATGGGGTGGGGTGGGGAGAGAGGGAGAAGTACTTGTACAGCGCTTGTATTTGTGTATGCATTTCTCCAAACATATGCATTTTGGTATGCACTTTTCCAAGCGTGCATACACACATTTGGCAAGCAATTTCCCCCTAACAGTGCATTTTTGTATGTCTTTCCCCTAATCCACACATTTCTGTAGGCACTTTTCCTTGATCGATGCATTGCATGGCAAGCAATTTCCCCCTAACAGTGCATTTTTGTATGTCCTTTCCCCTAATCCACACATTTCTGTAGGCACTTTTCCTTGATCGATGCATTGCATCTCAAAATCCTGAAAAGTGGCTACTAGTCTTGATAGCTATGTGCTACCTCCAGAACCAGAGACAGTGAGCCTAGCCTATGTACACCAGTTGCTGGGGAACATGGGTGGCAGAGTTCTGCTGCGCTCATGCCCTGCTTGTGGGATCCTGGGCGGCAGCTGGTTGGGCACTGTGTGAACAGAATGCTGCACTAGATGGACCCTTGGTCTGATCCAGCAGGGCTCTTACGTTCTTATGAAAAGTGCAGATTTTGGCATATGAGTACGTTCCAGTCTGCATATAGGTTCAAAGCATGCGAATGGGGTAAGTCCATATAAAAATTTGCTCCAAGTGAATTTCTCCTCAATCCTTACCTGCTGCCTCTGATACCTTCCCCACTGCCGCAAGTAAATCACTGGGGACTTGGAGAGGGGGAGCTTGTAAATCACTGGGGACTTGGAGAGGAAATTGAATAGCAAGGCACTCGTTGATTAGCAAATCTTTAACGCCCTTCCAAGAAAGGCCGGGACACTGAAGTTCCTTCAAAGTTCACCCACCTGAACTGTACCTTCTCCTTGGTCATTGTCATCCAAAGGGATATAAATTACTTTCATTCCATCCTGCTGCCCAAAGTATGACCGAAATATCTTAACAGGCCTCTTTAGTTGGCCGCCTGTTAGTTCTGAGCCCAATTCAAGGTGCTGGTTTTGGCCTTTAAAGGCCTAAAGGGTTTGGGACCAAGTCATCTGAAGGACTGACTGCACCTGTGTGAGCCTGCCCAGGCATTAAGATCAGCATTAGAGACTCTCCTCTCTGGCCCACCAGCAAGAGCCATCAGGCTGGTGAATACTAGGGAGAGGGCTTTTCCAGTGGTGACCCCCCACACACACACCCTGTATACACCTTTGGAACTCCCTGCACAAGGAGATATGTATGGCCTCATCAAAGCAGACTTTTTTGAAAGGAAAGAAAATCACCCTAGAATCATAGAATCATAGAATAGTAGGGCTGGAAAGGGCCTACAAGGCCATCAAATCCAACCCCCTGCTCAATGCAGGAATCCAAGTCAGAGCATCCCTGACAGATGGCTGTCCAGCCTCGGCTTGAACGCCTCCAGTGTGGGAGAGCCCACCACCTCCCTAGGTAATTGGTTCCATTGTCGTATTGCTCTAACAATCAGGAAGTTCTGATGTTCAGTCAGAATCTGGCTTCCTGTAACTTGAGCCCATGATTCCGTGTCCTGCACTCTGGGATGATCGAGAAAAGATCCTGGCCTTCCTCTCTGGGACAACCTTTCAAGGACTTGAAGAGCGCTATCCTATCTCCCCTCAGTCTTCTCTTCTCAAAGCTAAACATGCCCAGTTCTTTCAGTCTCTCCTCATAGGGCTTTGTTTCCAGTCCCCTGATCATCTGTGTTGCCCTCCTCTGAACCCTCTCCAGTTTGTCTGCATCCTTCTTAAAGTGTGGTGCCCGGAACTGGACACAGTACTCCAGATGAGGCCTAACCAGTGCTGAGTAAAGGGGAACTAGTCCTTCCCGGGATTTGGAAGCTATGCTTCTATTAATGCAGCCCAAAATAGCATTTGCCTCTTTTGCAGCCACATCACGTTGTTGGCTCATATTCAGCTTGTGATCGACAACAATTCCAAGATCCTTCTCGCTTGTAGTGTTGTTGAGCCACGTATCCCCCATCTTGTAACTGTGCATTTGGTTTCTTTTTCCTAGGTGCAGAACTTGGCATTGATCCCTATTAAATGTCATTCTGTTGTTTTCTGCCCAGCGCTCCAGTCTATCAAGATCACTTTGAATTTTGTTTCTGTCTTCCAAAGTATTAGCTATACCACCCAATTTTGTGTCATCTGCAAATTTGATCTGCATTCCCTGCACCTCCTCCTCCAAGTCATTAATAAAAATGTGGAAGAGCACTGGGCCCAGGACTGAGCTCTGTGGTACCCTGCTCGTTACCTCTCCCCAGTTTGAGAAGGTCCCATCGATAAGCACTCTTTGAGTCCAATTCCGTAGCCAACTGTGGATCCACTAGATTGTTGCTTCATCTAGCCCACTTGGAGCTAGTTTGCTCATCAGGATATCATGGGGCACTTTATCGAAAGCTTTGCTGAAGTCGAGGTATATTATGTCTACAGCATTCCCACGGTCTACAAGGGAGGTTACTTGATCAAAAAATGAGATCAGATTCATCTGGCAAGACTTGTTCTTGACAAATCCATGTTGGCTTCGTGTAATCACTGCATTGTTTTCAAGGTGCTTACAAATGGATTGCTTTATAATCTGCTCCAGAATTTTCCCAGGGATGGATGTCAGACTGACTGGTCTGTAGTTCCCAGGTTCCTCCTTTTTACCCTTTTTGAAGATAGGGACCACATTAGCCCTCCTCCAGTCATCTGGCACTTCACCCGTCCTCCATGATTTCCCAAAGAGAATAGACAGCGCTTCTGAGAGTTCTTCTGCCAGTTCCTTTATTACTCTAGGATGCAGTTCATCTGGCCCTGGAGTTTTGAACTCATTCAAAGTAATTAGGTGTTCCTTGACCATATGTCTATCGATCTCAAGCTGCAATCCTGCCCCTTCAGCCTGTACTTCGCCTTTGCCAGGGGGGTCATAGACCCTCTTTGGGGAGAAGACTGAGCCAAAGTAGGAATTGAGCACCTCTGCCTTTTTTTTTGTCATCTGTTATCATTTTGCCATCCTTATTTAATAGCTGAACCACCATTTCTTTGTCTTTTACTATGCACGGAGCTGAAGAAAGCCTTTTTGTTGCTTTTAGCATCCATCACTAACCTCAGCTCGTTCTCAGCTTTAGCCTTCCTGACGCCATCCCTGCAATTTTGTGCTACCTGCTCTTCCTTTGTTGCTTGGCCTTCCTTCCACTTCCTATATGTGTCCTTTTTTGTTTTCAGGTCATCTCTAAGCTTTTTGTGAAGCCACATTGGCTTCTGTTGTCTTCCACCTTTTCTTCTTGTTGGAATGGTTTGTAATTGTGCCTTGAGAATTTCCTTTTTTAAGAACTCCCACCCATCTTGGACTCCTTTTCTCATTAGAGTCGCTTGCCATGGGACCTTACTGATCATTGTTCTGTGTTTATTAAAATCAGCTGTCCTAAAATCCTGGGCACGTGTTTGACTACACTCGGCTTTTGCTTCCCTTAGAACCAAGAACTGAAGTACAACATGGTCGCTTTCCCCCAGAGTTCCTGTAACTGCTACTTCATCCACTAAGTCATCTCTGTTGGTTAGGATCAATTCAAGGAAAGCCGATCCTCTAGTTCCTTCCTCTACTTTCTGTAGGAGGAAGTGATCCGCCACACAAGTCAGGAATTTCCTGGAGGGGCCATGTTTTGCAGAATTTGTCTCCCAACAAATATCTGGGAAATTGAAGTCCCCCATTACTACTACATCATGCTTCCTTAAAACCTTGGCTATTTGCTTTTCAAAAGTTTCATCCTTGTCTTCTCCTTGATTGGGTGGCCAGTAGTAGACTCCAACCATCAGGTTCCTTTTATTCTTTGCTCCATTTATTTCAACCCAGATGCTCTCAATGGGGCTACCAAGCTCATCCTCCTGTATTTCTGTGCAGAAATATGTATTTTTCACATATAGCACAACCCCACCTCCCTTTCCGTTCCTCCTGTTCTTTTTTAACAAGTTATATCCTTCAATTGCTGTATTCCAGTCATGAGAGTCATCCCACCAAGTCTCAGTTACACCAATCAAGTCATAATTTCCCTCTTGTATTAAGAGTTCAAGTTTGTTCTGTTTGTTTCCCATACTCTGGGCATTAGTATATAGACATCGAAGACCATGTGCTTCTGAGTCTGGCTTTCTTCCTACATGTGTCTGAAGACTATTATTGGGCGCTATCAGAGCTGTTCTCTCGTTGTGGTGCATGAGCCTATGTCCATTGTTACCCCCAATTTTACATCTCCCTTCCCTGTAGGATTCAGTTTAAAGCCCTCCTGATGAAGTTCTTCATGCTGTGGCCAAACACATTCTTCCCAGTGAGGTGCAACCCATCCTTTGCCAACAGCCCATCTTCCAGGAAGTATAGCCCGTGGTCCCCGAATCCAAATCTCTCTCGTCGGCACCACCTTCGTAGCCAGTCATTCATCTGGAGTAGTTTTCTTTCCCTTTCTATCCCTCTTCTAACTACTGGAAGGATGGATGAGAAAACTATCTGGGCCCCAAAGTTCTTGAGTTTCCTTCCCAAAGCTTCAAAGTCTAGGGATGTATGAAAGGCACTTACCTTTTACGAAATTTGATTCGCGGTGGAGGGGAGGCGCCCCATCCCTCCCCCCCAAAATTCTGGCCGGGGGGGGGAGGCGCCCCGTCCCTCCCGCTGTGAATCCTGGCCGGCCGGGTCTCCAATGGCGGCGGCCGTAGCCGCCGCCATTTGCGTCCCTGTAGTCAGCTGTGATAGGCTACGTAAACATTTACGTAGCCTATCACGGCTGAGTTAAAAAAAAAAACCACGCGTACGCAAATGGCGGCGCCCATGGGCGCTGCCATTTGCGTTCCTTATTTTGGCACATCTAGTCTACGTAAACATTTACGTAGACTACGGCGAAAGTAAGGGGAACGCAAATAGCGTAGACGCTACGCTATTTGCGTTCCCCTTATTTTCGCCGTAGTCTATGTAAATGTTTACTTAGACTAGACGTGCCAAAATAAGGAACACAAATGGCGGTGCCCATGGGCGCTGCCATTTGCGTACGCGCGGTTTTTGTTTTTTTGTTTTTTACTCAGCCGTGATAGGCTACGTAAATGTTTACGTAGCCTATCACGGTATTTTTTAAAAATCTAGCCATGATAGGCTACGTAAATCTTTACGTAGCCTATCACATTTGTTTGTTTTTTGTTTTGTTTTTTTACTGGAAATGGTGACAGCGGCAGCCGGTCGGAAGACCGGCCGCCACGGCCGCCACCACCAAACCGCCGCCAAACCGCCGCCAGAGCCGCCGCTGCCAGGGACATTCGCCCAAGGTGAGTCCCGTCCCGGGGGGATGGGGGGGCCAGACCATTTCGCCACCGATTTCGGGGGGCCTAATGCGCTGGCATTCAGCCTCCCTGAGATTCGTGGCAAAATTCTCTGACATCCCTATCAAAGTCTGACGTGATTTCTTCGTAGCTCCGCTTGGCGGTATCATTTGTTCCCACGTGGATGAGAAGAAAGGGATACCTGTCCCTTACCTGTGGGCTTTATGAGTGCAGGCAACCCTTCAGTCACGTCTCTAATCTGTCCTCCTGGGAGACAACATACCTGGTGAGTCCACGGGTCTTCATGACATACTTGGGTCTCAATCCCACGCAGCAAGGAGTCTCCCACTACTACTACTCTTCTCTTCTTGTTGTTGTAGGCCTTGGTTTCATCGCCTCTGCTTGATTGACCTTCAGCCTCTTGCTCACTCTCATGCAGGTTCCCCTGTGATTCTTCCTCTGTAGGCTGTCCTCCAGTCTCATCCTCAAGTACCTGGAATCGGTTCCACAGCTCCACTGCTTCCACTGGTGCAGAGTGGCGTCTAGTTCTTCTTCTTCTAACTGTCACCCTTTTCCAAGGAGTATCCTCTACTGCATTTTTCTTCTCCTCAGCATTTCCCACTTCTGCCTCATCTTGCTGTTGCTCTTCAAGCTTCTGGTCTTCCCTTTGCTGCTGTAGTTCCCCATTCTGTCCAAAAACTCTTCATGTTCTCTTATTTCCTAGAGGGTCCGCTCCAGTCCACTTACTTTTTCTTCCAGCAGCGTGATCAACTTGCACTAGTTGCAGGTGTAGGCCATGTTGTTCTCAGGCAAGAAAACAAACACTGCACACACCTTGCAGGTCAGCACCACTGGAGAGTCTTGTCCTTCCATAGCCTCTTTTCCCTTTTGTGTCTAGCTTTGTGACTGATCTAGACTAGCCTGTGCCTGCTCCTGTAGGACCAGTACTCAGCAAAGGTTAAAAGCATAGTCCCACTGGTGTGGAAGTGTGTGTTATAAGACAAATAAATGGGAAAAAACTTAGTTAAAAAAGAAAAAACCTGAAAACACATTTATTCCAGTCTGCATTTGGTACCGAGTAGCAGCAGCTAAAAATTAGCTGCTTCTACTCAGTTGTGTCTGTGTTTAATTGTAATTTGTGTGTTCATGTTTTTATAGTATTGTAAGCTGCTTTGTGAGGACAATACACCCTTAAAGACAGGCTTAAAATCTTGCAAGTAAATAAATAAGTTCACTATTGACCAACCATGGGAGTGGCTAACTTTTTATGGAGATAATAGAGAAATAGAGAGATGCTGGTGAGAAACAGTAATTTGATCCAAAATGTGTGAAGCTGCCCTTGTAATTTGGGGAGAAATGGCTTTGTGAAATGGCTCCCCCTTCAAACTTTGTTTTGCCGATTCATTCTTCAGCACATTTACTTGGTCGTAAGTCTGATTGAACTCAATGACTCTGTCAGGGTTCCCCTTATGACTTGAACCCCCTGAGCAGTCCCTTAAGGATCTCTTGCCTCCTTAAGAGTCCCACTTTCCTTCTTCTCAACTTCCCCTTCCCAGTAAGGTGGGGCTTAGGCTGTAGACGTAGGGTGATTGACACTCTAGACACAGTGTTTAACCACAGCAGTTTACTAGTAGATTTAAAGCAAACGAATTACAATTAAAGGTATTTACACAATAGAGCTGAGGGATACAAAAGGACTTAAAATGAAATAAAATGCAAGTTCCTTTATCCTAGCTGTCCTTAGACTCCTTTAGGCTGCGCCTTCCTGCTCTGGTCTTCTGACTCCACTCTCACTGTTCTTTTATACCCTCCTCCCTCAAAGCTGAAAGTACTGACAGGCATGTCACTATTCTGTCCTCCATCCCCAACTGTCTGTTAACATCCCATGGCCACTGAGCCCCATTAAGTTCTTTGGGGGTTCCCCCTCCCCTTAAGGGTTTTTCAAAAGATTTTTTTGTATTTCTGCAAACCTTGGGGTTCCCTCAAGCTGAGGGGTATTTGGGCTCAAAATTAACAGCACTCAGCATGAACACTGGAAATAGAGGGAAATGACTGGTACTCAGTTACAGGTACAGATACAAACTTTCAGCCCAGGTATCACGAAGGGTTAATTGTTGCCAGATCCCATAACATAAAAAGAACTGACAGACTTCCACAAATGCCCATCTCAGTCCATATTCCTTGAAGAAACTCCATCTCAGTCCATATTCCTTGAAGAAACTCTATCAAATCTTCATGAGACTCTCCCTCATAATTCATGAATTCTTTATAATGGCACGCAGGAGGATTCATAAATATTCAGAAGCAATCATTTGGGGGGCTGTTAATTAAACAGAACAGTTCCTAGCTACCAAAGCTACGTCCAACAGTCTTTAGAAGAGATTTACCCGATTTGCAGAACTAAACTGTCACAGCATCTACCAACCTACTTATTTATTTAATTAGACATATAGCCAGCCCCATCCCAAGGGCTCAGGCTGGATAATGATTCTAAGCTTGTTATTTCAGTCTTGCCTCGGTTTAATTTTCTTTGGGTTGCCCACATCAAGTCCCCAACCACGGCCAGACATTTTGAGAGTGCTGCGCCTGTCAGACCCAGTTCAAATAAAAAGACAGGTAGAACTGGGTCTCATCAGCATAGCCATGGCAACAGGTACTGCATCACCTTATGGCCTCACACACTGAACATTAGCAGAAGGAGAGCTGCTTTCAATCAGAGTAGAACACCCTTCCCCAACCTGGTGTCCTCCAAATGTGTTGCACTGCAAATCCCATCATCCCCAGGTAGGAATGGGTATACAAGCAAACCCGGAGGTCATGGAAGTTCTTCAAGTTCCACCTCAAAGTTTATTTCAGCTCATGCCTGTATCAGTCTGCAAGCCTCGGGTGTTTCTTTTCTGCATAAAAATCCGTGGGCATTTCTGTGCACATGTTTCAGAACGTACACATCAGTTGTGCACATCTGTGAGATGTACGCATTCTTCTCATTGATTAAAGCATGTTTGCGCACATTTTTCATGCGCATTTTGCCAGCAGACACATGCTGTCGAACACATTTTTTTATCCATAAATCACATTACAGGAATGGAAGCGTACAGACTTCCAAGCACAGAGTGCATTCACGTGTCAGACCAGAAGGTGTAAGCTGGGTAAATCTGATAAAAAATGAACTGGAACTAATTTCTCATACATCCCTGTTCCCAGCCAGCATGGCCAATGTCAGGGTTGATGGGAGATACAGTCCAGCAACAACTGGAGGGACAATATCTGGAGGGGGGAGAAGAGCTTAATTGTTCCATTCTTAAAAGGGTGGTATCACATTTTATTTTAACACCCATCAAATACATCACAGCACCCTTCAGACCCACTTTATACCCCTGCCCAGCCTTCCAGAGGAAAGGTCCCTATCTGTCCTGCTATGGCTGGATCAGGCTCAGGTTAAACTAAGGGGCAACCCAAAAGCAAGTCAACCAGCAGGCAACGGTCAAAGCAACCCAAAAGCAAGTCAACCAGCAGGCAACGGTCAAAGCAACCCAAAAGCAAGTCAACCAGCAGGCAACGGTCAAAGCAACCCAAAAGCAAGTCAACCAGCAGGCAACGGTCAAAGCAACCCAAAAGCAAGTCAACCAGCAGGCAACGGTCAAAGCAACCCAAAAGCAAGTCAACCAGCAGGCAACGGTCAAAGCAACCCAAAAGCAAGTCAATCAGTGGTCAAAGCAACCCAAAAGCAAGTCAATCAGCAGGCAACGGTCAAAGCAACCCAAAAGCAAGTCAATCAGTGGTCAAAGCAACCCAAAAGCAAGTCAACCAGCAGGCAACGGTCAAAGCAACCCAAAAGCAAGTCAATCAATGGTCAAAGCAACCCAAAAGCAAGTCAACCAGCAGGCAACGGTCAAAGGCACCATTTTATCAGGCAAGAGGCAGCAACCCAAAAGAGAGGGCTGAAGAGCAGAAAGGTCAACAGAGAGATGAAAACTCAGATACCATACGCAGTCCAATAAGCAGCAGAGTCAAGCAGGAGTCCAAGGCCAATAGCACAGAGGTTCAATCTCAAGGCAAGGTCAGGAGACCAGGACACAACACAGCAGCCACTAGTAAAGACACCGTTTCTAGCACCACCTAGGGAGACACTGAAGGCTTTTAACACTAAAGCTTGCTGAGTCCCACCCAGGACTCAGCTGCGCTACATTAGAGCTCTGTGGTCAGAACCCTACTCAGGAGGAATCACTGTCTCCTAAGGAGTCCTTCTGTGCAAGAAAGCACTCCACCTCACCAGCCCTACTGGCTTGTCACTTGAGGCAACAACTCGTGGGGGCCAGGGAGTTGCTCAGCCTCTGCCTCAGAGGGAGAGTCTCCTCCCCCTGACAGGGAGGGACCTGCAGCCATCTTCCCCGAGGGCCCAGGTTCTTCCTGGTCTGGTAACAATGACTGATCTGTGGTACCCTCCATTTCTGGGAGCTCCAGCTCTTCCTCTGAGGAGGATTCCTCCAGTGGGGGCATGACACTATCACTGCATCTTAGTATTACTACCATTTAAGGAGCAAAGCAGTGCCACCTCCGGGTGGGAGGATGCCCTGGGCAAAGTGCCCCTCCTACAACAGTGGATCTTTCCAGTCTTATCTGATGGCCAGGGTGGCCGCTTATGAATCGCCCAAAAATAGGAAATGCATCATCAAAAAAGAGGGCAAAAGAAAGGAGTAATTTGCATAAAATTTGCATATGCTAATTTATATGTATAGATGCACATTTAGAAATAGACTGTATTTCTATTAAATTTATCTCACCAGGTGACCTGTGTGCCTGCCTGTTCTATCTGCTGTCCAGATGCTACTTGTCTATGGACAAGTCTAAGACCCTCCCTGTGTGCCCCATCTCATCTGATCTCGGAAGCTAAGCAGGGTCAGCCCTGGTTAGTACTTGGATGGGAGACCGCCTGGGAATCAGGCTTCCTGCACTGAGCAGAGGGTTGGACTCGAAGGTCTTGTAGGCCTCTTCCAACCCTATGATTCTATGATATTGATTGATTGATTGATTGATTGATTGCATTTCTATACCACCGCATAGCCAAAGCTCTCTTATGTTTTTTTTTTATTTTTATATCTTTGGACTGGGCAGCCCTTCAAGTAGGGGACACCTTCAAAATAGAGGACAGTCCTCTGGCAGCCCTTCATATAGAGGACTGTCCTCTGTAAAAGAGGACACATGGCCAATTCTCATGATGGCAGGAGCAGGTAGTAGCAGCGGCGCACTGAGCAATAGTGGGCATTTGGATCTAGCTGCCATTTTAATTTACCACAATGTCCCTAACATAGCATAACTGGAGTATTCTGGGAAATTAAAATGGCAGCGCATATATATATATATATATATATATATATATATATGAATGAAGGGGGACCCAGGGCAGATATCAGTGGGAGGCTCTGCTAGGATGTTAGGGTGCTGGCAACTGCCCAAAGATGCTCTTAATGTAGATCCTCCTGTCCTCCAACCAATATTAGAGGCAAATTTGTCTTTATTACAAAGCAATTAATTTGAGTGTTTATGGAAACTAACACTTGCTGAAGAGATAAAGTCAAGGCCAGATGGAAGATGCAGGATGTAGGATATACAGGGAGTCAACACCAGCACTGTTTGTGCTGTCTGGCTCAGGAGGGTTCGGGCTCTGTAGAAATGCAACTGCCCGAGGAATGGCTCATGTTCAATAATACAAGGTCTGAGAAAGCTTTATTTTCTTCTTTTAAAAAATCCCATGAGGGCAAAGTATTTAGACAAGCTAAAGTGAAAGTGCAGATAGACTCAAAAGACAGACTATATTTCCCTGTTGGTCCTGAGGAATCATTATCCAATGCCACAAATGGGACCCACAACAAAACATTGCAAAGTATCTCCATCCCTGTTCAGAGTTCTCACTCAGGAGAAAGAGAAGATGGGTGGTGGTGGTGGTGGTACTAGTAGGAGAAGGAGAGACAGACAGATATAATTTCCTCCAACCACTATAATCTGGCTTCTATTTTTTTTTTTAACCTAGTACACCACCAAAACTTCATCTCCAGCTTTCCTAATATAAAAACTGCCATGTTTTTCTACACTTCTGTTCTCCACCTAATCACAAACCTGTGTGTTTCACTTAAGGCGAGAGACAAATCTGGGTAACTGCTGGATTTTGTCTCCCTTATGAGGGGAGGTTACAACAGCTGGCATTGTTTAGCTCAGAAAAAGGAGGGTAAGGGGAGACGTGATAGAGGTGTACAAAATTATGTATGCTGTGGAGAATGTGGATAGTGGGGCATTTTTCTCCCTCTCTCAAAATACTAGAACCCGGGGTCATCCCATAAGGCTCATTGGTGGGAGATTCAGGACAGATAAAAGGAAGGATTTCTTCATACAGTGTAGAGTTAAACTATGGAATTCACTGCCACAGGATGTAGTGATGGCCACCAGTGTGGATGGCTTTAAAAGGGGGTTGGACAAATTCCTGGAGGAAAAGGCTATCAGTGGCTTCTAGTCTTGATGGCTATTTGCTACCTTCAGTACCAGAAGCAGTGAGCCTATGTATACCAGTTGCTGGGGAACATGGGCTGGAGGGTGCTGTTGCATTCTCCTTGTGGGTTCCTGGTCACTATGTGAACAGAATGCTGGACTAGATGGACCCTTAGTCTGATCCAGCAGGGCTCTTCTGATGTTCTTATGTTCTTAACAGTGGCTCTTTGCTTCTCTGTGCCAGCAGAATTAGGTGCAACCTGAAACCTGCATAGCACCACTGAGAAGAGCCTAATCCAATTAAGGCTGCAATCCTATACCCACTTCGTTCAGTCGTTCAGTCGTGTCTAACTCTTCGTGACCCCATGGACCATAGCACGCCAGGCCTTCCTGTCCTGCGCTCTCTCCCAGAGCGTGCTCAAGTTCATATTCATTGCATCGGTGATGCTATCTAGCCATCTTATCCTCTGCCATCCCCTTCTCCTTTTGCCTTCAGTCTTTCCCAGCATCAGGGTCTTTTCCAGAGTTTTCTCTTCACATTAGGTGGCCAATATTTGAGCTTCAGCTTCAGGATCTGTCCTTCCAATGAGCACTCAGGGTTGATTTCCTTTAGGATGGACTGATTTGACCTCCTTGCAGTCCAGGGGACTCGTAAGAGTCTTCTCCAGCACCACAGTTCGAAAGCATCAATTCTTCTGCGCTCAGCCTTCCTTATAGTCCAGCTCTCACAGCCATACATTACTACTGGGAAAACCATAGCTTTGATTAGACGGACCTTTGTCGGCAAGGTGATGTCTCTGCTTCTTCCTATGCTGTCTAGGTTGGCCATAGCTTTCCTCCCAAGGAGCAAGCGTCTTTTAATTTCATGGCTACAGTCACCGTCTGCGGTGATCTTGGAGCCCAAGAAAGTAAAATCTGTCACTGCTTCCATTTCTTCCCCTTCTATATGCCAGGAAGTGATAGGGCCAGATGCCATGATCTTAGTTTTTTTAATGTTGAGTTTCAAACCAGCTTTTGCACTCTCCTCTTTCACCCTCAATAAGAGGCTCTTTAGATCCTCTTTGCTTTCTGCCATTAGGGTGGTATCGTCTGCATATCAGAGGTTGTTGATAATTCTCCCAGCAATCTTAATTCCGACCTCTGATTCATCCAACCCGGCGTTTCTCATGATGTACTCTGCATATAAGTTAAATAAGCAGGATGACAATATGCAGCCTTGTCATACTCCTTTCCCAATTTTGAACCACTTGGTTGTTCCATGTCTGGTTCTTGCTGTTGCTTCTTGACCCTCGTACAGGTTTCTCAGGAGACAGGTAAGGTGGTCTGGTACGCCCATCACTTTAAGAATTTGCCAGTTTGTTGTGATCCACACAATCAAAGGCTTTAGCGTAGTCAATGAAGCAGAAATAGACGTTTTTCTGGAATTCTCTTGCTTTCTCCATGATGCAGCAAATGTTGGCGATTTGATCTCTAGTTCCTCTGCCTCTTCAAAACCCAGCTTGTACTTCTGGTAGTTCTCAGTTCGCATACTGCTGAAGCCTAGCTTGTAGGATTTTGAGCATCACCTCGCTGGCATGCGAAATGAGCGCAATTGTGCGGTAGTTTGAACACTCTTTGGCGTTGCCCTTCTTTGGAATTGGAATGTAAACTGACCTTTTCCAGTCTTGCGGCCACTGCTGAGTGTTCCAAATTTGTTGGCATATTGAATGCAGCACTTTAACAGCATCATCTTTTAGGATTTTAAATAGCTCAGCTGGAATACTGTCATCTCCACTAGCTTTGTTGTTAGTAATGCTTCCTAAGGCCCACTTGACTTCACTCTCGAGGATGTCCGGCTCAAGTTCAGTGACCGCACTATCATGACTATCAGGGACATTAAGATCTTTCCTGTATAGTTCTTCTGTGTATTCTTGCCACCTCTTCTTAATCTCATCTGCATCTGTTAGGTCCCTGCCTTCTTTGTCCTTTATCATGCCCATCTTTGCACAAAACGTTCCTTTGAGATCTCCAATTTTCTTAAAGAGATCTCTAGTCTTTCCCATTCTGTTGTTTTCCTTGATTTCTCTGCATTGTTCATTTAAGAAGGCCTTCTTGTCTCTCCTTGCTATTCTCTGGAATTCTGCATTCAGTTGGGTATATCTTCCCCTTTCTCCCTTGCTTTTCACTTCCCTTCTTTCCTCAGCTACTTCTAAAGCCTCATCAGACAGCCACTTGGCTTTCTTGCATTTCTTTTTCTTTGGGATGGATTGAGTTGCTGCCTCCTGAACAATGTTATGGACCTCCGTCCATAGTTCCTCAGGCACTCTGTCTATCAGGTCTAATCCCTGAAATCTATTCCTCACCTCCACTGTATATTCATAAGGGATATGATTGAGGTCATACCTGAATGGTTTAGTGGTTTTCCCTACTTTCTTCAATTTAAGCCAAAATTTTGCAACAAGAAGCTCATGATCTGAGCCACAGTCAGCTCCAGGTCTTGTTTTGGCTGCAAAGGACATAATCAATCTGATTTCAATATTGACCATCTGGTGATGTCCATGTGTAGAGTCGTCTCTTGTGCTGTTGGAAAAGAGTGTTTGTTATGATCAGTGTGTTCTCTTGGAAAAACTCTATTAGCCTTTGTCCTGCTTCATTTTGTACACCAAGGCCATGCCTGCCTGTTATCCCAGTGATTTCTTGACTTCCTACTTTAGCATTCCAATCCCCTATGATGAAGAGGACATCTTTTTTTGGTGTTAGTTCTAGAAGGTGTTGTAGGTCTTCAAAGAACCGATCAACCTCAGCTTCTTGGGCATCAGTGGTTGGGGCATAGACTTGAATTACTGTGATGTTGAATGGTTTGCCTTGGATTCGTACTGAGATCATTCTATCGTTTTTAAGATTGTACCCCAGTACTGCTTTTCCCACCATTTTGTTGACTATGACTACCATTTTGTTGACTACTCCATTTCTTCTAAGGGATTCTTGCCCACAATAGTAGATATGATGGTCACCTGAATTAAATTCGCCCATGCCTGTCCATTTTAGTTCGCTGATTCCCAAGATGTCGATGTTCAATCTTGCCAGCTCATGTTTGACCACCTCCAGCTTACCTTGATTCATTGATCTGACATTCCAGGTTCCTTAACAATATTGTTCTTTACAGCATCGGATTTTCTTTTCACCTGGAAGTGAGTCCTGTTGAACTCAGCAGGACTTACTTCTGAGTTGGCATGTATAGGATTGTGCAATATGTCTGCCATCTCTGACTACACTCCATTTTAAGATTAAGACCAACTACAGATGTTGTGGCTTCAACATCAACCCAGCTTTTCCCCAGTCTCCTTGCCCTACCCTGCTTTGTTTAAGATCCAGCCTGATGAAGAGTTCTTGAGAACCTGAAAGGTTGCCCCTTCTTTTGTGACATTTTGGTTGGTCCTAATAAAGTTATTGCCCAGCTGTGTATTTTGGATCTTTTCTTATGGACCAAAATGGCTTCCATTGGTTTAAATGTGTCTACAAGTGCTGGGATGTTGACAATTAGGCTGGCCGTGTAAGCACCACCAAAAAAAAGAGGATGCACATCACCAAACAAGAGGACAAAAGAGGACACAGATTTGCATAATATTTGCATATGCTGATTTATGTCTATAGATGCAAATTTGGGGGGGAGATACAATACATCTGACAACAATGGAGAAGATTGTAAACAGGTGACCATTGTGCCTGTTCAGCCAGCTGTGGTCCAGATGTTCACTGTGGATGGGCAACTTCAAGGTCCCTTTCGCTCCTTCCCTTCTAATGGTTCTTTATCTTTAAACAAGCTTTGGACTGGACAGGCCTACAAATAGAGGGCTGTCCTTCATAAAGTAAGGCACCTGGCTACTCTAATAACAGTTACAAGTATACCCCAGAGGTTGCAGCATGGGTAAGTGTTCCCATATTTTGTCTTTGCCAGAGCCAGCTACAGGTTTCAGCAGGCTCAGGGCAAAGTATCCTATAGCAGCTCCCCTCTCATGGTTACCCTGCTGCTGGCAGTGGTGGTGGGCAAGAGCCGTTCTCTAAATCAACACTCGCTTCAGTGTGAAGGGCGCCATTTTAGTTTTCCATAATGCTCTGGAGCAATGCTAAATTGGGACTAGGACACTGTAGGAAGTTAAGATGGCAGCTCTGAGCTACCTGTCTCAGCTGCCCCAGGGTGCAGCATGCCAGCTTCAGGCTGTGCTTTTATGGCCCCATGCATGCGTTTACATACTTGTGCACTGCAGACAAGATGCACCCACCACCACCACTCAAGCCTGTAGCACCAGGGTGCTGAACCTCTTTCAGCCCAAGGGCCAAATTCAATGACAGCGAAGTTCTCAGGGGCTGCATTCCAGTGGTAGGTGGGGCCAAAGGCAAAAGGGGCAGGGCCAACGTACCAAAATTACCCCCATAGTTTAGCTTAACATTCTTAAAGCCAACGTGGTGTGGTGGCTAGAGTGTTGGACTGGGAGCTGGGAGATCCAGGTTCTAGTCCTCACTCGGGCATGGAAGCTCACTGGGCGATTTTGGTCCAGTCACAGACTCCCAGCCCAGCCTACCTCACAGGGTTGTTGTTGTGAGGATAAAATGGAGAGGAGGACAATGTACACCGCCTTAGGTTCCTTAAGGAGGAAAAGGCAGGATATAAATGTAATAAATAAATAAACGAAGCAGGGAAACCATCAGCGGTCAGAGGAAAGGAGACATATTCATCTGAAAAAGCCCAGAAGGCCAGACTGGGCCCCCAGGTGGTTTAAGCAGTGGCTTAGTGGTTAAGATGCTGAACTGCAGACTGGAAGGTCGGCAGGACAGCAGTTCGAGGCCTGAGTGCCACGTGATGGAGTGAGCTCCCGTCTTCAGTCCCAGCTTCTGCCAACCTAGCAGTTCGAAAGCAAGAAATTGCAAGCAGATAAATAGGTACCGCTGCGACGGGAAACAGCGTTCCGTGCACCTCGGTGTTCAGTCATGCCGGCCACATGACCACGGAAGCGTCTTCTGATAGCGCTGGCTCTTCGGCTTAGAAATGGAGATGAGCACCACACCCTAGAGTCGGACACGACTGGTTGGGGACAACTTTACCTTTTTTTTTTTTTAAAAAGCCCATGCTGTAGCAGAACGAAGCAGGAATTCAGTTGTAGAATGGCTGTACACAAGTTGAGACTGCAGGTGGGCAATGCCATTTTTGAATTTCCCTTTTATTTAAAAAAAAAATCCTTGCAAATATAAAGCTAGCAAATAGCAGGGAATGGGCTACAAGAGAGACTTTCTTCCTGAAATGCTATATTTTTCTTTCAGGGAGTTTTGTACATGTGGGAATATTCAAACATGGCATTCCTGACTTGCAGCCTGAAGTGGCACAATCTGCTCTACCATATCAGGCCTCTACCATTTCATTCCATGACATATCTAGATAGCCAGGGGTGGGGAGCATGAGGCCATCTAGGTGTTGTTGAACTGCAACTGCCATCAGCCCTAGCCAGCATAGCCAATGGTGAGGGATGATGAGAGTTGCAGTGCAACATCTGGAGGGCCACAGGTTCCCTTAGGGCACAATCCTATCAAGATAGGCAGCAGCCTCTGAACTCAGAGGTGACCAACTATCCAAAGCAAGGCAGAAGTGGCACGGGGGGGGATCATTCCCGCTGCGCCTCTCCTGCCCTGCTATTATCCGCTAGACAGCAGTTTTTAGCTGTCTAGCCGTGCAGGGGCTGACCAAAAGAAGAGGCTGCTATGCGACGCATTGGATGTGTCGTACACGCAGCTCCGCTCTCTCTGCCCCAGAACGCCCCCTAGAATGCCCCTTTTCAGTCGCTCCACGCTCCTCTCCCGAGTGCAGAGGAGGGGGCCTCTCTGCGCTGCCTCAGAGGCAGCGTGGTCATGGGGGGAGGTCGGTTTTCCAGGAACCAACCTTGGAGCACGGGCTCCGAGGGCAGTTCCTGGAAAACAGCATATCCTATGTCCCTAGTGTCTAGTGGCCCTAGGATTGCTCCCTCCAAGATTAAACTTCTGGAGACTTGGAGGAGGGAGTTGTTTGGATAGTGTCATGATATAGTTTAGCCACTAGGTGGCACTAGGGTAGAGCCAGGAACTTCCTGTTGCCATTCTGTTCTTGTTAGGGGGAGACAATAAAGTTCTAGGTTCCTGGTGGGTGGAGCTGAACCCCAAAAATTACAATTCTAGAATCTTGCCGTAGCAAAAATAGTAATAAGGGCTGCACAGAGAGACCACCAAACAAGGGACAGTGACTTACTAGGAACAGGCACAAAACACCTTGGACTGACCCTGGTAACAAGGCTGACTCCATGTTTGATGGGGCTTTGGAGAAAATGCCTTCTAGTGGGATCCATCAGTGGCCCCTAGTAGAACTACCATGGGCTGCAAGAGCACTCCAAGCAGTTGGATCTAGCTGCCATTTTAATTTCCCACAATGCCCCACAGTGATGCTACATGAGAGGCATTGTGGAAATTAGAACAGGGGCTAGAGCCGGCCACAAAATGCTAGTCAGCACACCAGTCCAGGAAAAGAAGTTCAATGGGCCCAGGATCAGTAGTGGGCCCTGCAGTGGTGCTGGGGCCCTGGCAACTGCCCAAGGATGCCAGGCGCTGGGGCCAGCTCTGCCCGGTAAATCAGGGCAGTTGGAGAAGATGAAATAGAAGCTGCTGGGAGGGTGAGCAAGAACCAAGTCATGCAAGTAAGTCTCCACTGAAAAACAGCTGCCCATCTGATTGTAAAGAATATAAAAGACGAACACTGGAGCAGGAGTGGGGGGAATGTGCATTTGACAAAGAGTAGAAATAAACACAAAAACACAGAATGGAGCGGGGACTGAGAGAGAAAACAAGCTGGGAGATGAAGAGACTAAATTAGAGATGCGTTTTTACGACGTAGAAGTAAGTTTATTTTGATGCATCAGAAGGTTCAGGCCAGCTTTTATTTTTTCTTCTTTGTGTACTGTGTGAGTCAGCTGTATTATATCTGCTTCCTTGGCTTGCTGGGGGCTATTGTTCCTTTCTTTATGGAGTGGGACTATATAGAGCCAAGTTTGAGAAAGGCTCCAGCACAGACCAATTATGGGCACCAACTGATCTGCACAGCTGGTGGTCCTTTGGTGGTCTTTTCTTCTTCTCATTGGCAACAGAGAGATGGAGAGAATTTGGATGTTCCCTTTTGGCTCAGTGAGGATGGTTAGGCATGGAGGTTTGTGAAGTTGATAGCCATTGATTTGCTTCTAAAAATGCAAGCAGTCACTTTTGGCTAACCTCGGCTTAGGGAGCAATCCTATAGCCGCTAGTCAGCAGCTAGATGGCCAAAGCATATGTCAGTTTCTGGGAACTGACCTCCACCCCCCCTTCCGCACTGCCTTGCAGACAGCGTGGAACAGCCCCGTGCTCCACGCTCAGGCGTTCCGGGGCGGGGAAGGCGGAAATGCCGGTACGACGCATTCTGGGTGTCGTCCGGCAGCCTCCTCCCCTGCTCCGCCTTCCCACAGCTAGACAGCCAAAATCGGCTGCCTAGCTGCAAATGCAGGGCAGGAGAAGCACAGAGGGAACCCTCCGTGCTTCTCCTGCTCTTCATTGGATAGGTGGTCGCCTCTGAGTTCAGAGGCGGCCGCCTATCCCCATAGGACTGCGCCCTTAGTCTGTGTCTCTAAGGTCAGATGGCTCCAGAGCACGGCTGGAATGGACAATGGATATTATGCTCTGCCTGAGGACTTCTCAGAGGCATGTGGTTGACCACTGTAGGAAACAGGATGCTGACTAGACTAGACTAACCTTTGGTCTGATCCAGCAGGGCTCTTATGTTCTAAAGAAGCAGAGTTCTCTGGGCATGTGTGCAATATTTTTAAAGCCTCCCCCAACCTGGTGCCCTCCAGATGTTTTAGACTACAACTCACAGTGGCTATGCTGTCTGGAGCTGATGGGAGTTTTTGTATATATATAATTAATTTTTACAGTAAAATTTAAACAAAACCAACAACAAAAAAATGGAAAGAGAAAAAAAATGTAGCTACATAGATTGGAATATATCAATTTCAATGCCTGCGCATAATGTGTGTGTGTGTTCATCAATATACAGCTTTCTAAGAACTATACATAAACCTCAACAAAAGCTGACCAAATGTCCATGTAAGTAAATGGGAGTTAAAGTCTCATCTACCTGGAGGGCAACACATTGGGGAAGGCCAATTTCTTAGATTCCCTCCTGCCCTTGAAATATGTGTTTGCCCATAGGACTTTTGTCTGTCTAAACGTGTGCAGGATTGCACCCTTAAGCTCACTTAAATCATAGCACCATTATGGCTACAGGAAAAAAAACACCGGAGTTTTCTTCTGCACCTGCTAACTCTGGGTGGTCATCCCCCCTGCCCAGGTTCTGGGGCTAGGGGCATTGGTCACCTTACACTCTCTGGGTCGTAATCCCCCCGCCCAGGTTCTGGGGCCAGGGGCATTGGTCCCATGGTCCAGTCTTACTGGCACCGCTGCCCAGGCATCATGCATGTAATGCAGACATAGTCTAGGTCAGCCTATCCAAACTTGGCGCCCTCCAGGCATGTTGGACTACAAACCCCATCATCCCCAGCCAGCATGGATGGTGATGATGGGAGTTGTAGTCCAACACGCCTGGAGGGCGCCATGCTGGGGCAGGCTGACCTAGGCTGACATTTTCGGGTGGATGATCTAGCAGCAGCCTGTTCATTCTTATGAAGACAGCCAAAGCTTCAGTGCAGGCTCATGACTTCTCTGGATGCAGAAGAGTGGTGGTGTTTCATGCCCCTTTCGTTTGCCGTAGCAACCCCCTGGCTTGCCAACTTGTGACTTAATTAGGGGAAAGGCGACCACTTATCTCCACTGGCTAATTAGAGGAAGGGCTGACTATGGCGAATGCTCAGTATAAGATCAATCTCCAACCCCTTTGAACAGCGCCTTTCTTTATGTCGCCCTGCTATTGTCCAAATCTATCAAGCACTGCGATCACTGCACAAATGCAAGGGGTGGTGGTAGGGGGGAAGTGTTGGGAAGGTGTTAACTCAGGCTCAAGAATCCTTCTATAGTTCTATTGCTCAGGTGCGCAGAAAGACAAACAAATCCATGGATGGTTTCTTTTTAGCTGGTTAACAAGCTAAGACTAAGTCCAGGCAGGACTTGGATGTGAGAATAATGACATATCTTGTTAGGTATTCTGTTGAATTCAGTTACTTCTTTAAAAAAAATGTTAGTATAAGTTTAAAAGAAAGAAACAAATGTAACAAGACCTGAAGCATTGTTATTCATTACTGTTAGTATGACCATCATTGTTATCAATTATTATTATTTAATTAACATTAACATTAATATTAATATTAATATTATTCAGTTCTATTGAATTCATTTACTTCTTTAAAAAATGTTGGTATAAGTTTAAAAGAAAGAAACAAATGTAACAACACCTGAAGCATTGTTATTCATTACTGTTAGTATGACCATCATTGCTATCAATTATCATTAATTAATATTAATATTATTCAATTCTATTGAATTCATTTACTTATTTAAAAAAATGTTGGTATAAGTTTAAAAGAAAGAAACAAATGTAACAACTCCTGAAGCATTGTTATTCATTACTGTTAGTATGACCAGCATTGTTATCAATTATCATTATTTAATTAATATTAATATTATTCAATTCTATTGAATTCATTTACTTCTTTAAAAAAATGTTGGTATAAGTTTAAAGAAACAAATGTAACAAGACCTGAAGCACTGTTATTCATTACTGTTAGTATGACCATCATTGTTATCAATTATCATTAATTAATATTAATATTATTCAATTCTAATGAATTCATTTACTTCTTTAAAAAAATGTTGGTATAAGTTTAAAAGAAAGAAACAAATGTAACAAGACCTGAAGCACTGTTATTCATTACTGTTAGTATGACCATCAGTGTTATCAATTATTATTATTTAATTAATATTAACCAATGATGATGTAAGAAAGATAGAAAAAGTATATCCAGAGCCTCCTGGTTGCTTTGCTGTTGTGCTACTTTACACCAATAACCCAACCTCCCTCTCTCTCTCTCTCTTTCTCTCTCTCTTCCTATATATACATATATACATATACAGTCAGGGCCAGAAATATTGGAACAAGGATAACTGTTTTGGCAGTTGGCCTCTTCACACCACCACATTGAAGTTGAAAGGAAACGGACCCAGATGGGAGCGAAGTCAGGACTTTCAGCTGTAATTCAAGGGGTTGGACAAAAGTGGGGCACTAACCATTCAGGAAGGACAGCCAGTGGCATACCCCCCCCCCAAAAAAATCGTTGGTGGCTCATAAGTAATGGAACAAACCAACATCATTTCAAACGTAAGGATCGCCCTTAATACCTGGATGAAAATCCTTTGCAATCAATGACTGCCTGAAGTCTGGAAGCCATGGACATGACCAAATGCTGAGTTTCCTCCCTCGAGATGCTTTGCCAGGCCTTCACTGCAGCTGCCTTCAGCTGCTGCTTGTTTGTGGGTCTTTCTGCCTTCAGTCTTGTCTTCAGGAAGTGAAAAGCATGCTCTATTGGGTTGAGATCAGGTGACTGACTTGGCCATTGAAGAATGTCCCACTTCTTTGCCTTGAGAAACTCTTGGGTAGCTTTTGCTGTATGTTTTGGGTCATTATCCATCTGCAATATGAAGCGGCGTCCTATCAGTTTGGCAGCATTCGGCTGAATCTGAGCAGAAAGTATAGCCCTATACACTTCAGAACACTGTGGTCTTGAAGGCAGCTAAGATATGGATTAAAATCAATCAGTCAGTAAAGTAAATCCCACTATGTTCAGTGGGGCTTACTCTCAAGTAAGTGTGTTTAAGATGGACAATGAATTAAGATGGACAAAGTTTTGAGAAGATTTAGTATTTGATCTCACTGACAGCTATAACTTAAGTTACAATCCTAAACACGCTTACTGGGGGGAACGTCCCTTAGAATTCTATTCTTTTATATAAAGGGTAGATATCTATATAAACCTTTTAAAATATATGAAGTTCGGTGGGATTACTTTCTGAGTAACCATGCATAGGGTTACACTATAGTTTCCAAGGATTTCAGTGGGACTTGAAAACCTTTTCCATGCATGTTTACTTAGAAGCAGTGGAGGCTGGTGGCTCCGATGTTGGTTGGGCTGTAAATCCGCTCTGGGTTTCCGTCAGAACCAGTCAGAAGTCTAAAAGAGCTCTCCAAGGTGCCAAAGCCTATCCCCCAAAATGGGTTCAGCACCTTGGATAGCTCCTTTAGAGCTCCAATTGGTTCTGACTGAAACCCAGAGCGGATTCACAGCCCAACCGACATCGGAGCCACCAGCCTCCACTGCTTAGAAGCCTCACTCTGGTCAGTTGAACTTGCTTCCAAATTCCAAGTAAGTATGCTCACATTTACAGCTTAAAATAACAGCCTGCTTCTATTAATTTCAATGGGTCTTTGTTCCAACTAAATGTGGAATCCTAAACATGGACCATGAAAGAGACTTGTTCCCAAACCCAGGAAGACAGATAAGACCACAAAACCAGGAAGGCAAGACAAGACATCAGGGCCTGCTCCAGTTGGACACACACACACACACACACACACACACACCCAAGATAACTGACATCCATGGCACTGTGGGGATGAAGGAGTGAAGGAGCAGGCAAAGGGAACATCAGGGCCTGCAACAGTTGGACTGCCCCTCCCTTGGGAGATGAGAGGGGGGAACAGGGCCATCCCACCAGCCCTGCTGACAGTCTACCTAATTCTTTTTTTCTCCCTCTTTCCTCCCCATTGCCTTTTCCTTGTGTGTCGTGTCTTTTTTAGATTGTAAGCCTGCGGGCAGGGACTGTCTTCTTTGTTCATTGATTGTAAGCCGCTCCGGGAGCCTTTTTTGGCGGAGGAGTGGGATAAAAATACAATAAATAAATATAAAATAAACAAAACAACAAGATATACATTGAAACTATCAAACCTTTATGAAACTTTCATAAACTAGGATGATCAGCTCTATTCTTCAAGCTACTGATTCACCCTGGGCTGGACCCTTCTGAAGGGAAGACTCTCTAACACCCACATTTGAACTCGTCTTGAGTTGCAAATAGGGATGAACGAATCCCTTACCTCATTCCGTGTGGGGTCATTTGCGGGGGGGGAGGCGCTCTGTTCCTCCCCCCGAAATTCTCCCCGGCCGGCTCTGCTCCGCAGCGACTCCGCAGAGCTGCTGGCCGGGGCCGCCTGCAGCTAGACATCCGGCCACTGGGTTGCACAGGGACGCATATGGCGGCCGCTGTGGCCGCCGCCATTTGCGTCCCTGTCTTTTGCCGTGATAGGCTACGTATATATTTACGTAGCCTATCATGGCAAAAGACAGGGGCGCAAATGGCAGCCACTACGCCATTTGTGCCCCTGTCTTTTGCCATGATAGGCTACCTAAATATATACGTAGCCTATCACGGCAAAAGACAGGAACGCAAATGGCGGCAGCTATGGCAGCCGCCATTTGCGTTCCTGCCTATTGCCGTGATAGGCTACGTATATATTTACATAGCCTATCACGGCCTCCGTAGGGACGCAAATGGCGTCCCTGCATTAGCCGTGATAGGCTACATAAATACTTATGTAGCCTATCATGGCCATTCGATGGAATGCGAATGGCGGCCGCACATGCGGCCGCCATTCGCAGAGCACCAGCCAGCCAACACAAGGTAGGCACCGTTCCAACACAAGGTAGGCACCGGGGTGGTGGTGGGGGGTTGCTTCATTCCACCACAGATTCTGGGGGGCTGAATTCACTAGAATTCGGCCTCCTTGGGATCCGTGGCGGAATTCTCTGACATCCCTAGTTGCAAACCAATGTCTAGCAGCCCAAGAGAAAGGCTTCTGCAACAGAATAAAATTTAATAGGGATAAATGCCAAGTTCTGCACCTAGGAAAAAGAAACCAAATGCACAGTTACAAGATGGGGGATACTTGGCTCAACAACATTACAAGTGAGAAGGATCTTGGAATTGTTGTCTATCACAAGCTGAAGATGAGCCAACAATGTGATGTGGCTGCAAAAAAGGCAAATGCTATTTTGGGCTGCATTAATAGAAGCATCACTTCCAAATCCTGGGAAGTATGAGTTCCTCTCTACTCAGCACTGGTTAGGCCTCATCTGGAGTACTGTGTCTAGTTCTGGACATCACACTTTAAGAAGGATGCAGATAAGCTGGAGAGGGTTCAGAGGAGGGCAACAAAGATGATCATGGGACTGGAAACAAAGCCCTATGAAGAGAGACTGAAAGAAATGGGCATGTTTAGCTTTGAGAAGAGAAGACTGAGGGGAGATAGGATAGCGCTCTTCAAGTCCTTGAAAGGTTGTCACAGACAGGAAGGCCAGGATCTCTTCTCGATCATCCCAGAGTGCAGGACACGGAATCATGGGCTCAAGTGACAGGAAGCCAGATTCCAGCTGAACATCAGGAGAAACGTCCTGACTGTTAGAGCACAAATGGGGTGGGGTATTTTGATCCCACCCCATTTATCTTTGGCCACACCCACCACTGGAATGCAGCTGTGAAGTTTTGAGGCCTACAGGGGCAAGGGGAAAAAACGGTCAGGCCTAGAGGCCTGGAATTTTCTGTTGGGAGGGTAACCCTGAGAGAATTAGTTTCATTTCTCCACTTAAGTGTCAGTTTCATTTCTCCGCTCAAGTTTCATTTCTTCATGTTTGAAACAATACTGTTGGTTTTGAGGGAAGAGGGTATATAAAGAGAGTGAGAGCACCAGTAAGAGCAGAGAGACAGACAGAGCCTGAAATGAGACCAGAGTCCGAAGAGTGAGCAGGAAGAAGCAGCCTAGAAAAGTCTAGACAACTAGGGTAAAGGAACTTGCATTTTGCAACTTTTATTTTCTTTTAATGCCTTTTGTATCTCTCTGCTCTACTGTGTAATTACCTTGAGTTGTAATTTGTTTGCTTTAAATTTGCCAATAAACTTTTGTGGTTAAGCCCTGTGTCTAGAGTATCAATCACTGCACATCTACAGCCTAAACCCCACGTTACTGGGAAGGGGAAGTTGAGAAGAAGAAAGATGGGACTCTGAAGGAAGCAGGAGATCCTTAAGGGGTTGCTCAGAGGGTCCAGGTCATAAATGGAACCTTAACAGCAGGCCCCGGAGCTTCTCCAAAATTGAATACAGCCCTCTGACTGAAAGTTGTTCAGCAAGCCTGCTATACAGGACTGTCAGAAAAGGAGAGAAAACAGACGACTATATTTTCCCTCTCGCACTCTTTAGAAATTTCCCAAGCTATACCACTCTAAAGCTCAGGATTAGGGCCAGCAGCCCTGTACTGTTATATATAGCACTGCAATGGGAGGGCTCAGAAAGGAGGAAGAAAAACTTGCCCTTTATCCCCATGCCCACCCCGAGAGGCCAAAACAGACCTTTTTATTTCCGCAGTCTTTTAAGCTTTTCAACGTTTTAAGTTTTGTTGATGTTTTATTTGCAGATTGCTTTTGCTCTTGCTGCTTTTAGCTTAGCCTTAGTTACGGTGTTTTAAATATTTTATTGTAAGGCACCACGATAAGTTATTTTTATTTATGTAGCGTTACATTATATCCCACCTTTGTTCCTCCTGCAAGGAACCCAAGGCGGCTAACACGATTCTCCTCCTCTCCATTTTATCCTCATAACAACCCTGTGCGGTAAGTTAGGCTGAGAGTCAGTGGCTGGCCCAAAGTCACCCAGTGAGCTTCATGGCCAAGTGGGGACAAGAACTCGGGTCTCCTGAGTCCCAGTCTGACACACTAACCACCACACCACACTGGCTCACAGTGTATTGGAAGGGGAAGGGTATAAGTCTAAATCTCAATAAAAATAATAAATAACACTATGGGGCACATCTCACCCCCACCTGTAGAATGCAGGTTTCCCACCTGTAGAATGCGATTCCTGTAAGACAGAAGATAAGTTAATCATTAACCACCCTTTCTTACGGGGAAGAAAATTCAAATGGCACTGATTTTAAAGCAGCAGCACTCTGCGACTACCAAGTAGGTGAAGAACAAGCAGAATCAGATCTATTTATTTTGCAACAAACAGCCATTTTGCACTTTTCTCTTCCAGGCATTCCCACCTAATCTGCAGAGGTCTGCCCTTTCCACCCACCCACCTGTAGTGTTTGGTCCCCAAGCTGTTGTGTCACACATGAAAGATTGCAAAATTCCGCACACACGTAATGATCTCCTGAATCCTGATCAGCCTACTACTGTTTGGTTTGGGTTTGGGGTTTTGTTTTGTTTTTCAAAATAAGGCTTTCAGTGGGGAAACAAAGCTCTCTAATTACAGGCCTTTGGGAGGATCTTTTACTGCAGAATATGTCCAAGGATTTTCTGTGAGAAGCTGAAGCACATGATGTATGAATCGTTTGAGATAAATCATTTCAATGTCTCTTAAAAAAGAAAGAAAAGCATTTGTAGCCCATTTCACAACTTTGAAGCACAATTTGCACATTTATTTTATTTTTATTTATTTTATTTATTAAATTTCTTAATCGCCCATCTGGCCGGACCCCCGACCACTCTGGGTGATGTACAGCAATACAAACAGTTTAAAACAATAAAATTACACATTAAAACGTCATATTTCTAAAATTACCCAAACCCACCCCAAATGCCTGCCTGAACAACCAAGTTTTCAATGCGTGGCGGAAGCTCATTAACATTAATGCCTCTCTCTCTGTCACCCTGTTTTCCTTTGCTTATTGTGACACGTGAATAGGGAAGGCGGAGAAATCCACCACGGACTCCAATGAGGCTGGATCCTTTAGAATCCACCCCCCTGGAGTCTGTGGTGGAACGGACTGCTCCCCCCACAGTCCGCCCCCCGCCCCCCCACAAACTAAGGTCCAGACGGACCCTACCTGGCGCCAGCCAGTCTGGGTCCGTCCTCTTCGTTCCGCAGGCATCCGCTGCCGGGCTGCGGCTGCAAATGGCATCCAGCGTAGCGGACGAGATTTGCGTCCCTACCCTTTGCCGTGATAGGCTATGTAAATATTTATGTAGCCAATCATGGCAAAGGGCAGGGACGCAAATGGTTCCCCCTATGCCAGATGCCATTTGCGGCCACAGCCCGGCAGTGGACGGAAGTCCAGCTGCGGACGGCCCCGGCTGGTGACTGCATGGACTCGCTGTGGAGCGGAACCGGCTGGGGAGGATTCTGGGGGGAGGGATGGATCGCCTCCCCCCCCTGCAGCGGACCCCGGAGCAGACTGGTAAGTGGGGTTCGTACACCCCTACACATGAATAACTTGAATTACTTTTTCTTTTTCTTTTACTGGAATCTGGAAGGTTTTAGATGAAACATGGGCTGGGAGAGGGGAAGCTCTATTAAGACTGCAATTTACTTACATATGTCTTGTTGAGGGAATTGACCATAGCTCAGTAGTAAAACTCCTGCTTTGCAAGCCATAGTAGCCAGATGATGATTTCAGTGGCCCCTTTCTCTGCTCGGGTTCCTGGATTGCCACTGCCCAGTAAAGTAGACAAAACTGGGGTAGATGGACAAAATAGTTTGACCTGATATAAAGCAGCTCCCTGCATGTTTTATTAAAAAAAATAGATATTGCAATAAAAGGACTCCAAACCTTCATTGTAAAGGGGAAGATGGACAAGTGCTGCTCTACACATGTTCTAAGACTGGGGGTGGGGTGAATTCTGGCCTGTTCTTATTGTTTCTTAGACCTTTTCTACTCAAGGCATTTATTGTGGCTTGTTATTCCCTATCCACGGTGGTTTATGGGTTCTTTAGATGATGACATGACCCTCCAGTTTTACTTCAGTGTGTAAGTAGCACTTTCAGTGAGGTTTTGTTTTTTTGGAGCAGGGAAAACGAGATATTATTTCTGATGGTGAAAGAAAATGCGATTTCTACTTGTGTACGTGTGCAATTCTGCTATACCACAGTGCCACCTAGAGGTTACATAGCAGAAAAACAGGAAAGGAAACGCTCCTCGTCTAGAGCCCGGATCTCAATTCTGCGATGAAACTGAAAAGTAGATGCAGCGAATTGATAGGCTCATGGAGAAAAGCCCTTAAACCCTGGAGCCAGTCTAATGGCTAAGAAAGTTATGGGGAGATGACCCAAACGCATATAGGGAGAAGAGAACTTTCTTTATGGTTCTGGATTGCAATTGAAGCACCAGATGAAGAAATCATGGGGGTGGGCTTCATTCATCAGAGCCTTATATATATATATATATATATATATATATATTAAAGCCTAAAACATTTTTGTCATTCTAACTGAGGACCATCCTTCAGAAAAACAAATCAATATTCTAATTAACACCAAAGTTAATCTGTACTCCATGGGAAATTGGACTTACCGGTGGTAACTTAGGATGGTTGTAATGACTCCAAGTGCATAAGCTACTTCTGTGGCATCCTGACAAAATATAAGCTCAAACATCACGAAAGCAAGAATCTCTTTAATTAAATATTCGAGGGGAGCAGTTTTGATCCAGAATTAGGTCTACGTTTGTGGCCTGTGAGGGCCTGAGCCCCTTAGGCGTATTTCAGACACCCCTCCCTGAATGTTCAGCTTTCACTGATAAAACTATTTTCTAGCCCTCATGGAGGTCTAATGAAACATTTGAAACATGTATTCTACCCAATTTCCCTCTAAGAAGTAATACAATTTTAGACTGATTAGGCTACCTGTGTGTATACCCTTGTTCTTTCTCCTACCAGGTGCCCTCCAGATCTGTTGGACTACAGCTTCCGTCATCCCCAGCCACCATGGCCATTGTTGGGGAAGGCCACTGAAGTTGGCCTGTAATGTTTCCCTGCCCTTTTGGCCCACCTTTACTACTAAACTTCTGGCTACGCACCTGGATGAGTTACACACTTATTACTCAAATCACATGATACAATATTTCCTTCATTCATGCTGAATAGCTCCCCAGGTTAATCACACACACACACACACACACACACACACCATCCCTCTTTATGTAAAAACAATGAGCACATCAGGCAGAAAGGTTGTAGTCTAGCCCTTTCCCTGATGTGCTAGCTTGCTACATGCAGGGAGGTGTTTTTGGTTTTGGCTTTTTAATGTGGGGGATGTTCTATTTATTATTGCCATTGTGTGAGCCAGGAGTCCTAGTATTATGGGAGAAAAATAATTTATTTGCATCCACTCTCTCCAGCCATTTCATCATCTTAGATACTGTAAACCCCTCCCCTCCCCTCCCCTGAAGATGCAAGCAAAGCACACTTAAGGCCCATCGAATTCAGTGGAAAACCTTACATTATATTATAATTTCCCTGCTTCTCTTTTTAAAAATTGATGACCTGCTTTCCTCTGCTGCTGTCTTCTGTTGTTTCATTATAGGCAGCGGGGCATGAGTGGTGTTCGTTTTTTGCTGTTCTTGTTTCCTTTTGAGTTGTTTTTTTTTTTTTTTTTTTACTGTTCTCATTTTATTGGTTATATTGTTGTGAAGATTTGCCCATTTTAATGTGTTGTCCTATTCTTAGCCACTTTGGTTTGCTTGGAAGAAAACCTGGGTGCACATTTTAAAATAAACTAAATGTGACATTGTGGCTACATGCTGTTTTATTTTCTTCCCCTTTTCAGATGTATTGTGACACTGAATTGACCTTTTAAGTGAGCTCTCCCCTATGACCCCAAGGAGATTTTGTTCCTAGGTAGCTACAACTAAGGTTGCACTGAATCTTCACTTGCTCTTCATGCACTGACAATGTGGAAGGGGCATGAAGCACCACACACACACACACAACCCAAATGTACTTTGATCATTCCTCTTTGTGGATCTTCCCAGGGCTGGCTGCAGGTTTCAAGAGGGCGAGCGGGTTCCCCCTACATTGGTAAGCCCTGGTGAGCTTACGTGGTGGTAGGACCAGAGGGCGGCAGCAGCAGCAGTTTGATCAGTGTTGGGCGACAAGCTACCATTTTGATTTCTCACAATGCCCTGGAGCAGCAACACCTCAGGGGCATTGTGTGAAATTCAAATGGCAGGTCTCAGATTCAGCCATGATTCAGTTTTTAAGAGGGGCCCAGGGCAGGTATCAACAGTAGATCTTGCTGGAGGCACTAAGGCAAATCCCCCCCACACACACACACACCATCTGCTGCTGCTTCTGCACAGTTTTGTCCCTCCTTCAACCTGCCCATCATCAGGCACCACTGAGCGAGTGCTGATGATATGGGGACATTACTGAGGGCAAATGAATCCCTGGCATTGCCCTCACTCTGAAGTTGGTACGGGAATGTATTCCCATTGCAAATAAGGAGGCACTGTGACCTTATATGGAAGACAGTCCTCTTTTTGAAGGGCTGCCAGAGGACTGTCCTCTATTTGAGGGGCTGTCCAGTCCATGAAGGGCCACCCAAGACGGACAGGTCATGGTGGAGAGTTCTGACAAAATGTGGTCCAATGGAGAAGGAAATGGCAACCCACTCCAGTATTCTTGCCAAGAAAACCCCATGGAACATATCACAAGGCTAAAAGAGATGACACCAGAAGATGAGCCCCTCAGGTCAGAAGGTGTCCAATATACTACTGGGGAAGAGCAGAGGGAATTTCCAAGTAGCGCCAGAAAGAGTGAAGCGGCTGGGCCAAAGCCGAAAGGACACTCAACTGTGGATGTGTCTGGTGGTGAAAAGAAAGTCCGATGCTGTAAAGAACAATATTGTTTAGGAACCTGGAATGTAAGATCAATGAATCAAGGCAAGCTGGAGGTGGTCAAACATGAGATGGCAAGATTGAACATCGACATCTTGGGAATCAGCGAACTAAAATGGACAAGCATGGGCGAATTTAATTCAGGTGACCATTATATCTACTACTGTGGGCAAGGATCCCTTAGAAGAAATGGAGTAGCACTCATAGTCAACAAAAGGGTGGGAAAAGCAGTACTGGGGTACAATCTCAAAAATGATAGAATGATCTCAGTACGAATCCAAGGCAAACCATTCAACATCACAGTAATTCAAGTCTATGCCCCAACCACTGATGCCGAAGAAGCTGAGGTTGATCAGTTCTATGAAGACCTACAACACCTTCTAGAACTAACACCAAAAAAAGATGTCCTCTTCATCATAGGGGATTGGAATGCTAAAGTAAGAAGTCAAGAAATCACCAGGAAAACAGGCAAGCATGGCCTTGGTGTACAAAATGAAGTAGGACAAAGGCTAATAGAGTTTTTCCAAGAGAACATGCTGATCATAGCAAACACTCTTTTCCAACAGCACAAGAGGCGACTCTACACATGGACGTCACCAGATGGTCAATATCGAAATCGGATTGATTATGTACTTTGCAGCCAAAGATGGAGAAGCTCTATACAGTCAGTCAAAACAAGACCTGGAGCTGACTGTGGCTCAGATCATGAGCTGCTTCTTGCAAAATTTCGGCTGAAATTGAAGAACATAGGGAAAACCACTAAACCATTCAGGTATGACCTCAATCATATCCCTTATGAATATACAGTGGAGGTGAGGAATAGATTTCAGGGATTAGACCTGATAGAGTGCCTGAGGAACTATGGACGGAGGTCCGTAACATTGTTCAGGAGGCAGCAACTCAATCCATCCCAAAGAAAAAGAAATGCAAGAAAGCAAACTGGCTGTCTGATAAGGCTTTACAAGTAGCTGAGGAAAGAAGGGAAGCGAAAAGCAAGGGAGAAAGGGGAAGATATACCCAACTGAATGCAGATTTCCAGAGAATAGCAAGGAGAGACAAGAAGGCCTTCTTAAATGAACAATGCAAAGAAATCGAAGAAAACAATAGAATGGGAAAGACTAGAGATCTCTTCATGAAAATAAGAGATATCAAGGGAACATTCTGTGCAAAGCAGTATGTGAACTGAGAACTACCAGAAGTACAAGCTGGGTTTCAAAGAGGCAGAGGAACTAGAGATCAAATCGCCAACATTTGCTGGATCATGGAGAAAGCAAGAGAATTCCAGAAAAACGTCTATTTCTGCTTCATTGACTACGCGAAAGCCTTTGATTGTGTGGATCACAATAAACTGTGGCAAATTCTTAAAGAGATGGGAGTACCAGACCACCTTACCTGTCCCCTGAGAAACCTGTATGAGGGTCAAGAAGCAACAGTAAGAACCTGACATGGAACAACCAATTGGTTCAAAATTGGGAAAGGAGTACGACAAGGATTGGGAGTACGATTGGGAGTACGACAAGGCTGCTTATTGTCACCCTGCTTATTTAATTTGTATGCAGAGTACATCATGAGAAACGCCGGGTTGGATGATTCACAGGTCAGAATTAAGATCGCCGGGAGAATTATCAACAACCTCAGATACGCAGACAATACCACCCTTATGGCAGAAAGTGAAGAGGATCTCAAGAGCCTCTTGTTGAGGGTGAAAGTGGAGAGTGCAAAAGCTGGTTTGAAACTCAACATTAAAAAAACTAAGATCATGGCATCTGGCCCATCACTTCCTGGCATATAGAAGGGGAAGAAATGGAAGCAGTGACAGATTTTATTTTCTTGGGCTCCAAGATCACCGCAGACGGTGACTGTAGCCATGAAATTAACAGACGTTTGCTCCTTGGGGGGAAAGCTATGGCAAACCTAGACAGCATAGGAAGAAGCAGAGACATCACCTTGCCAACAAAGGTTCATATAATCAAAGCTATGGTTTTCCCAGGAGCAACGTATGGCTGTGAGAGCTGGACTATAAGGAAGGCTGAGCGCAGAAGAATCGATGCTTTCTATCCTTGTGCTTGAGAAGACTCTTACGAGTCCCCTGGACTGCAAGGAGGTCAAATCAGTCAATCCAAAAGGAAATCAACCCTGACTGCTCATTGGAAGGACAGATACTGAAGCTGAAGCTCAAATATTTTGGCCACCTAATGTGAAGAGAAAACTCACTGGAAAAGACCCTGATGCTGGGAAAGATTGAAGGCAAAAGGAGAAGGGGACGGCAGAGGATGAGATGGCTAGATAGCATCACTGATGCAATGAATATGAACTTGAGCACACTCCAGGAGACAGCGGAGGACAGGAAGGCCTGGCGTGCTATGGTCCATGGAGTCACGAAGAGTCGGACACCACTTAACGACTGAACAACAACAACCAGTCCAAGCCCCCTGTGCTGTTTTGTCCCCCATGCTATTTAACATATACATGAAACCACTGGGAGAGCTTGTCCGGAGTTTGGGGGTTTGGAGTCACCAGTTCGCTGATGACACCCAACTCTACTTCTCCTTTCCATCCAAGAAAATCTACTTTTCCTTTCCATCTAATTCCAAGGAAGCTGTTGGGGTGCTGAACCGGTGTCTGTCGGCAGTAATGGGCTGGATGAGGGCAAACAAACTGAAGCTTAATCCAGACAAGACAGAGGTGCCCCTGGTCAGTCAAAAGGTAGATCAGGGAATAGGGATTCCACTTGTGCTGGATGAGGTTACATTCCCCTGAAGACACAGGTTTGCAGCTTGGGTGTAATTCTGGATTCAGGCCTGAGCCTGGACTCCCAGGTTTCAGCAGTGGCCAGGAGTGCATTTGCGCAGTTAAACCTAGTGCGCCAGCTATGCCCGTTCCTTGAATGTCTGACCTGGCCACAGTGACACATGCCTTAGTTACATCCCATTTGGATTACTCTAACGCGCTCTACATGGGGCTTACTTTGAAGAGTGTTCGGAAACTTCAGGTGGTTCAAAGAGCTGCTGCCAGATTGTTGACTGAGGCTGGCTACAGGGAGCTAGGGGTGTACGAAACCCCCTTACCTAGAGTCCGGTGGGGGTTCTGTGGGGGGAGAGGTGATCTGGTCCCCCCCCCCCCAGAATCCTCCCCAGCTGGCTCCACTCCACAGCAACTCTGCAGAGCCGCCAGCCGCAGCTGGACTTCCGGCCACAGCCGGTCTTCAGACACAAATGGCGTCCAGCCTAGCGGATGCCATTTGCGTCCTTTCCCCTTCCTGTGATAGGCTATGTAAATCTTACATAGCCTATCATGGTAAAGGGAAGGGACGCAAATGGCGTAGCGCATGCCATTTGCATCCCTGGTCTTTACTGTGATAGGCTACATAAAGATTTACGTAGGGATGTACGAAAGTGACTTACCTTTCGCGGATTATGTTGATGGTGGGGGGGGAGGCGTTCAGTCCCTCCTCCTGGAATCCTGGCCAGGGGGGAGGCGCTCCGTTCCTCCCCCTGGAATCCTCGAACGGCCGGCTGTGCTCCGTGGCAGCTCCGTGGAGCAGCCGGCCAGGCCCAGCCCGGCCAGGCCAGAGCCGTCCGCAGCCGGATTTCCGGCCGCGGAGGGCTCTGGGTAAAAACACAACAACTGCGTACGCAAATGGCGGCGGCTATGGCCGCTGCCATTTGCGTTCCTTCTTTTTGGCCGTCTTAATCTACGTAAATATTTACGTAGATTATGACGGCGAAAATCAAGGGGAATGCAAATAGCGTAGCGGGCGCTATTTGCATCCCTTTTTCATTCACCGTTTTAGCCTACGTAAATCTTTATTTAGGCTAAAACGGCAAATCAAAAGGGGACGCAAATAGCGCCCGCTACGCTATTTGCATTCCCCTTGATTTTCGCCATCATAGTCTACATGAATATTTACGTAGATTAAGGCGGTAAAAAGAGGGAACGCAAATGGCGGCAGCCGTAGCCGCCGCCATTTGCGTATGTGTTTTGTTTTTTTTAAACCCACCCCCAACCATGAAAGGCTACGTAAAGATTTACATAGCCTATTACATCTTTTTTTTCTTTTTCTTTAAACCTAGCCATGATAGGCTACGTAAATCTTTACGTAGCCTATCACGTCTTTTTTTTTTTTTCTTTCACAAGCCTGGAAATGGCGGCAGTGGCAGCCGGTCGGAAGACCGCCCGCCGCCCCCGCCGTAGCCGCCGCTGCCCAGAAGATCCGCCCCAGGTAAGTCTCGTCCCGGGGGGGATCCGCAGATGGGGGGGGGTGGCAGGCCGCTCCACCACAGATTTCGGGGGGCCGAATGCACTGGCGTTCGGCCTCACCGAGATCCGTGGCGGAATTCTCTGACATCCCTAGATTTACGTAGCCTATCACGGGAAGGGGAAGGGACACAAATGGCATCCACCAGGCAGGACGCCATTCACATCCGAAGACCAGCTATGGATGGACCCAGCCGGATGGCAGGTAGGATCCGGCCAGGTCGGACTTTGCGTGGTTGCGAGGTGGGGTGGTCCATTCCACCATGGACTCCGGGGGGTGGCGGATTCTAAAAATCCCCCCGCCGGAGTCCGTGGCGGAATTCTCCGCCATCCCTACAGGGAGCATACCACTTCCTTGCTAAAACAGCTTCACTGGGTCCCGGTCTGTTTCCGGGCACAATTCAAAGTGCTGGTCATGACCTATAAAGCCCTACATGGCTCAGGTCCAGGTAATCTGAAAGACCGTATTCTCCCCTATGAGCCTACTCGTGCCCTGAGATGTTCAGGGGAAGCCCTTCTCACCATCCCACCATCATCACAGGCACGCCTGGTGGGAACATGGGAGAGGGCCTTCTCGGTGGCTGCCCCAAGGCTCTGGAACTCCCTTCCCAGGGAGGCAAGAGTGGCACCCTCCTTGATATGCTTTCGCAGGCATGGAAATCTTTGTTCCGACAGGCCTTTGGGGATAGTTGGTCTGGACCTGTGAGAATATGATGGATGGATACTATGGTTTTATTTCTTGTTGTCTTTTAATATTTTGATATTTTATACAATGCTAATATTATTGATGATTTAATTATATTTTTAACTTTTGTATATTTCTATTTATTGGTTTCAACTGTACAAGTTTTTAATGTTGTAAAGCCACCTTGAGTCCCAGTATTGGGGGAAAAGTGGGAAATAATAATGATGATGTTGATGATGATGTCCATTTTAAAGATGAAGAACTATCAGAAGGGAGAGTTGGGCCTTGAAGCTGCCTGTCAACAGCGCCTAGACAGCAGACTGAGCAAGGCGCACAGGTCACCTGTCGCAGTTTTCCACACTACGGTATTTGTATTTAATCTATTGTATTTCTATACGTGCATTTCTATTTAAATTATAAAATGCATTTCTAAATTTGCACTATAGATATAAATTAGCATATGCAAATTTTATGCAAATCGGCATCCTCTTTTTGGGCGCTTCATAAGTGACAATCCTATTGCAGAGTGATGGACTGATATTGTCTTCCATGCTGTGGGGTGCTGGCGGTTTCATTGCACCCCGCCAGCATGGCAAAACAGGGAGCTCTGGACTCGTTGCCTCAGCAACAGGGACAATGCACAACGGGTGAACACTTCCGCCTCCTTTCCCACTGTACAAAAAGATCACAGAAAGGGGAGGCTCTTTTCCAGTGGCAGGAGGGACGGGGGGCTTGAAAGGTTTTGAAAAAAGCACTCCACCATTTTAGCTCCTGCCAGTTTAGACTCCCAGCACCCTGCAGGTCAAGTTAGGATTTTTCCGGTTCTTTTTGTGCCACAGCACATTGCGCTTCACTTTTACATCGCGTTTCACAGGCCATTCTGTTGCCCATTTACCCCAAAATGCTACACAAATTGCTAAGTGTTCTATGACATGACAGCGGCCAGGGCTCCAGTTTTCTGCCACAACACCCAAGCTTGCCTGACAAGCCTACACATTTTAAAGTATGGAAATAGGAGGAGTGGGGGGATGAACAAGAACGTGGTCAATAAGTTTCAGCAGATGTGACAAATGGTCTTCGTCAAACAGATCGGATATATTCCAGAAAGAAAATATATTTCAGAGCAGCAGTAAACATGACGTACATGGTCTATTTTCAGAAGCATTTATGGAGATGGTTGGGTTGTTTTTTGTTTCTTTTGATGAGAGATCTGTTTGTTGCCCTTTAGGTACACAATGAGCTTCCCAGAGCCATTCTAATCAACGGGTTGCGTGGGCTGAAACCAAGGAGATTGGGAATGCTCCGTTATTATTACTGCTGATGACATAGTTAAATGCAACAGAAAACAGCTGGAGAGTAATATTGCTAATTAATAAAATCAGCAACACTTAGGAACACTCAGGACTAAAGTTTAAAAATGAGACAGCTGCAGATGTCTGAAGCTCTCCCCGCTCCCCGATCGATAGGGGGGGATTGGCGATGGCTATACCCACTGACAAAAGTACACACCGCACATGCTCAGAGGCACTGTTCTATCCAGGCAGCTGTAAGCATCAAAAGCAGGGCCAGTGCCATTTGCTTGGCATCCTCAGATAGCTGGCAGGGCCCCAACGTTTGGCCCTGCCAGGGTGCTAAAACTTGCCCTGCCCCCACTTTTTCTAAAAAAACTGTCAGCCCAGCAATCCAAGCAGCACCTGTATCTTGCCATAATTCTAATTTCCCACAATGCCTTAGGGTCAGTGGAGGCTGGAGGATCCAATGTCAGTGGGGCGGTAAATGTGCTCCAGGTTTCAGTCACAGCTCTAAAGGAGCTTCGCACCTTGGATAGCTCCTTTAGAGTTCTGACTGAAGCCTGGAATGGATTCACCGCCCCACTGACAACGGAGTCAAAAGCTTCCGCTGCCTAGGGTGACGCTAGATTGGGGGGCTTCTAGGATATTAAAATGGCCACTATCCGTTTGGAACGCTTCTGCTTCTGCCTGTTAAGCCTGCCTGGGCCTGCCATCAGAGGAGGTCCAGCAGAGGGCATTCTATCCAGGGCTGCCTCAAACTTCAGCTGACCCTGGTAGAAAAATGATGTCCTACAAATACAGGTCGGCAGCAGCCTGCCCACGGACATCTCCCTTGGTGCCTACCAGGCTCCCTGCCCCTGATGATTTTTCTTCGGGTGGGGGCACAGTGTGCAAGAAAAGGAAGATTAACCCTTCCTTCCCCAACTGTGATTCCCCTGGAAATCCCTCCTGTGTGGCAGTTAAGCATTGCGGGGTGCGGGGACGCACCTCCCATTGGCATCAATAGAAATATTTTTTTTTTCTAAGCTTAATTGCTTGTGTGGGGGGGGTGGAGAGGGGATCTGGGAGAGGCACTGCAGCATTTGGGGAGGGTAAACCCTTCCCTCTGCAACTGTAATGCCCCTTGAATATTTGAGAATGTGAATAAGGAGACTTTTGTCTCCCTTTCTCATAATACTAGAACCCAAAGGGGTCATCCCATGAAACTGATTGTGGAAGATTCAGGACAGATGAAAGCAAGTACTTCTTCACACTGCAGATAGCTAAACTGTGGAATTCACTGCCACAGGATGTAGTGATGGCCATCAACTTGGATGGCTTTAAAAAGGGTATCGATAAATTCCTGGAGGAGAAGGCTATCAATGACAACTAGTCCAGATGCCTCTATGCTACCTCGAGTATCACAGGCAGCATGTCTATGTACACCAGTTGCTGGGGAACATGGGCAGGAGGGTGCTGCTGGACACGTGTACAGCTTGACAGCTGGTTGGCCACTGTGTGAATAGAATGATGGACCCTTGCTTGGCTCTTATGTTTAACAGCATGGCTCTGCTTATGTTCTTAATATTGCTCCCTGCATCACAATTAAGCTAAGTTGGGGAGGGGTACTTACATTTGCACCAACGGACATATGGGGCTTTGCAGACTAGAGCTGGGGCCCGGGGAAATTAATTCAGGGCCACGACCCCAGGCCTAGCAATGCCCCTGCCACCTGGTCTTATCCTCACAATGGCCCTGTACAGAGAACTGAGAGAGAGCGTGACTGGCAAAGGTCACTTGGTCTAAGACCACTGCCAAGATAACATCAGCAAGTGACATCCTCAGGCAGCACCCCTGACACCTGCTGTGGGTTCAGTGGAAACAAATGGGTCTTTCTTTTTTCTGGTGCCTACAACTCCCATCAGCCCTAGCCATCATAGCCAATGGGGATGGATCATGGGAGTTGCAGGCTAAAACATCCAGAGGGCCACAAAGCATCCAAGTCAGGGATGCTTTGACTTGGATACCTGCACTTAGCAGAGGGTTGGACTTGATGGTCTTATAGGCCCCCTCCAACCCTACTATTCTATGATTCTATGAACTTGTCCAGTCCAGTATATATGATTTGCTGGACACACATCTGCACTGCCATATATATATATATATATATATATATATATATACATACATACATACACACACACACACACACACACACACACACAGATACATAGGCAACTTGAGCCAGTTATGTTCCACTCTCATCAAATCCAGCTGGATTGTAAAAGGTAAGGTTACAAATGAGAGTCTCTTCCCATAAGATCAAAAGCTCTTGAACAAAATGCATCCTGTTACATGATGAGTTGGAAACTATCTTGATCCAAGGTCATGGGCCACTGAGTGTTTGAAAAGGGATGATGGATGTTTTGAGCTCATTTTAGAACATTGCTCTTGGAAATCTGAACACCCTGGGTAAGCTGGGTTTGTGGAGGGTGTGTGTGATGTTTTTATCTCCCAGTTTTTCCACGTATCTTGTTAAAAGGACATGCACCTTAAGCGGAGAAAATATGGACACCAAAGACAACAGCAACATTACAATGGGTGCAATAGTAGAGAGAATGTGCAGAAGATTATTCTTGTTTTAACTATTTGGAGCATTTCTGGTGCCCCCATCTCAAAAAGGACAATCACAAAGCAGGAGAATTTATTTATTTGATTTTTAATCTGCCCAATAAAAGATGTTGTCTGGGAAGATCACATAATTAATGGGCTGGAGAAGGGAGAGAAGGGGGCAACTAGATCACTGAGGTCATTGGATGAGGGTCTCCTGTCTGGTTCCACATGGACCTGAACAGTGGAGGCTGGTGGCTCCAATTTTGGTGGGGGTATAAATCCATTCCCCGTAGTAACCTATGGTGGCGAGAGCTGGACCATAAGGAAGGTTGAGTGAAGGAAGATAGATGCTTTTGAACTGTGGTGTTGGGGGAAAATTCTGAGAGTGCCTTAGACTGCCAGAAGATCAAACCAGTCCATACTCCAGGAAATAAAGCCAGACTGCTCACTTGAGGGAATGATATTCAAGGCAAAACTGAAGTACTTTGGCCACATCATGAGAAGACAGGATACCCTGGAGAAGATGCTGATGCTAGGGAAAGTGGAAGGCAAAAGGAAGAGGGGCCGACCAAGGGCAAGATGGATGGATGACATTCTGGAGGTGACCTGCTCGACCTTGGGGGAGCTGGGGGTGGCGACGGCTGAGAGGAAGCTCTGGCATGGGCTGGTCCATGAAGTCACGGAGAGTCGGAAGCGAGTGAACGAATAAACAACAAACATAAATCCATTCTGGGTTTCAGTCAGAACCAGCCAGAACTCTAAAGGAGCTATCCAAGGCACTGAACCTGTTTTGAGGATAGGATTCAGCACCTTGGATAGTTGCTGGTTCTGACTGCAACCTAGAATGGATTTATAGCCCCACCAAAATCAGAGCCACCAGCCTCCACTGGACCTGAGGTCCATTTGGAGTCCACTGGGACTAGAGCTGGTAGTGCATGGCTCCCTTTCTGTGGAATTCCCTGCCAGTTGTTGTCAGAAAGGCGCCAACATTGCTTTGTTTTCAGCAGTTGCTAAAGACAATTTTTTTATTTAAACCAGCTTTTCCTGAATGACCAGACCAGCCATGGTTTTATTGCTTTAGCTTGATTTTAAGGAGGTTTATTCTTTTCTATTTTGATTCTTATTTTCATTACTGTTCACCACTTGGGAATCTTTTTATAGAGAGTGGTGTATGCATTTTGTAAATAAAAATAAATTATAAAAACAAGGGGCTGAGTAAAGGGCTGGAGGTGCCTGATCTCGTCTGATCTCGGAAGCTAAGCAGGGTCAGCCCTGGTTAGTACTTGGATGGGAAAGCGCCTGGGACTCAGGCTTCCTGCACTGAGCAGGGGGTTGGACTTGATGGTCTTGTAGGCCCTTTCCAACCATATATTTCTATGAGTTGAGGGCAGTGTCATCTCTCTGAGCAAAGGCACGTTGGCCTGTTCAAAAGGGCCATCCCTCCTTCACCTTTTCTTTCCACTCCCTTGCAGGGTTGGGGGCTTAGGATGGAACGATGCATTACTCAGGGCTGGAGTAAGACATTTTGCTGCTTGTAGTAGACAATATGGCCCTCCAGTTCCATATGGTGTGGTGCAGTGGTTATGTTGCAGAAATCAGAGTCAGAGAGACCACCGAGTGAAGGAAAAAGAGTTTTTCTTTATTTAACGCGCGGGCTTTATGGCCGGAATAACTTCCAAAGTGCCAAAAGCCCCGAAGTACATCAGCAAATTGTTTTTATAGACATTATGACACATATGAAAAAGCTCCTCCGCCCCCCTCCATGTGGTTTTCCAGTATTCAGCATTTCCTCTTCTAGCACCATTGTTTATAGCACAGGAAATGGGTTATAAGACATGATAAGCAGAGAACATGATAACTCTGACCTTAGCCTTGTTGACAAGATAAGAAATTTCTGCATCTTTTCAGCCTGCAAAATGTATTTGAAGGAGAAAGAGCTCAGCAGAAACATGAGGCATGAGGCTACTTAGTCTGACCCTCTACATTGCTACTACAGTTAGAGTGTTGGACTGGGACTCAGGACACCCCTAGTCCCCCCTCAGCCATGAAGCTCACTGGGTCGCCTTGGGCCAGTCACTGACCCTCAGCCTAACCTACTTCACAGGGCTGTTGTAAGGATAAAATGGAGAAGCGGAGGATCATGTAAGCCGCCTTTGGCTCCTTGGATAAAAAAAGAAGGGATATAAATGTAATAGTAAATAAATGCATATAAATAAACAGAAACCAATTGGACTGGCAGTTTAATTTGGCTTCATCACTGGTGATGGAACAATATCCTCCACTACCGACAGACCAACTTAGGCAGCTACAGCTCTGCCCTTGAACACTGTGGCTCATTGGCAGAGCCCCTGCTTTGCATGCAGAAGGTCTCAGGTTCGATCCCCGGCATCTCCAGGTAGAGCTGGAAAGATTCCTGCCTGGAACCCTGGAGAGCTGCTGCCAGTCAGTGTTGACAGTACTGGCCTAGACGAGCCAAGGTCTGACTCAGTATAAGGCAGCTTCCTCTGTTGTAATGTTGCAACACCTGGTTATTGCCCCTGGCCCTCCAGCATCTCCTTCCTGGGGCAGCTGCCTCACTCTGTCCAGTGGCAGGGGTGGCCCTGAGATTATCTCAGCAAATGCTTGCTCCTAAACCTGCATCGAACAAGCTAACATGAAAGCAGGCACAGGGGGGCTAGGTAGGTACTGGAGAGGCAGGATCTAGGGTGGTCACTGCTGAGATGACAAAAAAGGATAGCAATGTGATATGCTAATTCATATGCCTAGATGCACTTTTAAAAGCAATTATTATAATTTAGGTGGAAATACAGTACATCTCACCCTAGTGCGATGTGACCAGCTGGCCCTTGTGCCTGCCCATTCAGCCTGCTGTCCGGGTGTTCACGATGGATGGGTGACAGGTCTTAGGGTTGTCTTTAAACCAGAATTGGATTGGACAGCTCTTCAGATACAGCACAGCCCTCTGTAAAAGAGGACACATGGCCATGACGGCAGAATCTGAGGGCAACTGGAAGATTGGGGGGAGGGTGATGCTTTTACCCAGAGGGAGGGTGGAACCTGAGGCAGCTGCTTGTCCCATACCTCCACTGAGATGGCCCCACCCCCACCCAGTGAAGGCTGGTGTCTCTGATGTTAGTGGGGTGGTGAATCCACTCTGGGCTTCTCTCAGAACTCTAAAGGAGCTATCCAAGGTGCTCTGCAGCTTGGATAGCTCCTTTAGAGTTCTGATTGGTTCTGATTGAAAGCTGAAGTGGATTCACTGCCCCACTGACATCAGAGCCATCAGCCTCCACTACCCCACCTAAGTTTTCTGTTTAGGTTACAGGAAAGCATTTTAAAATGACTGGGGTGGGAGGTGCTTGCTGGGGGAGGGGGGAACTATTGAGCAAGGGAACAGTTTGTTTGTTTGTTTATTGCATTTATCCTCCTCCTCTCCATTTTATCCTCACAACAACAACCCTGTGAGGTAGGTAGGGCTGAGAGTCTGTGACTGGCCCAAAGTCACCCAGTGAGCTTCCAAGGCTGACATCCCCCCCCCCCAGCTACTCAGTTTTCTCCCGCAAATGTCCCTCTCCAAGGCATTTGCCTTATGAAGAAAATGATTATGTGCACACATGCACAGAGACTAGGTCAAGTCAGCTTTAAAGATAAAGAACTCTACGAAGAGAGAGTGTTTGGAGCCTTAGAGTTGCCCATCCACAGTTAATACCTGGACAGCAGATGGAGCGGCCAAAGAAGACACCTGGTCACAGTCTTGCCTGCAAGGACAAGACTGTATTGCTCTTGAAATGATAACTATTATTTCTAAATTTGCATCTATGCATATCAATTAGCACACGCAAAACTATGGAAATCTGGGTCCTGGTTTTGGGTGGCATGTTTCCTCTTTTGCCAGGGAGGGGTGTATAAGTGTAGGGGAGTGCATCGGATTCAGCCAATCCCCAAACCCATAACTGAATTGGGCCAATTCAGACAGATTTAGGAGCTGTCCGAATCGAGTCAGGGCTCCTCTAAAGTGGACCGGATCCAAATCTGATCACCTGGGAAGGTTTGGAGGGGCACAAAGACGCAGGCAGTGTGTCTCCAAAAATTGATACATTTCTCCTGAAGCTCTCCAGATAAGGAAAATATAAAGAGAGGGAGAGGAGGGGGTTGTAAGGCCTGAACCAAGTTATTAGTAGTTTTAGAGTGGCTTAGATCCATAATGCTCTCTGGCTTTGGTCAGAGGGCTGCTGTTTTCCTTAACATGCCTCTCGATTTACCACAATGAGTCAAAGGGTGAGAAGCAGTTTCAAGCACATTCCTTGCTAATTAGGAGAATGTCTTATCACTGCTGTGCCTGAGAAGCAGAGGTTGTTTGTCTTAAAGCTACAGGTGGCTGTGCTGGGAACCACTCAATGCTAGTGTATGCTGGGAATGAATGCTAGGGGGCGCTTGCTGCTGTTATGCTGCCTCATTGCTAGCGTGTCTTGTATAAGACCCATTGTACCCCATGGCTCTGGGTTCAGAGAAACTGTCTGATCCAACCATTGGGTGTGCCTGTGTGCTGTAAGTAACTCAATAAAGTACTCCTTTATCAGTAAACCTGTATCTGATTTATCACTATCTTGGCACCTCTAAATTAAGAGTTCAGAGCCTACTACAGGGGCAATACAGGGGTGTCATTTTGTCACTGGCAGTGCAACCACAGTGAGTGGTTTTACCAGGGCTCCCCCATCCTATGGTTGGATCTAGATTTAGTCATACTGATAGAGCCACTGAAATCAATGACACTTCACTTAGTCCTTGACTGCGGTGGGTCTGCTCTGGGTATGATTAAACACTAGGGGATGTAGCCCCTAGTGTTTGGGGGGAGGGATGGTGAAGTAGCATATCACAGGACTGGTCCAGTGTTCAGAGTGCTTTGCTAGCTCTCTCCAACTTGGAGCAGGAACACTAAAAGAAGTTTGGTAGCATCTATGGAACCCGGAGAGTGTACCATTGAGTGCTTGCTTGGAAAATGCTGGTTGTTCATGTCATTCTGCCTCTGCCACTGTATACCCCACATCCATCATCCACCCCTGTCCTTTTTAACATTCTGTAACTTTGGTCCTAATTGAGCAGAAAACAAAATAAGTCTTTAAACTGTTTTTCATTCATCCTAACTCATCCTAGTCCCTGTCCTTCTACAATTTTGGAGGTTTCTTGTCTAGGGACACTGCTATATGTCATTTTCATACAAATTGCCAAAAACAGAACAAAACATGGAGCTGGGTAGGGGGAAATGAATCACTTCCCCGCCCCCTGCACTGCAAATTTGAACTCTCTCGTTCCACAAAAAACATTTCATCCATCCTTCTGAAATTTTGCAGGTTTCTTAACTAGAGCCACCCCTATGCTGTGTCCCATGTCCATAACAATTGCCCACAAAATAGGGGGACATCACATCCTTGTTTGGAGACACCCCCTATCCCCCACCCACTGTAAAGGCTGCTCTTGCACAAAGCTCCCTGCACTTATGCATTTGAAACCTGGCAGGCCCCTCAGAAGCAGCAACCATCCCTGCAAAATTCATCCAATTCTGCCAAAAAATAAAAAAACTTATCAGCAGTTCCCCTAAACCACGCGCACATGCGCACACACACTGTATGAAGACACATAGCACAACCCATTCACCCTCTGCACCTCTTTGCCTGAAATTTGGCTGGCAAAATCCCCTCATAAGGGGCTACCATGAATGCAAAGTTCATCCAGTTCTGACAAACAGAAAAAGGTTATAGCCATTTGTGGATTTCCAATTACAGTCAATGCAAGATGGATTCCCAAAACTGAGATTTGGATCTAGACCCAAGTCAAAGCAATCGGCTTCCAAATTAGTCCAAGCTGAATCAAGCTGCTTTCTGAATCACCGAATCTTGTGTTCAGTGCACACTCCTAGTAACTGGCCACCATATGTGGAAGCCCTGCTGGACACTGGAAGATCTTCTGAAACTTCTCTGTTTCCATTTAGGCCATTTGGCCTTTTTCGTTCCAGGAGGCTTTTAATCTGTTACTGTTGCTGCATTATACAATGCTGCAATTTACCTTCCCTTATTTACTGTGAATGTCATATAGAGAAAAGCAGAATATAAATACGATGAAAGTAAAAACAAACAGAACTCTTCCTGGACAGAGAAAAAATGTTATAAAATTTGCCACTGGGAAGCTATATATAAAGCTATATCATTAAAAAAAATAAATCATTATTTCCTGCACTCCTGTATTAGACACTCCACAACACGTTACCAGGGAAATTATCCTGTAGGGGAAATCCTTGTGGTGAATTTGTGATAGCACAATCAAGCCTGTACAGGAGGCAACCCTTCGCTGCGTAGGAGGAAATCCTTATTCCAATAGCACTATCTTTGATATTTAGCAAGAGAGCAGGAAACAAATTGGCAGAAAACCAGTATTATGCTTGAAATGGGAGTACATCATTTCCCCTTAAGGCGTCAGTACACCAGTCTGCTTATCGTGGTGTGCAAGGTCAAAGAGCACTGCAATTCATGCAATGATGAAGGTGCACAGTGAAAGCCATTCGTAGCACGATTTGCATGTTGCTTTGCCAAAGCGGTGATGCCTTGAATCGAATCTAACCGTGATGAAAAAGGCCCATTGTTTGTTGCCATGCAACTTTTGATAATCGCAGGCCTTTGCCTCTTGTCACAGTCACCCTATACAGGTGCCCCCCCCACCACCCTTACATGTTCCCCATAGCCAAATTCAGTTTTGGAGAAGCTTGGGGAGGGCGGGAATATTGCAGTGGTGGGCAAGGCCAAAGGCAAAAGGGGCAAGGCCAAAACACCAATATGCTGTTGTTTAAAGCTCTTACTGCCCATAACCAAGGCTTAGGAGAGGCATTTCAGCTAGTGCTGTGCTGAAAATTTCTCCCACATTTTTTTTCAACCATTCTATTCAATTTGATAGAAAAGAAACAGCTTTCAAAAGGAAATTTAAAGGAAGAGGAATTTTGGAGAAATTCTCATGGGGTTCTTGCACTTACTTAACTAACGAGGTGGCCATGGAGTGTACAGAGATTCACGGTGCAATAATCTCTGTGGCATTCTGTAGTCTCCTCGGCTTCCCACACTTCAATTGAAGCCGTCATGAGGAAGATGCCACGAGGCAATTCCTCCCATGTGGCTTTTTTAGTCCAGGAAGTGCAGGTGGCCTGGGCGGCTGCAGAGCAATGGAAAGACGTGTAATAGAGAAGAAACGCACCACACCCTCGGCCACCTTGGTGTGATTAGGTAAGCTCAGAAACCAAAAGAAATTCAAAATTCTGCCTCAGAAAAGTGGAAGCCTCACCACAGTTGATGCTGTTGCTACCTACAGAAGCAGTGCAATAAACCAACAACCCTTGGAGAAGAAGAAAGAACCTGTACTACAACCCCTGCCAATAGTGAGCCCTATCTGTGAGAAACTGTTGGGAGAATTTCTTCTCCCCTAGAAATTAGGTGAAATGGCCCCCCACCCAAATTTTCTGCCCATAAATAGGCTGGAGAATTTTGAGAGACCCTTTGCAGCACACAGCTCGAATTTCAACCTTTTAGAATGGGGGAAAAGCTGCACAGAAGTCAAGAAACCACTAATCGGTAGTTGGGAGAAGGGGGTGGGGTGGGGGTATGTGGTTGGACCTCCTGGTGAACCCCAGATGGCCAGATTGGGTTCTGCACAGAGGGGGTAAGTGACATCCTCTCTGTCACAGTCTCATCGGCCTAGCCATGCAGCTTTCTGTGCCATTGGGGCTGAGCTTGTACAGCAGGGCTCCTGCTAGATTTGTGTAAGCGTCTTCCATGTTTTAGAACCCTGCTGTGAAGGTTTGAAGCCTACAGAGACAAGGAAAAGAAAAAAGTCAGGCCTAGAGGCCTGGAGTTTTTTTGTTGGGAGGGGATATCCCTGAGAGGAGTAGTTTCATTTCCCCAGTTAAGTTTCATTTCTTCAAGTTTGAAGCAGTACTTTCGGTTTTGGGGGAGTAGGGTTTAAAAAGAGAGAGTCAGAAAGATCAGAGAGAGTAAGAGTAGAGCTGGAGAGACCGGAGCCTGAAGAGGGAACAGGAAGAAGCATCCTGGAGAAGTCTAAGTACAGCTAGGGTAAAGGAACTTTGTTTTGCAACTTTTACTTTCTCTTAATGTCTTTTATATCACACCCAGCTCTATTGTGTAAATACCTTTAGTTGTAATATGCTTGCTTTAATTTACCAGTAAACTGTTGTGGTTAACACCGAAGTGTCTGAAGTGCCAGTCACCCACATCTACAGCCTAAACCCCACGTTATTGGGAAGGGGAAATTTAAAAGAAGGAAGGTGGGACTCTTAAGGAGGCAAGAGATCCTTAAGGGGTTGTTCAGGGGGTCCAGGCCAGAAGGGGAACCCTGACACCTGCATAATTGCAGTTTGAAATCGCACAGGCAGCCTGCACAGGTACAACATGCTTCCCACAGCCATCTTTCACCCTCCCACCATGGGGAAGGCATCGGGGCCAAGCACAGGGATGTGATGGAGGGGCCCTGCTCTTCTTCACACAGTTCTCATCACCAGGGGAACCGAGTAGGACTATTAATTGTTGACACCTTTCACATGTTGGGTATTACTGAAACAATGTGGAATAAGGAAGAAAAAACAGCGCCTCAGTTAGGCAAAGCAGACAGGAGAATCCGGTGCAGAGTGATGACAGAAAACTTTTAATGTTAGCTCTACGCATTTCAGGGTAGATTCCTTCAGGAGCTTGCAAGGAAAATGCAGAAATTCCGAAAGTAGGAAGCTTTCTTGCTCTCCAAATGTATATAAAACTTTTAAAGATCAATTTGAGAAAACCAAAGGAGCAAAGCGTTTTTTCTCTCTGCAGCGATTCCTACTTTGGGAATTTCTGTATTTTCCTTGCAAGCCCCTGAAGAAGGAATCTTTGCTGTGAAATGCAGAGCTACAGCAAATATTTCTGTTATCACTCAGCTCCGGAGTCCTTGCCTCCTTTCTTGTTTGCCTGTTACTGAAACAGACCACGTCAGTTCATCCTCAAGGTGGACTAACAGCCTATTGACATGTGGCCATAAGAACCTAAGAGCAGTCCTACTGGATCAGATCCAAGGTCCATTTAGTCCACCACCCTATTTTTCTCACAGTGGCCAAGCAGAAGCATCTGGAAAGCAAACAAGCAGGGTGCAAAGGAAACAGCTCTTGTCCCCTGCTACTGCAAGCAACTGGTATTAAGAGGAATGTTCCCTCTGAATACGGTGGTTCTAGGGTATCAGTCCTGTGCAAGGTGGTACATGTACCTGATTTGGTGGCCAAAACAGCCTACGCCTCTAAGGGCTTCCTGTGGCAGGTAAGAACACAAGGCAGCTGCTGTGCCAATTTTTAGAGCGATAAGCTCTTCAATGTGTGAGTGAACGTGATCAGTTGGTAACTTTCTTCAGTGCTTTGTGATAATATCCAAAGCTCCTACTCCCAGGGACATTTTGCTGCATGAGGCAAGTGACAAGATGGCATTTCCTCACATTCAAAGTACAAAAGCTGAGCAGACTGGCAGTTGAGTCTTACTTCAACAGTGGCAACAAGTCAGTGTCTTCCCTCATGCCTGAGAGCAGCAGATACAATTTTCCATCAATACCTTTCATCCTTTTTACATGCTACTTTAATAAAATATGAAAAGCAAAACCATTGAATGAGATTTTTTTTAATTAAGATAATCCCACAGCTGGAAAATGAAACATCCTAAATTACATTAAGTGAAATCCCTCCTCCCCTGCTCAACCCCCCAAAAAAAAATCTCTAGGAAAAAAATCTTTACAAATGTACATTTTTTTACAATACAAAAAACTAATAGCTCATTGCATATAAATATTACATTTGGTCTGCCATCATCAAATGGCATTAAAAATCCCTGAAGCGTTTTAGTTTAAAGGGACCTGAGATAGCAGATGTAAAGATATGAACAAAGAGCATCCCCTGAAATCAAGACAGAAGCAAGACAGTATCAATTTAAACCAGTTTGCGTGCACCACTTTTTTTTGCTTTTCTTTTTTGGTGGAGTATTTTACGTTGTCACAAACACAATACACACACGAGTGTGTGCGTCCCAAGCTCAAATGTAACAAAAACAAACAAACCCTGAATGGTTATTTCTTAACAAAGTTTGGTGCAATGCTTTCATCAACCTCCCCCTGACGTGGTGCCCTCCAGATGTTGTTGGGCTCCAGATGTTGTTGGACTTAAATTTCCACCAGTCCCAGTCCATATGGCCAATGGTCAGGGATGACGAGAGTTATATTCCAAAACATATGGAGGGGACCATGTCTGGGGAGCTGTTTTAATGAAAAAAAGGAAAAACAGGCATGAGATTAAAATAAAAGACTGAAAAAGAGCCTGGGATATAGAAACATGGTTGCTAAATATTACTTAATTAAGATATGGTACCACCACATTCGAATATTAAGAACCACTTTCATTCTATCGCATTTCAAGCACCCTGATCCTACTCTCTTGCACACCTCCTTCGTGGGGGGAGGGAAAATAGGGAAGGCATGAACTATAATCTAATAAAGATTGAGGTCTACAATTTTTACTGTATTACTGAGTTTAAATATCTGGATGGAAAATACAAAAAACCTTATAGCAGGTATGCAGCAGGATTATTATAGTGTTTCCAGTTTGTTTGCTTAAACACTCAGTCCGATAATGACGCACCCACATCCATGCATATACATGTATTTATAAGCACCATCATATATAATACTATAGGTTAAGGCTGTGAGAGCAATTCCACTGGAAAATACAGAGCACAACCCAGCAGGGATCTTTCCTGTGCATGCTCCTTTAAAATAAAGAGGGTGTGCCAAGACAAAGCTCACAAGTGCTTCCTGTTCATTTTAGCGGGACTCGCGCAAGCACCGGATCCGCATGCATTGCGCCAGTAGCATTTTCTCAGGGATCCATGACACATGAATTTCCTGCGGGCTGACATCTGATATACTAAGCTGTACACGTTTAACTGTTCTCTGTGTTTGGGTGATCTTTTTCAAAAAATAGAATTGCTAAAAACATTGCAGATTGATATCACCATTTTTAAATCCGTATTTTTAAAAATGTAAACATCCGATATAGTAATATTTGAAAAGTGATCTCTTGTAAATGCAGTCGTTTACAATACATACTTTTAAAGAACATATTGAGAACTCCCAAGAGACTTCTATTTTATCTCCTGTAGGTGTTGAACAGAGTCATCAGTCTAGAAACATTAAACTACTTTTACACACACATACAAAAAATGAAATTCCCATGACATTTTATAGCATAAATTATAAAACCAATTCACATATCTTTAAAAAGCATTAACATTGCAATACACACCGAATGGAAGCAGTTCTCTATAAGATAAGGTTGGCGAAACACTCTGAGCCTAAATCTAGTCCATCCTTTTTTTGTCCCGATACATTATCAGCTGCACTAGGGAAAGATAAATTATTCAAGTTAACCTCCTCAATTTATTACGAATCCATTCTCTCTCTCTCTCTCTCTCTCTCTCTCACACACACACACACACACACACAGCCAGCATCTTTGCATGAGTTGGATTATTGTTGAGAAATGTTGTTACCTTCTAAGGCTGCCAAACAACAGAGACAGAATTTTGTAGGCAATTATGTTCCCTCCACAAAAATGCTAGAACACTATAGCCTTTGATCTTGTAAAAATGTTGCTATTTTAGGGTTTGAGACTACATGGGCAATGAGAAGGAACAAGTTTGCTTGAACAAGAAGTTCAGATGGTTTGTGGCAAGTCTTTGAAGGCTGGAACCTTTGGTTCCTATGGAGAAAGTATCAATCACTCTTAAATTTTCCATGCTGACTCCAGTGGTTGCAAAGAAGAGCAACGCCAGACAGCAAAGGGAAACCAGAAAACGTATGACATGACTTGCCCCTATGATAGTATGCAAAAAAGTTACAAACACTTTGTTTCTTGATGGCAGAAGGTAATGTTTGAGAAAGAGAGAACTGGTTAAAACTGAGTTGATTTGATCAGACATTTAAGATGCTCTTTTAACTTCAAAAGTTCAGCAAAGCATTAAACACATTTCAGATGAAGCATCCAGTATTGCTTTTGACAACAGCTCAAGGTTTCATGTACCATATAAAGTTTGCATGTAAAAATCCAAAGCTATCTCTTGCCACAAAGCAGGTAGGCAATCCCTAAATCTGTGAAAATAGTCTTTCAGATTTCCAAATATATCATGCTGGTTATTGCTCAAGATGCTACGTTACTATTCCATTAGAAGACCGCTTCCAAAATGCACATACCAAATTGCACATAGGGTCTCAAGAGGGTAGAAAACAAACCATACATTGAGTAAAGTACAGCCAGGCATGATGGGTAATTCAGATAAAATGAAACTAATTGCTTCATTTGCAACAAAAACCATTGCAGCCAAGTTTTGAAACTGAATGGCCAATGTATATAGATGGAGTTTGGGGCACCTTGTGAATCTCTCAAAATGTAAGGGTTAAATCAACATCATCAAGTTACCAAGTTATTGCCAGTTAGAACTATTGGGAGTAGGACTAGGACACACATGAGCCCACGGTGCAGGAACGCAAGGCTTGGGGGGCAAATAGCAAAGCTGGGAGGCAGCAAGGAATGGAACAAATCTGATAGGGACTGGAAACCCATGCAAATGTCAAACCATATGAACATCAGGCTGAAGTATGGCATTAAGCATTCAGGGTCAAACATCACAGCAGAAGGGAAGAAACATTGTGCAAGGATTAAAATGGGAAGGAAAACAAATGAACACACTCAAATTTGATATTCATTCATGGCCTGGATGGGTGGGGTGGAAGTAATCAAACAATAGTATCTTGTTCTTAGCTCCCCCACACCCCATTTATCAGGCTGGAAATGTCTTTGGTTGCACCCTGAATGGCTGTAAAGCAGACAGAATTAAAGAGTCTAAAGAACTGACCAAACATATGTCATTCATCTTAAGAACTTAAACCTACTGAAATGAATAGGACCAAGCAAGTTGATGCTGATTCTCGCATAAGAATCCCACAAGCTTAGGTGGCTAAGGATGGGATTCTCACCAGGTTCAGAGATTTGATCATTGCTGTAAGCATTCAATAATAACCATGAAAACTTGCTATATGTATGGATGTGCCTCCAGGAAACTGGTCTGCACATATTATCAGATGAAGTGGTAGAGCCCTGAGATGGTGGAATGAGGGAAACACATTTTGGAAAGCTCCATGTTAAAAACAACCACCACCACCTGCAAGTAGAAAATCAGCAGAACATGAAGCAGACTTTATCCCTGACATCCTGTCACTTGAAAGGGGCAGCATTCAAGAACATGTTTCTCCACCTGCAGCTTGAAGCGGTATAATCTACTCCACCACCTTAGTATTCTACCACTTTATGCTGCTGTATGTGTAGACCAGGCTAAAGCTACAGTTTACCCAGTAGCCATGCTGGAACAGAAAAGACACGTTCTGTTCTAGGTTAAAGAGAACGTGGTGCTGTAAGCAGCGGTCCCTATTTTGATCCTGAAAAGGAATTGTAGAAAGATCTTTTGATCTGCGTTATGCTGATTTAATGTGGCGTTGTCTGGATTTTTCAAATCCAAAGTATTTATATCGAAAGATCTGTTGAGCTGTCTCCCAAAGCAGCGGGCAGGTTAGCCCACCCTGCCACTGTGGTATGCACCAGACACAGAGTCTGCTAGCACATTGGTGCACCAGTGCCCAGCAAACGTACATGCAGAACATCCATGGGGCAGGTGGTACTGGAGCACTAGCAGCTACTATGGGACCAGAAAAGGGTGGAAGGAAAACAACATCAGGGAGAAACAAAATAGAGTCTTGGAAGGCCAAATGAGAAAGTCCCGAAAGCCGTCTACTGGAGAATGGGCCCTATTTGTTTTCTTCAAGACCTTTTGTTTCTTCAAGACCAGTATTGCTACATGGCCCTATCGGATTTTAACATTGGAGACATTGTCCACATTACCTCTATACGGAGATGACCCACGAACACTTGGTATCCTTGAACAGCAACAATAAAAAGCAAAACTAACAGGGAGAGGGAGGAATCCTCGCTGAACGCTATCTGAATAAGCACACCCAAGAATGTCACATTCTTTCTCTCATGCACCTAAGGAGGATTCTCATGCACAAGAAACTCTCAGGTCCCTTATAACAGACAAAGCCCCTGTTCTTGTGGCACCCTTGCTGCCTAGCCATTTGCCAGTTTATAGAACTCATGTCCAATACCTGGATCCCAACAAAATGATTCTTCTTGGCTGTCATCTGCATGGTACATAATTACATCTAAACAAGAAATAACACTGCAGGTGTTTCACCCTTATTTTAATAGTTGCTAAAAAGTACATCTATATTTTAGGGAGGAAAAGAACATCTCTTCCCCCCAAGGGAGAATTCCCTGTGCTGAACACAATAATGCCTGGAGCGTCAGCAAGAGTAAAAGATGTACAAATCTTCTATGGCCCAGGATACGAGTTCATTGGAATAACACTATTTGTCCCCATAGAGGATGTGTGTAAACTTGGTGGGATTATGTACTGGAATTAAAATAGCCATGCTGTTCTAGTGGAGGGAGAGGAGGCTGGTACTAGGGGTGCCCTTTGAAATACACACATGGCATGTCCATCTGAAGTGCTATACTGAACTAGAAGCCTCCTTGCTCGCATATCCTGAGCTAGAACCCTGTATGGTCTCAAATGGAAAGATGGGGCTCTTGCATTAAAGTATTGCCCCACTAATTTCAATAAAGGAGCAGATCCACATTGCACACAGGATCAAAGAGAAGAGAGCAGTTTCAGGGAAAGACATACCTCAGGCATTCCATGGGCAGAACAAATTGCAGAACCGGTGCAACTGTGTGCTAAATGGGGCCATCTGACTTGTATCTAAAAATAGGCTGTATATGAATGCTTGAAGGTTCTCAACATTCAATCACTAATGTCATTATTTTATTTTTGCCCTAATGATACTTAACATTTTGGCAAATCCCTGTTCTTTAAATGTGTTTATTAACATTCTCATTATGGAATATTCATACCAAAGCAACTTGTGGGTGTATATGTGTATGTATTTTGTTACACGTAACATATCAATAATATGTCATTATTGTGGAGGTTTATCAACATTGACTAAGTGTGCCTGGCAGCTTTGCCCTTAAGACTGGGGGGGGGGAGGATCTGCATGAAATTTCACTCATTCTTTTATTTTGGCTTTCTGCTCTTCTTTCCTCCACTCTCTCAGTTCTCCTATGCTGTGTCTGATATTGTGAATTAGAAAAAAATAAGAAAATGCAATTCTCTTTCATCTCGACGAGCAGGGGAAGCACAATTCAGAACATTAATGAGCTGGTAAAGCCTTGAGAGACAGGAAAAGAATAGTTCTCCAACCCTAGACTTCCCTTATACTGTGATATATACTGATGTTCTGTTAAAACACTGGTACAAGAGCCCTGTGCAAGTTATCTTTCTAGTATCATACCATATGCCATCACTGCCATCTAAAAACCCACATGCAGATATCCTACCTTTGTGAGACTCCCTGTTCACTTCAATGGAAAAGGCTGATCAGCATGGGCAAAGAAATAAGAGTGAGCCAAATGGTTCCTCCACTGAAGCGAGTAAGGAAGCCCTTGAAAGGAGAGGGTTCAGTGTATGTCCTGGAGCTCCCATGTCAATTAGCAATCTCTGGATGAGAGTGCATGAATTCTTTCCTGGAAGCTTGATATTACAGCTGCTTAACATGCGTACATACACAAAAGATCCAGGAGCTTGTCCCTAATAAATGAGTTGGCAAAGGTACAATGGTGTTAAAAAAAAGTTCTGTTAACATTTTAAGGGTCTAATTAAGTATGTGCAAGCTCAACTGACTATCTGAACCAGCAAATCTGTGAAAAATATACAGAGTACGATTGTCAGACTGGAGGCCAACTAATGGTTATTTTGTCGCTTACTGAGTGACTCTGCTCCACATAACCTATTGCAGCCCCATTACTGAAGAAAACGAAGTGAGTTCTCTCCATAAAGTTTCTATTATTTGCAAGTATGGAGGTAGCTAAGCTACTAGAAAAAAACATGTCTGGGAAGAGGCAATCATCTGAACACTGATGTTAACATCTTAGTGGCAATCTTGATTAATGCAATAAAAATATGAAGGCAGCAGAAATAAAATAGATGCGCGTTAACTTTTGCTTTTGGCACCTGTGTGTCTAGATATTCATAGTTCTCAAGTATTCTTGTTATAATAATGTTAACACATGTGTTAGACATCTCATGTCAAAGGTTTGCTACATATTTACAAGGCACCAACCCCCCCCCCCTCTTAAAGCATGAATTCAAAAGCAATGGGAAAAGCATATCAAGATACTCAAATATGAACACACTTCAGTTCATCACAAATTCATGAAAGTTTGGCCTGGGAAGATTAAAATAATCCAGATCCTGTGCACAATAGAGAAACTGTAAACATTTTATAGCTGCCTTTAGGATCGGTGTATTGTGCAAAAGTTACTACGGTATGTAAGGAATTCATGGCAGACAATGTTCTAAAATCTCTGTAAGAAGGTGCTGTTTCTATAATGCACAAAAAAAGCAACAAGGAGAGACTTCATAAACATGATTCAAATGCCACAGTCCTGTGACAAACTCAAGGTGTAGTGTGGGGAAGCATTTCTGCAGCAGGTAATAGAATAGATGGGTAAGGCTTCTTTTGGCCAAGAACATGTGGCAATAAGAAGTCTTCAAACACGCAAAAACCATATGGGTAAAATGGAAAAGCACCACAGAAAAATGTGAGCGGAGTCCCCCCACAATTTGCTTAGTAGATTTTTCTGGCAAAAATCCCTGCAGTAGAAAGCCTTTGAAGTCCTCACTCCATTGTTCAGTGCTGTCGTTTCCCATCTGTCAATAATTCCACCCCATGAGATGGCTGACCCTGGCCTTTTCTGTCATTTTCCGTACCCTGCCTGACCTGGAAGTACCAAGATTCAGGGGATCCTCCGTGTGCACAAAAGTGTCATTGTCTGAATCGTCATTATATAAAACAGTCCGCCTGCCCTCGTTCCTCGTTTTAATCCGAGGTGGCCTACTGAACCGCCCACCAAATGTGTTCTCACTGAAGCGTCCACCAAAAAGATTCTCAAATTCATCGTCAGCCATCCGTGGGCGCTTGGCTCTGGAGGCAGCTCTAGACGCTCCTCTCCCTCGGCCTCTTCGGCCTCCCCGGCCGCCTCTTCTTCCTCTACCACAGCCTCTTCCTCCTCGACTGCCTCGCCCCCCTCTGCTCCACCTACCCCACCGGCCCCATCTCCCTCTCCTCCCCGTCCCTCTACCCTGCCAGTTTCTCTGCCCGTTGGAGACGTTCCTTCGAATTTTTCTTTTCGGTTTCACTTGCACAGATTTGCTATAATCATGGTCTCCATCTATGTAGTCCTGGTCTGTCCTAGAGCTCGTTTCAGAGTCTGAATCAGAGCCGCATCTGCTTTCAGAGCTTGAGCTTGATCGCGAGTCCCCACTTTCCGAGGAAGATAAACCTGGCTTTTCTTTTTGTTCTCTCTTCTTCTCTTCACCAGTGCGTTCATCCTCTTCTGATGCACTCGACAGCTTTCGCTTGACTGCTGCCCGGGGCTCTCTCCCATCACCATTTGTCAGGGGCTTATCAGAAGGCTGATCTACAGAAGTTAAAACAAATACACATGTATAGACACAGAAATTTGTCAACAGTGGCACAACAGAGCTAAGGCCTCAGCTTTCTGGGAGAAAACAAACATTCTGCAATGCACTGTAACATCTATCCAAATGTAAGCAACGTCAAATTGAAAGAATTAAGAGGTTTTTAAAAAATGCATACATACTTAAGTGCTTTGCTGAATCGAAAGGCAAACATCTACCATCTGCAAAGCCCACCAGGTGGTGTTGGGCCTCTGAACCAAACTGCAAGGCTGGGATTTAACCCCAATAGATCACAAGGGCACTGAAATGCTCTGGATCCCCAATAAATGTCCTGGTTCCTCTTCACACCCTTTCAGTGTTGACTTGAAAGCTCTCAATTCTGCCTGGACTTGCACCCCACCCCCACCCTCGGGCTTTCATCCTGCCACCAAGCACAGCCTACAATCTGATACGTGATGTTACCCTAAACATGTACAGTAGCCAATCAGCTTGTCAAAGTCAGCACAGTGGCATCTCTGCAACCTGGGAGAATGTTAGGTTTTGTAGCAATGCAAAGTGGCACAGCTAGTACAGATCACCATAAACACATATGTTAAAAGTAGTATAATCTGTTCTCAGGCTTACACATTCTTGGAGCTGGCCTAGTACAATGTGTGTGCATGCATAGCCTTTCCAAGAGCTGCTGTGAGGGGCCCATCCTTGCTCCCTCTCAGAGAGAACTCTGCCATTATTGTTGGTTGCCCTGCGGCTACAGAAGTGAGAGACAAGACAGGAGGATATAAAAAGAAGCAAGCCAACAGGATTAGGACCATTCCTCACTCTAAGTATGCTTGCTTCGCAAAACATCAAGACAGGACAGCATCAGTAACCAATGGAATCCAAATCACACAACAAAAGAGGAAAATAAAGAGTCTTGATTTCTGCCGTTTCCCACCTTGTTTAACTGGTGTCGATTTATTTCTGACCAGCCTATTTTTCCCTGGTTCAACATCATTTCCGCTACGATTCAGGATGTTTGAGCCAGATGAGGACGGATGACTTTCCATATCTCCAGCAGCAGCAGAGCCGGGCAGTTCCTCAGTAGTATCTGAAACTTGAAATAGGATGGCTTGGTAATGGAAGCAAAATGACACCGTTTGGGCAAAATGGTAATAAATGGATTTGAAAGTGCAAGTTCACTTTTAGTTCGGTTTAGTAGAATGTGAGCAAGCAAGCCTCAAATCCTTGATGTTAACATGTCTCTAGGAAACTCCCTTGGATTGTAAATCAATGCAAGATCTAGTATCCTGCAAAGAATCTGAAGCCACAAAAAATCAACTTAGTTTTAATTCCTAAAAAGACCAAGTCTTTAGCTCTCACGGTCTGTATGGGAGCTGACTGTTGATTTGGGAGATGTTCCACTAATGCGTTGACCATCTCTTCACTTGCTTAGAACAGCACATGTAAAGATACATAAACATTCAATACCCAAATTTTGCGGGGCAGGGAGCACATACAAATGAAATAAAGCAGCAAAGATGGATGGCAGCAAAAGACACTGTGGGTTGTTATGGGGTTTTTATCTACTCATCTTTGGTTTGGGTGGGGTATGTGGAAATCTCCTGAACAAGCCTGAGGTTGTTGGATTGGGGAACAGAGCTGGCTCTCTGTGGCACAAGGTAAGGTATAAGGTTGGGAATGGGGGACCACACTTCTATTAAATGTATAGGAAAGGGTAGAACTCTTTCCTTAGGGTCGTTTAGATCTAATTTTTGTGAACTACCCAGAGAGCTTTGCCTATTAGGGAGTATAGAAATGAAATAAATAAATACATAAATAAAATCTAGGCCAATACCAGTATTAGAATGAGATGGGGCATCCCTTCTGGCTGCTCAGGCTTCTGGAGCTGAACTGGTATGGGCTCAGTAGCGGCCCCTGTGGGTAAACACCTACACAGTTTCTGGTGGGAAGGGGATGAAAGTGCATAGTTAAACTATGGGATTCACTACCACAAGATGTGGTGATGGCCACCAATTTGGATGGCTTTAAAAGGGGGTTAGACAAATTCCTGGAGGAGCAGGCTATCAATGGCTACTAGTCCTGATGGCTATATGTTACCTCCAGCATCAGGGACAGTATGCCAATGTACACCAGTTGCTGGGGAACATGGGCAGGTGTTGCACTCATGTCCCACTTGTGGGTTCCCCGTTGACAGCTGGTTGGCCACTGTGTGAACAGAATGCTGGGCTAGATGGACCCTTGGTCTGATCCAGCAGGGCTCTTCTCATGTTCTTATGAAAGGTCACTGCTTCTCAGGCACGTATAATGCCAGCCTTGAAAACATGGTAGCATCTACTGAATCTAGGTTGCTTGAATGAAAGCCTATGGTGTTGCCATATAAAACCAATTCCACTTACCATGAGATGAAACTGAAGAATTAGTCCTAGTTAAAGGCAGTGAGGTATTCGGGTTTGTTTTAGGCTGCATCTTCAGTTGTTTTTGTTTCCCTTTTGGGCTAAGGAAAAAAGAACACTTTCTTAACAAGGAATTTCAGTTCCCATATTAAACCAGCTTACTCCAAGGAACTGTATTCTGAAGCGCCCCCAAAACTCACTCGCATGTGTTAAGGGCTGCTATGATTGTTACTTTTCCTTCCCTCACTTTTGTGAAGTCTGAAGTGACAGATATTGTACACCAGGAGAGTGCAACTTTGGCCCTCCAGATGTTTTGGCCTACAACTCCCATCATCCCTCACCATTGGCTGTGCTGGCTAGGCCTGATGGGAATCGTAGGCCAAAACATTTGGAGGGCCACAAGCTGCCCACTTCAGTTGTAGACGATGCTCAGTTGTGTCTTTCGTTGCAGCTGAACATGCTTTACATACTGCAGTGCAGCAAGTACAATACATTTTCCCCTTTCCCTCTGAAAACCTGTTTTCACTTATTTTATTGTAGTATGTAAAGCACTTCAAAGGCTGTTTGGTGAGGTGGGTGGCAGCAATATAAACAAAGGTATCACGAACTTGGGATTACATGGGTAGCAAGTACCGCTGATGTTACCTGGGTGCCCTGCTGCTAGAGGAAGAACTGCTGCTGCTCCGAAGTCGTTTTTGGTACCGTAGCCGTGGTCTTTGCCTCTTCTGAGATTGCACTGCCGACTTGTACTCGGAAATGATGGTTTTAATATGGTTTTCAAATAAGGCAGATAATCGGAGTGTCATGCTGTAGATCTGGGGTGGGGAGAAACAAAGGATCACATCTGAGAGTCAGCGTGGTACAGTGGCCATAACGCTGGACTTAAGACTGGTGAAACCCGCATTCAAATCCCTGCTCAACCACAAAGCTTGCTGGGTGACCTTGGTCCAGTCACTAGCTCTCAGCCAGAGCTATCTCACAGGGCTGCTGTAAGGATAAAAGCAAGGGACTCCACATACATACAGGTTCTGATTGCCCTGGAGGAAGGGAAGGATAAAAATGTGGACACCAAAAATGCATAGGTCAATCCAACATTGTAGTAATCTGCTTAACAAAATTCTGTGAGTTTAATGAAGAGTGAGGGATCCTGGGGAGGAACAGCCATCTCTCAAGGTTCAGCACAAGATGAAGAAAGGGGGATGTTTAGAGGTAGGTCATGTAGCAGCAAAACTGAAAGGTACCAATGGCCTTGGTGCTTTCCCAGCCAGTCCCTGCTCTCAACTATTTGGTACAATTTACACATATTCAAGTTAATATGACAGAACATTGTAATGATTTACATTATACAAAAGACGTAAAGACACATACGTATTCTTTCACATTTTACTAAAATGTAATTATAAAGGAATGTTTAAATTTAAAATATCTCATGGGCAGGACCCTGTATCCTGCCTTCTACCGGGTAGCTGCCTTCTACCAGGTGAGGCTATCAGTCCATCTGACTGGCCGTTTACTCCCTCCAGTGTCTAGGCCAGAGGTAAGCAGCCTGGTGCCCTCCAGATGTTTTAGACTACAACTCCCCATCAGCCCCAGCCAGCATGGCCAATGGCAAAGGATTATGGGAGTTAGTTCAAAACATCTAGAGGGCACCAGCTTGCCTACACCTGGTGCCTGCTAGATGTTTTGATGGTCTTATAGGCCCCTTCCAACCCTACTATTCTATGATTCTATCATCTAGGCAGAGAGGGGTCATCTGCAGTCCTGCTACCCAAGATCCTTAAGTTTAACTGGAGATGTTGGGGGTTGAAACTGGAATCTTCTGTACATAAGGCATGTGTTCTTCCAATGAGTTACCCACATCATCTTCGCGCCTACTAAAGTGCCATTTGAGGATTATTGCTGCTACTGAAATTACAAGAAAGCATACAACATAGAAGGAAGACATAAGAAGCTTCCTTATACCAGGTCAGCCTATTTGTCCAACTAGTCCAGTTCAGCTTTGTGCACTCTGACTGAGAGCAGCCAGGGGTTGAACCCGGGACCTTCTGCATGTAAATCATATGCTCTTCCACTGAGCTACAGTCCCTCTCTTAAATTAGAGAAGGAGATACGCTCCACACTTTGCAGCAGGAATTGCTGAATCAGTCACAGTGCTATTATTTTTTAAAAAAACATTATTATCCTCCTGCAACTTCATAGCCGGGTGCAGGACTCATCTTGAATTTTGAATGAGGAATTTGTTCCTCCCACCTCAGTCTTTACCAGGAAACTATGAAGTCAAAATCAAAGAACAGAAAGTAAAATCCTGATTTCATTAGCTTTCCAAAAAGGAGACGCTATTGTGCTGAGGGCACACAGCCTCTCATTGCCCACTAAGGGGCTGGGGGAGAACAATTCCATCCCTATATCTGTTAGGACACATGGAGTTCTCCTGAACAGTGAAGTGAGCAGGACTGCCCACAACCCAGGAGATGTGCACACGTACATACTGTAGCTACAAACAGCCACGATGGTGATATGCTACATCTAGTATCAGAGGCAGTATGCCTCTGTATATCAGTTGCTGAGGAACACAACTGGGAGGGAGCTATTGTACCTGTGTCTTGCTTGTGGGTTTCCCGTGGGCAGCTGGTTGGCCACTGTGTGAACAGAATGCTGGACTGGATGGACCCTTGGTCCATCCTGCAAGGTTTTTCTTATATTCTTATGTATGGATGGATATGGATCAGGGCAATGTCTTTAGTTAGTGTGTGAATTTAAGACCACAACACTATTAGGGTGCAATCCTGTGCATGTTTAGACAGAAAAAGTCCTACACCTCCCAGCATTCCCCAGCCAGCTGGGGAATGCTGGGAGGTGTAGGACTTTTTCTGTCTAAACATGCACAGGATTGCACCCTAATACTCCTATTCAAATTTCTTTCATGCCTTAATTGCACATTTCAGATTGGAAGCTTGCAGACATAGCCACCCACCAGGCTTTTGCATCTTACCCTTGATTTCTTATTAGGAGTATACGCTTTAGAGTTGCAGAATATCAAGCGAACATCTTTGTAGAATTCGAGGGGGTTTGTGTAATTACCCGCTTCCAAAGTTTCTTTCACAGTACTGAAGTCCATTGGAGTGTCTACAATATCTCGATAATCCTAGGAGCAACATTTCATGCATGTTAATCATGAACCAACACTAGAAAACTTACACGAATTACTTCTGGGACATTTTACTATCCCAAGCCAAATTCTAATGTATCTCAGGGTAGTAAAATATCCAGCTACAATTCAGCGTGTCAGAAGAAGGGCACTTAAGTCTGCTTAAATCAGATTTTGTTTGAAAAATCTCATGGAACATTTTTACTCCAATACTTCCCATTGGCTTAGATCAAAGAAGCATCCCAATGACAAAAATCAATAGGGTTCTTGGGACTTTTTTTTGTCCCAGGAACTTCTTGGTTTTCAAAGAGAAGACTCCATATGGGCACTTAAATCTGCTTCCCTGGATCAATTTTTGGTAGGATTTTTTTTTTTTTTATCACAACATTAGCTGGGACAAAAAAAGCACCTCAAACACTGGGCTTGGGGATATTTTTTGTCCCAGGCTATGGGACTCAAAATCACCACAGAGTGAATGTGTTTACTCCTAGTGACATCACTATGCTTCCTCTATGCTATACAAACTAGGTTGAGCTTGTGTGGAGGAAAACATTTCCCCCTTTTTTTGACCATGTGGAACAGCCCTCATACTTTCAGGATTTTACAGAAGCTGATATAGTTTACCAGATTCTAAAAGCTCTGTTAGCGCTGAAACAGCAAGATTAGCAGACAGAGAGTATGGGCAAGGCAATTTGTTTTCCACAACTGTACTGTACAAACACGGCATCCAGCAATAAATGCAGGATTCAGATAGCAAGAATGTCATATTTAATTTTCATTTAATTTTTTAAGGTCACCTCTTGAAGTGGCAAAGATAGGGTTGGATCTAAGTAGGCAATGCTTAGCAAAACATCAGATGCTAACAAGGCTGTGGTGCTGAGCATGGCGAACAATGGGGACAAAGTTTCTTTGCTCTCCTTTCCTGAACTAAAGCATGATAAAACTTACAGGGTAAGAAAAGAGATCAACAGGTTGTCGGAATGGCTCTGAGTCTTCACGTTCATAAATCAGGCTTAGTAGCTGCTTGCACTGTTCATTCCAGGCATCAGCACGTGGTTTCGAGGGCTGCCTTTTTATCTGCCGCTTTACCTAAAGGGAGCAACATACAAGCTCAATCTTTTTTAAAAATTTCTTCTTCCATCTCATTTAATTTAGGCACCATTTGATCGGGAGCATCAGATCACACTAAGGTCAAGTGATACAGTCAAAGAGAAGTATATAAACTGCTAAAATAGCCATGGTTTTAAAGGAGTTATTAAATAAATGCAGCACCAGTTCTGTTCTCCCGGCTAATTTATTTTTTTGCAATATTTATACGCCATCCTGTTCGCATTACTGCATATAATATTTTAAAAATACAAATAAAAGTGAACCATGCAAAATAAAACACATCTAGATGAATAAACACAAAATGTTTAAGCTACATAAGAACAGTAATAATCTCTACTGATTCCCAAACATAAAACATGGTTTTATCTGACTATGCAAGAAAAACAGGGAAGAACACAGACTTCCCAGGAGAGAGCATTCCAGAACTCTGGAGCTACCACAGAAAAGGCCCTGCACCTAGTCAATGAGAACCCTACCTCACTACAGGGCCTTACTGGTAGACCTTAAGGCAGGCTTTCCCAAACTGGAGCCCTCCAGATGTTTTGGACTGCATCTTCCATAATTCCTAGCCAAGCATGGCCAATGGCCATGCTGGCTGGGAACTGTAAGAGCTGCGGTCCAACATATCTGGAGGGTGCCAGGATGGGGGAACGCTGCCTCAAGGCCCTGGAGGTTCATATGAGAGAAGGCTCATATACTTGGGATGTAGACTGTATAGGGCTTTAAAGGTCAAAACCTGGTTTATTCCTCTCCAAATCTGCGTCCGCTCATTAGTTTTGTACCAACATGCTCTAATGAAAGTTATCTTGTGTTAAACAAGCAGCCCTATAACAACTGCACACACAGTTCTCCTCCTTAGCCTTATAACCACCGGCCCCTAGGCTACACAGGATCTTCTTTTTCAGCCTGGCTTATAAACAAGGAAGCAACCAGCCAGCAACTAGACCCCAAACTTCTGATGATTCAGTGATGAGGGCAGGGAGAAGATTTTCTCTAGAGAAGAAGTGACAGACGCTTCCTAGTCCAGTCTCTGGCCAAGTCTTTCTTCTCCAAAGAATCTGCTTCCTAGTGGAAGAAGGAAAGCCCACCAAGCGGCTAGAGCCCTGGATGCAATAGGTGTGGAGAATTACTCCTAAGTGCATAAAACTATTATGTTTTAAAGAGTGGGCAGTGATGTAAAAGCCACACATTTGCCTCGCGCTCTCTCCCCCTTCCATCTTAAGAGCAAGCTGCTCCAAGACTAGAAAGGAGACAAAAAAATCCTCACATTCAGCCTCCATAGTTGTGCCCTGCTCAGCATGGGGTAGTGTTCTATGGCAGTTGTGCATGATGCTCTACATGATGCTCTATCATCACTGATGGTTCTGTTCCCATCAGGCATGCGGGTGGCCCTAGAGTGGTTGGGGAAAGGGAACGCATTGGTGATTCATTCTGCCATCAGATTTTATTTTTATTCTATGTTCCACTTTATGTGACTTATGATTTCAAGGTCATCCATAATTATTACACACAAAAAGCAATCAATAGCCACATAAACATGAATGGGTTTTCAGAATCAAGGTCATGCAATTAAACCTGATTTGTTGATTCTTATCCAAAAACTGGCCCTGAATAGTAACTAAGCAACACTCACAGTTCTTTTCCCAGATGAGGTTCCTGGACCATCTGAATCTGCACATGTTTCTGCCACCTGAAGGAAAGTGTAATTACTACATGCAAAAGAAGAGCTAATACTAATACTGAAGGCTGTTCACAAAACCCCACACATTATAGATTGCAAGAAACAGTTGCCTTCAATTATAGAATCTGGTGAGCTCTAATAACTTAGTGAAATCACTAAAATTGACCACAGTATTTTTTTTTAACTCTGTATATACTTTTTGGCCTCTCAAAAGGCTTGGGAAGAAGCAGTGCTGGCTCCAGGTTTTGGGGCCTTTGGGCAAGACACTCCCAGTGGGCCTCCTCTCTCAGTGAGTCTACCTGCTCACCGCCATTGTTGCCAGCTGCCCTTGCTCCTCATCCTCTTTCCCATCACCGCTACCACTTACTTGCTTGACAGGCAGAGAGCAAGTAGGCAGTGGTATCTACTGCTCCTTCTTCTCACCACAACTGTGGTCTGGGCTAGAGTGAGAGGCAGGTAAACAAGAAGGATGCAATAGTGAGGAGGAGGAGCAAGTGTAGGAGGCTCTTATAGGTGGGCCCCTGCTGGGGTGTGGGCCCTCAGCAAGTGCCCAACCATGCCAACCTTTGATGCTGGCCCTGGGAAGAAGGTCTCAGCCCTTTTGGAACTGACCAAATTTGCCTGGGAAAAAAAATCCTCTCTCTAATCTTTGAAGAGATCCAGCATTACGTTTTTCACTTCAAAGTAAGTGTGGCAAATGTTTTAATAATCCAACTACTTGTGTGTGCTCTTTTTAATGCCAACTTGATGTTGCTACTTTGCCTGCTGACAGGCTCTGCAGGAAGACCCGCATGTAGCATGCTAAATTAACTCTTTTCTTCAAGGTTGTGCAATAACTTGATGTCACCTTGATCAAGAACTGTAGCCTGACTTATGAGACACCAAGTAAACACAGCTCACCAACTATGAATACTGGCCCATCAGGGGCTTACAATAAATCAGCTGTGTGGTGTGTGTTTTTTTACTTGCAATACTAAAGAGGAGAAAGGAAAATAATCTGCCACAGCAAGGAAGTTACACCGGGAAGGTTACAATATAATATGGAGAGGCAGTCGTTTCAAGGGAAGGGGCGTAGCTGAGTGGTAGAGCATATGATTTGAATGCAAAAGGTCTCAGGTTTAATCTTTGACATCTCCAGAGAGACTGGGAGAGAGCCCTGTCTGAAACCCTGGAGAGCCACTGTCAGTCAGGATGTAGATCAGTTTTCCACAACATGTGTTAGACTACAACTCCTACCCAGCATGGCATAAGAACATAAGAAGAGCCATGCTGGATCAGGCCAAGAGTCCATCTAGTCCACTATTCTCTTCACACAGTGGCCAACCAGCAGCCCATGGGAAACCCATAAGCAGGACATGAGTGCAACAGTACCCTCCCACCCACATTCCACAGCAACAAGTGTACAATGAGGATGATGGAGTTGTAGTCCAACACACCTGAAGGGCACCAGGTTGGGGAAGGCTGGCATAGACAATACTGAGCTAGGTAGACCAAAGATCTGATGCAGCATAAGGCAGCTTCCAATCACTCAGCATGGCAGCAGCTAGACTATCAGACTTGGACTGTGGAGACCTGGGTCCAAATTCCTACTCAGCCATGAAGCTTGCTGGGTAACCTTGGGCCCATTTCTTTCTCTCCCAGCCTAACCTCACCCCATAGAGTTATTGTGAGGGTAAAACTGGGCGCACGGGCAGGGGGTGCGGAGAGAAGAGAAGCTGGTACGTAAGAAGGAGGAAGGGTGGAATAAAAAGTCATAAACAGCTGCTGGGCTGTGTTTGACTTGATGGGTCACACACTGAGCAGCATGTCTTAATGCTAGGGATGGCATGGCAATATGAAAAGGTGGTGGGCTCCCCCAGGTCTGGCTTCCCAGACCCTGCTTGCCAAGCCCTGGGGCGCTGATGGACCCAGCTGCCAAACATCCCAGAGCTCAGAGCGCCATGGCACCAGGGCGAGAGCACTGGGGGCTGGCTGCTCCAGGACCCGTCCTCCCTGCGCTGGCTGTTAAGGTAGTTCTTGATAGCCGGTGTGGGGAGGAAGGGCCTCAAGGGCACCCCAGCGCTCTCACATGGCCTCCTCCCGAGGAGGCCAGGGCGAGAGCTCTGTGAACTGGCCACGCCAAGGACTTGGTAGTCGAGTCCTTGTGCACATAAAGCATAAGGGCTTGACTGCTAGAGTCCTTGGCGTGGAGAGTAGGGGCAGCTCAGTGGGCGGGGTGTGCAGGGCAGCTCGCCGAGCAAGTCCGTGTGAGCTGTGGGAGGGAACTCATTGAGCTCCCCCTGCCCTGGAAGGAGATGGGTCCATCCATCCCTATTTAATGCAGAGCCCTAAGGCAACAGGGAAAGGACTTTTAAACTCTTGATAGCAAGACTGAGTGTATTTCAGTCCCCCATACTCAGTGCTCAAGAGTTTGGGAATCCAGCATAAATTTGGCTTCCTGAGAATTTTAGCTTGCACTTTGTGAACAGGTTTGTATATTACAGGGCTCTGTATAAAAGAAATAGAAGTCAAAAGGAGCCTGAGGTGGGGAGCTCATCTCATGCTCTCTAAAGGAGATATTACATGACTGACTTTGAGCGCAAAGTTGAACAACACACAGAATCTGGCTTTTCCAGCACAGCTTATAAGGAAGGCCTAACCCATGATTTCCCCATTTGTGGTGCCTTTTGGAAGACTCCGCTTAGATGCGGGACTAAGGCAAGAAGGAGAAATGAACTGAGAACAGATAAGAACATGTATTCCATAGTGCGCACGTGCATATTGTGCAATGGAAAATATAAGGCAGTTCTAGGACTTTATTTATTTCATTTCTATACCACCCAATAGCTGAAGCTCTCTTTGGCTTCTTGAGAGTCACAACTTTTGAAAATGCAAGTAACTAGTCATCATAACTTCCAAAAATTCCTTAAACAAAACCCAGAAATTCAAAGGCATGCTATCCTTCAAATCCTGTGCAGCCTTCTGGTTGTTCACCGTAATTCATTTCCAGTGAGTCTTCCTTTTTCAAGACCTTTTCCCTCTTACCTCCTCCTCTTCATCTGTGCTGCTCAAGTCTTCTGCTTTCACTTTGTTATAGATCTCCAGAATATCTGTACAACTCTGATCCCTAAAGGGTACCAAGGTATCTAGATTAGGGCCAGAGAGTTAAATGCCACAGAGACTGCGAAAGCAGCAGCATCCTTGCCCAGAGGTCTTACAAATAAAGGGATGATTCCTGTGTTATTGGTGTGCCATGGGTACATTTCCATGCCAGATACTTTACCACATACAATAGCAATTGATTAACAGGCCATATGAGATGGTTGGGTCATGTGGGAAGTACAGCTCAGTCATGTGGATGTGCCTCGAGATCTGTTCTCCCACAGGACAAGAAATGATGATGGGAGAAGAAATTACTTGGCAGCATAACAGCATGTATTGATCTGAGGTCCTGATTCTGTCAGGTCCCAATCAAAATAGGTTCTTTTGGATTAACCAAGATGAAACAAAGCCACTGGCACCAAAGGATGACAATTTATTGATAGAAAATGGATGCAGAAAGAAAAAAAATAAGCAGAGAAAGCTCACACCTCTTATCAGCCAATGAAGCTGTCACAGCTGAGTGTCCATCTGGGTCCCCACAACAGACAAAAAGTCGTTCTTAGAAGAAAAGTTCTCCAGGCTGTTTCTGCAAGTTTTCTCCCATGGAGTGAGACCAAAGAGCAAAGCCAGCTGTCTGGATTTTATAAGTGTCTCTCCCTAGTTCAGGATCTGACGGGCTGGCGCGCACACATTCAGGAGGGGAGGGGGAGAGCTTTCCTTCCCATGGAAAGTGAAACTGATCTCTCTCCCAGGATGAGATCATCCAGCTGGCCAAAACAGCTTCAAGGAGAAGCTGTAAATTACCGACCTGTGTGAGAGGCCTTCCCAATTAACTATAAAGCTGCTCGTTAGACCAAATGTGTCTCTATGCATTCAAACAGCATACAGGACATACGTCAGTTCACATCTGACTCCTCGCCAATTCTTCCGGTGCCAACCCCATTACACAGCAGGTGAACAAAACATGCACACAAGTGATGTCACTGCAACAGTCCAGGGAAGGCTTTACTGGTCAGGCAGGTTTTAGAAAAGCTATTTCTCAACTGTCAGATTGCAAGGAAACGGACAACTCACCCGATGTAGTGCAGTAAGACATCTGTTACAATCTTGGCTGCTTTGACTATAGGACTATCGGGCTCATTGAAAGTCCTCGCGTTATGTTCAATGTATCGGACCTCCCACATTAGTGCCGATATTCTCCTGAAAGGGAACGTAATACATTCAGGAATACGTGTTAAAATTATTTTCAGTTACAGAATGAGTATAACAAAAACATGGGCTTTTCATAAGCAGCGAATATGATACTGACTTTTTTAAGTTGAGAAGAAACATCAGTGAAATCAGAACTGGAAAAAAAGACACTCTCACACTTGTTAGCAACTGCCGAGTCACTCCAAGGCAATTAGAAGAGCAATTGTTCACCACGTCACTGCTATAAATGGTGACGTGTTGATAACCCACAACATGGGACTACTGAACCTCTGAACTGCAACCCTCTGGGATACGAATCTGAGCAGAATACAAGAAGCAGGGCAAACATAAGCTCTCGTTTAAGAGCCAGGAAACAGAATCACAAGTCACTGGGGAACAGGTCAAAGACCAAATTTTTTGGCCTATTTTGGAGCTATAACTAACAGGGAAGATTTTTAGACACTGAATGTAAGTTAGCCTTATGTGACAGGATTCTGTAGTTAAGTGGAACTGGACAAATTCTCACTGATGCTACAGGAGATTTAGCTTAGCAACCATTTTTAAAAGGCAGAGATATTTAACAATGTGTGATGGACAGAAACCACCAATCTGACCTGTAAAATCTGTTTTCAAGTCTTCTCCTTATTGTGGTGAGGTCAGTTGGATAAGCAACAACAGTGCAATACAGAGGATAGGCACTAAGGTCCACTGGAACAGCAAAGGGGTTGGAAATATCTAAAACAGAAGACAACAAAAAGTGATTAAAGGCGCAATCCTATGCATGTTTAGACAGAAAAAAGTCCTACAGCTCCTAGCATTCCCCAGCTAGCATGGCTGGCTGAGGCATGCTAGGAGTTGTGGGACTTTTTTCTGTCAAAACTTGCATAGGATTACACCCAAAATTCCATAAGCTATGACAGAAGTGAAATGGCGAAGCTCAGAAGCTTTCAATTAAAATGGTAGGCATATTATATATAAAATTTCAAAAAACCTTATCTCAAAGCAAACATGACACACAGGATATTACCTGATAATGTTATTGCCCTAGTCGTGCCATCACCTGAACTGCTGTGGTATCAATCATGCAATGTTCACAAACTATCAACTACTCGGAGAAACTGACAGCAACAGAATGTGGACAAGGGCCCAGGGCAGAATGTGGACAAGGGCCCAGCTGTAATAGATGCCTGATAGGAATGATCTATAGACAGGAAGAACTGTTCATGCCTGGATGTGGGGAGGGCATAAGGAAAACCAGGGGCATTCATGTTGGACTGGGAATGACTGAGGGAGTGAGTGGGAAGAGGGAGGCAGATCAGCTAAAGGCTGGATGGCAGTGGAATGAAAAGCAGAGACCTCAGGAAAGGTTGGAAGAGGATAGAGGCAAGAGATAAGAGAAAGAGGCAGTAATTGAAGGCTGATGAGAATATGAAAAAGACAAGCCTCAAACAGAGCCTTAATAATATGAAAGCCCATATGTAGTTCCCTAAAGGAAGCCTTGGGAGACAAAGAAGCAATGATACCAAAGTGTGCATGGAGGAGGAGGTGAATTTGAGATATTTTTTTTTAGATAAACCAGATCAACATTTGGCTGCAGATCTTGTTAGTATATTTGTTGCTGCACTTACGAGGCAGCCATACCAATGTGAATTTCTGATAAGGCATCCAATATCAAAAACATCTTTACGCACATTGCTTCTGGATTTCACTTTATTTGTGCAAATCCTGGCCTCATTATCAGATATCTGTCAGGCACATTGATTACAAAGGCAGTAAGATCCCACTTTCAAAACAAGCAAGCACACAGTATCTGTTGTAAGCCCAGACTGCTTCCATTTGTGTCTCTGGGTCTGACATTAGGCAGGATGCTGATCAGCCTAGCATCGTCTCCACATCATTTCCTTTTGAGCCTGCCATACCTAGGGAAAGAAGCTGATCGATGCCTCGAAGAACTCGCACGCATTCTTCGTCTCGGGAATGGGACCCCCATTCGCCTTCCTGTGGCTTGTATAGAAGAGACGCCAGCTCCTCTGTTGTCACAGGAACTCCAGCCCCAACTTCTTCTGGATAAGCAGCTGCGGAAAATGAGGATGGCGGGACGTCCAGTTAGAGACATCACACTGTTATGAACTTAAATATGAATAACTGACACCCAAATGAAGTGTGGGGGATAGAGAAGCATTATTTACTTCCTTCTGGAATCGGCTCCATGTCCCAGGGGCTCATCTTTTCTCTTTCATTATTGTCCCAGCTGTAAAAAAGAAAAAAAAGTTATTTAAATACTTTAAAAAACATAGATCTGATATACAACAGTAGCTCAGGGCCAAATGTAACTATGTGAACATGCAGGTTATCTGTAATGTGCATAGCAGCAGAGGGAAAGTCTGAGCGGCCTTGGGGCCATGAAGGGTGAGAGTTTAACTCTTTTACTCCTGCCACTGTCAGGATGCCTCCCCAAAGCTGCCATTCGCTTTGCAAGGAAAGATCCCAGTGGCACCAATTTCTCTCATCCTCAGCATCCCTGGCCCATTTTCATTATGAGCATAATGCTGGCCTACTTTACAGGGCCACTGCAAGGATGATGGAAATGAGATATATGAAGCACACTGAATACTGTAAAGTGCTATATAAATGCTCAGTACTATTTCTTTTCATTTAACTATTTCTTTTCATTCAGCTTAATGTATTTATACTCCATCTTTCAGAGTAAGAAATCTCCCAAAGCAGCTTACAAAATTAGGAAAGAAATGCAATATAGATCTAGATGAATATTGTCTACCCTGTCTGAAAGTGGCTTTCCAGGGACTCAGGTAGGGAAGGGTCTTTCCCTTCACATACTACCTGAGCCTTTTAACTGAAGATGCCAAAAGACTGAACCTGGAAACTTCTGCATTTGGAGAACATGCCCTGCTCACTGAACTACAATCGCTCCAGAAAAGACTTTGCAACAGGTTTACAAGTAGCAATCGTGTTGTAAAAAGTCGTATTTATCCAAATGTAAGTAATTCTCAATGATCCTGTTAATGCACCATGAAGTGAAGACAGCCCAGGATGGGAGGGAAGGGGAGGGCCAACGTCTGGGAGACTGGGAGAGGGATGAGCTAAATAATCGCATCAATCAATCAATAGCAATGATTGCTTAATTTTCAGAAGAGATACAGTTGTAGAATTCAAGTTTTCTTGCATCAGACTTTTTTTAAATGCACAAAAATTGACAAATTCCTGCTTATAGTCATCCTTACTGAACACTGTAGCACTGAAAGGAACTATCAGGATATTCAGACTGGAATGGCTGTTGACTTTCTACAGTTCCAAACCACCATGCATCATCTATTATGCTGCGAAATCTATCCCCTGCAAGAGAAAAGTTGGAGTGAGCCAAGTGATATGTGCACATGCTCGTAGAACCCCGCCCCCCTGCCGACTAGAATCCATTCTTTTCTGCACAAACTCTCACTGGTGTGCACATTAAATTTTATGTATTTAACCCACTTTTCTGTTTAAAAACACACACAGACACATAAAAAATTAACACACGATACAGATAAAATATCAAATTCTAAACAATCCTAAAAGCAACATATGTTTATATATTAGGGAGCTACTGAATGACAAACCTATACTTACCAATCTGCCAGTTCCTTTCTTTGGCTTCATTGTAAAACTGATGCAGCACAAGGAAATCAATAACATCTGGCATATCATGGTACCTGTGAAACAGAAAGCCTTCAGAGGGAGGTAGTGCAACTAAAGGCACAGGCCACCTATGAACATATTTAAGCCATTGAGATTATTCTTCAGTGTTCATTATAGGATTAGTGAGTACTTATTTATATATTTGATTTATACCCCACCTTTCTAAGAAAAAATGGCAGCTACCATTATACACCGCACTCCAAGATAAGCTATATGAAACTTCAATTTGGAGACAGGAACTACTGTTACAGGGGGGTGGCTTTTGACTTTCTCCTCCCCATTTCTTTAGCTTCAAGCTAATGTTACAGGGAGGAAGGGGGCTTCTGCCACCCTCCTCATCACATCGTCCCCAAAATATTCACAAAAAGAAAGGCATGACCTCATCATGATCCCTGCCCCCGGCTCCAATTCACTGGCTGCTGCTGTAGGGGGCAGGAAAATGCTAAATGTGATGGATGTCATATCACATACTTCTTTTCTTAAACATGATTACGGAGGCAGGCTCAGGAACCGGGGGAAGATGCGAATAAGCATGAAACTTAGCTAGGCCTGTTAGCCACTTACTTTATGGAAAATGATTCACCAGTCATTTTGCCTGAGATGGGATCAAGAAAGGCAAGCTTCAAGCAGCAAAGCGTAGGTGGTCCAACTTCGTACTTAATTCCCACAATCTTCACAAATTCTTGTTCCTGTTTGTCAAACAGCAGTAGAGGTCAAAAGCTTAGAGTTGCATGTGTGTTTTACCTGAAGCATACCCCTTCAGTGAATAAATACAAAGTACAAATAACCTCTCGCTCCCCTTATTCCAGGCAGCACAATAGTCTACGTCATGGATGCTTCACTCTTCAAACCAGAGTCAAATCAGAACACAGAGTCAAAAACAGAATGGATGGGCCATATCAGGTCAGATGCAGAAATGCTTTTCAGTTGTTCAAATGCACCGAGAAGAACAGAAGAGACATTTGTCTACCCAACAGCAATTCACAAACACAGTCCATGCCACTCATAGGATGCATGTAAACGACTGGGCACTTAAAATGCTTCGCTAATGCCCTCACTCCACCCTGATTCCACACGTGGCCCTAAGGAGTCTCTCAACTGCTGACCTTGCCCATGTATTATTTATAAGCAACATTTATGTACCACTTCTCATTGGCACAAACCCTGAAGTGGTTTACAAGAGAATACAATAAGAGCATAAAAAGGCAGTGCTGGATCAGACCAAGGGTCCACCTAAGACAGAATTCTGTTAACACAGTGGCCAACCAGCTGGCCAAGGAAAACCCACAAGCAGACATGAGTGCAACAGCACCCTCCCACCCATGTTCCCCAGCAACTGGTGTACATAAGGCATACTGCCTCTGATACAGGAGGTAGCATATGGCCATCAGGACTTGTAGCCATTGATAGCCTGCTCCTCCAGGAATTTGTCTACACCCCTTTTAAAGCCATCCAAATTGGTGTCTATCACTACAGCTTGTGTAAATACAATATAATAAAGAGTACCCTCCTAGAGATTGATTCAAGCCACTGGCCCTGTTCCCTTGGAGGAAGGGCTGGATAGCAATGTAATAAATGCTACCCAATTAATAGCAACAAAAAAGTGCACTCTTTCATTCTGCTTTATCTCGGATATCCATTAATGTCCACATTCTCACAAATATATTTATAGTAATAATTCATGTATACCTATCCATTCACCCTCACATGCTCATTCCCTCTACTGTTACTTTGCAAAAGACAGCAAGAAAAATGACTGAGAATACGAATGTAGGGGAGAATATTAATGTAGTTTCTGATGCTGCCGACTAAGCAATATAAAACAGACAGTGGCCCACAAATCAAATTTTGCACCCCTGGCATTACAGGTACACTTCTTGACAGATACACCTTTGGCTCAGTTTGCCCTCTGCTTGGCACATTATAATCCGCCCCATGGCAGCTTATCAGATAATGAGTTTTTGGATGTGATGATCCTGCCTTGAACTCTTCTATCATGGACAGGGCTATAGATCAGTGGTAGAGCGTATGCTTTGCATAAAGAAGGTCCCAGGTTCAATACCCTACATCTCCAAGTATGGCTGGAAAGACTCCTCCACAGACTGGAGAGTGTCAAGGGCTCCTTGGCGGCCTCTCTCAGTCTAATCCAGTAGCCAAGTCCAGACACAGACAAAGGGATTCTTTTCAAAGCTTTATTCCTCTTTTACAACTTAACGACTCTACTGTTAGCAACTAGCTATGAGCAGCAGAGTACCTATGCCCTAAGTGGGAACAGTTGGTCCGCGTTTGAAGGAGAATCACTGGCAGACCCTGAACTTAAGGGCTAGGGAGAGTCCCTCCCCTTTTCCCTTGGATCCTCTGAGCGCAACCATTGTTTGCGCGCCAACCAGGCACTACGCCTCCTTTCCGCGCCCTCCATTTGGCACCGCTCCCTGCGTTGGCGTCGCGCATCCACCAAGTCTGCTTCCTGCATTCTCTCACTCCCGGGACTGCTATCTATACCAGGAATGCCAGTGGGAGGAATCCCTGCCAGCTGTTGGCCCTGGAAAGGATGAGCGCGCTCCTCTCCCAGGAGTGGCTGCTCTTCCTCAGAATCAGAACTACTCTGCGATTCTATGGGCTTAGTGTCCACCCTGACATAGGGAGAGTCCCTCCCCTTTTCCCTTGGATCCTCTCGGCACAACCGTTGTTTGCATGCCAACCAGGCACTACGCCTCCGTTCCGCGCTCTCCATTTGGCGCCGCTCCCTGCGTCGGCGTCGCACGTCCAGCAAGTCTGCTTCCCGCACTCTCTCACTCCCGGGACTGCTATCTATGCCAGGAATGCCGGTGGGAGGAATCTCTGCCAGCTGTTGGCCCTGGGAAGGATGAGCGCACTCTTCCTCAGAATCAGAACTACTCTGGGATTCTATGGGCTCAGTGTCCACCCCGACAGAGAGCTGCTGCCAGTCAGTGTGTACCAGAGTAGATGGACCAATGGTCTGGGTCACTATAAGTCAGCTTCCTATTATAATTGGCAATAAAAGATTTTTAAAACCCTCTGAAGCTCCACTTACCCTGAGTTCCATTTTATTCCATGGTTGCTTTTGCATGTTAACACTGTAAATTTTGGCCTTCCTAACTGCACGCACATAAGCTTCATGACCTTGCCTGAAATAGATTATCTAGAAGGAAGGAAGGAAGGAAGGAAGGAAGGAAGGAAGGAAGGAAGGAAGGTTAATGACAATGTGATTCATACATTAAAACTAGCTTCTGAGAGCAACTTATCTTTAAAATGTTTAAAACATCAAATTCTGAAAAATAAATGCCCAGAGCTTTCAATCTGCCTTTTTAAAATAGTGCTCTTGTGAGTTCCAGAAAGAGCATCACTGGTGCGTGCCACATAAACAGTAAGCCAGGATTGCTGGCAAACCTTGGCTTACTATGCACATAGCTCATTTGCTCCTGCTTTGCTCCTTCTACTAGCGCGGGGTGCCAAACCATTTTTGGGTGGGTGCTGAATTGCCCTGCATAACTGGGCCTCCACAAGCCAGATGGCAGTCATCGCCCTGCTCCTCCCCTGCCCATTTTGTCTTTCTCTGTGCTGACTTCAGGTGCTGCATGAAAGGACTCAGCCTCCTCCCAGAGTCCCCAGCTTCGTGCAGTGCACGTTGTTGCCACAGAGTGAAAGGACTTGGCTGGCACAGGCCGATTCCCCTAAAATGCATTCTGAGATGGTACACTCCTGTGAGAAGTCTGTACCAGCACATCTGAAATATCTTTTTATCTTTGTTTCATTATACAGTTTTGTAAATATGTTTGCAAATCCTTTTGGGGGACAGGGTGGCCCATGCAACTAAATACATGAATAGCTACCTCATCCCCCATTTGTGGGACAAAGGGGGAGCGCCGTGGGATGGTATCCAATATCCAGTGGGGAGCAAACCATTCCTCCGTGGGTTCACCATCCATTGAAAGCATTCCACCAGGTTTCTTAAAACAGAAAAGTTCAGAGTTTAAACACAAGCAGCATGAGTAAAAAGCTAATTTACATGCCCAAAAGAAAACAACCACTGTCTTAAAAAGCTTGCTAACCTTTTTTCGTGTCTGTTTGGGTTTCTTGTGCTTTTCTTCCTGTCCTTTCGTATCTTTTTCATTCTCATCTTCAGAGCTGCTACAAATTTTACGAGTCGTTTGTCTTGTTTGTCTTTTTGGAGGCTGGAGATTTATCCCAGCATCTGCAGTCCAATCGGAATATTCACTGGATGAATCACTGAAAATGTCACATAATAAAGTACTGAGAAACAACATACAAGGGGGGAACACATTTTAAAAGTTACAAAGAGAAGTCTAGAGTTTGCTGGCAAAAAAAAGGCCTATTCTAAGGAACTTGTTCAAGCACATGTTTATTCATGTTAAATCCATATCAAAACTAAGAAATACACTGCAAGAAATTCCAATGTGTCATTTCAGTCATAAAACCATCTGAAAACAAACTTGTTTTATTTGAGCTTCATAGCAATTATTCCATTCAAACATGAGATCTATTGAGGTACATTTCAGTGTTACCTATATAAAAGCAGCCCCATCTAACCCTATATATTCATATGAGTAGAGAAGTAAAGGCCCAGAAAAAAACTGGAAGAATTCTGGAACAGGGGAATGCACCATTTTGTTTTTTCCCCTGAGAACTTTTGTGGAAACAGTGACCTGGTTCGCATGTAACAACAACCCATTGGTTTAAAAACTGATGGGTTGTCATGCATGAGTAGATGCAGTGCCTGCAGTGTCCCCACCTCTTCCGCTTTACTGCACAAGCCACGATTGGCTCCTTCGTAGGTTGTGCAGCGTGCTGTGCAAACTTGGACCACTTTAGGGGCTAAACAACCCGGTGGCGAACCCATGGTTTATTGTTGAGTTAAAAACCATGAGGTTAACTTGGGGTTGTTTAACCCACGAACAACCCCAAGTGCCCAGGTCTGGATATCACAGAAACAACCTACGAATGCCGCATCCATAGGTTGTTGCTGGAATCCAGAAGTGGTACACATCCCCAGAACTCCTTGGGTTTTGGTTGAAAGAAGAAGCAACAAGAGCACAGGAGACAGTGCATTTGCTCACTTCCACTCGGCCACGGCAATTCCTGGGTTAAACAACCCAGGACTTGCCATTATGTGCGAACTGGAACAATGTCTAAGCCAGGTGAAGACAGATTCGACCCACACCAATTCCCATGACTGCAGAGGCTGTAAAAAGTGCCGCCACAACCCCTGGAATTCATGCCAGCTCTGCGGAAAGAAAGGTGAGACTAATGAGAGGAAACAGCACTCAGTGAGGGGCAAGAGGCACATGAGGGCAAGCGTTACCTCTCACAAGTTTGTGTACTTCAAGCTCAAAACAGATGTATTCACACCATTTCCAGTTATCCCAAATCCTAGTTCTCTATCCCAGTGCACAATGCATCCTCCGTATATTCAATAGCATTGTAGTTCATGAAGCAGCATGCTTATTTTTAAAGTCTGAAATGTTCCCCTTTAACAGAGCACAGCAAAACTACCTGGAGCTGCTTTCACTTTGCCACGCAGCCACATTGTCATCCACAGATGCATCACTTGTGCCAGCTGTGTCATCTTCCTGAGTTAAGGGGGGCAGGGGGAGAGAAAAAGAGCAAGCATTGTCCATTTGCTCCATCACTACACTCACCACTTTTAAACTTAGCATAAAGAAGGTTCTCGCTTCACATCGTACGTCTCCTTCGAAAATCATTAAGTGCCACACTTCTAGGTATGCTGGTCAAAAGGACATTGTCAATAACTACAAACTCAAAGGAGTACAGCAAAGAGCACTCATGTCTGCCTCCCATCCCAAACTGTAAAGTCAGAAACCAACCATTAAGGGAAGCTTTGGGAGTTGCTCCAGACATTACATGTGCAGGGAGGAGGTGCAAAGGAGGATGAAAACATCCTCCTGTAAAATCTAAGCTGTTCTTAGAGCACTCCAAAACTATCTGAGTTCCATATCCAGAACTGAGAACATATTATCAGCAAGCAAACAGCATTGCTGTTTTAAGAGATCTTGGGGTTGTGGTGGACAGCTCAATGAAGAAGTCAACCCAGTGTGCGGCCACTGTAAAAAAAGGCAAACTCCATGTTAGGCATAATTAGAAAAGGAATTGAGAATAAAACCGCCAATATCAATCATACTATACAAATCCATGGTGCAAATCCATGGTGCAGGCACACTTGGAGTTCTGGTCACCACACCTAAAAAAAGATAACGTGGAGCTGGAGAAAGTGCAGAGAAGGGCAACTAAAATAATCAAGGGATTGGAGCATCTCCAACCGCCGCTGCCACCACCACCAGGCCTTCCCTGTGGACTTCTGCCTGGCGGACCGCTAGTCCCTGCAGGACCAGGCCCCCACGTACCGAGCCAGCTGTGCGGCTCCACCTGCCCCTCCCTGGAGGGGCTACATAAGCTGGCTGGCTGAGGTGGCCTGGGAGAGCCAGGGCCTGCAGGAGAAGCCGCCACCACCACCACCACCACCGGGGAAGAGGCGTGCTTGCTGCTGCTGGGCCTGCTGCTGCCACCGCCACCAGGTCTTCCCTGTGGACTCCTGCCTGGCATTTTTAAGGGGATTTTAATTGTTTTGTTTGTTTATTTTGTTGGGTGGGATTTTGTTGGGCATTGGGGACACCGTATTGCGGTGGTTCCAGTCCTTCCTCTCCGGCAGGTACCAGAGGGTAGCACTGGGAGAGGAGGTTTCGGACCTGTGGCCACTTACTTGTGGGGTGCCACAGGGTTCCATCCTCTCCCCGATGCTATTTAACATCTATGTGAAGCCGCCGGGGGCTATCATCAGGAGGTTTGGGGTGCAGTGTCATCAGTATGTGGATGACACGCAGCTCTACCTCTCATTCAAATCTTCACCAAGGTTGGCCGTAGAATCCCTGTCCAAATGTCTGGAGACGGTGAGTGGCTGGATGGGGAGGAATAAGCTGAAGCTGAACCCTGACAAGACCGAGGTACTTTTGGTGGGAGACAAGAGGAGGCTGGGGGATGTTGACCTGGTGTTGAATGGGGGATGTTGACCTGGTGTTGAATGGGGTACGGCTACCCTTGAAAGACCAGGTCCGCAGCCTGGGGGTCATTTTGGACTCCCAGCTGTCCATGGAGGCTCAGGTGTCAGCTGTGAGCCGGACAGCGCTGTAGCAACTCCATCTGATATGGCGGCTGCGCCCCTACCTTCCCGACCATCTGCTCCCATCGGTAGTACATGCCCTGGTCTCCTCTCGTTTAGACTACTGTAATGCGCTCTACGTGGGGTTACCCTTGAAGACGGTTCGGAAGCTGCAGCTGGTACAGAACGCGGCGGCTCGCCTGATTAAAGGCAGCCACCAGCGAGATCACATCACTCCAGTGCTGAAGGAGTTGCACTGGTTACCAGTTGTTTTCTGGGCCAAATTCAAGGTGTTGGTTTTGACCTTTAAAACCCTATATGGTTCCGGCCCAGCCTATCTTAAGGAGCGCCTCCAGCAACACCAGACAGGCCGTTTAACAAGATCAGCCTCGGATGGCCTTCTCTCTGTCCCATCAGCCAGGACAGCTAGACTGGTGGGGACGAGAGAGAGGCCTTTTCTGTGGTGGCCCCCACTCTGTGGAACTCCCTCCCTAGGGAACTCCGTCATGCCCCCTCTTTAATGAGCTTCCGTCGTGCATTAAAAACGTGGTTGTTCAGGCAGGCATTTGGGGTGGGTTAGGGTATTTAAAAAAAAATTATGGTAGAATTTTATTGTTTTAAATTGTTTTATGGTGTGTTGTACATCGCCCAGAGTGGCTGGGTGACCAGCCAGATGGGCGATTAATAAATTTAATAAATAAATAAATAAATAAATAAATCTCCCCTATGAGAGCTGGGCTTGTTTAGCTTGGAAAAAAGAAGGGTATAGGGATACATGATAGAGGTGTACAAAATTATGCATGGTGTGGAGAAAGTGGATGGGAAGACATTTTTCTCCCTCTCTCATAACACTAGAACCCAAAGGGGTCATCCCATGAAGCTGATTGGTGGGATATTTAGGACAGATAAAAGGAGTACTTCTTCACACAGCACATAGTTAAACTACGGTATTCGCTGCCACGGGATGTAGTGATGGGCACCAATTTGGATGGCTTTAAAAGGGGATTGGACAAATTCCTGGAGGAAAAGGCTATCAATGGCTACTAGTCCTGATGGCTATGTGCTACCTCCAGTACCAGAGACAGTGAGCCTATGTACACCAGTTGCTGGGGAACATGGGTGGGAGGGTGCTGTTGCCCTGCTTGTGGGTTCCTGGTCAACAGCTGGTTGGCCACTGTGTGAGCAGAATGCTGGACTAGATGGACCCTTGGTCTGATCCAGCATGGCTCTTCTGATGTTCTTATTTAAAGATATCCTGCACAGGTAACTCTAAAATAGCCTTTCCTAACCTGGTGCCCTCCAGATATCTTGGACTTCAGCTCTCATTTGTGGAGTCCAACACATCTGGAGGGTACCAGACTGGGGAAGACTGGACTAAAACAACGCTAAGGGGAGATACGTTGAATCACAAGCACCATCACCACCACATCTGTATAGTGCTTGCAAGTGTTCAAAGCGCATCACATATATTATCTGGCTGTAATCCTTGAAACATTCCTGCAAGGTATTCTTGTCCCACATATTCTCTGAGTAAGGCTGAGAGTGTCTTACCTAAAGCCACCTAGTGAGTCCAAGGCAGAGGTGAGATTTGAACCAGAGATTCCCCAGTGTGAGGCTCAGACCCTAAAGGCGCACTCTTTCTCATGCGGATTGCCGGCAGCCTCCAAATTCAGAGTCCGCCGACTATCCAATGCAGAACAGGAAGACAGAGCAGGAGATGGTCGCCTCAGCGCTCCAGCCATCCTGCATTTCTGCTAGGCAGGCGATTTCTCCGGTCTACCAGCAACACCTCGGAGGTGGAAGGAAGGAGGCTGGGATGGCCATAGCATACATTGTATCATACCTGGCCGGGTCTCCTCTCCTCCCTGCCCCTGGATCCCACCCCCCCCCCACCTTTCTCTGTCTCTGCACTCTGTTTTCTGAGCATGGAGAGATAGCTGGAGTGGTTCTATCCACACCAGCTACAAAGGGAAGAGGGCTGGGAGTGTGGTTTCCTGGCTCTGAGGTCAGAGCCCTGGTGCTCACCTCAGAGCCAGGAAACTGACCTATCCTATCTGCCCCCCCCCCGCCCCCGTCTGTGGGCAAAGGATTGCTCCCTTAGGCTTTAATCCTATGGGGAAGTCTCACTGAACTCGGCGGCACATACTTCTGAGTAGACATGCATAGGACTGCACTGTTAGCCACTATGCTATGCTAGGCCCCAACCCAACCATAACGATTTACATGGGCGACCTAAATAGGTGGTAGTAGTTTTTCTTGTTCTACAACATCAGTCCACAGATCAGGGCCTGTCCTAAAATGTCTGACTGAAGTTAAGTCTTGAACTCTTTCCAGGCCTTATTTCTGCTATGGCACAGCACCAAAGTTATCATCGTATTAGATACATCTGGTAATGGATTGTGCTCTAAAAATAAAATTGCACTGCTTTTTTATTGTAATACATTCCTCCCTAACTTACGGTTTAAATAATTCAAAACATTTTAATTGTTTGGAGAACAAAAGGACAATCCTAGCCTCAAACAGAGATGATACTGCAAGAAAAGAAAAGAAAACTTCAGATGCCTGACCTCAGAGGAGCTTTCAGAGTCTTCCTGGGTATGTGAACTTCTCCTTGCACCTTGGGAATGATGTTCAATGGTGGAACGCGTTTGGTAAGCATGTTGCCGCTTGCGCTGGTTTCTTCGTAAAGATCGCCCACTGCCAGGTTGATAGTCACTCTTTCACAATACCAGGGAAGAAAAGCGGACAGACAATGAAATTTCAGGGAAAACTTTGCAGCATCAAGTATTTCAAGGTTAATCAAATCTATGGGGTAACGCAGATGGATATCTATTGACTGGTTTGAGAGTTACATGCATGAGATTCAGGCTCATGTGTTCCCCCTCTCCTCTAAATTGACTGCAAGGGGGAGACCAGAAGCATCTACTTCCACTTTTAAATTAATTAGCGTGCCTTGTTATGTCTGAATTTTGGGAACTCTGATTAATTTAAGCTGCAGTCTGAGAATAAACCAGGATCATATACCAATTTGATTCTGGCTTATTTGAACATAGTTTAAACAAACCACAATTTCCCTGACTTTACATGTAAAGAGGGACTCTGATTAGTCTAACAGTGGAAACAGGTGTTTCCGATCTCCTTCTCATAGCTGCACCAGAAATGGAGAAGAGTGAGCACACGGATTGTGTTGGTTCATTCATTATATTATATCATATTATTACATGCTATACCATCCAATAGCCAAAGCTCTCTGGGCAGTTCGCAACATCTCTGGGCAGCTGACATGCATATAATGCTAAACTGTGGTTTAGTGTTATATCCAAAAACGTCCTCTATCTGATGAAGAAATTGAGTTCAAAACCTTGCTTGCGGTATTTGAAACATCTAGTCCATGTCAGACTGTTTCATTTTCTCCAGTTTTCAATCCTCATTAAGTATTTGCAGCTATTCTCTCTCTCTCTCTCTCTCTCTCTCACTCACTCACTCACACACACACACACACCCCCCTACCTATAAACTAGTTAAGTATAGTGCTCTTTAAACTTTTTTTTTTAATCCACAACCAAAAAAAAGAATAAACAAATGAGTTTAAAGAATGCTGGGCAACTTTTCTTTAATTAAGAAGTCTGCTTTTATAGGTTGTTATTCTGTTTTTATCTGTATACTGTTTTATGACTGTGGAAGCAGCCACCCAGAAAGTTGACAAACTGGAGGGCAGCATCTCAGTGTTTTAAATGAACTAAAAAAAAATTGGTTCCAAGAGCCCACAAATAGGCCCACCTCCACTGTTTGTCCCTACCATGGTTCCATTCAGCTATCATGTACAAATCTGCCTAATCCCCTTTTAAAAGCCAACAAAACCCTAGGCCAACAGTACTTGGGGAAGTTAATTGCAGAAGCTATGTGTCTTTGAAGGAGTACTTCTGTTTGTCCATCCTGAATCTACAGCTAGATCAGTCCCCAGTTCTAGAATCACGAGAGAGAGAGAGAGAGAGAGAGAGAGAGACACCACCATCCCACCAGCCTCTATCCAGTTTCTCCACATCATGCAATTTCATAAACCTCTATCACAGCCTTCCCGAACCTGGTGCTCTCCAGATGTTTTGGATTTCAACTCCTATCATCCTTAGCATGTATGGCCAAAGGTCTGGAATGCTGGGAGTTGAAATCTGAAACATCTGGATGGTACCAGGTTGGTGAAGGCTGCTCTCCCACCTCCTTTGTCTTTTTTCTACACTTCAAATGCTTTCGCCTTTCCACCACAGGAAAGGTGCTTCAACCTGTTGATTGTTTCGGTTGACCTTTTCTGTTTTGGTTGACCTTTTCTGCTTTTTTTCTAGCTCTACAATATCATGTTTTTCTGAGATGGTGGCAAGCAAAATGGTACACAGTATTCCAAATGCAACTGCACCACAGATTGATAGAAGGCCATGATGATACCAGCTGTTTAATTTTTAATTCCCAACACAGAAAATATCCTTTTCTCTGTCCACTTTGAGCACCTGAAACACATTAATCTCCCTAAGGGATGTGCTGTCCCAAATAGGATACTTTCCAGTTCCCTGCCACCCCCCCTCCCACCCCCAGATCTCCATTTAAAAGCTACTCTGTGACCTTTGCTATGTTATGTGCCAGCAATCTGGTTCCACTAGAGTTCAAGTGGAACTCTCTCTTCTGTACAGGCTTGGCTTGTCCCAAAGACTTCCCCAGTGCCTAAGAAATCTAAACCCTTCTTCCCAATAGCACTCTTTCATCCATACATTGAGATCCTGCTTCTCTTCCTGGTTAACTAGCTCTTGCACATGCAACCCACAGCATGTCTGAACACATTTCTCACCCGTTGCAAAATGTGGGAAGGCTTCCTCTTCTTTTCAAGAGTATACAGATGAATTTCTAAGTCACCTTTAGCAGCTCGGCATTCTTCCTGAACTCTTAAGTAAAAAAGAATAAACTCAGGTTATAAACCTTTAAACATGCTTGCCTTAGATTCTCACCATGCTTGCTTTCAATGGCCGGGGCGGGGGGCGGCTAGGAATTTTACCCATTTATTAATATACCCTCACCTTGAATTCCACACATGATCTGATGTGCTCACAGACCTCCTGCATGTATGTAAACATGCATTTTACCTGAGGGTTCAGATTTGCATATGTGGCGGTCCACAAGGTTTGCCTGGCCTTGCTAGCCAAGCAAAAATTGTGATCACCATGTTCTCCCCGCCCCTTCCAGTTGGTGCGAGGCAAACGCTTCCACCTAACAGCAAAGTCATTACCACTAACCTTTTCTGCTGGAGAGCCAAGTGAGGAGGATGCTTACTTCCACTGCTGCTTGGCAAAAGGGACCTGAGCCCCCACCTTTAACAGTGATTGAAGGAGGTTTCCTCTCCCGACCTCTCTCCCCCATGGGAAAAAGGAGCTGGGCGAGTGCATGTTTCAATCAATGCTCAGCAATGAGGCTCAGAGCCCAGGCGTCGAGCAGCGACTGAAAGCCTTGTCGCTCATCACGATTGCCAAAGGGTGTGTCATGCTTGCCATGGTGAACATAGTAAATGCAACTTTTGATGCCTAGGAAGCTGCCATCACTGAACTGAATGGAGAAACTGTTTTGGGTGAGAAAGCCTAATACCCAGAACAAATTACTAGGCAGAGAACTTGATCATTTGTGCTTTCATTTGGTACTTAAAGAACAGAAAACTTCAGAATAGGTAGCTAAAGTGGCAATCTTATGCACACTTTCCTGGGAGTAAGCCCCATTTGGAGGTGCTCCTGGATCCCTCTCTGTCACCGGAGGCCTAGGTGACCACAACAGCACGGAGTGTCCATTACCAACACTGGTTGGTGTGCCAACAGCATGTGTTCCTGGAGAGGGGTATCCTAGCCACTGTGGCTCATGCACTGGTAAGCTCACACTAGATTACTGTAATGTTCTCTACGTGGGGCTGCCCTTGCACTTGGTTCGGAAGCTGCAACTAGTGCTGAATGCAGTGGGTAAGGTGCTCAGCGAGGCACCTATCCATGTTCACATTACACTTGAGTTAAAAGAAGTGCACTGGCTGCCTCTCAGCTACTGAGCCATGGTCAAGCTTATGCTGATGACATACAAAGCACTATGGACCGGGATACCTAGCAGACCTCCTGCCCCTCTATATACTCTGGGATCTTTAAAATTTTCAGAGGAGACCCTGCTGGTCATTCCACAACCAACAGAATGTTAGTTAGTTATTTCCTGCCTTTTTTCCTCCAAGGAACTCAAGGCAGCATACATAATCCTCCTCCTTCTTCCATTTTATCTTCACAACAACAAACCTGTGAGGTAGGTTGGGATGAGAGTCTGTGACTGGCCCAAAGTCACCCAGTGAGCTTCCGTGGCCCAGTGGGGACGAGAACCCGGATCTCCCGACTCCCAGTCCAGCACTCTAGCCACTACACCACACCATGTAACATCCCAGAAGCTGGCCTTCTCAGTAGTGGTGCCCAGCCTCTGGAACACCCTACCCCATTCATTTTGGGAGACTGAAAACATGGTATGCTTTAAATGCCCCTGTGAAAACACTCTTTTCTAAGCAGGCTGTCTCTGGTGCATCACTGATCATAATTAATCATGCTGCTGCTCCATGTTACTGCTTTTGTATTGCTTTTATTGTTATTGTTCCTGAAACCATTCTTAATAATGTATTCTAAACTGTGTTCTTAATAGTGTATTGTAAGCTGTGATTTTAGTATTGTGATATATGAACCGCTTAAGGATTTCATTATATTAAGCAGTATATAAGTATTAATAATAAATAAACAAATAAACACAGGTTTATAGGTTGTGAGAAAAGCAGCATAAGGCTGATCCCTGGGTTGCAGCATTTCATCAAGGCATTTCTGCCATAAGGGAACCTGTCACTTTGAGAAAGTTTTCCAGACAAAGACCTGGGTGGGTCACAGGGGTATGTGGGTGTGTGTGCATGCGTGTGCATGCTGCAGAGTGATTCTTGCATACAGCTGGATGAGATGTTTTACTGGGATTATTTTACATTTGAGTCTAAACAAATCACAGCGCTCATATGCATAAAGAAATTCAGGGAGCAATCCTATGCCCCTAGACAGCATTTGGGGGGGGGGGGGATAGGATACTTTGGATTCCTGGATCCTAAGTCTGGGACTCCATGCTCCACCCACCCCCTTCAGAGAGGGGGTAAAGGGGGCATTCTGGAGGGTGGGGAGGAGACCAGAGAGGCTGGGATAAGAGCTATCCCGAGGCCTCTCCAGCCTCCTTCCCTCTGGAATGCCCAAGCCAGACAGGCAAAACCCCCAGGTGGCAAAAATGCAGAGCAGGAGGAATGGCAGAGGTGACAGTCGCCTCTGCTGTACCTTCCACTCTGCACTGGACACTTGTAAGCCTCCGAGTTTGGAGGCTTATGAGCATCGAGGGCAGAAGTCATAGGACTGGCCCTCAAAGGATCATTTTAAATGGGTCCCAGCTCATGATGTATGGCCTACAACTTCCTTTTACCTGCTAATCCCAGGATGCAGCTCATTCACTACCACTCTCCGACTCCATGCCATGAGATCTCTTTCCGTGGCCATTTGACTTCTGGGGGCATTGTGATGCATTTGCCGGACACCTTCAATCTGACCACTCCGTCTGAGCCCAACGTTTGGCGGGGAAGCTATATCTAAACTTGGACTTCTCAAAGCTACAAAAAAAAAAAGAATGGCACAAGACGAATCAAACTTTTCATCATGTTTGTTGCACCAAAATAACACTGATAAAATTTGTGGCTTTCTATGTTTTTCTAGAAGAATGACAGGAGATGTCTCTTACTGTTAACAGACTGTAATCTGTTTTGTGGAGGGTTTGGAAGAGCTTCACCTTCATTAAGTCTTCTCAGATCTTGCTCTCGCTGCAGCTCCCTAATAATGCCATCAAGGATGCTCTCTTCTTGGTCATTGGTTTGCTGACCAATCACTTGCTCCACAACCTCACCATCGCCTTTGCAAGATCAAAAGTAACAAGTGAGAAATCTGAGATGTAACAGCAATACCATGTTGCAGCAATTCCCACAGGTCTGCCAGGAAAGGTCCTTTAGCAGGATGAGATTACTGTGCAACCATCAGGAGCCTTGGGCTGGATACCAAGACCTTATTAAGCAATGGAGACCCCTTCAATTGAACTATATATTCATATTTTTAACACAGAGGCTGAGGAAGAGATCTGCGTAACTCAAAAGACTGCCAATAGGTCCTATTAAAGGAAGGAGTGGCTCACTCACTACTGAAAATAATTGTCACTCTAGGTGTTTCTGTACACCTTTATTTTGCTTTGACAACTCATAGTTTGGGAATGGGTCATACTTGGTCTGACTGAATCTTTTATACTTTTGACTGGATCTCATTTGTGCTCTATATAGTAATGTGATCCAATTCTCCCTTGCATTGCTTGGCCTTTTGGCCTCACTCTGATAAACCCCCACACCTTCTTCTTGCTGTATATAAATGTATGGAGGAAGAAGCCACTACTTAAAACACCTGGTGAAATGAACCTACCCCTCAAAAGATATGCCACAATGAATGTGCTAGAATTTTATGTCCCACCAGACACTGCTGGGTATTGTGTGTGTGTTTGCTGGAACAGACTAACACAGCTCCCGCCCTGGATTTGTCCCTAAAAGTATTGTCACACATATCCCAGGAGACCAGCTGAATTACTAAGATTTCTCCTCCTTCCCACTTTGTGACACAAAGGGAGCTTTGCTTCATTGCTTAATGAAGCAGCTATCAGTTAGCTGGGAATAGTGTTTTCATATTTAGAAAATCTAAACGAAAACTGTGCAAGAACATTCTTAATAGGCAACGCTCTACCTGCCACCCCCATCCCATTTACTTCACCTCTATTAGAGATCATGTACCATTTGCCACATATCCCAGTTGAGGAATGAGCTGCTCATCTTTACAGTTTTCTCGCCCTGGCACCAGTCGTTGGTATCTTGTGGGGTGAGGATTTCCATCCACATCTACCAAGAAGGGGGGAGGCATGAGATGTGGGGCCTGTTGAGTTTGTTCATCTAGCACATAGTTATTAGCATCACGGATCAGGGGGCGATAATCTGTGTGGAAGAACATCTGATCTGGAATCTACATGAGACACAAACTTAGAAAATCAGTACCAATATAGAAATGGTTACACAACACACCTTACAGATTGACGTTAATTCTCTTTTTGGGGGCCAGCGATTATCTGCGAAACCGGAAGTTTCCCCTTGAACTCATCAGAATATTCAAACCATTTCAGAGGAGTAGGCTTAAGCAAACCTGCATATATTCTATACAACAGCATAGAATTCAGTGCCTTTTCAATGTGGCATTCATTTTTTTTTTTAAAAGGAAACATACTTCTTGCCCTTATGGCTGCAAATAGGAGCTTTGAAACATGGGGACAGTGCCTGATAAAATTTCGGGAGCCACAGGAGTGAAATGAGGTCCTAAGTAGGCAGACATCTGGTCAACTCCTCGACAAAGGAAATTTAACAAATGGATTTTTACGACTGATTTTTCACTGCATCAGCTTCCTGTTTGCTTCCAACTCCTACTCAAGGTGCTGGTTTTGACCTATAGAGCCTTTTAGTAGTGCCTCTCTTCCTAATATGTCTGTACATACTTTAAGATCCTTCAGGAAGCCCCTGCTCAAAATTCCCTCCACAAAGGTAAGTACGTCTGCTAGAGGACAGAGCACTAGTACGTATAGTAGTGCCCCTACCCTGTGGAATATGCTGCCCAGGAAAACCTGCCTTAACTAAAACTTGCTTTCTAACTGGTTGTTATTGTAACTTTATTACAATGTTTGTAGAAGCAGCTGCTTGTGTGGTACAAGGAAACTGTTTTTAAAAAGGAAGTGCAAAGCTAAGCTATGTGCACACAAATTCATACAGCGTTTGCTGAACTGGAACAACCATACGTACATACATTTTTCTTCTCTCGTTATCTTAATCTTTTCGAGATAACCTTATTCTCCACTCCGCCTTAGTAGTTCCTTTATTGAGGACTTAGTTCCTCCAGATATTACCAGGTTATCCGTCTTCAAACCAGTTGAGTGGGATTACTCTAGAGTAAGTGGTTTCAGCTCAAATAGCTATCTAACTTCACTTCCCCAACCTAGTGCCCTACAGGTGAGGACTCCAACTCCTATTTTCCCCAGCCAGAAGGCCCATTGCCATGGGAAGGCTGCTCTAACTCTTATCAGACATACTGCAAAAGTAAAAATATACAGTGGACATCATCCAGATACAAAGCTAAGCACGTGAAGTCACAACGGCTTCAAGAGAGTGCAATCCTATGACTGCTAGACAGAGGTTAGATAGCTATAGGATTGTTCAGTTCCTGGAAAACCACCTCCCCACCCCCTCCCCTGCCACCTCATAGGTGGCGCAGGATGTGCATCACAGAGCAGGGCAAAAGGGGGATTCCCAGGGGCGGGGAGTGTGGAAGTGCTGCTGTGATGCTTCCTATGCATTGTCCACTCCCCCACTTGGAAGTTCCACAGCTAGACAGCCAAAATTGGCCATCTAGCCACGAATGCAGGGCGGCTGGATCACGAGGAGAAGATCCCCTCCGTGCTCCGCCCGCCCTGCATTGGATAGGTGGTCGCCTCCGAGTTTGGAGGTGGAGGTCTATCCCCATAGGATTGCTCTCTTAAGCACATGTTTAAACTTCCCCACTGATTAACAGGATTTAAAATGGCTTGGTTTTGGCTGGATCACGCCCACAGTAAACATATTCCTGATGCAAACACTGCTCAAGGAAGCTTTAAGACTCTGCCGACCTACCTTTTCATAATATTTGTTGCACCCGAAGCCAAACAGTAGGAGGTGTCCATGAGAATCAGTACAGGCAAAATGCTGACCATCTGGGGAGAATTTGCAATCAAACACGGCACCATGGCCTTGGCCCTCAATCTGTTTTAAAAAAGCACACACACACCACACAACACATTCAGTTGAAATTGCTTATTTTTCTGGATAAACTCCTACATAAAGCTTTAATTTATCCTGGTTTGCCATTTCCTGAAATTATAGGTTACTGAACATGCTTGGTTTGCTGACATGGTGCTTCAGATATCTACATAAACACTCTGTGTGTGTGTGTGTATGTATACGCAAATTAAGTCAACTGCAGCAGTTTACTGTGAAAGCAGTTAAAATGAATTGCCTGAGGCCTCAAGAGTCTCTGGCTGGATTTGGACTTGTTGTTTTTACCCCATCCTTCCTCAACGCAGCGTGCATCATTTTGCTCCATTTTCTGTAAGAACAATCCTAGGTGAATCCTAGGTGGAGAGAGAGTGACTACCCAAAACTTCATGGCTGAGGGAGGGGTTTTTCTCCCTGATCCTAGTCTGACACACTATCTGTCTACCCACTTGCCTCACTGCTTCTACCATGGCATGATCCTTGCTAACAGTCCCAGCTTTTTAAAGCTGACTGTCAGGGTGGACACTGAGCCCATAGAATCCCAGAGTAGTTCTGATTCTGAGGAAGAGCAGTCGCTCCTGGGAGAGGAGCGCGCTCCTCTTTCCCAGGGCCAACAGCTGACGGAGATTCCTCCCACCAGCATTCCTAGCTTAGATAGCAGTCCTGGGAGTGACAGAGCGTGGGAAGCAGACTTGATGGACACGCAACACCGACGCAGAGAGCAGCACCAAATGGAGGGCGCAGAAAGGAGGCGTAGTATCCGGTTGGCGCGCCAACAACGGCTGCACCCAGAGGATCCAAGGGAAAAGGGGAGGGACTCTCCCTAGTCCTTAAGTTCAGGGGTCTGCCAGTAATTCCCTTTCAAACGGGGACCAACTGTTCCAACGTAGGGCATAGGTACTCTGCTGCTCAGATCTAGTTGCTACCTGTAGAGTTGTAAGTTGTAAAAGAAGAATAAAGCTTTGAAAAGAATCCATTTGTCTGTGGCTGGACTTGGCTACTGGATTAGACTGAGAGAGGCCTCCAAGGATCCCTTGACACTGACACACGTAGTAAGAATAAATCCTTTATTACCAGGATGGGAAACAGCAGTGCTAGACACACACACTCTCTTAAGAAGCCACAGCAAACAAATGCTACAGTATAATCTAACATGCCTTTTGTCTGTTCATTTAGGGCATGTGCAACTTGCCCTAAACAAGGTGAGTTGGAGATTCGCAACAGAGCTCACCACTGTCACAGAGCCTGCTTGTATATGGTCATATCCCATGCTATGCCTCACCATGTTGAAGTAATTGCGAATTTTTGTTCCTTTCTCAAGGTCCCAAATGAAAATGTTCCCATCATGGCCTGCAGAAAGCATGATCCTTTGGTCAAATGGATGAGCTTCCAAAACAAACACTTCATCATCATGGCCCTGCAACAAAAGCAAAGAGAGTAATATTTCAAAAACTAGTAACTGCCACAGGTGAGCTTCACGCTGCATTCTCTACCCCACCTCCCATCCCGCCACTCTTTCACACACACAGATGGCCAATGCCTTATTCTCATAGAGGTAGTTAACTGCTATATGCACTGTACCATTTCAGATTGCAAGCAAGGGCACACATGATAGAATATTCCTTCACAAATAAAAAAGGTCCCAACACAGAAAGCTGCATTTTATCCCACCTTCCTCAAGGCAGCTTGCATGGCTTTCCTCTATTACACCCATGCCATGAGCAGCAAGGGGAGGGCATATGGAAGGATAACGGCCTCCAGATCACATGATCCACCTCCAGTTGGGCTCTCTGCTGGGTTGCCGCAGGGCCAAAATGGTGGCAGTGAAATAGGCTCTCTTGCTGCTGATGGCAACAGCGGCTGGTACACTTCCAAAGCATGTGGAGAGCCAGTGTAGTGTAGTGGTGAGAGTGACGGACTGGGAGCCGGGAGATCCGGGTTCTAGTCCCCACTTGGCCATGGAAGCTCACTGGGTGACTTTGGGCCAGTCACAGACTCTCAGCCCAACCTACCTCACAGGGTTGTTGTTGTGAGGATACAACGGTGAGGAGGAGGATAATGTAAGCCGCCTTGGGTTCCTTGCGAGAGGGAGAAAGGCGGGGTATAAATGCAATAAATAAATAAATAAAATGTGGAAATAGTTAAGGTCAGCCCAAGGGATGGATTGCAGAATCAAGAGACAATTTTCCCCACCCAGATGGAAATCAGCTTAATTACGATGCTACTGGAAACATGTCTTTCAGTCACAGAAGCTATCAGCTTTGTTCTCCCGAATGGATTCCTCAAAGGGCTGACCATGCTGGCAACCAAGGCTGGTATCAGCTATCCTCTTCTGACTCCCAACCTCAAAGGCTTTCGAGCAGCAATGGCAGCAGGAGTCAAGGGGGTGTCAATCTTTGGGGCAGCATCCGAGCTTTTCACGAAGAAGGTAATCAACTGTTCCATAGGGGCAAGTCTGCAGAGATTTGAAAGAAGCTAGCATCCCCATCCGAATACACATCACTTGGCTGCCCCTTTAGAGGGAAGATCACTCCCTCAAAAGTAGCAGAAGTATTAAAGAAAACGTATACATTGGGATGCTGGGAGTTTTCTCTTGGTGGTATCATTGGTGTTGAGACCCCCCAGTCAACATGAAGGAGATGCTTTCCGCAGTCACGAAAAAGGTTGACGCTGGAGCTCGTGACGTTCACTGACACAATTCTTAAGGGCAGGGTTTTGCCAACAAACTCATAGCACTTCAGATGGGTGTGGGTGTGGCTGATTCCTCCGTAGTTGGCCTATGCACAAGGAGCATCTGGGTAAGTAGCAACAGGAGACACGGTGTACATGCTCCACGGTCTTCGAATTCACGCTGGTGTAGACCTACCAAAGATCCTCAAAGCAGGCCTGTTTATCTGCAAGGTGCTGAGCAAGAGGACCAGTTTGAAAATGGCACCAGCCTCTTGCAAACGGAGTGGATTGGTGCCTTTACAGGGCTGGTTAAAAGCAAATGCTGCCGCGGCAATCTGACACCTGCCATGTTTGTGCTCACTTCCCTACTTCTGTTTAAACACTCCCCGGTAACCTCAGGACTAGGTGATGGGAAGATGAGACAACCCAATTTTATCATGTAAACTTCTACTGAGTAGTCTAGAGCACTAGATTTGCACCTCGTGGATACCTTGGACATCTCTGAAAAGAACTCTGATTCTCTACTGGTTGCAGCTTCCCTCTAAGGATCAAAGTATTTCCTGGGAATAGTATTTGACTGTGCAATTACTTTTGGGGTGTCCCTGTCTTGCTCCCCCCCCCCACATACGCCTCATAAGCCACTTCGCAGTTGTGGAAACAAGGCTCCGTAGGAGGCTCCTAGATGCCCCTCTCACTCAACACATGAGGATACCACCCATGAGTAACTAGAGAATGCAATCGTTTTTGCCTTCTGTCCACCACACTTATCATAAGGTTCCCTACTTGCAAAAAATGAACCAATTAAATATACTATCAACAGAGTATGCCTACATACATATAAAAAAAAATCCAAACACAGAGAAAAGTAAGTGTCAGGGAGAATGGCTACTGGTCCTGATGGCTATATGCTACTTCCGGTATCAGAGGCAGTATGCCTATGTACACCAGTTGCTGGGGAACATGGGCAGGAGGGTGCTGCTGCACTCATGTCCTGCTTGTGGGTTTCCTGTGGGCAGCAGGTTGGCCACTGTGTGAACAGAGTAGAATGCTGGCCTAGGTGGACCCTTGGTCTGATCCAGCAGGGCTCTTCTTATGGTTTTGTTCTTTCCACCTGCAGTCAATCTTACATAATACAGCTCAGATACAGGTTTGCCACCTCACTGAGAACCGAAGCCAGTGACCAATTTGAGTAAACCAAGATTCTTTATGCAACAAAATGATTAAATATTCAGTGATATAAGCAGGACAAAAGTCTAGAATATTCATAAAGCCGCATAAACGCTTCACAAGTATACAGAAAGCCACCAGTATTTCCAACCAGATGTACCTAAAGATGTGAATCTACTCTAGAAAGAAAGTGTGAGCTGTAGCATTCAACTCATTAATTAAAAATTCAGTTGCTCCAAATCTGCCTATATAAAGCTTTAGAAAGCATAGCAGGGATATAAAAACACAGAAAACATATCCCTGCCAATGAATGCTGGTGACTGTTAGATAAGTTTACCCATGAATCAGGGATACCCAATGTGGGTCAACTAGATTGACCTCCTGTTTAGAGACAGGACAATTATTTAGATCGGGGGGGAGGAATGCATGCAAACAGGAGCACCCCTGCTCAAATTAGAGCTGCCCTGATTCAAGGTGGGGCAGCCCCCCTTTAAGCCTCCTCCGCAACATTTGCAGCTGGAGACTGTGGGGCTGGCAAGCCTACTGGCTGCAACTGACAGCTCTGCACAGCCCAGATGAGGATATGCAGGGCCCTCTCGTGGGCTGCCTGGAGCTGTCAAATATTTTGCCACACTTTCTTGCCCTCTGCTATCTGTCCTGCCCCCCCCCCCCCCCCCAAGGAAAGGATTTTGTTCCTGGAAGAGGGAGAACTCGTAGGCAGGGAAGCATCAGGCTGTTCGAATGTTCAAGTTGAACCCTCAAGAATCTCATGGAGGTTTTCTAAGTGTTCAAACTGATGTCTTGAGCAGCCTGACTGATTTTGGGGTTGAGTAAGCCAACCAATTCTTGCTCTTGCTAGGACCAGACTAAGATTTGATATTCTGATCCTATGAGTTATTTGGAATGCTTACATTTTCAACATGTCAAATGAATGTTACAGCTATACTCTTTCTAGAGTGGATTCAAGCTTTTCAGTACTTTTGCATGTTTTTTGGACTCCAGCAGCATCTGAAAAGACCTAGTGTACTAAAATATCTATGCAACTTTATAAATGTTTTAGATTTTTGAAATTCCTATTTATATTATTAAGTACACTTTATAATTATTCCAATCCATCAATCAAAACAATAGATTTAAGAATGTATATGCTGCCTTTCAAAATAAAAGTTTTCCCATGGCAGCTTGCAGTTAGTAACAGTAAACATTTAAAATCAATATGTAAAAACATTTAATAAAAATAATAATAAAATATAATTTTATTATATTAATAATAATAATAAAAGCAGCAACATAAAACAATCTCAATAAGAGCAATAAAAAACATGTTGCCATTAAAAGCAGGGAGAAATTACATTAAAATCCACCCCATTACTTCAGTAAAAAGCAGACTGAAATAAAATGGTCTTTAAAGCCTACTTAGAAGTAAGCAGGGAAGAAACCAAACACATTCCCTTCAGACTCTAAGACTGGGTTGAGGACACTTTGGAGTGATCGTATCAACAGCTTGAGAAATCTTCCTATCCAGGCAGAGACTAGGACCTTAGGAGGACTACTGGCAAAACACACCCCAAGAGACCTGAGAAAACCATCTGGATTCATCTGTTTCCAAGGTCAGAACAGCACAACTGATCCCACACCACTGCAGAATTTACTCGTGATCACAAAATCAAATTGAATCAAGTACTGAACTCTCCATAACAACAGAGTCATTAATGGCTCCCCCACCCATTTCCCCCTGATCCAGTACAGAAGACCAAGTCCAAAGTGTGTCCTGCCACATGAATGGGACCAGATATAATTTGAGATAGGGCCATGCTTGCCATGGAGGTCATGAAATCTTAAGCCACTCCAGACAAGGCAGCCTCAGTGTGTATGTTAAAGTCCCCCAAGTCCAAAAGCTTTTAAGATGCTTGTGATACAGAATCTTTTGGTTTACTCAAATGAATCGTTGTCTTGCTTACATAGGTGAACACTTTTTTAGGGGAAAACAATGAAGACTCTTGTGGCACCTTAAAGACTAAAAAAAATGTTGATTTTGCTGCAACGGACTAACACAACTACCCCTCTGGATTTTTTTAGGGGGTACTTAGTCATACTGTGTTTCCCCCTTCCTTGCACATGCCCCCCCCCCACATATATATCAAGTTGTGTTTCAAAGGCATGAAGGGTGTCTAAAATATTATAAAAGGTGAACCAACTCAGCTATATTCTGCTCCCAGCGTGCAGGCTGTCAACAGATTTGGAATTTCTTCTGGCAAAGTTCAACAGATCAAAGGCCACGGATGAAGAGAAGACTGAAGAAGTGTACCTGCCTCTGATGCCCTTAAATTGCTGCTATCTCAGAAGCTTTGCTCAGCAAAACTTCCCACCTTGTGCCTTACCATCCCCCTGGGCTCATTTGAAATTGCTCACACGTTTCCAAGCTATTATCTACAAACATGATCGGAATTTTTATTTTAGAGATGCCAAGTTCAGTGCTAGACACCGGGTTTGAAGGCATGAAAGACAACACAGAGTTCTAACAGATCATCTTTAAACCAACCGACTGATGTTCTACTTACAGATAAGCTGTGAAGAAGCTGCCCAGTAGAAGAGTTCCATACTTTCAAAAGGAAGTTGTTGACTGCTGTGATAACAGTGGTATCATATCGATCCCAAGCTACCATAGTCACCTTCAGCTTAGACACCTTGTCCTCCCCAGACAGTAGGCTGTTTCTGAGAAAATTCATAATATTTATATTCTAGTTAAAAGGCAACTTATTGATAACAACTTGAGGATGAACTAAATGAGACATTGGGAGATCTTTGATCAGATCTCTCTGTTTTTTGAAGAAATCAGTGCAGCCATTTGATAGATTTGGATTAGGGCTGTGGTGCTGGGAGTTACCCTTCCCCCCATGCTGTTTTGCCACTTGAAAGTCCCATTTTCTGCCCCCCCCCCCAGCTATATTCCCCACAGGGGAAAACATCTAGGTACCATAAGGGTAAATAGGTTAATGCCCCCATCGCCCAACACTGCAGCCCCAACTGAAGCCCCAACAATGTCATTTACCTTCTTTAAAAAAATCACAGAAGATCCAGCAATGGATCTCCTAGCATCATGTTATTCATTCGGTCTTAATTTCTGGACAAGTTATAGCCTGACTATGACCACTGAATCTTGCCAATAAGAAGCTGGTATAGTCAAGATAATATATGGAAACTGTAGGTAGCATAAAGGGCTAATTTAGACCTAACATTTTTCACACACAACAGAATATGTATTTAAAAAACACTAACTTCTAGGTGCATCACCCATTCCAATTTTTATATTTTAGCTTATATTTCCTGTGCTTCTTATTGTTGCTGTTTTTACCATGTGCTGTTTTATTCTTTTATCATGTAATCCACCTAGATAACTTTTTGTCGTTGGGTGGACAATTTTGCAAGAGATACCCAGCAAGAAAGTAGATTTCTGCCCAGGGATCTTTCTAGTAACATCTATGTGGACTTGCAGTTCTGATGCAATAGTTTTCTCAGGAATTCCTCTTTGGAGAAAAAAAACAAACATTCTGAAATTGTCTCTTAAGTTCCATAAAGGGAAACAAAAACAGGGAACATAATTACTGGGCTGTACTTCTACAGCATATGGACATTTCTAAGGATTGCTGGTCCTATACATCTAGAATTCCAAAGCAATCTGCTTGATAAAGCTCATGGTGATACAGACAACAGTAAGAAACATACAGGGGTTCTGCTTTAGAAAAAGGAATAGAAAAAGGTACTAATCCAATCACCTTCTCCCTTCCTACTATTCTAGAAGAGCAGAAAAAAAAGATCTCAACAATGAAACCATTTGAACAACATGTAAAAGAACCAGTCCTAGAATTAAATACTTCTCAAAATACAGCTAGACCCTGAAGAAATGTAGCCTGAACAATTTATAAAACAATCCAATGCAATCTAAGTTTTGCCTTTTACAAACATTCCTGTTCAGTTTCATGCTCAACACAGTCTGCAAATTCCCCTTTTCAGAAACTTGTTAGCTTCTGATGCAACAACAGCTCCCTCTAGCGCAACTCGCTTTATCAATGAATTCAGGTATAGCTGGTTTGGAAAGTAGGCCAATACTTCTCCCAAGAGGAATTGCGTATGCCCAATACTATGTACTTTGCTGTAGCTTCCCAATTTTTCAACAGCAAGCTCCACGCACGACACGTAACATAACAATGTGAGCCCAGCAGAAGAATGGAGCTGAATGCGGGAAGAGCAGGGTGCTACCATGGATACCATGATAAAAAACCTTCCATGAGTGACATGGAAGAAGGTTTTGTTTTGTTTTTTACCAGAAACCTTGAGGGTTGCACAAAAGCCACAACAGAAGAGCAGTTTGAGGATTTGGAAAGTAGAGGTACTGGAACAAATGAGAAATATGGAGTATACATACACCTGCAGATTGCAACTACAGAAATCAGCACTACTGTGCTTTTAAATTATTGGCATTTCTTTGAAGATGCTCAATTATAAACATTTTTCTGACTTTTACCCAGTCATCTTGGTAGCCATATCCAACACTATATTCTTCCATTCTTGCTGCTGATATTGCCATACTCTGGCTGTTCCATCTCTGCTTCCGCTGACAAACCTTAATCTGAATTAAAAAAAATAGTTACATGTATGGAGCTCTGCAACCCCTCTGCCCTGTCATTTGACCTACTTCCCCCCCCCCGCCCACTTCAGCCTTCTATCTACAGCAAGGATAGGCAAAATTCAGGCTTGTAGGATCTTTTTTTTTTTATAATTAAAACCTTGATATCCACCAAACAGAGCCTGGTGCGAAACCCATTCTACACTTAGAATTAACGCGTTCTGAGCACATAAATCTGTTTTGAGTCCCTGAGATGACCAGAGCATACAAATCCACTCCAAGTTACCCCAAGTTTTCTCCATTTCCTCAGTATAATATGGGGGTGGGGAGTTATTTTGTTGCTGCAATTGTTAAACAATTGAGAGTCAGAAATCCTTACTGATCAACTATAGATCACTTGGAGATCTACTAGAAGATCCAGTTCTACCATCCTGGTCTACCACACCCTCAACTTATGCAGAATAATTTTTCTGCTTTGTATTGTGAAGGGGAACCATCTTGTCATTGTATGTGTATACAATGTGTATACAACCACAGGAAAGCTAACGCAGAACAAAGAAGCAAGTTTTGCATGTGTGAACCAGCCCTTGGTGCTTGTTTTAGGGCTGCTTCACACATGCATATTCATCACTTGATGACTGCAACATCTAGCAATGACTTGCAGGCTGAACAGGCCGTCACCTGGAACTCTCAAATCTCTTCAAATGCAACGCTTTTCCATGGACTCAGTTCACACACTCAGCATGAAGTGTTTAGTGGCCAAATATAGAGAACTCAAGTGATGCTTGAATGAACCTGCCCTTAGTTTTTTGTTTCTCCAATATTTTAATACAAGGCTTATTTAATAGGCAATGGTTTCATCAATTTCCTTTAAAGAATGTTGCCCAGTATCTGAGGTATTATAAAAGGTGTAAAACAATGTACAATATTGAGTGCACACTAGTGCAGTTCAGTTGTCATGGGCAAAGGCCATTGGTCTTTCTGGTACCAGGTGAAGACTTTTTTTATTTGCCCAGGAATGTTAGTCTTTTAGCTCTGTTTTACTTCTCGGAGGGTGCAATCCTATGGGGATAGTCAGCCACCACTGAACTTGGCGCACGGATCTTCTCCTCCATGCTCCAGCCACCCTGCATTTGTGGCTAGACAGCTGATTTCGGCTTTCTAGCCGGAGTGGCTCGGAGCGGGGGGGGGGGAGGGGGCTGGATGGTGCATAGGAAACGTCATACCAACACTTCCACCATCCCCTCCCCTCCCCACACCCAGGGACGCCTCCTTTTCTCCTGCTCCAAGCTACTCTTCCAAGTGCGGAGCCAGGGATGAACCAGGCTGCCTAAGAGGTGGTGGTGGAGGGAGCAGGAAGGCGGTTTTCTGGGAACCACCCTCAGAGCACTGGCTCCAAGGTCGGTTCCCGAAAACCAAAAAATCCTTTGGCCGTCTGGCTGCTGTCTAGAGGCCATAGGATTGCGCCCTTACTGTATTGTAAATCTCCACATTGCTGCTAGGTTTTACTCTGGTTTTTACTTCATTTTATACTGTAGTTTTATACTTTAAATTTTTATAATGTATCTTATACTGTATTTTATGGTTTTAAATGTGCCATTCTTCAGGTTTGCACTGCTTTCTCCGCCCCTCACATGCTTCAACTCCCTCTGTTGCTTCCTCGTTCAGACCATCCATAGTTTGCTGTTATATCAAGACCCAAAATTAGAAACCCACTTCAAACTGTGTTTTTCAGTTTAGGTTTGGAAGCATATGGTTTGCAGTAGCCAAGGTTTGCCTGACTTGAATGCCTGGCAAACAGTAGTCATGTGAAAGCAGGAAGCAAAGGAAGGAAACTTGAGTGCAGGAGAAGACAAAAGAGCATGTGATCCTGAGGTACAGCCCAGATGGCTGGGGAAATTGAAGTGGACCCATGATGGGTACCTAAGTCCCAATGGAACTGATGGGACAAGCACAGTCAAGCTTTTAAATTCCATAACTCAGGTGCAACCCCCACATTCTCTGGATTGCACGCAGGACTTTACAAAGAGGTGCTAAGCTCTACTATATATATAGGCTACTAGTCCTGATGGCTGTGTGCTACCTCCAGTGTCAGAGGCAGTATGCCTATATACACCAGTTGATGGGGAACATGGGATGCTGCTGTTGCACTCGTGTCCTTCTTGTGGGTTTCCTGTGGGCAGTTGGTTGGCCCCTATGTGCACAGAATGCTGGACTAGATGGACCCTTGATCTGATATAGTGTGGCTCTTCTTATGTTCTTATATGGTTAATTAAATCTCTATGAGAGAACTTGCTCATTTCAACCTGAATGGTACTCTTGTTGTCTAAAACAAGAAGCCACGCAAATGTACATATCACCCCCACCCCGGAAAATAATTGATATGGGAAATGTAACATCATCGCATAAAGTCAACATGATTTTCTGCCTAGTGTCAAAGTCAGAGAACATTAGATTTTTTACCAGGACTTTTAGTAGTGTTGTTGAATGCCTGCAGTCAGAATACAGTGAGTTTTAAATGTTATGGCCAGATATGGCATGCTGCAATTATGCCAACATTTATTACATTTGCTTAACATCTATCAGATGGCCCTGGAGGGAATTCAGCATTGTAGTTCACACAAGCGGTACTCGTAAAAAAAATGACATCAGCATCTCTCTTGTGATACTCGTAACAGAAGCATAGGAGAAAAACAAAACAAATAGGACAGAATTCAACAGTTTCTATCTAGTGCTGTCTATAAGTTCTCCTCTAAGACGAAAACATGCAAACCCTATCCATGAAACCCCAAAGAGCTCATACACCCCACCATATGCCCACTCGCATGGTTACAATTAAAGAAGAACACACAGTGACTTGGTTCACACAACAAGCCAGAGTATGGGCTGAGTACGGCTTTTCCTTGAATGGTGGGTTGTGTTGTGTGAACCTAGTTGCCCTAACAAACCATGGTTTGTTTGTGGTTAACACAGCACAACAACCCCTGATTCAACAACAAGCCATACATAACCCACAGTCAACCCGTACTCTGACTTGTCGTGTTGTGTGAACCCAGCCTATATAATGCAGCAAATGGGAATCCTGTTACTCTGTAGCATGATGCTTCTATTCAAGAATTCAGAACTGGGCACTTGTTGCTTTTACTAATTGCTTGTTTCAAGGCTTTAAAAAATTACACAAAAATATCATTGTAATGGGACAAGATTTGAACAGGTGCTTACCTATCTCCATTGTTGCAGAACTGAACAGCAACTACTTTGTCCTTTAAATTTAGAAAAGGATGGTTTTAGTCAATACTTCTTTTTTAATCAACTGATTTAGTACTCCACCTCTTCTACCCCCACCTCCACCATAAATACTTCTCTTAAATGGACTCCACCTCTTGGGAGCAAGCCTCCTGAACTGTGGTTTGATACCTCCAACCCTGTGACTGACCTGTGTCTTGCAGGTTGACCACTGTAGGGCCAGCAGGTACTGGGGACTATACACAGCCATACACCAGTATTAAACAAACAGATAGATGGCCAGATCTATAGCAACTTCCCTTCAAGAATGATCACGTATCTTTGTGTTCCTACTGCTCTCAGAAGCTGCGGGCTTTTGAGATCATACATATTCAGATTACAAATCATAGGTATTGACTCTCTATGGAGGAGCACCTGCTCCTTCTTATTTGTGACACTGAAACACGGGTGTGCTGATCACACATCTTTCCACATAGTCATTACAGTGGCTCAGAGTTCCATGTCCCTCGGTATTGTGGTATTGGTGGCCATGCTGCTTCTGCCAAAACCCAAGCACACCTTTGCAGATAGATTTTGTTTTTCTTTACAGCGAAACATTTTCAGTAGAAAGAGAGATGAGTAGCTATAGCCAGCCATATTTTTTTGTCAGAATACGGTCCACTGCATAGTGCATTATTTTCATCAACATCCTTTTTTTCTCCTTATTATAGGAGGCCACAGACAACCAACACGAACATTTAGAATTAAAAAACCCAACTGGCTCCCAAACAGGCACAGAGCTCCAAGGCAGGCATTACACCCCCTAGTCTGCAAGGGCTTCCCTGCTGATTTCAATGAAGTTAATTTCTTACATGTGCGAAGCACCTGAAGATAGAAAAAAGTCTGCACATACAAGAGCCCTTATCAGGGGAGTGTATTAAAAAAATTGAAACCTAAACACCTGTATAAGTTGTTGGTTTTTTTTACAATAAAGGAAGTGTAATTTCCTATTTTGTTCTTACCGTATGAGATTCTAATTCAGCAATTTTCTCTGGAGATTCAGAGCCCAAATAATATATTCTTATAACATGGTCAGTGCTCCCTGTTGCTATAAACATCCCACCTAAAAGGGGAGGAGAGGGGACAGGGAGAAAAAGCCAAGGAACCTTAAACTTTTCATTCACTAAAGCAATACGTTTGTTGTTTAAACGGTAACATGTAAAAAAGAAATGTTTCAAGGGAATGAAATCACCATTGCGTAATATGGTTTTCTTTCATGAGCTGCAGTTTCTGAGAGCACGGCCCTTCATTATTCAAAGTGTAGTGATGGCTCTACTGTCAGTGAACAAAACATGTAAGAGGCATACATTGGGCCAAGATCTTACCTTGGAATTACAGTACAATTACTTTACTTTGGGAGTATTGGATACAAAAACCTCCAAATTTGATGTAACCCTAAAATGGCATTAAGAACATCAAGTGCTTTACTGTACTGATCTGACAACGAGAACAGAAACAGGGAGGAATGTATCATGTCAGCTCTCGCTCTCGAGTTTCAAGAAAAGTGTTCAAGCCTGGAGATCCTAATAGGACAGTCTGCACACAAAGCAAAAGTGCTGGTGCCAAGACTCAATACAGACTAAATAACATAGCACTGCGAAAAGTTAATGCTTGTCTCTTTTGCCTGAAGCTGAAACTTCTATCAATTATCTTTCCTCAGAACTGCCGAGTAAACTAATTTCCTAGCTCCCAATCACTTACTAGATATTTTATCAGTTAATATTGGCTCTGATTAGAATCGTTCAGCAGTCTGCATTTTCCCAGACAATTCAGTTCTGTGCTGTTGTTCAAAGTCACTGTGAGCTCTTTCAAGAACAAGGACCAATATTTCGTACATAAGAAATGTTAATAATATCCCCTAGGTAATTTATCTTCCTGGGAAACTTGTACATACCAGAGCTGAAAGATGAACAAGATATCTGAACACCAGGCCTGGACCTCTCAGCAAATTTGACTGGCCGATCCCTGAAATGTAAACATGAAGCATTTTAATTACTTTACCTTCAGCGGTGCAAAGGTTATTTAAGAAAACAATTCATATTTGTACAATAGGTTTGTGTTGGGATCTGTAGCAGCTCACAGAAGATGAACATGGTTACCAACAAGCTGGGAAAGTAACATTTTTCTTACGTTAATATGAGTTTGCAAAGAAAACTGATAGGTCAGTTTGCCACCTATCAAAACCAAACTAAACCTGTTGGGAATCAAACTGACTGCAGATGTGTACACCTCCAATTAAGCCTTCATGAGGTTCAACAGAACCAAGTTCCTGAACACACACATTTCAAAATGGGAAGTTACACCTTTTCTAGAAGGGATAAAATACCAACAGTTAAGTTCTCTGTATTTTCCAAAGGCTGTGAATCTAGGGAAGTCACTCTACGAGAAATTATCTTTTTAACATATACACACACACAATACATTCAAATGAATATAGAATTTGTTTGGTTAACTCTGAATGATTATGTTACATGTATGAAGTATGTAAATGGTAAGTATGATGTTACGCAAAACTTTCTATGGATGTTTTTAAAACTACAAAATGCTTAGAGAAAGACCAGCCAGAAAATTGTGCTGACAGTACCAATCAGATTACAGTCCACCTCTTCACATCCACCCAAAATTAAAAACATCTCAACTGTGGGCCAAACATCTCCTGGCTGAGACAGAAGGTTGAGGTTGCAATCCTACAGCCAGTTTCCTGGGAGTAAGCCCCACTGAACACAGCTTTTGAGTAGCTGTGTAAAGGATTGAACTGTTAAGCATACTCTTCAAGATGACAGCATCCTATTAACTGTCCTTGTTGGGAGATTCTGAGATTCTCTCAAAGAAATATAAGATTTCAGTAAAGTTGCACAAAAGCCTGAAACAGTTCCATTAAATAATGTCACTTCATAAGAATTTAGTCTTCCTCTCTCTTTTCATGACTGTTTTGAACTGCACCATAGAATTTCATCATATAATTCAAAAATAGCAAACAATGGAGAAATGTTTTTAGAGTTTCTCTTGAAGAGAGGTCACTGCTTAACGGTAGAGCCCATGCTCAGCATGCAGGAATCCCAGGGTCAATCCCTGACAGCATCCGAAAGTCTTGCTGCGAACTGATACATAACTGTAATCAAATCAACAAATAAATACACCACCAGATTTAAAGGATTTTAAGTAACACAGGCTGGGAAATATCTCTGCCTCCAAGTGTACAGATACTGTCATCTTTCAGTTTAGTCACTAGGTGGCAATGGACTTAGTTGTATCTGGGATGTGTCTGAGGTTTTTCCATCTGTGTTCTGTTCTTCACGGGGAGAAACAATGAAGTTCTTATCTAACTTCAGAAAGAAAGAAAGAAAGAAAGATCTCTGCCTCAGAGCTTAGAAAGCAGCTTCCACTCAGTGAAGCTAGTACTGGGCTAAATGGACCAATGATCTGACCCAATATGACGTAGCTCCTTGTAAAGATAGAAGTCAATGTCAAACTTCTATGATCTCCATCCAAAACATCAAGGCTCAACAAAAAGGGAAACCAAGTGGATTTTTTCATTTGCCCACTCTTAATTAACAGATCTTCCTCTTCCTAGTTCTTCTCATTCATCCCTTTGCTTTAGACGTTACAGTCTTGCATGTTGACCCAAGTTAGATAGATATACTGATGTATATAGCACAGCAGCAGCAAGGCCATACTGTACCACACACAAAATTGATACAACTATTAGATTCTTTTCAGGTACAGAAAAGCATGCTAAAAATAATAAATCCAGCCAATCATACGTACTTAAATTTCATTGTGTTTAAATGCCATTGCCAGAAGCAGATAGCTCCATCAGCACCAGTAGAAGTGAGGTATCGAGTTGTTCCTTTCCTTGCTGGAGAAAACTAAAGATAAAAAAGTTACTGTAAATAGTCCTTATGAGTTTCTCACATTCTTCCAGCATATAAAAAGTTAGAAGCAGGCATTTTGCTGAGCATACACCCCATGGTTACTGAGTAACTGTGGCTGGCCTGAAGACAGGCTTGTCCTGGACTGCTTTTGGCAGTGAGGAAGAGAGAGAGAGAGAGAGAGAGAGAGAGAGATGTAAAAATAAGCTCATCAATACATTTCACAAAACAAATAATTTGACTGAGAGAACTCTGAAACATTTGAGATAGTGACCTGGTTCGCACCTTGGTAACAATCTAGGGTTAACAAACCATGGGTTGTTGAATATGCAGCAGGAGCAAGCATGTATGCTGGTTCCCATGCACACACACTCTTCCGCTGCGATAAACAACCCAAAGACACCCCATCCCTGGGTTGTTTACACGACGTCTGAATCCGAAACTCTGGGTTGCTGGGGGATGAACAAGCCAGAGCTTCAACGCTTTGGATTGTTGCCGACGTGTAGGCCAGGTCAGAGTTAACATATATGTAGTCAAGTAAATACAGTTTTGCATCTCATTGCTAAACAAAAGCCAAGGAAAAAGTTCGTCTGCCTTACCTGTATGGAAGTAATGGAAGCCGAATGGCCCAGCAGCACTGCAACTGGTGCACAGGTTCGAAGACACCAGACTCTGACTACCTTGTCACAGCTGCCTGCAGCAAGGAGGGTGTTTTCATAACTAACAGCCATGTCAGAGATTTCAGCCGAATGTCCTCGGAGCGTTGAGAGCAAACGTCCATTATCAGTAGCCCAAATTTTCACCAAGCAATCATCTGAACCCTAATGTTTCACACAAAAAACACCATCCAAAGTGTAACATGCAGAAGTGCCACTCTTTTCACGATGAGTTTAGAGATATGGAGCATGAATCCCTGTCTTCCTGCCTGACATTGCCTTCATGCCCTGCTTGTGGGCTTCCCAAGGGCATCTGGCTGGCCATTGTGGGAAACAGAATGCTGAGTAAGATGGACTGTTCTAGCAGGGCCCTTCTTATGTTCTTAACTGGGCACGCTACATACTTCCTTGTAAACAGGGAACTGAGGTTGTGCATAGAGGACTGGCAGCTTCTGTAGCATCCCACCAAGTTATTTTTCAAGTATAAAACAGAAAACACACAAAAGCTCGTACATTACACAATGCTCACCTTGAAGATGTGGACATTCTAGAGAACTGATTCTAAATGCTATATAAAACCATTGTATTTTCTTCTTAAAAGGCACATTCATTCTTTTTCTTCTAGGAAATATCATTTAGGACATAATGACAGAGCAAAAAACCCATGTCATTCAATGTTCCAGAGTATTTCAGTTTTGTTCAGCTTACCGTGAAAATTCTTCTCCCACTGCGATCAAATGCTACACAATACACAGATGATAAATGCCCCAGAATCCTCTTGTGCATCTTGATATGCTGATAGAAGGATGATGGGAACAAATGGCTGAAACGTCCATATCCAGTTGACTGTCTGGCACAGGTAATATTTACTGGAAAAGGGGAGGAAATACACTATTATCCCTATGACTTTAATTGTCTTGAACCTACATAACGTTCATGGTCCAGTCTCTCTACCACTGAGGGGCTGCTTGGACATAATGCCAAAAATCAGTGGATTAATAATTAACTCACAAATTGCGAGGATGTGCATCGCACACGAGCCGCTTCCTGTTTCCACTAACAACCCTCGAATGCCGCATTCAAGAGTTGTTACTGAGATGTCCAAACCCAGGAACTGGGGCTGTTTCTGGGTTAAACAACCCCAGGTTAACCCAAGAAAAAGCCATGGGGTGGGGGTCTATTTAGCTCAGCACTAGTGACAAGAGATCTGGCCTTCTTGCTGCTACATATAAGTGGAAAAATAACTTAGGGCACAGTCCTGTGCATGTTCAGATAGGAAAAAAATCTACAACTCCCAGCATTCCCCATCTAGTGTGGCTAGCTAGGCGAAAGGAAGAGTCAGAATTTAGGACCTCAAGGCCAGAACTGGAATTCCACACTAAGGGCTGCAAAGGTCAACACAGTTCCACCCATGCCTTGAAAATGTATTAGGGCTTTCACAAAGTGCTGGCAGCAGCAGCACAAGCATGGGGCTCGGCTCCCAGCCCTAGAACAAGGTCATGGGTTTCTTTGCACCAGTGCTGGGAACTTTGAATGCCATCTTACACTATGCAGTACTATGCAATGGCAGCTGAAGGTTGCCTTCTTTCCCTGAAGTCAAGGAAACCATATTCATCAGTGGCATGTGGCGTATTTTTTAAGCCTCCTGCTTCTGCTCTTTTAACTGTACTTTTTCTAAAAAAAAAAAAATTCCATTCGTTTTAAATAGATGCTTTTATTTTTCAGCCAGGCTTCTCACTCTGTCATTGTTAGATTGACTATATTACATTTGACATGCAAACATACCTAAATTGGGTTTTTGAGATTTTTTTATTGATAGACAGAGATTTAAAACCATTATCTAATTCTACTTTTGCCTCAGTTATTGCTCACTGGAATCATGAAGGATTCCCCACTCCATCCATATGGGTCTACGTAACTGTGTATTTGCGGTGATGATTCAGTGGATACTTTTTGCTTACAGTCAGGATTTGACTTATTGCCATATTTGGCAATTGGAAATTACTTCCAAGGTGGCAGAGCAAAATTAAAATACATAAATAAAAACTCAGATGAGCAAGTCTGGTGAATGGATAATCCTGCCTTGCAACGGGAGGTAAGCTACATGACGTTTTGGTCATTTCCAACTTATGTCATTGTACAAAGCTGGTTTTCTTTACCAGAAAAACAAGTGCGAGTTTAAGTGTGTCCCATGAATGCAACAGATGATCATCATCCTCATCTTCATCAGAAGAAACAACAGTAGTCTAGCTTGGAAAAGTTCACTTCTCCCTTATATTAGTGTTCTTTCTATGCTGGCCAAAATCTTAAGATTTAACATTTGGGCTGAGGAAAAAAATTCTAGTTTAAAAAGCTGAAACATAAATACTAAATCAAAATGTGCACTTAGACACTGTTAAGAGAGTTATTCCTTACCCACGTTTGGGGGCTTCCCATAGTTTGCAGGTAATTCGGGAGGCCTGCCTCTGTGAAGCGCTGCAAATGCCGATCCCTTCCATGATGTGTGCCTGCAATCTGCACAAACGAGATTCAAAGCTGGTCACAACCTTGAGCTGAAGAGTTGGGCTCCACAACCCAACCTGCCTTTTCCTGCTAAAATGATGAACATCGAAGACTTCTTTGACCTCCTTCCCATCTCTCCTTCCCTGCAAAGCTGTCTGTAGGGATTGTTTTTAGTTACCCCCAAAGCAAAAAGTGACACACAAAAGCCCTCATAAGAAACAATCCTGGCTTTTAAAAAAGGCTGTTTCTGTTTATTTCCGCATTTATTTATTTACAGTATTAACAAATACCTACCTGAAGAGCCATTTTCCTTTTAAAATAATATTTTAATTGCTCATTTTAAGTATACTAGGTTTATACTGATGTAGTATTTTTGAAAGTCACCTTTAAGTCCTCTGTAAGGTGGGATACAGAATTTAAAATAAAACAAACAAAAATAAAACTTCCATCCCATAATGTCAGACATTTTACCTTTGGCTGCCCTTAGCAATGATTGCCGTCCCACTCCCAGCAGAGTCTGCACCCCAAGAACACTCTGTGGGATCTCCTTGTCCAACAGGGGTCCAATCCGCTCACAAATTTTGAGAAGGTAATTTGGAGGGATGTGAGCATTGGCTGCCACCTGAATCAAAAAACACACACATAGGCACTTTTTAGATCCTTTCTTAACTTCTAGGGGGAGGAAAGCATCAATTTCCCCTACGCTTTAATATTTGTTTTAATTTTTAGAGTGTGATGCTCCCCATTTCTATTTAACTGACTACTAAAACGGGAAAGGGCCCTCTATCCCCTGCTTAGCATAGAAAGAACCTCAAAACACCAAGTGGTAAAAACTAAAAGGAAGCAACTTTTAGACTAGACTTTCTTAAAACCACACTAGACTTTCTTTCCATTCCTATATGTGCTAGAACTACCTTCTGCACCCTGCATGACTAAGCTATCTCACAGAGTTATTATTTGGCATGAATAAGAAAAAACAACAACACCTTGATTCAGAACCCTGTGCCCCCCACAATGCACATATAGGCTTTCCTATTCACTTCAATGAATGTGTCCACTCTATGGCCCTGTTCGAACACAGCAACAACCCAGGGTTTCTTTGAACCCTGGGTTGTCATGAAGGAGCCAGCATGCTAGTCCCCATGGCTCAAACACTCTTGCTTGGCTCCTCCTGCCAGTGGGAACAGCTAAATAACCCAGGAGCACTCCATCCCTGAGTTTAGCTTGATGTCCGAACCTGTAATTCTGACTTGTCTCTCCCGTGACAAGCCAGAGGTGGAACCCAGGGTTAAATCATGTTCCAGGCTCGGACATCAGGCTAAACAGGGACTGAGCATCCCTGGGTTGCTTAGCCATTCTTGCTGGCAGGAGGAGCCAATCAGAAACAACTGAGTCACATGGACTAGCATTCTGGCTTGTTCATGACAATCTAGGTGTTTTTCTAAAAAAACCTGGGTTGTCATTGTGTGCAAACCAGGCCCATGGGTGCACCACTTTGGGCAGGATGGTGTATTCATATATTTCTCAAAGTGCTTAACCTGCCATTATTGTTGCGGAGTGACTAGGGACTAGAAACCTAAGAAGTGCAAAAAATCTATGCTCAATTCTGTTGTGAACAGCAGGCATTAACATACAAATCTCTGGGTGTACAGCAAATTCTGGGAAGGCTCTAAATGTCCTATCCCAACCAGTCTCTAACCATAGCTCAATTCCTAAATTACACCAAACCATGGCTTGGGCTTACAAATGTACTGGCAAACCATACTTTACAACTGTTTGTCTGCTGTCATAGAAAGCTGCCTTATACAAGGTCAGATTATTTCTCCACCTAGCCCAGCACTGACAGAAGCTCTTCGGGGTCTCTGGCAGAGGCCTCTCTAGGCCCTGCTCAATATCCTTTTAAACTGGAGATGCCAAGGAACCTGGAACCTTGCTGCATTCAAAGCATGTGCTCTACCATTGAGCTTTTATTTTTCACCTGCTCAGCAGTCCCATTTCTGTGGTGTTGTAGACCAATCTGCATAGCCATGCTTGGTGAATCCAGACATCACGCCAAACCATTCAGGTTAAACTTAACCATAGTTTGGCATAACATTAATTTATACCAGAAGAACAGCCTGCTGAGAATAACTTAACCATAAATAGATCTGGCATGCTCTCAATCATACAGCAGCCCCCACCCTCAACCTAAACTACAGTTAAGTGTTTCATCAAGAGAAGGGTTAATTCTAACCAGGGTTTCAGACAAGGAATTGAAGCAAGTGGTATCAGACTATCATTTCAGCTATTTAACTTTTTTCTATTGATTGATTGGATTGGATTTATTAGCCACCCATCTGGGCAGCTACCCGGCCACTCTAGGCAGCGTACAATACTAATAACAACATGAAATACAACAAATTTACATAATCAACATAACAAAACAACATAACAAAACAACACTGCTCTAAAAAAACCTAACCCACCCCAAATGCCCACCTGAACAGCCAGGTTTTTAAAGCCCGGAGGAAGCTCATCAAAGAGGGGGCATGGTGGGTCACTAGGGAGGGAATTCCACAGAGTGGGGGCCACCACAGAAAAGGCCCTCTCCCTAGTCCTCACCAACTTAGCGGTCCTGTCTGATGGGACAGACAAAAGGCCTATCGAGGCCAATCTCGTTGAGTGGTATCCCTGGTGTCGTTGGTGGCGCTCCTTACGATAGACTGGGCTGGAACCATATAGGGTTTTAAAGGTCAATGCCAACGCCCTGAATTGGGCCCAGAAAACAACTAGTAACCAGTGCAACTCCTTCAGCACTGGAGTGATGTGGTCTCGCCGATGGCTGCCTTTAATCAGGCGGGCCGCCGCATTCTGCACCAGCTGCAACTTCTGAACCATCTTCAAGGGTAACCCCACATACAGCAGTCTAGGCGAGAGGAGACCAGGGCATGAACTACTGATGGGAGCAGATGGTTAGGGAGGTAGGGGCACAGCCACCATATCAGATGGAGTTGGTACAGCGCTTACGGCTGACACCTGAGCCTCCATGGACAGCTGGGAGTCTAAAATGACCCCCTGACTGCGGATCTGGTCCTTCAGGGGTAGCTGCACCCCATTAAGCACCAGGTCAACATCCCCCAACTTCGCTTTGTCTCCCACAAAAAGACACTTTTTATCATCCTTGACATCAGTAAATCATATCCCTATCAAACTATAAAGCAAGTGATGTTTGGGGAGATGGCAGAAACAATATCTTCTAATATTTACAGACCTTGCAGTCCTCAGTCCAATGTCAGGGTACCCAACAGGAGATATAAAATGGAAAAGCCAATGGCCTAGTTTGCACGATAACAGAGAGGACGTAAGCCATGGTGGCTCCCCCACCCCTCCACACACACACGGTTGGCTAGTTGCTGTGGGTAACAGGCCACCTAGAACCCTACAAAAGCCCAAAAGTTCTGGGTGGCTTATTACCCACGGCAATAAGGCACCTCAGCCTGGTTCACACAACATGACAAGCTGTGCTGCCAAGAGTAATCATGCTAATCGCCCCTGCATGTGACTAGTGCACACGCATGTGGGTGGGAATAAGCCACTGTGGCTTATTTCCCTTCCATGATAGTGCGAAACCAGGTCAGTCTCTGCTACTGAATGTCTGTTGATGAAGGCATATGGAAGCTTTTGATTTATACATAGAATTTTGCAGGCAAAATAGAAAAGGAAGCTAATACTCAGTGATCCAGATTACAAATATTTAGGGTTATTTGAGATGTAAATATCTCCTTTTCCTTCAATGTAATCCTTTCCAAACACCCTGTGGTATGGAATATGTGAAGAAATGTGTTATGTGAATTGCCTCCTACACGGATATGCTCTGCTGGAATGTCCATGATTTTAGCAACACCAGGAAGTGCCACCTCCATTGGGGCAAGGAAAGGAAAGGTTCCTCCTGTGCAAGCAGCGGGTCATTACTGACCCCTAGAGGGACGCCGCTTGTGCTGGCGTTTTCTTGGCAGACTGTAGCGGGGTGGTTTGCCATTGCCTTTCCCAGTCTTGACTACCTTTCCCCCAGCAAGCTGGGTACTCATTTTACCGACCTCGGAAGGATGGAGGGCTAAGTCAACCTGAGCCGGCTACCTGAGACCCGGCTTCCGCTGGGATCGAACTCAGGTCGTGGGGAGAGTTTCGGTTGCAATACTGCCGCCTACCACTCTGTGCCACACGAGGCTCATTGAGGTAATGACCAGCAAATGAAACACAATTGTTGTAAACCTTAAAATGTAAGGACTGCCAAGCAAATTCCCAAACTGCTTTGCGCAATTATGAAAACCGATACAGAAAAGTATTACCACCACATGAAGAGTTAAAATTGGCTTTTCTTTAAAAATGGTCTAAGGTATGGACATAACATCTATTCTGGTAAGTGTGTGTGTGTGTGTGTGTGTGTATATATATTCTCCTTTGCATTCTATCCCACGTTAAAATTGGGCACAAATAATACCAGAGATGCGCAAAAGACTCTTACAGCACAATCCTATACATGTCTACTCATAAGCCCATTGAGTTAAATAAGCCTTACTCCCATGTAAGTGTGTACAGGATTGAGCCTATCAGTGCAATCCTATGCATGTTCACTTGGAAGTACATCCCACGTTGCTGAATGGGACTTATTTCCCGGTAAGTGCACATATGATTGCAGCCTTGGTGTCTCATATAAGAACAGTCTATATGAAAGCAACATTCTACCCCACAAAACAAATCAAAATCCAGGATGGAGCTATGCCAATAGAAGTAGGCTGATTCGATGTCCAGGATCACTGGGGATGGGGAACAAGTCTCTCCAAAGCCTTAGTGGTGTCCCTAAGTGCACCCTTTTACTTTTCCCGATACTAAAGAATGACTGCCATTCATTCCTATGGAAAACAGTAAAGCATGGTGAAGTTCTCTTTCTTCTTCCCCCAGGACACTGGATCTCTCATTTCTCACTGACAGAGATCCCAAGGGGGCTATAAAGGGTCTCTATGTTCTGAGGATCCCAGGGATCCTTGCAGTATCCTATGCAATACCCCTTTAGTTTCTCCCACGTATGTAAATAGCTGCCATTACTTTTTATTAGGAGAGTAAAGCACTGATCTTGACGATATACCGTGGGAGTGAAAACAAAACCTGCCCTCCACCCATGACACTGAGTAGCCTGGCTCTTTCTGATACCGATCCGGATCCTGCCCCCACCCTATCTGCCTGACTGGTGCACTCACTTTCTCTCTCTCTCTCTCTCTCTCTCTCACACACACACACACACACACACAAATCATAAGGACAGTTCTTTCACTAGTTAAACTATTATAACAGCAATGAATTGACACAACTTGCTTGCTTTCTGAATAAGTTAGCAGTTATCCTTCATCCTCTAACAAACAAGGAAAAATTCTGAACGAAACTTTTCAGAAACAAAAATCTTGAATAGGTCCCTTTTTAACTTCCCATATATGCATAAATCTCATTTTTTTTGCATATCATCCCCATAGAATTTTATCCCCACATTAGCGCTGAAGTTGTTGTTTTAAAATGGCAATAAAAAAAGAATATAAGTCTCTAATTATGCTTATTTTCAAATAATGTTTTTTTTTCATATTACTAGGAATATTTCTCAGATATTATCTCCGCACACATTTGGGTATGATGCTTAATGGAATTTCACATTTTAATTTTATTCCAAATTCAAAGTTCCCTAAGGTAAAATAACTGAACTTACAGAATATCTTGAAGAAACACAGGAAACAACATTCAGAAAAATTATGCAGTTCGCTATCTACACCAAATGTTACAAAATACTTAGTGTTTATATTGTGCTTTTAGAGTGTTCAAAGCACATTCCATACAATGACAATCCTTACAACATACATGCAAGCAATGCCGCATTATCCTCATGTAAACAACGCTGCATTATTACTATTGTTGCTACTAATTACGTTTTTATTCCACCTTCCTCCAAACACCTTGAGGCAGTAAACATGGTTCTCTCATTTTTTCCTCACAACAGCCTTGTAAGGCAGCTTTGCCTGAGAGATTGTGACTTGCCCAAGCAGGGATTTAAACCCAATCTAAGTCCAATGTTGGTCTTCCAACTTTACCACACTGGCTTTCTTGCAGACAGAGGAGGGGATGGGAAGTAAGGGTGGAGATCCAGAACAGCAGCTTGCCTAAGGCATGCACAGATCGGTGCACAGCTAAGCCAAGTTTTAAACTGCAGATGTCACAGTTTATGAACTGCATTATACCAGATCTCATAAAAAATCATTATGGAGGATAAGCGCACTTAAGTTGCAATCCTATGGATGTTAGACAGAAAAAAGTCCTACAATTCCCAGCATGCCCCAGCCAGCCATGCTGGCTGAGGCATGCTTGGAGTTGTAGGACTTTTTTCCCCGTCTAAACATGTATAGGATTGTGCCCTTATTTAATTTTATTTACTTGTCTAGTGATTTATACTCTGCCTTTTCAATCATAACAAATGCCCTAGGCAGCTAATTAAAAAAAAAAAGCAGTAAGCATGAAACAGCAACAGAACATTTGGTTTATGAGAGTCAAGTGTGCTGAATCCACAAACCTGAGACACCCCATCCCCCCACCCCACCATCTGCAAGTGACTTTGGTGCAAAAAGATCTTTGAGGTTATGAGGTGTTTTTTTCCCCCAAAGACCTTAATAGACACCTGCTGGATTGTGATGATGTTTTTCAGAGACTTCGTTAACCGGTAAAACCTCACATAAACTTAGACTCACAGTAACAACGATTTTTAATAACTTCTGTCTTTTAGGTACCAGGGAAAAAGAACAAGAAATGTTAATCGAATATTAGAACAATGTGATAGAAGTAGAATTGCTTTTGAAGAAAGGACTTGAGGAAGAAAAAAGACCTCCAGTAAAAGACAGAACCCTGAAGATGTTGAATCCCTTATCTAAGGTGTTCTAGGAAGTTTTTTCCTATATCTTGTTGAAAAATTTTCACTGGGGTGGCTCGAACTGATCCTTTCCGCAGGAACAGATAAACTGTAAACTAGCCCATGTTTAAACCATGTTTTAAGAAACACAACTCTGACACATGCCTGGGCATGTAATATGCCTTTTTGATTTTGAACACCTATACCAGAAGAGGAGCTCTGTGCAACTCAAAAGCCTTTTCTATGTATTTGAATATAAGTTGGCCCAATAAAGGTCTCGCCTCGCTTGCTCTGTGCTTCCAGTAAAAGTAGGATCTCTGGGTGTAAGCCAATTTAGCTTTCTCAACTTCAATAGAAGTAAATTAACTTGACTCCCAAATTCTTTAGTGCTAAGGCCTCCACAGATCTCTCTTCATACAACAAGCAGCAGTACTTAGCCACAGACGCATTCCCCCCACATGGTTCAATGGGTAGAGGGGTGTCCTCTGCACCACTTCAGGAGCTGGCCTTACATTCAGTACAAAATCAAATAAATAACCCAGCACGTACACGCACAGGTTAAGTTAGATCAGGGGTGAGCAACCTATGGCCCTCCAGATGCTTTGACCTACAACTCCCATGATCCTTCACCATCAGCTATGCTGGCTAGGGCTGATAGGAGTTGTAGGCCAAAACATCTGGAGGACCACAAGCTGCCCACTTCTATGTTAGATGAATGGTAGAACCCCATCCCCACCTTTCTGAAAAGCAGGAGAGATGAGGATTTCCAGCTCAACTAGAGTTAGCCAAGGAACCCCTGACTTCCAGACTATTCAATAAGGAGAAGGCTGTTTTCCCAGCCAAGGCTGCAATCCTATGCACAGCTGCCTGGGAGTAAGTCCCACTGAACTCAGTGGGGCTTATTTCTGAATAGACATGTATAGGAATGCACTGCGAGTAGTACAAGTCCATGTACTAGGCAGATGAAAAATATTCTCTCAGAAAGACTAGAGTTCCTAACCACAAAAGAAGAACACAAGAAATGCCCTGCCGGATCAGACCAAAGGTCCATCTGGTCCAGTATCCTGTTTCCCACAATGACCATACTCTGGGAAGACCACAAGCAGAACATGAAGGCAAACAGACCCCCTATCCCAGCAACTAGTATTCAGGGGTATACTGCCTCTGAACCTGGAGATTCATTATAGCTATGATAGCTAATAGCTACTGATAGATCTATCTTCCATAAGTCTGTTTTGTAAAGCCATTAAAGCTAGTGGCCATCACATCTTATCGCAGAGAATTCCATAAACTAGTTCCATTAATGCAAACTATACAAGTGAACAACCCCACTATTTGATGTTATTGTCTTTTATGGTGGTGTCACAGACCACAGCCCCCAGCAGGTCAGCTGCAGAATGGGAAGGAAAAGGTGGGAAATTGAAAACCATATTAACTAGAGTCCAAACAAAAGATGACTGAATACAGGTCAATATAATTATTGCATTGCTGCAAATCAATTGTTACTTCAAACGTTTACAAAGTTAACAACAAAGTGGAGTGATTTGTTTTCACCCTTGGCTGTTTGTTCTGTATGAAGCCTTAAAACATCAGGGGCAGTCAATGGTACCGAGTCAATTCATCTGTAAATTAAAGGCCACTTGACTCTGGCAAACAGGTGTTAATAGACAAGCATTAGGAGACTTGGGTATGTCAAGCACTCCTGCTAAAGATAAGGGAGTAACAAAACAATGAAGCCTCTTTGTTTTGTAAAAAAAAAAAAAAAACAGCTGCAAGCAAAGAGAATGGGGCCAGCATTCATGCCTCTTAAAAACAAGATCTATTATTATTCAGCTGGTGGCAAGCTCTTTTTGGCAAAAGTGTCACAAGTCCAAAGTATGAAATAGTGCAACTCTAATGCGCGCTACAGTACATAAGCAGCACCTCATCATCACCAGGGAGTTTTCCCTCTCGACTTTGGAATGGGAGAGCAAGCAGCAGCAGAGTACTGGAAAGGAGACAAATGTTTCTGCCTGACTTTGCTGCTGCCACAGGTCTTTTTGATACAAACTTGCAGCTACTGGATCGCATGAACTATCTGGTTTGCCAGTGTTTTGTATTATAAACACACACCTCTATTATGGAGGTAATAACAACATTGACCTGCCTTACAGGGTGCTTGACAAGACAACTGAGATTGTGTATCTTAAGTAGTTTGTACACTGAAATGCGTTATAAAAACATTAGATCTGTTTAAACATTTGTGAACTGCCCAGAGAGTTTTGGGTATTGGGTGAAATGTAATGAAATAGAATAGAAACATAATAAATAAAAACAAATACATCTGCAAGCCGACGTACCCTTTACTATGTGACCTTCCCCGAGAGGCACGTTTGGCCTCTTTGCTTGCTTCTTTCAGGTGGACAGTGAAAACTGTTCTCTTCTGCCAGGCTTAAGGTAATTATTTTTAAAGTGAATTATTTCAGCCCTGATATTTCCCTTCTCCTGTTGGGTTTGGAAATGCTGAAATGTTTATCTTACTGTTTTGATTGAATTTATGGTATTGCATTTTATTATGTATTTTAAGCTTTGAATACTGCTTTGGGGGCCTTCAGTCTGAGAAGATTCAGTCTGAAAATATGTAACATTTTGCTTACTTGGGAATAACCTCCACAGAAGTCAATGGGCTTACTTTTGGATAGACATGCATAAGATTGTGCTACACTTAGTATTATTATGGCACTTAGTCGTATAGGCACTTCAAATCACATCAGTGACAAACCACCTGTGCTTAATTCCCTTTTTTTAAAAAAAAAGAATGGTCATGTATTTACTGCTTAATATAAAGCAAGTGTCCACTCCCATTTAGATAGTAATAGGAAAGCATAGAAGAATTGATGCTTTCGAACTGTGGTGCTGGAGAAGACTCTTACAAGTCCCCTGGACTGCAAGGTCAAATCAGTCAATCCAAAAGGAAATCAACCCTGACTGCTCATTGGAAGGACAGATACTGAAGCTGAAGCTCAAGCTCAAATATTTTGGCCACCTAATGCAAAGAGAAAACTCCCTGGAAAAGACCCTGATGATGGGAAAGATTGAAGGCAAAAGGAGAAGAGGACAGCAGAGGAGGAGATGGCTAGATAGCATCACCGATGCAATGAATATGAACTTGAGCACACTCCAGGAGAGAGCGGAGGACAGGAAGGCCTGGCGTGCTATGGTCCATGGGGTCACGAAGAGTCGGACACGACTCAACGACTGAACAACAATGGAAAGCATGAAAATACTAGGGAAGATTAAATGAATGTTCCAAAATAACACTATTTACTGTAAGACATAAGATACTAACTTATGCATCTTTAGAATTGATTGGAAATTATTCTGATGGCTACACATGTGTGAACATGTTTAATTGCAATATGCCATCAATGCATCTTGATTCAACATTATCCCACAGAGAATTCAGGACCGGTTTGGAAAACGCATTTTAGGTAGAGTTACAGATTTAGAAGGTGCTCGTGGAATCATATCAAGCCCAAAGGCCTACGATGAGGCAGGGAATCTTATGCCAACCTTACATATAAGTCCACAGAAACAAGCTCACAAACCCACCAGCTCACAGGTCCCATGCCAATGAGAGCCAGGTCTGGCGAGTTTCTCATCCAGAAGGAATTGATAATTTCTTTGGGATTATGAACAAGTACAAGTCTGCCCTAACCCTAAAACATCTCCAAACGATTCCCATGTGGTGTTTTGCTGAATAAGTTAGGGCAGTGGTTCTCAAACGGGGCTGGCTTTTTTTAACATAATGCTTCAAAGTTGGTAGGGGTCTCAGCAGACCACTTAAAACTTTTTTTTGTTCTACAAATAACAGCACATACATAATTCATATTTAATGTTTTTTTCTCTTCAGTGCAGGCATCATCTGCACCATATTATGAAAATCATGGGCCCTAAGCCAAGCTGCTGAGAAGGGCCCCTTTAAGTGGTAAATTTATAGGGAAAACATTGTAGATGGCACCAGTGTTGAATTATAATAATTATGGGCCCTCCTCATTAGCCTGTTCAGTAATCCAGCCCTGGTCAACACAGCCTCCATCTGCATCATCAGAAAAAATAAATCAAGTGCAGGGCCAAGTACAGATATTCTTTGTAGCACAATCTTTCTGCACACAACCTAAATGGTGTTCATAGCACAGCACAGTTTGAGAACATCTGCATATCTACTTTCCCCCACTGCAGAGAAACTTTACCTTAGAACTTTAAAAAAATTCTCAGCACGCTCAACCTACAGTTCTCAGGATTGCTTGGGAGAAACTATGAAAATTAATCTGTTATAAAATTGATATAAGTTGGTAACATAGACATACCCTTGAGGGGGGGGGGAATAATCTAAAAACTTTCTAAAAGGCTGTATAAAGGACATAAGTTCTCCACTTAAAGCAAAGATAACTTCAGCAACTTGTTGTACTAGCATTGCCATTTGTAACTATGCTTGGTTTCATGCATTCATGCATGAGGCTGGACAGCCATCTGTCAGGGATGCTCTGATTTGGATTCCTGCATTGAGCAGGGGGTTGGACTTGATGGTCTTATAGGCCCCTTCCAACCCTACTATTCTATGATTCTATGATTCATTCAAGGATCCAACTATTAGCTATGTCAATCTCTAGCTCCCTCAAATTCTTCTTCACTTGTTGATTGTGTAAATATCTGGAGGCTACATTATCAGTTCTAATTCTAACCAACCATGTTGGTTGGGTATATTATTCCCTTATTTACAGTACTGGTACAGAAGTACCTCTTGTTATGGAACCACTTTGCCATGTAGAATAGTTGCTACAAGTACTGCTAGCAATTAGTGTAGTATTTGTTTGTGCAGATGTGCCAGACAAAGATTAACCACACTGCTGGTATATTAATAATGTGTAATACATGTAAAGCTTGATAGGTTGCATTCAATCTAAGGAAAAAATCAAAGGAGATACCCTGACATGAATGTCAGGAAAAAGTATTTTAGTACTATGAAAAGTCATATTGAAGATTGATAGAGCAATCTTATCCACATTTTCTCAGAAGTAAACCCCATTGTGTTTAATTGAGCTTACACCTAGATATAGGATTGCAGCCTTAAAAGCAATAATTCAGCTGGGAGCTTCTCAAATTCACTTTAGCCCCAGTTATATGATCAACAAAAGTATGAACAAAGAAGAAAAACAGCTTCATACTTATGATAAAAAATTACAAGTCTTGCCACACAATTCTTTACTTGGTTTCACATCAGTTGTTTTTAACATTGTTCTAATTGTGTTGCCTTGTTTCTGTTTAGCCTCTGCTAGAGTTTAATTTTCATGCAAGTGTTAAAAAACAGCACTTGAAAAAAAAAAAAAAAAACACAAGCTGAACCTCACACATACCAGAAAATATTAACCAGAGAAGTGGAGAAGGATCTATTATAACCAAACAATATAAATTCTTAAATTTGATTTTATTCTTCCCTGCTTATATGGGTTACATGGATTTTCTTCTATATTCAGTACCACTAATTTCAAGAGAAAAATACAACCAGCATTCTGCAAACACTCCGAGGCCATTCAGACAACACGCTAACCCACACTCAGTGGTTGAGTGTGGGTTGTTGTTGAACCATGGATTGTTTGTTGAATCGTGGGTTAGCATGTTGTCCGAATGTCCGCAGGGTGACTTATTAATCATGCAGTGTGGCTTGTTAACCACACTGAACAACCCAACAACAAACTATGGGTTCCCAAGGTGGCTTGTTTGAGAAAATAAGCCAGTATGGGTTAGCGTGTTATCTGAACAGCCCCTCTATGTTCCCACCACTCAGTGAAATAGCAGCAGCACACCCTTATTAGCTTCCTAAAAAAAAATATTTGTTGCAGGGTAAGAACCAAAGCGTGGAGTTAACCCAGGTAACTGAGCAACTTCAGATTATCTTCCATCACAGTTACAACTGGAAGTGAAGGGAAACCACTTAACAGGTGAGAATGCCTGCTGGCTTGTATCAACAGTGCTGGCGGTTATAGGCTATACATCTAAATATTAGTCAATCTACAGTGAAAACTGCAAAACCCTCACTAAAATACTCCTTTCAGGCCTCTTTAGTAATATTTTATTTTGTTATTTCTCTGCAAAATTATGTAAACACAAATGCACACAGGCAAAAGATAAATCCATTTATCTATGAAATTCTTTACCTATTAAAATACTTACACATGCAGTGCTGACTTGCAGCACGCTGAACTTCAAAGTAAAACATATATGAATGCTACTTACTACACAAATTCTTACTGCAAGACAAAAAGCAAGAGAAGCAAGATTTAAAGAACTACAAGAATTCAGAAAAAGCCAACCCTATGGAATCAGGGCATGCAAAAAACCCACCAACAGTATTGTTTAGGAAGATAGATAGAAATTCATTTGCATCAACCACCAGCCAGTGCAATTGATTATATAAGACACACAAGTAAACTGATAAAACCATCAAATTAAGAACTATAAAAAATTAAGACCTAAAACACCAGACTGCTGAAATTTGCATTAACTGAACTGTCATTGATTACCAGCATAAAACATCCATACTATACTGACATGTCATATTCAAAAATGATACTCATGCATAGCACTTCGCGTACTCCAGCATTTGATTGTATACCCCCTTTTAGAATCAAACCCAGAAAGATCCTCTACATATCACCCACATTTTATACCCAGCAAAATGAGTTTGCACCAGTGCACCTGGTGCATGGCATCCACATTATATGCCTGTATTCTGAACCCATCTGCACAATATTCTTTCACCAGCACAAAGTGATAAAATGAACAGGGACCAAGCTCTGTTCAAAGAGTGGGAACAGATGAGCTTTTATCCTTTCTCCCTCAATACTTCCCATTTTGTAAACCGGGGTTACTACTCCTTTATTTCACGAGCAAATGGAGATGTTTTCAGTCTTTAGAAACCTACACATTTTCAATCACCATGCACGAGCAAAATAATTGCTCATTTAAGAATATATTCATTTACATTCTATAAAGACCTAAACATTCTGAAGCATAGAACAATCACCACCATCCGTATCATCAAATTCTCTGATTTCATGTAATATGATTTAGTCTGGAGAGATGGATAGTATTTTTCTTCTTAATGCTGCAAAAAAAAAAAAAACAACCCTCCTCTCCTCAGTTCCTATCTTTAAAGCTACAACCAATCAGCAAGCAACTCTCATTTGCAAACACGGAACTGAGGCCTCGTAGGCGCAGCATCATTGGCCTCTGCTGAAACCCCTTGTACGTGCCCTCAAATAACCCTCCCTGGTTTGTCCACAATAGATATGGGGGGGGGGGGGGGAGAATCACACAGAAAATAAAACCAGGAATCGCCACACAAGTGACTACAGCAACCCTTCCTCTTCCTTTTCCCAGATCTTTCACCCAGCCTAGACATGGGGAAGGCAGAGAAGAGGCTGCCTAGCTGTGCCCAGTCTTCCTCGTTTGCAACAACTTCCCTCCTCCTGCCATGCTGAAGTTTAAATGCTACCTCCACTCACCAGATCCTCAAAGCTTCTTCGGTGCTCCTTGCCCTGCCAATCCAGGCGCCGGGGAATCAGCTGAGGTGGGAGGAAGAGACAGAAGTCTAGTAATGTGTGTGTCTAGTGGAAGGAATAACAGATTCCCCACCTACCCTCCCTCCCTCTCCCCCAAAGCCCTCGCTTATCCTTACATACACATGGAGCCCATGCCACCAGCACCCACAATATGGGTTCCCCCCAAAGTTTCAAATAAAAAAAGGTAAATAGGCATCGATCTTGAAAAGGTTTCAAGCAAAAGCTGTCCTAGTTGGTGGTACAAGACAACCCTTTCTTTCTTCGGGATCCTGGAATAAAGAGCACTTCTTCTCAACAGACATCTGTCCGCCCCTGTGAAGCAACTCCTAGTTCCTTGATCAAAGCACAAACAGTCCCGCTCGCTCCAGCTCCCAAGCTCACCCACCCTGTGGTGTCCCTAAACCAAAACACTGCTGAAAAAGTCCCCTTCTTTTCCGAAAGCAACAAGAACAACAAAAAAGCAGGTAGATGTGTGTTGGGTCCATTAGAAGAAGGTGGGGACAGTGACCTAATCCCTCATTAGGGCCAAATAAATAAAACACTGCATAAAACAGTCAGCAAGCTTTAGAGTTCGCGAAAACTCTTCATGATGGATATTAAGTAAATGAATAAGTTACAAAAATAAAACAAAGGTGGGGAGAGAGAGAGAGAGAGAGAATGGGGAAAGAAGAGGAAAAAAGAAAAGTCCCTTTCCTAGGAGCCACCAAGGCCTCTTCACTAAGTGTGGGGAGATAAATACTGAACCCAAGGAAGGTCCTCATCATTGGTGTTTTTATATAATAGGTACTGGGGGGAAGGGGTTAATAGGAGGGGTAGTGATGTGGTGAGGGGGCAAGGACCCCCCCCCATTAAAAGCTAAGTACATTAATGAGGAATTAGCCCCCCTCCCACCTTACTTCCTAATCCCACCTCCCCCCAAAACCCCCACTCCCACCACATGTTGGGACATTACCTGGTATTCTTCCAACTCCTCCACCAGCACCTGAAGAGGGAGAGAGGGAGAGAGGCGCGCACACAAAGGGCGTGAGGGGAGGCCGGCGAGGTCCCTTCCCCGCCGGCCCTTGGGCAGCCCGGCTTCGGGCTCGGCCCCGTCCAGGATGAGACCCCCACCCGTCTCCGAGCCAGCCCCGTCCGCTCATTCCTCTCACCTGGGCGGATTTCTTGCAAGGTCCCGACTGGAGGAAGCGGGCGATCAGGTAGTAGAGCTCTGAGGAGGAGGAGAGACAAGCCGGGTTAAAGCGGGGCGAGGGGAGCCCGAGAAGCCGGCCGCAAGCTCCGGGGTGCCCGAGAGACTCACCGGCTTCCAGCTGGGTCGGGGCGGCCGCCGCCGCCGCCATCCTCCGTCCTGAGGGGAAGGAAGGCCCGTCAGGGAGGGAGGGAGGAAGGCGGCGGAGAGGAGAGAAGCGCCCCGCTGCCGCCGCCGGGATGGTCCCCGGCCCCAGGGAAGCTGTGTCCGGCCGAGGAGCGGCTCCGTTACAGCCGCCCGGGGCAGCCCCGGCGGCGGCGGGGGCTGTGAGGGGCTGCCGCCGCCGCTGCTGCTGCTGCTGCTGGCGCTGCCCGGCGCCTCCTCATCGCCGCCTCGCCGGCTCCATCGAGCGCCGCTAGGGGAAGGCGCGGGGCCCGGCCCGGCCCGGCCCGCTCGCCTGCGGGAAGGGAAGGAGGACGGAGACGGGGAGAGCGACGGAGAGGCAGCGGCTCGGTAAAGGGGGGAACCGAGGCAGCCGGACCCGGGCGGGGGGGGGGTAGTGGGCAAGGCAGCCAGGGAGCCTCCGGCCGCGCGGGGGCGATGGACCCGGCGGGCTGGCGGGGTGTGCGAGGCGGCGGACGGCTGTCGGAAGAGGCGGGGAAAGGGAAGGCTCCGGCCTAGCCAGGCCCGCGGCCTGCGCTCTGGGCCTCGGCCGGCTCGCGAGTCGCCTCTCCCGGCTCCGCCCCTCGGCTGCGGGGTTTGCGCTCTAGCCCCGGGTCGCCCTCGGCTTCAGAGAGACGCTAGGCGGGCAGGGGGCTCGGCGGTTTTCCTCGCCACGGGGCGGCTCTGTGGCGGGCGAGTTTTAGCAAGCTTGTTTTGGTTACAATAATCACGACACTAACCTCGCCCTTCGTTTTTTGAAGGAATACGGCCTCCCCCTTTCCCTCGCACAACGACCCTGTGAGGTAGGTTAGGCCGAGAGAAAGAAAAAGTGGCTGGCCCAATAAGCGCCATAGCTGAATGGGGATTTGGACCCCCGGGCCTCGTCTCAGGAGTGACTCTTGAGTGGCCAAACAAAAAAACAAAAACAAAAGGGTGCAGGGGAAAGGTGCTGGGTAGTTTGTCTCCTTTAAAGAATATAAATGTGTGTGTAAATATATATATATATATATACACACACACACACATAAGCACACACAAACATACTATTTACACACATATTTACGTAAACATATATACACATATAACACCCGACAGTATTGGCTGCCTTATATTAAGAGGTCTCAAGGTGGCTCACATCACTGAGATGGGGCAGTTTTAGAATATCAGTTAATAACTTTTGAGGAGTGCTGGCCTTTCATGTGAATGTTGTGGCCTTTTCCCCTTTGTGGTGGAAATTTCTGAAAAGAGAGTATTTTTCATATTTTTGTTTCTCGGGTAAGAAATTTGAGGAGTTGACTGGCCTCTTATCTCGAGGGGCTTTCATAGCTTTCTGTGGCCAACATTGGGTAGGTTGCTACCCCTTTGTCTAATAAATATTCTAGTTTCTTGTTGTGAAGGGAAGACATTCAGGGAACATGGCTGGTTTTTTATGGTGAATATTGGGGTGGCGGTTCTTAGCTTTTCATTATAGTAATGTTTTGCGGGTTAGGCTGTTGTGTGTTTTGTGGTACATATATATTAGTAGGCTGCTAGCATTCCCAGGTTGGAAATATTGTGGAAATCTGGGGCTTGCTGGCACTATGCATGTATAATTAAATGGAGGTTCCTAGGATTTAAAATCTAAGTGTTGCTGACATATGGTAACAGAAAAACACGACAGAGGTGCTGCCTTTTCATTACAGAAATATACTGAGGGGGCTGTTGCTGGCATTGTGTAACATAATATATATTTGCCGAGGGGAGGCTACCCTAAAGACAGTTTCCAGAGAGGTAATCTGTAACAGCAAAAATAGCAAAGAAGCTTGTGGCAGCTTAAAAACTAACAAGATTTATTGTGGCATAAACTTTCGTGCAGTCAAGCACACTTCATTCCAGGGCAGCTATATGAGGGCTGTCAAACTATTGGCCAGTTTGCAAGTAACAACAGGCCATGGGTTGTTGGGGACGAGCAGGAAAAAGCGGGTCTGTGGGAGGCAGCACTCTCTCTCTCTCCCCCATTTGTGCATGAAGGGGGTTAAGCATCAGTATGTACATGGGCCACACACAGTTTCAAACCAAAGGGTGGCTTATTCTCCATATGCAGAACATTGCATGTTCTTTGGAGACAGAGTACATCATTTCAAGCAGTTGGGAAATAATGTATGCTCCTGTGTTGACAGACATGTACTACAACTTCACCCACATAAGGAAGTAGTTAAGGGGTGGCCAGGAGAAGAACTGACTCAGTACTTGACATTCACACTAATTACGCTCTTCTGCTGTCTTGGAAATCTTTTCCACCTGTAAGTTATTAGGTAGCTTAATCCTTTCCTTCCTCCTCCTCTTGTTAACCTCACAAAGAGGTAAGCACCCTAAAACAGTTTACTATTTGCCATTTCACACACCACATAGCAATAAAACCTAGGTTTCCCATTTGACAGGGTGCTACAGATAACCCTGGCTCTCTGGGGAGTATGCCTCTTAGAATCCACACACTTTTCAAATTCTTGATTGTAAAATTTACTGTTCACGTGTATTTTTCAAATACATAATATATGAAATTCCAAGACCCATCTTCCTGTAATACCTTTATTCAGCCAACCAAAAGATCACAACAGATGTGCAGATTTTGGAATTTTACCTATGGTCAACAGAGCTACCTTTGCTTTTTATATGTGAATCAGCCGTTTTCATGGAGGTATCAGTTTCTTCTAGGTAACAAATGTTTGTTCTTGAGTAATTATTTCATGGTAGCTTACAATGAGGAGTTCCTTAAAGGCAATTTTATGACTGAATAATTTGCTTTCTACTACATTAAATTAGCACCATCTAAAAATAAATACATCAGTTACCCTGTTTATCATTTAAAGTGGGCCTGGCAAACATACATTGTCCTCCTGCTCCTATCTACTTTGCTTAACTGGAACTGGCAAGGAACATCAAGGTTGTGAAATGCGATGGTTGTCCTAATGCATGTCCAATAGAGTGGCATCCACTTTCCTCCCCAAGGCAGCTCCCTCCACTTTTTCCACTATTGAGACATATTTAGTACAAATCGCAGAGATCTGTCATGTGAATTTGCTTTTTTGTGGACTCCAGGCTAAAGGAAGTAGTACTGTGTTCCTACAGAAAGGCCTATTGGTGCAAAACTCCAGTAAATGTAATAGATTTTGTAGCAAGAAATTTGGACTGAACAGAGAAAGAACTGCATTCCAACATGGAACATTTAGTGTGATTAGATGACATACTGATACTGCATTTAAGTGTCGTAAGCAAAAAGATGCTATTTGGATTGGAGCCCTAATGCTCTGTCCAACATAAAAGGAAAATGGTGCAGGATGTTCTATAATAGTACAACATAGTAACATTATAGGCAGAAAAAGATAGCAGAAGTTTGAACATTAGATTTTTAGAAGTCTGTTTTATATACATTTCAAAATTTAGCTATTTTATGTATAGGATAAAGTTTTTTACCTACTCAATACCAGTGTGGGATTGGGCAAGCTCAAATATCTCTATAGATAAGGGGAAATGAAGGAGGTCTCTCTGTTAAATGTCTTAAAACATAAACAGCATGCCTAAGCAGTGGTGGGGAGAAAATAGAGGGACAAAGACTGGGTTCACATGACATGACAACCCATTGTGGGTGACAAGCCACAGTGGGTTGGCATGTCATGTAAACCTGGACCACTTCCTGCAGGGTGGCTTATTTCTGGGCAGCAAGCCACTCTTATCGTTATGCCACCCTGATAACTCATGGCTTGTTCTAGGAGTTATTTTACCCACGATGGGTTATCGTGTCATTCAGACACAGACAGCTATTTCATCGTGGGTTGTAGCGATGGGTCACAGAGCTGCTCAGCAAGAGTGGCAAAAAACTGCCACTTCTCTCCTTGCAAGTGACCTCAGTTTTTGAAGTCTGCCTAGCAACAGATTGTGCCCACTGGCCATGCCCACCCTCCCTCCCTCCCTCCTTCATCAGCAGTCTCCTCCCTAACCCCCCACGTTCCTTCGCAACTACACTTGTTGCAAAGTAGTTGTTGCTACCCATGTGAGCCAGCTATGTGCAATCAGCGCAGTGGCCTTGACCAAGCTTGCCAGATTCAGCTGTGCCTTCAAGTCTCCATTCTCTCCCACCCCCACTTTGTATTTAAGGGCGGGGGGAGTTTGCATCTTTTTGATACTGCATATAGTGCTACACCTTAACATGCTGACATGAAAAAATTCATCTAATTTGTGCTAGGGACAGAGACCGATATTAACACCACTTCCTTTTGGGTGGAAAGTTCCCATCAATGCCTCTTGAGCCCTAATCCATCCTCTCCCAAAGCAGCCTTGCCAGGGTGGGGGGAGTGGGTATTATTCACCTCTGAAACAGGTACTTTGGCACTTGCAAAGGATGCTTTCTAGAGCCATTTGAACCACAAACGGCACCATGGATCCTGTGGAGGAGGCTGACGGCAAGGCCTCACCGCCCCTCTACTCTCAGGATCCCTCTACACAACCAAGGCAGGAGGCTGCTCCCACAGCATCTGGGGCTCCATTGAAGTCAGAGGGCAAGAAGCACCATTTGAGAGTTAAGGTGCATTTCTGGAGAGGCTGAGCTGGGCACATTCATAGCCCTTTGGATTGGCCCAAAATTTCTGTGCAGCATCAGGCACAATAACCTGTTCCCCTGGTCTTTGCGGGGCTACTCTCAAACTCCCACGCAGTGCAAGGAGAAGCTGCATGGCTGAAGAAGTTTAAAGAAATAACCCGCAACTAGCACTCCGGGGTCGAGCTGCGCACTATGCCCTTCTATGATAAGCTGGTGGGCATCCTACTAGACCGGAGGGGCATTACTCCTGGATATACCGTGGGCAGCAGGATTCTCTTGACCCACCTGCAGAGAATCTGGCACCAGCACAAGAAGAGCTGCCAGTCTCCAATCTGTGGCACATTCTCCCCAACTTCAGGCCCGTCCATGCGTGCTCAGCCCTATACCACGCGGGGCAACATATCTAGCACTTCAAAGCTGCAAAGGCCCCTGACCATGACTGGTCAAGAGCACCTGACCCTGGGCAGGGCCAAACAATTTGTCCCTCCAGTCCATCCTTGCTGCCCCAGCAACCAACCCATTCCCTTTCTGGAACAAGTTTGCCCATGACATACTGCCCTAGTGCAAGTAGCCCAAAATATTTTCCTACTGTTATCAGAAAAGAAGCAAGGCAGGCAGCCATGTGAAATGAAGCAAGAGATGCTCTGCAGAAATGTACAGAATTGGGTGCAGCCATGCAGGAAGCAGTCTGGAGTACATTCCTGAGGGAAATGCAATCGGAGCTGGACCTCCCCAGGGAAGGTATGGAGATCTGCTCCCAAGAAATGCAGGCTCTGTGCTCGGTCGTACTGAGGCAGCTGCCTGGGGAGGAGGAGGAGCAGCGGGCCCAGCATAGTATTGTTGATTTAGACATAGTTATGTTGCAGTCAGTTGCTGATACCGGAGAGCCCCTGGAAGAATTTGGAGGTGATCTAGAGGGCACACTATTCCCAGAACTATCTCAGGTGAGGCTGGAGCACCTCCTCACAGACCCAGCAACCCCTCCGTCATGGGCGGGAGCCATAACAACTACCGAGACCAACAGGCCCAAAGCTCAGTGGCCCGGGAGAAGAACCGGTGGACGAAGAAATGCTTCTTACCAACACATAGTGGGCTGCGCAACTTTGCAACAAGCGGAAAATTGACTAGGTCCGACTAGCCAGGGACTTGATTAGTGCCACTGAAGCAGCAGGGGAGTGGACCTATATCCTCTTCAAGAATATGGGTGACAAGGAAGACAGAAGAAGGGCCAGCGAGCATCTACTGATTATCTGGCCAATTCACACAATAGCCAACAGTATCCACGCATCCGGAGAGTCAGTACAAGAAGGCATCTACATGTCAGGCGAGTTGGGGTGGGTGGGCATGGCTGCATCAGACCTCATCTTTAAGCATGCAATGAGGGAGTGGACTGCCACCATAGACAGGCGATCGGAGGTCATGTGAAATGTGACAGCTGCTTTGCAAATGTCAGTGTAAGGCCACCGTGGACAAGTCCTATGTATGCCATATCCACACATGCCTTTGTAGTAGTATCTTCTGCTATCAAACGCTCCAGGTCCTTCCCCTCATTTTCATGCACCAGTCTTCCCTGCTGGCCCTGTAGTGAATCCATTGGTGGGCCCTCCATGGCCAAGAGCCAGCCAAGCAACCCCCCCCCCCTTTGTTTGAAGAGCTGCCAGAAGGAAAACCAGCCTTTTTAGAAACAGCCGCCACCAACAGTGTTCTTTGAATGAGGGTCCAATGGAAATGGGCGATGGGGTGGAGATGGCGGTAGTGTTCCCAAACTCCCTTTCTCTCTCCACCACCCACTCTGATTTTCTCTGTTGCTCAGCGCTTCACTTACTCCCTATCTCCTTTTGTATTAATAAAGAGTAAAACAGAAATGCTTAGCCAGGTGCACTTTCAAGGCCACTTAAAGGCAGCAGAATGCAACATAGTTGTTCAGTGGGCACCTCACTGGTGATGGGGAGCAGGTGGGCAGGGCTGAATAGGGAGCTCAAAATCATTTCTGTTTCCTCACTCTGTCTGCCTGTTGCTAAGCCTGACTTGCCAAGTGCAGCCCCTTCATCCTGCTTCTTTATTAACACAAAACTTGTTTGAGTTTTTGAGAGGAGATACAAACTTCTGTACTAGTACCTGCTGCAGCATGAGCATAGCTCTCGAGCAGTGAATGAAGACCTGCTCACCGCAATACTGGTTGGAGTGTGCTGTTTTCAGGGACAGAATCTCTCTCCTGCCCACCCCAGCACTCCCCAATTAACTTGCCATGCTAACAGTGCCTGCTTCCCCCCCCCCCCGGTCTCCTTCTCCCCTAAGGGAGTGATACAGTCATGCCAGTAGTGGTGGTGATTTCCCACACCTTTTCCTGTGCCCCTTCTGCCTACACCTCCCTCTCCCTTCTCCTGCCTCCTCCCTTCTCCCCAGCTGGTTCCACCCCTGGCCTGAACTTGGAATGGAGAAATGGCTGAAGAAGTACTTATTTCTGCAGTGATTGATATGCCTGTGAAAGCCCTTATGGGCCACTGGGATGAGCAGGAAGAACTACTGTGCTGCCACAGTAAAAATGCTTTACTGCACCTGCACATGGCAGGTGTAGGGGAGGGTGCGGAGCAGGTCTACTTAAGGAGCCTTTTCCAGACTGCTGCAGGAAGGTTGAGCAGGCTGCAGTGGATGGTGTTGTCGGCCTTCGCGGAAGTGGACCACAATGCCATGGTCACTGCTGCCATGGCAGAAGAGCTCACCACAGACAGATGTGTCACCTGTCGCTGGACCCTTCCACAAACCAAAGTTATGTGGACCTCATAGATGCTTGGACATAGATACTTGGGACAATGGCAGATTTCAAGGCTATTTCCGTATGTCATGAGCTACTTTTGAAATCATAGCTTCTGAATTCGGCCCAGTAATCCAGTATTCTGACACTATAATGCACCATGCCATATCGGTTAAAAAAAAAAGGTTAGGCCTGACCTTGTACAAACTTGCTTTCAATCTGGGCTACCTTCTGAGTAGGGAAGGCTACTGCCTGCAAAATCTTGAGAGAGATGGTGCCTGTTCTGAATGAGCTGTAACTCATCAATGTCATAAAGGTGGGGGATGAGAGAAGGAAAATAGGAGGCTTCCATGATCTGGGTTCCCTCGGGCCACAGGGGCCCTGGATTCCTCACACATGTGCATCTTACCCCACCGCTCCCGGAGAGGAGTTCTACAACCAAAAATGCTTTTACAGCATGGCTCTGCAGGCACTTATTGACCCCAAAGGAATATTTATGGATGTTTGCACAGGGGTATTGGGGAGAAGCCATGACACGGCTATCTTCTGGAATTCTCCTTTGTCAGACAAGCTAGCCATGGGAAGATTCTTCGCCAGACTCCCCACTATGGTTAACAGCCTGCCTGTGTGTCCGTTCATTCTTGGCGACCAAGCGTTTGCACACCAGTTCTGGTTTATGGCACTGTACTGGGCTCCTAGGACAGCAAAGCAAAAGAACTTCAACTACTACCACAGCTGTGCTCAGTTGCCTGTGGAGCACATGTTTGGCTGCTAAAAGGTGCAGTGGTGCTCCCTTTACACACTTATGGATTTGGTGGAAGACCTCGTTCCAGATGTCATTGTTGTCTGCTCCATCCTGCACAAGATCTGCAAGTCTAGGGATGACATATTCCTTCAGAACAATCCCAGCCTCCCAGGACTAGGGGCTGAAAATAATGCCATGGCCATTGATGGGTGGGGGAAAGAACCCTCACCGCTTTCCCCTCTTATTCTTTTTCTTAATCTAGAACAAGGGTAGGCAACCTGGTGCCTTCCAGATATTTTGGGCTACAACTCCCATCAGCCCAGCCAGCATGGATAATAGTCGGAGATTAAGAGTATTGTAGTCCAAACATCTGGAGGTTGCCTGCGCCTGATCTAGAATATTGCTTCAGTTTATTTGGCACATACTTTACCACATGTGTTCCTGTGTTTACTGACTATATTACTAGATATGTGTCCATTATTCCTCTTTGATACATCATGTACCAAGAAAGTGCCCTGCGCGAAAGTATATCTGTTGTTCTGTTGGTGTCTCATTAGATTATCAATTTACTTGTATCTTTGTTTTAGTTATTAAGCTTGCACCTCAAATCCTATATTTTCCTCCTTTAGAGTGCATGCCTCTTAGGGCCCAATAATTCACAAATAGTGTGAATTCTGTTTCTGCAGAAGGCACTAATATGAAATTTATCCTTGCATTCTAGAATTTCAAAGTGATTGAGCAAATCTACATGATGTGTGTTGCATTTCCTTTAGTTCTATTGATACATGTTTCGTGCCCAACAGGCTGCAAGACATAAGTAATACATTTTATTGAATTAATCATAGTCTTAGATCCAATATTTAGCCTTTGTTTGCATTTAAACTTTTTTCCTGTACATCTTTAAAGAGGTCCTTCCGCATTTGACTCAGTTTAGATATCTTACCTTTCTAGATATTTTGGAACTCTATATAGACCTGTTGGGTTCCATCCTTAAGGGCAGAGCTAGCAATGTTGTGGTGTGAGGTGTGGACACAAAATACCCTGGAGATTAAGAATGGAGCATATTCTCAAGGTCCCTTAGCTTTCTTCACGGTTACACAAGAAGAAATGTAAAGTATTACGTAGATGCCTTCATGAATTGTTAAGACTCAAAATGAGCCACATCTAAAGAAGTGATTGTCAGAGGAAGTGTATGGATAGGGCCGGTTACTGCATATGGGATTAATAAACTACAACCTTTCTGTGACCTTTACATCAGAGAAAACAAGTTGCAGATCGAAGTACTACAAAAAATCCCAGTATTATTTCACGACTCATGGGGAATAATGAGGAGCTAAAACATAAAAAATTGTTCAACACTCTTGTTGTGGGTAGCAAAACTTATTACCATGAGAGTTTTCAAGTGTACTACTATGCCAAGATACAATCTATGAATAAAGTATGGAAGCTTATAATGGAAAAGCTGTTGCATCATAGTTGCAAAAGGACAGCAGAAATAGGGATGTATAATAAATTATATAGTTACATAAATGTAGCATGTCTGTAGGGAGATCATATTGATACCATAAATGGTGGTCCAACAGGTATTCAGTGAGCTTTCTATTGAGGTGAACCTTTTCTGCTGTGAAAATACTTTTATCTGCCCAAGTTTTCCATAAAAATGATTGTTCTAGAGTATTTAGTAAAGATATTTAAAAATGTGAACATGGATCAAATGGAAACTCTATGTAACCCCTTCCATTTATGCTTTCCGACCTTGATGGTAGGAAACAGCCTTCCTTGGCCTCTAAGGAACTTGTTACAATAATGCAGTCTATCTAAATATAAGATCTAAAGGAAACTGTTTCTAAAACAATTGTATGTTATTTTGCCTCAAAGTCTCATTGCCAACACATCATCTTTCTAAATTCACTTAATTAAGAGGACCTTACAAAAATTATTTTAACTAGCCTTTCAATTTCTATTGAAATCATGATTCCTGTAGGTTTCCATTTAAATTTCCATTTAAAACAGGCTTGTTTTGATCTTGCCTTGCCCAAGGGCATAATCTGATTTCTTACACTTTACCTAGTAGCTTGACAAATCACTAAAGCAATGCATAGCCTTATTAAATAAAAGAGCAAAGGATTAATCTGGGTCTTCTCTTTTCAGTCATTAACTTATTGGGCAGAGCAATCGTACAACCACTATCAGGGAAATGCAAAAGCAAAGAAACTGTCTCATCCAGAGCCCTGCCCACCTTTTGGCAAGAGGGAAGGATGAGCAGATTTTGGGGTTTTTTTCTTGGACATTTGCTTTTAACAAATTCCCTCCCATTGGTTTCAAAAACTCCCCCTCTGTCGGAGTTTCAACATTGGAAAAGCATCAGCCATGGAGGTTTCTGTAGTGGTTGGGATGGGGAGTTGGAGAATAGATCTCCTATGAGGTAGCCTTCTTCTGCCGTTGGAGGGGGAGATGCAATATATCCTATGATTCCTGGGAGGGTGGCCCTGGGTATGTAGGACTGCAACCTAAATCCGCCTTCAGTGTCTGAATATACATTCTGATTTTTCATAGGTGTCAAATGTTTGAAAAATGAAGTATCTCTTGAGACCTTAATTTGGAAGCTGACTGCTCCTACATTCACACAGAACAATATCACTTTCCGTCCAAGGAACAGATGGTTGGTTCTGTCATCTCTGACAGTACTGAGCACCTGTTAGAGACAGTCAGGTTCAGTATATATCCACACCACAAACTTTCCTCCCCACATAGAGACACCAGCTGACTGCCTCAACTGTCCTATGTTGGGGGGGGGGATTTATCTCACACAGCCCCTTTTGTGTGCAAAAATACTATCAGGAAGGCCATTCATACACAGAAGCCTATTTGCATGTGTGACTTGACCTTGCTCAGATGAGACATATGATTCCATATGGGTGTGTGCTTTTTGCTGCAGCTAAAATCAATTTTTTGTCATCTAGGAAAGGAAATATTTAACTTTCCTAGAATTTCAGGGGGATCCTGAAATGTAATACATATATGATCTAAACATAACACAGCATATTTTAAGTCACAATTACAAGATATTGCAGTGAAACCAGTACACAATTAAGAAACAGAAGAAAATTGGCAGCTTCCTTATCACTGCCTGCTAAAAGCAAAGTCAAAGGGGCTTGCATTGTTTCTGAATTACTTTGTGGCTAGAATTCCATTAGCTTGAGGCTGTGACGGAGAGTGGCCCAGTTCGTATGTAACAACAATTCATGGGTTGTTTAAACCATAGATTGTTGAGGCTGAGCGACATGATTTGTTGTTGGATTAAGTCTGGGTTGTTTAACTCCTAAACGATCCAGAGTTCTGGGTTCAGACATCAAGATAACCCAGGAATAGGGCGTTCCTTGGTTGTTAATTGAAAGAAGAAGCAAAAAGCTTCTTTTCACTAATGCTTTTTTCTGTTCACTCACTCCTGCTAGATATCTGCAGTTCTTGGGTTAAACAACCCAGGAATTGCTGTTACGTGCGAACCAGGTCAGTGCCTCCTCAGTGCCCTTTGTGTTTTGACATGGAACATCTCCAGGCAAGTATCCCTTGCTGATATCAAGGGTGGGTGGTGATAACTAGCAATGCAGTAATGTAGCATTGAGATTTAGGTGCTCTGAACCAGGAAACACCCTGCTTCAAATCTCACCCCAGCCATGGGCTTGACAGATTGCCTTAAGCAAGATACTCTTTCAGCCCCAGATTCCCATCTGTGTGAAGTTAATGCTGTCTTACCTTACAGGCTTGTTGTAAGATTAGCAAGGCAATGCATGTGAAGTCCTTTGAATTAGGACTGTTGTGCAATTTAAAGAAACCTTAGCAGATTACTTTCAAATCTGTAAAAAATTACAATAGTTCTGCATGTTTTACAAAAGGCACAATTTCAGAACAGGTTTTTCTACTTGTAGCAAAGGAGGAATGCTTCTTCTAAGAAAGCACTTGCTGTCCACGATTTGGAGATACTTCCATTAAAAATTATTTTAAATATTGCCAGCACCATGAAATTTATATATTTGTGCCTGGCAGTTGATGCATGCTTTGAACATGATGTTACATGCTTGTGTAACAAAGCCCACCCCTGTTTAGCCCACCCCTGCTAAATAGTGGTTTTTGTACCAGCTGATGTGTCTTAATACTTTCATGGGCAGCTCGACATAGAGCGCAATGCAGGAGTCTATACACATAGGGAGCTGCCTTAAGAACATAAAAGCCATGCTGGATCAGACCAAGGGTCCATCTAGTCCACCATTCTGTTGACACAGTGGCCAACCAGCTGTCGACCAGGAACCCACAAGCAGGACATGAGTGCAACAGCACCCTCCTGCCCATGTTCCCCAGCAACTGGTGTACTAGAAGCATACTGCCTCAGATACTGGAGGTAGCATATAGCCATCAGGACTAGTAGCACTGATAGAATTATCCAGGAATTTGTCCAACCCCCTCTTAAAGCCATCCAAGTTCATGGCCATCACTGCGTCTTGTGATAGCGAATTCCATAGTTTATGCACTGTGTGAAGAAGTCTTTCCTTTTATCTGTTCTGAACCTCCCACCATGAGTCTCCCACCAATCAGTTCCATGGGATGACTCGGGTTCTAGTATTATGAGAGAAGGAGAAAAAAATCTCCCTATCCACATTCTCCACACCATACATAATTTTGTACACCTCTATCATGTTTCCCCTTACCTTCCTTTTTTCCAAGCTGAACAACCCCAGCTGTTGTAACCTCCCCTCATAGGGGAGATGCTCCAGGCTCTTGATCATTTTAGGGCGCAATCCTGTGGGGATAAGCGGCCACCTCCAAACTCTGAGGCAACTGCCTATCCAATGCAGGGCAGGAGAAGCATGGAGGGGATCGTTACCTCTGTACTTCTCCTGCCCTGCATTTGCGGCTAGACAGCTGATTTCAGCCGTCTAGCTGCGGGAAGACAGAGCGGGGAAGGAGGCTGCTGGACAACACATAGGATGTGTCATACCGGCATTTCTGCCTTCCCCACCCCGGAACGGCCCGTTTTGGCCGTTCTGCCCTCCTCTTCTGAGCATGGAGTGTGGGGCCATTCCGCGCTGCCTACAAGGCAGAGCAGGGTGGGGGGAGTCGGTTCCCAGAAACCCACACATCCTATGGCCATCTAACCACTGACTAGCAGCCATAGGATTGCTCCCTCCGTTGTCCTTTTCTGCAGCTTTTACAGCTCTACAATATCATTTTTAGGTATGGTGACCACAGTTGGAATACTGTACACAGTATTCCAACTGTGGTTGCACCATAGATTTGTATAAGGGCAGTATGATATTTACAGTTTTATTCTCAATTCCTTTTTTAATTATGCCTAACATGGAGCTTTATACCCAGTTAGACCTTGGATTCATCTAGCTCCTATTGTCTATACTGACTGGCAGTGATTCTCCAAGGATCTTCCCCAAGCCTACTTGGAGATGGCTGGGATTGAACCTGGAACTTTTTACAAGCAAAGCATCTGCTTTACCACTGAGCTACAGACCATCCCAGCCCCAACCCCCACTCTATTTATATAATTCCTTTCTTCTGTGGAACTCACGGCAGCATACACGCAATCCCCAGGCCCTGACCAGCCCCAGATCTGCTTAACTCAGCAAAGTTTCCTCAATATTTACCCTCAAACCATCCCCTGAAATGCAAAGAATACAACACTTACAACAATGGAAACAGATTTCCTATTACTGTACCTTGTCTTGCATTTCAATATCATATGAATCAACCCCACTCATTCTCAAAGAGATTTTAATTACATACCCCCTGTTACACCCATAATGCTCACATTAGTTTACTGAGGACAGATATATCCCATAATTTAACATACCATTTTCTTAATTTCAGTATTTCTGAACTCCAGTATTTACAGTATATTGGTTACAGTCCTATAACAACATCCCTTTTTCTTTGAAGACTATTCCCTTTGGATATTAAAAGGAATAAACAGATGAATTTATGGGAAAAGTGAAGTAGCCATGTTGGCCTAAAGAAAAATTCCAAAATCCATATTAGTGTTATACAGCCTTCCCCAACCTGGAGCTCTCCAGATGTGTTGGACTACAACTCCATCATCTGTCCATGCTGGCTGGGGGATGATGGGACTTGTAGTCCAAACTATCTAGAGGATGCCACACTGAGGAAGACAGGTGTAATACTTTTATTGGGCCAGCTGAAAGGTCACAAAAATATGCAAGCTTTTGAGATCTCCAGATCCCTTCATCATGCAAGGTGTTACGAAGAGCAGGTTGGTGGTGAGGGGGTGGGGCGGGGAGGGGAGGGGGAATAGCAGAAAAAAACCTAGGCTGACTTGAGGTTGAATCTATGATGTCTGCACGGTCAGAGACTTAAGATGATATGGTGGAAGAGGATTTGCAGATGCTCGAATTGGACTCTGTCAGGTGATGTGATGGTTTCATTGCCCTCAGGTAAACCTGGAGCAAGAAAGTGGCAGACAATTGTTGATCTTCCATTATATATATATTCATGATAATTTTTTTTTAAAAAATAGATCATAGAATCATAGGGTTGGAAGGGGCCTACAAGACCATCAAGTCCAATCTCCTGCTCAGTGCAGGAAGCCTGATTCCCAGGCAGTCGCCCATTCAAGTACCAACCAGGGCTGATACTGCTTAGCTTCTGAGATGAGGTACATCCAGCCCTTTGCTCGTGATTACTGATGTCTTTCTCAAAAATGGCTCAACAAAATTAAAACAGAAAATTTAAAACATGTGTCACCCAGGATGGAGACAGTTCTGAGTTAATAGCTGGATTCAAGATTTTGATTAATCCTTAGGATTTCATTACCATCCTGCATGATACAAGCATTTCCCCTAGGTGGAGCTACATAACCAAGAATTGCTTTTAATACAAGGGTGACAGGGGCGGGGCGGGGGGGGACCCTTTGTCTCCCTGTTCTGTTTCGAAATCAGTCTGCTTTTGCAGAAACTTGAAAGCTATGGCATCTGTAAAATATAGATTTATTACTGCAAATCATAAAAGCCATGCATACTATTAGGGGAAAAAATCTATAAAGCATAGCATAATCTGTTGTGCTGTGGATTGAATTATAATCTCGTAGTTGCTAGGCAGCCATTGTGTTCTATATTCTGTTAATCCACAGCAGCCACCCTCAACCTGGTGCCCTCCAGATGTGTTGGACTACACTTCCCTGCACCCCAGCCAGCCATGCTGGCTGGGGGATGCTGGGAGTTGTAGTCCCAATACATCTGGAGGGTAACAGGTTGGGGAAGGTTGATCTACAGGATGGTATACACTTCATTTTAAAGCGGAAATATATTAGATTCTTACAGTTCTTTCTAAAAAATATAGTTCTGTGTTTTACATTTAAGAAGTATGTGTGTATTATAAATATATGACTATGCATGGGTAAAATGGGAAAAAAGGTTGAAGGTAAATAGTACTATGGAGTATGCACTGCCTATCTTATAAAAGCATTTTTTATTATTAATATTACTACTACTACTACTACTATGTAATGACTATTAATTTAATTTCTATACTGCCCAATAGCCGAGGCTCTCTGGGAGGTTCTCAACAATTCAAAAAAAATGCAAAACTACAACAATATAAACATTATAATACAACATTATGATAAAGCATGGTCTGAACATTTTTAAGGTACAGAATTTAAAACAAATAGCTAAATACAATTTCAGTACACAATTTCAATAACAGACCTGTTCAAGACAGCTGACATAAGTGCCGCATCATATGTCTGAAATGCCTGGGAGTAGACAGTCTTAACCTGGTGCCGAAAAGATGACAGTATTGGCACCAGGCAGGCTTTAGTGGGGAGCTCATTCCATGGGGGGCGGAGGGGGAAAACCACTGAGAAGACTCTCTCCCTTGTTGCCACCTTTTGAGCCTCCCTTTCTTTAAGGTTTGATCCGGACTTAGTCGTACTTAAAGCAGACCAGTTGAAATCAATGGGGCATAAGTTAGTCAATGTTAGAGAATGTGAGATCTTTGTGGTTACACATCACCTAGTCCAACCCCTTCTTTGAGCTGTTGCCTCACTAATGACAGCCAGCCACAAATAGCTGAACATTCTGACCAAAGGAGGCAGCAATCCTATACACATTTAACTTGGAGGTAAGCCCCACTGAGAACACCGGGACTTACTTCTGAATAGATGTGATCGGAGTACATTGTGAACTGCATGAATGGGGCCCCTCTATTTGGCTATAAATATAAGTGAAGTACATATTTTTCACTGAAAATCTAGAGTTCCATCATACCTTTATGAAATTGACAGGCATATAACAAACGATAGTATTAAATAAGGTGTGGGGGAGTGTTATGGAATTAAGTTCATTGCCTTCTCCCTACCAAGCAATCAAATAAATTAACATTTTAAGTACAAGATCCAGCGTGGAGTACAAGTTAGAATGTTAGAGATCAGGTTCTAGTCCCCAGGTGGCCATGAAGATCACCAAGTGCCTTTGGGCCAATTACTGACTCTCAACCTAACCTACCTCACAGGGTTGCTATGAGGATAAAATACAGAGGAGGAGGACCAGCTAAGCTGCCTTGGGTTCCTTACAAGAAGAAAAAAGGCAGGTTACAAATGTAATCATAAATAGAAACTAAAGATAAAGGTGATAAACTGAGAAAGGAAGCTTGCCTAAACCTCTGGAGAGCTCTGAGATTCATGGTTAAATCACTATGCTCCCAAGGCCTCTTGTGTTTAGGGACCCCTGCTCTAGAATAATCATTTTTATGGAAGGCTTGGGCAGATAAAAGTATTTTCCTTGTAGAACAGGTTCTGATCACTTGCGACCCAGCAAGTTAACAGAACTCACCAATCTTTCTTGACATTAATCCCAGGCAGGCAACAACAGAAGAAAACTCACTGAGTACCTGTTGGACCAATATACAATATCAATGTACAGTGCCTTGGGTTTGACTCTTCTACGTTTGGTTGTGTTACAACCTGGAATTAAAATGGATTTAACAGGCATTTTTTCCATTTGATTTACACAACGTACTTAACACTTTGAAGGTGCAAAATATTTTTATTGTGGTACAAAAGTTAATTAAAAACAATCTGGCATTTGTTGGTTGCATAAGTATTCACACACACACACACCCGAGTCAGTACTTGTTAGAAGCACCTTTGGCAGCAATTACACTATGAGTCTTTTGGGGTAAGTCTCTACCAGCTTTGCACATCTGGATCTTGCAATTTTTGCCCATTCTTCTTGGCAAAACTGCTCAAGTTCGGTCAGGTTGGATGGGGACTGTTGGTGATCAGCAATTTTCAAGTTTTGCCAAAGATTCTCAATCGGATTGAGGTCTGGGCTTTGACTGGGCCATTCTAAGACGTTAAGGCTCATGTTTTCAAACCACTCCAGTGAAACTTTGGCTGTGTGTTTAGGTCCATTGTCCTGCCGGAACGTGAACCTCCGCCCCAGTCCCAGGTACCTTGCAGACTGAAACAGGTTTTCCTCTAGAATTGCCCTGTATTTGACTCCATCCATCTTGCCCTCAATCCTGACCAGTTTCCCAGTCCCTGCTAATCAAAAGCATCCCCACAACATGCTGCTGCTGCCATCATGCTTCACCATGGGGATCGTGTTCTTAGGGTGATGAGCACTGTTGGCTTTGTTCCACACATAGCATTTTGCAGTAAGGCCAAAAAGTTCAGTTTTGGTCTCATCAGACCAGAGAACCTTTTTCTAAATGTTGCAGTGTCTCCCACATGTCTTTTGGCAAAATCCAAAATGGATTTGATATGATTTTTTTCAGCACTGGCTTCCTTCTTGTCACTCTTCCACAGCCTTGTGGAACATCCAGGTGATAATTACCCCATGGATAGTTTCTTCTATCTCAGCTGTGGATCTCTCCAGCTCCTTCAGACTTACCACTGGCCTCTTGGTTGCTTCTCTGACAAATGCCCTCCTTACCCGGTCACTGAGTTTTGGCGGACCGCCTTCTCTAGGCAGAGTTGCAGTTGTGCCATATTCTTTCCGTCTTGTAATAGTGAATTTAACCCTGCGCCGGGGGATGTTCATAGTTTGGGATATTTTTTTATAACCCAATCCTGATTGGTGCTTCTCCACAACTTTATCCCAGACTTGTTTTGAAGCTCCTTGGTCTTCATGATGTTGTTTGTTTAGATATGCTCTCCAACAAACTCCGGGACCTTCCAGGAACAGGTGTATTTAATTTGAGATCAAATGGCAGTTGAATTGTACACAGGTGGACTCCACTGAACTAATTATGTGACTTCTGAGGGCAGTTGGTTGCACCAGAGCTTATTTAGGGGTGTCACAGCAAAGGGGGTGAATACTTGTGCACTCAAGACTTTTCAGTTTTAATATGAAAAATATGTAGATTTTTCTCCACTTCAAAATTATGGACTATTTTGTGTAGATCAGTGACAAAAATAATTAAATCATTTTAATTCTAGGTTGTAACACAACAAAATGTGGAAAAGCCAAAGCGGGGTGAATACTTACGCAAGGCACTGAATCTCCCTACAGAAGTGCTAAATCTATGTAGGTATATAATTTGTTATATATCATGATTTCTGTTGTCCTTTTGCAACTTTGATGCAACATCTTTTCCATTATAAGCTTTGATATTTTATGCATAGATTATATATTGGCATTGTGGCACATTTCAAAACTCTTGCAGTAACCAGTTTTGCTACTTACAGCAGAAGTGTCAAAAAAAATGTGTGTCTTAAGTTTTAGCTTCTCATTATTCCACGATGAGTGGAGAAAGACTACTGGGATTGTTTGTGGTACTCTGATGTTCAGGTTGTTCTCTGTGATGTAAAGGTCACAGAAAGGTTGTAGTTTATTAATCCCATATGCAGTAATGGGCCCTGTCCATACACTTTCTCCAACAATCACTTTCTAGATGAGGCTTATTTTGAGCCTTAACGATGCATGGGGCCATAAACATAATACTTTACATTTCTTGTTGCATAAACATGAACAGGTCCTTGAGAACATGCTCCAGTCTTAATCTTCAAATTGCGGGGCACTTGTATAGATTCTTCCTGCAAGAAACCAGAAGAATATGAGCGATAGATATTGGAATACCTTTAATCTTTTAATTTTAATTCAATTGATTTTAATTAATTAATCACTGGGCAGTATTCAGTACTGCTGCTGTGCCTCTTCTCGTTCTGTTGTGCTCACAGGACCAACTATTAGAGCAACAGGAAGCTAGTGCTTCCTAAATCAACCATGGAAATGACCGGAAAGACTAATTTCCAAAATGGACAGGTCAGCAGAGCTCCCTTCTGCAAAGTCTGCTGACCTACTCTGTTCTGGAAACCTGTTTTGGCTCATTTCCAGTTGCTTCAGGATCCCCTAACTTCTCATTGTTCTAGTGGTGGGTCCTGCTAGCATGTGGGCAGCACTGGACACTGTCCACAGGGTGTGTTTGGTTTCACTTCAATATTATTTTTTTTAATGTAATAGTACACAAGTCATTACTACTGGGGTGTTGCTTAGGGATCCAAATTGCTTTTATTAACTTATTACTCTTTGTGTCAGCTTCCTGGGAAAGGACTAGTGCTAGCATACTAATAATATTTTTAATAGAAGTTAAACCGTTTTGACTTACTTAATATAGACTGATCTTAGTCTAAGTATCTGAAAACTTGGGTACAAGATCTCTGTCTTTTGGTCTGTCATGTATGGCTCAAAGACTTTGTTTCCTGATTCTAATTAATCAGATTTGTCTATGTTATAAAACCACAAATGCTCCAGTAGTGTAGGATTTATGTAGCTTTCTAATACAGGGCCAGAATGACATTGATATACAAATGAAATTGCATCGAAAGTAATTTTAGTAAAAACAACAGAACTCAGCCTTTTCTAACCCAGATTCTTAAAACAAGAAAGAAAAAAAACCCTTAAATAGCCCATAGCAATACCAAACTCCATCATCCGCCAAGTACTCAGCCTGGTTATCTTATGACAGTTTCTTGGCTTTCAGAAAGGGTATTAAGACACATCTCTTTAACCTAGCGTTTTAAATTATTTTTAGTGTGCTATTATTTCATCTTTATGGTTTTGCTGTTTAATTTAAATTTGTAGTGCACTGCCTTGGTGGCCTTTTGGCAAAAAATGTGGTATAGAAATATAAATAATAGATAAATATTCCTCTTTTTCCCAGTTCTGAGCAGGGTCCCTTTGCCTCTCCGCCCATATTGGTTCTTGAATGTTAAATGTGATGAAAACTTGATAACTGCCCACTTGAATCACATATCTTATAATTGGGGCCGGGGAGTCAGCGGGGGGGACGGACATGTTGCAAGAAACAGTTTGGAAAAGCAGCAGTTAAACTGCTCCCCATTTCCTTCATGTACCCCAGCCTTTGTATTGCTTCACTTCCTGGTGCTAGAAGGGAATGGGGGCAGGCGGGGGGGAATCTAACTCTGGCTTGCTAAATAATATAGGAAAACAAAGGAGTAGCTTGAAAGTCAAGGAGACGAGCAGGAGCGAGTTAGCATGCTTTTATCTCTTTGGAGATTCTCATTTATTGCATTCCTTGAATCATTTGCCTACCACACTTTTTCCTAATCTACCACTTATGGAGTGGTCCAGTATGTATGTAACTCCTTTCCCCCATGAAAGTTGGTCTTGCCCCAGCTCCCTTAATAAACAGGCAGACCTAAAGGCCAATAGGAAAGGATTTACTGGAATGTGAGAACCTATCAGAGTGCAAGCAAGCAGGTCTCTGCCCACTCTCCCTGTATTTGAGAATCTGGAAGTCCTAGATTTGAGTCTATGTTAAAATGTAAAGGTTTGTAACCAAGCAGCTTATGAGACTGCGGTGAAGTGTGTGCGTAATGCCAAAAAGAAATACAAAATGGGAGTATATAGAAATGGAACAAGCTGCTGCAAAATGTCTTAAATTAACAAGTTCCTTTTGCCAAGCACACTCTCCAGGTACAACTGTAGATGCACTGTACATTTTGGAATTAAAGGAGAGGAGCTGTACATTTCAGACAAAGCTAAGAATACCTGGTTAAAATGAGGCCAAACCACTCTCTCCCCACAAGAATTAGAATCACAGCATCAGAAAAAAAAAAAACCTGACTAGTATTGTACAAAAGAGGAGACCAATTAAAAGTAAGTCAGGTATTATCAAAGCATAAGGCTTGATGTGAGGTTTATTTGAACACCCCCCCCCCCCGAAATTATCTGAGGCTGTTATGAATGGGTAAAAAGCATATAAACTGCCAAGAGTATGTAGAGGAAGCAAAAAAGAAAGAATGCAAAGAATGGGAATGCTCCATTTGCTAGTGGTGTAAGAGCTAATGGAGGTCATTTTAAAAATAACAACATAGTCAATTACCTTAAATGTGAACTTCATAAAGCTATGAAGGTTCCGCAGAGAATGGAGTTGCAGTAGGGGAAAGGCAGTAATAAGCACCCATGGCTGAAAATACTGAATGCAGAAAATATCAAATTCAAACCCTTTCAGAAATCTGGACGTTTTCAGTTAAATTTAAGTGCTAAATGTATTTAAATCATATTTAGTGTTAAAATACATTTCTCATAATGTTGCTTTATCATGCAATTTGTGTTTTTATGAAAGGCTAAAATATACCTCTTTGCATATGCCTCTTTTGAGTTCATTCCCCACCAGTGAAAATTATTTTTTTTTAAAGGCTCATTTCTGCTAATTGGGACACACAAGTCTCTGCATTTTTGAAAGAGGTCTTGAGCTTCAAAATGAGCCCTTAATGACTGTTGTAGAATATATCTGATTCTATGACAAAAGAATGATCACACATTTTACAGAAAGTGTGACCATGAACAAATGTTGGGAGGGGTGTGGCCATGCCCCAGTGATAGGAAGAAGAGAAAAAATAGCTTGGCTGTAGATACATTTCAACATATATAATTTCACATGTTCAACAAAATCCATGAATTGTTACAATAAAATATGTGAATATGATGCAAGCCTCATGGCAAATTTTGTTAATTTGGCATGTAATGCCCGTTGTACATTTGCCTCACCTACTTGAAAACATCTGGCAGCCATAGTGATATAGTATGATTATTTTGGGAGTTTTTCCACTGGAAGTTTAGAGGTAGCCTTTCAAATTCCACCACAACTATTTTGCCATCAGTGTCTTAATAATAGAAATTACCTAATGAATACCTTTTTTGCTCAGGGCAGAACAACATGTTATGTGGAATACATAGCTTTCCCAACCTCATCTCTATAGCACTAAAGCAGGGCGTAGGAGTGTGATGTGGATTGGCAGGGGAAAATCAGTAGGCAGGAGAGAGTGCTTAATCCTTCCCTCATCCTAAGAATCTCCCTTGGTTATTCTTTATCATTTTTTTCCATAGTTTTCTTCCAGCTAGGTCCCAATACTGATCATGAGCCTGGAAAGAGACAGCTGGGATGGGGAAGCTGTTGGCAGGGGAGAGTTGGCAGACAAGGAAAGGCTAAGCATCCGCCTTCCAGTCATTGATTCTCCCCTAAAAATGCCCCCCCTTCCCCAAACATGCATTTTTCACTTAACGGTAACATGTACTTCCAGCTTTAGTCCCATGCCAGAGTGAAGCTCAATGCTGTATTCCCACGTATACTGCTCTGTATATTTTCCCCAAGAATAATATGTGCAGCAAATGGCTGCCTTAAAAAAAACTAAACTAAAGTAGACAAAACAAACTTATTTCAGTAAATTGCTTCAATTAGGAATATGGCCAAAGTAAAGTTTTGATCAGTGAATGAATGCTTCATTTCAATGGAGTAAATGAAGCATATAGAATTTCATGAAGCATTGTCATGATTTTTCCATGAAAAAATTTAATGAGTCCACTCTGCCTTGATTCATTCTATCTACATTAATGGCTCTCTGTGTAATTTATCCAGCAATGAAATGAAATCACAACAGGATAGCTAGTGTGTTCTTTACTTGGTTATATTGTCCAAACTATAATCTAGGTCCACAGCAGCTTTAAAAAAAAGATAAACAGGTTACATACAGGACAATAATGTCCTCAGACTGGTTATTTGACCCGTGGACAAATTAACTGGGGGAGGAGGAGATATATGATTTCCTCCTTTTAAATTGCAGAGATTCATAATGGATGCTCCTGATATTAGGACACCGTTGGTTCTTTATAAAACAGGCACTCAAACTCCAAAGAAGTCTTTATTTTTGAAACCTTTGGCAAGACAGAACTGACAATCCTAGCCCAATTCCAAATCCAGCTCTGAGCATGTATCAGTCAAATGATGATAAACTTGTGCTAAAATGTAAATTTCAGAATAGTAACCCTTTTATGCTGTTAGCAAGAAGACCCAAAGTGCTGTGATATCATGAGGCTCAGTAATTTGCTATGGCATGAGATTTTGGAGGCTATGCCCCATGTGAAATAGGCAGCTGCGTATAAGATCCCATACTGTAGAAGATGCATTTGTAAACTGTCTTCTAAAATGGCCAAACAAGTTCTAGTGCATTTATATATTTAAAATAAGTTCTAAAAATCTAAAGGTGCAAGGGTCCTGGCTCCAGCCATTAGGCATTTTTTTTCCTATTGAACTTGATGGTCCATAATTGCAATTCATCACCATTTCTATAATCTAATCTTGCACACTTTGTACAAAGTATTCATGAATTTCCCCCTGCTTGTGCATCTGCTTCAGGTTTATGTTCCTCAGAAGGAAATATTTAGCAAGCGAAGAGTCATGCCAGCATATGTCTGGCTGCAGCACATTAGACCTGTGTATTTTATCTTATAACTGCATGCAGATGGTGGGCTGGACTTGCCCTTCATGAGGCCCTTTGGCCAGAGAGAAAAATCTCGTCAAAGAAATGTTTCCATCCTTGGCAGAATGACCTTGTGGAAGAGTAATGTGCCAGAGGCTGCATACCTTGCTCTGGATTGGACGGCCTCTAACATCACCTTCCTTGCTTTGAATTGCTAAATTTAAAACTAACTCCATGTTTGTTCTCCTTTTTTGCTGGTTTCTACGTAGTTGTCTTCACATGTTGGCATCTAACCACAGATGCTTACCAGAACCTGAAAGTGAAGGAATGTCTTATTGCATTGTCAGTGCCATATGCTACTAATTCAGCCACTTTTTGTGGTTTGATTTTGATTTTGTGAAGTCTGACATGCTGAAACAAAAAGCAAAGATGTAGAGCCAGTTCACACATTACAAAACAGGTACATGTAATGTGTCCCTACCATTCGCTTTGGGAAAAGGCCATAGCTTAGTGGTAGAACTGGTTTTGCATAGTGACTAAGAGACTGAGCTATGGATCAAGAAGTTCCTGATTTGAATGTTGCCTCTGCCATCAATTTAGTGGTCCAGTTCACAAAATCAAGCAGCCCAACATGGTGGGTAGCCATTTTGAATGTTTAAGCTGCAACTGTGGCTTGCTGTGTCATTGAACCTGGAAAAGGTGGGATGTTGGCATGGTTAAAAAAAAGCATGAACAACCCTAAAACAGCCAATGGCTCAGTTCGCACATAACGATAAGCCACGCTGAGGATAAGCCACAGCAGATTGGCTGTTCACTCGCCACCCTACGTTACTCCCCAACAGATGATTGCCCACTCAGCAGCTTGCAGTGGCTTGTTTCCCCCTCAGTCCCCCTCAGTCCTCCAGCGTGCTCCCTGCACGTATCTCAGTGTCCTTTGCATGACAACCCATCTTGTCTCCTTGTCCTGGCTCCCTCCCTGCTCCATTTGCTACCCCTTTTCAGAGCACTTGCTTCATTCCCCACCTTTTTTTTTAAGGTGCCTCAGAATTGTGCAAATGGGATCGTTTAAAATATGTATATATCCGATCTTTTGTAAGTGCACAAGAGTGCAGATTTGGCTGTCCATTATGTGTAGCCTTGCCTTGTCACTTCCCTTGTATGTTTCAGCTGTCAAAAGGAGCTCTGAAGTGGAGTAAGTAGCATACAAGGAAACTGACAAGGCAAGACTGCATAGAGGGTAATTTGCATACATTTGTGAAGGACTGGGGGGGGAAATAATACGAGAAAGGAGGAACCCATTTGCACAATTCAGAAGCACCAAAAAAAAAAAAAAAAACTGTGCACAAATTGGGCTATATGCAGTCTAGTCTTGTCAATTTCCTTGTATGTTATCTACAGGCTTCATGCTCCCTTTGATAGCTGAAACATACAAGGAAATCGACAAGGAAAGACTATACATATCAGACAGCCAAATCTGTGCACTTGCAAAAGACTAAGAGAGCGGGGGAACGGCCCCACTTGTGCAGTACTGAGGCACTGAAAAAACAAAAAAGAAAAAAATGTGACAAATGAGTGACGGTCCTTCCAAAATGCCATTTGGGCACTTGTGGAAGGGCAGTCACAGTCGAAGGAGGCTGGAGGCAGCACTGATGAAATCATGCAGGTGGCATGAGCTTCTTTGCTGCTCTTGCCAAACGGCTCTGTAGCCACTTGGTACAAGACACGGTGCTGGGTCCGAATATTATGACAAGCCACCCTGAAAACAAGCTATCCTCAACAACCCTACTACAAGTCATGGGTTCTCAGGGTGGCTTGTTTATGAAAAACAACCCACGTTGAATCACCTGCACCAGGTTGGGACATCACGGTAAGCCACGCTGGCACTAACACGGTTTGCAATCCACTGTGGCTTATTGTGATGTGTGAATCCAGTCAGTGGCTGGGTGTGCATGATTGGTGAAGGAAAATAAGCCATTGTAGCTTGTTTCCCTGCCCCCACATGTGCTGGTCATGTGCTGTGTCATTACTGTCATTACCCTTGCCGGGCCCAGTTTGTGGTGTCATCTGAACCCAGTGATGGTACCTGGTGGGTGGGTTTATAAACCACCCCACAAACCATGGCTTGTTCTAGGGTTTGGGGGTGGTTTGTAACCCACCCCCACTGCACACCCTTGCTGGGTTTGGACAAAACAAACTGCACCTGGCAAGGGTAATTAGGGTAATGACGGGGCGTGCAACCAGCAGGGAAATAAGCTGTGATGGCTTATTTTCCTTCCCCAGTCATGTGAACCCAGTCAATGGGTTCTGGGTAGTTTGTTAACCAATCCAACAACCCACCTGACTGGGTTTGGATGACATAACAAGCCACAGTTGTGGCTTGAATACTCAAAAGTCACTCAGCATGCACTGCAACCTATCACAGCGTAAATAAGTCATGGTAGGCTGCAGTGATTGTGCAAACCAGGTCACTGGGTGACCCTAAACAAGCCACCCTGTCTCATCTTGAGTATCCTCCCCACCTTGGAGGGCAAGATTGGGACCCTGGGCCTCAGGTTTCCTACCTAAGAAAGATCTAGGGAGACACAAAGAAGAGATCCACATGTGCAGGGGCTCTTTGCTATCTTTTTCAGATCAGCACCTTCAGCATGTTGCATTACAAACTGCTTTTTAAACCCATCTCCTACCTCTCCCTCTTTCCAGGTTTCAAAAGCAGCTGAGAATACTGTTTGGATAATCTATTGCACACATTCAGTTCTCACAAGTGCATAAAGCAGGAGTGGGGACATGTGGCTTTCCAGATCTTGTTGGACCACAACTCCCATCAGCCATAGCCAGCACAGTCTATGGTAAGAGACAATGGGAGTTGTGGTCCTCCAGATGTTGTTGGACTGCATGTTCTCCATCCCTGGCATAAAGGGACTTGTTGACTTGTGCGTGGTGTAGTGGCGAGAGTGTTGGACTAGGAGCTGGGAGATCCGGGTTCTAGTCCCCACTCAGCCATGGAAGCTCACTGGGTGACTTTGGGCCAGTCACAGACTCTCAGCCCAACCCACCTCACAGGGTTGTTGTTGTGAGGATAAAATGGAGAGGAGGAGGATCATGTAAGCCGCCTTGGGTTCCTTGCAAGAGGAAAAAAGGCGGGGTATAAATGCAATAAATAAATAAATAAATGTGTAACTCACATACCCATCCTAAACATTTGTACTGGTACATCTGTTGGCATCATTTTTGTGATATCATTCTGCTGGTCCAGCTTTGCTTGTGCTTCATCTTGACTATGCCCATGCTGAAGCAACTAGTTTTGGATTCAAGAGTAAGACCAAATAATTGCATTATCTGCTCTTGTACTCAACCTAGAAATGAAAAGGTCAGAAGAAAAAAGAGTCTGTTACAGAGTCTGTAGGATACCAATGGATATGTTGAATAGTCCAACTCAGTAGTCCAGTAGTTCCCAAAGGAACACAGGAACCTGCCTTATACCATGTCAGGCCATTGGTCCAGGGGGGCTCCACAAGGTTTCAGACAGGGGACTTTTCCAAACCTACCTGGAGATGCCAGGGATTGAACCTGGGTTGTTGTTGTTCAGTCGTTAAGTCGTGTCCGACTCTTCGTGACCCCATGGACCATAGCACGCCAGGCTTTCCTGTCCTCCGCTCTCTCCCAGAGTGTGTTCAAGTTCATATTAATTGCATTGGTGATGCTATCTAGCCATCTCATTCTCTGCCGTCCCCTTCTCCTTTTGCCTCCAATCTTTCCCAGTATCAGGGTCTTTTCCAGGGAGTTTTCTCTTTGCATTAGGTGGCCAAAATATTTGAGCTTCAGCTTCAGCATCTGTCCTTCCAATGAGCACTCAGGGTTGATTTCCTTTAGGATTGACTGATTGGACCTCCTTGCAGTCCAGGGGACTCGTAAGAGTCTTCTCCAGCACCACAGTTCGAAAGCATCAATTCTTCGGCGCTCAGCCTTCCTTATAGTCCAGCTCTCACAGCCATACGTTACTACTGGGAAAACCATAGCTTTGATTATATGAACCTTTGTTGGCAAGGTGATGTCTCTGCTTCTTCCTATGCTGTCTAGGTTTGCCATAGCTTTCCTCCCAAGGAGCAAGCGTCTTTTAATTTCATGGCCACAGTCACCGTCTGCGGCGATCTTGGAGCCCAAGAAAATAAAATCTGTCACTGCTTCCATTTCTTCCCCTTCTATATGCCAGGAAGTGATGGCACCAGATGCCATGATCTTGGCTTTTTAATGTTGAGTTTCAAACCAGCTTTTGCACTCTCCACTTTCACCCTCAACAAGAGGCTCTTTAGATCCTCTTCGCTTTCTGCCATTGGGGTGGTATCGTCTGCGTATCTGAGGTTGTTGATAATTCTCCTGGCAATCTTAATTCCGACCTGTGATTCATCCAACCTGGCATTTCTCATGATGTACTCTGCATATAAGTTAAATTGAACCTGGGACCTTTGTGCAAAGCATGTACTTAATACTGAGCTATGTCCCTTCTCCAAAGCATGAGGTAGATCTCTGGAAAGGCATAGAAAGTTGGTAGGTAAGACTAAAGCATTTCACTGGACATCCCTACCATAAATGTATCTTGATAGGGCAAAGAATCAGAATGTCAGTACTTATGTTGAATTTTAGTGGCTGAGTTCAATAGTGGCTGAGTTCAATGCAAGCTGAACTCTGCCTGTTCATGGGGAGGTTATGTTTGAGAACCTAAACCTTGGCTCAGCACACAAGCCTGGGCATGCTTTAGGGGAAGACTGCCCTGCTTTGGGAACTACTGATATATTGTAATTTCAGTCCACTAATCTGCATTGTTTAAATTACGATCAATATCCCACCCACCAGCATGTCTCTCTCCCTCTCCCAGCCTTTTTTCTTGCAATAGATAAAGATTCTATGAACTCTTAAGGGCTAATTACACATTACATTCAAATGAATGTAAGGGAGCCCCAATAATGTTTTAAAAGAAAGAAAAAGAGGAAAACTAAATAATAATTCAGAAAGGACATATGTGGAGGAGAGAGCAGCAGAGAAAGGGTTAATCACTCCCCTCCCCACCCATTTGTTAACCACTCCAAATTCTGCCCTTCCTGAGATTGCCTTTTTTTAAAAGCTACTGGGGCTCTGTTCTTTGTGTGCATGCAACATGTAGTTAGGACCTGAGATTATGGTGCCTCTGGGACATACTAAAGGCTCTAACATAAAAGTCTCTGCACCTGAACGTCACTGTTTCCTAATGCCTGGTTTTGTTTCCGTTATAAATAAAATAATGATAATGAAACAGAACTTGGGGTTTGGATGCCTTTATCACCTATTTTCTATAAAACTGAGGTTGGCTCTTTGATATTTTTTTTAACATAATCCTTAAACTACATTTGCAGTCTTAAATCTCTTTGGTATATTAAATAGGTTTCTCTCTATGGAATCACCAGTGAGCTGCTGGTTGCTGCTTCTTTTAGCCCCTGAAAGCTGGAAAAGAAAGAGCCTACTCATCTGACTTAATTTACTAGGATTCTCTAGTTTAGCAACTGAAATAAACCAGTCTATTAACATCATTAGTAGCAGATGTAGACTGTGCTGCAGAAACCAGAGACTTGCCCACACACCATCCTCCCATCTGCTGTATTATACTCAATTCATCTTCCCATTACTTGTGTATATCTCTCATTTTATTTAGTATTCGATTCCGTCTTTATTCCCTCTTAAAAAATAATTTTTAGATAGCCAAGCAAGCCAGAATGCATATCAGTTCTGCACTTTATAAGAACACCATATAATAGAGGTTTGCTGATTGTAAGAAGAAAAAAAAACTCTTAATATTTCTGTTGTAGCAGAGATCCAGTACTGGTACAAAGGTACAGTAATGAAGGCTAAGTCAGATTGTCGATGAGAAGTGAATATTTTTATGCAGTAAGAGGTGAGCTTTGTCAAGTTCACTTGTTTTCCTATCTTGCTTGTGAGCTTTTCCTGAAGCATTTGGCCACCCATTGTTGGAAGATGAATGCTGGGCTGGATGGACCTTTGGTCTAATCTCGCAGTACTCCTGTTATGATCTGTGAAAATCCATAGCAATGTTTCAGAGTATACAAAAATTACCTTCCAAGCACACTTGCATGTGGATTTGGCTTAAATCTGAGTTAAATTTGACATAAGTCATCAGTTCACTGGGGATCCAGTCACTGCCCAGTGAGTGGGTAGGTCATAGTGTGGTGTAGAGCCAGTGTGGTGTAGTGGCTAGAGTGTTGGACTGGGAGTTGGGAGATCTGGGTTCAAGTCCCCACTTGGCCATGGAAGCTCACTGGGTGACTTTGGGCCCAATCTACCTCATAGGGTTGTTGTTGTGAGGATAAAATGGAGAGGAGGAGAATTATGTACGCCACCTTGGGTTCCTTATGGAGGAAAAATGGCAGGATATAAATGAAATAAGTGTTGAGCTCTCAGGATAAAGTCCCATCCCTCAAGGCTGTGCTGGAGACTCCAGTATCTTCCTTCCTCCTGCTGCTGTGAAATTCCAATTTGGATGGTGTAATATCACTTAAATACTTACTTAAATTATCAGGCCATATTCTAAATATTTAGAATTTAAAGCAATTCAGTTCCACTGCATGTCTTCAACTCCTACCCCACTATCTACTCTACGTGACTATGGCAGATCCAATTTCAACATCCAGATCTGCTGCCATCACATCTTTTTTGGCTCTCACATGGGTTGCTTTTCTCTTTGGCTGCTGTTGTTGTTTTTAAGTGATGTAAAGACAGTAATGTTTATAAATTGTTAGGCGGAACTACTGTACCATTTCAGTAGTTGAAGCATTAGCTCACAGTACACAGAGAGAAACCTCCCTTGAAAACAGTCCAACTTTCACTCAGTGTCTTTGGTAGGAAGGCCGAAATCTCCCTACCCCTATGGGATTAAGTTGAACTAATTTAACATAAACCAGCAATCATAGGGGAATCTGGCTGAAAGCAATTGCTTAAGGGCAGATCTTTCAGAAAAGAGAAGAATTGTGTCACAGTGTGGAAGGGTTTGTTCTCTCAGGAATGAATCTGTGCGTGTGGAGATTTCTGGCAACTCAGCTTCAGAATGGGAAGCCAGAAGAGAGGGGAGGCACACTCCCTAGTGAGCTCAGATACAGCAAGGCTTTCTTCTCATGATCTTGACACACAGATGGCTCAGCCTGAATGACCCCCCCGTTCCTCCACCATGAGAACCCAGGGTTCAGAAGAGGAGGATGAGAGTGAGGGGTGTGACTTGAGAGATGCTAGGGTCCGTCGCAGAGCGAAGCGGGAAAAGTTAGAGACAGGGGCCCAGACGTTCCACCAGGTTGGCTACTCGCAAAAGCCTACATAGGAGGGAGCCACCCTACAGGAGGGGCATCCCTGTGAAGCTAGTCTGCCTGAGAAGTTCTTGTCCAGACTGCTGGCAAGCTGTCATGTTCCTTTGTCCTCCCCCTTCACAGTCAACACACTCCACAGGGATTGGTAGCTGAGGGATTGGTAGAGGAGGTAGTTGAGGAGGATTATGAAGACGGTATGTCTAGAAGAGGCAACAGGCTTGCATAATAGTAAGATGTATTCATGTGAGCTGTAGCAAAACCACCGAGGATACAACTTTTGACCAAAGATAAAAACGTAAGACCCTTCAAGCAGTCAGGCTGCTATCTCAAAGCGGAGAAGGATCCAGTGTAGTATAGCTGAAACCATGCCGCTTCCACGGCATCTAATTTCTCCATGCTATGTGGTACAAATACTCAATGTGATGCTTATGACAGATAGATGAAGACCAAATGTTGATTGGGGGAGGGGGGGATGACACACACCCTCTTGACACCTTTCAATTACTACAGCCCCTCTGAAAGCGTCAAAGGATGTGGAGAAGAGTCTATCTTAGAGCTGTAGGAAGCTACTTATACTCCACACTTAGGGGCCTTTCCCCCTTTCCAAGACATTTATAGGGCCTGTGTCAGCTCACTGGTTTGCTATGCCTCTAACCTTCCTTCCCTCCAAAAAGTCCTCCACCTTTAATTTTTAAAAATAGGATTCAACTACATAATTTGCCGTACATTTGTGGGGGTGGGGCGGGTCTGGATGCACATTGTCGCTTGTCCAGTCTTATTGGCTCCTGTGGAATGCAGCTTGTGTTTCTTTTTCTTTTATAAACCCCGATGGTCATCTTCAGTTTCATTACTTCCAAATCCAATTTGCCCTGAAATCTTTGTCATTCTTATTGAAAATGGCAGAGGAGAGGATTCAAAACAAAACCCTCCTCGCAGACCATGATGGTGGACTAAGTAAACTTGGCACAAGAGCTGAAAGCTAACACTAAGCAGAAGTCTAATCGAGTTAGATATTGGAACAATGCCCAATGAGATGCAACTTTTTTTTTTTAACATCCTAATTTTAGAGTTCAGATGCCCCCAGAAACCCGTTCCCTTTCGCATGCTTCTCATTTCATTATGTGCTGTGCCTCTTATTTCTGTTCTGAACAAAATAAAAATCTAGGCTGCTAAAATGTACAGCTGTCTGTCGTTTCCCCCATGAATGCTTGAGTTCTTGATTAGGCTACTCAAAATGAAAGTGTATTTCAAGATGCTGGAACTATCTGACGTGCTGGGAGGGTTGATGAAGGCTGAAATCTCCTCTTCTCCAAATGTGGAATAATCATATGTATAAAGCCCCAGACACTCAACCAGAGGAAACAGGATGAAAGCCACCAGTGCTGCATGTCATTTTTCAGCAAATAAATAAATAAATTGCTAGCACTCCACATCAGCTGGTTGAGGAAATGCACTCATTTTCCTTACCATCAGTTTAATTGCACGCCGCTATTGGGCTAATTAGAACTGTGGCCCATTCTGAGGTCAGAAATGGAACAAATGTTTCTGAGCCTGACCCATCCTCCTTTTTTAATGCCATCTGCCATTACTATGACAGTGTGCTTTGCTTTTCATGCTTCACTACAGTAACTAGAAGATATGCAGGGTAATAGGGCTATTTCTTCCCCTAAGGGATTTTTTTTTTGGCGGGGGGGATGAGAAATAAAGACATAGAGGATAAAACTGCTCAATTCTGTTCCTTCCCTTTGCCCTCCTCCAAAAGCTCTGTAGCATACAGTTCTCTGCAATTTTAAAGAAAATTGCCCTGGAAGAATGAAACAAAAAATGTTTTATTTAAAAATAATAATGATACTAACCCAAATCCCCAGCTCACCACACAAGCAGCTGCAGAAGCTTTCTGTTCCAAATGGGTGATGTAATAGGGCCTTTGTCAGCCAATGCTATAATGTATTTAAAAAAAAAACACCAAACCCTAGATTCCAAGCCCAGCCAAGGTTTTGATGAAAATCATAAGGTTTCTGGTACAAGAGATAGAGCAAATGAATTCAAGCTTGTTGCTACACAACAAGCTTGAATCTTTGATCTTTGGCTTAAAATTAAAACAAGAAATAGAATAAAATAACCTGGAGATTAAAATGCTGTAATGGTAGAGCTGCACAACCTGCCAGGACCTTTTTCTGTTAATTCAGGCAGGAGAAGTGGATGTGCTGTACCATCAAACCCCAAACCTATGCTTGTTAATGCTGTGCTCTTAATCTGTCCTTTCACTACGTATATAATGTAGTTCCTTATTCTACTCTTTTAACTGTAAATACATAATTTCATTTAACTAAGTATTTGTACCCTTACTGCTCATTGGAAGGACAGATACTGAAGCTGAAGCTCAAATATTTTGGCCACCTAATGCGAAGAGAAAACTCTCTGGAAAAGACCCTGATGCTGGGAAAGACTGAAGGCAAAAGGAGAAGGGGACGGCAGAGGATGAGATGGCTAGATAGCATCACTGATGCAATGAATATGGACTTGAGCACACTCCGGGAGAGAGCGCAGGACAGGAAGGCCTGGCGTGCTATGGTCCATGGGGTCACGAAGAGTCGGACACGACTGAACGACTGAACAACAACAACAACTTACCATGCCTGCTCTATTTTGCTATTCTTTTACTCGGGAACTCATGGGTTCCACTGTCTTTAAACTAGTAATGGTTTATCAGAAAGGCTGTAGCAGAGGGAGAAATGGGAAGTAGGCCACTGCATCCGGTTATGTGAGATAATTGGGTGCCTTTGGCTCCTCCTCCCTCTGAACAATTTCCATCTCAGCTCTTCATACAACAACTTTATAACACTAAGAACTGGTACTTGAGTTTGCTGGCTTTCCTTTTCCACATTTCTTTTGTGTCATGTTTCTTGGATTGTAAGCCTGAAGGCAGGGACTGTTTTGTTTTTATTGATCTGTAAGCTGTTTTTTGGCTGAAGAGCAGAAGTAAAAATGCTGTATATAAATAAATTGTGTTGTATATGCAGATACTTGAATTAACAGCCAGTCTGCACAATCGGCAAGCAGAACACATTTTTCAGCAAGTGCTAAACATTTTTTTTCCTGGACTTCCTCACATCGGGTGTGTGTGAATATGAGAGAGAGAGAGAGAATGTTTGAATCCTCCCTCAAGAGAAAACAATTGTATTTCGGGAGGAGGATTCCTGACATGCTGGTTTCCTAACTTACTTCTTGATGTGCTAGTGTTCTTTGTGCTGGAAAAGCTTTTCTACTGGTATGTCCAACATGATGCCCATGGATACCTCTCTTGGTGCCCACCAGGCTCCCTACCCTTTTGATTTTAATTGTATTTATTTTTTAATTTTATTTTTTAAATATTAACTTGGAGGCTGGCATGCTTCAAAGCAAAGTCCTCCAGCACCGCCTTTATTTGGGTTCAACAGAGTAATTGTGTGTTTTGGAGCTCAGACCCAACCTATGCCTTGTACTTAGGCTCTTGGACAAGATAGTTTTATTTTTGTCTTACCAGTTACCTTCTGAGAAATGAGTGTTTTGTGACTGGCCATGCCCACCATAGCAGCCATTTTGTGAGAGTGCTCAGGACAAAATTCCAAATGTGCCCACTCAAAGAGGTTGCCTGCAGTACTACATGAATCTGCAGTTCTTTGGTACTTAAGGATGGTACTTTTTCCTCCACTGAAGAAACTCACATAAAAATGGTAACTAAAATTCAATTTGATTGTGTAACCTGATGCTAAGTAACAGATACAGTGTGCATGTTGTAGCTTGGAATACAATGACAGCCCTACTCTTAACCTATACTGTCATTTACCACAGTGCAATCACATATATGTTTGGGAGGGAGGTTGCTTTCCATTTCACAGATGGATAACTGAGTTCAGAGTGTCTTTTAATTATACATTTTTTTAAAAAGCCAATTAAAATATAAATACAACTGACTAAATTTTTGTGGCTGGGGCCAGGGAGGTGAATTGTGGGAGAAATCCAAAGGCTTTTATGTTTAAGTCAGCTACTCTCTACAATTCCAAGAGAGGTACTTTTATACCGAACCTATGCCGGAAAGAATTGTCTTTCCTTATCATGGAAAGACAGGAATGCATGAACACGCATCTAATTTAGATCTCGCTGGTCTGTGCATTTCATGTGTTGCATATTCCTTTATCATCTAGGTATTTAGAGGCTAAATACCAGGCTACTTTACCAGGCTAATCTTTCCTTTTTCAAAGTATACATTTTCAGATCTAACCACAAAACCCATGCTTTTCAGGCTTTCTCTGGGATATGACAGCAGGTAAATAGAAGAGCCTGGACTGGTTGACATATGTGGCATTAGGAAGTTTTATCAATTTACCTTTCCAAATGCAGTTCTGATGTCTTACCTCTTGTTTGGGTTCATGCCTTTCTTTAAAAAAAAAAAGAAAAAAAAGTAAAGCCAATTTTTTTCTCCTCTTAAGTGAGCAACAATTAATAACATGTAAGGAACTAAATAAATATGTTGCCATGGCTGCATAATTAGCAATGCTTGAAATCCTCCCCGTGCCATAACTCATTGACTAAGGAGAATAGCAGCAGGGTAATGGTGAGTGACATGACAAAAGCTGAGGAGTCATTATCTCTACAAAGGGCTTGGTTTTCTGCTTTGCCTCCTTTAGTAAAGACAACTGTGTAAGGAACAACAAGTTAAAGGACAATAAAAGAAATTAGCTCATTGTATTTATGAATGAAAAGTGGGCGCCTTCCATCCGAGACATGCTCAGCTGTGTTTGGGCAGTGGAGCAACTAGAGTTGAAGTTCTGCAGGAAATCACAAAAGTGCATTGTTGAGAGACAGATTTCCACATGCAAATTCAAAACACCAGTATTCATTTTCACTCCATGGACAATATTGGAGTATCTAGTTAAACTATAATAATCATCAGCTTTACGTTATTTCTGCTCCTCATTTCTCCTTTTTTTTCCTCCTCTCCATGTTAGTACTACTTCACCCTGTACATAACATTTCAATACTAGAACACCAAGCTCTAGTATTACTAGAGCTTGGTGTTCTAGTATTGATATGATAGTATTACGTCACCCTGTATATAATCAACATGGAATATACTGCCGCAGAAATAGGATTCCCAGTTCACTGTTGGTTTCTGACACGCAAAGTGGGCTAGGAAGGGGCCTCTTTGCAGAGGATGAAAGTTAGCCAGATGGGTGGAGGGGGTACTTAACCAGTCCCTACTTGCTACTTTTCCTCTGTACCTACAGTCTGCAGCCACTTTTTACCACTTGACCAGGAAACTCAGCCTTGGAGCCAGGCTGTGGGTCAGGGATGCAGGGCAAGAGGTATTGCTGAAGAGAAGTGACAGGTGAGAGAAGGGTTAAGCACCCCCTTCCTACCCACTGTTTCGAAATGACAACCCCTGCTTTGTGCATCGGAGGTAAACAAGCATGTGGAATATGCATGGCTTACCTCCCCACTATCAACTGATCCAGCAACTTTTGTCCATTTTTAGCTCTGATGCTGTAAGAGAGCCAGGAATGGAGAAATATGGCTGGAGCAGCACTCTGCAAGAAAAGTGGCTTCTATAGGCAGTATCCAACAGTGTAATTCTGCAAATTCAGATACTGCTGATAGAGCTCCACCAAATCTTTACGTTGTGCAAGCACTTGTACATTATGCTTGTGCAACCAGTTGCAAAACCATGCTTGCACAAACATTAACTTTAATTGGATTCTCCTCTTGAACATAGTTTGTAATCTAATTTATGCTAGCACAACAGCATAGCAGAATGACAGAGTTAGACACTGCTCCATGAGAGTGTACCTGCTTTCAACATGAAATTGACCTCAGTTGATGTAAAGTCCAAGTACTTTTTCCAGGGCATGTGCTGAGACTTAAATCCCTCACCCCAGCTCAATCTACTGCCTAACAGACACACATGAAGACAAAGTAGGAGGCAAAACACAAGCATATTCAATGGTAAGACCAGAGTTTAAGACCAGAGTTAAGAGCTATTTCATGTTGGCTCATGCTCCACAAAGCCAGGAAAGTGGAAGCTAAGGCTGATGCCTCAACAGACGTGCCCTGTCATCAGTAATGATATGCATTGTCACAAATTCTGCACGCTTACAACTTACCTTCCATGCATCCACACTTTTCCTGGGGGTTTTTTTGGCCTAAATTCAGATGGGGAGGATGGAGTGCCTGAAACCAGCAAAGATGGCCCACGTTGTCCTTGTCCTGTATTACTTTATGAAGCATCTGAGCCATACTGTATTGCTAGAGGAATCCTCCTGTGAGTTGACCCGCACCTATTTGTTGCTTGTAAGCAAGCATAATTTGTGACATTGCACAACAGCATTACACATCATGGGGCATGTTAGTTAAGGCATCAGCCTTAGATTCCAATTTCCTGGCTTTGTGGAGCTTGAGCCAACATGAGACAGCTATAACTGGTCTTAAATCAGCAGGTTTTTTTATCATTGAATTTCCCTGGGTTGTTTATTTTTTTTAAAGAAATTTATTATTAGTGTTCTGAAAAACACAAACTAAAAAAAACAACACACTAACAAGTCATTAACTGAGTAGATATGTACAATGGAATAGATATGTCCCTGTATGTTCAGAAAGGCTCACTTCTGACAGGTTTCCAACATAGTCTTTCCCCCCATATCCCCTCTTTATCAGTGATCTATCAGTCAATGAAAGTGATTCCATTAGCCTTCAAAATTACTTCAGTCTTATCTCAGTTAACAGTTTCCTGCTACCCCTCCCCCACCTTCAGAATGCTGACAGGAACTTTAGAATTCCTCTCAAAGCACTAGTGTACTGGCAGCATTCTAACTTCAGAGTAAAACTGAGCATGCCCGACATAACTTTGCTAGCTGCTGCTGCCATAGGCTTTCATGGGGCAGAAAAACCTTAATAACTTTTGAACCACTTGCTCAGAATTTCACCAAACCAATGAAAGGCACATTTCAACAAACCTGAAAAAGTACATTAGTAGTTTTCATCAGAATTTGAAAGAAATATATGATAGGCCGAGCTGCAGCTTGGAGTAAAAAGTAGAAATGTGTCAGTTTGCAGCACTTTTAACTTGGTGTAACTGGAAATTTTTATTGGATCACTTTGAAATTGTACACAACTGTAGACCTCATCAGGTAGATCATTTTCACATTATTAGCTAAACAGGTGTCATTTGTATAAGCAGTAGAATTTTGAGGCTTGGAATGGTTGAACCTTTTATTGTAACTCGCCTTAATTCAAGGGGCACTCCTGTGCCCTTTAATCATCCAGCATGTTTTCAAATCTGCTACTGTGAAATTAAAGAACGCTGTGCTGATAATGCTATAGTTCGCCTTTTCCTTCAACGTGAAGGTTATATCCTCTGGTTCAAGAAAGACACTGCATAAATGCTAAATAATCGTCTTTATACTGAAAATAATCTGGGCTACGATTGTGTTAAATGTGCAAAACAGTATTATATCACAGTACTTGTAGACATGAACACCACCTACAGGCAATGCAGTAAATTAAACCATAAAAGATTAACATTTCAAAGGAGGCAAGAAATAATAAATAAATGAAAAATGGTGAAGTTCGTTTGCCTTCCAATGCCTTGTAGGGGACTGCAACCTATATGGGCATGAGTTATCAGTTCTTGGTCCAAGGGGATCAAGCAGAGAGCTCAGCACGTTGAGAACTGGCTACTGAAGGTCTTGAGCTGAATGCCGTATTTCTAAATTTAATTGGGAACTCTGGAGAAGCCCCAGTATCATGTCTCCCCTTCCACATTTATTTTTAACCAAACTGTGGTGGCTCCAGGGTCCCTAATAATGGCTAAGCCTCTTTTCGGTCTCTCCTTGTCTATCCAGAAGCCATATTTTTGCCTTTTTCTGGAGAACATAGTGTTCATGAGTGACTTGAGGCTTGCATTCCATTTTGAATTCATAACCAAAGCTAAGAAACCCAAGAGTAGCCTGTGCCTGTACCACTTTTCTAACTTTTAACAACCATCCAGGAAGTGAAGTCCTTGGATTCCTTCTCCTCTAAAGCCAGGCAATTATAACTGTTCCTGCTCTATTTCTTTTAGTTTGCTCCTAAATCTATTCATTTTCACCCCTGTAGCCCATCAGTGACGCTAGCACCCAAGCTCCTTTACAATCCTATAGCACCATCTTCCACATTTGGCAAATGTTAAAATGCTAATTTCCCCAGTTGTGACCTTTCTCTATCTCTTAGCTAGGGCTATTAGAACTAGTATACTGGCCCATGTGCTAAGGAAACTGAGCTGTTTTTGTGTTCTGTGATGAACGAAAATCTGTAAAAAGAAAGTCTGTGTTTGGGGAGTTCAATAGTGTTTGACCTAATTTCCCCATTTTAGAAGTACTATTCTCCACTACTGTTCTCCACAGCATAGAGAATAAATACTCTGGCTAAGGACCCTTAGACCCACATTCATTGTTACACATGTATATGAGCCAGTTGCATGTCTGTGTGAACAAGGACACCTGGCAACGTATTTACTGCAAGAGAGTCCACGAGCAGCAGCCCTGGTGCAAGCCTGCTCTGTGTGTGAGGCGGGAGAGAACACCTGTTGTATCTGTATCGTGCCCCTTCCTCCATTGTGCACCCCCCTTCTCCTTATGTTTGCCACCACCACATTGCTGTATGGAGAGCTGCATGGCTGGAAGAAGCAGTTGCAGAGCTCTTATAAGAGCCCCGCAACCTCTTCTTCTGGCTGTGGGGATCTTCATAGAGTTGATGCGGCAGCAAACGTAAGGGGAAGGGGGGCACAACAAGGGGAGGGGGCAGCTGCTGCAGAGAGCCCCTTCAGCTACACCCTCGCCGAGACAAATGCCACAGCGGGAGAACAGTTGGTGGGGCTCTGGATCACCTGCTAGAGGCAACAGGGCGGAGGGAGGGGGAGGTGACACAATTCGCCACTCCTCCCTCTCCACCGCCTGATGCATGCTATTACCCTGCTTCGTGAGAGGGCTGCCCCTGAGGAGCAGCATGCAACGCAGGTGTCAGGACTGGGACAGATCCTCAAGACCAAAGCGGTGGGTGCTGTATCTAAGGTCAACATGGATACCCTGTTGCCACTTCCCAGTTAATCAAACAAGCCTCCAGAGTCCAGTGAGAGAGAAAAGTGCAATCCCATGCATATTTACTTAGAAATAAGTTCTACTGTGTTGAATGCGACAGATTCCTAGGTAGGGCTCCATTGTGTTCAGGATGGAAAAGGTAGAACTAATAGGGTACTTAAACTCAGTCTGCAGATGAGCATTGTTGGTGTAGCTCTCACTGATCTAGCTCCTGCTCTTTCCAAATCTTTGAAACCAGACTACTCTTGGAGCCTGTCCTGACATCATAACATTTTGTTCTTCATACAACTATATCTACAGTGGAAGAATAGACATAAGCAGGAGTCTTGTCTCCCACAAAACTGAATTGAATTGTCTGGTTTACCATTTTCATGGGAATTCCTCCATCCCCCCCCCCCCCGCCCCACAGGGCTAAGTGACATCCATGGCCCTGTGGGGAAGGAGTGAGGGAGCAGGCAAAGGGAACATCAGGGCCTGCTCCAATTAGACTGCCCCTCCCTTGGGAGATGAGAGGGGGGAACAGGGCCATCCCACCAGCCCTGCCGACAGTCTTTTTCCTCCCCTCCCCATTGCCTTTTCCTTGTGTGTCGTGTCTTTTTTAGATTGTAAGCCTGCGGGCAGGGACTGTCTTCTTTGTTCATTGATTGTAAGCCACTCTGGGAGCCTTTTTTGGCTGAGGAGCGGGATAAAAATACAAACAAACAAACAAAGGTCAATTCTCCAGTAGAGGGAAAATGTCAAACCAGATCTGGTTCCAAGAAGTGCACCTGTGTAGCATTTCTAGGTATAAGCATAAGTGCTGTCTTTCTGGATCAGGCCCAAGGTTTGTCTAAACCAGCATTCTGTTTCCAACAGTAACCGCACAGAGAACCCTTTGGATGGTCACAGGCAGGACTCTTCTCCCTGTTGGCTGTCCTCAAGATTTGATACTTCTTTGACTTTTCCTGGTGTAGCAGCCTTCAGTTTTCCCCATCTTTTGGTCCTGTATCCCATAGGAAGGGACTGTAGCTCAAAGGCAGAGCACATGCTTTGGGTAAAGAAGGTCCAAGCTTCAGTGCCTGAAATCTCAGATTAAAAGGATCAGACAAGGAGGAAGGGGGAAAGATGTTTCTCTGCTTGAGAGCCACCACCCGCTAACATAGACAATACTAGCTAGATGGACAAATAATCTGACCTGCTATAAGGCTCCCTATGTATCCTACTAGAATCCATCCATAGATTAGCTGTAGCAGTTGGTTACAGAGTTGGACTAGGACTGGGGAACTCCAGGTTCAAATCCTTACCTAGCCATGAAGCTCATTGGGTGGCTTTGGGCCAGTCACCATCTCTAACCTACCTCACTGCGTTGTTCTGAGGATAAATGGGGGGTGGGGCAGGGGGGATGACTATCTATGCTGCCTTGAGCTCTTTGGAGAAAAGGTGGGACATAAATGTATATATATAAAAAAAGGCCTGTTGGGAACTTGATCCTCAAGCAAAACTCTCCTGTTACTGCTCCCATAGTCTGTGCTGCTGACTGCTACCCGTAAACAGCCCCCTGACCATGAACACAGCTCTGTGCCTAGGGTCCACCAGGACTTCAGGTGAGAACAGTGCAGTCAGACAACCTGTAAGGATACAGGTTTCGTTCAGCCTTTAATACTTATTGCATGTAGCATTTTAGATTGTAAGCTTCTTAAGGCAGGGACCTGTGTAACTTCCTTATACACTGATGGAACTATATTTATGAGCATGAGGATGAAGAAAAGAGGTGTGTCTGTTTTATATTACAGGAGAAAATAGGAGTAAAGACCAAGATTTGTGAACAAACCGCCTCAGTGTGGGTTTACAAGCCCCCTTAAGGAACTTTGAAAGCTTCCTTTTAATTTCAAAATGCACAGTGCCCTATCACAATGGCAGCAAACTAATCCAATTTATATATCCTTTGATGTAATTCCTACACCACAGGGCAACCAGGGTTGGGTCATATTCACAGTATGGCCTTTCACACTGTGTCTAGCTAGTTCACTTCATAGTAAAAGATGTTTGAATAACACATAGTGAGATGGAGTCTGCAGTCCTGTGCCGGCTTACTTTGAAACATAGTGGAGCTTGCTTCTGGGTATGCATTCACAGGAATGGGCTGCATGACGTCTACAGGGGTGCAAGAGAAAGATGCTGTGTGATTGCAGAAAAATAGGGTTGCCAGCCCACAGAGAAGACTGGCTCATAAGCACAGTGATCCAAGGAGCTCTGTGCAAGTTGTGAACAGTGGTATCACATTGTAGATTAGGGTTTCCTGAAAATGCCTGAGAAATTAACTGAGCCCTAGAAAATACATATTATTATTACTGTTTATAATTAGATGCACCAAAAATATACAAATGCCTGGTATTAAACATATCTGGGTTCCAAATACTATAATTTCCTGAATTTCAAAACTCAGCAACATAGATACGCGTTATCTATTTGGCTTGTCACTTATTCAGTGGCATGTAAAATTATGTAATAGCTAGTCACAGGGCCATCAGAAATGCTGATGTTTTTAAGGGTGTTGGGATGAATAAATGATGAGAGTCTTCATCCATTGCCTTTGCAGGGACAGCAGCTGCCTGCTCAGAAACGGATGGTTGGAATGATCCGTACATGCCTGATCATGTCTTTTTTTTTTTTTTAAGTTAATCAGATTTGAGGCTCTATGTTTTATACATGCTGTTGATACTAATGGTTACTCACCCTACATTAATCTGAAAGCTTGTTTATGTGAATGTACATATATTCCAAACTGTAAATGCAAATATTGGCTATTTGTAGAGCAACACAGTATATTTCAGAAATGTAAGATAAAATGTACGTGTACGGCTGTGTTGATCCAAGTTCTGCAATCTGAATCAATTTATTATATATCAATATTTATTATTGTTACTGTTTACATTTCAGCTAACATTGGCTTCGAAAGTGGCATACAATTAAAAGCCATGCAATGGTACAATATAATAGAAGATCTTGCTAGTGTTTGGGGGAGCAGTCGTTTCTGACCTCTGGCAGTTGGTGATACGTTCCAATCTTTTTCCTCCAGAGGGAGAAGGCAGAAGGTACTGAAGTTGGAATTATTATTTACTAATAATATTTAGCATTTGTATAGTGCTTTTGAGCATTCAGAGCACTTCACACCCATTATCTCGTAATCCTTACTATAACTCTGTATGGTTGGTCAGCATTTTTGCACCTATGTTGAGTCTCAAGGGGGTTGAGTCTGAAAGAGGGGCTTGCCTGCTTCAGAGTTGGTGTACTGCACCCCACAGGCTCACACAAGCTCTGCTTTCCAAGCAAACCTACATTTTATTTAAATGAAGCCTTTCCTCTGAGCTTTCTCAGGCAGTAGCCTCTCTCTCCTCAGGCAAGAGGCAGCAGGTGTTGCCCTCAGCCACTTTAAGGTTCCTTCCAAGAAGCACAACCCTTGAATCTAGTACTTCTTTCGTATTGTCTAAGGCCACTTAGCAGGCATGGGGAAACCACTAGCCCATGGACCTAATCCAGCCTGCAAAGCCTTCTCTCTCAGGCATGCTCCCTTCCCTTCACCTCTGTACCTTTTATCCTTTCTTTCAACTGTTTTTGTTTTGTTTTTGGCCCTGACCCTCTGCTGGAATGCAGTGTGTGCTTTTTTTCTACATGTACCGCCTTCCTTGTGGCTGCTTGTTGACCTTCCAGTAATTTCCATAGGGTTTCAGAGTTCTTTGTAATCTCCAGAGTGCTTTGTCAATCTTTGGTACTTTCCAGGTGGCTTCAGAGTTCTTCATTAGTTTCTGAAGCCATTGGGGCGAGTGCTGCTGTAGCTGGTACTTCCCACTCGGTCATGAATAACCATCATTGGTAAAGTTTAAACGTTTGACTTCTGAAAGTGCTGCTCCTGTTTACTTGCTGCGGTGGCTGTCATTAAGTTGTAGTTATGAGTTGGCAATACTTTTATGCCCCTGCCCACTGCTGGAATGTGACCCCCCCAGATTTTTCCTATATTGGAATTTGGCACTACTGTCTTCCATTTTACAAAGATTTCTCCTCCACCTGGTCAGGAAGGACCCTTCACAAGCACCTAGACTATTACCCTTCACAAGCACCTAGACTAATGTTAAAAAGCTTTGAGTTCCCCATTTTATAAGGGGGGGGGGTGTCTTCAAATCACAGCTCCTGAGGTTGGGAGGAGGGAGAGAGAGAGAGAGAGAGAGAGAGAGAGAGAGAGAGACTGTTTCTTGCGAACAACTTTTTCATGTAGCATCAACTAGTTACTAGATTATGATAATTAATGCTGAAAATATTACATTAGGCTAGCCTGCTTCTTTTCAGTGCACTTCATTTTAAAATCAAGCTCCACACTTAATTTTATAAATATCCAATAATTCAAGCACTGGAAAATGTTTTATCATTCCAGTTACTTCAGGCTGGCTGTAAATCTATCCTGGTGACTAAAATATTATCACAACAATTTAAAACTGTTGCTATCTTTAGCCTCTTCCATCCATTTATTCCTTCATTCTGTTGTTTTTTTAACAAGATCTTTGTCATTATAAAATAGTAAGACTCCCACATGTCCATTTATTTCTTGCTGGCAACTATGATTCTGTCTTAGTAGATACTTGGAAAAGGGTGGGGGATATCAGTCTCCTTAGCTCACTGTGCTGTATAATATTGATATGTCACTGGGTATATTGGATGCTGGAGCTTTGAAGTTAATGAAGTTAATGAAGTCCAGAACAAGACTGTGCTCATGACCTCTGCCATTCCACACCTCTTCGTATCTTTGCACAACATATACATATTTCTGTGGGCTCTCATCCCCTAAAGCAGAGGTGGAGAATGTGTGGCCCTCCAGATGTTGCTGGACTACAACTCCCTTCTTCCTTGACCACTGGCTATGCTGGCTGGAGTTGATGAGCATTGGATTCCAACATCTGAAGGGCCACAGGTTCCCACCCCCTCCCTAAATAAAGATGTGTGTTTACAATATTTCCTGTACCAGGATATCCTTGTCAGAACCCAGAAATGGAACCTAATAAACTAGGACAGGGTTGTTGAAACTAGGAACATAGGGAGCTGCTTTATCCCGAGTCAGAGCATTCATCCCTCTAGCTTGGCATTGTCAACACTGACTGGCAGTGGCTCTCTGGGGTTTCAAGCAGAATTGTTTCCTAGCTGTACCTGGAGAAGCCCGGGCTTGAACCTGGGACTTTCGGCATGCAAAGCATGTGCTCTACCATTTGAGGTACGATCCCTCTTTCATCCCGAGGCCTGAATTCCATTTCAGAGAAGCTCTCAGGAACTGCATTCTAGTGGTGGGTAGGCCACAGGCAGAAAGTGGGGGGGCAAAAATACCAGGGCATTTTAAAGCCCTTACTTCCCGTAACAAAGCCTTAGGAGAGACATTTTAACCTTTAAAGTGAGAAAAAAAACTACACCAAAGTCAGGCAACCCCCAAACAATTGGTGATCAAAGGAAAGGGGGCATGGCCATCTGGGAAACCCTGGCACGCCAGGTTGGGACCCCAAGCCTAAGGTTCTGCACCTATGCTCTAGGATCTGGCTACTGCTATAGTAATTTCAGAATTGTTGGGCTTGAAGACTGTTCAGAGGTCTGGTGGTGGTGATGCAGAATCCATCTCCCAACTGGTATTTTGGCACCAATGTTATATATGAATGTATGGAACTTCCTTATATTGAGTCAGGCATTGATCCATGTAGCACAGTCATGTCTACTCTGACTGGCAGCAGCTGTTCAGGATCTCATGCTGAGGTTTTCCCCACTATTTGCTACCTTTCTTTAAGTGTTGAGGCCAGAGATTAAATATGGGGCCTTCTGCATGCACATCATTATTTATTTATTTATTCATTTCATTTCTATACTGCCCAGTAGTTGAGGCTCTCTGCGCAGTTCACAAGTCACACAAAAAATACAAAAAGATGTGCTCGTATCACTGAGTTATGGCCCCTCCAACATCTGCACTAGCACCCTGTTGTCTCCTAGCTACAACTAAAGGTGCTGCTTTGCTCTGGTTAAAGCAGTTTAGGACCAATATATATTGGAGCAACCTTGGCCATGCCAGCTGGGAATGATGGGCACTGCAGTCCAAGATATCTGGAGGGCACCAGGTTAGCAAAGGCTGAATTAGAACCTGCCATCTTTGTGGCAGGTTTAAACAGCAAGTGTGCCCAGGAGGTGGTAGCTTCTCCACTTATGGAACTTTGATTTTCCTCAAAGCTTGCCCAGTGCCAGCTCCAGGCCTTTGAGGGCCCTTGGGCAAGACACGCTCAGTGGGCTCCCTCCATCAGTGATTTCACCTTCTCACTACCATGGTCACCAGCTGCAATTGCTCTTCACCCTCTTTTGCTACTACTGTTACTGTTACTGTTGTACTACTGTTACTGAGTACTGTTGCTACTACTTGCTTGCTTGACAGGCAGAAAGCCAGGGAGCAAGGAGGTAGTGGCATCTGCTGCTCTTCCTCCTTGCTATCACTATTATCTGGGCCAGAGCGAGAGGCAGGTGAACAAGTATGTTGTAATGGTGAAAATGAGGAACAAGTCCAAGGAGTTCTTTTCAGTAGACCCCTGCCAGGGTGTAGGCCCTCACCAGGTGCCCAACCATGCCTACCACCTTTGATGCCAGCCCTAGCCGCGGCTTGGATAGGGTTCTGTTTTGTTTGTTCTAGCTTTGAGGATTTGGCAGAGAAGTTTGAGAGTCTGCTAGTGGCATCGTAATTATTTTGTATTATTGATACCTATCCCAAGACTGAGAAAGCTAAATATGCATGTCCCAAATAATTCATTTTTCTGATTCCTGAGACCTCTGCCTCCCCTCAAGTCGGTGACACCTCCATTGTCTGATCATGGTTACACTCATACTTGCAATTGCTTAAAACGTCATTTGTTCCTGTGTTTACATTCAGATAGAATGAGTAGGATCCTGCCAAAGTTGAGTACTTTTAAATCCCCTTGATTTCAGTGGGAGATGCTGCCTGATCCTATGCATATTTACTTAGAAGCAAGTCTCACTGAACTCACTGGCACTTTTTGCATCCTTAAGTACTCTCCTTTTCAAATCAATGGGACCTAAACATGTTTAGCAACTTGGACTGTGTGGGGGTTTTTTGTTTGTTTTTTAGGATAATGTATGTCCACATATTCTGTTTTCTAACAACGCTGCAAAGCTGGTTTGCCATACAAATCTTCTTCCCTGTTTGGAGATCTGTAAATAGTCACTTGACATACCTAGAAAAACACGTAAAGAAAGTTAGTTTTGAAGACTAGAGTTTTTTTTGTAGTTGCTGAGATTCTTGTGCTTACCAGTCTGTTCTCTGCTTCACCCTCTCACTCTCCAGACTTTATAGGAATTTAGCATCTCTTGGAGATATGCTTACAGTTGTTCTCCTTTTCTTTGACATATGGTCTTTTTAGAACCTTTTTTTTTTTAAGAAAAAAATTAAATAACAAACATGTCATCGAAGTCCTTTTAAAAAAGCCTTACAAGCTAATCATTTTTGTCAGCTTTAGGTGCAGCAAGGCTACTAAGCCCCTTGGCTGTGAAATAATGAATAAGCATGGCTAAAGCTTGGTAAGTAAGGTTCATCTTTGTTCTGCTTGCCAAGTAAACCTCTCGTTTTCCCCCTTCCTGTGTTTTTTGGTTTTAATTTTTGTGAACCGCCCAGAGAGCTTCGGCTATTGGGCGGTATAGAAATGAAAAAATAAATAAAGTCATAAGCCAGTGTTTTTCACATTTTGCAGCTTCAGGGAACTCTTGTCATCACTGCCACAGAAATCTTGTGTGTTGTGGAGGATTCTCAGAAGTGTTTTAGAGTGCTTACTTCACATGGATGCTAGCCTGGCCTGTTGGGCCTCACTACCACTTCATGTGAACAGAGCACACCCTAAAACAGATCCAATTATCCCTTGAAGCAGTGCATTGAAAGGGAATAAATAATGGCAGATAAGCTGTTCTTCTGATAGCTTGTCCGTCATTACCAGTCTTCCCACTGAGAAGCTTCCACATAACTGTAGGATGCCCTAGAATAATTTAGAAATTACTGCCATAGACTAAAGTCTATGTGGTTTCTCTTGGCTCTACAAGCCCATTGGCAGGGCTGCTGTGTAGTCCACTATTGCTCCATGCAACACAGTGGCTATATAGTTATTTTAAGTAGGTGGAATATGTTATTTTTAACGGTAATTATTTGGCATTTGGGCACAGAAATCAATGGGGTATATCTAGACTTGGTCATACTTAGAGTAGGAGAACCACTGAAATCAGTGGAGCAAATTAGTCATGACTAACTTAATTCAGTCTTGACTAACTTGATTTCAATAGGTCTATTCAAAAGATGGCTCGGTCCAGATTAAAGTCAGTGAGGCTCTATTTTCATTTAAAAGAAAACAAGGCAAGTTTCTAGTCCTTAAAAAGTTCAAAGGTAAGCTTGAAAGAAATGCTCGGTAAAGTCTCTGCGGACCAGGAGAATGGGCTGAATGCCAGTCTCCCGTGGTAAAGGAAGCAGGACTGTGATGTACATAGCTCCTTATGAAGACCAGCAGAAGACTTAGGCAAAATAAATCATGCGCAAATTTATATCATTTCTGTAGGTTGCAGAATGCAGCTTTCTTGTGAATGGGTTATGCGGCCCTGCCTGTTATAAAATTACCTGTCTATACCTAATGAAGTCTAACTTGATTTGCACTCAACTTATGGGGGGGTGGGGGGTTAGTACGAGAATTCATTTTCTTATTTTTGCACATTCCCACATTTTGCAGATGCATTCTCCCCTAAATAAAACACCAACCACAATAAAAAGGACAGCACTGCTATGGGAGATTATAATTCAAGAGGTTCATGCAGGATGCCTCACAGGGTCAAGGAACACTGTCTTAATGAACAAAACAAGTTAAAATATTGCAGTGGATCTTTATTAGTATGAAAACAGCTGTGCAGCCTGATCTTGTGTACAACTTTCTCAGATTTAGTTTTTATTTCGATTAGGGTGCGTAGGAGGGTACATCCTATGCAAGTTTATTGAGAAGCAAGTCCCACTGCAGCTTAAAAGTCAGTGCATATAGGACTGCAGCCTTGCAGCCCAGTCCTTTTATGTTTACTCAGACATAAGTGATAGGAGCACAGGAAATTGCATTTTACTACTAGGTCGGACTATTTGTTCATCTAACCCAGTATTGTCTACCTTGAGTAATAGCAGCTGTCCACTTACCAATAGCAGTGGTAAGGTCAGTTGGATCCTTTCAACTGGAGATGAGAGGGATTGAACCTGGGACCTTCTGCATGCAAAACATGTACTCTACCACCGAGCTATGGCCATTCCACATAAGCCCCACCATGTCCAATGGAGCCTACCCCCAGAGGAGTGTGCAGAGGTTTGCAGGCCCTGGAGTACTGAAAGCATCTGCCTAATGTCCTGTTGGAATGGGTAGAAGCAGGTTGAAGACTAGAAAATACAACTCTTAAAAAACCTGATAAATCTTGAATGAGGATATTAGTGGATTTAAGTGTCAGCTTTATACAGCAAGGACGGGGTTTTTTTTTTTAACCAAACATATATACCTGAGCCTTGTAAATTAGTGGACTTCCTTTGGAATTTAAAATACCTTTGATAAACATATAATATGAAAGACAAGAATCCCTGCAGAACTATCCAATTAGCTGTTCCTTCACAAATGGTGTTCTTGAGCCTGATCTGTTTCACAACTTAACGAGGCTTTCATTAAAATGAACATTGTATTAACACGCAATGTACAGCTTGCTATGCAGTACACGGGGATGTTAAATGTGATTGTACATTTTTATACAAGTAGTATAACTAGCAAACCATATTTTATCCTAACCCTTATTCCAGTTTTTTTTAAAAATAGCACAAGTAGAGATTAGAGAAAAGCTACAATACTACTGGAATTCTACTCCAATCCTATTGGAAGAAAATCCCACTGAAATCAATGCATTTTACTTCCAAGTACAGATATACAGAATAGGACTTAAGACTGTAAGCCTCTTTATGCCATGTGGCAAAATAAAAACCAGAAAGTGAAGGAGAGCATATAAGCTATCCCTCCTTCTATGTCTTTTCTATTTAATTTTCAGAATTTTATGGTGCTTAAATGCCTGGGGTTGGATCCTTAATTATGCTTGGAGTAGACCCATTGACATCAATGGGACATGATAGTCATGACTTACTTGCTCCACTGATTTCAATAGATCCACTCTAAGCATGACTAAGCTGGATACAACACCTGGTTATTATTAGATTTTTGATGCTTTAAATTCTGGGAAGCCAATTCCATTTGTGTCCCTATAGCAACTTCCTATTGGTGGCAAGTATTGATGTAGCGTCACAACTCCAGAACTAGGTTTTATTGTTTGTTCCCACTTCTCCATTGGGGATCCGAAATCAAAAGAGAAACAGTCCAGCTGATCACAATGCAAAACTAGCCTCTAAGGACCCATCTATACTAAAAAGCAGTTAAAAACAGGTCAAAACAAACTGGTTTACCATGAGGAATTATGACAGTTGCAGTCTTTGTACGTGGAGAACATTGTTAGAAAATCCTATAACCATCTCATAGAAGTAGTTCCCAAGGTTCTAGGCCTTTGGGGTAGAGGGGTAAAGGAAGATGAGCTGACTTGTTTGTAGAATAGGGGTTGGATCCAGATTTAAGCTGGATCAACTGCGTTGGCAGATGTGGACTTCCCTGCCCTCTCCTTACCATGGCAGCTTCTCTAGCCTCCTGAAAATGCAATCCTGCTGAATGGGATGAGCTATAGTGGGGAGTGAGGGATCCCCAAAATCAGGTGGAGTGAGCTTCCATAAGCGAGTCATTCCTTTTAAGCAAGGTTCCATCCTCTTGCAGGAGGCAGATCCTGGATCCTACCCTAGTTGTGGGTCACACCTGTGTTTGTGCAGATCTTCCTTGCATAATAGAGAGAAATGGACCACAAGTCTTGGGTCAGGTAGAGGATCCAAGTCGCCATAAAGTTCACTGCCAAATCGCTAAATCTATTGAATGCACTTGAATAGATGTGGGCTACTACATCAGATATTCAAGATGTCTGACTTGACAAGGCCCACATAGCTACTTGAATATTGTTGCATACGTTTGAAGATTTAAAACTCTGAAGTAGCCTCTAAAGCAGTATCACTTAATTCTAACTTCATGAGGATACGGCATGAATTTATGCCCACCTCCTTTCCCCTTCACCCAAAGCTTGATCCCCCCCCCCCCTTAAAGAAAAGTGTGATGCCACCTTTACAGAGAGTTTTTACTTCTTCTGGAATTCAGGGCCATGACCAAGATGGTGCAAGCTCAGTCTCAAACAGGGCTGAGAAATAATAGAAACATAACAATTTGATAAATGCATAGAGCTGTTTCCTTTCCTATAGAAGGTGACAGAAGAGGCAGGGTGGCCGACATGCAGTCCCCATGGGCGTTTCCATGGGCCCAGTGCCTCTGCTGCTGAATTTGGCAGTGGTGGCAAAAACAGCAGGGATTTTCAAGGAAACAAGCTGTGCAGGGAGCATCTTGTTTGCAAGCAGAATAGTGCTTTCAGGGAGTACTATTCTGCTCACAAACAATATGCTTGCTCCCCATATGCCTTGTTTCCAGGCAAAATCCGTGTGGGTTTTGCCACTGCAGCAGCAATTTTGGCAGCAGGGATGGGGCGGGGCCCTGGGGAGGGCTAAACCCCCCCCCAAACCCCCAGAAGTTGCCCCTGATCTTAGACCAAATCCCATTGAGTCCCTAAAAAAGGCCACTGAACTCAGCTCTGTTAGGCATTCTGCCTCTCCTGCCTTCCTTTGCAGGAGAAAGAATGAGCACATGAGGTGCAGAAATATAAAGCTACAACATAAGCAAAAAGCAGTGCATCTTTCGAGGAGTCTTTTTTTATTAAGATAAATCCAGCAAAATTCCTAACAGTGGGTATATTCAGTCAACCTGCTCTTCTCTTTTTTTAAAAGAATTTTTTTTGTATTTCATTTAAAAACATGATTACACTTTTTAATTATTATTCTCCAAAATGTGACAAAATAAAACTACATTTGGGATACAACAAGATTTCCAGCTTCTTAGGATTTTCATGAAAATATTTCACCTTCTTTATAAAAGCAACCCACAGAACCACCGGAATGTCTGACGCAATTATTTTGTGGTTTGTTTTTTTGAGACCTCCCCACATTAAGAAACCATACAACACATAACAAGGGTGAAATTAAAATCTGAAGTCTGTATGACTTACACACAAAGGGATTATATACTGACAGAAGTCAATAGCTACCACCACTGATTCTTTCCAGGTACCATACAAACTATGACAATCACAAAATTTTAAAAACAATGATTTTTTGTTTGTTTGTTTTGTTGGTTTAAGTCCCAAGTAACCGAGATGAAGATGTTCCATAATTAAATTCATGCTAAAAAAACCTGCATTTATAAAATAGTTGATAAAAATATTCCTCTTTTAACAATACAGTATGGAGGTACGGATACCAAATGATGGAAATGAAGAGGGCTAAGTTTGTTACTCGGACTTGGCTTCCTTGTCGTCAGATACTTCAGCAGCTGGTGCCTGTCAGTATGTGAGAAAAACATTAATTATATCTTTAATTTAAAAAAAAAAATCCCATTCTACAGAGAGAAAAAAATCCAGCTTCCATTTTTGCTTTAAAAAAACCCAAACACACACCAAAACCTCCCGCCACCTGGTGCCTTCCCTCCAGATGTTTTGGAGTAAAACTCCCAGCATTCCTGACCATTGGCTGTGCTGGCTGGGGCTGATGGAAATTGAAACCCGAAAGATCTGCAGGGCACCAGGTTGGGGAAGGCAGTGTCAGATTGTAGAGTGAATGTACCAAAGCTCAGTCCTTCCCGGTCCCTGAGACCCTTGTTCTCCCGCTCATGATAGCGAATTCGATACACAACACCAAATTCCACTCCGGCAAAGAATAGCTGAAGCACGGCACCTCCACAGCCCACCTCTTTTATTGTGTAGTTCAAGTGCCAAACATCATTCCTGCTAATAGCGAATTCAGGTGGCTGAGTGCCTATCTGTTTGGAAGTGAAACAAAGCCACCCAAAAATAAAGTAGCAGCTTCTACATATTGGGGGTTCATCCTAGGTGTACGGAAGTAAAAATGTTGGCGAATTTAAAGAAAATGACATTTTTAAAAGCTCAAACTGTCTGACAGGAAACTGTGAGCTTATTCAATGTTGATGGCAACTGAGCCTAGAGAGAGAGAGGGGAGGAGGGATAGGGAAGGGTCTAAAGCAGCCTTCTCCAACCTAGTGCCCTCCAGATGCATTGGACTACAGTTCCCAGAATCCTCCATTAGAGCTGGCTGGAAGATTCTGGGAGTGGTAGTTCAACACATCTGGAGGGCAACAGGTTGGGGAAGGTTGATCTAAATGAACTGGAAGTCAGGCAGATCCAGTATATCTATCAAGTCTGTGGCTGAAGGAAGCTGAGACACTGAATGGGGGGGGTGTCAGTTGGAGGGAAAAGGGAAATGGGGTGAGAGAAACGGAGGGAAAGGAACAGCTTACACCTGGGTAGGTAACCTTTTAGGCCCATGGGCACATTTGGAAATTTGAGAAACCGTCCTGAGCACAAGTATGAAATGGCTGCCTTGGGTGGGCATGGCTAATCACAAAGGACAAGTAACCTGCCCATGGGAAATTATGAGCAGCAAGCAGAGGCTCCCATTTCACTTCGAAGCAATCCCAGCTGCCAGTTAGAAAATACAAAAATATTTTAAAATAAAAATTGGGAGGAGTAGGGTGTCTCGATGGGCACCAAGGAAGGTGTCCGAGGTCACATTGGTGCCCACAAGCACTGCGTTGCCTACCCCTGGCTTATACTATCCTGGATGGGGGAATGCCTTTCTCCAGAACTGTGTACTCCTTCTATATAACTACAATATATACTGACATATGAGGCTGGCAAACCTCCCCATAAGGCCTGAACAGTTCTACAGGCCTCCTGTTCCAGGAACACCCTTAGGGGTGTAGATACACCACAACATTTTGCTTCAGGTCCACACATGCAAAATAGACAAGGCGGTTCAGACTATAAATAGCTCAGACCCTATCCCTATTACTCCCCCCGCCCCCAAGGGGAAAAAATATCACTCCCATTCAATTATATAAAATTAAGGACAGCAGCTACCTCTTCAGCAGGCTTCTTTCTTATAAACCTGCAAACTTAGGACAAACTTACTAGGAAGTTAAGTCCCACTGAACTCAAGAGACCCAGTTCACACTCAGTAGCCCAGTTGTTGTTTTTTAAAATCCTGGCTTGTTGTAAAGGAGCTTGGTTCCTGTCCCTGCGTTGCTGAGTGTGACATCTGAACCTGAAACTCTGGCTTGTCTCTCCCTCAATAAGCCAGAGTTGGAACCCAGGGTTTAATCATGGGCTCCAACTCTGGCTTGTGGGTAAGAGTCAAGACAGAGTTCCAGGTTCAGACATCACACTCTGGGTTGTTTAGCTGCTCCCGCTGGCAGGAGCCAAGTGAGACCATTCGAGCAGCATAAACTTAGCATGCTAGCTCACTCACAGCAACCAGAGTTTTAAAAACAAACCAACCTGGGTCAAAACAGGGCAGTCACAATTCAAATATTCTGGAAAATCCTATAGTACAGCCTTTCAAAATGCAGATGGAACCATGCTCACACGCATCACATTCACTCTGCAGGTTAAAAGCTAGCACTTCAAGGAGAGGGCTAGGCTAAACCCCTTTGACTTGTCAGCTTTCTATATGCGGTTTTTTTTCAATATAGCCACTGGCAACCATGAATCTCTGCCTAGTGACCATTTGCCCAATTCCAGCATGATGCAAGATCTCTATATACATGCACATGTTCAGGGAAGGGAAATATCTTGCTTCATGCCAGGCAGGAGAGTTTTTATCAGTCCTCTGGCACTTGCAAGGGACTCAGAAGAGAGGGGTCAGCATCTCACTTTGTGCTGGGCTTTAAAGATACAAGGAAACAGCAAATACCACATGACAGACGGCTCAGAGGTTACCACAGATAATAGCTGGATACCAAGGCCAGCCAAAATTTGCAGACTAGCGTTTCAAGATGGCTGCACTGCATACTTTTGGAAGTGGTTCTCACAACTGCAGGGCATTTACTACCTCATTAGTTTTGGTATCTCCGTTCTCAGAGTGGTTTTCTTCTTTAGCATCTTCTTGTTTAGTTTCATCTTTTCCTTTGGCTCCCTTCTTCCCTTTTGCTGCTACCTTTTTGTCCTCTTTCTTATCATTTCCTCCTTTTTCTTTCTGTTGAGGAATCGCATAAAAAAAGGGATAGTAAGTGTTTGCATTTTATTGTCAATCCTTTTCAATGACTAAGGAGCTAAGCCTCAAATAAAAATGTCTAAATCCATCATCAGCTATATATTAGATGAATAGTTCTATGTTTATGACCATGCCATAGAGTGCGAAATTAAAAGACAAAAATACCACTGCTGGGATAACTATTCTTCTTTTAGGGAGCAATCCAATGCAGAGAGGTGGCTGCCTCCGAACTCGGAGGCAACCGCCTATCCAGTGCACGGCGGGAGGAGCATGGAGGGGATCGTCTCTCCCCTACGCTCCAGCCACCTCAATTTGCGGCTAGACAGCCAATTTTGGCTGTCTTGCCACAGGTCATCACAGCGCAGGGTGGGGAGGCTGGACGACATGTAGGAAGTGTCGTACCAGCACTTACGAACTCCCTGCCCCCGGGAACGTCGCCTTTCCCCCGCTCCATACTGCTCGTATGAGCACGAGTGCAGGGATGATCCATGCCTCCTACGAGGCAGTGGGGGAGGAGGTTCTCCGAGAACCAACCAATCCTATGGCTGTCCAACGCCCTAGGATTGCGTCCTAAAATACCTGCTTAAGTACCATGGTCACACATACCACATTACAAGAAAAGGCCAACATATTTTTTCACATTCAGTTAACAAAAAGAGATACACATACACACCCCAAAATACTTATATAAAGGCACAATCCTATGCATGTTTAGACAGGAAAAAGGTGCTACAACTCCCAATATTCCCCCATTGTAGGTCTTTTTCTGCCTAAATATGCATAGGGTTGCACAGTTAAAATTCTGAGGTGGCAGAATAAGCTGTACCACTTCAGAAAGCAAGTACTGAATGTCTTTAAAATGCTCCTGTGTATAAAACTGGCCCGTAATATTTTTTTTTAAGCCCTAGCATATTAGAGGAAGATATTCTAGCCCAAACTCCCTGTTAATGCATTATTTTTCTACATGGGGAGTTAGCATCAGGGAGCCTTCAAAAACAGAGTCTCAACCACCACTACCAGCCTCATCCTGAGGCACGTGTAGACCAGTTCTGTGTCTAAGATTATATTCTATCTGGATGTGGAAATCATTCAACTTACCTATTTTCTTGCATTGGTACCATTTTGTAAAGATATCTCCATGCACCACAAAATCACTTTCAAGAATTTACACACTGCTGATTGAGGAAAGTTTTTATTTACACTTTCAGACAATGTTGTCAGCACATTTGGATGACAGATGTAACAAAAATCCAATAGATCAGCAGTTGTATGTATGCAATCAAAAGATTGTTCAGAATGAAATGCACCATAAATGCCCTGACATCAGAGAAAGAGTCTATTGGGCCTCTCTTCAGCCGTGTCAATAGATTAACTGAATGACAAGATTTGCTATCTATCTATTTATTTATTTATTTATTTATTATTAAATTTATTAATCACCCATCTGGCTGGTCACCCAGCCACTCTGGGCGATGTACAACATACAATAAAACAGTTTAAAACAATAAAATTCTACAATAAAAACATTTCCTAAAATACCCTAACCCACCCCAAATGCCTGCCTGAACAACCACGTTTTTAATGCACGACGGAAGCTCATTAAAGAGGGGGCATGACGGAGTTCCCTAGGGAGGGAGTTCCACAGAGTGGGGGCCACCACAGAAAAGGCCCTCTCCCTCGTCCCCACCAGTCTAGCTGTCCTGGCTGATGGGACAGACAGAAGGCCATCCGAGGCTGATCTTGTTAAGCGGTCTGTCTGGTGCTGCTGGAGGCACTCCTTAAGATAGGCTTGGCCGGAACCATATAGGGTTTTAAAGGTCAAAACCAACACCTTGAATTTGGCCCGGAAAACAACTGGTAACCAGTGCAACTCCTTCAGCACTGGAGTGATGTGATCTCGCCGGCGGCTGCCTTTAATCAGGCAAGCCGCCGCGTTCTGTACCAGCTGCAGTTTCCGAACCGTCTTCAAGGGTAACCCCACGTAGGGCGCATTACAGTAGTCTAAACGAGAGGAGACCAGGGCATGTACTACCGATGGGAGCAGATGGTCGGGAAGGAAGGGGTGCAGCCGCCGTATCAGATGGAGTTGATACAGCGCTGTCCGGCTCACAGCTGACACCTGAGCCTCCATGGACAGCTGGGAGTCCAAAATGACCCCCAGGCTGCGGACCTGGTCTTTCAAAGGTAGCCGTACCCCATTCAACACCAGGTCAACATCCCCCAGCCTCCTCTTGTCTCCCACCAAAAGTACCTCGGTCTTGTCAGGGTTCAGCTTCAGCTTATTCCTCCCCATCCAGCCACTCACCGTCTCCAGACATTTGGACAGGGATTCTATGGCCAACCTTAGTGAAGATTTGAACGAGAGGTAGAGCTGCGTGTCATCCGCATATTGATGACACTGCACCCCAAACCTCCTGATGATAGCACCCAGCGGCTTCACATAGATGTTAAATAGCATCGGGGAGAGGATGGAACCCTGTGGCACCCCACAAGTAAGTGGCCACAGGTCCGAAACCTCCTCTCCCAGTGCTACCCTCTGGTATCTGCCGGAGAGGAAGGACCGGAACCACCGCAATACGGTGTCCCCAATGCCCAACCCCTCCAGGCGGTCCAGGAGGATACCGTGGTCAACAGTATCAAAAGCCGCTGAGAGGTCGAGGAGAACAAGGAAGGAGCATTCACCCCTATCCAGAGCCCTCCTCATATCATCTACCACGGCGACCAAGGCCATTTCTGTCCCATGCCCAGGCCTGAAGCCCGACTAAAATGGGTCTAGATAATCAGTTTCTTCCAAGTGTGCCTTCAACTGCACCGCCACCACCCGCTCAATCACCTTGCCCCAAAATGGCAGATTTGAGACTGGGCGAAAGTTGTTCAGAACTTGAGGATCCAAGGAGGGCTTCTTTAAGAGCGGTCTTATCACTGCCTCCTTGGACTCTTTGCTGTCCAATTTGGAGAAAGAGATGATATACAAGATGGATCTCAGCAGTTACAGTGAAAATTGTGAAGGATCTAATCAAACTCATTGCTATTCTTTGTTGAGGTGATCATTTAATTTAAATTCATCATAATGAATCTGAAAGAACATTTAGATCGGGGGGGCAACTTGTAGCCCTCCAGATGTTCTGGCCTACAGCTCCCCAACAGCTTTAGGTAGCATAGGCAATAGTGGGGGACGATGGGAGTCGTCGGGCAAAACATCTGGAGGGTCCAAGTTGCCCACCCCTGATTTAGATTGTACTTTTGGTATGACTTTAACTGGCTTCCATTTTTCTGTGTAATGATTGGAAATTTGTTATTTTGCGGCATATTTAAACTGAGCTTCTTGGATATATAACCCATGGCAAAACGTGTTTTCTGACAGTCTATAGATTTAAACAAACAAATTTAACTGAACCCCATGTTTAACCTGGAAGTAAGAGACACAAGCCTCAAAGTTGATAAATTCAGTTTTACTTAGTTGGAATCTTCACATGAATTTCTGTATTTTTCATCACCAGGCTTTCAGCAAAGTAACATATTCTTCAGTTCAGCAGAAAAGACATAAACTTCTGTGTTTATTTATTACGATATATAATCTTAATACTGGCTGGAAATGATAGGAATTGCAGTCCCATCTGAAGGGCACCAGGTTGGGGAAGGCTGGTCTATACCCTGTATATTAACTGCCTTGAGCATCATTTTTTGGCGGAAAGGTAGGAACTAGTTTCAATGTATTAACTGTAGAAAAGAAAGTGAACTAGAACTAACTAATTTGAAGCTATTTATTCTCACTGCCTTTTTTATTGACATTTCTGCATTGTTTGAGTCATCTTAGCTGAGATTAAGTGCATAGCAAATGGACAAACCCATTAACTGTGGGATATCACCAAGCCTGACTACTGAAGGGGGCCGGGGGGGAACCCAGGATTGGGCACCTGTTTTATACATCATCCCCAGATTATCACTCACGTATACGCATCCCTCACTTGCACATCTTCTTCCCTTCCCCATGCTATTATTAATCACACTGCTATCCACAAGCTCACAGTGACATACATGGCTGTGGATTACCTCATTTTATTTTCAGAATAACTCTGTGAGGAAACTGGTTGAGTGAGTGTGCCAAGGTTACCCAGTAAGCTTTATGGCCGAGTGGGGATTTGAACTCTGATCTCATCCCCACCCCTCAGCCCAAGACCAACAATCTAACCCAGGGATCCCCAACATTTCTGAGTTAGTGAGCACATTTGGAATTTTGAGTGGGCTCTCACAACAAAATGGCTTCCATGAGAGGGCTTGCTCGCTCATAAAATGGCTGCCATGATGGGCATGGCTGGTCACAAAAAATTCATTCCCAGAAGGCAAACTGGTGGCACGTAAAAAAAACAACAAAAGTCCATTTGCCCAAGATGGTGCTGGGGGGCAGCACTTCACTTTGCAGTATGCCAGCCATGTTTAAAAAACAAAACAAATCTTAAGAAGTAAAATTAGAACCAGGAGTGGCCAGGAGCCTAGTGGGTGGCAAGAGAGGTATCTGGGCACATCAGTGCCCTTGGGTACCACATTGGAGACTCCAGATCTAACCACTACATTACAATATTCATATCTGTTTCCCCCAACCAATTTATTTACCAATTTATTGGTAAATTTCACTTTCCAGCATGTCAATCTGGGAGAACAGACTGATTGTTAGTCATACTACCTCTGGTACACAACCTTGCCAGGGTAAAGGCTTCATTCACCCATAGGGTAAGCTGGCCGTCTACTGTCAGATTGCAAAGTGACTATCCTGCCTGCTGGAGTTTTCTAATATATCAAGTCTTAGAAAACAAAACCAAGTTTCCTGTCTTGGACAGCCTTGACACAAGCTTCCTAGATTGCTGGGTTCTGTTGCTGTTCTAGAGCAGTATCTCAACATACACAGGTTGGAAAGTAAGGGGAAAAGAGCTTGGGGGAGGGAGTGGGGGAGACTCATGGGAAATCCCAAGGTGTGTTAGGCTTCTGTCAAGCTACTGCATCCCTAAGATAATAACACTGCTGTTTATCCAGGACCTCTTCTCTTTTAGTTGTGTCTTCACTACAAGTTAGTGAAGCCATATAAACTGATTATAGAATGATTCAAGAGTTATCTCAGGACAAATAATTCTACAAATAAAACCAGAATCTGATATCCATGTAATCTCAGGCTATTGATCCAATACAATTACCATAAACATCCAGATCCTTATATTCTAGGTATAACGTTCAGCAGCACAGCGGAAACACCTAAGATGCCCCCCCCCCCCCACAACTCCCTGGAGTCTGAAAGCCAGTATGGTGTAGTGCATGGGTGGATAACATGTGGCCCCATGCAGCCCCCAGTTTTCCAAGAGTACGATTTGTCTTGAAAACAAGGTGCACCCCCTGTGTGCCTTGTTTTACAGGGAAAATGCAGCGTTTTTGCTGACATGCTGCCAAAATTCAGCAGGGCAACAATTTCAGTGCACCCCGGACCCTCTGAAGTTGTCCACCCCTGGTGTATTGGTTAAGAGGAGAACAAGGTTCGAATGCCTAGTCCACCATCAGCATACTGGGCCAGTTACTTTCAGCCTGACTTGCCTCACAGGGCTATGATAAATGGGGGATACAGAGAACCATGTATGTCACCCTGGGCACCTTTGAGGATGGGTGGGAAGGAATACAAATATAATAAACATTGACATCCCCACCCCACCATTCCTACAAAGCAGGTGAGAATCCATCATTTGCCCTAGTTTTGCACTAGTGGTTTTCAAACTGGGTTCCAGGAAACCAGAGCTCACCACAAGCTTTCCTATCATGGCTGCAAGGATGTTTTGGGTGTGTTCCAGAAGTTACTTGGTTCACATAAAACAACTGTGCACAGACGCAGAGAGGGATGGGTTCCTAAGGTAAGTTTGTTCTCTGTAATGCACAAGAGGTCCCATGGGGAATGTGTTACCTTTCCTCTGTAGACAAGCCAATATACAAAGGGTACCCAGAACACAGAAAGATTTAAATCTTTGTGGTATTGGCTTTTAACAGATGACTTTGAGAATATAAGAAGAGCCCTGCTGGATCAGATCAAAGCTCCATAGCATCCTGTTTTTCTTTGTGGTCTCTTTGCATCACATATGGGCTCTGCACCTGTGCAGAGCCCCGTTTCAGGAATCTCCTATAGTGTGCCTCAGCAACTGGTATTCAAAAATGGACTTAACATGAAGGTTGCATTCTTAGCTATCATGGTTAATAGCTCCCCATAGCTTGTCCGCCATGAATTTATCAAGTTCGTTATAAAGTATAAAGAAAGAACCCCGCAGAATCAGGCTAAGGGTCTGTCAAATCTAGCATCTTGTTTCCCAACACTGGTCACCAGCCAGATGCTTCCAGGAAACTCACAAGCAGGGCCTGAAGGCGATAGACCTCATCTGCTGTTGCCTTCCAATGGGGGAGGGCTGCACATTAACTTTGCAAAACTGTTATCTGGCTATGGTACATTTAGCTCTTTAGCAGATTCTGCTTGGACTTTAATTCAGCAAAATGAATTTATTATTTACAGTAATATTTTTAATGTGTCCAATGTGTGAACTAGGGCAGCGGGACAGATTGAGGAATTCTGTTGGTGTACCATTGGCTGTTCAATTGACCCCCTATCTGAGCTGATAGAGGTGGTCTCAGGTGTGCTGTTGAGGTCCATCAGACTGTTGGTTCTGGGAGATGTCAACATTCATGCTGACAGTATCTTTTCTGGGGTGGCTTAGGACTTAATGAAGACAATGATGACCATCATGGGACTGCCCAGGACGTCATCAGCTTAACACATGTAGCAAGGCACACTCTAGACTTATTTTCTCAACTGGACATGGCGATGGTGGTCTGAAGGTGGGAGGACTTTGAAACACTCACTTTGTCATGGTCAGATCATCTCTTGCTGAAGTTCAGACTTACAGCAGCTTTCCCCCTCTGTGAGGGTGAGGGACCTATTAAGATGGTCCACCCCCAGTGGCTAATGGATCTGGATGGTTTTCAGAGGACTCTGGAGAGGTTACCAGCTGATATGGCTGGCTCTCCAGTCAAAAACCTGGTTGATCTGTGGAATGCAGAAATGATCTGGGCAGCTGACATGATTGCTCCTGAGCATGCTCTCCAGAGTAGAGCTCATAATGCTCTATGGTATGCTCCAGAGCTGAGAACGATGATGCAAAATAGGAGACGGTTTAAAGTGCATATGGTGAAAAACTCCTAGTGGATGCAATTGAACACTGGTGTGTGTCTATGGTCACATATATTCAGGGGTAAAGAGGGCAGCAAAGAAAAAACATCTTGCTGTACCTATTGAAACTTCTATGTGCTGCCCATAGGAGCTTTTTAGGGTAATTCAGGGCCTATTACATGTTGGCCTTAAGGACACTGTCGATCCGTCTGAGGCCTACTGTAATACATTTGCTAGGATTCCAGAATAAAACCTCTTTCAGCCACTGGAACTCCAGTGTTACAGCAAGTGAATCCGGTGAGGTATCCAGAGCACAACCTTGTCCAGCTTTTCTTGGATGAATTCAGTTGATACAGCTTGAGGACACTGATAAGGTGCTTGGACAGGTTTGTGCAACCGCTTCCATATTGGATCCTTGCCCCTCTTTGCTTATAAAAATTGGCAGGGAGGGAACAGCCGGCTGGGCCAGGGAAGTAATTAATGCCTCCTTGCAAGAAGGATCAGTCCCAGGACACAAATGTTCCTTTCCTGGGCAAGATCCTTGAGCAGGTGGTTGCCAACCAGCTCCAGATGCTCTTGGACGAGACTAATTATGCGGATCCATTTCAGTGGGGGTTCAGGCCAGGTTTTGGCACAGAAATGGCCTTGGTCACCCTGGATGACCTATGCTGGGAGAGAGACAGAGGAGTGTGACACAGAATCACACAATAGTAGGGTTGGAAGGGGCCTACAAGGCCATCGAGTCCAACCCCCTGCTCAATGCAGGAATCCAAGTCAGAGCATCCCTGACAGATGGCTGAGTGAGATGGCTGAGACTCATTGCTGAGTCTCCTTGATCTCTTGGCAGCTTTCGATACCATCGACCATGATATCCTTCTGGGACAATTGTCTTTTGCTGGGAGTGGGAGGTACTGTATTGCACTGGTTTTGCTCCTGCGTGGATGGTCGACTCCAGAAGGTGGTGCTTGAGTAATATTGCTTGGACATGTGGATTCTTCAGTATGGGGTTCCTCAGGGCTTGGTTTTATCCCTCCTGCTATTCAACATTTACATGAAACCATTGAGTCATCCAGAATTTTGGAGAGTGCTGTCATCAGCACACTGATGACACGTTGCTCTATTTCGCCTTTTCATCTTCATCAGGTGAGGCTCTGAATGTGCTAGATCAGTGCCTGGCTGTGACAATGGACTGGATAAGGAAGAGCTAATAAACAGAAACCCAATCCAGACAAGACTGAGATGCTGTTAGCAGGTGGTTCTTCTGACCGGATGGAGGGTGCTCAACCTGTTCTGGATGGGGTTGCACTCCCCCTGAAGGAGCAGGTTCATAGCTTAGGGGTTCTGCCAGAGCCAGCTTTGTCATCTGAGGCTCAGGCAGCCTCAGTGGCATGGAGTGCCTTCAACTTCAGTTGGCAACCCAGCTGGACAGGGATAACTTGGTTTCAGTTGCCTATGCTCTAGTAACCTCCAAGTTAGGTTACTGTGATGTGCTCTATGTGAGGCTGCCTTTGAAGATGGTTCAGAAGTTGCAGCTCATGCAAAATGCAGTGGCCAGATTGATAACAGGGGCAAGAAAGTCTGAACATATAACGCTGATTCTGGCCCACTTGCTCTGCCTGCCTGTATATTTCCGAGCCAATTCAAGGTGCTGGTTTTGACCTGTAAAGCCTTACATGGCTCAGGACTGCAGTACCTGATGGAGCACCTCTCCTGGCACAAACCTACCTGTACATTACATTCATCATCTAAGGCTCTCATCCACATGCCTCCTCCAAGGGAGGCTTGGAAGGTAGCAACAAGGGAGAGGGCCTTCTCAGTGGTGCCCCCCCCAATTATGGAATGATCTCTCCAACAAGGCCCACTTGGTGCCAACATTGTTATCTTTTCAGCTCCAGGTTAAGACCTTCCTCTTCTCTCAGACATTTGGCAGCATATGATGAGGTCCTGCATTATTGTTGATGGTTTAGAATTGTTTAGAGATGTTGTGCCTCTGTGTGTGCTGTCTCTTTATATGTCTGTATGCAAATGGTTTTATACTATGTATAATATATTTTAAGGTTTTAATCTTTGTAAACTGACCAGAGAACTTCAGCAATATAGAAATGTAATAAATGAAAATAAATGAAATGCATTCTTCAGCTTTGCTAGCTAGAATTCTCATCTCCTGGAATGCAGCCTGCCATTTTATAGTGCCTAAGACTATTTCTACTGCTCTTCGGTAAGCAAAGCAGGGACACTGAATCTCAGATTGCAGCCACCCCCAAAACTAACTTGCATTCTTGACTGAATTTCTTTTCAATAAAGGGGGTGGGGGAGGAAAAAGGCCATGCCCATGGTAGCATGTCCAAAAGCAGAGGTATCAAAATAACAGTGTGCACACCATGTAACTGCAGTAGACTAGATTTTTGTGTGTGGATTATGCCAGGCCTGGGAAAATTCCGTATGCCTGGATGCTGCCACCAAGATAGTATTTCCTCAGCTTTATTATTACTTATATTGTAGCATCTGTGTACATGCACTTTTACACAGCACTGCAAGGAGTGCTATGTAAAATATTAGATAAATTTAAAAATAAATGATAAATTTCAACAGAGGTAAATAAAACAGGGGAGAGAATCAATGTAACATAGGAGTAAAATCAAATAGAGTTACAGGTAAGTTGGCTTACACTCCATTTACCTTAGGTGCTGCCTTTTTGGGTTTTGGCTCTGGTTTAGGTGGAGCAGGTTTCTGCAAGAGAAGCACACAGATGCATAAGGGGGGGAGGGTCATAAAAGGAACAGAGCATTTCTAGCATTTCATGTTGCTCTAACAAGCTCAAAGGGCTGTGGCTTTCATTTAAAAACAACCACAGCAATTATTTAGCCCTTATGGTTGTGAAGATAGGCTTCTAATAGATGGGCAATGGCTAGATAAATCTCAAAAACCAGTGATGGGTCTGGAAAGATTTCTTCCAGTGGTCAGAGGCCATTTTTGCCCCTCCTGTAATTAGCAAAACAGAATTAAGCAAAACAAGCAAATGTTAAAATGTTCTTGTTTAATCAAGGTTCAGAATCTACCTTTTGGGGTGCATGATTTGGGTTACCTTAGCGAAGAGGGTCTCTTTGTTTTGTTTAATACATATTACATATAGACCTGGACATAATCCACAAGGGATGACTCCTGCTCAAGCCCCACTGAAATGAATGGGAGGTCACAGGATCAAAGAATAGTAGGGTTGGAAGGGGCCTATAAGACCATCGAGTCCAACCCCATTCTCAATGCAGGAAACCAAGTCAGAGCATCCCTGACAGATGGCTGTCCATCCTCATCTTGAATGCCTCCAGTGTGGGAGAGCCCACTACCTCCCTAGGTAATAGGTTCCATTGTCATATTGTTCTAACAGTCAGGAAGTTTTTCCTGATGTTCAGCCGGTCATATGTGGAGCATGTGTGCATACTCATCTGTAAGTTCCACTGAGTTCAATGGGTCTTGTGCTGAAGGAATATCAGGTCTACTATATATACTCTTTGCATTAAACAGTTCTTGGGCTCGCTTTGAGATCAGTGCACCCAGATTTGCCCCACAGTGCATTTCAGTACCAGAAATGTCAAACAGGAGATAGACTGGGAGAGTATAACTCTGTTGATCTTCCTGGATGTCTCAGCAGCTTTTTATGCAATCAGCCATGATACCTTTCTAGGTTGCCTAGCCAGGAATGGACTGAAGGCACCATGTTGTGGTGGCTCCTGTCCTTTCTGGAGGGCAACTTTCAGAAGGTGGAATTGGAAGACTGGCCTTTGGCATACAGGATGCGACAAGATTCCATATTGTCTCCTCCGCTTTTTTAACATAGTCATGAAACCAATTGGGCAAGGCCATCCAGAGATTTGGGCTGGAGTGTCATAGAATGCAGAAGACGCTTAGCTCTACATCTCATTTCCATTATCTGATCATGAGGACGTAGTGGAAGTTCAGAAATCTGGGGGCATCTTGCCGAAGAAACTGAAGTTTAATCCAGACAGAATGGAGATACTGTTGGTGGGGGAACCCAGTGATCTGGCAAGAGGTGTGCATCTGGTTTTGGATGGGGTTGCACTCCCCCTGAAGCAGCAAGTTTGCAGCTTGGGGATACTCCTGGATACCCAGGGGGAAGCAGTGGCCAGGAGTGCCTTTTACACCTTTATCTGGAATGCCAGCTGTACCTTTCTTAGAGAACTCAAGACCCAGCCACAGCCATTTATGTTCTAGTCCAGCCTTGCCCAGCTTGGTGCCCTCCAGATGTTTTGGACTTTAACTCCCATCAGCCCCAGCCAGCATGGCCAATGGTCAAGAGTGCTGGGAGTTATAATCCAAAACATCTGTAGGGCACCCAGTTGGGGAAAGCTGTTCTAGTCACTTCCGGCTTGGATTACTGTGGTTTTACATAGATAATCCCCAAATGTAATTTGGTCCACAATGCAGTTACCAAAGTTGTCTGGTGCCAGCAGATCAGATCATACCAAAATGTTACTAGAGTTACAGGCTGCCAGTTTGTTTCCGGGCTCAATTCAAAGTACTATTTGTGACCCTGAAACCCTAAACAGTCTGGGAGTATCTTAATAATCACCTCCTTCCATATGAGCCTTAGGGTTCTGTTTCACCTCAGAGGCCCTTCATTGTGTCCCCCGTTGGCACGTAAGATATTTGGATGTGATGTGCAAAATGTAGAAAAACTTCCAAAGAGAAATTTGTCTAGCCCCATCACTGTCCGCTTTTAGATGGGCAGTGAAAGTAGTTTTATTTCAAAAGGCTACTTCAAGACTTGGTGCTTATCAAATTAGTTTTAGCTTTCTGGTGCTTTGTTACAACTGCATTTATATTATTTTAGATTGTTTTAAATTGTAGGGCGGTTTATTATAAATTGTCTTTGTACTGCTATAATCGGCCTAGATCATAATTGCTATAGAAAGTTAAGAGTAGACGTTTGGGTATAAATACATTTTAAAATCTAGTTCAACTTACCTGGTGTCCTCTTAACTTTTTTACATTTTCCTGCCTCCGTTCTACATCACTGGCTGTTACTGGAGGGTTCAAGGAACTGCTCAACATAATGGCATCAGGGCACAACATAAGCTGAACTAGACATCATGGAGAGGGAGAACTCCATGTGGAGCTGCCATTTTCAGCAGCAACCCTGTGTTCTTTATGACATGTGGTTCTTCCCAAGGGCCACCTATTAATTCATGGCAGAGGTGAGATTTTAGCCAGAGACTTGTAGGTTTAGGTTCACACCATGTATTATTCTTAGCCACTACACTACATCAGCTCTCATGAGACATCCTACCAAGTTAGACTGTACATTTTGTAGATGCTATTAGCACCTAATAACATGAAGGTGCTCAAGTCACATCAGCATGAATGTGCTTGAAATATAACATGGAATAAAAGGAACAGGAGATCTACTCACAGCAGATAATCTAGCTGATCGTCTCTTTGGCTGCACAAAAGAAAGACAAGTCACTAAAACTGAAAGTCAACTCTCTTAAACAAAATTCATAGAAATATGAAATAGTAGAAAATTAAGGCTGCCATCCTCTGCGCATTTAACTTGGGAGTAAGTCCCAGTATGTTCACTGGGGTTTACTTCCAAGCAAGCATCTACCAGATAGGATTGTATTATAGCACAAAAGGCAAAAGTTATAATGTAGCACTGAAGGCACGCCGAGATTCTGGCCTGGTTCACATGTAAACTATCTCAGTCCATGGTTGACTGGAGCAAGAATGAACATTATGCTGACAAAGCCCCTCCTTTCACGGACTGTAATGCAAACCCTCCAGGTTTCCTGTTACATCTCAACTGGGAAAATGTGATTGAAGACCCAGTCCTATGCATGTTAAGACAGGAAAAAAAGTCCTACAACTCCATGTCTTGCGGAATATTAAGGATGCACATGAATACATCCATTCGCATCCCAGAGCCTTTTGAGGATTGAGCTTTGTCACGTCCTTAAACTGATTTGTGACAATATACTTATTCAGAGCAATTTCTTGTACCAGAGTTGTCTTACTCGTGGGTGCCCGCTTCCCTGTACACTTTACAAATGGTAATTTCTTCTTTTCTCAGTCTATTACTTCAAACTGTTATAGACCGGCTCGATTCATAATGTCAGAATCAAGCCAATCTATAACAGTTTGAAGTAAAAGACTGGAAAAAGAAGAGATTACCATTTTAAAAGTAGATACCACTTCCCTGTACGATAATGGTATAATGAAAGCCTACCTCCTCCTTCACCTCACCTTCGGCTGCAGCCTGGTCAAAAAATAAAAATACAAAATGTGAACAGTTTGCTTTGGTTTCATTATCATAAAAGGAAACGGATGCCGAGAGACTTTGGGGCTCATCAAGTTTGCCGAAATAGAAGGGCCTGTTAAACATGGAACTGGCAGCCACTGTTTGGAGCATGAAGTTCAAAATTAGCAAGCATGCAATGTCATCTCCAACTTGGTCTGCATGCAGCATGAGGGACACTACAGAAAAGGAAAACTCAGTAACTCCAGACCTAGCACACATGTATTCCCCCTTTTAGTCTGCCATTTAGATTGTGCAGTCTGAATTTCCATGCCTTAACACAGCCCTCTTCCTATCTACCATCCAGATCTCCCTGTGTACTCGGAAAAACTAAAAAAAAAAAAAAATCCTTGTCCCTATCAGATGATGATGCATAAAAAAAAAATTAACCAATGGATCAGCTCCCAACTGCAAATATGTTGTAAATCAGGCCTTTACACTGTTCTAATCTCAGATCCAAACTCCCAGACTACAAATCCCGCAATGCCTCGGGAATCCATTTTGTTTTACGTCACCGCGTCAGAGGCGTCCCAGCCCCCTTTTTTAAAAAAAAACAAGGACGATTCCCGCCAAATTACTTGCCACAACAAGGTCGTCGTGAGCTTTTTGCAAGGGCACGGACACGTTCAACGCGTCCCGGTTGACAACAGGGAAAAACTCCGGAGAGGAGACAGCAACGAATGAAGTATGGATGGCGGGTGCAGCACCGAGGCTACATTTTGCACATGCAGAAACCCAGTGGACCCCTCCCCGAGTGAAAGTCTCTTTCCAAACTGGTTCAATTCCCCCCCCCAAAGTATTTCTCCCTTTCTGCCTAATTTCACGGATGAATCAAAACATAAGTAGATTAATATCAAGCAGCAGATATTTTAAGCAGCTTGCACAGAGCATCCACTCATAGGCAGAAAAGGAGCTTATGGAGAGGAGAGAAAATCCCACCTCCACCCAAAGTTTTATTCATCAGGACGGTCGGAAATCCCTCGCCAAATCTCTCTCTCTTTTTCTTTCCCTGCAAGGGCAGTTTCAAAACTCTGCGCCGCCTAATGGCTCCGGATCACCATTGCACAACCATCTGTGGTATGACAAGAAGTAGGAGGAAGGACCACACACACACACAAAAAAGAACAAAGGCAAACGCTGGAGAAAGAGCCCAAACCTTGCAAAGCTATGGGCCGAACCGCGCTGCAATGCCCCCTATACATGCCTATGGAAGGGTTAGACCGGTGGCGACCTGATAAGGGTTTGCATTTGGGGCTTCTGGGCAGGGGAGGGCGAGCGGGCGGAGGCTTCCGTGCTTTGCCTGCGATCTCCATAGGGGCACCAGCAGCTCTATGGCTGTTTCTAATCCAGCATGGAGACACCGACCAGCCGTCGTTTTCCCAAACAAAACAGCCCCAAACTCGATTCAGTTTGGGACTCGGCATGCCCCGGTCGCCTTTCCCAAGCGTTTCTCCATCGAGCTTCGGCTCCACTTTACGACATGCAGACATATTAAATTGCTAAACCTCCCCCCCCCCAATACACCGGCGCGCGCGCGCGCGTAAATCAAGGCATTTCTTCTTTTATCCCCCCTCCTTTGCCCCCCGCAACCGGGCTTCGTAACGTTTTCCTCCCTCCGATAACCCCCACCACCACATTTTGGTTTGCTTCCTTACCTTTCGTTTGGGCATAGTTGAACCTTAATAGCTGATTGCAAAACAAGGAGAGAAACGTGTATTTAAAAAGAAAAATAATGCAGCCACCCCTCCCCTCCCAACAAACGGAGAGAAAAAGCACCGCGCGCAAAACAAACAAACCCTCTTCTTTCTTTTTTGAAAGGCTTGGTTTAAATATAGATATATAGATATATAGCTGTCTGTTTGTTTGCAAAACTGTATAAGCGACCAAGAGTTAATTGCAGCAGCAGAAACTGAGCCACCACCACCACCAAAAAAATAAATAAATTCCCCCCTCTTTATTGCAAACAGTAAAATACACCAACACTCAACCAAACTGCATGAATGGGGAGCGCGAGACGGGTCCGGGGCTGTGAGTGATGCGCTTCTTGGCCAATGGGAGACCCGGGCAAGAACTGGGGAAGGTGGTGGTTGTGGGGCTCGGACGAGAGGCGGAGCTGGACTCTTAGCGCGAGAAAGACACTCGCGCGCACATACGAGGAAAGAGCGAGACAGACGCGCGCACGGCTACGTTGCCCTTACGCCGTCTGCGCGGGCGAGCGGCCCTTAAAAGCGCTTCCCGAAGGCGGCCCCTTTTTTGCCTTCATGGAGAAGACGGCGCAGCGGCTCTTCTCCCAGCCTCGGCTGTCCCCGCGTCCCCAGGCGCTCCCTCGTGGAGGCTGTGGGACAGCCGAGCCCCAAATAACGCCTGCAGGCGCAAAGCACCTTCGAGGGCAAGGACGCTTGCTCGCCGTCCTCGCACAAACGCTCCTGCAACGCGACGGCTTCACGCAGCAGCCCCTTCCTCTCCCAGGAGGGCAGGAACTTCCCTGGAAGTTACCCAAGGGAAGAAAAAGGGGGAAAGGCAGGCAGGCGGGCGGGGTGCCTGGGTGTGCGAGGCTGTTCCCAGAGCACCCGCAACATGGCTGCCCAGGCACTTTCCTTCCCTCTGCAAAGGCGGGGTGGCGGAGGAAGAGGAGGGCCGCAGCTCGGCGAGGGGAAAGCAGGGGCCTCTGGGGCCTGGTCTCTGCGCAGCAAAGGCTTGGCCTCCAACCGGAGACCATTGCAGAGGTCGAGTGCCGCGTTGCTGCTGAGCGAGATCATTGGCTTCCCCTTGTTAGTGTGCTGCTTGTGTGTGTGTGGGGGGATTTTTGTGCTCCACAGAATCTGGAGTCACTCCCTCACCCTTTCCACCAAATGTAACTGAGTAGGTGACGAATGGGGCGGGGGGGGAATACTGTTGGTCACCCTTAACTGATGGGAACACATCTCAGTCTTAAATACGTTTGCAGCCTCTTCTTAATCACATCTCCACGTAATTAATTGTGACTCATTCCCATGCTTAGGATTGCAGATTGCATTTCAAGGAAAGGTGCTTAGAATTAAAAGAACTGGTAAATTAAAAGGCCCGTCTTTTGTGTATCGTATTGCCTTGGAGCTGGAGCTGCCATGCTAAGCAATATTAGGGAGTGGAGTCCCCATTAGTTCTGTGTAAACATTTAACAGTGCAGTCCTAGATACATCTACTGAGAAGTAAGGTCATTGAGTTCAATGGAACTTCCAGGTTGATTTTTATAGGATTGCAGCCTTATTTCTGAGTAGATAAGCATAGATTACACTGTAAGATTGATGCCAATGTTCTTTAGGATGTAAACCTAACAGGTTTGTGATCTTACATTTTCAGAAACTAACTCTGGCAAGAGTATTTCTGAGCTGCTTTAGAATGCCTTTTCTCCTGTGGAGAAAGATTACCCCACCTCAAGGTCAGGAGCCAGAGGGCTTTTTGTTTGGGAAAGGAACCAAGTGTTGAGAAAAAAAATTGCTGTTCCGTTTTTAAAAAATAGGGGTATATTGGATAAACAGCATTTTTTTTGTTTTGATGGGAAGCAGCTATTATTAACAAAATTTTACACTGCTTCTCATTTGAAACAAATCACAAAGTGGGTTGCAAAAGAATAAAAGCAAGCACAAACAAAAGACTATGCACACACGCAAAAGTACCATGAGGCTGGTACAAAGAAAAGCCAAAGCAAACATATTTTCAACAAACACCTAAAACAATGCCAGCGTTGAGACCTGATATACTTCAGAGGGGAGATCACTCTGCAGGACAGGCGCCACTGCATAGAAGGCACTGTGTTGTTGCGAAATGGAAATCTAGGCTGTGGCATGGATAACGGGGCCGCCCCTGAAGATCATAATGGCCTGAGAGGTTGGAATAGGAGATGTTCCTTGAGGTAATCCTTTAAAAGATATAAGAACAGAGCCCTCCTAAACATGCACAAAGTATACTCACAAAGGGTAGCTTTTGTTTAAAACAAGGGTAGCCAGCCTGTAGAATAATCACTGTAAGCAGCACAGGCAGTGGGGCTTTGTGACACACTTGGAAAGGAGGGCCCCTATGCCTGATTATGAGTAGCTGTTAGCAGCCCTATAACCTCCCTTCTCCAGGGGTTCTCTGCTCCCCAGCTCTGTGGTAGTGTGGGTGCCTTGCATGCAGAAGGCCCCAAGTTAAGGCCTTGGCGTGCTAAGGGATGGTGGTAAAATAGCTAGGAAATACTTCTGTCTCAGGCCTTGGAGCGCCACTGCTGTGGGAGCAGAAACGGTGGCCTAGATGGACCAGTGGCCCATCTCAGGATAAAGCAGCTGCATATATTCAGCAGGTATGGGCAGACTTCAGACTTGCAGGATATACTTTGTTTTAGAGTCCCATGAGCCATAGGCAGGGATCATCTGCATATACAAGTACAAATCTTAAGTTTTGAGTTACTACAGATCAGAGATTCTACTAGCCTAATTTAGAAAGGGGGGCCTTTTTGATCTTTCTATTAAAAAAAAGAATAGGGGGTCAGAAACCCTTGATCGTCTACTGCAAGTCATTCAGTGATCTCCCAGATGATTCTGATCTACTTTCTGCTCACCCCTGGATTAAAGACACACTTGGATCAAAGGTTGGCCACCACTAGCTTAAAAATACCTGGCATCATTTAGTTCAGGGATGGGGAACCTATGTCCCTCCAGATGTTGTTGAACTCCCATCAGACCCCCGTCAGCATGGCCAATAGAGCTGGTAGGAGTTGTAGTCCTACAACATTTGGAGGGTCACAGGTTCTCCCCTGTTTAGGAGAAGATAAAAATGAAACACCAAGCATATATCTCTCCCCACCGGCTTTTGCATCCTCCTGTTCTGCTTCTAGATTGGCATTGGGGGGGGGGGAGAGTTCGGTTTGGCCCAGAGGCTTGCAGTTGCTGGCTTATATTTTAAGACCTCTAAACTGAGGTCTGGGGTCCCAATCCAGCCCTCCAGTATTCCTCAGATGGCCACACCTGATTCCCCTGGCCTCCTCCCATGACATCTTTTGTGCATTTTCCCCCCATTTTAAAAAGTTGAAATGCCTCTCCTAAGCTTTAAACTCCCCTTCATGGATCACTGCCTTATCAACAACCTCAGATATGCAGATGATACCACCCTAATGGCAGAAAGCGAAGAGGATCTCAAGAGCGTCTTGTTGAGGGTGAAAGAGGAGAGTGCAAAAGCTGGTTTGAAACTCAACATTAAAAAAACTAAGATCATGGCATCTGGCCGCATCACTTCCTGGCATATGGAAGGGGAAGAAATGGAAGCAGTGACAGATTTTATTTTCTTGGGCTCCAAGATCACCGCAGACGGTGACAGTAGCCATGAAATTAAAAGACGCTTGCTCCTTGGGAGGAAAGCTATGGCCAACCTAGACAGCATAGTAAAAGCAGAGACATCACCTTGCCAACAAATGTCCGTCTAATCAAAGCTATGGTTTTCCCAGTAGTAATGTATGGCTGTGAGAGCTGGACTATAAGGAAGGCTGAGCGCAGAAGAATTGATGCTTTTGAACTGTGGTGCTGGAGAAGACTCTTACGAGTCCCCTGGACTGCAAGGAGGTCAAACCAGTCAATCCTAAAGGAAATCAACCCTGAGTGCTCATTGGAAGGACAGATACTGAAGCTGAAGCTCAAATATTTTGGCCACCTAATGCGAAGAGAAAACTCTCTGGAAAAGACCCTGATGCTGGGAAAGACTGAAGGCAAAAGGAGAAGGGGACGGCAGAGGATGAGATGGCTAGATAGCATCACCGATGCAATGAATATGAACTTGAGCACACTCCGGGAGAGAGCGCAGGACAGGAAGGCCTGGCGTGCTATGGTCCATGGGGTCACGAAGAGTCGGACACTGAACAACAACAAAGCTTTAAACTACACTATGCTGGGGGGGGGGTATTTTGCCCCTGCCCTTTTCACCTTTGGGCCCACCCACCATTGGAATGCAGTCCCTGAAAGCTTCTCCGAAATGGAATTCAGCTCTTGGGCTGAAAGAGTTTCTGACTGTACCACTGCTCTAAACAAGACAAATCACTCCTGGGTCTCGGGGCGCAATCCTACCCAGATAGGCGGCCGCCTCTGAACTCGGAGGCAACCACCTATCCAAAGCAGGGCAGGAGAAGCACGGAGGGGATCATTCCCTCCATGCTTCTCCTGCCCTGCATTTTCGGCTAGACAGCTGCAATCTGCCAGTAGGCCAGTTCACACAAGCATGTCCATCACAGGAGAACATGTGAACAGAATCCACTGAAATGAATCACGTTTCAGGTGATTTTTAAAAAGTTCTATCTGTGCTGGCTCATTCTCACATGGAAATCACCACTTTGATGCAGCTGCCATCAACTGATGGGCATGCATGCATGAATGAGCCCTATGTGACAAACATTTAGGGAGAATGATGTACCTGTGCATGATCCTGTGATATTGGAGTAATACTTTGGAATAACTGCAGGCATGTACTTGAGAACGACCTAATCTGAATTAGTTACCCCTTAACATGCTTTAAACAACCCTGTTGCAGTGGCCAAAGGGGCATTTGGGAAATAGATTTGTATGGCACACTGAGAAATATGTTTCCTGGGTGGTAATGAAATTAAAGTTTCAGGAATTCTTCTGTGGCTTTATGCCAAGTCTCATTCCATGATGGGAAGTGTGTGCCTTAATTTGACAAATGGATTAAGCAGAAATTTTTGAAATTTTCAGTTCTTGAACTCACATTCATCTCCCTCCTAAAATGTAAGGTGTATTTTTAAATTTTGATCATACATGTTTGTCTTTCCTTGTTCTCCTTATATTCTTAGTAAGTAAGTACATAAATAGAAATTTGAAAATGTAGTGCCCCTGGTATGAGATGCAAACCAGTTCTTGAGAAACACCAACACCAATTGGTGAAAGTATATGTGATAATGAACTAGCATTAAGTGATGTGCACCTGTGGTCCCACTCATCAAGAACATTGGAAAATACACATCTAGCTCAATGAATCTGTAGTCAGAGAAAAACGTGGACTACCAACATTAGGGAATCTTCTGTCAAAAATGACAGGAGCCAAAGTATTTTCCAAATTTGATACCTCAAGCAATTTCTGGTAAATACCTTTGACAAACCAGAGTGCTCAATTTATTTATTTATTATATTTATTTATATCCCACCTTTTTCCCAATACTGGGACTCAAGGCGGCCTTACAACGTTAAAATTGCTACAATTAAAACCTATAAATAAAAATATAAATACAACTGTATAAAAGTTAAAAATATAATTAAATCATCAATATTAAAATTGTAAAGATATTAAAACATTAAAAGACAACCAGGACAACAAAAATGGTATCCATATGCTGCATTTTCCCAGGTCCAGACTAGTTATCCCCAAAGGCCTGCTGGAACAAAAAAGTTTTTGCATGCCTGTGAAAACATATCAAGGAGGGTGCCACTCTCGCCTCCCTGGGAAGGTTGTTCCAGAGCCTTGGGGCAGCCACCGAGAAGGCCCTCTCCCACGTTCCCACCAGGCGTGCCTGTGATGATGGCATGATGGTGAGAAGGGCACGAGTAGGCTCATAAGGGAGAATACGGTCTTTCAGATAACCTGGACCCGAGCCGTATACGGCTTTATAGGACATAACCAGCACTTTGAATTGTGCCTGGAAACAGACTGGGAGCCAGTGAAGCTGTTTTAACAGGGGAGTTGTATGCTCCCTGTAACCAGCCCCTGTCAGCAGTCTGGCCGCAGTTCTTTGAACCACCTGAAGTTTCCGAACACTCTTCTGAGGCAGCCCCACGTAGAGCATGTTACCGTAATCCAAACGGGATGTAACTAAGGCATGTGTCACTGTGGCCAGGTCAGACATTTCAAGGAACGGGCATAGCTGGCGCACTAGTTTAACTGCGCAAATGCACTCCTGGCCACCGCTGAAACCTGGGAGTCCAGGCTCAGGGCTGAATCCAGAAGTACACCCAAGCTGCGAACCTGTGTCTTCAGGGGGAGTGTAACCCCATCCAGCACAAGCTGTATCCCTATTCCCTGATCTACCTTTCGACTGACCTGGAGCACCTCTGTCTTGTCTGGATTAAGCTTCAGTTTGTTTGCCCTCATCCAGCCCATTACTGCCGACAGACACCGGTTCAGCACCCCAACAGCTTCCTTGGAATTAGATGGAAAGGAAAAGTAGAGTTGGGTGTCATCAGCATACTGGTGACACCAAACCGCAAAACTCCAGACAACCTCCCCCAGTGGTTTCATGTATATGTTAAATAACATGGGGGACAAAACAGAACCCTGAGGGACCCCACAAGCCAATGGCCAGGGAGTCGAACAGGAGTCCCCCAGCACCACCTTCTGGGTCCGCCCCTCCAAGAAGGAATGGAGCCACTGTAAAACAGTGCCTCCAAGTCCCATCCCAGCGAGGCGGCCCAGAAGGATACCATGGTCGATGGTATTGAAAGCCGCTGAGAGGTCCAGCAGAACCAACAGGGACACACTCCCCCTGTCTAGTTCCCAGTGTAGGTCATCCACCAAGGCGACCAAAGCTGTTTCTGTCCCATAACCAGGTCTGAAGCCAGATTGAAATGGATCTAGATAATCTGTCTCATCCAGGAATCTCCGGAGTTGGGAGGCCACCATGCGCTCCAATATCTTGCCCAGAAATGGAATATTGGAGACTGGCCGATAATTATCCAGTGTAGTAGGGTTCAGGAAGGGCTTTTTTTAACAAAGGTCTCACCACTGCCTCCTTCAAGCAGGCTGGAATTCTGCCTTGCCTAAGGGAGGCATTAACCACTCCCCTTACCCATTCGGCCAGTCCACCTCTGGCTGCTTTTATGAGCCAGGAAGGGCAAGGATCTAGAACACACTCTCACCTCTCCAAGGATCCTGTCCACATCCTCAGGCTGTACAAATTGAAAAGTATCCAACAACACTGGACAAGCAGGGGCCAAAGTTACATCCTCTGGGTCTGTAGCAACTATAGCGTCCAAGTCAGAGCGGATCCGAGCGATTTTGTCTGCAAAGTGCTGAGCAAATTGTTCACAGCGGGCTGTCGAGGGGTTTAAATTATCCTCTTGCAGGCTAGCGTGTAAAAGACCCCTAACCACTCAAAACAGCTCTGCTGGATGGCTCTTTGCAGACCCAATAGTGGCAGAAAAAAAATTTTCTTTGCTGCCCGTATTGCCACAGAGTAGGCCTTCAAATCCCTTTCATGGATCACTGCCTTGTTGTGGCGAAGGGGCTTGCGTAACTCAGTGAAGCCATAAGCTATGCCGTGCAGGGCCACCCAAGACGGACAGGTCATGGCAGAGAGTTCTGACAAAATGTGGTCCACTGGAGAAGGAAATGGCAACCCACTCCAGTATCCTTGCCAAGAAAACCCCATGGAACGTATCACAAGGCTAAAAGAGATGACGCCGGAAGATGAGCCCCTCAGGTCGGAAGGTGTCCAATATACTACTGGGGAAGAGCAGAGGGTATTTCCAAGTAGCGCCAGAAAGAGTGAAGCAGCTGGGCCAAAGCCGAAAGGACACTCAGCTGTGGATGTGTCTGGTGGTGAAAAGAAAATCCGATGCTGTAAAGAACAATATCGTTTAGGAACCTGGTCAGATCAAGGTTATCTGGAGGTGGTCAAACATGAGATGGCAAGATTGAACATCGACATCTTGGGAATCAGCGAACTAAAATGGGCAAGCATGGGCGAATTTAATTCAGGTGACCATCATATCTACTACTGTGGGCAAGAATCCCTTAGAAGAAATGGAGTAGCACTCATAGTCAACAAAAGGGTGGGGAAAAGCAGTACTGGGGTACAATCTTAAAAACGATAGAATGATCTCAGTACGAATCCAAGGCAAACCAATATCACAGTAATTCAAGTCTATGCCCCAACCACTGATGCTGAAGAAGCTGAGGTTGATCGCTTCTATGAAGACCTACAACACCTTCTAGAACTAACACCAAAAAAAGATGTCCTCTTCATCATAGGGGATTGGAATGCTAAAGCAGGAAGTCAAGAAATCACCGGGATAACAGGCAAGCATGACCTTGGTGTACAAAATGAAGCAGGACAAAGGCTAATAGAGTTTTGCCAAGAGAACGCACTGATCATAGCAAACACTCTTTTCCAACAGCACAAGAGGCGACTCTACACATGGACATCACCAGATGGTCAATATCGAAATCAGATTGATTATGTCCTTTGCAGCCAAAGATGGAGAAGCTCTATACAGTCAGTCAAAACAAGACCTGGAGCTGACTGTGGCTCAGATCATGAGCCTTTTTGAAGGCCTTGTTGTTGTTCAGTCGTGTCCGGCTCTTCGTGACCCCGTGGACCATAGCACGCCAGGCCTTCCTGTCCTGCGCTCTCTCCCGGGGTGTGCTCAAGTTCATATTCATTGCATCAGTGATGCTATCTAGCCATCTCATCCTCTGCCGTCCCCTTCTCCTTTTGCCTTCAGTCTTTCCCAGCATCAGGGTCTTTTCCAGAGAGTTTTCTCTTCGCATTAGGTGGCCAAAATATTTGAGCTTCAGCTTCAGTATCTGTCCTTCCAATGAGCACTCAGGGTTGATTTCCTTTAGGATTGACTGGTTTGACCTCCTTGCAGTCCAGAGGACTCGTAAGAGTCTTCTCCAGCACCACAGTTCGAAAGCATCAATTCTTCTGCGCTCAGCCTTCCTTATAGTCCAGCTCTCACAGCCATACATTACTACTGGGAAAACCATAGCTTTGATTAGACGGACCTTTGTTGGCAAGGTGATGTCTCTGCTTTTACTATGCTGTCCAGGTTTGCCATAGCTTTCCTCCCAAGGAGCAAGCGTCTTTTAATTTCATGGCTACTGTCACCGTCTGCGGTGATCTTGGAGCCCAAGAAAATAAAATCTGTCACTGCTTCCATTTCTTCCCCTTCCATACGCCAGGAAGTGATGGGGCCAGGTGCCATGATCTTAGTTTTTTAATGTTGAGTTTCAAACCAGCTTTTGCACTCTCCTCTTTCACCCTCAACAAGAGGCTCTTGAGATCCTCTTCGCTTTCTGTCATTAGGGTGGTATCATCTGCATATCTGAGGTTGTTGATAATTCTCCCGGCAATCTTAATTCCGACCTGTGATTCATTCACTTATACGCCGGGTTGGATGAGTGTCTACTAGTCACTAATACAAAGTTTGACTAATGGGGAATCCCTCTGCAAATGTAGCCAGGAGACAAAAAAAGCTCAAATACATTTTTTCTCACTGTTGCTGCCTAACAGAAACAGGAACAGTCACCTGCCAAGTTCTGATGGAAGCACTGCAGTCAGATTTTGTTCTCTGTTGCTTCTTAGAACTACCTGGAGGTGCTGTTCAGTAGTTGAAGTACACTTTTTTAAAAGTATGTTTATCATAACATATAGTTTGGTCCTTGGCCAAGGTAGAGACCAGCAGCTATAAGATTAACAGGAAGAGATAGAACAGGAGATTTTAAGTTTGCAGTTCAATGCACACTTTCCTGGGAGTAAGGCTCACTATACATGCATAGGATTGTGTTGTAAATTGTACACATGGAAAGACAAATCATTGGACAGAGGGAGGGGGAAACCCTGCACAAACAACTTGCACAAACAACAGCTTCATTTTTTTGAGAGTTCTGGAGAGAGCTCTCCCACCCTTGCCTCATGGTGCACGGACAGCATTGTTGTGCACCGAAGTTGGACTCTATTCTGTCAAAGCTGACTTGCACAAAACCCCAAGTATGCATTAGGAAAGGTTGTGGCGGATGCCAGATGTTAGAAAAAACCTTGACAGAACAGCCGGCAACTAGCAGCTGGGCAAAGCCATGTGAAAGATGCTGAACTAGGCAGTTGATCTTGAATCTGCCAATTAAAGATAGGAGATGGAGGTTATTTACACTTCTCACAAGGATTCAAACCTGCCACCTCCATTTAAAAGATAGGACAAAAACAACCACAGTAATAATAATGATAATAATATTTGTATAGTGCTTTCAAGTATTCAAAGCGCTTTGCATGCATTATCTAGTTGTAATCCATAGAACAATCCTGCAAGGTAAGTCAGCATTATGATCACTCGTATTATTGGTGGTGGGCGGGATGGAACTAAGACTGAGAGATGATGGCTGGCCTAGGGCTACCTAATGAGTTCAGGGCAGAGGCAAGATTCAAAGTGGGGACTTCCTGGTTCAAAGTCTCTTCACCAGTGTGCTAAGTAGAGGCTGCGTGTGTAGACCAAGAGCTAGAGAGTAGCCTAACTAGGGATGTACGGACTGTGTAAAATCTGCTCTGTCTGTGTTTCGTGGATTGTCAGTCACCTTTTCTTCTGTCGTCTGCTCACAGACAGATGCAGATATATTCTTTTCATCATGCGGAAAAATATGCAAATAATTGCGTAAGAGGTTTTGTAAGAATTTATATAATTTACCTTAATACATAATTACCTTAATAAATAGCATTTAGCGTATTGTCCCCCATCCCATCCCATTTTTCCTCAGCAGAAACTTGCATATTTTCCTACGAATAAATATGTGTAAATTTGGGGAAAGGAAAAAAAAAGATCCGAAAGTCCATGGATTCACGGCCTGAGGGGGTCGCTCCACAGCGGATTCCGCAGGTCGGATTCTTAGAAATCCGAGCTCATTTTAGTCCATCTCAAATTTCTCCAGCATCCTTAAGCCTAACCCAGGGATTCTCAAACGTTCTACCCCCAGGGCCTGCTTGAGAGAGCTGATAATGGCTGAGGCCCACCAGTCATAAAATGGTGATAGATGGCGGTGGAGTTCAGCACAATCAGCTGACAATTATTGATACCATTCTATTTTGACATCTAATATCTCTTTGAAAACCACTAAATTCTTTATTCACACCTATTTCCTTGTAGCAAGGAGTTCTATAATTCACCTTTCCGCAAGTGAAGTACAGCCATCAGCTCTGGAGGTATCGTTATTCAGCCTCCCCATTTCGGGAAGAATTTGCTGATACGGATGTCTAAGTCGGGGATTCCAGCATGGTGCCTATGAGCACCAGTGTGCCCACAAACACCTCTCTTGGTGCCCACCCTGCCTCTCCTGATTTTAGTTGTATTTCTTAAGATTATTTTAAATTATTTTTTAAACACGGAGCTTACCATGGTGCAAAACAGAGTTCTGCCCTTTATTTGGGTTCAAAAGAGTGGTTTTGTATTTTGGAGCTCAGATCCCCACCTTTGCTTTACGTTAATAGGCTGGTTACTTTTCTATTAGTCTGCCTTCTGGGAAACCAGTGTTATATGACTGGCCATGCTCACCGAGGCAGCCATTCTGTGCCCATGACACCCTCTCAAAATTCCAAATGTGCCCAGCAACGTGAAAAGGTTAGTGACCTCTACTCTAAGAAGATAAAACTGTTTGTTTTATATTACTTTTCTCCCCGCACATACAGTATCTCTCAAAGTTTTCATACCCACCTCCTGTCATTTCTTCTCCCCTTCTTCTTTCACACTTAACTTGTACCCTATCCCCAGCTGTCAATTTCTTTCATCCCTCCCTTCTGCTCATTTTGCATTCATTTCCCCCTGTAATAGCTTCCCTGTTTTATTCCCTTCCTCTTTATTCCATGATGATGATGATGAAGATGGATGATTAGCATCATAAATAATAGTCTTGCTGTCTAACCAACTCCCGCTATCACACCTGCCTATGCAGTGTGCATGGTGGAGCCATGGCACAGAGCAGTCAAGCAAAGAGGCACTGGGCAGTCAGCAGTACCGAGACCCACCGGAGAGCCCGAGCCCACAATTTGAGAAACACTGGCCTAACTAACCCTTTGCAATATTCTGCAGAGAATTCTTGGCTGCATTCTCAGTTTGTGTGTGGAGCTGCCAAGGTGGGGAGCAGGCAGAGAGACAAGGTCTTCATGGCCTTTCTGACAGGGGAGGCACCGCTTGAAATTTCCTACTATCCAAAGGGAGTAGTCCTATGGCTGCTAGTCAGTGGCTAGGCAGCCATAGGATATCTTGGTGCCTCCCCTGTCTTGGGACCTTCCCCCCGCGCTCGAACCGACCTTCCCCCCTTTCCGTGCTACCTCACAGGCAGCGTGGAGAAGCCCCGTGCTCCGCACTTGCAAGAGGACCGTGGAGCAGCCAAAACAGGGCTTTCTGGGGGGTGTTCTGGGGCGGGGAGGGCAGAAATGCCTGTACGACACATCCTATGTGTTGTACGGCAGCCTCCTCCCCCGCTCAGCCCTCCCACAGCTAGACAGCTGAAAGTGGCTGTCTAGCCAAAAATGCAGGGCAGGAGGAGTGCAGAGGGAACGATCCCCTCCATGCTTCTCCTGCCCTGCATTGGATAGGCGGTTGCCTCCAAGTTCCAAGGCGGCCACCTATCTGCATAGGATTGCACCTTTAACTGCCTAATCTGCCTGTGTGGTCAACATGGCCCTGGGTACTCAGGATAGTTGCTATGACTTCTAGGCAGTGTTGGCATCTCTTGTTTTAGGAATTCCACAGATACCTGCAAGAATGAGAGATCTTGCCATTTATTTGTTAATTACAGCAAAGGATGTCCTAGCTAGTAAGTAGTGTGCTAATGATGTCTCTTCTGAGACCTGGTGGTTAGCCGAAGTTAGAACATTTTTTAATGAAGATATTGACCCATCAAAATTTTATTTATTTATTTCTATATTCCCAATATCTGAATATCTCTGGATGGTTCACAAAAATCAAAGATAGGTACATGTACACCAGAAGCTTTTTAGAGGACTTCTGGTTTATAGTTCATCTAGACCCTTATTCATAAGTTGCAGAGCCATCCAAATTACCACTAGATTTGTGTTTAGTAATCACTGATAAACATCCAAATAATCTTCAGTGCTGTCTTGCTAATTACATCTATGTTGATTTTCCTCAATAGTGATTCTATTTGATTCATCTATTAGCTAAGTGGAGTTAATTGTCAATTTTGTTCTTTTAAAATCATAGTTATAGCTGTTTTTTATTATGTTGGGTAATCCTACATTCTGTATTGATCTGCTGGTGTCTTGCTTTTTTATGTAGCTGAAACTGTAATAATATGTGGAAATTAATAAAAACAAAACTCTAAGCCAACCTTGGGTCCCCAGATGTTGTTGACCTACAAATCCCATCATCTCCAGCCAGAATGGCCAATGGTTGGCAATTATGGGAGTTGTAGTCCAACAATAAATACCTGGTGAAAGGCTGTGCGCCTAAATAATCACCATATGAGGTATATATCAGTATTTATGTACAAGTGGGATTTGAGGGTGAGATAAGTCATTTCAGCAAGCCAATGGCTATGTAAAGATGTGAACCCCCATTTCCTAGTCCAAGTACTACCTGTACCATACTCTTAACTCATAGGGATTCAGTCCCAGTTTTTCCCAGTCCTGGTCTGTTTCTCATTAAGCACACACAGAGAGAAAAATAGGACGTTGGGGGGAAAGCTGGGCTAGAACCCATATCCCTGACATCCTACTTTTCTGTGTGGAGAGGTGTTTCTGTGTTTTTTTGTACAGAGGAGTAGTCTGAGGAGGCAGAGTCCTGAAAATGAAGTTTACCACCTCATTAGCTGTTTGTGAGAACTGGGCCTCTGGAGGTCATGTCTAGTATTCCAGAGGTACATTACAAGTTATTTATGCTTACAATGTAAGTTCTCTGCAACATTTTAAAGTGCAGGGAGAGGGAGGATAAGGAATTTGTCACCTGCTCTGCTTTCCAGAGAAGATTTTAAGAATTGTGCTGAGTTTCTTTACCTCTTCCCTCTTTATCCCTTTTTCCTTTTGTGCTGTAAGCCTAAATTTTTATTGATCTTATGTAAGATCTTATGAATACATTTATGTATAAATAAGATACATAAATACTCATTCTTTCTGAGGTGGATGGGGTAAGGAACTGCTTGCTGTGTCTTTTGAATGCATTGTATTCTGAGCTCAGCTTATATGCTCATCGAACCCCCTACTAGAATCCTTTCCTTTAAACATTAAAGCAAATATAGGCAGTCATCATTTTAGTACCTTGCTCCCATTCACTTAACTTGGGACATTTTGAATTGCATCAAAGCAGAATTAAATCTTTCAGTGTACCAAATTATCAGCATGACTGAACATCCTCATTCTTTATTAATAATCACTAAAGGGGATGGTATTTTTAATGGCACAGTTCAAACATTCAGTTGCTCCAATTAACACCAAAGATGAATCGCAATGTTTTCTAATAGGATAAAAAGCACCAAACTTCTCCGAATAGTCAAGGGCAAGAACTGCTGTTTTCAGACGATATGGAGATGAAACTGTGAAGTTTTATTACCAAAGGATTTTGGAGACATTTGGGGTAGATCCCTATTAAACTTTTAACATTTATATAACACTTATAATTTGCAGTGCCTTTGCAATCTTCACTGTGCTTGCTGCCCTCACAATGCTCTTGTGGGGTGAGCCACTGTCACCTAGAATGCTCAGGTGTTTTTAACGTTCTGAAGTGGAACCAATTAATTAGGAATCCTTCATTTTCCATTTTTATTTTATTTTGTACAGAATGCAGGGCATGCTCAGTTTGCTGCATCTGAATTCAGTTTCACACTGGGTTTTACTGTTGTGCACATTCACTTTGTGCATTCATAAAACACTGCCCCCCCCCCCGTGATCCTGATGTAACGGTATTGCCATTGTCTCAAGATTCTTTGTTTGCAGTGTTTACCTGCAATGTATAGCAGTACATCTGTGCATCAGTAAAACATAGAACGATGACAGAAAGAGAACCTCAAAAGTGCACTGGAAATATATTTTATTTAGTTAATGCATCAAGAGTAGAAGCGCAATCCTATCGGGGTAGACAGCCACCTCCAAACTCGGAGGTGACCGTCTATCCAATGCAGGGCAGGAGAAGCGCAGAGGGGATCGTCGCCTCTGCACTTCAGCCACCCTGCATTTGCAGCTAGACAGCCGATTTTGGCTGTCTAGCCGCAGGAAGTCGGAGCAGGGGAAGTGGCAGCCGGACAACACGTTGGATGTGTGGTACCAACATTTCCAAGTTCCCTGTCCCAGCGTGCCCCAAGAAATGCCCCATTTTTGCCACTCCGCACTCCTCTTCTGAGCGTGGAGTGTGGGGCCGTTCCGCCCTGCCTACGAGGCAGTGCAGGAGGGGGTGGAGGTCGGTTCTTAGGGAACCGACCTCGGAGTGCAGGCTGCAAGGATGGTTCCCTGGAACCGACCTATGCTATGGCCGTCTAGCCGCTGACTAGCGGCCATAGGCTTGCTCCCTCCATGGCTTAAACAAAGCGATCTTCTGTTCTGTGAAATATGCTGGGATATTTATATTTCCAGTTAGGAAATAAACATACATTTCAATAATGACAGCTCATTGTTTAATTGTATAATACATTTGGGATGTGGTACAGCCCCAGCGCAGATTGAATGGAGTTCTACTTATCAATGCATCTACTGTTGAGTCATGATGGTTGTCACTTCCAAAGCCTTCTCCTTCATCCTTGAAACTGAACCTGTCTAAAGTAATCAGCTCTATTCTTTCTTCAAGTTTAGGCTGACCATATTTCCTTGAGACAAAAACGGGATATTGGGATGACAAAAACGGGACGGGGCTATGTAATATTCCGTAGGCTATAAGAGACTTAAAAAACAACCTAAACTCACTGCAAAAGAACATGGAAAGGGGCGCAAATGAATAACACTAATTTATTGCATATACACACAAAAAACACCCATAAATATGCATATATAAAATACTTATATCACATAAGCAATACAAAAAATCTGTACGGCATACCATACTGAACACTCTAATGCAGGACTGCAGTGGCCAGACTGCAAAAAATCATAAACATACACCAAAAAGAAAAAAAAAGGGAATGAATACCTCGACTGCTATCAGAAGCCGGTATATGCTAATGTCCCACCGGAGAGTTCCGCTGTAATAAAAAAATAGCTAACAGCCTGTTGAACCGAAATATGAGTCTGAAAAGTCCGAATCAAACTGAATGTAGGGCAGAAAGAATCTCTGTGGGCGGAATGATGGTAGAAATAACAGTAAGACTCACCCTCCTGGCTCCCACACGCTGAATGGGGCTTAGCGACCGCCTCTTGAATTCCCCACCACTGCAGACAAGCAAGGGGGTGGCGTCTGATCATCGCTACCTCTAGTAGTAGTTTTACTGCACGCATTAATTAGCATAGAGCCTTATGATAAACACGTCCAGTTTTTTACAAAAAATTAAAAACGGGACAAAATTGGCATATTAAAACGACGGGACGGTCGCGAAATATGAAAAAAAAATGGTACTGTCCCATTTAAAGCGGTACGTATGGTCAGCCTGTTCAAGTTATTTCATCACCCTGGGCTGGACTTTCTGAAAGGAAGACCCTCAAACACCTACATTTGAACTTGTCTTGAGAAGAGATGGCAGTGCCGAGAAGGCAAAAACCTGTTTCCCTCCAGGGCCAATTTAGGGTTAACAGGCAGAAATTCTTTCTCTGCTCCAGTTCCTGCAACCAGCTAAGCCTGCACTGTCAGGTCAAGTGGTGGGTGTGGCATTCTTTCAGCTAGATTTGACAAGGATCCAATGGAAAGAGACTATCTTGTCAGTTCTACCTGCTGAGGCTTAGATCTTACTGAATGGCTGGGTTCCCACGTAATGCTAATCCATCATGGGTTGCATTCTGGAGTGACCCACAATAGGTTAGCCTGTTGTGTGGAGGGTTAAATGCCCTCCCACAGTTGGTAAATTACCCACCCCATTTACCCACCCTCTGCAGTGGGGGTAAGGAGCCCCCCACAATCAAACTGCATATTTGTTCAGATGTAAACCCCACTGATTTCAGGTAGGGATGTCAGAAAAATCCTCAACAGAATCAGATGAGTTCAGATTTCTATGAATACAATCCACAGATTCCACAGCAGACTGGATTTTCCTGAGTTGCACAGATTCTGTGGACCTACAGACTGGTGTGTGTGTTTTTTACTTTCTGGAATTTAATGCAATTTTTGTGTAGGAAAAAAGTAAAATAAAAAAACACTGGCCAAAAATGTGCATTTCCCCCATAGGCTAAAGCATGAAAATGCACATGGGGGGAGGGGATTTCCAGAAGTGCAAATTTGTGCAAATGCGGGAAATTGGTGAAAAAAACTGATTCCATCAATGAAGGGCACCTGATAATCCATGAAACGCAGATGGAACAGATTTTACAAAATCTGTGCATCCCTAATTTCAGTGGGCCTTGCATATGGGTATGCATATTATTGCAGCCTGAAAGGGTTAGGAACAGAAAATCTTCTGTAACCTATCTGATCTCATCTGGAAGCCTGTAGGCAGATAACAAGATGTTCAAAACATACACATGCGCATACACACAGAACAGGGACTGTTACATGAATGGAACTTACAAAGATGGAAAAGATGGAAGAGTAGAGCTGATCATGAAACTCCGTTGCCTTGTTTACTTTGGCCCTAAGGACAGAACTAGAGATTGTATGTAGTTGCATGTTTCCTGTCCTGTTTCTGCTTCAGTGCCCTCTCTCCTTTCCTTCCATTGGTAAAATCCCACACCCAAAAAAGTATTGATGCAGCCATTCAATCAATCACATCCAGATTGCTTTTTTGTTATATTTTGTCAATGTGCATGAATTCATCAGGTATGGTGTGCGTGTGAAAGATGGAAATGAAGTGAAAGCTGCACCATGGTCCAATCCCAAATTAATTGTAGATATTCTTCTAGTGCTGCTAGCATTCAGGAGCAGAATACAAGGCAGAGCAAACCAGGGGAACAATCAAGGATCATAACGGGGAAATCCATTCATCCCAGGTTATGCATTGCAGAAACTGAGTGCAAAGCACAAACCTGATGGCAACAAATGCAGATTGTACAGCAGCAGTGTTTGATAGATTGCGTCTTTAATTTGGTTTGGGGAGCATTTGGCTTGCTAAGGTCTGTTTCAACTCATTTGATGAAAAATAAAATAAATGCAAACAATCACAGTATTTCAAAAGAATGCCCAAAATCTAATCTAATCTTCTAGAAAAGTAACTGTGCTATATTGAGTTTGTATAGGGTGGCCATGTCTCCTACTTTACAGAGGACACCCCTCTATTTGAAGAGTTGACATAGGATAATCTTCTATTTGAAAGTGTCCTCCATTTGAAGGCATGCTGTCTTTGAAGGACAAAGATTAAAAAAATACATATCCTAAGAAGGTCCTTTAAGTTGCCCATCCACAGTTAGCATCTGAACTGCAGATTGAGCAGGCACACAGGTCTCCTGGCTGCAGTCTTCCCCACGATGGACAGAGATGTATTGTATTTTTTATTTAAATAATAATAATCATTCTTCTTTTGAATCTATATATATAAATTACCCTGTGCAAATTTTATACAAACCTGTGTCCTTTTTTTTTTTGGTGATGCATAAATGGCCACCTTATTTGTGATTCAGGTCACAGTGTGTCAAAAGAGGCATGGGGGGGTGTATGTATGTGAAGTGCCTTATTCAAAGAAATCCAACTTATCCAATTACTAAGCTACTATGAAGTTTTCTGTGTTTCTTAATTAAAATAATTAGCCATTTTAATTGCCTTCCTCATACAGATGCCCCTGAAGATCTGTAGCTGCTCCAGTAGGTGTCTCTGTTTAGTTGTAAAGCAATGCTTCATGTACTCCGTTGCTATTTAAATAGTAAACATGCTATTTTCCCCATTGTTCAAGAGTATCAGAGGGTGACCATTCCTCTGGTGCAATCACACGCAGATGTATGACCCCGTCTCCCCACAAATCCTCTACATATCCTGCAAATGCATTTAAGAAAAGTCAGCTGACAAATATGTATCTGACAATCAAATTTGATGTGAATACCTTTAGAAATGGGGTGGAAGGTCACCCCAACATGTAGGCTCTACATCTGGTGAAGCACAGAAACATGTCAGGCTTGCATATGCTTCCCCCATGTATAGAACGCTGTGCATTCCCTGTGCATGGATCTGTACACCTCACCTGTGCAATCTATCCATCCCTTTTTTTGCAGCAAACAGATCTCTGAAATGGCTGGGGTCACAAAAGACATTCTATACACACTGCAAGGGGGAAAACGAGAGGTTGTGCAAGCTCACTCTATATTGCACTTCAACCCAGTGCCCTCCAGATATGCTGGGCTACAACTCCCATCATCCACAGCTAGCATTGCCATGCTAGCTGAGGATGATTGAAGGTGTATTCAAACAGATTTTGAGGACATCAGATTTGCGAAGACTGGCTTAAACAGGGGAGGATGGGGAAGAGAATATGTGAACTGACCATAAACCCATTACTATTGTGAATAATTTTTGTGGTGGACATTTTCTGGATGAAAGGATCATACACACACACTTTTCACATTGCATCTTAATTTGAATTTACAATACCAACTTGGTATTAACCTATACACAACAATAATCAACTGAGACCCTCCTCCTAGTCCTTCTCTAAGGGAGGTTTGGAGGATGGCAACAAGGCCTTTTCGGTGGTGGCCCCCCAATTGTGGAATGCTCTCCCCAGTGAAGTCTGCCTGGCGACAATATTGTCATCCTTTTGGAGCTGCATTAAGACTTTCCTCTACACCCAGGCATGTGATAAGGTTTTAACTTGTCCTGGGATTTTTATTGTTGATTCTTTTAAATTGTTTTTGTATGAACATGGTTTTAATATTATGTTTTATATTGTATTTTTAAGGTTTTAATCTTTTGCAAACCACCCAGAGAGCTTTGGCTATTGAGCAGTATAGGCATGTAATAAATAACAATAATGACAAATTGGGATAAGTAACAGTAGCTTGGCAACAGTTAATCGGTGTGATACAGCAGACAGTGTGCTGAATTTGCACTGCAGAGTCCTCAGTTGATTCTTCCCTCATAAAGACCACTTTATAATGCAGAGTGATTGTGGGAAGAATAGGGGGAAGGTTTTACTGAATTCTTTCCTTCTAAAAGATGGATTTTCATCCCATGTGTCTCCCATTTCCAAATTTAGATCATAAGCACATCAGAGAAGGGGCCCTTTTTGCTTATTATATTATTCTTAATGTGCCTTGTACTGTGCTGACACTATATTTATAATGTAGGGCTGTGCATGGATCCCCTGATCCACTTTGGATGCTGCTTCGGATCCTCCTAAGTGACCCCTATCCTCCTCAGACCACTTCGGACCTCCTCCACTCCGACTTGGATCCAAATCCAAAGTGAGATTCGGATATCCGGATCGCCCGTTTTTGGCGTTTTCCCATTGACTTGCATGGGAAAACACATATGGTCAAAACTCTTAGTTTTTATGATACAGACATTAAATTTGGGGACCTCTCCACCCCCTACCCCTGGAGCACAGACCACCTGCAAAATTTCAGACAGTTTGGCCCAGAGGTATTTGTGCTAGGCAGTTAAAATCTGATGTTTTCCACAGAAACTCTCAAAGCAAAGAGCTGTAACTTCTCCCTGTTTCCACACATGCATGTGACACCTTGGCCCCTCCCAGCCCCCCTCGAGGGCATCGTACTCCCCAAAGCCCAGGCAGTTTGGCCCACTGGCTTGTGTGCTAGGTGCAGGTTGAATATGATATTCCCAGAAATTCAGCCCTAACCCAGAAGGAAAAGTGTGTTGAAGCAGAGGTCACTATCCCTAATCTCTGCTGCAGGTTTCTTTGAAGTGCAAAAGAACCCTTACTCAGAAGAGTCACCTGCTCAGCCTCTCTCTGGCTGAATACGCACACTACCTGGCAGGCTGGCTGAAAGGGGTTATTTTTTTTCTGCTTTTTGTTAATTTCTAGCACACGCTAAATGAGTATTTTGAATGTATCTTGAGTGAACACGGTCAGTGCCTAGCCCAGAAGGGCCACTGATTTTTGAAAGCCGTCGGTGCCTAGGCCAGAAGGGCCACTGATTTTTGAACACTGGAAACCTCCACCTGGTGGACCCATACTCCCCCCACCCCCTCTCCTCCATGGTGGCCTGCCTAAGCCACTCTGGGGCGAGAGACGGAGAGCTTGCAGGAGTTCCGGAGGCGCTACCAGTCTTCTGCTCGCCCCTGCTGCCGGCCTGCTGGAACGCGGGGGGCCTCTTCCCCAGGCAAGACCGGTTGGTGCAGCCTCCTTGAGTGCAGGGGCAGGCTCTGGTGCTGTGGTGCCCTGGCTGTTTCCCCTGCTCAGAGACGCCTTGCAGCGGCGGCACACGGCAGCGCTGGGATCTGCTCCCAACTCAGAGTGGTCCCACACGATGCTACCCTGACGTTTCGGGGGAGATGCAGACTGCCTGCCTTGAGTCTGGGGGGGGGCTCCACACGAGTGGGGGGAAGAATGGAAGCGGGGTCGGGTGCTGGAGCCTCTGCCTGCTGCTCCTCCTCCAACACACCCCGGAGGACCTCCTCCTCTTCACCCTCCACCACGCTGGGGACGTCAGACGCCTCTGACCCAACGTCCATCACCGGGCTCCCCTCTCCCACGGCAGAAGGAGATGCTGCTCCGCCTTGGGCAAGAGTGCGACTGCTGCACCTGCCCACGCCAGCCTCCTCGAAGAGTGACCTCCGGGCACTGCAGCTGGCCGCCGCGCTCTGCTGCCCTACTGCACCGGGAGGCACTATCTGGACTGGGGTACAGACAGCTCGCCTAACGGTGCTGCTAGGGACAGCAGCACCTCGCCCACCTCTGCCCCGGCCAACACCCCGAAGATGCCTCATATTGCACTGCGTTGCTTTGCCACACAGTGGAGTGTTATTGGAATAAGAAGGTAAATAATATAAATAGTATGTGTCTCGTGCTTTCTCAACACTGTCTTGAAATTGGGACGTGTAGCGTTGGTGGAACAACAACCTAGCACACACACATATGAGCAAGCAAGCAATAAAAATAAAAACCCTTCTTTAATTTCTGTTTTGGGGGGATCAACACAGAAAAGAAACAGACAGGTCACTTCAGCGGGGGGTGGGGGTGGGATTCAAACTCTAAACATGTAGGCTGCTATAACATGCCTTTCTTTAAGATTTTAGAAAGCAAGAAAAAACTAAATGGTTGAATATGACTTTAAAAGGGGGGGGGGACATGCCCAGAAGTCAATGTTTGTTTTTAAAAATTGAAATAAGACTGAGCTTTTAAAAATCTACAAGAGACAGAGTTGAAAGACAAAAACGACAAGGAAATAGAATGGAGAAAGGAGAAGTGAGGGTTGACCTTAAAAAATAAACGCAGCTTTTTCCAGATTTCACAAGCGACATGAACAATGGAATGGTGGGGGAGGGGGAGCATAGTGGTAACGAGCAAAGAAAAGCAATGTTTGTTTGAAATAATATTGAAAGGAGAGATGAATTTGAATAATACACAGAACAAATGACTCGGAGGTGGAAAGAAATAGGACAAGGCAGCTGCAACGGGTGCAAAGACACCATCCCAATGGGGCAGCTCACACAAGGAGCGAAGGAATGATCCCACTACAACCTAGCTGTCCCCCCCCCCCGCTTTTAAATATCGAGGAAAGCCTAAAGGCGATTGAGAACGAAGAAATAGAAGGAGGAATTGCAAGGAATGCACATGCACACACACACCAGATCATCTAACTATACACCAGCCCTCTCCCAACGACACAGCTAGCGCAATAACTGAACGCAGCCTTTCCCCAAAGTATATACCTCCCTTGTCCACCACTCTCTCTGACTGGAGACTGCTGGCGTCAGTTCTGGCCAAGAGTTCCTATTTGCCAAAGCACACTCCCTCCTCCTCCACTCATCTTCCCGCCTCCCGCCTCTGCTCACCTTCCGTTCTCCCTCCTCCTCCTCCCCCTCCGCGTGAGCTTTCATAGAATCATAGAATAGAATCATAGAATAGTAGGGTTGGAAGGGGCCTACAAGGCCATCAAGTCCAACCCCCTGCTCAATGCAGGAATCCAAGTCAGAGCATCCCTGACAGATGGCTGTCCAGCCTCGGCTTGAACGCCTCCAGTGTGGGAGAGCCCACCACCTCCCCAGGTAATTGGTTCCACTGTCGTATTGCTCTAACAGTCAGGAAGGTTTTCCTGATGTTCAGCTGGAATCTGGCTTCCTGTCACTTGAGCCCATTATTCCGTGTCCTGCACTCTGGGATGATCAAGAAGAGATCCTGGCCTTCCTCTCTGGGACAACCTTTCAAGGACTTGAAGAGCGCTATCCTATCTCCCCTCAGTCTTCTCTTCTCAAGGCTAAACATGCCCAGTTCTTTCCGTCTCTCTTCATAGGGCTTTGTTTCCAGTCCTCTGATCATCTTTGTTGCCCTCCTCTGAACCCTCTCCAGTTTGTCTGCATCCTTCTTAAAGTGTGGTGCCCAGAACTGGACACAGTACTCCAGATGAGGCCTAACCAGTGCTGAGTAGAGGGGAACTAGTACTTCCCGGGATTTGGAAGCGATGCTTCTATGAATGCAGCCCAAAATAGCATTTGCCTTTTTTGCAGCCACATCACATTGTTGGCTCATATTCAGCTTGTGATCGACAACAATTCCAAGATCTTTCTCGTTTGTAGTGTTGTTGAGCCACGTATCCCCCATCTTGTAACTGTGCATTTGGTTTCTTTTTCCTAGGTGCAGAACTTGGCATTGATCCCTATTAAATGTCATTCTGTTGTTTTCTGCCCAGCGCTCCAATCAATCCAGATCACTTTGAATTTTGTTTCTGTCTTCCAAAGTATTCGCTATCCTGCCCAATTTTGTGTCATCTGCAAATTTGATCAGTATTCCTTGCACCACCTCCTCCAAATCATTAATAACAATGTTTAAGAGCACTTGGCCCAGGACTGAGCCCTGCCATACCCCACTTGTTACCTCTCCCCAGTTTGAGAAGGTCCCATTGATAAGCACTCTTATCAATCCGATTCTGTAGCCAACTGTGGATCCACCGGATCATTGTTTCATCTAGCCCACTTTGAGCTAGTTTGCTCATCAGGATATCATGGGGCACTTTGTTGAAAGCTTTGCTGAAGTCGAGGTATATGATGTCTACAGCATTCCCACGGTCTACAAGGGAGGTTACTTGATCAAAAAATGAGATCAGATTCGTCTGGCAGGATTTGTTCTTGACGAATCCATGTTGGCTTCGAGTAATCATGGCATTGTTTTCAAGGTGCTTACAGATGGATTGCTTGATAATCTGCTCCAGAATTTTCCCTGGGTTTGATGTCAGACTGACTGGTCTGTAGTTCCCAGGTTCCTCCTTTTTACCCTTTTTGAAGATAGGGACAACATTAGCCCTCCTCCAGTCATCTGGCACTTCCTCTGTCCTCCATGATTTCTCAAAGAGAATAGACAGCGGTTCTGAGAGTTCTTCTGCCAGTTCCTTTATTACTCTAGGATGCAGTCCATCTGGCCCTGGAGTTTTGAACTCATTCAAAGTAATTAGGTGTTCCTTGACCATATGCCTATCGATCTCAAGCTGCAATCCTGCCCCTTCAGCCTGCACTTCGCCTTTGCCAGGGGGGTCATAGACCCTCTTTTGGGAGAAGACTGAGCCAAAGTAGGAATTGAGCACTTCTGCCTTTTCTTTGTCATCTGTTATCATTTTGCCATCCTTATTTAATAGCTGAACAACCATTTCTTTCCTCCGCCTTTTACTATGCACGTAGCTGAAGAAAGCCTTTTTATTGCTTTTAGCATCCCTCGCTAACCTCAGCTCGTTCTCAGCTTTAGCCTTCCTGACACCATCCCTGCAATTCTGTGCTACCTGCCTGTACTCTTCCTTTGTTGCTTGGCCTTCTTTCCACTTCCTATATGTGTCCTTTTTTGTTTTCAGGTCATCTTTTTGTGAAAGATGACCTAAGCTTTTTGTGAAAGATGACCTAAGCTTTTTGTGAAGCCACATTGGCTTCTTCTGTTGTCTTCCACCTTTTCTTCTTGTTGGAATTGTTTGTGATTGTGCCTTGGGAATTTCCTTTTTTAAAAGCTCCCACCCATCTTGGACTCCTTTTCTGGTTAGCGTCGCTTGCCGTGGGACCTTACTGATCATTGTTCTGAGGTTATTAAAATCAGCTTTCCTAAAATATATCAGAAGTTGATATATTTTGGTGACAGCCTGTCTGGACTGCTCCGGCATTAATAGAGCTCTGGATATACGAGGCGGAGGAGGCACTTTGTGAGGGAGGCGCTTCGCCTCAGGGCACTTCAGTTCTGCTCCGATCTGCTTCGTATCACAAGGAGGCTGGTCTGAATCTGCCTGCTTCACCTCATTATTTGGGCTTCGTAACGAGGCAGTGCACAGCCCTATTATAAGGACTTTAGCAAGCATCCAGGTCAATTGGTTGGTAGGTGGAGTGAGGATTTAAGATGCTGCAATATTTTTGTTTTTACCAGCCTGAATAATTTGGTGTCATCCACAAACATGGCCACCTCACTGCTCACCCCTAACTCCAGATAATTTATGAAGTGAAAAGGCACCTGTCCTTGGGAATCCCACATCTTAAAACCCACTGTTGTGCGAACTATTCACTTATTCCTCCTCTCTGCTCCCTGCTTTTTAACCAGTTACCATTCCATCAGAAGTCTTGTCCTTTCATTCCTCCCATGACTGCTAAGTCTGCTCAGGAACAAATAGAAATTTTAGCCATGTTAGCCTTGGATCAGCAGGGTTCATTCTGATGGCAAGTTTTGCTAATCTGAGGAACAAATCTTGCCAGCATCAGGCTTGCAATGGCCTTCAGGCAGGAGATGTTCCAGAACACACAGGGCCAACACACATCATTCTTCAGCAGCTGATGCCACCCCAGCAGGGCCCACTACTGACAGCAGCCCTGGGCACCTTTTAAAACATTTTTTCCAATGCTCTAATCACCACCAAGCAGGTGGGTCTGGGAGCCTCTGTTTAGATTTTCAAGAATGACCCGGAGCCTCTGTTTAAATGCCCCAGAGCAGCAGTACATCAGGGCATTGTGAGAAATTTAAATGGCAGCTTCCTCCCACGGCCACCAGGAAAACCAGTTTTTTGGGGGGATGACCACCCTTCTACAGGAGGACCACTGGAGGAAACTTTGCCAAGGGTCCCCTCAACTTGAAGTCAGCCCTCCACAGGGCTGCCAACGCTTTCCACAGGGTGGCCTATTAACCACACAGCATGGCTTATTTTTCTCAGAGAAGCCACCTTGGGAACCCATGGCTTGTTGTTGGGTTGTTCAGGGTGGTTAACAAGCCACCCTGCAGAAAATGCGCTGCATTCAGACAACACGATAACGTACAGTTCAACAACAACCCACACTCAACCACTGAGTGCAGGTTAGCGTATCGTGTGAACCCAACCTATATATAAATTCTCCTTCAAAACCAGCCACTCCAACTCTCTCATCTTGGCTCAGAGGCTTCTAGCATTAGTATAGAAACACACGCGTGCGTGCGTGTGAGAGAGAGAGAGTCCCTCCCCAGATGTCTCTGGCGTGCGCATCTTCTGCTATGCCACTTAGGCCTCTTTGATTGGCTATCATGTTTCACCATATGCTCATGGCCTATCCCCTCCCCGGCCCCATTTGGGCAATCAGAAACATTTTAATCTTCAACCCCTATGGTTGATTCAACCTGAACCAGATGTTTCCCAGCTCCTACTGGCCTTCCCTCGGGGTTCAGTTTAAAAGCTGCTCTGCCACCGTTTTTTATGTTAAGCACCAGCAGTCTGGTTCCATTCCGGTTCAAGTGAAGCCGTCCCTCTTGTACAAGCTGCTTATCCCAAAACTTTCCCCAGGGCCTAACACATCTGAACCCTTCCTCTCTACACCTCCATCTCATCCATGCCTTGAGACCGCTCCCTCCCCGCCAAACCCTTCTTTGTATAACATCTCGCCAGCTGAAGCGCTCTGGAGAACTCGAAAGCTTGCGCATGCCTTGCGATCTTCGAGTTGGCCTAATAAAGGTATTACATTGCATCCGCCTTCCCCAACCTGGCGCCCTCCAGATGTCTGGGACGACAACTCCCAGCATTCCTGATCCGTAGCCATGCTGGCTGGGGCTGATGGGACTTGAAGTCCAAAACATCGCGAAGGAGGCAGTCTCTGAACAAAAGAGCCTCCCTTTCCTGGCAGGAGCCCTTAAAAATAAAGAAGGAGAACCGTCGCAGCAGCACATCTCGCGTGGCCGCTGGCCACCCCCGAGCCCAGGGAAAGCCTGCGCCGTTTCTACTCCGGATGGGCTCCCTTTTCGCCCTCCCCACGCCCTTTCTGCTGCTCCGTCCCCTGACTTCCCTCCGCCCCCATTGCGATTCCACGCTGAGAACGTGATCTCTCCCCCAGCTCCTTCCGGGGTTGGGAAGCTCTCAGCGAGCGAGTCCCACGCCGGGCGGCGGCGGCGGCGGCAAGAGGCGGGGCGTTTCGCGTTCACACCGCAGCGCGCTCCATCCTCCGGTCCTGCGCTCTCTTTTTGTGCCGGAGCCGCCGGAGTTCTCGGCTCGCTCTCTGTCCGCCTCGCGAGGAAGCGCCCGTTCCCAGGATGGTGATCAAAGTCTACATCGCGACTTCGTCCGGATCCACGGCGGTAAGGCAGAAACCGGCGCCTCCCCTCCCATTCCCAGAAGGTGCTTTCCTAACTTTCCCCCATCTTTGTACTGGGGAAAAGTTGCCACCGCAGCCCCTTTCCTTCCTGCCCCTTTCCCTCCTTCCCTTCCTTCCTTCGCCGCCTCCTCCGCGATCTTTCACGTTCAAGGCATTTCTCGAAAGAGAGGAGAGTTTTCCGTGCGGAGCTTTGGAAATGACGATAGCCGTTTGGGGTGGGCGAGGATGGGGGCCAGCAGCGCGTAATTTTTGAGCCGAGGGTTGAGCCCGGGCTAGGTTGCAGTTCTGGGTCGCATCGAAAGGGCTTCCCATTGTATCCGATGTTGGCCCTACTTAGAGTAGACCCATCGCCATGAATGGGCTTTAAGCTAGTCACATTGGCTGCAGCCCCTCTATGCACGCTTATTTGGGCATACGCGGAATCTTCCTGTGGCCCCCGGATTTACAGCGCCATCCTACGTATGTTTACTCAGAAGTCAGCCAGCCCCACTGCGTGTCTGGGTGTATAGACTTACTGCCTTGCAAGTGTGCAGGGGGGTTGCAGCCTTACCCTGGGCTCAGCTTTTGAGCGTCTTGGGATGGGGCCTCTAGTTGCGGAAAGCCGAGGCCACCAGCAGGCTGCCCATTCCCACACGTGTTTACCTGGGAGTAACCCCACACTAAACGCAGTGGAGCTGCTTCCTGAGTAAATCTGCATAGGACTGGTCTGCTTGTTACAGGGCACGCTTGTGCGGGTCTACTCAGAAGTAATGCGTTCAATGGGGCCTACTCCCGGGTAAATGCGTACAGGATTGCAGCCTTGGTGTGCTGCGGAAACAATGAACAGCTACCCTTCTGGAACTTAACTTGGGAATACGTCCCGTTCACTGGAGTAGAAGTTACCTTAGAGTAAGCATGCATAGGATAGGGCTGTTCCATTTTGGAACTGCAGACATCCTGTGGGTGTGGATACTCTAATCTGTATTCGCTACTTGGCGTGCTCCAGGGCGAAAAACTATTACTCAAGGTTGCTTGTACTTGCTCGTTGCTGAATCACGGCGAGTCCCCGTCCCTCCCAACAGCATTTTATATTAAACAACTGAGTGCAACCCGAGCAAATTTCTCACTAATAGCTTTAGGAAACGCTTAGAGGTAGAGTCAAAAGGGTAGAGTTCTGCCGCATTTGGACAGGCAAGGTGTAATCCACACCATACTTCAGCCCCAGAACCTGTTTCTAATGGCTGAAACATGTGTGAAGGTGTACTGCTGTGGTATCTCTGAGCATGCACAAACCGCCTATCTCTTGCAACCACCATCAGCTTCCATGTTTTCTGCAGTGAGTGAAAGAGCATTCAGGAAAGAAACCGGTTTCAATCCTGCTACTTTCCTTGCTTGCAAATTCACTATTTTATTTCATGGTGATTATCCAGGAGATAGGCTTTCATTTAATCCACTTAACGCCATTCTTTAGGCTTCTCTACTAAAGCAGAGATCCTGCTGTTTGAAATACAAAAGCTCTGAACTTTCCTCGGGTTTGGAAATTAAGCATTAATCTCTCCCATCTTGCTTTCCTGTTTCGTTTTGTGGAGTTTTGATTTCCTTTCGCGTTCAGCTTCCAGTCCCATAACCGGGAATGTTCATTTATTTCTTACATTTGCATTTGCCCTTCCTCCAGATTGCCCAGAAAGGCATAGCTGGAGTTCACAGGCAGTCTGCCATCCTGGTACGGCCCAGACACAGGCCTGTGTAACTTCAGAAGTAGAGCTATGCCAGGCGCCTGGCTGTTGGCTAGGATGCAATGAGTAAATCCAGTAAAACCTATGTGGTGTAGTATGCATGAGGGATTTAGGTTGGTAGGAGAAGTTCTAGGACCACTTGTGCACTGGGTTGACCCATGTATTGGACTGGATGGGGTGATGGACTTAAAATGTGGAAGAGCTTGGTTTAGTCCCCTGCTTGGCCACCAAGTTTGGTGGGTAGCTTTGGGCCAATCTCTATGTCTCACCTGGCCTACCTCAGAGGGTCGTTATGAGGATTAAGTGGGAAAATCCCATGTTTGCTCCCCCTCCTCAGCTCCTTGAAGGAAGGGTAGAATACAATGTAATCTATAACAACAAAAGAGGATGTGAGTCTGTCCGTCCATCCATCATCACCATAGCTCCAACACCATGAAACCTAGACTCCTGGAACTTGGCATGCATACTAAGGGCCCCCAGGGGTGTGCACCTCGAGGTTATTTTGTTCTTTAAAACACAACTGGTTCATTTTAATTAATTTAAATGTGCCAATGGTGTTGAAGCCTGCAGTACATCTTCAGCCACTGGGGGGCAGATGCCTCTAACCAGCACATAGCCTTGCAGTCCATACAGTTTGAAGCCAGGGGAGATGAGCAGGCCAAGGGACAGAGTTATAGGCCTGCTCCATTCCCTGTGCAGTGGGTCAGGCCCCCCCTTCCCCCCCCCAGGGAAATGGAGTGGAAAGATATTTCCCTTAGGGAGCAACAGGTGTTCAGCATGCAAGGGCCATGCCTTGAGGAACCAGATGCAGGGCTTCACTCAGACCTCGGGGGTGGGGGAGGTGAGGTCCTATTCTGAGAGCTGAGTAAATTTGTGTGCAGCCTTTGCTGTATCAAGGTAAGGCCTCTTCCCACCTGTGCCAAGCTGGGTCCTTTCACTAGTTAATAATAATGATCACTGTCGAGCTCCTGGGTTTAAAAAAAAATCCCATCGTGAAATGCGCTTGTGGCGGGTCGGTCGTGTTTGCAATTCATTGTGAGTAGAGAGCACAGTTTTGTAAGCCAACACGGGTTTTCTTAAAGTGGATCGAAGGAGTCGCTTGGTACCCATCTAGGCCGGTATAGGAAACTGCTGCACTTTCCCTGCCCTTCAGTGCTTCCAAGCTTTTGTGTCACTGTCTTTTTAAACAAGAGAAGCTGGTGGCTGAGTTTGGGGCCTTACACACACAGCACGTTTGCGACCACTGAGCCATGGCGTAATCAAAAGGATCCACTGAGTTTTGAATTCGGAATGCCGGATTTGGGATGCAGAGTACTAACTTTTGCACAACAGAGCCAACATACAGGACTGCTGTGCAGAATTATAGTTTGTGTGAGCAAGTACAGCCCACACAATCAGTGGCCCAGTGTGGTTGTATTTTAAGCTTTGTTTGGAAAACATGCACCTCTTTGCAGGCAGACAAGGGTTTTGTGGTTGTCTTAGAGGTTTGTTTTTTCAGCCCAAATATGTTGGCAAAAGAGGAAGAATTTCACTTTGAACTGGCTTGTCTTAGGTTAGCCTTCTCCAGCTTTCCAGATGGACTTCACCTCCCAGCATTCCTGACCATTGGCTGGGCTGGGGCTGATGGGAACTGTGGTCCAAAACATCTGGAGGGCATCAGGTTGGTGAAGGCAGTCTTAGGTTATACCCAGTGAGGTGGGGTGGGAAATTTTCCACAGAAAAGTTTTCCAACATAGAAAATGTTCCAATGCTTTATTTTTTCATAGGGAATTTTTCCATTTGGCAAGTTCATTAGTAACAATTAATGGATGCCAATTGCAAATGCAATATTAGGCAAGCTTGGCAGTTTGAAAGCTGTAATTAATATTTTTCAGGTGATAATTGCAAACAAGTATGTGACTATGTCACTGAAATATATACATGTCTCAGTGTGAAATGGAGTTAATAAGTAGTGACAACGAAACTCAAGATGGCCAACAACCTCACTGGAAGAGATTTGAAATCTGTTGAAACAGATGAGTGGTTGTCAGCATATCATTCACAGTACTCAGGGTTGCTAAAATTTATTAGTGTATCAACAGTTACAGAGAGCTTCGGCTGTTGGGCGGTATAGAAATGAAATAAATTAAATTAAATCAAAAAATAAAACAGTTTTCAGTACTTTTTTCCCCCCTGAAATGTAAACCATGAAATACATGCCATTGTCTTTAAATTTTTACAAGTACTCCAATTAAACTGTCTACATAATAAAGCATTTTAATCACATTGTGCTTTAATCCCCCCCTCAGATATTTCAGTTGAAATACCTGTAGTGTGTTGGAACAAAAACTTAACATGGGGTACTTTTCTTTTTAGCTTTGGTTACTAAATACAAGTAAAATAACATTCTAAATTAGATCACTCTAGGGGACCTGAACGTTTTCTGATGCAAACTGATTTTTATCATGCAATTACCCTAATTTGCACAGGAAAATTTTCCAGTATAAATTTTCCAGAAAACCAACATCACCAGTTATGCCTGAAGGAACCATTTCACCCTCCCTAGGAAGAGGAACCATAGTCTGGTGTATGCGGAAGGTCCCAGGTTGAATCCGTGGCATCTCCAGGAATCAGGATGCAGATGATGGGGGAAATCTCAGCCTAAGACCTTGGGGAGCTGCTGGGAACGGCTATAGCTCAATGGTAGGGCATCTGCTTTGCATGCGGAAGGTCCTAGGTGCGATCCCTGGTGTCTCCAGCTAAAAAAGGGTAGAAGGTGAAGTGAAACACCTCGGCCTGTGACCCCAGACAGCTCCTGCCAGTCAGAGTAGACAATATTGGACTAGAAGGACAAATCCTCTGACAGGCAGCTTCTTATGGGATCTCTAAGGTCAGGCTTTCTCAAATCTGGTTCTCCCTGTCACAGTACTCACCTGTGCCATATTTTAGGCAAGGAACAGATGTGATTATTCCCTTAGAAGCACCTTTGTCTCTGGCCAGCTCATTAATTCTGCAGGCTGAGTGGATGGGCCATGTTCTAGGTATGCATGCCAAAGTTATAATTCCCTTTGCTTAAAAGAAAAAGAAAAAAAGAGGACTGACATTTGTTGCTATAGTTATGGGGAAGTATCTACCAGGGGTCCAGAAACTCAAGCCCAGGGGCCAAATCTGGCTCACTGGGGATTCCAGTCCGGTCCTCTGGAGTTTCCCAGAGGGCCCCACCCCCTTCCCCTGGCCACGCCCCTTTTCCCCAACAACCAACCGTGTGGTGGTTTCCCAGCTTTTGTGCAGTTTTTTCCACATTCTGAAAGAAAACATTCCTCTGTTAAGGCTTAGTTACTGGGAGTAAGAACTTTAAGCTAAAACACACAGGTATTTGGGGGTGGGGGTGACACTTGTTTTGCCACAGCCAGCCCCAGACTCTGGCACCCAAGAGCTTCTCTGAAGTGGAATTTGACCTTTGGGATAAAAGAAGTTCTGCAACCCTGAAGTATGCAAAGTAACCAGAAGAAATGCTCTTAAAATACAAGAATGCTTTGACATTTAATTTTCGAATGTGCCTGAAACTAGGCCTTTAAATGTTGCTGAGCACCTTCTTATGTGTGTCCTTGATTCGTCTTTGCTACTGCCTCAGCATCCCTGTGCATACATTGTTGACATGTGCGAGGAAGAAAAGCGGGGGGGGGGGGGAAACAGCACCAGAGTTGTTTGTGAGTAAGGGCTCCAGAGGGATACTAACTCACAAACAGATTGTCAGATGGGAAAGGCTCCAGCTTGCTCTTCCTTGCAAAAAGGCCTCTGCAGCCTTTACATAGGAGGGCTCTGTGAAAGAGTCTGATATACACTGGAACTCTTCAGGCAGTCCAGTTCCATGTGGATTTATGCTGTATGACTGATAACTGCAAAAATATTTCTATAGTTATGTGTGTGGGGAGGCTGTGTGCGGAAAACATAATCTACCCAGGAAGCCGTGAGATGGCTTCCACCAGTCATTCAGGCAATTTTGGGGTGGATTTGGACAATCGCTTTTTTCCTGTATGGCAGGAGTCCCCAGTGCAGCGAACACAGGCACCTCCAATGGTGCCCGCAAATGGGTCCCCAACGTGATGCTCACATGCACCTGAATTTTTAAAAATTGTAATATACATACATGGATTTGTATGAAATGCGTCCAACTTTCTAGCAATTATACATGGGCTTCAACAAATGGGGACCAAATATTAAAATAAGTATCCATTTGGAGGTGGTGTCTATATGTCACCATTTCAAATACTGAAAATATTTTAAGGTCCTGAATCCAATGCATTATAGGCGAGTGTTTATCTTTCTAGTGTTGTAATATCAGTCTTCTTGCTATCAAAAGGGTGTGGGGAATCCAGTTAAGCTTAACATTTGTTAATTTCCATGAAGCAGGTAAATAATTTAAAAGAGTGTGTACTCCAATGAATATTAAAGACTGTTCCAGTACAAAATTTTTCTGGGTAATAACCTCCCCGCAAAAAGGAGCAAGTACTGGGCATTGGAAGGACAGATACTGAAGCTGAAGCTCAAACATTTTGGCCACCTAATGCAAAGAGAAGACTCTCTGGAAAAGACCCTGATGCTGGGAAAGATTGAAGGCGAAAGGAGAAGGGGGTGGCAGAGGATGAGATGGCTAGATAGCATCACCGGTGCAATGAACATGAACTTGAGCACGCTCCGGGAGAGAGCGGAGGACAGGAAGGCCTGGCGTGCTATGGTCCATGGGGTCACGAAGAGTCGGACATGACTGAACGACTGAACAACAACACTGGGCATTGCCGAAGCATATATTTGAAGGAAGCATTAGCTGTATTGCAGTGCCAGAAATTACCCGATTTAGACAATGTCTTATTAAAGAGATGTTGCAGTTTTTGCTGAATAAGACCCAGTCTAAGATCCATAGATGTGACAGGTAGATGCCAAGCGGCAATCCACTAATTAGGCATTTTGTGGTGGTGCCTGGAGCACTTTCTCAAATTCCCAAATGTGCCCATAGGTCCAAAAAGCCCCCCGCCCCCATATGGTGACTGCAGACATTTGTCAAGCAGCAGGATCCATCTTCTTCTAAGGGAGCCCATTGCTAAGGTGTCCATGACATCTTCTCCCAGCTGGGGCCTTCTTAATCAATGAGCAGCTCCTGCATGGCTGGGGGAATCTGTGAGTCGCGCCTGCACGTTTGCTAGCGCAAACCTTTCCCACCAAATTGCTACCACTCTGTGTGCACCCACGTGCCGATTCTCTGCGAGAGAGTCCCTCGATCAGTTCGGGCCCATGCGGTTGGGGCATTAAATGTTTGTTCAGGAGCTGCTCTTGAATAATCCGCTCCTACGTGACTCGGAGAATCTGTAACAGCCAGGCAACTGAATCTGCCCTAGAATGGCTGCATGCAATTATGTGGATGTATATAGAAAAAAGCAGGTCTACGTCACGGGTGCTGTGGCTTTGCATAGGGCAATTTTAATCATCACAGCTATAAACATAACTGGTGTATGCTTCGAGCCAAGGATGTAATTAAGGGATGGGTTTTGTTTTTTTGTTTTTTAGCAGGGTTGAGTGTGGAATGTGGGCACTTTCTCTTAGGATGACAATTACTGCTAACATTTGACCTAAAAATAGCGGCAGAACAAACAGAAAGAGGGAATGAGAGGTTTCTGTGCTTTTCCTGACCTCCTCCTCCATCTTGAGTATCAAAGGTTCTGTGCCCCTCCTCAAAAACCATATTTTTCACAAAGACTTTGGCTTAGTCCAGGGATGTGGAACCTCAGCCCTGGAGGCCAGATCTGGCCTTGCTGGGATTCTTCAGATGGCCACTTATTTCCCCCAACCACTGGTTGCTTGGTGGTTTCCTGGCTTTTGTGCAATCCCATCCCACCCCCATTCTAAAAGACTGAAATGCCTTTCTTAAGGCTTAGTTACTATCCATAAGAGCTTTAGGGCACAATCCTATGGTTGCTAGACAGCCATAGGATTGGTCGGTTTCTGGGAACCAACCTTGGAGCCCACGCTCCAAGAACCGCCTCCCTGCAAAAGGGGGCGTTCCTGGAGGCGGGGAGGGGCAGGGACGGCAGGTGCCTCTTCATGAGGCTTCCTGTGCACCATCCATCCTCCCCCACGCACCAGACTGCTCCAGCTAGACAGCTGAAATTGGCTGTCCAGCCAGTAATGCAGGGCGGCCGGAGTGCGGAGGAGAAAATCCACTCCCTCTGCCCTGCATTGGATAGCCAGCAGCTTCCAAGTTCAGAGGCGGACGCATATCCATGTAGGATTGTTCCCTCAAGCTACAATATGCTGGTATTTGGGGCCCCACTTCTTTTTCCCCCAAGAACTTCTCCAAAATTGAATTCAGCCACTGCGCAGAAAGAGTTTCCTCACCCCTGCCTCAGTCCTAATCCCCACACAGGTGTACTTGCCGTTGCTGCATTTCTCCTCCGTTGCCTTTGCCCCTCACTTGGCTTTCTTTTCCTTTTCTCCCCCATAACTAAAATTTAGATTATAACCCCCTTAGGGTAGCACCTGTCCTTCATTTGCGTTACTCTGCAGCATCCTGCGCATCCATGGCAGCAAGTAAAAACCCATTGAGGCCCAAAGCCAATGAAAATGGCTCCTTCAGTTGCCCTTTGGAAATTCTTGGCAAATTAATGATATTTTGGGTGGATCTACCTTGCATTGTAAGATTGCAGTTCTCAACTTGGAAAGTTTCCCAGAGGAGACCCAGTCAGCAGTCCACAAATTCAATTGGCCATATTGAATGCCCCTGCCTCAGACCCCAGTTACAAAGTCTCCTTTCCCCCAAGTTTTCTGCAATTTGCAAGAGCCCAGTGTGAAGTAAGGGGGAAAGAACCCACCCCTCTCCTGACTCCCCTGGTATGTGGGTCCTCTTCAGAGACTTTCCTCCAGGTTCCCCTGCTGAATGAGGTGAGGTGGGTGACTGCTAAGGAGAGGGCCTTTTCAGTGGTGGCATCTTGTTTGTCGAATTCCCCCCTCCTCGGAGAGGCTTGCTTGGCACCTACATTGCAGTCTTTTGATTTCCCAAGCTTTTTTTCTGTCTTGTTGTTTAAATGTCTTACTGTGTTTTGATTGACATCATTACACTGCTGCTGGCTTTTACTCTTTTTTTTTTCCTTTGGTTTTATTCTGTTTTAAACATCTAAAGGTTTCATATTATATTCTATAATGTGGTGTTTTGTAGTTTTAATTTTTATGAACAACCCCCACCCCCGAGAGTTTTGGTTTTTGGGCAATATAGACATATATATTCCCCTCCCTTCTTCTGATCTTCTTCCAAAGATGGAGAGAAACATCTCAGGATGTTAGATCACAGATTTAATTTTCAAGAAGAGCTTTGCTAGAACAAAAACCTTTGTTCTAGCAAAGAGATGTTTCTCTCCATCGTTGGATCTGAACTTCTCCAACATGTGGTGCAAAACAAGACAGATTCTTGCTGCTGCTTCCCTGGTCCAAAGCCCATTGTGAAATGAGAGCAAAGACAATGACCTGGTTCGCACGTAACAGCAGCATTCAGTGGTAAATTGTGGGTGAATTAGCCCGTGGTTTGTGTGAGCTGTTTCCAACTTGCAGCAACAACCCGCTTGTGCGTTGTTAATGTGACGTCCAAACCTGGACACTTTGGGTTATTTGTAGGTTAAACAACCCAGTGTTAATCCATGGTTTGTTCTTAGGTTGCCACAAACCGGAAGTGGCTCGCACACGGCATGCATCCCTGCAAATCGTGGGTTAATAAATTAATCCATGATTTGCTGCCAAACCCTGTAGGCTGTTACATGTGAACAGACCCACTGGTCCTCCCCACTGGTCCTCTTTGGGTGTCCCAGAGGACTTGCAGGGAGGGGGTGGTTCTACAAATATTGGGTGACTACCAAGCTAAGCCAGAATTTATGGGCCTCTGAGCTCTGTTCTCTGTAGAATTTGCAAGGAAAATCTGTTTTCATTTTGAATACAAGGAAATGGACCACTTGACAGAATCTTGTGGTGTAATGAAGGAAGTTTAACAACATGTATCTTTTAACACTCACCATTTATGCTTGTGTGCTGATATATTTATTAATGGCAAAATGCACTTCATATGTAGGTTACTCAGACAGCTTAGGATTTTATGCAGCCTATTAAATCTAATTTCACACAGCCAAAGGAATCCCACAGCAAAGACAACACTTAATTGCTCAAGACCCTCAAGAGTCTTGGTTTACACATACTGCTAACCCATGGTATGGGTTGTTGAATTCTGGTTATCGTGATGTGCGAATCCAGCTGCGCTAACAAACGATGGTTTCTTAACCATGAACAACTCAGAAAGAGAGCCCATGGGTTGGGAACTCTGAGTCATTTTATCCATGGGTTGTTGCTGTATGTGACCCCAGAACAGTGGGTTGTTCATGGGTTGTTTTGCCAGGCTGCACAGATGGCAGGGAAGAATGGTCAAAATCCTAGCCTCGTTACATGCCAGTACTACAGCACCACAAAGGCATTTGGAATATAGGGAGGAAGTGGACAAAGGGGGAGGGAAGTAAACAAGAAAGCAAACTACGTTTTGTCCAATCATTTGCCAGACAAGCCCCGGTAGGGCAACAAATCATGGGTTAATTAAACCATGGGTTAACATTATGTGCAGACCAGTCCAGAGTGTCTTTGGGCATTAAAGACAAGTGCTGCCAACTGCCTGCATGGTCTCTGCCACATGAAGTTGGTTGTATTGATTTATAATGTCCAAAAAGGATCTTGCATAGGAAAGTTGCACAGGATATCATGACTTCTGTAGCCTGTGCAATTTTCCTAAGTGAGATCTTTTTCAGACACTTCAAAACAGGTATAGCTGACATGCGTTTGTAACATCCAAAATCACTCTTGAAGTTTGGCAAGCACAATGCCGTCTTTCTTCAGTGGCTGAGCAATGCGCAAAGGCTATTCTCTATCAACAGCCAGACATGGCGCAAATCAAAGAAACAAACATGAAGCAATTGAGGGAGTAGTTTTGTAATCAATTTTGGGGTGGCTGCCTTAAGTCTCTGCCCATTTGAACACATTATCTGCTGCTGGTGACATTCTTTATCATTCTTGGTTTTCTCTGTTTTCGGCCATGGAAGCTCACTGGGTGACTTTGGGCCAGTCACAGACTCTCAGCCCAACCTACCTCACAGGGTTGTTGTTGTGAGGATAAAATGGAGAGGAGGAGGATAATGTAAGCCGCCTTGGGTTCCTTGCAAGAGGAAAAAAGGTGGGGTATAAATGCAATAAATAAATAAATAAATAAATTTCCCATGGAAAGGCTGCCCATTCACGACTGGGCCAGGTTTAAGGTTTTGGTACTAGTGTATAAAGCCCTAAACAACTTGGGACCAGGTTACCTGAGAGAGCACCTTCTCCCTTACCAACTTGACCTGTCACTGAAGTCATCAGAGGGCCTGCTCCTGGTGGCTCCGCACGGACCTATGGCCCGATTGGACTCCACCTGGAGAAGAGCCTTCAGTACGGTGACCCCTTTTTATAGAACTCCTTGCCTCTGGAGGTCAGGCAGGCGCCAACACTGTGTTGTTTCCGGCGCTTCCTGAAAACATCTTTATTCCAGGAAGCCTTCCGTGACTGACCAGCCACGGTTTTTAATCAGTACTCTGTTTTTGAAAACAACAATTTTTAATATGGAGTTTGATTTCTTTTATCTTTTTAACATTTTATCTTTTATTGTTCTCCACTCCAGAATCTGTTCGAATGTGGAGCAGTATATAAATGCAGTAAGTAAGTAAATAAATAGTCCCAATTAATCAAATGATGTAAAAGTTTCCAAAAATCCAGCAGAACAAGGATTAAATAGATTTTAAAAATAAATCTATTTCAACTGATGGTATTTGGCACAGATTCTGGTTGTCCCTCTGTAAACCAATATATCGTGCTCAGGTCACACCTTATTAGTACAGTTCTTTCTTTTGTTGGGTGTGGTGTTCATGTTTTCCCAGTGCTTTATAAGGAACAGTCTAATCTTGCTAAGGTGCCGGATTTATTTAAAGTACCCCCAGGTAAGAGTGTCCTCTTAGATCCAGAAGTGCTACTTTTAAAATGATTAAATATTGACAGACTTGAGCTCAGCCTTTCTATTTTTGCTGAGGTGTGAAGGGAAATATAATGGGAACAATCTGGTACCAAATCTCATTTGAGAAATTCTCTCATGTGAACGGAGCCATTTCCCATGCTAGCCTCCCAGCTCTAACAGGACAGTGGGTGAGGCTCTGATTCACATTACACTTCCATGCAAGATGTATGGACGACCCAAGCCTCGTCCAAGACTCTTTGCTGCCTGAGGCAGAACAGCAGAGTTGTTGCTGCCCGAAGTTGTTGCTGCCCGAAGTCTGGTCAATTCTGGGATTGCGACACTACTGGGTAGGATTACTGCCAGTTATTCAGATACTGCCATGCCTGAATAATATATAAAAATATGGGTTAGGCCAATAGTAAGTTTTTATTGAAGGCATCCGTTGCTCAAAAATAAACTGGAAAATAACAGCATTGAAATGTGCAGCAACCGCCCTTTAGGGAGACATGATTCGTTTAAATGTTTGATAGTTTCCTGGCAGGCTTAAACAAACAGCTGTGTTAAAATCCAGGCTTTTAGCACCCTTAAAATGCCATTTTATAGTTCTTTTGTCAGAAGGTCTTGGGATTTCAATTGTGCAACAAACCCAGGACTATGTGGAAACAGATGTAGCTGCTCCCTTTAAACTTCATGAATCTCAGTGTTCATTTCAAAGACTGATCAGGTTCTAGCACCTATAGATGTAGAGCCACCATCTTTAAAACAAAACAAGCCAACAAACAAATCTGTTCCGATATTTCCACTTTGGATTCCTAATCACTTTCTCTCCCTTCATACCCCCCCCCCCGCGAACTACAGTTCCCAGAGTTCCTTGGAATATCCCAATAGCTAATAGGGTAGCTCCCAACAGTCCCAGTCAGCATGGCCAATGGCTGGGGATGATAGGAGGGGTTGTACTCCAGCACATCTGGAGGGCACCAGGTTGGGGAAGGCTGGATGTAGTACTGTTAAAGGAGACAGGGCAATCAAGGCGCCACAATTCCAATGTGTTGTGGTCATAAAAAACATTGTAGTATGAAAATCTCAGGCCTAGCTGCTGGGAAGGTCCCCTTTGGCTAGTAAATTTTAAAGGAAAAATTAGTAGACTGTACAAGTGCCATATTATGAACATCCTGGGCCATGTTAGTTTGTTCGATAATCCAGCCTTGGTCAAAATGTCCTTGATCTCTGTCCTCAGAAAGAAAAGAAATAAAGTGCAGGCCAAGTCTAGATCTTCTTGACTGTTCCTCGGCCTTTCCGCAGACCACCTGGGTGGAGCTTGTGGGCCACGGTTTGAGAACCTCTAGGCTAAGGCGCAGCTCCAAATCATCTTTGTGGTAACTTGCATGGAGCTGCTACTGTCTTCTTAATGTCCCTCATGGGCAGTTAAGAAAATTGACTCTGGTGTTGCAGCCGAGTGCACAGAACAGAACACTCTGTAAATCGTACCAAACATTTCAGCCTGGGCTCTTGACTTCCCTGCCATTTTTTTCTTGACAGCCTGCCAAGGTCTGGAAGCCACTGACTCATACTTCTCCTCCGAACAAAATTGTAGCCATATTAAGGCTCCCTGTAGCCTTCTGACAAGCAGTAGTTAAGGGGGGGGGGTTATTGAACAGACTGACATGGTCCATGATTTTCATAATATGATGATTTTCTTTACAAATATACCAGTCAAAGGGGCCTTCCCAACAGCCAGTACAAAAGGTACACTTGTAATTCGGCCTTTCCCGACTTGGTACCCGCCAGATGTGTTGGACGACAACTCCCAGCATTTCCCATCCAGGAGGATGCTGGGAGTTGTCCAACACATCTGGAGGACAGCAGGTTGGGGAAGGCAGCAGCAATTGGATATGCTGGCCTGTGGCCAAGGAGGTTGGCTTCCACCACTAAATGGAGTGGTTGGAGATTATGGAGGGAACTCTGGATGCTGTAAACCCAGTGCCTCTCCTGTGGCTGAAGGGGCATTCTTGAAACCAAGAATCAAGGGCACACAAATCAAAGGCTGTTTGAGGAATGGCTGGAAGGAGCAAGTTGTTCACCAGGGATTGCCTACAAATTTTCAAACGGCCTAGCTTTGCTGTCATAAGGATTAGAAAGTTGGCTTTTTTTTAACAGAATGGGGCAATGAAGCTGCTGAATTCTGTGCTTAATACCCATTTCCATTCTGGTAAGGTGCAGTTGTTGAATATGCGCAGGGTTGCCCCAACGGCTACCCGTTTTGAACCGGTCCAGCCGTTGCTTTTTAACGCAAGGGCTACATTTGGCCCAAGTCAGAATCCATGGAGTGCAATGGGGCTTTAAACCAAGCGGAGGCGCAAACTATGGCTCCGTTCATATTCCTTTGCTGAACTTTTCAGCAGTTAATGAATAACCCACGTTAAGCGGCTGCCCTCCAGCAATGGGGGAGGTTTCCTGAGTGTTTATTTTGGACAAGACAAAAGCCGTTTTCAGGCATGTAAAAGTCAAACATTGTTTGGCTGATTTCAGACACTGCCAAGGGGCAGACTTTTTCCTACCGAAAGGCAGTAATTGGGGTTATGGCTACGATGATTTGAGTGGCAGAATGCTTTAAAAAGATGCAGGAAAGACAGCTGGAAAGCATACTTTTGAAACTTGATAGTGTTTCTCTTGAATTGCATTGCAGACGGAAGGAAGGGTTTTGGCCCAACCGTGTGCTTGTTTTGGGGGGGGGGGGTTGTTTCCATGTATGTTTTGTAAAAGGGGAATCCAATCTTGGTTCTGTTGATTTAAATTTTTACATAAGTTAGGCTGCAATCCTATACACGGTCACATGGGAGTAAATGCCATTGAACTCAATGGGGCATACTTCTGAGTAGACTTGTATAGGATTGTGCTGTCACGTTCCAATAGCTGTGGGACGTTGGCATGCCTAGTGCTGAGTTATGCAGCCACAGCATTGAAAATCAAAACATACATACATACATACATACATAGATGCATGTGTGCTATCTAAAAGAAATTTTCTAGATCTTAAAATTTCAAAGTAAGGGATGAAGTTAGCTATGCTGTTGAAGTCTCAGAAACGTGGAGGGTTGGGGGGAAAGACTGAGCATGGCATTTTGTCATTTGCCAGACGGGTGGAGGGGGCCCATTTGTCTCGCCTGTCCATCCAGTGCAGCCAGGTGGAAGGGCTACTCTGGTGGAAGGCGGTTCTTTGAGGGGAGGAGTCAGGTGGCAGCTGGTTCCAGCCAGGCTGATGGAGGGGTTCTCCGTGTCTCCCCTCTTCCAAGGGCAGCAGCGGCCAACCTTCTATTTTCCTATTTCCTTTGGCAAATGTGTTACAGGTCACATTAGGGTGGCTGGACACCTTCTTTAACAGAGGGCAGTCCTGTCTAAATCCAGTTTAAAGATAAAGAACCCCGAGATCTGTGACCCTTCAACAGTTTGCACCTGGACAGCAGATTGAACAGGCAGGCACACAGGTCACCGGGTCACAGTCTTCCACACTGTGGGGGGATTTACCGTATTTCCATTTAAGTAATAATAATAATTTCTAAATTTGGATCTATACATATAAATTAGCATATGCAAATCGCTGTCCTCTTTTGTCCTCTTACTTTGGTGATGCATCTCCTCTTCTTTGAGATGCGTAAGTGGCCAACGAGGTGAAATCCAAATTATGAGTGAGTGCTGCTGTAGTACTCACTACAGTACAGATGCAGCCCTGCCCTCCTCCTCTGCCTTAGAGCAGATTTATTTATTTATTTATTGCTTGCTTGCTTGCATTTATACCCCGCCTTTTTTCCTCTTGCAAGGAACCCAAGGCGGCTTACATTATCCTCCTCCTCCTCTCCATTTTATCCTCACAACAACAACCCTGTGAGGTGGGTTGGGCTGAGAGTGTGTGACTGGCCCAAAGTCACCCAGTGAGCTTCCATGGCCGAGTGGGGACTAGAACCCGGATCTCCCAGCTCCTAGTCCAACACTCTCGCCACTACACCACACTGGCTCTCTCAGAGTTTTGCCTCTAATCTGGGCCTGACCATGTGCTGTGGTCAAGCCAATGCCCCTTCCATCTCTTGTTTCTATCCAGGTGTGCTACACACTTCCAGTGCCTGTACCAAGGAATACTTTCCCCCCGCCGTCTTCTGATTTGACATCAAACCCTGTACATTAGAATAATCTACCTATTCTATGCCTGGGATTGTAGGATTCAGATGGGGTGTGTGTGTGTGTGAACACCATTCCAAGTAATTTGAGAATTTGGCTCATCTGTTTTCCTTGAATGAACTGGCTCATATTTGTTCTCTTAGATTTAAGCAAAAGAGAACTGTTGAGCAGAAACATTTAATTAATCCTGGGAGAGAAAAGGGAAAGCTATTCCCCCCCAGAACATTATGATTTTCTTTGGAGCACAGAAAGGAGGATTCCATGTCTACTTACTTTCTAAACTGGGGTGTACGAAACTGTGTCATGAACAATTTCACCATGGTCTGAGCATTTTTTGACAGAAGTTATTGATTTACATTTCACTGTCAGCACACATCATGCTTTAATGATGCACACACCATTGGCGCACACAAAAGTACTAAAGTACATTAGCACACACAGAGTGGGGGCAGTTTCTGTCCCAAGGAGCAAACATGCTTGATATTGACCATACAGGGAGAGGTGGGAAAGATACGGGTTGAAAATGAGAAATTGGAGAGTTGAGGTTGTGAGCCGTTGTTATCCCCTTTTCTAATCGAAATCATGAACCAAGGGTCTTCTTCATAAGCCATAGCATGGGTGTTCAACCCTCACGTGGTTCCAACTGCATGATAGGCAGATTGAGGACACGCTATCTGGCACCACCAACATTTCCGATGGCCTGGCCCTGCTGCCTTCTGCACGTTGGAGGAGAAAGATCTGAAGCTAGGAATCTACTGTAGATAGGGAGGCACTCTGTGTGATTTAGAACCCTAAATGGTCTTTCTTTCCCCCCCATGCGACTGGAATGGCGGAGGAGTTGAGCGCCCAAATAGAGCTATATTGGGTCTTCCTTTCTCTGTGGTCCCACCCACTTCTTGATATTTCCTCCACTTCATTCTCTTTTCAGCACCAAGTGAAGATGAGCGAAAGGGCTGGATGTGCCTGATCTCGTCAGCTAAGGTGGGTCATCCCTGGTTAGTACTTGGATGGGAGACCACCTGGGAATCAGGCTTCTTGCATTGAGCAGGGGGTTGGACTCAGTGGTCTTGTAGGCCTCTTCCAACCCTATGATTCTGTGAGATCTATGAGACCTATTTATTTGCCCTGGATTTGGAGGAGATGTTTATGTGTTTTACCCACCTGGTTCCAGGTCTGTGTGGTTTTAAGAACAACCTCTGTTCAGATTTTTAAAAAATATTTTAATATCAATATTTTAAATATTTTAATATAGATAGGACATCCATTGTTTTAAGCAGTAACTACCCTAAGAACCCTTTGGGGCTGAAGGGCAGAAGAGTCAGTGTGGTGTAATGGGTAGAGTGTCAGACTGGGACTGGTGCAACCGGTTTCAAGCCCCCACTTGGCCATGAAGCTCACTGAGTGACTTCGGGCCAGTCACTGATTCTTGGCCTAATCTACCTCACAGGATCGTTATGAGGATAAAATGGAGAGAAAGAAGGTCATGTACACCACCTTGGGCTCCTTTGAGGAAAAGGTGGGATATAAATGTCATAAATAAATAAATAGGGGTCTAGGAAGCTGTTTTCCACACAATCAGATCTTTGGTTCTTCTAGCTCAGTATCGTCTGCTCTGATTGGCAGTGATGCTCCTGGGTTTCAGTCTTTCTCAGCCCTACCTGGAAATGCCAGGGATTGAACTTGGACCCTTCTGCACGCATAGATCCTTGGGACGATCCAGCAGGGCTCTTCTTGTGTTCTTATCTGTGTACATAGGGGGTTTCCCAAAGCATGTAACAAAAATAAACAAAGAAGACACTTCCCTTATTTTTGGGTGGTGTCATTTTGCTTCCAAACCAACAAGCAGTCAACCACCTTCATATTAACGTACCTTGGCTATTAATTTATCCTTGCCTTTCTAAGATGTGTGGAGTGCTTAGCAGTAATTTCAAATAGCAAACTCAGGTGGTTGAATGCTTGTTGGTTTGGAAGCAAAATGACACCACCCAAAAATAAGGGAAGTGTCTTCTTTGTTTATTTTTGTTACATGCTTTGGGGAACCCCTTATGTACACAGATAAGAACATAAGAAGAGCCCTGCTGGATCATACCAAGGATCCATTTAGTCCAGCGTTCTGTTCACACGGTGGCCAACCAGCTGCTTATGGGAAACCCACAAACAGGACATGTACAACAGCACCCTCCTACCCATGTTCCCCAGCAACTGATGTACATAGGCATACTGCCTCTGATACTGGAGGTAGCATTCCATAGTTTAACTATGCACTGCATGAAGAAGTTCTTCCTCTTCTGTCTCCTGTATCTCCCACCAATCAGCTTCATGGGATGACCCTGGGTTCTAATATTATGAGAGAGGAAGAAAAATGTTTGCTATTTGAAATGACTGCTAAGCACTCCACACATCTTAGAAAGGCAAGGATAAGTTAATAGCCAAGGTACGTTAATATGAAGGTGGCCTAGCTTCTCTCTGTGGTCCACCGATAAAAAGAGCTGGTGCTTCACTGAGTGATGGCCCTTCCCTTGTATCTGCTATATATTAAATACACTTTCTCCACACCATATACCATGTACACCTCTATCATATCTCCCCTTACTCACCTTTTTTCCAAGCTAAACAATCCCAGCTGTATGTGAGTTTGTTAACTAAGCAAAACAGGCATGTTTAAACCTTCCCAAAATACCTGACAAGGACCTGTGAACTACAAGGACATATGGAATGTTGAGGTGTCAGTTGTGGGTGGGGAGGAAACTGAAGGGGCAGGGAAGAGGGAATTGGCTTGCTCAAGGATTTGGCAGCAGTGTGTGGGGTTGTCAGAACACCCATGACATGCTGTAGTAAAGGCCTTGTGGCAAGTGGGTGTATATGCTTCCACTTCCCTAAACAACCCACAGACGCTCTGTTCCTGGGTTATCACTATTTCCAAACCCAGAAAGTCTGGGTTGTTTAGAGATTAAACAACCTAGGTTAACCCAAAACAATCCATGGGTTAACTCTGGGTTGTTCAACCCCTAAACAACTCAGAGTTTCTTGGTTTGGATGTAACAATAACAACGCAGAACAGGGCGTTCCTGGGTTCTTTAGGAAAGCAGAAGCAATGAGCACACAGGAGCCAACACGCTCGCTCGCTCTGGGGGCACTCCCAAACAACCCCTAGTTTGTTAAACATAGGTTGTTTGATCTTGTGAACCGGGACATTGTTACTTTTAATATCCAAAATGAAAGTGCAGTCTTGGATTATGAGTAATGTCCATAAAACTGCCCTTAACATCTATTTGACAACCTTGCAAAGGTCTTCAGAATGATCTCTAATTCTGCCATCCTCTAGTTCTCCCCATCCCCGTTCCATATTTTATTCTTTCCACTGATTTCCCCCCCTCTTTCTGTCCATCGCATTGTATGTGCCAAGTAAACTGTCTGAGATAAAACTTGGACAGCACAAGAGTTCACTTTACACTTGCAGAACCAGTTTTGGCTCCCTGCTACCTTGGGGAGGGCTCTTTTTCCCATGTCAAATGCACATGCAGCTTGAAACTGTGTCAGTTGGGAGGCCCATCTGACAATCTCTGCCTCCCCTGGAGTAAAACCAGATGCTTTTCATTTACTTTCTTGTCAAGTTATATCGGAAGCAATGTGACCTTGTGGGTCTTTTTCATGAGACTGTTAAGAGGTTGTGCTGAGAGCATGTTGGATTAATTCTTACGATCCTTGGGTCTGGTCTTGGAAGTGCCGAGCCAAGAATGGCATTGGGCGTGGAGACCAGGATTCAGCCCTGGGGCTCTAACCCAGATTATAGCCCAAACTTCAGGCTGGCCAGGGCTCTGGCTTGTTGTGGGAGAGACAAGCCAGAGCTCCGGGTTTGCACATCATGGTAAGGAAACCGTGGACGGAAGGTCCGTCGTTTGTTTTGCTGAGAGATGTTGAGCCACTTTCAGCCCAGGAGCTGAATTCAGTGTCAGAGAAGCTTTGGGGGGCTGCATGGTGGGTGGGACCAGAATACCCCAAATGCCAGCATCTTGTAGCTTAAAGCTCTCACTGCCAGTAACTAAGCCTTAGGAGAGGTGTTTCAACCTTTTAGAATGGGGGGGGGGAGTGCAAAAAGAAAACCACCAAATGATTGGCAGTCAAGGGGAAGGGGTTGTGGCTGTCTGGGGAACCCCAGAGGGGTGAATTTGGCCTGCAGGCCTGAGGGTGCCCATCCCTGGTTTTAGCCGCTCCCATCTGCAGCGGGAGCGATTGGGTAGCACTCACTGCCTTGTTCACAATACGGCGTATTGTTATGTGCGAAGCAGGCAAGTGTCTGGGCTGTACCACTTCAGAGTGCATATGGCAGCTCACATGCCGGAGTGTTCCTCTGTACAAACATGAAAAGTAAAATTAATCCTTTCACATAGAAAACTAGCATACGTATCTGGGGATCTAGCCTTCTTCCTGACATGTTAGCTTTCTGTGCATCTGCAGAGATTTCTGTTTATGTTTCGGTGGAGCTGCATTCCATCTTCTGAGCTTGCACCTCTTGGGTGAAGTTGTACAGCCTTTGCCGCTTCAGGTCTAGTTCTCCTTTTCTTTCTTGGGGCATTCTTGGTTCTGCTCATTCTGGCAGAGGCTGAGCTAAATTCTGCTTCCTCAGTTTTCATTCTAGCCTTGAACATCTCATCCTGTGATTCACATCTGGGCTACCACTTTGGACTTATGCATAGCTGCTCAGTTGGACTTATGCATAGCTGACCCAGGAGGCCAGAGTAGCCTGACAGTTGATGTGACCATGGGGGGCCGTGGCGGTGGGGGAGGCTGTCTGCATGCAGTTGAGTGCAGTGTTGTGGATCAGATTCATCCCACATTGTACCATAGCTGCTTTCAGAAGCGAGGACAGTGTGGTGTAGTGGCTAGAGCAGCCTTTCCCACCCCAGTGCCCTCCAGCTGTGTTGGACTACAACTCCCATCATCCTACTGGGAAGGAGGTTAAGTGAAGCAAGAAGCCCCACCCTAGAACAATCCACAATAGAGTGCACACAAGGCTATGTTACTCCCTGCCTCCATTTTGTGAGGACCATGCTGGCTTGGCTCCAAAACCAAGAAGAAAAGCTTGCAGTAGAAACCTGTTTCTCTCCCCCGCAAGGTTATTCACCATTTTTCTAAGCTAACCCTACCAATATTTTATTTATACATCAGTGTTCCAAATACAGTGGGGAATGGAATTCCCCTTCCACCACATTTTACAAACCAGTTGCTCATTTTCCAGAGTGGGCCTAAGTCTGTGTTACCTTGTTGGACAACCCACAGGCTTGGCAGGGTGAGTGTGCACACATGTTTGCATCAGCAGCGTGATTGGCAGTTTGTGTGAGGCTGGAGGTTTAGCAAACCTTCAGGTTTCAGATTATTGAGCAATTGGATTATAAATAATAGAGTAACCCATAGGAGTACCTTCGTGTTTTCTTCTCCCGAGTTGGCTTTTCCACCGATACCTTCCCACACCTTTTGAAAACACTTCATTAGCTGGGCAGGGTGGAGGGGGCGAGGGGCGAGAGGAACACATTTCCTTGTGGCTGCTGTTCTGCTGCTCAAATAAAAAGACGTGTTTGAGGTTCACTTGTAGCTACTCCTCTTCCTCGCACTTTGACGATTCCATATGAGCATTCAGTTAAATGGCAGTTTTATGGAATAAGTTATTTGTGCAAGGCCGTGGCTTTGTTTGTTTTTAAGGTACTTTAAGCACTCAGGAGTTGCAAGGATATTTTTTTCATATCCATATGTAGGGCAGCCTTGTAATAAATCCACAAAAGTTACTAGCCACCAGAAAAAATTACTAGCCAAGAGACTAGTGGGCTGCGTTTCCATTCTCACTGTGTCTCCACCTCCATGGCCAGCATGAAACCACAGGCTACTAGCCTCTTAGGCTAGTAAACAAAACAAAAACTAACCCACCAAATGGGCTGGCTGAGGAAAGAAAGATGACCTCATCTCCCCCTCCACTAGCTCGCTGCATTTTTGTGTTAGTTGTGAAGGAAGATTCTAGTGTGTAAACCTCTGCCAGCCTGCCTACTCGCCTGTGTGGAATTCCTGGCTTCCTGGCGACCAGCTGAGTTGTTAAATACGAGGCTGGTGTAGGGATTTCGGGATATAGCTGAAACGAGTAGCAAAAGATTGAGGTTCTGCACCCCTGTCTCGCAGCCATTTTTTCTGAGATTTAATTTGTACATTGTTTTTCTTCTCTTGGCATCCCAGCTATCTGGACGTTTGGTGCACTGCATAGGTGTTCTTTTAAGATGCACTGATATGCTTTTTGACTGTCCAGTGGTTGCCTAGAACATTGTGTCACTGAGCTGGAACCAGCAGCAGGGGCTGCTGCGGATGACATTGTTTAATGTGTGACTCTTGGCTCCAGCCAACAGCAACAGAACCCGTAGCCTGAGAGGGAAGAAGCGGCAGGAGCTCCACAATAATTACCCATGTCTAAAAATAGCTGTGTATTACCAGACCTCACGCAACGTAGAGCAGCAGGGGAAACGTTTGGAGCTCTTTGCTGCAAATATTCCAGTGCTGTTTGAATGCCCTAAGTTCTTCAGAGATGTCGGCGCCATCTGAGGCTACTTGGCACCCAATTAGCAGGATTGCTGGAAGTTCTTGGGAGACGGAGGGGTGAGATCCGTGTGGCCATTTTTTTTAAAAAAAGAGTGCTGGCTCAGTTCGGACGTTACACCAAACCATCATTTCCCCTAAACATTATTTAGAACCTGAACCTGATAGCTCACTCTCATCTCCATGGAGCAGCGGTCTTTGGAGGCAGACCGATGGCTGTAGCTATGGTTTGTCATTTCAGGCATCACATTAAGCTTCCTCACCCCCAACCTGCTGTGAACTAAGCTGTTGGGTTGAGTGAATGCATTTTTCAGTAATTCTTGGGTCTATTGAATTGATCATGGGAACGAGAAAAAGATTCGGGAACTTAGTTTCATGGTAAAGCTGTTGTACGATGTCCCCGCTGAGCTTGTTTAGACATAACACCAAACCCTGGTTAGTCACTATGTGAAAAACCCTGTGCCCACATGCTCCCATTCCCTCTTCCCCCTTGTGTGCCCCAGTCCTTTTCCTTAACCATGGGTTCTCATGCAAACCATACGTTATGCGCATATCGGTCTGCCTGATTCAAATGAAACCGCAAACTGTGGTTTGCCAATAACCTAGAACTAAGGGAAGGAATTAATGCCTGCTTCTCTTCACGGGCTCTTTGACATAGCGCCAAACCGTGGTCTCCCATTATGTTTGTGCTAGACCTCTATGTACTGAAGAGAAAAATCCATAAACGCAAGCTTTTAAGTACTTTATTCCCTTGGTAGATTAATCAGCGAAAGTCCTAGCTGATTAACTTGATTGGAGGGGATCTTAATCTGTAGGGCTGAGACTGAAGAACACACTTGTTCTGTGTTTGAATCTGATTTTATTACAGAATGAAAAAGCCAATGCCAAGATGACCTTTTCCTTCTAGGAACAAGCGGCTTTTGATTTATTGCACGTTTACCTCCAGCTTCTCACAGTGGAATTTTGTGCGGGTTTGTGCAACCTGAATATCCAGAAAGAAGCTGGCTTGAGTGTGCTAATGTCCTTTTTAAAGAAACAGTGGGAAACGATAATATTTGAGGTTGTTGCACAGGTATTCTGAGATCTTCGGGAAGTCTGAGCCAATCCTCCAAACCTTGCAGTGTGAGATGGCACTTCAGAGGTTGCCAAATTTATTGTGGGTGAGTTTGTATAGCCAACAGCCCACTTCTGGTCAGGTGCAAATGGCTTCTGCACTGGTAAACCTGCTGATCTCTAGATAATTCAGACTTTGTCACAGAACCCTGGTTTAGCAAGAGGCTTTGTGTTGCGCTTCAAATATGGTGAAATCTGATGTGCGGTAGTCAGTAGCGTTAGTAAAATCAGTGCCCTTTTGAAATGAAGGTTCTTGGCTTTCTTTGTTTGCAGCACGCCGGTTAACTTCTTGGACAGCTTAATGCTTCCCTTGTCTTAGCCTCTGAAGCACAACAGTTGTTCTCATCTGGGCACTTTGCAGGGTCTTTTGACTTGGAACGGCAAGCGCATTCCTGGCGTTCTCTGGAATGTCAAACGAAGGCAAAACACACAGTCAGAGCCTCGGACTGGCTCATTTCCCTGAGGGTAAATTAATTTGCCTTGGCAACAGTCCACTGTTCCTTGTTATCGCCCTATTTCCGTTGAAATGAAGGTCTCTTCTGAGTTGTAGCAACGGTGATTCAGGCAATTTGAATGGGCAAGACGCTGTAGGCTGGCACCCAGGATGCCCTGTGCAATGTAGAGGTATGCCAGAATCTAAGCATTCCCCCCCCCCAAAAAAAAAAAGATATACTTCGGGCACAGCCTGTATGAAAAACCTAATCCAGTTTTATGTATGGTTAGCTGCCTTAACTGCCTCCAAAGAGACCCTGGGAATTGTAGTTCTGTGAGGTTACCAAAGCTTCTGTCATGAACTTGATCTTTCAAGCACACACACTGGCAATGTGACGCAGGACACTCAAATCAGTGAGACATCTTTATTGTAGGAAATTCTACGAGTGGTTACACTCTTCAGAAATCATATGACTAATGGTCCTGGAGCCATCCTTGTCACTTGCAGCTCAGGTGGCCTCAGTGGCATGGTGTGCCTTCTACCAGCTTTGGTTGGTGGCCCAGCTACACCCCTATCTGGACAGAGATAACCTGGTTTCAGTAATCTATACTCTGGTAATCTCCGCATTGGATTACTGCAATGCACTCGACGTGGGGCTGCCCTTGAAGTCTGCTCAGAAACTGCAGCTTGTGCAAAATGTGGCAGCCAGATTAATAACTGGGACCAGAAGGTCTGAGCATATAAGACCAATTGTTTCCGAACCCAATTGAAGGTGCTGGTTTTAACCTATGAATCCTTACATGGCTCGGCACCACAGTACCTGACAGAAGGCCTCTCCCGACCTGAAGATACCCAGATCCTATGATCAACACCTGGTGCCTTCCTCTGAGTGCCATCCGCGAAGGAAGCTTGGAACATGGCAACAAGGGAGAAGGCCTTCTCAGTGGTGGCCCCCCAACTGTGGCTTCCCACTGAGGCCTGCCTGGTGCTGACACTGTCATCTTTTCAGTGCCAGGTTAAGACTACTCTCTTCTCCCAGGCATTTAATGACATATGGGGCATGTATGTCTGCTGTTTGAACAGCTCTATTAAAAAGTGTTTACTGATACTGTTTTTAGCAGTTTACATTGTTTATAAATTTTGTATGTAAAAAAAAATAGACTATTTTTTTATCATAATGTTGTACTGTTGCATAATCCTGTTTTTGTATTTCTTATGAATTGTTCTGAATCACCCAGAGAGCTTTGGCTATAGGGCAGTATAGAAGTGAAGTTGTTGTTGTTGTTGTTGTCAATAATGATAATATATTATTTCTGAAGAGTGTAAACATTAAGCTTTTACCGTTAGATTTCCTACAATAAAGAAGTCTCACTGGTTTGGGTGTCCTCTGGCCAGCGTGTGTGTGCTTGGAGGATGGGTCACGGCAGCTTCTCTTTTCAGTTGTGTGTTTTAAAGCCATTTTTGCATTCCAGGTGTGAGATCTATTCGGACTGCAAGTTTTCAGTTTTCTTTTGGTGCTCAATGTGAGTTGTTGGGAGGGGGCAGCAAGACGGCATGCGAGACAGGTAACCCCTTCTGCTGTGCCACAGCAGTCTGTTGGTTTGCCTTTCTCCCTCATGCCACAAGCAGAGTAGGGATGGAGGCTTCGTTCTCTCGGAGGCAGTAAACCTGTGCCACTTGGCCGTACCACTCCAGGCTGCTTACATCAGCCCCAGCCAGCGGCACCAGAGGTCAGGAAAGCAGGGAGTTGTCATTCCAAACATCTGGAGGGCACCAGGTTTGGGAAAGCTGGCTTACATAATGGAACACTCCTCGATACTGCGTCTGCTCCTAATAATAATAGAATGCCCTTCACATAGGAAAACTACACCCATCTTTCTACTTCACCTGCCGGTTTTCCTGAGGGCAAGGACTTTTATTATTTTTGTATGGAGAAACATTTGGTCATGTGAACCTGCATTTTGCAAAGGCCCCATCCAGACACCGATTTACCACCCTTATGGTACAATGCTCTGCGTGTTTAGACAGAGAAAAGTCCTACAACTCCCAGCATTCCCCAGCCAGCCATGAAGCAACAAGGGAGAGGGCCTTCTTAGTGGTGGCCCCCCAATTATGGAATGATCTCCCCGATGTGGCCCATCTGACACCAACATTATCTTTTCAGCGCCAGGTTAAAACGGCCCTCTTCTCTCAGGCGTTTGGCAGCAGAGAATGAGTTTTAATCAGATCCTGGCTTGTCCTTGGCTGTTTGTTTTAAATAGTACACACAGCAGACAACAGAACAATCTGTTTTTATGTCCTTATGTAAATGGTTTTTATACTTTATACAGTGTATTTTAATTGTTTTTAATTTTTGTGAACCGCCCAGAGACCTTCAGCTGTGGGGTAGTACATAAATATAGTAAATGAAATGAAATCAAATAGGATTGTACCCATAAACTCAGTTCTTTATTATGTTTTGCTTCCATGGAGCTATTGAAGTGATCACTGTTGCCTATGACAGGTGGAGTAGCCCAAGGTAGAGCAGGTCCTGTAGCCACCTGTCTTGGACTTGCTGCTCAGCTCTGCCCTGCTGATCTGGAATGAGGCGAAGGTGGGATGGGTTTTGCTGCCCTGGCCTCATGGGCCCCAACCTCCCCTGGCAAGGGAGAAGAGGCTTCCAGTAGGCTAACCTAGAACAACGTTGATGTGCCTCATGGACAAATCTTGCTTCCTTTAGCCTGCATCTTGGTCCCTTTTTCCTGTACCCTCTATGAACCTTTCCAGAGCCCATGGCATGCCATGGATTACTGTTCCCACTCTGTCTCACCTGGTCATGTTCTAGGTTGCTTCCAGATGGACAGCTCCTAACACTACTGAACAAAAGGGGAAAGCTATCATATAGGTTTCCCAGACCTTTGTAGTGGCTAGTTTCCACACACACTCTCCTTTATGATCACACATGAGAGAAATGCAGCTCTTGATGCTTTTAGGATGCCTCTCATCCTAGGCTCTAAAAATTGGACTTGCAGAGTAAACTGGGTGGGGGAAGCAGGGGAAGGGAGATTTAAGACTCTTAAATTAAGAGCAAAAGGGTGCACCCGGGAGAGCACCAGACGTTTCCATTCTTCTAGAGCAGTCTTCCTCAGCCTGATGTCTGCCAGATGTTTTGGATTACAACTCCCCAGCATTCCTGACCATTGGTTGTGCTGGTTGGGGCTGATAGGAGTTGATAGGAGCTGAAATCCAAAGCATCCAAAGGCCACTAGGTGGGGGAAGGCCTCTCTAGTGGCTTGCCTCACTGCGGTCCATTCTACAAGCCGTTTTTTCCCCTAGGCAGGCTATGATACCTGAACAACACCCAGCTGGAAGGAAGATGCCTGTAGCTGTGGATGGGTTCGGATTCAGCTCCCCACCACCACCACCTATTTGCCTCTTTTGCTCTGCAAATCATACTCTCCCCACAGCGTGGCATTCTGTCTATTGAACAATTGCCTCCTTGCATATAGAAAACTAGGACATCAGGACGAGAGGTTCTAGCCCAGCCCTTTTCCCTGCTGTGCTGGTGTTCCAATTGCAGGGAGCAATTAAGAGAAGGGAGTGTTCAGTCTCGCAGTCTGAACTGGTGCCATCCATTTTACTGCCTTGTTATCCTGTGTGTGTAGATCGGGCTTCCCTCTTCAACCATAGTGGCCCGGCAGCGAGCATCCCACTTACAGCTCAGATGTAAGAACTGGCTTGTGTTTCTTCCTCTTGCTTCCTCTTTTGGCCTCTCCTCCTACATGCCAGGGAGCTCAGCTACCATATTTGGAGCTCGTTGGCCTGTCGACTGACTTCACATCTGCTTGGTGGAGGATTTGGGTGTTTTTACTTGCCCATATATGGGAAAGCTGCCGGAGGAGTCCGGGGATCTGGCCTGAGTCGGAAGCAACGCGCCACATTTCTCACGATGGGCTAATGAGCTTAAAGGCAGCCCCCTTCTTTGCTGGTTTCCTAGTGACAGGAGCAATCTACGGAGAGCAGATGTTCTGTCTGAGTTCCACGGTCTCGTTGTAACAACCTGTATCCGTATATTCCTTCATATTACAAAAGCAATTGGGGTGGGAAAGCATAAACAAAGAGGCTTTATATCAGGAAGCTAGTATTTCATGTCACAGCAGTCATGAAGCCTTCCCTTCTGAGAAGGTCTGCAGAAGTATGTATGTTAACAAGCATGTTACCCAGTCTTGGGTGAATGGTTAATATAGGTTACAGTCAGATGAACAAAGGCAACTGGGGTTCGAGACCCCAATAGAGAAGGGCTGTACGTGCTCTGCACGTAAACAGGACAGTTCCAAGCTAACCCAAATCATGCATAAAGAAAATTGAGATGGTTCAATCTATACCAGGCAAATGTGCCCTTATTATAAGGCTGCCACCCGATCCAAGGAAGATGATAAGTTACTGGCATGAGTTCTAGTTGATTAATCAATTAAAATTGGCATGCATTTGCATATTTTCCCCCAATGCATCCTTTCTTGGTTCTTAAATGACGCGCACGTACATTGCATCAGGCACCATCTTAGGAGAGACATTCCCTCAAAATAAGCCCTGGGTTATTTGATGGTTGTCTAACCCTCAAACAACCCCTGCTGTCTGCATGACACAACAAGCCACAGCAAGCCAGGCGCCATTTTTAAAAGGTGCCTGCAGGCACCCGACATAATGCAGCAACCTGCGCAGGTAAATTAAGCCACAGCAGGCTGTTGTGTTGTGTGACTCAGGTCAGTGGGTGACGGAGACAGGGTTCACACGATCGGGGAAGGAAAACAAGCCACCGTAGCTTATTTTCCCGCCCTGTGGTCATGTGCCATATCACCATAATTACTGTCACCAGGTGCGGTTTGTCATCTCCTGCGAACCCGGGGAGGGGGCTGGGTTTACAAAGCACCCCAACCGATGGCTTGTTCTAGGGTTGCGGGGTGGTTTGTAAACCACCCGCGCCAGGTTCCGACAGCACAACAAACCTCACCCAGCGAGGGTAATTACGGTAATTTGGCGGCACGTAACCAGCACGCACAGGGCGGAAAAATAAGCCACGGTGGCTAATTTTCCTTCCCTGATGATGCGAACACGCCCAGTGTGTTCCTACATGTCCACTGTTGCTCCTGCTCTTAATGTGAAGCCCCCACCCCCCCGAAACTGTGTGTAGATCTTAATAAGAATCCACTTGTAAGGGTGGGTTTCCACTACTAGAAAATAAGCCTTCCTGTCACTGACTTGTTCATCTTCCATTGTTCTAGATTAAAAAGCAGCAACAAGATGTGCTTGGCTTCTTGGAAGCCAACAAGATTGAATATGAGGAGAAGGACATCGCAGCCAACGAAGAGAATCGCAAATGGATGCGAGAGAACATCCCTGCAGACAGCCGGCCAGCCAGCGGGAATCCATTGCCCCCTCGAATCTTTAATGACAGCCGGTACCTTGGGGTGAGAGCCAAGCCTCCGTCATCTGTCGTTGGGAATCTCTCTTGTGCAAGTCTTGAAATGAGTGTTGAGAAGACAGTTCCCCCCCAAACACACACACTCCATATTAGACATCCCATTTACAGGGGTTGAAGGATGAAAATGTTTTGATAGGGTTTGGAAGAGGGAGCATACAGTGGCAGTAACCTCCAGTGGTTTCTCCCTCTCTTTTCTCTCTGTTTTTTTATATTTTTGAAGTCGTATTTTTGGTGCATGGGAACAAGAGGGAACCCTGTAGCATTCATAAGCCAATAGACATGGGACAAAACGGTAGCCCCCCAGCATCACCTTCTGGGACCTACCTACTGGAGCAGGGGTTGCAGTGTCCTTATGCTGCCCCCATTTATTTCAGTAAGAAGGAGACGTTCCTGGGCAACTGCTGTTTGTGCAGGTTTGTGCTGCAAACAGTATTTTTATTTATGCAGTATTTTGCAATATTTTTGTATCCTGTCCTACTTGTACTCGAAGTATCTTCCAACATTTAATACAGCACACTTAAAAGTAGGAGATCAATAATAAGCAGAGCTGTGGCTTTTAATTTTGCGTGTGCGAGCCATCAGTTGAAACCAGTTTAAGGCTAACATCCGATACCCACCTTCCTGGGAGTAAGGGCCATTAAACTCTTGGGATTTACTTCTGAGTAGACATGTCTAGGATTGCACTGTAAGCAATTCAAGTGACTCCACTTATCATGGGCCTCTTACCGAGTACATAAGTATAAGGAGGCTGAGACACACCCATGGTCTACTGGAGAGTAGGAAGGCACACACCCCCATCAGGAAAATGTCTGATGATTAATCAACTAAAGAAGCTAAGATAAAATCCCATTCCTATAAGAAGACAAAAGCTTGTCCATTGATAGCCTTGCCCTCCATGATCCTCTAGATCAGGACCGCAGCATGGGTGGTTCCCCCCATCCACCCATGCCCAGAGCGCCAGGGGGTTGTCTTAAGGAGACATAGAATCATAAGGTTGGAAGGGGCCTACAAGGCCATTGAGTCCAACCCCCTGCTCAGTGCAGGAAGCCTGATTCCCAGGCGGTCTCCCATCCAAGTACAAACTGGGGCTGACCCTGCTTAGCTTCCGAGATCAGACAAGATCAGGCACATCCTGCCCTTTGCACAATGTCATAGAATCATAGGGTTGGAAGGGGCCTACAAGACCATCGAGTCCAGCCCCCTGCTCAATGCAGGAAGCCTGATTCCCAGGCAGTGCCCCATCCAAGAACTAACCAGGGCTGACCCTGCTTAGCTTCCGAGATCAGGCACATCCAGCCCTTTGCTCATCATGCAGCTGAAGCTAAGCAGTTCTGGCTCTGGTTAATGCCTGGATGGGAGACTGGGAGCCCTATGTGTATCACCTTGACTTCCATGCCGGGCTATAGCTGTCCTGAATAAGTGCAAGTAATAAATAAATGCCACAGTCCTCGTGAAAATGCCCCATCAGAGGTGCCATTTTGCTGTGGGAGGGACGTTGCTTCTGGCACCAATAGCCTTCGGAGGGGACAGCTCTTACCGGGTGAAGCATGGAAAGAAAGGGTTAACCATCCTCCAGCCACCCTTCAGTCCTGATCTGGATCAGCCCCAGCTCCCCCCCCCCCCACACACACACACAGCTGCTGTTTAAAACACACATGCACACAAGCAAATATGCACTGTATAAGTTGTCTCTTGGTCGGTGGCATAGGGATGGGGAGCTCAAATGGGGAGAGATGCAGTCTGTTTTCTGGATAGGTCAATCTCTTAGAAGCCACACTAGGCCCACAAAATGAGCATTTCTAAATCCTCTTCAAATCCACTCTGCAAACCTTTCTGCGGAGGGCTTTGACCTGACTCCTTAGGCCTGATTCCCAGTCTAAGCAAAGCCAAAATACATACCATTTGCTCCTTCTTAGCTTGGTCTCATTTGTCTCTCCTCCGGTTGAAAATTAGATTGCAAGCTCCTTGGCATAAGGGGCTTGTCTCGTTTGCATATGTTATGCATAAAGCACCATGCATATTGACAGTAGTGTAAAAGTAATAAATATTGTTGCAGAAATCAACTTTTTACTTTTACACTACTGTCAATATGCATGGTGCTTTAACTTCGGAAGCAACTGTCCCCTTCAGGATCTTGAGAAAGGCACGCTTGCTGAGATTTTAGAATATGTCTGCATTTTCACCTCCGAAATCTGAAGGTCTGTTGAAAGGCTTTGCAATTTTAGATTTAAACCATGCGATGTTGAGGAACTCCAACTCCCATCAGCCCCAGCCAACATGGCCAGTGGTTTGGAATGGTGGGAGTTGTAGTTCAGCAACAACTGGAGGGCCATGCATTCCCCATCCATGCTTTAGAGCATTGCTTCAGTATGCCAGTTTTCTCATTACTTTCTCCCTTTTTTTCCTCTGCTGATTTGGAGCTTTTTGGGTCATATCTTTCTGCTCGTAAGGAGAGTCCCAGCCTCTGCTTTGCCGCCATGTGAAATTCTTTGCCCTTAATGGCTGCTCCCTCGATAACGTCACCTTGCTGTGAGCTGTGCAACTGAGCATGCTGTTCTTGCATGCTTCATCTGCGATCCTTCTCTTGAAGAAATCCCCGTTAAAGGGCCAGGCTGATTACAGCACAATGGACAAGGGGAGCAAAAATGCAGAACTGCTTGGAAATTTCTTGGAAAGGGGGGAAGTTGGAAACATCTCCTGATGGCTGTGTTAATCAGCATTTCTCAGTTGCAGTTGTAAAAATTACTGGCTTCCTCTGTCTGCATTTTGACAGCACACTGGCCAGTCACAGAGTTCTCTTGATTTGATGCAGTAATGTAATATATCGAATGTTACAAAGAAAACATACAGTGCATATCTAACAAAAGCAGGGTGTGTGATCTGGGTGGTTTATTTTCCATCCATCTTTTCCCTCCAGGGTATCATTATACGTTTAGGGCATCAGCTGTCACTTAACATATTTTGGTGGAATTTGGTGGTGGGGGGGGGGGGTTTAGTGTTTGCATAAGCAGTTGCACAAACTTGAACTTTTCTTAAGGCACACTGGGATCAGTCATCCTGCAGTGCTGAAATACATGTGTTCCCCTCTGATTTTGGCTTCATGATTCAGTTAGCTTGCATTTTATCATTTAGACCTAAATTGGTTTTATTTTATTTTTTTATTTTTTTAAGAATGCTGATTTATAAAGTCAAGCCAGCGATTTAGGAATATGTTTCAGAAAGACATGCAGCTTCTCATTTTTGCAGGAGCGCTCACTCTGCAGTTAGCATTCTTAAAGACAGCAAAATGGGGGTGTCAGAGATACATCTGTGTGCCCTGCTTGTACTAGATCTTCTACCTCAGAGGCAGGCAACCTGGTGCCCTCTGGATGTTTTGGACTACTGCTTCCATAATCCCTGACCATTGGCCATGCTGGCTAGGGCTTATGGGAGCTGTAGTCTAAACCATCTAGAGGGCACCAGGTTGCCTATCTTTTTTGGCCGGATGACCAGTCAATGATAGCAGCCAGCCAGTCCTTGTCGGTCCTCGGGGAGAAAAAGACGTAGGAGCTTAAAGATGCTTGTGTTGCTGTTGCTGTGGGTACTGCAGCCTACCATTTTGGCAATATGTTCAAGCTCTGCATTTTTGATGTCAGAAATATTGGAGCGAATGCGGTACTTGGGAACCGGGAGATTTCCAGCCGTTGATTTATCTCTAGACCGAAGTTCTCCATTTCTTCAGTCTCAGGAGAAAATAAATGTTTTTGTTTGTTTTTTAAAGCGCCTGTCCTGCCTCTTCATGTGTTCATAGGTAACCTTCCAAAAACACAGTTTAACAACAAAAACATTAAAATATGATCTATAGCATCACAAAACTGTGCAGCATCAGATAATGCCCCCAGTTGAAATAGGTTATCTTTCCCCGAGGCAAATTGAAACAAGTCATCCTGCAGTGTTCAAATATGTTAAGAAACCCAGTTCATCAGCACCTCGGAGCCTTGCCAAAGAAGCGGGCTTTAGCTCAGTGCTAGAGCACCTGCCTTGCAAGCAGAAGGCCATAGGTTCAATCCCCAACACCTCCAGGTAGGGCAAGAAGAAAACTTGGAGAGCCACCACCAGTCAGTGCCAGTAATACTGGGCTAGGTGGACCAATGGTCTCACTCCATATAAGGCAGCTACCTATGTTCCTGTGAGTGGTGTGTATAACTGAATGTCCCGAGGCTGGTCATGCCACAACTGTACTACAGGCATGCTTGCTTCCTGTTTAGAGGGCAGATAACCTTAATAGGTAGGGTACTTCCTATGAGGAGAGAGGCTCTCTAAGGTATGGTCCCAGGGCATGATGTGGATCTAGTGTGGATCTTGCTGGGAGGCAGATTGGGAATCCCAAGTATGCTGCCTTGAGTTCCACAGGAGAAAAATGGGATATAAGATATTGTGGCCATCACAGTCTGGGACCTAAATATCTGTAGGTCTCTCCTTATATGACTCCTCTCACACCCCCAATGCCTCATAGCACCTTTATAGCTATAATGTTTCTCTCTCTCTCTTTTCCCTGCTCCTAAAGGATTATGAAGCTTTCTTTGATGCTAGAGAGAATAATGCAGTGTACGCTTTTCTAGGCCTGACTCCCCCACCTGGTTCAAAGGTATGTCTTGCTCTAAATTCATTTTAACGTCTGCTGTTTGCCGCCAGATGTTTGTTTATTTGTTAAAATGTTTTAAAGCCACCTTTGTCCTTGCGAATATCAAGGCTGTGTGCAAGAATATTGTCATCTTCACCATACAGATACTATAAGAGCAATATACCATCGTCATATACCAAGGAAGGCAGCAAGTACAATAGACAGATCAAATCAACCAATTAAAATGCCTCTGCAAACCAAAAGCGGTTTTGAGCTGGCACCCAAAAGATGACAATGCCAGTGCCAGTTGTACCTCCATTGGGAGGCTGTTCCATAACTGGGATGCCTTGTCACATAATGTATTCGGGGTACTTGGAGTAATGCCTCCCCTGATCATCTGAAAGCATGGTGTAGCATGGGCAGATTGAAACTGTATCATTCCATTAATGGGGAGAATTTCTCCACTTTGCTAGCACGACATGATAGCAGAATAGATCTAAAGCAGGGATCCCCAACCTTTTTGGGTCAGTGAATTTTGGACGAGTGCCATGGGTGCACTCACAATATGGCTGCCATGGGGAGGGGGCTTGCCCATTCATAAAATGACAACCATGGTTGGCGTGGCCAGTCACATTTCCCAGAAGGCACACTGGTGGGACTAAAAGATTCTAAGTATAATGCCTGAGGACCTAAGTATAAAGCAGAGGTGGGCCCTGAACTCCAAAACACCAAACCACTCCTGGGAACCCAAATCAAGACGGAGCTGGAGGCCAGGAGTTCACATTGCTGCATGCTGCCCTCCCAGTTAAAAGGTATTTTTACTTAAAAAAATGCATACACCTAAGAAATAAAATACCAGAGGGATGGTAGCGTGGTGGGCACCATGAGGCATCTGCAGGTACATGGACAACATGTTGTAGACTCCAGGTCTAAATCCAGAATTCTGTCTCTTTGCAGAAAGCCAAACAACATGCTCACAGTTGTCCGGTCTCTTCCTTTCACATAAAGCAGTTGCAGCTCCGGATAATGACTGCAGCATTGGGAGCAGGTTCTTTTTATCCTTTTCCTCCTCCCCGTGCTGTTTTCCCACCAAAACCTGCTCTCCCCCATCACGTTGGTGTTTGCCCCTGAAAGTGCACCATTGGCGGGCAAACAGTGTAGGGAGGAAAGGATTAAGCGTCCTTTCCCCCCACACCACTGTCCCGACCCGAGCTGGGGTCCCTTGTGACCGCTTTTGTAAAAGAGGACAGAGAGAAATCTGCACGAGGATGAAAGAAAGGCAAAACACAGCAACAGCTGGGAGGGGGTGAGAGGGGCCATTTTAAAGATCCCTTCTCTTCATATGACTGCTGCTTTTGCTGCTGCTGTTGGTTTTATTGTTGGCTTTTATTATTGCTTTAATTGCGATTTTATTGTGTTTATGTTTTTATCACTTTTAATATTTTAACTGTTTTTATGAATTTTATTGCTGTGAGCCGCCTTGGAAGGGCTTATGCCTGGAAAGGCGGCCAAGCCATTTTTAAAATAAATAAAAACAAAATAGTTGGAGGGAATTGAACCCTCAGAAAATAAAATCCCAGCCAATGTCTGGTGTCGTGCCCACAGAGTACCATTGTGTTCTCACACAGTGTGTCTCCTGGGGTCAGTTGGTGATAAACTGAGATCAGTAGGAATTCCACCATTTATATAATGTGGCTTTGTTATTTGCTCAAGTTCCACCACATTTTTTTTTTCTTGTCTGGCTCCAGCAGCCATCAAAACAAACACATGTGTCCAAGTTGTCAATGTTTTGCTAGATAAAAAAAACAACAAAACCTAAACCTAATGCTTTATTCATTTATGTTGTTGTTCCAGGAAGCAATAGCCCTAGCGAAGCAAGAAGCATGAATCCCCCCCCCCTCCCCAAGCCGAAAGTCTTACATATTCTGCAAAGGGAAATTTCCACAGCTTTTTATACAATAGCAAAATTGTCTTCTGCTTCAAGAAAAATCGTTTTGTTGTTTTTCCTAAAATGCTGATTGCTGTGCACAGCATTCCACCAGACATGAATATAAGATGGAACGCCAAGTGAAAACACAAACTTGCCGCGAGGACAATGAATGTCATTAAATGAAGCATTTAGAAATTGTTGATATTTTTCCTCCCCCCACCCAAGTGGTGTAATCTGCTTTTTGGCAGTTGCTTTTTTGGGGGGGTAAACTTACAAAAACAACGTATTTTACTATTCATAATGCAAATATATAGTTATAGATGTAGATACAACTGTTTAAACAAAGGGGACGCATAGCAGCAAAAGCCTCTATTAAAAAACCCCAGTGCCTCAACTGCCTCAAATACGTTACTGAAAAATAACGAAATACCATAACGATGTCTTTTTAAAATTGCGATTTATTTTTTATTTTTTTCAAACGAAAGTTATGATGTAGTGTAATAGTAGTTGTGATCACTTTTTGTGGTTAGGGTATTTCTTCATTTGTAGGGTAGATATTGAAATGGTTTATTGTAATTTTGTAGCATGGGGCATGCAAAAAAAAGCCATGAGATTCTCATCGATATGACCAGTGTGGGGCATTCCCACAAACCATAGATTTGATCATGGCATAATGCAACCAGTGGAGGGTGGTGGCTTCTATGTCAGTGGGGCAGTGAGTCCACTCTGGGTTTCGGTCAGAAGCAGTCAGAACTCTAAAGGAGCTATCCAAGCTGCGGAAGCACCGCGGAAAGCTCTTTTAGAACTCTGATTGAAACCCACAGTGGATTCACTGCCCACTGACATAGAAGCCACCAGCCTCCGCTGAACATACCTGCCTCTCGGGGACCGAAATACACCCACATGAACAAGACTTTAGTGCAGTCATGGTGAAATGTACATAAATGACCACGTGGTGTTACAGATAAGCCTCCCCCCCCCCCCCCCCCGGAAAGCCAGCTGTGGTCCTTCTTTCTGTAAAATTTGAAGCCTTTCATGTTACGCTTTTGAAATAAAATCCATTCCACTGTGTTTGTGTATGTTTTAGACCTTAGAAAGCATGATCAAGTAATTGCTAGTTGGAATAATAATTATTCAGAGGAATTAAACTTGTCAAACTTTGCTGCCATATAGGAAAAGATATCTTGACAGCAGCAAGGGCTACCTTGTGGATTTGTCGATGTGGATTTGCAATGCCACGAAGCTGCTTTCAGCAGTCTGTAGATCATCTTGTAGGATGCTGCGCTGTCAATTTCACTGCCTGAAATATTGACCTGTTTTCATGCCACAGGACCTCACCCAAAGGGCATTCTTGGGGGCTCATCAAGGACTCCATTTACAAAACCATCTCGAAAAGTGTGGGTCCCTAAACCAGCCTTCACCAACCTGGTGTCCTCCAAATGTGTTGGACTGCCACTCTCAGAATGCATGCTGGGAGTTGTAGTCCAAAGTATTTGGAAGGCACCAGGTTTGGGAAGGCCATGTCAATTTGGAGAGGTACATAGACTGAACACCAAGGGCTGATATCCTGTTATACGATCCTTTTGCCTGTTAACCCACTCTTCACTCTTGTCCTACTGTATATTGAACAAAGATGGTTTCTAAACCATCAGTTTTAACCATAATAGCCTATCTGATGTTTGCTACCAAGTATTCCCCCCACCCTTTCAAACAAACAACAAAAACAAACCCAGTGGGTTTTTTTGTCTGGAATTCATACCAATTTGCAGGACTTCCTCCAGAACACAAACACTCCTGAAAATCATGCTACATGATTTGTAGCCATCTTATCATTGCTTAGACCTAACTGCTGAGCTCGAGGAATTCAGTAGCCATACTCCAAAGGGGCTGAGAAGAAAACGGAGCACAACGGATATGCAGTTATGTGATTGTCTCTTGCTGATCTGCATTGTTTGTGGAAAATGTGTGATGTAATGTTTTTATTTGGGAAAACAAAATCCACAGACAACTCTCTTATTTTTACAAACTCTCTAATCCAGAATTGGAAACAGGGACATCTCTGGAGTGGTTCACACTATATGCTTTTGCACAAATGATCTTTCCCAGTAGTTCCTGGGTACATATTCACATGCGTTCAAGTTTGGATTGAACATGTGCTGCAGGCTCATGTGTTTCTTTCTCCTTTGTCCTGCACAGATTACCTCTTCCTTTTCTGCCTGGTGATAACCAGCTTGCTGTGATAACTAAATCAGGCAACTCTGGTTTACAACCTGCCTCCAAACATTGGTTTGCAAACCTCCTTCAAGTCATAGTCTCAAATCATGTGGTTGGATCCAGTCTTCACGTGCTTTGAGATGGAGGGCTTGTTGTGCAATTATTCTGCTTTTTCTTCCTCAACTGATTTCTTTCTGGTAAGAAAAAATGCGGAAGAAGCGGCAGGAAAGCACGGGAGGGGTACAACTTGAAGATGACATCAACTAGCCTGCCCCTAAAATTCCATCAATGAGGCTATGCAATTGCACAATAAAAGCCTTATCTGGAAGCACCCTTAAGGGTAGACCCACTGGAATCAATGGGATTTATGTTACTCGTGACTAAAGTCCCACTGATTTCAGTGGGTCTACTCAAAGCATAACAAAGTCTGGATGCAGGCGTGGTTAGGAGGGTAATGTTTCCTGATCTCACTTGTCATTAGAAATGGTAGAGGCAACCAGGGAATAGAGGAGGCAATAGATGCGTAGCTGGAAGGAGGGAATGCACACAGGTTCCTGATCCTCCAAACCGAGCCATGGCTTAATCTATTATATGTGAACTAGAACATCAGGATATAGGCAGTAGCAGTTTTGATACTTGAAACAGAAGAAAGGAAGCTGCCAGTGCAGTCACTAGATGTGGCCCTATATCCACAAGGATCTGAGTCACACGTTACATTTGTCCACGTATGCCCAAAACTGTTCAGGACTGCACGAGGTCATGTGAACCATCCCTTTGTTTCCATGTTTTGTCAGATAGTAGGAAGCCGTCTCCTTTTTTTGCTCCAGTGCAGCAGCGTCTGGTAGTGCTTCAAGTCTAACAGCATATCTGAAGAAATGGTGTTAAGGCTGGGGATCAGATTATTCCTATGTGGAAGTCAATGCATGACCATGGGAGGATTATGCTGTGGTCTGTTTAAGTGAAGATCTGCTGTGAGTAGCATGAGAACTGAGTGAAGAGCTACTGTACAACCTTCACCCTTAAAACTACTTTTTTGAGATTTGATAAAATTTGTATTTGGGTGTTCTGAATTTAAAACTCCAGAGTGACTTTGCTCTTTCCTAAATCAAGAACTGGTTTTTTTTATTCTTAGCAATCAGTTCTTAACAGTCTTGGTTCTTTAAAGGTTGTTTTATTTACGCCCGTCTTTCTTGTTTTTAATGGTTTGGTTTTTAATTTTGGAATACTTCCTCCCCCAAGACACACACACTTTGTGATCATTCTGTGGTTGGAGAGTCCAGTCGCAATATGCTCTGGTTTCCTTTCTTTTTTAAAAATAGATATTCCGTGGGATTTGCAGATTTCTTAGTAGGGGTTGGGTTTTGTTTTTAGTCTTTCTATTTAGTTCATCTTAATATTGGTAAGCAACACGCAGCAATAAATCCAAATTCCAAAAATTTGTAGTAAAAGCTGCACATCTGCCTCTGTATGTTCACTCTTCTGTTTCATGTTAAAACAGTGTGCGTTTCGTAATAAACGTTTCTACCTGACACACAGAAACTAATGTTTGTTATTTGTAACCTGAAACATTGCTCTTTCAGAGCAGCGGCTTTTAGCTTTTCAGCACCCAAAGATCCACCTCTTACTCCAACCTGCAACATAGGACCTGCTTTTAATTTCTTCAGGGTTTTTTGTCTCTCCTTCTAATAGCAAAGTCAGGTTGTGAGTTTCAACAAAAATGGAGCCAAAATAGGACCAGTGAGAAACATGAGGGAGCAATCAGCATACTCTGATAAACCCTAGGGTTTACAGAAGTACCTTTTTTCTTTTTTTTTAAAGAAAACCCTTATGGGGCAAACTCCCTACAAAACAGCCCTAAGATGATCGCACATGCTCAGCAGCCACAGAAATTTGGGTGGGGGTAGGGGTGAGAATGGGAGGAAACATGGAATGCTTCACTTGGAACCCTGCTCAGGAGAACTCCGATTTAGGAGTGACGATACACTGCCAAAATTTGGGCCAAACTAGATATGACATTAAGTGTGTATTTTTGCATTTAATTAGTGTTTTTAAAAATGCAAAGAGCAACCATGTGTATGCGTGTGCTAATTACCTGGATCGAAGCAAGTGAGGAAGGGGAATGTAACCATTTCCTTCCCAGCTGGGGTCCTAACCAAAGAATGCTCCTCCAGAGCTGTTATTTGCATTGGGAGGAAAGTTACCCATTAGCACCAATTCTTCCCAATACAAATACCACCTTCGGAGTGGCTGTTTTCATCTGGACTGCAGCAGGCGAAGAAAGCGTTAAAATCCCCTTCCCTGCCTGCTGAAATCTAGATCATTATCTGCCGCCACCATCCTAGTAGATGCTGTTTTCATTTTTTTTAAAAAAAGTATATGTTAAATGCAGATTTATTTAACCATACCTGCGCATCACAAAATGGGATGTTAAAATTTATCACCTTTAGCTTGACTTTTGTTGCTGGTCCCACTTCTTTTTTCTTGCATCTGATTTCAGGGGGCTTAAGCGTGCCTACATTTTTGTGTTGCTGTGGCCTTGTTCTTCTTTACCTTTTGCTACATCTGCCTGTCATTTCTCTAGATTTGTCATCTCTTTCCCTTCATTCCTTCATTCACCCTTCCGTATAGATAGTTGTGCTGTTGCTTGCGTGATCTCCAGTAGATTTGGATACAACTCTGTTGTAGGTGTTGTCTTCCACCTATTGAAGACCAGCATTATCAAGTATTCCTACAGGTGGTGCATTCACAATACCTATTTATGTATTTCTTTTAGAATATTTATATACCGCTTTCCACTTAAAAAATCCTGAATCGGTTCATAACTTCTGACACGACAATGCATCACTAAATGCAGAACACCATTTAGATAAGTTAATAGTTTTTAATAATCATTGAAAGGATATGATGGTCAGTGCCTGAAGTATTGCAGAAGGAAGATCATTCCAGAGGGAGGGTGCCACCACAGGGAAGGCCCATTCCCAGATGGGTTTACGTAGGGCAATGATCATCACTATTTTTACATAGGAGTCATTTTGGCTTCAGGCACCACCACTGAGGCCACTTGGGGGCCTTTCCTAGGCCATGGGGGCCTGCCCTCCCTCCCCACCCAAGTCAAGTGTTTTGCACCAAACCTGGCTGAAGGCGTTTTGGGGCCTCTCCTCCCCTTCCACTTCTGCATCATCACAGCAAGGCCTCATCAGTCAGTCACCAGGCGGACAAATCCTGACAAGCTCACTTGGCCCTTGGACCTGCACAGTGCACCACTGCAGCTAGCCCATCCCGTTACTCTTGGCCTCCTGGGCTCCTTACCTACCAGCTAAATAACCAATTTGAGTTCTCTCTACCCCCACAGCCACTTTCCACCTGATGAGTAGCAGGTCACCTGGCTCCCCACCCCCGAAACCTCCTCTGGTAGCCCAGATCACAGCAACCAGCCCACTGCTAAAGCAAACAAGGCAAAGCTAGAGAGACCCTGCTGAGAGTGAGCAGCTGCTGCAAAGAGAGGAGGAGAGCCATGCTTGAGAGGACTGGGAAGTTTCCAGTGGCCCTTCGGCCTTGTAGTGAACCCTGATGTAGGGTGTGGCACAGACAGCAAGGCCTCCCCTGAAGATCATAGTGGTCTATATAAGGGAAGACGGTCTTTCTGGTAACCTGCTCCTAAGTTGTTGAGAGCTTTCTATGTCAATAATAACACCTCGAACCTGGATCGGTAGCAAACTGGCAGCCAGTGCCACTCCTTCAACACAGGCGTTATGTGCACATAGTGAGGCACTCCATTCAACAACCTCGCTGCAGCATTCTCCGCTAACTATCTTCTGAACCAGCCTCAAGGGCAGCCCCACATAGAGAGCATTACAGTAGTCCAGTCCTGAGGTTACCAATGCATGGATCACAGTGGTTAAAGCTATCTCTTGCCAGGAACTTGCTACAATTTCAGCATGTGGAAGGGGACATATAGCCACTAGTCTCATCCACAGGAGTGGGCTGCACCATTTGTTTCAGTAGATGCATAGGTACATCACTTTAGAAGGCACTGAACTTTCTTCAATTGACGTGAATGAGGAAGCTTCTACATTGAGCATATATAACTTGCTGGACCAGGGCAAATATGACTTGAACATTCTGAGACGGTAATTAATGCCCCACATCCACGCAATTTTCTTTCTCCACTGCCAAGACCATGAGAGTTAAAATGGAATTCATTCACGCACACGCTTGCTCTGTTTTATATGGGCTGGGGTTGACAAAAGATATGATAGCGACCATAAGACAACACTTGGCACCATATGTTGAAGTCTTGACAAAGTTCTGCCTCTATGTTTTGGGCAGGATAATTTCAACATTTCTGTGCAACTATGAAGGGAAATATATTTTATATGAAAACTGGACCCTAAATGCACAACCCTATACAAAAACAAATGCATGGAACGAGGTGAGATTCTAGTTCAAAGTGGCAAAAGAAAGAACAAAATCTATTTGCCTGTTCAGCAAGCGTGACATGTGGGAGTGTGGATTTTCACTGGTTAATCTGTTGTACTGGATGCTTTGCAAGGGAAGGTAAAAAAAACAAATCTGCGCTCAGCAACCCTTTAATGTTGGCGGAATCACCTGCCAGTTGGCAATCCTCGTACACAAAACTCTGACAGTTGGTATCACTTTGGTATTCATGTATGCAATACTACCTATACAGTATACTGTGCTTTTCTGGATCCTGACCATCTTGATGTATAAATGGTCTGTTGACTGTAAATATTGAGTGATTGACCATCTAATAAAGCCTTCCCCAACCCGCTGTGTTGGACTACAACTCCCAGAATCCCCCAGCCAGCATAGCTAGTGCTATGTGCACTTGTGTTTCATCATTCCAATATTTCATTTTAGATCAGTCTTCCCTGACCTGGTGCCTTCCAGATGTGTTGGACTACACTGCACTAGAGCAGACTGAGGGATTCTGGGAGTTATAGTCCAACACATCTGGAGGGCGCCAGGTTAGGGAAGGCTGATCTAAAATGAAATATCAAAAAGGAATGACAAAAATATGGGTGCACATGGCACAGACTTTTCCAAACCCGGTGCCCACCAAATATGTTGGGCTACAACTCCCATCATCCTTATTGGCTGTTCTGGCTGGGGTTGCTAGGAGTTGTGATCCAACACCTGGATTGGAGATGGCTGACAGAGCAGAGCCCCCTTTCAACTGAGCCCCAATCAACCTCAAGCTCTTGCCGTAATTCTGTGGGCTACATCAAGTGCATGTGGGTGCAACCCTTCGTGAACTAGCATTTCTGGGGATGGGGGAACATTTTTATGGAGTGTCCTGTTGGGCACATTTGAATGGACGAGGGCCTGTTACCCATAAGAAAAATGCCATTCAAAAGTTCACATGATGTTGTATACATAACAGCTGCCTTTTTAATTAATATTCCACATGAGCAATATTTCCCAGTGACTATAATCTCTAATGCAGCCTTCCCAACTTGGTTCCTTCCACATATGTTGGAATACAATTCCCATAATTTTGGCTGTGGAATTATGGAAGTTGTAGTCCAACACATCTGGAGGGCACCAGGTTGGAGATGGCTGCTCTTAATGCTACTTGTTTCAGTAAGCTCCCACTAGTTTTCTGAAGGAGGCAAAGTTAAACCTTGTCTCATAGGGAAGAGAGTGTGGCACAGGGAGCAAACGGTATAGAAAAAGCTGATAGTCTTTTACACAACTAAAGTATTTTTGGCTTTCATGATGACCTGTTGATACACAGAATTCACAAATTTTATCTGCGTAAAAACCAAAATTGGAGTATAGTTTGAAGTCTACTTGGAGCCGCATTTTCAGATGGTAACCCTTTCTCTTGTCACATTGTCTGTAGCTGCTATCTTCAGGAACTTCCGAACTTCTTCATTCTCTGTTGCTTCATGTAGCCTCTCAAAGTCCTAGAACAAATGCAAACAGCATGGGATCAAGAAGTCAACAAACCTGTGTTCGACAATCACAGAGGCAGTACAGTATAGTGGTGTCTGACTTGAACTTTGGTGACCTGGATTCCAAGCTCCATTCAGCTACAAGGCTTACCAGAGTGGTCTAATGTGGGGTTTGGATAGTGTTTGGTCTAACTATCTTTCAGCCTAATTTACTTCCGAGGGTGGTTGTAAGGATAAGGGGGGGGGGGGGGTTATGGTGTGCTCTGACCTCCTTGGACAAAGGGTGGGATAAAAAAAAGAATAATAGTTCAACCTCCCTTCCACTTCATGGGGCTGTGGAAGCCTGAAGTCATCTGTAGGCACTACTTGGTGGGGATGGTTTTATCTTCACACTGAGGGACTAGCAGATTGCCCTGTTTGGGAATGCCTCATCCTCTGCCAGATCCAATTGGCTGGTGATCCTAAAAACATGGAATGTGCTTGGATCACTTGACTGGGCATTTTGGATTTCTAATAACTCTTTGGTATGGGCAAGGCACCTGTCTCATATGGAATCTCTTCCCCGCACCCCACCTGTTCCACTTTCTCTTTTTAACTTGTGAAGAATTGGATGAATCTGTACTGTTTGTCATGGATATGCTTCTGATGTTCGAAGCAGAAGCAAAAATGGTGGGCAGTACCAGTTTGGGTGGGTGGGAGGGTGGGTGAAGCGAGAGAGGAAAGGATGTGAATAGGTGCTGGAAAATAGCTTATTGTAACAAAATGCTGTATGCTCTTGGTACAGCCTTCAGTTTGTTTTGTAAACAACATAATCTAACCTAATTAAGGCTGTAATCTTAAAACACGGTTAGGGAATAAGCTCCATTGAACTCAGGTACGAGCAAACATGCACAGGACTGCATATTGAGTCTGCATAACCCTTCTGCACTCCATATGAAGTCTTACAAGCTGTAGGTAGGCCGACCTTCAATTCCTCCTCCCAACACCTGCACTTTTTACCTCAGGTGTTCTTCATCCAAGGGGAAGAAGAGTTATGGGGAATCTGAAACCTTAATACACTGTGACACTTTTGCTGGCTATCCCTCTACCATTACTTTCGAACACTTGGGGTAAAGACTCATTCAATGTGCAGCTCACCTTATTTTTTGTTCTGGCATGGTCACACTACTTCTGCATGGTCACACTACTTCTGCTGTGTTCTAGACAGGTTGTATTCACTATGCAACACTAACGATGCAATCCTATGCATATTTAGACAGGAAAGAGTCCTATAACTCCCAGCATTCCCCAGCCAGCATGGCTGGCTGGGGAATGCTGGGGATCATAGGGTGTTGGTTTTTTTTTTGTCTAATCATGCATAGGATTGTGCCTTAACTCTGTTATCTAGTTCCTTGATGTTAGTAGACTGAACATATATGGACCTTTGGTCTAACTCAAGGTCAAATTACACACCAGCCTTTTCCAAGATGGTGCCCTCCAGATGTGTTGGACTGCAACTCCCATCATTCCCAGCCAGTGTGACGATTGGTTGCATTTAGAAGCAGCAGCAGTAAATGCTAAGCATTCAAATGTCAAATAAAAGCAGTTTGGAGCAAAACATACATGCCTAGGGAGGGAGTTCCATAAACATGGGGCCACCACTGAAAAAACTTTGTCTCTGCTGCAGGGATGGGGAACCTTTTCCAGCTCAAGAGCTGAATTCTATTTCAGTCAAGCTCTCAGGGACCACATTCCCTGAGAGGAGTGGTGGGAGTGGCCAAAGGCAATGGGGGAGGAGCCAAAAGCAAAAGGGGTGGGGCCAAAATTCAAAAAATACCTGGATACTGTAGCTTAAAGCTCTTCTGCCAGTAACTCAGCCTTAGGAGAGGCATTTCCACCTTTCAGAATGGGAGAAAAAAACTGCACAAAAGCCAGGAAACCACCAGACAATTGGTGGTTGGGGGAAAGGGGGCATGGCTGTCCGAGGAACCCCAGAGGGCAGGATTTGGTTCCTGGGCCTGAGGTTCCCCACCCATGCTTCAGTGCCTGCCAGTCTATTACTTCTTAATGGTGGGCCCATGAGTAGGGTCTCCAAGGCTGATCTTAAGCCCAAGGCAGGTTCATACGGGTGCAATACTGATGGCTGTGCAGATGTCTCTGTAACTATATTAATGAGGTGAGATACCTTAGCTTTTTAAAAAATCTCTGACTTCTCTTACCCCACAGTACTCTTCTCCATTAAATATCTGAGGTGGTATCGCATCAGGCTTGGCAGCTTTGTCCCTCATCTCTTGCAGCAAACGTTCACTGATGGACACATCCACTAACTGGTACTTTATGCAATTTCCATCCAGAATGCGAAGGACTTCGGATTGCCTCTGCTTCACCTAGGCAGACACACAAACATCCTTGATGAATAGCAGGGTTCAAGGGAAGGGCTTTCAGGCAGACTTGGATCTCAGAAACTCTCTTACATTAAAAAACAACAAGTCTGGATTCCTGTGGCAGCCCCATGGCATTGCTGTGCTCCTCTACTAGGGTAGCTTGCAGGTTTGGTTCAGTGTCCTGGGAAGGAAGCGTTGTAACTTCCCACCCTCATGACCTCATTCAAGGTGAAACTCCCTATTTGTGATAGGCTACGTTAATCGTCACGCTATTTGCGTTGCCCTTATTTTCGCCGTAGTCTACGTAAATCTTTACGTAGACTACAGCGACCAAATAAGGAACGCGAATGGCGGCTCCCTATGGGGGCCGCCATTTGCGTACGCGCTTTTTAAAAATTTTTTTAAGTCACCCGTGATAGGCTACGTGACGATTAACGTAGCCTATCACGGCTGACTTTGCAGATCTAGCCGTGACAGGCTACGTAAATCGTCACGTAGCCTATCACGGGGCGTTTTGTTTTGTTTACTTTTCTTTTGAAGTTCGCGGCCGGGGAGACGGGGCGCTTCTCCCCGGCCTGAATTTCGGCCGGGCGAGGCGGGAAGCCTCCCCCCCCCCGGCCTGAACTTCGGGGGGAGAAGCGAAGCGCCTCCCCCCCACCGCGAAGCAAGCTGCGAGACCAGGTAAGTGACTTTCGTACATCCCTAGGCTTTTGGTGGTGTTTGGAAAGGAAAGGTTCCTCCTGTGCAAGCACTGGGTCATTACTGACCCCTGGAGGGACTCCGCTTGCACTGGCATTTTCATAGCAGACTATAGCAGGGTGGTTTGCCATTGCCTTCCCCAGTCGTGACTACCTTTCCCCCAGCAAGCTGGGTACTCATTTTACTGACCTCAGGAGGATGGAAGGCTGAGTCGACCTGAGCCAGCTACCTGAGACACGGCTTCCCCTGGGATTGAACTCAGGTCATGGGGAGAGTTTCGGTTGCAATATTGCCACCTACCACTCTGCGCCTCATGAGGCTCTGGTGGTGTTTGCAGTGGGGGGCAAATCTGATAGCAGAGCTGAAGAGCCTGTGGGCCATTTCTGGCCCACCTGAGATCCTAAAAGAGCCCTCCAGGGGGGTGTTTCCACGACAATGGAAGGAGAAGTGAATGGAAAAGTCCTTTTTTTTTTTTTTTTTTTAAGGAGTCAGCTTTGCTGCACTTTGGTGCATGCAGAGCTCCACGAGCAAGTGCTCCACACCAGTAAAAATTCCTTCACAGAACATATTTCTGGGTGGGGGTTGGAGTGAACCTCATCTGACTGGCAGGGGCTGCTCTACCAATAAGAGAAGCTTCCCCCCTCCCTTTCTCTTTCCCCCCCCGAAATTCCAGAGTTATTTCTGAGTAGACACACATATGCTTGTGCTGGGAAAGCGGGGGGGGGGGGACCCAGGGATGGGAAACCAGCCCCCTTTCTAACCCAATGCTGTGTGGGATCTCTGTAATGAAGGTGTGAAGTAATTACTTCCTAAGGCAATAAACCAAAGAATCAGAGCCTCAAGATCATGCTTTATAGCATTTAGGGACTTTGTGCTTTAAACTGTGCCATTTCAATTGAGGGAGATTGCTGTAAATTCTGATGTGGGCATTCAGAGGACAAGCCTCATTGAGTACAACGGGAATTACTTCTGAGTACACACTAATTGGTTTGTGCAGGGACAGGAAACGCACAGGAAACACCCTTTGACCAGGGTCAGGGTAAAAGGCAGACCCCTGGGCAGGGCTAGCATACCCGAGGTAAATGCAAGGGTTGGAGCACACAGCAACTATACCAGGGAGAAACTGACTTAAGGAATTGGACTTTAAGCAGTCTCAGGAAATCCAGTTTTTCCCTAATAAGTGCCTGGGTGGCTGATGGATGGCCACGACATCTTGTATCCCTAACAACCTCCAAACGCAGCCAGCTCGGAGTAAACGGCTCATGGAGACACCCCCAGGTTTCATAGAATCATATAGGGTTGGAAGGAGCCTACAAGACCATCGAGTTCAACCTGCTGCTCAATGCAGGAATCCAAGTCAGAGCATCCCTGACAGATGGCTGTGCAGCCTCGTCTTGAATGCCTCCAGTGTGGGAGAGCCCATCACCTCCCTAGGTAATCGGTTCCATTGCCTCCTGTCACTTGAGCCCATGATTCCGTATCCTGCATTCTGGGATGATCGAGAAGAGTTCCTGGCCTTCCTCTCTGTGACAACCTTTCAAGTACTTCAAGAGCGCTATCTAGGGGTGCACGAAAGTCACTTACCTGGTCTCGCAGCTTTTTGCGGTGGGGGGGAGGCGCTTTGCTGCTCCCCCCGCGAAGTTCAGGCCGGGGGGGGGAGGCTTCCTGCCTCGCCCGGCCGAAATTCAGGCCGGGGGGGAGGCGCCTTGCCTCGCCCGGCCGCGAAATTAAGAGTTAAAAAAAAAACAACGCCCCCGTGATAGGCTACGTGACGATTAACGTAGCCTATCACGGCTAGATCTGCAAAGTCAGCCATGATAGGCTACGTAAATCGTCACGTAGCCTATCACGGGTGACTTAAAAAAAAAAAAAAAAGCGCGTACGGATAATGGCGGCCCCCATAGGGAGCCGCCATTCCCGTTCCTTATTTGGTCGCCGTAGTCTATGTAATCTTTATGTAGACTACAGCGACCAAATAAGGAACGGGAATGGCGGCTCCCTATGGGGGCCGCCATTATCCGTACGCGTTTTTTTTTTTTAAGTCACCCGTGATAGGCTACGTGACGATTTACGTAGCCTATCACGGCTGACTTTGCAAATCTAGCCGTGATAGGCTACATTGTCACGTAGCCTATCATGGGGGCGTTTTTTTTTTCTTTTATTGGAATGGCTCCTGCCCCGGACGAAGACCTGACGAACCGCCGGCCGGACCCGCCGCCAGAAGGGACATTCGCCAAAGGTAAGTCCCGTCCCTGGGGGGGGGGGGCGGAGAATTTCTCCCTGAAACTTGTTCGGGGGGCCGAACACATTGGCGCTCGGCCCCCTGAAGTTTCAGGGAGAAATTCTCTGCCATCCCTAGCGCTATCATATCTCCCCTCAGGCTTCTCTTCTCAAGGCTAAACATGCCCAGTTCTTTCAGTCTCTCTTCACAGGGCTTTGCTTCCAGTCCCCTGACCATCTCTGTTGCCCTCCTCTGAACCCTCTCCAGCTTGTCTGCCTCCTTCTTAAAGTGCAGTGCCCAGAACTGGACACAGTATTTATGCCACCTCCCTGGCTCCACCTGCTTTCCCCTGACTGCTGACTGTTTCCTGATTTCCAGGGTTTTGTGTGGGTATTTTCTCTATTGTAAAAGTTTGAAATGCCTCTCCTAAGGCTTAGCTACTGGCAATAAGAGCTCTAAGCTAAAACATGTTGGTATTTTGGGATTTTCAGCCCTCGTGCTGAAAGAGGTTCGACATCCCTGTCCCATAGCAGTGGCAGATTGGGACACAAGGAGGGGGGTGGAGGCGCAGGCCAGACCTTTAGAAGTAAGAAAGATCAGAAAGAGAGAATTAGATAAAATTGACATAAACTGCAACAAAGATGCAGAGATTTAATTTGAACCAAAGTTTGCCCTTTTAGGTGCTTCCAGATGGAGGGGCTCCTAGCGCTACCAGTCAAAAGGCATTGTGCAGTCACTCTGCCTTTCCCTCAACAGATTTTTTGGTTAAAAGATAAACAATGGAAGAAGCGGTGGGGAAGCATGGGGGATGTTGTTGTCTGGACCCCCACAAAAATTCTGTGTTTGAGGCAGGGTGATTGCCAGATAAAAACCTCGTTTGGAAGCACCATTGGTGTATTCCTGCATTCTACTTTTGCCATGTTGCAAGGTTTGACATTTTAACCTTTCCATTATTGTATTTATTCGCTGCAAAACAAAATGTAACAAAATTTGGGCAACTCCAAAACTGCAACCACTGCCTCTGAGCACCTTTGCTTTCTATTATTGGAGAGCAAATGCCTGTGTGTATATCTGTGCATGTTTAAAAACATATATCTAAAGGTCAACATATCTGAGAATATGCACAATGGAAATGGAACCGATTTGTTTTTAAAAGTTAATGGAGAGAGCAATCCTATGGCCGCTGCGCAGCGGCTAGACAGCCATAGGATATCTGCCTGTGCTCCGAGGTCGGTTCCCAGAGAACCAACCTCCCCCCACTTCCGTACTGCCTCGGAGACAGTGTGGAACAGCCCCATCCTCTGCGCTCACAAGAGGAGCATGGAGCGGCCAAAAAGGGGCATTCCCAGAGGGCGTTCTGGAGCGGGCGGAAATGCCTGTATGACACATCCTATGTGTCGTACAGCAGCCTCCTCCCCCGCTCTGCCCTGCCATGGCTAGACAGCCACAATCTAGCCAAAAATGCAGGGCAGGAGAAGCGCGGAGGGAACAATCCCCTCCATGCTTCTCCTGCCCTGCACTGGATAAGCGGTTGCTTCCGAGTTCGGAGGCAGCCACCTATCTGAATAGGATTGTGCCCCTAAGGGCACAGTGACTCTGAGCTTGTCCAGAGTGCCCTGATCCCACAACCTGTGTTACTTATATATTAGTACCCTGCTTTAGAATACCTCTGAGTCAGTACAATTAAAATATATGGGATAGATCCAGATTTACACTGGATCAACTGTGCTGATGGAAGTAGACTTCTTTGCTCCCTCCTTCCTGCGGCAAATCGTGGGTTAATCCATGATTTGTGGGGACCTACAAATGCCCCATTTCTACGTTGTTAGCGTGACATCCGAACCTGGACACTTTAGGTTGTTTGTGGGTTGAACAACCCAAAGATAACCTTAGAACAAATTGGAGGTTAACGTTGGGTTGTTTAACCCACAGACAATTCAAAGCGCCTGGGTTTGAACATCATAATAACAACCTACAGACGATGAATTTGTAGGTTGTTTTTGCAAATCGAAAGGGGTGCACATCCCCACAAATTAACCCACAATTTGCTGCCAAATGAGACCCTGATATGCAAACCAGGTCATTAACTCAAGAGACTCTGCTGAATGGGGTGAGCTATGGTGTTGGAAGGAAAGGGGGATTCCCTCAATATCGGCAGAAGCCCTTCCTCGTGCGTAAAGCAGATGCTGGATCCAACTCAGAACTATCTGATTTTTAAAGATGTAAATCAGATCTCTGGAAAACAAAAACCAAATAAAAATAAATAATAAACACCATAAGCTTCTCTTTCTTTAAAATTTAAAATTAATTCTGGCGGCAAGCAGGTGAAACCTAAGTTTAATCTCTTTTAAACTGAATCAATGGCCCCCCTTTTCAGAGACCGTGGCTGCTTAAAAAGGGGAGTTTTTACCGTCCCTAGGGAGCTGAAATATCAGGGGGCGGCGGGGGGGGGGCTCTTTTTGAAGCCAAAAAAGGGGAGTTTTTACCGTCCCTAGGGAGCTGAAATATCAGGGGGCGGCGGGGGGGGGGGCTCTTTTTGAAGCCAAAAAAGGGGAGTTTTTACCGTCCCTAGGGAGCTGAAATATCAGGGGGCGGCGGGGGGGGGGCTCTTTTTGAAGCCAAAAAAGGGGAGTTTTTACCGTCCCTAGGGAGCTGAAATATCAGGGGGCGGCGGGGGGGGGGCTCTTTTTGAAGCCAAAAAAGGGGAGTTTTTACCGTCCCTAGGGAGCTGAAATATCAGGGGGCGGCGGGGGGGGGGCTCTTTTTGAAGCCAAAAAAGGGGAGTTTTTACCGTCCCTAGGGAGCTGAAATATCAGGGGGCGGCGGGGGGGGGGCTCTTTTTGAAGCCAAAAAAGGGGAGTTTTTACCGTCCCTAGGGAGCTGAAATATCAGGGGGCGGCGGGGGGGGGGGGCTCTTTTTGAAGCCAAAAAAGGGGAGTTTTTACCGTCCCTAGGGAGCTGAAATATCAGGGGGCGGCGGGGGGGGGCTCTTTTTGAAGCCAAAAAAGGGGAGTTTTTACCGTCCCTAGGGAGCTGAAATATCAGGGGGCGGCGGGGGGGGGGCTCTTTTTGAAGCCAAAAAAGGGGAGTTTTTACCGTCCCTAGGGAGCTGAAATATCAGGGGGCGGCGGGGGGGGGCTCTTTTTGAAGCCAAAAAAGGGGAGTTTTTACCGTCCCTAGGGAGCTGAAATATCAGGGGGCGGCGGGGGGGGGCTCTTTTTGAAGCCAAAAAAGGGGAGTTTTTACCGTCCCTAGGGAGCTGAAATATCAGGGGGCGGCGGGGGGGGGCTCTTTTTGAAGCCAAAAAAGGGGAGTTTTTACCGTCCCTAGGGAGCTGAAATATCAGGGGGCGGCGGGGGGGGGCTCTTTTTGAAGCCAAAAAAGGGGAGTTTTTACCGTCCCTAGGGAGCTGAAATATCAGGGGGCGGCGGGGGGGGGGCTCTTTTTGAAGCCAAAAAAGGGGAGTTTTTACCGTCCCTAGGGAGCTGAAATATCAGGGGGCGGCGGGGGGGGGCTCTTTTTGAAGCCAAAAAAGGGGAGTTTTTACCGTCCCTAGGGAGCTGAAATATCAGGGGGCGGCGGGGGGGGGCTCTTTTTGAAGCCAAAAAAGGGGAGTTTTTACCGTCCCTAGGGAGCTGAAATATCAGGGGGCGGCGGGGGGGGGCTCTTTTTGAAGCCAAAAAAGGGGAGTTTTTACCGTCCCTAGGGAGCTGAAATATCAGGGGGCGGCGGGGGGGGGCTCTTTTTGAAGCCAAAAAAGGGGAGTTTTTACCGTCCCTAGGGAGCTGAAATATCAGGGGGCGGCGGGGGGGGGCTCTTTTTGAAGCCAAAAAAGGGGAGTTTTTACCGTCCCTAGGGAGCTGAAATATCAGGGGGCGGCGGGGGGGGGGCTCTTTTTGAAGCCAAAAAAGGGGAGTTTTTACCGTCCCTAGGGAGCTGAAATATCAGGGGGCGGCGGGGGGGGGGCTCTTTTTGAAGCCAAAAAAGGGGAGTTTTTACCGTCCCTAGGGAGCTGAAATATCAGGGGGCGGCGGGGGGGGGCTCTTTTTGAAGCCAAAAAAGGGGAGTTTTTACCGTCCCTAGGGAGCTGAAATATCAGGGGGCGGCGGGGGGGGGCTCTTTTTGAAGCCAAAAAAGGGGAGTTTTTACCGTCCCTAGGGAGCTGAAATATCAGGGGGCGGCGGGGGGGGGGGTCTCTTTTTGAAGCCAAAAAAGGGGAGTTTTTACCGTCCCTAGGGAGCTGAAATATCAGGGGGCGGCGGGGGGGGGCTCTTTTTGAAGCCAAAAAAGGGGAGTTTTTACCGTCCCTAGGGAGCTGAAATATCAGGGGGCGGCGGGGGGGGGCTCTTTTTGAAGCCAAAAAAGGGGAGTTTTTACCGTCCCTAGGGAGCTGAAATATCAGGGGGCGGCGGGGGGGGGGCTCTTTTTGAAGCCAAAAAAGGGGAGTTTTTACCGTCCCTAGGGAGCTGAAATATCAGGGGGCGGCGGGGGGGGGCTCTTTTTGAAGCCAAAAAAGGGGAGTTTTTACCGTCCCTAGGGAGCTGAAATATCAGGGGGCGGCGGGGGGGGGGCTCTTTTTGAAGCCAAAAAAGGGGAGTTTTTACCGTCCCTAGGGAGCTGAAATATCAGGGGGCGGCGGGGGGGGGCTCTTTTTGAAGCCAAAAAAGGGGAGTTTTTACCGTCCCTAGGGAGCTGAAATATCAGGGGGCGGCGGGGGGGGGCTCTTTTTGAAGCCAAAAAAGGGGAGTTTTTACCGTCCCTAGGGAGCTGAAATATCAGGGGGCGGCGGGGGGGGGCTCTTTTTGAAGCCAAAAAAGGGGAGTTTTTACCGTCCCTAGGGAGCTGAAATATCAGGGGGCGGCGGGGGGGGGGGCTCTTTTTGAAGCCAAAAAAGGGGAGTTTTTACCGTCCCTAGGGAGCTGAAATATCAGGGGGCGGCGGGGGGGGGCTCTTTTTGAAGCCAAAAAAGGGGAGTTTTTACCGTCCCTAGGGAGCTGAAATATCAGGGGGCGGCGGGGGGGGGGCTCTTTTTGAAGCCAAAAAAGGGGAGTTTTTACCGTCCCTAGGGAGCTGAAATATCAGGGGGCGGCGGGGGGGGGCTCTTTTTGAAGCCAAAAAAGGGGAGTTTTTACCGTCCCTAGGGAGCTGAAATATCAGGGGGCGGCGGGGGGGGGCTCTTTTTGAAGCCAAAAAAGGGGAGTTTTTACCGTCCCTAGGGAGCTGAAATATCAGGGGGCGGCGGGGGGGGGCTCTTTTTGAAGCCAAAAAAGGGGAGTTTTTACCGTCCCTAGGGAGCTGAAATATCAGGGGGCGGCGGGGGGGGGGCTCTTTTTGAAGCCAAAAAAGGGGAGTTTTTACCGTCCCTAGGGAGCTGAAATATCAGGGGGCGGCGGGGGGGGGGCTCTTTTTGAAGCCAAAAAAGGGGAGTTTTTACCGTCCCTAGGGAGCTGAAATATCAGGGGGCGGCGGGGGGGGGGCTCTTTTTGAAGCCAAAAAAGGGGAGTTTTTACCGTCCCTAGGGAGCTGAAATATCAGGGGGCGGCGGGGGGGGGGCTCTTTTTGAAGCCAAAAAAGGGGAGTTTTTACCGTCCCTAGGGAGCTGAAATATCAGGGGGCGGCGGGGGGGGGCTCTTTTTGAAGCCAAAAAAGGGGAGTTTTTACCGTCCCTAGGGAGCTGAAATATCAGGGGGCGGCGGGGGGGGGCTCTTTTTGAAGCCAAAAAAGGGGAGTTTTTACCGTCCCTAGGGAGCTGAAATATCAGGGGGCGGCGGGGGGGGGCTCTTTTTGAAGCCAAAAAAGGGGAGTTTTTACCGTCCCTAGGGAGCTGAAATATCAGGGGGCGGCGGGGGGGGGGCTCTTTTTGAAGCCAAAAAAGGGGAGTTTTTACCGTCCCTAGGGAGCTGAAATATCAGGGGGCGGCGGGGGGGGGGCTCTTTTTGAAGCCAAAAAAGGGGAGTTTTTACCGTCCCTAGGGAGCTGAAATATCAGGGGGCGGCGGGGGGGGGGCTCTTTTTGAAGCCAAAAAAGGGGAGTTTTTACCGTCCCTAGGGAGCTGAAATATCAGGGGGCGGCGGGGGGGGGCTCTTTTTGAAGCCAAAAAAGGGGAGTTTTTACCGTCCCTAGGGAGCTGAAATATCAGGGGGCGGCGGGGGGGGGCTCTTTTTGAAGCCAAAAAAGGGGAGTTTTTACCGTCCCTAGGGAGCTGAAATATCAGGGGGCGGCGGGGGGGGGCTCTTTTTGAAGCCAAAAAAGGGGAGTTTTTACCGTCCCTAGGGAGCTGAAATATCAGGGGGCGGCGGGGGGGGGCTCTTTTTGAAGCCAAAAAAGGGGAGTTTTTACCGTCCCTAGGGAGCTGAAATATCAGGGGGCGGCGGGGGGGGGGGGCTCTTTTTGAAGCCAAAAAAGGGGAGTTTTTACCGTCCCTAGGGAGCTGAAATATCAGGGGGCGGCGGGGGGGGGCTCTTTTTGAAGCCAAAAAAGGGGAGTTTTTACCGTCCCTAGGGAGCTGAAATATCAGGGGGCGGCGGGGGGGGGCTCTTTTTGAAGCCAAAAAAGGGGAGTTTTTACCGTCCCTAGGGAGCTGAAATATCAGGGGGCGGCGGGGGGGGGCTCTTTTTGAAGCCAAAAAAGGGGAGTTTTTACCGTCCCTAGGGAGCTGAAATATCAGGGGGCGGCGGGGGGGGGCTCTTTTTGAAGCCAAAAAAGGGGAGTTTTTACCGTCCCTAGGGAGCTGAAATATGAGGGGGCGGCGGGGGGGGGCTCTTTTTGAAGCCAAAAAAGGGGAGTTTTTACCGTCCCTAGGGAGCTGAAATATGAGGGGGCGGCGGGGGGGGGCTCTTTTTGAAGCCAAAAAAGGGGAGTTTTTACCGTCCCTAGGGAGCTGAAATATCAGGGGGCGGCGGGGGGGGGCTCTTTTTGAAGCCAAAAAAGGGGAGTTTTTACCGTCCCTAGGGAGCTGAAATATCAGGGGGCGGCGGGGGGGGGCTCTTTTTGAAGCCAAAAAAGGGGAGTTTTTACCGTCCCTAGGGAGCTGAAATATCAGGGGGCGGCGGGGGGGGGGGGCTCTTTTTGAAGCCAAAAAAGGGGAGTTTTTACCGTCCCTAGGGAGCTGAAATATCAGGGGGCGGCGGGGGGGGGCTCTTTTTGAAGCCAAAAAAGGGGAGTTTTTACCGTCCCTAGGGAGCTGAAATATCAGGGGGCGGCGGGGGGGGGGCTCTTTTTGAAGCCAAAAAAGGGGAGTTTTTACCGTCCCTAGGGAGCTGAAATATCAGGGGGCGGCGGGGGGGGGCTCTTTTTGAAGCCAAAAAAGGGGAGTTTTTACCGTCCCTAGGGAGCTGAAATATCAGGGGGCGGCAGGGGGGGGCTCTTTTTGAAGCCAAAAAAGGGGAGTTTTTACCGTCCCTAGGGAGCTGAAATATCAGGGGGCGGCGGGGGGGGGCTCTTTTTGAAGCCAAAAAAGGGGAGTTTTTACCGTCCCTAGGGAGCTGAAATATCAGGGGGCGGCGGGGGGGGGCTCTTTTTGAAGCCAAAAAAGGGGAGTTTTTACCGTCCCTAGGGAGCTGAAATATCAGGGGGCGGCGGGGGGGGGCTCTTTTTGAAGCCAAAAAAGGGGAGTTTTTACCGTCCCTAGGGAGCTGAAATATCAGGGGGCGGCGGGGGGGGGCTCTTTTTGAAGCCAAAAAAGGGGAGTTTTTACCGTCCCTAGGGAGCTGAAATATCAGGGGGCGGCGGGGGGGGGCTCTTTTTGAAGCCAAAAAAGGGGAGTTTTTACCGTCCCTAGGGAGCTGAAATATCAGGGGGCGGCGGGGGGGGGGCTCTTTTTGAAGCCAAAAAAGGGGAGTTTTTACCGTCCCTAGGGAGCTGAAATATCAGGGGGCGGCGGGGGGGGGCTCTTTTTGAAGCCAAAAAAGGGGAGTTTTTACCGTCCCTAGGGAGCTGAAATATCAGGGGGCGGCGGGGGGGGGCTCTTTTTGAAGCCAAAAAAGGGGAGTTTTTACCGTCCCTAGGGAGCTGAAATATCAGGGGGCGGCGGGGGGGGGCTCTTTTTGAAGCCAAAAAAGGGGAGTTTTTACCGTCCCTAGGGAGCTGAAATATCAGGGGGCGGCGGGGGGGGGCTCTTTTTGAAGCCAAAAAAGGGGAGTTTTTACCGTCCCTAGGGAGCTGAAATATCAGGGGGCGGCGGGGGGGGGGCTCTTTTTGAAGCCAAAAAAGGGGAGTTTTTACCGTCCCTAGGGAGCTGAAATATCAGGGGGCGGCGGGGGGGGGGCTCTTTTTGAAGCCAAAAAAGGGGAGTTTTTACCGTCCCTAGGGAGCTGAAATATCAGGGGGCGGCGGGGGGGGGCTCTTTTTGAAGCCAAAAAAGGGGAGTTTTTACCGTCCCTAGGGAGCTGAAATATCAGGGGGCGGCGGGGGGGGGGCTCTTTTTGAAGCCAAAAAAGGGGAGTTTTTACCGTCCCTAGGGAGCTGAAATATCAGGGGGCGGCGGGGGGGGGCTCTTTTTGAAGCCAAAAAAGGGGAGTTTTTACCGTCCCTAGGGAGCTGAAATATCAGGGGGCGGCGGGGGGGGGGCTCTTTTTGAAGCCAAGCATTATGCATGATATGGCCCAAGAGGGTCAACCAGCCTTCCCCCACCCCGCCCCTCAGGTGTTTTTGGCTACAGCCCCATCATCCCCAGCCAGCATGGCGGCTGGGGATGGTGGGAACTGTAGTCCAACACATCTGGGGGGAGGCTGATGTAAATCACCCTCCACCCCCCCCGAAGTGCTACGACCCCCCTTCTGTGCCGGGTGGCGGATTAGTCGCCCCCCCCCCCCGCTCCACCATTTGATGCTCAGGACCCTCTCATTGCATCCCACCCTCTCGGTGAGCGGCGGGGGGGGCCACCCTGGTGGCCCCCACTAAATCTCCTCCTCCCCTCACCTCCCTGGATCCCGTGACGCTGGTGTAATAGACCCGAATGGTGCCCATGCTACGCCGACCAGAGGCCCCAATCCGCCGGCATCCACGTCCCCTCTTCCTCCTCCCCACTTAATCCGCCCGCCCGAGCGACTCTCTTCGCCGTTGCTATGGAAACCCAACCGCTGCCGCGACTGGGGCTTTCCGCCCCCCGCCCACCTCCTCCACGCGCGCACCGCCGCCGTGCTTTCGGAATGGCCGGTTAGAGCTGTCACTCAAAAGGATCCGCCCTCCTCCCCCAGACCTTCCTTTCCCGGGCCGTTACTCTCCGGCGCCCCCTCCAGGCGCGTAGGGCGCGGTACAAGTGATTTGAGAGAGGGAAAAACGCTGCGGGCGGGCGCGCCGGGCGAAGCTTGGACGCGCGGCTCCCCCGCCTCGGCAGCAGCCTCAACCCAGTGGAGGCTGGTGACTCTGACGCCGGTGGGGCCCTGCGTCCGCTTTGGGTTTCGGGCAGAACCAGCCAGAGTGCGGAAGGAGCTATCCAAAGTGCTGGACCTGCTTTGGAGATTGGGTCCAGCGCCTTGGAGAGCTCCTTTAGCGTTCTGACTGACACCCAGAGTGGATGCACAGCCCCACTGACATCAGTGCCACCAGCCCCCGCTGCCCTAACCTGCTTTGTTGGTGGCCTTCTGAAGCATCCAGGGCTCATTCCCAGAAGGGAGGGACGTTATATATCGTCACTTGTTGCATTAACACCTCACCGCCCCAAGGAAGAGTACACAGTTCTCCCCATCCCCTGTGCATGTTATTCTCACAGCAACCCTGCGAGGTAGGTTACTCTGCGATAAAGTGCCTGCCCCAAAGTCACCCAGGGACTGAGCGGCATGGACAAGTGGGGACTGGAACTTGGATCTCCCGAGTCCAAGTCCCACGCTCTAACCACTACACCGTGCACTGGCCCGAGGTCACCCAGGCTGCCATTTTATGCCCACCTACACAGGAGTAAGCTCCGTCGACGTCGATGGGACTTATATCTGAGTAGACGTTTATAGGGGTGTGCTGCCAGTGAGCTTCGTGGGTGAGTGGGGATTTGAGCCCAGGCCTCCCTGGCCCTAGTCTGACGTCCTAGCCACTACATCACACTTTTTGAATATTGTATTCTAAATAATATTTAACATTTATACGTGAACCGCTTAGGGAATTTATTATATTAAGCGGTATAGAAGCGTCACTAAATAAATATATAAAAAATTAAAAAAAATGAGTTATTGTTTTAATGTGTTGATTCAAGTATTAAGTAATAAACAATAATAAATTTTATTTGTACAAAGTCATTTCTGTGTTTGGGGAGAGCTCATCCTCATCAGCAGCAACATCACGGCTGCTGCTGCTGCTACTTCTACTGCTGTTGCTATCAGACCAGACTTCCCCAACTGCGGTGGGGAGTATCAGACTGCAACTCCCATCATTCCCAGCTAGCATGGTCATTGGCAATAGTGGCTGGTGGATGATGGGCACTCAAACACATCTGGAGGGCACCCGGTTGGGGAAGACTGTACCACACTATAAAAACAGCAGCAGCAGCAGCAGCATCTTAGGTCCTGGGGAGACTATTTTCCATCCTCCCCCCAGTCCCCAGCAAGCTTTCACAAGTTACCACTGCCTTTCAAAATATCTTATTATGTGTTCCTGTGAATTAATTCTCACTTATTGTCTCCCGCCTTGCGGGGCCTGTTGTGAGGCAGAAAAGAAGGGTAGAACTATTTTAAGTGAACAATGATAAATATGTCAATGCAGAGCACAAGAGGGCAGGTTTCCACCCTGAAGAGATTACATTTGAACATTATTCAGTCTTTAGTAGCAAGCTGCATGACCCAGGCAAAAATTCATCAGGTGCAGTTTACCCCATCACGGTGTAGCTTTGCCAGAAAAACATCCAAACTGTGGGAACCATGGTTTGTTCTAAACAACGTTCATTAAAACAAACCAGAATACCAGCTGCGGTTTGCTGATCATCTGAACTGAGCCTTAGGGCTTCTCCACATTAGCAAAAATCCTGCAACTTTACTGGGGCATTGTCTTCCAGAGTCTTTGCTGGCTTATCGCTCCACACAACACATGGGCTCCTGCCCGCTAGTTGTTTTTGCGGGTTTCCTTCCCATATGTTTCATTTATACCGCCAGTTTTATTGCGTGATTTCAATTTATTACGGCATTTTCAGGGTTTTATAAAATGGCAGATCCCTGCTTGAAAATGGAGGAAGAGGCATTGGAGGCTGACGATGTTGTGAAAAGGACCTGCGAACTTCCGTGAACAAACAATCACGAGCACACAATAAATGCCTCGTGCAGAGATACTCTTAGCCTGGCATATGGGTGACCAAGCTGTAGTACCACAAGTGGTATTGTCTGTGTAGGCCTGGCGGCTTCACTACGGCATGGAGTCAGGCCTACACAGCAAAACCGTACAAAGGCACAGGAGCTGCGTTAGTTGACCAACTAACCCATTTGAATTCAGAAGTCACAAGAAAAGACATTGTTGTAAGGCTGGGCGTTTTGACAGCACAGGATTAAGGGAGCCAGAAGTACTGCTTGAGATGCCCTGAATAGTCAAGTGGCAAAGTTGCCAGGGATGTCTTTTCTGAAGGCAATTACAGGTAAACAGCGCAAGAAGGCTAGCAGATAGTTGGAGAAGAGGGCCCATCTTTATTCTCTCCCCCCACACCCACCCCACTCCAACCAGCAGGAGAAACAAGCTAGGAATGGAAAAGCAAAAGACACAGGTAAACAGGGAGAGCTTCGTTCTGTGAGTTGGATCCAGGTTTACGTTGGATCAACTGCATTAGCAGACGTGGACTTCCCTGCTCCCTCCTTCCCGTGGCAGCCCTGCCAGACCCCTGAAAATGGTGCACAAAGTACTATAAATAAAGAATCCACCTTTTGGCTACAATTGCCAGTGGAGGATGGAAAATAGAAGAGGCCCCTCTAGAACTGGCTGATGATCTGTCTTTGGAGGAGCAGCATACTAAGATGCAGGATGTTCTGGCCAATTCTTTTGATGGGCAGTCTGATGTAAACTTCCTGGTGAAAACCATGAAGCAACGTCCAAAGACCCTTTGCGAAACAGTGGAAATTGCCACAGAAACTGAAGCTAGTGGCGGAAATGCAAAGCAGCCCTTCATAACTGCTATGGGTAAGCATCGTGTTATCTTCTTCTGACTTGAACAGGAATGTGGAACAGCCAGAACCAAGTATGTAATGTTTTAGTAGTGCTGCTATGCCAAGACAGGGGTTGAGGACGTTTTACAAACATTTTTGCCCATTTTGTGAAACATGTTTCACAAGCATCATCATATTCACTTCACGATCCCTTGTTGGCTGAGATCCATGCTTGCTTGCTTGCTTGCTTGCTTTCCTTCCAGTTTTTTTAAATACACATCCATGGCTTTGTATATATCCATAGCAATAAATACATATGAAATTCAACTTTTTAGCACTTATACATACGTTTCAACAAAAGCAGATCAGATATCCAAATAAGTATCCGTTTGAAGGTGACACCCTTCCCCACACCTGTGATCGTTATAACATCACCACTCCTCATAAATATTTTGACAAGACCAGGTACTGATTCTAGCTCCAGGATTTCAGCCCCTCTATATTCTCTCAACATCTTCCTTGAGGTAAAACCTTAGAGTGAGTGTGTGTGGAAGGAATACATCAACTATAACCTAAGCAACCACTTTATTAGGCCGCTTCCACCACCCTCCTCCTCGTGAGGAGAGAACCTTCAGTTTCTGGGGGGGGGGTGCAGATTCATAGGCCATCGCTTACTTCTTTCATAGATTCATCTAACATCATCATTATTATTATTATTATTATTATTATTATTATTATTATTTATATCTCTATACCACCTAATAGCCAAAACTCTCTGGGCAATTTACAAATATTAAAAACATTAAAAATACAGTATATAGAGATTAAAAGCCATTTCCATAAAAAGCACACAAACAGACAATATACACAAAAGAAGATATATCTAAAACTACTTCAAACAAGCAATCTCAGAGCAAACAACTGTAACCATAAGACATTCCAGGATTGACTAAAACTTATCATATGCTGGTAACAAATTAAAATTTGTTACCAAATTTTACTGGTAACAAATGAAACCGAGAATGGCTGTGGTTTGAAAGAACAAATTAAAAATGAAACTTTATTTACACGGTATGAGATGTTTCTATGCAGTTTGAGTTTTATGTGGTAAAAATTATTGTTTCAAGTTTTTATTAATTCCTTACCTACTCTACCCTTTCTAATATAAGAAATCAAAGCTATAAATGTACCTCCCTCCACCTCCCAGTGGAATCTAACCATCCCCCAGGCTGGAGACCACTGACCTGTTCCTACCCCTTAGAAGAAACCCAATCCCCATCTCAACCTCTAAAGAAAACCAAGTGCCTCTTATTCCCTCTCTCCCCCGACTGAAAAAAACAACAGCTAATCAGGAGACACTGTTTAAATCTGAACATTCGAACTCCCCCCTCCCCACTACTAACCATAGCCTTAAGGAGAAAGGATATATTAGAATACATCAATCAAGCACATAAACATTAAAATATACAATTAAATAACAAAACAAAATACCATTTCATTGCAGTCACCCATTCAAATATTGAAAGCGTTGTAACGTCCTCAGTCCACTGCATTATAGGAGGTGAGCGTTTATTTATTTATTTATTTATTGCATTTATACCCCGCCTTTCTCCCTCTCGCAAGGAACTCAAGGCGGCTTACATTATCCTCCTCCTCACCGTTGTATCCTCACAACAGCAACCCTGTGAGGTAGGTTGGGCTGAGAGTCTGTGACTGGCCCAAAGTCACCCAGTGAGCTTCCATGGCCAAGTGGGGACTAGAACCCGGATCTCCCGGCTCCCAGTCCGTCACTCTCACCACTACACTACACTGGCTCTGGTTTATCTTTCCACTGTGGTAATATCAGTCTTTTAGCTGTCAAAAGGGTGCAGAGAATCCATTTCCACTGACCATTCATTAATTTCCATGAAGCAGGTAAATAATTCAAAAGAGTGTGCACGTATTAAAGACTGTTCCGGTACAAAATTTATCCATAAAATAACCTCCTCCCAAAAAGAAGCAACTACCGGACACTGCCAAAACATATGTTTCAAAGAGGTATTCGCTGAATTGCACTGCCAGCAATTAGCCAAATTGGACAACCCCTTATTAAACAGACATTGAGACATCCAATAGAAACGAAACAAAAGTTTTTGCTGAATAAGATACAGCCTAAGATCTATAGACACTAAAGCAGTGATCCATTGATTAAGGCAAAATAGGACAATTCAATTCCCTATTCAATTCTGGCTTAAAATACTGTATAGTATATTTATTCACCAATAACAAGTATTTATAGTCAAGGATCATGGGTCACTTTGCCTGACCATCCTCAGTAAGTGCTTCCAATAATGATGGAGACTTTGATGCTGTAAATGCGCCCTGGCCAAACCTAGATTGTAACAAATGCTGCAGTTACAAGTACTGCAATTCAGCCATAGCTGGTGATTCATATTTTGGCACGCAGGATAGAAAACGACAACAATTCATCGTCGGCACCCGATGGACCCAGTGGGTCCAAAGTAAAAATTGCCTCATCTGTCGATGTCCACCACAAAAACATTTCTTACCAATGTTTAGATCTGGATTGCCCTAAAACGTCAATTTTGCAGGAGAAAATGATCAAAGTGTAATTGACGTGACACTATGCGCCACACATCTCTAACAGTAGAAACTGTGGGAGGAACCCTATCCGTTCTTATATCCCTAGAACTTAATGCCATCCATTTAGAGAAAGGAACCAGACAAGAAGATTCCAAAACTGACCAATGCAGAAAATCTGATGTAAATGGGAAAGATCAAAATTCAGTATGAGTCAACAGGTAAGTCCAAAGATATAAAGCAAGATCCAACTAAATCCACCTTCTTTAATTTGAAGTTGCATCCTTTTAAGAGATAATTGTGGCAGAGAAGACCCCCCCCCCATACAAAACAAAGCATTGATTTTCTGAAAATAAGGGGTTCATCCTTTCTGGTGGTGTCATGAAAGGGTGTGAATATTGGCAAGAGAGCAGGTGATGGGAGTGGGAGAGAGGGAACATATCCCCACTGCTGAGGCGACTAGGGGGGGTGTCTCCACAAGCAATTTACTGCAAGTTTGCTATGTCTGGAGGTCATTCGGGACACATAATGTCGTGGCCATCCCACGGCCACCCCACAGCTTAGTGCCCAAACCCCATTTTTTTCTGAGACTACTTTTAGCCCAATTGTTTTCCTTAATTCAGCTTGTCTGCACTTCTGTTGTGGTGTGTACCAACCCTCCACATTTACTCCAGCATGATAGCCCTGCCCAGGGGTGTGTCTTTCACCTGGCCATGACCTCACTTACTCTGGTCAAGGGGTGTTTCCCCAATGTTTTCCCTGCCTGTGTTTCCCCAGTGTTTCCACCATTTTGGCGAGATCGCAGTTACCAAGGTACAACAGCACATTTAAAAGATATCCCTATCTCACTATAGCAAAATAGTGCATTTGTGTAGCAATACCTATACCCTATAGCACTATAGCGAGATAGTGCATTTGAACATATACCTGCTATTGTGCTACTGTGGTTTTAGAGGGACAATAGTAAAAAAAAATAAAAAATGGGGGGGATCGGACATAGATTGGGGAAGCAGGCGCTAGCACACACAGACCTGAGGAAGCAGAAAGGGCAAAACAAGGCAAGCATGGGGGGAGGGAGCAGTCTCTCTAAATGCTGATGTGGATGAGACTCCACCCAGTAGCCCCCCAAACAGTTTGCAGTAAATTGCGGTGTGACCTGCTGAGAGCCCCAGGCTTAGTTTTGGGATAATCCAGGTGTTCAAGCCCCGTGTGTCTCCAGATGGAGCAGATTTGACTCCAGTAAAAAACGCAGCAAAGTGGAGATCGAACTACACCCATTGCCGTGGAGATCCACCCTAGGTCAAGCGGCCCCTTGCCCTCATAGAATCATAGAATCATAGAATAGTAGGGTTGGAAGGGGCCTACAAGGCCATCAAGTCCAACCCCCTGCTCAATGCTGGAATCCAAGTCAGAGCATCCCTGACAGATGGCTGTCCAGCCTTGTCTTGAATTGCCCCAGTGTGGGAGAGCCCACTACCTCCCCAGGTAATTGGTTCCATTGTCGTATTGCTCTTACAGTCAGGAAGTTTTTCCTGATGTTCAGCCGGAATCTGGCTTCCTGTAACTTGAGCCCATTATTCCGTGTCCTGCACTCTGGGATGATCAAGAAGAGATCCTGGCCTTCTTCTCTGTGACAACCTTTCAAGTACTTGAAGAGTACTGTCATATCTCCCCTCAGTCTTCTCTTCTCAAGGCTAAACATGCCCAGTTCTTTCCGTCTCTCTTCATAGGGCTTTGTTTCCAGTCCCCTGATCATCTTTGTTGCCCTCCTCTGAACACTCTCCAGTTTGTCTGCATCCTTCTTCAAGTGTGGTGCCCAGAACTGGACACAGTACTCCAGATGAGGCCTAACCGGTGCTGAGTAGAGGGGAACTAGTACTTCCCGGGATTTGGAAGCTATGCTTCTATTAATGCAGCCCAAAAGAGCATTTGCCTTTTTTGCAGCCACATCACATTGTTGGCTCATATTCAGCTTGTGATCAACAACAATTCCAAGATCCTTCTCGCTTGTAGTGTGCTTGAGCCACTTATCCCCCATCTTGTAACTGTGCATTTGGTTTCTTTTTCCTAGGTGCAGAACTTGGCATTGATCCCTATTAAATGTCATTCTGTTGTTTTCTGCCCAGCGCTCCAGTCTATCCAGATCACTTTGAATTTTGTTTGTGTCTTCCAAAGTATTAGCTATCCCGCCCAATTTTGTGTCATCTGCAAATTTGATCAGCATTCCCTGCACCTCCTCCTCCAAGTCATTAATAACAATGTTGAAGAGCACTGGGCCCAGGACTGAGCCCTGCGGTACCCCACTCGTTACCTCTCCCCAGTTTGAGAAGGTCCCATTGATAAGCACTCTTTGAGTCCGATTCTGTAGCCAACTGTGGATCCACCGGATCGTTGTTTCATCTAGCCCACTTCGAGCTAGTTTGCTCATCAGGATATCATGGGGCACTTTGTCGAAAGCTTTGCTGAAGTCGAGGTATATGATGTCTACAGCATTCCCACGGTCTACAAGGGAGGTGACTTGATCAAAAAATGAGATCAGATTTGCCTGGCAGGACTTGTTTTTGACAAATCCATGTTGGCTTCGAGTAATCACGGCATTGTTGTCAAGGTGCTTCCAGATGGATTCCTTTATCATCTGCTCCAGAATTTTTGTCTTTGCCTTGACAGAGTTTTGTTTAGTTGGCCAATACAGATGCATTGATCTGTGGCATAGGAGTGAGCACCTGTTCGAAAAAAGAGGAATCTTAGCCTACAGATTGGTCCTGTCTATTTGCAAAGGGTGGGACCCAGGATCTGCTTTCTGCAAGAGGAAGGGCTCTGTTTGGGTCCCTCCACTCAGTTCTGGGGGACCTCCCTCTCCCCTCAACACCACAGCTCAGCCCATTCAGCAGGGTCTCCTGATGCTTGGTGTAGCATTTTCAGGGGGCTCAAGGAGCTGCTCTGGGAAGGAGTGGGGGTAGAAGTTCACTTCATCAGCACAGCAGATCCAGCATAAATCTGGATCCAGCCCAACATGACATCGGTGGGGACAGATATTGTGGCTCAGCTCATTACAGGCCTGGATGTTATTCTTCCAAACGACTTTTGTTAAGAGTCACTAAAAGGGAATCCAGACTGCAGGTGAAATCTTTTGAAGTTCTGCATCTGATGAAGTGGTCAATGTCCATGAAACCTTTCCCCAAAATAAATGCGTTAGTCTCTGAAGTGCCACAAGACTCTTTCTTGTTTTTGCAGCAACAGACTAACATGACTACCCCTCTGGAAATTGGTACTCTTTTTGTATTTCTTTGGACGTCCCTTCAGTTTTCATCTTCACTTTAAGCTTCTTGTAGGTCTGTGTGGTCTCCTCGGTATCTTATCTTCCAAAATTAAGTTAGAAGGAAATGGGATGACCACAGGATTTTGACTGCAATCCTCTGCCCACCTTCTTGGGGGTAAGTCACATTGATACCAACAAGATTTTAAAATAGCTGCAAACCAGTCATCTTGATTTAGATCTTCACATGAGCCAGGTTCCTCCTTTGCTAGCTCCTCTCAGAATGATGTGGCTCCAGATTGAGTTGGCAGTACCACATGCAGTAGCAACACATTTGCCCTACTCCAAGGTGGCCATCATAATAATTTACTAGTACTCAGCCAGCTGCCTGAAGCAGGGCCCAAATGCCCCCCGCACACACACACACACTTAGTGTTGACAGTACTCAACACATCAGAAAACCTTGCTGCACCATACCTGTGCCAATTCCTGCCTTCATCTCTTCCACATACATGCTCACCCCACACCCCGCAACACACATGGTGCTGCCTGAAACAGGTCGCTTCTCCTTGCTTCATGGCAGGGCTGGCCCTGGTAGGACTACAGTGCTATATGCTTATAATAGCAATCATGGTTCTCAATGTGCCGATCATTATCTTGCTGGAAGTTGTTTGTTATAATTGCTGTTGTCATTAATGTCTTAAGTTTATTGTTCTTTGTATTTTTACTTTGAACCTGCCTTGAGATGCTCTTTACCCTTAAAGGTGGCTAAATAAATAAATAAATAAATATCAAGAGCAGCACCATCCACATATAAGAAGGAGGTATGTATCAGCAGGTTCAGGGCCACACCAAGATACATGAAAGTCCAACAATTAATTTAGGGGGTGAACCCAAAGGGGAGGCACTCCAAAATACTCAATGAAGAGGCAGTCATTGCTGACTGCCTGGTGAGAAGAAGAAAAAATGGAAAACTGGAGGGAGGGTGGCAGTCATCTGCCAGAAAAGGCCTTCTGCATTCTGTATAGGACAAGCTGGTCAGTCTCTGTGCAAAAGAATAAGTGCACACAAATCTGACATTAGAAAGTACAGTATTCAGAAACCACTGGGGGAACTTTTCAACACTCTGTTGCTGACCTTAAAGTGGCCATTTTTAACATGGCAAAGGAAAACTCCAGCATGAAACGGCTAAATTTATCATGAAGTTCAGTCCTATCACCTGTGGTCTGAATTGACCTAATGGGTTTTCAGTCCACCAGAGGTGTTCATTAGCTCACCAGTGCCTGGATGGTTGTGTGGTCACCCACACTGCTTTGTGGGTGGCCACTGTGCTTATTTTGCATGCATTTGAGCTTTAACTTAATTCTTCGAGTCTGTATATCTTTATTTATTTATTTATTATTAAATTTATTAATCGCCCATCTGGCTGGTCACCCAGCCACTCTGGGCGATGTACAACATACAATAAAAACAGTTTAAAACAATAAAATTCTACAATAAAAACATTTTCTAAAATACCCTAACTCACCCCAAATGCCTGCCTGAACAACAACGTTTTTAATGCACGACGGAAGCTCATTAAAGAGGGGGCATGATGGAGTTCCCTAGGGAGGGAGTTCTACAGAGTGGGGGCCACCACAGAAAAGGCCCTCTCCCTCGTCCCCACCAGTCTAGCTGTCCTGGCTGATGGGACAGATAGAAGGCCATCCGAGGCTGATCTTGTTAAGCGGCCTGTCTGGTGCTGCTGGAGGCACTCCTTAAGATAGGCTGGGGCGGAACCATGTAGGGTTTTAAAGGTCAAAACCAACACCTTGAATTTGGCCCGGAAAACAACTGGTAACCAGTGCAACTCCTTCAGCACTGGAGTGATGTGATCTCGCCGGCGGCTGCCTTTAATCAGGCGAGCCGCCATGTTCTGTACCAGCTGCAGTTTCCGAACCGTCTTCAAGGGTAACCCCACGTAGAGCGCATTACAGTAGTCTAAACGAGAGGAGACCAGGGCATGTACTACCAATGGGAGCAGATGGTTGGGAAGGAAGGGGCGCAGCCGCCGTATCAGATGGAGTTGCTACAGCGCTGTCCGGCTCACAGCTGACACCTGAGCCTCCATGGACAGCTGGGAGTCCAAAATGACCCCCAGGCTGCGGACCTGGTCTTTCAAGGGTAGCCGTACCCCATTCAACACCAGGTCAACATCCCCCAGCCTCCTCTTGTCTCCCACCAAAAGTACCTCGGTCTTGTCAGGGTTCAGCTTCAGCCTATTCCTCCCCATCCAGCCACTCACCGTCTCCAGACATTTGGACAGGGATTCTACGGCCAACCTTGGTGAAGATTTAAACGAGAGGTAGAGCTGCGTGTCATCCGCATATTGATGACACTGCACCCCAAACCTCCTGATGATAGCCCCCAGTGGCTTCACATAGATGTTAAATAGCATTGGGGAGAGGATGGAACCCTGTGGCACCCCACAAGTAAGTGGCCACGGGTCCGAAACCTCCTCTCCCAGTGCTATCCTCTGGTACCTGCCGGAGAGGAAGGACCGGAACCACCGCAATACGGTGTCCCCAATGCCCAACCCCTCCAGGCGGTCCAGGAGGATACCGTGGTCAACAGTATCGAAAGCCGCTGAGAGGTCAAGGAGAACAAGGAAGGAGCATTCACCCCTATCCAGAGCCCTCCTCATATCATCTACCAAGGCGACCAAGGCCGTTTCTGTCCCATGCCCAGGCCTGAAGCCCGACTGAAATGGGTCTAGATAATCAGTTTCTTCCAAGTGTGCCTTCAACTGCACCGCCACCACCCGCTCAATCACCTTGCCCAAAAATGGCAGATTTGAGACTGGGCGAAAGTTGTTCAGAACTTGAGGATCCAAGGAGGGCTTCTTTAAGAGCGGTCTTATCACTGCCTCCTTGAGGGCTGATGGCATCACTCCCTCCTCAAGGGAGGTGTTCACCACCACCCTGATCCCCTCACCCAGTCTCTCTCTGCAGCTCATAATGAGCCAAGATGGGCAAGGATCAAGTAAGCAGGTGGTCGGCCGTACCGATGAAAGCACCTTGTCCACTTCATCAGGAGGAAGAAGCTGGAACCGATCCCACAAAACCGGTTTGCCACAGGCCGCCTCTTGCTCACTAACTGTATCCACAGTGTGCAGAGTAACACACCTAATCTGATCAATTTTATCTGCAAAGTGCCTTGCCAAAGCCTCACAGGAGGCCTTAGAATGCTCCAGTGGTTCCGGAGCCACAGGACCGACCAGGCTCCGGACCACTTGGAACAGCCTCCTGGGACAGCACTCTGCAGACGCGATGGAGGCAGCATAATATTCCTTTTTTGCTGCCTTCACCGCCACGTGATAGGCTGAAGATACAGCTCTAGCCCGTGTCTGATCGTCTTTGGAGCGAGACCTCCGCCACTGGCACTCTAGCCGTCTCACCTCCTGTTTCAGAGCTCATAACCGCGGATTGAACCATGGTGCAGTCCGAGCCCTGTTCAGGGGGAGAGGGCGTTTCGGAGCCACCCGATCTAATGCCCCAGTGATTGCGGCATTCCAGCCACCCACCAGGGTCTCGACCGAGTGGCCGTTGGCATGCCCCAGAGAATCCCCAAGTGCGTTCAGGAATCCATTTGGATCCATAAGACACCTGGGGCGGACCATTTTAATGGGTCCTCCACCCCTGCGGAGGGGTTGTGGAACCGAGAAGTCCAACGTCACCAGATAGTGATCTGACCATGACAAGGGGGTGGTGGATATACCCCCGACTTCCAGATCACTCCCCACTTCTCCAGAAACAAACACAAGGTCTAGTGCATGACCGGCTACATGGGTGGGCCCAGTTAGAATATGGTGCAGCTCCCAGGAGGCCATGGTCTCCATGAAGTCCCGAGGTGCTCCTGTGAGGATGGCCTCCGAATGTACATTGAAGTCCCCCAACACCAGTAAGTTAGGTGTTGCATTGCATTGCCATTTGACTGCGTTGGTTGCATTTCCCCCTCTACAGCCATGTGTGTGCTTGTATAACACTTAGGATAACACTTCATGCATCTGATGAAGAGGCCTCCAGTCCACAAAAGCATATGCCATAATCAGTTTGTTAGACGTCAAGGTGCTGCAAGGCTCTTGGTTGTTTTTGCTGCAACAGGCTAAAAACGGATCCCCCTCCGGAAACTGAAAGTGTAGTCACTGAGGAATAAAAGAGTATGCATTTGAAATCATCGACCTTGGAAGAGGGAAGAGGCTGCTGAATCAACCAAGAAAGATTTACAAGTCGCTGAGTTTATGCCGTTCACACTCCCATGGGGGGGGGGGGAATCCCTGATATACTTTTCTATCAACAAGAATAGCTATACATTGGGAGTTTGCTTCTGAGTCAAATGGCAGTCGTGTGTGTGTTGGGGGACGGGGGGAGGGTTGTTGCGACCTTGGTAAGGAAGGGAAGGGTTAGCAACAACACACACACACACACACCCATTATCCATGCACCACCGTCCCAATCTGGATCTGTCTGACTTCAGCAGCAGTTGTTGTTTTAAAACTGCACGTACGTTCAATGATACAACCTATTTAACATAGTGGATCGTTTGGTCCTTAACCTGCTTTTCAAAAACAGAGCTGAAGAGGGACTGTGTTTTGAGAAGCCACTGCGGAGAGTAGAGGCCAGGTCAGGTTCAAGGCCTTTCCTCTAAGGGAAAGCATGGTATGATTTGCAGGGGGAATGGTTGTTGTGAATGGTTGTGAACTGTCCAGAGAGCTTTGGCTATTGGGCGGTATAGAAATGAAATAAATAATAATAATACTTTCTATGAAGTTATGTCCAAATAGAAAATAAGTGTGGATTTTACAGTCAGATCTGTATGAAGGAAACTAGACTGGTGTTGGATTCTCTCTGCACTTCTTCTAGGCAAGCGACACAGCCTGAAAAACAGCCTTGGGGCCTTGCAAAGGTGGGGTCAAAAAACTCAAATGTCCGCAGACTTATTGGTATTGCAAAAGTCACTTTCAGCCTCAATTCCATTCTGTAAAATGGGCTCAATAGTTAGCTACTTAACAGCTGTTTCATGCTTTAATATGGCAATTGTGTTACCGGGTTTACCCATATTACACTGGTGTTTCCTACAGTAAACCAGCAAAGTTGGAAGGGCAGATATATGCTACTTGAACTCTCAGCAGATATTGCCCAGAGAATCACAACTGCTGAGGGCTCCCGGCCACATGGCCGTTGTGTCTGACCTCTTACATTGCATATTTGCACAAGGAAAAGCAACAACCGTGACTGTGTAAGCATCGCTACACACAGAGTGGTCAAGGGTGGAGTGGAGCTTGATTACATACTTTTTTTAAAAAATCAACCAATCAAACAAATAGTCATTTAATAAACTCTTGATTAATCTCTTGATCAGTGGAGGCTGGTGGCCACTATGTCAGTGGCATGGTGAACCCGCTCTGGGTTTCAATCAGAACCAGTCAGAACTCTAAAAGAGCTTCGTACCTTGGATAGCTCCTTTATAGTTCTGATTGGTTCTGACTGAAACCTGGAGCGGATTCACTGCCCCACTGACATGGGAGCAGCCAGCCTCCACTGCTCTTGATTATGCAGATTTGCATACATTTGCATATAGGTAAAAAAAACACCCACCAACCAAGATTCCTGAAGCAAGAAGCATACTTTCTTTGTTTTTAGGTGGTGCACATATGTTAGAAGAGGCATTCCCTCTTGCAGTGAGAGAAAAGAGAGAACGTCTCTCCTGAGATTGCACTTGCCATAACCACGTGTAATAATGATTTTAAAACAAATTTGCTGCCCAAACAATTAGGGCAGGGATGCAGAACTTCTTTCAGCCCAAGGGCTAAATTCCATTTCTGAGAAGCTCTCAGGGTCTACGTTCCAGGGGTGGCTGTGGCCAAAGGCAAAGAAGAGCATTGCCAAAGGCAAAGGAGCTGGGTCAAAATACCAAAAACACCGGTGTGTTTTAGCTTAGAGATCTTCCTGCTAGTCACTAAGCCCTTTGACCTTTTAGAATGGGGGCCAAGCTGCACAAAAGCTGGGAAACTACTGTCCTGTTCTTACGGTCTCTCCCTTCGCAATCAACACACTCCAGGAAACAAGCTTCAGGCCAACACTACTTTATTAGTGAACCACTAGCTTCCTTACAAATGCAGATTCTAGGAAACTCTCCGACTGCATAGAACCAGCTAATCCACACATCTACGAATATCAGTACAGGAGACGAAGTGGAAGTTAGATAAGTTGCCAGCGGTCTGGGCATGAACTTCATGGCCAGACTTGCTTCGCAGGGATGCCCCTCCTTTAGGGTGGCTCCCTCCTACATTGGCTTTCATGAGTGGTCAACCTGGCGGAGCACGTGAGCGCTGCCTCTAACTTTTCCCACTTTGCTCTGCAATGGCCCTTAGCGTCCCTCAAGTCATGCCCCTCGCCCTCCTCCTCCTCCTCCTCCTCTGAAACTTGAGTTCTTGTGGTGGAGGAATGGGGGAGCGGTTCAGGCTGGGCTCCCTGTGTGTCAAGGTCTTGGGAAGAAAGTCTCGCCATGTCTGGGCTCACTAGGGAGGGTGCTTCCCTCTGCTGTCCCCATTCTGATTCCGAATCTGAGCTTTCAGACATCTCCACATGCTCAGATTCATTCCTGACACTACTAGTTGCTGTGCCGAAAATTTCTACCACTTTTCCCCCCAACCATTCTTCATTCAATTTGACAGAAAATAAATTTATTTCAAAAAGAAATTCAATAGTGAACTTTTGGGGGAGAAATTCTCATGGGTTGGGTTTCTTGTGCTTAACTTACTTAGGAGGAGGCCAAGGAGTGTCTGCAAATGTCCTTTTTTTCATCGTACAACCATCTCTCCCAGAGCCTGTAGCCTCCTTGGCTTCTCACACTTCAATTAAAGCCCAGGGGCAGACATCATGAGACAATTCCTCCCATAGGGCCTTTTCAGCTCAGGAAGGTGTAGGCAGCCAGGGTGGCTGCAGAGCCATGGAGAGAGAAAACACACACAGCGCACCCTGGGCCACCTTGCAGTGATGCAGTAAGCTCAAAAACACCACAAAAAGAAAAGATAAAACACCCCGAGAGTGAGGCAGAACAACGGAAGCCTCTTTCATGGGAGAAGAAAACTTTTAGGGAACTGGAGGACGGATTTGGGCATAGCGCTAGCTCCACTTCTTCCCTGGAACTGGACATCACACCGCCCACTTCACACCTGCGCTGATGGATGCAAAATGGGGTGGGGGGAGCCTGCCTTCACAGTCAATCCTGGTGCCATTTGCAGTGGCAACCCAGAAAACCAAAAACCTTCATGAAAAAGGAAAGAAGCTGTGCTGCAACCCCTGCCAATGGTGAGCCTCACCTGCGAGAAACTGTGGAGAATTTCTCCTTCCCCTGGAGAAATTCAGTGGAATTGTTTCCCCTGTTTCTCTGCCCACAAATAGGGTGGAGAATTTTGAGAGGCCATCTGAGTGCAGCTTTAGAAATTACTAAATGATTGGCAGTTGGGGGAAAGAGGGAGGGCCCAGGGGAAGTGGGTGGAGCCATCTGGGAAACCCGAGAGAGCCGGATTGGGACCTCTGGAGGGCTGGATTTGGCCCCTGGGCCTGATTCTGTACCCCTGAATTGGGGCCAACCTTTTAGTCAATGAAAAGGTTTGCATGCCACCATACCTCCACCCTCCGTCTCCGAACACCCCCCCCCACACACACACACAGGGCACCCACCACTGCAGGTCCAGCCTAAAAGGCCAGCTGTCTACGGAGCAGGCCCATGTTTGAGCCTGTTGCCATCAAAATGTAGTCAGTTCACTTTCATTATTGAATAGTTCTTCCCGTTTCCAATGCAATCCCCCAAACAGCACAAGATATGTTTGGCTCATTGCACAACATACATATTTAAGTCACATCCTCTTTTGGATTTGCTGTCACTAGAGGACAGATCACAGTTTTTTCCACTGGGCAACTTCCGTAACAAACGTATTAAAACAAGGAGAACAACGTGGCTGCTTGGGAAGTTAACGCACTCCGAAGGTATCGCCTAAGGACTCCCCTGCTTCTGTTTTGCTGCTGTTCTCATTGGTGATTTTACAGAGCATGTAACTCCAAGTGATTTGCAAAGGTACGTCATGGACTTTTTTCACCTTTCATTCCAACAAACTTGAAAGTAACTTTTACTGTACTTCCAGCCCCCCAAATCCTTTGCATGTTTATTCCAATGTAAGTTATGCTGTGTTCAATGGATCATACTCCCTAGTAAGTGTGCTTAGGATTGCAGTCTTAAATACATTAAGGGCACAATCCTATGCACGTTTAGAAAGAAAAATGTCCTACAACTCCTAGCACTCCCCAGCCAGCTATGTTGGCTGGGGAATGCTGGGCATTGTAGGACTTTTTGTTTTTTGTATATGCCACATTATGTGTAAACACACAAAGAATTATTAAAATGAAGGGACAAACTATGGCAGCCTTCCCAACCTGATCTTCTCCAAATGTGCTGGACCACGATCCCTATCATTCCCAGCTACCATGACCATTGGGAGTTGCAGTCTAACCCATCTGGAGAGAACCAGGTTGAGGAAGGCTGAACCACAGGTTGCTTTTTCTCCTTGAATGTATGTTTTGTTGAAATTAGACATTTATTTACCAATGGCATCGATGCATAGTTTTTATGGTCTATCACATCCTACATGTCATGCTACACACAGATTTGGTGTACTCACACTGGCAGTTTACCACTGGTTTGCTTCACTGTCTATAAGGTTTGTACTTGACCAACAGTAGTTGTGTATAAAGTTACTGTGGTGTTAAGATCCAGTAGCAGTTGACTGCTGCTTTAACTGGGATGTTTGGAAGATTGTCATTCTGATGTGTATCTTATCCTCTGGGCCGAAAGAGTTGGACAGAATGGCCTTTTCAACTGCCTTACCAACTGAAAGGCATTATAAGTGTTACCTAGCATGGGGGGGAATTAAAGAGGAAGAAAGGGAGTTTAATGCCCACAAAGGGTGTGGGTGTAGAGTATTTTGCTGGTGAGTTAATGTAGGAGATAATGTAGTTCTTGGGGGAGAATTGGAAATAACGTTTTATCTTCCCTTGGTTTACCTTCCCTTCCCCAAAAGACTTCTCTTTATTATTTTTTACAGAAACATTCCATATCCTGCGAGTTAGGCAGTCTCCATTTCGAGCCAAGATGCTGGCAGAAAGCGTCCTAACACAGCTTGCCTACAAAGATGAACCACACAAGCCCCACCAATGTCGAGTCCTAAAAGCAGTCGCAGGAGAAAGCTGGCGAGATCACTTGATAGACACAGATGAATATCAAGACTTCCACACAGGATCCAACAAGCAGGCTACCGAGAAGATGGCGGCAACGTGTTATGACATGGGAATGGATCGAGAAGCCCGCCTGCGGAATTCTGTACCAAAGCCAGCCATGAAAGGATGCGACGATATCCCTCCATCGGCTCCTCTGCATATATCAAGAAGAGAGCAATTCTGTGAAGAAGAGCTGGATTTGTACCGATCTTGGTCATGCCAAAGCCTTTATCAGAATTATCCTGATCTCCATATTGGAGGCGATCACATAGCTGACCATACGTGCGATTCCGGTTGCATCATGGACCAGACCTATGATGAACTATCCGCTGGCCCTGTTTTGCTGTCAAAAGATATCCGGTTAGGGCATTCCCCTGTAACTGAGCCTCAGCAGAAATCCAAGGACACCAAATTCTGGCATGGAGATGAGGCTGGGGAGAGAAGCATGACACTCCACAAGCAGCCCCTTTCAAACTCCATGATCAACAACTACATGGAGACCAAGGTTCAGGAACTATATAAGCAGTTTTTGGAAGAGAAGCTGACGCGGTGCGGTTCCATCACCCACCTCCTGACGTCGAATTTGCTGACAAACAACATTGGCGAGGTGCACCGCCAGTTGTCCCACGAGCGACACACTGACGCGTCGAAAGCCACACAAACTCTCTTGCATTCTCTAGCTCTGTTGGGTTTGCAAAACACCAGCAATGGAAACAGCAGTGAATTTAGCACTCCCAACTTACAAATCTCAACGCCGCTTGGCAAAAGGAAGTCCTCAGGGGTGCAGTATGCATCATGATGGAAATAAATTGGTTCTTAAAAAAGACTGGCTTAAACAAAAGATGTTTGGTTAATTGATACATAGATCCATTCATCTTTAAGGTTCCACAGGACTCTTGGAACAAAGCTCGTGACAGACCAACATGACTGTCCTGCTAATTTGGTTATGAATCCTCAACTGTTGTACCCTGGCCATACAAGATCACTTTATGATAAATGCAAAAATCAGACACTACCAATATTTTTCGAGCAATTATACCTTTGCATAACCTGTTAATGGTTGATTACGGGTCGCTACAAAGTGTCAATAATATTAAACATCTAATGTCTATCATATCCTGTTTTCCAATTGAAATATCTTATCAAAGCAAATGGGGTGAAATAGCAATGTGTTGTTTCTTAATCTTATTATTACTATAGCAAAATGCATGGCAATTTCCCAAATACAAGAAGACAGCTCCCTGCCCCAATGTACTTACAGTCTAAAATTCAACACAGTTAAGACAACAGAGGAAGGGGAAGGAGATGGAGTTAGGAGTAAATAGGAAGAATATATGTTCATTTTGGTTAAAGGAATTATACTTGCTTACAGTAGGATATGGGGACTAAGACGTTAAACCATAGGAAAACTGATTCAAATAAAGCTGTCTGGGTGTGAATGTTTGCAAAAACTAAATCCCACCAGCTGGATGATGATGAAAAACTTCCTGTTGACTTTGCTTATTTTTTTTCAGGGCCCCAATTTGTGTTTGCAACACTGTGCATTCGCAGTTTAGAATACTCTTGCAAATTAGATCTGTTACACCAGAAAAACTGGTATTAGCCAAACAGTCTTGAATCAGAATGCCTTTTTTTCTGGATTCTTTCACATAGCAGGCATGGTGTGTGTCCCCATATACAGACTTTGTATATGTTCTTTATTCTGTCTTCTTTTGTAGAACGAATAGACACACATATGGAAAAATCCCACTCTTGTGTCTTAATCAGCCTCTAAACTGGTGGTTCTTACGCAATTTTTAGTAAGGGCAGCCCATCTGCAAGTAGAATTTAGTCTTTTGGAACCTACGCACCTGATCTAAGATAAGCCATTTCTTGTGTTGTGGGAACAGCAGGACTACCTGAGACACTCCAGTGTTTAACTAGGAATGATTTGTCATTACAAACTGTTTGGAAAATCCAGGGCAAAACTGGTGCAATATAACAGCAAAGCACTGATCTCAGCTTGTCTTTTGGATCTGACTTCCCCTGTAACATAATTTACATTTTCATAATGATATGAAGGCAGTGTGTATATCAACAGTGATTTGAAAATGTGAAATTGACTCAGTAATTTGAGAAGGAATGATGAGTGTGTAAAATGTCCCAACCCTCCGTTTTGTTTCACTGATTCATTTTACTGATTCATCAGAGTGGTTACTTGAGAGAAAGTCCCACTGAACTCCATGGGGCTTATTTCTGATTAGGCATGCATAGGACTGCACTGTTAATCAATCATTCTTTGTCCTCGAACACAAAATACAGCATGGGGCACCTTTGAAACCTTTGGGTCTGCTTTCAAATAAAGTATCTTTGGCTTTTTGAAAAAAAAACAACAACATTATTTGCCATTTTGCTGGGGTGTGTGGAAATCAACAAATAGAAACAACACATTTTGATGGGAGTGAAACACTTGTTGCCATTTCGAGCCAGCCCTACTATTCACTGAATTCAAGTGCCGGAAAAGTGCTGGAAAGCTCAGTGGTGCTGGCATCAAGCATTCTGCTATAAAGCTCTAAGTGTTGCTGAAAAATGTAGGAATGCACAACACTGCTGCGTCCTTTGTGAATACTTTACAGGTGTATGCAGTACACAGCTTTGGCCAAAACCGAAATCAACCAGAGTTAAGCCACGATGGGTCTCCAATCCAAGTTCCCCTACCTGTCCAAAACAGGGGCAGAGATTCTGATTCTACTCCCTGCTGCCTGCCGTCCCTTTGTCAGTCCTGCCTTCCAGCAGATAGCAAGGAACAAGGTCCAAAGACTGCGGCAAGGAAGGTTGAAGAGCATGAGGCAACGGCTGGACAGAAAGAAGCACAACTGAAGGCACGTCTGCAGGAGGCACTCAGAAAGTTTGGCTTCCTTGGTGCTCAGATCAAAGAGGAGGGCTGACCATGTAGCTTTAGTACATGCTCTTCTTTGGCCTATGAGACTTTCACAGAGCTTGTTGCAAATAGCGGGGGTGGAGGGGAAGGAATTTTCTTCAGGGCCTCAGTTCGGATAGGGAGCATGTTCCAAACTGGGCTGCTTTTACTTCAAAACCAAAGTGGCCAGTTTAAGCATGTTTAAAAAAATAAAATGTGAATGGTGGAACGTAGTTTAGCCTCCGAGAGCTGGTTGACAAGCTGAACCCAGGCCTTACATCATCCAGGGTCAGGGCCCCCTCCCAACCCATGATACCTTGCCCCTGTATCTCCATGCACCTAAGAGCGCTACCTACTCTAGAGTAGTTCCTTGGCATTCAATTGGAATCTAGATCATTACTCCAGAGTGCAAGGTCAGTGAATTGTAGGATTTTAAGGTATTGTGATGCAAATTTCTTCTTACAGCCTGTGAGGCAGCCTTCCCACAACCTGGTGCTCTCTAGATGTGTTGGACTACAACTCCCATCAGCCCCAGCAAGCATGGCCATGGCTGCTTTAAGGGGTCAGATTTCACTTCTGTGTTAACGTTGACACACGGTCCAACTTTTTGAGGTCTTGACAGCTCAATCTGATGCACGTTTACTCTCAGACGTACGCCCCAGTGTGATCGGTGGAGCTGGCTCCTCAGTAAGTGTGTTTAGGGTTGCAGCTAGGGTGGTCATGTGTCCTATTTTACAGGGGGCACTCCTCTATTTGAAGGCATCCTCTATTCCAGAACAAGTTTGGTTAAAAGATGAAGAACCATAAGAAGGAGAAGCAACAGGGGCCTAGAAGTTGCTCATCAGCACCTGGGAACATGTGAAGCTGCCTTATAGTCAGACCTTTGGTCCACGTAGCCCAGTATTGTCGACACTGACTGGCAGCAGTGGCTCTCCAGGGTTTCAGGCAGGTCTCTTTTTCACAACTCTTTCCTAGCCCAACCTGGAGATGCCTGGGATTGAAGCTGGGACCTTCTGCATGCAAGGCATGTGTTCTATCACGGAACCACAGCCCTCCACCTTAGCAAGCCCATAGGTTACCTGGTCACACTCTTCCCCCCTATTTAATTATTGTCTGTCTGTCTGTCTGTCTGTCTGTGTCTGTCTGTCTGTCTGTCAATTTAGTGAATTTATTGTATTTCTGCCAATGCCTTAGGCTGCAATCCTACGCACACATCAGTGGAAGCCAGCTCCAATGAACACTGTAGGGCCTACTTCTGAGTAAACATGCAAGGGATTGTGCTGTTAGTGAATGAAGGATAAGCAAGGAGATCTAATGGTTGTATTGTTGGCCCTTTGTCATATCACTTCACTGGCTAGATATAATAATGAGGAAACAACGTACCTGATTAATATTGAAATAGGAAAGTGGAAAACTTTTCAGAAAGGAGAAACTGGTAAGCAAAAAACCATAAGCAAAGGAAACAACCATCAACCGCAAAGCTGGGAAAATATCATTTTCCATTTATATTAACTTCCTACTAAATTATCTTTTATACTGGGAAGGGGTGTTTTTTACCTTCTGACTGTCAGAGAAAGTCAGAGAAATGAACTGATTAATCAAACACTACCCATAGCCTCATTCACGGGCTTTCTGCAGCTTTACAGAGTAAAGATGCAATCCTATGCATATTTAGACAGAAAAAAATCCTACAACTTCTAGCATTCCCCAGCCTGCATGGCTGGATGGGGAATGCTGGGGGTTTTAGGATTTTTTTTCCTGTCACAGTGGGGGATAATTGCACCTCTCTTGGAAAGAGTTCTTCAAATGGGGGTGGGGGAAGGGGGGGTTACCACTGGGCAAACCCTTAAATCAGCAAAATCAAGTGGCCAAGGGTGTTTCCAAATGAGGCTTTCATTCTGCAATTGTTCTGTTTCATTCACAGAATTTTACAGTGGTCCAGACATAGTCATCTTCAATTTGTAGCCCTGCTGTGTTTTCTCCTAGATTTTCCTGTCTTTTTTTCTTACCACAAGAAAATGGAGAGCCAGGGCCTGCAGGAGAAGCCACCACCACCACCACCGGGGAAGAGGCGTGCTTGACGCCGCTGGGCCTGCTGCTGCCGCCGCTGGACCTGCTGCTGCCGCCACTGCCACCACCACCAGGCCTTCCCTGTGGACTTCTGCCTGGCAGACCGCCAGTCCCTGCAGGACCAGGCCCCCAGGTACCGAGCCAGCTGTGCTGCTCCACCTGCCCCTCCCTGGAGGGGCTACATAAGCTGGCTGGCTGAGGTAGCCTGGGAGAGCCAGGGCCTGCAGGAGAAGCCGCCACCACCACCGGGGAAGAGGCATGCTTGCTACTGCTGGGCCTGCTGCTGCTGCTGCTGCTGCTGCTGCTGCTGCTGCCGCCGCCGCCGCCGCCGCCGCCGCCGCCACCACCACCACCACCACCACCACCACCAGACCTTCCCTGTGGACTCCTGCCTGGCATTTTTAAGGGGATTTTAATTGTTTTGTTTGTTTGTTTTATTTTGTTGGGGGGGATTTTGTTGTGTTTTTAGGGGTGGGTAGCCTGCCTGATAGGCGGGAGCGAGGGGGCATGTGTCCACCTGATGGAGGCATTGCGGGGAGTGTTGAGGGCCAGAACATACCGAGGCTGGGTGGCAGGCGCTGGCGGAGCGGTAGGGGCAGGCCATGCCAGGTAAGGGGAACAAGGGAGAGATGTGTAGTATCTGTCCCCTGCTCCGGGCCTGTCCAGAGCCAAAGGATGGCTGGGGGAGGCGTGACCCCATTTTCTGGCCTTCGTTTGCTGCTCTGCAATGCCAGGTCTGTTACCCAGAAAACCTCCCTCATCCATGACATGATCCTGGATGAGGGTGCAGACCTGGCATGTATTACGGAGACCTGGCTGGCCGAGGCTGCTGCTCCAACCCTTGCAGCCATGTGTCCAGCCGGATTTTCGTATGCACAGCAGCCGAGGGCTGGGGATCGGGGAGGGGGAGTGGCTGTTATCTACCGAGAGTCCTTGGTCTTCACCAGACCCCCTCTCCGGGAGACCAAGGTTGCTGAGTGCATGTACTGGAGGTTGGGCCCGAAGGGCAGTCTGGGGATTCTGCTCGTGTACCGTCCACCCCGCTGCACGACTGACTCCCTGGCCGAGGTGCTTGAGGTGGTCTCTGATGTGCGTGTACAGTCCCCTAACTTACTGGTGTTGGGGGACTTCAACGTACATTCGGAGGCCATCCTCACAGGAGCACCTCGGGACTTCATGGAGACCATGGCCTCCTGGGAGCTGCACCATATTCTAACTGGGCCCACCCATGTAGCCGGTCATGCACTAGACCTTGTGTTTGTTTCTGGAGAAGTGGGGAGTGATCTGGAAGTCGGGGGTATATACCACCCCCTTGTCATGGTCAGATCACTATCTGGTGATGTTGGACTTCTCGGTTCCACAACCCCTCCGCAGGGGTGGAGGACCCATTAAAATGGTCTGCCCCAGGCGTCTTATGGATCCAAATGGATTCCTGAACGCGCTTGGGGATTCTCTGGGGCATGCCAACGGCCACTCGGTCGAGACCCTGGTGGGTGGCTGGAATGCCGCAATCACTGGGGCATTAGATCGGGTGGCTCCGAAACGCCCTCTCCCCCTGAACAGGGCTCGGACTGCACCATGGTTCAATCCGCGGTTACGAGCTCTGAAACAGGAGGTGAGACGGCTAGAGCGCCGGTTGCGGAAGTCTCGCTCCAAAGACGATCAGACACAGGCTAGAGCTGTATCTTCAGCCTATCACGTGGCGGTGAAGGCAGCAAAAAAGGAATATTATGCAGCCTCCATCGCATCTGCAGAGTGCTGCCCCAGGAGGCTGTTCCAAGTGGTCCGGAGCCTGGTCGGTCCTGTGGCTCCGGAACCACTGGAGCATTCTAAGGCCTCCTGTGAGGCTTTGGCAAGGCACTTTGCAGATAAAATTGATCAGATTAGGTGTGTTACTCTGCACACTGTGGATACAGTTAGTGAGCAAGAGGCGGCCTGTGGCAAACCGGTTTTGTGGGATCGGTTCCAGCTTCTTCCTCCTGATGAAGTGGACAAGGTGCTTTCATCTGTAAGGCTGACCACCTGCTTACTTGATCCTTGCCCATCTTGGCTCATTATGAGCTGCAGAGAGAGACTGGGTGAGGGGATCAGGGTGGTGGTGAACGCCTCCCTTGAGGAGGGAGTGATGCCATCAGCTCTCAAGGAGGCAGTGATAAGACCGCTCTTAAAGAAGCCCTCCTTGGATCCTCAAGTTCTGAACAACTTTCTCCCAGTCTCAAATCTGCCATTTTGGGGCAAGGTGATTGAGCGAGTGGTGGCGGTGCAGTTGAAGGCACACTTGGAAGAAACTGATTATCTAGACCCATTTCAGTCGGGCTTCAGGCCTGGGCATGGGACAGAAACGGCCTTGGTCGCCTTGGTGGATGATATGAGGAGGGCTCTGGATAGGGGTGAATGCTCCTTCCTTGTTCTCCTCGACCTCTCAGCGGCTTTTGATACCGTTGACCACGGTATCCTCCTGGACCGCCTGGAGGGGTTGGGCATTGGAGACACTGTATTGCGGTGGTTCCGGTCCTTCCTCTCCGGCAGGTACCAGAGGGTAGCACTGGGAGAGGAGGTTTCGGACCCGTGGCCACTTACTTGTGGGGTGCCACAGGGTTCCATCCTCTCCCTGATGCTATTTAACATCTATGTGAAGCCGCTGGGGGCTATCATCAGGAGGTTTGGGGTGCAGTGTCATCAATATGCGGATGACACGCAGCTCTACCTCTCATTCAAATCTTCACCAAGGTTGGCCGTAGAATCCCTGTCCAAATGTCTGGAGACGGTGAGTGGCTGGATGGGGAGGAATAAGCTGAAGCTGAACCCTGACAAGACCGAGGTACTTTTGGTGGGAGACAAGAGGAGGCTGGGGGATGTTGACCTGGTGTTGAATGGGGTACGGCTACCCTTGAAAGACCAGGTCCGCAGCCTGGGGGTCATTTTGGACTCCCAGCTGTCCATGGAGGCTCAGGTGTCAGCTGTGAGCCGGACAGCGCTGTATCAACTCCATCTGATACGGCGGCTGCGCCCCTTCCTTCCCAACCATCTGCTCCCATCGGTAGTACATGCCCTGGTCTCCTCTCGTTTAGACTACTGTAATGCGCTCTACGTGGGGTTACCCTTGAAGACGGTTCGGAAGCTGCAGCTGGTACAGAACGCGGCGGCTCGCCTGATTAAAGGCAGCCGCCGGCGAGATCACATCACTCCAGTGCTGAAGGAGTTGCACTGGTTACCAGTTGTTTTCCGGGCCAAATTCAAGGTGTTGGTTTTGACCTTTAAAACCCTATATGGTTCCGGCCCAGCCTATCTTAAGGAGCGCCTCCAGCAACACCAGACAGGCCGCTTAAAAAGATCAGCCTCAGATGGCCTTCTCTCTGTCCCATCAGCCAGGACAGCTAGACTGGTGGGGACGAGGGAGAGGGCCTTCTCTGTGGTGGCCCCCACTCTGTGGAACTCCCTCCCTAGGGAACTCCGTCATGCCCCCTCTTTAATGAGCTTCCGTTGTGCATTAAAAACGTGGTTGTTCAGGCAGGCATTTGGGGTGGGTTAGGGTATTTAAAAAAAAAAATTTTATGGTAAAATTTTATTGTTTTAAATTGTTTTATGGTGGGTTGTACATCGCCCAGAGTGGCTGGGTGACCAGTCAGATGGGCGATTAATAAATTTAATAAATAAATAAATAAATAAAAAATTAATGGGGCTGGAACATTTCTCCTGGATGTCCTAGCTTTTTACCTGAAGAAAGCTTTATTTTTGATTATTTATTTATTTAATAAATAAATAAATAAATGATTTCCCTATATACAAATACCAACAGATATACACAAATATTTACAAAGATAAATAATTAAGGGTGCAATCCTATGCATGTTTAGACAGAGAAAAGGCCTACAACTCCCAGTATGCTGGCTGGGGCATGCTGGAAGTTGTAGGCCTTTTCTCTGTGTAAACATGCATAGGATTGTACCCTAAATTTGTTCTAGAAGATAATAAATAGTATATATCCTTAAAGAACTGGAGGAATTTACAACCTTATCCTCAAACCTAACATTTTCTGATTTAAATAGGTTTTTTTCTTCTTCAAATAAATATACAAGGATCATCAAAATGGAAGATCCCAAAGTTAACTTTCCTTATAGCTGTCTAAAACAATGTTTCAAAATTGGATATAAGAAATTCTGTTCACAAAAACAGTGCATATGTTTCCCAGTCAAGTAGAAACGGATATAGTGTTTTGACACTTTTCTCAGACGCTGAGATAAGTTGCCAGTACTTATATCAGTATTTCCTTAACACATAGTCCAGGAGGGGTTTTAAAAACCAACCACTGCAAAACCAACCCAGCACTGTGAGAGAGTATTTCAAAATACACATCAGTATGGGGGAGTATTCCAAAATAATGTCTCTCCTGTCTACAGTCTGAAACAGTGCAGTCTGCTCTGCCCCCTTAGGAGTCCTCTACTTAATCCTTGTGAATGTGGACAACGGGCCTTAAGTTAGGTGAATACAAGAAGCAGAGAGAAGAGGGAATGAGGTGGCAGAACTGTGGAGGTAGATGAATGGACTGTACCACTTCGGAATGCAGATAGGGGCTCACATTCTTGAATTCTCCCCTACTTAAAAAAAAAAAGCAAACATTCCTTGCACCTAGAAAACTAACACATCAGGGAGAAATGTTCTAGTGTAGACCTCTCCCTGCTATGCTAGATTTCTACTAATGTGGGGCATCCCCCCCCCCACATACACACACGTAGAAGGAGCATTAAAAATGGTATCTCCCACCTGCAGTCCATTCAGCTACAGGTGTAGACTAAGACTTAGTTCTGCTAAGTCAAGGAGCAGGGCTATGTGGGGAGCTACGTAGAGGATATTAGGACCTATAGAGAACTAGAGAATGTCGTGCAGGGATTACAGCCATCTTCCCCAACCTGGTGCCCTCCAGATGATTTAGACTTCAACTCCCATGAGCCCCAGCTAGTGGGAGCAGTGATAAGAGATTATTGGAGTTGTAGTCCTAAACAACTGGAGTGTACCTGGTTGGGGAAGCTTGGGTTAACATTTTGGACTAGGGTCTGGAGGACCTGAATTCAAATCCCCACTCCATCAGTACCTCTCAGGTATCTCTGCAGCAGAAAAGGTGAGATAGAAAAGTAATATGTAAATAAATAAAAATCTGAATTCCCAAACTCAGAAATGAGCCACAGTTGACTCCCAATTTTGGGAACAATATGGAACTTTGATCTGCTTAACTGTTACCAGCTCATCTATCCAGAAAATATTATATCCTGAAAATACTAAACTTGTTTAAAACTGCAGTGTCTTTACGCAATGACGGTCAGACTCTAAGAACATTTGCTTCCATCCAGCTGGCTGATTTTGTCATTTCAGAAGCCCTGTCTTCTGGCTACAGCTGTTAAGCTTTTTTTTTAAAAAAAAAGTAGCATGGTTTCGGCATCTAGATTTGAGGTACTCATTCTTAGGGGTGGCATCAAAGGTAGGCATGGTTGGGCACTTGCTGAGGGCCCACAACCAAGCAGGGGCCCATTGACAAGAGACCCCGGGATTTGCTCCTCGTCTTCACCATTGCAACCTGCTTATTCATCTGCCTCTCGCTCCAGCCCAGGCAATAGTTGTGGTGAGAAGGAGGAGCAGTAAATGCCACTGCCCGCTTGCTCACTGGCTCTCTCCCTGTCAAGCAAGGAAGTGGTAACAATGATAAGAAAGAGGTCGTCAAGCAATAGCAGCTGGTGACAGTGGTGTTGAGAAGGTAGACTCGCTGTAGAAGGGGGCCCACTGAGGGTGTCTTACCTAAGAGCCCTCGAAACCTTGCACTGGCACTGGACATTCAGTTCAATTCCAGCACAAGTGATCCTAGACTGACTTTGGACACGATTCACTGCCTGTTTGGCTTCATTTGTGTTATGGAAACTCATCATGGAAAGTAGTGGAGAAAGCCAGATGTGCTTACAAAAAGATTTGAATGATTCCAGCGGAAGCCTTAAAATTCCTCTTGGCAATATATTCAAATGTTTATGAAACAACGGGATTACTTAAGATCTTGTGACATTAATTTTCCGGTTGAAAGGACAGGGGAACAGAAACAAACTGAGACTTCTGCTTTCCATTGCTGATTTTGACATGTCATACTCTGTCACCAAGGTCTCTCCATTGCAGATATCTTCTCTGTCTGGGCACTGTCTAATTAGGATGACAGCCTTCTGGCCACTGACAAGAAAATAGCTAGTACTTCGGCTGTGTATCTAACAAATAGATTCACAGTTGGGGGAAGTAGTTGTAACTATTTTAACTGTCATAGTTTTAAGGGCAACAAAACTTCTATTCAGTATAAAGTTATAGCATATGTATAGGAGCATTTGGACAAACATGAACATTTTAGTCACAAAGACTTAATGGATTGTACAATACCCAACTGGTTGTTTAAAATAATAAAAGGAATTGAAGTACCATGAGTATTTATTAAGTCATAGGAGATCACATTGAATTAAAATTTGAACACAAGAAAATAAAAGTATAGTTTCAAAAATGAAACCATTTCTTTTCCTAATCTCCCCAGACAAGAATAACTTCAACAACTTCTTCTTCTTCTTCTTCTTCTTCTTCTTGCAGATTGAGGGTGCAATCCTATATATATCTGCCTCAGAGTTACCCCCATTGAACTCTATGATATGACCCATCATGGTTTCCTTATTGAATTGAACTTGGAGGAACTGGTTTATGGTGTTTCCCAGTGGAGGCCGGTGGCTCTGATGTCAGTGGGAGTGGTAAATCCACTCTGGGTTTCAGTCAGAACCAGTCGGAGCTCTAAAGGAAGCACCTTGGATAGCTCCTTTAGAGGTCTGAATGGTTCTGAGTGAAACCTGGAGTGGATTCACTGCCCCACTGACATCAGGGCCACCACACTCCACTGGTGGTTTCAGTCCTCCTTGGAGTGGGGAGCGTTCCAGAAGGTGGAGCTGGGGGACTCCTGTTGGACACCATGGCTGTTGGCCTGTGGCAGGGGTGGGGACCCTGAGGCTGGGGGTGAAATCTGGCCCTCCTGGGTCCCAATCGAGCCATCCAGGGTGCCCCGCCCCCTTTTCCATGGCCCCACCCTCTTTCCCCCAACCACCAATCATTTGGTGGTTTCCGGGCTTTTGTGCGGATTTTTCCTCCATCCTAAAGGTTGAAATAACTAATAGCCTCTCCTAAGGCTGAGACCTTATCCAAAATTAAATTAGGCCCGTGAGCTGAAAGAAGTTCCTTTCTTCAAGGGACTATAAAAATTACAAGGCAACATATTACTAAAATAGCATAGAATTTTAGCACTGAAGAACAGAATTTAAAACATTGCATGCTGCAGATAGGCCTGTGGGTAATTACTGATAAGAATGTCTGCAGAAATTCCTGTAAGAATGTCTCCTACTAAAATTCACTGGCGACTCAGAAAAGTGTTCAGAAGGCTGTCGTTTTTATTCTATCCGTTAGACAAGTTTTTTCAGGCTTTCCCAAGATACATCAGTTAGTCCAGGGCCTCTCATATCGGGACAGGCCTTCTCCAATGACCTCCCGCCAGCAGGCCAAGATGCTTTTATTCAGACAGGCCTTTGGCTTCATAAGCTTGTTTCTGTAAATGTTGCAATGTATCCCAATAAAAACTTTCCTCCCGCAGATTACCTTTATGCTCTGGAAACCCCTAAATATCACAGAGCCCTTACCCTGGCTCGTTTTGACGCCTTACCATCAGCTTTTCTGGAAGTGAGCTACGCATGTATCCAGCACTCTCAACATGTTTGCCCCTGTTAGAAAAAAGAGACTCCATAACCGTTGGCACCTCAGTTACGTAGGAGCCCGAGTGGCGGGAAAAATGTGGGTGGAGCCAAAAGGAGAACCATAATGACGCACTCATGACTAATGGCTTGGTAAGCTGATACTGACTGTTTATTGGCTATTGACTTGGTAAGCTGACGTACTGACTGTTTCATTGGTTACTGGCAAGAACAATAGAAGTGATATGGTATAAAAGGCTTTTGCACACGTGTCTCGGGGTCCAGACTGCTCTGCACCCGTTTTGCAAAACGTTCAATAAAATAGTGTTGGATCCACTGCTGCCTGACTGGCATCCTTTTCTTCTAAACCGAAAGCAAGGACTTTTTTTATCTAACAATTTGGTGCCGTGACTCGGATCCTGCTTTGGGGCGCGTCCCCTTCGCGCTGAGCTGAGGGGCCGCGGAGGAGAAGTGGCCACAGGCGGTTGTTTTACACTGCCTTCTCCTCACGACGGCGGCGGCAGAGGCGCTTGGGGACCAACGCCAGAGGAAGAGGGAGACGTGATCACTCCTTTTAGGCACCGGCAGTAGATAAATAAGCAGCTGGACGCAGCTGCGGGCGGGACAGAAGAGGCTTTTGGGGTAAGTGAAACAGCTTACATTAGGGGATAAACGCAGGACGGTGGTGTGTTTGTGATTGTGTGAGATGCCTACGGGCGAAGCGAGTGGGGAGCCCTGATCTGCATTTCCCTACCCTGGAGACAGGCTGGGTCAGAGGAGGGCGAAGCGCAAGAATTGCTGATTGAAATTCCCACCGTCATGGGCGGGTCCCAATCTAAGTCTGCGAAGAAGTCCCATACGCCCTTGGAGTGTTGTTTGCGCAATTGGTCACGTTTTAAGCAGGATTATGGAACTAAGATGACAAAGGATCATCTTGTCTTTTTTTGCACCCGGGAATGGCCAATATTAGAACCCAAATGGCCACCCGAGGGGTCTTTTGACCCAACCTTGGTATTTGATATGCGAACAACAGTAGCACAGAGGGGAAGTTGGGACCAGTTCCCTTATATTGATTCATGGGCAACTTGTGTGCCCCTTGGCAGCAGGCCCGCTCCATGGGTTGTTGAATGCATGTCCCTTGCCCTTCCCATGGTGGTCAAAAGGAAACCACCAAAAGAAGGACCACCTAGGGTCATGGCCACGGCACCGGAGGACCTATTGCTTCCTCCTCCCTACGGGACAGCCGTCGCAGGGCGACCACGCCCATTGCAACCACCACCTTCTCCTGAGGGGCCCGCCCAGCGGTTAGATGCCGCCGAGAAGGACCCCTCTCACGAAATAGTACCAGTGGACCCCACCCCTCTAGTTGAATGCCGGGACACTCTCCAAGATCGTCTACATTCCCTAGAGGAAAGATTGGAGGTCCTACAAAGAGAAGCAAAAGGGGGACCTAACTATAACCTGAGAAAGGACCCCCAACCACCGGTGAAGTTCACCTTCCCCATCAGAGAAGTCCCCGACCCTACCGCCCAATATCCTCAAGGGATGATGTTTGTTTATGTCCCATTCACGACATCTGATTTGTATAATTGGAAACAATTTAACCCCTCCTTTGAAGAGGATCCCGGGCCACTCCTGTCTCTGATGGAGAATGTGAGGCTTACTCACAACCCCACATGGGATGATACACAAATGCTATTGAACACCTGTTTCCTCAGCCAAAAGCCAACCATCCTTGCGGGGGCACGAGCCAAGTATAGGGAGGAAAATCCCCAGGCAACTGAGGAGGAGACGGCGGAGGTTCTGCCCACAGGGCGACCCAATTGGGGGGTGGCCACAGCGGCACATAGATGCTTACATGCTGACTATTTTCGGCTCATTTTAGCAGGCATGAAGCAAGCCGCGAGAAGGGCCCCCAATTTGCAAAAAGTCCTGACTCTAAAGCAAGACAAAAACGAACCTCCTGCCATGTTCCTCCAAAGGCTGAGGGAAGCCTTCACTAAATATACTGACATTGACTTGAATGATCCAAATAATTTAAGGATCCTCACGACTCAGTTCGTGGGAAATAGCTGCCAGGACATCAGAAAGAAGTTGCAAAAAGTTGAAGGAGGGTTGGCAGCTGACCTAGGAGTTTTAGTTGAGGTAGCTCAAAAGGTTTATGAAAGGCGAGAAGAGGAAGAAGGAAAAGAAAAAGACAAGAGGCAGGCCAAACTCCTTGCTGTGGTTCTTAGACCCGACAAAGAGGGAGCTAGAAAGGGGAGGAAAGGGGGAAGGAAGGGATCTCCCCTGGGGAAAGATCAATGTGCCTTCTGTAAGAAAATGGGGCACTGGAAGCGTGATTGTGAGGCTTTGAAGCAGAAAGAGAGAGGGGAAAATACGGGAGGAGCAGAGAGAGTTCTGTATGAACAAGAAAGAGATTAGGACAGACCAGGGCCCGGCCCCCTCTTAGCTGTCTCTGAGGCAAGACAGGACCCCATGGTCAAAATAAAGGTTGGGGGCCGCTCCTACAAAGCCCTTGTGGACACAGGGGCCGCCCTGTCTGTCCTCCCCCTCAGTGAGCCCCCAACGGGAGGTGGGGGATTCACCACCATAATGGGGGTCGAGGGAAGGGCAACCCAAGTGCCCCTCTCTTGTCCCCTGTTCACCAAGGTTGGGTAAACACACCTAGAACATGCATTTGTCTGTACCCCCTCCTGTCCGGTGGCATTGCTAGGAAGGGACTTATTGACTAAACTCCAAATTGAGATTGCTTTTACTCCTGACGGAAGAATGGAGATACGGCTCCCTAAACAGCAGAGTAGTAACTACCAAATGGCCCTTTTGAAGGTTGCAGAAGAATCCACCCCAGAGGCCACCGAGGACTGGAGCCTAATAGAAAACAGAGTCAACCCTCTAGCTTGGGCCGGGATTGGAGGGGCCTCTCGTGCCAAGTCGGCAGCACCATACAAAATTCCCCTCAAGGAGGGAGCAAGGCCTGTTCATGTGAAACAGTATCCCCTTTCCCGTCAAGGAAAGGAGGGCCTACAACCAGTAATAACAAAGCTCCGAGAAGAACGCTGGCTCATTGAGATAATGTCCCCTTATAACATGCCCATCCTGGCTGTGTCAAAAGGGGGGGGGGCAAGGGCTTTCACTTAGTGCAAGACCTCCGGCTCATTAATCAGAAAAATTGAGGCCCCCCATCCTGTGGTCCCCAACCCACACACCCTCCTTGTAGGAATTCCGGAAGAGCACGCCTGGTTCACTGTCATAGACCTAAAAGACGCCTTTTTCAGCATCCCCCTCCACCCTGATTCAAGGCCTTTGTTCGCCTTTGAATGGGAGAGCCCAGAGGGTGGGTGGGGGGTCAAAAGTTCAATTAACATGGACAGTAATCCCTCAGGAGCTGAATCTCTCACCGGTGGTCTTTGGCCAGCAGCTCCAAAAGGATCTCGAACCCTGGGTCCAGCAGCACTCAGAGGTGCATCTCCTCCAGTACTGTGACGACCTCTTGATTTCAGCCAAGGCCAAGAATACGTGCCTGAGTGGGATGGTTTCCCTCCTCAACCATCTAGCGGGGGGGGGGGGGGTATAAAGTGTCAAAAGAAAAAGTACAGTTGGCCCAACCAACTGTAAAATTCCTAGGCTACCACTTAACTAAAGGGACTCGGAGCCTAGGGCAAGAAAGAGTCGAAGTCATCCGTGACACTCCTGTCCCTAAGTCCCCCCGCGAATTGAGGGCCTACCTGGGGCTGACCGGATTCTGCCGACTATGGATAGCAAACTGTGGGGAGACAGCGCGGCCGCTGTATGAGGCGCTGCAGAAAGACAGACTGGATAAATGGAAATGGACTAAGGAAATGAATAAGTCTTTCCTCAGTCTTAAAGCTGCTCTTGTGTCACCACCCGCACTGGCCATACCAAATCCCAGCCGGCCATTTAGACTTTATGTGCATGAAAATAAGGGCATAGCTTCGGGAGTGCTTTGCCAGCGAAAAGGGCCCTCTTGGAGACCAGTGGGATATTATTCCAAGGTCCTAGATGTCGTAGCACGAGGATGGCCAAGTTGCCTGAGAGCAGTGGCGGCAACAGCTCTGATCTGTACTGAGGCCGAGAAAATGACGATGGGAGGACCCATTGAAGTTTGGGTGCCGCATGGGGTGCCACAAATTTTGGGATCAGGAGGAGGAAGCAAATTTCTCAACCTGGCCCGGCATTCCCGATATGAAATAGGTTTACTAACAAACGAAAACCTCACTTTTAAGGCTTGCTCTAGCTTTAATATCACCACACTACTGCCAACATTACTGGGCACAAACGGATTGGGACTCCCAGATCATGACTGCCTTGAAGTACTAGACCTAGACACCAAAGGCCGACCGGACCTTGAGGCTGAACCAATAGAGGGAGCCAGAGACCTGTTTGTAGATGGGTCTAGCTATATGCTGGATGGAAGGCGCTACACAGGAGCGGCCGTCGTTACTCTAGACGAGAATGTGCACGAGGAAAGGTTGCCTCCTTATTTCTCTGCCCAATCCGCTGAACTGGTAGCCCTGACAAGAGCCCTGCAAGCCAGCAAGGGAAAGCGAGTAAATATCTATACCGATAGCAAAAATGCCTTCGCTGTTGTGCATGCTCATGGGCAACTGTGGAAAGAGAGGGGATTCCTTACAGCAAACGGATCTCCAGTGGCTAATGGTGGCCTAATAGTGGATCTTCTGGATGCCCTCCAGCTACCCTCACAAGTGGCTGTTGTCCACGTCCGAGCCCATGGGAAAGAAAAAGAGGAAAAATGGAGACAGGGAAACCAGAAGGCAGATGAGGCCGCAAAAAGAGCAGCCAGAGAGGGAATCCAAGGAACATTCCTCATTCTACCCCAAAGAAAAGAGCGCCCCACATACTCCCCTGCTGAGTTACAGATGGCACAAGAACACGGAATAAGTCCCTGCGATGACGGATGGATCCAGATGACAGATGGAAGACTGCTTCTTCCACAGACCCTGCAGAGGGTTGTTCTAGAACAAGTTCACCATTCTCTTGGACGCCCTGGAGCATCAGCCAAGATTGACTATTGCAAGAGGCTGTTTGTCTCCCCTGGCATAACTGTATGCACCCACCGACTGGCCGCAACCTGTGAAGTCTGCCAGAAAACCAACCCTCCCAGGGCACCCCCTCCTCCAAAAGGAGGGCGACCATGGGCCTACTATCCTTTCCAGAGGGTGCAGATTGATTTTGCTGAAATGCCACCATGTAGGGGTTACAGGTATTTGCTTGTAATAGTGTGTCAAATGACAGGGTGGGTAGAGGCATTTCCATGTAGGAACTGCCAAGCTAAAACTGTTGTTGCTAAATTGTTACAGGAGGTGGTGCCCCGGTTCTCCCTGCCCGAAGTTATAGAGTCCGATCAGGGCTCACACTTCACCTCAGTTATTACACGGGGACTGGCACAGGCTCTGGGAGTAGAGTGGCATTTCCATTGCCCCTGGAGGCCCCAGGCAAGTGGACAAGTTGAAAGAATCAATCGGAGCCTCAAAGAGACTTTAACCAAACTCCAACGAGGGGTGAAGCTCACTTGGGTTGAGGCTCTGCCAATAGCTTTAACGAAGCTTCGAAGGATGCCAAGAAAGGACATAAAATTGTCCCCCTTCGAACTGATGTTTGGGTTCCCGCCTCGGGTACACTGCGGAAGGAGGGAGGAAGTCAAGTGGGAGATGGGTGATCAGATGCTAAGGGATCAGTTGACTTCTCTACAGTCTGTTCTTTCACAGCTACAAGCTTATTCCGTTCCGTTCCAGAGATTGCCGTTAGATGCATCTATCCATCTCTTCCAGACGGGAGACGAGGTGTTGCTGAAAAAGTGGAATAAAGAAGCTTTTATAAATAAAGAAGGGTGGGAGGGGCCTTATTTGGTGGGACCAACCAGCCACTCGTGTGTAAAGCTTGTGGGTTCTAGCAGATGGACACATTGTAGCCGGATAAAGCCATTTAGGTGACCCTTGCTTCCTTCTGTCACCTGGAGAGAACAGAAGGACATGGGCAACGGTCCTTTGCTCCCTGGCAGCCCTCCGGAAGCTGCCAGGGACACAGGCGAAGAAGCCATCCAGGAGCCACAATCACATGTAATATATAAGTCACAACATCTGGGAAAAGCTCGGGTTCGAATTACAAAAAACTTGTAATATGAAGCAAGTATTGTGGGTGGTGTTGGTAATGTTTGTCAAAGAAATATTAACATGGATGGTGATGCCTCAAGGACTTGGACTTGACAGCTTTAAGATAAAACCCCAAAATGTCACACCTACACCCCTCAAACCACTTCTGGTATAGATCCCCGAGAAAGAGAGGCATCCCTGGAGAACCAGGTTAGGAATCCCAATAACAGAGGAAACTGATAATGTGTGGTTAGAGTGGATAAAGTATACAGCCAAGTCCTTAAATAAGTCTGACTGTTTTGTTTGTGCCACAGGAAGATCAGTAGCAAAGGTGCTGCCTTTTCCTCTGGGGTGGGACACTCCTTCCCTCCTCACCTGCGTGATCCATTTGTTCCAACACCCTGATGCATGGGGAGAGGAGGAATGCCAAACCCTCAATAAATTATACCCCCCACTCAAATTAAAGGATCACGTCAGACCTTCCACAGTCTTCTTGCAAAGAAGAAACCATACCGGATGCATACACCGAAACCTTGCAGACACAGAGGGGCGTATAGGGAACCTGACGAGTAAAATAAGATGTGTTAATTCCACCCGCTTTAGGAATAATTCCCTTTCAATCCCACGGGCTGATCTCTGGTGGTATTGTGGTGGTCTAGAGTTGTATGAGGTATTGCCCTCCAATTGGTCCGGAGCTTGTGGGTTAGTTCAGTTGGCAGTCCCCTTTTCAATTGCATATCATCCAGCAGAGAAGACTAGCCAACCCCGGCAGAAATGATCAGTAACCCCTTTTGATGATCAAATATACATTGACTCCATAGGAGTACCAAGGGGAGTGCCAGATGAGTTCAAAGGAAGAAATCAAATTGCTGCAGGATTTGAATATACCCTGTTTTGGTGGGTGACCATTAACAAAAATGTAGATTGGATCAATTACGTTTATTATAATCAACAGAGATTTATAAACTATACCCGAGATGCTGTAAAAGGATTGGCTGAGCAGCTAGATGCCACCAGCCAAATGGCTTGGGAAAATCGGCGTGTTCTTGATATGATGTTAGCAGAAAAAGGGGGGGGGGTTGTGTCATGCTAGGTGGACGGTGTTGCACCTTCATCCCTAACAACACTGCCCCAGGTGGCACGGTAACAAGGGCTTTGCAGGGCCTCAAAGCCTTGTCTGAAGAATTAGCCGAGAATTCGGGGATTAACAACCCCGTGACCGCCTGGTTAGAAAAGTGGTTTGGAAAATGGAAACACCTAGCAGCTTCAATCCTTATCTCGCTTGTAGTGGTAGTAGGAGTTCTGGTATTATTTGGTTGTTGTATTATCCCCTGTGTTATCCCAGCGATTGATAGAAACCGCTCTGTCAAAACAGATGCTCTTGCTTTATTGTACCAATAAAGAGGCTCCGTTTTAAACGCTTTAAGACGTGAGTAAAGACTTAAAGGAGGGAATTGTTAGAAAAAAGAGACTCCATAACCGTTGGTGCCTCAGTTACGTAGGAGCCCGAGTGGCGGGAAAAATGTGGGCGGAGCCAAAAGGAGAACCATAATGACGCACTCATGACTAACGGCTTGGTAAGCTGATACTGACTGTTTATTGGCTATTGACTTGGTAAGCTGATGTACTGATTGTTTCATTGGTTACTGGCAAGAACAATAGAAGTGATATGGTATAAAAGGCTTTTGCACACGTGCTTCGGGGTCCAGACTGCTCTGCACCCGTTTTGCAAAACGTTCAATAAAATAGTGTTGGATCCACTGCTGCCTGCCTGGCATCCTTTTCTTCTAAACCGAAAGCAAGGACTTTTTTTATCTAACACCCCTGTCAATCAGGCATGGCTGAAACAGTTGACCATGCCTTATTATACTGCATATACTATAAGGACATTTGCTCCCATTATATTGCCCCGATTTTAATAAAATTCCCAGGCAGATCTGACAAGTTTTACTCCTTCCTTCTTCTTTCAGATTCAACTAAGGAACTTACTTTTAAGGTGGCAAAATTCTGTGCCTGGGCATGTTCTGTTAGGAATCAGATGGTTAAATCTTATTATAATTCATCTTAGTATGAACTGATACTAATAGATACTGTCACTGATGCCTGTTTCGATCTGAACTTGCTATTCTATGTATGCTTGTATTTGTAGCTCGTACTGTATTTGTATCTGGTAGCCTGATTCATATTTTGGATTCCTAGCAGCTGGTCTGTGATGGTAATTAAATAAAAGTACAATGCTGTGATTTGTTTAACTGACTATTGTATTGATTTTATTGATGATTGTATTGGACATTTGTTGAAGTTGTATTGATTTTATTGAAGATTTACCTGCCAGCTTACGTTATATTTTACTCTCGTAAGCTGCCTTCAGTACCTTTTGGTGGAAAAACAGGATTTACAAATTTAGCCAACAAATAAACATAGGGGACTTATTTATTTTAGGGATTTATAACCTACCCTTCAATCAGTTCCCAGGGTAGCTTCCACAGAGTGTAAATTACAGTAAAAAAGAGAAGAAAAAAAAGCACAGGTTAAAACAAAATCATAAAAAACACCGCAATTTAAAAGAGAGCATAACATCAGTCAGCAGGAAAAAAACAAATACGAAAGAGCATAAAAGCAATTTGCCAAGAGAAAACAGGTCAGATGAAAAAAACCTGGGAAAATAGAAGAGTTCTCTGATGCCGAAATGACATCATGGTAGATGCCATGTGAGTCTCCCTGGGGAGACCATTTCAGAGTCAGGGGGCCACCACCAAATATACTGTTTCCCCTATAGCCACCAGTTGCACCACAGATGGTGGGGGCACTTGAAGAATGGCCCACTGATCAAGCAGAGACATCTGGAGAGAAGTAGTCTTGCAGATACCTGATCGCAAACTGTATTTCTGGTTAGACTTGCATAGGACTGCGCGTAAATGTACTGACCTTATTTTCCCCTTTCCTGTTTTGCTGTGGTTTTTAGATAATTGCTCCTCTGCCTCAATTATGCTGGCTGCTTATGAATCACCAAAAAAGAGGAAATGCACAGCCAAAAAACAGGTCAAAAGAGAACACCAATTTGCACACACCAATTGTTATGTATAGATGCAAATTTTAAAATAACAGTTATAATTTAGATAGAAATACAGTACATCTCACCATCCAGTGGTGTAGTGGAGGCAGGGCTCGCAGGGATGCAGTCCCGGCACTTTTTCATTAGTAGGGACTCTGATGTCATCTGCCACCCCTCTCAGTATTCCTTGTTCCCTCTGAGCTTAGCTGCGATCCTCACTGTAGCTGTGCGGGGAATGAATTTTCCAAGCAACAATATATTCTTCAGTGTTGGAATGCAAAGTATCTGGGATGACTTGGTCTGGAATGGGCAGTTAAGACCTATTTGCTTTACCAAAGACATGCTCCTGGTGGAGATGAAAACTCCTGGAACTGGTTTGTTGATATGGATTGACACAGCTTCCTGAAATTTTTGGACTGCCCTTGGAGACTGTCACAATGAGCTCCTGCATTTCCAAATTTACCACTACACCACTCTGTGTGTGTGTGTGTGTGTAGTTCAATCCAGCTGGGTGTGTGGACATTTCTGTTGGAGGGGGAGGGGGAGATATAGGGCATTTCTATACCAGCCTAAAATCGTGCATTTAAAATAGGGCTTTCTGCTTATTTTTTAAATGCAGAATCACCACTGACTCCCTTTACATGCGCTTCCTTTCCCCCCTCCCCTTCCCTCTTCCTTCTCCCCATATCTGAGTCTTCTATTATCTTTCATTGGTCTCTCTCCTCTTCTTTATTTTATTTATCTATCTATCTATCTATCTATCTATCTATTTATTTAATTTCTATACCTCCCAATAGCCGAAGCTCTCTGGGCAGTTCACAAAAATTAAAACCAAAGAGCACACAATAAAACAATATAAAATATATAAAACATTAAAACCACAGTATAACAATACAACCAGAATAAAACCAGAATAAAACCTAGCAGCAATGCAGGGATTTAAAATACAGATTTAAAACAGCAATGCTAAAAGTCTAGAAAGCGAAAATGCTAAAATGCCTGGGAAAATGAAAAGGTCTTCACCTGGTGCTGGAAAGAATACAGTGTAGGTGCCAGGCGAAACTCCCTAGGGAGCTCATTCCACAGCCAGAGTGCCACAGTGGAAAAAGCCCTCCTCCTAGTAGCCACTCACCTCACTTCCTTCAGCAGGGGCTTACAGAGAAGGGCCACTGAGGATGATCTTAAGGTCCGGGCTCTTCCTGCCGCTTTAAGTCTTTTCACGGAGGAAACTGAAGTGGAGCACAATGGGGTAATTTGATAGCTCATTATCTGCGATCCATTTAAAAATGGAACAACGGGCATTTAGTGCAGGAGGGTCATGGCAGGGTCATGGCATCATGTAAAGAGCCCGCAAACTTCCGTTGAGGAGCAATCTCAATCGTTGGATAAAAGCTCTGTGGGATGAAGCCCATAATGAAGGAGCTTAGGGAAGGCTAATGGATAATGTTGGGGCGCTATGGGAGTGTGCAAGGGGGCTGTTTAAATGCGAAGGGATCTGTCCATGAGGGCTGAGTTGAGAGGGTGAAGCTTCCATAGAGTGGCACTTCTGAATTCGCCACTACACTACTGTCACCATTGTATAGAAGACTGTGACCACATGACCTATGTGCCTGTTCGGACTGCTGTCCAGGTGCAAACTGTGGATGGGCAACAGTTCTCATGTTTTTAAAAATCTTTAAAACTGGAATTGAACAGGGCAGCCCTTCAAATAGAGGACACCTTCAAATAAAGGACATCTGTACTCTGGCAGCCCTTCAAATAGAGGACAGTTCTCTGGAAAAGAGGACACCTGTCATGTAAATATATCAGTTCCATTTACTGTCTCACGTAGGGATATATGGATTTTGCTAAATCTGTTCCGTCTGTGTTTCGTGGCTTGTCAGACGTCTTTTGTCCCATCGTCCACTCATTCATGCAGTCGGATGTATGGGAATTCTGTTCCACTTGCACAAGTGCACATTAATGCCAATGTGCACTTGCACTAATGAGCACTTGTGCAAATGTGCATTAGCGCAAGTATGAATTTGTGCAAATCCCCGCAAAAGTAAAAAACTGGTCTGCGGAATTTGCACGACTCGGAAAAAGCCGGTTTGCTACAGCTCTGCAGATTGGGTTCATAGAAACCCGAACTCATTTGACTCTGTTGCAGATTTCTCTGACATCTGTAGCCTAATATCACAGCAGAATGTCAAAGCTATGCAAGGCTAGCTCCAGGTATGAGGGCCCCCCAGGGCAAAAAGTCATCTGATGGCATCTTCCTTCTCTTGGGAGCCCCGAGTGGTCTTTCCTGGTGGTGGCAGATTGCAGTAGCAGTGCTGCAATCAATGCTGGGCAGCGTGGGTTTATATTAATTCCTTACATCAATCCAGAGCGGGATCACATTGGCCCCTGGGCATTGTGGGAAATTAAAATGCAGGCTCCAAGACAGCCAGGATGGGGACCCAGGGGAGGCCCTGCCAGGGCAGTGAACCACAGCAGCTGCCCAAGGATAACACTGGGCCTCCATACACGGAAGACTGCAACTGGACATATTTCTAAAATGGCTGAGGGCACAATAAATCGCGAGGATGTTGCTCCTCAATGGAGCCCTTATTTAAAACACACCATGAGTGAGAGGCGGAAGCTGAACCCCCGCTTTATTTTAGTTCATTTCTACTGAATGATGCTGGCTTCTCACGGATTGTAAAAGCCACTGGTTCGATACAGTGAAGACTTCCAGCAAATTTACGCAGCTGTCAGTGTGGGGCACATGGTGTCTGAATGAAGCTGCATCCACTGGTACCCCTGGGCATGGCCTTGTCATGGTGCATCCCTGTAGCCACCTGACGGAGGGGTCTGTCTGCTCCCTCCACTGAGGAGGTGCTGCAGGGGTGAGGAGGCAGGCAAACAGAACTCTGTCCTTCAGCCTGCTCATCTCCCCTGCCTTCAAACTGTGCGGACTCTGCAATGCTATGCGTTGATTAGGGATGTCTGCCTCTAGTGTCTGAAGATGGTGCTGCAAGTTTCAGCCACATGGACACATGGAAATTTATTATGGGCGCATTCCTATAGAGATAGACGGGCGCCTCTGACCTCCCCTGAAGTCGGAGGTGACCGCCTATCCAATGCAGGGTGGAAGCAGCGCGGAGGAGAGGATTCCCTCCATGCTGCAGCCACCCTGCACTTTGCCTTAGACTCATATTTTTGAGTGTATAAGTGTGGCTTTGGGAAGGGGGCGGGAACAGGGCTGAAGACCATGTAGGGAGCTGTCTAAAATAGCCTCCATGGTCTCCTCCCATCCCTGCCCCCAGGAACACCCCATTTTCACCCCGCTGTGCTCTGTGTTACGAGCACAGAGGTGGTGGCAGTGTGGTTCTCTCCACCCTGGCTATCAAGGGACAGGGAGCGGGTGAGGATCATAGTTTCCTGGCTATGAGCTCATAGTACTGTCTACAAGGTTGTAGCTGGGAAACCAAAAACTCCTATATCCCCCAGATGCTGTCTAGGGAACGTAGGACTGCTCTCTAAAACATTTAAATTTTTAAAACAAATTTTAAAAACAAATAACCATGAGGGGCATACCCCCAGGGTCCCCTTAGTATGCATGCCAAGTTTCAGGTGTCTAGGTTTTACGGTCTTGGTGCTACAGCAGTGATGAATGGACAGACACACTTCCTCTTTTTTTGTTATAGATTTTATTTATAAATGTATTGCCCATTTTTCTTTATAAAATATACTCAAAGTGGCATACAAAAAAAAAAAAAAGGTCCATAAAACACAGCAAATAAATCACACAGATTACTCAGATCAATTTCATGCAATAAAACCCAAGGGCAGGCTAAAACAATTCAGCATAAAATTTAAGTAACATTTGCATGTGCTAATTCATATGCATAGATGCAAATTTAGAAAATAATAATAATTTAAATAGAAATACACTAGAAATACAGAACACAGAGATACAATATAAATTTAAATAGAAATGCCATAGTATGGAAGGTTATGACCAGGTACCTGTGTGCCTTGTACAATCAGCCAGGGAAGGCTGGTGGAGCTGATTTCGGTGCGGCAGAGATCCCATTCTGGGGTTTACTTACAACAAGCCAGAAGTCTAAAGGAGCTATCCAAGGTGCTGGACCATATCCCCTCAAAGGGCTTCAGCACACTGGATAGCTCCTTTAGACTCCTGGCTGGTTGTAATACCCAGAATGGAATTTCCGCCCCACTGAAATTGGATCCACCAGCTTTTGCTGCAATCAGCTATCCTTCAAATAGTGGACACCTTCAAAACAGAGGACTGTCCTCTGCAAAAGAGGACACATGGCCACTCTACCCTCCTTCTAGGGATTCAGAGGCTGAACTGATTCTGCACACTAGAGTCATACTATTTTGACCATTGTGAACAGCATTGCTTGTTCTGTGAACGCAGTGACTATGGCTGTGAAACACAAGAGGGCAGCAGACACTAGTTTAGTAGGAAGAAACCTTTTGGAGACTTTCATTCTGTTTCTTTTTAATGGTCATACGGCACTTTTCCTTCCAGAAGGAAGCCCAAAGCAGCTAACTGTTAATATACCAAAAGAAATACAGTAATATCCAAAAATGGCAAGCCAAACAATATGAAAAATTATCTAAGAATAAAAATGTCACGACCAGCTATCAATTAAAAGTCTCATTCCATACCTAAGGGGAGAAAATAACAATTCAGTTAACACAATACACATAAAGGTGAAGTCCATAAATTTCTACAGAACAAACGCTGCAATAAACAAGAAGATGATAAAACACAGCACATGCTTTAGTCCAAAATATACACTTCTATTAATGGAACCTACAACAAAATGTTGCAGTGTGCAAAATGTTGCAGCATGCAAAATGTTGCAGTGTGGGGTACTCCTGTTCAGTGTTCCAGCCAGCCAGCTAGCCAGCCATGCCTTCTTCCAGGATATTCCATTACAGTGCTTCTTAAACTGTAGGTCAGGACCCACTAGTGGGTCTCAGCCAAACTTCAGGTGGGTTTCTATGCTGCACACTGCACAGACCCTTTTTGCTTGACTGCCCTGTGCCACGGCCGTACCATGCACACTGCATAGGCAGGTGTAGCTGGCAGGAGGAGTTGGTTGGAAAACAAGGCTAAAAACAACAACAACAACAACAACAACAACAACCAGAACAACAACAAAGAGGAAGGGGATAAGAGAGGCAAGCTCTTACAGGAGGAGGTGAATATAAAAGCGGTAGAAAGGAGGGATGAAGGAAACTGACAGTTGGGGATAGGGTACAGGTTAAGTGTGAAAGAAGAATGGGAGAAGAAATGACAGAAGATGGGTAAGAAGACTTTGAGAGACACGCAGGAGGAGGAGAAAAACAATATAAAACAAAGTTTCTTCAGTAGAGGCAGTGTGCTGCCGTGATTAAAGCAGCCCTTCCCAACATGGTACCCTCCAAATGTTTTGGACTTCAACTCCCATCAGTGCCAGCCAGCATTACGAGTGGTCAGGGTTCCTGGGAATTGCAATCCAAGACATCTGAATGGCATCAGATTGGGGAAGGCTGGGTGAGAGAGTTGAACTAAGACTGGGGAAATCCAGGTTCAAATCTCTACTCAGCCACAAAGCTGAGTGGGTGACCTTGGGGCAGTCACTACCTCTCAGCCTCAAAGGGTTGTTGTGAGATAAAAGAGGGGTGTGAAGAGACCCATAGACATTGCCTTGAGCTCCTTGGAAAAAAGGTGGGATATAAATGCAATCAATCAAATAAAGAGTCGTTATCAATAGGCCAGTCCTCCAAGAATTTGTCTAATCCCCTTTGAAAGCCATCTAGACCTGCCTTCCCCAGCCTGGTGTGTTGGACTTCAACTCTCATAATTCTCAGGCTGTGGGGCGATACTGCCTGGGAATTATGGGAGCTGACATCCAGCACATCGGGAAGGCACAGGTTGGGGAAGGCTGATCTAAGCCAATAGCCAATAGGCAGCCAACTCCATACCTTGATTACATGTTGTGAGACTGAGGTTGGGACGCAGCTGGCTGACCCCGTGAACAGCCAGGCTTGACGGCAGCTTATGGAACTGCCTGCAAGATGCACATGAGGGGCTCATTTGCATATATAATCATATTTATGTTCAACAGACTGATCTCACGCACGCATGTTGGTAAACAATGCTGAAAATTAGCGATCTGATTGAAATTACATGTTGTGGTATGGAATGTTTATGTTTTCTGGGGGACTATGCAGAACGTTGCCTGGATAACAGCCTTGAAGAACGTAAACAAAATGAAGCTTGCAGTGTCGTTTGAGAGGGTCTGAGCTATCCTTCCCCAACAGGGTACCTTTCGGTCACGGGAAGATAGAAAAGTTTTACGCTAGTACAGCCAGACCCTTCCCTTCCTGATCATCAGCTGGACTGCAAGATGCACCAAGGGCCTCCTTCTCTTGTTCTGAACTTCAGTTCCCATCAACCCCACCTGGCATGGCCCAATAGTCAGGAAAGCTGGGAGTTGTAGTCCAAAACATTAGGTTGGCACCTGGTTGGGGAAGGTTGGCTCCCAGCATTCCTGACCATTGACCATGTTGGGTGGGGCAGATGGAAGTTGAAGTCTCAAACATCGGGGGGTACCAGGCTGAGGAAAGCTAATGCATTTCATTTTCCCCTGGACTCCTGCATGACATTCAGGGGCCAGGTGCATGGTTTTCCTTTTGATTCTTACGGCGGTAGCTGAAAACAGAGCATCAGTATTCTTAGATACTGGCCCAGTGTGGCAAAATGGTCAATCTCAATTCCTTGTACCAGGGTACGAGCAGTCTGAGACTGAAGTAAGGGCATCTCAGCGTAGAAGCTGGAGATCCAGAGTGGTGCACCAGTGCAAGAGCTGAGGCAGGCCCAGGCAGGCCCAGGCACAAAAGCTGTAACTGTAACTAAACAGGAGCCAAGGTAAGGGGGACAGGAGCTGGCAGTCAGGATGCTCAAGAGAGGCCTACTGGGAGCTGTTGTGCCAGCAAAAGTCAAGGAGAGATAGAGAGGTTTTATGCTTGTAAAGCCAGACCCTTCCCATCCTGATCATCAGCTGGACCACAAGATGACTAGCTGCTTCCTTCTCTTGAATAGACCCCACATCATGAGAAAGCTGGAATGTATGGCCAGTGGGTTCATGAGACAAGGCCTTTTTAGTGGTTGTGCCTCGTTTGTTGATTGTCCTCTCCAGAGAAGTCTTCCTTGCTTTAACCCTGGTTGCTTTCCATTGCGGCTTGTGGGGATGGCTTGTGGGGATCACGCAAGTTAATTATTATGTTCAGGTGTTGCTACTGTAGTCTTCTTTTCCCTTTTCCCTGATGCCGCTAACCATGTTTCGAGTAATTCTTTTATACTGTTTTAGTGTTCTAGATTGGTTATTATGACCATTCTTAGCTGTCTTGGATGGACTTTGTATAGAAAGACAGTAGGGCCAGCTAAGTACAGGTTCAGGGTAGTGTGGGGTCCTTGGCAAAGTGGTCTCCTGCCATGGATATGTCTGGCTATGGCAGGTATCTATTTTAATTTCCTACAGTGCCCAGAAGCTCCTGAAATAGTTCCCTCTGGCGCATTGTGGGAAATTAAAATGGCTGCCCACTGCTGCCAGTGGGCCCTGATGGGGTTATAAGACCCTGGCAGGTGCTTGGTGTCACCTGCTGATGCCAGACCTAAAAGGTGGGATGAAGTAACTAAATGAATAAATACTACCTGGACCAAATACTTTGAAAAATGATAATTCATGTTAAGCTGCTTTCCTTTTACAGCTTCCTTATTCTGTTTCATTTAATGCATCTCAATGATCAAAGGGCTATAGTTTTTGTTGCTAAAGAACACACAGCCACAGAGCATTATCCATCTTTTCTCTATAGCTCTCCATCCTATTGTAAAGCAGTGGTCTTATTTCTTTGCTTGGCACAGCTGGACAAGAAAATCCATTCATGGAGGAGATTTATTTATCCATTTTATTCATTTATCAATTTGGATTTATTGATCTATTCTATTCTATTCTATTCTATTCTATTCTATTCTATTCTTTCATCCATTCATTCTAAAATCCATGCATTTATTTAAAGCATATATACCCTGCTCTTCAGCCAGAAAGGCTCCTGGAGTGGCATACAGATCCATAAATCCAAGACAGTCCCTGCCCTCAGGATTACTATGTAAAAGACACAACACAGAAGGAAAAGGAGATGGGGAGGGAAAAGGAAAACAAGAAAACTCAGGCACCAATTCTTAATGTTATACAATTCTTATCATGACCTGTTGAGATGGAAACAGGTTGCTCACAGTGCAAAAAAAAAAAAAGGCCTTGGTGGCCTCCCAAGAATAGCCTGGTGATCCAACCTACCTCAAAATGTCTGTAACACAGGTAGATATTGTTGGTCTTACAGGATAGGTAGGGTCTGGCTGAAATCTACTGGCTTCTCACTCCAGCCACTGCAGGTAAGCCTCTAGATGCCCAGGTGATGCTGCTGCCCCTCAGAGTGTAGTTGATTCTGATATTCTCTGTGAGAAGGGAGGAAGGGCCTAGCCCAGCTGGCCAAAGCAGCACTGAATGGAGATCACAGTTCACCGCACTGACTGCTGTGTCTTCTCAAACTCACAGGGCAGTTGGAACTGATGGCCTCTGTAGGGGTGGGGTAAGGATGTAGGCTACTAACCACATGTTTATTAGCCCGCAGTGGGCAGCTTGAATTTGAAAGCAGCAAAATTCAAATGGGGGCATATTTTCCTAGCCTTCCTGATTGCTACAAAAGATCACCAACGTCAAGTACACTCCTCTGTCCTGTGCTAGCTTGGCTCAAGGCTCCCAGGAAAGGTTGAGTTAAAGCCATTGCACTTCTTGGACCAGCAGGATCACATCCGATGGAGCAGAGTGACGTCAGGTTATGTGAAGCAAAGCAAGCAAAGCCTATCAGGACCTTGGACAGAACACTGTGGCAGGTACTTTAAGTGGTCAATGATGGGAGCTATTGTCTGAGCAACATGTTGTCTCAGCAACATGGAGAAGCCTTCTGAAGGCTGGCTGATTTGGACCTGCTGTTAACTCTACCCCCTCTGAAGAGATGTCTTTATTTCTTAAAAGGGCCACTGCCTGATTCTGCAGTTGCTGGCTCCTCTGGCATGGGGGTAGTGGGGACAGTATTGGAAGGTATCCGCCAAGTCTGAGGAGTCTGGTCAAGCCATGTCCTCTTGCCTGGAAGATCCTGGAATAGCAGATGATGGCTCACTGGATGATGCCTCTTCTCCTCTGCATCTTCCTCTGAGTCAGATGGGGAACTGAGGCCAGAGAACATGACATGCTCTGTTTCAGCCTTCATCAAACTAGTGTCCTCCAGATGTTTTGGCCCAGAATTCTCAATATTCCTGACCATTGGCCATGCTTGCTGGGGATCTTCTCCATGTACCCTCATTAGGGTGTATGTGTCAGCAAGGGAGAGATTCTTCTTCAGCAAAATGCATTCTAGAATGAGCACTGATGGCTGATGACTAACTATACTTACACCGTACTTACAGTGCAATCTTGTACAGGTCTACTCATAAGTAAGTCCCGCTGAGTTTACTGGGGCATGTTGTTGTTGTTCAGTCGTTCAGTCGTGTCCGACTCTTCGTGACCCCATGGACCATAGCACGCCAGGCCTTCCTGTCCTCTGCTCTCTCCTGGAGTGTGCTCAAGTTCATATTCATTGCATCGGTGATGCTATCTATACTCCCAGGTAAGTGGGTATTGGTGGTGGTGGTATTATTATTATTATTATTATTTTCATTTCTATACTACCCCATTGCCAAAGCTCTCTGGCTGGTTTACAACAACAGAATTGCAGCCTGTTTGTGTGTGTGTGTGTGTGTGTGTGTTCAGCTGCTAGTAGCCACCAGCTGTCAATGCTCATTCAAGAAAGAATCTTCTAGCCATCAATGCCCATTAAAGAAACATCTTTAGATATTAGCTGAACAAAAAGCTTTGGGAAATGTGATTGATTCCCTTGATAGCCATAATGCTATCAAATGTAAACAATTGCTTAGGAAGGATTTCTGACTGCTCATCTGCTGTATGCTGAAACTTCTAAACGTCCTTGTCCAAAGGAAATGTTGGATCCTCCTCTTCATATGAGCGTGAGGGGAAACAAATTGATTCCTAATTTGCCCTTAGTTCAGGCCTGGTGCCATTTAGGAAGCTGAAGCAAAAGTGGGCCATCGATTTTTGTCCTGTTGTAGCCTGGGGCCTCCGCACTTTAATAAGCTGTGCCCTCTGGAATGAAACTCTGGCATAACATTACTGACTCCACAGAGGAAATTGCCACTGTGCATTTAGGTCTTTGTATTGTTAATGTATCTGATCATGTTAGCAGCCATGTCTCCTGTTTTCCAAACTGTGCGTGATAAAGAGAATGTGATGCAAGGTCATATACATGGACACTACACCTTCAGTGGGTCTACGGATAAAAGTTGCTACATTCTCTACGAGCTATAACAGCAATTACACATGAAAATACACACACAAAAACACACAAACACACACACAAACACACACAAACACACACACTGTAACCTCCTGCGTAACCTATTTGGATAGAATAATGGAACCACAAGGAATTTGAATGCTGGATATGAAAATGGACATTTTTGTGAACCACCCAGAGATCTCTGGCTATGGGGCAGTATAGAAATGTAATAAATAAATAAATATTTCAGTAGGTTAGAAACCTGGGGCATTTTAAAAAACATCAGGTAAAGTGACACAGGCTAGAGGAGGGGTGCAGAACCTCAGGCTCGGGGGCTGAATCTGGCTTGGCAGAAGTCCCAATCTGGCCCTCTGGGCCTCCCTAGATGGCCACCCCCTTCCCCTGGCACCCCCCTTTCCCCCCAGCCATGAATTGTTTGATAGTTCCCCGGGTTTTGTGCAGTTTTTCCCCCCATTCTAAAAGCTTCAGATGCCTCTCCAAAGGCTTAGATACTAAGCTACCATATGTTGGCATTTTTGGCCACATCAGTTTGGCCAAACCAGTTTTGCCTTTGGTCCCACTCAGCACTGGAATGCGGCCCCCAAGGGCTTCTCTGAAATGGGATTCATCCCTGGGGCTGAAAGAGGTTCTGCAACCATGGTTTAAAATGCATGAATGGTGACGGAGACAGCAAAGAGAGGGGACTAATTATCTTTTGCTCTCAAAGCACAGGAATATAGTGCTACTCAATGAAGCTGATTGGCAGTAGATTTAGGATAAACAAAAGCTTTTCATGCAATATATATGGACTTCATTGTGATGCGGGAAAGGCCATTCACTTTTGATAGCTTTTGAAAATGATTACACAAATTCACAGAGGAAAAGGGCTGTGTTGTTACCCATGATACCTGATAATGGAACCTCCATAGTTAGGGGCAGAATATCCTGGATTACCAGGTGTTGTGAACAAACAGTAGAGGAAGACAAGCGCAGCTAGCTGCCTAGTATTTGAGGCAGCTCCTTCGAGCCTGCCTTTTGCTTACCAGAACCGAGGAACTTCATAAACAACAAAGAGTCTGTCAGCACCTTAAAGTCTAACAAATGGATTATGGCAGATGCTTTCATGAGCCAGACTCCATTGGATGCATTTGCTCTTCAGTTGGCAGTTATATAGGCTCTTGTGGGTGCAGAGAAAACAAAATGCAGCCAGTGAGGTCAGAGGGAAGGGAAATGGAATGCCAAAAATGCAGACTGTGACAATGGCGTTAACTGTGCAATTGTAGGTATGTTTACTTAGAAAGAACCCCTGTTGAGTTCAATGGGATTTACTGTCAGGTAAGGAGGATTGCAGCCTAACGCTTAAATGTATGCAAAATAAGCACAGGTGCCATTCAGCCCCTGTATTTGGATAAAAACCTGTTCTCTCCATTTAGGCCGTAGGTGATAGAACTAACTGAACTTCGTGATAGGGTGTAATTCTGTGGTTTCATGCTGGAAATCCCCCCCCCCCCCGAAGCTATTAGACCTGAAGTGGAAAAAGAGACAAGGACCTGTCAATCTTCTCCTGTACCCTCTACACCTAGTAGCAACTCCGGGGGGCATAATTTCAATAGGAGAAACAGGACAGGGGTGGGGAGAAAGGGTTAAGCCTTCCTTCCACAATTCTGCTCCTCCCACTGAAAACAGAGCACAATCCACAGCTTCTTTTGAAGGGCCAAACTATGAGTAGTTTTTTTTTTGGGGGGGGGAGAGAGTGCACAGTGCTGTAGAGCAGCCAGGGCTGACAATTTTTGATTAGCAGGGAAGGGCTGGATGTGCCTGATCTCAGAAGCTAAGCATGGGTCAGCCCTGATTAGTACTTGGATGGGGAGCTGCCTGGGAATCAGGCTTCCTGCATTGAGCAGGGGGCTGGACTCGATGGTCTTGTAGGCCCCTATGATTCTATGACCACCCCCCCACCCCAGAATTCCCGGTTCTCTCTGAGTTTTCTAAAATAAAAGGTACTTGCTAAGGCTCAAAGGGAGGATGCCAAGTCATCCTCCTTGCGCAGGGAGTTCCATCGCTCTTTTGCAACTGCTCAAAAGCAGGGGTGTAGTGGAGACAGGGCTCTCAGGGATGCAGCACTGCTGCTTGTTCATCAGCAGGGATGCTCACCTGCTAGCCCACACATACTTCCCTTCTCCTTCTGAGCTTAGCTGCAATCCTCACTGGAGCTGGAGGCGGGAATGGATTTTACCAACAACAAACATTCTGTTCCCTGTTGTAATGCAAGGTGTGGGGGGTTGCGGTGGTGGTGGTCTTGAATGGACATTAAGACCCAGTAGCTTCACAAAATACCTGCTCCTGCTGGAGATGAACACTGTTAGGACTGCTTTGTTGACACGGATGAACACATCTGCTTGCATTTGGGGGCTCCTCTATGATTCTGTGATTCTATAAGAGCCCCCAAATGCAGGCAGGTGTGTAGGGTTGGAAGAGGCCCAAGGCCCTCGAGCTTAACCCCCTGCTCAATGCAGGAATCCAAGTCAGAGCCGAGCATTCCTGACAGATGGCTGTCCAGCCTCATCTCCAGTGTGGGAGAGCCCACCACCTCCCTAGGTCATTGGTTCCATTGTCGTATTGCTCTTACGGTCAGGAAGTTTTCCCTGGGTTGTGGCTATGGGAATTGTCATGAGTGTCTGTGCTTCAAAATTTGCCACTGCACCACTGGGGACCTGGCATGCAGTGATGCAAAAACAAAAAAGACTGTCACTCTGTGCTGCGGTCCTGATGGTGCCCCCCCCCCCCCCGGAAGCTGCCATTCATCCCAAGGAGAGAAGCTAAAACTGGCACAAAAATGGTTAACAACCTTCCCTGCATGCTGCTAAGATTGCAGCTAAGTTCAGAGGGAATTGGGAAATATGAGGGAGGTGGCAGGTGATGACAGGGTCCCCGCTGATCAGGCGGTTCGGCCCTGTGAGCCCTGGTTCCACTACACTGCTGTTCATATCCTGTGTTTATCAACTGGAATGGTGCAATCCTATGCATGTTTAGACAGAAAAAAGTCCTACAACTCCCAGCACTTCCCAGCCAGCAAGGGGAATAGGACTTTTTCTGTCTAGATATGCATAGGCTTGCACCCTAAGTCTTCTTTGCAGTTCAGAAGAACAGCTCCCCATAACTGGAAAGGTCCCTTGTAGAAAGTGCCTGTGTTACAAGCAACAGATTGATCTGTTTTAGAATGGTTTGTTTCAGCTAAGTCGAGAATGCATCGTTTTCAAGCCATGTGGGGAGTCCAGCACTGTGTTCCCCTCCCCACACTCACACACAGCGGTGGCTTTTCTCTCTGATACCTACCCATGTAATTTAGATTGGGCTGCAGGGTGCATGTAACCAAGCAGCCTCCGGAAGAACACTGGAGTGGCAGCACACTGAAAGAGCAGGGCAGCAGCCAGCCAGCCAGCCCAGACATTCCCCAGACAGGGACAGCTCAGACGGGCAAATGGAGGGACGGATCCTCGGAGAGGGGCCTGTGCCAAGACCCTGGCTTCTGGGATCCACCACTTCCCTCCTCCTCTCTATGCTAGTCGCTGCTGCTCTCCAGAGTTCTGCAAGGCTGGAGTCTCTTGAGGATATGGATTTGGAGAAAAGCCAGGCGAATGAGTCCAAAGCCCACTCGGTCCTCTTCTCTCTGGACTACCAGCACGTTCAAGTACCGTTTGAGATCACCTTGTGGATCATGCTGGCTTCTTTAGCTAAAATAGGTATGTTTCTCCAGACAGGGGGTGGTGGGGAAGGTAGTCCAGTCTGGAAGAGCAATTTTGAAATTGTTGCTGGCAGTAATGTGTCTATATTTCACTGGCAATATTCATAGTGCATTAGAGATATTATTATAGTTATTGTTATTGTTGCTGCTGCTGTTGTTGTTGCTGTCATCATCATCATTATCATGATCAACATCAACAACAACCACTTCAATTCAGTGTTATTGTTTGTAACCCTAGACCATCAAAATGGAACAGAAAGAAAATATCCAGAAGATTGCAAAAGTAAAAACAGACACATTAAACATAGATAAAAGAAAATGACTAATAGTTTGGGGCTGAAAAACTATAATAATAACAACAACAGCAACAATAAGCAGCAGCAGTAGTAGTAGTTCTAAAGTACATCACTAAGTGGTACATTTAAACTTAAAATCATGATAGCTAAATGGAACCTCAATGTACAGGTGCAGATGCAGTGTACCTCATGATGCTCAAAGGGCATAGGCTGGCCGCTGCCCTCAAGCCATGCCTGGAAGCTCCCTAGAGACATATGGCTGGTCAATGCTAGACACAGGAGGTTGGATGAGATCAGGGGAGGGCAACCTGTTGTCCTCCAGACGTTGTTGGACTCCAATTCGCATCAGCCCTGACCATGGGATCAGCAGGCTGGGGTTGATAGGAACCAGAGTCCAACAACATCTAGAAGGCTGCATGTTCTCTACCCCTAAATTAGATGATCCGATTCAATAGGACTCTCCTTGCGTTCTTGTGGCACTTCTGGGCAAAGGTGAGAAGGGCAGATAGTTCTGAATTAAGGCCCATATTCCAGTATGGAGTAGTGGTTAGAGTGTTGGACTGGGACTCAGGAGATCTGGGTTCTAGTCTCCATTCAGACATGAAGCTCACTGGGTGACTCTGGGCAAATCATAAGAAGAGCCATGCTGGATCAGACTAAGGGTCCATCTAGTCCAGCATTCTGTTCACACAGTGGCCAACCAGCTGTTGACCAGGAACCCACAAGCAGGGCATGAGCACAACAGCACCCTCCCACCCATGTTCCCCAGCAACTGGTGTACATAGGCTCACTGCCTCTGGTACTGGAGGTAGCACATAGCCATCAAGACTTGTAGCCATTGATAGCCTTTTCCTCCAGGAATTTGACTAACCCCCTTTTAAAGCCATCCAAAGTGGTGGCCATCACTACATCCTGGGGTAGCAAATTACATAGTTTAACTATGTGCTGTGTGAAGAAGTCCTTCCATTTATCTGTCCTGAATCTCCCACCAATCAACTTCATGGGATGACCCCGGGTTCTAGTATTTTGAGAGAGGGAGAAAAATGTCTCCTTATCCATATTCTCGACACCATGCATAATTTTGTAGACCTCTATCATGTCTCCTGTTACCCTCCTTTTTTCCACGTTAAACTAGGAATCCCTGAGTCAACCTAACCTACCTCAAAGGGTTGTTGTGAGGATAAAATGGAGAGGAGACGAATCGTCTGAACTACCTTGGGTTCTTTGGAGATGGGCTGTAAATAAAATAATAAATAGATAAATAAATTTGGGGGAACCCCACCACACTGGATAGACCCTTTCCCCTGCTTTGTTTGACCAAGCAAGGTTTAATTTTGGAAACTTCTTTCAACGTGATGCGTTATTGTTGTCATGTGTCTGAGCCTCCTTGAGGATATTTCGAGTCAGATGGCAGGTTCTACATTGAATAAATCAGCCTCCCCCAACCTGTTGCCCTCCAGATGTGCTGGACTTCACCTCCCATAATCCACAGCTAGCATGACTGGGGATGATGAAAAATGTAGTCCAACAGTTCTGGAGGGCACCAAGTTGGGGGAAGGCTGGCAGGAATAAGTGCTGCACTGAAACCCCACCTGCCCTTTCGCAACCTCTTCATTTCCCTGTGAAAGAGGCAGTTGTTTTTCTGCCTCTTTTGTTGGGCTGTTGAGAATTTTGGAGAAATTTCTCAGGGTGCAGGGCTTACTTTATTGGGAGGAGATGGCTGAGGGCTGTGTGTACTCTTTCTTTTACCGTTTCCCCCCGTTCTGTCCTTGCAGCCTCTCTGGCTGCTTGAGCTTCTTGGAAAGTCCCTAGAGGACTTACCCAGTGCAGCCCTTGAAGTTTTTCAGTGCTGCTGCCTGCCTGAAAGCTGAGTGAGGAGTTGGTGCTCTTCTCCTCCTCCTCCTCCTCCTCCTCCTCCTCCTCCTCCTTCTCCTCCTCCTCCTTCTTGTTAAAAGGACATTTAATAACAACAAAGCATAATCAAAAATGCCCCAGCTTTCAGGCCCTGAGCAGGCAGCAGCACTGGAAAGCCCCAAGGGAGGAAGTCCTGGCTAAGTCCTCTGGGGGCTTTCCAAAAAGCTCAAGCAGCTGGAGAGGCTGCAAGGACAGAATGGCCTAAAAATGGTAAAGGAAATAGCACACACAAACCCCTCGGCCACCTCCGTACAGTACGGTAAGCACTGAAGCCCTGCACCCTGAGAAATTTCTCTGAAATTCTCAAACGTTCCCACAATTTTGGGGTGCAATTTCTTTTCGCCCCTCCCGTCCCCCCACAAATGGTCAAAAATAAATAGATAAGAAAATTCAGCACAGTGCTAATAAATATTTACATTGTACCAGGGGTGGGAAACCTGTGGTCCTCTAAATGCTGTTGGACTACACCCCTGACTATTGGCCACGTTGTCTACGGCTGATGGTAGTTGAAGTCCAACAACATCTGGAAGGCCACATGTTGCCCCCACCCCCTGATTTACATTCATGCACACAACAGAGGCCGGTGGCTCCGATTTCAGTTTTAGTCAGGACCAGCCAGAACTCTAAAGGAGCTTTCCAAGGTGCTGAACACTAACCCCCAAATGGGTTCAGCACCTTGGATAGCTCCTTTAGAGTTCTGGCTGGTTCTGACTGCAACCCAGAATAGAATCATAGCCCCACCGAAAACGGATCCACCAGCCTCCTCTGCTTGCATGCACGCACGCACACACACACACACACACACACACAGGCACACTGAATAATACTGGCCTAACTTGAAGTACTTTTGTGAAGATTACTTGATCGTTGTGAAAATTATTAATACCACCTCCCCTACAGTCTTGGTTCATGTTCCAAGGAGCACAGCACAAATCCTTGTGTGTCTATTTTCAACGCAAGCAAAATACCAGTGAATTTTGACAAGTGGCGTGTGTGCATGTGTACAGAGGTCAAGGGCTGATGCGAAGGGTAGGCATAGTTGGGCACTTGCCAAGAGTCAAAGCCCCATCAGGGGCCCATTGACAAGAACCCCCTGGAGTTGCTCCTGCTCTTGAGCACTGCAGCCTGGTTGTTCACTCGCCTCTCACTCTGGCCCAGACAATGGTGGTGGTGAGAAGGAGGAGGAGTAGATGCCACCACCTACTTGCTCATTGGCTGTCTGCCTGGCAAGCCAACCACTGGTAGCAATGACGAGAGAGAGGATGAAGAGCAAGAGCAGCTGATGGTGTCTCGCCCAAGGGCCTTCAAAAACCTGGAGCTGGTACTGAGGCAGAACTTATACACTGCGAGAAGGAGATGCACATTGCGAGAAGGAGATACTTCTTCATGGAGTGTTTTATAAGTATGTTGGGGTTGATTTACAATGGCAAAGGATGCTACTAGTATGAAAGGAACATGGGAGCGTTCGCTTGCATTGACATGAAAGTCAAAATCAGAGTCCTGTGAATCCCACAGAAAGAGGTTCAGAGGGCCCATGTTCTATAATGTGCCACTATTTTAGCCACTATTTACCAATATAAACTACGATAAAACAAAACGCTTGCTTTAAACTGTAATGCTCTGAGGCCATTCTTTGGTCTACATCTGTGTTGGATGTCTTTCACTCTTCTCTCACCCACTCATATCCATCAATAAAATAGCCAAGTTGTTCCAATGACACAGCAAGGAGTTTTCCCCTCTTATGTATTATTCAGATGCACAAATTAACTGGCCTCACTGGCCAGATGTACTGAGTGTGGGTTTCAGAGGCCGTATTGACATTTTCTGCTCATTTGAGGTTTGAATGATCACCACGCATTAAAAATTGAATCCTTTATAATTAATAAAGCCATCTCTGATTGTGAGCATGTGAAAACTTCTTGGAAGCATGGACAATCAACTCAGTGGTCATTGGGTTTTTTTAAGTTTAAGGTCTTTCTGAAAAATGTTAACCGCATCATATATTGCTGTAACCATATTTGAAGAGAAATTATTAGAGATGTGCAGAACTGCAGCTATTTTGATACATTGTCCAAAGAGATGCTTTGAGTAGCCCAAAAGGCTTAGGACCACCAAGTGAAATTTTTGACTTTGGTTTCTTTTGGAAGATGAGCCCCACACTCAGAGGAGTTGCTAGGTCCTGAAAAGATTCGGGGCCCAATCTTTCCATTGGGATCAATGGACAGCCCCCCCAAGCTTAATTCATGTGGAGGCGGTTTGGGGGGACAAGTGCACAGGGGAGGGGGCCCGAATCTATTTTCCATGGCCCTGAATCTATTCCTCAACGCAGTGAGTGTCCACTGGTCCTAGTGGAAGGGCTTCTTATCAGCTTCATTGCCATGCAGAGGGCCATTTTCAAGGGGGATTGCAGCTTTTCAAGGGTCAACACTCCTCTTCCCACATGCTACAACATCACCACCACCCAAAATCTTCCCCTGCATGGCAGTTAAGCTGAGAATAAAATGTTTTCTATTGGTTTGGGATGATCTGGGCTAGGGTGCAAATTAATGGAAGAAATGGTTTTATCTGAGATGATTTGCCTCCTGTGAAATTTAAATAAATCCTAGTAATTATTTCTAAATGTAAAGGTATAAATTAGCATACGCAGATTTTATGCAGATTTGTGTCTTATAGGCCTGTGCTCCGAATCTTGCAACCACTGGCACAGGGAATAGAGGATTAACCATTCCCTCCCCAACTGAGAATTCCCGTAGAATCCCCCCCCCCAGCAGATAAACTTAGGAAAAACCTCCCATTGTCATTAATGGGAATATTTTTTCTAGGCTTCATTGTCTTGCAGGGGTGAGTTTGAGGGGGCATTGCAACATATGAGGATGGGGGTTGACTCTTCTCTCCCCAGCTCCCCTGTCAGGGTACCCCTTATGACTTGGACCCGCTGAGCAACTCCTTAAGGATCTCTTGCCTCCTTAAGAGTCCCATCTTCCTTCTTTTCCCTTCCCCTTTCCAGTAATGTGAGGTTTAGGCTGTAGGTGTGGGGTGACTTATACCCTAGACACAGGGTTTGACAACAGTTTACTAGTAAATTAAATCAAACAAATTACAACTAAAGGTATTTACACAATAGAGGTGAGTGATACAAAATGCCTTAAAAGAAAATAAAAGTTGCAAAACACAAGTTCCTTTACCCTAGCTGTACTTACCCTCCTCTAGGCTTCTTCTTCCCATGACCTCTTCAAGCTCTGGCCTCTCCGACTCTTCTTACTGTCTCTCTCAATCTCTTTTTATACCCTTCTCCCTCAAAACTGAAAGTACAGCTTCAAACCCGAAGAAATGAAACTTAACTGGGGAAATGAAACTGAAACTTAACTGGGGAAATGAAACTACTCCTCTCAGGGATACCCCCTCCTAACAAAAAACTCCAGGCCTCTAGGCCTGACTTTTTCCTTGCCTCTGTAGGCCTCAAACCTTCACGCACCCCTTGAAAATTGCCCCCATGGATGGCAGTTTAGCAGAGGAAAAAACCCTGCCATTGCCACCAATGGATATTCAGGGCTTTGGGAACTGGATCCAGGGCTGTGGGATGCCCCGGTCTGATTTTTGGAATGCCCCCTTTGTTGAGTTGCATTCTTTTGGGTGTTCTGGATTTCCCAATCATGTTGCCTCTTGCCCTTGGCAGCTTTCCATTTGTTTGAAAAACTACCTTCGGTGCTCCCTGAAAGCTGTTTATTGATCTTTGTGGGCCTCATCATGGGAGGGATCATTTATGGCCTCAACGACAAGTCCCCTCCGGTTATGGACAGCGACATCTTCTTCCTCTACCTTCTGCCCCCCATAGTCCTGGACGCCGGCTATTTTATGCCCAGTCGTCCCTTCTTTGAGAACATTGGGACAATCCTCCTATATGCCGTGGCGGGGACCATCTGGAATGTCTTTGGGATTGGATTCTCACTCTACGGGATATGCCAAGTGGGTGCCTTCCAGCTGCGTGATATCTCGTTGCTCCATAACCTCTTATTCAGCAGCTTGATTGCAGCCGTTGATCCCGTTGCGGTGCTGTCGGTGTTCGAAGAGATACATGTCAATGAAAAGCTCCACATCTTGGTGTTTGGAGAATCTCTTCTCAATGATGCTGTAACAGTTGTAAGTATATCGGAAGCAAAGAGAGCTATCTTGGGCTGGAGGGTGGGGGAAATCCAAAATCCACAGTTGGGCAATTGCTGAACACAATGTCGCAGAAGGCTGTGCAATCTGTTGAGCTCTCCAGAGCTTGTTTCCTTGAAAGCTTGATGTGTACCGAGTCTGGCCCTCTGGGGTTCCTCAGATGACCACAGCCCCTTCCCCTGACCACTGAAGGTCAGGTGGTGCCTAGACTTCTGTGCAGTTTCCCCCATTCTAAAGGGTTGAAATGCCCCCCCTGAAGCTTGGTTACTGGCAGTAAGAGCTTTAAGCTAAAATAGGCTGGTTGCTGTTGTGTGTGTTTGGGTTTTTGGGGGTTTTTGGGGGTATTTTTAGCCCCACCTGTACGGCGCCTGAGAACTTCTCCAAAATGGAATTCAGCTGAAAGAGGGTCAACCCCCCTATTCTAGGGGCTGGATCAGACAATACCTGTCCCCTGACGTGGCGCATTACATGAAGGGTGGCATCTGTTCATCTGCCCTGCTTCTGCCATTCTTTCACATCTGTGCAGGGATGGAACTTCTGAATATGTGTTAGACCGAGTGCATGTAGGCCAAACCTGTGTGGTCAATGAGCAGATTTCAGGTGTTTTTTTTACAGGGGAACTGATAGAGCGATGTTGTCCTGTGTACATTGGGTTCAATGCATACTTGGATGTTCCATCCCTTTGTGCCAGAGCTGTCCTCCAACACCATGTCACTGCCACCTGCCCCCACCGCCCAGCAAATGCCACCTGAGTTGCCTGCTTCAATCTGCCTTCCAGACCATTTCCAAGCCCCATTCAAATTGTTGGTGTTGACATTTAAAGCCCTAAACGGCTTGGGACCAGAGTATTGAAAGGCATGTCTCCTCCCACATGTACCTGCTCAGACCCTTAGGTCATCTTCAGGGGCCCTCCTCTGGCTGCTCCCACCAAAGGAAGCTACATGAGGTAGGGATGTACGGACTGTGTGAAATCCGCTCTGCGTTTCACAGATTGTTTGGTACCTTTTGTTCCATTGTCTGCTCACAGATGGATGCGAATTATTATTTTTCGTCATGCAGAAAAATATGCGAATAATTTTGTAAGAAGTTTCGTAACAATTTACATAATTTACCTTAGTAGGTAACATTTACCATATTGTCCCCCATTCCATTCCATTCCATTCCATTCCTCTATTACATTTCTATACCACCCCATAGACAAAGCTCTCTGAGTGGTTCACAAACGTTAAAGACCATTAGTATACTCTCTCTCTCTCTCTCTCTCTATATATATATATATATATATATATATGAAAACCATTCACATAATGACATAAAATAAATAACACACAACAACAACAACCTATATCTAAAACAATTTAAAACAATCAGCCAAAGACAATCAAGAAACTCATTATACGCTGCCAAATGCCTGAGAGAAGAGGGCAGGTTTAACCTGGTACCAAAAAGATGACAATGTTGGTGCCTGGTGGGCCTCGTTGGGGTGATTATTCCATAAATGGGGAGCCAGCACTGAAAGGGCCCTCTCCCTCGGAGGATGCTCCCAGCGGAGGGTCTTAGATGCATTCAACTTTTTTTCAGCAGAAACCTGTGTATTTTCTTATGGAGAAGTATGTTTACATTTTGGGAAAGTAAAAAAAAAAGTCCACAGACTCTGCACAGCCTGAGGGGGGTCATTCCACAGCAGATTCCACAGGTTGGATTCTTAGAAATCTGAGCTCATTTCAGTCCATCTTGAATTTCTCCAGCATCCCTAACAACAGGCTACAATAGAGATGGTCTTCTCAGTGGTGGCACCCCACATAAGGAATAAACTCCCCAAAGAGGATCATCTGACAACCATGTTATCTTTTCAGCACAAAGCAAAGACCTTTCTTTTCTCCCAGGCCTAGAGACCTAGTTCTAGGTTATTATGGCTGCTTTATCGACCCCTATGCTGTTTTATGTTTTACATTATATTGCATTTCATTCTTTTAAATATTTGTATTGTATTCGATATCTTTAACTGCATTTTGAAATGGTATTTTATTTTTTTAACTGGTTGTAATCCACCCAGAGAACATTAGTTATTGGGTGGATCAGAAATGTATTAAATAAAATAAAAATAATATAATAAATAAATAAATAATGTTAGGCCTGGCCCCAATAAAGGCCCCGCCAGAGATAATAAACAAGTAGACAATTTGTTTCCCAACATCCTGCCCCATGTGAACCATACCTTAATTTCATTTCTGGCCTTAAAACTAACCTTTTCCATTGCTGTTTTCTTCCTAGGTGTTGTACAAACTGTTCCGATCCTTTTGTGAAATGCCATCCATCAAAACGGCAGATGTGTTTGCAGGAATTGGGAAATTCTTTGTGGTCGGAATTGGAGGGGTCTTGGTAGGCCTTCTGTTCGGCATGATAGCTGCCTTTACCACACGTTTCACCAAAAACATCCGTGTGATCGAGCCCCTTTTTGTTTTCCTCTACAGTTACCTGTCCTATCTCACGGCAGAAATGTTCCACCTCTCTGGCATTGTGGCGTAAGTAAAAGGAGGCAATCAGATATTTCAGGCTTGAACATGGCTAAACATTGAGCCAAAGCAGGCCTAAGCCCCAAGGTTTCAAAAGGTATCTCTGCGCTGTTGTTAGGATTATGGTGGGGGGAAGCATAAAAGCTTTTGGAGAAATGAGCTCAGGCACAAAACCACATTCATTGTAGTTCTATAAATAAGCAGCACGGAGGATGGTGCATTCTTGCAAATGCAGTCAGTCAGGCTATTACCTTATCATCTGAGAACTGGAAAAACAAAGTCATTAGATTAATAACTGTGAGACTCTGCTTTTTCTACACTTGGTGGTGTTTTCATTGTATGTTGCTTGTTCCCACTCAGTCACTGAAATAGAGGCTCTAGTGAAAGTTAGGTTTACAGCACCACTGGTTCCCATACAACTGTTGCTCTGTTTCGGGCCAGCATCAAGGGTAAGTATGGTTGGGCATCTGCCAAGGGCCCACACTCCAGCAGGGCCCCACTGACAAAAGTCCCCTGGAGTTGCTCCTCCTGTCCACCACTGCAGCCTGCTTGTTCACCTGCCTCTTGCTCTGGCCCAGACAATGGTGGCAAGAAGAAGGACCATAAAATCATAGAGTTGGAAGGGATCTTGGAGATCATCTAGTCCAACCCCCTGCACAATCCAGGCTCTGCACTGCAGGGTGCAGCTATAGCATCTCTGACAGATGGCCATCCAGCATCTGCTTAAATACCTCCAGTGAAAGAGAACCCCCCAGCCTCCGGAGGCAATCTTTTCTACCACTGAACAGCTCTCACTGTTAGGAAGTTTCTCCTGATGTTCCACCAAAATCTGCTTCCTTGCAAGTTCCACCTATTGGTCATAGTCCTGCCCTCTGGAGCAGCAGAGATGCAAATCAATAGAAGCCACCGCCTACTTGCTCATTGGCTCTCTGCCAGTTGTGCAGGCAAGTGGTAGCAGTGATGAGACAGAGGAGGAGGAGCAATCACAGCTGGAGACAACTGCGCTGAGAAGGTAGACTCATTGAGGGGGGATGTCTTGCCCAAGGTCCCTCCAAAACCTGGAGCTGGCACTGGCTCTGTCTGGGTTTGTGGTGGGGCACCTCTTACCAACCTCTATCTGCCAGTCCCTCTTATGTCCCCTCCCTTTGTCTAATTCAGCCAATACCCAATTGTAAAGGCTCAGGGCCAGTGCCAGGGGTTGCCATCATAGGGTACCTGTTGAGGCCCACACCCCAGCAGGGGGGCTGCTGCCCAGATCCCCTTGGCCCTGTTCTTCCTCCTCCATGCCGTTCCTGCCTGTTCACCTGTCCTCTCCAACTGTACAAGCAGAAGCAAAAGGAAGGAGGGAAGGAGGAGAAGCAGCTTCCACCAACCTTGGCCATAGGGGGAGAGGGCAAGTGGTGACCATAGTGAAGAGGTGGGCCCACTCTGGGCACCTTGCCTTAGGGCTCCCTGAAATACAGAGCTGAGACTGCAGAGCTGAGACTCCTTTAGCATCAATGGATACGTGCCTTGAAATTGGCCTGCCATCAGCTTTGAGGTGCACATGTAGCGATTTGACTCTGGGCATCCATGCTAGATGGCCAGGTGCAGTGTTAGACAACGGTGCAGCTTGAGCTGGAACTTTGGGCCAAAGGCCAGAGCCCCACAGCCCAAGGACACCCCCCCACACACACACAAATGACCACCCAGAGAGTGGTAGGTGCAGAAGCAAACTCTATTTTATTCCTGCAGTCATGACAGTGCTATGATTTAGGGTACAATCCTATGCATGTCTAGGCAGAAAGAATTCCTACAACTCCCAGCCAATGTCAACTTCAGCAGTTTCGCTCAGCTTCAGCAGGCCACATGTCAACATCAGAACATAAGAAGAGCTCTGCTGGATTGGACCAAAGCTCCATCTATCATCCAGCATCCCATTTCCCACAGTGGCCAACCAGATGCCTGCGGGACACCCACAAGCAGGGTGTGAGGACAACACCTCTTTCCCATTGTTGTGGGCCAGCAACCAGTATTAAGTGGCACACGGCCTCCAAACCTGGATGTTGCCTATAGCCATCATGACTGGTGGCCATTAATAGCTTATAAGACAATAGTAGCCATGACAGCTTATATGTTGATAGCCTATACACTGATAGCCTATAACACTATAAGACTATAGTGGCCATTGCTAGCCTATATGTTGACAGCCTATAAAACTATAGTAGCTATTGATAGCATATACATTGGTAGCTATACATTGTTAGCCTATAAGAATATAGTGGCCATTGATAGCTTATACATTGCCTATAGCCAACAGCAATAGCCTATAGTCTTTACATTGTGAATTGCAGGACATGCTATTGCTATTGATTGCTAATGATTTAGCACCACAATTGCTACTGAAATAGCATATTGCTATAGGGTAGACATTATTAATTATCATTAATTGTTAATTATTATCATTAATAGCTAATGATTTAGCACTGCAATTGCTATCGTATTAGCCTGCTGCTATAGGCCATTACAACAGCAATAGCCTATAGCCTTTATAGCCAATAGCAATAGCCTATAGCCTTTCCCACTAATAGTATATACATTGATAGCCTATACACCGATAGCCTATAAGACTGTAGTGGCCATTGATAGCCAATACATTGTCTATAGCCATCATGACTAGTGGCCATTGATTGCCTTCCCCTCCATGCAGTTATCTAGATACCAGAGTAAAAATCCCCCAAAGAACCATCAACACTTGTCTTTTAATGATGGTCACATTGTTGGATGTTGGGGATCAGCGTAACTGTTATTCTGCTTTTCAGTTTCATGGCCTCCTCCGTTAAAAACACACACCAAAACCTCTTGAAATAGGAAGGAGTACTAGATTGATTTAATTTCTTTCCCTCTCCAGAATCATTGCCTGTGCAATGGGGATGAAACGTTACGTGGAAGCCAACATCTCTCTGAAGTCCCACACAACCATCAAATACTTCATGAAAATGTGGAGTAGTGTCAGTGATACTCTCATCTTTATCTTCCTTGGCGTCTCCACCATCGGGGACAATCATGAGTGGAGTTGGCCGTACATTGGCTTCACAGTCATTTTCTGTCTCCTCTGGAGAGCACTAGGTAATACAGGGGACTAAAAAAGGCCTCTTTGGGCAACCAGCACCTGCCTTCAAAGAACCTCACTGTTCAAGATGGCAGCATACCGACCTGCAATCAGAGCTGGCCATAGGTCAAATGATGCCCTAGGCAAAGCACATCTTCAGTGCCTCCCTGAATACCTTATTTTTAAATTCCATTTCTTATCTATTCCATGGCTTTAGTGCACAATTTCCATGAATGGTTTATCCCTGTCATCTATAGTAATAAAAGGGTGTGTGTATCTATCTGTCCGTTCATCAGTGCCACAGTGCCGAGACTGTAAACATAGACCCCTCGAACTTGGCGTGCAAAATAAGGGGACCCTAGGTGTGTGCACTGTGGCGGTATTTTGTTTTTAAAATGCATAATTGATTTTAATTGACTGAAGGTGCAATCCAATGCATGTTTAGATAGAAAAATGACCTACAACTCCCAGCAGCATTCCCCAGCCAGCCATGCTGGCTGGGTAATGCTGCTGGGAATTGCAGGGCTTTTTTCTGTCTAAACATGCATAGGGTTGCGGCCTTAAATGTGTCCATGTGGTTGAAGCTTGCAGGATCACTTCAGCCGCTAGGGGCAAGGTTCCCTAACCAGCACATCGCTTTGCATTCCCTACAGTTTGAGGCTAGGGGAGTTTAGTAGGCCAAGGGACAGTTATAGGCCTGCCTGCTCCTTCTGCTGTGGGGCAGCCCCCCTCAGGGGAATAGAGTGGACAGACCCCTCCCTCAGGGGGCTATAGGGGTGCACTGTGGGAGGGGCTGTGCCGAGGATCGCCAGTGGGCATCGCTTTACTCAGATGGGTGTGTCCAACTCTGACGGCTGTGTAAGGTTGCTTGAAGGCTTCCCCGTGTCAAACAAAGAGTTATTCCATTCCACGCGAAACCACGTCTGTTCGCTATTATAAGATAAGAGCACAGTCAATTCCCTCCCCCCGCCCCCACACACAGACACATCATTTGTTGAATGGAGACTGATGTTGCAAAATTTCAACATCATTGTCATCACAGAATAATAATAATAATAATAACAATAACAACAATAATAATAACAATAATAAAAATTACATTTATATTCCGCCTTTTTCCCTCTTGCATGGAACCCATGGTCAGCATCCTCCTCTTTTTCTCCTCACAACAAGCCTGTGAGGTAGCATAGGCTGGGAGTCAGTGACTGCCCCAAGGTCACCCCATGAACCTCATGGCTGAGTGAGGACTAGAACCTGGATTTCCCGAGTCCCAGTCCTAACCACTACACCACATTGGCTCTCTTGTAATGCTGTCCACACAAGTGTGTGCTGCTAGTGTTACAAGTGAAGAGGTGAACTCTATGTACTGTTTATTTCAACTATTGACTAGATAGTTGAGTACATAAATTTGACAGGCAGCCCCTCAGGCCTGGTGCACCAGGTTGTTGCCTGCCTTCAAATCCAGCCCATTTAGAATGCCAGCTATTGAGGGCGATCAGCCAATCGCCCAGACAGAAGGAATGGAGCCCTTTTATACCTCTGAGCCAGACTACCCCTCTCAGACTCCACCTCCTTCCTAAGGAGTGCAGAGCTTAAAGGGGCAGTCCTCTGGCATGGGGTCTAGCACTCTGTGGTCTCTTAGTGATCTCTCTGGGCATTTCCCTGCATTGGCTGACATGCTCACTGGGTATGAATTGGCTAACAGGCTTAGTGGGGCGCGAGGCCTTTGGGGCTGAGAATGCCATTCCTTGAAAGAATCAGCTTCCAGGGGTACAGTCTCTGGAGGTCCAGGCTTGGAGGTTTTTGGCTGGTGTGTGTGTGTTCCTTTATTGATGGTTTGGGGCTAGAGTTGTACCGTTTTTGTTAAATCTGTTCCGTCTGTGTTTCATGGATTGTCAGGAGTCTTTCGTTCCGTCATCTACTCATTGATGGAATCTGATTTTTAAAACGGAATTTCGTTCCACTTGCGCTAATCCGCATTCACATTAGTGCAAGCGCACACTTGCGCAAATGCACTAATGTGCATCAGTTAATACAAATTAGCGCTAATGCGAATGAATGCAAATTCCCCCCCCAAGTGAAAAACTGGTCTGCAAGTCCATTAAATCCACGTGATTTGGAAAAAAGGTGGTCTGCTGTGGCATCCCCAGGTTGGATTTGTAGAAATTTGAACTCATCTGAATCCATTGTGGATTTCTCAGACATCCTTAATTTGGGCCCACTGCCTCCTTAGCCTACACTACCAGCCACTTCCCCCGAGTCACTGCTGGACATTTGGGTCATGACAATTACTGGGCCAGGGGGAGGTGTGTGTGTTGGCCTTTATGACTGGTACAGTTTGCTCCTGATAATCTGCCTCCCTGCTTTATATGTTTCAGGTGTCCTTGTCCTGACTTTCATCATAAATAGATTACGTATGAATACTGTGACTCCCAAAGACCAATTCATTATTGCTTATGGTGGTCTTAGAGGGGCTATCTGTTTCTCTCTGGTATTCTTGCTCCCCGACTTCCAGAGAAAGAAGCTTTTTATTGCAGCAACAACTGTGGTTATCTTCTTCACTGTATTTGTACAGGTAAATGTGGCCTACTTTTCTTTCTCCCCTTTAAGCAGATTCTTGTTTAAAGATGTGGGATTTTTGAGTGGGAAGTGTACACATTATCTTGCAAACTGTGCACATGCTGGCCTGGTTCACACAATCACCGCTGCCTACCGTGGCTTGTTTAATCCACAGTGAGCTGTGGCATGCCAGCACATGCTGGGCAGTTTTGGAATATTCAAGCTGCAGCAATGGCTCGTTATGTTATCCGAACCTGGGCGGAAGGGTTTGTGCCAGGGTTAAATGACCCTCCCATAGTCCTAGAACAGGCCAAGGGCTGTTTAAGCCTCTCACAAGCCCCACCGTCCTGATTCAGACGACACAACAAGCCCTGGCTTGAATATTGAAAATGGCCACTGGCACGTGCCGCAGCCCACTGGGACTTAAATAATGATACTGAACATTACCCTAGCAAATTGTTGGGTAAATCTATTTCTAACCCCCCCCCCCCATAATTTCCCCAAATTTGAGATGCTATCCAACAGCCTTCTCTAACCTAGTGCCCTCCAGATGTTTTGGACAACAACTCCCAGATTCTGGATCATTGCCCATACTGGCTGGGGCTGATGGGAGTTGACAAAACATCTGGAGGGCACTAGGTTGGGGAAAGTTGCCAGTGGAAGCTGGTGATGCCTCTGATGTCAGTGGGGCGTTGAATCTGCTCCGGGTTTCAGTCAGAACTCTAAAGGACCTAACCAAGGTGCTTCACACCTTGGATCCATCACACCTTGGATAGCTCCTTTAGAGTTCTGACTGGCTCTGACTGAAACCCGGAGCGGATTCACTGCCCCAGTGACATTGGAGCCACCGGCTTCCACTGCTATACATCATCTCCCAGAGCCATATTCAGGCTGAGCACCTCCTTCCTCCGCCCCCCCCCCCCAAGGCAGTGGCTAGTGAGGTGGCTCTATAGCTGAGGGGTGTTAAGTTAGGCTGACCATATTTCCTTGAGACAAAAACGGGATATTGGGATGACAAAAACAGGACGGGGTTATGTAATATTCCGTATTCATGAAAAACAACCTAAACTCACTGCAAAAGAACATGGAAAAGGGTGCAAATGAATAACACTACTTTATTGCATATGCCCAACCCCCCCCCCCACTCATAAATATACATACAGTACTGTGCAAAAGTCTTAGGCCACCACCATCTTTGTTGTTTTAGCAAAGTTTTAATGACCGTCCATAATTATTTTTTGGTCTCTGTATTAAGATACAAACAGAAAATACAGGAAATATGTATAGGCAAAAGTCAGTATTTAGTGTGACCTCCCTTGGCTCTAAGCACATCTTGAACTCTTTTGGGGAGACTGTCCTGAAGTTTTCTGAAGTAATCTTTTGGTATATAATACCAGGCTGATTTCAGCACTTCCCAGAGTTCTTCTTTAGATATAGGTTGTCTTTTATTTCTTTCTCTGTCCAGGTGATCCCATACTGCCTCTATAATATTCAGGTCTGGACTCTGTGGAGGCCAGTCCATGACTGTCAGTGTTTTATCAGCTGTTTTCCTCGCTAAATATGATTTCATGGCATTAGCAGTGTGCTTGATTCATGATCCCATCTACACAGACAAGATTGCCAACACCACTGGCAGAAATGCAGCCCCAAACCAGGACAGACCCTCCACTATGTTTCACTGAAGGCCGCAAGCAGTCATTCGTCCCAATCTCTCCAACTCTTCTTCTCACATGTTGTCGACGATTGGACCCCAAAATTTCAAACTTGGATTCATCACTCCATAATACTCTTTTCCACTGATCCTCATTCCAGTCTTTGTGAGCTTTAGCATATCTTAGCTAGGAATGTTAGAGAATTCCGCCACGGATCCCAGGGGGGCCGAATTCCAGTGAATTTAGCCCCCTGGAATCTGTGGCGGAATGGAGACCCCTGCCCCACCACCCTGGAAAGCCCCATGAAATGGAGCCTACCTGGGATACCTGGGATGCCATTTGCATCCCTGCTTTAGCCGTGATAGGCTACATAAATATTTACATAGCCTATCACGGGCCGGCGTAGGGACGCAAATGGCGTCTCCTACACAGGACGCCATTTGCGTCCACACCAGCCTGGCAGCGGCTGGAGGCCCCGCTGCGGGTTGGCCTGGCTGGCGGCTCTGAGGCCTGGCCGCAGAGCGAAGCCAGCCAGGCAGGATTCTGGGGGGGAAGAATGGATCGCCTCCCCCGCATCGAGGATTCCGGGGGGAGGAACGGATCGCCTCCCCCCACCTGCGGAACCCGGCGGAGCCAGGTAAGCGGGGTTTCACACAACCCCTAATCTTAGCCTTTTCACCCTGTTCCCCTTCCGCAAAAGTGGTTTCTTGGCTGCTACCCTTCCACGAAGACCATTCCTGGCCAGGTGCCTGCTGTTACTCTAGTGTAAGGGGAGATCACACTAAATACTTGCCACTTTAGCCTATGGAAGCTGTTTTTTCTTTTCTTTTTTCTATTGTTGAATACTGCATACAAATTTCCTGTATTTTCTGGTTGTATTCTAATGAAGAGACTGAGAAATAATTATATATGGTCATTATACCATTGCTAAAACAACAAATCTAATGGTGGCCTAAGACTTTTGCACAGTACTGTATATAAAATACTTATAAAATATCACATGAGCAGTAAACAAATCTGTACGGCATACCACACTGAACACTCTAATGCAGGACTGCAGTGGCCAGACTGCAAAAAATCATAAACATACACCAAAAAGGAAAAAAAAAAGGGAATGAACACCCCGACTGCTATCAGAAGCCGGTATATGCTAATGTCCCACCGGAGAGTTCCGCTATAATAAAAAAATAGCTAACAGCCTGTTGAACTGAAATATGAGTCTGAAAAGTCCGAATCAAACTGAATGTAGGGCAGAAAGAATCTCTATGGGCGGAATGATGGTAGAAATAACAGTAAGACTCACCCTCCTGGCTCCCACACGCTGAATGGGGCTTAGCGACCGCCTCTTGAATTCCCCGCCACTGCAGACAAGCAAGGGGGCGGTGTCTGATCGTCGCCAGCTCAAGAAGCCTGGCCCTGGCTGGGTAAAGTAAATGGAACTTCCTCTTTCGTCACACTAGTAGTTTTACTGCACGCATTGATTAGCATAGAGCCTTATGATAAACGCGTTCAGTTTTTTACAAAAAATTGACATTTATATTAAAACGATGGGACGGTTGGGAAATAGGAAAAAAAGGGTACTGTCCTGTTTAAAACGGTACGTATGGTCAGCCTATGTTAAGTCCCAGGTCTGCAGGCCAAACTAGAACCAAGCCAGTCGTCTCATGTTCCTCAGCTGGCCATGCACTTCGCTTGGCTTCACCCCTTTCCCCTGAACACCTTTCATTTGGTGGTTGCCTGGTTTGTGCACAGTCCCCCCCCCTTCTAAAAAGTTGAAAATGTCACTCCTAAGGGCTTAGTTACTGGCTGTAAGAGCTTTAAGAGGTGTTTGGGGTACTTTGTCCTGGCCTTCTTTTGCCTGCAGCTCTGCCCACCACTGGAGCTCAGCTTCTGAGAGTTTCTCCGGAATGGAATCCAGCCCTCAGGCTGAAAGAGGCTCCTCTGCATGCCTGCTCCAGCTGTAACAAGCAGCCACTGCTGTGGGGCAGTCAAGTGGGGGAGTGGAAAACATGCCCTTCCTGGCAAACATTGGAAGAGAGGCAGCAGTGGAGGGGCATTTCAGTCAGCACCATGCAAGTGTGTGCTTGCTGATAGGCTAGAAGGTCCCAGTGCAGGCCTAGGATCATGCTAACCTCAGCAAGGCCTGCTAGCCAGTCAGCAACTGTACATATGCCCTGTGTTGACTCAGATGCCCTCCCAGCCTCCAGTGCCACCTCCCAACAGTTACCAGCTTTCCCCTCCCCTCCCCAGAACTGCCCCACAGGCATGGGAAGTCGCTAGCTTGACATACAGTAATGTCTAAAAATGCAGAACACTGAAAGTAATAGATGTAATAGCTGTGAAATGTGGAAAAAAGAGAAGCGGCCAGAACATGGTTTCAGGAACCGCTTGTGCAATTGCTTCCCGTTAGTGAATCGCCTTGCTGGCCACCCCTCACGGATGCAAGACATGCACACACACGTACAGACACACACTTGCTGCCTGTGATGAACTAGACTCCCACCAACTTCCAGCTTTTTAGCTAGTGCAGCAGATGGGATGTAAACATACTTTCATATGTATGTGGGAAGCAGCTGTTTATCTGTGACTACTAACAAGATGCTGGTCCTCATGATTAGTGGGGCGTGTGGTGAGGGAGGACTTTAACACTGCACGGGGAGCTGAGGGTGAATGTTTCCATCATAGGAGCTCTGTCAGGGATGGAGGGTAATCTCACTCTTTGCCACCACGATGTCCCCAGTTACAGCACTTATGGCTGTAATCCTATGCACACTTACCTGGGAGTAAGCCTCACTGAATTCAATGGGGCTTACTTCTGAGTAGACATGTATAGGATTGCATTGTAAGGTGTGTGTCCCCCCCCCCAATTTGGGAAATCATCTTTCCCCAACCTCCCAAGCTCCAGCTGCGTTGAATTCCAAATCCCATCACCCTGTGCCATATGGGCATGGAAACTGGGGGTGATGCAAGTCGTAGGCCAACTCCGTTGGAGGGGCCATGTTGGGGAAGGCTGGGGTAAATTAAACTATCCACTTACATGGGTGAATGACAGAAGGGCGGAAGCAGTTGAAGGCATGCAGGAGTGGGGGGAAAGCCTGACTCCCACCCTGGGGTTGGCAGTGACCTCAGTCACTGATAATTCAGCCTACTCCTGTCTGCATGCCCTCATCTTTTGTTCTGTATCTTGGCCTAGTGGGACATGACATTGGGGGACTGATGTTTATCTGTAGACAAGTGGGCAGTGAGGAGCTGTAGGAGGGAAAAGATGGGGGAAATTTCACACTCCCAGTACGGTGCAGCAGGGCTAAACTGCTTAGGTCCAGGGCTCTGCATGTAGCCACAAACTTGAGCAGCACGCTAACCGGAGAGCCAGTGTGGTGTAACGGTTAAGAGTGTTGGACTGGGACTCGGGAGATCTGGGCTCTAGTCCCCACCTGGCTGTGAAGCTCACTGGGTGTCTGTGGGCCAGTCACTGACTCGCAGCCTAACCTACCTCACAGGGTAGCTGTGAGGATAAAATGGAGAGGAGGAGGGTCATGTGAGCCACCTCGGGTTCCTTGAAAGAGGAAAAAAGGTGGGCTGGAAGTGTAATAAAACCAAGCAAGAAAGCAAAAGCACCTCCCCTTCCCCATTCCGGATGTAAGAGGCCTTGTTGGAGTTGCATCCAGGGATGCATGTTGTCCTGGGGTGTGTTCTCTGGCCCCAGACATCCCTCTCTCCAGGACCCTGAGGCTAATCGGGGGCCTGCGTCCTTCACAGCCTAGGGTCCTTGGGAGAGGTAATTTGGATGGGAGGATCTACTCTTCCTCCACTACTACCAATGGGGGCATGCACAGCCTTGTCCTCCAAGAGAGGGGAATGGCCAGGAGGCACATAGGCATACCTTCCCCCCCCCCCGCCCCCAGCATCTGCCTTCCAAAGTGGTAGCCTTCCTCTAAATCAGGGGTGCAGAACCTCAGGACAGGGGTCAAGTCTGGCCTTGTGGGGTTCCCAGGCACTGATGTCCCTTTCCTCCAGCCACTGATTGCTTGGTGGTTTCTGGCTTTTGTGCCATCTCCCCCCCATTCGAAAAGGTTGAAATGCCCCTCCTGAGGCTTAGTTATGGGCAGTATGAGCTTTAAGCTAAAACATGCTGGTTTTTTTGGCCCTGCTCCTTTTGCTTTTAGCCCTGCTCACCACTGAAATACAGCCCCCAAGAATTTCCCTGAGGTGGAATGTGGTCCTCTGGCATGTTTCTGGTGGTTCCACATGGACCCATGGCCCGACTGGAGTCCACCAGGAAAAGAGCCTTCAGTGCGGTTCCCTCCTTCTGATGGAATCCCCTGCCTTCGGAGGTCAGACAGGTGCAAGCGTTGTGATGTTTCCGGCGCCTCCTGAAGATATTGCTATTTCTGGAGGCCTTCATTGAGTAACCAGCCGTGGTTTATCAAAACTAGGGATGTTGGAGAAATCCTCCACAGACCCCTGAAATCCATGGAGGATCGGATCTCCTGCCTCCTCCTCTGTTGCGAAGTCCTCGCCGGCAGATCCTGCCTGCCACCAGCTCCGAAGCCCCAGCGATATGGCTGCCATTGCTATATCGCTGGCTGGACTAACTGCGGACGCAAATTGCGTCCAGCATAGCCAAATACGCCATTTGCGTCCCTGTTCCTTCACGCGATGGGCTACGTAAAGATTTACGTAGCCCATCGCACGAAGGAACAGGGACGCAAATGGCGTATTTGTCTATGCTGAATGCCATTTGTGTCCTCAGTTAGTCAGTCCAGCCAGCGATATGGCATTGGTGGCCGTATTGCTGGGGCTTCGGAGCCAGCTGGCGGCTCCACGGAATTGCCGCGGAGCAGAGCCAGCTGGTGAGGATTCGGGGGAGGGGAGGAACGGATCGCCGCCCCCCCGTGGACCCCCCATGGATGGCAAGGTAAGGGATTCATACATCCCTAATCAAAACTTGGTTTTATCAGAACTCTGTTTCTTTTTTAAAAAAAATTAATTATTTTAACATGGTATTTTTATTCTTTTATCCTATCTGCTGTTCACCACTCCAAAATCTTTGGATGTGGAGTGGTACACAAATATTTAAATGAATGAATGAATAGATAGATAGATAGATAGATAGATAGATAGGTTCATCACCCCTGCTCTAAATGGTAGGGCCGGCCTTATGTCAAGGAGAGACAGGCTTTGGGTTTGGGGATGCACAGTACATGTCATGCATCACTATATGAACACTGGAGTCTGTTTAAAGATGTGATGTTATTTAAAGACAACAAGATTGTGAACTAGGGTGGCCATGTGTCCTCTTTTATAGAGGACGGTCCTCCATTTGAAGGGCTGCCAGAGGACCAACCTCTATTTGAAGGTGTCCTATATTTGAAGGGTTGTCCTATCCAATTCTGGTTTAAAGATAAAGAACCATAAGAACTTTTGCACATCCACGGTTAGCACGTTGGCAGCAGACTGAACAGAGAGGCACATGGGTCACCTGGTCAGAAACTTCCCCGGGATGGTGAGATGTACTGTATTTCTATTAAAATTATAATAATTATTTCTTAATTTGCATCTCTACATATCAATTAGCATATGCAAGTGTCATGCAAATCACTACCCTCTTTTGTCCTCTGTTTTGGCAGTTAGTAAGTGATATCCTAATGTAACCGTTGGACTTGTATTGTGCAATGAGGGCAGATGAAGCAGGTACCTTCTGGCTGTGCCTGGCAGCCAACCACTGTTCCTGTAGGCAGTGAGGTCTGGTTTGCTCCCTTTCTGCTTCACAGGGGCACAGAAAGGGTGACCCTTTTCTGTGCTGAGATTAGCGAGTGGCAGGGCCGGTTCTACCATGAGGCAGAGTGTGGCAGTTGCCTCAGGCAGCAGATGTTGGGAGGTGGCAGCAAGGTGTTGGAGGAGCATGCAACCTGGCCTGTGCCTCCTAAGCTAACCTGCTCCTTCAGGTGCAGTGGAGGGTGTCAGTGTTGAAGAAACAGTCCACTTGGCTTGTATATGGACTGGGAGAGGGTGCCATCTTGTTCTTTGCCTCAGGCAGCAAAATGTGTTGGGCTGGCTCTGGCAAGTGGAAATTACAGGGTGTGTACATGTGCGTGTTTGTGGCTACCCCTTCCCTCCAGCCTGGGGGCCATGTGTCCTACTTTACAAAGGACCGTCCTTCATTTGAACAGCTGTCCAGTCCAAGTCCAATTTAAAGATGAAGAACCCTAAGAAGGGAGGTCTGGAGTTGCCCATGAATAGTTAGCAACATCTGGGCAGCTGAGCAAGCCACACAGGACACCTCATCACAATTCTTCCCCGCTAGGATGAGATATATTGTATTTCTATTTAAATGAAAGTTATTATTTTCAAATTTGCACCGATTACATGGGTAGGATCTAGGGATGGGTGAACCCCCCAAACTCCGATCTGGAGGGGGGTTTCCACTGCAGGGAAATCTGGGCTGCTTAAGGCCCTGCGGATTTTCCTGGAGCCCTAGCGCATCCGCCATAGTTCGCTGGGAGGCTCTCCAGCTCTCTAAAAGGCACAACAGCCTAATGGCGGGTGCCATTAGCCTATTGTGGGAAAATTACGGCCATAAATTGCATAGTTTATGGCACTTGCGGCCATAAAGCACTTCCTTCTATGTAAATTGTGGCCTTTTGTGCCATTTAGGCCTCATTTGGGTCCACAGCGGATTTCTCCAGCATCCCTAGCTGGGTCCAGATTTAGTCATGCTATGAGTAGACGCGTTGAAATCAGTGGGACTTAAGTAGTCACAGCTCATTGATTTCAATGAGTCTGCTCCAAGTATGACCAAACCAGGATCCAGCCCCATATATATTGTCACATGCACACTTCATGCACATTTCATGCACATTTCATACGAATCTCGACTACCTTCCCTCCTCTTCCTTCGGTGATGTATTTCAGTGATGTATTTTGGGGCCATCCTACGCCAGCCCTTGACAACACAAGATCGAAGCTGGTACCATTTTGAAAGAGAGGCACACTCTGCCTTTGCTGGCAGTTATTTTTTAAAAAGCTGGACACTTCTGTTGTATACTGCAGGCTATCCCAGCTGATCAGCAGCATTACATTTCCAGTTGCCGTGGCCAGCCATACTTGTGGACTCCGGGGCAAAGGCTTTGCTTGAGAATTATGTATTTATGGCAAGACATGTTTTGAAGGTGTGTCTGTGCATGTGTGTGTGGAGATGGTAGGGGGAGTGCATGAAGCAGCTGTGTTTTTTTGACCTTCTAGTGCCATCTTGTGGCGAACCTAAATCCTTGATAGTAGCATGTCTACTGAGACATAATGCAAGTCACTAGATGACAAATTCATCAGGCACAGCTTTTTGCAGCAGGAAGTTATAGGGTGGTGAGGTTTCCTCTGCTGAATTTCTGCTTGCCACGCAGTTGCTAAAGATAAAGTCCAACCCCCTGCTCAATGCAGTCAAAGCATCCCTGACAGATGGCTGTCCAGCCTCGTCTTGAATGCCTCCAGTGTGGGAGAGCCCACCACCTCCCTAGGGAATCGGTTTCATTGTCATCTTGCTCTAACAGTCAGGACGTTTTTCCTGATGTTCAGCCAGAATCTGGCTTCCTGTCACTTGAGCCCATTCTTCCATGTCCTTGATCATCCCAGAGTGCAGGACATGGAATAATGGGCTCAAGTTACAGGAAGCCAGATTCCAGCTGATCATCAGGAAAACATTCCTGACTGTTAGAGCAAGATGACAATGGAACTGATTCCCTAGGGAGGTGGTGGGCTCTCCCACACTGGAGGCATTCAAGACGAGGCTGAACAGCCATCTGTCAGGGATACTTTGACCTGGATTCCTGCATTGAGCAGGGGGTTGGACTCGATGGTCTTATAAGGCCCCTTCCAACCCTACTATTTGATGATTCTATGATATACCAGAGTCTCCTGTCCTCAATGGTGGCAGTTCTACTGTGGAGTCATTTTCAGCACTTTTGAGCTAGCCTTTCTCCAATCCTGGCCCCCCTCTTCCATGCACCTCTGCAACCAGGATGTCATCAGACAGCCTGGGAATATGCCTTATGCCAGGTGAGATGATTGACTTGCCTAACCCAGTATTGTTTGCTCTGACTGGCAAAGAATCTCCAGGTGTCAGGCAGAAAAAAAACAAATTTGCCGTTTCATAAAATGGCTGGCATGGTGGGCATGGCCAGTCTCAAAATACCCTTTTCCCAGAAGGCAAGTGGATGAGACTCAAGCAAACGTAGCTTGCCCAAGAAGCTTCTTACAAGGCAGAGGTGGGCTCTGAGCTCCCAAACACAAAACCAATCTTTTTTGAACCCAAATAAAGATGGCCCTGAAGAGCAGCACTTTGCTTTGCAGCATGACAGTAGGTGTGTGTGTGTATCTATCTATCTATCTATCTATCTATCTATCTATCTATCTATCTATCTAGAGATGCAGGGAGTCTGATGGGCACCAAGAAACATGTCTGTGGGCACTTTGGAGTCCATGGGCACCATGTTGGAGGCACCAAGTCTAGATTGTATTGCAGGTTGGACAGTTTAAAGAACACTTTGAAAAGCTTCAGCATCCTATCTGCAATGGTCTGAATCTTTATTTTCATTTTGATTTTCTTTTTGGCCCAGCTCTTTTTTGTCCCCCCACCGATTAATCCCAGTCTTGAGGCCAAACTAGACATATTCATTATTCAATGTGTCTCTGTATCCACCTTCAAAGGAGGGATTTTGCTCAGGAGAGTTGCAGGGGAGGAAAAGGCTACATTCCCCCTGCATACTTGCTGTGATCCCTTTGCACAAATGCAAAGACACATTTAGGGCACAATGCTATGCATGTTTAGACAGAAAAAAGTCCTACAACTCCCAGCCCTTTAGGTCACATCTTGTCACTGGGGTGGCCACCATTTTGAATATTCCAGCTGTGGTAATGGTGCACCATAGCTTGTCACTGCATGCCAACATGGCGAAGGTGGGTTGTTGGGGTACCCTTTCATTTTTTTAAAAAACCCTGATGACCTCCATAAATGGGCAAAACCAAAAGACACAAGTGTGTAAACCTACAATAAGCTATTCTAGTGTGAGGTGCTCCTGTTCACTGCTTCAGTTAACCACCATGCTTTCTCAAATGATACACCATTCCGGCCTTCCCAAAACTAGTGCCCTCCAGGCCAATGGCCATGCTGGTTGGAGATGATGGGAGTAGTCCAATACATCAGGAGGGCACCAAGTTGGGGAAGGCTGCTTCATTCTGTCTCCCCCCCCCCAACAGTCAGATTTCTGTGACCACTAAACATGCTCAGCCCTGATTGGATTCCTTCTGTTGGGAATATTGCAACCTCATCTGCAAGTTGCTGGAAAGGGGCAGGGTTGTAGTTAGTTCATGGGAATTTAGTCCACAGGTAGCCTCAGGCTCTCTATAGCCTACAGTGTGGTTTCCTGTGATTTGTTCCTTTTGCTCCTCCCCTTCCTTCCTTCCTTCCTTCCTCTCTGACCTCCACAATTGCAGTTGTGTTTGCTGTCTCTCTTCTGCCAGTGTTAAAGAACATAAATGGACTGAAGAAATTGGTTTTTTTTTTTTTTAAAAAAAAAACCTCTACACTGTACCTGCATTTTTAGGCAAGATTATATTTTGAGTAAAGCTTTTACTTTTTCTTCACTAAAGAAGGGTGTGGTCTCCTTTATTCAGATAGCCTTGTCTGCATGTGGGACTGGTAAATGCTCATTCTGTTTTGCCTTTTGTTTTTTCTCTGCTAATTTCCTTTCTAACAGGAGGCATCACTACCAAAGAACTCCCATCACCTTCCTTAGGGTGTGTGTGTGTGTGTGTGTGCGCGCGTGTACGCACTTCTGCAAACCTTGGGGTTTTCCCAAGCCTACTGATATTTCCCTCTTGTGAATGGATGGTGCCATTTTGGCTATTTAAGGACTGGCACTCACACCTTGGCACTGGAAATATAATTTGCTCTTCGATTAATACAGGTTTTGAATTAAATGTGTACATTCTCTCTCTTTCTCTCCCTCTCTCATTTTGTACCACAGGGTATGACCATCCGTCCCCTAGTTGACTTGCTAGATGTCACCAGAAAACAAGCAAGTCTCCCCACTGTTGGGGAACAAATTCATATTCGGGTAAGTTCTCATACAAGGAAAGCAAGAACATCACCAAAAGGGTCCATAATTATTCACACTGTAGAATCCTAAGTAATCCCCCAGGAACGGCTGTGGCTGAAAGGCCCCACACACCCCATCTCTAGATTGAAGGCTGACTCAGGCATGTACATCATTTGATGCTTCATCTATACTCGGGCTGGATTTACGCATAGAGCAGAATGAGGTGGCAGAGACTTCTTGAGGTGGTAGAGTGAATCATACTTCTTCAGGCTGTAGTTGGGTGTGGGACACTATTGCTGAATGCTCTCCTATGTTAAAAACACTCCCTGAAAGTAAAGCATTATCATATCAAGAATAAAGCTCCACCCCTTTCCTTGCCATATTGTTGTTCTACCTTTAGATGGGGGGGGGGAGGGAGGGTCACACATAATGTGAAGTCACTGTAGGGGAAATTCCCCATGAGGCTTCTCGTCACTGTAGTGGCTGCCATATTGAATATTCAAGCCACGGCAAGGGCGCGCCGTAGCTTGTCATTACATGCCAATCCGACAAGGCTGGGTTGCTGAGTACCTGACAAACCACGCAGAACCCATGGTGTGTTCTAGGGTTTTGGTGGCTTGTCAAGCACCCCAACAACCCACCCTCATGGGTTGGCACATAATGACAATCTATGGTGCACCCCTGCTGTGGCTTGAATATTGAAAATGGTGGCTGCCATGGCAATGAGAAGCCTCACAGGGAAATTCCCCTACTGTGGCTTCTCATTACATGCGAACCCACTCAATGTTCTTATGTAAGGGAACATTCAAAAGTGGTATCCCCCTGATGTCTGTATTGGTATAGTCGATTCCACCATTTCATCCCCACCTCAGTTTACTGCATCAATAGAGCAAGAGGCTTCTGTGTCTTGCGTTGAAATGGGTGAGTTGGGTCCACATTGAAATGTATTTTGTTTGAGGTGATGTGGGGTGACCTGAAAGCTTTGCCCAGGGCAAAGTCAGTATGGTAGTAGCTTTTTTGCACATGCAAATAATTTCTTCTTCATTTGCCATTTTCAAGAAATGAATATGTATGTGTGAATCAGTTCAGGAAAGCACTTCTCCTATCCAAAGGCTTTATATTCTAAGCCTCAGTATAAGGCCAATGGATCAGTTCGACAAGCTGAAGAGTCGAACCTTTTTCCAAGCAGGAAAAGGGTTCTTCTTTGGGTAGCATGCAATGAGAAATCCAAAGTAAAGCTTAGCGTTCTTGGGTTATTTGAGAAGACCCTAGTGGACAGATAACGACCCAGTCTGGACATCACAACAACCTTGTTTTTAAAATTTTTTTAATGCAGGGTTGTTGTGAATGAAGCTGCAGTGAGAGACCAAATTCATACAATCACAGAAGGGGAAATAAGCCATGCTAGCTTGCTAGTTGCATGGCAGGGGGATTAGTATAATACCCTCAGCAGTGTGGCTTGTTCTGTCATGAGAATCTGATGAGACCTAGGGATGTCCATTGCTAGGAAATTCTGTGTTTTTTTTGGGTCAGCAGAGTTCCGTGGTGTGTACAACTCACTTTACACCTGTGAGCCAAGCTGTGGACTGTTCCCAAACTCTGGGAACCTTTTTGCGCATTTTTTGGGGGTGGGGGAAAGTTGTACAATTTGCACAAATTGCCAAGCAATTTGCATAAATTGCTGAGCAAGTTGCACAAATTTCTGAGCAATTTGCATAAACATCTGAGTAACCTGCACAAAATACAGCCAAAGTTGCATAATCCACACAAATCGGACTGCAATTTGTGCAAATTCAGCTGCAATTTGCCCAAATTGCTTAGAAATTTGCAAAAATTGCAGACACCCCCCAGTGCAAAATTCTTGGAAAATCTGCGAACTGACCTGACTCACTGCAGATCAAGTGAGGCCCCATAGCGGGAAGCCAAATGAAGTCTGGGGCGGGGAACCTTGTAAAATGTGCCAAATTCCACCTCTCAAACGAATTTCTCTGACCTCCTAACCCTGAACCCATGGGCTCTTTAAGGGTTCTGGGTGGCTTGTTACCCACGGCAACAAGCTACCTGTCAGGGTGGAAATTGAGCCCATAGAGCCCCAGAGCAGTTCTGATTCTGAGGAGGAACAGCAATCTGTGGGAGAGGAGCACACTCATGTCTCACAAGCACAGCAACTGGCAGAGATTCCTCCTGCCAGCATTCCTGGGATAGATAGTGACCCTGGCAGCAAGAGAGCGCTGGAGGGGGGCTTGCTGGACGCTCGGCGCAGATGCAGGGAGTGGTGACAGATGGAAGGCGCCGAAAGGAGGCACTCCGCTCGTTTGGTGCTCAAACAACGGTCGCATCCCAAGGACCCAAGGGAAAGAGGGAGGATCTCTCCATAGCCCATAAGTTCAGGGTCTTCCCGCGGTTCTCCTTCAAACGGGAACCAACTGCCTTACCTGGAGCTTAGGCTACTCTGCTATCTACCCCAGTGCTGTTCCTTGCTTAGTCGCTAGTGATTAGTATCTGAAAGAGTCATAAAGTAATAAAGGAATAAAGCCTTGGAAAGAATCCTCGTCTTCTGTGTCCTGAGTTGGTGATTGGAGGGGACTGTAAGAGGCAGCTAGGGTGCTCCTGACGCTACCCTTGCTGGGTTCACACAACATGACAAGCTATGAGGCCCAGGGTAATTATGCTACCTGCCCAGCATGTAACAGGGCACCCGCGGTGAGGCTTATTTCCCCTTCCATGATCCTGTGAACCAGCCCAGTGTGTTTCTGCTCTTGACGCCCTAGCTGAAAAACCCAGGGGTGCTGCATCTCTGGGTTGTTTAGTGTGATATTCAAACTGGGAATTCTGGGTTGTTGGACAACCCAGAGTTGGAACCCCCCAATAACCCAGACTTCCCAGTTCAGACATCACACCCATGGATGGGTGATTTAGCCCCAGCAGGTGCGATTGGGTTGTGGGAGCCAGGACGTTCACTCATTCCTGCTTTGTTGAGAGAATCCAAGGGTTGAAAACAAACAAACAAAACCCTTGGTTGCTGGGACATCCAAGTGCTGCCATTCTATCCCTGAAAATTATTAGAAAGCATAGGGCTGGCTCCAGGTTCGACAGAGCCTTGGCAAGGTGGGCCCTGTTCTGCATTGGTGGCCACCATTTTACATTTCCCATGATGCCAGAGAGATGCTATGTTGGGAGAGATGCTATGTTGGGTGCCCTAGGGCTTTGTAGGAAATTGAAAATGGCAAGTAGCTCTCAGACTCACCTGCCTACTGCAGGGGCCTGTGGCCTATGTTAGGAATGCCCCCCCCCCCTGTTGCTTGGCCCATGGCAGCTGCCCAAGGATGCCAGATGCTGGTACCAGCTCTGCAAAGGATGGATCCAACAACTAGTAGGAACTTTAATCATGCAGTGTTTGCGATTGCTTCCCTTTCCCCTGCAAAGACCCTTTTATTCTCTCAGTCTTTTAATGTGGGAACTAGATGTTATATTAGAGATACCATTGTTAACAAAAATGGCAGCCATGGCTCTAGCTTCCCAGGATGTAGCCTGATGGCACAAGACAATGATACCTTGCTGAAGCTAAGCACGTCTGGGTCTGGTCAGCATCTGGATGGGTAGCTCCCAGGGAACCTCACTTATACTCCCTTAAACTCCACGGTGGAAGAAGTTTGGAGTGTAAATGTACTAAGTATTTTAAAAATAAAATAAAATAGAAGAGTCCCCTCCATTGTAACATCTTATATTACAATGCCCCGATGTCACAATGCTGTGTGTATGAGAGAGACCATAACTCAGTATAAATCAGCATCTTGAAATTAGCATGGAAGACAGCAGATAGCTAGTGCAGGTATTGGGATGGCAATAGCTGAGTGGTAGAGCACCTGCTTTGCATGCGGAAGGTCGCAGGTTCAATTCCTGGCATCTCCAGGTAGGGCTGGAAAAGAACCCTGTCTGAAATCCTGGAGATCCACTGCCAGTCAGTGTAGGCAATACTGAGCTAGTCTGACTCGGTATAAGGCACCTTCCTACGTTCCTGGTAAATCAGCCTTTATTCATAGGGACTGGAATCTTACTTTATTTTTAGTGGAAGGACCATAGCTCGGTGGTAGAGCTCATGTTTTGTATGTAGGAGGTCCCAGAGGCAATCATTCACATCTCCAGGGAGGGCTAGGGAAGACCCCTGTCTGAAACCCTGAAGAGCTGCAGCTAGTCAGTGTCGACAGTATTGGCTAGGTGGACCAGTGGTCTAACTTGGCATAAGACAGCTGCCTATGTTCTGTTTCCCACCAGTGGAAACAGAACACGTCCACCAGTGACGTGCACAAAGATAGGGAAACACCCCCCATCGTGATGTCAGGATGCACAAATAAGTTGAACTAACTAGACTTTATGTGAGGGGACCAGATACATGGCAGCCACATCTGTACTGTAGTCATTACATCAGTGGAGGCTGGTGGCTCTGATTTCGGTGGGGCTGGGAATCCATTCTGGGTTTCAGTCAGGACCAGCCAGAACTCTAAAGGCGCTATCCAAGGTGCCGACCCTAGTTTAGCGATAGGGTTCAGCACCTTGGACAGCTTCTTTACAGTTTTGGCTGGTTATGACTGCAAACTGGAATGGATGCATAGCTCCACCAAACTCGGAGCCACCAGCCTCCGCTGGCCATATCTGTATTGTATTCATTACATCTAATTCGGGCCTGAGTTTGAACCATTAACTATGGTATGACTTTCAGGCTGGCTGTTGTCTTGTTTTTTGTTACTTAAAAAAGATCTTAGATCTTTCCTTAAAAATCACCACCTCAAGGTTTTCAAGGAAAGGCAGTTGAGAACACACGCACACACACACACACACATCTATCTATCTATCTATCTATCTATCTATCTATCTATCTATCTATCTATCTATCTATGAAATAACAAATATTTGTGGAGACTGAAATGGGAAAATTATACAGCCAGCTCCCATCTTTCTTTCCGGAGTGCTGCATTTGTCTCCAAAACCCACACTGTTGTTTTGTCTATGGGCTTCTGATGCTATCTCCCTTAGTTCATCCTTTATGCAACAACAACAATACAGCTGTGTACAGCAAAATCCGTCTCTTTCTCTCTCTCCCTCTGTTTAGTTCTTGGATCATTTGTTGGCTGGCATAGAAGATATATCAGGACACTGGGGACAGTATTATTGGAAAGACAAGTAAGGATTTGCTCAAAATACAAGTCTGTACATGTGTAAAGGGGAAAACAACAACAAGTCACAAGTCTGATTTCTGTTTTCATAAAGTCCCCGCTAGGGATGGCTCAGCGACGTTCATCCTCGTGTCACAAAATAGATAATTGTCACCAAACAAAAAGAGACAGCTTTCCCCTTTCTTCTTTTCTTTAAACACAAAAGGTAGGACTGGATTGTTTGGAAGCTAATTTAAAACAAGAAGTTGTTCACCATTCCTAGGCGTAGAAGACATCCTGACCCATCGAATATCATTCACAGTGGCCCCATCAAAGAAAGACTCAGGAAAAAGTATGAGTTTTTGGACTATACAAAGCCCGGATGGTTGCTGGAAATGGGTTTCTCCTGCTGCACTATAATTATACAGCAGCGATTTCCTTTGAACTGGGTGTTTTATTAGTACTTCTGATTCCTTTTAAACCACGACCATAGGTTCAGTGAATTTGAGTGTGTCTCAAGTTGGACCACACTTTCTGCAGGTATGCTGGTTTGCTCCCTTAATGGCTCCTCATCTTAATGCAATGCAGGAGCATCTCTTCACTTTAATATCTGTTCGGGTGCAGCTCAGTCTTCTTCTGAGCAACAGGTTTGCTGGTGATGGTGGGAGACAACATGAAGACGATCTCAGAAATCTGACTTCATTTAATTTGTCATTTATTTAATTAATTTATAGGCCACTTGACTCTATCTAAAAAGACACCTTGAAGTGGTTTACAACATAAATGTTTTAAATGCAAAATCTCCACATTTAAAATATTTTAAAACAGAGACTGCAAAACGTCGCAGTTAAAAACATTTTAAAACTAACTAAATAAATAGCTGATTAAGGGAGCAATCCTATGGCCTCTGGACAGCAGCTAGACGACCATAGGATATCTGGTTTTCCGGGAACCGACCTCAGAGCCTGCAGTCCAAGGTTGGTTCCTGGAGAACTGACCTCCCCCCAGTTCCGCACTGCCTCGGAACCAGCGTGGAAAATCCCCGTGCTCCGTGCTCATAAGAGGAGTGTGGAGCGGCCAAAAAGGGGTGTTCCGGGGGGTGTTCCAGGGTGGGGAGGCAGGAAATGCCTGTACGACACATCGTATGGATAGGCGGTCGTACATCTGAATAGCATTGCCCCCTAAAAATATTAAAATTGGATAGCTAATAATCAACAAACTGGGCAGCACAATCAGTCAGGGAAGGCTTGAGTGAAATGGTAGGTCTTTAACTAGCACCTAAAACATGCCACAAATGGCACCTCCCATATACCAAGGAAGTGGGCATTCCACAAAGTGAGTGCCACCACAGAGCAGGCCTGTTTCAGGGTTTCATTTCATTTCATTTTTTTATATTTCTACACGCCCCATAGCCAAAACTCTCTGGACAGTTCACAAAAATTAAAAACCATTAAGATACACTATATAAAATATAAAACCATTCACGTGATAACATAGAACAAATAAAGCACACAACAACAATGTATATCTAAAACAAAAACAATCAGCCAGAGACAATCAATAGACTCATTATATTCTGCCAAATGCCTGAGAGGAGAGGGCAGTTTTAACCTGGCATGGAAGAGATAACAATGTTAGTGCCAGGCAGGCCTTGTCAGGGAGATTATTCTGTAAGTGGGGAGCCACCACCGAGAAGGCCCTCTCCCTTGGTGCTGCCCTCCGAGCCTCCCTCAGAGGAGGGCCTTAGATGCAGAGTGCAATGCACAGGTCGGTTCATGCCGGGAGAGGAGTTCCATCAGGTACTGTGTGTCAAGGGCTCCTTGGAGGCCTCTCGCAGTCTAATCCAGTAGCCAAGTCCAGACACAGACAAAGGGATTCCTTTCAAAGCTTTATTCTTCTTTTACAACTTAACAACTCTACAGGTAGCAACTAGATCTGAGCAGCACAGTACCTATGCCCTAAGTTGGAGCAGTTGGTCCCCATTTGAAAGGGAATTACTGGCAGACCCCTGAACTTAAGGACTAGGGAGAGTCCCTCCCCTTTTCCCTTGGATCCTCGGGGCGCAGCCGTTGTTTGCGCGCCAACCGGGCACTGCGCCTCCTTTCTGCACCCTCCATCTGGCACCGCTCTCTGCGTCTGCGTCGCGCATCCACCAAGTCTGCTACCTCTGCTCGGTCACTCCCTGGACTGCTTTCTAATCTAGGAATGCTGGTGGGAGGAATCTCCGTCAGCTATGGGCCCTGGGAAAGAGGAGCGCGCTCCTCTCCCAGGAGTGACTGCTCTTCCTCAGAATCAGAACTACTCTGGGATTCTATGGGCTCAGTGTCCACCCTGACACTGTGGTCCCGAGCCATGGTTGCCACTAGAATCGCAATCTGCAGGTTGCGGTACAACCAGTAAGGTCTCCTCTGATGATCTTAGGAATCAGATGAGTCTATGGGTGCAAGCCTATGCATGTTTAGACAGAAAAAAGTCTCAGGTGAACTACTCCTTCACCTCAGTGCAGGAGTAAGCAACCCGGACACTGTCATTGGTGCCTGCCAAGGCGCTCTACCCCTCCCAGGTTTTTTTTAATGAACACATTTTCTTACCGGTAGCTGGGATTGCTGTGAAATAGGTTTCTACTGGTGCTGAAAACTGTGGGTTCAAAGGAGTTTTGTAACATGTTGGGGCTCAGACCCCGCCTCTGCCTTGTGCTCAGGCCTTCAGGCAGGTTACTTGTCCTTTGCCACGCCTCCCATGACAGCCATTTTGTGTTGGTGCTCGGGACAGTTTCTGCATTTCTGGAACTGCCAAATGTGCCCATGGCCCCCAAAGGTAGCCTTCCTGTAAAGCTTAATGCAGGAACACTTCTGGAATTGTATATGTCGTCAGTGTGTGTAGAAAGAGGTCACGGCTATCCAGAGCATTTTAGAAACTCAACATTCACCATTGCAGCGACCTTTCATGCTAGTTTAACCCATGTTAAGTAAGAATATGGTAGGAGAGACCAGTGGAGGCTGGTGGCTCCGATGTCAGTGGGGTGGTGAATCTGTTCTGGGTTTTAGTCAGAACCAGTCAGAACTCTAAAGGAGCTATCCAAGGTACAAAGCTCCTTTAGAGTTCTGACTGGTTCTGACTGAAACCCAGAGTAGATTTACTGCCCCACTGACATTGGAGCGACCAGCCTCTGCTGGGAGAGGCAGTTGTTCTGTTTGCATGAGTAGCACTAAAGCAGGAGTGGCAACTTCTGGCTTTCCAGATGTTGGACTGCAACTCCCATCAGCCCTCACCATTAGTTATGCTGGCTAGGGCTGAAGGGACTTGCAGTCTAACAACATCTTGAGGGCCATGAATTACTCACCCCTGCACTAAAACTTAATTCTCTTTTTTATTTTATTTTTTTCACAGATTGGAATATTTCAACAGCAAATACCTCCAGAAGTTTTTGCTCCGGGAATACGTGCAACCCAAGTCAAGCATTGTGCTCTTCTATGAGAAACTGGAGAGGAAGCATGCCATTGAATTAGCTGAAGCGGGCCAGCTCATTTGTGGGCCGACCCACCAGTCACTGCTGTAAGTTGCTTTTCCCCCTTCATTGAACAAATTAAACTGCCTTATACTAAATCAGATCACTAGACCACCTAGCTCAGTACTGTTGACTCCAGGGGTGTTGAACCTCAGGCCCATGGACCAAATCCAGCCTGTCTGGGGTCTCAATTTGTTGGATAATAGGAAGACTCCGGCACTCCGCATGCTTCCAGACACTAGGTGGTGATAGAGAATGTATTGCATCAACAGCTGTTTGTCTTGTTCATCACCCTTGTTGTCTGAACAGTTCCTCTTTCCTGCTCCCTCCCTCTTCCTCTTCTTTCTTCCCCCTTCTCTCTGCCTCTGCAACAAGCAACATGTGCCATGCGGTCTCTCCAGAGAGGAAGCAAGTAAACATACCTCATTCCTTCATGTACTTACACTCATGCACCCAACTTTAGGGGGTTAAACAGTGTTCAGCCTTTTAGAATGGGAGAAAAATACACAAAAGCTGGGAAACTACCGAACAAATATTGGTTGGGAGAAAGGAAGGGAAGGGAAGGGGGCGTGGCCATCTCAGGAACACCAGAGTGCCAGATTGGAACCCCAGGAGGGCTGGATTTCACCCCAAGGCCTGGGGTCCTGCACTCCTCTGGTATAGATTCCTATGCAATATTGAAATACAACCTGTATAGATAGCAGGATAGATTCATTCAGAAACCTACAAACCATGCAGTGGTGACAGTGGGACAAAAGAAACGGAAATGATGCGTCCCTCAGCCATCTTTCTTAATATCTATTGTTTGTTTCTAGCATTGATCTTCATTTGAAGCTGCGTGTCCTGATTCCTGGTTGTCCTTCTGCCTCATAAATGTACCTGTATCATTTTCTGAATCTTCTCCATCTTTTCCCCTCCATAGCAACAATGACAAAGCAGTGGTTACAGTCAGTGACTCAGACAGTCTCAGCCTAGATGATGTGGATGATATCCAGAAGATATTGGAAAGGAACCTGTACAAAACAAGGAGAACGGTGAGATTTTAATTCAGGTGGTAATGACGGTGTTGTAAAGTAAAATGGCTGGAACCTCCTTTTTTGATTTCCTGCAATGCCCTGGACTGACACTATTTTTGGGGAGCATTGTGGGAAATTAAAATGGCAGCTCAGCCCAAGCTACCTTGCATGGTGCAGTGGAGGTCAGGAGTCAGTGTTCCCAAGACGCTGGAGTTCTGCAGCTGCCTGATGGTACTCTGTGCTGACAGTGAGATACTCTTGGCCTGGGAAGTCACACAAATGCAGTCAAGTTTCCCACATTTGTGGAAATGGCAGGGGTCAGCACACCCAGAATGCAATGGATGAACCTGGGAAAACCTCCTTCGTGATCACGGTGTCTCCCCTGCCAGGTAAGTAAGGGGAGACACCATGATCGTGAAGGTAGTTTTCCTAGGGTGAGGCTCATCCGTTGCACTCCCAGGGTGCTGACCTCTGCCATTTCCACAAATGTGGGAAACCCGACTGCATAACTTGTGGTAGTCAAGCAATGCTCGAGGGCTAATCAGGTGCTACTGAGAGATGTAAAGACAGTTTCAGTCTGGTCCTATGTTACTAATCGCAGATGCTCTCAAATATGCTGCAGTAGTAATTCAGAATATGAGGTGGTCATGGAATGGATCCAGGAACTGGATTTGGCTCCTAGGGAAGGCTGAACAGTGACAATGTGACTGCTGCTTGGTAGGGCCTAAGGCATGCATGTGTGTTGAGTGCTCAGAGCCAGGATGGACAGGTACCCTTGGAAGCAGGCAGGCTGTAGGCAGATGGGCTGAAAATAGCTAGACATGTTGGTAGGAAGCCGGAAGTTGGGCAGCTCAGAGGGAGGACCAGGTGATGTCCCCAGCAGAACAGGGTATAAACCTTTTCATAAGTAAAAAATCAATTGGCTACCTGGACTGACAGAAGCCAGTGATGTCAGCTAGTATGTGGATATCTCAGTAGCAGCAGCCCCCTTCTGCATCACTTGATTGCCCAGGTCAGGAGGATCATGGGCTGCAGGTCCGGCATCAACAGGTGGCACTGTGGGGCAGCTGCCCAAACTGGGACCACTGCTGCCCTGCTGCCTGCCTTGGGATCCCTGTGCTGGGTGGCAGGGATCAGGCCACCATTTCAGTTTCCCACAATAGACTTCGGGGCATTGTGGAAAATGTTTAAATGGTGGCTTAGACCCAGCTAGGAATGTTGGAGAAATCCGCAATTGATTCAGATGAGTCCAAGTTTCTATGACTCCAAGCTGTGGATTCTGCAATGGACCGGCTTTTTCTGAGTCACGTAGATTCCGTGGACTTGTGTACCAGTTTTTCACTTTTGAGGGAGATCTGTGCTAATGTGCATTAACACAACTGTGCATAAGTGGTAATGCACACTTGCACAAATGCACTAATCCACAGTAACTAATGCAGATTAGCTCATTTGCGCAAGCGCGCGTTAGCACTAATGTGAATTAGTGCAGGTAGAATGACATGCTGGTTTAAAAAATCTAATTCCATCAATGAGCGGATGATGGAACAAAAGACTCTTGACAATCCGTAAAACACAGTCGGAATGGATTTAACAATCTGTACGTCCCTAGACCCAGGTGCCTTGGACTTATTACAGTGGTGCTGCTGTTCTCTGCAACCGAAGTTGCTGCTACCAGTGGGACCCACCAGTATAGAAGGTCCCAGTTAGAGGGCTGTCTACCAAGGGCCCTTGAGATGTGGAGCTGGTCCTACTGGGCTGCTGTGGCAAACTCCAGCTGCAAAGGCCTGTCAAAGGCCTCCCAACCAGCAGCAGGAGGTGACACAGGAAGTAGGGAACCTACGCCTGATACATAGACCTCCTGCTGTGATTCCAGCAATGACTGGAGGCATGAATGAGCCCTTCTGTACTGTCCCTGCTCCTCTTTACACAGCTTATTTTAGGTGAAGGATGAAGCAGGGATGATTCTATTATTCCCTATGCGGGGGCTGCATGCAACTTGCACATACACAATGGATGGATGGGTCAAACTCATTGGGTGCAAAAAATAAAATACAAAAATAGTTAACACCACCTATGTTACCTTCCATGCATTGCACGTGACCAGGTGTCGGCATACAACAGGCACACTCTTCCTGGAGAAACAGAACCGGCGGAACAAGCAAAGGAGATCTTGATCCTCAGACACAAGAGCTGGCAGATCCACATGAACCAAAGTGACTCTGGCCACTTGAGCAAGGAGGTAGGAAGGCAGGCAGTGGGCATGGAGACTTATTCAAATTAGAGCGAGATAGGTAAGGTGTGCCATTTTGCATCTCACTCCCATCGGTGGACCTTGAGTGGCTGGGGGTGGTGAAGCCAGATGCAAAGTAGTATAGTATATACTATATAGTATATAGTATAAAGTATAGCAAAGTACGGGCAGAGCCAATTGCCTATTCCCCCCCCCCCCCATGAGTCATACATTGGGATGACCTGCATAGACACATGCAAATCAACAGCCCTGTGCAGATGTTCACCTGCACATGTGGGGGCTAAAACTCTCTCTCTCTCTCTCTCTCTCTCTCAATCTCTCTCTCTGTGGGGGGCAGGTAGGGACATCCTGCTGATCGCATGTGCCCATAGACTTATACACAAAATAGAGCCGTGAATCATGCGTATAAGCCTATGGACAAATAGACTTAGACACAAGATTCATGACTCTATTTGCATATAAGTCTATGGGCACATCCTCCCGATGGCAATTTTTTTTTTTTAAAGACATGGCAATCGGCAGGGACAGGGAGGAGGCGAACGGCTCTGGCTGGAAGAAGCAGCCGAGTCCCGTTCCACCTCCAGTCCTCCTGGAGCAGAGGTTTGTGGTCCCGATCTGCTGTGGATTCCTGAGGCCGGATTCCAAAGAATCCGGCCTCCTTTGAATCTGCCACGGATTTCTCTGACATCCCTACAGTAGAGAGGGAGTGAACCTAGCCTCCCTTTGGAGAGAGTTCCTCAGCCTGGGAGCGGCCACAAAAAAGGCCCTCTCTTAGGTCACCACCAAACATGAAGATAGGGGTCTTGAAAGAAGGGCCTCTCCAGAAGACCTTACAGACTAGGCACGATCAGATGTGAGAAGGCGGTCTTTCAGGTAGCCTGGTCCCAAGCTGTATAGGAACATAGGGAGCTGCCTTATACTGCGTCACACCCTTGGTCCTTCTAGCCCAGTATTGTCGACACTGACTGGCAGCAGCTCCCTAGGTTTTCAGGCAGGGATTTTTCCAGCCCTGCGTGGAAATGCTGGGGATCAGACCTGGGACCATTTGCATGCAAAGCAGATGTGCTAACATGGAGCTTCCGCCCCCCCTTCCCTTTATAAGAAGAATTATCTTTATATGAAGAATTAGCCACATAATTTTTGTTTGAGACCACTAGGAATGAAAAGTGTGACATTTTGGACCTAGTTCTCACCAAGGTGGTACACCAGGTACACCAGACTGTACCACTTCAGAGTGCAAGTGGAACTCACATGACTGAATTGTATTACACCCCCCCTCCAAAATCCATCTTGCGACCAGGTTATCTGAAAGATTGCCATCTCCCATATATACCTGCCCAAACCTTAAGATCCTCTTCAAAGGTCCTGCTCTGTATGGCCCTATGAAGTGAAGAAACTACTAGGGAGAAGGCCTTCTCAGTGGTGGCACTGTAGCTGTGGAATTACTTCCTCAGAGAGACTCACTTGATGCCATTTGACTAGTCTTTTCAGTGCCACCTTTTTATTCTCCTAGGCTTTTAAAACCTGTGATCTTAAAAGCCTGAATTTTTATCCCACTGATTAGATATTGTGTATTTTAGTTACTGAATATGAACTTGAGCACGCTCCAGGAGAGAGCGGAGGACAGGAAGGCCTGGCGTGCTATGGTCCATGGGGTCACGAAGAGTTGGACACGACTTAACGACTGAACAACAACAACAATTTTAGTTACACTATGAATTTGATTTTTAGTTCTTTCACTGTTGATTTTTTTTTAATGCTACAATTGTTTTGGGGATATCTTTAAGTTGGCATCTTATCATTTCATCTTTGCGAGTCACCCAGAAAACTATATTATTAGGTATAAATATCATAGATAAATTGTCCCTGCATATAGAAAACTGGCTTGGTAGTGTGAAGGCTAGGTTAGAATCATTCTCCGTGACAGGATTTCTAAGTGCAGGGAATCTTTTTGCATAGATTTATCCCCCTGGTGAGAAGGAGGCCCAAGAGAACACATTAGTGTGGCTAATTCACTAATAACTCACCTCATAATTCTTCTCTAGGGCCTGTTTCATCTAGAATTGTATTCTTCCTTTGACCACAAGATGGAGTCATTACAACTATATTTACGAAAGATAAACTTAGGGAAATAAATGTTAATTGTGAACTAATAAACCAAAGAAGGACATGTATAGGTAAAAAGTAGGAGGAATGGAACACAAAATTTTATTTTTGTTTGTATTTACAAATTATTTGCTTACACATTATTATTAGTTGTTCAATTTGTTTTTCACCCATTTCTAAGGACTGGGCAGCCTACAGAGAAGAGAGAGAAAGGGTGGGGTGGGGGAGATCTCATTACTTTAACATCATAAATAGTTAAGAACTACACGTCAACAATAAGACTTCATAGTTCAATTGATAAAGCCAATGAGCATTTTGTTTGCATGGTTAAACCAGGAAGCCTCTTATTAACCATCATTTCAGTTTAATCTGAACCAGGAAGCTATGATTACCAGCTTCGGATCAAGCAAGAATATTAAACCTACTTCTAACTAAGATTGAATATCCTGGCTTATTCCAAAGATGTTAGCTGTTGCCATGTTTGCACATAACAACAACCCAGAGTAGGGGTAGAGTATGTTTTTTTTGTTGAATCATGGATTGTTGTTACAAGTGAACCCTTGTAACAACAGAAAGAGTGCCACAGGCATGTATGAAAGTTTGCAGGATCAGGACACAGCTTCATACACAGCCGTAGCCCTCTTGTGATCATTTGCTAAAGCACTATAGTGCTCTTTCACTAAAGCTCTATAGCAAAAGAGCGCTGCAGCTGTGTATGAAATTTGGTACTGATCCTGCAAATCTCCAAGGTTTTATAGTCACCACCCCCCTTTTTGCTGCACTTGGGATTTTTGCCCCTCTGGGGTAATTGCACAGGGTTTTCATGGTGGATTGGGTGTCTCCTGACCAGGAGATGCTGTGTCTGAAGTTTGGTCCCAATCCTGCAAACCCCCAAGGTTTCATACCCCCCCTTTTTGCTGCACTTGGGATTTTTGCCCCTCTGGGGTAATTGCACAGGGTTTTCATGGTGGATTGGGTGTCTCCTGACCAGGAGATGCTGTGTCTGAAGTTTGGTCCCAATCCTGCAAACCCCCAAGGTTTCATACCCCCCCTTTTTGCTGCACTTGGGATTTTTGCTGCTTGTTGAGTGATTGCACAGGGTTTTGGTGGCAGATTGGGTGTCTCCTGACTGGGAGAAGCAGTGTATGAAGTTTTGTCTGCATCCTGCAAACTTCCAGCACTTCAGAGGTGAAACAGCACCACTGGTTGGGCAGGAGGACTGTAGCAGGACAGGGGCGGGGTGTATGAGAGTCAAATTGCACACAGTAGCTTAATAAGCTATTCACAGTAGCTTATTAGGCTGGTCCTGTGGTGGAGCATCATGGACTATTAAAAAAACAAATGGCTGTGAGTAGCTTATTAAGCCACATTCATTCATTCATTCATTCATTTATATCCAGCCTTTCCCCCTCTTTAAGGAACCCAAGGTGGTGTACTTTATCCTCCTCCTCTCCATTTTATCCTCACAACAACAACCCTGTGAGGTAGGTTGGGCTGAGAGTCTGTGACTGGCCCAAAGTCACCCAGTGAGCTTCCATGGCCGAGTGGGGACTAGAACCCAAATCTCCCAGCTCCCAGTCCAGCACTCTAGCCACTACACTACACTGGCTGTCATGGGTTATTGTGTTGTCTGAACATGGCCCATAACTGCCCTGTAAGGCAGGTCAGTACTTATTTAGACCAAGTATGACACATGCTCATTCTGGTTTTTCTGTTCTGTTCTGTAAATCAATCAATCAATCAATCAATCAATCATATTTATTTATGGCTTGATTTTTGATTAATAGTCTGGTCCAGAAATGAAGTTCCTTCTCTATCTGTACTGGGATTTCATAGTTTGCTTTGTCGTAATGCAGTGACATATCACCCTTTGAATTCCAAAGAAACAGAACCACTTTGAATTGGCCAGTCCCCTAAAGGTGCTTATGTTGGGTTGGATCATGCTCCTTTGTTCAAAAGGGCCAAAACAAACTTGAAATGGGATCTGAACTCCTGTTTGTTTGGGGCCTTTTAAGTAGCAATTCTAGGGGATGGGAATGTCCCAGTTTTGATTGGATCTGTGGCACTGGGAAAGGAAAGCATTAATCCTTTTCCTGTGTTTCTTTTCCTGTTCTAATGCATTCTCCTAAAGCTGCTATTAGCCCAACTTGGGGGAGCGGGGGAATTCACACACCTTGTAGGTATCTGGATTCTTTACTAGCATGTTTAATAGCAGCTGGTGCGTGCGTGCGCATGTGTGTGTAGGATTTGGGCCAGTAAAATGGCAAAGGGAAAGGGTTAAACACCCTCTCCCACCAGTGTTCATCACCACCACTTCAATCTATGTATCAGAATGCCCTCCCCCCCATTTTAAAATTAAAACACAAAAGTTCAGGAGACCCTATCACTGATCTTCTCCATCACATCTATTTTGACCTGAAGTTTAAGGAGATAATATCATTCCTCTACTAGATAACTGTGATGGAGTATTGTGTTTTAAAATCAAGGAAGCAAGGTTCCAAGGTACTGGAAACTGAGATCAAGGTTCTAATCAGAACCAGCCAGAACTCTAAAAGAGCTATCTAAGACGCAGAATCCATGTTGGGAATAGGGTTCAGCACCTTGGATAGCTCCCTTAGAATTCTGGCTGTTTCTGGCTAAAACCCAGAATGGATTCACAGCCCCACTGAAATGGGGGGGAGGGGCTGTGAATCTATTCTGTGAATATTATTCCTTGATAATTGTGATGTACTGTGTGTGTTTTAAGTTCACAAATAGTTTATTTGCAGGCAATTCACTATCACAGATTAGACTCAATGCATCCAAATGGTGGAGGACATCCCAAACACAGCAATATAATGAATGAAACACTGTTTACCATAAATTTCAAGTTTGCTTATTTTATTTTCCACTGGGGATCTAATTGATTTTGTCAGAATAAAAAGTGTGACCCCCCAACCCTCTTGATGACCTTTTTATCTTGCCCACAAGAGAGAGGACAAACAATGTTACTACCTGGAGAGTAAAATCCAAAATCTGATTTGGATCAAAATCTGATTTGGAAGGGTTTTGTCTCTGTGTGGAACCTTGGGTCTTTCCACCCCCAGCTATTCTATCTCCATAAGAGTTCTTTAGGGACCTCTTTTGGATGACCTTCTCAAGAGTCATTCAACTTCTGTACAACTGCGAACTCTATTGTTATTACAGTTGCAAAGGCACGGAAAAACAATGGACAAAGAGCATGGGGTCCCTTGTTACAAGAGAAAAGAAACAAAAGCAAAATAGAAAATAGAAAATGGAATTGGGTGGTATCCAGAGTTATTTGGCAGCCTAGGCTCTCAGGGTCTAGTTGCCACATTGCATGTCCATCAGAGTCCGACTCTCTGCTTTAGAAACATAGCAGACATATTCAGTCGTTCAATGTGCTAACAGAAGTTCTTGAGGAATGAAGATTAGTGCTTTAGCAAAAGGACAGCGCACTGATTAGCATGAGTCTCTCTACCTAGCAAGGCCTCTGCAGGCTATTTGGTCCAGAGCCAAGGAACACCTCTGCACAGACTGGCCAAGTTTCTGTTCCATTTTGCAAGGTTGGCAGACAAGCTGTTTTCCAGATTAGGTTGGGCAATGGAGTCCAAGGGAGACTGGACTTTTTACATCCACTGAATTATTTTTTTTAAAAAAATCTTGAAACATTACTCCCTTCCCCGAGCTGTGGTGTGTAGATTTTGTGTATTTTTAGAAGCCTCTTTGTTATCTTATCAAAACTGAAAACAAATGGAAACATGGTGGATGGGAGAAATACAGATGGCTGTTTCTACTATCAACTTAACAGCAATCTTCAGAAAATTGCAGAAGATTATAGTTGGAAGACATTTCAAAGGCAATCAGGTTCAGCCCTCTTCTGGAAGCAGGAATCCTATCCAAAGATATCTTTGGTCAAATGTCCATGAGTGCCCTCATTTCCAGCAATGGACAGCCTTGAATATATTTATTCTTTATTCTATTCATTGGATTAATATTTGGCCCCGTTCCAGGGCCTGGGGGCAGCATTAATATTTTAACCACAGTATTCCCAGTTAATCCCAAGATTGTAACACTCCTTCTTTATGCTGATCCCTGGCCATCAAAAGCCAATTTCAATTTAAAAAAAAATCTCACACCTGGAAAATATTCAAGATTTGGACATTTGTTACTCCAGAGCAGGGGTGTTGAATCTCACATCTACAAGTCAACTCTGGCTTGCATTGGATTCCACTCTGGCCCTCCAGGGTTCTTCAAATGCCCATGCTCCCGTCCTTTTGCCCAACCACCTTGTCCCCAACCATCAACTGTTTGGTGGTATCTTCAGTTCTGTGCAGTTCCGCCCACCCCCACAGCTTGTATTGGGTTGGCTTTGAAATAAGTTGAGTGATGTGAAGGAAGGATCCCACCAGGGCTGGCCAACTTCCCTGTGAAGGAGGACCCCTCAGGACCCAATCCCAGGTCCCCTTCCCAAAAACAGGACTGGCCAAACCTGGCTTTTCAGTCCCCCAAAATGCACAGTAGCCACCCTCTTAAGCCAGGAGGCACTGAAATTAGCACTGACGTTATGCAGAGAGATCACACCAACTAAAGGTTGGATAAAAGTTTATTAAGATCAAAATAAAGGGATAGAGGTAAAGAGAAGAATGGAAGTAACAAGTTACACAAGAAGGTACAAAGCCAAGTCACTTAACTATAAACAGAGAGCTTCATGAATGCACAGCCAAGCAAAATAATAAATCTATCCTTGCATACCTAAGTATGGAACTCCCTGGATAGCAACCAGCCGTCTGCAGGTCCAGGACCACCAGGATGAAGGGAGACACCATGCCTTGACCTCAGCCCTCTTTTATTGCCCGTCCTTGAGCAAAGGGGCCAGGAGCCTATAGATAACACACAATCTCAGGTGGTTACATCTGATGTGGCAGCCTGACATAATGTTATGGTAGAAAACAGGCCGTCATTCTTAACAAGCTACTTCACCAAAACCCAGGAATTAAGATTTCCTGAATTTGCACGCCCTTGAATCCCCAACCTTCTCTTCCCATCCAATGCGTCTGGCAGGAATAACGGTGGCAGTAAGCTGGAGAGAGAAGGAAGAAAGGGGAAAAAAGAGTTTTCTTCCCCCTCCCATCTTTGACAGGAGTCCAGGCCAAGCCAAAGTGCCCCCTGGGATATATAGTTTCCACCAGGGGTACTGCTGACCCGCCTGACCCAGGCCCAGGCCAGGATGACTCTTTGGATCAAGACCCTGACATTACAGAGCCTAAATACCTTGTAGGACCCTCTCATCCTAGTGAGGCTCAGGTACCTCTGGCATTGGTGGGGAAGCTACACCAGGCCCTTCAACAGTGGTGGACCCTGAGGAACCCCCAGACAGGACTGCCAAGGACCGTACCTCACCTGTGGGGTCAGAGGAGGAGGTTGAGTATCTGCCCAGCCCTAGAATGAGCCAGCACCACAAGGTAGAGGCACAGGCCACCACACGGAGGCAAAGTGTGGTGTAGTGTGGTGGCCACACTACACCAGTGTGGTGTAGTGGCAAGAGTGTTGGACTGGGAGCTGGGAAATCTGGGTTCTAGTCCCCACTTGGCCATGGAAGCTCACTGGGTGACTTTGGGCCAGTCACACACTCTCAGCCCAACCTACCTCACAGGGTTGTTGTTGTGAGGATAAAATGGAGAGGAGGAGGATAATGTAAGCCGCCTTGAGTTCCTTGCAAGAGGAAAAAAGGCGGGATATAAATGCAATAAATAAATAAATAAAAGTGTGCACCTCAAGAATGGTAGGAACCAGGCTACTTGAGAATAAAGAACTTCTCATCATGAGAAGGACTTCTTCCAGAAGACTTTGATGCTGGCTCCGATTTCAGTAGGGCTGTGAAGCTTGTTCCCAAAATGGGTTCTGCACCTTGGATAGCTCTTTTAGAGTTCTGGCTGGTTCTCATTAAAACCCAGAATGGATTTGCAGCCCTACCAAAATCAGAGCTGCCAGCCTCCACTGCTTTGATGTACTGCAGCTGAGTCTTGAGTGGGGCTCTGGTAGCCTCAGCTCATAAGCCTTCAGTTGGGACTTGCTAGCTGCTGCAATAACACCTTTATCTCAGTTTCCAGCACCTTGAAACTGTGCTTCCTTCCTTGATTTTGCTATTCTTTGAACTGATCTCTCATGCTGCTGATTTCTGAACTCCTGATAAGACCTTGTTTTTGGACTTCCCATTTGCTAGACTGACAAAACTGTGCTTTGACCTTTTGCTTGCTGACTTTGCTAAATGGATTTGCTCCTAATTCACCATGAGGCTGAGCCCCAATCTAGCCATAGCAGGACAACTGTGATGGCAATAATCCCTTGGGAAAACTACCTTTTCTAGGCGGCTACTTCTGCCTAGCTGGAATGCTGCTATGTAGAACCCCAGAAAAAGTGAGGGAGAGACTTCTCTGTCTTCCTTTCTTTACCCTGAGGCTCACTAGGCTTGGGACTGCCAAAGCTGGGGCTCTGATTCTACTCCTGCCTGGCAAGTGGGATGGAAAGGATGGTACATGGGGCTTGGGGAGGCTGGATGGTCAGGGGATATAAGAGAACATAAGAAGAGCCATGCTGGATCCAACCAAGGGTCTGTCTAGTTCATCCTTCTGTTCACATAGTGGCCAACCAGCTGTCAATGGGAGACCCACAAGCAGGACATGAATGCCAAGCACCCTCCCACCGATGTTCCCAAGCAACTGGTGTACATAGGCATGCTGCCTCTGATTACTGGAGGTACTATAGAGGCATCAGGACTACTACCCTTCTCCAGGAATTTGTCTAGCCCCCTTTTAAAGCCATCCAAATAGGTGGCCATCACCATGTCTTGAGGAAGCGCATTCCATAGTTTGACTATGCACTGTGTGTAGAAGCATTCCTGGCTTGAATTAAAGTTTGAGCTGGACAAGAATTCAGAGCCGTATCGCTTGCCTCACATTAGAGATGAGGGCAAGCATTTGTTTCATTCATATTTTAATATGAACCTATCGACTTTGCACTTCTCAAAGTAGTACGTGTACCAGAATGCAATGATCTCTCAGTTTTTGCACTTCTCCACATTTTGCGATGCAGCTCTCCAATCAAGAAATGTGTCAAAAATGTGTACATTAGGGAAAGTGGTATATTAGGCAGATGTGTTTGCAAAGGAAGAAGTGTATATTAGGGGACATTGTGTACAAGAACACATATAAATTTTCATGCACACCAAAATGAATATTAATTTTTGTGTGCACTTAAAAAGCCCTCAAACTGATGTGGAAATGGGACAAAATGGACTTATATTTGAAAAAAAAAATGTGGAATTTACAGAAAGCAAAACAAATTCATCCAACCCAACTTCAAGCTGATCGTAAAGATCAGTCCTTTCCTACTGGTGGATTCTCTTTTTGTTACGGTTCTCTCAAAAAGAATTAAGATAAGTAGCCACTATGGGGCCGCGGTGGCTTAGTGGTTAAGACGCTGAACTGCAGACTGGAAGGTCGGCAGGACAGCAGTTCAAGACCCGAGTGCCGCGTGACGGAGTGAGCTCCCGTCTTCAGTCCCAGCTTCTGCCAACCTAGCAGTTCGAAAGCAAGAAATTGAAAGTAGATAAATAGGTACCGCTTCAGCGGGAAAGGTGACAGCGTTCCGTGCACCTCGGTGTTCAGTCATGCCGGCCACATGACCACAGAAGGGTCTTCGGACAGCGCTGGCTCTTCAGTTTAGAAACAGGGATGAGCACCGCACCCTAGAGTCGGACACAACTGGTTGGGGACACCTTTTAGCCACAATAGGGTGATCTTAGCCTGAAAAAACCCTCTTAATTGTCCAACCATTGTTGGTTTGTGTTTGTGTTTGTCAGTGAGAGCCCATTATTTCTACACAATTGCATGATGTTCTTTCTTCATTGCAGAAGGATGACTGCTATTCATCGGATGGTGGAACTAATCCGAAACCCAAGTTGTGCAGATCTCTTACCAGTAAGTTGGAAAACTCTGGGCATTATTAGCCAAAACACTACTCCTGTTTGGACTCCACATGTTTTTTGGACGAAAAGTATTTAGGTTCATTGATTGGCCATTTCTGCCAGACCTGGTCTTTTAATCCTAGCCATCATAGACATTATTTGGTGAGTGACAGGAACCCAGAGATGGGTTCTTGCAGACAACCAAACAGGGTAGATGTCTTTTTTGGTGTTGAAGCAGTGTGTGTGTGTGCGTGTGTTTATTCACCTTCTTTGACTAATAGCAGCACATCTTACCAGTTGCTCATCTTTTTGTCTTTCTACAGCCAAGCATTCCAGAAAAGTACCTGGTGTGAAACCTAATCGATCAAAGTCAGTTGGCATTATACCACTGCAGCCAGGTTCTACCCAGTGGGTTAATGATGAAGAAATGGGGGAAAAGCCAATTTCAAAGGAGAAGTAACCCCATGCCATGGCTTTCCTTCTGCGCTTCTTTTGAATCTGTATTTCTTTTCTGATTCTGCAGACAACAGTAGAAAGTGTTTGAAGTGTTTGACAAGTCTTACTTTTTGTAAAAAATCATGTGGGTTCAAAGTACATTGAAATTGCTTTGCAAGTATGTACATTAAATGTGTTTAACCCTCTTCAATTCCACAAGGGATCTGCAAAATAATTGTTAAAAATCCCGTTCGCCGTTCATCATGAGCATGTTTTACAGTGAACGTTTGAGGTTGGAGACAACATGTTCAGAAAAATAAGGTGGAATAGCCCTCCCAGGATTGCAGACTTTCAGGATGCTGGTGGGGGACCCCGTAACTGAATCATCCCCCATGTCAGAATCAGAAACTGTCAGGAGAAAACGTTCTAAACGCCAATCCTATGCATGTTTACTCAGAAATAAGCCCTACTGAGTTCACTGGGATTTACCCTCAGGTAAGTGTATAGGATAGCAGTCCTAGTCTAGCCTCTTCACTAGTGTGTCAGCAATCCCACATGAGATTCCCCGCACTTGCTTTCTGAAGTGGAGCAGTCCTAAAAGGGCTGGGGCTGTACCATGTTATTTCCTCAGATGTATAAGGTTATATCCAGACTTAGTTATACTTCAAGTTAGGGATGTCAGAGCAATCTGTCTGGGGGGTGAGTTCGCTGAGCTTTTAGTAGCTCAGCCCCCTGGACTTTGGCTCATTTCCCTGCAAGCTGGATCAACTCAATCTGCATCGAGTTAGGCCAGTCTGTGGATTTTCCTTAAAAAAAAGTAAATAGAAAAATTGCACAAATTGCAGCTCCAATTTGTGTAGTTTGCACAAATTGCGGCTGTAATTTGTGCAAATTTCTACTTTTGGCAATAAAAAAACCTGAAAAAAGTTCCTGGGTTTTGGGAAAAACCCGTGGCTCAGTTCACAAATGCAAGCTGAGCTGGGGGCTCACGGAAATCCAGCGAACCCTAAAAGGGCTGGATTTCCCAGCAATGGACTTCCCTCCTTCAAGTAGATCCAATGAACTCAAAGGGTCTTAACTTAATCTAATCCAAGATTAAGTTATGTTAATCTAATTTAAGTCCCATTGATTTCAGCTCCTAGGACTTTTTTCTGTCTAGACATGCATAGAATTGTGCCCTTAGTCACACTTAGAAGAGACCCAATTTATCAATGGGATAAGTTAATCTTACTTAAGTCCCATTGATTTCAGTGGGTCTCCTCTAAGCATGACTAAGGGCACAATCCCTTGATTAAGAGCAAACTCCCTACAACTGGGAGTTGTAGGACTTTTTTCTGTCTAAACATGCATAGGATTGCAGCCATAGTCCAAGATTACAAGCCAGATGCTTTTTAACAAAGAGCTTTAGCGTGCAATCCTATGCATGTTTAGACAGAGAAAAGGCCTACAACTCTCAGCCTTCCCCAGCCGGCATGGCTGGCTGGGGAAGGCTGGGAGTTGTAGGCCAGTTCTCTGTCTAAACATGCATAGGATTGCGCCCTTAGCAGTGCAGGACATAATGGGGGGAGCTGTTTTGTATGAACTTGAGAGTATGTTCATCTTTTTTGTGTATTTTGTATATATGTACAAATTCGTAATAAAATTACAGCATGAGAGGGTGAGAGAATGTTTGAGTCTATATGGAGAGCAATAGTGTTGTTGTCATAATACTACCACTAGCCCTACTATTTCGGCTATTATTTCTTCTGATTCCAAGATTGTTCCAACTTCCTTGGGTGTGTGTGTGTGTGTGTGTGTGTGTGTATGTAGCATCTCATTCACCACTGAGCCCAGTGGAGCTATAGAACAACCTTCCCCAATTTGCAGTGGCTTAGTGGTTAAGAAGACGCTGAACTGCAGGCCGGAAGGTCGGCAGGACAGCAGTTTGAGACCCGAGTGCCGCGTGACGGAGTGAGCTCCCGTCTTCAGTCCCAGCTCCTGCCAACCTAGCAGTTCGAAAGCAAGGAATTACAAGTAGATAAATAGATACTACCTTGGCGGGAAAGGTAACAGCGTTCCGTGCACCTCGGTGTTCAGTCATGCCGGCCACATGACCACGGAAGCGTCTTCGGACAGTGCTGGCTCTTCGGTTTAGAAATGGAGATGAGCACCACACCCTAGAGTCGGACACGACTGGTTGGGGACACCTTTACCTTTACCTTTTAGAGTATAACTAGCATGGATGATGGCTGTGGACGATGGGAGTCAGAGTCCAACACATTTGGTGGGCCCAGCTTGGGGAAGGTGGCTGTAGAAGATGGAACAAGGAGTCAGGCTAACTTCTCTGCTTGGGAAAGAGTGTGGTGAATCAAAGAGGTCAAATATGGTGGGTCCTTAGAGCCACTGTGGTGCAGTGGTTAGAGTGTCAGGGTTGTATCAAATGGGTTGCATCCACTGGTAGTGTACCCTAAGACCCATTAATTTCAATGGGTCTACTCTAAATAGGACTAACATTGGATGCAGCTCTCAGACCAGAACTGAGAAAACTCTCATTCAAATAGGTCTTCTCTGGGGCAAGAGATCTGATGTGGGACAGTGGAAGTTGCTGTTTGTAAGTGTAAAGATGTGCCTCCAATGATGCTTAACATTATAAATAAATGCAAATATTACCAAAATGTCCTAAGTTTCCAGTCATCTCTCACGCTAGAGCGGGGTTGGGCAACTTGTGGCCCTCCAGATGTTTTGGCCTACAACTCCCTCCAGGCCTAGCCAGCATAGCCAATGGTGAGGGATCATGGGAGTTGTAGGCCAAAACATCAGGAGGGCCACAAGTCCCCCACCCCTGCTCTACAGGAAACTAAACCCAGAGAAGTGCTTTGCTGAGCTTCCAGCAAAACCACTGCAGGAAGGAGTGAGGCAGTTGAATGTGGGTGTTGTAAAAGGGCAGCAAATTGTTAGTTGTTTAAGTTATCATTATTATTGTATTTTTATTGGCAGGGTGGAGGAGAGTTGATTGGGCATCTGTGTGAATAGAATGCTGGACTAGATGGACCAGCACGACTCTTCTTATGTTCTTATGAGAGATGCTTGTAGGATTTTCTGCCTCAGATGCCCAAATAATTTGACTGCTCTTGGGTAATATTTATTTATGTGAGGGAGGCTACTATTTACTGCTCAGCCTCAGACAGCAAGGTCAGTATGGCATATGGCCCTCCAGAATGAATGAGGTGATAACGAGGGTTTCAAGGTTCAGTATTGTTTGTGACAGATTAGCTCAAATTCCAAAAGGAGTGGAGATAGAGGAATTCGAGCCAGACGCTCTGTAGGTGAATATTTGTTCAGTTATGTTTTCTATGCTACTTAATTGGAAGACTCAGAGAAGCCAGATTAAAGACAAGGCTGGGGGAATGGAGTGTGGTATTTCATTCTTTCTGTCTGCAAGCTTTGCAGTCACTGAGAAATGGTAGATGTATGGAATGGAAGACTTAGAAATACATGGACCTGCCCATGCCCTAAGATCAGTCATGGAGGCCCTGCTCATATCCCCACAGGTGAGATATCTTAGATTGGTGGGTGCAAGAGATAGGGCCTTTTCTGTGGCTGCCCCATCCTTGTGCAATGCCTGATCATGGGATGTCCATGTGGCACCCTCCTCACTGTTTCTTAATGGGCTTTAAAGACCTGGAGGCTCCAGCCCGCTTTTAAAGGAATGGATACCCATTTTTATTTTATCACTGTGAGTTTTGATGGTTGCTGTTCTTTTCAATATTTCATGCTGCTCTTTTATCTCACTGTATTTTTCTATTTGCCTGATTTAAATTCTTTGCCTTGTAAATTGCCTTGAGGAGGCTTTGCCTCAAAATAATATGTGAAATGTTTAAAACAAATTAAAGAAATAATAAAAAAGGAGAAGTCAGGAAAGAATCAAACAGAAGCTGGACACTTCTGTCCTTTTCTTTGGTGGGAGAGGCCAGCAGTTTTTTTTGGCAAGATTATTTGCATGTCTAATTAAAAGTTAAAGCAGGCGTGGTGACCCCGTGGAACTCTAGAAGGACACGAACTCCCAGCAGCCCCAGTCAGCATGGCCAATGGTCAGGAATGATAGGATTTATGGTCTAGCAACATCTGGAGAGCTATAGGTTCTCCATCCCTGAGCTAAAACTTGGATATCTTCTGGTCAAAAATGATCCTAAGGCTTAATTACTAGATCTGTGAGCCTCTTAAAATTCTCCACCCTATTTGTGGGCAGAGAAATTCCACCGAATTTCTCCAGGAGGAGGAGAAATTATCCAGCAGTTTCTCACAGGCAGGGCTCACCATTGGCAGGGGTTGCAGTGCCCCTGTTTCCCTTTTTCCTAAAGGTTTTGTACTTCCACTGCAAGTGGCAACAGCATCAACAGTGCTGGAAGCCTGGACCCCCTTTTGCATCCTCCACGTTATTTATTTATTTATTTAGATAAATAAATCTAAATTTCTATATTTATTTCATTTCATTTCTATACTGCCCAATAGCTGAAACTCTCTGGGAGGTTTACAAAAATTAAAACCAACAAGCACACAGTAAAACAATATAAAATATAAAAACATTAATACCACAATATAACAATACAACCAGAATAAAACCAGCGTAAAAGCTAGCAGCATTGCAAAGATTTAAAATGCAGATTTAAAACAGCAAAGCTAAACGTCTAGAAAGCTAAAATGCTAAAATGCCTGGGAAAATAAAAAGGTCTTCACCTGGCACCGGAAGGAATGCAATGTAGGTGCCAGGCAAACCTCACTGGGGAGCTCATTCCACAGCTGGGGTGCCACAGCAGAAAAGGCCCTCCTCCTAGTAGCCACCCGCCTCACTTCCTTTGGCAGGGGCTCATGGAGGAGGGCTGCTGAGGATGATCTTAAGGTCTAGGCAGGCATATATGGGAAGAGGCGATCCTTCAGATAATCTGGCCCCAAGCCGTTTAGGGCTTTGAATGTTAATACCAGCACTTTGAATTGGGCCCGGAAATGGACAGGCAGCCAGTGCAGCTGGAAAAGTACTGGCATATTATGAGCTCATTGTTAATCCCTGTTAACAATCTTGCTGCCATATTTTGGACCAGCTGAAGTTTCCAGACCGTTTTCAAAGGCAGCCCCATGTATAGCACATTGCAGTAATCCAGACAAGAAGTTATCAGAGCATGGATAACTGTAGCTAGGCTATCTCTGTCCAGATAAGGGCGTAGTTGGTATACCAGCCTAAGCTGATAAAAAGTGCTCCGTGCCACTGAGTTCACCTGTGCCTCAAGTGACAGTTCTGGATCCAAGAGCACCCCCAAACTACAAACCTGATCCTGTAGGGAGAGTGCAACCCCCTCCAGAACAGGTTGAATATCACCTAGCCGGGCAGACGAACCACCCACTAACAGGACCTCCGTCTTGTCTGGACTGAGTTTCAGTTTATTGGCCCTCATCCAGTCCATTACCGTGCCCAGGCACTGATTCAGAACAGCCACTGCCTCACCTGGGTTTGATTAGAAAGAGAGGTAGAGCTGGTGTCATCTGCATATTGATGGCACGTCAGCCCACACCTCCGGATAACCTCCCCCAGCGGTTTCATGTAGATGTTAAACAGCATGGGGGATAAAATAGAGTCCTGTGGAACCCCATGGCACAATTGCCAAGGCACAGAGCAATAATCCCCCAGCACCATCTCCTGGAATCCAAGTAGGAGCGGAACCACTGCAGTGCAGTGCCTCCAACTCCCAACCCAGACAACCTATCCAGAAGGATACCATGGTCAATGGTATCGAAAGCTGCTGAAAGGTCCAGGAGAATCAACAGGGTCATACTCCCCCTGTCCCTCTCCCAGCAGAGGTCATCCCACAGGGCGACAAGGCAGTTTCCATTCCAAAACTGGGCCTGAAGCCTGATTGAAATGGATCTAGATAATCCGTTTCATTCAAGAGTGCCTGGAGTTGTCCTGCAACCACCCGCTCAAGCACCTTGCCCAGGAAGGGGATGTTGGCCACTGGCCTATAATTGTTAACATCCTCTGAGTCCAGGTTAGGCTTTTTTAGGAATGGTCTGATTACCTCCTCTTTTAAAGAGGCCGGCACCACTCCCTCTCTCAAAGAGGAATTTACAACCTCCTGGACCCAGCCGGACATCCCCTCCTTGTAATAAGCCATGAAAGGCAAGGGTCAAGCGCACAAGTGGTCGATCAGACTTGGCCAAGCACCTTGTCTGCATCTTCAGGCTTCAATAACTGAAACTCATCCAATAAAACTGAACCAGACAGTGCTCTGAACGCCTCTACCAATGGAACAGCATTAATCGTGCAATACAGGTGTGAGGGAGCAGTGTTGTATCCAGCTTAAGGGAATAGGTAGAAGTAGTGGTGTGCCAAAATCTGTCCTCCAGGTTCCCCCCCTCCTTTTTTCTTCCTATCTTAAAGAGGCTTCCATTTTACTGCCACATCCTCAGGGTATTTTATAGCTTATTTTGAATTTAGTCTGGTGGTATTTTTGAGTTTAATCACTGTGATGTGGCCAAGGGTACTGTGTATGTGTTTTCTCTCTCCATTGCTGTGCAGCCTCCAGAGCTGCCTGCACTTTGTTATCTAAAAAAAGCCGTAAGGAAGGAATTACCCAATGATGTCTTCTCCTGAGCTTTAATTGAAGTGCGGGAAGCCCAGGAGGCTACGGGCTGCCAGAGAGATGATTGTACAATGAAAGACAGGACACTCATGCACAAACCTCATAAGTAGGGTAAAAGCACAAGGACGCTCAAGCCCAGCCTATGAGAATTTCTCCAAAATGTTCTTCTCCTTTGAATTTCTTTTTGGAAACAATTCATTTTCTATGAAATTGAATGAGAATGGTAGAAAAAAAAAATCGGGCTAAATGTTTGGTGCAGCACTATTAATTACTGGCAGTAAAAGCTTTAAGATAACATGTGCTGGGAGTTTTGGGATTTTGGCCCTGCCCCCTTTTGCCTTAGACCATGCCCACCACTGGAATGTGGCCCCCAATAACTTCTCTGAAATTGAATTCAGACCTTGGGGCCCTTGTAAATTATTCTGCATATCACATTTTTTCTCTTTTCTCTTTTTACTACTACTACTACTACTACTACTACTACTAGCAAAGTTAGTTTGTAACAGTATTCGTATCATGCAATTCTTTTCAGCAATCAAGAAACACTAAATCAATTGTAATAACATGTAAATATCAGCAAGCAATATACCTAGTTTAAACTTGATTTCTGTTAGAAATCAAAGAAACAGAAACAGTAATTTAAAAAAGAAATAAAGTAATTGCTGGATTCAGAATTTAGGAAAAAAAACATTGTGTTTTTGGAAGCAAGGACTACTTTTTAGAATAATTGATAAATGGGACCCAATTTATTATCAAATTGTCCTGTCACTGCCTTTTTTCTGTTGTTCTCATATAATGCATTAATTTAGCCATAAGAACAAATTCCCACATTTTTTGTATCCATTCACTCATTGTGGGTATGATTAATGATCTCCATGATTCTTGCTGCCATGATCATATGAGGAATTATGCAAAATATTTTATTCAGATGTAGGGCACAATCCACTCCCTGCTCTGTGCATGGCAATCCATGCACTCATCCCTTGTAAAGCAAAAGGGAGGGGGACTGAGTAGAAAGGCGGATTAAGGGTGCAATCCTATGGGGATAGGTGGGCGCCTCCAAACTCAGAGGCGACCAATTATTCAATGCAGGGTGGGGGAAGCATGGAGGGGATCTTCACCTCCACGCTCCATCTGTCTCGCATTTGCAGCTCGATGGCCAATTTCAGATGTCTAGCCATAACACTTTGGAGCAGGGGTGGGGAGGTGGCCATGCCACCTATGAAGCGGCGAGGGAGGGGATAGGGGGGCAGTTTTCTGGGAACTGACCTTGGAGTGTGGGCTTCGAGGTTGGTTCCCCCAAACCAAACAAACCTGTGGCCGTCTAGCCATTGTCTAGCGGCCATAGGATTGCACCCTAAGGAAGAATCCTATGCATATTTAGACAGAAAAAAGCCCTACAACTCCCAGCATTCCCCATCCAGCATGACTGTAGGGCTTTTTTCTGTCTAATTATGCATAGGATTGCTCCCTTAGTGGTAGAAATGTCTGTTGCAAAGGAGGAGAGCATGGGAGAAGATAGGGAAGAAACCAACGAGGGGCCAACAATCCCTTTCGTCTTTTGTAAAGTATAGATTAAAAAAAATCAAGGCATAATGGTCAGTCAAAGGTTTTGCAAAGCTCTTTCTCACTTACTCTGGGCCTCTGACAATGCAGAGAACACCAACAGCCATCCCAGAGTAATCTCTTCTGATATCTAGCACTTTGAAATCCTACAGTTAAGTGGAAAAAAGTTAAATACTGGGATCTCAATGCATGGCAAATTAATTCTTTGCAGAGTTTCAGGCTTATAAAAAGTGTTTAAATTCACTGTGTCATTGAATATTGCACGGTTCTGTGAAAAGAAATTGTAGCCATTTGATTCACACACACACCTCTCCCAGTGGCTCAGAAATTCTCTCTCTCCCTCTCCTCTCCTCCCTTCACTGAACTAGTTATGACATCTCCAGGTGTACAGCTATGAGGTTTTAAAGGTGCACTGAAAAATCTGAAGTATGAATGGAAACAAACATGTTGGTTGTATTCACATATTTGTTTGTACACACAGATCTTCTTATCTACACGTCAAACAGCTGGGACTGGCTCTAGTCCCCTGCTGAGTGTAAACTCCATGGCATACTTCGAATTGGCTCTGTGTACTGTGTGAAATGGCACTTATAGATGACACATTTGTGAAAAGATGAAATGGATGTTTGCCTGGGGACATGTTCCCCATGTCTTATTCTGCTCAAAGTTCAGCCCCCTTCACATGTTACTCATGTGAAGGGCACTCATGTGCAGAAGAAGGAATGGGGCTGGGGTGGTGACTTGTGAATCACCAAAAGAGAGGACACACCTTACCACAAAAGAGATCAAAGGAGGACACCTCTTTGCATAACATTTGCATATGCTGATTGATATATAAAATGTAAAAATTAGCACATGCTAATATATGTGTACAGATGCAAATTTAGAAATAATTATTGCAATTTAAATAGAAATACAGAACATCTCACCATAGTATGGGAGACTGTGTGACCTGTGTGTCTTGCTCAGTCTGCTGTCCAGGTGCTGTTGATGGGCAACTTTAAAGCTCTTCCTTCTTGGGATTCTTCATCTTTGAGTGGACAGCTGTTCAAATAAAGGACTGTCCTTTTGTAAAGTAAACCATTGCTGGTTGGAAATCCATCATCCAGAGATCTACCAGTAGGTCCAAATCATCCTTTTGTCTGGCCCTGTTCTATGCCCCTGATCATAGTCTGCAGCACTTGTCTGTTTCTACACCAGCCTTCCCCAGCCTGGTGCCTTCCAGATGTGTCGGACTACAATTTCCATATCTGGTTGTGGATACTGAGAGTTGTAGTCCAACACACCTGGAGGGCATGAAGTTGGGGAAGATACACACACACGTCATTTGCATAATATATACAGGTCGCAGAATGGGGCTGTTGTTGTCACAGGAATTCACTTATCTCAGACAGACATAGCCCTGCTGTAATGCCTCAGCTGTTTGGCAGCCCCAGGTCATCTGCTTTTCATAGCCCTCTCCTTACCGCCCCATGAAATTAACACCAGTTCTGAAACGATGCCAACCTGTTTTCTTAAAATAGAGACGCTTTTCTTCGTGTGTCCCTCCCTTGTCTCTCTGTCTCTCTCCAGAAAACAAGACTGTTTCCTTCTTGACCCCTTTCCTCAATTTCACCCCTCCCTCCTTCCTTCCTTGTCTTTCTACCATGAAGATCAAAATAGCTGCGTTTTTAGCAGGGATTCTTGGAGTCCTGGGTGTCCTTCTCTTCCTTGTTGCCTTTGGGACAGACTATTGGCTGCTTGCGACAGAGAAATGTGGAGGATTTGAACCTGAGAACAGCACCCGTCATGCGGAGGAGGTAATCGCCCCCCCCAACAGTGGGAAATAGTTTGCAAAGATGCTTCTGTAGCTTAAAAATAAATAAATACTGTTATCAGAAGAAAAAAAATACCCTTGGGAATGAGAGGAAAATTAAGAGGTTGTGAGTTTTAATCTCAAATAAGAAGCAATTGTGTATGCCCCTGTGATATATTCAGATTCAGTTAATTCTTAAACAAACAGACTACATTCAGTGGCTGTTATCTAAAAAACAGAAACAAAGGAAGCATGCTTTTCTTCTTTTTTCTCACATGCAGATTTAATTGACTGATAAATAAATCAACTAAAACTCATATGATTAATCAACATTTCTTTAAATGGATGACATCCTTACTAAAAACAAAGGGTTTTTTTCCTCCTTTTCTGACTTTGAATAATCCAGTTCTGGCAATTTGCTAAGGCTGCAATCCTGTCCACACTTACCTGGGAGGAAGCCCCAGTGTACACACCGGGCCTTACTTCCAAAGTAAGCATGCGTAGAAATGGGTTGTTAGAGGGCAAACATTGGCCTGGCCTGTAAAACTCCATTATTTGAGTAGCAACTGCAGGCAAAATTGACTGAGTAAATGTGGCATTTCAGACCCATCTGATGTGTCTTCAGTTGCATTTGCGTCTTATTCACTTTTCTAACAGGAGGAGAAAAACAGAGATACCTGGGTGGCAATCTCAATGTTAACACCATTTGCCTATAAATATATTATATAATATATTTACAAATGTAGCTTCTGTGCTAATTTGAATGATAATGAAGTATGCCAATTTCTACAGCACATCTGGATTTTTCTTTTTCCTTTTTATAGTATGGGAGGGGAGACTGGAAAGGCGACGCCAAAGGAATTCTTACATTTCACCATGAAGGTTTCTTTTGGCGATGCTGGTTCTTTGGTGAAGATTACAAGAAGACCATTTGGAACTTCTGGTTTAGTGAGTGTGAATCTGGTGGTCTAAGATGAGTTCGAATCTACACCTTCGTTATCTAGTGGATCAGGGTGTGAAGTATGACCAGTATCAAAGGCCACAGGTTCAGGTTTTAAACTGAAATGAATCAATTGTTGCATGTATTGTTTATGAATCAATTGTTTATTCATACAGCAAATATTATCATCATACAGAAGACATGGCAACTTAAGTATTTAGAAAATAATATCAATGGAAACTGCTATTAGTTTAAGAATAGCATTAGAATTGCATTGACAAAGGATTCAAAGTAATTTGAATAGGGTTCCTGCTTCTCCCCCCTAAAACTTCCTCTGGCCTGTGTCGTCTTAGGGCATAATCCTACCAGAATGGCCATAAGCTTCCGAACTGGGAGGCTTGTGGCCATCCAGTGCAGAGCGGGAGGAGTGGCAGAGGTGATCTTCACCTCCGCGGTCCTCCCGCTCTGCATTTTGGGTAGACAGGCTTTTTCGCCTGTCTAGCTAGGGCTCTGCAGAGCAGGAGGGAAGGAGGCTGGGGACATCTGGGGATACAGCAAAAATGGGCCCTCCCAGTTCCCTCTTCTCCCCACACACCAGCATGCCCCCTTTCCCTCCTCTCTGAGGTCACTTTTGAGAGCTTGGAGAGGCAGTCAGAGGAGTTCTATCCACACCAGCTGTGAGGGGGAAGGGGTGTGGAGCTCGGATTCCTGGACCCGACATCGGAGACAGCACTCCAGCCTTGGATCCAGGAATCTGAACTATCCTACATCCCACAGACTTTTTTAGGGGCCATAGGGTTGCTCCTTGAGTTGTTTTAGAGTATTCCGCTACAATAGGAAAAAATCGTGTCTATCGGCCCAATGTAGTGGGCCGGAAATATTTTCATCTCCATCAGAGCTGGAACAATATAAAGAAAGGAACAGCAAGAGGAACAGAAAGGGAAAGGGGAGCAGGAAAATGGGAAAGAAAACAATAAAGAGGGAAAATAGAAAATAGATGGTTGCAAAGTGAGAAGTGTATAGCTGCCATCTTCACGTGACCCTGAACATGCTTTTTATATTGATCACAAATGAGACCATATCACTTTTCACCATTTAAGTCAATTTGATAATGGAGCATGTAGGCAGACATGTAGATTATTTCACTTTATAGATTATTCCACTTTATATAAACCATCATCTTCTAGGGGAGAAATTTCCAGTGTTTCTTTCACTGTCTGATTATTGTTTTGTAAGCTCACCCCATTTCCACATCTTCTGCAGTGATGGACAAATCTGTCAGTTCCTTTTACTCCTGCATTTGAATATTTAAAATCTCAAGTTCTTTCCACCCCATGTATGAAGATACTTGCAAATGTTGGTAAATTCTTATTAAAAACAAACCAAAGCGCAATGAACACCCCTCCTCACCAGACAAATTGAACAGGTGAAGACATTCCCAGCATGTAGAGGACCATGCTGTACCCGCCTGCCACACAGCTGTTAGCGATGAGGAGCCCGTTGGAAAAAGAGGAGGTGGCAACCCTAATTCACCACCATGGAGATGACTGAATGAACAGGGATGACTGAACGCATGCATCTGTCAGTTTGGCTTTCAAAATTCGGTCTCAGAATTCAAAATGTTCAAATCTCAAGTTCTCTCTGCTCCGTTTATGAAGAAATTTGTCAATTTTGATCACTTTTATATAAAAAAAAATGTAGTGAAGAAAGTAGTTCTCACCCATCCCTAATCTTCCCAAACAGCCCAAATATTTCATCATCTGCAGTGATGCTTTGCCATCATAGTAGCTATGAAGGTTTTGTTGTCCTTGGCATCAAAATGCCAAGTCACATATTGGCTGTGGCAGTGATTCAGCAACATTTCCAAGAAGCCTGCACAGAGCTGAACATTTCCACAGTTGTCATTCATCTTAGTCCATCATAGCTGTTCTAGAGCTTTCAAAATTCAGTGTCTCCTTGGGCCTAGCAAGGACAGACTGACATTGAGTGCAAGTGCGACCTGTAACAAAACGTTGCAGTGCATTCTTACCTTTTAACAATGGCACCAGTGGAAGCCAGTAGCTCTGATGTCAGTGGGGCTGTGAATCTGCTCCGGGTTTCAGTCAGAACTGTAAAGGACCTATCCAAGGTGCTTCAGCACCTTGGATAGCTCCTTTAGAGTTCTGACTGGTTCTGACTGAAACCCGGAGCGGAACCACCGCCCCACTGACATCCGAGCTACTGGCCTCCACTGAATGGCGCTGCTACAGCTGGACTACCAGAGCTCCATAGCTCTTGGGTTCCTCAAATGCAGGCTCCCCACTGTGGCTCCCCCCGCTCCCCCCCACTCACTCTCCCTTTGCTCACTCCCCCCCCAAGCAGTGGCACCTTTCCTTTTCCCCTTTCCTTTGAGCTTTTAGAACAGGGTGGGAAGTGGTGTGAAATGATCTGCACTTATGCCCAGCATCTTCATGTCTCTGAATAGCCTCTAGATGACCACAAGGGCCCAGAGGCATGCTGGGGAAATCAGCATGCTGGGTGGGCACATTCACAGATGCACTCTGCAGCATGCCCAAACTCTTCTAAAAGTTAAAGAGAAAGAGAGCACACCGGGGCCTGGGAAAGAAAGAGTGAGAGCAGAGAAATCAGAGAATGAGCACCAGGGTGGAGCGGTGGGAGATGGGGAGGAGAGAAAGCTCACAGAGAGAGCATGGGGGGAGCTCCCAGGAGAGTGTGAGAGGACCCCCCTGAGGGCATCTTGCCCAGTGCCCCCTCAGGACTGCCTCTGCCTCTTAATAGGAACGTTCGTGTTCAGGGTTCTAACCAGCCGGCCATGCCTTTCTGCAGAGTACTCCATTCTTTAGATCCACCCTTTTCCCTCTCCCTTTCCAACTGACACTAAATATCCCAACAAGGCTACTGTGCATGGTCATTGAGTTATTTGTTGTTGTTTTTTGCCCCCTTAGCTTTTACTTCTGCAAACCTTCAGGAGAAATCATATTTCTCATTGGTCCCGGTTAGGCTGCAGCCTTTTTGGCACTCACCACCTGAGTTCGCTATTAGAGAGAATGATGAATGACCTCTTTCAGCCATTCTCAACCCCCCCCCCACACACACTGACCACATCAAAAATGGTTAAGGTCTTCAGTGGACCACTTAATATGCCTTTTCTTTGTTCTACAAATCAAAGCACATGCATAACTCAAGTGCAGATATTCTTGACTGCTCCACAACCTTCCTGTGTAACCTTGGATCAACACCTTGGATCACCAGTGATCCACAGACGAAAGTGTAAGAACCTCTGACCTCTTTTATAGCTTGCGCTTCACACACACACACACACACACACACACACATGGGGCCCTTTGCCTACTCTGGAGTAAAAATGGGGAGGAAAAAAAATACAGCTGCTACACACACATTTAAAGTAATGTCTGTTTTGCCCTTATGTCTGTTAGTCCTGAATGTGCCACAATTCATACTAAATTGATATCAATTTAGACTGCACTGCCTGCAGAATAAAGCAGAATGCAGAGAATAAGATGTTTCTGGTTCTATAATTCACCAGTATTATGATTCTATCCTGACTCCTGATCCTATATATATTTCTTTGAATGTACATCCCACTAGTCCCCCCGGGACTTACTTCCAAGTATGTGTGCCTACAATTTCAGCCTAAGTCTTCTAATGGTTTTCCTTATCGTGTATTTCCAGTATGAGTTGATAAAGTACAGATGATTCTGGATCGCAGCATTAATATAATAATGGAGACAATCCAAACCTAATTATTATAATACATTGTATAACAGGATATTACCTTAAGTCAAATGATCAAATTAAACATTGCTTGAAATGCATTCCCATAACACAAGATAGACTTGATAACCAGCAGATCTTTTATTACTTTTGGTGTCTGCATTAATGAGAATCATCACAGCAAATTCATTTTGCCGCTTTTTGCAGATGCAATAATTAATGCAGTAGAAATTTCATTAGTCACTTAGCATGGACGAATGTCCATTTATTATAAAGTGCCCTCATTCTGTGGGAAACATTTTAAAGTAAAGTGGATAATCATTAATTAATTTGTTTAACATCCATCCTATTACTGTTCATCATGATAAGCCTTGGTGGCATTAATATTGATGGCACACCTCCGCAATAAGAGTCCCTCCACTTCCTAGGAAGTGTGTCATTGGTAACCACTGCAGTAATAAAACATACTAACAATCCCCAGGCAACTAGGAGCCAAAATAGGGTACATTCAGTCAATAGCTGACATGATAGCTGATGCAGAGAGAGAGAGAGAGTACAATAACTTCTACTACATCAGCTTTAGAGCAAACAAGTGAGACCTGCAGAAAAAGTTGCAGTATGAATTGAACAGAATGCTTCTGGTTAGAATTCCAGTCATTCCATTCCATTCTCTCTCACTCCCCCCGCCCCCAAGCCCCCAGACATCTGCATTCTGTGGTCACTGGGCAAGCACTCATTGGGCTGTTTTGAGGTTTCCCCGACTTCTGCCTTAGGGTTTTGTTCTGAAGATTTTCTTTTTGTTCCGCAAACCTTGAGCATCTGTTTAGCCTGATGATACCTACAGTGTCTGCATGCATGCACCATTTTGGCTACATAAGCAATGGCATTCACAGCCTGAATATCAGAAATAGAAGGGACTGTGTTTTGCTAGGCACTCTTGTGATAAAAAGTCCATCTCCTGCCCCACAGGAGTCAATCTCCTGCTCCATCTTGAAAACAGATGGATTTTGTAACCTGTTTAAATTGTGCAATTAAGCAACTGTTGCATATATTTGCTTGTGTGACATAATTTATTATCTTCTCCTACTCATGGGAAGGACTAAGGAGCAAGTTCTGTCTGTGGTGTTTGATGTTTTACACATGCAAGTAATATCTAGTGATGGATGAACTCCCCTCAGCTTAATTCAGAATTGGCTCAGTAACTGCAAGCTTTCTTGGCGAGTATGCAGAAAACTCTTCTGGGAATTCTCTCCTGGCTCATAATGTTACCACTGATGTGCAGATGGTGCTGCGCCCATGTGCTATATCGTGTCACCTCCTGGGAATCACACTTCCCAGCATCAGGCATGGGTAAGAGCCACTTAGAAATTAAACTGCCCAGAGAGAAAGAGAATGTCACAATGTGAAGAGGGCTAAAAAAGCTGCTTAGATGAGCATGTTAGTCACATAGTTTCATAGCTATCAATGAGAGATTCATCAAGTATAAGGAGTAAACATTAAAGAACTTTGTAGTTCTACAAAGCAGCTTGCTTTGTAGCTCACATAGGGAAGTATCAGTGGGGTGACAGATGTTGCAGCCAAATTGCCCTCACATTCCATAGGACAGTATCCAACAGTTTCATTCCACAAACTCAGATAGTGCTAGCAGAGCTCAGCTGAATCCTTCCATTGTGAAAGCACTTGCCCATTTATGCTTGTGCAACCAGTTGTGCAAGCCATTGCGCAACTGGTTGCACAACCTGTTGCACAAGCAGAATGTGCAACCAGTTGCACAAGCATAAAGCACAACCGGTTGCACAGGCATAAGGCACAACCGCTTCCACAACCGTGCTTGTGCAAACTCAACTTTAGTTGGGTTCTTCTCTTGCGCGTAGTTCAGAATCTAGTTTCTGCTAGTGCAGTGTCCTTTGTGCTAATGGAATGATACAGTTGGATACTGCCCATAGTTTCACAACAATCAAAGAAACTTTCAGGAAGTGTTTAACAGGTGTCTGGGTGTGCACCTTACAAAGTGGGTGGCCTTGGACCTCTCTTCAGCTGACTGTGCAGGCATAGAATCTCACCTAATATTGTGTTACAATCCAAGATGGCAAAGAACTGATGTGAATGAACAGTGATGGATAGCTGTATGGGGGAAGTCTTAACCTGGTGGGGTAGTGCCCCATTCACCCTAATAGGCAAGCCTCCCCTGTGACTGTCATTCTTTGGAGACAACAGACTAAAATCCAGTTCTCTATTTTTTCCCCTTCTAGCTAGCCAAGGGCATCCAAAACACTGCATGAATGGCTACCTTTTTCCTATGCCTATTGCACTTGGACCTCAACCACACCCTTCCTATGATGCAACTGCAGGTATGTTCAGGTTAAAAGATTCACCGGTAATGCACGCTTTATATTAGGAGAACTGTAAATGGGTTTGATGTGAAGAAGGGTAGCAACTGGCCACATCTCTCTGTGCTTGAAGGAGACAGTGGGAAGGCCTCTGCTCCTCTACTGACACACGGTGGTGGCCAGGAGTCTGGCCTAGCAAACTCCCTCACTGTCTGGACTGCTGCCAGAAGTATGATTTCACCACCTACAGCAGGGGTGACGTCATGGGCAGGCATGGTTGGGCACCTGCCCAGGGCCCGCACCCCAGCAGGAGCCCATTAACAAGAGCCTCCTGTACTTGGTCCTCCTCTTCACCACTGTAAGCTGCCTGTCCACCTGCCCCTCTCTCTGGCCCAGACAACAGTGGCACTGAGAAGGAGAAGCAGTAGATGCCACGGCCTGTGTGCTCCCTGGCTCTGTGCCTGTCAAGGAAGCAAGTGACGAGAAAGAGGATGAGGAGCAATGCAGCTGGTGACAATGGTGATGAAAAGGCAGACTCACTGAGGGAAGGGGGCCCACTGAAGATGTCTTGCCCAAGGGCTTTCCAAAACCTGGCACTGGCATTGACCCAAAGTATGGCATTGACCTAAAGCATTCTACCTCTGTCACCGTACTCTGCTGCATGGGTAGATCCAGTCTTACTTCTGAGTAAACACACATTGCCTTGCATTGGGCTGCATGGCTATAGCCTAGCCTTCCCAAACTACGGCCCTCCAGATATGCTGGACTGCACCTCCCATAATTCCCAGCCCGTCAAACACGTCTGGGGCTGTCATGCTGGGAAAGGCTGCTATAGTCCTGTGCTTACTTACTAGGGAGTAAATCTCATTGAACTGAGTGGGATTTTCTTCTGAGTCAATGTGCTTAGGATCCTGCTGAAATTTCTCTGTGGATGTGCTTTTGTAACAGCTTGTTACATCTAGAACAGCTTTTGGAGACCCTTCCATCCCCATCAGCTTCATACTGGCACTTAGTCGTGAGACTTATTGTGGTCGCTGAAGACCCCTCATGTGCTGTGAGGTCTTAGTATGTTCATTAAGATGACAATCCTATGCCTGCATATTTAGCACTTAGGGGCTGTGATAAGGATGGTTCCATGGGGGCAGAGAAAGTGGGGTTTAAGCCTTCCCTTTGCACAGTGGTCCTGACAAAAATCTGCCCCCAAAGCTATTTTGCCCTGAGAGCAGAGCTGCAATTTCTTTATTTCTTTATTGCATGTCCACACCACCCAATAACCAAAGCTTTCAAGGTGGTTCATGAAAATTAAAACCCTAAAAGACAACATGATGAAAACATAATGTAAAAACCTTTAAAACTTCAAAACAGAATAAAAGCAGAGTAAAACAAAAACAATAGCAGAGTAAAAATTAAACGCTACCGATAGCAGCTTCTCTGTCATGGCAAATAGCAGCTTTGGAGGGCAATTTCCATTGGGACATCAGTGCAACAGGAAAGGGTTAATACCCCCGACTCCCACTGTGCACCATGGTCCCAATTGTGATTCTCTTTCCCTGCAGCTGCTATTTTTAAAACAACAACAGATACATTAAATATATCATGCATTTAGCCTAAATATCATCATACATTTAGCTGTATGTATTTATGTATTTTAGTTCATTTCTAATCTGCCCAATAACTATTGTTCTCTGGGCAGATAACAAACAGCTAAAAAACTAAAATGCCATAGAACAGTTAAAATATAAAAATACAGTAGAAATTGCATAAATCATGCATTTAGCATAACATGAAGTATGGCCCTTAGTAAACATGGATAGAATTGGTCTAGTTGGCCACTGTGTGAACAGAATGCTGGACTAGATGGACCCTTGGTCTGATCCAGCATGGTTGCTCTTATGTTCTGATGTTCTTATGTCTGCTCAGTGGAGGTGTTCAGTTCTATTCTGTTATTTACAGGACTATGCCTATGACAAGGGTGTTGCAAGTAAGGATGTTGGAGAAATCTGCAATGGAATCAAATGAGTTTGCATTTCTATTAATCCAAACCACGGATTCCACAGGGGACTGAGTTTTCCCAAGTTGCATGGGTTCTGCAGACTTGTGGACCATTTAAAAATGTTTTTTTTCCTGAATGTTACGCCAATTTAGTTGTAGAAAATTACGTTAAATAAACAAACACGGGCCAAACATGTGCATTTCTCCAATAGGGTAAAGCATGAAAATGCACATGGGGGGGGGGATTTGCACATTTTTTTGGGGGATTTGTGCATTTGGGGGGATTTGTGCATTTCTTCAAATGCAAATTTGTGCAAATTCAGGAAATTGGAAAAAAATCCAATTCCATCCATGAGCAGACAATGGAACAAATAGCACCTGATAATCTGCAAAATGCTGACATAATGGATTTTATAAATCTGTACATCTCTAGTGCTAGGCCTGGGCCCATGAGGCACTGGCTGTAAACCCTTTCCTGGGCCCCCAAATCTATTCCCCAGAGCCCTAAGTGTCCATTGGTGCTACTTTCCCCCACTCAGCTTGATTGCCATGCATGGAGCAACTTTCAAGGAGAACTGCAGCTGTGGAGGGAAGAGTTAACCCTATTAATTCCCAGCTGGGGAGGGAAGAGTTAACCTTAATTGCCTCCCATATGGCAATTAAGCTGAGTGAAAGCAAAACAAAACACTTTTCTTCAGGGCCACTGGGACGTTCTTCCTAAGCTTAGCTGCCCTGCGTCTGAGATTTCCAAGCAGATCACAGCTGGGGAGGGAAGGGTTAACCTTCCCTTCCTGTGCACTGTGCCCCCCCCCCCCAATCCCCCCCTCTGCTTGGCAGTTAAGCTTCAAAAAGACCTTCCACTGATGCCAATGGAAATATTTGGACCCAGGTCTTTTAAGTTCCCAGTAACCCCTCTGCCTACCCTGTGATGCACCCTAAGCCGTCAAGCACTGGTTGGCATAACAGTGGGTGCTCTAAGGTGCAGGCAGACACCTGCTGCATCACAGTGGCTCCTTCGATCTGATTAAAAGCCAATTCCACATGGTTGATGATGATCCTGCTATTTGTTTCATTCTGTTTCTCCCCCCCTCCTCCTCCCTCTTTTTCTTTTTCATTTCTTTGCAAACTGTTGTCAGTGAAACCTGGAACAATATGAACTGGCTCTCTCATGCACTCCTGAAAGCAGATCCGATTATCTGGGTTTACTCAGTCTTTCCCTCACCTTTCTTCTTTTCTGACTGTGCAGTCTACAGGGGCTTCTGGACGGCCTTCATTGTGTTGGCTGTCACCGCCAGCCTCGTCGGAGGATTCTTGTTGGTGTGTGGTGTGCCCTTTGTCAACGCGCGGTTCTATAAAGTGGGAGGCGGATTCCTCATCATGGCTGGTAAGCTGCCAGTTCATGATAATTGGGTATATAGGTGCCTGGAAAGCGGAGGCTAAGTCCCTCTTTTTTGGTGTGTGTGTGTGTGTGTGTGTGAGAGAGAGAGAGAGTATGCAAGTATGTGCGAGAAAAGGAAATGGACTTCTCATAACGAATTACACAGTATTCAATCACCAAGAAAGGTACGTGTTTTGATTAGGGTGGCCCCTTGTGAATCGCCGCAAAGAGGACATGCACACCCAAAAAAGAGGACATCAATTTGCACAAAATTTGCGTATGCTAATGTCTATGTATAGATGCCAATTTAGAAATAATTCTTATAATTTTAATAGAAGTACAGTACATCTCACCATAGTGTGGAAGACTGTGACCAAGTGACCTGTGTGTCTTGCTCAGTCTGCTGTCCAGGTTCTGTTGATGGGCAACTTCAAGGCCCAGCTCTCCCTTCTGAGGGTTCTTTATCTTTAAATCAGATTTGGACTGGACAGCCCTTCAAAGAGGGGACACCTTCAAAATACAGTCCTCTAGCAGCCCTTCAACAAGAGGACTGCCCTCTGTAAAACAGGATATATGATCACCATAGTTTGACCAATAGTATGTTTCTTTCTTTCTGATGTAATGGATGGATTGTTAGATTTGGACTGGGGGACCTAGACCCAGATCCCAGCTCACCCATGAAACCCTCTAGGTAGCTAAACCGTGTCTCAATTTTCCCTAACTCATAGCTCCCAGAAAGAAGGGTGCAATTGAGTGACCATAGCTCAGTGGGGCAAAGCGCATGCTCTGGATATAGAAGGGTCCAAGCATCTTCATTCCTAAGATCTCAGGAAGCAGAGCTGGAAGGAGCCTTCTCTGCTTGAGTCCTGCTTGGAGAGCTGCTGCCACCGACAATACTGGGCCTGTTGGATGCCAGCAGTCTCATGCAGTGTAAGGCAGATAAGCTAGGGATGTACGAAAATCACTTACCTTTCGGGGATTATGCTGATGGTGGGGGGGAGGCGTTCCGTCCCTCTCTCCGGAATCCTCACCGGGGGAAGGCGCTCTGCTCCTCCCCCCCTGGAATCCTGGCCGGCTGGCTGTGCTCTGCAGCGATTCTGCGGAGCCGCCCGCCAGCTCCGCCAGCAGCCAGACATCCGGCTGCTGGCTAGCAGGGACACAAATGGTGGCGGCTGTAGCCGCCGCTGTTTGCGTCCCTGCAGTCAGCCGTGATAGGCTACGTAAATGTTTACGTAGCCTATCACGGCTGATTTTTAAAAACACACACACATGCACGTATGCAAATGGCGGCGGCCATGGCCGCCGCCATTTGCATTCCTTTTTTTGGCACGTCTTAGTCTACGTAAACATTTACGTAGACTAAGACGGCGAAAATAAGGGGAACGCAAATAGCGTAGTGTCTACGCTATTTGTGTTCCCCTTATTTTCGCCGTCTTAGTTTATGTAAATGTTTACGTAGACTAAGACGTGCCAAAATAAGGAATGCAAATGGCGGCGGCCATGGCCGCCACCATTTGCGTACACACGTTGTTTTTTTTTTTAAGTCAGCCGTGATAGGCTACGTAAAGATTTACGTAGCCTATCATGGTGTTTTTTTTAATCTAGCCATGATAGGCTACGTAAATCTTTACGTAGCCTATCACGTTTTTTTTAACCTGGAAATGGCGGCCGCCGCCGCACCGCCACCGGAGCCGCTGCCGGAGCTGCTGCCGCCAGGAAGATCCACCCAAGGTAAATCCTGTCCCGGGGGGTGGCAGGGGGGTGGCGGGCCATTCCGCCACCGATTTCAGGGGGCCGAATGTGCTGGCATTCGGCCTCCCCGAGATCCATGGCGGAACTTTCGTACATCCCTAAGATAAGCTATGATACATCTTTCTTTCCTTTCCCATAAATGTTTCTCTTCTATCTTTTAAGGCAGGGGTGCAGAACGTCAGGGCCGGGTACCAAATTTGGCCCTCCTTTTATCCCAATCCAGCCCTCTGGGGTTCTCCAGATGGTCACACCCCATTCCTTTGGCCCCACCCTTTTCCCCAACCACCAATCATTTGGTGGTTTACCAGCTTTGGTGCAGTTTTCCCCCCATTCTAAAAGGTTGAAATGTCTCTCCTAGACCTAGTTACTGGCAGTATTATTTATTTATTTGTGTCAGAAGCATCACAATTAAAAACATACTATAGCACATAACATTTAAAATATAAGATGTAGAAGTTAAAATATATAAAATTTAGACAAATCTTGCCCCAAAGCTAGCAACATTAATTGTGTTCTCTCACGCTGTCATAAGGTCCTCATGTGTGCATTGGTGGGGGCACAAAGGGCAAGTATACATATGTGTTGTTGTCTGCAAGTCTCTGCAGTCACATAGGGCAGAGAACACTGGATAGCCCCATTTATTCAGACTATCTCTAGATCGTGTTGCACCCGTGCGCAGTCTATTCAATGATTTCCAAACTTCCCAGCTTTCATCGAAACTGGGTGCCAGCTTCTCAGCTGGTTCCCTCCAGTGTTGATTCTTTGTAGCTTTCCATAGGTCCATTCTACTTTTGAATTCATCAAAGTCTTTCATCGATTTGAGGAAGCTTTTCCTGGATTTTAATCTCTGAGGAGCTGGTTGTCAGCCATAAAGAGAGTGTTGTTTGGATATTGAGGATTTAAGCCTCTCTTTGTTAGGCTGGTGGTTTGGCTATTTTGGCCCTGGCCCTTTTGCCTTTGGCCTCATCCCTTTGGCCCCACCCACCACTGGAATGTGGCCCCCAAGAACTTCCCTAACATGGAATTTGGCCCTCGGGATGAAAGAAGTTCTCCACCCCTGTTCTCCACCCCTCTTCTCCACCCCTGTTCTCCACCCCTGTTCTAAGGCATCCCTAGACAAGGTAGTACACAACAGTGCTGTGCCGAAAATTTCTCCCACATTTTTTTCAACCATTCTCTTTGATAGAAAAGAAATTGCTTTTGAAAAGAAATTCAAAGGAGGAGAAATTTCAGAAAAATTCTCATGGGTTTGGGGTCTACTTACTTCACTTATGAGGTGACCATGAAGTGCACAGAGATTCATTGTACAATAATCTCTGTGGCAGCCTGTAGCCTCCTCGGCTTCCCGTACTTCAGTTAAAGCCATCATGAGGGAGATGTCATGAGGCAATTCCTCCCATGGGGCTTTCTCAGTTCAGAAAGTGCAGGTGGTCTGGGGGGCTGCACAGCAATGGAAAGTTGTGTTAGAGAGAGAAAACACACGCAGCACCCTCGGCCACCTTGCTGTGATTTGTTGTTCAGTCGTTCAGTCGTGTCCGGCTCTTTGTGACCCCATGGACCATAGCATGCCAGGCCTTCCTGTCCTGCGCTCTCTCCCAGAGTGTGCTCAAGTTCATATTCATTGCATCGGTGATGCTATCTAGCCATCTCATCCTCTGCCGTCCCCTTCTCCTTTTGCCTTCAGTCTTTCCCAGCATCAGGGTCTTTTCCAGAGAGTTTTCTCTTCACATTAGGTGGCCAAAATATTTGAGCTTCAGTATCTGTCCTTCCAATGAGCACTCAGGGTTGATTTCCTTTAGGATGGACTGATTTGACCTCCTTGCAGTCCAGGGGACTCGTAAGAGTCTTCTCCAGCACCACAGTTCGAAAGCATCAATTCTTCGGTGCTCAGCCTTCCTTATAGTCCAGCTCTCACAGCCATACATTACTACTGGGAAAACCATAGCTTTGATTAGACGGACCTTGGTCGGCAAGGTGATGTCTCTGCTTCTTACTATGCTGTCTAGGTTGGCCATAGCTTTCCTCCCAAGGAGCAAGCGTCTTTTAATTTCATGGCTACAGTCACCATCTGCGGTGATCTTGGAGCCCAAGAAAGTAAAATCTGTCACTGCTTCCATTTCTTCCCTTTCTATATGCCAGGAAGTGATAGGGCCAGATGACATGATCTTAGTTTTTTTAATGTTGAGTTTCAAACCAGCTTTTGCACTCTCCTCTTTCACCCTCAACAAGAGGCTCTTGAGATCCTCTTCGCTTTCTGCCATTAGGGTGGTATCGTTTGCATATCGGAGGTTGTTGATAATTCTCCCAGCAATCTTAATTCCGACCTCTGATTCATCCAACCCGGCATTTCTCATGATGTACTCTGCATATAAGTTAAATAAGCAGGGTGACAATATGCAGCCTTGTCATACTCCTTTCCCAATTTTGAACCAATCGGTTGTTCCATGTCTGGTTCTTACTGTTGCTTCTTGACCCTTGTACAGGTTTCTCAGGAGACAGGTAAGGTGGTCTGGTACTCCCATCACTTTAAGAATTTGCCACAGTTTGTTGTGATCCACACAATCAAAGGCTTTAGCGTAGTCAATGAAGCAGAAATAGACGTTTTTCTGGAATTCTCTTGCTTTCTCCATGATGCAGCGAATGTTGGCGATTTGATCTCTAGTTCCTCTGCCTCTTCTAAACCCAGCTTGTACTTCTGGTAGTTCTCGGTTCGCATACTGCTGAAGCCTAGCTTGTAGGATTTTGACCATCACCTTGCTGGCATGTGAAATGAGCTCAATTGTGCGGTAGTTTGAACACTCTTTGGCGTTGCCCTTCTTTGGAATTGGAATGTAAACTGACCTTTTCCAGTCTTGCGGCCATTGTTGAGTGTTCCAAATTTGTTGGCATATTGAATGCAGCACTTTAACAGCATCATCTTTTAGGATTTTAAATAACTCAGCTGGAATACTGTCATCTCCACTAGCTTTGTTGTTACTAATGCTTCCTAAGGCCCACTTGACTTCACTCTCGAGGATGTCTGGCTGAAGTTCAGTGACCGCACTATCATGGCTATCAGGAACATTCAGATCTTTCCTGTATAGTTCTTCTGTGTATTCTTGCCACCTCTTCTTAATCTCATCTGCTTCTGTTAGGTCCCTGCCTTCTTTGTCCTTTATCATGCCCGTCTTTGCACAAAACGTTCCCTTGAGATCTCCAATTTTCTTGAAGAGATCTCTAGTCTTTCCCATTCTGTTGTTTTCCTTGATTTCTTTGCATTGTTCATTTAAGAAGGCCTTCTTGTCTCTCCTTGCTATTCTCTGGAACTCTGCATTCAGTTGGGTATATCTTCCCCTTTCTCCCTTGCTTTTTGCTTCCCTTCTTTCCTCAGCTACTTGTAAAGCCTCATCAGACAGCCACTTTGCTTTCTTGCATTTCTTTTTCTTTGGGATGGATTTCGTTGCTGCCTCCTGAACAATGTTACGGACCTCCATCCATAGTTCCTCAGGCTCTCTGTCTATCAGGTCTAATCCCTGAAATCTATTCCTTACCTCCACTGTGTATTCATAGGGGATATGATTTAGGTCATACCTGAATGGTTTAGTGGTTTTCCCTACGTTCTTCAATTTAAGCCAAAATTTTGCAACAAGAAGCTCATGATCTGAGCCACAGTCAGCTCCAGGTCTTGTTTTGACTGACTGTATAGAGCTTCTCCATCTTTGGCTGCAAAGGACATAATCAATCTGATTTCGATATTGACCATCTGGTGATGTCCATGTGTAGAGTTGTCTCTTGTGCTGTTGGAAAAGAGTGTTTGCTCTGATCAGCGTGTTCTCTTGGCAAAACTCTATTAGCCTTTGTCCTGCTTCATTTTGTACACCAAGGCCATGCTTGCCTGTTATCCCAGTGATTTCTTGACTTCCTACTTTAGCATTCCAATCCCCTATGATGAAGAGGACATCTTTTTTTGGTGTTAGTTCTAGAAGGTGTTGTAGGTCTTCATAGAACCGATCAACCTCAGCTTCTTCGGCATCAGTGGTTGGGGCATAGACTTGAATTACTGTGATGTTGAATGGTTTGCCTCGGATTCGTACTGAGATCATTCTATCGTTTTTGAGATTGTACCCCAGTACTGCTTTTCCCACCCTTTTGTTGACTATGAGTGCTACTCCATTTCTTCTAAGGGATTCTTGCCCACAATAGTAGATATGATGGTCACCTGAATTAAATTCGCCCATGCCTGTCCATTTTAGTTCACTGATTCCCAAGATGTCGATGTTCAATCTTGCCATCTCATGTTTGACCACCTCCAACTTACCTTGATTCATTGATCTGACATTCCAGGTTCCTAAACAATATTGTTCTTTACAGCATCGGATTTTCTTTTCACCACCAGACACATCCACAGCTGAGTGTCCTTTCGGCTTTGGCCCAGCCGCTTCACTCTTTCTGGCGCTACTTGGAAATACCCTCTGCTCTTCCCCAGTAGTATATTGGACACCTTCCGACCTGAGGGGCTCATCTTCCGGTGTCATCTCTTTTAGCCTTGTGATAGGTTCCATGGGGTTTTCTTGGCAAGAATACTGGAGTGGGTTGCCATTTCCTTCTCCAGTGGACCACATTTTGTCAGAACTCTCTGCCATGACCTGTCTGTCTTGGGTGGCCCTGCACGGCATAGCTTATGGCTTCACTGAGTTACGCAAGCCCCTTCACCACAACAAGGCAGTGATCCATGAAGAGGTTGCTGTGATTAGGTAAGTTCAAAAACCAAAATCAGTTCAAAATTTTGCCCCAGAAAAGTGGAAGCCTCAACAGATTTGCTGCTGTTGCTGCTTGCAGGAGCAGGGCAGCAAACAAAAAACCCATAGGGAAAAAAGAAAGAACCTGAGCTAGAACCCCTGCCAATAGTGAGCCCTATCTGTGAGAAACTGTTGCAGAATTTTTCCTCCCGGAGGAGAAATTCAACAAAATTGTACCCCCAATTTCTCCTCCCACAAATAGGCTGGAGAATTTTGAGAGGCCATTTGCGTACAGCCCTAGTACACAACCCTTCCATAAAACATGTCACATAATGGTCCCCTGTACCTTTGAATATATGAAGACAGCCTCCATGCAGCTGAAAATGCGAAGGGCCCTCTCTGGGCAATCACTGCAGCCCTGCTTTGTCAGGGCTCCCAGGTACATGGAAAGCACTTTACACACATGCAGACCTTAAACAGACATGCATAGGTTCAGAGTAGGGATGTCAGAGGAATCCGTCCAGGGGATGGAGCTTGCTGAGCTTTCATCAGCTCAGAGCCCCGGACTTCGGTGTGTTTCCCCATGAGTTGCCCCAAACAGAACTTCATCGAGTCGGACCAGCTCGCGGAGTATCTGTCCCCCTTCCATAAATAGAAAGTTGAGCAAATTATGGCCACAATGTGTGCAAATTAAGGAAATTATGGCTGGATTTATGCAAATTATGCAATTAGCACAAGTGTCTATTTACGACCCCCCCCCCCAATTCCCAGATTTCAGGAAAAGACCATAGCTTGGCTCATGAATGCAAGGTGAGCTGCATGGGCAATGGGAATCCTTCAGGCTCAAAAAGGGATAGTTTTGTAAGCAATGGACATCCTGAGTTGGGAGTAGGGCCTGCTGCCATGATCCTGCACTGCTGTGCACCTCCTTACATATGTGTATGTGAATGCCTATAAAGTGGTTCATGTGTACAGTGGTCAAGATGTATAGACAGGTGTGAACCAACCCTCTGTCATAGGGCTGGGCAACCTTGTAGTCCAAAATATCTGGCGGGCACAACTCTCATAATCCTTGACCATTGGCCATGCTGGCTGGGGCTGATAGGAATGGGAGTCCAACAATGTCTGAAAGGCACCACATTGCCTATCCCGGCTATAACACCTTCAAGTAAAACAAGGCAAGGGGTAGGTCATAAGCCCATCCAGGTTTACCTGTAATTCAGGCCTGTTCTTATTATCGCTCCAGTAATATTTATTCAAAGATATTCATATGAGATCCTTTGGACCATCATCTGAATCTCTGAATAGGGATTCCATAACAGTGATCATCATTGGTTATTTTTATTTCCTCTTTTTAAACAACGTTCATTCTAAATAAAACAAATAAATAAATGTCAGGTTCTTCAAAAGTGTCAATATCAACTTCATGAGATTTTCCTTGCTTCTCTGCTTATTTCTCTCTCAGCCGTAGGATTTGGAATGACAAACGGAAGGGAAAACCAGCGTTGTCGTCCAATACGGATGGCAGGTCATGCTTAATTAACTTTTGTGTCCTGGTGATCTTTCCCTCCAGAGAGATGAAAACAGTCTGTGATTTACATAGAGGGGAATTTGTCTGGGGATTAGGTTCTGAGATAAGATATCAAGACACTGTCCATCTATGTCCTGAGGTAGGGCTCTCTGCTCCAAAACAATATCCCAGTGGTTAAAACTAACTTCTCTAGGGCTGGTCTGAAATGCCCCATCCCCCATTTACTGCCCCATTTACGGATTTGGGGGGATATGGTGGTTGAATTGAGGTTCAGAGGCAAAACTCACTAACAGAGCAACTCTACTGGTTGGGATGAGTAGCTCTGACATCAGAGCATCTGAAAAATCCAAAGCCCTACCAGCACAGAAGCAGGGTGGAAGGGAAGGGAAGGAGGGGTGGCATTCCCCCCTTGTCTTTTCTGGCTTGTATTTTTCTTTATTGAACGGTTTCCTTCTTGTTGCTGTCAACAGCAGCTATGGCCATCTAGGCATGGATGGACTGACCGCTGTCCATCCCCACTGGGCGCTTGTCGAGCCACTGCCTGCCCCTGCTCACTGCACTGTGCAAGCCTCTGAACAGCCCAGTGAGTGCCTAGTGAGTGCCCAGTGGCCATCAGCCCCCTCGCTGACCACCACGTTGCAAAAAAATGGCGGCTTGGGGTTTTCCGTAAATAGTAATGTTGCATAAATGGTGGCCATGAAGGGGCGTTTGTGCAACATTACAGGTGTGAATGGAACATTTACGCCTGCAACGTTGCCTAAATGGCCCCTTTATGGCTCCCATTTGTGCAACATCACTTTTACAGAAAACTCTGACGTGCCATTGTTTTGTAAAATGGCGGCTTGGTGAGGGGACGGGCGGCTGCCAGGTGCTCACAGACTGTGTAGTGTTTAGCAAATGGCCAGGTAAGCGTGCGGCAGCTTGGCAAGCAGGGTCTGGGAGACCAAGCGAGATGGGAGGAGTCCACCAGACTCCACCCCCACTTGGACTACAGTGACATCCCTATAGCCATCTGTTGTTGTTTTTAACCCAGAGGACGCTTTCTGAGTGACACTACACTGTTTGTCACATAGCTCTAGAGCAGGGCCCCTCAACCTTTATGTGTCAGAGGGCACATTTGGAATTTTGAGTGAGTGTCATAGGTGCTCTCACAAAATGGCTGCCATGGTCGGCATGGCCAGCCTTAACAACAACAACAACATTTCCAAAAAAAGGCAAACTGGTGAGATGAACAAAAGGTACAAATAAGATGTGTGTTCTGAGCTCCAAAACACTACACCACCCCTTTGAACCCAGATAAAGATGGCACTGGAGGAATGTACTTTGCTTTGCAGTATGCCAGCCTCCCAGTTAAAAAAAAAATTCAATGAAAAGATAAGAAGTCATAAAATAAAAAGCAGGAGAGGCAGGGAGCCTGTTGGGCACCAAAGAGGGCTCTGTGAGCACATTGGTGCCCACGGGCACCACACTGGAGACCCCAGGTTTAAAGGTCTTCTGGGTTAAAAAAAAGAGGCAGCCCCAAATAGAGAAAATGTACATCATCACCTAGCATTATTCTAGGTATCTTCTGTATAAAAAGAGAAAAAAAGTTGGATAACAGCTTTCCTGTTTCACCTCTGGGTAATAATGGGTGTTTCACCCTCCTGGTAGCCCCTAAGCACCCCCCACCAAAGCTTCTGCTCATCAAGAATGTTGACTTCATTGAGGAGGAAAGGCTAATCACTTGCTTTTTTAACCAAATGCTTAATACTTCATTTACATGATACCAAAAGCTCAATATAGGTGCCTTGTTTGGAGGCAAGGGAGGGACATTGAAGAAAGTGTGAGGTAATTTATGATTTAATAAAACAAAGCTTGCTCTCGCACTAGTCACTTAGTCTGGAAATGCCATCCTTTGTTCACTTCTACACAGAATCCAATCCAGAGAATGTTATTGCCAACCTGTTGCATTTTTTTTCAAAGGCAAATGCAATGCAATTGCAGTCCTAGCCCATCCAGTGTGAACTTGCTAAGAGCTATTGAGGCTTTTGGGGGCTACTGTGCCTTAACCCATAGCTTCCTCCTTACAGATGTTGCCCCAATTATTGCTTCCTGTTCAGTGTGGTAACTATGGATAGCTTCTTCCTATTTCTTCTTCCTATTTGAAAGAAATTTCTTCTTACTGTTTGTGGGCAGAGAAATTCAGACGGGTGGGTTATGTCACTGGATTTCTTCACAGGGAGGATACATTCTCCAATAGTTTCTCAAGGGTAGAACTCACTGTTACCAGAGGCAGCAACACAGTTTCTTCCCGTTTTATTTTGTTGTTGCTGTCACTGCAAGCAGCAACTGTGTTGGCAACCTGGCCACCATTTTGTATCCCCCACAATGCCCTGGACTTAGCATCATTCTGGGACAGTGTGAGGGGAACAGAGTATCTGCCACCAAAAGATGGATATTCAGGGAAAGTTCCACAAAAGGAGCCTTCTTTTTCCAGGGGTGGGTGAGGAGGGGTGATAAAAAGTAAAACCTTAGACATTTTCTCAGAAAAATGTATTCTGATGTATTTTGGCTCTACTTCAGACCATTCTGTGGATACCACTTCACTTGTGGGCAAAGGAACAAATTAGCAATTGTGAAGGTTTGAGGCCTACATAGGCAAAAGGGGAAAAAAAGAAGTCAGGCTTAGAGGCCTGGAGTTTTTTGTTGGGAGGGGGTATCCCTGAGAGCAGTAGTTTCATTTCTCTGGTTAAGTTTCATTTCAGTTCCCCGGTTAAGTTTCATTTCTTCATGACTGAAACAGTACTTTTGGTTTTGAGGGAGGAGGGTATATAAAGAGAGCAAGAGAACTAGCCAGAGAGATCAGAGCCTGAAGAGGGGGCAGCCTGGAGAAGTCTAAGTATAGTTAGGGTAAAGGAACTTGCATTTTGCAACTTTTATTTTCTCTTAATGCTTTTTGTATCACTCATCTCTATTTTGTAAGTACCTTTAGTCATGATTTGCTTGCTTTAGTTTAGCAGTAAATTGTTGTGTTAAGCCCTGTGTTGAGAGTGTCAATCACCCCACAACTACAGCCTAAACCCCACCTTATCGGAAAGGGGAAGGTAAGAGAAGGAAGGTGGGACTCTTCAGGAGGCAAGATATCCTTAAGGAGTTGCTCAGGGGGTCCAGGTAATAAGGAAAACCCTGACAGCAATCAGTTCTGATTCTTTACTAAACCTAATCAACTAGATGGCATGTATCTCAATGCTAAACTACACACAATGTTAAGTACGTAGCATGCAGCTGATCTCCATTTTGTTTACCTTAGTGTAAACACATGGGGGATTTGGACTGGTTTAAGCCTCCATGCCCAGATACTTGCCCCCTGACCCCCAAATCCCCCTTCTTGGGCTAAAAATGGAAAAAACACACACACTTCATTGGAGCCAAGAGAGTTTTCTTTTTAGTCCCCACCAGGGGACAGGGGGAATTTGGGCAGGAAAAAAGTGGGTGGGAAGGTTTAACCTTCCCTTTATCTGTGTACGGTGGGCTTGATCCTGATCAGCCTCTCATGCACTTACATTAAGGTAAACAAAATGGTGAAGATCTGCTACATGTTACATATTTAACACAGTGTGTAGTTTATCTGAAGGGTTTGCAAGACCAGTTTATGAGACCTCATATCTGAGATATACCACAGAGGTAGAGCAGATGTTATCTTCATTGGTTTTCAGAGTTCACAGAAAAAAATGAGCTAGGTTTCAGAGCGATTTAGGTTTTCATCAAGCGAGCTCAGCGACTTAATCTGAAGTGGTGGGGGCGGGGGGAGAAGGCATTGCATAAGTGGCCCCTGATGTCCACAACATGTCCAGAAAACAGAGAGATGAGATTTCAAAGCAAGAGGAGGGAGAGATGAGCCTCAAAACTTGGCAGGTACTCTTGTTCAAAGTGACAAAAGTTGGTGGGGCTGCACGCTGACTTCATCAGTGCCAGCAGAAAACTTCTTTTTCAATTACTGCCACGGTTTCGGTGGGGGGAGATTTTATTATCTCATTAGGCTCTTTCTTTCTAAGAACTGCTGGCAATTATTTACTGGATTTTCAGAGCATCAGCCTGCCAGCTACCTTAACATATCTTGCTGAGTGATCTTCCAGAGAGTCCTTTCAGAAAGAAACCAGCTCATCTCGCTTGATGTTGTCTGAGGAGGTTATATCAGTAGATAGGACTGGGAGCGGTTTGATATTTATTGCTAGTTTCATTCAGAGACTTTTCTCCCCACCAAGTCATTGGCTGTGTGGCCCGCCAGCCTGCTTTCCAATTGAATGAAACACAAGAACATGGGTAATGGTTTTGTCACCAGGTGTTCTTAACCATGCTTGACATGTGGTGGTTAGCTGGAGAGGGCTGCTTTTATTATTGATTTGTTTCTTTTGTCCAGAAAGGAACACATTCATTGAAGGCTCATTTCCACCTGCCAAGGGTCTAGTTCTACAGCAGGAACCCACTTTGTCTTGCATTTTAAGACACAATCCTATGCATGTTTAGATAGGAAAAGGTCCTACAATTCCCAGAATTCCTCTGGCAACATGGCCAATTGGAGAACACCCAGAGTTGTATGACTTTTTTTTTCCTGTCTCAACATGCATAGGATTGCATCTAAAGTGCATTTGTTTATTTCTAAAATAATTTCAGCCCCTGCCTTTCATCAACAAGCCTTCTAAGGTGACTTACAACCATTTAAAAAGAGCTGGGGCAATGGAGTCTCATGATTTGATTCATCTCTGCTGTGATTTCAGCAGGGTTGTGGGTTCAGGACCTTGGATACCTCCTTCAGAGTTCTGGCTGGTTCTGACTGAAATCCAGAATGAATGCACAGCCCCACCCAAATCGGAGCAACGAGCCTCCACTTACCTAGGGCACCTTTTTCAGGCAAAGGCTGCGTTTCCATAGAAGAAATCTGTTTGGGCTGCATGACAGTGGTAGGTGGAATCAAAGCCAGAGGTGGGTAGAACCAAAAGTGTGTGGGGCCACCCCTCTCTCTCACTTCCTTTCTCTCTTTCTGCCCTCCTTTCTCTCTGCAACAGCCCCTTTCTTTCTCTCCCCCTTTTCCTACATGTCCTGTGGGCTGGTAATGGAGGAACAAATCACTCTTGCCAGAAGTCTGCATTGATTGCCTGCAGGAGGGCCTTTGTGACTAGGTTGAGGGCCTGTAGTGGTAAATTTTGAAGTGCAAGGGCTCATCATGACAGTCCCCATAACTATTCCCCTCAGGAGAGTCCAAAAATGCAGGCAGCCAGTGGTGGCTGGTAACTCCATTTCCAGAGGGGATATGATTCCATTCAGGGTTTTAGTGACCACCAGCCAAAAGTCTAACAGTGATATCCAAGGTGCTGAACCCAACTGGAGACAGGGTTCAGCACCCTGGATAGCACCGTTAGAGTTTTGGCTGGTGGTCACTAAAACCCTGCATGGAATCACAGCCCCTCCGGACCTGGAGTCACCTGCCAGCAGGGCAGGCAGCTGTATTTATCCATATCAACAAACCAGTCCTAGTGGTTTTATCTCCACCAGGTGGCAGGTCTTTTGGAAAGCCAATGGGTCTTGACTGCCCATTCAAGAGCAAGCCATCTCAAATACTTTGCATTACAACAGGTGTTAGGAAAAATCATTTCTGCTAAGCCCAGAGGGAACAGGAAATTCTGCGGTGGATGGCAGTTGATGATCTGCTAATAAAAAAGTGCTGCTGCTGCATCCCTGTAAACCTGGCTCCACTACACCATTGGTTGAGGGCTGCCGCCTGCCAATTAGGTGGCTAATTTTCCTGCTCCCCCTCCCAGCTCTGAAGGAAAATTAGGTGCAAAGAGAGATGGGATGGAGAAAGACACCCAATGCCTCCTCCTTCATGGTGTCTGTAATTTCTACCCCCTCTTGCTTTCCTTGCCTGTTGGTGGGGCAGCCTTCAGGATTCTCAATAGGTCAAACATTCACTTGGTCTGTCCCAGTTTTAAGATTCAGGGGGGCTTTTACTGTGTCACCTAATATGTCAATGAATCCACCCCAGTGGGCTTATTTGGCAGTGATAGGCAGCAGGAGCACTCCAACTAAGGATGGACAAAAGTCCCTTACCTGGTCCCGCAGCTGTTTTCGGTGCGGGGGGAGGTGCTCTGTTTCTCCCCCTGAAATTTTTGGTGGGGGGGAGGTGCCCCATCCCTCCCCTCTGAAATTCTGGCTGGGGGGGAGCGCCCCGTCTCCCTGGCCGCGAAATAAAAAAGTAAATGGTAAAAAAAACACAAAACAACGTGATAGGCTACGTAACGATTTACGTAGCCTATCACAGCTAGATTTTCAAAGTCAGCCATGATAGGCTACGTAAATCTTTACGTAGCCTACCACGGCTGACTTTGAAAAAAAAAAAAAGCACGTATGCAAATGGTGGCGTCCATGGGCGCCGCCATTTGCGTTCCTTATTTGGGCACGGGTAGTCTACGTAAAGATTTACGTAGACTACGGTGAAAATAAGGGCAACGCGGGGGGGTGGCGGTCGGAAGACCGGCCGCCGCCCCCGCCGAAATGCCGCCAAAACACCGCAGGGACCCGCTGCTGAGAGGGACATTTGACAGAGGTAAGTCCCATCCCGGGGGGTGGGGGGTGGCGGGGGGGTGGCGGAGAATTTCCCCACCAATTTCGAGGGGCCGAATGCATTGGCATTCGGCCTCCGGGAGATTCGTGGAGAAATTCTCTGACATCCCTAAGTCTCCAACTAGCATAAGAATGTAAGAACACAGGAAGAGCCATGTTGGATCAGACCAAGGGTCTATCTAGTCCAGCATACTGTTCACACAGTGGCCAACCGGCTGCCCATGGGAAACCCACAAGCAGGACATGAGAGCAACAGCACCTCCCACCCATGTTCACCAGCAGATCCTGCCTGATACTGGAGGTAGCATATACCCATCAGGGCTAGTAGCATGAGGAATGAGCCCACAATGTGCTGGAACAATGCTACTGTGGGAATATTATGGGAAATAAAACTGGCAGCTCCCAGACCCAGCTGCTTCTCAGTGATCGGAAGTCCCAGAGTAGCTGCCAGAGGTGAGTCCTTCTGGAGTATTAGAGCCATGGCAGCTGCCCAAGGATGCTTTGTGGTGATGTTTGGCCTGCCCTTGATAGACCTTCTCCCATGTGTAACAAGGGAGTGTAACAAGTAGCCTGGCTTTCAGGGGTTCTTCCCATTCCTTGAATGGGAAGTTTTAATGGCAATACAATGAAATATATAGAGACACCACATGCATTTTATATTCAGAATTGTTCTCCAAAAGTTGAGAGTTCTATACTGCAACAATTATAAGCGGCTCATATATCATATGTATTTGCACTTATGAAATGCCAAGAAAGATCTCAACATCTCATTATTTTTTATTAGCATCTTAAAGCTTCTGCTAGGTGAGAAGGTGAGAGAGAAGGGGATTGAGAGTTCACTTTTCCTGTAATTAGCAAATTATAGACGAGTTCCATAACTCCTAAAGAGAGTCTAGAGTTCACCCACTTGTCTCTACAATTAGCCAATGAGGTTTCACGAGGCTACGAAGCGAGAAAAGAAGGCGCAGAGTTTAGTGAACAATTTGCTCTAAATTAAAGCACAACCTCCCTTTGAGCGAAATGATGGAAGTCAGAGAGCCTTGCAGGCAGCCCCTTGACAATTGTTGCGAGAATCTAAAGGAGAGTGGTGTCATAGCACAGTTCAGTTCTCATGCAATTAGCCCCTCCCCAGAATATGCCACTGACCTAAATCAACATTGAGACTAAAGCTTGGAGTTAATCTTGGGCCTTAATGAATGGAGGCAGAGAGGATTATTACAAAAGAAGGAAGAAATGGATCTGTTTGGTTAATGCCTCTGAGCAAAGCTGAATTAATGCAGAGCATCTCTGTAGAGCAGTGCTACAAATAAACTGTATAACAGATCAGTCCATTCACAGGATTGCAGGAGCCATCTTCTGGCCTGGAAACCAGTGGGTGACTCCAAAATGTGGCTGCACTTGTCAACTTCCTTACTCCTCTAGGTCTGTCCTACCATATCTTCCCTCTGTTCTACCACTCCCAAGCTACTCCAACCTGCTCTAACCCTGAAAGTCAGCAATTAGAGCTCAACAGAGTCTCCATGTCCAGAGGCAGTATACCTATTACTCATAAGAGATCCTGGGGACGCAGGAAAGCTGTTGCCCTCCTGTCCTACTCTGTAAGCATCTAAGAGGTATTTGGATGGTCACCGCTGGAGACAGGATATTAGACCAGTGGAGGCTGGTGGGTCTGATTTTGGTGGTGCTGTAAATCCATTCTGGGTTTCAGTCAGAACCAGCCAGAACCCTAAAGGAGCTATCCAAGGTGCTGATCATAGTTCCAAAATGGGCTTGGCACCTTGGATAGCTCTGTTAGAGTTCGTTACTCCATTGGAATGTAAGCACAGCCCCACCGGAACTGGAGCCACCAGCCCCTGCTGTGTTAGAATAGATGGAAATGAGTGACTTGCACAAGGCCCCAAACCGAGTACAAGGCAGGGGGAGGGTCCCAAATACCAAACCACTCCTTTGACCCACACATTTGCTGCTGCAATTCAACATCCACGTTGCAAAGTAAGCAAAGATGCTGAGGTACCGGTGAGTTTCCTAAGATCGCAGGCAGAATACCAGGTATTGGTGAAGTCTAAGCCCCAAATGGCAAACTTCCCCCAACCAATTTACCCTCCCTCCCTCCCTCTCTCTCTCTCTCCCCTCCCTCCCTCCCTCTCTCCCTCCCTCTCTCTCGTCTATCTATCTATCTATCTATCTATCTATCTATCTATCTATCTATCTATCTATCTACGCACACACTTCAGAAACCACAAATTGGCAATCTTGAATAAAAAAGTGGAGCCACCAGTTACAAAGCACTGAGGGCCATACCCTGTTTGACTGATCTGTAACAGCTATAGCTATGCCAGGAGATCCAACAACATTGACTAAGGGGGAGAACTCCTGGATATACATCCTTGACACATTGGCACCACATGGCCCCGATGTGGAGGACAGTGCAAACATTGCTTAACATCTGCATTTGATCTGAACATTTCATCCTCACAGCTCTGTAAGTGCCACCTTGGAAATAGTATTTATATCTTAACAGTTGATGAAGGCGGAAGCTGAAATGTTTTGCTAGTTAAATTGAAATCTCTGTTAATCACAATTACCTGTGTGTGTGTGTGTGTGTGTGTGTAATTGGAGGCACAGTTGTGCTTCCAACAGATAAGGTGATCAGTCAAAAAAGGGTTCCACAATGTTAAATGAAAATCAGGGTGGGTGGGTTATTCTAACCTTATAAAATTGAGAGAGTTTCACCATTTCCTGAAAATCACATGTGCCAGACAGAAATGTCAATTGTATGTAACGTGAAAATTTCAGGAAGATTGGTTAAAGATTGAAGGAGAAAGAGCAGTTAACAGAAGAAAAAATAAAATCAATATTCGGTCACGCAGTGTTGGCACTGAAAACATGTGTTGGCGACCGTTTGTGCTCATCATTTGCCAAAAAGCTGGAGGCTATATATGAAAATCATATATGTTTTCCTATTCTCCATCCTCCCAATTTGGATTTGGGACTGAAAGACCCAGGAAAAGTGTGTGTGCATGGAGGGTAAGTTGTAAGCAAGCACAATTTGTGACATTGCACAACATCATGATTGATCACGGGGCACATCAGATAAGGCATCGGCCTTAGCTTTCAATTTCTTGGCTTTCTGGAGTTTGGACCAACATGAGATAGCCTTATTGTCTGGTCTTTTAAACTGGCAGGTTTTTTGATAAGTGAATATATCTATATGTCTATACCTATATATCTATATATGATTTGCATGTAGTCAACCAGCAGAACAGCAGTGTCAAATAACACAAGTGTGTAAGTAACTGGGCATATACCTCTACCTTTGAGACCATGTTGTGCTTTATGCCCAGCCACAGTCTCTCGGTTAAACATGACAGTGGCCTCTTAAGCATAGAACCGATGTGGCAAGTTAGAATAGCAAAGGCATGTGGGGATGCATTCTTGCTGGTCGCTCCCTAGCTCTGAAACTCTTATTCTCAAGGCTTCCCAAGCATCTTTTAGAATGCAACTAAGCTAGGGATGCATAAGGAATTTAATTCAGTTTGTTTTTGATCAGAATCTACCCAGTTTTCACATCCTGGAACCGAACGCAGAGCTGCAAGCAATTTGAGGTCCAAGTCTGTACATATCTGAGCTTGTGATGTGATTTGCAGAACAACAAAATGTTGCCCAAATGCACACATTTCCAAAATGAGCACAAAAATGCATGTTTTTGAAAGATGTGCACAGAAGTACTCACTTTTTGTGCGGAAACCCCCCCCCCCGCCCCAAAGCTCACAATCCAATATGGACATGAGTCGAACGAGCTTCCAAGGTGGAATTTGGAGAATATCAACAACCTTGAGTTTTGCTGATTCACACATCCCTACTCACACATCCCTACTCTAAGCCTGTAAGGAAGATTTTACACGTGTGTTTTAAGTTGTTTCAATTAGTATTTTATACTTACTGTGAGCCATACTCACCTGTATTGCTCTGTGTTTCCTTGGTCATTGATGGGGCAAAATGTACATGAATGGGCAGTTTGCTGATGCAAGAAACCCTTTGATCCTCCTACACCAGAGCTGGGGAATATGTGGCTTGCAGGCCGCGTGTGGCCCCAAGGGCCAAAATTAGTTTGAAAATAAGAGCATCTACCTGCTCTAGATGCCATTTTACAATTTGTTCTTAATAAAACAATTTTTTTTCAGTGCCATGGCATGAGGCTAGGTGCATCCTGCAGGGGTAGTCTGGGGGGCAAAAATGCCCCCCGGACCACCTGAAATTGCCCATTATTGTCCTACACACTTACTGGAGAATAGGTTCCGTGTAACTCAGTGACACTCTCTTGCATAGGATCACATTGTAAGACTTTTTTTTTTTTTTTTTAAGAACGGGGGGTAGTTTTTGAATTCTTGCCTTCCTGTGTGCTTGCTTCTGCACCTTCATGATGTCTGCTCAGCCTGTGCATCAGTAAATATTAAGAACATATGGAAGGCTCTTCAGCACCTGATCCTGTGACCTTTCTGCCTTATGGGGAATAGGGAGCACAATATATTTTACATTTTTAATACATTTTTTAATATTTTTTTGCTGCTATTTGGATGGTATAAAGTTGTTACCCATCCTGTGCCCTGATTTGGAGAGGGTGGGTTATAAGTCAAATAAATAAAAAAGTCTTCTTCCAAACATTAAAGTGGATATATAACCTAATCACCGTAAAGCATAACTTAGAAATCTGAGAGCAACAGCTAAGAAACAAGTACAGCAATATGGGAAGTGGGATAATGGTGCCACATATGAATCAATGGGTCTTGGAATTAATGAGAGAAAAGAAACAAGATGAGATCCAATGGAATATGTTCATGCTTCTTAGCAAGCGATGAATCGCTTTGCATCAGTAAGAAGAACTGGAACTGCAATAAAATGTTGCAGCATATCCTCCTTCTTTAAAGAGCGCTCCTGTTCAGGGTTCAGTTTTTCCTTTTCTAACAGTCACACTGTATTCCATATTTATTGAGCATGGCCACTTTTCATTGGGCTGTTTGTTTGTTTTTTCTTTTTTAAAGATATATTGTACTTCTGCAAATCTTAAGGTTCCCCTGAGCATGCTCACCTCTCCCACTTGTGGCCCCATTTTGTACACAATCCTGTTAACACTCACCACTTAAATTTGTTATTAAAAGGAGTGATACATTATAAGAAGGAGAGATGGGAGGTAGGCACTGGGAGTACATATGGGATACTAGGAATGTAATTTGATAACTGTAATGGAAAGAAAAACGAATATCATACCAGAAAAAGCCTTCACATTTTGATGAAAGTATTTTGAATATTCAAAGCACCATATATGTCATCTCAGTAATCCTGCTAACAGCCCTGTAAGGTAGGTTACTATTACTAAACCCAAATTGCATATGGTGGGTCACAGGCAGATGGCAAAGGCCAGCTAGTGAGTTCATGTCAGAGGCAAGATTTGCATTGGGAATGGGCTCAAAAGCTTGAACTTATCCACAGCAGTTCACGTGAGCTCTCAAATCCCATACTTATTTAAAAGCAAATGAGAACTCTCCAAACCTTGTGGAACATTTATTTAAAATCCTAACAGCCACCTTGTCATTGTTAAAGGCGTCTTTAATGAAATTGGAGCATTTGAAATGAGAGCCAGTGTGTAGTGTAGTGGTTAGACTATTGGACTGGGAGCCGTGAGGTCCGGGTTCTAGTCCCCACTCAGCCATGGAAGCTCACTGGGTGATTTTCGGCCAGTCCCAGACTCTCAGCCCAGCCTACCTCACGGGGTTGTTGTTGTGAAGATAAAATGGAGAGGAGGAGGATTAGGTACGCTGCCTTGGGTTCCTTGGAGGAAAAAAGGTGAGATATAAATGCAGTAAATAAAAATTAATAAATTGGACAAACCATCACAGCAAACCAAAGACAATTTACAAGTTGTTTTTGAATGTCATCTTTCATTTGGGAATTGAACTTTCCTGCCTCACAAGGATACTTTATGCAGTCAGCATCATAAATATTCTCTCTCTCTCTCTCTCTCTCTCTCAAACAGGAGGTTTATTTGCCCTACTCATATTTATGTTTGTGATGTGGAAGGAATTTGCTGCCGATCTCCATAAATACATACTTCTAGAAAGAAGTAGAAGATGCCTGGACAACCCTCCTGTTAATGTTTATTACGGCTGGTCCTTCATGTTTGCTCTTGCTGGAGTCCCTTTAGTGCTACTTTCTGGACTTCTCTTTTACCTGGTCGGTCATAGTATCCTGAAGGAGCTGGAGTAAAAGAAGTGGACCTCCGTAAAAAGGCCTACAAAAATGCTGTGGTGCCATCTGGAAATGAGGCCTGACATCTTGATAGGGTGGACAGGATCTGTATCAATATTGGTATGGTTTAAATGCTTTAAAATCATGGCGGGGGATCACCTTAATGGGAAATATGACATTAGCCAGTGGTGGCTGGTGTATCCTATCTTGGGAAAGGGTTGGGCATCTTGGATACCTCCTTTAGAGTTCTGGCTGGTTCTGACTGAGCCCCAGAATGGATTTCCAGCCGCACCGAAATAGGAGCCAACAGCCACCACTGGCACTAGCTACCCACTGAAACCAATTTCATACTTTTAAAAATTATTATTACGAAAAAGTCAAGTACTTCTATAAGAGCTAAACACTTGCTTTTAAAGAATGGGGGTGGGGTGGAATTAGGGTGGCCACTTAACACAGTGCCCCCAAAGAGGAAAAGTATAACCAAGAAACAGGACAACAGAGGGCATAGATTTGCATACAATTTGCATATGCTAATGCATATGTAGAGTTACCATTTTAGAAATGCTAAAATTTAAATAGAAATATAGTACATCTCACCATACTGGGGAAGAAGGTGACCTGTGAGCCTTATCAGTCTGCTGACCAGGTGCTAATTGTTGATGGACAACATCAAAGTCCCTTTTTATGGTTCTCTATCTTTACACTGGATTTGGACTGAACTCAGACTTCAGGTAGAGGACACCTTCAAAAAGAGGACTCTGCTGAATGGCCTCTTGTGAATTGCCCCCAAAGAAGACACCGATTTGCATAAAATTTGCATATGCTAAATAATATGTGTAGATGTCAATTTATAAATAATTATGATCATTTCAATGGAAATACAGTACATCACACCACAGTGTGGAAGACTATGACCAGGTGACCTGTGTGCCTTGCTCAGTCTGCTGTCCAGGTACTGTTGATGGGCAGCTTCAAGGTCCAGCTCTTCCTTCTGAGGGTTCTTTATCTTTCAATTGGACTTGGACAGCCCTTCAAGTAGAGGACACCTTCAAAATAGAGGATAGCCCTCTAGCAGCCCTTCAAATATAGGACTGTTCTCTGTAAAGCAGGCCATATGGCCACCCTAGGCCTAATCTCCATATAGTAAGACATATGGCCACTGTAGGTGGAATTATCTAATTCGGCACCACCTACCATCAGATCATGGACTTGCTCAACAATCCCTGGCATGCATATCTCAATCTATTGTGACCAGGGAACTCTCCTACCTAGAACTAGGGATGGGGGAGAATTTCTCCCCGAAACTTCGGGGGGCTGAGTGCCAATGTATTCGGCTCCCCGAAGTAGTTTCGGGGAGAAATTCTCCGCCCCCCCCCAGGATGGGACTTACCTTTCCCGAATGTCCCTCCCGGCGGCGGGTCCTGGCGGCGGTTCGGCAGGTCTTCGTCAGGGGCGGGGGCAGCAGCCGGTCTTTTGACCGGCTGCCGCCGCTGCCATTCCAATAAAAGTAAAAAAACAACAACACGCCCCCGTGATAGGCTACGTGACAATTAACGTAGCCTATCACGGCTAGATTTGCAAAGTCAGCCGTGATAGGCTATGTAAATCGTCACGTAGCTTATCACGGGTGACTTAAAAAAAAAAAAGTGCGTACGGCTAATGGCGGCCCCCATAGGGAGCCGCCATTCGCGTTCCTTATTTGGTCGCTGTAGTCTATGTAAAGATTACGTAGATTACGGCGAAAATAAGGGCAACGCTATTTGCGTTGCCCTTATTTTCGCCGTAGTCTACGTAAAGATTTACGTAGACTACAGCGACCAAATAAGAAACGCGAATGGCGGCTCCCTATGGGGGCCGCCATTAGCCGTATGCGCTTTTTTTTAAAAAGTCACCCGTGATAGGCTACGTGACGATTAACGTAGCCTATCATGGCTGACTTTGCAAATCTAGCCGTGATAGGCTATGTAAATTGTCACGTAGCCTATCACGGGGGCGTTTTTTTTTTTACTTTTTATTTCGCGGCCGGGCGAGGCGCCTCCTCCCCGGCCTGAATTTCGGCCGGGCGAGGCGGGAAGCCTCCCCCGCAGCCTGAATTTTGGCCGGGCGAGGCAGGAAGCCTCCCCCCCCGGCCTGAAATTTTGGGGGAGCAGCGAAGCGCCTCCCCCCCAACGCGAAGCAAGCTGCGAGACCAGGTAAGTGGCTTTCGTGCACCCCTACCTAGAACAGCATCCCTATTCCTTTTACTGGAGGCTGTTGGTCTATGCATGTGATATTATGTGCATATGAACATGTGGGCTGGCTCTTTCCATTCACTGAAATAAATAGGAAACCTCGCATGTGTAAAGATCTTTATATATGAGCATCAGAGAACTCCCAGAGCTCTGGACTGGAGAGGTAGAATGTTCACTAGCCCAGTTCAGATACTTACCTGGGCTGCAGGTCTTGTTTCTGTTGTGGATGGACAAGTGTTTACCCCTCTCTCCATTGCAGTCATAACATGTGTAATACGAGCAATCCATGTGGGTGTCTATGTGCAGAAGGGCCCCCAAACTGGGTTGTTATTAACTCTCAAAATGGGGGGGGGATCAAGTGACCAGGGTCTCTGGCAATGCTGGCTCCAGAATGTGGGCTCCCTTGGGCAAGACGTCCACACTTGGCCTTCCTCCCTGAGTGGGCCCACCTCCTGCCCACCTGTCAGCACTGCTCATTCACTTGCCCTCTTCCCCTGCGCCCAATCCGCACCACTGCCCAGAAGGAAAGGGCCAAGTAATTGGGAATGATGGCTGCTCTTGCTGCTGGCAGTCTTGAAGAGGGCAGGTGAACAGGTTGCAACAACAAGGAAGAGAAGGAGCAGGGTTGCTGGGGTGTGGGCATGCCAGCCTCTGGTGCTGATCCTGTCCTCCATTCATAAAGATGTTTCTGTGGGGATAAACTGCATCACAGGCTACATTATGAACATAATGGAGGGGGCTCCATCTGCCCTCTACTCTACCATGAATATAGGGCATCTGGCCTCAGTAGGCTTTTGAAGTCTGTCTTTAATGAAATGGCAAGGGGACAAATTAAGATGTTACAGATTAGCCTTCCTGTACCTGGTACCTTCCAGATGTGTTGGACTGCAACTCCCAACATCCCCAGGCAACTCAATGGCCACACTGGCTGGAGGTGATGGGACTTGTTGCTATGACCCATCTGGAGGGTAGCAGATTCAGGTTGATGAAGTCTGTTACAAATCAACATTTATAATCTTTGGCCCCAATTTTAAACTGAGATGAGATGTTTGTGCAGTTGATATCAATGGGCTATAGGTTGTACCTAAAGGCAGAGCCTGGTGAAAAACTGGTTGTGTCTTCAATATTTATATTAAACATACATTATAAATACTCAGCATTAATTCCCAATTGACCTTGTTTCTTGTTAAATGTAATCAAATCTGGCTGGGATGCTGTACACTATTAGCTCTATTTGTAGATGCTAATTAAATACCATTTTTTAAGAGTTACTGTAACTAACATAAAAGGATGACTGTTAAACACATCTTTTACATATTTTGCGCATCATGTTATGCAGGGAAGATGAAAAAAAAAGAAACCCTTCACATTTTTTAAACATGTGTTTTATCTGTACATTTTTTGGCAAAGCAATGCTTTCATTTTTGCAAATCCAGATGCCTGTATTGAAGCCTAAACTTGAGTAGACCCACCAATTTCAGTCTGTGAAACAAAACAAGGAAGCTTAGCTGGCACTGTACAGTTCAGACAAGTCTTGCATTGTGTAATAAAGTTACCTGTGTTTCCTGTTGGGTTGTACCTTCCATTCTGTCAACACCTGCTAATCTGAACATTGCACACCAGAGGTGGGAAAACAGGATCTAGTTAGCTTTTTTTTTTTTTTTAACCCTGCGATTCACAAGCAAAGCCAGGTGCTAGACACATACACTTCAGAATTCAAGCATTCTGAGCTCAGGAAAATGTATATGAAGTATCTGTTTGTCTCTCTGTCTCTCCGTGCCTGCTTCTCTCTCTCTGTATTTAGTACCAGAACTGAATGGAGTTTGTAGTGCTTACACACAAAAGTCACCTCCTGGTTGCTTCTAGGGATGTACGGATTTTATTAAATCCATTCTGTCTGCATTTTGCGGGTTGCAGGTGCTGCTCATCTCATCGTCTGCTTGTTGACAGAATTGGATTTTTCCAATTTCCTGAATTTGTGCAACCCCCCTCCCCCCCAATGTGCGAATCCCCCCCAAACATGCATTTTCATGCTTTAGCCTATGGGGAAAATGCACATTTTCAGCTGGTTTTTTTTAATTTAACTTATTTTTCTCTGACTAAATTTGCATAAAATCCCAGAAAGTAATAAAAACCTGTCTGTAAGTCTTCGGAATCCGTGCAACTCAGGAAAAGCAGGTTTGCTGCAGAATCAATGAGTCAGATGTATAGAAATCTGAACTCATTTGATTCCACTGTGGATTTCTCCGGCATCTGTACTGCCTTCATAATTCAGGATAATGGGGGAAGGTTAGTTTTGTTAGACAATCTTTGTTGCTGATCTTGTTAAGCAATTGGGAGTCAGAAATCCTTGCTGATCTATTGCAAATCACTCAGAGATCTGCCAGCTCATCTCAATCTGCTTTATGTCCCCCTTCGCTGCTCACAAGGGAGCTTGTACTGCTGAGTTTTCAATTGTAACTGCCCCCAGCATGGTTCTAAGGATGGATGTAACATTTCTCTTCTAGCTGTTCAATCCTATACTTGCCTACTTGGAAGTAAGGTCCAATGAGGCTTGCTCCCAAGTAAATGGGTATGGGATTACACACTGAGAGCCAGTGTGGTGTATCAGCTTGAGTGTTGGACGAGGAGTCGGGATTGCTGAGTTCTAGTCCCCACTCAGCCATGAAGCTCACTGGGTGACTTTGGGCCAGCCACAGACTCGCAGCCCCACCTGCCTCACAGGGCTGTTGTTGGAAGGATAAAATGGAGAGGAAAAGGATTATGTACACCTCCTTGGGTTCCTTAAGGAGGAAAAAAAAAGTGGGCTATACATGTAATAAATTAAATAAGGAAACTTGATTATGTAGGGGCCAAATTACCCATTGTGTTAAGCATACATTAAACACACACGCACACACATTAGTACTAGTCAATTTCTGGTTCATATCACTTTCATAGGGCAAAAAATCTGAACCTCATATATATATATTCCGATGGGATCTGAGCTAGCAGTGACTGACCAAGAAAGAGATCTTGGGGTTATGAGGACTGTAAGAGGACTGGAGTGGCGACTGTTGACCCTCCAGGCCATAAGAGAACACAAAGAGTTCTTGGACAGAATGGTGGAACTACAGCACCAAAGCGAAGTACAGGAGCTAGAAGAGCAACAGCAAGCTGAGGCAGAAGAGGGAAATGTTGAGGTGAGGAAAAATGAAGTAGAGGATACTCCTTGGAAAAGGGTGACAGGAGCAGAAGAACTAGTAGCCACTCTGCACCAGTGGAGGCAGTGGAACTAGGGAACCGTTTCCAGGTACTTGAGGATGAGAATGGAGGACAGCCTGCAGAGGAAGAATTACAGGGGAACATGCATGAGAGCAAGCAAGAAGCTGAAGGTAAGGATGGACGAAAGTCCCTTACCTGGTCCTGCAGCTTGCTTTGTGGTGGGGGGGAGGCGCTCCGTTTCTCCCCCCGAAGTTCTTGGTGGGGGGGGAGGCGCCCTGCCCCTCCCGGCCAAAATTCAGGCCAGGGGGGAGGCGCCCCATCCCTCGCCGCCGAAATTCAGGCCGGGGGGGAGCGCCCTGTCTCCCTGGCCGCGAAATAAAAAAAGTAAATTGGGGGAAAAAAAAACGTGATAGGCTACGTAACGATTTACGCAGCCTATCACGGCTAGATTTTCAAAGTCAGTCGTGACAGGCTACGTACATCTTTACGTAGCCTATCATGGCTGCCTTTGAAAAAGAAAAAAAAAGCGTGTATGCAAATGGCGGCGCCCATGGGCCTTTTGCGTTCCTTATTTGGATGCTATTTGCGTTGCCCTTATTTTCACCGTAGTCTATGTAAATCTTTATGTAGACTACCTGTGCCCAAATAAGGAACGCAAATGGTGGCGCCCATGGGTGCCGCCATTTGCATATGCGCTTCCCCCCCCCAAAGTCAGCTGTGATAGGCTACGTAAAGATTTATGTAGCCTATCACGTCTGACTTTGAAAATCTAGCCGTGATAGGCTACGTAAATCATTACGTAGCCTATCACTTCTTTTTTTTACTTTACGGGGAAATGGCAGCGGTGGCAGCCGGTTGGAAGACCGGCCGCCGCCCCTGCCACCGCCGAACCGCCGCCAGGACCCGCCGCCGAGAGGGACATTCGACAGAGGTAAGTCCCATCCCAGGGGGGGTGGCGGAGAATTTCCCCACCAATTTCGGAAATTCTCCGCCATCCCTAGCTGAAGGTCAGCCAGGCAGAGGCGATGAAACCAAGGCCTACAAAAACAAGAAGAGGAGTAGTAGTGGGAGACTCCTTGCTGCATGGGATCGAAACACAAGTATGTCGCAAAGACCCGTGGACTCACCAGGTATGCTGTCTCCCGGGAGGATGGATTAGAGGTATGACTGAAGGGTTGCCTGCACTTATAAAGCCCACTGACAGGTATCCCTTCTCATCCATGTGGGAACAAATGATACCACCAAGTGGAGCTACGAAGAAATCACATCAGAGTTTGAAGCTTTGGTAGGAAACTCAAGAACTTTGGGGCCCAGATAGTTTTCTCATCCATCCTTCCAGTAGTCAGAAGAGGGATAGAAAAGGAAAGAAAAATACTCCAGGTGAATGACTGGCTACAAAGGCGGTGCCAACAAGAGAGATTTGGATTCTGGGACCATGGGCTATACTTCCTGGAAGATGGACTGTTGGCAAGGGATGGGTTGCACCTCACAAAGGCTGGGAAGAATGTGTTTGGCCACATCCTGAAGAACTTTATCAGGAGGGCTTTAAACAGAATGCTATGGGGAAGGGAGATGTAAAGTTGGAGGCAACAATGGACGAAGGCTCATGCACCACAATGGAGAGAACAGCTTTAATAGTGCCCAATAATAGTCTTCACAAATATGTAGGAAGAAAGCCAGACCATGAAGCACATGGTCTTTGATGTCTATATATTAATGCCCAGAGTATGGGAAACAAACAGAACCAACTCTTAATACAGGAGGGAAATTATGACTTGATCGGTGTAACTGAGACTTGGTGGGATGACTCTCATGACTGGAATACAGAAATTGAAGGATATAACTTGTTCAAAAAGAACAGGAGGAACAGAAAGGGAGGTGGGGTTGCACTATATATGAAAAATACATATCTCTGCAAAGAATACAGCAGGATGAGCTTGGTAGCCCCATCGAGAGCATCTGGGTTAAAATAAATGGAGCAAAGAATAAAAGGAACCTAGTGGTTGGAGTCTGCTACTGGCCACCCAATCAAGGAGAAGACGAGGATGAAACTTTTGAAAAGTTAAATAGCCAATGTTTCAAGGAAGCATGATGTAGTAGTAATGGGGGACTTCAATTTCCCCAATATTTGTTGGGAGACCAGTTCTGCAAAACATGGCCCCTCCAGGAAATTCCTGACTTGTCTGGCAGATAACTTCCTCCTACAGAAAGTAGAGGAAGGAACTAGAGGATTGGCTATCCTTGACTTGATCCTATTCCTAACCAACAGATATGACTTAGTGGAAAAAGTAGCAGTTACAGGAACTCTGGGGGAAAGTGACCATGTTATACTTGAGTTCTTGGTTCTAAAGGAAGCAAAAGCCAAGTGTAGCCAAACACGTACCCTGGATTTTAGGAAATCTGATTTTAATAAACTCAGAACAATGATCAGTAAGGTCCCATGGTAAGTGACTCTAACGAGAAAAGGAGTCCAAGATGGGTGGGAATTTTTAAAAAAGGAAATTCTAAAGGCAGAATTACAAACAATTCCAACAAGAAAAAAAAGGCAGAAGACAACAGAAGAAGCCAATGTGGCTTCACAAAAAGCTTAGAGATGACCTGAAAACAAAAAAAAGTACACAGATAAGAAGTGGAGAGAAGGCCAAGCAAGAAAGGAAGAGTACAGGCAGGTAGCACAGAATTGCAGGGATGGCGTCAGGAAGGCTAAAGCTGAGAACGAGCTGAGGTTAGCGAGGGATGCGAAAAGCAATAAAAAGGCTTTCTTCAGCTACGTGCATAGTAAAAGACACAGGAAAGAAGTGGTTGTTCAGCTATTTAATAAGGATGGCTAAAAGGATGACAAATGACAAAGAAAAGGCAGAGGTGCTCAATTCCTACTTTGGCTCAGTCTTCTCGCAAAAGAGGGTCTATGACCCCCCTGGCAAAGGCAAAGTACAGGCTGAAGGGGAGGATTGCAGCTTGAGATCGATAGGCATATGGTCAAGGAACACCTAATTACTTTGAATGAGTTCAAAACTCCAGGGCCAGATGAACTGCATCCTAGAGTAATAAAGGAACTGGCAGAAGAACTCTCAGAACCGCTGTCTATTCTCTTTGGGAAATCATGGAGGACGGGTGAAGTTCCAGATGACTGGAGGAGGGCTAATGTTGTCCCTATCTTCAAAAAGGGTAAAAAGGAGGAACCTGGGAACTACAGACCAGTCAGTCTGACATCCATCCCTGGGAAAATTCTGGAGCAGATTATCAAGCAATCCATCTGGAAGCACCTTGAAAACAATGCAGTGATGACTCGAAGCCAACATGGATTTGTCAAGAACAAATCCTGCCACACGAATCTGATCTCATTTTTTGATCAAGTCACCTCCCTTGTGGACTGTGGGAATGCTGTGGACATCATATACCTCGACTTCAGCAAAGCTTTTGACCAAGTGCCCCATGATATCCTGATGAGCAAACTAGCTCAAAGTGGGCTAGATGAAGCAACGATCATGTGGATCCACAGTTGGCTACAGAATCAGACTCAAAGAGTGCCTATCAATGGGATCTTCTCAAACCGGGAGAGGTAATGAGTGGGGTACCGCAGAGCTCAGTCCTGGGCCCAGTGCTCTTCAACATCTTTATTAATGACTTGGAGGAGGAGATGCAGGGAATGCTGATCAAATTTGCAGATGACACAAAATTGGGCAGGATAGCTAATACTTTGGAAGACAGAAACAAAATTCAAAGTGATCTTGATAGGCTGGAGCGCTGGGCAGAAAACAACAGAATGACATTTAACAAGGATAAACGCCAAGTTCTGCACCTAGGAAAAAGAAACCAGATGCACAGTTACAAGATGGGGGATATGTGTCTCAACAACACTATAAGTGAGAAGGATCTTGGAATTGTTGTCCATCACAAGCTGAATATGAGCCAGCAATGTGATGTGGCTGCAAAAAAGGCAAATGCTCTTTTGGGCTGCATTAATAAAAGCATAGCTTCCAAATCCCAGGAAGTACTAGTTTCCCTCTAGTTCTCAGCACTGGTTAGGCCTTATCTGGAGTACTGTCTGTGTCCAGTTCTGGGCACTACACTTTAAGAAGGATGCAGACAAGCTGGAGAGGGTTCATAGGAGGGCAACAAAGATGATCGGGGGACTGGAAACAAAGCCCTATGAAAAGAAACTGAAAGAACTGGGCATGTTTAGCCTTGAGAAGAGAAGACTGAGAGGAGATAGGATAGCGCTCTTCAAATACTTGAAAGGTTGTCACAGAAAGGAATGCCAGGATCTGTTCTCGATCATGCTCGAGTGCAGGACATGGAATCATGGACTCAAGTTACAGGAAGCCAGATTCCAGCTGAACATCAGGAAAAACTTCCTGACTGTTAGAGCAATACGACAATGGAACCAATTACCTAGGGAGGTGGTGGGCTCTCCCACACTGGAGGCGTTCAAGATGAGACTGGACAGCCATCTGTCAAGGATGCTCTGACTTGGATTCCTGCATTGAGCAGGGGGTTGGACTCGATGGCTTTGTAGGCACCGTCCAACCCTACTATTCTATGATTCTATGATTCTGTGGTGGGCAGGTCAATGAAAATGTCAACCCAGTGTGCAGCTGCTGTGAAAAAGGCAAATTCCATGTTAGGCATAATTAGGAAAGGAATTGAAAATAAAACTGCCAAGGTCATACTCCCCTTATAAAATACTGTGTACTTAAAATACTGTGTACAGTTGTGGTCACTGCACCTAAAAAGGGATATTGGAGAGCTGTAAAAAAGATACCTACAAACATATTTGCATGCATGCATGTATGTATGTATATAATTTTAAATATATATATATATATATATATGTATATATTTAAAATTACTTGTTCTCAAGAGACACATTTAAAAATATATTTTCATACTTTTTTTTGAGCTGGGAAGTGTGAAAGTTGTCCAATAACTAAGTTCCGATTTGCACATTAGTCTGGGAGTATATACTACTGGGGAGGAGCAGAGGGTATTTTCAAGTAGCGCCAGAAAGACTGAAGCGGCTGGGCCAAAGCCAAAAGGACACTCAGCTGTGGATGTGTCTGGTGGTGAAAAGAAAATCTGATGCTGTAAAGAACAATATTGTTTAGGAACCTGCAATGTAAGATCAATGAATCAAGGTAAACTGGAGGTGGTCAAACATGAGATGGCAAGACTGAACATCGACATCTTGGGAATCAGCGAACTAAAATGGACAAGCATAGGCGAATTTAATTCAGGTGACCATTGTATCTACTACTGTCGGCAAGGATCCCTTAGAAGAAATGGAGTAGCACTCATAGTCAATAAAAGGGTAGGAAAAGCAGTACTGGGGTACAATCTCAAACATGATAGAATGATCTCAGTACGAATCCAAGGCAAACCATTCAACATCACAGTAATTCAAGTCTATGCCCCAACCACTGAGGCCGAAGAAGCTGAGCCTGAGGTTGATCGGTTCTATGAAGACCTACACCTTCTAGAACTAACACCATAAACATATGTCCTCTTCATCATAGGGGATTGGAATGCTAAAGTAGGAAGTCAAGAAATCACCGGGATAACAGGCAAGCATGGCCTTGGTGTACAAAATGAAGCAGGGCAAAGGCTAATAGAGTTTTGCCAAGAGAACACACTGATCATAGCAAACACTCTTTTCCAACAGCACAAGAGGCAACTCTACACATGGACATCACCAGATGGTCAATATTGAAATCAGATTGATTATGTCCTTTGCAGCCAAAGATGAAGAAGCTCTATACAGTCAGTAAAAACAAGGCCTGGAGCTGACTGTGGCTCAGATCATGAGCTTCTTGTCACAAAATTTCAGCTTAAATTGAAGAACATAGGGAAAACCACTAAACCATTCAGGTATGACTTAAATCATATCCCTTATGAATATACAGTGGAGGTGAGGAATAGATTTAAGGGATTAGACCTGATAGAGTGCCTGAGGAACTATGGATGGAGGTCTGTAACATTGTTCAGGAGGCAGCAACTCAATCCATCCCAAAGAAAAAGAAATACAAGAAAACAAAGTGGCTGTCTAATGAGGCTTTACAAGTAGTTGAGGAAAGAAGGGAAGCGAAAAGCAAGGGAGAAAAGGGAAGATATATCCAACTGAATGCAGAGTTCCAGAGAATAGCAAGGAGAGACAAGAAGGCCTTCTTAAATGAACAATGCAAAGAAATCGAGGAAAACAATAGAATGGGAAAGGCTAGAGATCTTTTCAAAAAAATTGGAGCTATCAAGGGAACGTTTTGTGCAAAGACGGGCATGATAAAGGACAAAGAAGGCAGGGACCTAACAGAAGCAGATGAGATTAAGAAGAGGTGGAAAGAATACACAGAAGAACTATACAGGAAAGATCTGAATGTTCCTGATAGCCATGATAGTGCAGTCACTGAACTTGAGCTGGACATCCTAGAAAGTGAAGTCAAGTGGGCCTTAGGAAGCATTACTAACAACAAAGCTAGTGGAGATGACAGTATTCCAGCTGAGCTATTTAAGATCCTAAAAGATGATGCTGTTAAAGTGTTGCACTCAATATGCCAACAAATTTGGAATACTCAACAGTGGCCACAAGACTGGAAAAGGTCAGTTTACATTCCAATTCCAAAGAAGGGCAATGCCAAAGAGTGTTCAAACTACCATACAATTGCGCATTTCACATGCCAGCAAGGTTATGCTCAAAATCCTACAAGCTAGGCTTCAGCAGTATGTGAATCGAGAACTCCCGGAAATACAAGGTGGGTTTCGAAGAGGCAGAGGAACTAGAGATCAAATCGCCAACATTTGCTGGATCATGGGAAAGCAAGAGAATTCCAGAACAACATCTATTTCTGCTTCATTGACTATGCTAAAACCTTTGATTGTGTGGATCACAACAAACTGTGGCAAATTCTTAAAGTGATGGGAGTACCAGACCACCTTACCTGTCTCCTGAGAAACCTGTATGAGGGTCAAGAAGCAACCGTAAGAACTGGACATGGAACAACCGATTGGTTCAAAATTGGGAAAGGAGTATGACAAGGCTGCATATTGTCGTCCTGCTTATTTAACTTATATGCAGAGTACCTCATGAGAAATGCTGGGTTGGGTGAATCACAGGTCGGAATTAAGATTGCCGGGAGAATTATCAACAACCTCAGATACACAGACAATACCATCCTAATGGCAGAAAGCAAAGAGGATCTAAAGATCCTTTTGTTGAGGGTGAAAGTGGAGAGTGCAAAAGCTGGTTTGAAACTCAACATTAAAAAAAATGAAGATCTTGGCATCTGACTGGCCCCATCACTTCCTGTCATATAGAAGGGGAAGAAATGGAAGCAGTGACAGATTTTATTTTTTTGGGCTCCAAGATCACCACAGACGGTGACTGTAGCCATGAAATTAAAAGATGCTTGCTCCTTGGGAGGAAAGCTATGGCCAACCTAGACAGCATAGTAAGAAGCAGAGACATCACCTTGCCGACAAAGGTCCGTCTAATCAAAGCTATGGTTTTCCCAGTAGTAATGTATGGCTGTGAGAGCTGGACTATAAGGAAGGCTGGGTGCCGAAGAATTGATGCTTTCGAACTGTGGTGCTGGAGAAGACTCTTATGAGTCCCCTGGACTGCAAGGAGGTCAAATCAGTCCATCCTAAAGGAAATCAACCCTGAGTGCTCATTGGAAGGACAGATACTGAAGCTGAAGCTCCAATATTTTGGCCACCTAATGCGAAGACAAAACTCCCTGGAAAAGACCCTGATGCTGGGAAAGATTGAAGGCAAAAGGAGAAGGGGATGGCAGAGGATGAGATGGCTAGATAGCATCAAAGATGCAATGAATATGAACTTGAGCACACTCTGGGAGAGAGTGGAGGACAGGAAGGCCTGGCGTGCTATGGTCCATGGGGTCACGAAGAGTCAAGACAAAACTTAACGACTGAACAACAGCTGGGAGTATGGGTCACATCACTTCACACTGGAATTGATGCAAGATTGAATTCCTCAAAGTTCCCTACTTAGAACTGGGATTAGAAAAAGCAGCTGTGATTGGTAGTGCAGAGATCTGGTTTTGGACTGTAGTGCAAGGGATACACTGTTTTCCTGCCGAAAATCTCCCACTGAAGCTGCTGTTTTTCCCTGAAGGTGCTATTTACTGCAAAGAACACCTCTGGGGTTACATTGCAGCTGGGCATAGGGGGAAGGATATTATTGTTGTTGTTGTTGTTAGTATTATTATTATTATTGTTACATTTATGTCCCACCTTTCTTCCATCATGAAACTCAAGGTGGCTACATGTGGTTCCCAGGTGGTCTCCCCTCCAAGCACTGACCAGTCCCAAACCTGCTTAGCTTCAGCAAGGTGGCTGCCTCATGTGCCTTCAGACCATGTCCTGGGATAGTGCAGAAATTGTGTGGGAGAGAATTTACCCCCTTCCCACACTACAGTTCTGATCTGGATCAGGCCTTCTGTGGCTGCTTTTTTTGTAGAGAAAGAGAATGGCCTGTTCTAAGGACCCTACTAAAAATACGTGCTTGCTGTTGTGTGTAGTTTGGTCCAGGGTCAGCCCAAGACATTTTTCTTCCTGAGGTGAAGGAAAAGATGGTGCCCCTTCCATTCCATGTATGGAAGCTGTCTAGACTGGCAGATGAATTTTTCTTCACCACTGACAATGGGACAGCATCCTCCACCACACCTGGGCAGCAGTAGCCTATGTAGGGAGCACGTGGTAGGCTACATGGCTCAGCGCTCTGTCATCCAAACCCCTACTGCTGCTTCCCAGAATCTGCTACCTGAGGTGACTGCCTCACTCTGTCTAATGGTAGGGCCGACCCTGGTTTGGTGCTAACATAAGAAGCTGGTCTTTTCCATGGCCATCTGCCACACCTTATTGGCAGGGATACCCAATGAAGGACCTCTCAGGATGATCTTAATGAAGATAGATAGGAGAAGATCCTTTAAATTATTTGGTCCTAAGCTGTTCAGGGCTTTCCAGGTCACAACCAGCACTTTGAGCTGGGCTTGGAAAGGGTCCAGAAGCCAGTACAGATGATGAAACACTGGCATAATATCATTATAATATCATTAGAGCCAGAGTAGTGTAGTGGTGAGAGTGTTGGACCGGGAGCCAGGAGATCCAGGTTCTAGTCCCCACTTGGCCATGGAAGCTCACTGGGTGCCTTTGGGCCCGTCACAGACTCTCAGCCCAGCCTACCTCACAGGGTTGTTGTGGTGAGGATAAAATGGAGAGAAGGAGGATAATGTAGGCTGCCTTGGGCTCCTTGCAAGAGGAAAAAAGGTGGGATAGAAATGTAATAAAAACAAACAAATAAATAAATAACCTTTAGGATTGCATTGGTACCTCCTCCGATCCCCAAATGCCAATTTTACTTTATAATTCTGCCTTTAGGTAACTTCTGTCATTTCATAATCTATTTGATGTCAAGATAGACACTTATGGGTCATGCAGAATAAAAGATGAGAATCTGGGAGCAGAGCAAGATTTACAGTCCTTTGCATTTCATCGATCCAATAAAACAAACCAAGCATGTACAAAAGATGGTCTCATATGAGGTGCCCGGCCAGACCCATGAGAATGGAACATGAAATCCATCAGGCTTTATCGATACCTACAAAAACGAAGGATCCCTGAAGTTGTGGTGAATAGGGAAGTGAATTTTATATTAGAAAATGAAATATTTATTAACTTTCTCCATCTGTTCTTTAAAAAAAATTAGTTTCATGTCATCAGATCATTTATGGAATACATTTCATTTAATCATGCATTTGTGCTTTGGGGAAAAGGCATCCCTTTGAGACTCCCTGGATCTGTTCTGGAACTAGCTAGTGGTGGCTTAAAACTGCTGAGCTTAAAATGACCCCCCACCCCCACCGTTCGGTATATCACCTTGCTATGAAAATGGATGTTTGGTCTGCATTATAAGATACTCAGTACTTCCACATGACTGCACAACGTAGGAGGAAAGATTGGTAATTTGGGATTAAATTATCTTGCAGGAAAGCTTCTTGGTTGTCATTTCTTTATTAAAAAAACAAGCAACCCCTGTTTTTCTTTATAAAATGAACTCGAAGTCGCTTAACAAAAATACAATAATAAAATACATAAAACACAATAAGAACAGTTGAAGCTACTAAAATCAATTTCATATGGTAAAAACCAAGATCAGGATCATTCCCACCTTGCTGGGGAGGGAAGGTATAAGCCCCCTCCCTGTACACTGCATCCCTGATAAGGATAGCACCTCCCATGCCTATAATTAATTTTTAAAAAAAGATCCATAGTTTCATGCTACATATCAAGTAATCATCTGGCTTGGCCTTCAGATTAAAGGCTGAAGCCTTTCTTAATTCAGTCATCTTTCACACATCCTTCCTTCATGTCTCATGTTCTGATTGTCTGGGAGCTGTACATTGGCTTTCTGATTGCCTGGAAGCTGTATATAAATGTATCTGTTTCTAGACATTCAGGAGGAAACCTTCTGCCCATATGTCAGAAATCCCTTGCTCTTCTCTGCCCAGGTCTTCTTGGAACTGGTTTCCTTTACTTATATATATATATATATATGTTTGTCTACAGATACCAAATTGACTATGGTCATTGCCTAATCCTTGCAATTGACACCTGGAGGAATTATGTCACCTAACTCACCTGCCAATCTTGGGCATTCCTAGGTGAGTTAATTTCTAGCTTCTTGTGGATGAGGCCTCTGACATGAAGTGATGTGTTGGAAAATTAGGTTTCTGCATTGACAAACAGCAGATCCTGAAAGGAAGGAAAGTGGCAAGATGGATTATGATTATCCTGGATTTGGGGTTTGGTTTTTTTGCATGCTGGATTCTACTTTGTCAAAATCAGTGGAGCCTTAGTAATATCAAAAGCTGGTGCAAAGCAGGTCGGAAGTGGTTCTAATAAGTATATATTTTTTTCAAAAATGCATAATTAAAATGGTGATTTGATCTCCCTCTAATGAATTTTAGTCAAGGTTCTCTTCAAGGATACTTTTCTCCCATTAGCATTTGACATTAGTAAGCAATGAATAATTCCATTTTTTCTTGCCAACATCTGGGGCACTTCCTGCTTTATTTGCTACCCACTCAACAGTCTGCAAGACATGTTAATGAGCCCTGAGTGTAAAAAATAATAATAATAAAAATACACACCCACTTGATCACAGGCAGGAGCCAAGATAAAAAACAACAACAACATGCACTTGAGAGTGTACATATTTTCCAATGAGGATATTCGAGTAAAGGTGTCATAGATAACTTTAGAGAAAGAATATTAAAGAAGAAACAAGACTACTTTTGCAGATCACAAAACAGTTGAAGCCAGAGTATTTGTGGTTAACTAAATAAGTAGCCTCACTTGCCATCCCTATGGGATGGCCCCTCAATTGTCATTTTAATTTTTCATCGGTTTGGGGAGTTTTGAATTAATGGCCTTGCTGCAGCAAAGTGTGCATATACTGACTATGTATAATTGTAGATTTTTTTCTAGCTAAATTGGAATTCATGGGGAGCAGAACGTAGGGCAAAGTGGAATACAGGAATAATAAAGGAACATAATGGGGGTAATTTTCTCCCCCCCTACCCCTATAATGCCTTTACCAGGTTCAGGTTAGTGTTGAATTGAACCAGGTCTTCCAAGCTATACCTGTGCACAAATGGCCTCTCAAAATTCTCTAGCAATGGTTTGCCATTTCTCCTCCCAGAAAGCAATGGTCCCAGTGCCATGTTTTGATGCAAGTTGTAATGCCAAAGCCAATGCCTTCTGGGAGAAATGGTTGCTGGCAGCTGCCCTCCCCAAGGAACACACACTGTTTCCCTCCACAAGAATGAGTGAAAAGGAGAGTTCAATTTTCAAGTGTAGATGACATTTTAAAGGCATGGCGGGCCACAAAATAAGGCAAGCCCCCCTTCCTCCAAATATTTCAGGGCATTTCCCACCCACCCCCATTTTGGCACTATTTTAGAGCTGAAATGGTTCAACCCAATCTGTTTTAGTCCAGCCCATGAATTGTCCAAGACATTTTGCTGCCTGAGGCAAATGGCACCTGACTGGACTGGCAGTTGAATCTTTCTCTCAACAACTCTCTTCTGCAACACCTTGCTGATGCCTCCTAGCATCCACCACCTGAGGTGACTGCCTCACTCTGCCTAGGGAGGTCAGAGAAATCCACAATGGAATCAAATGAGTTCAGATTTCTAGGAATCCGACCTGTGGATTTTGCAGCAGACTGGCTTTTCCCAAGACGCGTGGATTCTGTGGACTTGTGGAGCAGGGTTGTGGTGTTTTTTTTTTTTTAACTTTCCAGAATTTTATGCAAATGTAGCCATAGAAAAATACACACACACACATATATATAGGCCAAAAATGTGCATTTTCTCCTAGGGTGAATCATAGAATCAGGTTTGGAAAGGGCCTACAAGACCATCGAGTCCAACCCCCTGCTCAATGCAGGAATCCAAGTCATAGCATCCCTGACAGGTGGCTGTCCAGCCTCGTCTTGAAAGCCTCCAGTGTGGGACAGCCCACCAAATCCCTAGGTAATCAGTTCCATTGTCATATTGCTCTAACAGTCAGGAAGTTTTTCCTGATGTTCAACTGGAATCTGGCTTCCTGTCACTTGAGCCCATTACTCTGTGTCCTGCACTCTGGGATGATGGAGATGAGATCCTGGCCTTCCTCTCTGTGACAGCCTTTCAAGTTGCACATGGGGGGGGATTTGCACATTTTTGGGGAGGGGACTTTCAGTTTTTCAACTGTGAATTTGTGCAAATGTGGGAAATAGGAAAAAAAATCTGATTCCAAAACTGAGCAGATGATAGAACAAAAGGCACGTAACAATCTGTGAAACACAGACAGAACATATTTTACCAAATCCATACATCCCTAATGGTAGGGTCGGCCATGGTCCAGTCTTACTAACAATATTTAGTGGGGGCTCTATTGATGTTTGATGTGCAAACACATGCTTCAAATCCATGCCCCAAATGTTGTCTGCCAAATGTTGGAGGACATGGAAATATATTCAGATATACATGGAACAGTTCTTACTGCATAGCCTGAAAAAGAAGGAAATATTACCAGAATGGTCATCCACAAGCAACTCAGTTAAATCGGTGAACATGGATTTAAGCCAATGATATTCTATTGACTTCTTCGGAACAAAATCAGATACAATTAAAGCATTTGGACTTAACTGGGTTTGTAGATCAGATGGGAAATCGGCAATTAGATGCTAATTCAGCTGCCAGTAAATTTCACATCTGATTACAGCTTTTTTACACCGATGCTTTTAGTTTGCTTTTAGCCCCCCGCCACTAATAGAGAGCACGTTTCCTCTGTTTTGTGACCCGATTAAAATGATTTTTACTGGAAAGCAGTCATGTAAACAAATGCTGCAGAGATTAATGGCAAACTTCTGCTCCGACGTTCATATCACTTAGAAGGATTTTATTCCTGCTCTTGCAAGGCAAAGATGACTGACTGGGTAGCTGGTACAGTGCTGCCTTTCAGTTGCAAATCTTCTAAACATGCTTATATGAAAAGAGGTTGCACTGAAACACATTGTGCTTGCTTCCTAATAAATGTTAGTGCTGTGCTGAAAATTTCTTCCACATGTTTTTTGACCATTCCCATTCAATCTGATAGAAAAGGAATTGCTTTCGAAAAGAAATTCCAGAGAGGAGAGATTTCGGAGAAATTCTAGTGGGTTGGGTTTGGGGTTCTTGTGTGTACCTTACTTGTGAGGTGGCTGAGGAGTGTGCATGAGTGTCCTGTCTGTCAATGTACAGTAATCTCTGTGGCAGCCTGTAGTCTCCTCGGCTTCCCATACTTCACTTAAAGCCCTCATGAGGAAGACGTCCTGAGGCAATTCCTTCCCTGGGGCTTTTTCAGTTCAGAAAGTGCGGGTGGCCAGGGAGGCTCTAGAGCAATGGAAAGCTGTGTAATAGAGAGAGAAAACACAGACGGCACCCTAGGCCACCTCACAGTGATTAGGTAAGCTCAAAAATACCACCAAAAGGAATTCAAAATTCTGCTTCTGCCTCAGAAAAGTGGAAGCTTCAACACAGTTGATGCTGTTGCCACTTACAGAAGCAATGCAATAAACCAAAAACTCTTAGGAAAGGGAAAGAACCTGTGTAGAACCCCTGCCAATAGTGAGCCCTATCTGTGAGAAACTCTTGGAGAATTTCTCCTCCCCCTAGAGAAATTCGGTAAAATTGTCCCCCACCCCAATTTCTCTGCCCACAAAGAGGCTGGAGAATTTTGAGAGGACATTTGTGCACAGCTCTAATAAATGTATTTGAGATAGGTAAAGGTAAAGGTGTCCCCAACCAGTCGTGTCTGACTCTAGGGTGCGGTGCTCATCCCCGTTTCTAAGCCGAAGAGCCAGCGCTGTCCGAAGATGCTTCCGTGGTCATGTGGCCGGCATGACTGAACACCAAGGTGCATGGAACGCTGTTACCTTTCCCGCCGAGGCGGTACCTATTAATCTACTTGCAATTTCTTGCTTTCGAACTGCTAGGTTGGCAGAAGCTGGGACTGAAGATGGGAGCTCACTCCGTCATGCAGCACTCGGGTTTTGAACTGCTGCAGTTCAGCGTCTTAACCACTAAGCCACCGCAGGTATTTGAGATAGACCTGTGTAGAAATACGGATGTACAAACTATGTAAAATCTGCTCTATCTGTGTTTTGTAGATTGTCAGGTGCCTTTTGTTCTGTCGTACGCTCACAGAAGGATGTGATTTTTTTTCTGTCATGAAGAAAAATATGCAAATAATCATGTAAGAAGTTTTGTAACAGTTTATACAATTTACCTTAGTACGTAACATTTAGTGTATTGTTTCCCCCATTCCATTCAACTTTTCCTCAGCAAAAACATGTGTATTTTCCTACGAATAAATATGCATAAATTTTGGGAAAGTGAACCCCCCCCACACATCTGAAAGTACACGGCCTGAGGGGATCACTTGGCAGTGGATTCTGCAGCTTGGATTTTTAGAAATCCAAGCTCATTTTATCCATCTGAAATTTCTCCAGTGTCTCTGTGTACAAATGGTCTCTTGAAATTCTCCACCATATTTGTGGACAGAGAAATTGGGGGACAATTTCACCAAATTTCTCCAGTGGGAGGAGAAATTCTCAAACAGTTTCTTGGAGGGGAAGCTTTTTTGCTATTACTGCAAGTGGCAACAGCAGCAAATGTGTTGGCAGCCTGGACAATATTTGCATCCTTTGCCATGCCCCATACCTAGTGTCATTCAAGGGCATTGTGTGTGTGTGTGTGGGGAGGAGGGGGCCACCACAAAAATGGTAGATAAAATTTGGCAGTGGCCAAGAGTGCCATGTGTGTTTTTTCTTTCTGTTATACAACTGTCCACTGCTCTGCCCTGTATTTCCTGATCTGAAAAAGCCCTGTGGGAGGAATTACCCCATAATGACTTCCCCTGAGCTTTAATTGAAGTGTGGGAAGCTGAGGAGGCTAAAGGCTGCCAGAGAGATAAGTGTACAATGGAAGACAGGACACTCATACACATATACCCCTTGGCCACCTCATAAGTAAGGTAGGCACAAGAACACTGAACCCAGCCCATGAGAATGTCTCCGAAATTTGAATTTCTTTTCAAAAGCAATTTCTTTTCTGTCGAACAGAATGAGAATGGTTAAAAAACATAGAACTGTTTAGCACAGCACTAGTTTGAGATGGCAAGCTAGATATAAAATGGTGTTTTTACTCCCTGCTGTCATGGCTATCATCAACCATATGCCTTCCTTACACTTTTCCTAAAAAGGTCTTTGACAGAAATTCCTGGTTTGGGGGGGGGGGTGCTAAATAAGGCAATAAGGATTAATCATGCAAATGAAACACACTGGTGCATACTTTGTTCATTTGCATAATTCATAATCAAAGCAGGATTTGAGTGTGTAGGATATGGGACACATTGAGCTCAAGTTCTTGTCTAATAGCTTAAGGGTGCAATCCTATGCAGCTAGGCGGCTGCCTCCAAACTCAGAGGTGACCGCTTATCCAATGCAGGGCAGGAGAAGCACGGAGGGGTTCATTCCTCTGTGCTCCTCCTGCCCTGCATTTTCAGCTAGACAGCTGATTGCAGATGTTTAGCTGCAGGATGGTGGAGTGGGGGAGGAGGCTGTTGGATGTTTTGTACCAGCATTTCCACCCTCCCCACCCTGGAACACTCCCTGGAATGCCCCGTTTTTGCCACTCCGTGCTCCTCTTGCGAGCGTGGCGCAAGGGGCTTTTCCATGCTGCCTGTGAGGCAGCACGGAAGGCGGAGGGAAGGTTGGTTCTCTGGGAACTGACTTCAGAGCGTGGGCTCCGAGGTCAGTCCCAGAAAACAAGATATCCTATGGCTGTCTAGCCGCTGACGAGCAGCCATAGGATTGCTCCCTAAAAGATGAATAGAGCTGGGCTTTTCCACATGTAATATGATGTTTATATATCTATAAGAAAATGTGGAGCTTTTTACAGAAGCAGAAAAGGAAGCCTCTCTCAGGATCTGGCTTATAAGGTTCTTTTTTTAACCCCAATTTATACTCTGCTTATATATTTGCAAATAAAGCCAATATTACCAGGACACCTATAAAATATTCAGTACGTAAGAAAAGTACAAGTAATATATTGTGGCGACAACTATAAAGGTAACTTCTGCAAGGCTGTATTATATTTCAATGCTGTTACACCAGTCTGAATACCTAAAAAAACCCAAAACCCTGTTAGACATATAGTTGGAACACTGTACAATCTTGTGATGTATTCCATGACAAACTTTCATGCCTCACACATCTCCTGAAAGTCTCCATCTGACGTTTGATATGCTATCAATTTTGCTTTTTTCCCTTCTTCCTAAAATCAAGTTTGAAGTTTTCATTAACTATTCTGATCTTGTGGTTTTAGATGTTGTCTTCCAATATCTTGTATAGGTGAACCTTGAGGCAGTGAGCAAATACTTAAGTGGCTTCTGGATACAAAGTGGAGTAACTTTTTTCCCTCCCTCCCTCCCTCCCTCCCTTCTTTCTTTCTTTCTTTCTTTCTTTCTTTCTTTCTTTCTTTCTTATTAACAGAGTTCCCCCACCCCCATTTTCCAGTACAATACAAAAAGTAAGCCCTTTCCCTCTCCTGCCCCCATTCCCTCCCCTTAAGGCTTCCTCCTCCCCTCTTCATATCATCCTGAATGTAAACAGATTATGTTGGGGTCTGCGTTCAGTTCTGAGAGGTGCTAACTGGGTCCATTCTGGTCAAAAAATGAACTGAAATGAATTTCTCATACATTCCTACAAGGAGCCTGGCACTTGGCATAAGTACTGTGTTACTTCACACTGCAGGCCACCAGGAATCACATGGTTGACACTGGTGGATTGCCCAATCTAGAGCTGTACAGAACTCTGTGCAACATTGTACCAGCTTACTTAAGTCACATGCAAATGAGCAATGGCTGACACTCCAAGACACTTCCCCACGGACCCTTTGGTGCTGGGTCTACACTTGTCATGGCCCAGGATCCTGACCGCACCCTGCTCAGTCAGAGGAACATAAGAACATAAGACGAGCCCTGCTGGATCAGAACAAGGGCCCATCTAGTCCAGCATTCTGTTCACACAGTGGCCAACCAGCTGTCGACAGGAGACCCACAAGCAAGACATGAGTGCAACAGCACCCTCCCGTCCATGTTCTCCAGCAACTGGTGTACATTTGCATACTGCCTTTCATGCTGGACATTTCCCCAACGAGAGCAAAAGAGATGGTGAGATGATCTCCCATCCAAGCACCATCGTAAGAACATCAGAAGAGCCATGCTGGATCAGACCAAGGGCCCATCTAGTCCAGCATTCTGTTCACACAGTGGCCAACCAGCTGTTGACCAGGAACCCACAAGCAGGACATGAGTGCAACAGCACCCTCCTGCCCATGTTTCCCAGCAACTGGTGTACAGTTGCTAAGGAGAACTCAGAGGATGAGAATGGGACCTGGGGCCATGATGGTCTCCAGGAGGCTCTCTACAAAGCAGTAGAGTTTCCACAGAGGAGGAGCCCCAGTAGACATGGTGGCCTGCATCCTTGGTTTTGGAGGAGGTAGCTTTGCCCACCCCCTCAGATTCTGATGACTTGTCCTGCACTGCCAAACCCAGGAGTGGCATGGAACTCTTCCATCCTCCTCAGGCTACAGATCTGCATAATAGGACATAGCCCTGTTACTGTCCAAATGTGCTTCTTCCAGGGAGGTGGAGATTCACTCACACTTCCCTCTGCCAGACTCTATGAGCCATCAGTCAGCTCCAAGGATGTATTTCTGCCACTGGATTCTGTACTCAGTGTAAAGTCCGCTCCGTCTGTGTTTCGTGGATTGTCAGGCACCTTTCATTCCATTGTCTGCCCACAGACAGATGCAAATATTTTTTAATGCAGAAAAATACGCAAATAATTACATAAATATTTACATAAGTATTTATATAATTTACCTCATTATGTAACATTTAGTGTATTGTCCCCTATTCCATTCAATGTTTCCTCAGCAGAAACTTACGTATTTTTCTATGGGTTTATATGCGTAAATTTCAGGAAAGTAAACAAATCATCCAAAAGTCCATGGACTCTGCACAGCTCCGCAGTGGATTCTGCAGGTCAGATTCTTAGAAATCTGAGCTCATTTTAATACATCTCGAATTTCTCCAGCAACCATATGCGGCATTGCTGGGCCTGGCCACAAATCTATTTCACAGTGCTCCAGATCTATTCCACAGAGCCCCAAGTGTCCATTGAAGTTTTTTTCTTTTCCTTCTGCTTAATTGCCCTGCATGGGGAAATTTTCAAGGAGGGTTGCAGCTGGGAAGGGAAAGGTTAATTCACCTGGTAGTTGCTCTGGGCCAGTGTTGAGGCAACTTGCTCATTCTGTCTCACCTGCAGAGATGCTTATTGCATTCCTAATTCTAATTACTGAATTCTAAATAATCAGCACTGTTGTCCCTATCCAGGGTTCTGACCTTGACTCAGCACCCAGACAACTCTGAAGTCCTTGGCCTACCTGTCTCCACCACCTTTGGCCTATCAATCTCCTCTTGGTGGTAGAATTGTGATGGATCAGGACAGTGCCTGAGCTTGGCTGCTGGGAGCTGCTGCTTAGGACATGTTACTTCTGCCCCACAGTACCTCACATCCATCTAGTTAGCAAAATGCTAGATTTCAAGAGTTGGCCACCCTGGAGTGCGAATACCCTTGAATACCCTTAAATATGCCAGCATGGTGGTAAATAAAACCATATGTAAATTTGCCACTGAATTTTGCCTACAGCAAAATTTTGAGGTGAATTCGTTGATGTCTGATTGGGTAAAAGAACAGAGGGACTTGAAAGGATTTCAGTAAGACTGGTAGATCCCCTCATGTGATATTTGTGAAACCCTAAGAAGTTAGCAAGCATTGCCTATAGTGAAATCACAAAAGTCCATTTGGAGATTCGTGCTCAAAAGTTGCCAAAAGAGAGTTTGGATGACCAGCAAAGTTCCTGAGGGTACATTTGGGTATATTTTAGTTCTTTCTTCTCCTTGGTTAAGGGGGGGGGAAGGTTTGAATCATCCAAGATCCCATCACCATCTTGGCCTAGGAAGCAACAAGGCCTCGTTTGAGATCTCCAACCGAAAGCATATTTCTTGCAGCTAGGAAGCGGGCGGCTTTTTCCAATCCCAAGGATTCATGCTCATATATTTTAGAAAAAAGACCCCATTGGCTTTGCAGTGTAGTGCGCCTCAGTCTATTCCACAAACACTTCAAAAGACATCAAAGGCACGAGTTACCTGCAGCTCAGGCTAAAGATGAGGCTGAGAACACTAGTGTCAGCTGATGCTGGCGGTTCCAGGATCTTAGAGCATGAAGCACTTTTCATTCATTTTAAATTAATTAAAGTGGGGAAACATTGAAGGAGAAATAGCTGAAGATTCCTTGTTTCTGAAGTTCTTCTTCTTGAAAATGCCGATTTGAGATTTTTCTTTGAATTTTTTAAAAAAGTGTTTAAATAGGCTCTTTTTTTTAAAAAAAGATGAAAAATATCTAGGGGTTTTAAATTATCAGAAGATAGCCACGTTAGTCCATTGCAGCAATAACAAAGAAGAGTCATGTGGCACCTGAAAGACTAACCCATTTATTCTGGCATAAGCTTTTGTGGACTCTAGTCCACTTCATCAGTTGTGACAATTCCACTCATTGTGGTCATTCTGATTGGGGGTGTGGAGGTGATCTTCCTTCATGGGTTTGCAGTGAGGCGTTTGTGCTTAGGAACTTAGGAAGCTGCCTTATACTGAGCCAGACCATTGGCCCATCTAGCTCAGTAATGTCTACACTGATTGACAGCAGCTCTCTAGGGTTTCTGGCAGGGTGTTTTCCCCAGCTCTATCTGGAGAAGCTGGGGGCAAAACCAGAGACCTTCTGCATGCAAAACAGGTGCTCTACCATGGAGCTATGCCCCATCTCCAAAATTATAGAAACATAGGAAGCTGCCTTATACTGAATCAGAATACTGATCCATCTAGCCCAGTATTGTCTGTACTGGGATGGGCTACATAGGGCAGTCCAGGGGCCAATTCCCCTCCACAGACTCTGCTGCGGGCCACACTCTTGCCATGGTGGCAGTGACCAAATAAAGAACTGGCTTGAAAATAAGCTAGGTTTGTCCTTAGTAAGCCTCTGTACCCCTGGGTCACATGTTTCCCACCTCTGGTCTACACTGACTGGCACTGGTATCAGATTGGGGTTTCAGATTAGGGTCTTTCCAATCCCTACCTGAAGACGTCAGTGGTTAAGACGCTGAACTGCAGACCGGAAGGTCGGCAGGGCAGCAGTTCGAGACCCGAGTGCCGCGTGACGGAGTGAGCTCCCGTCTTCAGTCCCAGCTCCTGCCAACCTAGCAGTTTGAAAGCAAGAAATTGCAAGAAGATAAATAGGTACCGCCTCGGCGGGAAAGGTAACAGCGTTCCGTGCACCTCGGTGTTCAGTCATGCCGGCCACATGACCACAGAAGCGTCTTCGGACAGCGCTGGCTCTTCAGCTTAGAAACGGGGATGAGCACCGCACCCTAGAGTCAGACACGACTGGTTGGGGACACCTTTACCTTTACCTTTTTATGTGCTTTACTACTGAGCTACGGCTCTTCTCATTTAAAGGGAGAAGTTGTTGGATACCAAGTTAGGCCATTGATCTATCTTTTCTCCAGATCATCTCCTCAGACTGGCAGAAATTCTCAAAGGATTCAGGCAGGGGTGTTCTCCTAGCCACCTCCAATCCTGTAACATGAGATGCCTAGGATTGAACCTAGCACCTTATGCATGTTAAGCGTGTGCTCTGCCACTGAGGTACAGCCCCTCTTCTCCACTGTATGTGTGCCATTGGTGTGCCACTGGTTGGACAAGAAAGCTGCCAGTGGTCCATCGAGTCCATTAGCAGGATTCTACAGTACTGTCTCCTGGTGATGTTGTTTAATGCTCGTGCATTCATTTATCTGACAACTGCTGGGTGGTGACGGGAGAGAGGACTTTCTCCACCTTTCTCACATGGCCCCATCCATGTTGTCTTTTTGGCACTGAGTGAAGATGTTTTTATTCACTGAGGTCTTCCTGCCTGGAAGGTGAACTGGCTGATTAAATCTGTTCTCTCTGCTCTGCTGGATTTTTTTTATACTGATTTCCCCCCTCCCATGCTGTTGTGCTGCTTTGGACTGGAAGAGGAGGAGGTAGCATTGTGGACAGAGGAAGAAGCAGAAGCAGCGGTGTTGGGGAACACTTCACAGGAAGTGAAGAGTGATGAGGGAACAGCAGGGAGAAGGCAGCTCTGGGCCCTCAGCAGGTGCTTGAGAGGGCCTCCTGGTGCCAAAGGACCAGAAAAGCAAATCCCAGAGAAGCAGAATTTAGGGATTCTGTTTGCAGTTCTGGTCACCACACCTAAAAAAAAGGATATTGTAGAGCTGAAAAGAAGTACAGGAAAAGACAACTAAAGTGATCAAGAGGCTGGAGCATCTCCCCTATGAGGGGAGGTCGCAACACCTGGGCTTGTTTAGCATGGAAAAAAGGAGGGTAAGGGGAGACATGATAGAGGTCTACAAAATTATGCATGGTGTGGGGAATGTGGACAGGGATACCTTTTATCTCCCTCACTCAATACTAGGACCCTAGGTCATCCCATGAAGCTGATTGGTGGGAGATTCAGGACACATAATTGGAAGGACTTCTTCACACAGCACATAGTTAAACTATGGAATTCTCTACCTCATGATGTAGTGATGGCCACCAACTTGGATGGCTTTAAAAGGGGGTTAGACAAATTCCTGGAGAAGAAGTCTATCAGTGTCTAGTAGGCTTGATGGCTATGTGCTACCTCCAGTATCAGAGGCAGTATGCCTGTGTACACCAGTTGCTGGGGAACATGGGCAGGGTATGTTTGTGCTGTTGCACACATGTTGTGCTTGTGGTTTCCTGGTTGACAGCTGATTGGCCACTGTGTGAACAGAATGCTGGACTAGATGGACCCTTGGTCTAATCCAGCATGGCTTTTACGTCCTTATGTTCTTATGACAGACGGATCTGTCGATTTCAGTATCTCTCTGTTTCTCATTTACCAATCTGTTTATTTTGAATGTAGAGATTTCCTGTGGTCTTAAGTTTAGTTTGTCAGAAGTGCGCTCTTTCTCTCTCTCTCTCTCTCTCTCCCCCCCTTTGAATGAAATTTCATAAGTATTTTTATGCACATTTCTCCAAATACATGCATTTTTGTATGAACTTCACCTAATGTACACATTTCTTTCAAGCATCTTTCTGAATACAATCCTGTTTGGCACATTATTTCCCCAGTGCACATTTCCGTGTGCATTGTTTTGATTGGAGAACTCCATTTCAAAATTTGGAGAAGTGCGAATTTCAAAGGATTGCTGAGTTTTGGTTCAAGGGCTGGTTCAAAAGTGCAAAATTAGGTAAGTTCACATTCAAATGTAAACTGAATAAATTTCTCCCCCTTACCTAGGACAGATGTCTTCATCCATCGCAAGAAAAACTAGAATGCATTGTATTATTTATTTATTTATTTCTATGCCGCCCAATAGCCGAAGCTCTCTGGGCAGTTCACAAGGGTTGTACGGCCCTTGCAATAGTAACTGCTTTCTTCTGGAGTAAGCTTCCATGGAGTGGATAGAAAAGCTAAAATAAATAAGTAAAATCGTCCTACATTTCTTCCCTCTCTTTGCTAGGCAGAGCTCCAGACACATCTTGTGGACTCACTTCAGATGTGCTGTGTACTCAGATAAAAGAGGCAAACTGTTTCACCAGGGCCCAGCAGGCCTGCTTCTTATTGAGCAGAATGGAATGGATTTGGGTTATGGTAGGAAGACTTTCATTCATGGAGTTTCTCAAAGCACTGTTTTTTTCAAAGAAAAGAGCAAAAAAATCAGGTAGTTCAGTAACTCTGCAAGCCAGCAGTGTATCCATTATACCCTGAACAATAGGCCACACACACCGTCCAGGCCTTACTGCACTGCCAGAGAAAATGCTGAACTAAGCTTGGGTTGGCTTCTATGGGTTTCAAACAGTGCTACTTAAACTTTAGCTTCTGCTTAGACTCGACACTTTCACCTTGTTCTCTCTCCACCTCCCTTGTAACCCAGCTTACAACATGCCTGTCAATTAAAGGATCTGTGTACCAAAGGAAACCATAGGAGGGCTACATACACACTGGAAATCAAAAGTCAGGAACACAGACAGGAACATTTACCAAAAATGTTTAGAAGAAAGATGACTAAAGGGGAAGAGAGGAATGATTATCCACCCCCTTTTTCATTAATAATCAGAGGGTCCACTGAAGCTGATGGACAGGAGATTCAGGAAGTGAGAAAGACAGAGAGAAAAGGGGGCAGCAGAAAGAGGAAAAGGGGGTGACCCATCCATTTTTGGCTCTGGCCCATCCACCACCAGGTTTCTACCCACCACTTACATGCAGCTCCTGAGAGATTAGCCATGAGGGAATGCAGCCCCTGAGAGGCAAACAAGTTGCTCACCCCTGTTATAAAGAGAGAAGTGGCATGATTTGATGATGGACTGAATGTGTGTAAGGGGAGAGAAAAGTCCAAGATAAAGCCAAGGTTGGGAGAGGACCAAGGGGCCTCCAAGGAATACATGCAAGCCAACATAGTGTTCTTCTTTAGATATACGTATACTCCATACCAGACCTGTGAGCAAATGGCCTCTGAAAATTCTCCACCCTATTTGTGGGCAGAGAAATTGGGTGACAATTCCACTGAATTTCTCCAGGGGGATGAGACATTCTCCAACAGTTTCTCACTGGTAGAGCTCGCTATTGGCAGGGTTTGTAGCACAATTTCTTTCCTTTTTAAAAAGGGTTTTTGGGTTTTCTGTGCTAAAAGAGCATCAACTGTGTTGGCAGGCTGCCCCCCCCCCCATTTTGCATCCTCCATAATGCATGTGTCAGGGTGCAGTGTTATGCCCAGCTCCAGGGAAGAGGTGGAGCTGGTGATGAGCCAGTCTGTCCTCCAATTTCCTGAAAGTTTTCTTCCCCTATGAAAGAGGCTTCCATTGTTCTGCCTCATTCCGGATGTTTTATAATGTGTTTTTGTGGTGTTTTTGAGCTTACATAATCATTGTGAGGTGGCTAAGGGTGCTGTGTATGTTCTTTCTTTCTATTACACATCTCTCCACTGCTCTGCAGCCTCTTAGGCTGTCTGTACTTCCTGCTCTGAAAAGGCTCTGTGGGAGGAATTACCTCATGATGTCTTCCCTAGGGCTTTAATTGAAGTGTGGGAAGCCAAGGTGGCTATAGGCTGCTGGAGAGATGAGTGTACTATGAAAGGCAGGACACCTATGCACACTCCTCGGACACCCCCCAAGTAAGATAAGCACAAGAAGTCCCAACCCAGCCCATGAGAATTCCTCTGAAATTTTCTTCATTGTTGAATTTATTTTCAAAGCAATTTCTTTTCTATGAAATTGAATGAGAATAGTTAAAAAAAGTGTGAGAATTTCTTAGCACAGTGCTAGTCCATATAGAACTGAACACCAGATAAGGGATGACAGGGCAAAAATATTTTGTTTACCAGACTCATGAATTAACTAGAGCCATGGCTGAGCAAATCCTACATGCAAATTTCCCAGTGTTCCAGCATAATCACCCTGCTCTGCTTTATTTACAGCCATCCCTTGCCTCAATTAAATGCATAAATAAAGCCCAGCACAAACGCTGACTCACGCATCCCCCTTTTCATGCTGCCAGCAACATCATAAGCAAAAACATGCCAGTGCCTGTTGAGGGATGGTGTGATTTCTAATTACGGATAATACGGCTAATCAGGACCAATCAACACTTTATGATCTTGACTTAATATTTTATCATAATGTTAATTATAATTGCATTCGCCACAAATCGTGCAAAATGCCGGGTATCATTTCACGTTCCCAGTGCGCTTCAAGTCACATGGTTTTGGTTTGGTGTTTTGTGTGTGTGTGTGTGCGTGCATGGGTGTGGGGAGAATATTCCTCATTGGGTATAAATGATAGGTGTGGCAGAGATAAATTGCATCCGTAAAGTCCGTTGACTGCAACACCTGCTTCAAACACCAGGGGGTGCCTCTGGATCTACGTTTCTTATCTGGTCGACAAACCTATCGGTGCTCTGGGCTTCATTTGATTCTACATTTCATACAGCGCTGTTACCTAAGGACGAGAATAGAGCAGGTGTGTGTGTGTATGTGTGTGTGTGTGTGTTTGTCTGGATATTATTAAAATGGAGTTTTATCATACACAAGTACCTTCCAGCTACAAACAAGGAGGGATGTTGGTTTAATTAAAAATGTATCCCCCTCCCTCGCAACGTAAGATGAATAGGAATGCAATTTGGTGGATCTGAAGTAGGTTTAATTCTATCAAAAGTCTAACAAGGAACTTCAGGCTTTTGAAGAGACAAAGGGACCCAGGCGAAGCATTCAGACCCATGTGGCTTACGGCATGGGTGCCATTTGGTGGAGGGGGCTTGCGGCACATCGGAACAGAAATAATGAGCTGATAGTTCCGCCTTTTGCAACCCGAAAGGCACAATGTGCCCTGCACCTCCTCCAGCACTGCATTGTTGCAAGGCAGTAGCCACACAGGGCAGGTGTGTGTGTGTGATTTGTGGTGGTTCCTGACATAGTTCCTTCTGCTGGGCCCCCTCCTACATTGGTACCCCCCCCCAACCCTGATGATGGGGCAAAAAGTGATTTATATATTATGATTACATTTATATTCCACCTTTCTTCCTCTTTAAGGAGCCCAAGAAGGTTTACATGATCCTTTTTCCTCTCTCCATCTAATCTTCACAACAACCCTGTAAGGCAGGTTAGACTGAGAGTCAGTAACTGGCCCAAAGTCACCCAGTAAGCTTCAGGGCTGAGTGGGGACTAGAAGCCAGATCTCCCGAGTCCCAGTCTGACGCTCTAACCACTATGCTGGCTCACAGTTGGTTTGTGCTAGATTATGTTCACTGCTTGTACACTTCAGTGGGCAGACATGCAGGTAGTTACACATGTTGTGTGCACAATTATTTTGAAGGAATAGGCTTCCATAGTCCCAGGACTGATTGTGTGCGTGCGTGTGCGCAGTGGAGGCTGGCGGCCCCAATATCATGGGGTGTTGAATTGCTCTGGGTTTAAGTCAGAACCAGGCAGAACTCTAAAGGAGCTAGATCCTCAGAAATCCTTTAGAGCTATCCAAGGTGCTGAACCTTAGGTTCAGCACCTTGGATAGCTCATTGGAGTTCTGACTGAAATCCATAGTGGATTCACCACCCCACTGACATTGGAGCCATTGGAACCAGCCTCCATTGTGTGCTTGAGTCAGAGACAGACAGACAGAGCTGATGTACATCAGGAAGATGGTCTCTGGTGGTGGGGGCTTGATCCAAAGATCTACCAGTTCTCCATTGTACATCTGGACCTCCCTCATGAGCAAGCTTTTTTGTACCAATCACAAGAAGTCATACTAGGAGGGTATCCATTCTTTCATGGGCCTGGACTTTGCAAAAACAACCAGAAAATTATTGGGTGTAATTGAGCATGTGCACATGGCTGTACACTGGGTGCCCCAAGGCATTGTGGGAAATTCAAAAGGGCAGGCAGCTTCCAGATGTGGCTGCCTGTGGAAGGGGACTCAGGAATGGTGGCTGTGGTGGGTCCTGCTGCTTTGCTTAGGCCCTGGCAGCTGTCCTATGATGCCGGGTGCTGATGATGACCACGTGCACCAGCTCTGTTTGCCATGAGTCAGGCCTCTGCTGCTCCAGGTATTTCGACTGGGCGTGATCTAGGCAAAGCTGAGCATTTCTGATGCCATTGATCACAACAAGAGAGGCAAGCACGTGCTAAAAGGAACTGCAAAGCACTTAACGTTGACTGCATTGTGCCCCATTGTTACGGCTTCCGCTGTTTTTATGTTCTTAGCTTTTGTGACACAGTGTAAAAAAAGATGTTCCTAGAGTTCAGATGGTAGTTTTTACATAGCTACTCCCCCCCCCCCCGCAGCATTCACAAAGCATGGCAGCTGCAAATAAAATCAACTGCAAATTGCAAAATAAATTAAAACTATTAAATATCAACAGGCAGAGAAGAAAAGAGGAAGGGGAAGATAAAACCAGGTTGCTCATAAACAGATGCTGAGATCACTGAACAAATTCATACATAAACATTCAGCTTGTGTTGCCTTTATCAGCTCTACGATGCTAGACATTTGACTGATGATTCATAGCAGCAACGAGCACATTAAATCATGACTTCCCTTTGCTAGTGGAAATGCAAAGGCTGAATGCGGGAGGGTGAGAAGAAACCTTGACACTTCCAGCCTGAGGGGCTGGTCTGGGGGATAATAGGCATACTGAATCTTTCTTTCTTTCTTTCTTTCTTTCTTTCTTTCTTTCTTTCTTTCTTTCATCATGGAATGTAATTGTATTTTGAAATAAAGTTAAAAAATAAAGGTAACAAAAAAAGAACATACATAATAATGTAACAGGATCACTAAAGAAATGATGAAATTCACTAATTCTTAAGTCTCTCACTAATTTTCTCAGTGCTTTTTTTCTGGTGGAACTCACCGGAAGTTATTTCTGGCACCTTTTCATCTCTCTCTCTATATATCTATATCTATATCTATATCTATATCTATATCTATGTCTCTCTCTCTGTTTCCACTATTCTAATGCTCTTAATTACAATTTAATCACCATCTACTCCCGAGGAAGTGTAATCCAAGAGTTGCAGTATCTTTTTCTCCAGAAAAAAATCAATGGATGTAATTGTGGCACATATACAGTAAAACAACCAAGGTAGGAGTTTACTATCTAATGAAAGAATGAAAATACAAGTTATACAGCATATATGAGTGTGTGAGTGTTAGTGTGTGTGTGTGTGTGTGTGCATTAGCCAGAAAAAAATATAGGCAACTGTATTTGGTTGGAATTTGATCAAACATTTGAAGAGCTTCGACACAGAAAATTAACCACAAACAACCCAGAGTTCACAACCCAACAACAAACCATGGGTTTTCTTCCTGGGTTGCTCATAGTTAACAAGCCACAGTTAAACCATAGTGTAGGCTTCACATGTAATGATAACCCATGATTCAACAATCACGATTCAACCCGTAGTACACTCGTACTCTGGGTTGTCGTTACGTGCGAACCATGTCTATGACTTTGTATAAACTTGCTCAGCAAGTGGAACAAGCAAGTATTCCTAATTTTAGGGAAAATATTATGGTACATGGTTTCCATTTATTTCCTATGTTGAAGCCTTTCATGTTTGATCAAATTCCAAACAAGTATGGTTGCCTATGTTTTTTTCTGACTAATACCCACACCCACACACACTTGACCCATACTCTGGGTTGTTATTGCATGTGACCCAGGCTGTTGTCTCCCAAATTTTATCAACCCATTACTGTTTGTTTGGTTGCTTTGTGTGTTTTCTTAACAAAAAGGAAACTTAAGCTGTGTGAGGCTGGTGGGCAGGTGGGTGAGGCTCAGTTGGGAAACGGTATGTGCATGTGTCATGTGTGGATAGAGCGAGTGTAAAAACAATGAAAGCATCGGATGAAGTCAGCTTCTCTGACCCATCAAAGCTCAGACAACAATTATAGCGCAACCCTTTCTATGTTTAGTCAGAAATAAATTGTACTGTGTGTGGTGTGGGCGGCTTTACTCCCCACCAAATATGTACAGGTTTGCAGCCTTACAGAGTAAAGCTAGACAGCAGCAGTGTCTAACTTCTTTCAGCCTGATGGGTGAATGCAATTTCAGAGGAGATCTTGGCACATTGCATTCCAGTGGTGGGTAGGCTTGAAGCCAAGGGGGCAGGGCACAAGGCAAAAGGGGTGGGGCCATTTTTTTTAAAAATGCAAGAACATACCACCATATTGTCCTCCTCCGAGTGCCTCCTCCAAGGGAAGCTTGGAAGGCATCAACAAGGGAGAGAGCCTTCTTGGTTGTGGCCTCCCATCTGTGGAACAAGCTCCCCAATGAGGTCCACCTGGTGCCAACATTATTATCTTTTCGGCTCCAGGTTAAGACCTCTCTCTTTTCCCAGGCATTTGGCAGAACATGATGAGTTTTAACTGGTCCTGGATGTGTCTTTAGTTATATGACTGACAGTTCAAAGTTGTTTTTAACTATATCTTGTTTGTGAATATTGTCTGTGTGCTTTGATGTAAATGGCTTTTAAAACTTTTATATTGTATTTAATGTTTTAACTTCTGAAAACTGGCCAGAGAGCTTTGGCTATGGGGCAGTATAGAAATGTTAATAATAATAATAATAATAATAATAATAATAATAATAACAATAATAATAATAAAGATTAAAGCTCTCACTGCCAGCAACTAAGCCAAAGGAAAGGCATTTCGACCTTTTAGAATGGGGGAAAACTGCACCCAAGCCAGGAAACCACCAAACAATATGTGGTTGGGCTTAAGGGGTCAGGGGAATCCCAGAGGGTCAGACCTGAGGTCTGAGACCACACCGATCCCCCTACTCGTAGGGGTGCCAGAGAAATCTGCTGCAGATTCAAATGAGGCCAGATTCTTTGGAATCCAGCCCCAGGAATCCGCAGCAGATCGGGACCACTTACCTCCGCTCCAGGACGACTGGAGGTGGAACGGCACTCGGCTGCTTCTTGCCAGCCAGAGCCATTCACCTCCTCCCTGTCCCTGCCGATCTCCATGTCTTTTCTTAAAAAAAAAAAAAAAAAAAAAGGCGATTGGCAGGATGTGCCCATAGACTTAGACGCAAATATAGTCATGAATCTTGCGTCTAGGTCTATGTGTCCATAGGCTTATATGCAAGATTCACAGCTCTATTTTGCATATAAGTCTATGGGCACATCCTGCCAATCACCATTTTTTTTAAAAAGAAAAGACATGGTAATCGGCAGGGACAGGGAGGAGGCGAATGGCGCTGGCTGGCAGGAGGACAGGTAAGCGGCCTGCAAGCTGGTTCCCCCCCCCCCGGAATTCCTGTGGAGTGGAGCCGCTCCAGAGGATTCTGGGGGGGGGGAGGAATGAGGAATCACCTCCTCCCCCACGGATTCCCCACCAGAACAGATGATGGGGAATCCATACACCCCTACCTGCTCACTGATTATTTGGTGGTTTTCCAGCTTTTGAATCCCACCCCCTCTAAAAGGTTGAAATTACTCCCGTAAGGCTTTGTAACTGACAGTAAGAGCTATAAGCTTAACTATGCTGGTAAGTTGGCCACACCCTGTTTGCCTTGGGCCCTGCCCACCACTGTGAATGTGGTCCCCAAGAGCTGATTCGAAACTGAATTCGGCCCTCAGGCTGAAAGTTTCCCCTCAGGTTCCCCACTCCTGTTGTATGTAGGGATGTACAGACTGCATAAAACCCATCGCATCTGTGTTTTGTGGATGGTCAAACACCTTTTGTTGCGTTGTCCACCCATGGATGGAATCAGATTCTGTTCTGTCCCAGAACTGGCGCAAATTTGCTCCTGTGCAAATTTGCACCTGAAAAACTGTGCAAATTCCCCCTAAATGCACATTTTACACTTTAGCCTATGGGGAAAATGCGCATTTTTGGCTGTTTTTGAACAAAGAAAATTGCATGTTATGTATGAAATTTGCACAAAATTTGGGAAAGTTAGAAAACTGGACCACAAGTCCATGGAATCTGCCCAACCGGAGGTGGGGGGAGCCGGTCCACTGTGGAATCTGCGGGTTGGATTCATGAAAATCCAAACTCATTTGGTTCCATTGTGGATTTCTCCAACAGCCTGAATTGTATATAATGCAGGGAAGTGTGTGTGTGTGTGTGTGTGTGTTGTGGTGGAGTGTACACCTCATTTTTTGGCTGAGTTTTACGAAATGATTGGCTCCCCAATTGATTGTATGTGGTCTTTGCTAAGTTTAGGGATGGGGGATAAATCCGCCACAGACTCCAATGAGGCTGGATTCCAAGAATCCGGCCCCATTGGGGTCTGTGGCAGAACGGAGCACTCACCTCCACTTGTGTGCAGAATCCTTCTGGGTTGGATCTGTCACTGCCTTGATCCTGTGGAACCAGCCGCATCCCTGGCGAATCTTGATACAGCCAGCAGCCATTGCCGTGCTGTATCGCTGTAAGTCAGGCTCTGGATGCAAATGGCGTAGTGGGCACCATTTGCGGCCGTAAAGCTGGTGGATTAGCCTAAATGCAGCCATTTACGGTCTGGTAAATTACGGGGCCTCCAGCCGCTGCCGGGCTGGTGTGGACGCAAATGGTGTCCTGCGTAGGGGACGCCATTTGCATATCTACGGTAGCCCGTGATAGGCTATGTAAATATTTACGTAGCCTATCACAGCTAAAGCAGGGATGCAAATGGAGTCCCCTATGCCATTTGCATCCCTGCTTTAGCCGTGATAGGCTACATAAATATATACTTAGCCTATCAAGGGGCCGACGTAGGGACAGAAATGGCGGCCGCTACAACTGCTGACATTTGTGGCTGCAGCAGCCTGGCAGCGGCTGGAGGATGGAGGCCCTGCCGGAGTACTGCAACCCTGGAAGCTTCCTGGGGAGGCAAGCTGCTGACCCTGGGCCTGGCACGGAGACTGTGCTGATATGGCAACTACGACTGGAGCTTGCTCTTGCTAGAAGGCCTCTGCCTTTTGATTTTAGGCAATAAGCTGTGGGAAGCATTTTCTTATTTGTGATTCGTCTGTTAAAACATTCCTTGATTTCAGATGGTGATCTGCATGCTTTCTCCAAAACAGGTATGCTAAAAAGCAACAGCCAAATGCATTTAGTATCAAGAAAGTGGGCAAGGGGAAAGGCAAAATGCTCAGTGCATATTTCCTCGTATCCCTTTTCCGAGATCATGAGTCAAATGCGTATAAAATCCAGACTTCGTTAGGAGATGTCACCAGTGTTTAGGTAGACAGGAGCATTTAATGTGGAGTGCTGCCAGGTTTGTCAACAGCAACAACAAGTATCTACACATTTGATTTCCTAAGCACTCAAAGACCAAAAAAGAAAGCAAAGCAAGGCAAAGAAAATGCTTGATATATCCTTGTGCCAAGTTGAAAGGGGTTGGTGTAATTGAAAATTCTCTCCCCTTTTCCCTCGCTGACAACCTGCTTGACTGCACAGAAGAGAAGAGATACAGACATACCTTTGACGTCACTGGCTACACTGTAGGAAAGAAGGAGATCTGAGGATAAACAGAAACAAAAATACCCAGAACCTTACCTGGAGCAGGATTTCAGCTTCGCATGATCTAGCATTTGAGGGGTTGGTTGTATGTAAAGGCAGTGTGTGTGTACAGAAAATGATTTATAGCAGGTGCAATACTACAGAATCTCTTGCTAGGAGGTTCAATGTGTGTTACTAGGGATGCTGGAGAAATTCGAAACGGATTAAAAGGAGCTCGGATTTCTAAGAATCCGACCTGCAGAATCTGCCGCAGAGCGACCCCCTCAGGCCCTGCTGAGTCTGTGGACTTTCGGATGATTTTTTTACTTTCCCTAAATTTACGCATATAAATCCATAGAAAAATACATAAGTTTCTGCTGAGGAAACATTGAACAGAACAGGGGACAATACAATAAATGTTACGTACTGGGGTAAATTATTTCTGTATTTTTCAGCATGATGAAAAAAAAAAAATATTCGCATTTGTCTGTGGGCAGATGACGGAATGAAAGGCACCTGACAATCCGCAAGACACAGACGGAGAGGATTTTACACAGTCCGTACATTCCTATGTGTTACATGTCCATGTTTGCATCTGTACACCTTCTTCTCTTGAACCTCTCCATTGGCTCAGGGAATGAATTACAGGTGGGCCTGAGGGCTGGCCCGGCCATGCAGCAGGGTGAAACAACCACCTTCTTCAGGTGGTCCGTTGAAAGTGGTGGGGGTGATAGCTGACCGCAGGAATTGGTGTCTGAATGGTTCAGTGAGACTCATTAAAGCAGGGCTGAAAACCATGCTGGAGTTCCAGATATACATTTACTCTTGCGAATGCATGTCCAGCTGCTTCCTCAGGGTGGGGTTCTAATCCTGAGCAGGACCTTGGTGAGCAGAGAAAAGGTTAAGTCAGTGGAGGGTGGTGGCTCCAATTACGTTGGGGCTATGAATCAATTCTGGGTTTCAGTTAGGACCAGCCAGAACCCTAAAGGAGCTAACTGAGATATGTACAGCACATTGGATAGCTCCTTTAGAGTTCTGCATGGTTCTGATTGAAACCCAGAGTGGATTCACAGCCCACCGACATCAAAGCCACCAGCCTTCACTGGGGTAAGTATCTCCATTCCTTCTCTGCTCCAAATATCTCGTCCTCCACAAATACCTAGTTTTGCCCTTGGTATGAATCCTTCAGTGCATTTGGACATTATCAGAGTGTAGGCCAGTTTTCCCCAACCTGGGGCCCTCCAGATGTGTTGGACTACAACTCCCACCATTCCTGGCTATTGGCCATGCTGGCTTGGGCTGATGGGAGTTGAAATTCAATACCTCTGGAGGATCTCTGGTTGGGGAAGACCAGTCACCTCCTTCTTTTCACACCTATTTGCTGCAATTGTAAATTGGTGCTGTGCATTCTCTGTTGCTTGCCCTGACTTCTATACTTGCTTAGGAGCATGGCCTATCTGTAAAGCCCAATGAGTGCAAAGCCCTTCATGGCACATCAAGATTTGCTGTTAAATGGTGGGAGAAGTGGCCTTATTAAAAAGCCATTTATGCCCCTGCACTCTGTCCCCTCCCCCTCCCCCTGGCATATCTATGTAGCCTTTGCTCATTTGAAACCTCTGAGTATGAATCTCTCCACCCCCTCAACTTACTTATGAAGGGTAGCATCGGTGAGTTTGATTTCCAAGGCTTGCATGTAAATCTTAGAGAATTTTGTATTGAGCTTCTTAACAAGCTGGTTTTCCTGGATCAGTAGAGTACCATCAGCTGCTTTTGTACATAGCAGAACCCTTTGGCTCAGGAATGCTAAAGCACATACATATATATATATATATATATATATATATATATATATATATGCTTTCTATCAATGTCTCTTATACTTAAGTCAAAGCCATTCCAAAGCCTCACCATTGTTTTTTTTTTTTTTAATCCTGATAAGAAGATTGAGGGACTCATTACAACACAAACAAATGTCAGTCACCTGCCAACGTCTTGGGCTACCAGGGAGTGAAATGCGACATTTCCACAAAAGAGTGGAACAGAGAAATGAATACCTATTATGGAATATTGCAAGGGCAAGCTTTAGAAATCAAATCAGTAGTATAAGGCCATGTCTTCCCCTAAAAAGACATTTTCCTAGTTCAAGCCCAGGCTGAGCGCTATCACTCCATGCCCTCTGTAACTTGTTTTCAAATACAATGTGGGACATATCTACACTGCACACTTGTACCTGGGAGCACAGCCAGATTTGAGGGCTCCCTGGGCAAGACGGGGCCTGCACCAAGGGTAGGCATAGTTGGGCACATGGCAAGGTCCCACACCCCAGCAGGGGCCCACTGGCAAGAGCCCCGTGGAGTTGCTCCTTCTCTTCACCATTGCAACCTGCTTGTTCACCTGCCTCTTGTTCTGGCTCAGACGATGGTGGTGGTGAGAATGAGGAGCAGCTGATGCCACTGCCTGCTTGTTCAGGGGCTCACTGTCTGTCAAACATGGATGAGAAAGAGGATGAGGCACAATAGAGCTGGCGACCCTGAAAAACCTGGAGCCAGCACTGGGGCAAAGTGCCCTATGGTGGTGGTGATGGGGCTTGCATTGCCCTGGCCATTCTTCCCTTTCTTCTCCCCTCATACCATCCAGACTGCTTTACCAGTATTCTGTACCCCTTCTCCAGCTTACGGGTGACAGGAAAGGGTACCCCTTTCTTTTGTTAACTTTAATATCCAGAGTTGTAAGGAACAATGCTTAGCAAGGTGACAGCTGAAGCTCCTGCCCACCATCTTCATTTCTCCAGCATGCATGTGCCCAGGGAAGATGTTGTGGCAATGCATGTCACCCCTGGTATACTCCTGCTGGGTGCTGATGCTGGGGCCAGTTTCCCACCATGCCACCAAGCTCCCCATCATCTGCCACTGTTTCTGGTGGTAATTTGGGGCCCTGGACATAGGCCCTCAAATCTGGTCCTAATGGTGTCACTACTTGTATCAATTTTCTTGGGCACCCTACACTGCTTGCCTTGCATATGGACTTCCTAGAAGCATGTAGCTGGTCACTGTTGGAAAGCAGATGGTAAACAGTGGAGTCTAGTGGCCCTGATTTCCGTGTGGCCATGAATCCATTCTAGGTTTTAGTCAGAACTAGCAAGAACTCTAGAGGAGCTATTTTGGGGATAGGTTTCTGCACTTTGGATAGATCCTTTAGAGTTTTGGCAGGTTCTGACTAAAACCCAGACTGGATTCATAGCCTGACTGACATCAGATCCACTAGCCTAGATGGTAAACTAGGTGGACCCTTGGTCTAATCTAGCAGAGACCTTCTTACTTACTTAAGGGTAACAGGTGCTTTAAAGTGCAAGAAAAAAAGTCCATTTGCTACAAAATACTAGTCCTTAGCAGTGTGGACTTTTTAAAACCAAAATAATGGTTGCCTTCAGAAGCAGCCTGTGGTAAAGACGCACGCGGTACAATTTGGAGGTTCAGCCTCTACCCTAGAAAACTCCTCCCCCTTTCCAGCGGTTCACAACCTAAAATAATAAAACAGGTTAGAAGCCTAATACAAAATCCACAATAATAACCCACCTAAAAACAATTCATTCTAGAATCAGCAGTAACACTGCAGCAATGGTTAAAATGGCAGTAGAAGAGAATCAATTAGCATCACCATAAATTAAAAGCAAATGTGAACAACCAGAATTTTTGAGCCCATTTAAAACCAAACACGTTCAGCCCATACCACCCATAATTTTGTAAATATCAGTCACCCTCTCCTCCAAATTCTGGTAGTTTTTTTTTTTTTTAAAGGAAAATCCATTTTTCCTTGAGAGGGAAGTGTTCTAGGACATCCTTTTATTTTATTTCCCCCCTATCAGAACTGCATATGTACTGTAAATGTAAGTTGCCTTGATCCCATGGCAAAAGACAGCATGCAAATAATATAATAAAATAAATAACTAAAATGTGGGTGCACCATAGTCATATATTGGTGGCATTATATTGCTTGTTTAATTTTTTCATCTCCCTTCCTCTTAATTCCCAATTTGTCACACTGCCACAGCAAACTGAACTGATGTTGGCTTAAATGAGTTTATGCACCCCTGAATCCCATTGTGGGATGCTCTTGATTGGAACATAGTTAATCTGCAGCTCCGGGAATGTGTAGCTAAGGAATAATAATACATGCAGAACAAACAGTCTGTTGGTATAAAATGGTATAGTGCCATTGACATGTTTATTTATGCCTGCTGTGTGATCCAAGCTTTACAACTCATCAGAAAGAAGTACAAGACCTTGTTTTAATATGGGATGCTGAATTTTGATAAAAAGATATTTGGTTCTAATTTGAATTTTTATGGTTATTGCAATGTGTTTTGTCTCAGGTTTGTTTTGTTTTTTTGTGGGTGGGGTTAGATTATGACTTTATTTTTTGTTTTGTTTTGTGTAAGCTGTATAGCCATGCTGCAAATAAGGCAGGCTATACAGTTTTAAAACAGGAGTAAATAAATAAATTTGAGCCTTGAAAATTTTACCTTCGGCGTTCCAGCCTGTTATTTCTGTGACTTTTCCTGGAGACCTCCAAGCTGTTGGATGCCTTTGCACCTGCATGGAAGAAGGGAAGAGATTATGGATTTCTTTCACGGTTCAAATGAAGTTTTCAGATTGGCACACTTTACCGAAAATGCCCCTGACCAAAGGGGCTTTTATTCGTCAGTCTGCGAAAATGAAGCTCATGTGTTTGATTAGGCATTCTGAGGATATCAGATAGCATTTCAGATTGCAGCATTTGGGGCCATTGATGTAATTAATGGCAGGTGGATTGCATCAAAGAAAACCCTATAGTCATTGCAAAAATGGTCAAACATTTTAACACATATCCTCTTGCAGAATTTGAAGTATTCTCCACCATGTGAAATCCTGAGGTCTGGGGTGATCACAGGGATCTCTGGGGAAAGTTAAGCAGATGACATGTATGAAAAGTATAAGTGAACCCTCTCACAGCTCCCACTTACAATGTTACTTACTTACTTACTTACTTACTTATTTATTTATTTTTTCATTTCATTTCTATAGCACCCAATAGCCAAAGCTGTCTGGGCAGTTCACAAAAATTAAAACCAAAATGTGCACAGTAAAACAATATAAAATATAAAAACATTAAAACCACAATATAACAATGCAACCAGAATAAAACCTAGCAGCAATGCAGGGATTTAAAATACAGATTTAAAACAGCAAAGCTAAAAGTCTAGAAAGCTAAAATGCTAAACTGCCTGGGAAAATACAAAGGTCTTCACCTGGTGCTGGAAGGAATACAATGTAGGTGCCAGGCGAACCTCACTAGGGAGCTCATTTCATAGATGGGGTGCCATAGCAGAAAAGGCCCTCCTCCTAGCAGCCACCCACCTCACTTCCTTTGGCAGGGGCTCACGGAGAAGGACCGCTGAGGATGATCTTAAGGTCCAGGCAGGCATATATGGGAGGAGGCAATCCTTCAGATAACCTGGCTCCAAGCTGTTAAGGGCTTTAAATGTTAATACCAGAACTTTGAATCAGGCCCGGAAATGGACAGGCAGCCAGTGCAGCTGGAAAAGTACTGGCATAATGTGATTTCGTTGATCAGTCCCTGTTAACAATCTTGCTGCCCTGTTTTGGACCAGCTGAAGTTTCCAGACCATTTCCAAAGGCAGCCCCACCCCCACGTATAACGTATTGCAGTAATCCAGTCAAGAAGTGATCAGAGCGTGGGTGCTGCCCCTGGCATTGGCAAGACATTTGGCCGCCAAGAGGTGCAGCAGCAAATGCCCTAAGCCAAGATTCATAGTACCCAAGATACGTAAGTAGCACCGGTGGCAAAAAATCCCACAGGTACTTTCCCCCTGCTTGGCAGTAAAAATAGAACAATAGTACATTAAATAATGATCTCTTGCCCATTCTAAGATCAGCTGCCTGTGGCAGCTGCCTCACCCTGTCTGATGGTAGAGCTGGTCCTGTAGTAACAAGGTCACAGGTGACTTGGGTTCTATGTTGTACATCTATATGCATGTAGCCAGTGCCAAGGGTAGGCATGGCTGGACACCGACTGAGGAACCACACCATAGCAGAGGTCCACTGATAAGAGCCCCCTGGACTTGCTGTTCCTCCTCACCATTGCAACCTGCTTGTTCACCTGCCCCTCTCTTTGGCCTAGTCAATGGTGATAGTGAGAAGGAGGAGCAGTAGATGCCACTGCCTACCTGTTCCCTGGCTTTCTGTCAAGCCTGTCAAGCAAGCGAGTGGTAGCAATGATGAGAAAGAGGATGAGGAGGAAGAGAGATGGTGACAATAGCCCTGAAAAGGTAGACTCCAGGATGGAGGGGGCCAATTGAGGGCATCTTTCCAAAGGGCCCTCAAAAACCTGGAGCTGTCCCTGCATGTAGCCTTGATTTATGCAATCTTCTCTCTTAAAAAAAGAAAAGGGTGGGGCAGACTGTGCAAATCGGATCTATACATATAAAACTGTATATATATATATATATATATATATATATATATATATATATATAGCACCCACATCTTTCCAAAGGGCCCTCAAAAACCTGGAGCTGTCCCTGCATGTAGCCTTGATTTATGCAATCTTCTCTCTTAAAAAAAGAAAAGGGTGGGGCAGACTGTGCAAATCGGATCTATACATATAAAACTGTATATATATATATATATATATATATATATATATATATATATAGCACCCACATCCCATGGACCTCATATAAGCAATATGAGGTCCACTTGTGTCATAAAGGTTCCCAGACTGTGTGTGTGTGTGTGTGTGTATAAATCAATCCAAGTCTGCACAAATATAAAGAAGCACAGTACAAACTTCTTAGTAGGTGGTGCATTATCTTTGCAAGGTTACACCAAACATGTTCAAACTATAGTCAGTGTTGTTTGTTTATTTATTTCATTTCTTAAATTTACATCCCACCTTTCTGCCCAAAATGGCAGAAAAAAAATGGTGCCTTCCTACCAACAAATGGTATTGTTGAAAGGCTATGGACAGATTGATTTGAACTTCCACCTTTGGTGGGAATGTTCATAGAATCATAGAATCATAGAATAGTAGGGTTGGAAGGGGCCTACAAGGCCACTGACTCCAACCTCCTGCTCAGTGCAGGAATCCAAGTCAGAGCATCCCTGATAGATAGCTGTTCAGCCTTGTCTTGAATGCCTCCAGTGTGGGAGAGCCCACTACTTCCCCAGGTAATTGGTTCCATTGTCATATCGCTCTAACAGTCAGGATGTTTTTCCTGATGTTCAGTTGGAATCTCGCTTCCTGTAACTTGAGCCTATTATTCCATGTCCTGCACTCTCAGATAATTGAGAAGAGAACCTGGCCTTCCTCTCTGGGACAACCTTTCAAGTATTTGAAGAGTGCTATCCTATCTCCCCTCAGTCTTCTCTTCTCAAGGCTACACATGCCCAGTTCTTTCAGCCTCTCCTCATAGGGCTTTGTTTCCAGTCCCCTGATCATCTTTGTTGCCATCCTCTGAACCCTCTCTAGTTTGTCTGCATCCTTCTTAAAGTGCAGTGCCGAGAACTGGACACAGTACTCCAGATAAGGCCTAACCAGTGCTGAGTAGAGGGGGACTAGTACTTCCTGGGATTTGGAAGCTATGCTTCTATTAATGCAGCCCAAGAGAGCATTTGCCTTTTTTGCAGCCACATCACATTGTTGGCTCATCTTCAGCTTGTGATCTACAACAATTCCAGGATCATTCTCGCTTGTAGTATTGTTGAGCCCAGTATCCCCCATCTTGTAACTGTGCATTTGGTTTCTTTTTCTTGGGTGCAGAACTTGGCCTTTATCCCTGTTAAATTTCATTCTGTTGTTTTCTGCCCAGTGCTCCAGTCTATCAAGATCACTTTGAATTTTGTTTCTGTCTTCCAAGGTATTAGCTATCCTGCCCAATTTTGTGTCATCTGCAGATTGGATCAGCATTCCCTGCACCTCCTCCTCCTCCAAGTCATTAATAACAATGTTGAAGAGCACTGGGCCCAGGACTGAGCCCTGCGGTACCCCGCTCGTTACCTCTCCCCAGTTTGAGAAGATCCCATTGATAAGCACTCTTTGAGTCCAATTCTGTAGCCAACTGTGGATCCACCTGATAGTTCTGGAACATGGTTGCTGATTATTGCCAGGAATTTCTTCCCATCGTTCTGCAGTTAACTCATAATGCACACACTTCTCTATGATTTTGAATCTAATGACTCTGGATTCCTTCATGAAGACCTTCTTAAGCAATTGTCTACTGCAGCAATACCAATGAATGACATGTAACTGGAAGTCCTCCAAGCAACTTTCTAAATGACAGCAGATTGATAACATTTGGAAGTCTGTGATTATGTACAAACTTATTCAGCAAGTGTAGCAAGCAAGGAATTCCATTTTTTTTTAAAAAAAATGTTATGGGGCTTCTCCTTAGTTCCCTTTCGCCCCTTACCCTTAATCAGTGATCCTATTGTAGTCTTACACTTCTCTTCTTTTTAGTCATTGGCATTTTAAAACTTTATTTCAAAGTAAAATTCCTGATATGTACTTGTACAGCAGCCCAAAGATGTCAGTCCTAGAAATGTCATTGACTTCCCACCTTCTCCTAAACTATAAAGATCTTCCAGAAAAGGATAATGAGTGCAATTTTTTGTTATAGACCCACTTTAATGAATATGTATGTTATATCCAGGATGTGTGGAGGAACCTACCCAAACTTTCAGATTTACTTTCAAGTGTAAGTGGTGCCAGGGGGAAGTTTGTGTGTGTGAGTGTGTGTGTGAGAGAGAGAGAGAGAGAGAGAGAACGTATGTGTAAATGCCACCCCTGACAAGCAGCTTGCTCCCTGCCCATTGCTGGACCCCTCTATTTACTTGAAGGAAATGTATTTTACACATACAATTTATAACTAATTCATAATATGGAAATTAAAATAAGGTTACAATCCTAAACATACTTACTCCATTAATGATCAGTACAGTATCTGAGGCCCTTCTCAGAGATCGTCCTTTGAGGGAGGATGGGAGCAAGGGAGATGGCCTTCTTACCTTCATTTCATTTCATTCAATTTCATTTATTATATTTCTATACCATTCTCTGAAGTAACAATAATGATAACAACTTCAATAGGACTTGCTTCAGGGAAAAGATGTTAGGATGGAAGTGTTAATGTGAAAGGTGCCGCATTATTTCTCTTTCAGAAATCTAACATGTGGGACAAATCTCAGCCGGCCACTCCAGAAAGTCACTTTGCCCCTTCTCTGCTCCCTTGCCATTATTTTTCTGGTGCTGTTACTGCTTTGGAGATCATTCTTGTCTTACTGACAGTGGAGGTATGGCTGGCAGGCATGAGCGATATGGCCTTCTGTGTGGTGGTACCTGGATTGTGAAATACTCTCCCTGCGTTTGTCCTCCAGGTTCCCTCTTTGTTTTCTCTCCCTGGGTTTGTCCTCCAAGTTCCCTCTTTGTTTGCTTGGCTGTCAGGCCTTGTACCATTTCACACTGTTGATCCTATTAATGCCCTACACTGCCTCAGTTGTGGCAAGGGCTTTTATGTCACTGAGCATTGCTATAGCTTGGCTCTGTTATGGGTCAGATATTCAGGAGGGGTCTGAGTAGGTCAGGTTTCACAGGGAAGCCAGACAGGAATAGATCAGCATCACGGAAAGCTCTGAGTGGAGCTGGAAGTAGGGATGTATGAAAATTCCACCATGGATCTTGGGGAGGCCAAATGCCAGCGCATTCGGCCCCCCGAAATCGGTGGCGGAATGGCCTGCCCCCCCCCGGATGAGACTTACCTTTGGTGGATCTTCCTGGCGGCAGCGGCTCCGGTGGCGGTTCAGCGGCTGCGGCGGCCGGTCTTCCAACTGGCTGCCGCCGCCACCATTTCCAGTTAAAAAAAAAAACAAAAGTGATAGGCTACATAAAGATTTACGTAGCCTATCACGGCTAGGTTAAAAAAAAATGTGATAGGCTACATAAATGTTTATGTAGCCTATCATGTCTGACTTTTTTTTAAAAAAACCAACAACGCGTGTACGCAAATGGCGGCGGCCATGGCCCCCGCCATTTGCGTTCCTTATTTTGGCACATCTTAGTCTATGTAAACATTTACGTAGACTAAGACGGCGAAAATAAGGGGAACGCAAATAGCGTAGCATCCGCTACGCTATTTGCGTTCCCCTTATTTTTGCTGTCTTAGTTTACATAAATGTTTATGTAGACTAAGATGTGCCACAATAAGGAACGCAAATGGCAACGGCCGTGGCCGCCGCCATTTGTGTACGCGCATCGTTTTTTTTTTAAAGTCAGCCGTGATAGGCTATGTAAACATTTATGTAGCCTATCACAGCTGACTGTAGGGAAGCAAACGGCGGCGGCTACGGCCGCCGCCATTTGCGTCCCTGCTAGCCAGCGGCTGGATGTCCGCCTGCTGGCGGAGCTGGCCGGCGGCTCCGCAGAATCCCTGCGGAGCACAGCTGGCCAGCCAGGATTCCGGGGGGGGAGGAACGGAGCGCCTCCCCCCCGGCGAGGATTCTGGGGGGAGGGATGGAACGCCTCCCCCCCAACCATAAACATAATCCGCGAAAGGTAAGTGCCTTTCGTACATCCTTAGCTTGAAGCCAGACAGGACTGTCTGAATGTTGCTCCAACAAGGAGCAGATCATGACTAAGCCATAACTAAGAGTTTGACTTCCTTTAGGCTGGTTGGCTCTGCCTCCACACTGACTGAGGATTGGTCTGTTAAAGGGGCCTGGCCTGTTTTAGTAACCTCAATCTGTGACAGTATGGGAGTGGCATGCTAGTGTCCTCATGGCTGGAGTCTTCAGAGTCCCCAGAGTCTGAGAATGGCAATACAACCTCCTCTGGATGCAGGTGAGCTGACCATTGGGAGCTTTTTTTGGAACTGGGTCCTGGGGAGGTGGAAGTCTCATGATGCCATTTGATGACCACATTTTCTCTCTGAGCTGTTTACTCTGGAGCCTCTTCTGATGACAAGAGGTTGGGGTCCTCTGAGGATAAGGGTTTGAGATCCTGGGCCATGACAGACCTGGGCCATGGGGAGCAGTTTGGAGTGAGTCAGGAACTAGGAACTGGGAGTCAGGACTGAAGAGCAATCAGGGCCAGAGGGTAAACCAGAAGGCAGGACTGGGGAATAAGCCAGGAGAAAGTACTGAAGAGCAATCAGGATCAGAGAACAAGCCAAGAGTCCAGACTGGAGAACAAGCCAGGAGGAGTCTAGACCAGAGAACAAGGCAGGACCAAGAAAGCAAGATCGGAAACACTTTCAATTTCACACTTTCAAATGAATATGCAAATGAAAACTCATCTGTGATCCTTCAAAATTCACACTGCTCTGAATTTTTCATTGAGTTCTCCAATAAAAAAAAAGCACACACAGATGTCTATATTAGGGGAAAGTGTACACAAAAATGAATATATTTGTGAAAAAAACCCATTCAAAATGCAGTATATGAGCCTAATGGCTTGCAAAAATGTGTATATTGGGCAAAACCGCATATACAAATGCATGTATTAGGAGAACTGCACAGAAAAATGACTATGAATGTTCACGCAAATGTTAAAAATAAGTCTCGAAGTTTGGGATGAACCGAATTTAAGATTGGGGAAATGAGGAATGGAGAGGAACTGAAATTGATAGATTTGCACATTCCTAACTGGAGCTCATGTAGACCTTGTTATTCAAGCAAGGAACTAGTGAGACAGGACATCTCCTTTTACCCCTTCCTCCTGCTGAAGCAGGCAACCTGGGTGGGCAGAGCCAGACCAGAGCTGGGATTCTTTCCAGGGAGGCTGCAGTTACCCAGCTTGCCACAGGGGGCAGAGGGCAGCAGTTCTTGACAGCAACCGTGAATCCGCGATGTACTTGTTCCAGCAGGCTTTTAATTTGCAGTCAATGTGTAATTTTAATCCTAGCTCATGGCTGCACTCTATTGTTGTGCTGCTGTGTCTTTGTTCTATGTTTTATTCCAGTGGGGGTGGGGGTTGTATTTATTTGAATTTGTTCTGATTTGAAATATTTTGTTCCTGCTTTTTTATTGTGCTTTTATTTTAAAAAGCAGGTTATTACTACAGTAAATGAAATAATGATAAGGTATAAATAATATCTTGGTCAAAAGGGGCTACCTTACACAAACTCTGACCAATGATACCACTAACCTAGTACTATGAACTCTTGTCTCGCAGCTTGGATTTCAGTAAGATCTTTCTCCTTGCCTTCTACTTAAAACTCTTGAATAGGTGATATTAAGGATTGAACCTGAGGCTTTCTGCATGCAAGGTGTGTGCTCTTCCACGGAGTTATGTTTCCTGCCACAGTCCATCACGTATCCCACTGAGCGGTGTCTGCAAAAGTCACTGTACACATATATGTAATAAATATTTCATATTAAGAACTGGTGCAACAGAATCGTTTTATCTAATAGGTCATGATGCATAAAGAAAACGATGCATATTAAAGCTGTGCACTCGTAGCATTGCTCTTCAGAGGCTGTGTACCACTGCCTAGCTTAGCATCAGTAACGGTCCCTGCTATTTGTAGGGAATGTTAAGATCTGAGGATGAGGCTGGAGAAAAATGGTCTACAAGCAGCTGAGTGCAGACAATCGGCTCTCTGAAAGCCATCATGAAATCAGCCATCATAGAATAATCCAGCTTTGAGAAGGGCAGGTTCGTATGCTGAATGCAATATGCAATATGCACACAGATAGATAGCTAGTTAGCTAGTTAGCTAGCTAGATAGTTAGAGATAGAGATAATTCTTGGCCACTATAAAAATAAAAGACAATAAAATGAACAGTTAAGCTAAATAGTATTTTAAATACACACACATGCACACACACAGACAGAACTAGTACACTGCATATGTATTGGATGCATATAATTGCTAAAGAGGGAGAGAGCCCCAACCTTAAAGCTAAGTTGGGGTAGTTCTTCTTTTGCCATATTTCCTTAGCGCATGGTTGTGAAGCTAATGTGCAGCACATGTGATAAGAAGATGCCGAGGCACATGCCACCAATGCTACCTAAAAGCAAATGAAACTGGCATAAATAATTGTGCTGTAGAAAGCTGCGCTGTTGCACCTTGCCTATCACTGACAATTTACATATCTTAGGAAAACCTTTGTCAGCTTCTGTCATTTTGGTACTATTATGTGCCTTTCTGGGTAATTACCAGTTAATGTGAAAAAGCAGATGGGGGGGAGAAAAACCTTGAAATTTCTGATAGAGAATCCTCAAACCTCTCCTCTTATCTGTGTGCAGCAGCTTCCTGATTTCAAAAGAAGTTTGAAAACCTTTGTTAGAAATGTCCCTGATTCCCAGTTTGAATGAACTGAATGACATTCAGCTAAAATTATTCAGCTTTTTTTCCCACAATTAAATTCCATTATCGTGAAGTGTCAACGTAAAATGGAAGGTCTCTTAACTAATGTGTCAGTTGTTTGCTTGCGTCCCCCCCCCCCCGCACACACCTTGGTGGTGCACATTGTATAAGGCTGTGTGAGGTAGAGGGAGGAGAAAAAATAACTGTAATTTTACATCAATGAGTGGGACATTCTACACCCTTCATTGTAGGCATGTGCGGTGTTTTCTTCTTCTTCTTCTTCTTCTTCTTCTTCTTCTTCTTCTTCTTCTCCCGAGGACTGAACATTTCAACAGACAGAAGAAGTGGAAGGAATGCTTTCGAATGATATTTGACCCTTAAACAATCTGCTGAGTCACATTCTCCACTGGATCACTATGATTCAGCAATTTCTGGTAGGGTATGAGAGACAAGTACTGAAACCCACCAAGTACTATGGATTTATGTCAATGGAGGCAAAGATGACCTTACACTGAAATGTTTAAAGAAGCCAATTCAAACAGCAATGTGCATAGCGAGACCACTTATGCATTGCCAAAGAAGAGGAAATGCACCCCTTAGGAAACAGATTTGCTAAACCATATGTATAGATGCAAAATTAGAAAGTATTGCTGTTATTGAAATGGAATGAGTTACATCTCACCATACTGGAAAAGACTCTGGCCAGGCGCTACCCCAGCTCTACCATTATGCAGAGTGAGGCAACTCTGCATAATGAGGTGCAGCCCCCTGGCCATTTCTCTTTATCCCCCTGGCCATTCCCCCTGAGCACAATGATCAATCTCTTCTTTTGGAGGACAGAGCTGCATGTGCCACAGAGCCGGATCTGTCCTCCCTCCCTAAACTAGCTTTCTGCCCACAGGTGCGGTGGAGGAAATTGTCCCATCACCAATGTTGAAGTAAAATTCAATGACCAGTCCAGTTTGTTTCTATATGTGGGAAAGGGGAGAGGAGGGAAGCAAAACAGCTTGGGGCAGCTCCAGGTGTCCTGGGTGCCTCCTCAGTCTGTTGTCCGGGTAGGGATGTCAGAGAAATCCTCTGCAGATTCAAATGAGGCCAGATTCTTTGGAATCTGCAGCAGATTGGGACCACTTACCTCTGCTCCAGGAGGACTGGAGGTGGAACGGCACTCGGCTGCTTCTTGCCAGCCAGAGCCCTTCGCCTCCTCCCTGTCCCTCCGGCCAGCCAGAGCCCTTCGCCTCCTCCCTGTCCCTGCTGATTGCCTTGTCTTTAAAAAAAAATGGCGATCGGGAGGATGTGCCCATAGACTTATATGCAAATAGTGTCATGAATCTTGCGTATAAGTCTATGTGTCCATAGGCTTATACGCAAGATTCACAGCTGTATTTTGCGTATAAGTCTATGGGCACATCCTCCCGATCGCCATTTTTTTTTAAAGACATGGCAATCGGCAGGGACAGAGAGGAAGCGAAGGGCTCTGGCTGGCCGGAGGGAAGATAAGCGCCCCCAAGAGGAACTGCTCTGGAGGATTCCGGGGGAGGGGGGACGGATCTCCCCCGCCACGGATTCCCCGCCGGAACAGACGGTGGGGAATCCGTACACCCCTATGTCCAGGTGCTGACTTTTGGTGGCAACTTCAGTGGTCCTGCTGCTCTCCCTTCTTATTGTTTGCTATCTTTGAACTGGACTTGGACTAGACAGCTCTTCAAAGAGAAGATACCTTCAAATGGAGAATGCCCTCAAATAGAGGACTGTCCTCTGACAGCCCTTCACACAGGGACTGTCTGCTGTGAAGGGCTGTCAGTAGGACATTCAGTAGGACCCCTGAATGTGCACCAGACAGAGCAATGAGAGGATTTTCCTCCATTCCATTTTTGTATTCCAGCTCAAGTGCAGTCTCTCCTGCATTCTACTCATCCTGAACCCCACCTGAACTTGCAGAATGTTTAAGACTAAGTCTGGAATGGGAATATGCTAGGCATGGCAGAGAATTCTGCCACGGATCTCAGTGAGGCTGAAATCCATGGCGGAACGAAGCCCCCCCCGCGAAATGGGCCCAGAACGGAGCACCTACCTGCTGCCATCCGTGCTGCATTGCGAATGGCGGCCGCATCTGCGGCTGCCAATTTCTTCTTCCATATAGCCATGATAGGCTACGTAAATAGTCACGTAGCCTATCACGGCTTCCACAGGGATGCCATTTGCGTCCCTGTGGAAGCCGTGATAGGCTACATAAGTATTTATGTAGCCTATCACGGCAAAACTAAGGGAAAGCAAATGGCATCAGCTATGGTGGCCACCATTTGCGTTCCCTTTTTTTCCTGCCATGATAGGCTATGTAAATATTTACGCAGCCTATCACGGCAAAACAGAGGGGTGCAAATGGCATAGTGGCCACCATTTGCACATCTCTATTTAGCCATCATAGGCTATGTAAATATTTACGTAGCTTATCACGGCGGAAAAAAAAGGGAACGCAAATGGTGGCCGCCGTAGCTGCTGCCATTTGCGTTCCCTTTTTTTTTGCCATGATAGGCTATGTAAATATTTACATAGCCTATCATGGCTAAAGCAGGAATGCAAATGGCGTAGGGGATGCCATTTGCGTTCCTGCTTTAGCTGTGATAGGCTATGTAAATATTTAAGTAGCCTATCATGGGCTGGCGTAGGGACACAAATGGCATCCCCTTCACAGGATGCCATTTGCGTCCGCAGAAGCCTGGCAGCGGCTGGAGGCCCAGCTGTGAGTTGGCCTGGCTGGCGGCTCCATGGCCTGGCCATGGAGCGGAGCCAGCCGGGCAGAATTCCGGGGGGAGGAACGGATCACCTCCCCCCACCTGCGGAACCTGGCAGAGCCAGGTAAGCGGGGTTTTGTACACCCCTAGAATATGCAACTTCCAGTTCCTTTGGTTCCTTTGCATCATTTTCTGCTTCTGTGTTTCCAGTGTACATGAGTACATTGATAAAGCAGTGCAAAAGGCAGTTTTGATGTGGATCATTCATTACATCAAAATCTTCCTCTGCAGGGTTTAACTGATTGAATCCTAGAATTGGAAGGGACTGTGCCCCTGGTCCAGCCGCTGGCTCCATGCAGAATCTACCATGCAAGATGCAACTACAGCATTCCTGACAGGTGGCTGTCCAGTCTCTTCTTAAATATCTCCAGTGAAGGAGATCCCACCACCTTCCCCTTTCCATTTCCAAAGAGGGTCTAACTTCTGACACTGGGCAAATATTGAAGGGAGGAAACTGGACAAAGTATCAGGTGAATATCATTGGGAAAAAAATAGTTGGAGTGAAGAAAGGAAATCATATGAAAGGGATATGTGTCTGGGCTGAGCTATAGAAGGAGGGAGCCAGAAACCAGGGGGGAGCCAGGAGGAGGAGCTGGGGGGAGCCAGGAGCCAGAAACCAAGAGTCACATCAGGGGTCAGAGTGAAGGGGTCAAGCCAAGGACCATGCCAAGTGTCAGAGTGAAAGACTACCATTACCAATGCAAAGTCCCAACCTGAATGGGAAAATATAGGTTTTCCTGTTGAGCAAATCCAGTGGCCAAATTCACCTGGGAACCTGGAAATTAGGGCTGTGCACCACTTTGGTACGAAGCCCGAATAACACGGTGAAGTGGACTGATTCGGAGGTGCCTCATCATGATACGGAGCGGATCAGACCAGCACTGAGGCGCCCCAAACTGAAGAGGTTCTTCCATGAAGCGACTCATCTGCTTCGGAGATTTGTAGCTCTTCTTATGCCTTCTGAGCAGCCCAGACATGCTGACTCCAAAATGTATCAACTTCTGAAACCTCACGTGGAGGGGCAGGAGGAAGGTGAGAGGATGCGGAGGAGCCAAATCTAGCCATTTCAGAAAGATCTGGCCACTGGGAGAGGCAGGGGAAGGGGAGAGGGGAGGGGGAGGAGGGGGAGGAGGGAGGGAGGGAGCTTTGCTGTGAGTCAGCCTCTGTTCGCTCATTGTGAGAGAGGTGGTGTTATTGGAGAGGAGAGGACTGTCTGAACGTGATTTGGCTAGAGCAGTGCTCTCCAAAGTGGGGTGCACACACCCGGGGGGGGGGCAAGATGAGCCACCTGATAATTGAGCAGCCTCCCACTGCCCTGATGAGCTGCCATTGTGTGCAATGATGGTGGTGGTGGCAGAGGCGGCAGGATAGGACGGGAGCTGAGAGGAAGGCTCCATGGCATGTCTCTCTCCACTCCAGTCCTATCCTCTGCTGTGGCCACTGGAAGCAACTGCCCCAGACTCTGCCAGGCATGGCAAAGAAAGCCTTAACCCTTCCCACTCTCCTTTGGCAGAATGAAGCTGAGAAGAAAGTGCGTGCCATGGGGACTGGGTAAAATGAGGATCCATACAATCAAAAAGGGATCCACATGATCTCATATGATTTTTAAAGGGGAGACCCACAAAACCACCATCCAATCACAGAGGACATCTGCCTCCATGGACTGAACCAAAAAAAATAAATAAATCACAGATCCACCACTTGTGGGCGCAGCCATGGTGCAAAAACATCGATCCTTGGCAGGCATCCTCTTGATTTCATGTGATTTTTGCAGAGCAATCCCCCAAACCACCGACATATCACAGAGCACATCTGCCTCCACAGATTAAACCAGAAAAATCATGGAACTGCCACTCCTGGGCACAGCCACGGTGCAAAAACAGGGAAAAATGGCTCCCCCCATTCCCTGGAACAAAATGGCCACCAGAAGGCCTAGGAGCTGGTGGCGGCAGCGGCAGCAGCCCACCCTCATTGCAAGCTGCTGCTGCTGGCCTCACTCAAGCCTTCATGGGCTCTTCGCAAGCAAGGAACCCATGAAGGCTTGAGCAGAGGCAGGAGTCATCCTCCAACTGGGCACCTTGCCCTCCTGCAAGGAAGGGAGTGAGAGCAGTTGGAGGGTGTCTCCTGCCTCCACAGCCTGACTCAAGCCTTCATGGGCCCCTCGCAAGCAAGGAACCCATGAAGGATTGAGCAGAGGTGGGAGTCGGCCTCCAACCGGGCATCTTCCCCTCCTGCAAGGAAGGGCAAGAGCACAGCTGGAAGGTGACTCCTGCCCTCGTACCTGTCAGTGGTTGGCTGGCTGCAATGGGCAGCAGTGTCCCCTGGTGCCCCCCCCCAAACAAGGGCCCAGGTAAGGAGCTGGGGGCTGGGCGGCATGTTTGTGGGGCCGAACCAGGATTCAGATGTCCGAATCCAACTTCGACTTGTAGGTCGAGGCGGGTCACCCCCCCTCCAAATCAGCCCGAGCCGAATTGGGCCTACCTCTGAAGCCCTGAAGTGGCTTCCAAGTCAGATTGGGGGTCAATGCACATCCCTGCTGGAAGTACTTCTCTGCCTAGGGGAAATATTCTATTCTGTAGCTCACCACATGGAATAGCTGCATGCAGAGCAATGGATTCCTGGTTCTAGTCCCAACAGCTCTCGTCAAGGAGGCAGAATTAAACCCACCTTCTTATAGCCTTAGGTTGGGGAACCTCTTTCAGCCCAAGGGCTGTTAGGGGCCACATTCCAGTGGTGGGTGTGGCCAAATGGAAAGGAGCTGTGGCAAACCACACAGGGCCAAATGCACACACACAAATCCCCAGCCTCTATAATGTTTTGATACCTTCACAATATTACATTTTTCTTTCTTCTTTGCCCTATAGAAGAACTCTAGTTAAGCTTGATAGTTGTACTAAAACATGCTGGACCAACAAATGATATCACATTATGAAAAATAACATGTCAGGAACAAACATTATAGGGCAGTAAAGAAGGTTAATGTTATAGAATTACCAAGGATTGTGCTACAATCAAAGTCCTATATATACATGATGATCATGCTGATTAAGATGGAAGCAGCACCTTCTTCTTAATTGGCCTTTTAGAATCTTTTTGCTCATAGGGTGACATTTCGGTTCCTGATTGAAATCAACAGTTTTATCCTCGAAGAAAAGTTTTGTTCTTTACTGTAATTAAGATGAAAAGGGTCCCTGGGGCAAAGAAGGGATATAGCGCAAATGAATCAGAACACATATGAAAGGTGTGTGTGTGTTTAATATACATTTCCTTTTCAATTGGTCCTTTCATACCATTCATACTTGTTTCTTCTTTGTCAGCCTTTCAAGCTCTGCCATTTGATATTATCAAGTATCTGAAACAGTTTAATCAAATCTTTCTCTCCGTTGGCTCTTCTGATTTTTTTTTTTAAGTCCAGCCGTGGATGGAATAATGCATAGCCGGGTGACTAAATGAGAATTTAGGATGTGGTCTGTTGACCAGCATGGTGTGCTCTGCTGGGGTTCCCCATGAGACTTCCATCGCTGATGAATGCCACTGCCTGGTTTGTCATGGGTGCAACTCAGCACATTCATGGTTGTTGGGCTCCTTCTCTCATGAGCCCTATTCATATATTATTTTATCATTTGTATTTATTTGTTACATTTTTATTCTGCTTTCCAGACAATTATTGCCTCCCAAAATGACTCAAATTAATTCAAGCAAACAAACAAACAAACAAACAAACGGAGGCTTATAAACTAAAATGAGAAGGCACACAGGGGAAGGGGAGTGAAGAGAAAAGGAAAATCAGGAAGATCAGTTTTTCAAGGTGAAAACAAGATGGTGAGCTACAAACAGGCATTTAAATGCACTTTGTCATAGGTTGATCTTCCTTTGCTCGTGTTCTTCCTCGAACGATGCTCTTGTTCCTTTGGCTAATGGATATGGCCAGAGTGTTCTTTCACTTCTGTCTGCAAGGGGGATGGTGCGGGGCCCCGATTCCATCTGGGAATCCAGTGGAACAACCCCTGCCCACAACCTGAAGTCCCGCTCGCTGAGCTCCTGCCCTTGTTCTCCCCCTGCCCGTACTCGGTGAGCGACCCGCACTCACCCTGGTGGCCTCGGCGAGTTCTGCAGTAGCCAGTTTTTGAAAATAAAATGGCGATTGCAAAAATGTACATATTTGGCTATGCGTGAAAATGTGCATTTTGTGAATGCACATATTTGTGTATGCAAAAATGCACATTTTTTAGAATGTGCACTTTTGCATGTATGTGGAAACACACATTTTTGTGACAATACACATTTCTGTGCACACACAATTATGTGCATTCGAAAAATTGTGCAATTTTGTGCATACACAAATATGTGCATTTTTGCGATCGCCATTTTATTTTTCAAAAAATGGCAACCACGGAGCTCGATGAGACTGCTGGAGTGAGTGCAGACTGCTTTCTGAGTGCGGGATGGGCTTGAGCACAGTCTGGGGATTGGGGAGTGGGGGTGGGGGCTGGGCAGATGCCCAGAGAACCTGGATGGGGGTGGGTTCGCACATCCCTAGTCTGCAATCCCAGCAGGGTGACTATCAATTGGAACTGAATGTTCTTTCTGGCAGGGAGGGGGAAGAGAGCTCTCTGCAACTGCTGTTATGGGCAATAGGAGGTACAGGTTGATTTCCCTCTTGGCTTGCTGCTATTCCTGGAAGCAGGGCTTGCAGCCTCCCAGTGGCCCTAGATCCCCTGGCTGATTGGTGGGACTACACCCGTTATATAGTTGTAGGGCTACCATGGGGTAACTGGCAGCAAAGGCAGGGGAGAAGCAGCAGGAAGGATATATTTAAATTCATCAAGGTTTTGAGTAGGGATGGGCAAATGAGCAATGTTTGAGCTCACCAACATTCTCCAAACATCAGCTTGCTACTTGTCCCTCATCAATTTGTGCTCACCTTTGTTGGAAATGCTCAACAGTTGCCTCCTTTTGGGAGGAAGTTCTTATATGGATAAATTTTGTATTGGAAAGCTCTTTAATATTTACTGATGTAAATGTTCTCTTAAATTATTTACCTGCTTTTTGGAATGTAACATATGGTCAACGTAAATGGATTCTTGGTGCCCTTTTGTTTGCTAAAGGACTGATACTACAATACTGGAAGGATAAAAGCTCACCACTGACAATGCAATGGATTGAAGACTTAACAATACTAGCAACATTTGAAAGAATGGTATATAGGCATAACTTGCAAATGGATTTATATTTGGATATCTGGTCTGCTTTTAGTGAAGTTTACATGTAACCTATTCTCTCTCTCTCTCTCTCTCTCTCTTTTCTCCCTAGAATATTGTAATATTTGAAACTGATTTTAGAACATATTGTTATATTTTTAATTTTTTTTTGGTTTTGCTTTTGTTTTGTTTTGTTAAAACTCACAATAAAAAGTTGAAAAAAATGTTTGCAATCACTGTTTGTTTATTCATGAATGGGAAAATTGTGCAAAACAAACAGCTATTGAATGTGACACTTGCAAAAAAAAATAATAATCCCCACTTTGTGCGAATTTCCTGCATAGACTAAAGTGTAGATTATTTAAAAGTTGTGCATTTTGAGGAAGTTGTGCATTTTGCAAAATTCACACAGTTTGAGACAGCTGTGCATTGAGAAAGCTGTGCATTTTTCAAGGACACATTTTGTGAATGCAAATGCAAGTTCAGGAATCTGTGAACATTTCTGGAGAAAATGTGCTCCCATTTATGTACGCATTTGGGAGTGCGAATGGGGCATTTTCAAGTGATTTCTGAACCAAAACAAAACTCTCATAAATCCTTGGTTTTGATTGTTTGATATGAACACACAGTGATCCCAATTGATTGTTGGGTTGAGCATAGGTGCTCACCAGTCCCTACTCAAAGCAAGATCACTTGAAGAGTACAGGAAGCAAAAGTATAATGATCTTGGATGAACAAAGGAGCAACTTAAACCAAATAAAAGTATCATCTATATCTGCTTTTCTCAGTCTGGTACCCTCCAGATATTTTAGACCACTACTTCCAAGTTTCCTGACTGTAGGCCATGCTGGATGGGAATGGTTGGAGTTGAAATCCAAAACATCTGGAGGCACCAGGTTGGGGCAGGCTGTTCTAGATGAAGTGAAAAATGAAGGCTTTATAATAATATTACTAACCAAAGGAAACTTGAGCTAAACCTGTCTTTCCACCCCTTCTAAATAACAAGTAAAAACCTGTGACATTCCCTGTTCCCCATGATTTCTGTCATACTAACATCAACACATTGTTCTGTATTTATTTAGCATAATTACACATTTATTATTTTCTTCAAAGGTTATACATGGTGCCCATGTTAAGCATTACTGGGGATCCACTTCTAAAAATGTTGGTGCTTCTAGATGGAATAATACTGAAGGCTGCACCAGAAATTTCTCCTCTGCTTTCCTGCCATTTTCTTACTGTGTGTTTTTTTTAAACAGATCATGGTACATGTGTGTCTTCTAAGTCCCACTGTTTCACTGAACAGCTGTTGGGTGCAAAGTGAGCTTATGCAAACAGGCTGGAGAAAGCACCTTGACTTCAAAATAAATTAAAGCAATGTATCTGCCTCTGGCCAGAGAGATCAATGGATGACTGTCATCTGTGTAAATATGCAGCAATCTAATGAGCTGATGTGTATTGTTGAAATGATAATACTACCTTACTTCAACATATGGATTGTTCAGTTCTACCTCATTTCCTTTCTAGTTGATGGATCATTATGCTATTTACAGGAATTAAAGATAATTAAAAAGTTAAAGTGGGGAGGCAAAGTGTATACACTGAATATGTAGACTGGGATGTCTCCATCAGAGCCCCTGTAGTCCATAGAATTTCCTTACATTCATTCACTTTTATATACTACTTTCTTCCAATTCTAGTGGATCCAAGGTAGGTTACAACAATAGTGAACAGACTTCAGGCCTGCAGGATCTATTTTGATGTTGTTATTTTTTTTAACTAGAACCCAGAGATCCACCAAATGGAGTGTGGTGCAAAAGATGGGCTCTTCATACTGAAGCATTCTGAGCATTTGTTTAGAGTACTAGAGCTGAACACAACTCACAGACCTTCAACACAAAAATCAATTGCTGGTTAACCCAAGGTTTCTTCATTTCAGCTTCATTTAGGGCAGCAGGATGGGGAGAAAGTGGCCCTATTTGCTTGTAACAGTGGCAAATTAAGAATGATCCTAGGTTAACTTTGGGTTGTTTAACTCATGAACAACCCAAAGTGTCTGGGTTCACATGTCATGCAACAACCTATGATCAGGCTGATTGCAGGTTAATTATGCAAAGCAGAAAGGTTGTGTGCAGCATGCAACTTGGCAAATTGTAGGTTGATTTCCCTAAGTTTTGCCACCATTATGTGCAAACTAAGTCATTTTGTTGCTGTCATTATTAAACAATTGTGAGTCAAAAATCGTTGTGATCTACAGCAAATCACCCAGAGATCTACCGGTAGATCCAGACCTACTTTCTGCCCACCCCAGGTTACAAAATACAACTTTAAAAAATGCCAAAGAACCTTGAAACTTGTTCCATGAATCTAAGGGTGGGGAGTAGATCCTCCCCCCAAACAGCAATCTTCTTTGTGGGTTTTAAAAAATCTTAATGGGACAAAGTCTCCAAATGGGTGGATTCAAACTCTGGATTACATGGTCTCTGCCCCTCCTGGATGTCCATTTGGGATTGGACCCAGACTCCTCTCCATAATCTCAAATGGATAGATTTTGGCCCACCCTTGCTGCCCCTTCCCTTTCCCAATATCTTGGCAAGTGTGGGGGAGGGGCAGTGGAAAGAGTTAGAGACCCCTCAGGGGAAACATAGGAAGCTGCATTTATTTATTTATTTAATGTATTTATCGCCCATCTGGCTGGTCACCCAGCCACTCAGGGCGGTGTACAAAGAATATAATAAAACAGTTTAAAACAATAAAATTCTACAGTAAAAACATTTTCTAAAATACCCTAACCCACCCCAAATGCCTGCCTGAACAACCACGTTTTTAATGCCTGGTGGAAGCTCATTAAAGAGGGGGGTGTTCCACAGAGTGGGGGCCACCAAGGAGAAGACCCTCTCCCTTGTCCCACCAGTCTAGCTGTCCTGGCTGATGGGACAGAGCGAAGGCCATCCAAGGCTGATGTTGTTAAGCGGCCTGTCTGGTGCTGCTGGAGGCGCTCCTTGAGATAGGCTGGGCTGGAACCATATAGGGTTTTAAAGCTCAAAACCAACACCTTGAATTTGGCCCGGAAAACAACTGGTAACCAGTGCAGCTCCTTCAGCGCTAGAGTGATGCGATCTCGCCGGCGGCTGCCTTTAATCAGGTGAGCCGCCGTGTTCTGTACCAGCTGGCCCAGCAGCAACAGACACCTCTTCCCCGATGGTGGGAGATTCTCCTGACTATATCTAGTCAGACCTTTGGTCCAGGTAGCTCACTATCAGCAACACTGACTGGGAGTAGCTCTCCAAGGTTTCAGGCAGGGGTATTTCCCAGCCCCGCCTGCAGAACCTGGGAATTGAACCTGGGACCTTTTTCCGTGCAAAGCACGTGCTCTGCCACTCAGCTATTGCCCTTACCAAGAGGTGCTACGGCGTCAGGATTTAAGTCCCATATGCTGCTTTGAGCATGTGCACCATTGTCCCTAGTGATAAAAATCATCGGAAATGTCACTACTATGGTTCCTGCCTCTCATAAAATATATTGCAAGTGTGCACGGCTGGAGCCAAGGTAGGGATGCTGTAGAAATCTGCCGTGGACTCAAATGAGGGCATGGTGGACAGGCACCACTCACTTCTGGGTCCATAACAATTCCCGCAGGGAGGCTCTCTGGCTTTCGAAAAGGAGTGATAGGCTAATGGCAGCCACCATGAGCCAATCGCAGGAAAATTACAGCTGTAAATGGCGTCTTTTATGCCATTTGTGGCCATGAAGCACTTACTTTTATGTAAATACAGCCATAAACAGCTGCAATTTATGTAAAAGTAAGTGCTTTATGGCTGCAAGTGGCATAAAATATGCCATTTATGGCTGTAATTCCCCCGCGATGGGCTGCCATTAGCCCATCGTTCCTTTTCGAAAGCTGGAGTGCCACCCTGTGAACCCGCAGGGCTCCAGGGAAATGCACAGGAGCCCAAGCGGCCCCTCCCCTGGATCAGACATTGGGGGGTTTGGCCAGCCTTAATTAAAGGACATCCAGGACCATTGCATCTTATAGGGTTTGCAGTATCTGTAGATGCATATGCTTATGGCACTGTCCAGGTCCTCCTAGAGGTCTTACTGCCCTGTCTGCTGTGAGTGCCCCTGCTACTACCATGTGTAAGGAAGGGGAGAAGAGGTGACCATGTTGTGGGCACTGCAGTAGGAGTTCAGTCTTCACTAGGCACAATTTCGGGTCTGTACTATTGTACTGGAAGATATTTGGCAAAATAATTGAATCGCTCAAATTGTTTTTGGGGCAGGGTGCAGACTGAACTAGGGTGGGAGGGCCCATCATTCATTTGTGATATGGCATGGGTGTTACATGGTCAAAGAAAGACAAAAAGTCAAAAAGCCCACTGGGGTACCTCAAGGCTAGGCTCTGTACTGAATTCTGCCCAGTAAAATGACAGTAAATGTCAATATAAACTCTTAAAAGCCAGTAAAAACCTGCACATTCTCGTTTTCTCTCTCTCATACCACTCCAGAAATAGTGTTGCCAGCTGTTAAGTATTTTGCCTGCCCATTCCATTATTTTTTCCTTGAGTTTGATGTCAGATATTTTGTTTCATCCACTAGGCATTTTTTCTAGGGATGTACGAACTGTGTACCTTACGTGCTGCTTGACTTCCGCAGTTTGCTGCCTGTGCTCCGTACCGTTGTTCGCAAGCCCCTGGAATTCTCTTTTTTCCCGCTCCAAGAATTACGAAGATAAATCTGTACTGACAGCCGTAATTCTGCATAACTTCTGTTAGAAATAGGGATGGACGAAAGTCACTTGCCTGTCCTCGAAGCTTTTCGCGGTGGGGGGGAGGCGCTTCACTGCTCCCCCCGCGAAGTTCAGGCCGGGGGGGGAGGCTTCCTGCCTCGCCCGGCCGAAATTCAGGCCAGGGAGGAGGCGCCTCGCCCGGCCGCGAACTAAAAAGTTTTTTTTTTTTTTTAAGAAAACGCCCCCGTGATAGGCTACATGACGATTAACGTAGGCTATCATGGCTAGATCTGCAAAGTCAGCCGTGATAGGCTACGTAAATTGTCACGTAGCCTATCACGGGTGACTTTAAAAAAAAAAAGCGCGTACGCTAATGGTGGCCCCCATAGGGAGCCGCCATTCGCGTTCCTTATTTGGTCGCTGTAGTCTACGTAAATCTTTACGTAGACTACAGCGACCAAAGAAGGAACGGGAATGGCGGCTCCCTATGGGGGCAGCCATTATCCGTACGCGCTTTTTTTTTTTAAAGTCACCCGTGATAGGCTACGTGATGATTTATGTAGCCTATCATGGCTGACTTTGCAAATCTAGCCGTGATAGGCTACGTTAATCGTCATGTAGCCTATCATGGGGGCGTTTTTTTTTTTTCTTTTATTGCAATGGCGGCGGCAGCAGCCGGTCGAAATACCGGCTGCCGCTCCCTCCCTGGGCGAACACCCGCCGAACCGCTGGCCGGACCCGCCGTCGGGAGGGACATTCGCCAAAGGTAAGTCCCGTCCCGGGGGGGAGTGCGGGGGGCGGGGGCTTGCGGAGAATTTCTCCCCGAAACCTGTTCGGGGGGCTGAACACGTTGGCGCTCTGCCCCCTGAAGTTTCGGGGAGAAATTCTCCGCCAACCCTAGTTAGAAAGGCTATTTTTCATAGATATTTACGTATTTTTCCCCCTGCCCTGAGATGTGCAGTAATTACTTTCAGCCAAAACACTTCCTCCTCCTCCTCAGGGCTTCCCAATAGGGATGTCAGAGAAGTCCGCCACGGATCTTGGGGAGGCCAAATGCCAGCGCATTCGGCCCCCCAAAATCGGTGGTGGAATGGTCTGCCCCCCCCGCCCTCCTCGGGATGAGACTTACTTGGGGCGGATCTTCCGACCGGTTGCCGCCACCACCATTTCCAGTTAAAAAAAAAAAAAAGTGATAGGCTATGTAAAGATAGGCTACGCTATTTGCGTTCCCCTTTTTTTCACCATCTTAGTCTACGTAAATCTTGACGTAGACTAAGAGGTGCCAAAATAAGGAATGCAAATGGCGGCGGCCGTGGCTGCTGCCATTTGCATCCCTTCTAGCCAGCGGCCGGATGTCCGGCTGCTGGCGGAGCCGGCTGGCGGCTCCGCAGAATCCCTGCGGAGCACAGCCAGCCGGCCAGGATTCCGGGGGGGGGGGAACGGAGTGCCTCCCCCCCATCCAGGATTCTGAGGGGAGGGTCGGAGCACCTCCCCCCCCACCATCAACATAATCCGCGAAAGGTAAGTGCCTTTCATACACCCCTACTTCCAAAACAAGGCTGCCCTAGGTGTGCCAGAGTGATGCACTCTTTGTTTAAAGCAATGCTGTTTGAAAGAAAGAAAGAAAGAAAAAAACCTTTTACAAATGCAGCATGAAGGGAAAGATCAGCAACCTTCTCTTTGTTTGAATAAAAAGCACACTCTGCACATGCTCAGGGAATGGACAAAATGAGGAATAAACATACCAGGGAATATGAAGATCTATATTCTTCGTGTGTGTGTGTGTGTGTGTGTGTGTGTGTGTAATCTCCCTCCATTCAGCTGTTCCCTGGAAAAAAAAAAAAAACCATTCACCCAAGGGTCTTCTGGGATAACTAACAGGAGGTTTGCTAATGAGCTGGATGTGGAAATACAAAGCTGAGCTGGGGGCAAGTGGGGTGCTGACATGTGTAGGAGTAAGTTGCACTGAACTCAGTAAGACTTACTTCTGAGTGGACATGCACAGAGTTGGTTCTCCTCTCTGCTCAGCTTTGTATTTCCACATCCAGTTCATGCTGCATTTGTACAAGTGAAGTGTGACTGCTTCAGAAAGAACTTTCCATTATACTGTCTCTTTTTGTTCATGAGTTTCATAACAGAAGTGTGATGTAGTGGTTAGAGTCCAGCCCAAAGCCACTCAGTGAGATAACTAACAGGTTTGCTAATGAGCTGGATGTGGAAATACAAAGCTGAGCTGGGGGCAAGTGGGGTGCTGACATGTGTAGGAGTAAGTTGCATTGAACTCAGTAAGACTAACTTCTGAGTAGACATGCACAGAGTTGGTTCTCCTCTCCATTTTAGCCTCACAATGTCACCAACGAGGCTGGATGTGGAAACAGAAAGCCTAGCAGGGGGAATAATGCTCATGCAGGGCTCCAGACCGGAATGGTCATTTTAAAAGGTTCTTTCTTTCTTTCTTTCTTTCTTTCTTTCTTTCTTTCTTTCTTTCAACAGCATTGCTTTAAACAAAGAGCGCATCACTCAGGCACACCTAGGGCAGCCTTGTTTTGGGAAGCCCAGAGAAGGAGGAATTGTTTTGGCTGAAAGTAAATGGAGATGGAGGATTTCAATTGAAAAAGAATTCAAACAAGGCGGTGAGCATAATTCATTAAAAAAAAACTTATGTATTTATTATCAGAATATACTAGGGATGTCGGAGAATTTCTCCACGAATTTCTGGGAGGCTGAATGCCAACGCATTCGGCCCCCCGAAATTGGTGGAGAAATTCTCCGACACCCCCCGCCCCCCCGGGATGGGACTTACCTCGCGCGAATGTCCCTAGCGGCGGCGGGTCCCGGCGGCAGTTCGGCGGCGGTTTGGCGGTGGCAGCCGGTCTTCCGACTGGCTGCCACCACCGCCATTTCCAAGTAAGGTAAAGTAAAAAAACCCCAACACACGTGATAGGCTACGTAAAGATTTACGCAGCCTATCACGGCTAGATTTTCAAAAAACACCACGATAGGCTACGTAAATCTTTACGTAGCCTATCACAGCTGACTTTGAAAAAAAAAATGCGTACGCAAATGGCGGCACCCATGGGCGCCGCCATTTGCGTACGCGCTTTCCCCCCCCCAAAGTCAGCCACGATAGGCTACGTAACGATATACGTAGCCTATCACGGCTGACTTTGAAAATCTAGCCGTGATAGGCTATGTAAATCGTTACGTAGCCTATCATGTTTTTTTTTTTTTAACTTTACTTTGTAATGGCGGCGGTGGCAGCCAGTCGGAAGACCGGCTGCCGCCCCCGCCACCACTGAAATGCTGCCGGGACCTGCCGCCGAGAGGGACATTCGAAGGAGGTAAGTCCCATCCCGGGGGGGTGGCGGGGGGTGGCGGAGAATTTCCCCAACTATTTTGGGGGGCCGAATGCATTGGCATTCAGCCTCCCGGAGATTCGTGGAGAAATTCTCCGCCATCCCTAACGTTGACTACGGTGAAAATAAGGGCAATGCAAATAGCGTTGCCCTTATTTTCGCCGTAGTCTACGTAAATCTTTACATAGACTACCCATGCCCAAATATGGAACGCAAATGGCGGCGCGCATGGGCACCGCCATTTGTGTTGACACTTTTTTTTCCCCAAAGTCAGCCATGATAGGATACGTAAAGATTTACGTAGCCTATCACGGTATTTTTTGAAAATCTAGCCGTGATAGGCTACGTAAATCTTTACGTAGCCTATCATGTGTTTTTTTTTTTTTAACTTTACTTTTTTCTTTCGCGGCCAGAATTTTGGCGGGGAGGGACGGGGCGCCTCCCCACCAGCCAAGAATTTCGGGGGGAGAAACGGAGTGCCTCCCCCCCCCTGAAAAAAGCTGCGGGACCAGGTAAGGGACTTTTGTCCATCCCTAGAATATACTACCTTGCGTTTTTATTTATGAAAATTTTGCGACTCTGTGCGGATGACAAAAAAAAAGCCGCATGACTGCTGGCTCCATAGGACCTCGTGGTGCCGTTCCGCAGAGGATTCCGTGGCACAGACTGAAGGGAATTCGATCCCATTTCAGTCCGTGGCAGAATTCTCTGGCATCCTTTATTCTGAGCTGAGGAGGTATATGTGTGAATTTTCGTTGTTGCTGACCTCACTAGGGGTGTACGAAACCCCGCTTACCTGGCTCCGCTGGATTCCGCAGGTGGGGGGAGGCACTCCGTCCCTCCCCCCAGAATCCTCGCCGGGGGGGAGGCGCTCTGTGCCTCCCCCTGGAATCCTGGCCGGCCAGCTCTGCTCCGCGACCAAGCTGCGGAGCCGCCGGCCAACTCCGACTGCCCGCAGCTGGACATCCGGCCGCTGGGCAGCCCTGCAGGGACACAAATGGCGGCTGTCGTAGCCGCAGTCATTTGCATCCCTGTAGTGAGCCATGATACGCTATGTAAATATTTATGTAGCCTATCATGGCAGGGGGAAAACCCCAGCGTATGCAAATGGCTACGGCCATTTGCGTACGCTGGGGTTCCCCCCCTGCCATGATAGGCTACGTAAATACTCATGTAGCCTATCACGGCCTCCGCAGGGACACAAATGGCATCCCTGCATTAGCCGTGATAGGCTACGTAAGTATTTACATAGCCTATCACGGCTGAAGAAGGAGGAAGTGAATGGCGGTCGCAGGACCACTGCCATTTGCACAGCAGCGCGGACAGGAGCAGGTAAGTGCTCCGTTTCATGCACCTTTCATGGGGTGGGGGCGGTGGGCACTTCATCCCGTGCGCCTTTTGTTGGTTGGGGGCACGGGGGCTTCATTCCGCGACGGTGTTCGGGAGGCTGAATGCACTGGCATTCAGCCTCACCGAGATCCGTCGTGGAATTCTCTGACATCCCTAGACCTCACCCACTAACGTAACCTTCAATTCCTGACCTAGAACCCACTGGATTCTGCTCCCTGACCCATTCAAAACTCAAAGGCTCCACCCTTAACCTATCAAATCTCACCTTTATCTCCACCTTTTCTCCATCTCACCTTTTTAAAGAACATAAGAAGAGACATGGTGAAGCAGAACAAAGGTAATCTAGTCCAGTATCCTGAGCTGCCTGTGGGGGGAACACCTGCCTGGAACCCCAGAGAGCTGCTGCCAGTTGGCGTTGACAATGCTGGGCTAGGTGGACCAATGGTGGCAGTTTCCTATGTTCCTCTAAACCCACATGTAGGATATATGTGCAACCATCTCACTCATGTTCCCACTAATAAACTGCAGCTGAGCCCTGGGTGGGTCTCTGGAAGCTCTAGCTATATAAGCCTTCAGTTTCAGTCTACCCATTTCTGGAACAGCATCTTACCTCAGCTCCTAGTGCCATGTATCCTGGTTTCCTGACCTTGCCTGGTGATTGAACCTCCATGCTCCTGACTGCTGGGCTCCTGTTTGACTCTGCTTTAAGGAGTGCATTTCTGTTTGACCGCTTTCTCGTGTTTGGACCTTGGCTGCACCTCAGACCTCTCTCCTGGAAACCACCTACTTGCATGCTAACCCTGTGCTTTGACTATTGCCTGTATGTGGACTACTCCTGTGCTAGACGAATCCCATACTGGATTGAAACCTCTGTGTTTGACTTGCTTAACGGACTTGCCAATTGGATTTGCTCCCGTACTTGCAAGGCTTAGAGTCTGACCCAGGCTAGAGAAGGACAGTCTTCTTCTGCTTCCACCCCTGAGGGCCACATGTAATGCTGGCTCAGTGTTTGGGATCATATGCATGCATAAAAGCACATGCATGCACACACATAACCCAACCATTTTGATACAGATGACACTTTTCTCCAGGGCTATCCCAAGACGTTTTTCTGCCTGAGTCTAAGGACAAGATGGTGCCCCCTGCCCCCTGCCCCCCCATTTCACCTCCAGAAGTCAGTTGAAATGGTAGTTGTGTCTTACTTCAAGATTGGTCATCAGACAGCATCCTCCACTGACCCTGACAGCAGCAGGCTAGCTTAGAGCATGCAGGGCAGTTTGCCTGAAGCAAACAGCTCTGTCTTCCAGCCTAGGAGAAACTACTGTTGCTCCCCCCTACCATTGGCAGCCCAAGGCAACTGCCTCACTCTGCCTAATGATAGGGCCAGCCCTGCTTTCCTCACTGCTTGGAGAGGTGGAGAAAGAACAATCTGTATGAGCATTGCTGGGGCCTGCTTGCTCTATTCCCTCTCGTATTCTGTTACAGATCCCTCTTTATTTATTTTATTTATTTATTAAATTTATTAATCGCCCATCTGACTGGTCACCCAGCCACTCTGGGCGATGTACAACCCACCATAAAACAATTTAAAACAATAAAATTTTACCATAATTTTTTTTTAAAACCCTAACCCACCCCAAATGCCTGCCTGAACAACCACGTTTTTAATGCACGACGGAAGCTCATTAAAGAGGGGGCATGACGGAGTTCCCTAGGGAGGGAGTTCCACAGACTCTTTCCTCACTGTTGCTAGAAGAGTTATCTGTACCAGAATTGATGGTGGTGGGGGGGAGGAATTTAGCAGTGGTAGGCATTTGGGGCCCCTTCATGGATCACTGCCTTGTTGTGGCGAAGGGGCTTGTGTAACTCAGTGAAGCCATAAGCTATGCCATGCAGGGCTACCCAAGATGGACAGGTCATGGCAGAGAGTTCTGACAAAATGTGGTCCACTGGAGAAGGAAATCGCAACCCACTCCAGTATTCTTGCCAAGAAAACCCCATGGAACGTATCACAAGGCTAAAAGAGATGATGCCGGAAGATGAGCCCCTCAGGTTGGAAGGTGTCCAATATACTACTGGGGAAGAGCAGAGGGAATTTCCAAGTAGCGCCAGAAAGAGTGAAGCAGCTGGGCCAAAGCTGAAAGGACACTCAGCTGTGGATGTGTCTGGTGGTGAAAAGAAAGTCCCATGCTGTAAAGAACAATATCGTTCAGGAACCTGCAATGTAAGATCAATGAATCAAGGTAAGCTGGAGGTGGTCAAACATGAGATGGCAAGATTGAACATCAACATCATGGGAATCAGCGAACTAAAATGGACAAGCATGGGCGAATTTAATTCAGGTGACCATCATATCTACTACTGTGGGCAAGAATCCCTTAGAAGAAATGGAGTAGCACTCATAGTCAACAAAAGGGTGGGAAAAGCAGTACTGGGGTACAATCTTAAAAATGATAGAATGATCTCAGTACGAATCCAAGGCAAAACATTCAACATCACAGTAATTCAAGTCTATGCCCCAACCACTGAGGCCAAAGAAGCTGAGGTCGATCGCTTCTATGAAGACCTACAACACCTTCTAGAACTAACACCAAGAAAGATGTCCTCTTCATCATAGGGGATTGGAATGCTAAAGTAGGAAGTCAAGAAATCACCAGGATAACAGGCAAGCATGGCCTTGGTGTACAAAATGAAGTAGGACAAAGGCTAATAGAGTTTTGCCAAGAGAACATGCTGCTCATAGCAAACATTCTTTTCCAACAGCACAAGAGGTGACTACACATGGACATCACCAGATGGTCAATATCGAAATCAGATTGATTATGTCCTTTGCAGCCAAAGATGGAGAAGCTCCATACAGTCAGTAAAAACAAGACCTGGAGCTGACTGTGGCTCAGATCATGAGCTGCTTCTTGCAAAATTTCGGCTTAAATTGAAGAACGTAGGGAAAACCACTAAACCATTCAGGTATGACCTCAATCATATCCCTTTTGAATATACAGGGGAGGTGAGGAATAGATTTAAGGGATTAGACCTGATAGACAGAGTGCCTGAGGAACTATGGACGGAGGTCCGTAACATTTTTCAGGAGGCAGCAACTCAATCCATCCCAAAGAAAAAGAAATGCGAGAAAGCAAAGTGGCTGTCTGATGAGGCTTTACAAGTAGCTGAGGAAAGAAGGGAAGCAAAAAGCAAGGGGGAAAGGGGAAGATATATCCAACTGAATGCAGATTTCCAGAGAGACGAGAGAAATGGGTGATTAATAAATTTATTAATCTAGAAGAAATGGAAGCAGTGACAGATTTTATTTTCTTGGGCTCCAAGATCACCGCAGACGGTGACTGTAGCCATGAAATTAAAAGACGCTTGCTCCTTGGGAGGAAAGCTATGGCAAACCTAGACAGCATAGTAAGAAGCAGAGACATCACCTTGCCGACAAAGGTCCATCTAATCAAAGCTATGGTTTTCCCAGTAGTAACGTATGGCTGTGAGAGCTGGACTGTAAGGAAGGCTGAGCGCCGAAGAATTGATGCTTTCGAACTGTGGTGCTGGAGAAGACTCTTACGAGTCCCCTGGACTGCAAGGAGTTCCAATCAGTCCATCCTAAAGGAAATCAACCCTGAGTGCTCATTGGAAGGACAGATACTGAAACTGAAGCTCAAATATTTTGGCCACCTAATGCGAAGAGAAAACTCTCTGGAAAAGACCCTGATGCTGGGAAAGACTGAAGGCGAAAGGAGAAGGGGACGGCAGAGGATGAGATGGCTAGATAGCATCACCGATGCAATGAATATGGACTTGGGCATGCTCCGGGAGAGAGCGGAGGACAGGAAGGCCTGGCGTGCTATGGTCCATGGGGTCACGAAGAGTTGGACACGACTGAACAACAGGCATTAGGGGGCACCCATGGAGCCGCAGTTCTGGCCTTAGGGGGCTCCTGCACTCCTGGGCTGTGGGTTGTGCACCTCTGTTTTAGGTATTTGAAGTAGGGATGTACAGATTGTGTAAAATCCATTCTGTCTGTGTTTCATGGATTGTCAGGTGCCTTTCATTCTGTCATCTGCCCATTGATAGAATCCAATTTTTTTGTTTCCGATTTCACAATTTTGCATATGTGAAAATGTGCAAACTCCCTTGAAATATGCCTTTTCATGCTTTTACTGATGGGGGAAATGCACATTTTTGGCTGGGTTTTTAATTTTTTTCATATTTTTCTATGACAACATTTAGTAAAGTTAGAAAATCGGTCTGCAAGTACATGGAACAGGCTGAGAAGGGAAAAGATAGTCGGCTGCAGAATCCACCAGTCAGATTCATGACAATCCGAACTCATTTTGTTCTGCTGAGGATTTTTCTGACATCCCTAATTTGAAGTATATTATCGTGTCCTCTCTTATTCTTCTCTAAATATACCAATTTCTTTCAACCGTTCCTCATAGGACTTGTTTGCCAATGCCATACACTTGATTAGGAATGGGGGAGAATTCTATTCACTTCACAATTTTGATAAGAACTTAACAAATTTGCACTTCTTGATTCAATATCTGGAACTGGCATGCAGCTCTCCTTCAATATTTGCACATCTCAGAATTTTGTGATGCAGTTCTCTAACCAAAAAATGCACCCAGAAATGTGTATATTATTGAAGAAATGCAAAAACAAATAGCAGAAGGAGATGCTACTTGCAAAAAAATGTGTATATTAGGCAAAAGTGCACACAAAAATGCATATACTAGAAGATACGTACACAAAAATGCATACAAGCTTTCATGCAATTTTTTTTCTTTTAAGTTTCAAACTTTTGTGGAAACAGGATGGAACTTGAGATTGGAAGAATAAGAACTGAGAGAAACCAAAAGTGAACAATTCATCCATTCCTACCCCTGACAATCTTCATTTGACTAATAAATCTTCAGGAACAATAACAAATATTTGCCAGTCTCCAGAATTTTGCTTTGCCTCTCATTCTCTTCTTTAACTGTGCAGCCCCTTTGCCTGGAGAGCAGCTCACAGTGTCTGGCACAGGCTGATGATGTCATCAGCCTTCATTCCCACTGGGGACTATCCCCAGTGGGTCATCTTTCTCCCTGTCCCTTTTGTAGTATCAGGTGTCATAGATTTGTAAGCCATTGCTGAAAACTGTAAACTGCCTTGACTGCTTTGGCAGAAAGATGGAATAGAAATGTAGTTAATAAAATGGACGCCTGCCCAGGTGCAATAGTGGGCTGCTCTTAGGGATGTACGAAAGTCACTTACCTGTTCGTGGATTATGTTGATGGTGGGGGGCGCGCGCCGTTCCTCCCTCCCGGAATCCTCCAAGGCCGGCTGTGCTCCGCGGCAGCTCCGCGGAGCAGCTGGCTAGGCCTGAGCCGTCCACAGCTGGATTTCCAGCCGCGGAGGGCTCTGGGTAAAAAACAACAACCAAAAACCGTGTACGCAAATAGCGGTGGCTACGGCCGCCGCCATTTGCATTCCTTATTTTTGCCCTCTTAATCTACATAAATATTTACATAGACTATGATGGCGAAAACCAAGGGGAACACAAATAGCGTAGCGGGAGCTATTTGCGTCCCCTTTTGTTTCACCGTTTTAGCCTACGTAAATATTTACGTAGGCTAAAATGGGGAATCAAAAAGGGAAGCAAATAGCGCCCGCTACGTTATTTGCGTTCCCCTTCATTTTCACCATCACAGTCTATGTAAATATTTACGTAGATTAAGAGTGCAAAAATAAGGAACGCAAATGGTGGTGGCAGTAGCCGCCGCCATTTGCGTACGCGGTTGTTGTTGTTGTTTTTTTAACCCACCCAGCCATGATAGGCTATGTAAAGGTTTACGTAGCCTATCATGTCGTGTTTTTTTTTTAAACCTAGTCATGATAGGCTACGTAAATCTTTATGTAGCCTATCATGTCTTTCTTTTTTCTTTTTTTTTTTTTACCAGAGTGGAAATGGCGGTGGCGGCAGCCGGTCAGAAGACCAGCCGCCGCCGCAGCTGCTGCTGGAGCCGCCGCCACCTGGAACATCCGCCCCAGGTGAGTCTCGTCCCAGGGGGGATCTGCGGGGGGGCGGGGGGTGGCAGGCTGTTCCGCCACGGAGTTGGGGGGGCCGAATGCACTGGCATTCGGCCTCACCGTGATCTGTGGAGGAATTCTCTGCCATCCCTAGCTGCTCTTACCTCTGCTGTGCTGTCCACAAAGGTCATCTTCTACCTCTGCTGCACCATTCCTAGTGGACCTCTGTCACCAGTCAGCAATGACCCATGAGTAGTCATTTCAGACCCCACTCCTGCATGCACCATCGCTGAATTTAACATTGCACCAAGAAATGACTGTAAGGCATGTTGGGAATATTGCAACCTCATCTGCAGATTACTGCAAAGGGGCGGTGTTGCAGTTAGTTCATTCATGGGAATGTTGACCACAGCAAGCCTTAGGATCTCTATAGCCTACACTGTGGTTTCCTGTGATTTCTTCCTTTTGCGCCTTCCTTCCCCCCCCCCCCGACCTCCACCACTGCTGGGAGCAATCCTGCTATTATAATGGAACACAAAACAGACTAAGCGAACTATTTTGAAACTCTAAGCTGTACCTGCATTGCATATGCAAGAATATTTGTGACTAAAACTGTTTTCTTTCCTTCTCTGAAGAAAGGTGTGGTCTCCTTTTATTATCCTAAGATAGCTTGTGTCATGTGGGACTGGTAAATGCTCATTCTGTTTGGCCTTTTGTTTTCCCCCTGCTACTTGCCTTTCTAATAGAGGGCACCATTACTAAACAATCCCATCAAGCCAGGGGTGTTGAACTTTTTTCAGCAGAAGGGCCAAATTGCATTTGATTTCAGAGATGCTCTTGGGGGCTGCATTCCAGTGGAGGGTGGGGCCAAAGGCAAAGGGGCGGAGCCAAAATTACAAAAAATACAAAAAAATAAGATAAAAATATTCTATCTTAAAGCTCTCACTGCCAGTAACTAAGCCCTAGGAGAGCCATTTTAACTTTTCAGATTGAGGGGAACAAACTGCACAAAATCCAGGAAGCTGCCTGATAGTTGGTGATTGGGGGAAAGTGGTGGGCCAGGGGAAGGATGAGTGTGGTCATGTGAGGAACCTGAGAGGGCTGAATTTGGCCCCCAGGGTTGAAGTTCTGCACCTCTGCTGTAAGGCATTTAATACTTGGTTGCCATTTCTTTTTCACCTTGAGCACAGCCCAACACTGTCTCCCAGTTGTGTGTCAATCCACATGACACTGGAATCCTGTTTTATAGGTGTAGCCTAACAATCTGCGAAAGATTCCTTTGTGTGCTGATAATCTGGGTTGCAATCACTTGCCTGAAACAGAGCGCACCTCTTTGGGGGCAGGCACTTAGCAATCTATTATATTGTAATTAAGCTTGGTCATGTTTACACTGCTTGATGATGAAACATAAAGATTAATTTACCTTTCTGTCACTGTTGCAAGCATGTACCATGGTACCATCCCCATTAAAACACAGTGGTAGCAGCAGCAATAAAGTCCTCCAATTATTTTATATTGCCCTAAAGTCTATCTTAATCCATCATTTTATACACGGTTATCTTCATTTATTGCTTTGCCATCTATTTATGTAAAGGCAATTATTGCAAATTATTTTGTGTATGTTTTAACCAAGTCTGTGATACTTTTCCATCAAGAAAACAATCCTCCAATTGCATTCTATTTGCCATTTCCCCTCTTGCACAGCCTGATAGATGGAGCTTTGTTTATTCGTCCACAGACCCTGACAGCATAGGTAATCCTTGCCCAGGAATGCTGCTACATTGGTTTTGACTTCAAGGGATTGCACCATGATGCAATTTAAATTGGATCTTCAGAGTGTCAGTCCAATTGAAAATTAAAGAAAGGGGGTGCCTGCAGCCCCCTCTTTCTCTCATGTACAGAGAGAGAGAGAGAGAGAGAAGGTAGAACTTGGCCACAGACAAACAGAAGCCAATCTATTGCAGAAACCGGGTTTTCATTTCCCTGGAGGGATGGAGAGATTTGCACATTCAGCAGAAATGGAAATAATTCTTCTCTCCTTTTACAAGGTCAGAGTTGGCCTTTCTGCATAAAAGCATCACACTCAATTTGCTTTGCCCAAGAACATGTGGGGTCCCTTTGCACATTAACACAATGCAGCAGGATCCCCTTTTCCCTTTGGGCTCTTTCTGCACTGAGGTGATTAGGTTTGAAAGCCCAGAACCCCATGTGAGCAGGGCCAGTCCTGTGAGTCCATCATGTGAGTGGTATGGAAAAAAATCAATCCATTTATTGATCCAGTCAACAGATCTCACAGTATGGCATATGCAACAATTAATGTGCAGGAATAGAATTCCAAAACATTCATTTTCATTTCTATACTGCCCAATCGCCAAAGCTCTCTGGGCAGTTCATAAAAATTACAATCCAAAAAATGCAACATAATATAAAAACTTTAACATACAAAATTCAAAACATTTAAAAACAGCTAAAAACAGTTACAATAAGATACTAGGACCTGATCAAACAACTGATCATATGTCCCATCAAATGCCATCAAATGCCTGGGGATAGAAAAAAGTCTTAACCTGATGCTGAGAAGATGACAATGTTGGTGCCCGGCAGACCTCAGTGGGGAGAGCATTCCACATTCCGGGGGGCTACGACTGAGAAGGACTCCTCCCTTGTTGCCATCCTCTGAGCCTCCCTGAGAGGAGGACCTCAGATGCTGATCATAGTAGATTAATATCAGGAGAGATGTTTCATCAGGTATTGTGGTCCCGAGCCATGTAAGGCTTTATAGATTAAAATGGAACCTTGAATTAAAGGTGTCCCCAACCAGTCGTGTCCGACTCTAGGGTGCGGTGCTCATCCCCGTTTCTAAGCCGAAGAGCCAGCACCGTCCGAAGATGCTTCCGTGGTCATGTGGCCGGCATGACTGAACACCGAGGTGCACGGAACGCTGTTACCTTTCCCGGCGAGGCGGTGCCTATTTATCTACTTGCAATTTCTTGCTTTCAAACTGCTAGGTTGGCAGGAGCTGGGACTGAAGACAGGAGCTCACTCCGTCACGTGGCACTCGGGTCTCGAACTGCTGTCCTGCCGACCTTCTGGTCTGCAGTTCAGCATCTTAACCACTAAGCCACCGTGGCCCTGACCTTGAACTGGGCTCAGAAATATATAGGCAGCCAGTGCAAGTGGACCGGAATTGGTGTTATATACTCGGATCTTCTGCTCCCTGCTATCAATCTGGCTGCCATATTTTGCACAAGCTGAAGCTTCTGAACAATCTTCAAGGACAGCCCCACATAGAGTTCAGTGCTGTAATCTAATCTGGAGGTTACAAGGGCACAGACTACTGAAGCTGTGTTATCCCTACCCAGTTAGTAGCTGGGACATCAGCCAAATCTGGTAGACAGCACTCCATGCCACAAGGCCACCTGAGCCTCAAGTGACAATGATGGCTCCAGGAGAATTCCAAACTATGAACCTTCTCCTTCAGGGGGAGTGCAACCCCATCCAGAATAGGATGAACACCCACCATCCAGTCAGAACAACCATCCACTAACAGCATCTCAGTCTTGTCTGGATTGAGCTTTAGTTTATTAGGCTTCATCCAGTCCTTTGTTGCAGCCAGGCACTGATCTATCACATCCATGGCCTGATGAAGATGAAAAGGAGAAGCAGATCAGTACACTGATGGCAACGTGCTCCAAAACTCTGGATGACCCAACTCAATGGTTTCATGTAGATGTTAAATTGCCAGGGGGGCAAAACTGGAGAATCCACAGGGCCAAGCAATATCTTCCAAGCACTATCTTCTGGAGCCAGCTATCCGAGTAGAACTACTGCAATGAGGTACCCCCTACTCCCAGCTCAGACAATTTCCCTAGAAGGATACCATGTTCTATGGTATTGAAAGCCACTTAGAGAGCAAGGAGAATCAACTCACAATACAGCTGGGTGTTACTAGAAGTGGGCCAAAATTATTTTCGGAACTGGGTATTTCTTGAGTTTTGGTGACATCCCGAAAGCAGTCCAGCAATGGACCCATCCAACCTGCCATCTGAATGAAAAAAAGAAAAGAAAAAGAGTAGGATAAACAAAATGATATGATATGGTGGGCAGGGGGCAAGATCCTGGGTGGTTGGTGTTGGAGTGGCTGGTATTACTCTGCAAATTATTCAGTTGGCATCTCACTTTGTATCTGCTGCTCTATATATTAAGAAATGGTTCCTGAGACTTTCTAGACTGAGATTACATGGATCACGGCATAACATACAAGTCAGAAAACACAAGACAAGATGATGATAGAGTCAATTTTGCAGGGAGACATCAGTCACTCTTCCTAGCAAGTAGCTCCCACCTTGAAGGATCAGATGGTGTTGTTCTGCTTGGTCTCTGTTATGCAGACTGTAGGATGGGAAGGGCTTAGAGGATTGAATGCTTCCCCATTAACACACACACACACACACACACACACACACATGATGCTTGATCTTTGCAAATTCCTATATTAAATTACCTGATCCATACATGAGGATTGGAATGTAAATATGCATTGGATTTTACACCCCTCTGAATGTTGCAGCACAGTTCTCTATAGTTTACATGTATCAAGATATACATTAAAAGACATATTTTGACAGAAAATAAAAACTCTAATATTAAAATGTTAGTGTTTTTTGGGGTGGGTGGGGAGAGGATTAAGAGTGCTGAAATGGAACAGAATTATGGGTTTCTGTCACAATTACATGTGACATGGAACAGAAATAGATATGTCCACACCCAACACACACATACAGATGTAAGTCTGCTTTTGCCTTGGTCTTATTCTAATTGTTAACATATTTTCGTTATGGCTCATGAACAAACCACTCAGTGGCTATGCCTCCTTTGCCTTCCATGTATTCTCCTCATCTCCCCCACCCCATTTAAGGAACTCATTTGGAAACGTTCAGGAGCCCTCGAGTAGCTCTTCCATAATCCTGTCATTTGTTGTCTGTGGTTTCCCCTTATGAATGTATTCCTGAGTGAAATGGCCTTTAAGCTTTGAAGTGTCCTTTAGAGGGTTAAAGAAAAATCCTGATGAACAATTGCCTTGCATGGCGTAATGCTGATTGGCAAAGTGCTGCCCTAAGAGGCAAAACCGCACAATAGCGGCTGATTGTGAAGCTGCGTTTATCCTAACAGTCCAAACTTCATTAGCCAGCCATTAGTAAGTTTGTGAGTGAAGGGTTTGTATTCCTTCGCAGTATGGGAAAACAGTGATTGATTGGCCTGGATTCAGCAGACGTTCGTACACCTAAAGCAAAAGTCAACATCATGCCATTTCCTGCTTTGGACTTGATTTTTTGTTGTTAAATAATGCATAGGGATGGTTATTCCACCCAGGCCTGGTGCTAAGGCCAGGCATGGCTGGGCACCTGCCAAGGGCCTGCAGTCCAGCAGGGGCCCACTGACAAGAGCCCCCTGGACTTGCTCCTCCTCTTCACCAGTGCAACCTGCATGTCCACCTGCCTCTTGCTCTGGTCCAGACAACAGCAGTGGTGAGAAGAAGGAGTAGGAGATGACAGGAGATTCTGCCTATCAAGCAAGCAAGCAGTCACAATGATGAGAACAAGGATGAGAAGTAACAGCAGCTGGTGACGATGGCAGGCTCACTGAGGGAGGGGTCCATGGAGGCTGCCCTCAAAAACCTAGAACCTGCACTGATTCCACCCTGGAATCAGGTACCCATAAGCAACTTCTTAGATGTGCTCATTTGCAGCAGATACAAAGCAAGTTGCCAGTTGAATAATTTATTCAGCAATACTAGCCAGGGATGTCACGGGATGGGAGTGTGAGAGGGGGGTGGAGTCCGGTGGATTCCTCCCCACTCAGCCTCCTGGAACCTGCTTGCTGAGCCGTTGAGTGCTTACCAGGCTTACCACTGTGTGGGCCGATTGCACCTGGAGGCCGCCCGCTGCTTGCTGAGCTGGCAGTTTGTGAAAAAACGGCAGCTCGGGGTTTTCCATAAAAGTAATGTTGTATAAATGGAGGCCATAAAGCATCCATTTACACAGCATTGCAGGTGTAAATGGGCCATTTACACCTGTAATGTTGCCGAAATGGCCCCTTTATGGCCGCCATGCACGCAACGTTATGTTTACAGAAAACCTTGAGCTGCCATTTTTACAAAAAACGGTGGCTGGCTAAGGGGATGGCTGGCCGCTGGGTGCTCACCAGGCCCCCCCGGGCCATCTAGCAGCTTGTACAGCATGGTGAGCAGCGGTGGGCGACGGCAGCGGTTTGGTGAGTGACCAGTGGGGACAGATGGAGGTGAGTCCATCCATCCCTAATAGAGCCATTTTAACACCACCCAACCAGCGTCTTATAAAAGACGCACACACACAAAACCCCGCAACATATTGTTTTGTTTATCCTACTCTTCTATCCAACACTTAGCCCCATTGTGGCATTGGAATGCTGTCATTTGTACCAGGTAGAATGTTGTCATACTGGAATTTTCTGTCATTCTTTTCAAGATGGAGCGGAGATGTTTTGCTTGTCCCAAAGGGGAGGACTAGAACACATGGGTGGAAATAGCAAGGAAACAGATTTTGGCTTGGTACCAGTTCCACCACAGATGTGTTTGGTGGGGATGCAAGATAGGGCCTTCTCAGTGGCTGCTCCCAGGTTTTGGAACCCCCTGCCAAGGGTAGTGAGGTTGGGTCCCTCTCTGTTGTTCTTCCACCAGCAGGCAAATGTATTTTTATTCAAGTAGGCCTTTGGCATGTAAGCTGGTCCGTTGGGTTGGGTGCTTTTAAAAATTCTTTCATTGTTGTGTTTTTAATGTATTTGTTTTATGATTGTTTTAACAAATTTTCATTTTAAATTATGCATACACACACACACACACACACACATTTGTCAGCTGCCTTGAGTGCCATTTCCCTGGGAGAAAGGAAGGGCATTAATTAATTAATTAATTTAGAGAGCAATCCTATGGTCCCTGGGTGAATGTCCCAGGGACCATAGGATCATTTAGGTTCCCCCTTCTGAGGTTAGAGACAGCGCTCTGACCTTGGAAGGGATTTGGAGAGCCATCCCCCCACCTCCACTGCCTTGGCTGCCCTCCAAGGTTGGCAAAGCGACCTCAGAGGAGGAAGAAAGGGGGCCTTCCTGTGGCAGGTTGGGGAGGAGACCAGAGAGGCCAGGGAATGAGCTATCCTGAGAATCTTCCAGCCTCCTTTCCTCCCCCTCTGAAGCACCATTGCTAGTTGGGCAAAAAAGCCTGTCTAGTGAAAAATGCAGGGCAGGAGGACAGGGAGGAGAAGGTCACCTCCGCCAGTCCTCCCACCCTGCACTGGATGATTGGATGCCCCTGTAAATTCAGTCTAACCTCAGAACCTGCACCAAATGGGTCTGAAGCACCCCGGTGGGTAACCAAGCTAATCCCAACAGACAAACATCACTACAGACAAAATTGTAAATTGAAATCTATTTAAGGCTTTATTTCAGAAAAGTACAAAATGAAAAGAAAGTGGCATTAGAGCCACTTCTAATGAGTGCTAGAAACATTCTCTGAAATCACAGGGAAAGAGAATGCAACAAAAATAGAAGATTAATTAAAAGAACTGCAATTGCCAAAGCTGGTATTATGAATTTAGCTAATAAGATAAAGGCTTGAACTTCTAACGTTGTTATGATTCCTCCTTCCAACTTTCTCCTGTTTACTACTTGTGGTTTAAAGCTAAACTAAAATGAGTTTGGGGCTTCTGATCACCGAGGATGTAATCAGTTGGATTGTGCCCTAAATAAATACGTATTAGCACACTGTCCTAATGGTATGAGCTGTTTGGCAATGGAACAGACTGCCTCAGGAGCTGGTGGGCTCTCTTTTGCTGGTGGCATTTAAGCAGAGGCTGAGTGGTCATGTGTCAGGGATGCTGCAGCTGCATCCTCCATTGCAGATCCTTCATTGAACATGGGTTGGACAAGACCTCCAAAGTCCTTCCAGCTTTATGGATTCTCTTCCAAATTCCATTGGCAGATTAAGGGCGCAGATCTCCACCCCCTCCCGTGCTGCCTCGTAGGCAGCACAGAATGGCCCCGTGCTCCGTCCTTGGAAGTGGAGCACGGAGTGGCAAAAACGGGGCATTCCTGGGGGCGTGTCAGGGTGGGGAAATCGGAAACGCTGGTATGACACATCCTATGTGCTGTCCGGCTGCTGCTTCCGGCGCTCTGAGATCCCACGGCTAGACAGCCGAAATTGGCCGTCGAGCTGCAAATGTCGGGTGGCTGAAGCACAGACGGGATGATCCTCTCTGCGCTTCTCCTGCTCTGTATTGGATGGGCGGTCACCTCCAAGTTTGAAGCTGGCTCCCTATCCCTATAGGATTGCGCCCTAATTGCCTGAAACTCATAGAATGGATTAAATGTTTGTCCTCATGTTTGTCCTCATATTACCATCATCATGATTATTATTTCACTCACATGGTGCTTTTAGGGGGTCCACAGAGCTTCACTTAATTCCCTCAGTAATCCTTACAACACCCCATAAGGTAGCTCAGTATTGTCCTGCCTGAAATGAGATTTGAATTGGGATCTTCATGGCTCATGGCTCAGCCATTATACCAACCTAAATCTAATCTGTACTGTATGCTACTTAGGACATCTAATATTAGAAGTGGGCAAGTAAATAAGAAAATAATGGGGACAAAGGAAAGAATGGGAGGGAGGACAGAAGGGCTTAGGTGAGGTGGTCTTTTATCTCTTAATGCCACCGGTGGTGCAGTGGGTAATTTTAGACCCTGTACTTAATGGTCTTGTGGATGGGGGTGGATTAGACAGCTGTGTTTCTTACTGAAGCACACAAGTAATATTTCTTCTCCCCATTCCTTGCTTTACAACTGCTTCTACATTCCTGATAGGTTAAAACAACAACAAAGCCATCGGCCAACCCTGATAGAACTAGTCTGACCACGTGCAGTTTTGTAATTTAAACTCACTTAAATCAGAGCATCATCATGATTGCAGGCATGAAACAGAGTTCGCTTCTGCTGCTTCGATGCCCTCACCACTTGTCACTCCTGTGGTGGTCATTTGGGTCCCCTGGGCTGTGGAACTCTGGACTTCCGCTCAAGGGTCCAGCCCTAGCTGCACCACTCGGTGTGTGCTTTGTATTCATGGTTTCCTGTTTGGAGGACTTAAACAATGCATTTGGCAAAGTGTTGAATGATCGACAGCTGCGGTAACCATGACCGTACAGAAACACCATATGTGGTGATACCATTGTTGTCGTTGTTATTACCCCCCCTTGTCTCCTTCTGCAAAGGACCCAGTGCTGCTTACGTGGTCCTCCTCCTCTCTATTCTATCCTCACAACAACCCTGTGAGGTGGGTTAGGCTGAGATCAGTGGCCCAAAGTCACCCAGTGAATTTCATGGATGAATGGGGACTAGAACCAGATCTACCAAGTCTCAGTCCAACACTCTCACTACTATACCACACTGGTTCTGCCTTTGAAGGCAATTCAAAAATGGCAGCTGGTCCAGAATAGTAGACTGTGTGCAAATTGCTTCTAACCTCCTTGTGGACAGAGAAGTTGTGGACACCATTTCACTGATTTTCTCCAAGGTGAGGAGAAATGCCCCAACAGTTTTTTGAAAGGTGAGTTTAATGGTAGTGGTGGCAGTAGCACAGCTTCTTTCTTTCTTTCTTTCTTTCTTTCTTTCTTTCCTAAGGTTTCTTGTTGCTGCTGTAAGTGGTGGGCAGCATCAGCAGTCACTGTGTTGGCAGCCTGGCCACCATTTTGCATCCCCCACAAGCCCCAGACCTTGTGTCATTCTCTGGAATTGTGTGTGTGAGGGGGGGGATGGCAGCTGCCAGAAAACAAATAGATGGTGGAGGATGTTCAAAGAAAATTCTGCAAAAGCTGCCTTCTTTTTCTAGGCCAAGAGTGTTTGCTTTGTGTTTTTTAAACACAAGAGAACACTAAAAAGCTCTGCTTAGAGTCTGAAGTGGTACAGTGCATTCTATTATTTCAGGATTCTGCTGCATATGTAGACCAGGCCTTAAACTGCTGTTGCATCCCTGTTCCTAGCTCCTTTTTTTTCTTTCTTTTTCCACAGCAGGAAATGTTATTGCCTCGTGGATAATTTCTGTGGCTGTGGCTAAGGCATAATGTTAACTGATCAGTGGGTTTATGGAGGAAATACAAAATGGCTGCCCTCAATACATACAATAAAGGCATAGTAAATCTCCAGGAATTAGCAGAGATCCACTTCAATAACACAGCTGAAATCCCCTCCCCCTCGTAGCTCTAACTGTATAGCGTACTGCAGCTGAAGAAGTCCACAACAAGGTACATGTTTGGAACTACAATAATAAATTCAGCTCTTGTTTATTTCGGATTCTTTGGCACTCAGCACCTTTACTGTTGGCTGGTATTTTATGCCTCAGTACTCCAGGAAGAGGAAAATGCTTTGTTTGCACTAGATCTAATATGAAAAAAACCCTCTCTCTGACATTTAAACTTTTAGTACCAGTTTGCCTACAGTGTTAATATCGCTGAAGTGGCTTGCACAGATTAAAACAGCCTACAGTATATAATGCAAAACATGAACATAACATATTTGCTGATTCAAACACTTGAAGGAATTATTACCATTGAGATATTTAAGGTCACCTTAACAAATTCAATAAATCAGAGACATGTCAAACAAAAGGACTTGAAAGCAGAGAAAGACAGCATGTGAAATACAGGGACAGAGTATATGGTGAAACTACAAAAAGGGGCAACTAAAATGATCATTGGATAAATGGCCATTTATGTGGAGAGACTTTAAGCAGTTAGAATTTGTTGATTAAAAAAACCGAGATGACTGAGAGGGGTGTTGAATGCAAGGGAGGTTGCTTTGTGTCGAACCAGGGGTGATAGAGGCTTACTAGCCAATTATTTTGCCTCCTTTAGGTAGCTGGTAAAAGCAGACATTTCTTTGGAAGAGAGTTTTTATTGCTTCAAAGTTGGTAGTGTCGCTGATGCTGTTTTTGTCCTGTTGTTTTTGTTTTTGTTTTTTACATTTATTGGGCTATCACGGCTTGTTGCTTAACTGTTTTGTTTTAACGTCTAGTTTTTAATGACTGTAATTTTATTGTCGTTTTTATTGTTGTTCACTGACAAAGGATCCCATGATGTGGCTGACTTGATGGGTTAGAAATGTCGTTGTAAATTATTACATAATCAGATAAACACTGCTATTAGGTGGGTATATTATGGGCAGTGTGTGTGTGGGGTATTCCACATAGACCCTCTAAAGTGCATGAGAATAAGTCACTAGGCTTTGTGAGTGGCCTTAGCTGAGCTTTGGACTTAGGGGTTAACTGCATGCTACATGCAAATATGGGTAGGGATGGATAAGCATTTTGTTTTTGTTCGCAGAACATGCGAGTGTGTCCTGTTTGAAGCTCCAAATGCGAGTGTGAGTGCATGTCTGCTGAAAATGCTTGTAAATGGTTGAACACATGCTTGTGTTTGGCTTGTTCCCAATTCCCAGTTTGATTTGCACAAATCTCCTAATTTTTGCAAATTTCCTAATTTGTGCAGTTTTCTGCTGGAGATTGAATCAGCCCCACTTTAGTCTATGGTGAAAAGTTGTGCAAATTAGGAAGTTTGTGCAAATTTGGGGAAACTTGTGCAAATCTCCCCTTCAATTGCTGCTTGATTTGCACAGGTTTTCTGTTGGAAATCACGAATGGGAATCAGGCACAAGGTGAGTGACAAAATGATGTCTGGAGAATCCTGGCTACCTCGAACATCACTCGTTCACCCATCCCTAAATATGGCTCACAAGCAGATCCTGAGAAGTGCCTCTTCTGTAGAATGGCCCAGGACAGGGCAAAGCATAAGTATAGATGTGATTTGGAGCAGAAAAGTGGCAGGCATGGAAACAGTCAATTGTGACTTTGCCTGCTACCTCTCTCCCAATTTTCTTGAGCCGGAGCTGCTTTGCTTTAAAGAAACAGTATGGGAAATTCATTATACGTGTGTCTCTGTGGAATCTGTGGTTAGCCCGGGAGTTGCACCAATTTCCCATTGTCCATGGGAGCTGTCCAGGGTCCTGCATTACCCTATTCTGACCAGCTCTCTGCTGTTCCCTTCCAGCTCCTGTTGATTGCATTAGTCCATCCTTCCCCCAACTTGGCAGCCTCCAGATGTGTTGGACCACAGTGGCCATGCTGGCTGGGAATTATGGGAACTATAGTCCAACACATTTGGAGGGCTCAAGGCTGAGGAAGGCTGCTTTAGTCCATTTAGTCCAAACTAATTTTTTCCCCATGGACCACTTGAAAATTGCTGGGGGTCTTGGCATATGCACAAATACATACATACATACATACATACACACACTGATTCTACAAATCAAAGCACAACAGTTATAATAACCACAGCCTTGTCTTTCTAAGAAGAAGGTGGATATGCCTTTTTTTGTGAGCAAAGTTCTATGGAGTCAGGTGTAATATGTTGTCAGGTTGAATTTCAGGGCAGGTTCAGCATTCATCCTGCATCTGTATTTGGACTTGAGGGTGCCTGCAAAGTTCAGAGAAAAAATTATACTGCATCAGCTCCATGTCATGAAAATCATGGAATCTTGCTCTGGACCTTGTTAGCCTCTTCAGTAATCTGGCCCTGCTCAAAATGGCCCTGATCTCCATCATCAGCGAACAAAAATCAATTGCAGGTGCAAGTAGAGCTATTTTGGACTGTTCTGCAACCTTTCTGCTTGAATGGAGCTTGCCAGCCACCAATGGTCCATGGACCACAGTTTGAGAACCGCTGCCTTGGTCTGTTGCCTTAGGACTTAGGATGGGCAAACACTCTCTTGAGAATTGCTGGGCTGTTGTATGCATTCTTTGCAAATGCTCACAACACCTGCAGGGTAGAGTGCTTTCCAAGTACTCAAGAAGAAAATTTGCATATCCCTAACAGTTTTACCTCTCTCACACACAACTCACAATCTGCATATTGAATTCAAATAAAATTCTGATTTTATTTATTTATTTATTTATTGCATTTATATCCTGCCTTTGTTCCTCTTGCAAGGAACCCAAGGTGGCTTACATTATCCCCCTCCTCCTCTCCATTTTATCCTCACAGCAACAACCCTGTGAGGTAGGTTGGGCTAAGAGTCTGTGACTGGCCCAAAGTCACCCAGTGAGCTTCCATGGCCAAGTGGGGACTAGAATCTGGATCTCCCAGCACCCAGTCCAACACTCACCACTACAGCACACTGATGGGGACTTGAATGAGCTTCCACTGGACTTGAAGTAGATTCAGGCATGGTGTGTGTGTGTGTGTGTGTGTGTGTGTATGTGTAAGTTTAGCTTCCCCTTCCTTTTTGAATGTTCATCCCATGCAGTCATTGGGCTAGTACACACGCCATGATAAAGCACCCTGAAAATAAGTTACGGTGGGTTTGTTGTTCGTTCACTAGCCTGTGTTACTCCCGACAATCACATGCTCTGTGGCTTGCCATGGCTTGTTTCCCCCTTAGTATCATTTCAAGGCTAATACAGAGGGGATATTGTTAGCAAGATTGTGAGGGGTGGCCTTTTTTTCTGGCATGTCTTGTCAGAAAGAGCTACAGAGCCACCTGGCAAGCCACACACAAGTCATCATCCTGGGTTCAGACATCACAACAAGCCACTCTGAAAACTAGTCCCACTGAACAACCCAACAACAAGCCATGGATTCTCAGGATGGCTTGTGCATGGTTGACAAAACATGCTGAGGAAACCAGGCTGGGTTCAGATGTCACGACAAGCCACCCTGACAAAAACAGGCTGACAACCCTCCATGGGTTGTTGAGTCATGGGAACCACTTCACTAGTGAATAGGGATGGGAAACTCCCCAAATTCCAATGGGGGGGGGAGGCTGCTGCAGGGAAATCTGGGCTTCTTGGGCTCACTGTATTTCCCCAGAGCCCTGCATGCACCAGCCAGATTTCATGGGGTGCCTTTCTGTTTTTAAAAAGGCAAGATGGGCTGCCATTTGTGGACCTTGGGAAAAGTATGGCCATAAATTTTATGCCACTTGCTGCCGTAAAGTACTTACATCTACATAAATTGCAGCCGTAAAAGTGGCCACTCATGGACCTTGTCTTTTTAAAACCTGGAAGGCATCCCGTGTGGATGCCGGTGGGCATGGAGGAAAGGGATCCAGTCTGCTGTGGACTCTGCAGCTCAGATTCTTGGGAATCTATGGCCTTATTCAGGTCCACAGAGGATTTCTCCAGCATCCCTACTTGTGAAGCACACAACTAACATTTCTCTCCCCCGCCTCATCTGCCAGTCACGCCTTACAATTGTTTCTGTTTTCTTGATATGTTAGAACAACAACAAAATGGTTTGCCACCCCTGATTAAAAACAACACCAACACCAGCTACTACTTTTGAGTATATATATGCAGTTTTGCAATGTTGTTGTTGTTCAGTCGTTAAGTCATGTCTGACTCTTCATGAGCCCATGGACCATACCATGCCAGGCCTTCCTGTCCTCTGCTCTCTCCTGGAGTTTGCAATGTAAACTCACTTAAATCACAGCAAGATGATGACTATAGGAATAAAATGGGTTTGGATCACCTGCCCCTGTTAGAGACTTCCGGGCTACAGGGCCTTCAGCCTTAGCCCCAAGGTCCAATCCCAGCTGCAGCACTTTTGAGAATCCTTTTTTGTATTTTGTGGGTGGTCAGTTCCACATGGCGAGACGATTTCAAAATAGGGATAAATGGAGATTATTTCGAAATAGGGATAGATGGAGATTATTTCAAAATAGGGATGGATGGATCTCAGTCTCACTGAACTAGTTCCATCCCATTTCCACACATGCTTGCGTTTTTTTTTTAAATCTATACAGAAATCCAAACTTTTCTGTGTGCATTTCCCCTAATGTGCACATTAATGCATGCATGTTCATGCACATTTTTAAACTTTCGCATTTTTCAGAAGTACTGTATATTACCGAAATGCAGTTTTGTGTGCACTTTTCTCAAATTCTCTCTCTCTCTCTCTTTCTTTCTTTCTTTCTTTCTTTCTTTCTTTCTTTCTTTCTAAGATACTTATATACCATTTGATATTCTAAGATATCTAAGTGGTTTACATAAAAATACGTATAATACCAATGTAAAAACAATATAAAATAATAAATAAATTGAAAATATTACAACAAGAACAGTATAGCAAAGCAGTGTGATTACAAGTAAAGGAAAGCCTGAGTAAACAAAATATGTAAAAACAAATATGTCTTTAAGATTCACTTAAATATATGCATTTTGTGCACACTTTCCCCTAATATGCACAGTTTTGCATATACATTTTCCATGAGACAAGTTGTTTCAGAACACTCACAAAAATGCAGATTTTGGAACAACTCTGTCTTGGCTTGCTGAAAGGCTCAGAAGGTGCAAATTGGGTAAATCCATTAAAAAAACAAAAAATAATGGAGCAAATATCTTGCCCACCCTTTAAAAAAAATTATTGGGCTTCTCAGAGAAAATTTATAGAATAATCTGGGGGAGCAGCTTGTAAAATATGGTGGTCATTTCATTATTAAGCATTAAGTCAAACTTACCACAATAATGCTTAATGTGGTAAGCTTTTCATAATCTCCTGATGTTTCTGCATGACAGATGATCCTTTTCTCTTCCTGGCTCCTTATGATAAAGCCTGTAATGGGGCAATTCAGCTGGCCGTGTACGTGTTTAATGCGGTGAGCTGCTTGCATTCCTTGACATTTCTAAGCCAACTTGTTGTTGAATAGAAGTGTGGGCTGCCCTGCTGAACTCCCTGCTCTTATTCCTGAAATAGTCTGAGGATTTGGTTTTCACTGGTGGGCAAAGGAGATCAGAAGCTGTGCTACATATGGGGAGGAGATTATAGGGATATCCCCAGGTTTAATCTGAATGTTTTGCTTTTTTCCTGCTAGCTTTGAAGTGATGGATACATTTGGACCCAATCCAACCTACTATACTGTCAGTTGCAAACTTGTTATATAATTCTTGACTACCATATTCAGGTGTGTTGAGGAAACGGATGCACCTGGGTCTGCTCTCTGCTGTGGTACCCCAAAGACTTGAGCAGTGATGGAGAAACTATATTTTGTCCTTTCCTCATTCTTGCTCTTGCCATGTCTCTCACCAGCACACTCCTGGGCCACACAGTGCACTCTGATGATGCCAGATCTGGTGATGCTGGTGGGATCTTGCCAATATGGTGCCTAGGGATGTATGAACCTGCCTGGTCCAAGGGATGTCTGCCCCCTCCCCCCAGTTTGGCTTGCAGATGTTGGCTTTATCTCCCCCCCCCCGAAAAAAAGGGCAGCCACAATTTGTGCATAACCAAGCACTATATGGCTGCAATTTGCAGAAATTATGCTAATTACAGCCATGATTTGCCCAAGTTATGCAAATTGCAGCTGCAATGTGTGTGTCTTGCCATTTTTAGAGAAAAAAGTAAAGCCGAAATCTGCAAGCAATGCACAACCCTCCCTCTCTCCCTGCAAACACCATCAAGGAGAGCTGGTCTGTTGCAGATTCTGCAGGTGGGATTTTTAAGAATCCAGTGCCCTTTCAATCCATTGAGGATTTCTCCAACATCCGTGATGGTGCCTCTGCCAGCTTTACTGGCACAACAAGTTTTGAAAATCATGGCACAGGGATCCCACCATGCTACAGATACCTTTTTGCAATGGCTGTAAAGGTTGCGGTATAAATAGTCTCACATCTGTAAGACATTTTTAAAATATTGGCAGGACCCAACCTTGTGTGCACTTAATGGGGCTGAGCCAAAACAGGTCTTGTGTTTTCAATCTGGGAAGGGCTGTGGTTCAGTGATGGAGCCCCTGCTTTGCATGTAGAATGTCTCAGGTTCAATCCCTGATATCTCCAGGTAGGGCTGAAAAGACCTGCTTCAGAAAATCTAGAGAGCATGGTCAGTCATTGTAAGCAATACAGTGCTAGATGAACAAAGGGTGTACTGAAGCATATGGCAGCTTTCTAGGTTTCTTAGGGGGCAATGCTATTTATTTATTTATTACATTTCTATACTGCCCCATAGCCAAAGCTCTCTGGGCGGTTCACAAAAATTAAAACCTCAAGGTACAACGTAAAACAATATAAAATATAAAAGCTTAAAACTACAATATAAAAGCTCAGCCAGAATAAAACCTAGCAGCAATGCAGAGATTTAAAATACAGATTTAAAACAGCAGAGCTAAAAAGCTAGAATGCTAAAATCCTGGGAAAATAAAAAGGTCTTCACCTGGTGCTGAAGGACATACAATGTGGGTGCCAGGCAAACCTCTCTAGGGAGCTCATTCCACAACTGGGGTGCCACAGCAGAAAGGGCCCTCTTCCTGGCCACCACTGGGCAGGGGCTCCCATAGGAGGACCTATGCATGTTCAGACAGAAAAAAAAGTCCTACAACTCCCAGCATGCCCCCTTCAGCTATGCTGAACCAGTACCACAAGCACACAGCAGGCCTTTTTTTTTTTTTTCTGTTGAAACATGCATCGGATTGCACCCTTAGTCACATTTAGTTTGAGCTTTTCCCCAAAACTGTCCCACCCTTTTTTGTGGCTTATGCATGGTTGATCTTTTGAAGCATTCATTTATTTTTGTAATTCAGTTCAAACTGCACCATCCTTCAAGAATGCCTGGGTATTTAGTGATGTCTTGATGTTATTCTTTATACTGTAATGTTACTGAGCATTTGTAGTACTGGTTCAGTCCTCTGCTTGAAGGTGTCCATTTAAATGGCTGTTCTGCCCAGTACAAAGATAAAGAACCATAAGAACTGTTGCTGCCCATCAACAGTGACCACCTGTACAGCAGACTGAACTGTCAGGCACACAAGTCATCTGGTCACAGTCTTCCATGCTGTGGTGAGATGTACTGCATTTCTATTTAAATTAGAACAATCATTTCTAAATTTGCATCTATACATCTAGTGTGTGCAAATTGTATGTAAATTGCTGTCATCTTTTTGGTGATGCATTTCCTCTTTTTTTTGGCGGTTCACAAGTGACCACCACAAAATTGAGTCCCTGGTGGGCATATCTGTTTTACATTTAACTGCTACCGTAGGGTACCATCTCCCCAGTAGAGCAGGGTGTGAAGGAAGTGTATCTGGAGCTACTGAACAGAGACACTCCTCTGTATGTCTTTAATGTTTGTTGATGCCGAGGTCCCAAAGAAGATAAGGAATAATGGGGATTTGTACTGTTGTTAAGTATTGTTGTTGCTGATTGTTCATTTCTGTTGGCTTTTATTGATTTTAAGAATTATTGTGGGCAGCTCTGAAGCACAGCAAATGCAGTGGAAGGGCGGGACATAAAGATCATCAGATATAGATAGATAGATAGATAGATAGATAGATGATAGATAATAAAACAGCAGAAGCAGCAATTGAAACAAAGCCATAAAATGAATCAGGACAGAGAAAATCATCATCACAGCTTTGTTATTGTCAGGGTGGACACTGAGCCCATAGAATCTCAGAGTAGTTCTGATTCTGAGGAAGAGCAGTTGCTCCTGGGAGAGGAGTGTGCTCCTCTTTCCCAGGGCCCACAGCTGACGGAGATTCCTCCCACCAGCATTCCTAGCTTAGATAGCAGTCCTGGGAGTGACAGAGCGCGGGAAGCAGACTTGATGGATGCGCGACACCGACGCAGAGAGCGGCGCCAAATGGAGGGCGCGGAAAGGAGGCGTAGTGCCCGGTTGGCGTGCAAACAACGGCTGTGCCCAGAGGATCCAAGGGAAAAGGGGAGGGACTCTCCCTAGTCCTTAAGTTCAGGGGGCTGCTAGTGATTCCCTTTCAAATGGGGACCAACTGTTCCAACTTAGGGCATAGGTACTGTGCTGCTCAGATCTAGTTGCAAACGGTAGAGTTGTTAAGTTGTAAAAGAAGAATAAAGCTTTGAAAGGAATCCCTTTGTCTGTGTCTGGACTTGGGTACTGGATTAGACTGAGAGAGGCCTCCAAGGAGCCCTTGACAGCTATATTACATGCTGAAATGCCTGGGCTTTTTGTCTGGTGCTGAGGTGCCATCAAATTTGGCATCAGGCGAGCCTTGGTGGGGCAGGTATTTGAGAGTTGGTGGCATCATAACCCCGCAAAAAAGGCCTCCTCGCTAGTAGGGATGGACAGAATGTGTAAAATCCATTCCATCTGTGTTTTGTGGATTGCCATTCGTTCCAACGTCCACCCATTGATGGAATTGAATTTTTTTAGTTTGCACAAATTCTCACAAAATGGACAACCCCCTCATTCATATTTTCACACTTTAGTCTATGGAGAAGTGCACATTTTTGGCCATTTTTAATTTTTTTGCGTATTTTTCTACAATGAAAGTTGTGCAATATTCCTGAAGGTTAGAAAAATGGTTCTCAGGTAGGGCTGTGCACGGACTCCCTGATCCTCTTTGGATGCTGCTTCAGATCATCCAAAGCAACCCCAATCCAACTTGAACCGATTTGGACCCCTTCCAATCTGAGTTGGATCTGAATATGAAGCGAGATCTGGAAATCCGGATTGTGCATTTTGGGTATTTTCCCATTGACTTGCATGGGAAAACACAAATGGTCATAACTTTTTTAGTTTTTAAGATACAGGCATAACATTTGGAGACCGCCCCCTCTATGCCCTCAGAGAGGAGGCGACCTGCAAAATTTCAGCGAGTTTAGCCCAGCGGTGTTTGTGCTAGGTGGAGTTGAAACCTGATGTCTTCCAAAGAAATTCTCAAAGCAAAGAGCTGTACCTTCTCCTTGTTTCCACAGACATGCATGACACCTGGGCCCCTCCCAGCCCCTCTCAAGGGTGTCCCACTTGCCAAATCCCAGGTAGTTTGGCCACTGGCTTGTGTGCAAGATGCTGGTGAAATCTGAGGTTTTCCAAGGAAACTCAGAAAGCAAAGAGCCGTAAGTTCTCCCTGTTTCCACAGCTGTGTGTGAAAAGTGGGCCCCTCCCAGCCCCCCTCAAAGGCATCTGACCTGCCAAATTCCAGGCACTTTGGCCTACTGGTTGTGTGCAAGGTGCAAGTGAAATTTGATTTTTTCCAGGAAAACTCCCAAAGCAAAGAGCTGTAACTTCTCCTTACCTCTGTCCCTGCCAACACCCCAAAGATGCTTCATATTGCGCTGAATTGTTTTGCCACACCATGGACTGTTATTGGAATAAGAAGGTAATTCATATAAATACTATGTGTCTGGTGCTTTTTCGACACTGCCTTGAAATTTGTATGTATAGTGTTGGTGGAGCTACAACCTAGCATGCACACATACACGGACACAAACACACAAGAGCTAAAGAAAAGCAGAATTACCTAAGCAAATGAGGGGTGTCTTTAATTTATTCTTTTGTATTTCATGTTCTTTTATAGAAGGCAGGATAACTTCAAGAAATACAGGGCAATAGTGCAGGTGATTAGATAACAGCCAAATCAAACCCTAATAAAAAAAAAAACAGCCTTCTTTAATTTCTGTTTTGGGAGAATCAACACAGAGAAGACACAGATGGTTCATTTCAGCATGAGGATAAGGGGACAAACACTACACACATAGGCTGCTATAGTATATCTTTCTTTAAGGATTTAGAAAGAAAGAAAAAACTGAATGCTTGAATATGACTTAAAAGGGGGAGGGGGAACATGCCCAGAAGTCAATGTTTGTTTTAAAAATTCTAAATAAGAGTGGGTTTGTAAAACTCTAACAGAGACACAGTTGACTGACAAAAACAACAAGAAAATAGAATGGAGAAAGCAGAAGTAAGGCTTACATTACACAACAAATGCAGCCTTTTCCAGAGTCCAAAATTGAGATAAACAAACAAGCACAGGAATGGTGGGGGAGGGGGAGCATGGCAGTAAGGAAAAGCTATGTTAGTTTGAAAAAATATGGAAAGGAGAGACAGAATCTAATCAAATAAAAATAATAAACGAGTTGGAGGTACAAAGATATAGGAGAAAGCAGCTGGAAGAGGTGCTGCAAAAGACGCTGTCCCAATGGGGATGGATGATCAAGGAGCAAGAGAAGGGGATGCTCCCAGTACAACCAAGCTGTTTCCTTTTAATTAAATGCTGCGGAAAGCCTAATGGTGATCAAAATTGAATAAATTGAAGGAACAACTCCTAGGAATGTATGCGCACACACATACACAAACGATCATCTACCCACACCAGCCTTGTCTCCCAAAGACACAGCCAGTGCAATGACTGAATGCAGCCTTTCGCTGAAGTATATATACCCCCTTCCTCCACCACTCTTTCTGATTGGAGACTGCTAGCATCGGTTCTGGCTAAGGGTTCCTATTTGCCAAAGTACACTCCCTCCTCCTGCACTCGCCTTCCTGCCTCCCCGTGTCCACTTGCCTTCCCCCTCCCTCCTCCTCCTCCTCCTCCTCCTCCTCCTCATGCCCCTCCACATGAACTTTCAGAAGTTGATACATTTTGGAGACAGCCTGTCTGGACTGCTGAGGCAATCACTAGAGCTCCGAATATACGAGGCGGAGGAGACGCTTCGTGGGGTGTGTGCTTCCCCCCCGGGGCACCTCAGTACTGTTCTGAACCACCTTGTATCATGGGGCTTTTGCTCCCAAACAGCTCTCTTCGCCTTGTTATTCGGACTTCGTAATGAGGCAGTGCACAGCCCTATTTGCAAGTCCGTGGAATCTGCCCTACAAGGGGAAGGCCAGTCTCCTGCAGAATCCATGGGTGGCAGGGTGGGATTCATTAAAATCTGGACTCATTTGGTGCCATTGCAGATTCCTCCGACATTCCTACTCTGTAGTCACCACCACCTGCCTAACTCCAGATGCTGGAACAAGGGGACTTGGAAGACAGCCTCCAATGATAACCATAACATTCAGGCAAGCTTATAGTTATATGGTGTGTTTGTCACATTTTCAGTTCATTTTTTTTGGGGGGGGGTACTATGAAACCTTTGGCCTATATGAAAACAAACAAACACCAGAATATGGGAAGGAGCCCTAAGATTATGAAATGGCTGTGTATTGCCAACACAGCCCATTGTGATATCTTTACCTGAAGACGACCACTCTTTAAACAAATATCAAATATTTTATGAGGTGAGTTGGCTGATATCTCCGTTGAATCTATTGGCATCAGGCGATCTCTACATTTCAGAAATGAGGTTTTAACAGTTGCTGACAATGTCTGGATAATAGAGGGTGCTAACGCTTTGCAAGGGTGACTGACAAGCAGATCTGTGTCAAATCAGATACCCACGAGGCGGAGTATATTGAAGTTGACAGTGCTTGATAATTTACAACTTTCACCTTCAGCATCTCATAATTCACATTACAATCACTGGAGAGAAACCTGGAGCCACAGAAAATTGATGGGAGCAGAACCCACATGTGACAGCCCTGAAACTTCAAGGCTGCAATCCTATACTCACTTGCCTGGGAGTAAGCATCATTGGACTTAGTTGGACTTGCTTCTGAATAGACATTTGTAGGCGTGCACTATCAATTGCTCACTTATGCACATGTGGATAAGCAGCTAGGTGCTTGTGGGTCAATCTGTTTTATGACCCCTGCTGAATGTGGTCAGGCTTCATCTCCCAGCTGTCCATCTCTCTGATATTCTATCGTATGTTTTAAATAAACTTCATGTAGAGTTATTTTCCTTTCGCTATCAAACAGTACTTTACTTCATTTACATTCATCCTTGAGAGAAAAGTTGATCTGTGCAGTTAAAGGCCTGTACCATGAATCATAACCATCTTTCCAACACTTCAAACATAATGTTCAAGGTAGTGAACAACTTAATAAAATGGCCAGGAAATTACCACAGCTTCTTTCTTTCTTTCTTTCTTTCTTTCTTTCTTTCTTTCTTTCTTTCTTTCTTAAATTGCATTCTCTGAACAAGAAGATCTGTACATTCAGCCCTGATGTTTGGTGGCTCTCTTTGATGCATGGAAAGTGCACTCTGTACATTCTCTAACACTGCTCTGTGCAGGGGAAGAGGCTGCTTGTAACTCGAATGTTTCTTTGGGGAAGTGATGACATTGGTCAATGGCAGAACTAGGGATGTGCAAATCAGCAAAACGTGAGAATGAGATTCTCCGAACTCCACCCTCAAGCTCCTGTCTGTATCAAATTGCAAGTTTTTGTTCTTTTTGCATGAAAATTCATGCATATTTTTGTGCACATTTCCCTAAATGTATGCATCGATTGTGCATATCTTTAAAATGTGCACATTTTTCTCCCATTGACTGAAGTGTGTTTGTGTGTATTTTTCAAACGCATATTTTTTTCCCCAGTGTGCACTGTACCAAGGTATGCATATTTTTCAAAAGCATTTTTCCTGTTCTCTGAATTCCATTGTAATGGAAAAAAGTGTCCTTCAACTGCAGATTGTGTTTGCGTCTGAGTTCGCTTCCAGTTTCTGCTCAAAACAAACTGAATCAATTTCCTTATACTTCCGAAGGTAGAACACATTTGTCACACACAACACCCCAGGTTCAGGCCCTGGCATGTCTATTTACAAGGATCTGAAAGAATGAGACAGCAAGTTCTGGGGAGTAGGGATGCTTGAGGATTATCTCTTGGCTTTCTTTTGAAGCAAACCAACCTGATTCACACCAGGCTACTGTATGGATCAGAAAGGAGTTATCCTTTGGATTTCACTCATCTCTGAATGTTATAATGCAGTTCTCAGCTCAAAAGATGTACCAAAATGCACATACAAATGTATTTTTTTTTGGGGGGGGGGAATTAGGCACTATCCTATGGCCTCTAGACAGCAGCTAGACAGCCATAGGATTGGTTGGTTCCCAGAAACTGACCTCAGAGCCTGTCCTCTGAGGTTGGTTCCCTGAGGACCCCCTCCCCCCTCCCCCACCACCTTGTAGGCAGTGCGGATTGTCTCTGTGCTCTGTGCTCATAAGCTCATGGAGCAGGGGGAAAGGGGGTGTCAGGGTTGGGACTGAGCCCATAGAGCCCCAAAGCAGCTCTGATTCTGAGGAAGATCTATGACCCATGGGAGGAGACTGTTCGTATCTCAGAGGCGCAGCTGCAGGGAGAGGCCCCCCCCACCCGCATTCCTGAGAGAGATAGCGACCCCGGCAGCAAAAGAGTAGGATAGCGGTTGTTGCTAGATGCAAGGCGCCGGCGCAGAGAGAAGCACGAGGTGGAGGGTGCTGAGAGGAGGTGCTCAGCCCACTTGGAGCTATGGCAGTGGCTGCACCCTGACACCCCACGGTTAAGGGGGGGGAGCCTCCCCTCCTAGCCCATAAGTTTCAGAGCTTTCCCACCCTTCTCCTCAAAATGGGGACCAACTGCATAGATGGAGCTTAGGTTACCCTGTTAGGATACCCTTTGCAGTTGCTTGCTTAGTCACTGGCAATTAGCATCTGAAAGAGTCATTAAGGTGTAAAGGAATAAAGCCTTGGAGAGAATCCCTTCTGTCTGCCTCTTGGTTGGGCTAGGGATGTATGAAAGTCACTTACCTTTTCAAAGGGTGACATTCGTGGTGGTGGGGAGGTGCTAGGGATGTCAGAGAATTCCGCCACGGATCTCGGTGAGGCCGAATGCCAGTGCATTCGGCCCCCTGAAATCTGTGGTGGAACGGCCTGCCCCCCCGCCCCCCGTGGATCCCCCCTGGGATGAGACTTACCTGGGGCGGATTTTCTGGGCGGCGGCGGCTGCGGCAGCTGGTCTTCTGACCAGCTGCCACCACTGCCATTTGCAGTCTGGAGGTTTTTTTTTTTTTTTACAGAGACGTAATAGGCTACATAAAGATTTACATAGCCTATCACAGCTGGGTTAAAAAAACAACAACCACGTACTCAAATGGCAGCAGCTACGGCTGCCACCATTTGCATTCCTTATTTTTGGCCATCTTAGTCTATGTAAATATTTACGTAGACTATTAGGGTGAAAATAAAGGGGAACGCAAATAGCACAGCGGGTGCTATTTGCGTTCTCCTTTATTTTCGCTGTAATAGTCTACGTAAATATTTACGTAGACTAAGATGGCCAAAAATAAGGAATGCAAATGGTGGCGGCCGTAGCCGCCGCCATTTGCGTACGCTTTTTTTTTTTACCCAGAGCCCTCCGCGGCCGGAAATCCGGCTGCGGACGGCTCTGGCCTGGGCCTGGCCAGCTGCTTCGTGGAGCCACCGCGGAGCACAGCCGGCCATTCGAGGATTCCAGGGGGGAGGAACGGATCGCCTCCCCCCCATCAAGGATTCCAGGGGGAGGGACAAAACGCCTCCCCCCCCATAAACATAATCCGCGGAAAGGTAAGTGACTTTCGTACATCCCTAGGAGGCACTTTGTCCCTCCACCCGAAATTCTCTCTGGCCGGCTCCACTCCACAGCGATTCTGCGGAGGCACTGGCCGGGGCCGCCCGCAGCCGGACATCCGGCCACTGGGCAGCCTGCACAGGGACGCAAATGGTGGCTGCTGTAGCTGCCGCCATTTGCGTCCCTGTATTTTTCCGTGATAGGCTACGTAAATATTTATGTAGCCTATCATGGCAAAAAACAAAAAAACAGCGAACGCAAATGGCGGCAGCTACAGCCGCCGCCATTTGTGTTCCTTTTTTTGTTTTTACCGTGATAGGCTACGTAAATATTTATGTAGCCTATTATGGCAAAAGAGATGGGCGCAAATGACGGCCACTACACCATTTGCGCCCCTCTCTTTTGCCGTAATAGGCTACATAAATATTTACATAGCCTATCACGGCCCCCCCCAAAAGGGAACGCAAATGGTGGCTGCCGTAGCTGCCGCCATTTGCGTTTCCTTTTTTTTGCCATGATAGGCTACGTAAATACTTACGCAGCATATCATGGCTTCCGCAGGGATGCAAATGGCATCCCTGCATTCACCGTGATAGGCTACGTAAGTATTTACTTAGCCTATCATGGCTATAATGAAGAAGCGAATGGCGGCTGTGGCCGTGGCCGCCATTTACAAAGCAGCGCAAATGGCAGCAGGTAGGTGTCCCATTTTGTGCACCTTTCGCAGGGTGGGGGGGTGGGGGGCTTCATTCTGCCATGGATTTCGGGGGGCCGAATGCACTGGCATTCGGCCTCACCGAGATCTGTGGTGGAATTCTCTGACATCCCTAGTTTGGGCTACTGGAGGGCACTTTAAGAGGCAGCTAGGGCACTCCTGACAGGGGGATTCCTGGGGGCCAGGCAGGGCGGGGAGTTCCTATGTGTCATCCAGCCTCCCTACCCTGAGCTCTGATTTCTTGTAGCTAGACAGCCGAAATTGGTCATCGAGCCATGAATGCAGGGTGGCTGGAGTGTGGTGGAGACCATTCCCTCTGTGCTCCTCCCACTGTGCATTGGATAGGCGGTCGCCTCTGAGTTTGGAGGCAACCAACTATCCCCATAGGATTGCTCCCTTAGAATGTATATGTTGTGAGAGAATATACATCCCCAAACTAGAGCTGTGTGTGAATAGCCTCTCAAAATTGTATATCCTATTTGTGGACTACTTGAGAAACTAGGACAACAATTTCACTGCATGTTTCCAGGAGAAGAAATTCTTGACAGTTTCTCACAGGTAGGGCTTGCCATTAGTAGAGGTTGTAGCACAGCTTCTTCCCTTTTCTTTTCATAAGGGGTTTGGGTTTTTTTGGGCTCAGAAAGCATCAACTGTGTCGGCAGGCTGACCCGCATTTTGCATCCTCCACAATGCAGGTGTGAGGGGAGAAGTTTTTCATCTAGAGCTGGAGCTAGTGCTGAGCTAAAATCTATCCTCCACATTTCCTTCCCTTCTTTCTTAAAGTGGCTTAATTTTTCTGCCACATTCTCAGGGTGTTTTATATCTTATTTTGAATTTAGTTTGGTGGTATTTTTGAGCTTAATCACTGTGAGATGGTCAAGGGTGCTTTGTGCATGTTTTCTCTCTCCATTGCTCTGCAGCCTCCCAGGCTGCCTGCACTTCCTTATCTGAAAAAAAGCCCAATGGGAGGAATTCCCTGTTGATGTCTTCCCCAGATGATATCTTCCCCTAATTAAAGTGTGGGAAGCCCAGGAGGACACAGGCTGCCAGAGAGATGACAGGACACTTACGCACACACCTCATAAATAAGGGTAAAACACAAGGACCCCAAGCCCAATCCATGTGAATTTCTGCAAAATGTTCTTCTCCTTTGAATTTCTTTTCAAAAGCAATTTCTTTTCTATGAAATTGAATGAGAATGGTTAAAAAAAAAAGTGGGATAAATTTTTGGCACAGCACTACCAAAAACAAACACTTAAATATGTATTGAAAACCAGTTTTCTTGGTGCTGATTTAAAAATTGCATATTCATGTGGAAACAGGTTAAAATGGACTTCGGAATGAACATATGAGAAACTGACATGGACTGGATATAGACCCATCCATCCCTGTCACCCTGTGTGTAAGATCTCTGCAGGAGATCCTGGACAGCTTGCTTGGTCCATCACACTCTTTCAACCTACCTTGCGGGGTTGTTTTGGGGATAACAACAGGGGAAAGAGAACCATGTTTGTCACCCTGAGCTCCTTGCAGGAAGGGTGGGGTAAAAGCCAAACAACAACAACAACAACAACAACAACAACAACACATTGGAGGGCTGCTGTTTGTCAGTGTAGAACATACTGGGCAATACTGGTCTGACTCATTATAAGGAAGCCTCATACATTCAAAAATCCAAACATCTGTTTAGCATCAATAAATGGAACAGCTGCAAGTGCTGACCATTTGCCCATGGGAGTCCAGGAAAATGTGTTCTCTTGAATAGAAAATACAAGGATAACTAACATTGTTCATGTCAGTGTAGCCTGATCTGCCTATGAACTATGCGTTGGCAGTCTATGGTGTGGTCAAGGAAATACAGGGCTGGGGAAAGCTGCCCCGGTTGCATTTCTGTTAGAGATGGAGGAAGAAAGTCACTCAGTTTGCATTTTAATGTGACCATACCAAGTGGAGGCTGGTGACTCTGACTTTGGTGGAGCTGTGAATCCAAACTCTGAAGGAGTTATCCAAGGTGTGGAACCCTGTCCCCAAAATAGGTTCAGCACCTGGGATAGCTCCTTTAGAGTTCTGGCTGATTTTGACTGAAACCCAGAGTGGATCCACAGCCCCACTGAAATCGAAGCCACCAGCACCCTCTGAATTTATCTAATTTCATGCTTTCGAACCAATATGACAACTGAGTTATCTTTTAAAATGCACACTTCTTCAAATTTTGCAATGGAGTTCTCCCATCATCATCATATGTTTATTGCTTTTAGTCATAGGCCATTGCAGAATAACAAAACACAAAGACATCCATCAGGGTAACTTGCAAATACAAATAAAAACAAAAAGGGAAAAAATACACATTTCATTTAAAACCATTCACATTTAGAAACACACCTCAAAACCTTTGCATTTTGGATACCCCTTGAATCTTACTAAAATTACTCACGAAGTCTGACAGTGAAATCGCCGCTGATAAAAGCACCGAGATAGAAATAAGATAAAATTACAATTGCGATTTAAAAACAGTCAAGTTTAAAATAGACCTTGAAACTTACTAAAGTTCTTCACAAGGTTAGCCCTATCAGATCAATGAATGCCCCTTACAGTCTACTGCCATCTCATTCAAAGTTCTTGCTCTAATTTTCTTTGCTGCAGTCGCATACAATGTGACTTGATAATGGTGTTCTCCTATCAAAAATGCATACAGAAATATGTATGTATGTATGTATGTATGTATGTATGTATATTAGGGGAGAGTGCACACAAAAATAGGTACATTCACCAAAAAAATGCATACAACAGTCCATGTATTAAGAGAGATGCATACAAAAATGCATAGAAATATTCATGCAAACTTTTTAAGACGTTTTCATATTTTGGGATTTAAGATTGCGAAAATTCTCAGAGTTTGGGACAAACCAAAAATGAGAAACTTGGAGAAACCAAAATTAACAGATTCATCCATTTCTAATTTCTGTGTTCTCACAGCCAAACTTTTAATGTCATGGAAGGTGGCAACCCAAATTAAAGCTAGCGGTACTTATTCATGAGCAAAGACATTTAGGGTTGCAGTGATCTTTCTCTGCTGCTGTTTGATCAAAGAGACTGCATGCCATGAGAACTGATGCAGGGATCAGAAAGCAATAGAAAGGTTCTTTGATGGACAATAGTTTGAATTGCACCAAACACTTTTGATAAACTGAACCCCATGGGATGTAAAGAACTGAATGGAAGCACAGACATGAGAGTCAATTTCAAAGGCTGCTGTGAGAAGCAGAGGTGTTTGAGACCTCGATAGCATCCTCCTGCCTTCACTGGCCTGTCTGGAAGGAAACACTACCAGCTGGTGTGGGAGGTGACTTCCAGTAGCCTCAACACAAGCACTTTCCCCCTGTAAAAGGTGTCACAGTCTTACCATGTTTTTAAGGATGGAGAATACAGTGAACACCCTAATGGGTGAAGGCTAAAGATTTATTAGCAAAATCAAGCTGATTAAGCAATAAAGCAAAACAATGCAGAATCATAATGGCAGCAAAAAGAAATGACAGCACAAGGTCATAAAGTGTCTGTCCCTTTTTCCACTGGGAACCCCTTCTCCTTAGAATCAGTACCAAGTGTGACCCAAATAGCGGCCTCTGGTTTGCAACACTTTCTATTGCATTGCATTGCATTGCATTGCATTTCTATCCTGCCCAATAGCCAAAGCTCTCTTGAGCCAGATCAGCTGGCATCAAGGTTCTGCACTGGGAGGGGCCTGGGAACGCATATACATTATTGTGCTCATATTAAACCCTTCCTCTGAACCTCTACTTGAATGACTTCAAGAATGTTTGGTAGTAATCCAGCAGAGATAACTCCCATCCCAGCTACTCTGCTAATAGCAAGTGACCAAAGCTTGAGATCTTGCCAGAGGCTTTATCTACTAGCCTCAAGTATGTTCAGTCTCAAACAGATAATTGGCCCTGGGAACTAGCATAGCTATCCAGCTTAATAAACAGGCCCATTTAGAGATGGGCAAGGGAATCTGAGCACTGCTATGCTATCCCCTGGAAATAATAATTCCCTTTTCTGTTTCCACTATGCAGTGTAGGTATCAGGAATGTGTTTACCTGCTTGATGTGTGGGCTTCAGTGACAGTGACCCAGGGTTGACAACAGGCAGAGTTTTTGTTTGTTTGTTTATTTATATCTCCCCCTCCTTGCAAGGAGCCCAGGACATCCAACAACCCACGTAACAATAATTCAACATATGAACACTGTTAAAACCATAATTCTAAAATCACAAATACACCATCGATGCAATAAAACCATCACAACAACACCAGAAAACAGATAAAACACTTGCCTATGCCCACAAAGCTTGTACAAATAAATAAGTCCTTAACTGGCATCTGAATGACAACAGCATGGGGGACAGCTGAATCTCTACTGGAAGGGACTTCCACAGTTGGAGTGCCAGCACCAAGAAGTCTCTGTCATGGGCTGCATTCTTCAAGGTCACCATAAGCAAAAAGGCTAAAGATTTTAAATCCCAGTAGATTTTAAATCCCAGGCTGATCAGTACTGGGGAAGGCATTTGAGAAACAATGAAAACAAATTGACAGTAAACTGAAGTCCAGCTGAGTGTAAATTGCCCTTTGAAATTTTCCACCCCATTTGTGAGTGGAGAAATGGAGAGTCCATTTCAACAATTTTATTCATGGGGAGGAAAATTTTTCCACTGTTTCTTAAGGGTGGGGCTTGCCATTAGCAGGACAGTAGCTCTTCTTCTTCTTCTTCTTCTTCTTCCTCTCCTCCTCCTCCTCCTTCTCCTCCATAAGTTTCTCCTCCTCCTCCTCTGTAACAGGTTCTCTTCTTCTTCTTCTTCTTCTTCTTCTTCTTCTTCTTCTTCTTCTTCTTCTTCTTCTCCTCCTCCTCCTCCTCCTCCCCCCCCCTGTAACAGGTTCTCTCCTCCTCCTCCTCCTCCTCCTCCTCCTCCTCCTCCTTCTTCTTCTTCTTCTTCTTCTTCTTCTTTCCAGCTCAGGATGGATGGACTCACCTCCATCCGTGCTGAGCCACTAAGTGCTCACTGAGCTGCTGCTGGCCGTCCACCCCTGTCTGGCTCCCTGGACTAGCCACCGCATTGTCTGCAGGTGCCCAGAGACCCTTCAGGACCATTTACACCTTAAATGGCCACTGTATGGCAGCCATTTATGTAGCATACAGCTATGTAGCATTACAGTTATGGAAAAACCCGAGCCTCCAAGTTTTCACAAACTGTGGCTTGCTGAGGGGTCAGGCTGCTGCTGGGCACTTGTGGTTCGCACAGTGGCTCGGTGAAAGGGTTCCAGGAAGCATGGCAGCTCAGTAAATGGAGTCCAGGAGGCTGAGTGTGGGGGAGTCTGCCAGACTTTACCCTCCTATCTGACTCCTGCAGTATCTTTATTTCTGTTTCAAGTGGTGCCAGCAGCAGCAGCAACTGTGCTGGCTGCTGGGCCATCATTTAACATCCTTCACAATGCCCTAGACCTATTGTGGGGCATTGTGGGGGTGGGGAGAAATGGTGGCCACCATAAAACAAAATGGTGGAAAAAATGTAGGGAAAATTCTGCAAAATGGCCAAAAAGAATTCTCTCCAATTTTATTTCAGGAGGGGGAAAAGTGTTCTGAGAAATTTCAGCACATCTAGAGCTAGTCGTCTCCTAAACCAATTCTCACCTGGCTAATGCCCTCTACCCTCTTCCCTCTCCAACTGTCAACTGACCAAATTCCCACCACCATTGCAACATGCTCCATCCAAGTCCCCTGCCATTTACCATAACATTTCCTACTCCAAGTGATCTTGTCCTCTCCTCTCTTCTGAACACAACCCTTAATCATGGTTCATCACAAGGGGATGGAGCTCAAAGGATAAGGAGGAGGGAGTTTGAATCATGAATGGCTCAAACCACTATTCTCACTTCTGACATCATGCTGTCATCACAGCCCACAAGTAGCAAGCTATACTGCCTCTATCTTACACCTCACCTACAGGAGGAAACCAAGCATGAGGACTCCTGTGTTGTTGTTCAGTCGTTAAGTCATGTCCGACTCTTCATGACCCCATGGACCATAGCACGCCAGGCCTTCCTGTCCTCTGCTCTCTCTCGGAGTGTGCTCAAGTTCATATTCATTGCATTGGTGATGCTATCTAGCCATCTCCTCATCTGTCATCCCCTTCTCCTTTTGCCTTCAATCTTTCCCAGCATCAGGGTCTTTTCCAGGGAGTTTTCTCTTCGCATTAGGTGGCCAAAATATTTCAGCTTCAGCTTCAGTATCTGTCCTTCCAATGAGCAGTCAGGGTTGATTTCCTTTAGGATTGACTGATTTGACCACCTTGCAGTCCAGGGGACTTGTAAGAGTCTTCTCCAGCACCACAATTTGAATGCATCAATTCTTCGGTGCTCAGCCTTCCTTATAGTCCAGCTCTCACAGCCATATGTTGCTACTGGGAGAACCATAGCTTTGATTATACGAACCTTTGTTGGCAAGGTGATGTCTCTGCTTCTTACTATGCTGTCTAGGTTTGCCATAGCTTTCCTCCCCAGGAGCAAGTGTTTTTTAATTTCATGGCTACAGTCACCATCTGCGGTGATCTTGGAGCCCAAGAAATTAAAATCTGTCACTGCTTCCATTTCTTCCCCTTCCATATGCCAGGAAGTGATGGGGCCAGTCAGATGCCATGATCTTCGTTTTTTAAATTTTGAGTTTCAAACCAGCTTTTGCACTCTCCACTTTCACCCTCAACAAGAGGCTTTTTAGATCCTCTTCGCTTTCTGCCATTAGGGTGGTATCATCTGCATATCTGAGGTTGTTGATAATTCTCCCGGCAATCTTAATTCTGATCTGTGATTCATCCAACCCGGCGTTTCTCATGATGTACTCTGCATATAAGTTAAATAAGCAGGGCGACAATACGCAGCCTTGTCGTACTCCTTTCCCAATTTTGAACCACTCGGTTGTTCCATGTCTGGTTCTTACTGTTGCTTCTTGACCCTCGTACAGGTTTCTCAGGAGACAGGTAAGGTGGTCTGGTACTCCCATCTCTTTAAGAATTTGTCACAGTTTGTTGTGATCCACACAATCAAAGGCTTTAGCGTAGTCAATGGGAGGACTCCTGTACTTACCTGTAAATTACTCTTTCTTTCATCAGGGTGTTGCCACTAGCCCAACCCCTTCCCTGCTGAGGGAGGGAGAGGTCTGCAAGCCAGCTGGGTCTCTTGGAAGCCTGAGAGTGTATATCAGATGGGCTCTTTCATTCATATTTGACCACTGGGATGACAGAAGTGCCCTAACCCTGGCGCCAGCTTGTCTGGCTAACGGGGGGGGGGGCTATTGTGGGCAGGTGAGATTAGAGGACATAGGGGCCTCTGATTGGTGCAGCCCAGTGGCACCACAATGCAAGGAGGGGCAGGCTGAGTTGCCTTAAACTCAGCCCCCTCCCAGTCTCAGCTCTCTGACTCAACGCAGCTGGAGAGACTGACCTGGAAGCGATGGCTGACTCTTGCCTTCTCAAGGAAGACCTGCTTCGTCGCTCCCGACCGCCTTGCTCAGCGTGCCACTGGCACGCCCGTCCTGCTGCTTGTGCTTCTCCTGCCTGTGCTTCCCGTGCCTCTGAGGACAGCAGCCGCCACTTCAGCGGTGCACACGCCCCTCACCTTGCTGCTTGCCGGCGGCTGCGGCCCTCTCTTGCCACACCTCCTGGGGCATCGGCGCTCGTGCCAGTGGTGCACGTACCCCTCACCTCACTGCTTCCCAAGGGAAATCTCTCCCAGGCTGTTCGCCCACGGCCCTTTTTCCTTGCCAGGGGGAGGGAGGCGATTTCGGGTTGGTACTTACTAGGCATCTGGCCCACAGTTCCCTTTGGCTTGCCCTCACCCTATAGCAGTGGGCTAGAGGTGCCGCCTCTATTGTCCTGGGGGCCCATCAGGGTAGCCCTTGCAGGGATTCCCTGCAGTGGGTTTAGGCCCCGGCCTACGCTTAGTGCTGACAAGGGCTGGCCTGTGTAGTGGTTTGAGTGTCGCACTGGGACCAGGGATCCTGGTCCTTGCTTCTCGCTCTCCTGCTAATAGGCCCCAAGTCACCTTGTGTCAAAGCGCCGACTCCTAAGCCCCACTTACCATACATCATGCCCTCCAAGAAGGGCCAGGGTGGGAAGAAGGGCAAGGGTAGGGCCCCGCGTCCCCCCTCCAAGAGACCACAGCCTGGGCCTGACTCTGAGTCCGAGGAGGAAGAAGGCCCTGTACTGGCATCAATCCGTGCTTGCCTGGAAGCGGCTGAGCGTTCCTCAGGAATCCCTCCTCCTCCCCCGGTCAGGCCTAAGAAAACCACGGTGGTCCAACCCAAAAGAACATGACAGCAGACCCAGCGTTCGCTACTACTTTCTATTTCAGCACGTCTGGACGCTGTTGAAGCTTCCACATCCTCCGCACCAGCTCTTCCCAAGAGCACACCGCCCCCAGAGGAGCTCCTCTCTCCTGCAGCTTCCTCATCTTCTGTGACCCAAGTGACGCCAGCCACTTTGCCGGTTGGGGATCAGACCATGGCCACATTGGGTTCAGGTGAGACTGCCTTTGCACCTCACTTCGCCGGGCCAGGCATGGGGCGTATCAACTCCTGGGGTTGGATGCCTTGGTTTACCCCTCAGGGCTGGCCATTCCCCCCACTTCCTCTGCCTCCAGTCATGGCGGCCCCCACAACCGGTACTCCTCAGCCCATGCCTCAGGTCTCGATTCACAGTTCAACTGCACATTTAGCCCACTCCCCTACTTCTGTGGGACTCGGCGCCTCACCCCCCTCGCCGGTGTCTATGGGAGACTCCTCCCTTACACCCACGCTGCCACTCCAGTCCCAGCTGCTTAACTTCGCTTGTGTTCCTTGTGTTTGGCAAGGACCTGTGGGGTTGGCTTAGGACCACTTACCCCCCCCTCCAGCCCCCCTACCAGCATCCCAGATGCCTCTGGCTGATCCATGTGCTAACCTCGTAAGGGGAGCCATGCCCACTGGTGCTACTTCTTCCCCTATTGGCTTCCACCTGACCGTTGCCACTAGGGAAAAAATTTTGCGGGGGAAATTTATACATGTCTTTTCCCTGCTCTTTCGGGACCCCGATGCCAATGACAAGGATAGGAACCGTGATAAGGAACCGGATCGGAGTAAGGTTTGTAAAGTACTGCGCACATGGGCAAACTGGTTACCAGGTGTTTTAATTTACACTGGCATCCTTCAACAGAAATTCCCCGAGAGGGGTTGGGTCCTCACCAAATATCTGGATATAATATACAGGGCCTACACTGAGTACGAAGGGAAAGCCTGGCTGGCCTACGACGAGGCCTTCCGATGGAGGGCCGCCATTGACCCTTCTATGTGCTGGGATCTAAAGGACCAGGACCTTTGGCTCCAGTTTATGACCCCTTCCAGGCCGGTCTTTGGCGACAGATCAGACCAGCCACATTCTCGCCAAGCTGTCTCATGCAATGGCCTCCAGGCCTATTGCGGGTCCAGGGGTTCAACACTGCTGGCTGTGCTGTAGGAGTGCACGAAAGCCACTTACCTGGTCTCGCAGCTTGCTTCACGGTGGGGGGGAGGCGCTTCGCTGCTCCCCCCGAAGTTCAGGCTGGGGGGGGGAGGCTTCCCGCCTCGCCTGGCTGAAATTCAGGCCGGGGGGGAGGCTTCCTGCCTCGCCCGGCCGAAATTCAGGCCGGGGAGGAGGCACCTCGCCCGGCCGTGAAATAAAAAGTTAAAAAAAAAACGCCCCCGTGATAGGTTACGTGACGATTAATGTAGCCTATCACGGCTAGATCTGCAAAGTCAGCCATGATAGGCTATGTAAATCGTCACGTAGCCTATCACGGGTGACTTAAAAAAAAAAAACGCGTACGCAAATGGCGGCCCCCATAGAGAGCCGCCATTCGCGTTCCTTATTTGGTCACTGTAGTCTATGTAAATCTTTACGTAGACTACGGCGAAAATAAGGGCAACGCAAATAGCATTGCCTTATTTTCGCCGTAGTCTACGTAATCTTTACGTAGACTACAGCGACCAAATAAGGAACGTGAATGGCGGCTCCCTATGGGGGCCGCCATTTGCGTACGCCTTTTTTTTTTAAAAGTCACCCGTGATAGGCTACGTGGCGATTGACGTAGCCTATCACGGCTGACTTTGCAAATCTAGCCATGATAGGCTACGTTAATCGTCACGTAGCCTATCACGGGGGTGGTTTTTTTTTTTTACTTTTCTTGGAATGGCGGCGGCGGCAGCCGGTCGAAAGACTGGCTGCTGCCTCTGCCCCTGTCGAAGACCTGACGAACCGCCACCGGGACCTGCCGCCGGGAGGGACATTCGGGAAAGCTAAGTCCCGTCCCGGGGGGGGGGTGCGGGGTGCGGGTGTGTGTGGAGAATTTCTCCCCAAAACTACTTCGGGGGGCCAAACACGTTGGCACTCGGTCCCCCGAAGTTTCAGGGAGAAATTCTCCCCCATCCCTTCTGTGCTGGGAGTTCAACTCCAAGGGCTCCTGTTCCCGAAACCCGTGCCGCTTCCATCATGAATGCTCCCTTTGCGGCGGTCAGCATTCCTGCACCTCCTGCCCAAGGACCAGGGGATGGAGAGGTCCCCCGAAGGACGGCCATGATGGCAGGAAACCGGGCAGCGGGCATCATCCCCCTCCCAAAGGGCCCCAGCCCAGTTAAGATATTTCCACTACTTCAGCTTTTAGGACATTACCCTAATCGGGGGGACGCAATCTTCTTGAACGCGGTTTCATGCTGGGTTTTAGGATCCCCTTCAAGGGTCAGCACAGACCGTGTCTCACTGGCAATCACCGGTCTGTCCTTGTCATGAAGTACTTGGTTCAAGAAAAAATCAACAAGCCACATCATAGTTTGCTCATCTTCAGCTTGTGATCGACAACAATTCCAAGATCCTTCTCGCTTGTAGTGTGGTTGAGCCACGTATCCCCCATCTTGTAACTGTGCATCTGGTTTCTTTTTCCTAGGTGCAGAACTTGGCATTTATCCCTATTAAATGTCATTCTGTTGTTTTCTGCCCAGCACTCCAGTCTATCAAGATCACTTTGAATTTTGTTTCTGTCTTCCAAAGTATTCGCTATCCCGCCCAATTTTGTGTCATCGGCACATTTGATCAGCATTCCCTGCACCTCCTCCTCCAAGTCATTAATACAAATGTTGAAGAGCACTGGGCCCAGGACTGAGCCCTGAGGTACCCCACTCGTTACCTCTCCCCAGCTTGAGAAGGTCCCATTGATAAGCACTCTTTGAGTCCGATTCTGTAGCCAACTGTGGATCCACCGGATCATTGTTTCATGTAGCCCACTTTGAGCTAGTTTGCTCATCAGGATATAACGGGGCACTTTGTTGAAAGCTTTTCTGAAGTCGAGGTATATGATGTCCACAGCATTCCCACAGTCCACAAGGGAGGTTACTTGATCAAAAAATGAGATCAGATTCGTCTGGCAGGATTTGTTCCTGCTAGGGATGTCAGAGAATTCCGCCATGGATCTCAGTGAGGCCGAGTGCCAGTGCATTTGGCCCCCCGAAATCCATGGTGGAACGAAGCCCCCTGCCCCACCACCCCACGAAAGGTGTGCGAAACGGAGCACTTACCTGGTGCCGTTTGCGCTGCTTTGCGAATGGCAGCTGCCATTTTTGCGTCCCTGTGAAGGCTGTGATAGGCTACGTAAATGTCTATGTAGCCTATCACGGCAAAAAAAAGAACTAGGTATGTGCAAAAGTCACTTACCTTTTCGAAGGGGGTGATTCGCGGGGGGGGGGGAGGCGGTCCGCACCTCTCCCCGAAATCCTAACCCTGCCAGCTCCACTCTGGCAACTCCGCAGAGCTGCCGGCCGGGTGCATTTGCAGGCATGCGGAGCCTGCGGACGCAAATGGCAGCGGCTATGGTGGCCGCCATTTGCGCCCCTGTTTTTTTGCCATGATAGGCTACATAAATATTTATGTAGCCTATCACGGCAAAAAAACAGGAATGCAAATAGCGGCCGCTGTAGCCGCTGCCATTTGCATCTGCAGGCTCCGCATGCCTGCGAATGCACCCGGCCGGCGGCTCTGCGGAGCTGCTGCAGAGCGGAGCCGGCTGGGTTAGGATATCGGGGGGAGGTGCGGACCGCCTCCCCCCCCTGCGAATCACCCCCTTCGAAAAGGTAAGTGACTTTCACACATCCCTAGTTCCTGCAGGGCAACTCTCTAGCTTCCTAAAAATTGTGATATGCCAATGGCTGCTGCCATTAGCTTATCACAGGAAAGTTACAGCCATAGATGGTGTATTGTATGCTCTTTGCAGCCATAAAGCACTTACTTTTACCTAAATACAGTTGTAAACAGCTGCAGTTTAGGTAAAAGTAAGTGCTTTATGGCTACAAATGGTGTAAGATATGCCACGAAAGCCGCTCCACCTACTCTGGCAGATGCATCAGGGCTCTGGAGGAATCTGCGGGACCCCAAGTAGCCCAAATTTCCCTGCAGAGGACCCCCCACCCCCCGGACTGGACAGTGTGAGGTTCATACATCCATAGGGGCAGGTTCAGGACAGACCAAAGGAAGTACTTCAAAGAGTGAAGAAAAGCATCTCAGTACTGGTCTTGGTGTTTTGGGTTTAAAGTTCAGCTTCCTGAGATGGTACCTACCCACCCACCACAGATAAAAATGTTGGCAATTTCTGTTGCCAGCAACCCATTGAGTTTTTATGTCCTTTGTCTCATCCTTCATCCTTGTGACCCATCATACATGCCAAGTTGCATCCAAAGATTCCCTTCATCTGATGGAAGGAGCTTCCAATGACAGAAGGAGTCCTTCTGTCAGTGAAAGGAGACCTTCTGACAGATGGAGACTCCGTCCACTGGAGGAAGGGAACCTTTGGATACAATCCGCTATTATCACTTCTGTTTATCAACCACTAATAGGTGTACTGAGTTCCCCAACATATTTACATTTATGTGGACCACAGTAAAAATGATTAAATTAACAATATTAAACTAGTGGCAGCAATAGAGAAAATAAATCTAATACACTCAGGACACCTAGATCTGAAAATGCAGAGTTAAGGTGGTTGTTCAAGCTGGCGGACACTGATTTTGTGCATTTAAATTACAAGATATAAAACAAGATCTGCTCCAATCTCACTTTCATTGTTCACCTGGGAACAGACATCACACCCAGACTTGTTGCCACTGTAACCCAACCGAAGCATCACTGTTTGATTTTAAGGTTTGATTTTGATATAAACCATCTTATTCTTGGCAGAAGAATGACCTTGCAACCATCTGGCTCTGGTGGCAGTGGTCTGAGCAGCACTGGGCAGGGTGGCAGAGCCTAGCTTCCATTTCCATTTCTCACAATTCCTCAGTGAAGCTAGGTTGGGGGCAATATGGCAAATTAAAATGGTGGCTAGCCCAGGGAAGGTATTAGCAGTGGGCCCTGGAAGGGCCTTGGCAGCTGCCCAATGATGCCAGATGTTAATGCTGACCCTGAGAATAGGCCAGGAAAGAATGGAGAGCTCAGCTGTTTTCAATAAATCTGCATATCTGAAGAGTAGCTGCACTGGGAACTAGCAGAACTATCTGTGAATGGTTGTACTACACTCTTGATCAGTGTGAGTGTCCTAATTGGTGTATTCTGGATGAGTCGAAGCTTCAAAAACATGCGCCAAAAGTTGGCCCTTGTAAAGTGCATTGTGGTAATTTGCTCTAGAGCAACCTGGTGCCCACACTGGCTGGGGATGATGGGAGTTGAAGCCCAACACATCTGGAGCACACCACGTTGGGGAAGGCTGCCCATAGGCTATCTTTGTTCTGAGCTCTAACTGGGGTATCATTGGTGGGCTTGATCCTGTAGCTAAGTTCCACCCTTAGCCCAACTCATGGCAACAGTGATCAGCTGTGATATGTTCAAGGTTTGCAGCTATATTGCTGGCCTCCCCCCCCCCACAACCACTTCTGTCAACCCAGTGGCTTTCTTTCTTCCCCCTCCCCTTTTCTGGCTCCAAGAGTTTCAGCTGGGCCCATATAAACACCGTGAGGATTTAGGGCCAAAACAGACATCACTTTAAATCCATATCTAGCAACTATGTTGTGTTTCTTTTTACTCTACAGTAGGTGCATGGGCCCTGATATGGATCTTAACAGACCCCCTATGCCCAGGGTCCTGATCTGGACTCAGCCCCCTGTGCTTATTCTAGAGTAGAAATGAAGAAGAAGGAAGAGGAGGAGGAGGAGGAGGAGGAGACATAATTGCTATATACAGATTGAAAGTAAGGTCTGTTTTGGCCCTTAGATTCTGTATATTATGCACATATTCTGCAGACAACAACACCAGAAAAGCAATTTCCAAAAATAAATAAATCGGTGCAAAATTCAATATTCTTTGAGGGAGAAAAAAAGCAATGAAATTTCCTGACAAAACAAAACATCTGAAATACACTTACAGATGTTTCTCTGCATTACCCAAAGCAGGCAGTGGTGGTGGGGAGAGAGGGAAGTCCCCCGAGCCAAAATGAAAATTGATTGGGGTGGGTGGGGGAGCTGAAGGATATGAGTGGATCATTGTAATTGGATCAACATGCTCCAAAACCTCCAGGCTACTTCGACTTCATTTCTTAGCTGACAGATTTCTTTTGGAATTTCTCTTCAACTAAATACAAATGGGTTGATTGCAATATGTGAAACATTTGACCATCATATCCTTGACAGTCGACCCACTCTGCAGGGGAGTTTCGATAACTATTGTCAAATTCATAACAGCCATTCTAATGCACAAAACCAACCAAAATGCATACAGGAGCTGCCTGAAGAGGGGAAAAATCAAACTATTTTACTGTAAGTTGACACCAATGAAGGAAAGAAAATGCTTGGGGGGAAAAGATTGAATATCGCTTGGTTAAAAGGAGTGTCAAAAGGCAGGGAGAGAGATCTTATCTGCTAATCCTTAAATATAAATTACTCAGGGAAATTTAACAAGAAACAATGTATGTACCATTCTACCTTTGCAGGGGCAATTAAGAAACAATGTTCTTTGTCACCTTTCATATATTTTTGCATACATCCAAGTTAGATTGCAACATGTACATAACATAAGAAGAGTCCTGCAGGATCAGACCAAGGGTCCACCTTGAGTTCCATGATGGAAGAAAGGTGGGATATAAATGTAATAAAATGAATGAATGAATGAATGAATGAATAAGACACAGGGGTTCTACACCACACTGCAACAAGTAGGGATGGCTGATTCTGTCAAGTTTGTTTTTGTTCAGCTTGCTGGATCTCCACAGTTAAGTTTGTTCCTCCCTGTTTTTGGTGCAATTTGTGAATTTTGTCTTTAAAAATCTGCACGAAAAGGTGTACACTTTGCTCTGTGCATTTCTCCTACTATGCACATTTTTGTGCACACTTTTTTTCAAATGTATGCATTCCCCTTCATAATATGCAGTGATTTTGTACACATTTCCCCCTAATATGCACACTCTGTACACACTTTCCCCAAATATATGCATGTTTGTGTGCACTTTTTTTAAATTGACGAACATGCTTCCACTGATTGGAAAACTGGATTTTGAAGTGTGACTGCAGCTGGGATTGTGTAGAAGCGCAAGGACTGTGAATTAGGTAAGTTTGCATCAAATTGTGAATCAAACTCACTTCTCCTCCATCTGTAGCAGCAGACATGCATGTGCAAAGGTTCTTTGCAGGACATATTAACATGAGAAGCAGGAAAGGCTATTGCAATGCACTGACCCCAAGGTGATAGGTGAGCGCAGTCTTTTACCGTGTAATCCTATACATGTCTGGCCAGCAGAAGCAACCTGCCAGGATTAGCCGCAGGGTGAGGAATCTATGGTACATTTTTAGGAATGGGAGAACCAGGGATGTTCAAAGCTTGCCAAAGTTCTCTGAACTTCATTTCAAAGCTTGGTTTGGCTTGCTCCGGTGGAGGCTGGTGGCTCCGATGTCCAGTGGGGCAGTGAATCCACTCTGGGTTTCAGTCAGAACTTTAAAGGAGCTATCCAAGGTAAACCACCTTGGATAGTTCCTTTAGAGTTCTGACTGGTTCTGACTGAAATCTGGAGCAGATTCACTGCCCCACTGACATCGGAGCCACCAGCCTCCACTGGTTTGCTCCAATTCCCATTGCAACATGCTTTTTCCAGTTCATTCGGATGGGAAATGCACATTTCAAATGGGAAAAGTGTGCATTGTTCAAAAGTGGGCACTTTTCCTCCATTGACTAAAGCATGAAAATGCGAATTTGTACAAGTCTGCATTTTTAAAAGTGTGCATTTCTTAAAGTGTGCATTTTTTTAAAAAATGTGCATTTTCAAAGTGCACATTTTTTGAATATGAATGGAAGTTCAGGAATTTGTACAGTTTTTCAGAGAACATGGACTCCTGTATGCGTTCATGTTCAGAGCTGTGAATGGGGCATTTTTGAGTGATCTGTGAACTGAAACAAAATGCTCATACAACCCTATCCATTTTATGGTATTATGCTGTTATGTGTCCACTGGCTTTTTAATCTATGCTGATTTTTAATTGTCTCTGGATTTTATTGTGTTTTATTGCTCTTTCATCTGTGTACAATACCTACAGCAAGTCTGGATTTGAGGTGCTTCGGAAATTTAATAAGTGAATAAAGAAATACACAGAAGTAAGCCCTATTGTTTTATTTATTATTTATTTATTTAGGGCATTTTTACCCCACTCTTCAGCTGAAAAAGGCTCCCAGAGTGGCTTACAAAGATGAATATTAAGATAGTCCCTGCCCTCGGGCTTACAATCTAAAAGACACGACACAAGAGGAAAAGGGATGGGGAGGGAGGAGGGGAAGGAAAGCAAATGCATCACTGACTGATGTATTGGGCAAGGCTGGTCTTTGTAATGATGTTCTTCCCAGGAGGCAGGAGGTGCAGTCCCCCGGTGGCCCTCAGTTCTCCAGCTGATGGATGAGGCCAGAGTCTGCAGCCCCAGGGAAATGTTCTTTCTAGCAGGGAGGGGTGGAGCGCGGTCCCTGCAGCTCCTCCCTCTCTGGCTAATGTATAGGACCAGGTTGGTCTCCCATCTGCGATGATTTTCTTCCTGGGAGGCAATAGGCCACCAACAGTTTTCAATAGGACTTGCTCCCAAGTAAGCATGTCTAGGATAGTGGTGGGTGAATCTGTCAGTTCTACTTTTTCTTGCATTCAGATTTTTAAAATGTCAAGTTCTTTCTCTCCCAAATATGAAGAATACTGCAATTTTTGGTAGATTCTGATAAAAAATGAACTGAACCAAAGTTCTCACCCCAGCAGCACCAGCTAGATTTAATAGGAACAAGTATTCCCAAGGTGGAGACGACCATGATGTGCCTGCCTGCCATATAGCTGTTAAGAAATAAAGAGATTTATTAAGCATTAATGTGGTTGAATACAGAGGGATTCAAACCCAGATCATCATCATCAACATCAACATTTCTATACTGCCCCACAGCCAAAACTTTCTTGGCAGCTTACAGAAATTAAAAGCCATTAAAGATACAGTATACAAAGTTTAAAAACTCCTTTCCATAAAAACACAAAAGCAGACAACAGAGACAAAATATATCTAAGAACACCTTTAAGCAATCAACCATGAAACAGATCCAGGACCTGATTAAACTTGTCATATGCTGCCCAATGCCTGAGAAAAGAGAAAGGTTTTAACCTGGCACCGAAAGTATAACAATGTTGGTGCCAGGTAGGCCTCATTAGGGAGATCAGTGTTGGGGGACCACCACTGAGGAGGCCCTCTCCCTTGTTGCTGCCTTCCAAGCTTCCCTTGGAGGAGGTACCCAGAGGAGGGCCTTAGATACTGACAGTAGTATATGGTCAGCATCTAAGAGGCAAGCGCTCGAAGTCCTGGGCTGGGAGGGATGTTTGTCTGTTTTGTTTTCTCCCACATTTGATTTTTTTAAAATCTCACATTATTTCTCTCCCAAATATGGAGCCTTTGCCAATTTTGGTAAATTCTGAACAAAACTGAACTGAACTGAACTTCTTACCCATCCCTAGTCTAGGACTGTAGCCTTAGTAACTATGTTACACCAGCTCTGAATTGGCAAACTGCTTTTGAAGTTCCCCCCTCATTTCAAAAGTGGTTTGCTATGTGGTATATGTAGAAGAACGGGGACACTGCTATCTGATAAACATAATCACAAAGCCTTGCAGGGTAATTAGAGGTACTCGCAAGTTCCTTTGGATTGTGGCCTTTCTCAGCAATCCAGAGTTAATTAGCTAATGCTGTTAAGAAAGCAGAGAGAGCGAATTATAGCCCTGCTTAATTTAGAGTCTAGGAAGGATGGAATGGTTCCATGTTCTGAAGCTGAAACTTCAAGATCTTTATCTCAATTTGGGGGAAAGTGGGATTCTTTCTTTCTTTCTTTCTTTCTTTCTTTCTTTCTTTCTTTCTTTGCACTGGGAATCTAAGGAGATTTTTTATTCTAATCAGGAAAATATGCTGGTTGCTCTGAGACTCTCTTAAAATAATGCCAGATCACACTGCAACGTCTTACCTGCTAGGTGGGAAATGGATGCAGGGACATTGCCTAATTGAAAGCTAATCATGATCCTAGTTTTGTAGCTGTTTAAGGGGCATTGCCCCTATGAGTAGGGATGGGCCAACGAGCAATATTCAAGACGCTAGAACTCCCTGAACATCATGTCGCCACTTGTCTTGTGCTCGATTCCCATTCACCTTTGTGGTCACTCTGCGTGAGTGGGGAAACTTGCACAAACCGAGCAGCAATCGAATGGGAGATTTGCGCAAGTTCTACCAAATGTTTCCTAATTTGTGCAACTTTCTTCCATAGACTAAAGCAGGGCTGATTCAGTCTGCAGAGGAAATTTGTGCAAATTAGGAAATTTGTGCCAATTGAACTGTAAATTGGGAACGAGATGAATGTGAGCATGTGCTCAACAATTTGTGAATATTTTTGGTGGAGATGTGCCCACACTTGCATTTGGAGCTTCAGCCAGGGCGCAGTCGCATGTTTTACAAGGAAAAACAAAATGCTCATACATCCCTAAGTATGAGTACCCATGTCCTTTCTGCAATGGGGATAAAAGAAGCTGGGGGATTATTTCATTTTGAATAGGCCAATATGTTAAGCTTCACACCCTTCCAGCTGGTTTTCTGCCCAAGATGATAGCCTCAAAGGCTGTCCTTCCATTAAGAAAATAATGGGGGAAAGGCATGTATGACTGCACATCACATATACTTTCACTCATGCTAACTTCAGCTCTCTTTAAAATGATTGTCTCCCTGTGTGACCCATGCAGCCCAGTCTTGTAGCCCACCAGCAGCTCACTAAAGTGAAGACATTTCAGTGGAAGAACCACAACTGTTTGCATTTTCTTCCAAGTCTCCAGTAGTGGTGGAATGGAGCCAGGGCTCTCAGGGTTGAAGCGCCAGAAAGTTTTGATTAGTGGGGATGGTGACACCAGTTGCCACTCCTCCAGCAGAGGCTGGTGGCTCCATTTTTGGTGGGGCTGTGAATCCATTCTGGCTTTTAGCCAGAATCAGCCAGAATTCTAAAGGAGCTGCCCAAGGTACTGTCTATCAGGGGCCACTCCAATGACACTCTATCCCTACTGAAATTGGAGTCACCGGCCCCCACTCCACCCCTCTGAGACTTCTCTGTTGACTCTGAGCTGAGCTGCAATCCTCACTGTAGCTGGTAGGAAAAGGAATGTTCCCAGCATCAGCATAATGTTGTGAATTATCCCTGTTGTAATGCAAGGTATTTTGAGGTGTCTTGGTTTTCAGTGGGTAATGGACTCATTAGTTTTACAAGAGATATACAAAAGTTGTGTGTGTGTGTGTGAGAGAGAGAGAGAGAGAGAGAGAGAGAAAGAGAAGTATGGATCAACACAGCTGACCTGCATTTTTGAACTCCGCTTGGGGCATGGCTATAGGGATTGTCATGATGAGACCTGCTCTTCAAGATCTACCACTACACCACTGGTCTCCAGGGTTCAATTTCTAAGCACTGTACAAAGATTTTTTTTTAAAAAAAACATGTCAGTCCCTGCCCTATAAGCTTACAACTCTATGGACTTGATACAAATGGGAAAGAGGATGGAGAAGGAAGAGGAAAGTGAGCAGATCCAGATTCCAGTTCTTAAAGTGATATAAACATTGTCCCATAATAAAATACTATCCATTATTTGATCATTGATGAGGGAATGCCATGGCTCGCCTTACTGAGATTTGGGTGGATGAGCTGGGAGAATGGATTTCTCTCTGCACCTGGGTTCTTGGTTCAGCAGCAACATAGGTTTGAGGGACAGGAAGGGAGGTGATGTTGCTGATGTGTCGAGGGATGCCCTCTCCCTCCCCAAGCTTCCTGTGCAGGTGGGTTCCAGGGCTGAGTGTTTGTAGTTGTGGTAGATTGGGGATACTCTTTTTGTAGAGTTGTCCATTGCTGGGAAATCCTGTTCATTTTTGGCTGGATGGATACCTGACTTGGCACACGTTTGTAAGCCAAGCAGCAGGCCAGCTCCCAAAACTCAGGAACTTTGCCACCCCTTTTAAAAATCTGTAAATGTTTATAGAAATTGTGGTTTGTGCAAAATTGCAGCCATAAATAGTGCAATTCACACAACATTTCAGTCATAAATGGTTAGACCATTTACGCCTGCAGTCTTGTGCAAATTGTGCTATATCCTGCTGCAACTTTGCAGAAATCATGATTCCATAAATATTTACACTGTGAATTTGCACAAATCACAATTTGTGCAAATAAAAAAGCAGAAAACTGCGAGCTGGCCCAACTTGTCATGCCATGCTCTACCTCACAAATTGATTCCTCCAACATCCCTATCTTAGTGTACTGGTCACCCCTACTGCTTAACAGCTTTCCTAATTGAGCTAATGGAAGTGGTCCTCAATTTGGCACTGAGGAGCCTTAAAGTCCAAAATGCATGTCAAAACACTTAAATCATAAAGTACAAAACATTTGACTATCTGGAGATCTTACAAAAGTTGTGGCATCTCACTACTATAGAACTAAAGCCAGAAACTTTTTTTATTGGGACTAACAGATAAACATGTAAAAGAGACGGGGGAACCCTCTTTCTCTACATGACAATGGCTGCAAGGTTATTGTATGCACAAAAGTGGAAGAATGAAACAATACCAACTGTTAGCGAGTGGATCATGAAAATGATGGAGCTGGCAGAGATGGCAAAACTTACTATTATAATTAAAGGGTCAACAACTAAATTTATGTTAGATTGGAAACCTTTTATAGAATTTGTACAAGAAATAGAGAAGAATGATATCTATGTATGTGGATTTTGAACTCTGAGATGGTTGATTCTCTTTTTTCTGTTGTTGTTAAAATTAGGAGAAAGGAGATAATGTCTGTGAACTCAATGTATGATATACAACCAAGATAAGAGCTAGAGAATAATAGATATAATAATATAGAATAATAATAAGCATTTGTTGTGTAAGGAGAGCCAGAAGTAGATAACTTACAATCTACTTTTATTTTAGTGTATGTGTATTGTATGTTTATGTTTATGTTTATGTTTATGTTGTTGTTGTGTTGTGTTTTTCTTTTTTTTAAAAAATAAAAAAAATAATCACGAAATTAAAAAAAAAACAAAGTTGTGGCATCTCCAAAACAGCCAGTCTTATGCACAACTCCTGCATTGTTCAGGGGGATTGTGGGTGGTTTTCCAAACCAAAACCCCACCCTCAGCCAAGGGCCCTTGGGGCATGTGAGGAAAGAAAAGCTCCGGAACTCCATCTCTATTGATTTGCACAGCCCTGAAATCAGCTGCTGCTGCTAGTGGTGGGTTAAAACCCCACCCCCAGCCAAGGACCTGTGGGGCATGTGAAGAAAGAAAGGCTGTGAGGAAGGGGAATCCCACTTCCTACTAAGGACCTTTGGGGCAACAGGGTCTTTTGCAGGGCTGAGTGGGGCCTCCACCCCCCCCCCCCCCGCCAGCTTGTTTCAGGGCTGGAGCCTTTGTTTACTCCCAGATGGAAGCAAAATTCCAAATCAGAAAAGAAAGGAAAAAAAAAAAAGAGAAATCCAAATGAAATAACATTTTAATTCAGAATCATACAATTTGGATTAATTTTAATTCAGATCTATTAAATTCTAATGAAATACGGATGGGGTTCTTTTATATTCTTTTCCTTTCAGAATAAATAAATGCTAGGGCTGTGCAGGGATCCCCTGAGCTGACTCGGAAGTCACTTTGTGGCTTCCGAGGTGGGCCTGATCCAGCTCGTGCAGATTCGGGGGCCATTTTAAAAATGGTGACTCCCTGCAAGAAGAGTCACCGCACATCCAGGCCTCAGGAGATGGCAGTGGGCGTGGCGGCAGGCAGTGGCAAAGACAGCAGCGGTGGCAGTGGGCGGCAGCGAAGGCAGTGAGGTGGCAGCAGAGAAGGTGGCAGCGTGGCGGCAGCGAAGGTGGCGAAGGTGGTGGCGCGGCGGTGAGGAGGTGGCAGTGGCAGTGGAGAAGGCAGCTCAGGTAAGGACCTGGAGGTGCCGGAGGGGGCGGGCTGGGCTGGGGCCCGAAGCTCCGAAGTGCACTGAGTGCTTCGGTGAGCCCCCGACCTGCTCCAGGCCGCTTCATGCCCCCTCTGCTTCACCTCGGAAGGGGCCAGAAGTGGCTCAGTTTGACTCGGGCCTCAGGCTGAAGTGGTGCTCAGCCCTAATAAATGCACATTCCTAATACATATATGAGGTATCTAAGAGTCTGTATGAAACTTATATACTAGGGCTGTGCACGGATCCCCTGATCTGCTTTATATGCCACTTTGGATCCTCTGAAATGCCCCCTATCCACCTTGGATCAATTTGGACCCCCTGTGCTTCGATTCAGATCTGAATCTGAAGCGAGATTTGGATATCCAGATCACCTGTTTTTGGTATTCTCGCTGTGACTTGCATGGGAAAATGCAAATGGTCATAATGTTTTTAGCCTTTATGATGCAGGCATGACATCTGGAGGCCAATCCACCCCCCTGGAGAGGAGGCCACCTGCAAAATTTCAGACAGTTTGGCACAGTGTCTTTTGTGCTAGGCGGAGTTAACATCTGATGTTTTCCACAGAAACTCTCAAAGCAAAGAGCTTAACTTTTCCCTGTTTCCACACACACACACTCTCCCAGCCCCCCTTGAGGGCATTGCACCTCCCAAAGCCCAGGCAGTTTGGCCCACTGGCTTGGGTGCTAGGTGCAGGTGAAAACCGACCTTTTCCACCAAAACTCCCGGAGCAAAGACCCATAATTTCTTCCTGTTTCCACAGATGTGCGTGAAACCTGGGCCCCTCCCAGCACCCCTAGAGGGCATCCCAGCCGCCAAAGTCCAGGCAGCCTCCCTGGCCACCTGCACTTCATGAACTGAAAAAAGCCCCATGGGAGGAATTACTTCATGAAGTCTTCCTCATGATAGCTTTAACTGACATCTGGGAAGCCGAGGAGGCTACAGGCTGCCACAGAAATTACTATACAATGACAGACAGGACACTCATGCACACTTTGCACCACCTCATAAGTAAGGTAAGCACAAGGACCCTAAGCCCAACCCAGGAGAATTTCTCCACAATTTCTCCTCCCTTGAATTTCTTTTTGAAAGCAATGCTTCTTCTATCAAATTGAATGAGAATGGTCCCCCCAAAAATGTGGGAGAAATTTTAGGCACCGCACTAGTTTTTATCCTGCTCTCATTTGTTTTAAGTTGTTTTATCATCACCATCACCAGCTGCTAAAGTTTTGCTATTCTACTGTGGTGACTTGTTGCTGGAGTCACTTGAGCAGTTCCATCGTTGTTAATTCTGACCTGATCGGCACCTCCTAGACTAGTGTATGGATCAAAACATACTTATCCACTGACCCTTCAACTTCTTCGATGTTCCAACACAGTTGTTGGCTCAGAAACACACACATAGGGATGTCAGAGAATTCCGCCATGGATCTCGGTGAGGCTGAATGCCAGTGCATTCTGCCCCCTGAACTCCATGGCGGAACAGCCTGCCACCCCCCCACCCCCCCGCGGATCCCCCCCGGGATGAGACTTACCTGGGGCGGATCTTCCAGGCGGTGGCAGCTGCGGCTGAGGCAGCGGCTGGTCTTCCGACTGGCTGCCGCCGCCGCCATTTCCAGGCTTGTAAAAAAAAAAAAGACGTGATCGGCTACGTAAAGATTTACGTAGCCTATCATGGCTAGGTTTAAAAATAAAAAACAAACACGACATGATAGGCTACGTAAATCTTTACGTAGCCTATCATGGTTGGGTGGGTTTAAAAAACAAAACCGCGTACGCAAATGGCGGCGGCTACGGCCGCCGCCATTTGCCTTACTTATTTTTGCCGTCTTAATCTACGTAAATATTTACGTAGACTATGACGGCGAAAATAAAGGGGAATGCAAATAGCGTAGCGGGAGCTATTTGCGTCCCTTTTTGATTCAACGTTTTAGCCTACGTAAATATTTACGTAGTTGTTTTTTTTACCCAGCTGGCCTGGCTGGGCCTGGCTGGCTGCTCCACGGAGCTGTCACGGAGCACAGCCGGCCACGGAGGATTCCGGGGGGGAGGTATGGAGTGCCTCCCCCCCGGTGAGGATTCCGGGGGGAGGGACGGAACGCCTCCCCCCCACCATCAACATAATCCTCGAAAGGTAAGTGACTTTCGTACATCCCTATAACACACATCAACATTTGTTCAATAACATTTATTTTGAGAAAAAGTAGATTTGAAATGCAGATTTATTAGGAACCCCCTGCCCCAATATAAAATATGTATGTAAATGTGCATTTTCATATAGATTACTCCCAGTTAAGCATATATTACACTGCAGCCTTAGGGCAGAATCCTATGTCTCTTTAGAAAGAAAAAAAATGTCCTACAACTCCCAGCATTCTCCAGGTGTCTGGGGAATCCTGGGAGTTGTAGGACTTTTTTCTGTCTAAGCAGGCATAGGCCTTTACAGTCTACTCAGGTCTACTCAGAAGTAAGTTCTGCTGAGTTAAATGAGGAGGGGTACTCCCACTTTAAGTATACATTGGAGTGCAGGCTTGATCTCACAAAGGATCTGGTCACAAAATATTGTAACTCCAATCACATTCAGGTGGATGGGGATAAAAGGAGTTGCATTCTAAAACATCTGGATGGCACTAGGTTGGGGAAGGCAGCTGTATAGTCCAGGGCTGTGAAAGGACTGTGAGCTCAGTCAAGTTTTGGTACTCAAAACAATTTTGTGGGCTCAGAATTATTTAACTCTATGTGTCTTTTCTACCAAGCTCTGGTTGGGAGATCTCAAGGTTCTAGTAAAATCAAAGTAGATTCATAAGCCTGAAATAGAATCATAGAATAGTAGGGTTGGAAGGGGCCTATAAAACCATCAGGTCCAACTCCCTGCTCATTGCAGGAATCCAAGTCAGAGCATCCCTGACAGATGGTTGTCCAGCCTCATCTTGAATGCCTCTAGTGTGGGAGAGCCCACCACCTCCCTAGGTAATGGGTTCCATTGTTGTATTGCTCTAACAGTCAGGAGGTTTTTCCTGATGTTCAGCCAGAATCTGGCTTCCTGTCACTTGAGCCCATGATTCCATGTCCTGCACTCTGGGATGATCGAGAAGAGATGCTGGCCTTCCTCGCTGTGACAACCTTTCAAGTACTTGAAGAGTGCTATCATCTCTCCCCTCAGCCTTCTCTTCTCAAGCCTAAACATGCCCAGTTCTTTCAGTCTCTCCTCAATCCTCATAGGGCTTTGCTTCCAGTCCCCTGATCATCGTCGTTGCCCTCCTCTGAACCCTCTCCAGCTTGTCTGCATCCTTCTTAAAGTGTGGTGCCCACAGTACTCCAGATGAGACCTAACTGAGTAGAGACGAACTAGTACTTCACATGATTTGAAAGCTATACTTATATGAATGCAGCCCAAAATAGCATTTGCCTTTTTTGCAGCCACATCAGATTGTTGGCTCATATTCAGCTTGTGATCGACAACAATTCCAAGATCCTTCTCGCTTGTAGTACTGTTGAGGCAAGGATTCCCCATCTTGAAACTGTGCATTTGGTTTCTTTTTCCTAGGTATAGAACTTGGCATTTATCCCTGTTAAATTTCATTCTGTTGTTTTCTGCCCAGCACTCCAGCCTATGAAGATCACTTTGAATTTTGTTTCTGTCTTCCAGGGTATTAGCTATCCCACCCAATCTTGTGTCATCTGCAGATTGGATCAGCATTCCCTGCACCTTCTCATCCAAGTCATTAATACAAATGTTGAAGAGCACTGGGCTCAGGACTGAGCCCTGCGGTACCCCACTGGTTACCTCTCCCCAGTTTGAGAAGGCCCCATTGATAAGCACTCTTTGAGGCCAACTGTGGATCCACCTGATCGTTGTTTCATCTAGCCCACTTTTAGCTAGTTTGCTCATCAGGATATCATAAGGCACTTTGTCGAAAGCTTTGCTGAAATCAAGGTATATTATGTCCACAGCATTCCCACAGTCCACAAGGGAGGTTACCTGATCAAAAACTGAGATCAGATTCATCTGGCAGGATTTGTTCCTGAAAAATTCATGTTGGCTTCGAGTAATCTCTGCTTTGTTTTCAAGGTGCTTACAGATAGATTGCTTTATAATCTGCTCCAGAATTTTCCCAGGGAGGGATGTCAGACTGACTGGTCTGTAGTTCCCAGGTCCTTTTTACCCTTTTTGAAGATAGGGGCAACATTAGCCCTCCTCCAGTCATCTGGCACTTCACTCGTCCTCCACGATTTCTCAGAGATAATAGGGAGTGGTTCTGAGAGTTCTTCTGCCAGTTCCTTTATTACTCTAGGATGCAGTTCATCTGGCCCTGGAGATTTGAACTCATTCAAAGTAATTAGTTGTTCCTTGACCATATCCCTATCAATCTCAAGCTGACATCCTGCCCCTTCAGCCTGCACTTTGTCTTTGCCAGGGGGGTCATTGATCATCTTTCGGGGGAAGACTGAGAAGAAGTAGGAATTGAGCACTTCTGCCTTTTCTTTGTCATCTGTTATCTTTTTGCCATCCTTATTTAATAGCTGAACCACCATTTATTTCCTCTGTCTTTTACTATGCACATATCTGAAGAAAGCCTTTCTGTTCCTTTTCGCATCCCTCGCTAACCTCAGCATGTTCTCAACTTTAGCCTTCCGGACGCCATCCCCGCATTTCTGTGCTGCCTGCCTGTGCTCTTCCTTTGTAACCTGGACTTCCTTCCACTTCCTATATGTGTGTCCTTTTTTGTTTTGTTTTCAGGTCACCTGTAAGCTTTTTGTGACTCTACATTGGCTTCTTCTGTTGTCTTCCACCTTCTTTTTCTTGTTGGAATTGTTTGTAATTCCATATGCCCACCCAAGTTTGCAGGACATGCATTCTTGAGTTACAAAAATGCAACTCCCCCCCCCAAATGCACCCCCCCAATAACCCCAATTTCATTTCTTAAAATATTTATATCCCACCTTTTGACACCAAACAGGGTCTACAAGGTGACTACTCATAAAATGGTAGTAAAAACGGTCAAATAAAAAGTTACATTAGTATTTTATTATATGTCTTTTGAATGTAACCCTGGAAAAGAAACTAATAATATTTTGATCAGTTTTTATTTAATGAGAAAATTTTAGTGACAGAAACAAAGTATACCCTTGGGGGGAGGGGAATTAACCTGATCATGCTGTTGTTTCATATGCTATAGGTGTAAATTAGTTAAGTGTGATATTAATCATTTAATAATGAGTTCAGTTTGTCACTGTTCTCATCAGAGCAGTTGACAGTCCCTGAAGAGTCAGAAAATGTCTCAGTAAAGGGAATCCATCTCATAATTTTTCATTAGACGGGTACTCCCCCAGCCAACAAAATATTTCATGTATCCTTTTACCAGGAGAGGGCACTTGTGACACTTTAAAAAAAATACTGTGACAGTGTGTGTTGGGAGAACAGCTCATCAAACTGGGATGGGTGTGTGTGTGTGTGTGTTTGAAAGTGCAGTATCAGTGTCATGCTTGTAAAATGTCTACTCATTACAAATCAGAATAATCATCAAGGGCAAATTGGTTGAGATAGGGGACATCTCATTAAATGTGGTGGATGGTGACTGTGGGGGTGGAGAGAAACATGTTTGCCCCCTTCAAGCTCTCTATATTAAAGGGAGAAACTCTATATCCATTATGCGTGGGAGAATTCTTAAAAACCTATCATGCTTATGGGTGAATTACTGGATAGAAGATTACATCCTTGTTATTTTCTGTTATTGGCAGAGCCACGTGTAATCTGCATTTAAAATAAAAATATCAAAATTCTCTGCTAAGGTAACAAAATGTGTACACATAGGCAAGTTTCTAGTCCTTATGACTGCATATAGACTTACATTTGTGCTTCTCAGTGGATGACTGCAGTGCTGTGTAATAACTTCAACAGCCATCACAGCTCAGTAGGGATAGGTGAAAAATTTGTCATGTTCTCATTTTTATGCAGTATTACCCAGTTTGCACCTTCTGGACCTGAACATGGGCCTGAATGCAATTTGCAGTCAGACATCCATACATTACTGAGTTTGCAATGCATTTCACAAAAGAAATGTGCTCCAAAATGTGCATATATTTGAAAAAATGTGCACGGAGAACTGTACATTAGAGAAATGCAAAAAAAATACTATTTTGTCAATGGGTATATACCTACAAAAATGCAAATGTTTAAAAATGTACACACAAAAATGCACATATTTTGAGAAGTGCACACCAAAATACATACAAAATTCTGTGAGGGTAAAAAAGGCATGCAATCTGATGAGGAGCCAGGACAGAATGAGCCTAGCAGTGGAAACATTAGAACCTGAATGAAATCACCAGATTTCTCCATCCCTACAGCTCAGACATCAGTTTTCATAGCACTTGATATTACCTCAGAGGCAAAGCTTCTGTGGAGACAGTTCACATGTAAAACTGCAAGGCACCGAGTGTTATATATATGTATGTACATGGATGCATGCACACATTGTGAATTAGTTACACCTGGGATTCCTCTGGAAAAGCAGCTCCAGCGTTCCGGAGCCAGAGTGCCGTTCTGGCCAAATCCTCTTGGAGTGGAGGTAAGTGGAGCTGTTTGGCCATGGATTCTGGAGGCCAGATTCCAAAGTATTTGGCCTCATTTGAGTCCGTGGTGGATTTCTCTGACATCCCTAAATACATGTGGATTGGGGCCATGGTGCATAGGTAGGAGGTGTCTCCCCACCACATGAGTCTAATTAGGACCAAACCAGGACATCCCTGGAGTCTGTGTCCAGTCCTAATGGGATACATTTTGTACACACATACATGTGCAAACAACACTGAGGCCCCCTATATGAGCCCTGACTATAACCCACTTTACTCTGCTTTAGCTGGTTGCCAGAGAAGAATCCCATATCAGATTGTGAGCATATTTTATTTATGTATTTATTTTATTGCATTTCTATCCCACCTTTTCATCCTCTTGCAAGGAACCCAAGGCGGCATACATAATCCTCCTCCTCTCAATTTCTTCCTCACCACAACAACCCTGTGAGGTAGGTTGGGCTGAGAGTCTGTGACTGGCCCAAAGTCACCCAGTGAGCTTCCATGGCTGAGTGGGGACTAGAACCCGGATCTCCCAGCTCCCAGTCCTAACACTCTATCCACTACACCACACTGGCTCTCACACCACACTGGCTCTCATTTTCATATGCATTTTCCCAAATGTATGCATCGATTGTGCACATTTTTGAAATGTACGCATTTTTCTCCCATTGATGAAAGCATGTTTGTGTGCATGTTTCGAAAGTACATGCTTTTATGCACATTTTGAAATGTACACATTTTGGAACACTTCTTTTGTTTGTTTTTTCAGCGCATCACATCGCAAGCTTGGAAAAGTATGGACTTCGACTGCAGACTGCTTTTGGTTCCAGGAAATGCAAACTGGGTAAATTCTGCTCAAAAACAGCCTGAAATGAATTTCTCATATATCCCTGTCTCTCTGATCCTGTGAAGTAGGGAAGGTGGAGAATTCTGCCATGGACTCCAGTGAGGCCGGATTCTTTAGAATCTGGCCCCCTGGAGTCCGTGGTGGAATGGAAGACTTACCCCTGCCTCCATGAGGAATCCTCTTCGGCTGAAGGGGACTGACTGCGGGGGGGGGGTCCATGGGGGGAGGAATGGATCCTCTGGCCAGCTCCGAAGTGCCAGCGATATGGCTGCCATGCCGTATCGCTGGCTGAAGGGGACTACTGACTGCGGATACAAATGGCATCCGGGATTAGGGATGTCAGAGAATTCCCCCACGGATCTCGGTGAGGCTGAATGCCAGTGCATTCGGCCCCCGGAAATCTGTGGCGGAACAGCCTGCCACACCCCCCGCCCCCCCCCCACGGATCCCCCCTGGGACGAGACTTACCTGGGGCGGATGTTCTGGGTGGCAGCGGATGCGGCGGCAGCTTCAGCAGCGGCTGGTCTTCTGATCAGCTGCCGGCTGCCGCCGCCACCATTTGCAGTCTGGAGGTGTGTGTGTGTGCTTTTTTTTTTTACAGGGATGTGATAGGCTACGTAAAGATTTACGTAGCCTATCATGGCTGGGTTAAAAAAAACCAACGCGTACGCAAATGGCGGTGGCTGTGGCCGCCGCCATTTGCGTTCCTTATTTTTCATCGTCTTAGTCTACGTAAATGTTTACGTAGACTATTACGGTGAAAACAAAGGGGAACGCAAATAGTGTAGCGGGCGCTATTTGCATTCCTTTTTGATTCGCTGTTTTAGCCTACGTAAATATTTACGAAGGCTAAAATGGCGAATCAAAAAGGGACGCAAATAGCGCCCGCTACGCTATTTGTGTTCCCCTTTGTTTTCGCCATAATACTCTACGTAAATATTTATGTAGTCTAAGACGGTGAAAAATAAGGAACGCAAATGGCGGTGGCCATAGCTGCCACCATTTGCGTACACTTTTTTTTTTTTTTTTTAACCCAGAGCCCTCCGTGGCCAGAAACTGGCTGTGGATGGCTCTGGCCTGGGCTGGGCCTGGCTGGCTGCTCTGTGGAGCCGCCGCGGAGCACAGCTGGCCATCGAGGATTCCGGGGGGAGGAATGGATCGCCTTCCCCCCGTCGAGGATTCTGGGGGGAGGGACAGAACACCTCCCCCCAACCATAAACATAATCCGCGGAAATTTCGTACATCCCTATCCGGGATGCCATTTGCAGCCGTCAAGGCCTTAGTTTAAGGTAAATGCAGCCGTAAATGGCCGCATTCACCTTAAGCTAAGGCCTTTATGGCCACAAATGGCATTCTGGATGCCATTTGCATCTGCAGTCAGTAGTCCCCTTCAGCCAGTGATACGGCATGGCGGCTGTATCACTGGCACTTCGGAGCTGGCTGGCGGCTCCACGGAATTGCTGCAGAGTGGAGCCGGCTGAAGAGGATTCTGGGGGAGGAACGGATTGCATCCCCCCCTGCGGACCCCCCCCCCCGGACTGACAGGTAGGGGATTCGTACATCCCTACCATGAAGGTGATGCTCTGGGCTTACCTTAGGTGCTGCAGCAGGGTCCTAAACTGCATTGACCATGATGGATGTTCAGTATTGCTGTGCTGAAAATTCATCCCACATTTTTTTTGACCATTCTCATTCTGTTCAATAGAAAATAAATTGCTTTGGAAAATAAATTCAGTGGTAAAGAAATTTCAGAGAAATTCTCATGGGTTAGGTTTGGTGTTCTTGTGCTTACCTTACTTAGGAGGTGCCTGAGGAGTTTTTCATTGTACACCCTGTAGCCTCCTCAACTTCCCACACTTCAAGGAACACCCAGGGGAAGATATCATGAGGTAATTTCTCCGATAGGGCCTTTTCAGATCAGGAAGCATAGGCAGCCTGGGATGGTAGGAGTGATTAGGTAAGCTCAAAAACACCACAAAAAAGAAATTACACAACACCCTCAGAATGAGGCAGAACAATGGAAGCCTCTTTCATGGGGAAAGAAAACTTACAGGAAACCGGAGGACAGATTTTGGCTCAGCACTAGCTCCACCTCTTCCCTGGAGCTGGACACAACACTGCACCCTGACACATGCATTATGGAGGATGCAAAATGGAGGCCAGCCAGCCAACATAGTTGATGCTGTTGCAGTGCACCTCCCCTGCCCAAAAAACCATACAAAGAATAAGAATAAGAATAAGAAGCAGCAGCAGCTGTGCAACAACCCCTGCCAATGGTGAGCCTGACCTGTGAGAAATTATGGAGAATTTCTCCCCCCCGCGAGAAATTTGGTGAAATTCTTCCCCCAATTCCTCTGTTCAAAAAAAGGCTAGAGAATTTCAAGAGGCCGCTTGTGCAGAGCTCTAATGTTCAGCAATGAGAAACATTTCCAACGCAGACCAGTGGTGATAACTCAATCATCTCAGTTTTGGGATCCTCGTAGGCTTGCCAGATAGCAATATGGCAGCTGTGTGTCCTGTTTTGCAGCCCTCTGTTTGAAGAGCTGCCAGAGGACTGCCCTCTATTTTGAAGGCATCTTCTATTTGAAAGGCTGTCCAGTCTAAGTCCAGTTTGATTAAGAACCCTCAGAAGGGAGAGCTGGGCCTTGAAGTTGCCCATCAACAGCACCAGGACAGCAGACTGAGCAAGACACACAGGTCACCTGGTCAGTCTTCCACAGTACAGTGACATATAGTATATTTCAATTTAAGCGACAATAATTATTTCAATATTTACATCTATACATATCTTCATAAGTGGCCATCCTGGGTAGGAACTGGGAAATCCCAATTTTCCTTCAAAACTGCTGCTGAAAAATGGGAGATGAGGCAACTGTAGCTTCTCCTAACCATTTCCCAGTCCCATCATGTCGTCTGCTCCCCTCCACCACCTGCTGAGAGACACATCTGGAGTGTTATTCATTATAGCAGGTGGTGGGCAGAAGGGGTGGGGAAAAAAGTGTGGGAAAACCATAGTTCCTTCTCTCTTAATTCAGCAGTATGGTGAAAGGTAGAGGGGGAACTTCTGGCTTGCAACCTTAGATGGCAACCTCACTGCCTGGGAGATATCAACAAACTGGAGGAATTCACCAACTGGAAGCAAACATGATTAGAGGCCTGGTGAGAATAACTCAGGAAAGAAGGTGAAAAAATTTAAATATGTGATGTTTGGCAGGGAATAATGATATTAGTGGACAAATATTTGAAGACTGGGAAAGCCAAGGAGGGCATAAAATAATTGTGCCAAGTATAATTAGGGTAATAATAAAGAACGCTGTTTTTTTTTTTTTTAAAGAGGGGCATGGATGACTTTGTGGAAAACTAGCTGATATATTTGTCTACTAGTTATGGCAGAACTGGTAGAAATCCCATTACTTGCCAATTTTATTAAAAAGAACACCAGAATAAAACACAAATTAATAAGTTGAAATTAACTAGCAATAGTAAAAGTTGCCATATTAGCCTCCCTCCCTCCACCATCTCAACACTGAGGTGAAAAAACCAAGAAGGGAATGACTAGTGATTTGGTTAATTATATATAACAAGTAATAAGTAGCCAGCATTAAGTAATAACCTGGCTGACGGCTCTCCTGACATTCAGAGCCTGAGGCTCGGACAGTGGAGCTTCAGAGCTAAGGGGAGGTATGTCATAGACAAAGGGGGTGGAGTTTGCTAAGCTGGTGGGAGGGACAGAGTAGGGCACCTGGCGAATCAGGGAAGAGTTCTGCCTGTGGTTGGTACCTCAGGGGTGGAACCTGATGGAGAGGGGGGCAGAACTAATCACAAAAGCTCTCCAGCAGTCAGAAAATAGTCCCTCCCCCCTGCCACCGATTCTGGTCCTGAAGCTCCATAGAAACCAGTGGTCAGCTATTCAAGTCTGACTCTGGCCTCCATCTCACTGAACTGGTCAAATTGTGTCTGGGCTGTGCCACACACTGTCAGTGGGAGGCTCACGAGATGGAATGTACAGTAAACCAGAGCATGTGAATTTTATGCAAATTGGCATCCTCTTTTTTGGGTGATACGCAAGTGGGCCCTCTACTGTCATCACTGCCATTCACTTGCTCTCTCCCCTCTAGGCCTCATCCACACCATTGCCCAGAAAGAGACAGTGAAAGTAAGTGAAGGATGCCTCTTCTTTCTCCTTGCACTTGTCAGTGCTCCCATATGCTTGGAGCAGGCAGGTCGAACAGGTGGCCACAGCAAGGAGGAAGAAAAGGAGCAAGGCCATGGCGCTCTGGGGGCAGCAGTGGGCCCCTTTCTTGGGTATGGGCCTGAGCACATGCCCACTGATGCTGACCACTGAAACCAGCCCTGAGGAAAAGGTTCAATAGCAGATAAAATTATGTAAGAGGGTAAAATTATAAAATTATGTAAGTTTCAAAAACAATAAGAAGAAGCAACCCTAGATTCTTGCACTTTCAAGACATTCTCCTGGCATCTTTTGCGACAATGCAAAAGATGGAGAAAAGTGAAGAAAAGAGGGATAGCCAACTTTATTAACATCAAGCCTTTCTTTGCAGTATTGAAAGAAATGTGTGTATTTTCATTTTATTATCCCCTCCCCCCTCCCCCCACCTCCGCTTCCTTAAATCAGCTTTGTCAACTGTGCTTGGCAGTTTTTCGGTCTCGGCAAAAAAAAATATTGCACTCATGTTGGGAGAAAACAGAAGACACGCAGTATAATTAACAAACACACAGCCACAAGTGAAAATACACACTCCCTTTTGATGGATCGCTGGAGGTTGCCTAAATTTGGGTGTTGACAATTCACAAATGACTCTGTTAAGACCTGTGCACAAAAAAAAGTGAGTGATTGTAGTAAATGAACAGCCATTAATCACAAGCCACTGCCAGGCCTCCTATAGTAGCATACAGCAGCTTTTAATGTATATTTCCCTAATTGGAAGTTACGGTGGTGGTGCAGAATCCCAAGTGAATAACAACTTCTGTTGTACAGCACGGCACAGTGGAAGCTTTCTTGCATTTTACTTTGGAAGATCAGCTGAAAAGTTGGAGAAATTTATGATCCCCACCATTTATCCTCCTAAGCTATAAAAATATGCCAGTGGAAAGCCCCGGAAAGGTTTAATGCGTTGTCAAAGCGCTAATTTCATTCTTCATTATCCCCTCCCAAATCTACATTTAAAACCTGGTCCTCTGAACTACGGTGGGGCTGTTGTTTAATGCATATCTGTATGTAGATCCTTGACAGAATCCATTTTTCTTGCCTCTCTGGTGGCTCATATAGGAAGATTTATGCCCATTATGCATAAATTCTTTGTCTCGTAATATTGCTCCAGCATAATCAGCAGAAAATCCAAGCAAAGGCACCCACAACAGCCACAAAATAATGTCTGGATCTAGGCTATCTCTGGTAGGTTTCCAGAGCCCCCCTTTCTTGCCATAAAAGTAAATAAATAAATAACCAACTCATCATCTTCCAGTGACAAACCTCTGTATTTGGAATGATGTAATCAGAGAACCAAAACATGTAATGAAAACACACATCTAGTGTATATTAACACCAGATTTCCTTTTTATCATATTAAAGTGGGCTTTGTGAATAATTTATAGAGGCCATAGGTTTTCCATTTAAAACATGGAAAAGTGCATGACATGAGGCGAGGGGAGTTGGTGCTTTATTTTCTAAATCCAACTCTCCCTCAGTGGTGCAGCAATGTAATTTTAGACCCTGGACTTAATGGTCTTATGGGGGACCATGCATATTGCTTCAATTGTGAATCACACAACTAACATTTCTTTCTCCCCCACCACCACCATCCATGCTTTACAACTGCTTCTGCATTCCTGATATGCCAACATGTTTGCCAACCCTGATTAAAACAAAAACAAAAACACCTTCTGTGCATGTGCAGTTTTGCACCAAAGTGCCATTATGAAGGGAATTTTCTTCTGTTGCCCTGATGCCCTCATTACCTGCCATTCTCAGGGTGGTCATTTGGGTCCCCCAGGCTACAGGGCCCTGGACTTTGGCCCAAGGTCCAGTTGTAACTGCTCTTCTCCTTCCCCCTGAGACATCCTAGAATCAACCCAAGATTTGAGTTGCACAAACTCTGAAATTGGTATGGGAGGTACAGACATGGGATTTTTGATGATCACCCACTTGTTCCAATCCATTTTGGATTGGATAGACCTGAATTGCATCTATATTGGCCTCTGATCCCTGCTCTCCATGTTTCTCCTACAGTCTTTCTTGCTTGCCTCACTTTGGACAGCTTGCTGGAGATGAGGAGGATGGATGGTGAAGAAGGCTATAAGGACTAAGATGCTGGACACTGCTAAGAATCCTTTCTCTGCCATCCAAGGATATTGGACACCATGGGAAATGTATAAATTATATTTTTTCAGTTCCTGGATGAGAGGGATCACTATTCACTAGGGCTGCCACTTACACATATGGATATTGTGGGCGTCCGGCTGGGGCTTGAAGCCTGGTGAGAAATTACCGGCTTGGCTTCTCAGTTGCCAGTCTGCAAATCCCCCCACTTGCCTGGCTGCCTGCTTTCTCACTGAGCTGCCATTTTGTGGAAAAATGGCTACTCACCCTTGTTCGTAAACGTCTGTTTGCACAAATGGCAGCTAATAAAGGGCCAGTTATGCAAGATTGCAGGTGTAAATAGTCTAGCATCTGGACAGTACAATAACCAACCAATTGGATTCCTGTCCAGATGCTGGGTCATAACTGTGGGAGAGAGACATTATAGGAATCATCTGGTGTGGAACTCAGTCACAAAATACCAGTGCATCCCTTCCATTCATTCCCTCTGCCTATAACCACTTATCTAGATAGTAGATGCTGCAGAATGTGTTTGAATTGTTGTTCTTCTCCCTCCCTCCTTGTCTTTTTTCCTCCCTGACCTGATTGGTGGCAGCTTTTCTGATTCTTGCGCCATTGCAGCACAAGCTTTTCCAGTGTATGTTAATGTCGGGAATCACTGGGGCTTGAACTGGCAAACTTTGGATCTGCGTGCAGCCGTCCTGTATGACTGAGCCCTCGAACTGTATGTTGCAGCATCTAGAGTGACCCCGCCCATCCAGGTTGCTTATTGGATCATCCTGGACAGGAAGGACTAGAAGAGAGTTTCCTGTTTCAGCCCGACTTCACTTGTACATAGGAATGTGTGAGAAATTCATTTCTGATCGGGATTTTCCCAGTTTGCACCTTCCAAACTGAATACTGACTTAGACCGAATCTGCGGTGGAAGTCTGTAGATTTAAGAGTTTGCAGTGTGATTCGCGGACCAAAAAGAAGAAAAAAAGAAAAGAAAAAGTGTTCGGCAGCATGCATACATTTAAAACATGTACATGAACAATTCATACATGTAAAAATGTACACAAATATGCTTTAATTAATGGGAGGAGAATGTGTACATTTCAAAGATGCAAACAACTGATGTGTACATCTGGAAAAATCCACATGAAAATCCAGATGGGTTTTCATGCAAAAAGAACAAAACAAAGTTCGCAATCTAATACAGACTCAAGTTGGAATGAGCTTCGAGGTGGAATTCGGAGAACTTCCACCAGCTCAAATGTTGCTGATTTGCACATCCCGACTTGTGCAACAAGATCTTGCTGAGTTCTGGCTTGTTCCTATATGCTTGGTTTGTTCTTCAGACCTGACTTCTGGCTTGCTCCTTCACCCTGCCTCCTAGTTTGTTCTTTGGCTCTAAATTAGTCTTCAGGCTTGACTACTGGATTCATCCCACACAGCTGTTGGTTCCTGGCTCCCAGCTCACCTCAGACAGCTGCCTCTGGCCCAGCCCTGACAGCAGACTGGCTATGGTTGCACCAAAACAATGGGAGCGGAATGACTTTTCTGACCTGCCTTCACCTTTGGCATCAAAGTCCATCATTTCTTCGATGGGGTGCAGAGGAGGAGGCAATTCCCCCAAAGTAGGCTTGGGTCCTGTGATAAGTCAACAGAAAAAAAAATCCTGTCCCCTCCTCCACACAGTAATCTCCTTTGCCCCATCCCACATTGTTCAGGGGAGCACCGAACCCATCCCAAGAAGGTTGGGGGTGGGGGTCAGAGGGCAGGAAACTTCAGCCATTGCTTCTGTATCCCAAAATGTATTACTAGGGTATAACATGATACCTGCAACACCTACCACTGACAAATTCTGCTGCAAATCCCCATTGCAAATATCCATCTTGAGACCGGTTCTATCTAAACCAGAGACTGCATGGCCAAAACATCTGGACAAACTTTTGGTCTTTTGTGTCTCTTCCCCCATCCTCTGCTTTTTTTTCTTTTTTTTTTTGGTACCACCTAGACTGATGAGGAGTTCTGGAGAACTTGAAAGCTTGCATATTTTTGTGGAATTTTGGTTGGTCCAAATTAGGGATGCAGATTTTGTAAAATCCATTCCATCTGCAATTCACAGATTGTCAGGTGCCCTTTATTCTGCTCATGGACAGAATTGGATCCCCCCCCCCATTTCCTGAATTTACACAAATTTGCACTTGTAAAAATATGCAGGGCCCCCCCCCCCATGCACAAATCCCTCAAAATGCTCATTTTCATGCTTTAGCCTATAAGGGAAATGCACATTTTTGGCTGGTGTTCTTTAGCGTTACGTATTTTTACTACATTTGTGTAAAATTCTGAAAAGAAAAAAAAAAAACGGCTGCAGGTCTGTGGAATCTCTGCAACTTGGGAAAAGCTGGTCTGCTTCAGAATCCATGAGTCAAATTCATAGAAATCCAAACACATTTGATTCTGTTGGGGATTTCTCTGACATCCCTAGTCCAAATAAAGCTATTGACCAGCTGTGAATTTTGGATTTTTTTTTCCTTTCTGAGCTTCCTTAATTTAACTTATCTTAGGATCCAAGCCTCAGTCTTTTAGTTGCTACAAGACTCTTTGGGTTCTTCCAGATGAAGATTTTATTGTGCAATCTCTATGCCTCTTTCACAGAATTTTTCCAGATTTCCAGACGTTTTCTTCCATTTGTAGCCCTCCTTTGTTTTCCCAACACTTCTGTCTTTTTTCTTACCAGAAACATACAATAACTTAAGGAAGAAAAGATGGAATAGCTGCAATCAATGCCTTTTGATTGTTAGCATGAGGAGACCTACACCTGGTTATTCATATGATTTTAAGGTGTGTGTGTTCTTTGCAGGAGGGGGGGAGTGGTTAGAAATATGACAATCCTTTTTATTGTCTTCTTCACTGTTATGGCAAGAAGCAAATTGAAATAAAAATTAGAGTAATAAAAGAGTTATGCTAGAGAACAAGCTTAGCGTTGTGGTTGAGTGGGAGAGTTTTTTGTTTTTTGTTTAAAAAGGTCAACAATTCTATAAGAAAAATGACATGGAAGATTAGCCTGCACTGTCAGTTTCTTAAAATGCTTCTCATTTCTTGGTTATGACTATTTGTGTGTGCGTACGTGTGTGTGTGTGTGTGTGTGTGTGCGTGCAAATTTCCCTTCCAGAAATCACATTTCTTTCCAATCAGATTGGTTGCCCTGGGGTTGTTGACCTTTTATTTCGCCCATCTGGAAAACAAATGAAGCAGGAAGGCTCACAAAATGAGATACTAATCAGAGGTGCTGTTTGTTTTTTGGGAGCTCGGCTTCCAACTTATATTTCTCCCTAGAGGCACTGCCAGCAATACAGTGGATAGTTCAACTATAAGGAAAACCAGCAGTTTGTCTACATTCTCTCTCAATCAATCTCCCTTCCTCTCTCTCTTTTGGTGGGAAAAGTTGAGACAGCAATCCCTGCTCCATTGAGAAACATGTTAAATTTTTTTTTTTATTATTTTAATGAAAGCCTGTTAATTGTAGGCCTGATTCTCACTAAAACAATAAACCTGTGTATGGGCTTTGCCACTTGAGAAGGCATATGGAAGCTCATCTTATCGAATGCTTCTCCATACCTTCCAAAATAAATAAAACACTACACATAGAGAACTAGCATGTCAGGGTGAAGGGTTCCAGCCTAGCCTTCCTTCCTGAAGTTAGTGTGCTAGTTTTCTATATGCAGGGATTTTTGTTTTTGTTTTATATCGAGGAGCATTTAGCTATGGGTGCTCCTCTCCCTCTCTGCCTGAAAGGGGGCATGGGCACAGCTTTACCAGCATCGTATGAATTTAAGCAATGCCATTATGAAAAATAATACAAGATGCCTGCAGACAGTAGAAACCAGTGGAGGCTGGTGGCTCTGATTTCAGTGGGGCTGTGGATCCATTTTGGGTTTCAGTCAGACCCAGTCAGAACTAGGTCTTCAAGGTGCTGAACCCTCTCCCCCAAATGGATTCAGCACCCTGGATAGCTCCTTTGGAGTTCTGGCTGGGTCTGACTGAAATGTGGGGCTATGAATCCAGAATGGATTCTTAGCCCCACCGAAATCGGAGCCACCAGCTTCCAGTGGTAGAAACGCAGGAAGCTAGAGACCTTATATTAGACCATTGCTCTGTCTAGCTCAGTATTGTCTACACTGACTGGAAGTGGCTTTCCAGGGTTTTGGATGGGAGACATTTCCAGTCCTGCCTTGTACTCAAAGGTATACTGCCCCTGAAAATGGGGGTTCCATTAAGCGACCATAATAAACTGATCCTCCATAGCCCTATGCAGGCATTTGCCTGCTCATGTGTAGAGCTAAGTATAGAGGGGGATGTGGCCATGCATATAAGCCAGCCTCCAGTGTCTCTGCACCCAGATAGAGCTTCATGCATTGAGTGTGGAGGTCTGAAGAGAGCTGTGTAAGCCCATTCAACTAAACAAGCTTACAGAGTTCCTATGATCAGAACCCTGAAGAGAATGGGTACTGGATGCATGAGGACACTGGAGACAGGGTTTAGCTGCATGTGCATGTCCCCCTCCACACTTTAGCCCTACACATGTACTGATTTTGTAAAATACATTCTACTACACATAGTGGAATACATTCCAAATACATTGTGGAATACATTCCAAATACATTCCACTACACATAGTCATGTACGGATTTTGTAAAATACATTCCATCTGCATTTCATGAATTGTCAGGTGCCTTCTGTTCCATCGTCCACTCATTGATGGAATTGGATTTTTCCAATTTCCTGAATTTGCACAAATTCGCATTTGTGCAAATTCGCATTTGCAAAAAATGCAAAGCCAACCCCCCAATGCATAAATCTCCCATGAATGTGCACTTACATGCTTTAACCCATGGGGAAAATGCACATTTTCGGCCAGTGGTGGTTTTTTCTTTCTTTAAATTTTACGTATCTCTATTATGACTAAATCTGTGTAAAATTCCAGAAAGTAAAACAAATGAACAAACAAACAACAACCAGTCCACAAGTCCATGGAATCCACGAGACTCAGAAAAACGAGTTCGCTGCAGAAAATGCAGGTTTCATTCTGTCCTGGTACTCAAAATAAATCCCTTGGTTTGGAATTCTTTAATTTTTAAATGTATGTCTTTTGGTGGAGATTTCTTTTTTTCCTAGCAAAAAGCAAAGTAGATCCCAGAAGCCTGAACTCTGCCCACCACTGTGCTAGACTAGCTGATGCCTGCCTGCCTGCCTGCCTACTGGGACTTACTCAAGTGCTACCCACAGTGACATAAATAAGCAGCGTGCAAGGGTAGTGCGTTGCCCTAGTTGCACTGTTTCCATCTTCAAGCTCACAGAGATTGGAAACATGCTTTAAAATATTCATTTACCATCCATAAGAGGTTTTCAATTTTCTAACAAATAAGACACTCCCCTCCCCTGTTTTCATGATCCCCTGCCATTTTTCATATCTCTACACCCACCCATTTATTGCCAGGCCATGATCCTGGGCCCAACCCACATATCAGGGTTTGTTTTACTTTCAAGAGTTGACCACTCTGTGACACCACCAGACCCTGCCTTAGGACATCATCAATATACCGCATCCTGCATCTCAGGCTTTGGTGTAAAAGGGCAGATTTTGATTCTGGCAGCAATAATTTATTTATTTATTTATTACATTTATATCCCGCCTTTTTTCCTCCAAGGAACTCAAGGCGGTGTACATACTCCTCCTCCTCTCCATTTTATCCTCACAACAACAACCCTGTGAGGTGGGTTGGGCTGAGAGTCTGTGACTGGCCCAAAGTCACCCAGTGAGCTTCCATGGCCGAGTGGGGACTAGAACCCAGATCTCCCAACTCCCAGTCCAGTTTGGAAAGTCCCAGCTACTTCTTGCACGTATATGATAGATATTAGAGCTGCGCACAAATGGCCTCCAAATTCTCCAGCCTATTTGTGGGCAGAGAAATTGGGGGGACAATTTCACTGAATTTCTCCAAGGGGAGCAGAAATTCTCCAACAGTTTCTCACAGACAGGGCTCACTATTGGCAGTGGTGCACAATCCCAAGTTACGGTGGTGGTGCAGAATCCCAAGTGAATAACAACTTCTGTCGTACAGCACGGCACAGTGGAAGCTTTCTTGCATTTTACTTTGGAAGATCAGCAGAAAAGTTGGAGAAATTTATGATCCCCACCATTTATCCTCCTAAGCTATAAAAATATGCCAGTGGAAAGCCCCGGAAAGGTTTAACGCGTTGTCAAAGTGCTAATTTCATTCTTCATTATCCCCTCCCAAATCTACATTTAAATTTCACCGAATTTCTCCTAGGGGAGCAGAAATTCTCCAACAGTTTCTCACAGACAGGGCTCACTATTGGCAGGAGCACAGGTTCTTTCTTTTTTTCCTAAGGGGTTTTGGTTTATTGCACTGCTTCTGTAGATGGCAACAGCATAAACTGTGTTGAGGCTCACACTCTTCTGAGGCAGAATTTTGAACGTCTTTTGGTGGTATTTTTGAGCTTGTCTGATCATTGTGAGGTGGCTGAGGGTGCTATGTGCATTTCCTCTCTCCGTTACACATCTTTTCATTGCTCTGCAGCCTCCCAGGCCATTGTAATGCCTGAACTAAAAAAGCCCCATGGGAGGAATTGCCTCATGATGTCTTTCTCATGATAGCTTTAATTGAAGTGTGGGAAGCTGAGGAGGCTACAGGCTGCTACAGAGATTATTGTGCTATGAAAGACAGGGCAATCACACACACTCCATGACAACTTCATAAAAGGACAAGAACACCAAACTCAACCCATGAGAATTTCTCTGAAATCTCTCCTCCTTTGAATTCCTTTTCGAAAGCATTTTTTTTCCTATCAAATTTAATGGGAATGGTCAAAAAAGGGGGGAGAAATTTTTGGCACAGCACTAATAGATATATCTACAAACCTAAAGCCATGCAAAGGTTGGTTGAGAGGCTGTTGGATGCAGTGGGATTTCTACTCTCCCAAAGGAATAGCACTTCCATCTTGGAGGCCCCCAGCACACCTGCAGAAAGCCTCATGTGTATAGACATGTTCTGGCTAGTGGTAGGTCCCAAAGAGTGTTCCATGGGCATGTTAGGGTGTAGAAGGGGTCAGAATGGATGAATCTGTCAATTTTGGTTTCTCTCAGTTTCTCATTTTTCCAGTCTTAAGTTTAGTTCATCTTGAACTTTGAGAATTTCTCCATTCTTAAGTCTAGTTCATCCTAAACTTTGAGATTTTTTAAAAAAGTTTGCATTAAAATTCATTTTTCTATACATTTCTCGGAATGCATGCATTTTTTTTGCCTAATATATACATTTTTTGCAAGCAGTTTTCCTAATATAATGCAAATTGAAACATTTTTCCCTGTAATATATACATTTGTATAAATTTTCTTTTTATTGGAGGACTCCATTGCAAAATTCAGAAAAGTGTGAATTTTGAAGGATAGATGAGTTTTGATTTCAAGAGTGGTTTGAAAGTACAAAATTAAGCTTGCATTAAAATGTGAAGTGAAGAAATTTCTCCCTCATCCCTAATCAGGGGTGGCCTTGAATATGCAGGATCCAAAGCCATGGATCAGACCTGCAAATGATGCCAGCCAAGAGCTGGTGTCATACTTTTTCCTCCCTGTCAGGCCTGGTTCCCTCTCAACATTAGCAAACAAACACATGTTAAAGAAACAGCAAACTCCTTCATTGCAGCAGGACACAAACACAGGCACCTCACACAAGTCAATGGATCAGGGTCCTTTGTGAGCCCAAGTTCAAATAAACTCAGATAACCAAGCAGGATTTATCAACAGTATCTTATAGTCCAGTGGTATAATCCAAGACAGCATCCCAAGGCATGGGATTCAAGCATGCAGTAGGTCAGGATTCAAGAGTACTCCAAGCAAAGGAGTGTCCAGTACCAGCAATGATGAATCCAGCAAGTTCTTTTGCCTCTCCACCAGCCTTCATGAAGGGGCAGGGTGCCTAGAGTTCCTCACTTGTCAATCTAACCCTACAGGGAATCTTAGCCTGGAGTCGAGAACTCTGCCTCACTGGATATTTTCCCTTGCCTTTTCAATCAGTGATGTTGTCTGGGATACAGCCTTGGGCAAGCCTCTTCCTTGGCCGAGTCTTCCTCTTGACTGTTTATCAAGGAATGTTCCTCAGGCTGCAGTGATCTGGGCACTTCTTCCAAGGCTAGCTCTGGCTGAAGTTGCAAAGGACTAGCTGCCTTGCCCTGACTGCGCTCCTCTGTGAAACTAGGCAGAAGCGAACTCCCAGCACCCTGACATTCCACACCTTGACTAGGCCACAAATCAGCTCCTTCCATCTCTAAACCAGACTTTTCCTCTGATACTGCAGCATTAGGGGACAGCATGACACATCCATCGGTATTTTGAGAGGTGTTGTGGGTGCTCTCACTAGGGATGTGCGGATTGTGTAACATCCGCTCCATCTGTGTTTCGCTGATTGTCAGGCACCTTTTGTTCCACCGTCCATTCACAGGCAGATTCGGTTTTTTTTTTCATTGTGCAGAAAAATATGCAAATGATTCTGTAAGAGGGTTCGCAACAATTTACATAATTTACCTTAGTACGTACCATTTAATGTATTGTTCCCTGTTCCATTCAACTTTCCCCTGCATATATTTACCAGTCTCAGCAGAAACTTGCATATTTTCTTATGAACGAATCTGCATACATTTTAGGGAAGTAAAAAAAAAAAAGATCCAGAAGTCCATGGACTCTGCACTACTTGAGGAGGTTGGTCTGCAGTGGATTCTGCAGGTTGGATTCTTAGAAATCTGAGCTCATTTTAGTCCATCTCAAATTTCTCCAGCATCCCTAGCTCTCACAAAATGGCTGCCATGAGGGGCTGGCCCTGCCTCCTTGGCCCTGTCCCCTTGCCTTCCCTATTGTAGCTGAGTGAGCTTCTGGAGGTGGCTTGCTTGGCTTCCATGTTAGGAAAGGAGAAATGCTTCCATGCTGGGTGAAGAGAAAGAGGTTTTCTTCCTCCTCACTCAACACAGAAACACAGCTGGCTGTTGGATGAGGGACATCTGTTCCTCCTATGGCAGCATGCAGAAACCATTTATTATTATTACTTAATGAAAAAGGACAGGTGTTTACAGTTTTGATTGGCTATAAATTTTGAACTATGGCTTAATACTTCCACTTGAAATGAAACATGGATCTGATTAGGTCTCAGACCTCTGAAGGTTGCAAGGCATCGGGGCCTGAGTGCTAACAGAGAACTTAGCTACAGTTGCTAAGGAAGGCAGCACCTTTGACAGTTAGCAGGACTGGAAATGAATGTCACTGGTATTATACTGATCATAGGCATTAAAAGGGGATAAGCTGATTGGTATTCTTGGGGTCATGAAACATTTTCTATTGGTCCTTGGATCAAGACCAATAGAAGGGGCTCCTCGGAGGTGGCCACATGTTGTTGGCTGGAGATTGTGGCCAGCAGAAAATAAGAGAACCCACTTCTCTTCTTTGTGATGTACTTTTATACTGTACTTTTAAGCTTTCGTATTTTATATTGTTTTATGCTGTACCTTGTGGTTTAAATGTTTGTGAACCACCTAGAGAGCTTCGGTTATTGGGTGACATAGAAATAAATAAATAAATATTTAGGAAGGAAAGTATCACATCTTCTTTTCTATTACTGAGCTGATGCTTGCTTAATTAACTTTGAAAAAGGTAATTTTCTAGGCAGTGTTGCAATCTTCTGGGTATGATTTAGGGGTCATGACAAAACAAAATTGTGGAGAATGGTATAACAGGATCTAAAGTCAGATGTATGATTTTGCCATTGGCAACTTCATTCCTAAGAAGTCTCTCTGTGAGGAAGGGCTGCAAAAGCAGTCAAAGGACATCTGCTTGACAGACCTGGTTATTTTTGGCCTGAGTTCCCGGAGTGCAGGGTGGAACTGAAACACATGTGCTGTGGGGTTTCAAAACAATCCGTGCCCCTCCCTCACCTGGAGGAAAGGGTTAAATTCCTCTTTCCTGTATTTGAAAATGAAGATGATCGAGAGGGGCAACTTGTCTTTAGTCTAAATCTGCAATTATTTTAAAATGTATGTTATCTCTTTTAAGAATTTATATGCTGTCCATCTATTCAGCAAATAAACAATAAACTACATACCAAAGCAACAATGAAATAAAAAAGGAGATAAAAGAAGTATAAAAACAACATGGGTGCAATCACGCATTAAAAGCCCACCCCCTACTGGTAGTTTGTGAAGATTTTTCACTAACAATAACAGTAAATGATATTGGAAACGAAGGTAGAGACGTATAACTAAAATCCAAATGAAAAGTTCCGAAAAACACACACAAATGCACTGTCCCTTTGGGCAGCACAAATCTATCGGGAACAAAAGTGGCTTCTGATAATTAAATTAGGCTCCTGTCATTACAGGCTTGTGCCTCTGTGGAGCCATTGAAAAGCCACTCTTCTTTTTTAATCAGATAAGTAGGAAGATAAGGAAGAAGATGGAAAAGGGGAAAGATAAGGAAGAAGGGGAAAGGAAAGCAAGTGGTGGGATGGAGGGTACGTTTTGTGGGCAAGGAGTCAGGTAGAGTGTCAGGTCCCAGCAATGACTATTTTTAGGTAAATGACACAGTCTTACTATGTAAGGAAGTAGTTATTGGGGTAGGTTTTCAAATCCTCTTAAGTGTGGGTTGCACTGACAGTTACCCTAGGTTAACAACAGACCAATTATCTGAGGAACAATGAGAACAAATTCACTGTAACCTGATGTCTGGGATGAATGCAATTAGAGCTAGTAGTCTCGTAAATTAGGGGTGCAGAAACTCAGGCCTGGGAGCCAAATATGGCACTCCTGGGATTCCCCAGATGGCCGCACCCCCTTTTCCTGGCCCCACCCCCTTTACCCTTGTCTACCAGTCATTTAGTGGTTTTCTAGCATGTGTGCAGCTTTTCCTCACTTTAAAAAGGTTGAAATCCCTCTTGTAAGGCTTAGTTGCTGACAATAAGAGCTTTAAGCTACAATATGCTGATTTTTTAATATATTTTGGCCCCACCTTTTTTGCCTTTGGCCACACCCACCATTGGAATGCAGCGACCGAGAGCTTCTCCAGAATGGAATTTGGCCTTCAGAATGAAAGAGGTTCAACACACTGGTCCTAAACCTGTTCCCACCCAGCAAATCTCTCCTCCCCTCTCCCAACTGTCAACTGCCGAAATTATGCCCCCCCCAACTGGCACTCCATGCTTCTTTGACTATCCCCCCGCCACCTTTCCCTTGAAACAAGATTCATTACGCAACCTTATTCATACTCAGGTGGAAGTAAATAGCACTGAAATATCCGGGCTTGTACCTATAGGCTAATTTACATATCATTTGGGAACACGGGACAGGACCATCTCAGTGGCTGTCCCGAGGCTCTGGAACTCGCTTCCCAGGGAGGTGAGCGTGGGCACGTAAAAACTTTTTTGTTCCGGCATGCCTTTGGGGATAGGTAGTCTGGACCTGTGAGAATATGATGGATGGATACTATATTTCTTGTTGTCTTTTAACGTTTTGATATTTTATACAATTTTAATATTTTTGATGATTTAATTATATTTTTAACTTTTGTATACTTCTATTTATACTTCTATCTATACTTCTGTTTATAGGTTTTAATTGTACAAGTTTTAATGTTGTAAAGCCGCCTTGAGTCCCAGTGCCGGGGAAAAGGCAGGATATAACAACAACAACTACAACAACAACAACTTTTGCCCTTTTCAGGCATTTCTTAGAGTACAATGAATTTGCATCACAGCAGCAGGCCCTACTCCAACGTGTACATTTCCATTAGAATGTGACTAGGGAGCCTGACGTTTATTTTATTTTATTGCATTTATATCCTGCCTTTTTTCCTCCAAGGAACTCAAGGCAGCGTACATGATCCTCCTCCTCCTCTCCATTTTATCCTCACAACAACAACCCTGTGAGGTAGGTTGGGCTGAGAGTCTGTGACTGGCCCAAAGTCACCCAGTGAGCTTCCATGGCCGAGTGGGGACTAGAACCCGGATCTCCCGGCTCCCAGTCCAGCACTCACTGACAGATGTTCTAGCGAACACAATAAGTCATGGGTGGGACCTGCCCCCGCTGCACACATTCACTTCAGAGCTGGGCCTCTATTAGCCCAAGTGAGGTAGCCACTTGAGGCAGTAGATGCTGAATGGCAGAAAGTGCTGGCTCCAGGTTTTTGAGGGCCCTCGGGCAAGGCATCCTCAATGTGCCCCTCGCTGAGTCCACCTTCTCACCACCATTGCTACCAGCCACTATTGCTCCTCTTCTTCTCTCTCACTGTTGCTCCCACTGGCTTGCTTGATGGGCAGAGAATAAGTAGGCCGTGACATCTCCTGCTCCTCCTTCTCACCACCGCTGTTGTCTGGGCAGAGTGAGAGGCAAGTGAGCAAGCCATGGTGAAGAGGAAGAGCAACTGGGGGGGGGGCGCTTGTCAGTGGGCCCCTGCTGGAATATGGGCCCTTGGCAGCTTCTTGACTGTACCTACTGTTTGACGCTGCCCTTGATAACAGGCAGTGAGGTGTCTGAGAACAGACCTGTGCGTGCCACACATCCTTCTCTGGACCCTCCAACCTAGCCCTGCTGCTCTCAGGACTGGTGCAACGTGTTATGACATTCCCACTGTTGAAGTAAGATTCAACTACCAGTCCACTTGGCTTCACACGTGAAATGGTGTGTGTATATGCGTGCGTGCACACATGTCATATTTATTTGTTTAGGGTGCAATCCTATGCATGTTTAGACAGAGAAAAGGCCTAAAACTCCCACCATGCATGCTGGGAGTTTTAGGCCTTTTCTCTGTCTAAACATGCATAAGATTGTGCCCTAAGTTAGTTAGTTATAGTATTTTTATCCTCAAATTCTTCAAAGATCATGCCGGAATTAGAAAAAAAAAACCAGCGTGGAGAAGCCTCAATTCTGCGAGGATAACACCTTAAAAAAAACATCCGGAGCGGAGGATAGGAGAGGGTAAAACTTAATCTCATTTGAAGGGATAGAACAATGCCTGCTCAGTGCAGGAAGCCTAATTCCAAGGTGGCCGCCCATCCAACTACTGACTGGAGCTGACCCCGCTTAGCTTCCGAGATCAGACAAGCGCGCACAGGAAAACAGCACAGCGCTTGAGTGTGAACCGAGCTCATGCATTCGATGAAGCACTGCAACAGGGAAAATGGGTGAGTGTGAATAATCACATTTTAATGAGAGAGTGTTTAACCTGACGGGACACTGAATTCATTGCAATGGCGGGCGCAATGTAGATCGGCCCACTGTTGTCTCAGGCAACAAAATGTCTTGGCTGGCCTAGGTTTGCCTCATCCTGATGCACTCCTGAAAAGGGTATTGATAAATTGTAGGTGCATGTATAAGCTAGCATGTGGCAAGCAGGAGTGGGTGGGCAGAATGGATCTGGCAAGCGGAACATGAGGCAGGTAGAGGAGAGTCCCTCCATCCCCATGCCCAGGATCCATCTTTGTGTGCACCATTGTGAACATTGCAAGTGTTTTTCTTTATATGACCATGCACCCACAGTTTATGTATGTAACTCCAACCTAGAAATCCATGTATTTCCTTTCTTTTTTTATCATGGAATTGTATTTTATTTTGAAAAAAAAATTAACAAAATAAAGGCAGCAAAAAAAGGATATACATAACAGTAAATCAAGATCACTAAAGAAACAAAGGAATTTGCTAATTCTAATTAGCAAATCAGTCTATAACCGTAACCAATATGCTTATGGAACACCTGCAATAAAACAGCCTAAGTAAGAGCTCAATAGCCAATGAAAGAATAAAAATACAATTTATTCTGAATATAAAAGTGAGTGCATGTTAATGTATGCGTATGCATGTGTATATGTGTTTTAGACAGTCAGAAAAAAATATAGGCAATTGTACTTGGTTGGAATTTGACCAAAACTTCAAAAAGGGCTTCAACATAGGAAATGAATGGAAACCATGATGCCATAAATGCATAGAATCATAGAATCATAGAATAGCAGGGTTGGAAGGGGCCTACAAGGCCATCAAGTTCAACCCCTTGCTCAATGCAGGAATCCAAGTCAGAGCATCCCTGACAGATGGCTGTCCAGCCTCGTCTGGAATGCCTCCAGTATGGGAGAGCCCACCACCTCCCTAGGGAATTGGTTCCATTGTCTTATTGCTCTAACAGTCAGGAAGTTTTTCCTGATGTTCAGCCAGAATCTGGCTTCCTGTAACTTGAGCCCATTATTCCATGTCCTGCACTCTGGCATGATCGAGATCCTGGCCTTCCTCTCTGTGACAACCTTTCAAGTACTTGAAGAGCGCTATCCTATCTCCCCTCAGTCTTCTCTTCTCAAGGCTAAACATGCCCAGTTCTTTCAGTCTCTCTTCATAGGGCTTTGTTTCCAGGCCTCTGATCATCTTTGTTGCCCTCCTCTGAACCCTCTCCAGTTTGTCTGCATCCTTCTTAAAGTGTGGTGCCTAGAACTGGACACAGTACTGCAGATGAGGCCTATCCAGTGCTGAGTAGTGCAGACTAGTACTTCCTGGGATTTGGAAGCTATACTTCTATTAATGCAGCCCAAGAGAACATTTGCCTTTTTTGCAGCCACATCACATGGTTGGCTCATACTCAGCTTGTGATAGACAACAATTCCAAGATCCTTCTTGCTTGTCGTGTTGTTGAGCCACGTATCCCCCATCTTCTAACTGTGCATTTGGTTTCTTTTTCCTACGTGCAGAACATGGCATTTATCCCTATTAAATGTCATTCTGTCGTTTTCTGCCCAGTGCTCCAGTCTATCCAGATCACTTTGAATTTTGTTTCTGTCTTCCAAAGTATTAGCTATCCCGCCCAATTTTGTGTCATCTGCACATTTGATCAGCATTCCCTGCACCTCCTCCTCCAAGTCATTAATACAAATGTTGAAGAGCACTGGGCCCAGGACTGAGCCCTGTGGTACCCCACTTGTTACCTCTCCCCAGCTTGAGAAGGTCCCATTGATAAGCACTCTTTGAGTCCGATTCTGTAGCCAACTGTGGATCCACCGGATCATTGTTTCATCTAGCCCACTTTGAGCTAGTTTGCTCATCAGGAGATCACGGGGCACTTCGTCAAAAGCTTTGCTGAAGTCGAGGTATATTACATCTACAGCATTCCCACGGTCCACAAGGGAGGTTACTTGATCAAAAAATGAGATCACATTCGTCTGGCAGGACTTGTTCTTGACAAATTCATGTTGGCTTCGAGTAATTATTAACGGCATTGTAACTGCATTGCAGAGTAACTGCATTGTTTTCAAGGTGCTCATGTATTTCATGTATCCATGTATTTTTGTCTGTGTTGAACATGTAGGTTTCAGGTATCATGCACCAGCGTATCATGCACATGATGCATCTTTATGCACACTACTATGAACATTGCTTTTCAAGACCTTTTCTTTATGTGATGATATATCCACTGGATATGTGAATAGGCCTTCAGTATGGAAACCCTACCAAGAAATCCATGCATTTTCATCTATACTGAACATACAGGTTTTCCCCTTACTTCTAATGGAGGGAGAAGACCTATGTGCACCAAGGAATACACAGCTGGGCATGCCTCCTTCACTGAGGTGAATGGGGAAAGTTGTTGTGTATGGGGAACTCCCATGTGCACATCAAAATGCTTGTGCCTGGATCTGGCCACTGGATGGCTTCTGCATTCTTGAATCCTTTTGAATCCTTTTCACTGCTGCTGGCCACCTTGAGCGCCATTTGGATACAAATTTAACAAATAATTAATAAAATCTAGTTCAACCCCCTCCTCAAATGCTGTATAAGCCCTCACATCCGCACTCTGTATCATGCATTCCTGTGTTCTCAATGGACCTTCCCTCCATGGAAGTATCACACAGACAGTTTCTATGCTACTCAAACAACCAGCAATTATCTGCTTTGTAGGGATAGGGAACTAATCCCTATCCCTACAAAGGAAATGGGAAAGGAGGACCAGCCAGCAGCTGCACCAGGTGATCCTGAGCCTGCTTCTGCCCCCGCCCACAGGTACTTAAGGCGGGGCTGCCAGAGGCAGCGCCTCGGCGTCGCGCCAAGTGCGATGCTTAGTGCGCACTTAGCGTCACACTTGGAGTTGCGTAGGACCTGAAGACCTACCCACCTGCTTCTCCAGAGACACCAGCAGCCACAATACCAGCAGCAAATAGCGGCAGCAGAGGGCAGCAGCTTTAAAGACAAGGGGAAAGGGGCAAACGTGGACTTTATCTGCTCCTTCTTAGCTGCTGTTCTCTTTTATCTCTTTTATCTTTTATATTCTTTTAAACTGTTGTGCTATTTATATCTTAACATTTTAATATGTGCCTGGGAAGACTATTGGGCAACTCAGGGAGTCAGAGAGGTGCCACCATAACTGTGGTCACGGGCAGGGGGAGGTATGGCGTTGGGGGATTAACAGGCCAGCAGAGGAGAAGAGGGGCTAGACACCTTACAGCTGTCCCCTCTTCTGGTTCTTCCCCCAACCTGATGGTTCCTGGCAGCCTTACCAGTCTGCCCTCGGGTCTGGTGGTGCTTCTGCTGAATGCCAGGTCGGTCCAAAATAAAATCTCCCTCATCCATGATTTGATTGTGGATGAGGGGGCTGACCTGGCATGTATTACTGAGACCTGGGTGGGGGAACTGGGAGGGGTCACTCTCTCCCAGCTGTGCCCTCCTGGGTACTTGGTGCAGCACCAACACTGACTTGAGGGTCGGGGAGGGGGTTTGCCGTGGTCTATAGGAATTCAATCGCCCTCTCCAGGCTTCCTGCTCATTTGAGCGCAGATCTTGAGTGTTTGTACCTTGTGTTGGGTACCCAGGACAGATTGGGGATTCTGTTGGTGTACCGCCCACCCCGCTGCCCATCAGACTCCCTGCCTGAGCTGACGGAGGTGGTCTCGGACTTGGTGTTGAGTACCCCTAGGGTGATGGTCCTGGGGGATCTCAACTTCCATGCCGAGGCCGCTGTATCCGGGGCGGCTCAGGACTTCATGACCGCCATGACAACCATGGGGCTGTCCCAACATGTCATCGGCCCAACGCATACAAAAGGACACACGCTTGATCTGGTTTTCTCAACTGGGCAGGAGGATGGTGATCTGAAAGTGGAGGAATTAACATCTGTCCCTTTGTCATGGTCAGATCACTTCCTGCTGAGGTTTAGACTCCTGGCGGCCTTTCCCCTCTGCAAGGGTGGGGGACCTATTAAAATGGTCCACCCCCGGAGATTAATGGATTCCGATGGATTCCAGAGGGCTCTGGGGGATTTTCCTGCTGGTATGGCTGGTGCTCCTGTCGAAGCCCAGGTCGCTCTGTGGAATGCAGAGATGACTCGGGCGGTTGACACGATCGCGCCCAAGCGCCCTCTCCCTCTGAGCAGAGCCCGGCCAGCTCCTTGGTATACACCTGAGCTGAGGGCAATGAAGCAAGAGGGGAGACAGCTAGAATGCAGGTGAAGGAAAACTCGTGCTGAGTCTGACCGAACACAGGTAAGAGCCCACTATCGAGCCTACTCTGTGGCGGTGAGGGTGGCAAAGAGACAGTTCTTTTCCACCAGCATTGCATCTTCTCAGTGTCGTCCAGGGGAGCTTTTCCGAGTGGTTCGTGGCCTGTTACATTCTGGGCCAGGGAGAGAGACGGTGGAACCCTCGGTAGCACGCTGTGATGAGTTTGCACGGCACTTTGAGGATAAAGTCGCTCAGATTCGTCATGAATTGGACACCACCATTAATGCAGTTCCATTAGTAGAGGCGTTCAGAGCACCATCTGGTCCAGTTTTATTGGTTGAGTTTCAGTTACTGAGGCCTGAGGATGCGGACAAGGTGCTTGGCCAAGTCCAATCGACCACTTGTGTGCTTGACCCTTGCCCTTCATGGCTTATTAAATCAAACAAGGAGGGGTTGTCCGGCTGGGTCCAGGAGGTTGTAAATTCCTCCTTGAGAGAGGGAGTGGTGCCTGCCGCTTTAAAAGAGGCAGTAATTAGACCACTCCTGAAAAAGCCTAACCTGGACCCAGAGGATGTTAACAATTATAGGCCAGTGGCCAACATCCCCTTCCTGGGCAAGGTGCTTGAGCGGGTGGTTGTAGGACAGCTCCAGGCACTCTTGAATGAAACGGATTATCTAGATCCATTTCAATCGGGCTTCAGGCCTGGTTTTGGAATGGAAACTGCCTTGGTCGCCCTGTGGGATGACCTCTGCCGCGAGAGGGACAGGGGGAGTATGACCCTGTTGATTCTCCTGGACCTCTCAGTGGCTTTCGATACCATCGACCATGGTATCCTTCTGGATAGGTTGTCTGGGTTGGGAGTAGGAGGCACTGCACTACAGTGGTTCCGCTCCTACTTGGATGGCCGATTCCAGAAGGTGGTGCTGGGGGATTACTGCTCTGTGCCATGGCAATTGTGCCATGGGGTTCCACAGGGCTCTATTTTATCCCCCATGCTGTTTAACATCTACATGAAACCGCTGGGGGAGGTTATCTGGAGGTGTGGGCTGAGATGCCATCAATATGCAGATGACACTCAGCTCTACCTCTCTTTTACATCAAAACCAGGTGAGGCAGTGGCTGTTCTGAATCAGTGCCTGGGCACGGTAATGGACTGGATGAGGGCTAATAAACTGAAACTCAATCCAGACAAGATGGAGGTACTGTTAGTGAGTGGTTTGTCTGCCCGGCTAGGTGATATTCAACCTGTTCTGGAGGGGGTTGCACTCCCCCTAAAGGATCAGGTTCGTAGTTTGGGGGTGCTCTTGGATCCAGAACTGTCACTTGAGGCACAGGTGAACTCAGTGGCATGGAGCACTTTTTATCAGCTTAGGCTGGTATACCAACTACGCCCTTATCTGGACAGAGATAGCCTTGCTACAGTTATCCATGCTCTGATAACTTCTCGTCTGGATTACTGCAATACGTTATACGTGAGGCTGCCTTTGAAAACGGTCCGGAAACTTCAGCTGGTCCAAAATAGGGCAGCAAGATTGTTAACAGGGACTGGCCTGCGAGCTCATATTACGCCAGTACTTTTCCAGCTGCACTGGCTGCCAGTCCATTTCCGGGCCCGATTCAAAGTGCTGGTGTTAACATTCAAAGCCCTTAACGGCTTGGGGCCAGGTTACCTGAAGGATCACCTCCTCCCATATGTGCCTGCCCGGACCTTAAGATTATCATCAGTGGCCCTTCTCCGTGAGCCCCTGCCAAAGGAAGTGAGGCGGGTGGCTACTAGGAGGAGGGCTTTTTCTGCTGTGGCACCCTGGCTCTGGAATGAGCTCCCTAGTGAGGTTCGCCTGGAGCCTACATTGTATTCCTTTTGGCGCCAGGTGAAGACCTTTTTATTTTCCCAGGCATTTTAGCATTTTAGCTTTCTAAATTTTTATCTTTGCTGTTTTAAATCTGTATTTTAAACTCCTGCACTGCTGCTAGGTTTTATTGTGGTTGTATTGTTATATTGTGGTTTTAATGTTCTGTATATTTTAAATTGTTTTATTGTGTGTTGCTTGGATTTAATTTTTGTGAACTGCCCAGAGATCTTCGGCTATTGGGCGGTATAGAAATGAAATAAATAAATAAATAAATAAATAATCAAAACCTCATTAACCAACTGCAGCAGACTTCACTCAACTTAGGCGGGTGGCCACCAGCCAGCTGCATAGCATGGGTGACATCCATAACTATAGGTGGTGATGGTGTAGGTGAAAAACAACAAGACAAAATACAAAACAAAAGCATACAAACACACAAAGTGGATGCTAAAAGAGTTCTGGGAGAAACAGGCTGGAACATGCTGGGCTTAAAGTTACTTTAGATCAAGGATGCTGGAGAAATCCACCATGGACTCAAATAAGGCCGGATTCTCAAGAATCTGCCCTCCAGAATCTGTAGTGGACCAGCTGCACTCACCTCCACATCTGGAAGAGTTCCTGTGGGGTGGCTTTCTGGCTTTCTAAGAAACACAATATGCTAATGGTGGCTGCTTATGGTTAGCTTATAGCAGGAAAATTACAGCCGGAAATGGCGTCTTGTACACCATTTGTGGCTGTAAAGCACTTACTTTTGCCTAAATACAACTGTAACAAGCTACAATTCAGGTAAAGGTAGGTGCTTTATGGCCACAAATGGCATAAAATACACCATTTATGGCTTTAATTCTCCCACAGTAGGCTAATGGCAGCACCAGTAGCATATCATGTTTTTTAGAAAGCTGGAGAGCCGCTCCGCCAACTCCAGCAGATGTGGCAGGTCTCTGGAGCAATCCACATAGGGGACGCCATTTGCGTCCCTGCTCTTTGCCGTGATAGGCTACATAAATATTTATGTAGCCAATCACGGCCAACGGCAGGGATGCAAATGGCGTCCCCTATGCCAGACGCCATTTTGTTCCGCAGCCCGGCAGCGGATGGCTGCGGAATGAAGACGGAGACCTGGACCAGCTGCCACCAGGTAGGTTCCGTCCTGGGGGGAATTTGGGGGGTGGCGGGGGGGTAATCCATTCTGCCACGGACTCCAGGGGGCCGGATTCCAAAGAATCCGGCCTCATTGGAGTCCATGGAGGATTTCTCCACCATCATCCATAACCATAAGACAGGAGAGCAACCAAGGCCTGGAAGTTGTCCATCCACAGTTAGCAGCACCTGGACAGCAGAAGACTGAGCAGGCACACAGGTCACCTGGTCACAGTCTTCCCCACTATGGTGAGCTGGGTTGTATTTCTATTTAAATGATAGTCATTATTTCTAAATTTGCATCTAGACGTATGCATTAGCAGCACGTGCCAACTCCATGCAGACACATGTCCTCTTTTGTCCTGTCTTTGCCGCCCTAGGCAGCCACCTAGGTTTTCAGGTAGCTTTGTAATTAATTCCATTGGAAAAGGGCACACCCTTTGTTTACCCAACTATGATATGCTGCACACAGGGATCAGGAGGAGCAATAGTTGAATCCAGATCACTTACCCGTTCGTTTCTTCCACTCTCCATCCCCAATTTTTTTTTGCGGCGCAGGGCGGGGGGGAGGATGATGAAAGGAAAAAAAAAAATCTAATCCACAATATGGCAGGGAAGCAGCTCTCTAAAGCCATCCTTAGCACAGGAGATTTGAACTCATTGGAACTCTATTATATGCCTGAGCAACTCCTGGAACAATAGGAAGCTATGCTGCACGATTATGTCGGAAATGGCAAATATGCAAGGCAGATGTTGGCCTTACTGCCGCACACTGAAATCTCATAACTGACCTAACTACCAATTTCTGAGTGATTGTTCACGGGAAATGGCCAGGCAGAAAAAGCGGCAATGGCGGCGGGCGGGGGTGGGGAGATGGTAGTAATACTTCTACAAGCCAAGTCTTCAGGATTTGCTGATTGAGTTCGCCTGTTTGCTAAACTTACTGAAACCAAAACAAACAGCAGTGGCATCCTTCAAAGGTAAAAATAAAGCAAAGCTTAATGAAAAGGCAGTGGTGGCAGCCCTATGATTAAGGAAGGGGAAAAATTAGCTCAGTACGCATTTTAATATGAACGTACCTAATTTTGTGCTTTTGAACCACTGGGTGAAACACACTTCTTCCAGTTTTGCTATGGAGTCTCCAGTCAAACAATGCATACAGAAATGCATTTATTAGGGAAAATAATGTTTAAATGCCTTATATTAGGAGAATTGCTTGCAAAAATGTAGGGCAAAAATGCATGCATTAGGATAAATGTGCACAAAAATGCTTATGAATTTTCATATTGTCTTAAAAAAATCTCAACATTCAGGGTGAACCTAACATAAGACTTGAGAAATTGTCAAAGTTCGAGACAAACCAAATTTAAGACTGGGAAAACGACAAACTGAGAGAAACTGAACTTGACAGATTCATCCACCCCTACCTATGATGCACACTTAATGCATTTATTCATACTAGAGAATATGCACACTCAGGTTCTCATTTTTCCAGTCTTAAATTTGGATCATCCCAAACCTTGGGAATTTCTCCAGTCTTGTTCAGGTTGAACCTAACTTTGAGAATTTTTTTAAAGAAACGTTCACACAAACTTTTATTCACATATTCTGTGCATTTCTCCTAAAACATGGCTTTTTTGTATGAAATTTTGCCTAATGCATTTTACAAGCATTTTTGCTTAATAAAACACAGTTATGAACATTTTCATGACTTGAATACACACGTTATTGTGCACTGTTTCCCCTCATGTACACATTTTTGTACTCACTTTTTGATTGGAGGACTCCATCACAAAATACGGAAAAATGAGTATTTCAAGAGACAACTGAATTTTAGTTCACATTTACTTTTGAAAGTGTGAAATTAGTCCCGTTAGCATTCAAATGCAAACCAGATGAATTTCTCACCCATCTCTTTTTTTAAAAACTACGGTTCTTTGTAAGATCAGCAAGTGCCTGGGCTGGGAACATTTCAGAAAATATATTGGTCTTTTTCACCCTCTGCAAACCAGAAGAAATGAAAGGGACCAGTGAGCTTTTCTATGGGTGTTCAAAAGTTTAGGTGCTACAATTGTAAAAGCCCCCCTCTGCCCAGTGATGAACCAATACTCCCTTAGCAGTGCAATTCTATAAAGGCTCTAATCAGATGTAAGTCCCGAGGAAGTACAGTTACTCCCAAGTCCTATGCCTAATATTGACTTGAGTAAATCCCACTGAACAAATAAATAAATGCTCCAAATAAATATGTTAATACTTGGGTTGCATGGCTGCCATCCTCCACGTGGTTAGGTTGCTCAAATTGTGTTGACTTCAGGGAGATGGGCAGTGCTATCCTATGAATGTTTATTCACAAGTAAGCCCCACTGTATTCATAGGGTGCTTAGCCTGTAGTAAGTGTGTTTAGCATTGCAGGTATGATAGGATTGTAACCTAAAGGACACATATTTGAGAGGACTAGAGAGAAAATTCAGTTGAAGTCAGTATGCTTTACTTTGAATAAATACATTTCTTTCTTGATTAAAAACCTGTATGTTGTTGTTTATTTGGTCAGTCGCTTCCGACTCTTCGTGACTTCACGGACTAGCCCACGCCAGAGCTTTCTGTCAGCCGTCGCCACCCCCAGCTCCCCCAAGGTTGAGTCCGTCACCTCCAGAATATCATCCATCCATCTTGCCCTTGGTCAGCCCCTCTTCCTTTTGCCTTCCACTTTCCCTAGCAAAAAACCTGAATATGCTACTTTTTATCAAATAGTTTCAAGATGGTTATAAAATTTAAAACAGGAAGCAGCAGATATAAGTCCAATTAATAGACAAAGAGCTGAAAAGATGTAAGGTGGTTTAACATGGTTTAAATAAAGACGCTTTTGCCTGGAAGCAAAAAGATGTCAAGTAAGCAGCTACCAGGCATACCTCCACTGAAAGGGCATTATGTAGCTAGAGAACCAGTGCCCAACAAAGCTTTCTCCTTTGTTGCCAAAAGTCTCATCTCCAATGGAGATGGTACTTGGATTAGGGCATCAGCCAACAACTTGCTGTGCATTGCCCAGAGTGGCTGGGTGACCAGCCAGATGGGCGATTAATAAATTTAATAAATAAATAAATAAATAAATAAATAAATAAATAAATAAATTTTAACAAGTGGGCAGGTTGATAGTGGTAGGGATGTGAGAAAAATCTGCAATGGAATCAAATGAGTTTGGCTTTTCCCCAGTCAGATGGATTTTGTGGACTTGCGGACAGTTTCTCTAACTTTCCAGAACTTTGCAGAAATGTAGTAAAATAAAAAAATATGCAAACCACCACCATCAACACCACAACAAAACCAAACCAAACCAAACCAAGATGAAAATATGCATTTCCTCCATAGCCTAGAGTGTGAAAATGCACATTTGGGGGGATTTGCACATTTTTTCAAGTGCAAATTTGTGCAAGTGTGAATTTGTGCAAATGAAACAAAAAAAAATCTGTTTCTGTCGATGAGCAGATGGCACAATGAAAAGCACCTGACAATCTCGAAATGCAGTTGGAGTGGACTATATCCCTAGACAGGGGGACCGTGCTCCCTCAGCTACCTGCAGGACCATGCTGTATGGCTGGACTCCTATGTACATTTACCTGGAAGTAAGTCCCACGGAAATCAGTCAGACTTCCTCCCAAGGGAATATAGTTACTCTTGAGTACTATGCCTTTTGACTTGAGTAAATTGCACTAAACTCAATGGACCATGTCCAGATAAACACACTTAGTCTTGGATTGCCATCCTGGACATGGTTAGGTTGCTTGAATCACATTGACTTTAATGAGATGAGCAGCACAATTCTATGCATATTTACTAAGACAGGAGTAAGTGTGTAGTGAGTGTGTTTACAATTGCAGCCTTAAACTGCCTAACTGTGCACAGGACTGCAGCCTTACAATACAGCCCTCTGCATGTTTACCCACAAATAAGTCCCAGCGGAGCTGTCTCCAGTGTCCAGTAGAGCTTACTCTCAGGAAATTGTGCCTAGGATTGCAGCCTTACTTCTCCTACTCTTTCTTGTTCCTGCTGCAACCATTTGACTACCTTGCTATGTCCTGTTCCTTTGCCTCTTTCCTTCCCAGCCTTCCCACCCTGTACACTGGTGGCCACGAAACATTGGCTGGTGGCCACGTTTGAGAAACCATGTTGTGGAATATAAGAGGGGGGAAAATAACAGATGTATATGGAAATAAAGAAGCAACATAGAATATGTAGGCATTTAAATTATGTATAGTTTTAGGATTTTTTTTTTTATGGTTCAGCTGTGCATTGTGCTCTATTAGCATTTGTACACAGAGGCCAGAACAGATGGTGAAGCTCTTAGAAGAGTAACAACCATTAAAATAACCTGTGATGTTCAGAGATTGTTCATGACAAGTTGGGAGGAGGATTTTTTTTCTTCTGGTCACAACAGAGTACTCTGAAAGGAAGCATGACTTCTTAGCTCCAGATTTGTGCATTCATGGAAGAAAAGGCTATCAATGGCTACTCGTCATGACGGCTATATATTATCTCCCAAACTGGAAGTGGAATACCGCGGAATGTCCGTTGCTGGGGAACATGGGGGAGGGGGTGCTGTTACACTCATGTCCTGCTTGTGGGTTTCCAATAGGTATCTGGTTGGCCAATGTGGAACAGAATGCTGGACTAGAAGCATTTAGTCTGAACCAGCAGGGCTCTTCTGATGTTCCTATTCATTTTGTAAGAAACTCCAACTGCCTCCAAAAAAAGTTCTTTCAGCTCTAATGTACAGAAGCCTGAAGATTCGAGGTGTGTTTACTCTTCAGCCAGTAAAAGCTTTATTTGATTCAAATAGGTTAATCTAAAGTCAGTGATGTTCATTTTGTTCAGGCTGGGGAGATGGGACTTTGGCGAGAACTACCTGCTACCACTACAGAATAATTGAGTCAAGAGTGGAGAGCCCATTCCTACCAGTAGCCATTTCTGGTGGTGGTAGCAGCAGTGGAGATAGTATTTGGAGAAGGACATCAGCCAATGACCTTAACAAGTGGGCAAGTGGATAGGGAAAGAGGTGCTCCTTCAGCTAGCTGCAGGACTACACTGCATGGCTGCAGTCCTGTGTGCATTGCTAGGGGGAACTGCGATCCTACCTTGATAGGGAAAAGGTGGTGGTGGCATGGGACATCTGTTTCCCACCTCACAGCTGAGCTGAGCAGAGCAGAGCAAGCTGCTCCAGCTCGTCCAGGGACTACAGAAGCAAGCAAGCAAGCTCCCAGAGAGCGAGCGGATAGGGAGAGCAAGCAGGAGTTGGCCAGGGGAGTTTGGCAGGGGAGGTCAAGGGGGAGGCCCCTAACATTTTTTTTAAACAACATTTTTTAAACAACTTTTTTTTACTTTATTTGTCTTGTAACACACACTTCCACACCAGTGGGACTCTGTTTTTAACCTCTGCTGAGTAGAGGAGCAGGCACAGGCTAGTTCTGCTAGTTCTAGCAGAAAAGCTAGACAAAAAAAGGGAAAAGAGGTATGGAAGGACAAGACTCTCTACTGGTGGTGACCTGAAAGGTGTGTGCAATGTTTGTTTTCTTGCCTGAGAACAACATGGCTTACACCTGCAACAAGTGCAAGTTGATCACACTGCTGGAAGAAAAAGTAAGTGGACTGGAGCGGCGACTGTTGACCCTCCTGGGAATAAGAACACAAAGAGTTCTTGGACAGAATGGGGGAACTACAGCAGCAAAGTGAAGACCAGAAGCTGGAAGAGCAACAGCAAGCTGAGGCAGAAGTGGGAAATGCTGAGGTGAGGAAAAATGCAGTTGAGGATACTCCTTGGAAAAGGGTGACAGTTAGGAGAAGAAGAACTAGATGCCACTCTGCACCAGTGGAAGCAGTGGAGCTGTGGAACCAATTCCAGGTACTTGAGGATGAGACTGGAGGACAGCCTGCAGAGGAAGAATCACAGGTGAACCTGTATGAGAGTGAGCAAGAGGCTGAAGGTCAATCAAGCAGAGGTGATGAAACCCAGGCTTACAACAAGAAGAAGAGAAGAGCAGTAGTAGTGGGAGACTCCTTGCTGTATGGGTTTGGGACCCAAGTATGTCGCAAAGACCTGTGGACTCACCAGGTATGTTGTCTCCTGGGAGGATGGATTAGAGACATGACTGAAAGGTTGCCTGCACTCATAAAGCCCACTGACAGGTATCCCTTTCTTCTCATCCATGTGGGAACAGATGATACCGCCAAGCAGAGCTACGAAGAAATCACATCAGACTTTGAAGCTTTGAGAAGGAAACTCAAGAGCTTTGGGGCCCAGATAGTTTTCTCACCCATCCTTCCAGTAGTTAGAAGAGGGATAGAAAGGGAAAGAAAAAATACTCCAGGTGAATGACTGGTTATGAAGGTGGTGTCGACAAGAGAGATTTGGATTCTGGGACCATGGGCTATACTTCCTGGAAGATGGGCTGTTGGCAAGGGACGGGTTGCACCTCACAAAGGCTGGAAAGAATGTGTTTGGCCACAGCATGAAGAACTTCATCAGGAGGGCTTTAAACTGAATCCTACAGGGAAGGGAGATGTAAAGTTGGGGGTAACAATGGACGTAGGCTCATACACCTCAATGGAGAGAACAGCTCTAATAGTGCCCAATAATAATCTTCTGCCACATGTAGGAAGAAAACCAGACTATGAAGCACATGGACTTGGATGTCTATATACTAATGCCCAGAGTATGGGAAACAAACAAAACGAACTTGAACTCTTAATACAAGAGGGAAATTATGACTTGATAGGTATAACTGAGACTTGGTGGGATGACTCTCATGACTGGAATACAGCAATTGAAGGATATAACTTGTTCAAAAAGAACAGGAGGAACAGAAAGTGAAAAATACATATCACTGCACAAATACATACAAATACATATGTGAAAAATACATATCTCTGCACAGAAATACAGGAGGATGAGCTTGGTAGCCCCATAAAGAGCATCTGGATCAAAATAAATGGAGCAAAGAATAAGAGGAACCTGGTGGTCAGAGTCTACTACCAGCCACCCAATCAAGGAGAAGATGAGGATGAAACTTTTGAAAAGTTAAATAGCCAATGTTTCAAGGAAGCATGATGTAGTAGTAATGGGGGACTTCAATTTCCCCAATATTTGTTGGGAGACCAGTTCTGCAAAATATGGCCCCTCCAGGAAATTCCTGACTTGTGTGGCAGATAACTTCCTCCTACAGAAAGTAGAGGAAGAAACTAGAGGATCGGCTATCCTTGACTTGATCCTAACCAACAGAGATGACTTAGTGGATAAAGTAGCAGTTACAGGTACTCCGTGGGAAAGCGACCATGTTGTACTTGAGTTCTTTTTAAGGGAAGCAAAAGCCGAGTGCAGTCAAAAGCGTACCCTGGATTTTAGGAAAGCTGATTTTAATAAACGCAGAACAATGAACAGTAAGGTCCCATGGCAAGTGACGCTAACCAGAAAAGGAGTCCAAGATGGGTGGGAGCTTTTAAAAAAGGAAATTCTCAAGGCACAATCACAAACCATTCCAACAAGAAAACAAGGTGGAAGACAACAGAAGAAGCCAATGTGGCTTCACAAAAAGCTTAGAGATGACCTGAAAAAAAAAGGGACACATATAGGAAGTGGAAAGAAGGCCAAGCAACAAAGGAAGAGTACAGGCAGGTAGCACAGAATTGCAGGGATGGCATCAGGAAGGGTAAAGCTGAGAACGAGCTGAGGTTAGCTCAGGGATGCTAAAAGTAACAAAAAGGCTTTCTTCAGCTATGTGCATAGTAAAAGACACAGGAAAGAAGTGGTTGTTCAGCTATTTAATAAGGATGGCTAAAAGGATGACAAATGACAAAGAAAAGGCAGAGGTGCTCAATTCCTACTTTGGCTCAGTCTTCTCCCAAAAGAGTGTCTATTACCCCCTTGGCAAAGGCAAAGTGCAGGCTGAAGAGGCAGGATTGCAGCTTGAGATCAATAGGCATATGGTCAAGGAACACCTAACTATTTTGAATGAGTTCAAACCTCCAGGGCCAGATGAACTGCAACCTAGAGTAATAAAGGAACTGGCAGAAGAACTCTCAGAACTGCTGTCTATTCTCTTTGAGCAATCATGGAGGGTGGGTGAAGTGCCCGATGACTGGAGGGGGGCTAATGTTGACCTATCTTCAAAAAGGGTAAAAAGGAGGAACCAGGGAACTACAGACCAGTCAGTCTGACATCCATCCCTGGGAAAATTCTGGAGCAGATTATAAAGCAATCTATCTGTAAGCACCTTGAAAACAATGCAGTGATTACTCAAAGCCAACATGGATTTGTCAAGAACAAGTCCTGCCAGACAAATCTGATCTCATTTTTTGATCAAGTAACCTCCCTTCTGGACTGTGGGAATGCTGTGGACATAATATACCTCGACTTCAGCAAAGCTTTCGACAAAGTGCCCCATGATCTCCTGATGAGCAAAGTAGCTCAAAGTGGGCTAGATGAAACAATGATCCGGTGGATCCACAGTCGGCTACAGAATCGGACTCAAAGAGTGCTTCTCAATGGGATCTTCTCAAACTGGGGAGAGGTAACGAGTGGGGTACCACAGGGCTCAGTCCTGGGCCCAGTGCTCTTCAAAATTTTTATTAATGACTTGGATGAGAAGGTGCAGGGAATGCTGATCAGATTTGCAGATGACATAAAATTGGGCAGGATAGCTAATACTTTGGAAGACAGAAACAAAATTCAAAGTGATCTGGATAGACTGGAGCGCTGGGCAGAAAACAACTGAATGACATTTAATAGGGATAATTGCCAAGTTCTGCACCTAGGAAAAAGAAACGAAATGTAGGGATGGCGGAGAATTTCTCCCCGAAACTTCGGGGGGCCGAGCGCCAACGTGTTTTTTTTAAAAAAAAGCGCGTACGGATAATGTCAGCCCCCATAGGGAGCCGCCATTCCCGTTCCTTATTTGGTCGCTGTAGTCTACGTAAATCTTTACGTATACTACGGCGAAAATAAGGGCAACGCAAATAGCGTTGCCCTTATTTTCGCCGTAGTCTACGTAATCTTTATGTAGACTACAGTGACCAAATAAGGAACGTGAATGGTGGCTCCCTATGGGGGCTGCCATTTGCGTACGTGCTTTTTTTTTTTTTTAAAGTCACCTGTGATAGGCTATGTGACGATTAACGTAGCCTATCACGGCTGACTTTGCAGATCTAGCCGTGATAGGCTACGTTAATCGTCACATAGTCTATCACGGGGGCGTTTTTTTTAAAAAAAACTTTTGAGTTCGCGGCCGGGTGAGGCGAGGCGCCTCCTCCCCGGCCTGAATTTCGGCCGGGCGAGGCGGGAAGCCTCCCCCCCCGGCCTGAATTTCGGCCGGGCGAGGTGGGAAGCCTCCCCCCCCAGCCTGAACTTCGCGGGGGGAGCAGCGAAGCGCCTCCCCCCCACCGCGAACAAGCTTCGAGGACAGGTAAGTGACTTTCGTCCACCCCTAAGTCCAAATGCACAGTTAGAAGATGGGGGATACGTGGCTCAACAACACTACAACTGAGAAGGATCTTGGAATTGTTGTCTATCAAAAGCTGAATATGAGCCGACAATGTGATACGGCTGCAAAAAAGGCAAATGCTCTCTTGGGCTGCATTAATAGAAGTATAGCTTCCAAATCCCAGGAAGTACTAGTCCCCCTCTACTCAGCACTGGTTAGGCCTCATCTGGAGTACTGTGTCCAGTTCTGGGCACCACATTTTAAGAAGGATGCAGACAAACTGGATTGGGTTCAGAGGAGGGCAACAAGGATGATTAGGGGACTGGAAACAAAGCCCTATGAAGAGAGACTGAAAGAACTGGGCATGTTTAGGCTTGAGAAAAGAAGACTGAGGGGAGACAGGATAGCGCTCTTCAAGTCCTTGAAAGGCTGTCACAGAGATGAAGGCCACGATCTCTTCTCAATCATCCCAGAATGCAGGACACGGAATAATAGGCTCAAGTTACAGGAAGCAGATTCCGGCTGAACATCAGGAAAAGCTTTCTGACTGTTAAAGCAATACGACAATGGAACCAATTCCATAGGGAGGTGGGGGGCTCTCCCACACTGGAGGCATTCAAGACGAGGCTGGACAGCCATCTGTCAGGGATGCTCTGACTTGGATTCCTGCACTGAGCAGGGGGTTGGACTCAATGGTCCTGTAAGCCCCTTCCAACCCTACTATTCTATGATCTCAGTCAGCATTGCGTGGTTGCTGATTGGCTAGCAGCCTCCACTCATGTCAACAGCCTGCACCATTGGTGGTGGCTGCTAACCAATCTTCAAATGGGTGCTGCTAACTGGAACTAGGGCTGTGCAAAACCCCACCACCCCACCTTTGCCAGACCTTCCTTCTCTTGATAGATGGGAAGAGCTTTGGGGGACCTCTCTGGGGGTGGGGTGGATGAAAGTCATCTGACATTCAGATGGAGGGGGCTACATACTTCATACATGGTGGGTAGGGCTTTCTCCATTGTTATTATTTTTCCTTTGAACTTAAAAAACAAAGCCAAACTGGCTGCTCAGAGTGAGTGGCTGGCTTGGTACAGAGCTTGGCAGCTCTGTTGCTGTCCCCTTTGAAAATGTGCCTAGAATGCCTCTGGGAATGATACTCTGTGATGATGGTACTGCTGTTCCCAGCGGTCTGCTGGGCACATTTTCAAAGCGGATGGTATTGGAGCCACATGGAGTGACAGGCCTGGCTTTGTTTTAAGCTTTCCAGTTAGAAGGGAGAAAATGAAATAAAGGAGAAAACCAGAGCCATGTAGTATAAAGTAAATATCCCCAGCCCAAATATGCTGTCCCCACCTAAACACAGTGGAGCTAGTTAGGGCTAGTTAGTTAGAACTTTCTTCTAGTTAGGGCTGGGCCGAATGTTCATCCTGAATGAACTTAAGAGATGTTGATGGGTTGGGGGGGGGGTGTTGAAAACTCTTCCAGGGATTGTGGATGAATGTTGCAGTGGAGCCTGGTGGCTCCAATTTCAGTGGGGCTGTGAATTCATTCTGGGTTTTAGTCAGAACCAGCCAGAACTCTAAAGGAGCTGCTTAAGGTGCTTAGATTTGGGGGGGGGTAGAGTTCAGTGCACTGGGTAGCTCCTTTAGAGTTCTGACTAAAACCCAGAATGCTTTCACAGCCCCACCAAAATCAGAGCCACCAGCCTCCACTGCAACATTCATCCATAATCCCTGGAAGAGTTTTTTTCAACATCCCCCCCCCAACCCATCAATATCTCTTAAGTTCATTCAGGATGAACATTCGGCCCAGCCCTAATTAGAACAAAAGCTGCCGTATATCAGATCATTGGTCTGTGTAGCTCAGTATTGTCCAACACTGATGGGCAATGGCTCTCCAAGGTTTCAGAGAGAATTCTTTCCAGCTCTACCTGGAGGGGCCAGGGATTGAACCTGGATGCAAAGCAGATGCTCTACTACAGCTGCAATGTAAGTCCCCCCCCCAATAACCCCACTGCTGGCTCAGGAGGAACCCCAAGGTTCCTTGGAATGTTAGCAGAGGTTGCTAAATAAGATCAGAAATGGCAGCCAAGGTTCCCTGTCCACCACCATTGAGACATCCAGGACCCACACCAGGTGTTGAACTGGAGGCCAACTGAGAGGAGAGCTGAAGTAAGAAGCTGAACAAGAGCTGCTAACCCAGCAAAGGTCTAAAGGAGACTGAAGGCTTAAATACATACCACCAACTCTTCCTCTTCTTGGTCCTCTGCTGGTTCATTGCCTACAGCTGGGACTTTTCCCTCCTCCTGAGTAAACCCTTTGTCCTGAGTAGCTCTCTCCTTCCAATGAGAGCCCTGATAATAGAGCCTTCTGGCAGCCAGACAAGTGCTTGTCTGGCAATTCTAAATTTCCCACCAGGTTAACTGCTGCCATTGCTCTAGATTAAGGATGCATGAGAAATATATTTATGTTCATTTTTAATCAGGATTTACCCAGTCTGCACCTTCCTGACCAAACATGGACTAAGATGCAATCTATGGTTGAAGTCCATACATTCCCAAGCTTCCAATGTGATTCACGCCTACCCCCTACATTTGACAGCATGTGCATATTTCAAAAATGTGCAGGAAAAATGTGTGCCTTTGAAAAAATGTGTACAAATCCACTTTAATCAATGGGAGAAGAATGTATACATTTCAAAGATGCACACAACTGATGTGTACATTTGGGGAAAAATGCATAGATTTTCAGGCAAAAAGAAAAACACAAGGCTCACAATTTGACATGGACTCAAGTTGGAAGGAGCTTCGAGATGGAATTTGGAGAACTTCAGTGAGCTCAAGTTTTGCTGCTTTGCACATCCCTACTCTGAAGACCCCAGGGGATGAAGGAGGAGAACTGAGGATTGAGGCAGGACTCAGTATAAGGTCAAAGGAGTTTTGGGAGACCCTGGTGAGGAATAAGAAGTTAACAACATAAGAAGAGCCATGCTGGATCAGACCAAGGTTTCATTTAGTCCAGCATTCTGTTCACACAGTGGCCAACCAGCTGTTGATGGGAAACTTGGTCAGGCTGCCTCAAGTCTGTTTCAGGTTCTTTCAGATATTTCATGGGAGCAGGGTTTTCAGCAGAGCCTCAGCCCTCTTATTATGATTTATTATTTACATTTCTATACCACCCTATTTGCTAAAAAGCCACCAAGGTGGGAAAAACAATTTAAAACTATAAGACCTTAGCACAATAAAAAGAACATTATAACCTGTAAAACATTAAATATTTAAACGGCATAATTTAAGAAGCCAAATTAAAAGGCTGTGTCTTTACATACTTTCCAATCCCCATGAGAGTGGGAGCCAATTGTAATTCCCAAGGAAGCACATCTCACACTTTAGGCTCAACCACACAGGTTCAGAATGAGACAGGCAGTCCCTTAGATACTCAGGTCCTATGCCATTTAGGGCTTAAAAGGATAAAACTAGGGATGTTGTAGGAATCTGTTTGAGGGGTAGAACTCATTGAGCTTCCCTCGGTTCAGCCCCCCAGACTTCAGTCCATTTTCTGCCAGGGAGCCTGACTTGATCTGCATCGAGTTGGGCCAATTTGTGGATTGTTCATATTTTTATGGAGATAGACAATTGCAGAACTTGCAGCTGAAATCTGTGTAGTTTGCATAAATTTTAGCTGCAATTTGCTCAGATCATGCAAATCGCAGCCACAATTTGTGCAAATCTGTATTTGCACAATTTTTTTTAAAAAAAAAATATGCAAAATGTTCCCAGACTTCAGGAAGAACCTGTGGCTCGGCCCGCAAATACAATCTGAGTTGGGCATGCTGCAGAACTCCATCAGACTAAAAGAGAGATGGATTTCCTGGTGATAGACATCCCTAGTTAAAGCCAACAACTTTAATTTAGCCCGGAAAGCAACTGGCAACCAGTGCAGATTTTCAGGACAGAGGCAACATGGACTCAAAGCTGTGCACTGGTTAGCTGCCTAGCAGCCCCACTTTGCACCAATTGAATCTTCTGGACAGCCTTCAAGGGTGGCCCCATGTTGAGTACATTGCAGTAGTCTAAACGATGTAACTAAGGTATGCATAACTGTTGCCAAGTCAGGTGACTCAGGAAAGGTCACAGCTGGTGCTCTTCTTCTCTGGGGTCCAGGCTGGACAGGGTCTGACATGAGGGGAGTGTTGGGTGTGTTCTAGGCCACACTTTTAGTTCACACAGTATCACGGTAAGGCCTTACTGGAGTAACCATTCCCCCATTGAAACTCTGTCCCTTGTTATCATTATTTATCAAAAGTATTTCTATCACTTATTTAGGTCTTTATGAGAGCGTCCGGCAGATTCATAATCTGAAAGAGAAAATACAATAAAACATAAAAAATAAAAGTAAGAAAAACAAAACAAAACAACAATAGCAACACAACAACCAGCAGAAATAAAGCAGCAGATCAACAAAATACATGATAGCATAAGTAGCAATATTAGATAACCAGCAGAAGACATATGTTGTTGTTGTTGTTCAGTCGTTCAGTCGTGTCTGACTCTTCGTGACCCCATGGACCACAGCACGCCAGGCCTTCCTGTCCTCCGCTCTCTCCCGGAGTGTGCTCAAGTTCATATTCATTGCATCGGTGATGCTATCTAGCCATCTCATCCTCTGCCGTCCCCTTCTCCTTTTGCCTTCAGTCTTTCCCAGCATCAGGGTCTTTTCCAGAGAGTTTTCTCTTCGCATTAGGTGGCCAAAATATTTGAGCTTCAGTTTCAGTATCTGTCCTTCCAATGAGCAGTCAGGGTTGATTTCCTTTAGGATGGACTGATTTGACCTCCTTGCAGTCCAGGGGACTCGTAAGAGTCTTCTCCAGCACCATAGTTTGAATGCATCAATTCTTCGGCGCTCAGCCTTCCTTATAGTCCAGCTCTCACAGCCATACATTACTACTGGGAAAACCATAGCTTTGATTAGACGGACCTTTGTCGGCAAGGTGATGTCTCTGCTTCTTACTATGCTGTCTAGGTTTGCCATAGCTTTCCTCCCAAGGAGCAAGTGTCTTTTAATTTCATGGCTACAGTCACCATCTGCGGTGATCTTGGAGCCCAAGGAAGTAAAATCTGTCACTGCTTCCATTTCTTCCCCTTCCATATGCCAGGAAGTGATGGGGCCAGATGCCATGATCTTAGTTTTTTTAATGTTGAGTTTCAAACCAGCTTTTGCACTCTCCTCTTTCACCCTCAACAAGAGGCTCTTGAGATCCTCTTCGCTTTCTGCCATTAGGGTGGTATCGTCTGCATATCGGAGGTTGTTGATAATTCTCCCAGCAATCTTAATTCCGACCTGTGATTCATCCAACCCGGCATTTCTCATGATGTACTCTGCATATAAGTTAAATAAGCAGGGTGACAATATGCAGCCTTGTCGTACTCCTTTCCCAATTTTGAACCAATCGGTTGTTCCATGTCTGGTTCTTACTGTTGCTTCTTGACCCTCGTACAGGTTTCTCAGGAGACAGGTAAGGTGGTCTGGTACTCCCATCTCTTTCAGAATTTGCCATCACCTTGCTGGCATGGTGGTACCTCCATCTCTTTCAGAATTTGCCACAGTTTGTTGTGATCCACACAATCAAAGGCTTTAGTGTAGTCAATGAAGCAGGAATAGACGTTTTTCTGGAATTCTCTTGCTTTCTCCATGATCCAGAGAATGTTGGCGATTTGATCTCTAGTTCCTCTGCCTCTTCGGAACCCAGCTTGTACTTCCGGTAGTTCTCGGTTCGCATACTGCTGAAGCCTAGCTTGTAGGATTTTGAGCATCACCTTGCTGGCATGTGAAAGGAGTGCAATTGTGCGGTAGTTTGAACACTCTTCGGCGTTGCCCTTCTTTGGAATTGGAATTTAAACTGACCTTTTCCAGTCTTGCGGCCATTGTTGAGTGTTCCAAATTTGTTGGCATATTGAATGCAGCACTTTAACAGCATCATCTTTTAGGATTTTAAATAGCTCAGCTGGAATACTGTCATCTCCACTAGCTTTGTTGTTAGTAATGCTTGCTAAGGCCCACTTGACTTCACTCTCTAGGATGTCTGGCTCAAGTTCAGTGACCGCACTATCATGGCTATCAGGGACATTCAGATCTTTCCTGTATAGTTCTTCTGTGTATTCTTTCCACCTCTTCTTAATCTCATCTGCTTCTGTTAGGTCCCTGCCTTCTTTGTCCTTTATCATGCCCGTCTTTGCACAAAATGTTCCCTTGAGATCTCCAATTTTCTTGAAGAGATCTCTAGTCTTTCCCATTCTGTTGTTTTCCTCGATTTCTTTGCATAGTTCATTTAAGAAGGCCTTCTTGTCTCTCCTTGCTATTCTCTGGAAATCTGCATTCAGTTGGATATATCTTCCCCTTTCTCCCTTGCTTTTCGCTTCCCTTCTTTCCTCAGCTACTTGTAAAGCCTCATCAGACAGCCACGTTGCTTTCTTGCATTTCTTTTTCTTTGGGATGGATTGAGTTGCTGCCTCCTGAACAATGTTACGGACCTCCATCCATAGTTCCTCAGGCACTCTGTCTATCAGGTCTAATTCCTGAAATCTATTCCTCACCTCCACTGTATATTCATAAGGGATATGATTTAGGTCAACCGATCAACCTCAGCTTCTTCAGCATCAGAGGTTGGGGCATAGACTTGAATTACTGTGATGTTGAATGGTTTGCCTTGGATTCATACTGAGATCATTCTATCATTTTTAAGATTGTACCCCAGTACTGCTTTTCCCACCCTTTTGTTGACTATGAGTGCTACTCCATTTCTTCTAAGGGATTCTTGCCCACAATAGTAGATATGATGGTCACCTGAATTAAATTCACCCATGCCTGTCCATTTTAGTTCGCTGATTCCCAAGATGTCTATGTTCAATCTTGCCATCTCATGTTTGACCACCTCCAGCTTACCCTGATTCATTGATCTAACATTCCAGGTTCCTAAACAATATTGTTCTTTACAGCACCGGATTTTCTTTTCACCACCCAGACACATCCACAGCTGAGTGTCCTTTCGGGTTTGGCCCAGCCGCTTCACTCTTTCTGGCGCTACTTGGAAATACCCTCTGCTCTTCCCCAGTAGTAGATTGGACACCTTCCGACCTGAGGGGCTCATCTTCCGGCATCATCTCTTTTAGCCTTGTGATACGTTCCATGGGGTTTTCTTGGCAAGAATACTGGAGTGGGTTGTGATTTCCTTCTCCAGTGGCCCACATTTTGTCAGAACTCTCTGCCATGACCTGTCCATCTTGGGTGGCCCTGCACGGCATAGCTTATGGCTTCACTGAGTTATGCAAGCCCCTTTGCCACAACAAGGCAGTGATCCATGAAGGGGCGAGAAGACATATACAGAGTATAAATAAACCTTGACTTGCCAGCCAGGTCATATGCACACTGGAACCATAGCAACTTGATTGGGCATCTGATGGTGAGCAAAAAAAGGGGAGAAGCAGACCTCCTGAAGCAGAGAGTTCTAAAGTGTAGGAGCCATCACTGAGAAGGCTCTAGGTCCTGTGCTCCAAACTCACTACACCTTTAAAAGGGATGGGGTCCTGAGTGAGACCTCAATGGAAGCATGTGCAAGAATCTTCCATGATATGGAGTGATTTCTCATTCTCAACAGAAAAACTGATATGGAAAGGGGAGAACATTTGAAAAGCATCTAAGCAGTTTATCTCAACATGTGGATCTCTCTTAGGTCCAAAAGTTACTTGTCATTTATATTTACATTTGATCCAAGGCAGGCCACACAACACAAAGTTAAAACGTACATCCCCCATCCACTGTGAGCGTGGACGATGTCAAACGAAACACATAGTTAGCCTTGCTGCTAAATGTGAACGGTTCAGACTGTAGCATCATGCCAAGCGTGATTAAGAATGATACAGCACATCGTCATTGTCAACAGTATTCAGCCAATGTAAACCTTAGTTAGAAATATACTTGTCAGAGAAAAATGCTTCTTTGATTTCTATTACACTTTCCCAGTAATTGCTGTCATCAGTGGCAGGTTATTATTACAGTTGAATAGAGTTTCAGTAATTACTTTTGCAGAGATTCTAACAGCTTTTAGATTGAATGATATTCTGACAGTTTGAATACTCTTGACAACAATTACCTTTTTCCTGGTTAACACTGATTCAGGAAAATTAAAAATTAAATCTGTTCAGAGGAAACACTTATGTATGACACTAGGAAGCCAGATGAAACAAAAATGGGTAAATGCCAGAATGCCTTTGAATAATAATAAAAAAAGTTCACTTGCCCTTCCTTTCCCACCTTTTTGAAAATGGCACTTAGGGGTGCATAGAGTCTCAGAGCTGCATATTTCAGTTTGCATGTCTCTTTGAAAAATGTTTCAGAGCACAATCCTATGCTTGTTTAGACAGACACAAGCCCAACAACTCCCAGCATCCTCCAGCCAGCACATTGTCAGAGGACATCTTTCAATTCCTTAATTTCAACCAAAATAATGTATTCAATGAGCATCAAAATACACAACACAAGTTGAAAAAAAATGTTTTTAATCCCGCAAAGGTACCAAATTACAGTGGAATTTCTGCCAAAGACAAAATAAAAATAACAATAGCCCTTCAAAACCATAATTATTATGGGTTGTCTTTTAAAGCTTAGAGCATGCTCATGTAGCATAGCGGATAAAAGGCTGAGCTATGAATCAGCATATCCTTATTTTGAATTAGGGATGGGTGAGAAATTCATTCCATCTAAACCTTCATGCAAATATACCAAATTTGCCCTTAACAAACCAATGAACAAAATTTGCACTTTCCCAAATGCAATACTACACTTCTCCACTAAAAAATAAGAACAACTATGTGCAAAAATGCACACGCCAGGGAAAAGTGCACACAGAAATCCATATACTATGGAAAAGCACACATATAAATGTGCACAATAGTGAAAACAATGCACAGAAAAGCATTATTATAGGGAAATTAGCTAGCCAAAATTGCATACATTAGCAGAACGTGTGCACAAAAATGGGTGCATTTGGAAAAAGTGCACAAAAAGATGCTATATTAGGAGAAGTGCACACAAAAATTCATATGGATTTTCTTTTAAAAAGAAAATTTGTACATTGATGAAGAATTAAGCTGAACTGAACATTAAGCTGAACTGAACTAAAATGATCAGGGGGCTGGAGCATCTCCCCTATGAGGGAAGGTTACAACAGCTGGGCTTGTTTAGCTTTGAAAAAAGGAGGGTAAGGGGAGACATGATAGAGGTGTACAAAATTATGTATGGTGTGGAGAATGTGGATAGGGAGACTTTTTTCTCCCTCTCACATAATACTAGAACCTGAGTCATCCCATGAAGCTGATTAGTGGGAGATTCAGGACAGATCAAAGGAAGGACTTCTTCACACAGCACATTTAAACTCTGGAATTTGCTACCCCAGTATGTAGTGATGGCCACCAGTTTGGATGGCTTTAAAAGGGGGTTGGACAACTTCCTGGAGGAGAAGGCTACCAATGGCTACTAGTCTTGTTGGCTATATGCTCCCTCCTGTACCAGAGGCGGTAAGCCTATGTACACCAGTTGTTGGGGAACATGGGTGGGAGGGTGCTTTTGCACTCATGTCCTGCTTGTGGGTTCCTGGACAACAGCTGGATGGCCACTGTGTAAACAGAATGCTGGACTATATGGATCCTTGGTATGATCCAGCATGGCTCTTCTGATGTTCTTATGTTCCGAAGTTCAGAAAAGTAAGAAAATGAATAGAACTGTAATTAACAGATTTGCCCATCCTGAATTTGGATATCACCTCTTACAGTATATTAAGTCATTGGGTGGTCTTAGGCAAGTCACTCTTTCCCAACTTACCCCCACTTTCCAGCATGGAGATAATAATCATGACCTACACCACACACTTGTTGTAATGCAGGAGTGAGCTGGATTTAGGATTTTTCTTTTACTACAACATCTGATGCTGTAAAGAACAATATTGTTTAGGAACCTGGAATGTAAGATCAATGAATCAAGGTAAGCTGGAGGTGGTCAAACATGAGATGGCGAGATTGAACATCGACATCTTGGGAATCAGCGAACTAAAATGGACAAGCATGGGTGAATTTAATTCAGGTGACCATCATATCTACTACTGTGGGCAAGAATCCCTTAGAAGAAATGGAGTAGCACTCATAGTCAACAAAAGGGTGGGAAAAGCAGTACTGGGGTACAATCTTAAAAATGATAGAATGATCTCAGTACGAATCAAAGGCAAACCATTCGACATCACAGTAATTCAAGTCTATGCCCCAACCACTGATGCCCAAGAAGCTGAGGTTGATCGGTTCTGTGAAGACCTACAACACGTTCTAGAACTAACACCAAAAAAAGATGTCCTCTTCATCATAGGGGATTGGAATGCTAAAGTAGGAAGTCAAGAAATCACCGGGATAACAGGCAAGCATGGCCTTGGTGTACAAAATGAAGCAGGACAAAGGCTAATAGAGTTTTGCCAAGAGAACACGCTGATCATAGCAAACACTCTTTTCCAACAGCACAAGAGATGACTCTACACATGGACATCACCAGATGGTCAATATCAAAATCAGATTGATTATGTCCTATGCAGCCAAAGATGGAGAAGCTCTATACAGTCAATAAAAACAAGACCTGGAGCTGACTGTGGCTCAGATCATGAGCTTCTTGTTTCAAAATTTTGGCTTAAATTGAAGAACGTAGGGAAAACCACTAAACCATTCAGGTATGACCTAAATCATATCCCTTATGAATATACAGTGGAGGTGAAGAATAGATTTTAGGGATTAGACCTGATAGACAGAGTGCCTGAGGAAGTCATGGATGGAAGTCTGTAACATTGTTCAGGAGGCAGCAAGTCAATCCATCCCAAAGAAAAAGAAATGCAAGAAAGCAACGTGGCTGTCTGATGAGGCTTTACAAATAGCTGAGGAAAGAAGGGAAGCGAAAAGCAAGGGAGAAAGGGGAAGATATATCCAACTGAATGCAGATTTCCAGAGAATAGCAAGGAGAGACAAGAAGGCCTTCTTAAATGAACTATGCAAAGAAATCGAGGAAAACAACAGAATGGGAAAGACTAGAGATCTCTTCAAGAAAATTGGAGATCTCAAGGGAATATTTTGTGCAAAGACGGGCATGATAAAGGACAAAGAAGGCAGGGACCTAACAGAAGCAGATGAGATTAAGAAGAGGTGGAAAGAATACACAGAAGAACTATACAGGAAAGATCTGAATGTCCCTGATAGCCATGATAGTCACTGAACTTGAGTTGGACAGAGAGTGAAGTCAAATGGGCCTTAGGAAGCATTACTAACAACAAAGCTAGTGAAGATGACAGTATTCCAGCTGAGCTATTTAAAATCCTAAAAGATGATGCTGTTAAAGTGCTGCACTCAATATGCCAACAAATTTGGAACACTCAACAGTGGCCACAAGACTGGAAAAGGTCAGTTTACATTCCAATTCCAAAGAAGGGCAACGCCAAAGAGTGTTCAAACTACCATACAATTGCGCTCCTTTCACATGCCAGCAAGGTGATGCTCAAAATCCTACAAGCTAGGCTTCAGCAGTATGCGAACCGAGAACTACCGGAAGTACAAGCTGGGTTCCGAAGAGGCAGAGGAACTAGAGATCAAATCGCCAACATTCTCTGGATCATGGAGAAAGCAAGAGAATTCCAGAAAAACGTCTATTCCTGCTTCATTGACTACACTAAAGCCTTTGATTGTGTGGATCACAACAAACTGTGGCAAATTCTGAAAGAGATGGAGGTACCAGACCACCTTACCTGTCTCCTGAGAAACCTGTACGAGGGTCAAGAAGCAACAGTAAGAACCAGACATGGAACAACCGATTGGTTCAAAATTGGGAAAGGAGTACGACAAGGCTGCATATTGTCGCCCTGCTTATTTAACTTATATGCAGAGTACATCATGAGAAATGCTGGGTTGGATGAATCACAGGTCGGAATTAAGATTGCCGGGAGAATTATCAACAACCTCAGATATGCAGATGATACCAACCTAATGGCAGAAAGCGAAGAGGATCTCAAGAGCCTCTTGTTGAGGGTGAAAGAGGAGAGTGCAAAAGCTGGTTTGAAACTCAACATTATAACAACGAAGATCATGGCATCTGGCCCCATCACTTCCTGGCATATGGAAGGGGAAGAAATGGAAGCAGTGACAGATTTTATTTTCTTGGGCTCCAAGATCACCGCAGATGGTGACTGTAGCCATGAAACTAAAAGACGCTTGCTCCTTGGGAGGAAAGCTATGGCAAACCTAGACAGCATTGTAAGAAGCAGAGTCATCACCTTGCTGACAAAGGTTCGTCTAATCAAAGCTATGGTTTTCCCAGTAGCAATGTATGGCTGTGAGAGCTGGACTATAAGGAAGGCTGAGCGCTGAAGAATTGATGCTTTCCAACTGTGGTGCTGGAGAAGACTCTTACGAGTCCCCTGGACTGCAAGGTGGTCAAATCAGTCCATCCTAAAGGAAATCCACCCTGAGTGCTCATTGGAAGGACAGATATTGAAGCTGAAGCTCCAATATTTTGGCCACCTAATGCGAAGAGAAAACTCTCTGGAAAGGACCCTGATGCTGGGAAAGACTGAAGGCAAAAGGAGAAGGGGACGGCAGAGGATGAGATGGCTAGATAGCATCACTGATGCAATGAATATGGACTTGAGCACGCTTCAGGAGAGAGCGCAGGACAGGAAGGCCTGGTGTGCTATGGTCCATGGGGTCACGAAGAGTCGGACACAACTGAATAACTAAACAACAACAAGATCCACTAACTAGAACCTGAGGCAAAAGACATACATTTGGAATTAAAGAATTCAAAGAACGGGGATTTGTGTTGACTACTAGAAGAAACAGAGCTCACACAGTCTTTTCATACAGAAATCCACTCCTGGTTACCTCAAGCTCTCTTCATTTCAGCAGTATAATTGAGAGATAGAGAGACAGAGGGAGAGACAGACAGACAGACAGACAGACAGACAGACAGACGCAGAGAGGAGTAGTGTTGTTGTTACTATTCTTAAACAATTCGGAATCAGAAAGCCATGACACTCTATGGAAAGCAAGCCAGATGTTTACCAGGAGATCTAGCTCTACCTTCTGCACACCTCCTGTTGTGTAAGGGTTGTAAAAGGTTAGATATGGGAGGCATTTTGGACATTCAAAATCAGGGAGGGACTTTAGCTCAGTGCCAGAGCACCTGCTTTGCATGCAGAGCATCCCAGATTCAACCTCTGGCATCTCCAGTTAGAAGGATCAGGTAGCAGGTGATGGGGAAGGCTTCTGCCTGAGACCTTTGAGAGTTGCTGGGAACGGCTATAGCTCAATGGTAGGGCATCTGCTTTACATGCAGAAGGTCCCAGTTTCGATCCCAGGTGTATCCCGCTAAAAAAAGGACTGGGTAGAAGGTGAAGTGAAAGACCTCGGCCTGTGACCCTGGATAATTGCTGCCTGCCAGTCGAAGTAAACAGTGTTGGGCTAGATGTGCAAATAGTCTAACCTCATTTTAAGGCAGCTTCCCATATTCTCTAAATTAATTTCTCAATGTTATCCTTAAGAGATAAGATATTTGGTTCAAAACAGTCAAGAACGGCACATTTGTTTGTTAAGTATAGAGAGCCAGTCTGATGTTGTTAGAGTGTTGGACTGAGATTCTGGAGAACCGAGTTGTAGTCCCCACTCAGCCATGAAGCTCACTGGGTGACTTTGGGCCAGTCACTGACTCTCAGCATAACCTACCTCACAGAGTTGTTGTTGTGAGGATAAAATGGAGAGGAGGAGGATAATGTAAGCCGCCTTGGGTTCCTTGCAAGAGGAAAAAAGGTGGGATATAAATGTGATGATGATGAATATATTTGTTTGTTAAATTTGTATCCTTCCTTTCTACCAAACAGCAATCAAAGCAGATAACACAAATGCAATTAAAAATACTATAAAATACCATCCAATCTACTGTTTTAAGCCTCAGAATAATCTTTAACACACTTTCCCCAAAGCAAAGCCCTGTGAGTTCAAACATTCACAGGATGACCTCTTACACACTTGGGTTTTCCCATTCATGTAAATGGAGAGGCAGCTCTGACAATGCCCACATGGAGTTAGTCCCTCCATTGATATGAATGGAAAAAAACTGTGTCAGCTGCATCCACAAGAGCTTGCTTAAGGGAGTGAGTATGGGCCAAATGGCATGTGGCATTGGCATTGTGTGTGTTATTTAAAAAACTGCCCTGATCAGGATTGGGACCATGGTCCATGTGGAGTGATGGTTGACTCTTTCCTCCCATGCTGCAGTCTCAGTGGACCCCCCCCCCCGCCGCCCACAGCTGCTATTTGGTATGCCAAATAATAGGAGGAAAGTGTTAACGTCCCCTCCCCATGTATCAGTTCCAATCCTTTTTGATCCTTCCCCACCCCAAGCAGCTGCTATTTACACCTTTATAAAGATGCACACATCCTCAAACTACGCAGTTTACATCCTGTATAACTTGGCCCTAATTCCAATAAATATGCATAACTGATTGTTCAGTCTAGTGCATATTTGCACATGAATGTCCATCACTTGATAACTCATTCCTTGATTGGAAGCACTTGATGACTCACAGCTAGGGATGCTGGAGAAATTTGAGATGGACTAAAATGAGCTCAGATTTCAAAGAATCCAACCTGGGGAATCCACTGCAGAGTGACCCCCTCAGACTACACAGAGTCCGTGGACTTTTGGATGCTATTTCCTTTTTCTTTCTCCATCCCCCCCCCATATTGATTCATAGGAAAATATGCATATTTCTCCTGAGGAAAAATTGAATGGAATGGGGGACAATATGCTAAATGTTACATATTAAGGTAAATTATGTAAATTGTTATGAAACCTCTTACATAATAATTTGCGTATTTTTCTCCATGATGAAAACCCCCCAGTTCACATCCATCTGTGAGCAGATAATGGAACAAAAGGTGCCTGACAATCCATGAAACACAGACAGAGCGGATTTAACACAGTCCGTACATTCCCACTCACAGCTAATTGTGTTAACTGACTCCACTGAGGTGGTGGTCAGAGTGAGCTGGGGTTAGGGATGTGTGAGAAATTCTTTTTTTTTTTTTTTTTTACTAGAATTTGGCCAGAATTTAGCACCTCCCAGAACTGAATCTGAGCACAAATTGTTGTGGAAATCCATACATTTCTGAGCTTTCAATGCGATTCATGGAACCAACAACAACAGAAACAACAAAAAAGCATTTGAAAAACTGGGGGTGGGGGAAACATGCATGAAAAAACGTGTATGTTTTGGAAAATGCACAGAAACAGACTTTAATGGGAGAAAATGCGCATATTTAAAAAATGCACACAGTTGCAGCATTCATTCAGATAAATGCACACATGAAAATACACACAGCAACAAAGCTATCTTTCTGATGTGGACAGACATGAATTTGAACAAGCCTCAAGGTGCAATTCAGAGAATCTTGACTAGCTTGAGTTGCAGTGATTTGCACATCCCAAGGTGGGGTGCTGTCCAGTTCTTTTCAGATGGAACTAACTAGGGATGGATGGACCCATCTCTGTCTGGGGTGCGGGGGAGCTTGACGATCTGCCCCACCTCCCGCTTATGTGGCCCAGACCTGCTCGGTGACCTTCCATGCTTGCCCCACCTGCCCGCTGAGCTGTGCGAGCCATCCCTCCTCTCCATGTCAAGGACTCCAGCAGTCAAATCCTGGTGCTTTATGCACACAAGGGCTTGACTGCCAGAGTCCTCAGCATGGCACCCCCCTCCCCAGGACTCTAGACTTGGCCTTCTCAGGAGGACTTCAGGGCAAGAGCACTGGGGTGCTGATGAGGGCCTTCCTCCCCATGCCAGCTGTCAAGGGCTTCCTTGACAGCTGGCAGAGGCAGGATGGGTCCAGGCGTGGCCAGCCCCCAGAGCTCTCACCCTGGGCGAGAATGTTGGGGTGCCGCTGAGACCCTTCTGCCTGTGCTGGCTCTCAAAGGCTTCCTAGACAGCTGCCGGAGGCAGGATGAGTCCCAGTGCAGCCAGCCCTCAGTGCTTTCCCCCTGGCCTCCTCTCAAAGAAACCAGGGGGAGAGTCCTGGGGTGCCACTGAGGCCCTTCCTGCCCACACCACCTGCCAAGGGCTGACTTGCAAAAGTTACATCCAGCAAAAACAGGACAGGCCCCGGTACTGCCACCCCCCAGGTCTCTCACCCTGGCCTCCTCGCTGGGGTGCCGCGGTGCTTCCAGCAGCTCGCCAAGCTGTAGGGTACCCAGGTCCAGGTCCATCAGCACTCCAGGGCTCAGCGAGTGGGGTCTGGGATGCCAGATGGGGAGGGGGGAGTCCATTAGACTCCACCCCCTCTTCAGACTCCCATGCCATCCCTAGAAACCATCCCATTTCCCTTTAGGTGGCTGTAACTGATTCTGGCCTCGCCATCTGACTTTCTTCTTTTTCCACCCCTTTGGGAACTGGATGGAGGTGACCTGACATGAAAGCTCAGTGTGTGGTATTTGATCTGCATTGGCCCACTTCCACACAGAAACAGTCACTTCAAGGAGTGATGGAATGTGCACACGGCAGATTGACAAATATGTGGCAAAATGGCTGAAAGATCTGGAGAAGTGTGCTGTTTCACATGTCAGTTCCCAATAGGGATCAGTGAACTTGTCATGGTCCAAGTTGCATACCACTCGCTGGACCCCCACTGGCCACCCACCCCTGCTCACTGTGTGTGGCGAGTCACTAGGTGGTCCACGAGTGCCCAGTAAGTGATGCGCGGCTGCCTGATCCCTTGCCAGGCTGCCATTTTGTGTAAAAATGGCAACCTGGCCTTTTGCGTAAATTTTATGCAATTTTATGCAACCAATATTTTATACCCAGATTTTCATGCATAAAACCAAACAACAAAAACAAAGCTCACAATCTGATATGGACTTGAATCAGAATGACCTTGGAGATGGAATCTGGAGAATTTCAGCAAGCTCAGGGTTTGCAGATTCACACATCCCTAACATAGATCTCAGCATCTATGCATACTTTGTAAGGGTGATAGTTATTTCAAGAAAATAGAAAATAATATGCATTGGGCTTAGGGGTGTTAGAGAATTCCGCTGCGGACTCAAATGAGGCTGGATTCCAGAGAACCCGACCTCCAGATTCCGCAGCGGAACGGCATTACTTACCTCCAGCTCTGGAGGATTTCATGCGGAGCGGCTCTCTGGAAGGTGATACGCTAATGGCAGCTGCTATTAGCCTATCGCTGGGACAAATACAGACAAATACAGACAAATATTTACGTAGACTAAAACGGTGAAAAATAGGGAACGCAAATGGTGGCCGCCGTAGCTGCCGCCATTTGCGTACGCTGTTTTTTTTAATTATTGGCTTGCCGTGATAGGCTACATAAATACTTACATAGCCTATCATGGCAAAGACCAAGATGCAAATGGTGGCTGCGGCAGCTGGTCTAAAGACCAGCCACTGCCGCTGCAGCTGCTGAAGCCACTGCTGTCTGGAACATCCGCCCCAGGTAAGCCTCATCCCGGGGGGAATCTGCAGGGGGGGCGGGGGGGCAGGCTTGTCCGCCACGGATTTCGGGGGGCCGAATGCTAGTGCATTTGGCCTCACTGAAATCCGTGGCGGAATTCTCCACCATCCCTAGGCACTGCCTTCTTCCCCTCTCGGCAATAGGTGTCTGGCTTACTGAGGGAGTGGGTGCCTGCACTCTTGCCTGACTCAGCATGCCATGAGTCAGACAAGAGCTCAGGTCCACGAACTGGCATCCGGGGCTCGAGCCGGCAACTGCTCACTGGGCTTAGAGCCTCAACCAGGTACTCACACAATCCCTACCTGCTGACTGGAACCCTATCCTACTAGGACAAGGGGAGGGTGTTGTCTCAGCAGGGAGCTCAATCCAACTAGAGCCTTATGCACACTGACAAGACCTGTAGTGTAATCAGCTCCACCTCTCCTGGAGGTTCTGGCTTATTAAAGGGTCCTCATCTGATTTTGTAGTCTGAGACTTCTGCGAGGCTGAGGAGATGGAAGTTCTGCTGAGAACATATCCCCAGAAGATGATGGCAGGGCTGTGCCCTCTGGTGTGTTGGCACCGGGTGCCCTACCCTTGAGAAAGTAGCCTTTGCCTTGTCCAATCTTTTGTTGCACACTGCAAGATCCAAGGGCTGGGAGTCATGAAAACCACACCGCACTAGTTCTATTCAGTCAATGGTCTTAAAAAGTAGGATCTCCACAAGCCAGGAAGGGGAAATTGAACATGGGAATCTGCTTCTATTCCACACGTACAGCGAATATGGATGCTAATGCACATCTATGCCCCATTGAACTGATTTCATGCATCTTTTTAATGCTGACAGGAATGCTGCCCATTCGCTTCTGGGGCAACTGGTTGTCACCCATTACAATGTTGCATAGGATTAGAGCTAGGGATGTACGAAAGTCACTTACCTTTCCACGGATTATGTTGATGGTGATGGGGGGGAGGCGTTCCGTCCCTCCCCCCCAGAATCCTCCACGGCCGGCTGTGCTCCGTGGTAGCTCCACGGAGCAGCCGGCCAGGCCCAGCCAGGCCAGAGCTGTCCGCAGCTGAATTTCCAGCTGCGGAGGGCTCTGGGGAAAAACAAACAAACAAACCACGTACACAAATGGCGGCAGCTAAGGCCGCCACCATTTGCGTTCCTTATTTTTGGCCGTCTTAATCTACGTAAATATTTATGTAGACTATGACGGCGAAAATAAAGGGGAATGCAAATAGTGTAGCGGGCGCTATTTGCGTCCCTTTTTAATTTGCCATTTTAGCCTACGTAAATATTTACGTAGGCTAAAACGGTGAATCAAAAAGGGACACAAATAGCGCCTGCTACACTATTTGTGTTCCCCTTTATTTTCGCCATCATAGTCTACATAAATATTTACGTAGACGAAGACGGCCAAAAATAAGGAACACAAATGGTGGCGGCCGTAGTCGCTGCCATTTGCGTACACGGTTTTTTTTTCTTTAAACCCAGCCGTGATAGGCTACGTAAAACTTTACGTAGCCTATTACGTTGTTTTTGTTTTTTTTACAAGACTGCAAATGGCGGCGGCGGCGGCAGTCGGTCAGAAGACCAGCCGCCGCCGCAGCTGCTGCCAACTGGAAGATCCGCCCCAGGTAAGTCTCGTCCCTGGGGGGATCCGCGAGGGTGGCGGGGGGTGGCAGGCAGTTCCGCCATGGAGTTAGGGGGGCCGAATGCACTGGCATTCGGCCTCACCGAGATCCGTGGCGGGATTTTCTGACATCCCTAATTAGAGCAGGTTCACAGGCACAGGAAGTATTTCACAGAGTGACTCTGTTCTGAGATAAAGCTGATGTATTCTCAGAGACACACATTCTGATTCCAGTAAGGAAGTATGTGGGTGTGTGGAATACTTTAGAAATACAAAAATGATCTCCAAATGACTGCTTATCGGAAAAGGCCCAGCAGCTGTCGGGGTCAAACTCACTAATAGCCTCTTCAAAGCTGTAATTTCCCCCCCTCATACGAAGTCATTTTCTAATGAGAAGAAATTTCACCTTCTGATTTTCAGCATTAGTGACCTTATTGTTCTCAATTCATTGTACTGTTTACATGGGAAAAGAAATCTATTTGTAAATATGGAATACTATTGTGTGACATTATTTGTGGGATGTGATTTCTTCTTTTTGCCATGGCTTCAGTTGGTGGCTAAATGAGATTTAGAGATGAAGCAAATTTGGCAAAGGGGTAAAGGAAGCGAGAAATCTGGCTGTGAATAATTTCTCCATGTCCTTGCTTTCCTGCTCAGACTAATTATTTAGAGCACAATCCTACAGCTCGTAGGATGGAGGCAAGAGCTCAGCAGGGCAGGAGGAAAGGCTGAAGATTTTTCACCTGTTCCTCCTATTTATTTCAGTATTCATTTATTACATTTCTAATTTGCCCAATAACTAATGATGGTTTACAAACTGAAACAGTTAACAATATTTATTCAGTTAAAATATAACATTCCATTAAAAACAACAACCTGAAATAGTTAAAAATATAAAATACAATACAAATATTTATTTATTTATGTTACTTAAAATATTTCTTGGCCGCCTTTCAGGGCAGAAGCCCTCCCAAGGCAGCTTACAACAATAAAATACATAAAAACAATTGAAATATTAAAAGTGATAAAAATATAGAAGCAATAAAAACAACAATAAAAGCCAACAATAAAACCAACAGCAATGTTAACAGCAGCAGCAGCAGCAGCAATAGCAGTCATATGAAGAGAAGGCCATGGTAAAATAATATGTTTTCAAGGCCTTCTTAAAAGTCTGCAATGAGAGAGCATGGCGGACCTCTGATGGCAGCTTGTTCCAAAGGTTTATTTTAATATTTAAAGAAATAAAATACAACATAATGCAAAACAATAAGCGGTACAGGAATGGGTAAAATAGCCATACAAATCTAGAAATAGTCCTCGATAATGCCTGGGAGAAAAGAAAGGTCTTTGCCTAGCCCCCAAAAGAAAACAATGTAGGTGCCAGGCAAACCTCCTTGGGGAGTTCATTCCATAAGTGGGGTGCCTACAATGCTCCAAAAAGGCATGTAAAGTTTGATGGGCCTCTGACCTACAGTATCCAACTCACCTCCCTTGCTGGGGGCAGGGGCAGGAGCTGAGAGGCCTGCAGATTAACGGTCTCTCCTCTCCCTGCCATTCCCACTGGCATTCCCCTCCCTTCTTCTTCATCTTCTTCCTGAGGTTGGAGCTCAGACCTTGAGGGAGGAACAACCATGAAGCAGGGAGAGGGTGGCAGGGAGGGGGAGATCCAAGATAGGGTCTTCTCCTCTGAGGTCAGAGCTCAGCCTCAGAGAAGGAGAATGGCAGCATCCCATGCATCCCATGGCCTCCTGAAGCTGTCTGGAGGCCATAAGGATTTCTCCTTTAAATAAGAAGTGCATCACCAGAAATAGGTGCACAGCAGTGGAAGCTGGTGGTTCCGATTTCGGTGGGGCTGTGAATCCATCCTGGGTTTCAGTGAGAACTAGCCAGAACTTGAAAGGAGCTATCCAAGGTGCTGAACCTCAGCCCCCAAAACACGTTCAGCACCTTGGATAGCTCTTTTAGAGTTCTGGTTGGTTCTGACTGAACCCGGAATGGTTTCACAGCCCCACTGGTGCACACTTAGCAGCTAACGTTGCACGTGTGATGATCGGCAGTTCAGTCCACCACACAGTAAAGCTGAAGAGACGCTTGGGTTTGTTGGTATGTTTATTCCCATGATCAGCCTCAGGGAGGCTTCCAACAATAACAGAGCAATCCTATAGTCACATTTCCAAGTGTCAGGGAAAGATGTGCCATGGTCTGCTGCATCAAAACAATCCCCAGCTTGATAGGGGAAGAGAGGAAGCACAGAAAAGATATGGTGAGAATTGCAGAGGAGAGACCTACATTTTATCCTATTCCCTCTTGTTGGAGTCTATGGGATGGGAACAACTTACACCAAGTCCTGTCCCAGCATAGATGTAGTATCCAGTGTTAGTCCTATGTAGAGTAGACACATGGAAATGAATGGAACTGAAGTTAGTAATGACTAGAGATGTATGAACCCCCCACTGTCCAGTCAGGGAGGGGCATCCGTTGAGGGGCAATCTAGGCAGCTCCGGGCCCTGTGGAGTCCTCCGGAGCCCAACCACATCCTCTGGAGTTGGTGGAGTGGCTCTCTGGCTCCCTAGAAGATGTGATATGCTAATGGCAGCTGCCATTAGCCTATTGGGGGAAACATCCAGCCATAAATGGCATATTGCATGACATTTGTGGCTGTAAAACACTGACTTTGACCTAAATACAGCCCTAAATGTTTGCAATTTATGGCAAAGTAGAGCTTTATGTCCGCATATGACCTGAAGTTTTACACAGTTCAGCCTCATCACATGTATCACTGTTCTGCCAACAAAAACAACCAAAGTTGTTCTGGGCTTTCAGCTTTTTAAAATAGTGTTTTGTTTCATTTTTAACCAGATATTAGCCATGCTTGAAGAGTTCTTGGTGTTCTCTAGATGATAACACTGGACTATAGTGCAGGGTTGTCAGATAGTACTTTAACTCCCCATCCCTCAAACAAAATGGCATAACAACTCTGGTCTACTTTGTAGGTTTGGCATAACCCAGTCAGTTACAGCTCTGCCTCCTGGAATATGGGTATGATAATGATGGATTTTGTGTTCATTGGCAGTTCCTTAAAACTCAGAAAAACAAATTACTTAAAAAAAGAGAAAAGAACTGAGTTAGAATGATCACTAACTCCTGTCTTTGCTGCTACCTTTTGTTTTGGGGTAGACACACTACTGCCTAATCATAGCTATGCACTAAAATTCAGGGTTTCTCAGTTGTTTATTATCGGACAGCAGTCGCTAATCCACCAGGGGAAAGGGGGGTGGGGAGGCTTTAAAATGAATTATGGAGTTCTCCGGAAAAAATGCTGCTGTGCATTTGGGGGAGGGGATGGTGTTCCCCTTACTCTCCCCCTGCAGGTGCCAGTGCCTGCAGGATGGACAAGATATAAATGTGATGAATACACCAAGGACATCTGAAGAACATCTACCTCCAGAAAGATCCTTCCTGCTCTCTCAGGTTCTCCACTAAGGCCCTACTCTGCTTTTCCCCACCTTTAGAGATAAGGTAGAAGGGTACATAGGATATAACCTTTTCTATCATCATGCCCAGGCTCTGGAACGCTTTCCCCCTGGGATGTTCATCTCGCCCGCTCATGCTCTTTCTGCAGTGCTATAAAAACGTGTCTGTTCTGGAGAGCTTTTGGAAATGATTGATTTTATGATGCTCCTACAAGTTTTTTTGTGTGACTTTTCTCTGCCGACATTGTTATGGTCCTTTCCAATCTTGTTCCAAGCCAAGTCTTGGGATCGAGGCAGCCTTGACCACCCTAGCGGATGACCCATGCCAGGAGCTATAAAAGTGTATCCCCCCGCCCCCCCCGCTTGGTTCTGCTGGACTTCTTGGTCTGCTTTTGATAGCATTGATATCTTTCTGAATTGCAGAACTGAGATGGAGCTTGGAGGGACCATTTCTGGAGATGGTGGGGGAGTGAGGGAACTATTGATCCTTGGCCATTGATCTATGGAGACCTGCAGGGTTCAATCTTGCTATGTACACCTTTTAATATGCTGCTTTTTTTTTTTTTTTTACATCAACATGAAACCACTGGGAGAGGTTGTCCCACTCAGTAGGACTGAGTGTCATCAATATGCTAATGATGCTGCCCACCTCTCTCCCCCTCCCCTCCCCTCCCCTCCCCTCCCCCTCCCCCTTCCTTCCTTCCTTCCTTCCTTCCTTTCCTGAGTGTAATGATAGATTGTGTGTGTGTGTGTGTGTGTGTGTGAAATATCTATCTATCTATCTATCTATCTATCTATCTATCTATCTATCTATCATCTATCTATCTATCATCATCTATCTATCTATCTATCTATCTATCTATCTATCTATCTATCATCTATTTATCTATCATCTGTCAATCTAAATGACGATTATTTTGATTGGATTGGATCATGTTATTTGTACTCTTCTTTCTTGCTTTGGATGTCCATTGTGAACAGGAAAAAGGGGATAAATATTTGAAAGTAAAATAAAATAACAATCAAGAGTCAGTCATGAGCTACTCTGAGGAATCTATGAATCTGGGATGTTATTATACAGAGAAAATCCATATACCCACAAAAACTCTCTGCATGTACTTTGATGCTGCCTCTCCTGAAAGCTCTGAATGGCGATGTAGACAGAACATGGAAAAACTGCTGAAATGCTTTTCATATTAATGACTCCTCATGAAACTCATCAGCTGTGGATGAGCTGCTCACTCTCAATTACCTTCTGAGGAATCTCTTACAAGGAATAACATGTAATTGTGAGCCATTTCCTCGGTCTTAGTGCAGCAACCCCTCATTTGACAAATCAGAGGCCTAGGCTTTCTTTCTCTAACTCATGTGTTGTGCATAAGACTTATGGAATTTGGGCTTAATAAAGCATGGGTGTTACCAACTGGGGTGGGTGGAAAAGGGCAAGAGGAAGAAGAATACAAGGAAGGGGTTCCTTTGGGAAGAGATGCTTTGGTAGAAAAGAAGGTTCTGCATTCATTTCTGGACAAATGGAACATTGAAATAAATGGTGCCTATTCAGTTCAATTTCCATTAATCTCAACATGAATGCAGTGGAAAGAATGGGCATGAATGGGTGTCCTATTTAGAGAAATCCATTTGGTTCATGTTTGAATGCAAACTTATCTAATTTTGCACTTTAGTTATCCTTTAAAATTCACACATCTCTGAACGTTGTACTGGAGTTCAGTTTACCAGTCCAAAAATGCAAAAAAATGTGTATATTAGGGGAAAGCACACACAAACATGCATATATCCATGAGAATAATGTTCAAAATGCTTTTATATTAGGGATGTTGTTGGCAAAAAAAGTGTATATTACGCAGAATTGCATACAAAAATATGTATAATAGGAGAAATATGTCCCCAAATGATCAGAAAAATGATACACTCTGAGAAGCCAGAACTGACTGATCCACTCCTATGTGCATTCATGTGTTCCATATGAGCTGATGCTTATCTTCTCTGGAGGTAGTAGCAGGTTGCGCTCATGTCCTGCCTGTGGGTTTCCCATGGATAGTGGGTTGGCCACTGTGTGAACAGAATGCTGGACTAGATGGACCCTTGGTCTGATCCAGCAGGGCTCTTCTTATGTTTTCATGTTATCTTCAGCAGCCAGTCCTGGCAGCCACCATTTCATTTTCCCAGAACATCTTAAGCATTGCATCATTCTGGGAAATTCTAGGGAGGAAAATGATTACTACTAGTAGGATTAGGGATGTCAGAGAAATCTGTAATGGAACCAAATAAGTTTGGATTTTCATGAATGCAACTGGCAGATTCTGCAGTGGACCAGACTTTCCCCTGACAGGAAGATTCTGTGGACTTGTGGACAGCTTTTCTAACTTCCCTGGATTTTGCACAAATTTCCTCCTAGAAAAATATACATTTTTTAAAAGGCCAAATATGTCCATTTCCCTCATAGGCTAAAGTGTGAAAATGCACATTTGGGTGGGATTTGCACATTTGCACATGTGCAAATTTGCGCAAAAGCGAATTTGCGTAAATTCAGAAACAAAAAGATCTGATTCCATTGATGGATGGACGATGGAATGAAAGTCGCCTGGCAATCCGCAAAACACAGATGGAACAGACTTTACGCAATCCATACATGAAGTTGAACTGCCTCTCTCTGGCTTAGTTACTGCCAGAAAGAGCTCTAAGACAAAATAAGCTGTTTTAGAGATTTAACACCCCTGATTTAATGTGTTGGCCTCCATTCTTTCCCCTGCACAATGCTTAGTATGAAGCAATGTCTGAGGCATTCTGGGAAACACAACATGGTGGTCACCAGAAGTAGCCAGACATGTATCTTCCACCACTGCTGCTGTCACTGCAGGCAAAACAAACACAACAAACAAAAAAACAGTAATGGAGAGCGGGTGAAGATGAAAGTTAATACCAAATTGAATAAAATGGCAATATTAAAAGACTAAACTCATGGGATTTGGATGAACGAAACAACCATGAATGAGGTTTTCAGCAACAAAAACTAATGGAATCTTAAACAAACAAGTATGTATATATTTATTACATTTCTATCCCACCTTTTTTCCTCCTTAAGGAACCCAAAGCAGCATGCATGATCCTCCTCCTCCTCTCCATTTTATCCTCACAACAACAACCCTGTGAGGTGGGTTTGGCTGAGAGTCCTTGACTCCCAGTCCAACACTCTAGCCACTACACCACACTGGCTTCCATCCGTCTATCTATCTATCTATCTATCTATCTATCTATCTATCTATCTATCTATCTATCTATCGATCTTGTAAACCTCTGGGGAAGTACTGATTTGAAGGAGTGCTTAGGGTGAAAACCATTTACCAAGTGGTTACTTACCATACTGTGTATGCAGCCAACATTGCAATGTGGTTTGCTTTATTGGTATAACTTGATTTTAAATATGTTTCTTCGAGTACTTGAAAGGCTGCCACAGGGAGGAAGACCAGGATCTCTTCTTGATCATCCCAGAGTGCAGGACATGGAATAATGGGCTCAAGTGACAGGAAGCCAGATTCCGGCTGAACATCAGGAAAAATGTCCTGACTGTTAGAGCAAGATGACAGTGGAACCAATTACCTAGGGAGGTGGTGGGCTCTCCCATGTTGGAGGCATTCAAGATGAGGCTGGACAGCCATCTGTCAGGAATGCTTTGACCTGGATTCCTCCATTGAGCAGGGGGTTGGACTTGAGGGCCTTGTATGCCCCTTTTCAACCCTACTATTCTATGATTCTTTTGCATCTGGATTGTTTTTTCTTGTCTGATCACCACCCAGGAATCTTTTTAGGTGCAAAGCGGTTTATCAGTTTTGTAAACAAAAACATATTTATTCCATCCTGTTTCCCACAGAGGCCAACCTCATGCTGCATCAGATAGGCCATTGGTCTGAGGAGCTACCAGAATTCTTATGGTACCCAGAGGCCAACAACAATGGGTGTGGCCTATTGCCCTCATATCCTGCTTGTTGGCCTCAGTAGGAAATAGGATGCTTGACTAAACAGGCTTTTGGTCTAATCCAGCAAAGTTCTTCTTGTGTTCTTGTGAAGCTCAAGAATATATTTGCTATTATATAGTAAATTTATTGCTTGTCATATCCAACATGGTTCCCCCCCCTCTAAAAAAAAATTGATACTTTCTCCATAGATTTCAGGGTAGCATACATGGTTTCTTCCATTTCATTCTCACAACAACCCTGTAGGGTAGGGTAGGTTGAAAGTTACTAGCATAAGCTGACCCAATCTTGATCAATTTGACTTGATCAAGGTCAAGTAAGGATTGGAACCCTTGCTCCTGCAGACTCTGTCCAACACTCTAAGGCAGGGGTAGGCCACCTTTTTGGACCCATGGGCACATCTGGCAATTTAAGAAGCTGTCCGGGGCACCACCACAAAATGGGTGAACTGCTGATTAAAGCATTGGCCTGCAGTGACATCTTCATTTCCTAAGGATGTCTCTGATCCCCATGTGTAGCCCAGATGCATTCATGGGAAAAGAAGATGAGAGCAGCTAGAGACCCTCACTTGGCTTTGAAGCACTCCTAGCTGCAAGTAAGAAACTCTGTCACTTAAATAAAATAAAATAAAAAGTAGGATGGGCAAGGCACCTGGGCAGGTGCCAAGAAATGTTTCCTAGGGGGCACATTGGTGTCCACAGGTGCCATGTTGCCTAGCCCTGCTCTAATCACTACATTGACTCTCTTCATCCTTTGGTGGTTTGGTGGGTTTCCATTATATATGTACAAAGACACAAAGGGTTGTCAGAGAAATCTGCAATGGAATCACATGAGTTTCAGTTTCAATACTCTGACTCATGTATTCCACAACAGATTGCCTTTCCCACACGTGCAAGACTTGCAGACCCGTGCAGTTTTTTTAAAAAAACTTTCCAGAATTTTATGCAAATTTAGTTGAATGTAAAATACTTAGAATTAAACACACACACACACACACACACACACAGGCTGAGAAAACACATTTTCCCCATAGGCTAAACCATGAAAATGCTCATTTTGGGGGGATTTCTGCATTTTGGGCAGGATTTGCACATTTGGGGGAATTCTGCAGTTTTGCAATGGCAAATCTGTGCAAGTGTGAATTTACACAAGTTCAGGAAATTGGAAAAAAAAATCCAGTTCTGCCAATGAGCGGACAACAGAATGAAAGGCACCTGACAATCCGCAAAATGCAGACAGAATGGATTTTACCAAATTTGTGTGTATCTATCTATCCATCTATCTATCTATCTATCTATCTATCTATCTATCTATCCTTAAACACACACTGGGGGCTGAGCAATGTCACGTTTTGCTCTAAGATGGGACACAGGGCTGTGAATGCAGCAGCCTTTGAGCATGGATAGATTCTTGCTTCACACCACCCATGATGCTTTGTTGGTCCTTCTCAGGGTTTTAGTCTCTTTTACATCCTTTAGACAAAGCCAATATGGACAATTGAAAAAACCTGCCAGGTTGAAATGGTTTGTAGTGATTCACTTCTTTTTGGATCTGATCCAAATCCTACAGAAGCCGATGAAAAGACAGGCAGGTCCCAGAACTCCAAAGGAGCTATCCAGAATTCTGAACCCTCTTGGCAGATAGGGTTCAGTACCCTGAATACCTCCTTTAGAGTTCTGTCTTGTTCTGACTGAAACCCAGAATGGATCCATAGCCCCACTGAAATTAGAGCCACCAGGCTCCACTGTTTATTAGTACTTGTAAAATTCCTGAAATCGTTTTGTCCCATATTGCATCCTCTTATCTTACATTACAATGGAGAGAAAGAGAGGGGGAGAGAACGAGAGAGACTATGTGTGGTACATATGTCCAAGTAATCTATATTTTAGTACATGTGAACACACATTTTTAATTCCTTTGCTTTTTAATCATCGAAATGACTCCCCTTTTCTGTCCATGAAAACAGCATTTCACCCTGGAGGTTTTCTTTTAACACAGGCAGAGAAAAAAAACAACAACATAGCAGATGAACAGTGCCTTGCATAAGCAAAGCACATGCATTTAAATCACTTATATTTTACTTTTTTATGATGCAATTGTGAATTATGTTGTTTTGCATTTGTAATTAGGGGTTGAAGCAGATGGTAAAGGCTCAATTTAGTGATGTACCGGAATCAGTGATGCTACTTACCAGGCCTTTTGGCTTTAGAAAAATGCTGAGGAAGGAAGCACATAAGGGAGGCGGTCTGATATGAAGGTATTTATGGCAGATTATAGGTCACTTTAAAAAAAGAAAAGAAAAGAAAAAGGAGCAGAAAAAGTGTCTGATCTCCAGGAAGGTTGTTGCAGGTGTGAAATTTTGGAGGAAAGATGAGACAGGTTCATAGTGAGATTTCTTGGTTGTATGTTGCCACCTTTTTCTTAGCCCTGCTCATGTACCTTTGAGAATAATGTGAGACACACAGGACTGGTTCTGACAATCTCCTAAAATAGACTCCCCCAACCTGGGGCCCTCCGGATGTGTTGTACTACAGAACCCATCATCCACAGACAGCATGACTAACCAACATGATGGATAGGAATGATGGGAGTTGTTGGGGCTGGTCCGAGACAATTTGCTGTCTGAGGCAAAGGTCAAAATGGTACCCCCCCCTCACCTCCATTCCACATAAAGGAGCCAACTGGACTGACAGTTGAAACTTACTTCAACACTGGCAACAGGATAAAATCTTCCACCACACATGAGCACAGGAGGCTAGTTTAGGGGGTGTAGGGTCGTATCTGTCCCCCCAAGATAGGGGAATGGCTAGGAGGGCTGCCAGTTCTCCCCCTCCCACAGCATCTGCGGCCTGAGGTGATTGCTTCACTCTGCCTAATGGCAGGGCTGGCCCTGGCAGTTGAAGTCCAACACATGTGGAAGGTACCAAGTTTGGGAAGTCTGACCTAACTCATGGTTGGGGATAAGCTGTGGCCAGCCTTGCGATAATACACTTCCTGCCCTCTCCTCCTTCACATGTGAGACAAGGAAAGCGATAGCTTCTATTAAAAAACAAACCACAGTGCTCCCGTGTTATACCCAAACTCAGGAAATGGTGGATTATTCTAAGCAAAGTTAGTTAATATACCAAGATCTGAAACCACGGTCTGATCTTTTCTTGTTTTAACCAGACTTGATTATAAGAAGCCACAGTTCGGGTGTAACACAGAGCCCACCTTTAGTCCAAACATGTATTTGGGGACCCACTTCTTAACTGTTGCCATATATTCATATGGCAAATTTTGCACACCATATTTGTATGGTGTGCAAACCATACAGATTAGTAAGGTGGGTTGCAACAAATTACTTTGCAACCCACCTTAGGTAAGGCTGGGACCTAAACAGTGGCTTCTCTCCTAAGTAGTGGGTTCCAACTAGGGATCCACCATGGACTCAAATGAGGTCAGATTCCAAAGAATCTCTCCTCCAGAGTCCTCAGTGGACTGGCCGCACTTACCTCTGGGTCTGGAGGAGTTCCCGCAGGGTGGCTCTCCAGCTTCCTAAAAAACACGATACGCTAATGGCAGCTGCCATTAGCTTATCGCAGGAAAGATACAGCCGTAAATGGTGTACTGTGTGGTAAAGCACTTACTTTTACCTACATACAGCCTTAAGAAGCTGCAATTTAGGTAAAAGTTAGTGCTTTAAGGCCACAAATGGTCTAAAATACGTCACTTATGGCTGTAATTTTCCCTTGATAGGCTAATGGCAGTTGCCATTAGCATATCACTTTTTTTAGAAAGCTGGAGAGCCGCTCCACCAACTCTGGCAGATGCAGCAGGGCTCCAGAGGACCCTGTGGGGCCCCAAGCAGCCTGAATTGCCAAGCAGCGGACCCCTCCAGACTGGACAGTGGAGGGTTCATACGTCTCTAGTTCTGACCCACCAGCTGAAGTCCAATGGGGTGGGGAATGTGTAGCCTTTCAGATATTTTTGGACTGCAACTCCCATCAGCCCTAGCCCATGTAGCCAATGGTGCGGGATGATGGAAGTTGCAATCCAACACCATCTAGAGGGCTACATGTTCTCCTCCCTAGTTTAGGTGATGATCTGAACCAGGCCACAGAAATGTAGGAAGCAACATTTTTCTCATTGCTGTATCTTAAAGCTAAGGAAACCTGGAGAGAGAAGTTAAAGGAATCAAGCTCTTTTAAAATGTGGTATCGTGGTGATAACTAATCACAAACATCACCAGCATCAACCCCATAGAAACGAATGGGAGATGTGAAAATCTCAGCATGACAATGCGAGGAGCTACTGGGATTTGTGGTCAGCTGCCCCATGTGGTGAGCCACTGAACTACAAGTGGCAGTGAAGTACCTTCACTCCACCCCAGGGATGGTCAGATTACTCACCCAGTTCCGGTCTGGGGCATCCACGGTGGGGGGGCAGGCGATCCGTCCTTTCCCCGGAATCCTCCTGAGCCAGCTCTGCTCCACAGCAAGGCCGCAGAGCCACTGGCCGGGGCTGGCCGCAGCCGGACTTGTGGCTGCTGCTGAGCTCCTGTGGCTGCAAAGGGCAGCCGTTGTAGCAGCCACCATTTGCGTCCTTTCATTAGGCCGTGATAGGCTATGTAAATATTTACGTAGCTTATCAACGCAAAAGACAGGGATGCAAATGGCGGCCACTACGCCATTTGCGTCCCTGCCTTTTGCCGTAGTGGCCCCCATTTGCGCCCCTGCTCTTTGCCGTGATAGGCTATGTAAGTATGTATGTAGCCTATCATGGCCTAATGCAGGCACGCAAATGGTGTCCACTATGACGGCCACCATTTGCGGCCGCTGCAGCCCGGCGATGGCCGGAAGACAAGCTGGAGCCTCCACCGCATCCACCACTGCTGCTGCATCTGCCACTGACACATCCGTGCCAGGTAGGTCAGTCCTGGGGGGATTTCAGGGGATGGCGGTGCGGTGGAGGCTGTTCCACCACGGACTCTGGGGGAACAGATTCCAAAGAATCTGGCCTCACTGGAGTCCGTGGCAGATTTCTCCAACACCCCTACTCCACCCACCTTGGCTGGCCATTGATTCCTCCTGGACAGGAAGAAACATACAAGGGCTTCTTGATCCAGTTGAACCTTGCTTGAACTTGAAAGGGTGCTCCGTCCCTCCCCCCGGAATCCTGCTCGGCCGGCTCCGCTCCACAGCCAAGCCGTGGAGCCGCTGGCCGGCTCCAGCCGCCCGCAGCTGGACATCCGGCCTCTGGGCAGCCCTGCAGGGATGCAAATAGCAGCTGTCATAGCCGCCGCCATTTGTGTCCCTGTGTTAGCTATGATAGGCTACATAAGTATTTACGTAGCCTATCATGGCTTGAAGAGGAGAAAGCGAATGGCGGCTGCAGGACGGCTGCCATTCGCAAAGCAGCGCAGATGCGAGCAGGTAAGTGCTCTGTTTCATGTGCCTTTCGTGGGTTGGGGGGGTGGGGGCTTCGTTCTGCAATGGATTTTGGGGGGCCGAATGCACTAGCATTCAGCCTCACCGAGACCTGTCACAGAATTCTCTGACATCCCTACTTGAACTGCATGGTTTTCCTCAGATCTGATGTGTTCCTGTATCCTTGGTTGTCCTTTGGTAGTGACTTCTGGCTTGCTTTTTGTTTCTTCTTCCTGGTTTGTTCTTCAGTTCTGATTTGCTCTTCAGTCCTAGTTACTAGCTTTGTCCCATAGGCCCCAGCTCCTGGCTCATCCTGGTCCAACCCTGACAATCTGCCACTCATTTCAAGTTTCCTCTGTTGTTGAGTGACACCCACTCCATCCAATGGAGTGTGCACAGCAGGAATCCCCAGTAGACTAGGTCCTTCACCTTTAACACACTACACTTGTATTACTAAACCTTAACCAGAATGGTACGGTGACTCCAGCATGGTGAATGTACATAATCCAGCTGTCCGTGTGCAGTGCACAGGTGTCTCTGCTTGTGTTGGCTGACTAACACAACATTAGCCAGGCTCAGAGAGGGCGGATCAAGGGGAGGGAGAGGTTGATGCCACTTACTATTATTTGACATAAACAGAAAGATCCCCGTCTATAGGCACAGCCAATTACTGTAATTTGCACGCCTATGGCACTTTGCATTCAAAGGGCTAATAATGCTTTGCAAACATTAAGTAAAGAATGCTCATGTGCCACTTAAGAGGAAAGCTTTTGGAAGAGAGATGGGAGGAAAGGGCTTTACTGGGAGTTATGATGAAGGTCAGGTTCTCACTGGGGTGGTAAACCTTTATCTGGACCACCATTGTAGATGGCAGGTGAGTGGTTCAAATGACTGAATGGTCCTACACACTCATGTACACACATTAAATATCAGAAGGAAGGGTTCTAGCCTAGCCTTCTTCATGATATACTAATTTTCTATGTGCACGGATGTATTATTATTATTATTATTATTATTATTATTATTATTATTAAACATTCCATCATATGAGCATCCACCTGCAATCTCAAGTAGGGATGGCAGGTTCAGTCTATTTCTGGCCCATGTCAGATTTGCACATGATCTCAGTCATAAGTCTGTTCACTCCTGTTTTTGATTGGGCTGCAATTAAAAGCAAGGATGCAAATGCACAGAAATCCACATTATTTTTGAATGTGTTTCTTCTTCTTCTTCTTCTTCTTCTTCTTCTTCTTCTTCTTCTTCTTCTTCTTCTTCTTCTTCTCAAAACACACATTTTTGTATGCAATTTCACCCCCAAATTTTATAGGCATTTTTGGTAGGGTTTTTTGAGCCAGCAATAGGGATTTTGTTCTGTTCATTGTTCTGATAAGAACTTATGGAAATATGAAGATTTCTTCTTAAATGGGATAGAAAGAACTTGAAATTAAAAGAAAAAAACAACAACCACCCAAACAGCCATGGCAGACAGTGGAACTGACTGATTCATCCATCCAGGGACAGGGCTTTGAACATTTCACTCTTCAAGGTCTGGGTTTGAATCCTTGTTCACCCAACTATGTTTGCAGCACTGAATTAGAGTTGCCACCCCCTTTTTTTTCTGGCAGGCCCCTCCTCTTTCACAGCTGCATGGCAGGGCAGGTGCAAGTCGACATGGTGCCCTCCATGCTTGGAATTTTGACTTTGATTGGTGCAGATGGGTGAGACTTCTGTTGAGGTTTGCTCTTGAGAAGAACTCACCAATATTTGCAAATGTCTTCATTGATGGGATTAAAAGAACGTGAGATTAAAAATAAATAAATAAATCTCAATGTGGGAGAAAGCAAAACAGACAGATTCATCCATCCCTACTCAAGAACTGCATTGCAGCATTTGGAGGAGCACAAACACCCATGGTCAACTTTGCCTCAAGCCGCATATTAGTCTGGGAGAAGCAAATCAGGTCAGTTAATATAAACATGTGTACTAAATCTTCAAACATCTCTGGTTTGAAGTGGCCTTTTCCTCCTTAGAGGAGGGGACAGAACCTCAGGCCTGTGGGCCAGATCTGGCATTCCAGGGTTCCCCCAGGTGGTCATAACCCCCTTCCCCTTGACCGCTGATAACTGAGTCATTTCCTGGTTGTTGCACGTTTTCCCCCATTGTAAAAGGCTGAAATTCTGTTCCTTAGTTCCTGGCAGCTTTAAATTAAAATATGCTGGTATTTTGGGCTTTCTGGCCCCACCCCCTTTTGCCTTCAGCACCACCCACTGCTTGATTGCAGCCTTCAAGAGCCTCTCCAAAACTGAATTCAGCCCTTGGGCTGAAAGGGCTTCAACACCCCTACCTTAGATAGTTTTCTATTTTTGAATAGAAATAGAGTAGAGTAGAGTAGAGTAGAGTAGAGTAGAGTAGAGTAGAGTAGAGTAGATTTCTATTTTTGGAGCTGTAGCTGGTTTAGTGCTTCATAGTAGGGCTGTGCACGGACCTTGTGCTTCACTTCAGATGCCGCTTTGGACCCTCCAAATCAGCCCCACTCCGACTTGGACTGATTTGGACCCTCTGCACTTTGACTCAGTTCCAGATCCGGAGTGAGTTTTGGATATCTGGATCACTCGGGTTGGGCATTTTCCCCTTGACTTCCATGGGGAAACACAAATGGCCATAACTTTTTCAGTTTTCATGATAAATACATGAAACTTGGGGGCCTCATGACATGAAGGGGACCACACCTGCCAAATGTCAGACAGTTTGGCCCAGGACTTTTTGTGCTAGATGCAGCTGAAATTTGATTTTCCCCACAAAAACTCTCAAAGCAAAGAGCTATATGCCTCAGCCCAATGACTCCCCCTCCTCCTGCTTGCTCAGCTGTCTCCTGCTCATGGGAGGAGACAGCTAGTGTAGGGGCCGGGGTTGCGCTGCTCTGCTGTTTGGCTGTCCTTGACAGTTGACCAGGTAGTAGTAGTAGGAGGAGGTGCAGTGCATGCCTCCTGCTGCTAGCCGTCTCCTGCTCGCAAAGAGGAGACAGCTAGCAAGTAGCGGGCTCATGCACCATGCCGCCTCCTCCTGCCTGTGCACACATGGACTGATGCAAAAAAATTGCTGTGTATTCCCCATATACTCAAGATTCACGGCACTCTTTGCATATAAGTCTGTGTGCACATGGGCTTCCAATCACCATGTTCTTTAAAAACATGGCGATTGTGGCAGAGGCAGAGGGACCAGCGAGCAGAGCTGGGGGGGGGGAGCGTCTGGAGAACCCGGATGGAGGTGGTTTCTCACATCTGTAATTACCACCACCAAAATGATCTCTGTCTCTGAAATGCAGTAGTTTTTCTCTAGTTATTCAGTCCTCCCCCCTCCTTCACCACTGTCACCGATCGGAGATTGCTGGGTTACGTTCAGCCCTGGTTTGGCAACTAGAGGGTCCATTTCCCAATGCTCCCTCCTTCCTCCTTCTGCCCCTCCTCCTCAACCCCTCGCGGAACTTTCTCGAGTTGATGCTATGTGTGCCAGGCTGTCTGTGTCGTTCAGAACGAATCACTGAGTTGGACGAGACACTTTGCGTACAAGCCACCTCGCTTCGAGGCGCTTCTTTGCTATTCTATTCTGCCTCATATTACGCGGAGGCACCGGCGCCGCCAGAGCTGCCTGCTTCGCCTCGCTGTTCAGGCTCCAGATCGAAGTGGTGTGCAGCCCTGCTTCATGGGTCCCTCCTTCTTTATGCCTCACAGTCCCACCTTATCGCCCACTGCTGAGGAGCTGGGAAGCCAGCATCAAGGCACACATCCCCTCCCCTCCCCCCCCCCAGCCCAGCCGGGTTTACATGGTTCTCTACACAGCTTCCGACAGTCGGGTCCTCAGGAGGCTGGTGGCTCCAATTTTGGTGGGGCAGTGAATCCATTCTGGGATTCAGTCAGAACCAGCCAGAACTCAAAAGGAGCTATCCAAGAGGCTGAACCTATTTTGGGGATAGGGTTCTGCACCTTGGATAGCTTCTCTGGAGTTCTGGCTTATTCTAATTGAAGTCCAGAATGCAATTATAGCCCCACTAGAATCAAAGTCATCAGCCTCCACTGATCCCAACCTGATCTCTTTAAAAACTTGGTGGCTTTTACAGTGGGAAAGTGGGAAAGTGGCTGGTTTTTAAGCACTGTGATATTTAGGAAATTGCCTGTATGTTGTAATTTTTCCACACTTCCTTCCCTTTCGACCTTCTCCTTCCTTCCTTCCTTCCTCCCCCCCCGCTTCCTGCCGCCTCTAACTTTGTATCTTCCCTTTTACACCTGACACAGAAAGCTCCTCATTACCAGACATGTTGCAACACTACAAACCATCATTGTATCCCTTTGACATTGATACTGATTGCAGCCTTTCACGGAACTGTCACAATATCGACTGCCTGTTTTCTTCTGCATGCCATCGGAGCTGACAAAACTTTTTGTCACTCTGCTCTATTTAAATGTTGCTAATTCTGATGAGGCACTATTAATAAACTGGGTTATCACAAGCAACCATCTGTCATACCAGGGAGTGGGTGAACATTTGTTTTGAAGAACAAAGGGGTTCATGGAAGACCACCCAAGCCAGTTCCTCAATCTCTTGCCCTAAAAACATTGTGCCTCTTTCTTGGGGCAAATCCCCCCTCCATTTCCCTGCCATTGTTACATATAAGTAGAACAACAGAATTTTTTTGGCATTTTTTCCTCTTTTTTCCCCCTTTCTAAAGCTGCTCTGATTGACTCTGGCCTTATCACTAGGTATGGATTCATGTAGAAACACAGGAATTTCCCCTATACTGAATCAGATAATTGGCCCATCTAACTTGCTATTTTACACTGACTGGCAGCAGTTCCCCAAGTTTCCAACAAGGGCCCTTTCTCAGCCCTACCTGGAGGTGCTAGGGATTTGCATACCAAGCAGGTGAGGTCCCGCTGAGTTATAGCACATCCCCAAAGGAAGTATATGCATTGGTGTCTTTGGCCTTGAATACTCCCACTAAGTAATGTAGTAGTGTCTTCAGTGGATAGTGAGAGGAAAGGTTCTTTGGCCCACACATAGTACTGTTGCTAAGTTCAACTGATGGAATAAAGAGACAAAATTGAAAAAAAAGGATTTTTGTTTTTTCAGGATATTTATTTTTTTCTTTTCAGGATGTTGAAAAAAATATGCCTAGGCCTTCTTCAGGGTTTGGTTAGTTATTGTTTTTTTTATATATATATATATAAATGCCTGCAGTGATTTCTGGAAAAGATGGTCTCCAGTCACAGGGTTTATCTTGGAGACTATCTTTGTCAGAGATCTGTGCTGCCATTTATATATATAAAAACCTAAACCCTGAAGAAGGCTGATACTCAGGGCAAAAACACATAGGGCTACTTCTGGGAATAAAACACACATCTTTTTTTCAGTCTCCTGAGGCTTTGTCTCTATATTCCATTGGATCATTCTGGATGTTCTCCAGTTTTGTTTTACGCTAAATTCAACCAGTAAGTATTACACTGCTCCAACTAGGAAAACCTGGGATTTGAACAGCCCACAAACCACTGGATTTTTCCAAATTTGACACATAATCCACTAGGTTCCATGCTGGTTTCATCATTAATTCCATCAGTTCCTCCAGACCCCACCCTATTCTATTGGTTCCAACGACTTCAGCCCCACCCCCTTTGTCAGATCTTGAATTGAGAACTGTTCACCAAAATACTACTGAGTATTGATTGGCAAACTTACCCTATTGGAAATCATAATTAACTAGCTATGCAATCAATCCAATGTTACAAGTTTGGATGAAAGTTCTGTGTTAATTTGAGTTCTCAATACATTTGAGAAGCCTCGCTTGCACGTGTCACCAAAATGCATCTTGGGAATTTGCCATGCATAAAACATCCATTTTTTCAGACCCTGAGCTTCATGACACTTACTCCCAGGTAAGTGGATATAGAACTGCAGCTTAAGAAATAGGGATGGATGAATCTGTCAATTTTGGTTTCTCTCAGATTTTTATTTTCCCAATCTTAAATTTGATTCATATTGTTTCCACATCAATTTGAGACATTTAAAATAAATAAATAAATAAATAATTTTTTAAAAATAAATTGCACAGAAATTTGTATGCATTTTTATGCCCATTTCTCCTAATATACAAATGTTTGCAACCAATTTCCCCTAATACAATGGATTTTATAGATTGTTTTGACCAATATATGCATTTCGGGGCACATGCTTCCCTAATATGCACATTTTTGCATGCATTTTTTTTTAATGGGAAAGCTGCATTGCAAAATTCGAAAAGTGCACATTTTGAAGGATAACTGCATTTCAGTTTGTGTATTGGTCTGAGAGTCTGAAATCAGGTAAATTTGTATTAAGATGCAATCCAAATGAATTTCTCTCCCATCCTTATATAGAAGGGATAGCTACTGGGCAAATACAACCAATTCCCTTTTGGATTACCAAAACAGAAAAACAAAATAAACAACAATCACCTGCACTTGATTTCTACATGGGGTTCCTATTGTTTAGTGTTAATTCACAGCTCAGAAGTGGTTTTGGTAAGCGTCTGTCATTTGATGGGAGCCTCTGTGGACTACAAATTACTGGTGCATCTGTACACTGGAAGACATACTCAGATGGTGTCCCAAAGAAGCTAGATCTTCAGTTCAAAGGGGAATGTTGGCAGTATGGCATGGATGGATGTAAAAAATAAAATAAAATAAATCATAACATGAACCCCAAGCTATCTGCATATTCCCAAATACATGGAACTCGGGAGAAATGAATTCATGTTGACAGCAGTGTTTGATCTAAATTTCAAAGGGAAAATTGAAAACATACTTGGGGTACAAAGAGGTTCTGTCAACAAAATAATCCACACCATGACATCTTCCTTCCCGATTCCTCTCCCCACCTCCCTCACCATGTAAAATTAGGCTGCGGTACAATAAAGGAGATGAGTTGGCAAATCAATTTCTAATTTTGAACATTCAAAATTAGGGGGGAAGAGGGATAGAAATTTCACTCTTGATACCCCTAACTTGATTCTCCAGGTAGAACAAATAATACCATGCTCTTTCCACTTATAAGAAGGAACATGTATTGTAATACATTTATTAGTCTTTAAAATGCAATGAGCCCAGTTTGTTTCCAGTTCCAATTCAAGTTGCTGGCGCTTACCTTTAAAGCCTATGGACCCAAATACTGGAAGGAGGGTCTTCCCTATACCAACCTGCCCATGCCTCAAAGTCTTCAGAGGATGTATTTCTCTTGGTTACTTTAGCAGGGGATGTTTCTTGCATAAAAACTAGGCAGAGGGCCTTCTCTGGGGTGGCACCTCATCTCTGGAATGCCCTCCCCACTGCAGCTTGACTGACACCGAGACTATTATCTTTTCAGTGCCAGGTTGAAACTTCTTTGGCAAGGCATTTTAAAGTGTAATGTTGGTTTGAGCTTAATCTTTTACACCTCTGATTTGTTTTGTTTGTAATGTTTTATGTTTGTACTGCATTCTATTTGTGGATATCTTGGATCTTATATTTATTGTTCATCACTCTGGTATCTTAGGATGAATGCTGGGTTAAAAATGAATTAAATACATGAACAGATTCTTTGTCGCTTTTGAGATAATGGAAATTGAAATAGACAGTATGTGAGAGGCACGACAGCGATGAACTGAGCCTCCATATGCAGAAGTAGCATACCTCTGATTAGCTCATGCTCCGGACAGGAGATTTCTACATCTGTGTGGTTATGTAACTAACTTATATGGAAATGTTTCATTGCTTGCAGCAGCATGTAGCATTTTGATTCCCCCCACTCCCACAGAGCATTTCATCACCTTCTAACATGTCACCTTAAAGCATGTTTTAAATTATGAGATTTGTGTATTCCTGGTGAGTGTTGTTCTTGCTGTTTTAATAGGGAGTGAACTTCTGAATATAGGATTATACTGGGGGGGGGGATGTACTTTGCCTCCCCACCCTCCTGCTGTGCCTGTCAAGTCTCTGAGGCCATAAGGCATCCACATGTGGAAGTAATGTTTCAACATGCATGCATAAAATCCAACAGCAGGATTTATATCCACTACAAAATTTGGGAACCAACCATGTGAATGCACACATAGGTCTTCATTATGTTGCTGCTTCTCAAATCATCTCTTGGATATCAACCACCTTGTTCAGGCATATGTTGGGATGTATGAATCTGTCAATTTCTGTTTGTCTCAGTTTCTCATTTTTCCAGTCTTAAGTTTGATTCATCTCAAACTTTGAGAATTCCTCCAGCCTTAAGTTTGGCTGTTCTTAAACTTTGAGTTTTATTTTGTTTTTAAATTCACATGGAAATTCATAAGCATTTTTGTGCACATTTCTCCAAATACATGCTTTTTTGTATCAATTTTCACCTAATATACAGTTTTGCAAGCAATTCTCCTAATATAATGCATTTTCATGTTATTTCCCCCTAAATGTAATTCAGTATACATTTTATTTGAAGAACTTCAGCGCAATTTTTATTTGAACAACTTCAGTGCAAATTTCAAAGGATAACTGAGTTTCGGTTCACGTATTGGTGCAAAAGTGCAAAATTAAGTAAGTTCACATTGAAATACAAACTGAACAAATTTCTCCTCCATTCCTATGGCCCAATTGAAGTCCACGAGGAGAAGAGCCTTCAGTGTGGTGGCTCCCTTCCTATGGAATTTCCTATTTTTGGAGGCCAGGCAGGCGCCAACATTGTGTTGCTTCCAGCACCTTCTGAAAACATTGCTATTTCCGGAAGGCTTCCTTGAGTGACCAGCCATGGTTTTATCAGAACTCAGTTTATCAGAACTGTATTTCTTTTTAAAAATAGTAATTACTTTAACATGGTTTTTATTGTTTTATCCTATCTGCTGTTCACCACTCTGAAATCTTTGGATGTGGAGCAGTATACAAATATTGTAAATAAAATAAATGAATAAAATAAATGTGTGAATTGGATTTTAAGTAGGGAGACCCTGTTGGCCTCGGAGGCAAGTGAGGACGGAAGACACAGCAAATACATGTAAATATAAATACAGGAAGTACATTTCAACTACTTTGGGTACTTTGACAACTTGCAAAAACACAAATGGAAAATGAACCACACAGAAATAAAAAGGTACTTCAAAAAGCTATTCTTTTTTCTGTTATAGCTCAAAAATGATTTTAAGTGCCTAAACCAGACCAATTATAACCCTAAACTACTTCACTTAATCCCTTTCCTTATCTCATGTGGAGGGGGGAAAACCCCCCATGCAATTCTCAAAGTGTTTAAAACCCATCCTGGACATATAAACAGGAAGCAAATCTTCTTCCCTGGCAAAAATGAAAGACCTGATCATTGTTGTGTACTTGGACTTTTAAAGAAAGCTTTTCAGAAAGTCCCTCACCAATGACTCCTGAGCAAATGTAGCAGTCTTGGGATAAGATGACAGGTCCTCTTATGGACCAGTAACTGGTTGAAGAACAGAAAGCAGAGATCAGGAATAAATGGTAAGTTCCAAGACTGGGGGGATACATGGCTCAACAACACAACAAGCGAGAAGGATCTTGGAATTGTTGTCGATCACAAGCTGAATATGAGCCAATAAGGTGATGTGGCTGCAAAAAAGGCAAATGCTATTTTGGGCTGCATTCATAGAAGCATAGCTTCCAAATCCCAGGAATTACAAGTTCCCCTCTACTCAGCACTGGTTAGGCCTCATCTGGAGTACTGTGTCCAGTTCTGGGCACCGCACTTTACGAACGATGCAGACAAACTGGAGAGGTTTCAGAGGAGGGCAACAAAGATGATCAGGGGACTGGAAACAAGGCCATATGAAGAAAGACTGAAAGAACTGGGCATGTTTAGCCTTGAGAAGAGAATACCGAGGGGAGAGATGATAGTGCTCTTCAAGTCCTTGAAAGGCTGTCACAGAGAGGAAGGCCAGGATCTCTTCTTGATCATCCCAGAGTGCAGGACACAGAATAATGGGCTCAGGTTGCAGGAAGCCAGATTCTGGCTGAACAGAGCAATATGACAATGGAACCCATGACCTAGGGAGGTGATGGGCTCTCCCACACTGGAGGCCTTCAAGACAAGGCTGGACAGCCATCTGTCAGGGATGCTCTGGCCTGGATTCCTGCATTAGGCAGGGGTTGGACTAGATGGTCCGGTAGGATATGGAGAACTTTGCAAATTTTGGTAAATTCTTACCCAAACCATGCTGAACTGAAATTGTCACCCATCTGTAGGAATGGGCATTAAAATGTAGGGTTGGCGGAGAATTTCTCCCCGAAACTTCGGGGGGCCGAGCGCCAACGTGTTCGGCCCCCCGAACAAGTTTCAGGGAGAAATCCTCCGACCCCCCCCGCACCCCCCCCAGGACGGGACTTACCTTCGCCGAATGTCCCTCCCGGCGGCAGGACCGGCTGGTGGTTCGGCGGGTGTTCGAGCGGGGCGGGAGCGGCAGCCGGTCTTTTGACCGGCTGCGGCCGCTGCCATTGCAATAAAAGAAAAAAAAAATGCCCCCTGATAGGCTACGTGATGATTAACGTAGCCTGTCACGGCTAGATTTGCAAAGTCAGCCGTGATAGGCTACGTCAATCGTCACGTAGCCTATCACGGGTGACTTAAAAAAAAAAAAAAGAAGTGTGTACGGATAATGGCGGCCCCCATAGGGAGCCGCCATTCCCGTTCCTTATTTGGTCGCTGTAGTCTACGTAAAGATTTACATAGACTACGGCGAAAATAAGGGCAACGCTATTTGCGTTGCCCTTATTTTCGCCGTAGTCTACGTAAACATTTACGTAGACTACAGCGACTAAATAAGGAACGCGAATGGCGGCTCCCTATGGGGGCCGCCATTAGCGTACGTGCTTTTTTTTTTTTAAAGTCACCCGTGATAGGCTACGTGACGATTGACGTAACCTATCACGGCTGACTTTGCAGATCTAGCCGTGACAGGCTACGTTAATCGTCACGTAGCCTATCAGGGGGCTTTAAAAAAAAAACAAAAAAAAACTTTTGCGTTCGTGGCCGGGCGAGGCGGGAAGCCTCCTCCCCGGCCTGAATTTCGGCCAGGGCGAGGCGGAAAGCCTCCCCCCACGGCCTGAACTTCGCGGGGGGAGCAGCGAAGCACCTCCCCCCCACCGCGAACGTCCTTCGAGGACAGGTAAGGGACTTTCGTCCACCCCTATTAAAATGGCAAATGCAGTCCAATGTAAGGAAGCATAAAGTGATGCATGCTGGGGAGCATAAAGTTAAATTCACATATACACTGATGGGGCTCAGCTGGTTGCAGGTGACCAGGCAACGGTTCTTGGGGTTTTCTGGAAAACAAAATGGAAATGTCAGCTAGTATGTGGCTGCTTTGAAAAAGGCAACTCCCATGTTGGGGATAATTGGGGTGGAGGGTATCAAAATTACAACTGCCAGCACTATAATGCCTTTATACAACTCTTTGGTGTGACTACACTTGGCATGTTGTGTGCATTTCTGGTTGCCACACCTCCAAAAGGGTATTGTAGAGTTGCAGATGGTGCAGAAAAGGGATACCACAATGATCAAGGGGCTGGAGGAAGTGCCCTACGAGGAAGGTTGCAACATGTGGGGCTTTTAAACTTAGAAAAATAAATGAGTTATTGGGACATGATATGTGAAATGCATGAAGGAGAACAAGCTTGCTGGAGTACTGCAGTAAATCGGCTTTGTTTTTAAGGACTTTTTGAGGTTGGCTCCAGATTTATTTATTTATTCATTCATTAGATTTATTAGCTGCCCATCTGGCTGGCTGCCCGGCCACTCTAGGCAGCATACAATACGAATAACAAGTTTACAACTGAACAAAACAACATAACAAAACACTACTCTAAAAAACCTAACCCACCCCAAATGCCCTCCTGAACAGCCAGGTTTTTAAAGCCCAGCAGAAGCTCATCAAAGAGGGGGCATGGCAGAGGTCACTAGGGAGGGAATTCCACAGAGTTGGGGCCACCACAGAAAAGGCCCTCTCCCTAGTCCTCACCAGCCTAGCTGAGCTGGCTGATGGGACAGACAGAAGGCCTACCGAGGCCGATCTCGTTGAGCGGTGTCCCTGGTGCTGTTGGAGGCACTCCTTAAGAGAGCCTGGGCCAGAACCATATAGGGTTTTAAAGGTCAATGCTAACACCTTGAATTGGGCCAGTAAAACAACTGTTAACTAGTGCAACTCCTTCTGCACTGGAGTGATGTGGTCTTGTCAATGTATGGGTTTTGTAAAACCCATTCCGTCTGTTTGTGGCTTGTCTGGCACCTTTTGTTCTGTCGTCCAGTCATTCGCAGAATTGGCTTTTTTCTAATTTTCCAAATTTGCTCGAATTTGCACTTGCAAAACTGCCCCAATTCCCCTCAAAACATGAAAATCCCACCCCAAATCTGCAAATCCCCCCAAATGCAGATTTTCATGCTTTAGCCTATGTGTTTCTTTTTTAAAAAAAAATATGTATTTTTCGATGACTAAATTTGCATAAAATTCTGGAAGTTATTTTTTTTTTCCAGTCCACAGGTCTGCGGAATCTGTGCAGCTCAGGGAAAGTCAGTCCGCTCTGTGGGTTGGATTCATAGAAATCCAAACTCATTTGATTCCATTGCAGATTTCTCCAACATCCCTGGGGAGAGGTGCAATGCTTAAATGATTAATTGGTTATATTGGAGGTTCTCAAAACTGCGGTCCACACAAAAACCACTGTTGTCCACAAACTCTTTTCAGGTGGGCCATTGGGAACAGGTGAGAGTCGGCTTGCCTTATTTCCTTTTGGCAAGGAAAACAGTTCCTTATTTAGTAATACTCCATTTTAATATAAAATAACCATTCCTTGAAAGAGGGAACTGAAGGCAAGCCTAGATGGGGATGATGATGGTAACTACGTAACAGGCAAAGATGGTTCTATTTAAATAGGCAAATACATTTTAATTTAGGCAAGGTTTTGGCTGGTGTATTGATGATCCTTTTAAGATGTGATGCTAATGTAGGATTTAATCTGGTAGGTGCCCCCCCCCCATCCTTTTAACTGATTTTTTTTTAATGGGATGTTAAAAATGGGATATAAATCTAATAAATAAATAAATTAAATAAGACTTTCTTCCAAAATTACTCTGATATTTCATTGAATAAATGGAATAGGCCCTCTGCCCCCAAATGGCATGACATTGAGTCAATCAGTTCTCAGAAATCTTCATTTTTGTACTCTCCTTCTGACAAAGGTTATGCCAAGGCCAAGACAAAACTTAGAATGCAGAAGACAGAGAGACTACAATATCAATGATGCTGTGAGTGTTAAATACTTATGCAGAAAACAGAAAAGTAATCATATGGCCTCCAACTGAACTGCTGTAAATTTAGTAGGTATGAGATGCAAATAGGGTCAGCCAAAATCAGACAGGGCTAAAGAGACAGGTTTTCTGGCAAAATCTTTGATAGGCTGCCCTAGGAGAAACAGATTCTCAAGGTAGAATTCCTCCAGTGGGTTTTATGCTTTAGTAGATAGCATCTCCCCTCAACCACGGTCATTCTGTGTCCTTTTAAGGAACCACAGCGAATACTGTTGAAAAAGAATAGGAATGGGCATTAAAGTGGCAGATTGCTGTGGCTATTGGGAGGTATAGAAATGTAATATATAAATAATAAATAAGAATGGGCTAAACCCATTGCTATGTGAGCAGATTTCTGCCTATGCAATAGGAGTCCCCCCCCCCTTGCCCCTGCAAAATAAATCCTGCTCCAGAGGATCTTCCAGCCCTCCAGAATAGATTTGGGGGCATATGGGGGCTGCAGGAGGAAAGGGGAATTTGTTCCACCAGCAGTGTCTAGTTCTACTTTGTGGATGGACAGCGCTGGCTACAACCCAAATCAATTTATTCTACAGAAGGAAAGCTCCATGTGTGCAAGACTTGTGTAGTATTTCTTATGACTTAACAAAACCCAATTTCTATGAAATACTGCATATCCTTAATCCTAAAAAAGGAAGGCACAATTGATCTTCCCTCAATGAAGGGGAGCTTTGCTTAATGCCAAAATTCAGAAATCCTGTTTTTTCAGAGGTACGTTGGGCTGGGGGGAGCACACATTATGTGTTCCAACTAGCTGCAACAGCAATTAACTAGGATACTTGAGAGCAGAGAACCTGTCGATCTGATGAGTTATTCTTTTGAACCAGGGCAGCAGCTCATGCATAAATGCTCTTGTAAACAATTATTACAAGGATGCCCAGGAACACAATTAATCTTTCCTTAGGTGTTATCTTGAGGTATTTCCTCCACCGATTATGTGCCACTTGCTGGATAAATCAGCTTTTAAGGGAAAGACATCAACTCTTAGTATCATTAATAATGCCATTCGGCTGAACATGGCTGGGTAGAATCTAAGATTAGATTACATTAAAACACACACACACACACACCCAACAACAAAGACCCAAAACATTCTAGGGGGAAGGGGAGATAATAACACACATTGTGCAATGCTAAACCATAGTACAGCCCTTAAGCCAGAGCCTGTGCGAGAAATGTGTATCTAGTATCTACAGCAGGGGTAGGCAACATGTGGAAACCAGATTCAAAAAAGAAGCAGCTGCACCGGTTTAATTCCCAACACGTTTTGACACTTGGTCTTTATCAAGGGAAGAGCAGATTTTTCCTGGTCCCTATTGGCACTGTTGTGGGCAACTTGCGGCCCTCCAGATGTTTTGGGCTACAACCTGCCTAGCATAGCCAGTGGTGAGGGATGATGGGAGGGCCACATTTTGCCCATCCCTGCCCTAGAGTTACAAATGAAGGTTGTCTAAAGTGAACTGTTGAGGGTCAGATATGAAGAGGCCAATGAGTAGAAACGTCATCCTTACCTTCTCCAGCTTGTGTTGGTTCACAAAGCTTGGACTGGACCTGCCTTCACTCACAGAGGCCATTGCAGCCAACTGCCTGTGAGCAGGAGAGGAAGCAGCAGCAAAGTGGCATCATCTCCTCTTTCAATAGTCTACTCTTTTAACGACATATTGTTATCCTTATTGATCTCGCTGACTCTGGGAGTCTTGTTGGCTGAAGAGCAAGATAAAAATGTTTTAAATAAGTATGTATATATGCTTGCCCTCACTGGCACTGAACGGGCAACAAATACAAAATGCCCCTTGGCCACTGCCTTGGGCTTCTGCAGTGAAGTAGCCTCTTGCTGGGCCACACCAGGTGGAAACGACTCTGCTTGCAAACAGACTGAGAAAGCAGCAGGCAGACAGACAAATGGGCCAGGCTGGTGCTCACCGGATGCAGCAGGTGGTTGCCAGAGCCCCTCATCATTTTAAATAAGTAAAGCATGAGTGCAGAACCTCAGGCCTGGAGTCCCACTCTGGCTCTCCATGGTTCCCCAGAAGTCCATGCCATCTTCCCCTAGGCCCACACCGTTCCCTCCAAACACCAATTCTTTGGTGGTTTTCTGGCTTTTGTTCAGTTTTTCCCCAATCAAAAAGGTTGAAATGCCTCTTCTAAGGGATAGTTACTGGCAGTGAGAGCTATAAGCTAAAATATGGTAGTATTTTGCCCTGCCCCTTTTGCCTTTGGTCCCACCCACCACTGGAATGCAGCCCCCATGAGCTTCTCCAAAACGGAATTTGGCCCTCAGGCTGACAGAGGTTCTTCACTGGACCAACTGACCTCACCCAAGACATGGTCCAAAGGCATATGAGGCAGCCGCCTTGCTGAAGTGAAGCAGGTCTGGGTCTGGTCAGTGTTTGGAGGGGAGACCCCCTGAGAAGCACATGCTGCAACCTTGAGTTCCACAATGGAAGAAAGGTGGGGTATAAATGTAATAAATAACATAATAATAATAACACTGGCCAGCACCACCCCTTTCCTCTCCCAGCCTGCCAATGTGAAACAAATGAAAAGGGCACAAAGTGCCTCCTTAGTTATGACAAGTTGGAGAAAAGAAAAGATAAAAAAGGTTTCCCATCCTAATAAACCTCATTATTCTATTGCTTATAAAAATGACACATGCTGATCTAATAATTTGATATTTGGCTTCCATCCTCTATCTGATGAGGTGTATAATGGTGCAAAATTTCCAGAAGATCTGATAAGCTGTCTGTAATCCACCCAGAGGACATTGGTTATTGGGTGAATTAAAAATATAATAACCAAAACAAATACAAACAGCCTTCCCCACCCTGGTGCTCTCCAGATGTGTTGGACTACAACTTCCACAGTCCCCAGCCAGCATGGCCATTGATCGTGCTACAGTCCAACACATCTGAAGGGTACTAGGTATTGAAGGAGGCTGCAATAAAAATTGCCACAGGTACAGCAAGTTTTAGTGCTTGGGTGTGGAGTTTTCTTAAAGGTCTGAAAGCACCGTTTTTGCTTACAGTGGTGTAGGGCTCTTGGCACAAAGGCATTCAGCCAGGCAGAAGCTCCTGAATGTTCAGGAGACTGTGTGACGTCACATTGTCTCCTGGGCATTCCAGGAAGTATTGCTAGCTGAAAGCCTTTGTGCTAAGACCCCACGATGCTGTGATAGAGTGCAGAGTATTTTTAGAACAACAACAACAACAGAAATAAGACCGCTTGGCCACCTCCTATGCATCAAAGATAAATTGAGAAAATTATTTGAAATCCCCCCCCCCTAAAAGAGGAAAAAACAAAACACACACAAAAAGCAAACTACAACAGTGCCTCTTTTGCAGGGAGGGAAGACTTTCATGAAAGTAGGGGCAGGGTTCGGCACAGCGCTAGTATATAGATGTTGCTTGCCAGCACAGTACAATGCTTAGATCAGTCTCATAATATTAGAGAGGCTTTGCAGAATGCATTGTGCCAAAATTGAATCACCCCTAATATAACAGAAGAATCTCCTCCCATTGTCTGTTTTTCCCAGTTCCCCATAGCCAATCCAGGGAAGGATCTTGAGGAGTTCTTAAAGCTTTCTAAACTATGACTTAAGGAAATTTAGATTCTAGTAAATTGGCTATATGCATGATAGAGACTGCAAAAGCATCAGGGGTCAAAAATGTTTTATTAGTAAATGGCACTTATATTACCACTGATGTTTGGGCTTAACTTGAAATTCCTAGGTGTGCTGTTCACAAGGTGTGAGAAGATCATCGCTGTCTACTAAGCCATTTACTGTAAATATACCCAGTATCCCATTCTTTCCGCATTATTGGCTTATTTCCAATACAAAGTGATGGATTGCCCCAAATTAGAGAGAATGAATGAGAATGAGGACCAGGTCCTAACAGCTGAGCTGTAACTCACCAGCCATGCCTAGCAGCAATATCAGAAACCACCGTTAATGAGATTTCTCTTGGTTTTCTATGTTTTAATATTGTACACTCTTGTGGGTTGGTGGTTGGTGTTTTTTTTTAGGGAAGTCGAACTAACACATTTTATAGTTAAACAGAGACCGACTTGCACCTAAGTGGAAATCTAAGCAAAACTATTTTGAATTCCCAAGAATGTCCTGGATCGCCACTATGTCATGATGCAGTGCCATTCTAAGGGACATTCTGGGGGGAGGGGACCAAATGGGGACCCATGGGATGACACTAGATCATGACTTAGCATCAATCCAGGGCATTCTTGGGAATTCAAAATGGCAGATGGCAACAATAAGGTAACAGAGGAATGTTAGGGAGTCTCATAGAATCATAGAATAGTAGGGTTGGAAGGGGCCTACAAGGCCATCGAGTCCAACCCCCTGCTCAGTGCAGGAATCCAAGTCAGAGCATCCCTGACAAATGGCTGTCCAGCCTCGTCTTGAAGGCCTCCAGTGTGGGAGAGTCCACCACCTCCCTATGGAATTGGTTCCATTGTCGTATTGCTCTGACACTCAGGACGTTTTTCCTGATGTTCAGCCGGAATCTGGCTTCCTGTCACTTGAGCCCATTATTCCATGTCCTGCACTCTGGGATGATCAAGAAGAGATCCTGGCTTCTTCTCTGTGACAACCTTTCAAGTACTTGAAGAGTGCTATCATATCTCCCCTCAGTCTTCTCTTCTCAAGGCTAAACATGCCCAGTTCTTTCAGTATCTCTTCATAGGGCTTTGTTTCCAGTCCCCTGATCATCTTTGTTGCCCTCCTCTGAACCCTCTCCAGTTTGTCTGCATCCTTCTTAAAGTGTGGTGCCCAGAACTGGACACAGTACTCCAGATGAGGCCTAACCAGTGCTGAGTAGAGGGGAACTAGTACTTCCTGGGATTTGGAAGCGATGCTTCTATGAATGCAGCCCAAAATAGCATTGGCCTTTTTTGCAGCCACATCACATTGTTGGCTCATATTCAGCTTGTGATCAACAACAATTCCAAGATCCTTCTCGCTTGTAGTGTGCTTGAGCCACGTATCCCCCATCTTGTAACTGTGCATTTGGTTTCTTTTTCCTAGGTGCAGAACTTGGCATTTATCCCTATTAAATGTCATTCTGTTGTTTTCTGCCCAGCGCTCCAGTCTATCCAGATCACTCTGAATTTTGTTTCTGTCTTCCAAAGTATTAGCTACCCCTCCCAATTTTGTGTCATCTGCAAATTTGATCAGCATTCCCTGCGCTGCCTCCTCCAAGTCATTCATAAAAATGTTGAAGAGCCCTGGGCCCAGGACTGAGCCCTGCGGTACTCCACTCGTTACCTCTCCCCAGTTTGAGAAGGTCCCATTGAGAAGCACTCTTTGAGTCCGATTCTGTAGCCAACTGTGGATCCACTGGATCGTTGTTTCATCTAGCCCACTTTGAGCTAGTTTGCTCGTCAGGATATCATGGGGCACTTTGTCGAAAGCTTTGCTGAAGTCGAGGTATATGATGTCTACAGCATTCCCACGGTCTACAAGGGAGGTTTGTGTCATGCTCCCTCTGGAGGACTGCTCTATGGAGGATGACATGCAGTCCCCTGAATCAAACATCATGGAGAAGCTGCCTCTGAAGAGGGGCCTTGAGGTAGATTAAGGGATCCTGCTCCCCCAAGGAAGATGGACACCATGCCCTCCCCTCAAGACACACTAAGTCCTGCCTCGGACTCAGAGAAAGACACCAAGTGTGTAATATAATTTTCTGTTGTTGCCACCTAGTGGTCAATAGGCAAAAGTGTTTCCTTAGAAAAGTTGGATCTGAGCATGCTCCAGCACTCTGCTTTTGGTTGTGGTTCCAAGATGGATGCCAAACTGAGAACTGTATAAAGAAACACTTGCCTTTGGAGCCCTAAGTGGCAATAACAGGAACATATATTATAGAGCAGCCTCTTAGTCCCAAGGACTTCAGGCGCCTAAAGGTGCAGGCTCAGCTGGCTACCAGATGCAGGAGTGCTTGCCTGAGGAATAAGGACTCCTCATGAGTAAAGGTATACTCTCAAGATCCTTCTCATGAGCAGACCATTCTGCAGATGGCACCAATGGTCTACAGCTGTGTTCCGGGTGGGGCTTTGAAGGCTCAGGCTTAAAAGTCTTCAGTCCAGAGCACAGAGCACTGGCCTAGCTGGTTTTTCTTCTGTTAACATTGCTCTTCTTTGGAGCATCCTGTGTTTAGACCAGAGCCGTGAGCAAATGGCCTCTTGACATTTCCCACCCTATTTGTAGGTAGAGAAATTTAGGGGACAATTTTACTGAATTTCTCCAAGGACAGGAGAAATTCTCCAACAGTTTCCAAGAAGCAGGGCTCACCACCAACTGTGGTTGTAGCAGAGCTTCTCTTTTTTCCCCCTAAAGGTCATTTGGCACTGCTATTGCATGCGGCAGCAGCAACAAATGCTGGCAACCTAGCCCCCATTTTGCATCTTCTGTAATGCCCCATACCTAGAATCATCATGGAGAATGGGGAAATGACCACACCAGGGCATTTTATAATTTCTTTTGAATTTCGTTGGGTGGTGTTTTTGAGCTACCTTATCACTTGTGATGTGACTGAGGGTGCTGTGTGTGTGTGTTTTCTTTCTATTACTCATCTCTCCATGGCTTCCCATTCTTCTTGGTCTGAAAAAAGCCTTGGGGTGTGGGGTGTCTTCTCTTTGGTTTATTTGAAGTGTGGGAAGCTGAGGAGGCTACAGGCTATCAGAGAAATAACTGTGCAATGAAAGATAGGACACTCACACACACTCCTCAGCCACCTCAAAAGTAAGATAAGGACAAGAATGATGAACCCAACCTATGAGAATTTCTCCAACTTTTTCTTCTCCTTTGAATTTCTTTTTGAAAGCATTTTCTTTTCTATCAAATTGAATGAGAATGGCAGAAACATATGGAAGAAAGTTTTGGCATAGCACTAGTTTGGACTTTAGACTTCCTACTGATCTTTCCTTTGGAACTGACCCAACTAAATGCCTAGAGCTCCCTCCCTACACCACAAAGCCGACCTAACAAAACAAGAAATGTGTCCCAAACCTGAACAGTATGACAATATAATGGCTGGGATGGGCTAACTGGTGATGATAAAGAATATATATGTTTATCTGTGCAGGCTAAAACCATACATTAAAAGAACAGAGGAAAGCAAAATATTATTGTACTGTACCGTCCTACAATACCAGAAGTAACTGGTACCAAAACCAAACTTGTTTTGACACAAACTTTTCATCAATGGTCTCGTACATGATTAACTTGGCCTGTAAAATGTGTCTTTCTATATAAGCTTTCTTACTTTCTGATATACCTTTTACATACTAAAATCATAGAATAGTAGGCTTGGAAGAGGTCTATAAGACCATCGAGTCCAACTCCCTGCTGAATGCAGGAATCCAAATCAAAGCATCCCTGACAGATGGCTGTCCAGCCTCTTCTTGAGTGCCTCCAGTGTGGGAGAGCCCACCACCTCCCTAGGTAATTGGTTCCATTGTCATATTGCTCTAACAGTCAGGAAGTTTTTCCTGATGTTCAGCTGGAATCTCGCTTCCTGTCACTTGAGCCCATTATTCCATGTCCTGCACTCTGGGATGATCAAGAAGAGATCCTGGCCTTCCTCTCTGTGACAACCTTTCAAGTACTTCAAGACCGCTATCATATCTCCTCTCTAGGGATGGATGAAAGTCACTTACCTGATCCCGAAGCTTGCTTCGCGGTGGGGGGGGAGGCGCTCCGTTTCTCCCCCCGAAATTCTGGGTGGGGGGGGAGGCGCCCCGTCCCTCCCTGCCGAAATTCTGGCCAGGGAGGAGTGCCCCGCCTCTCCGGCCGCGAAAGTTCTGCTCCTGCCAGGACGCAAATGGCGGCAGCCATAGCGGCAGCCTATCACGGCTGACTGCAGGCCAGGGATGAAAATGCGTTCCTTATTTGGTCCCGGTAGTCTACATAAAGATTCATTTCATCTAGTCCACTTTTAGCTAGTTTGCTCATCAGGATATGGGACACTTTGCTGAAAGCTATGCAGAGGTTGAGGTATATTCTGTCCACAGCATTCCCTCAGTCCACAAGGGAGGTTACCTGATCAAAAACTGAGATCAGATTCTGGCAGGATTTGTTCTTGACAAATCTATGTTGGCTTCGAGTAATCACTGCATTGTTGTCAAGGTGCTTACAGACTGATCACTTTGTATTCTGCTCCAGAATTTTCCCAGGGATTGATGTCAGACTGGTCTGTAGTTCCCAGGTTTCTCCTTTTTGCCCTTTTTGAAGACAGGGACAACATTAACCCTCCTCCAGTCATCTGGCATTTCACCCATCCTTCATGATTTCTCAAAAATAATAGACAGTGGTTCTGAGAGTTCTTCTGCCAGTTCTTTTATTACTCTAGGATGTACTTCATCTGGCCCTGGAGATTTGAACTCATTCAATGTAATTATGTGTTCCTTGACCATATGCCTATCAATCTCAAGCTGCAATCCTGCCCTTTCAGCCTGTACTTTGCCTTTGCCAGGGGGGTCATAGATCCTCTTTCTGGAGAAGACTGAGCCAAAGTAGGAATTGAACACTTCTGCCTTTTCTTTGTCACCTGTTATCATTTTGCCATCCATATTTAATAGTTGAACCACCATTTCTTTCCTCTGTTTTTTATAGGGATGGGGGAGAAATCCGCCACAGACTCCAATGAGGCCGGATTCTTTAGAATCCGCCCCCCCCAGAGTCCGTGACGGAATGGACTACCCCCCGCCACCCTGTGGAATTTCCCCCCCCCCTTGGACGGACCCTACCTGGTCATCGACTGTCCGGTCCGTCCTCAGCAGCCTCAGCCGTCCACTGCCCTGTCTGCGGATGCAAATGGCAGCCAGCATAGTGGCTGCCATTTGCATCCCTGCCTTAGGCCGTGATAGGCTATGTAAGTATTTACGTAGCCTATCGCGGCCTAAGACAGGGACGCAAATGGCGTAGCAGGCGCCATTTGTGTCCCTGCTCTTTGCTGTGATAGGCCACGTAAATACTTACGTAGGCTATCATGGCCTAAGGCAGGGATGAAAATGACGGCTGCTATGCCGGCCACTATTTGCGGCCGGGGAGGATTCCGGGGGGGGGGGAGACAGTTCACCTCCCCCCCAGTGGATGCCCCACAGCGGATTGCTGAGTGGGGTTCCTACACCCCTAGTTTTTTTACTATGCACATATCTGAAGAAAGCCTTTCTGTTGCTTTTAGCATCCCTTGCTAACCTCAGCATGTTCTCAGCTTTAGTCTTCCTGATGCCATCCCTGCAATTTTGTGCTACCTGCCTGTACTCTTCCTTTGTAGCTTGGCCTTCCTTCCACTTCCTATATGTGTCCTTTTTTATTTTCAGGTAATCTCTAAGCTTTTTGTAAAGCCACATTGGCTTCTTCTGTTGTCTTCCACCTTGTTTTCTTGTTGGAATGGTTTGTAATTGTGCCTTGAGAATTTCCTTTTTTAAAAGCTCCTACCCATCTTGGACTCCTTTTCTCGTTAGCATCGCTTGCCATGGGACCTTACTGATCATTGTTCTGAGTTTATTAAAATCAGCTTTCCTAAAATCCAGGGTACATGTTTGGCTACACTTGGCTTTTGCTTCCTTTAGAACCAAGAACTCAAGTACAACATGGTCGCTTTCCTGCAGAGTACCTGTAACTGCTACTTTATCCACTAGGTCATCTCTGTTAATTAGGATGAAGTCAAGGATAGCCGATCCTCTAGTTCCTTCCTCCACTTTCTATAGGATGAAGTTATCAGCAACACAAGTCAGGAATTTCTTGGAGGGGCTATGTTTTGCAGAAATTGTCTCCCAACAAATATCGGGGAAATTGAAGTCCCTCATTACTACTATATCATGCTTTCTTGAAACATTGGCAATTTGCTTTCCAAAGTTTCATCCTCTTCTTCTCGTACCTTGGGTGGCTGGTAGTAGACGCTGACCACCATGTTCCCTTTATGCTTTGCTGCATTTATTTTAACCCAGATGCTCTCGATGGGTCTACTGAGCTCATCCTCCTGTATTTCTATGCAGAGATATGTATTTTTAACATATAGTGCAACTCCACGTCCCTTTCTGTTCCTTCTGTTCTTTTTGAACAAGTTATATCCTTCAATTGCTGTATTGAAGTTATATCTTTCAATTGCTATCAAGTCATAATTTCCATCCCGTAATAAGAGTTCAAGTTTGTTCTGTTTGTTTCCCATACTCTGGTCATTAGTATACAGACATGGAAGACCGTGTGCTTTATAGTCTGGCTTTCTTCCTACATATTTTTGAAGACTATTATTGGGCACTATTGGAGCTGTTCTCTCTGTTACGGTGCATGAGCCTACATCCATTGTTACCCCCAACTTTACATCTCCCTTCCCCATAGGATTCAGTTTAAAGCCCTCCTGATGAAGTTCTTCATGCTGTGGCCAAACACATTCTTCCTAGCCCTTGTGAGGTGCAACACGTACCTTGCCAACAGCCCATCTTCCAGGAAGTATAGCCCGTGGTCCCAGAATCCAAATCTCTTGCGTCGGCACCACCTTCATAGCCAGTCATTCATCTGGAGTAGTTTTCTTTCCCATTCTATCCCTCTTCTAACTACTGGAAGGATGGATGAGAAAACTATCTGGACCCCAAAGTTCTTGAGTTTCCTTCCCAAAGCTTCAAAATCTGATGTGATTTCTTCGTAGCTCCACTTGGTGGTATCATTTGTTCCCACATGGATGAAAGGAAAGGAATACCTGTCAGAGGGCTTTATGAGTGTAGGCAACCCTTCAGTCACCTCTCTAATCCATCCTCCTGGGAGACAGCATACCCGGCAAGTCCGTGGTAGTCCCAACTTACTTGGGTTTCGATCCCATGCAGCAAGGACTCTCCCACCACTACTTCTACTTTTCTCTTCTTGTTGCAGACCTTGATTTCATTGTCTCTGCTTGACTGACCTTCAGCCTCTTGCTTGCTCTCATGCGGGGTCCCCTGTAATTCTTCCCCTGCAGGCTGTCCTCCAGTCTCATCCTCAAGTACCTGGAAATGGTTCCATAGTTCCAGTGCTTCCACTGGTGCAGAGTGGCTTCTAGTTCTTCTGCTCCGGTCACCCTTTTCCAAGGAGTATCCTCTACTTCATTTTTCATCACCTCAGCATTTTCTTCTGCTTCAGCTTGCTGTTGCTCTTCTGGCTTCTGTACTTTGCTTTGCTGCTGTAGTTCCACCATTCTGTCTAAGAACTCTTCTCTTATTCCCTGGAGGATCAACACTTGCCACTTTTCTTCCAACGGTGTAATCAACTTGCACTTGTTGCATGTGTAGGCCATGTTGATATCAGGCAAGAAAACAAACATTGCACACACCTTGCAGGTCACCACCACTGGAGAATCTTTTTCTTCCATAGTCTCTATTCCCTTTATGTTTCTAGCTTTCTGATTGTACTGGGATAGCTGGTGGTTTGTTCTCTATTCACTGGAGGTTAACAACAGAGCTCCACACTTTGCCTTTATCTCCTCTTCCACTGCAACTCCCCTGCCAAACTCCTGTTTGTTCGCTCGCTCTCTGGGAGCTTGCTTGCTTTTATAGCCCCTAGACCAGCTGAAGCAGCTTCCTTTCCTCTGCTCAGCTAGGAGATAGGAAACAGACTGAAACTCTGCCCACATAGCTGCTTCTAGAACATTTTTCATGTACTAGACCACTGATGAAGACTCTGTCCCCATAAGCAGAACAGGGAGTTTTGCACTCCATCCTCATGATTCACCCCCACCCATCCAGTTTATTAGCTACCGAGGTACATACAAGGTTATGTTATTGCCCTAAACAACTTGGGACCAGGATACCTAGCATACCACCTTCCCTTCCCAGGTAACCTTCAAGATCATCAGAGGAGGCATTTCTGGTCATTCCAAAATGAATGGAATGTTGCCATGAAGTACTCAGAGTGCGGGCTTTCTCTGTAGTGGCACCTTCCCTCTGGAAAACCCTCCTTCATGTAGTTTGGGGGGCAGAAAACATGACATCCTTCAAACGCCTCCTGAAAACACACTTGTTCACCCAGGCTTTCCTTGGGCTGTAAGTAAATTAATTATGCTGCTCCATTTTACTGCTCCTTGATTTTTTTTTTTACTGTAGTTGGACAAGTACTTAATGCTATGTTTTAATGTTATATTTTTAATATTGTATTTTAATATTGTGAACTGCTGAGAGGTTTTATGATATTCAGTGGTATATAAATGCCACAAATACATACATACATGAAATGGGCAGGCCTTAGAGATTTCAGAGAATTCTGCCACAGATCTCAGTGAGGCCAAATGCCAGTGCATTTGGCCCCCCAAAATCCGTGGCAGAACGACCCCCCCCCGCGAAAGGTGTGCGAAATGGGACACTTACCCGGTGCTGTTCGCGCTGCTCTGCGAATGGCGGCCGTGTCTGCGGCCGCCATTCACTTCTTCATTGTTGCCGTGATAGGCTACGTAAATAATTACATAGCCTATCACGGCTAACACAGGGACGACATTTGCGTCCCTGCGGAGGCCGTGATAGGCTATGTAATTATTTATGTAGCCTATCACGGCAAAAAAAGGGAACACTACAGCGGCCGCCATTTGTGTCCCTGTGCAGCTCAGAGGCCGGATGTCTGGCTGCAGGCGGCCCCGGCCGGTGGCTCTGCAGAGTCGCTGTGGAGCAGAGCTGGCCGGGGAGAATTTCGGGGGGAGGGACGGAGCGCCTCCCCCCCACTACGAATGTCACCCTTCGAAAAGGTAAGTGACTTTCATACATCCCTAGCAGGCCTTTTCACCCGCTTTCGCCATTGATCTTCTCCCCCCCCGCCCCAATTTTAACTGAGCTTTTGGCCTGTTGAAATTTTGGCCCAGTACTAGGAATGAATAAATCAGTCTATTTTTGGTCTGTGTCACTTTCACTTGTATTCATTCATAAGTCCATTCTGTCCCGTTTTTGCATTGATCTGTGAATGATGGTTTTAAAAAATCAGCACAAAAAGTGGTATTTAAATTTGCACTTAAATATGTATTAAAATATATACATCTTTGAACGTATGTAAATCTATATTTGAACATATTTTCTCAAAAAATATGCACTTCCAAACATTTTTCTCATAAAATTTACATATTATACATGTTTGGGATTTTTTTTTTTTTTTTGGAGCTGGGAACAACATCACAAAATTCAGAGAAGTGTGAAATCCAAAAGACAGTGCACCTGTTTGGATGTGCTCAGGGGGAGAGTGGTTTGGGTAACTATAGGGGAGGGGAGGTAGCAAAAGAATGTGTGCAACGTGTCCACAACTTGGTCACATGACCAAGAACCACATGGAGCTGTGTGTTTCCCATAACCAACCCCCTCCGTAGTTACCTGGAGATTGTCCCGACATGGTTGGTGCACTTCCTGTCATGCTCCACAGCATGAATAGGCTCCCGGAAGCTGCTCCAGCATCCAAAATGGCTGCACAACCATAGAGAAAGTCCACAGTGGATAGAGCATCACCAGCAGTGTCAGATACTCTAGCTGGCAAACTATATGGTTGTGGCCTGGAAGTCCTCCAGAGCATATTTTAACCACTGGGGAGCCTTCCGGACTACATGGTAAGCCACCTTGGAGCCCCTTAACCCTCTTGCAGGGGGATGGTTAACTGGGGTGGCTTACTAACCGCAAGGAATGTGGTTTTCTCCTCCCCACAATATGCTAAGCTACCGTGGTTAGTGTAAATTCCCTAACCATCATGGCTTCATGTTATGTGTGACCCGGGCCAAAATGTTCTGATCTGCTTGTTAGTACAGGAGCTGTTTTATCAGAATTCACAAAGATCAGTTTGTATCAAAATATACAAAATTCCTCAATCATTTCTCCCCAGTACTAATTTATCTCATCATAGGGCAAGGAAGATTTGCTGTGTAGCCAAATTTACAAGTATTATCTTTCCCTTCATGCTATTTTTGCCTAAAGATGTATGAGAAACTCATTTCAGCTTTTTTTTTAAAACCAGAATTTAGCCAATTTGCATCTTCTAGAATTGAACATGTAGCCAAATGCCATTCATGATCCCAGTCCGTACATTTCTGACCTTGCACTGTGATAAATATATGTTTGGGAAATGCATGGCATAAAAAAATGTGTACATTTAACCAAGGCATACAATTGATGTGTACATTTATAAAAAATATGCATGAAAATAAACACACATTTTCATGTGGGAAAAACAAACAAACAAAGCTCACAATCTGAGTTGGAACAAGCTTCAAGGTGGAACTGGACAGCCTTGATGACCTCTGTTTTTGCTGATTCACACATCCCTAATTTGGAGATGAGGGTTCAGGATCCTCTGAAGATGAGAGCTCAGAATCCTGAACCATGACAGTAAAGTGTGAAACTGCCCTCAGACTTTTTTTTTGGGGGGGGGTCTCCTCCTCCTCCTTTTAACCATCCAGCCTGTGGAAGAGTTGTGTAGAACTCTGTCCTGTGAAAATGAATTGGGATTGATCATCAGTGTTTACCATCCCTCTGAGCTTTGTTCAAATGCATCAACACATCTCTCTGTTTTTCATCTGACCTAGTGAAAAAAGCTGAAAAGAACAGCAGTTGGAACCCATCCTTGGTAGATGATGGTGTTACATAAGACAATATATGAGTGTCATTTTTTATGTCCTACAGGTGAGCAATTTTTCAACAATGACCTCATCTAAAAACGTATGTAAATCCCCACCATTATCGCTTGGAGCTGTGCCTTGTTTAAATGGCAGCAATACGGCACAGTGAGCCTGGCAAAGCATTGTGGCTATAATCCAGACATCTAGAAGTTGTCAAAGTTTTTAGTTATTGCATCGTTAAAAGCCATCATATTCTCTACATATATACCCACTGCCATTATTGAACATTAATTTCTTGCTACTAAAACACATCATCTAAAAGTTGTTTCTACAGGTCTGCAAATCAGCACAGGTCAATTTGAGGAGTATTACGTAGCCTACCTAACACTCCAGATGATATGCTCACATACATGGCAGCTTGAGTCTGATTACAGCTAATATGTAGTCAGCTCCAGAATTCTGAGGGCCTTGAGGCAAGTCACTCTCCATGGACCCCCTTCTTCAGTGAGTCAACCTTCTCACCGCCATTGTCACCAGCTGCTATTGCTCATCATTCTCTTTCTCATCATTGCTATCGCTTGCTTGCTTGACGGGCAGAGATCCAGGGTGGATGGAGGCAGTGGCATCTACTGGTTCTCTTTCTCACCACCGCCACCACCATTGTCTGAGCCTGTGGGAGAGGCACATGAACAAGAAGGCTGAAATGAACAAGGAGGAACAACTCCAGGGGACTCTTGTCAGTGGGCTAATGCTGGGTGTTGACCTTGGCAGGTGCCCAACCATACCTACCCTTGAAGCTGGTCTGTGTAGTATTATATCAGTGATCCTTCTGTTGCCTCTGCGAGATATCCTGGTATCGCTCACTACATATTGCTAATCTGACAATGGGACTACAGTTCAGTGGTAGAGCACATGCTTTGCATGCAGAAGGTTCCATGTTAGAAACCTGGAGAAGTGCTGTCAGCAAATGTAGACAATACTGAGCAAGATGGGACCAGCGAGCAGAGCAGGGGTTGAGGGTGGGGGGCCTCTGGAGAACTCGGATGGGGGTGGGTTCTCACAACCCTAAGACGACCAGAATGATCTCTGTCTCTGAAACGCAGCTGTTTTTCTCCAGTTGTTCAGTCTTCCCCCCTCCACCACCACTGTCACTGATTGGAGATTTCTGGGTTACATTCAGCCCTGATTTGGCAACTGGAGTTTCCATTTGCCAAAGCTCCTTCCTCATCCACCTGCTCCTGCTCCTCAACCCCTCACTGAACGTTTTCAAGTTGATACATTTGGCACCAGGCTATCTGGGCTGCTCAGAACAAATCACTGAGTTGGACGAGGCGCTTCTTACACAAGCCACTGCTTCTGGGCTTCTCATTGCTATTCCGCTCCACCTTGTATCACGCAGAGCCACTCCGAAGCAGCCCGTCTTGTTATTCAGGCTTCGGATTGAAGCGGTGCATAGCCCTAATAGAAATCTGAACTCATTTCATTCTATTGTGGATTTCTCTGACAGCCCTATTAGCAATAGCTAGGTGAGTGAGCAGGTGGGAGGGATTCGGTCATAGGGATGTACGAAAGTGACTTACCTTTCGCGGATTATGTTGATGGTGTGGGGGGAGGCGTTCCATCCCTCCCCCCGGAATCCTCGAACGGCTGGCTGTGCTCCGCGGCAACTCCGCGGAGCAGCCGGCCAGGCCCGGCCCGGCCCGAGCCGTCCACAGCCGGATTTCCAGCCATGGAGTGCTCTGGGTAAAAAAAAAACCAACCCCCCCCCACCGCGTACACAAATGGCGGCGGCTATGGCCGCCGCTGTTTGCGTTCCTTCTTTTTACCATCTTAATCTATGTAAATAAATATTTACGTAGACTATGACGGCGAAAATAAAGGGGAATGCAAATAGCGTAGCGGGTGCTATTTGCGTCCCTTTTTGATTCCCTGTTTTAGCCTACGTAAATCTTTACGTAGGCTAAAATGGTGAATCAAAAGGGGACGCAAATAGCACCCGCTACGCTATTTGCGTTCCCCTTTATTTTCGCCATCATAGTCTACGTAAATATTTATGTAGATTAAGACGGTAAAAAGAAGGAACGCAAATGGCGGTGGCCGTAGCCACCGCCATTTGCGTACGAGGAGTTTTATTTTTTTTACCCACCCAGCCATGATAGGCTATGTAAAGATTTACGTAGCCAATCACGTCTTTTTTTTTTTTTTTAAACCTAGCCATGATAGGCTACGTAAATCTTTACGTAGCCTATCATGTCTTTTTTTTTTTTTTACACAAGGCAAGCCTGGAAATGGCGGCGGCGGCCGGTCAGAAGACCGGCCGGAGCTGCCGCCGGAGCTGCCACCGCCCGGAAGATACGCCCCAGGTGAGTCTCGTCCCGGGGGGGGGTGGGCGGGGGGGTGGCAGGCCGTTCCGCCATGGAGTTCGGGGGGCCGAATGCACCGGCATTTGGCCTCACCGAGATCCATGGTGGAATTCTCTGACATCCCTAGATTCAGAGGGAGGAGTTTTGCTCCAGCTTTGATTGCAATCTGAAATAGAGAAGAACCATCATGGGATGGGCACCCTGTTTGAAATATCTGTGTACATTGTTAGGTTGTCAAACAGTGGGGCGGTTTTACAGGCCCCCTGGGCATGCCATGGAGTTTGGTCCTGAGGTCCAGCTTTGGTGCACCACTGCTGCCAATTTCATATTACAAACAGGGCTACTTCAGAGTCTCACCAACACCAGTGCTCCAAAGTATGTCGCCAGCCATGTCCAGGGATGTAATTTGTACAAGGATTCTTACCTTGCAATCCACCCCCTTCACAGATCCAGCAGCGTTCTCTTATTGCAGGGGCATTTTTCTCAGATGCTCTGATGATCATAGAAATTGCCTCTGGAAGGCTGCAGCTGTATCCGTGAAGGGGCTGGATTGCGTGCTGGATTCTCTCTGCGAATTAATCCTCAGGCATGAGCGAGGACATGTCTTTGCATTAATACATTTTGTCATTGCAACCGTGCACTGCCGCTGAAGGCATTAGTGGCCCCAATTCATGGCATTGCACCTCACAGGATGCTTCATGCTCGATCCTATCCCCCTTTTGGTCCAGCGCAGCACATCACTGGATCTAGCTGTGAGAAGAACCCTTTTAGTTTCAGGCTGGGCTTTGGCTCTGCTTATTAAAATGACATGCTTGGCCTAGGTATGCACTGAGATGTACGGTCCTCTCATTAAAAACAACCACGGCAACAAACCGTGGCTCCAGCAGGCAGTTCCTGCATATTGCAAAGGCTTCTCTGTATCCAGTCTGCATAACTGCGTATGTTTCTTCCCCCCAGCCCCCAGCTCCTGGTTACACCTGCAGAATAATAATCAGCTGGATGGCAAGCTATCAAGGGCAGCATCTCGTAAGTGGGATCGCATTTACCATGCACAGTCTTCATCGTATCAGGGAACATGAAGGTCTCCCGACTGGAAAACACAGCGTGAAGCTTTCCAGACTGCCTTCCTGTACAGGGTTCAGGTTTGAGCAGTGTCACAGTGCATATTGCCAGAGCAAACCAAGAGACCCACATGCCCAGAGAGGTAGAGATAAGTGAGTGAGCAAGATGAGATGGGATGCAATGAGATGAAATGATTTTGAGGGGAGGGGAGGAGGGGGCGATAATTCTCACAACCCTTTTCGCAACTCAGATTTCCTTACAAAGGGTTTTTGTTTTTGTTTTTGCTTGATGTAAAGCCAGAGCTGAGCTGAAATTTCTCAGAAGACATCCCCCCCCCGCCCTGAGAAAATGACTGAGCTTTTCTTTTTTTTCACTTCCTCTAGAAAAAAAGAAAGTCATGCTGCATTATGGAGGATGAAAGGTGGTGGCCAGTGCAGTTGCTGCTTCTGCCACTTGGAAGGAAGAGGAAGAAGGACAACAGCAAAGCTTAGAAAGGAGTCGTGCTACTGCCACTACCTAATGGGCAACCCCACCACTTATGAACTGTTGGAGAATTTCTCCCCCACCCCCACCCCACAGAGAAATTTGGTGAAATGGTCCCCTTCCAACCACATGCAATTTCTCTATCCACAAGTAGGGTGGACAGTTTTAAGAAACCAGTTGTGCACACAGGTCTGTTTAAAACATTTATAACGAGCCACTCTTCAACTAAAAACTCTCAGAGCATGCGATAATGGCAATGAGCTAATACCACCATTTCAAAGATCGCAGCAGCGCAAAATCAAATACCAACTAGGGATGTCAGAGGAAACTGTCCAGGGAGTGACATTTGCTAAACTTTTGGCAGCTCAGGCCCCCAGATTCCAGCTTGCTCACCTGCAAGCTGGCCCAACGAGGTCTGCATGCCCCCCCATGGCATTTATCCAAATTGTGGCTGTATGCTTAATTGTAGGAACAATTTGTGCAAAATTTGTGCAATTTGTGGAAAATGCCAATGGGGGGGGGGATACGAGAAATTTCCCAGATTCTGGGAAAAAGCATACTGCTCAGCTCACAAATGCAAGCTGAGCCTGGGGCTCTGGGGAAATCTGGCAAGCCCCCAAAAGTCCAGCTTCTCTGCAGCAGCCATCCCTCATACCAGCATAAAAACAATACCTCCCAATAAAAAACGAACCCCACCCACAAAACCCGGGGGTGGGGCCAAAAGGAAAACAAGGTTGGTGCATGGCAAACCTTCCTGAAGAGGAAATGTCAAAACCAGGGTGCCTCCAGTTGACACCTGCCTTCCTTCAGTTCATAATGGCAAATGGTATATGTGTATGTACAAAATTTGGAATGAGAAAGAATAGAACAATGGCAGATTCATAATGCACCAGTTAAGGAAAAGATGAATTATTCCATTCTGTTTTTGTTTGTGTCTCTTTTTCTAGTCTTAAGTGTCATTCATAATATGTTTTGTAAAAACAAAAAAAGTTCACATAAACCTTTGTACACGTTTTTGTGCACATTTCTTTTACTATATGCATTTTATATGCAATGTTGTGCAATATGAACATTTTTTTGCAATCAGTTTTTGAAATAGAATGTATTAATTTACACGGTTTGGCTGTGTACTTTCCCCTAATATACAAATTTTTGTATTCTTTTTCTAATTGGAGAACTCCACTGCAAAATGCGGAGAAGTGCAAATTTAAAAGGATAACTGAGTTTCAGTTTGCAGATTTGTTCACAAATGTGAAATTAAGGAAATGCATTAAAATGTGAATGAATCTCTCCCTTAGCCCTACAACCATTTCCTAGAGTACCTACTTTGCACACAGAAGGTCCTGCATTCAATCCCTGGCATCTCCTGGTAGGGCTGAAAAAATCCTGGCCTGGAACCCTGGAGAGCCTCTGCCAGTCAGTGTCGACAATACTGGGCTAGGTAGACCAACGGTCTGGCTCAGTATAAGGCACCTTCCTATGTTCCTATGACTTGATACTACAGGGATCCGAAGCACTTAATCCAACCATCCTCAGCAAAAGCAATATGGATGAACTCTAGGAAGGAACGGATTTTCGTTGACTTATGTCTTGGTCAGTGGGTTGACTAATTGGCATGGGTTGAATCATTCTTGTGAACATGGGAGATTGAGCTCAGCCCGTCACTGTAGAGTGGAGATGCTCTGTAAATGGCGGCCATTTCAATAACCACTGAATATAGGTTTTTGATGTAATGGTTTGGATGCTTTGTCCATCCAGCTCCCTCTCTTCCTGTGAACCTGTTGAAGGTTCCAGGCCAGGATCTGTGAACCTTCAGATGGTTAGTGGTTGCTGCATTTCTGAAGTGTTTAGTCACTCTGTTGCTGTTCTCAGTTTTGTAGTATGTGTGTGTGTGTGTGTGTGTGCACGTGTGTGCATTTATTATGTTTTAATTGTGTTTTACTGAATCTGATATTGATGTTTTGGATATATATATAGAGAAGGGGGGGTTACTGTAAAGCAGCACAACAGCAAAGCAACAAGGAGGCTCTGGATCCATTGTGGATGTAGGCAGTCTTAAGGTAAAATGTATAAGAAAGGCAGAAAGACCAACAGCAGAGTATTAAAATATATATTTTAAACTTAATGTTTTGGCTTCTGCCCTAATCAGTAGCTGTGCTGCTAAATGGGTATCCCAGTTACTGATGAGGACTGAAGCCTAAACGTTTAGCTTAAAATATATTTTTAATACCCTGTTGTTAGTTTTTCTGTTTTTCATATATGTATGTGTGTGTGTGTGTGTGCGTGTCTGTGTGTGTGTGTATATATATATATATGCAGTCAGAAAACTTTTAAACAAATAAACAAATGATCATAGAGTTGGAATCATATGCATTGGAAGGGACCTCATATTTATTGGTATCTTTATTCGTAGCTATATATTGATTGGTATCTTTTGTTTGAATTTTACTACACCCATACTTCTAAGCATAATAAATCAGAAGGGTAGAAACCCTTCCCATTCATGAGATTAGATGGGCAGGTATGAGAACTGAATGGGGCTTTTTCAGTTGCCATACCAAAATAATGGAAGTCACTATCTGGTGGAGCTTTGCTGTGTTTTTGCTTTATCTTCCTTTAGGCAATGGTTGTGTTTGGACATCATGATAGACCATAGTTTTTCATGATGGGAAGTTTAATCTGTCCCCCGGCTTGCATGCTGCCCCTTCCCTCTCCTCCTCCAGCATGGCCACAAGAAGGAGTTTGGAAGCTTTTTGATTAAGCACAGCTTGTTGTTTCATCCAAGACTGATAAACTGAGGTTAGTCTTAACTACTAACTAGGGTTTACTGAAACAAGCCAAATCCAGACTGTCGTTTATGAAGCTGGCTTGGTTCAACAAATCATGGTTAAGATTATCTACAGTTTTGCATTTGGATGTAATGCTAAACTCTGGTTAATTGAAACTGGAAGTGCAAGTTTCTGGACTCTTCTTTGCAGCTGCACCAAAGGAATGGGGAGTGTGAGAGGCAGGGAGAAGGCTAGATTCATTCTCATCGTGGCAATCCATGGTTTGTTGTGACATATGTGGACATCTGCAAACACAGCAAATCAGTGGAGATGTTTTGGCTGCAGGTAGCTTTCAGAGCAGGATATAGATTTTAATTCGCTACTGCTGCTGTGTTTTATATTTTATTGCTGTCTGCGTTAAATGTGTTGAGAGTTTTAAAGCCTGATTGTGTATTTTGTATCATTGACTAGTACATTTTTTTTTTTAATTGGTTTGTGTATATTATCTATTTGTAACCTGGTCTGGGTACTTTTGTAGAGAAGTGGGGTATTGAAAAAGTAAATAGGTAAAGAACAAAGTTATAGTAAGGCAGACAGCAAAGTTTACTCTTAATCCCATCATTATGATTTTACTGACCACAGAATGAGCTCAATGGAAGGGGTCCTCATATCGGGCTGATTTGTGACCAGGCCGATGAGATGAGAAATTACGGTTAATTGAGTTCCAGAAGATAATATAAATTGCATGCATATCATTATGTGTATTACAAAATGGAGGAGCTGAAGTCTCAGGATGTGACCCAGGGCGACATGCTCAGACTTGAAAGTGGTTTGAACTTTGAAGGAATCCATTTGCTGTTGAAGTTCTTTAAATATTGCAGCAATACTAGAGTCAGTCTAGAAATAGGAAAGTCCATGCATTTCTATAAATAGAGTGTGTTTTCTGGGAAAAAGGTTTTTTTTGTTTTGTTTTTTTGCAGTCCATATTTATCATTGCGATAAGATTCAAAATGTGAAAGATTTCAAAAATAATGTCTCAGCTTACACTTGTGAAGCTGTTTGTCCCCTTACATTGAAACCTCTTTGCTTTCCCTGAGCAGTAGAAATCTCAGTGCACCCTTTATAGGGCACTTACAACAATGTCTTCATAATAACCTTTTTATTTACAAAGGTAAAAGTTGAACACATATAAATGGGATGTAGAACCAAGCACACAGGCAACACCGGATTTACATCAACATTGCTCTGGCCACCCCAAATCTAAACCCCCAAACTGCTGCTTTCTCTCTCTTCTCATTAGGGATGGCCCTACCATTAGGCAGAATGAGGTGTTCATCTCAGGTGGCAGATGTTGGGAGGCAGCAGGAAGGTGTTGGATGTCAGAACTGTGGGCAAGTGGATTGCCCTGTGTCCCTAAATCAGGTTGCAGACATCAGGTGTGAATGATGAAGGATGCTGTTCCATCACTGGCATTGAAGAAAAATGCAACCGCTGGTCCCTTCAACTTTTGAACATGGCATAGGAGAGAGGCATCTTATTCTTCATTTCAGGTAGCAAAATTTCTTGGGCTGGCCCTGCTTCTGGGTACAGTGGCTGTAAATCCCCAACCTGTCCGCAGGTAAGTGTGACTCAAGGTGCATTCCAAAGTGTCTTTGGATAAAGCGCAACCAAATTGCCTATTAGGAAGGAATCTATTTTTCATCATTAACTACCATGCTACATTAAAACCTAGAGAGAGGGATAGCTTTTCATTCTGTAGAGCTGATGAGTATGATGGCTGTTACACACTGCTTTCAAGTAGGGATGGACAAATCAGTCTAAATCCAGTGCATATCAGTTTCATCCGCATTTAATTATAAGTCTGTTCCATCCAATTTCCACATCAGTCTGCAATTAAAAAAAAGTATGAAAGTTCACATTTATTTTCAAATGAAACTTTCCTTAATATGCACTAGTTACGTATGCAACATACATGCATTGCAAAATCCAGAGGATAACTGTGGATAACTGTGTTTCAAGGATAACTGTGTTTCAAGGATAACTGTGTTTCAAGGATAACTGTGTTTAAAAATCCAGAGGATAACTGTGGATAACAAAATCCAGAGGATAACAGTGGATAACTGTGTTTCAACCAGCCTATTAGCCCTGGAAGTGCACTATTGATTGATTGATTGATTTCATTTATTACATTTCTATATCACCCCTTAGCCCAAGCTCTCTGGGTGGTTTACAAGACAAAGCTCAAAACCATAAAAATAGGTTGATTCACTTAAAAATACACAACAAACAAAATTCTTCCTCATCACTTTTGAGTAAAAGTGCTTAGGATGAAATCGTTATACATGGTTTCCTTATATATATTCCATATATTCATGTGTGCGTGCGTGTGTGTGTGTGTGTGTGGTTTTTAAGATATTGATTCTGTCATGCTTATCAACTCCTTCTTTATGTACTGGTTTCTTTGGTTCAGGACTTTGTTTAGCTGAGGTGCTTTGGTTCAAGTGGATTGAAACCAACTGAATTCAACTTCCTGGGTCCAGGCACTCCAATACACATTCAGGGATTGATGGATGCACACGAAGCTCCATACATGTAGGAGCATCGGGAGGAAACATAGGAAGTTGCCTTACACCAGCTTAAACTATTAGTTAATTGAACCCAGTATTGTCTGCTTTGATGAACAGCAGCACTATCAGACTCCAGCACTTTCACTTTACCTTCTACTTTCTCATTTCAGGTAGAGTTACTAGGGATTGAACTTGGGACCTCCTGCATGCAAAGCATGTGCTCAGCAACTGAGCTATGGTCACATAGAGCTGATATCTGATCTGCAGGGCCACTGGTTTGAGTTTGCAAGGCTACCAGTTTGGTTCTTATGGTGGCTGATGTTACTCTGGCTTAGGGATTTTAGAGAGGTCCACAACAGATTCAAATGTTCAGATTTCTATGAATCTGACCTAGGATCTGCAGTGGACTGGCTTTTTCCAAGTCACTGTCAAGGGCTCCTTGGAGGTCTCTCTCTGTCTAAACCAGTAGCCAAGTCCAGACACAGACAAAGGGATTCCTTTCAAAGCTTTATTCTTCTTTTACAACTTAACAACTATACCGATTGCAACTAGATCTGAGCAGCACAGTACCTATGCCCTAAGTTGGAACAGCTGGTCCCCGTTTGAAAGGGAATTACTGGCAGACCCCTGAACTTAAGGACTAGGGAGAGTCCCTCCCCTTTTCCCTTGGATCCTCGGGGCGCAGCCGTTGTTTGCGCGCCAACCTGGCACTTCGCCTCCTTTCCGCGCCCTCCATCTGGCGCCGCTCTCTGCGTCTGCGTCGCGCATCCACCAAGTCTGCTATCTGTGCTTGGTCACTCCCTGGACTGCTAACTAAGCTAGGAATGCTGGTGGGAGGAATCTCCGTCAGCTGTTGGCCCTGGGAAAGAGGAGCGCGCTCCTCTCCCAGGAGCGACTGCTCTTCCTCAGAACCAGAACTACTCTGGGACTCCATGGGCTCAGTGTCCACCCTGACAGTCACATGGATTCAGCAGACCCGTGGTCTGGCTTTTCACTTTTTTAGTGTGTGTGTGTGTGCGTGTGCTAATTCACACTGGTGCAAATTAGTGCAAGTAGCATGAAATTCCGGTAAGAAAACAATCTGATTCTATGAATGATGGAACGAAAGACGCATAACAATCTGCAAAACGCAAATGGAATGGATTTAACAATATAAGTAGAACCCTGCAGACTCATCAGACTTGCAGCTCATGGGCTTCATTACATCATCGAAGATTACAAACATTAGTTACTGGGAAGATTAGAAAAGTAATACATTAATAAATAGGGCTGAACTAAAAGTACTTACCATTTTTTTGTGAATATTTTCATTATGGTCAAAAGGCAACTACTTCCTTCCTTTATTGGCAAATAGCATTCATCATTTCAGGAAGCATTGTTCTCTCTCAGAACTGACTTTGTCTTCAGTGATGTCAGCATGCTGCCAAATTTGATTGGTGACGTAGCACTGTGACATCCTCATATTCAAAACATTTGTCTTCAGTGATGTCAGCATTGTGTCAGCACATAGACAAATGTGATTGGCTACATAGCACTGTGATGTCATCCCTGAGGGTCTTAGCTCATGGATCCTAAGAAGAAGAAGCTGTAATTAGAATGGGAAAACCATGACCTTGAAGAAGCCAAAGAGGGATAAACTATACAAACAGGATCTGGAGACTATGTTTAGAATTAAGTTATTGTGTCCCCCCACCCCAATATCTTTCTACCCTTCTGTAAAAGCATACTTCCCCTGCCCCAAATTGAAATAAGGGAATATTGGACACAGCTCTAATAATAAATAATATGAGTTTTTGATGCTCCTCTTTCTGCCATTTATGCCAAAGCATCTAGAAGCATGAGGTCAAGCTAAGGAGACTGAAGTAACCAGCAAAACTGTATTTAGAAGCTTGCAGCTCAAATCAAATGTTAATTTCAAAGGTTTCCCCCACCACTCCACCTCACTGCCTTTAATATAAACTCTAATGGAAAATAGCTACATCCACACACAAATGGATATGCAGGTGAAATTGATCTGTAAAACATGGGGAATGACATCCACTGAGTTACATTTTTAGCAACACAGAAGAGAAATGATTGACAGAACAAAGCATATGGAAACAGAGAAGAATCTAACCCACATTTAGATCTAAGAAAAAAAATATTTGCCTGAAGGGAAAATATTAATTAGTTTGTCTACATGCAAGATAAAAGTCTGGAAGACATATCCATCAAAAGGCAACTGAATAAACAGCAAAATGGAAATTATTTGTAAATTGACAGTAAACTTGGCAAACATTGAGGGGGTAAACAACTTATTTGGCATGCAAAGCACTCAGAAATCATAGCCTCTGTCAGGAGGCATCTGTGCATATATTCACTTATTTGACAGAAATTAACATTTTGCAGGGATCTTTGTTGGATGTAAAAGATTTCTTCGCCCTCCTTAAATATTTTAATTGCTGTTTCACAATGCTTTATATAAACATGAAAAAGGAATTTGAATCAACAAAACTCAGGTCCAGATTATCAATAACTCAGTCCAACTCTGCGCAGAGATTGGACGCAAAACATACCACGAACTACAGTGTTTATATACAAGAATGAGAGTGATTGGCTTAAATCCATGATGTGTGAAATATATGGGGCTTTCAGTTTTCATGGAAATATCATAGAATAAATTAAGAAACATTGCGATTCATCCGCTGTTGAGCGCATGCAGCTGTGCATAGGCTGTCGTGTGTGTGGGAAGGATGATTCACATAGATCCCTTGCATGAATAGATTGCATGCTTGAAGCCAGGGAAGAAGCAAGCCACTAGATTGCCATATGAGAGGGCTCCCATGAGGCACAAACCAGGCACAGGCCTGCTTAGTTCTAACAGTGGAGCAGGCCTGGAATGAGCACCTAGCATCCTGAGACAGCTACTGAGGCCTAGGCCTGTCCTGGGCTCTCTGCAGCAGGTGGCAGGAAGCCATTTCCCACAATGCCCTGGAGAAAGCTCTGGGGCATTGTGGGAAACCTAATATGGCAGTTACCTGACACCAACTGGAGGGGGAAGCAAGATAAGGCTGTTGGGGGGGCAGGAGGGGGTTCATTGGTAGGCTTTCTGGTGAGGGCCCCTCACTGCACCATTTTCCCTAAGACCTTTCTTGGGTGTTGAAAGCCATGGCCTACATTGTGACATTCCAAAATGAGGCATTTTTTTCTTAAATAAACTCCCTGACTCCTGTACTGTAATCTGTATAGAGACTGCAGAGAGAAACTGAGTCTCCCCATTAAGAACTCTCCCGGGTCAATCTTCTGAAGAGCTGGTGATATTTTGTTTGAAGAATGACTCATCTTATATCACCGAGAAAGCTGCAAGCTTTTTTTTTGTATTTCAATGTAAATTAGGGAAAAATTATGTTGGCCGGCCCCAAAATGTATTGTTTTTTCTAATGACTCTTAATCAATTGTAGCTGCCTTTTGCATAAAAACTTGTATTGGTCTGTGATAGCAATAAACAATTCATTCATTCAAACACCTTCACTTCTCTTGTCAACGTAGGGTATTGTTAAACCTTAGCATTAAACTAGCCAATTCCAACTGCACACAGACACACAGAGACACCCCCCTTGTGTGTGTGTGTGTGTGTATGTGTGTGTGTACACACACATACACACACACACACACACCAGACAAGACAGAGCTGATTGAATGTTACATCTGATGATGATCTGTTTCACTGTTTCACAGGATATGTTTCCCCATATCCTGCGTTTGTTACTTTGGACATGAATTCTGATCATCACAGACCTTGTTAATACAGGAATACTTCAGACAATTCTCTGTAAACAGAGTAACTAAGTTCCCGTACTTTCCTTTTGTCAAAATTATTATTTTTGTTACTATTATAGTGGTAAATTTTGAAGTGCGGATGCTCATCATGACAATTCCCATGGATATGTCCCCAAGGAGAGTCCAAAAATGCAGGCAGCTGTGTTGATCCATATCAACAAACCAGTTCTAGCAGTTTTCTACCAGGAGCAGGTCTTTGATAAAGCTAATGGATCTTACTATACCCCTCAAGACTAAGCCACTCCTAAATACTTTGCATTACAACAGGGATATATTCCAAAGTATATATTGTTGGGAGAAAATTCATGTTCCCTCTGCAAGCTACTCTGAGAATTGCAGCTAAGCTCAGAGGGAAAAGGGAATTCTGAGGGAGGTGGCAGATGACATCAGCATCCCTGCTAATAAAGAAAGTTCTGGCACTGCATCCTTGTGAGCCCAGGCTCCACTGGGTTTTGTATTGTAACCTTCCTATGAGGGAAGGTTAACAACAGCTGGGATTGTTTAGCTTACAGAAAAAGCGAGTCAGGGGAGACATGATAGAGGTGTACAAAATGATGTGTGGTGTGGAGAAAGTGGAGAGGGAGACATTTATCTCCCTCTCTTATAATACTAGAATGAAGGGGTTATCCCATGAAGCTGATTGGTAGGAGAAGGAGATTCAGGACAGATAAAAGGACATATTTATTCACATAGCATACAGTTAAACTATGGAATTCCCTACCACAAGACATAGTGATGGGCACCAATTGGATGGCTTTTAAAGGGGGTTAGACAAATTCCTGGAGGAGAAGGCTATCAATGGCTACTAGTCCTGATGGCTCTATGCTACCTCCAGTATCAGAGGCAGTATGCTGTTGCACTCCTGTCCTGCTTGTGGGTTTCCCATGGGCAGCTGGTTGGCCACTGTGTGAACAGAATGCTGGACTGGATGGACCCTTGGTCTGATCCAGCAGGGCTCTCCTTCTGTTCTTATTTGGAAATTCCAAACCACAAAGCAGCAATAGCAGGAAGAGTTGATTCAAATGTAATTCAAGAGGTGTAGGAAATCACATGAGAGCACCCAACACACTCAACTTGGACAAGTTTGTAAGGATTTTATTCCTTTTAATTAAAAACCAAAGACTTCACCATCCCCCTCCATACACATACATTTAAAAACAATCATTTTCAGCTTATTTAAATGGCTTCTAACATGTTTTTTGCCCTAAAACCTATTCAGAGCACAAATGGATTTCCAACCATACAAAGGTTATCAATTGCTTTTCACAGTCAAGTCAAGGTATTGGTTTTAACCTTTAAGCCCTAAATGGCTTAGGACCTGGTTATCTAAGGGACTGACTGTCTCACTATGAACCTATTGAAGTACTAAGAATTGCACGAGAGGGCCTTTTGAGGGTATCATTATCTGCAGAGGCCCGTTTGTCAGGTATGTGCAAAGGGCTTTCTCCTGTGTTGCCCCAAAACTGTGGAATGTGCTCCCTCAAGAACTACAATTGCCCCCATTCCCTTGGCTTTTAGAAAGGGTATGAAGACACATCCTTTTAAATGAGACTTTTCAATTGTGTAGTTGTTTAATGCTTTAATGTGTTACTGTTTTTATTGTTCTTGTTTTTTACTGCTGTAAGTTTTATGGTTTTATTTTTTTTTGTGCACCACCTTTATGGTATTTTAGCAAATAAGGCAATATATTAGTATTACGAAATAAAAATGATGATCAAGATACACATCTGTTTGAGGAGTTAGGGCTAGCCTGGTTTCATTGTTTTGACTGAGCAGGGAATATGGGCGTATCTACCCTTCAGACGTCTCTTGATTTTATAGTAGGGTTGGGTCGTTGGGACAGCCAGGAATGCTCAAACTCACTGAAATTCTCCACATTTTACTTCGAAGCTCAGTTTGGCTGTCTCCTAGGGATGGCCACCATCACAGAGAAATCAGGTTTGCTTTTGGCTCAACACATCCCCACCGTACCCCCAACTTGGCGGTGGGGATGTGTTGGAGCAGAGGAAATCCACTCCTTTTATCTTTTGTGACTACTTCCATAGCTAATACAACAAAGAATCTCATGGCACCTTAAAGACTAACAAATCTATTATGGCATAAGCTTTTGTGGACACCACCCACGTCATCAGGTGCACGAGGTGTTAATCTCAAACTAGCAGATCTATATACACATAGCTAATGTTTTAGAAGGCTATGGGGGCAAGGCTTGGAGTGAAATGGGGAGGGGGATTGTAAGGGGACAGTGGATTTTATGATGAGACCACTGTCTTTATCCCCTCCCCCCACCCCACCCCACCCCACCCCATAATTTGAGCACTGCAGGGCCAGCTCCAGGTTTGAGGGGGCCCTTTGCTGGCTGGGGAATGCTGGGTGTTGTAGGCCATTTCTCTGTCTAAACATGCCTAAGATTGGGCCTTAAATATCTAATAATTTAAACCAGAATATGGTTCTCTCCCCTAACAAAAATAAGTACTTAACTGATACCATTATTAGAAGAAAAGGACCTTTAGGAAGCATCTTTTAAACACAGGATTCCTGAAGCTGACTCTTTTGTTCTTTCTTGTCGACTGTCTCCAAGGAGTCTAATTCTTTCAAATCTGTTTTCTTTTTTATATGTAAAATGATGCAGTCCCCCCCCCCTTTTAATATATTTGAAGTTTTTTTTATCTTTATTTGTTGGGGTGGGTGGGTGGGATGAGAGTCAGATACCCACCTACTGTAATTTTCAAAGAACAAACAACAGAGAAAGGGCAGTCCATTTTCATGCAAATCCATCCAGCTGTTTCGCTGAGTCTGCCTCCGTCTTCTGATGAGAGGATCTGCATATAAACCAAAGTGGAGATACGATAAAAAAAGAAAAAAGAAAAAGGGCTGACAATAACATGCAAATCAAAATCACTGACTGGAAAACTGCGGACTCATTGTCATCAAAAGAATTAGGTGGCAGAGCAAAATAAAGGAGACCTTACTGATAAAAGTAATGATGGCATGATTTTTTTTTTAAAGAATTTCTTGGAGCATCTAAAGGAAGCTGAAATTAACCACTTCTCTAGAATGTTTGCTTTTCATCTTCTCTTTTTCAAAGCTTTACTTTTCCTGGCATATTTCTCTGCTAAGTCTTTACTGAAAGTAATGTGTGATCACATTTAGGAGATAAATTCATTAAAAAATAAAAATAAAAGGTTCATTGTGCACATTTTCATCATCAAGAGCAGTGCAAAAGAGATAGCAAAGGAGGCCTCTGAGACTTATACAGTTATTGGAAAGTAATTATCCAAAAACTTCACATTCTCTTCTTTTTTCATGAGCTTTCATATCATGAGATGTTAGGGTGACCAAAGTGACACTGACTGATGTTGTCCACCCGAGCGCAGAGAAGCAGTTCATGAATGTTGAAATCCACCACATGGACTGCCCCTATGGCTAGAGATGTGGTGGAACTGACATATGAGGTGATGGGGCCATGCCCCCTCCTCATGGCAATTTGAACTGTCATGGGGGTGACACATTATTTTACCTCCCCATGCTGAGATTTTTTTCCTTCCATACTCAAATTCTGGAAAGTTGGGCGACCGCATTGGCCCTTATATTACATCTTCCATGTGGCTGAACCCACCGGCCTGTCCCATCTGGAGTTATCCTAAAAGTGGGCAGCCATGGGGCAATAAAACAGAAGCCACCCCCTCCAATGATCAGTTTGGCTTTGGCGCATGGTGAATCAATTACACGACAGCTTCACTTTACACTCAGCGTACATCCATCCACCACCCACATGTCAAATACGTATTGATCGATTGATGAGTATTTATAAACTATTTACGTCTAAAAATTTCAAAGCGATGTACACAAATAACATAAACATAAAAAATAAAAATAAAGACCTATACATATAGAACATACCATATCTCCATAAAATGGTAGGCTACACTACATAGGGAAGGCTTCTGTAAGGAGATAAGGCTTCAACATCCACCTAAAAATAAAAAGTGTTGGTGCACATCTAACGTCAGGGGGAAGATTATTCCACATACGGTAATGCCCTGCTTCAAATGACGGTGGAGCAGACCTCAGAAGTATGCAGCACAACCAGGAGGGTCTGACTAGATTATCTCAAGGACTGAATGGTCTATACGGGAGAAGGTGGTCTCCCAGGTAACCAGATCCCAAGCTGTTTAGGGCTTTATATACTAACACTAAAACCTTAAATCTGGCTTGGTAGCAAACAGGCAGCCAGTACAGTTCCTTCTTCACTGGTGTAATATGCCACCAGTAGTTTGCCCCACTCAACAACCTAGCCAAAGCATTCTGTACTAGCTGCAGGTTCTGGATCATAGAATCATAGAATAGTAGGGTTGGAAGGGTCCTATAAGACCATCAAGTCTGACCCCCTGCTCAGTGCAGGAATCTAACTCAAAACATCCCTGACAGATGGCTGTCCAGCTTCATCTTGAATGCCTCCAGATCAGCCTTAAATATGCTTATGGAATGATTTGTTCTCTTATTTATTTATTTAATTAATTTTTATACTGTCCAATAGCCAAAGCTCTCTGGACAGTTCATGGAATTAAAACCACAAACATACAGCAGAAAATACAGTATAAAATATAATAGAATTTTATTCTGTAGAAAGCTACAGAATAAAAATACAACCAGATTAAAACCTAGCAGCAGTGCAGATATTTAAAACGCCATAGCAAATTTAAGACAGCAGAGCTAAAAAACCCCTGGAATGCTAAAATGCTAAAACCGCCTGGGAAAATAAAGAAGTCTTCACCTGGCACCGGAACGAGTACAATGTAGGTGCCAGGTGAACAACTCTAGGGAGTCCATTCCACAACCAGGGGGGCCAAAGCAGAAAATGCCTTTTCTTCCTGGTAGCTACCAGCCTCCTTTGGCAGTAGCTCCTGCCGAAGGACCCTTGAAGGTGATCTTGGGGTCTGGGCAGGTACATATGGGGGGAGGTGATCCCCAAGCTGTTTAGGAGAGATGGAAGGTAACAGAAGGGTTTCTGGAAGTGGCTTGAGGGCCACATTTGGCCCACTGGCTGTGGATCGTTCATCTCTGCTTTAAATCAGCTCAGCTCAGCTTTTTCCTCTGTCACTGTCATCCCCACCACTCTAATGCTTCTGAAACTGGAGAGAGAGCCCTTTCCACAGGCATGATCATAGCAAATAGCCATTGACAGGGCTCTCTTATTCTCATGAAGTTGTCTAATCCTCAGTTAAAGTGACCTGTGCCAGTGGCCACCCCCCGACTTGTGATAATAGGATTTCGGCACTTGACGATGTGTTATATGAAGAAGATAATTTCTTTTGCCTGCCCTGAATCTACTACCCAAACCATTTCACCGGGTGACATGAGACAGGGCCTTTTCTGCAGTGGCCCCGCATCTCTGGAATAAGTTACCATTGCGGGTTCTGTAAGGTCCCATCATTGCAGGCTTTTAGGAAGGCCCTGAAAACTTACTACTTTACTCTGGCCTTCCCTCAATTACATTTTATTGGATTGGGTTGTAGCTGCAGTTATGTGTTGTATGTTTTGGTTTTAGAGAGCTTTGGCTATTGGTGGTATAGAAATGCAATCAATCAATCAATCAATCAATCAATGTTTTATGCTGGTGTTTGTTGTTTTTTAGAATGTTTTGCTGTTTTTATTACCACATCAATTTTTGTTATGTGAGTTTTATTGTTACATGCTGCCTTGGGAGAACTTCCATCTTGAAAGGCGGCTGAGAACTATTTCAAATAAATAAATAAATAAATAAATAAATTAAATAAATAAATAAATAAATAGTTCTAGTACTACTTACACACATTTTGAATTGGGGCTTAAGAGTACTATAAAAACAGCACTGTGTTTGCACTGGGGACATGCAGGGAAATTCAAATAACCGGCGGTTTTAAATAGGGATGTCTGAATCAGACAATTTTCTTTTCTCACACATTCAGATTTTTAAAAGCTCAAGTTATTTCTGCCCTATTTGTGAAGAAATTTGAGAATTTGTGTAAAATCTTATCAAAAACAAATCAAAACAAAATTCTCACCCATTTGTACTAGACAAATTTAATAGGTACAGCTATTATAACTGCCTGCCATCATGTAGCTTTTAATGATACAGAACCTGTCAGGAAAAAAGAAGTGGTCACTCTAATTCAGCCTCACAAACACTATTGTATACTCAGGGATTCAAACTCAGACTTGAAGCCATCTGTCTGGATCGACAAATCTGTCAGTCTTTGCTTTCTCATGAGATTTTGTTTTGTTTTTTAAACTCAAGTTCTTTCCATCCCATTTAAGAAGAATTTTGTGAATTTGAGTAAGTTCGTGTGTGTGTGTGTGTGTGTGTGTGTGTATGTATAAAACATTACAATGAAATTCTCACCTGTCCCTAGTGATGGGTGAACTTACTTACCACCGTCTGTGCCATGTGCTGCACACCGGACCCCTGCCGGCCGCTTGACCCTGCTGGCTGAATGTGGGAAGCCACAGTCTGCAGGCACTCGGCGACTGGTGTGCGGTGTCCCACTCCTCCGCCGAGCTGCCATTTTGTGCAAATTGGTGGCTTGGACTTTTCCGTAAAGGCTGGTTTTACATAAATGGCAGCCATAAAGAAGCCCAGTTATGACACATTACAGGTGTAAATGGTGTAAATAGACCATTTAAGCCTGTTGTTGTTGTTCAGTCATTAAGTTCTGTCCGACTCTTCATGACCCCATGGACCATAGCACGCCAGGCCTTCCTGTCCTCCACTCTCTCCCAGAGTGTGCTCAAGTTCATCTTCATTGCATCGGTGATGCTATCTAGCCATCTCCTCCTCTGCCATCCCCTTCTCCTTTTGCCTTCAATCTTGCCCAGCATCAGGGTCTTTTCCAGGGAGTTTTCTCTTGGCATTAGGTGGCCAAAATATTTGAGCTTCAGCTTCAGGATCTGTCCTTCCAAGGGTCACTCAGGGTTGATTTCCTTTAGGATGGACTGATTTGACCTCCTTGCAGTCCAGGGGACTCGTAAGAGTCTTCTCCAGCACCACAGTTCGAAAGCATCAATTCTTTGGCGCTCAGCCTTCCTTATAGTCCAGCTCTCACAGCCATACATTACTCCTGGGAAAACCATAGCTTTGATTAGACGGACCTTTGTCGGCAAGGTGATGTCTCTGCTTCTTACTATGCTGTCTAGGTTTGCCATAGCTTTCCTCCCAAGGAGCAAGTGTCTTTTAATTTCATGGCTTCAGTCACCATCTGCAGTGATCTTGGAGCCCAAGAAAATAAAATCTGTTACTGCTTCCATTTCCTCCCCTTCTATATGCCAGGAAGTGATGGGGCCAGATGCCATGATCTTCGTTTTTTTAATGTTGAGTTTCAAACCAGCTTTTGCACTCTCCACTGTCACCCTCAACAAGAGGCTCTTCACTTTCTGCCATTAGGGTGGTATCGTCTGCATATCTGAGGTTGTTATTTAAGCCCGTAATGGTGTGTAAATGGGCCTCTTTATGGCCCCAATTTCCATAAAATCGTCCTTTATGGAAAAGGCTGAGCCACCATTTTGCTCAGAATGGCGTCTCACAGAGAAGTGGGGCCTGCTGCACTTGCCTGACTTGGCACGCCCCAAGTTGGGAAAACACAGCAGTCTACGCAATCTAGTTTGGGGGCCAAGCTGGTGCTAATTCGCCGAGCTTGAGCCCCCAACTGGGCTCCGCCGCCATCCCTACCTGTCCCTAGTTTTAAATAACAGCAATGGCATTTAGACAAGTTCAGAAAAGAGGGGCTAAAAACACTGAAACTGTTTAAGACTGAAGGCCATCAGAGAAGCAAAGTACTACACATGTTCTTAGTTGTAAACCAAGGGAGCAAGCACATGGAGGTCAATGGACTAAGCGACTGAATCTTTGCTAGTTTCGTCAGCTTCCATTTCCCCTGTCATCATATAAGGTCTTTATAAGCACACAAAACACTTCATTTACCCTTTTCACACTCATCCCTAGCACAATAATGAAAGTTTTATGTCTCTTCTTATCCTCCAGGCATGTACATAATATCTTCAGCCGCAACTGAAGTGCGATTACGGCCATTTCGAACAGGAAAACACCAGGCAATGCCTGGCTTTGGCCTTCTCTGTGTTTCCCCAGTTGAAATAATAAGAGCTTGTCTTATTTATGCAAACGTGTCTAAAGCTCAGCTTGCATGTGGAAAGGTGTGTTTTTTTTAAGCCTGATTTCATTAGGAAACACCCTGCTTTGAAAAGAAAATGCAGATACCTATTAAAGCCTCTGTATGAGGCTAAAACGGTGGAAATGTGAGTGATTTTTCTTTTTGCATAAAGCCACCATTACCAATAAAAAATAATAAAAAAATCTGCATGTTAATAATCCAGGAAAATAAACTTGTGTAAAGATTTGCCTTCCCCCAAGTACAGTATAATTTAAATTTAAATCCCTTCCAAACCCAAAGCTTTGTGTTTATAATATGCGAACAGCGGGCAGTCGTGCCCTTGACTGGAGGGCATGTCATCCGGTTCTCTCGTTCTTTGCAAAACCATCAGGCTGGCAGTAGTGACAGATGATCAGCTTAACATTAATTTCTTGCCTTTCATGCCTTCAATCCAAATGGTGCATATTCTCCACAGGGAGGCATCAAGGTCTCTGCCTTTATTTCTCTTGCATACTCACACTGACTTATAAATCAAGTGCAGATAAGAAGAGAGGGCAAATTTCAATCTTTTTTTCCCCCTCTTTCTTTTTTCCCTCCACCCCAGCGCTTTCAGGGCCAGCGCCCACTGGCACCACAACTGAGGCCTGACGGAAGGGTTTCTCGAAATCCTGATGCAAGTCACAAGCACGCAGGAGCCGTCCACTCAAAGAAAACAACAGGATGAAACGAGAGAGTAGTCCCATTTTCATGTCTAAAGCAGATGCTTTCCCTTGGCAATGCTTACACTTAAATATGAATTTTTAAAAGGGGATTGTGTTTATTTTTTTTAAAAAATAGCATGTCATAGGACAGAAGATGAGATGGTGTGCTTTGGCATATGGCTAGCAAAGCAACGGCTATAAAACTGTTCTATTCCCAATTTCACCCTTATTATTCCAGCCATTACTTTATATATTTATTTAATGTATTTCCCCCCCCACCCCCAGTGAAACACATTCAGACCTTTCCAACAAATCAGTTTTTATTAGACTGTCACAATGGTATGTTATTTTTGTTGACTGGTAGTAGTCTAATATAATATCTAGAGCACTGTGTAGTTTTGCACAAATAGCTATATAACAGAGGCAAAATCAAAATTTTGCACTGGTGCATAATGTTCTAGGCCAAGAAAAGCAGAATGTTGTGATGGGAATAAATCATGCAAATGTACATAAAGTTGCATGTCCCGCAAAATTTTGTCAAAGTTTGCATAAAAATATTAAAACTCTGTCACTACTGCTCTGTGCCAACCCTTCTTTTGAAACTTCACAAGGCATTGCCTGCACATTTTTCAGCCTATCTTCACAGCCCTAAGGGCTAGGAACTGGTTGGGGTTTTGTTTTGTTTATTTGTTAATTTGTTTAAAGCTGACAATCTCAGGATGACAAATTCTGCGCCCAAATACCAGATCTGAAACTTGTATAGTGTCATTCAATGGAGGCTGGTGGCTCCAATTTTGGTGGGGCTATAAACTTATCCTGGGTTTCAGGCACAACCAGCCAGAACTCCAAAGGATCTATCTAAGGTGCTGAACCATGCCTCTAAAATAGGTTAAACACTTTGGATAGCCACCTTGGAGTTCTGGCTGGTTCTGATTAAAACCCAGGATGGAATCACACCCCACCGAAATCAGAGCCACCAGCCTCCACTGGTGTCATTGCAACATTGCAGCATAACACACAATCCTGGTGATAAACAAACAAATGTACACATTAAAATAAATCAAGATCAAGCCATATAAAACATGTTATATATAGCACGAATGGGAACATTACAGTTCCACCGAATGGCCCACATACCAATACAACTGGCCCAGCTGTATTGCAAATCTTATGAGAAGGAAGTCCACAGGTTTTTTGGAGCTTTGCCAGAGTTGGCAAAATGTACATAGGGATGTACACAGGGATCTAGATTAGGGGCATAGCAACAATGCATTTTTATTTATGTATTATTACATTTGTATCCTGCTTTTTTTCTCTTGCAAGGAACCCAAAGCAGCTTATATGCTCCTCCTCTTCTCCATTTTATCCTCACAACAACCCTGTGAAGTAGGTTAGGCGGAGAGTCAGTGACTGGCCCAAGACACCCAGTGAGCTTTATGGCCAACTGGGGACTAGAACCCAGATCTCCCAAGTCCCAGTCCAAGACTCTAGCTATTGGCTCTCAGCTGGAGAATGACCATTGATAGAGCACCTGCTTTGCAAGCAGGAGGTTCCATATACACTTCCTGGAATCTCCAGTTAAAAGGATGATGAAGCACATGCTAGGGGAAAGCTATTTCCTGAGACCTTTGAACCACCACCAGTAAGAACAGACTGGGGTAGGTGATCTCACTCAGTGCAAGGCAACCTTCTACATATTCATAGCAAGCCTGGGCAGATGTACTGAAAATGCAACCAGAGATGGGACACTCATTTGACAGCCCTGTTGGCAACTGGAGCGAGGACAGAGAACCATCCAAGGGTCCTGGTTTGTCCTGAGTGCTTCCAGCAGCAAACCCCTAGCTTAATGCTTGACCTAACATGGATTGCATTGTCCCAGATAAATTGTCTCCCTTTCAAAGTTTGTCCCTATCATCTTCATTCCACAAAGATTTTATTTGATTTATTAACTCAAATGAATAATAACATAATTCTTCGCAGGATTTTTATTAGGGATGTGCACTGCTTTGGTCCAAAGCTAGAATAATGAGGTGAAGCAGGCTGATAAAAGCCAACATGGATTTGTCAAGAACAAATCCCACCGGACGAATCTGATCTCATTTTTTCATCAGGTAACCTCCCTTGTGGACTGTGGGAATACTGTGGACATAATATTCCTCGACTTCAGCAAAGCTTTTGACAAAATGCCCCTGATATCCGGATGAGCAAACTAGTTCAAAGTGGGCTAGAGGGAACAATGATCAGGTGGATCCACAGTTGGCTACAGAATTGGACTCAAAGAGTGCTTCTCAATGGGACCTTCTCAAAATGGGGAGAGGTAACGAGTGGGGTACCGCAGGGCTCAGTCCTGGGCCCAGCGCTCTTCAACATTGTTATTAATGAATTGGAGGAGGAGGTGCAGGGAATGCTCATCAGATTTGCAGATGACACAACATTGGGCGGGATAGCTAATACTTTGGAAGACAGAAACAAAATTCAAAGTGATCTGGATAGACTGGAGCGCTGGGCAGAAAACAACAGAATGACATTTAATAGGGATAAATGCCAAGTTCTGCACCTAGGAAAAAGAAACCAAATGCACAGTTACAAGATGGGGGTTACGTGGCTCAACAACATACAAGCGATAAGGATCTTGGAATTGTTGTCGATCACAAGCTGAATATGAGCCAACAATGTGATGTGGCTGCAAAAAAGGCCAATGCTCTTTTGGGCTGCATTAATAGAAGCATAGCTTCCAAATCCCGGGAAGTACAAGTTCCCCTCTACTCAGCTCTGGTTAGGCCTCATCTGGAGTACTGTGTCCAGTTCTGGGCACTGCACTTTAAGAAGGATGCAGACAAGCTGGAGAGGGTTCAGTGGAGGGCAACAAAGATGATCAGGGGACTGGAAACAAAGCCCTATGAGGTGAGACTGAAAGAAATTGGCATGTTTAGCCTTGAGAAGAGAAGACTGAAGGGAGAGATGATAGCGTTCTTCAAGTACTTGAAAAGTTGTCACAGAGAGGAAGGCCAGGATCTCTTCTCGACCATCCCAGAGTGCAGGAGACGGAGTCAGGGGCTCAAGTGATAGGAAGCCACATGCCAGCTGAACATTAGGAAAAATGTCCTGACTGTTAGAGCAATATGACAATGGAACCAATTCCCTAGGGAGGTAGTGGGATCTCTCACACTGGAGGCATTCAAGATGAGGCTGGACAGCCATCTGTGAGGGATGCTCTGACTTGGATTCCTGCATTGAGCTGGGAGTTGGACTTGATGGTCATGTAGGCCCCTTCCAACCCTACTATTCTATGGTTCTATGATTTGGAGGTGCCTTGGTGTGATACAAGTCAGATCAGAACAGCATCAAGGTGCCCTGAAGTGAAGCAGCTTGTTGACGAGGTGCTTTGTCTGCCTCGGAGATTTGTAGCCCCTTTGATGCCTTCTGAGAAGCCCAGACAGCCTGGCTCCAAATGTATCAATTTGGGAGAGATGAGGGAGGGGGAGAAGAGGAGGAGAGAGTGAGCTTTGGGGAATGGCAACTCTAGTTGCCAAATTAGGGCTGAAAGTAACCCAGCAGTCTCCAATCAGTGACAGTGGTGGAGAAGGGGAAGAAATACTGGAGTTGAGAGAGAATAGCCTGCTTGCTTGCTTCCATTTCTTTGTGTGAGACGGCATGCACAGGTTAGGTGGTGGTTTTGTTGTTAGAGAGAGACTGGAGAGAGATCCTGTGTGTGCAGCTTTGTGTGTCTTTCTTTATTCCCAGTCTGGATTCAATTATTCTCTTCCTTTCTTTTGTCGATTCTTTATTTAAAAAACCAAACGTTTACTACTGAGTTTGAGTTTCTTCCCTGTTCTTTGTTTCACCCAACCCCACCCTTCTGTAATAGGTTTTTACCTTTCATTCTTCTTGTTCGTTAATTTTAAAAACCAGAAAATTTCATTGTAGTTGCTTAGCTCCCCCCCACCCCCAGCTTTTCAATTTGTATGGCTGCGTTTGCTCATCGCGAGAGAGGTCATTCTGGTGGTGTTAGAGGATTAGAAGTTATTTGGCTAAAGGTGCGCGCGCGCGTGTGTGTGTGTGTCTGGATTGAACTATTCTGTTTCTTTACAAACCAAATGTTTAGTACTTATTTTGAGTTTCTTCCCTGGGTCTCTCCCCCCACCCCACCCTTCCGTAGTAGGTTTTACCTTTCATTGTTGTTCATTCATTTTAAAAACCAGAAAATTTCACTTTAGTTGCTTAGCTTCCCTCTCCCCCCCACACACCCCTTTTAAATTCTCTCTCAACCATTAGTTCGCCCTTACTTTAATTCTGTCTTGTGTGTGTGTGTATGTGTGTGTGTATCTACATCTATCTATCTATCTATCTATCTATCTATCTATCTATCTATCTATCATCTATCTATCTCTATCTATCTATCTTCATCATCATCTATCTATATGTATGTATCATTCTTGTCCTTTTATTTGCCTCCCCTCCACCCTGCTTCTCAAGTCCTGTATTCCTTCCCTTCCCATTTTTGATCTCCAAAAAAATAAATTAAAACATGCACACCCTTTTCTCTTCTTTTAGGATCATTGTTAGTCCCCCCCTCCCCTTTGCTGTAGTTTAGTGTTGGCTTTTCTTTTGCTCTTCTCTCTCTCTCTCTCTCTCTCTCTCTCTCTCTCTCTGTGCGCACACATGTGCTGTGTGGACAAGCAAACAGTGTATGTTAAAGCACTACACAGTCCATATTTCCAAAAACAGTGGGCAAAGCACTACACACATTAACAGCTATTATTTAAATAATATAATACTACACTGTGTGTTTCAAAGCAAGCAAGCCCAATATGAGGCATCTTTGGGGACTTGTTGGCAGGGGCAGAGGTGGGCGAGGTGCTGCTGGGACTAGCAGCACTGGTAGACAAGCTAGCTCTTCCCAGTCTGGATGTAGTAGGGCGGCAGAGTATGGAGGCAAGTTGCAGTGCCCAGAGGTCTCTGTTGGAGGAGGCTGGTGCTGGCAGCAGCTGCAGCACTGTTGCTGAAAGAGCACCATCTCCTTCTGTGGTGGAAGGGGGCAGCCTGCTGAGGGACACTACATCAGAGGTGTCTGATGTCCTCCGTGTGGTGGAGGACAAAGAGGAGGAGACCCTCCAGGGTGTGGGGGAGGAGGAACAGCAGGCAGCGGCTCAGGCTTCAGCACCCAGCCCCCCTTCCATTGTCCCCCCTGCACCTGTGGTGACCCCTGAGAGCCAAGGCAGGCAGTCTGTGTCCCCTCCACGGAAACGTCAAGGCAGCAATGTGTGGGGCCATGTTGAGATGAGAGTGGATCCTAGCACTGCCATCTGCTGCCACTGCAAGGCGTCTCTGAGCAGTAGGGATGGCGGAGAATTTCTCCCCGAAACTTCGGGGGGCCGAGCGCCAACGTGTTCGGGCCCCCGAACAAGTTTCGGGGAGAAATCCTCCGCCCCCCCCGCCCCCGCCCCCCCCCCCGGGATGGGACTTACCTTCCCTGAATGTCCCTCCCGGCGGCGGGTCCGGCTGGTGGTTCGTCCGGTGTTCGAGCGGGGCGGGAGCGGCAGCCGGTCTTTCGACCGGCTGCCGCCCCCGCCATTGCAATGAAAGAAAAAAAAAAAAACGTCCCCTGATAGGCTACGTGACGATTCACGTAGCCTATCACGGCAAGATTTGCAAAGTCAGCCGTGATAGGCTACGTGAATCGTCACGTAGCCTATCACGGGTGACTATAAAAAAAAAAAAAAAGTGCGTACGCGAATGGCGGCCCCCATAGGGAGCCGCCATTCGCGTTCCTTATTTAGTTGCTGTAGTCTATGTCAATGTTTACGTAGACTACGGCGAAAATAAGGGCAACGCAAATAGCGTTGCCCTTATTTTCGCCGTAGTCTATGTAAACATTGACGTAGACTACAGCAACTAAATAAGGAACGCGAATGGCGGCTCCCTATGGGGGCCGCCATTCGCGTACGCGCTTTTTTTTTTTTTTAAAGTCACCCGTGATAGGCTACGTGATGATTCACGTAGCCTATCACGGCTGACTTTCCAGATCTAGCCGTGATAGGCTACGTGAATCGTCACGTAGCCTATCGGGACATTTTTTTTTTTTGTTTACTTTCGTGTTCGCGGCCGGGCGAGGCGGGAAGCCTCCTCCCCGGCCTGAATTTCGGCCGGGCGAGGCGGGAAGCCTCCCCCCCCGGCCTGAATTTCGGCCGGGCAAGGCGGGAAGCCTCCCCCCCCCCGGCCTGAACTTCGCGGGGGGAGCAGCGAAGCGCTCCCCCCCACCGCGAAAAAGCTGCGAGAAAAGGTAAGCGACTTTCGTTCACCCCTACTGAGCAGGGGAAACAGCCAGGGCACTACAGCACGAGCAGCTTGCTCCTGCACTTAAGAAGGCTGCACCAATTAGTCTTGCTCAGGGAAGAGGCTCCCACATCCCAGCAGGCAGGTAGCAGTAGGGATGTGAGAGAATTCCGCGACAGATCTCAGTGAGGCCGAATGCCAGTGCATTCGGCCCCCCCAAATCCATCGCGGAACGAAGCCCCCGCCCCCCAATCCACGAAAAGCGCACGGGACGAAGTCCCCGCCGCCCCCACCCCACGAAAGTCATGCGAAACAGAGCACTTACCTGCTCCCGTCCGCGCTGCTTTGCAAATGGCGGCCATCCTGCGGCCGCCATTCGCTTCCTCCTCTTCAAGCCATGATAGGCTACTTAAATACTTACGTAGCCTATCATGGCTAACGCAGGGACGCCATTTGCGTCCCCACAGAGGCCGTGATAGGCTACGTAAGTATTTACGTATCCTATCATGGCGGGGGGGAGAACCCCAGCGTACGCAAATGGCGGCGGCTACCGCCATTTGCATACGCTGGGTTTTTTTCCCCCCTGCCATGATAGGCTACATAAATACTTACGTAGCCTATCACTGCAGGGGGAAAAAAACCCCAGCATACGCAAATGGTGGTAGCCGCCACCATTTGCATATGCTGGGGGTTTTCCCCCTGCCGTGATAGGCTAGGTAAATATTTACGTAGCCTATCATGGCTCAGTACAGGGATGCAAATGGCGGCAGCTACGACAGCTGCCATTTGCATCCCTGCAGGGCTGCCCAGCAGCCGGATGTCCAGCTGCGGGCGGCCGGAGCTGGCCGGCGGCTCTGCGGCTTGGCCGCGGAGCGGAGCCGGCCGGGCAGGATTCCGGGGGGAGGGACGGAGCCCCTCCCCCCCTGTCGAAGATTCTGGGGGGAGGGATGGAGTGCCTCCCCCCCACCGTGGATGCCCCTCAGCGGAGCAAGATAAGGGATTCGTACATCCCTAGGTAGCAGGGCCAAGCAGAAGGCTGGTAGTGCCGGAACTCCTGCAAGCACTCCGTCTCTTACCCGCAAGAGGCTTAGGCAGGCCATCATGGAGGAGATGGGATGGAGGAGGTATGGGTTCACAAGGTGCAGGTTTCCCTAGTTCAACTCAGTGTACCCTCTTGGCAGGGTTGTTTGCTGTCTCTTTCTGCCTCTGTCAGACAAGACCACTGTGGTTGCTCTCAGTTCAGCTCGATGTGCCCTCCTGGCAGGGTTGCTTGCTGTGTCTTGCTGCCTCTGTCAGACAAGACAACTGAGAGCCTGAGGTCATTGACTGTGATTCTGAATAGGAAAGTAGTAGGGCGAAAGGGGTTGTTGGCACTTCAAAGAAACCAACAGGAGAGATTAGGGATAGTGACCTCCTCCGCTTAAGCACCTGACTTCTCTGATGATTATCCCTTCTGAGTTTGGTTTGAGTTAGGGATGTCAGAGAATTCCGCCATGGACTCCAGTGAGGCCGGATTCTTTAGAATCCCCCCCCCCAGAGTCCGTGGCGGAACGGCTTCCCCCACCACCACCCTGCGGAATCCCCCCGGGACGGACCTATGTGGTGGTGGATGCGGCGGCTGCAGTGCATGAAGCGGTGGCAGCGGCGGCTCCGGCCGCTGCCGGGACACTGCGGCCGCAAATGGCAGCTGTCGTAGTGGCCGCCATTTGCGTCCCTATGCTTGCCCATGATAGGCTACATATATATTTACGTAGCCTATCACGGCTAAAGCAGGGACACAAATGGCATCCCTTATGCCATTTGTGTCCCTGCTTTAGCCGTGATAGGCTACTAAATATTTACGTAGCCTATCACAGGCTAGCATAGGTACGCAAATGGCATCCCCTACGCAGGACGCCATTTGCGTCCCCAGCAGCCCAGCAACGGGTGGAAGCCCTGCTGTGGATTGGCCCGGCCGGCTCTGCTCCGCGGCCAGTCCCCAGGATTCCGGGGGGGGAGGAACGGATCGTCTCCCCCCTGTTGAGGAATCCAGGGGGAGGAACGGATCGCCTCCTCCCACCTGCAGACCCTAGCGGAGCCAGGTAAGTGGGGTTTCGTACACCCCTAGTTTGAGTTTCTGAGAACAGCATATTTTCACTGTGCCTAGCACAAAACTACTGGGCCAAACTACCTGAGATTTGGCAAGTTGGATCCCTTCCATGGGGAATGGCAGTTCCCCAAATTTCATGTATCTCTGTGGGAACAGTGCAAATGTATAGCTCTTTGCTTTGAAAGTTTTTATTGAAGAAATCAAATTTCACCTGCACCTGGCACAAAACCTCCTGGGCCCAACTGTCTGAAATTTGGCAGGTAGGATGACAGTTCTCCATATTTCATGTATTTATCATGAAAAGTGAAAAAGTCATGGCCATTTCTATTTTCCAGTGCAAGTCAATGGGAAAACACCATATCAGAATGATTTGGATATCCAAATATTGATTTGGATGCGAGTTGAAGTGGATGGGGTCCAAATTGGTCCGAAGCAAAGCAGAGCTGCTTCAGAAGGTCTGAAGCGGCATCCGAAGTGAAGCGGGGGGTCTCAGTACAGCCCTAATTTTGATGTCTAACTTGCAGTACTATCTGGCCCTTGAGTTTTAAGACCAGATCTCCCCCAGTCTTCTATGGGGATAAACAGTAGCCATACATTTGTCTTCCCAATCCAGCCAAAGTGAATTGTTGTAACTTAGTTGCACTGAAGCCAATGGAGCTTAAGGGTGCAATCCTATGCATGTTTAAAAAGAAAAAAGTCCTACAACTCCCAGCATTCCTCAGCCAGCTGGCTGATTGGAGAATGTGGGGAGCTATATCACTTCTTTCTGTCTAAACATGTATAAAATTGCACCCTTCTTTCTTTCTTTGTTCATTTATTGAATGTAGTTTTATCCTGCTCCTTGGGGAAAGGGGTTCCTGGACCTGTTTACATGCAATCCATAAAACTACAGGCCAACAATCTAAACATACACAGAAGGGGTAAAAAATGAATTGGGTGGGAAGGGGGGGGATTAGTTTGTCAGCAGGGCTGATGGAATGGCACCGTCTACTTTCCTCCAACCACCAATTGTGTAGTGGTTTCCCAGCTTTTGTGGTGTTGTTTCCCCATTCTAAAAGGTTGAAATGCTTCTCCCAAGGTTTAGTTACAAGCAGAGCTGTGTGCAAATGGCCTCTTGAAATTCTCCACCTTACATCATGCGGGCAGAGAAATTTGGGAGACGATTTCACCAAATTTCTCCAGGAGGAGGAGAAATTTTCAACAATTTCTCACGGGTAGGGCTTCCCATTGGTACAGCTTGTAGTACAGCTTCTTTCTCTTTTGGTAAGGACTTCAGGGTTTTTCATGCTGCAATAGGATCAACTGTCTTGGCAGGCCAGCCCCCGATTTGCATCCACAGCAATGCAGGTGGGGGCAGTGTTGTGTCTGGCTCTATAGGGATGGGGTAGAGCTAGTGCTCTGCCAAAATCTGTCCTCCAGTTTCCTGAAATTTTCTCCCTCCATGAAAGAGGCTTCCATTGTTCTTCCTCATTCAGGATGTTTTATCATTTATTTGCATGGTGTTTCTGACTGTATCCAATCACAGCTTAGCCTCCCAGGCTTCCCACACATCCTGATCTGAAAAAAGCCCTGTGGGAGGAATTATTCATGGTGCCTTAAACTGGGCTTTGATTGAAGTGTGGGAAGCTGAAGAGGCTGCAGGCTGCTAGAGAGATGATTGCACAGTGAAAAACAGGACACTTGTGCTCACTCCTTGGCCACCTCCTAAGTAAGGTCAGCCAAAGAAACCCAAACTCAACCCAGGAGAATTTCTGTGGAATTTCTTCACCACTGAATTTCTTTTCTGAAGCATTGTCTCTTCTATCAAATTGAATGAGAAGGGTAAAAAAACATGGGGGACACTTGTTCGGCACAGCACTAGTTACAAGACACAAGAGCTTCCAGCTACCATACAGCAGGTTTTGTTGTCATTGCTATGTTAGCCCCACCCATTTTGCTCCGCCCACTTTGCCTCCAGCCCTACCTACCCCTGGGATGCTGCTTCTCTGAAACTGAATTCAGCCCTTAGGCTGAAAGAGGTTCCCCAACCCTGGGGGAGACCCATTGAAATCAACGGGACTTCTGTTAGCCATGGCTACTTTAAATCCCATAGATTTCCATGGGTCTACTCTAAGCCTGACTCAATGTGAATCCCAACCCACTGATTTCAATGGGAGGATGAACCACCTGCCTAAATATCTCTGATTGAAATCCATGGGACTTGAGAAGTGCTTAATACTGGCTGGATTGTGCCTTATGCTTTTAGGATTGGGACAACACTTTTTGAACACACCTCATGGAATGTTATTAACAAGGTTGTACATTTTCTGTGGTCCTCCTTGATCACTCAGAATTTTGGAAAATCTTCGTCAGATTACAAATTGTTCCTATTGTTTCTACTTCTTCTGTTCTCATACAGTCAATATTAGAGCTGTGCACAAATGGCCTCTCGAAATTCTCCAGCCTATGGGCAGACAAATGGGTGTGTGTGTATTTCATCGAATTTCTCCTATGGGAGGAGAAATTCTAACCATTTTTCACCGATAGGGCTCTCTACTGGCAGGGATTGTAGGATGGGTTCTTTCTTTTTTTCTGGAAGAGTTCTTGGTTTATTGCACTGCATCTTTAGTGCTGAGGCTTCCACATTTCTAAGGCAGAATTTGGAATTTCTTTTGGTGGTATTTTTGAGCTTACCTAATGACAGCGAGGTGCTGTGTGTGTTTTCTCTCTCTATCACACATCTTTCCATGGCTCTGCAGCCTCCCAGGCCACCTGCACTTCCTGAACTGAGAAAGACCCACAGGAAGAATTGCCTCATGACGTCTTCCTCATGAGGGCCTTTAACTGAAGTATGGGAAGTCGAGGAGGCTACAGGCTGCCACAGAGATTACTGTCCAATGACAAACAGGACACTCATTCACACTCCTCAGCCATCTCACAAGTAAGGTAAGCATAAGAACCCCCAACTCAACCCATGAGAATTTCTCCAAAATTTCTCCTCTTATCGAATTTCTCTTCGAAAGCAATTTTTTTTTCTATCAAATTGAATGAGAATGGTTGAAAAAAAAGAAGTGGGAGAAATTTTTGGCACAGCACTAGTCAGTGTAGCTTAGGGTGGCCCTGGGTCCTCCAAACTCTATTTGGAGTTGCCCTCTGTTTGAGGGGCTGTCTGGCCCTATTGCTGTTTAAAGATAAAGAACTGTAAGAACTGTTAGCACTTGAACAGCAGACTGAACAGGCATGCCCACAGATCACCTGTTCTTCACACTCTTCCCCATGATGGGGAGATGTACTGCATTTCTATTTAAATTAGAACAACTATTTCTAAATTTGAATCTATACATATAAATGAGCATATGCAAATTTCACGCAAATCACCGCCTTTGCTTTGGCGACACATTTTCTCTCATCATAACTAGCCACTGTGATGTAGCTTTGGCTTTGATGGTTAAGGAACACTCTGGTAGCCCATCTTACGGAGATAACAGTGATGGTTTTCACTTTTTGTTTGTTCGCTAAAAGAATGTTGGCATTGAAAAGTGCTTTCCTAAAGAACCGTTATCCTCAGCTGCTGTACATTGATCTGGCACTTATACTACACATCAGACCTTTGGTTTGGATGCTGCAACATTATTACGTGTCAAGGAGTAGGAGAGGGAAAAAAAATCTATATTGTGATGGTTGTTGACAAATGGTTGTATCCTTTCCAGCTGAGCATGGGGTGTTAATGTGACTAAATGGCTTGAAATATTAGCGTCTGGGGTACCCTGCTGGCCATTTGTAGGTGACATATCTTGGGGAGTTTGGGGGCCTACTTCATTTTCTAGCGTCTTTTTTCCCTCTTTTTTTTTTAGGCTTTGGGGGCCCCATCCATAAATTACAGCTGAGGACAAAAGTGGAAGCTAACAGTGGAAAATTAGGCCCAAAGGCAAAATAATTACATATACAGCCTTTAGCAGTGAGGGAGAAAGCCATCAATCAGCCCCCAATTATTCACTAGTTAATCAGTTCTGCCCTTCCTTTATTGAAGGGTTACAGTGTAATTAAGTTGGCAGCATCCTTTTAATTCATCAAACATACAACACATGGCAGTATTTGCTACAGTCAGGGGATAGCACCTTTGTGCCTCTGACCCTTAGCGCTGCTGTAGGAAACGGGGAAAACTTCAGAGGTAAAGGAGAATATTTATGCAAAGGCATGCTACAGAGTGAAGACTCTTTGGAGGCACAGCTTAGCGTTAAAGGGAAAACACACACACACACACACGGAGGGCATGGAATGCAGTAAACGGGATATGGAGAGTTTGATAAGAAAAATAGCCCACTCTACAAAAATGTTCCAACTGTATTGCCCAGAGAACTTTCTTTTCCATACTTAAGTCATGCATGTGCATGAGGGTGGCCACTTATGCATCACTAAACAGACAAACACAGAGATTTAAATAAATTTGCATATGCTAATGTGTGTGCACGGATGCAAATTTAGATGTTATGGCTATCTTTTAAGTAGAAATACAATGCAACTCACCAATCACCATAGAGGCGAATACTGATTGTGTTGCACCAGTTGGACCTGTTGCTGGTGGAACAGGAAGCTAGCACTTCTGCAAGCAAGCCCAGAAGAAAATATGGCATGCCCGTTTCCACAATGGGACAAGTCAGGTCCTTTCTATGAGCTCTACAGACCTGGTCGATCCCAGAAATGAGCATTTTGGCTCTTTTTCTGATTACTTGAGGAAGCACCGGCTTTGCCACCAGTAGGTCCCTCTGGTGTACGAGCAGCATTGGATACTATCCACTGTGGCCAGGTCATCTGTGTACTGCCAGCTCAGTCTGCTGCCTAGGTGCTAAATGTTGATGGATAACTTCAAGGCCCCTGTTGTTCTCCCATCTTAGAGTTCCTTTTCTTTCACTGCACTTGGACTAGACTGAACTTCAAATACAGGACGCCTTCAAATAGAGGACAGTTCTCTATACACATGGCTACTAGGAATGGATGGGCACCCCCCCCATCTAGGTTCTCTGGGTGCCCACCCATCCCCTGCCCCTGCTCGCTCGTCCCCAGACTTGGGCTCAAGCCCCACATCTGCTTGCCAAGCCGTCCAAACTTACCCGGGCCCCATTCCACCTCCACCGCCATGTTTTGAAAAAACATGGTGATCACAATACTGTACCCATAGACTTATACATAAAATGACACCATGAATCTTGCATATGTGGGCGATTCACGGTGCCATTTTGCTTCTGAGTCTATGTGTGAAAAATGTGACACTGACATATACATACAATGGCTCTGTGAATCACCCATATACGCAAGATTCATCATGGCACCATTTTGCATGTAAGTCTATGGGTACAGTATTGCAATCGCCATGTTATTTCAAAACATGGTCGTCGTGACAAAGGTGGATGGGGCCTGGGCAAGTTGCGGACAGCTCAGTGAGCACGGGAGGGAGTCTAGCAGGGGCCGGGGCTTGGTAGGAGTGACTCGGATGGCGCAGTCATGGCCAGACTGCCAGAATCCCAGATCGAGACAGGATGCGACATCCCTAATGGCTAGTGGCTACCCTACCTCCCAGTCATTCTAAGTGTGGCCCTGGACTTCTGCCCCCAAACCCTGCCTATATAATATTGCATCCCTCTAAGTGTTTCCCAGTTAACATGACAGAAGAACCAGTCATCTGCCACTCTCCTATAGCCTCAAACTCTCCTTCATTCTGCCACCTTCCTGTAGTTTTTGAAATGAGAAGGAGGCCCACCTCTAACGCTCTGCTTCTGACCTGGTCTCCTCTGAGGTGATCTGTGTGTCCCATCCATATCTGCCAATGACATAATTTCTTGGCACCACCAGCTGCAACTGAATTGAGCACCTTGCTTTCTGCCTGGCAGTTCTTACATCAAGGTCCATTCATAGTAAATATTCACTCATTTGACAAGAAAACATCCATTTTGGTGAGTGTATCTTTAAAAAGCAAACCTATGCAAACCACAAACACACCTCTCTCTCTCTCTCTCTCTCCACACTCAAACAGAATCAAAGACTAAAATAGTAAAAGACCAAGTATCACTTTTACATAAAAAATCCCTAAGCTTCTGAACCTGTATATGTCAACAATAGTGTTTGATTTGGGCCTACTTCAAAGGGCTTTGGAGAAGTGCTCAATATTCACTTGCTAAATTATGGCATTACTTGGATCTAGCAGAGCCATACCAAGGAAATGCCACTTCTAGATGTGGTGCCTTCACAATTTCCAAAATCAAAGGAGAATACTATCTTGATTTATAAGTTTAGAAAAAGGAGACAGATGGTTCTTTCAATTGCTTCCCTACAACAAAGGCATTAGTTCTTCAGCTTCACCAAATTCCCAAACTGGATGTGAGTTTCCAATTTCTTAACAGATTTGAATGTGTTTATTTACCTCAATTATAAACCACCCAACAACAATGTTCTCTGGGTAGTTTTGGGTGGTTTACAGTATCAATAAAGATTCCTGCATTGAGCAGGGGGTTGGACTCGATGGTCTTATAGGCCCCTTCCAACCCTACTATTCTATGAAAGTATTAGAACATAAAGATCTGATGAATGAGCTCCCTAGAGAGGTTCACCTGGCACCTACGTTGTACTCTTTCCAGCACCAAGTGAAGACCTTTTTATTCTTCCAGGAATTTAGCATTTTAGCATTCTAGTCTTTTAGCTCTGCTGTTCTAAATTTGTTAGGATATAGTCCTATGCATGTTGAGACAGAAAAAAGTCCTACAACTCCCACCATCCTCTAGCTAGCATCCTCCTAGCATAGCTGGAGGATGCTGGGAGTTGTAGGATTTTTTTCTTTCTCAACATGCACACGATTGCGCCCTTATTGTATTTTAAATCTCTGCATTGCTTCTAGGTTTTATGCTGGTTGTACTTTTATACTGTTTTATATTTTATATAATTTTTATGCTGTACTTGTGGTTTTAATTTTTGTGAACTTCCCAGAGAGCTTTGGCTAGCGGGTGGTATAGAAATGTAATAAATAAATAAATAAATAAATTATCTACTGTAAAGTGATAGACTAGCAATGTAAAGAGAACTGAAAAGGTTAAGGCTGCAATCCTACACTCATGGGAGTAAGGCCTGTTGAGCAGTAGAATGTCCACTTCTGAACTGCCAGAAGAAGAAGAAGAAGAAGAAGAAGAAGAAGAAATGCATCACCAAAAAAGGCCACAAATGTGCATATACTAATTTATACATATAGATGCAGATTGATAAGGAATAGTTATTTAAATAGAAATACAGTATATCTCAACATAGCAGGGAAGACTCGGCCCGGTGACCTGTATGCCTTGCTCAGTTTGCTGTCTAGGTGCTGTTGATGGGCGACTTCAAGCCCCAGCTCTTCCTTCTGAGGGTTTTTGGTTTTTAAACTGGACTTGGACTGGACAGCCCTTCAAAAATAGATGCTTTCAAATAGAGGACAGTTCCATGGTAGCCCTTCAGACAGAGAACTGTCCTCTGTAAGAGAGGACACATGACCAGTCTATGACCATACTAGGTCTTAAGAGGCCTGGGAAAATGAAGAAAGGCTTTTGCCTGGCTCTGAAATGACCTCAAAGGAGGTGCCAGGCAAGCCTCCCTGGAGAGACCATTCCACAGCTGGGGTGCCATCACTAAAACAACCCTCTCCTGAGGAGCCACATTCTGTCTGCACCTCACAATGGGGGCATCTGGAAAAGGCCACTGAAGATGATCTCAAGGTCCAGGTCCAGATAGGTACGTGCATGTGGGAAGAGACAATCTGAGCAGATACAAGTAGGGATGTCTGTTGCTGGTTCTTTTTTTGGCTTGGCTGGGATCCATGACTTGATTTGGTTTGCAAGCCCAGCTATGGGCTTTTCCCTGAGCTCCGGGAACTGTTTTTGCACATTTTTTGTTGAGCCATTATTTGTGCAAATTCAGCTGTAATTTGCTCAGAAATGTACACAAATTGTGCCCCCGCCCCTGTGCAGAATGCTTGGAAAATCTGTAAACTGACCCAACTTGCTGCAGGCTGAGTCAGGTGTCACAGTGGGAACTGGAACAATTTTTTTTTTTGGGGGGGGTGGGGGGGCAAACCTAGGAAAAGTCATCAAACTCCACCCTGCGATGGATTTCTCCAACCTCCCTAGACAAAAGGGTAGGCAACTTGTGTTCCTGCAGATGTTTTGGCCTACAATTCCCATCAGCTGTAGCCAGTATAGCCAATGGTGAGGGCTGATGGGAATATTAGTCCAAAACATCTGGAGGGTGACAAGTTGCCCACCTCTGAAGTAGAACTATACACAAATGGCCTCTCAAAATTGGAGAGGAGCATTAATCTGAATTTCTCCCAGGCAGGATTTTCCCCCTAAGGTTTTGTTGTTGTTGTTGCAACTGTGTTGACAGCCCAGCTACCATTTTACATCTTCCACAATGCCTCTGACTAAGCATCATTCCATGGCATTGTGGGGAGGAATGGCAGCTGCCCCCCCCCCCACCCCATGGTGGAGAATATTCTGCAAAGTGGGTCTTTTTCTTGGGGTGGGGTGAGAAACAGCACAAACCTCCAAAGATTTGCCCAAGTGGCCACTCAATTGCCCCCTGTACTCAGCCTTCAAATGACATGGAATATAATAAACAGATCAGCAAAAGAAAACCAGGGCAGAGACAGCTTCCTCTTTCTCCTTCAAACATGGCTTATTCTAAACAGTATAAATAGCTGCATACAGCAAATTTAAGACATCCCTTGTATCTTTTAACATAGTCAAATGAACAAATGCACAGTACATTTGACATCCAACATCAAAGGAAATAAGGGGAGGCAGCAAAGGGAACCTGGAAGCAAGGTGTTGATAATCAATCAGTTTATTGATAGTGAGTTAATTAAAAACACACTTCAAAACATTTTAGGCTGCCAGAAAATCTTTTCATTTCTCCCAAAACAGCTAGTTTCCTTTGCAGTTTCAATTATCCCAGAATGTTTCAACATGCACAGCACAGCATCGTTTATCCAAATATTCTTGACGGGGAAGAGTGAGCAGGGGAGTATACCAAGCATTTCTGCTGCAGGAAACTTAAGATGACACCCCTTGACTTCAGATTTCAAAAGCCTGGAGAACTCCCACATTGATTGAGCATCTGTCTTGTAACTAGTTAATTGACTACATGAGTAAAGGTGCCTTATGAGAATTAAAAACATAGGGGAGGATCCAGCAGTGTCCATGTGCCACCATTTGGCAATTACATAAACCTCTTATTCAGAAGAAACTGGTTGATCAAATCCATCCAAGGTTTATGATATATGCGTACATGTGTGTATGAGTACATGTATACATGTGTATAAGTGCACTTATATTGGTGCATGCACAGATGTGCATTTTCTCAACTTGTAACCCTCATATTTAAGTCAGTTGTGCTATCAAAGTGGCTCATGTCATGTTAAATGAAACGTTCATGATGCCAAACAATCATGAGAATAAATGAACCAAGAAAAACAGTACATGAGGGTGCAATCCTATGGCCGCTAGACAGTGGCTAGACGGCCATAAGATTTTTTGGGGGTTTTGGGAACTGACCTTGCAGCCAGTGCTCTGAGGTCGGTTCCCAGAAAACTACCTCCCTGCCCCCTCCCCCACTGCCTTGTGTACAGCGTGGTTCATCCTGGCTCTGCACTCAGAAGAGCAGCACAGAGTGAGGGAAAACAGGGCGTTCCTGTGGGTGGGGAGGGGAGGGGACAATGGAAGCTCTAGGTTGATGCTTCCTATGCACCGCCTGGCTTCCCCCCTCTGCTCTGAGCTGCTCCAGCTAGATAGCTGAAATTGGCCATCTAGCTGCAAATGCAGGGTGGCCGGAGCACGGAGGAGAAGATGTCCTCCGTACTCCACCCACTCTGCATTGGGTAGTTGGTCACCTCCGAGTTTGGATGTGGCTGACTATCCCCACAGGATTGCACCCTAAAACAACTATAGAATAAGAACACAGTCAATAAAGTCATAGCTACCACATCACATAGTTAAAGTGTGGAATTTACTACCACAAGATGCAGAGATCGCCACCAATTGGGATGGCGTTAAAAGGGGATTAGACAGATTCATGGAAGATAGTAGTCAATGGTGGTGGTATGCTAGCTCCAGTATCTGAAGCAGCATGCCTAGATACACCAGTTGCTGGGGAACATGAGCAGGAGGCTGCTACTGCACTCATGTCCTGCTTGTGGGTTTTCCACAGGCAGCTGGTTGGCCATGGTGTGAATAGAATGCTGGACTAGATAGAGCCTTGGTCTGATCCAGCAGGCCTCTTCTTATGTTGTTCTTAGTGTACAATCCTATGCATGTTTAGACAGAGAAAAGACCTACAACCCCCAGCATGCCCCAGCCAGCCATACTGGCTAGGGCATGCTGCAAGTTGTAGGCCTTTTCTCTGTCTAAACATGCATAGGATTGCACCCTTAATTGTTTGAAGTGAATTCCATAGCTTGACTATGTGTGCAGAAGCCCTTTGTTTCATCTGTCCTGAATCTCCCCTCATTCAACTTCAATGGATGGCCACAAGTTCTAGTATTATGAAAGGGATGAGGGCACCAGGCAGAGCTAGGGATTTATGGATTGTATAAAATCCTTTCCATCTGTGTTGCACAGATTGTCAGGCGCTTTTTGTTCTGTTGTCTGCCCATCGATAGAACTGGATTTTTTTTAGTTTCTGAATTTTCACAAATTTGCACATGCGAAAATGCACATATCCCCCCCCCCCCAATGTGCATTCTCATGCTTTAGCCCATGGGGGAAATACACATTTTCAGCCATTTTGGGCATATTTTTCTATGATGAAAATTGCACAAAATCCCCAAAGGTTAGAAAAACGGTCCACAAGCCCATGGAATCCTCCCAACAGAGGAGAAGCCAGTCTGCTGTGGAATTTGTCCTCCCTCACAAAATCTTTGAGCCGGATTCATAAAAATCCAAACTCATTTGGTCCCATTGCGGATTTCTCCGACATCCCTAGGCAGAGTGGGTCTCTGGACCACTGCCCCAAAATCTTGCCCTGAGTGACCATTCATTCTGCTGCTCAGTCCCAGGCCAGTTAGCAGCCAGTCCCAGGCCAGCCCCAGGCCAGTTAGCATCTATGCCTTCAACTAACTGCAATTTGTGGATGGCTTTCAAAGGCAGCTCCACATGCAACACATTACAATAATCCAACCTGGAGGTTACGGGTTCCATTCACAAAAGGCTAACAGAACCAGGACTTTCTGTACGGAAAGCGTCATCTGCAAGTGCAGGCAAGGATACTGAGCACGGGATTCCTGAGAATCTCACCTTTCTTTCCTTCTGTTAAAAAAGAAGAAGAAGAAGAAGAAGAAGCATCTAGCATGTATGGCTTTGAAGACAGCCCTATGAGCAATGCTGGGTGACATATGAAAGGGTGAGCAGGACAACGTAGGCTGCAGGTGGATGCACAAGATGGGAGTGCTCCTTCATCAAAGGTCATTCCCTGCATGTAGAAACTGATGTGTCAGGAAGAAAGCTAGATTGGTACCCTTCTCCCTAACAATTATTTTTCTATTTGGAGGGCAATTTCCCTTTTGGTGGGGAGGAACACACAGTCATGTGAGCCTGCAATCTAAAGTGGTATAACACAGACACAAATTTACCACCTCAGTAAGGCTTCAGTTTGCTGGGGTGGTTGGGAAATTTGAGTTCTGGGCTTATATTCTCAGTAGCTGCAGTAGTGGAGTTAGTCTGCAATCCTATATCCAATTACTTCTGAGCAGATATGCATAGTATTATATCATTAAGCAAGTTTAGACTGTGGACTTAGGGTGCAATCCTATCCAGATAGGAACTTGGAGGTGATCACCTATTCAGTGCAGAGCAAGAGAAGCACAGAGGGGATTGTTCCCTCTGTACTTCTCCTGCCTTGCATTTTCAGCTAGACAGCTAATTGCGGCTGTCCAGCTGTGGGAGGACCAAGTATGGGAGGACACATTGGATGTGTTGTACAGGCATTTCTGCCCTCCCTGCCCAGACATGCCCCTTTTCCGCCGCCCCGTGCTCCTCTTGTGAGTGCAGAGGACGGGGCTGTTCCGCACTGCCTTGGAGGCAGCACAGAAGTGGTGGGAGGTTGGTTCTCCAGGGACCAACCTTGGAGCGCGGGCTCTGAGGTTGGTTCCTGGAAAACAGCATATCCTATGGCCATCTAGTCACTGTCTAATGGCCGTAGGTTTGCTCCCTCCATAGTCTTGTGCTCCCTAGGGATGTCGGCGATATCTACAATGGAATCAAATGAGTTTGTATTTATATGACTCTGACCCATGGATTCAGCAGCAGACTGGCTTTTCCTGAGCTGTACAGATTCTGTGGACTATTTTATTTACTTTCAAGAATGTGATGCAAAACTAGTTGTAGCAAAATACATACAATTAAAAAAAACCCTCCAGCCAAAAATGTGCATTTCCCCCATAGGCTAAAGAATGAAAATGCACTGGGCGGGGGGGAGTTGCACATTTTTGTAAGTGCAAATTTGCACAAATGCAAATTTGCACCATTTTGGGAAATTGGAAAACAAAATCTGATTCTGTCAATGGGTGGACGATGGAACAAAAGACACCTGTCAATCCATGAAATGCAGATGGAATACATTTTACAATATTTGTACATCCCTACTCTTGTTCTCCAAATGTTTTGGAGTTCAAGTCCCATCAGCCCCAGCTAGCATGGCCAATACTCAGGAATGCTGGGATCTGTAGTCCAAAAACCTGGCAGGTACCAGGTTGGGGAGGGCTGGTCTTCTGTGCATATCCTCACCCCAGATGCTAATGTGTATGACTTCATTTATTTCGAAATGTGGCAAGTCAGCCTTGAAGCGTTTAGGGACTCTCCTCCTGCCTGTTCTGCTGAGTGAGGCCCTGAATTCCTGCCCCCAAATCCTGCCCTGATGGCACCACTGGGTTAACAGCACAGCCTGCTCATCTGGTAGGACAGCGCATGAAGTGGCATCCTTTGATGTTTTGTTCCACAGGTCAGCTTCCATTTCCAGAATAAGTAAAGCAGAGGGGCTATCATGAAAACCAGCAGAGCTTAAGCGGGTGCCTTTACATCACCTCTTGTTTTTTCACTTCATTAAAAGATTTTTTAAAAAGTCACCTCTTAGTTTGTCCCCTTCTTTCATTTATTTCCTTAAAAAAAATAATTACAGCATGCTGAGAACGGGGTAGAAGAAAAACCAGTCAATGCTAATTTTAACTGTGGTTAGTAGCACCAGACCGTCTCTCTCTTTTGGCGTACACTAGAAGAGGATTGACAGAAAGAGAGAGATGAGTGATACAGGCAAATAGTTTCACATTGCATGAGATATGTACAGGAATATAATCATACCCAAGGTCAGACATTAGAGGAAAAAGAAGGTTGGGCATTTGGGGCACTGGAAGCAAGGCTGTCAGATATTGAAATCTCAGCAGGAGATTCTGCTCTATTAAAACTGAATACAGAATTACTTTCAGCCAGCAGACTTTGTGTGCATGTATAACCAGTTTGTTCATTTGGGTGCCCCCCCCCCCCCCCGCATTATCCGGGAAAGGTAAGGCTGGAGCATTTTGAAACAGGGAGGCTGTACTGGGTCTTCTGTTTAGCAGTTTGTGTATCTTGGGCAATAGATCCTGAAATATGCATGTGTGAGGAGGAATGTCAATAATTAATTTGGAAATAACCAAGGGGGAATAAAGGATGAGATGGAAGAGTGAAATAAAAGCCCAGTTCACATGTAGCTCTCCACATTAACCATGGACAGGAGCTGATGATTCAAAGGGACTAAATTGAGCACCTGTGAGCTAGGAAGTCCTGGGTTCAAATTACACCTTAGCCTAGAATTTGCTAGGTGGCCTTAGGAAAACTGCTATTACCTTAGGCCCAACTTGCAATAGGGTAAGGGAGATGATAATAGTGCTGGCTTCTGGATCCTTAGATCCAGAACATTAGATCCTTCTGGATCAGACCAATGGCTAGGGATGGGTGAACTCACTGCAGTCTGGGTCAGATGCTATTTGCCAGACCCTGGCCGACCAGTCAGCTGGCTGCCCCTGTTTGTTTGCCCCAGGAGGTCTGCGGGTGCCTGGAGTGGTGCACAGCCATTCGCTTCCTCACTGAGCCACCATTTTGTGGAAAAATGGTGGCTCATCCTTGTTTGTAAACATCCATTTGCACAAATTGAGGCTGTGAAGTGGCCATTTATGCAAGATTACAGGCGTAAATGGACCACTTGCACTGAGACAGGCAAATGAGGGAATTTGTGGATCCAGGGGGGCCAAGCTGGTATTTTGTCACCAGGTTTAGGGCCCCAATTGGACACCTCCACCATCCCTGCCGAAGACCTATCTAGACCAGCATTCTGTTCACATTAGGGGATGGGTGGATCTGTCAAGCTCAATCCCATATAGATTCTCATTTTTCCACTACCAAGATCTTTCTGTCCTGGTTCTGTCCTGGTTATTGTTGTTGTTTTAATTTCGCACAGAAATCTATTCTGTATATATCTTTGGGAACATTTCAAAGGTACATATTTTTGTACGCTTTTACCCATTGACGGAAGCAGGGGTAGGCAGTGTATTTGGGCCATAGGTAGGGATGTGTGAATCAGCAAAACCCATGCTCACAAAATTTCTCTAAATTCTATCTTGAAATGCATTCCAACTTTAGTCCACATCTGATTGCAAGCTTTTTTTTTTCTTTCCACATGAAAATCCACATGTATTTTTCTGTGTATTTTTCAAATGTACGCATCGATTGTGCATGTCCTTGAAATGTACATGTTCTTCTCTGGTCGATTAAAGTGTGTTTCTGTGCATTTTTCAAAAGTTCACATTATTTCATGTACATTTTTCAAATGTACGCATGCTGCTGAATGCATTTAAAAATAAATAAATCCACAAATCACACTACAAGCTTAGAAATGTACAGACTTTGACCACAGATGGTATTTGAATCTGTGTTCATTTGAGAAGGTATGAAATGGGAAAATCCTGATAAAAAATGAATTGAAACAAATTTCTCATACATCCCTAGCCATGGGCACATTTGGCAATTTGAGAAACTGTGCTGGATACCACCACAAAATGGCTGCCATGGGAGGCATCAGTGTCTCTCCACATCTGAGATTTTGCCCATGTGAAAGTGGCTAAGTCAAAACAGTAGCCCATATTTTACTATACTGTAAACTCCATAGACCTTTGAGAGCCCATTTTATTTCCCTCATTCTTTGACTAGTTTAACCTTTCTATTCTTCTTCTGGCAGATATTAAACCTGAGGTCACACTGGTTGTGGCCAAATTTCTAGCCATGGCCATTAAAACTAGACTGCAGCTGCTACAGCAGAGATAAGTTAAGGGAGCACAATTTTATTGATGGATGAACATGGATTTTACTTTTGTATGCGTTTTTATGTACACTTAGCTTTTAATTAACCATTGATTTTATTTGTGTATCAAATGTCTGTCTATCATTTTTACTTTGTAGTTTTCATCAGGTAATATAATTTCTGGTTATAGTTGATGTAATAAAAAATTAATGTACTGTAGTTGTATGTAGGATGTAAAATCTGCTCTGTGTTTCACAGATTGTCAGGTGCCTTTCATTCCATCATCCACCCACAGACGAATGCAAATTTTTTTTTTCATCATCCAGAAAAATAAGGAAATATTTACGTAAGTATTTACATAATTTACCTCGGTACGTAACATTTAGAGTATTATCCCGCATTCCAGTCACTGCTTCCTCAGCAGAAACTTATGTATTTTTCTACAGATTTATATGCATAAATTTCAGGAAAGTAAAAAAAAAATCATCTGAAAGTCCATGCACTCTGCAAGGCCTGAGGGGATCACGCCGCATTAGATTCCTCAGGTCGGATTCTTAGAAATCTGAGCTCATTTAAATCCATCTCTAATTTCTCCAGCATCCCTAGTTGTATGTATTTGTGTGTTATGGTCTGTAGACTGAAATAAACAGATGGATGATTGAACAATTCCTTTGAACCCAAAGCTTTCAGCACCAACAGATACTGACTTCACAGCAACCCCAGATGCTGGTAGAAAATGAGTTGTTGTTGTTGTTGTTGTTGTTGTTGTTGTTGTTGTTGTTCTTGTTGTTCTTTAAAGTGGGAGGGATAGGGCAGCTTGGTGGGCACCATGAAAGGTGTCTGGGACTAGGGATGGATGGACGCACCTCCATCTGCTCCCTTCAGGGGGTCAACAACCTGTTCTTGCTGCCTGCCCATGCAAACTGTTCAGTGGGAGCTGCAGAATTGTTCAGTGATCACCTGAAAAGTGCTGTGGGGCCATCCGTCCCCTTACCATGGTGTGATTGTTCAGAGAAATCATGGCTTGGGTTAGTTCAGCATATTTACATTGAGTCTGTGGCTGCCTCAAAGGGACAATGACTCAAGATTACAGGTGTTAAGGGCCTTTTACGCTGTAGTCTTGAGTCATTGCCCCTTTAAGTAGCCATAGATTCAACTTTAAATATGCAGAAGTAACAGTTGTGCACACAACTGCAGCTCGGTAAGGGGTCGGCTGGCCCTGCAGCACTTCCCACTGGTCGCTGAGCAGGGAAGCAAGCCCCCTGTAGCTTGACAAGTCTGATTCGGGAGGCTGAAGTGGGGAGGGGAGTCCGTCGGACTCCACCCCCTCCATGGACTCCCACAGCATCCCTATCTGGGACACATTGGTGCCTATGGCCACCATGTTGCTTACCCCTGGACTAAATAATGTTTGTGCACAATTTAGAAATGTACACAGTTTTTGCCAAACATTTTTCAAATATGTGCACATTAACAGGCATTTTTTGTTTGTTTTTGTTTCGTGGAACACATCAGAAGGTCAGAAATACATGGATTTCCACCTGTAACTTGCATTTGTGTACATTCCTATCTGGGAATTATGGATTGGGTAAATCCATAAAAAACCTAGACAGCACAAATGTCTCACCTATCCTTAGTTTGCACATGGGGATGTACAGACTGTGTAAAATCTGCTCTTTCTGTGTTTCATGGATTGTCAGTTGCCTTTTGTTCTGTCATCCACCCACAGATGGATGCGGATTATTTTTTTGGTCATGCAGAAAAATTCATAAATAATTATGTAAGTATTTACATAATTTTCCTCAGTACAGAACATTTAGTGTATTGTCCCCCATTCCATTCAACATTTCCTCATCAGAAACTTGTGTATTTTCCTATGAATATATATGTGTACATTTTGGGAAAGTAAAAACAGTCATCCAAAGTCCACAGACTCTGCATAGCCTGAGGGGGTCACTCTGCAGAGGATTTTGCAGGTCAGATTCTTAGAAATCTGAGCTCATTTCAGTCCATCTTGAATTTCTCAAGCATCCCTATTTGTACAGTGGCCAACCAGATGCCTTTGGGGAGCCCACAAGCAGGACATAAGTGCAACAGTGCTGTCCCAGTCATGTTCCACAGCAACAGGTGTTGAAAAGTGTACTGCCTCTCATACTGGAGGAGATACATAGCCATCATGACCAGCAGTCTTTGATAGCCTCATTCCTCCATGCATGTGTTTCATCCCCTTTTCAAGCCATCCAACTTTGTAACTATCACTACACCTTTTGATCAGGGTTTTCATTATGAACACTGAACAGTGTTAGATTAACAACAAGAACAACCTGGGGGAAAAAAAAAACAAAACTGTTTTCCTCCAAGAAGCACAACCATATTGGGCTGTTGCAGCAAAATCAAGATAAGCCTCTCCTTTTATTGCATTTCCGTCACACCTTTTCTCCAAGAAGTTCAAGAGCAGTATCCTGTGAGGCAGGATAGGCTAGGAGGGAAGGAATGTCTCAAGGTTACCTACAGAACTTCATGGCTAAATGGGGATTAGGGATGTCAGAGGAATCCATTTCATCAGCTCAGACCCCCAGACCTTGACTTGCTGCCCTGTGAGTTGGCCTGACTAGACCCGCATCAAGGTGGGGCAGCTTATGGATTTTTCCTGAAAGAAAGAAAAATTGTAATAGAAATGTGTGCAAATTGTGGGTGTAATCTGTGTGATTTACACACATTTTGGCCACAATGTGTGCACATTACGCAATTTGTGGCTGAAATGTGCATAAATCATGCAAATCCCCCCCTGGAATTGGACACATTTCTATTTCTGTAAATAATTTTTTTTTTTTAATGAAAAAGTTCTCGGATTTTGGGGAAAGCCCTGCAGCTCATCCCACAAATGCAAGCCAAGTTGGGGGCTCACCGGGAGTCCATCAAGCACTCAAAGGGCCAGAGTCCACACCGATGGACATCTCTAATGAGGATTTGAACCTGGGCCTCCCACAGTCCTAATCTGACATCACATCACACTGCCTCTCCACTTCTTAAGTAGTTAATATTGTTTCTTTAGTTAATGCTTGTATGATTTTACTGTGTTTTATTAATTTTATACCCAGTTTTGGGATTATTTTATATTAAAAAGCAGGAAATAAATGTTATAAATAACCCCCAAAATAATCATTAAGGTTTAAATCAGCCTTCCCCAACCTGGTGCCCTCCAGATGAGTTGGACTGCAAGTCCCATTGTTCTCAGCAGCAGTCCCAGCTAGGTGTGAGGCCCAGAGGAAGCTGACTGTAACATGGGACTCATTGTTTGTTCTGGGTCACATCACATCAGGACCTTGGATAGCACACTGCAGGAAGTGCTGGCTGGAGTATTTTCCCATAAGGAGCTGTTGTCCCAGCAAAGAACTGTGGTCAATTGAGGCTTTAAGAAGGCCAGCAGAACCTGCTCTTCAAGTGACTCCCCTCTTACTGGATACTGACTGCAGTTCTTAAAGGGCCAGTGTCTGTTCATGCTGAGTTATCATCAGAGTTAAATGATGGGAGAGGTTTGTCCTCAGGCTGGGGTGGTCTAGAATGAGGTGCCAAGGGTTCCCTCTGTAGTGGGATGACCTGTGACCCATCTGAATCTGAGTACCCCATAGCATGCTGCAGAGCCTAAGAACCAGGAGACATGACACCAGCATTGCAGGCCGTGGTGGCTGAGAATGATGAACCATGATTAGCTAGGGTTCCCAGCGATGTGGGGGAGACCCTATCATATGTGTGTGTCCCCTTCACACTGATGCTGAATGTGTGGGTAGCCAGCATACATCAAGGCTAGGGTTAGTGAGGATGCACAATGCTGGTGGAGGGGCTAGGAGGTGCAAAAATGCAATACTGTACATAGAGATGGTCTTGAGATATCTGAAGGGCTGTCACACAGAAGATGGAGCAGACTTGTTCTCTGATGCTCCAGAGGGTAGGAGTAAGAACCAGGAGGTAGAAATTGCAGAAAAGTAGATTTTGGCTCAACCTTAGGAGAAACCTCCTAATGGCAGAAGCTGTTTGAGAGTGGAACAGACTCTTTTGGAAGGTGGCGGGCTCTCCTTCAGTGAGCCAAGGCTGGATGGCTATCTGTCAGAGATGTTGTAGTTGCATCCTGCAATGAGAAAATGCTGCATTGAGATGTAGTTGCATCCTGCATTGCACATCCCTCTTTGAGAATGGGGTTGGACTAGATGACCTCTAAGATACCTTTCAGCTAGGGATGTATGAAAGGCACTTTCCTTTCACGGATTATGTTTATGGTTGGGGGGGAGGCATTCCGTCCCTCCCCCCGGAATCCTCGCCGGGGGGGAGGCGCTCCGTTCCTCCCCCTCCCCCGCAATCCTGGCCAGCCTGCTGTGCTCCACAGGGATTCTGCGGAGCCGCCGGCCGGCTCTGCCAGCAGCCGGACATCCAGCCACTGGCTAGCGGGGACGCAAATGGCGGCAGCCGTAGCCACCGCCGTTTGCGTCCCTGCAGTCAGCTGTGATAGGCTACGTAAATGTTTACGTAGACTAAGATGTGCCAAAATAAGGAACACAAATGGCAGCAGCCATGGCCGCTGCCATTTGCGTACGCGTGTTGTTGTTGTTATTCTTTTTTTTTTTAAGTCAGCCGTGATAGGCTACGTAAACATTTACATAGCCTATCACGTTTTTTTAAAAAAAACCTAGCCGTGATAGGCTACGTAAATCTTAATGTAGCCAATCATGTTGTTGTTGTTTTTTAAAGCTGGAAATGGCGGCAGCGGCAGCCGGTCGGAAGACCGGCCGCTGCAGCCGCCGCCGCCGAACCACTGCCGGAGCCGCCACCGGACCTGCCGCCGCCAGGAAGATCCGCCCAAGGTAAGTCTCATCCTGGGGAGGTGGGGGGGCCAGGCCATTCCGCCACCGATTTTTCGTACATCCCTACTTTCAGCACTATAATTGCATGAGTCTGTCAACTAGGGATGTCAGAGAATTCCACCATGGATCTCGGTGAGGCCAAATGCCAGTGCATTTGCCCCCCCGAAATCCATGGTGGAACGAAGCCCCCTGCCTCCCCCACCCCATGAAAAGTGCACGAAATGGAGTACTTACCTGCTGCCGTTCGCACTGCTTTGTGAATGGTGGCCGCGTCTGCAGCCGCCATTTGCTTCTTCATTATAGCCGTGATAGGCTTCATAAATACTTACGTAGCCTATCACGGGTAACACAGGGACGCCATTTGCATCCCTGCGGAGGCTGTGATAGGTTATGTAAGTATTTATGTAGCCTATCACGGCAAAAAAAAAAGGGAATGCAAACGGTGGCGGCTACGGCAGCTGCCATTTGCGCCCCTGTCTTTTGCCATAATAGGCTACGTAAATATTTACATATTTTGCCTATCATGGCAAAAAAAAGGGAACGCAAATGGCGGCGGCCGTAGCTGCTGCCATTTGCGTTCCCCCCCCTTTTTTTTTGCTGTGATAGTCTACGTAAATATTTATGTAGCCTATCACGGCAAAATACAGGGACACAAATGGTGGCAGCTACGGTGGCAACCATTTGTGTCCTTGTGCAGGCTGTCCAGGCCAGCAGCTGGATGTCTGGCTGTGGGCGGCCCCGGCCAGCAGCGCTGCGGAGTCGCCTCATAGCGGAGCCAGCCAGGGAGAATTTCGGGGGGAGGGACGGAGCACCTCCCACCCACCACAAACATCACCCTTCGAAAAGGTGACTTTCGTACATCCCTACTGTCAACCCCATTTTCATTTAAAAATGTTATTTTCCCCTTGCTTCACTCACAGGTATCTATATCTACATCAACCTGGCATCCTCCAGATGTTTTGAACTACAACTCCCAGAGTTCCTGATCCTGACCATTAGTCATGTTGGCTGGGACTGAAAGGAGTTGAAATTCACCACATCTGGCGGACACTAGGTTGGGGAAGGCAGATATCTGTATCTATATCATTTATATCCAGTGGAAGCTGGTGGGTCTGACTTCAGTGGGGCTGTAATCCATTCTGGGTTTCACTCAGAACCAGCCAGAATTCTAAAGGAGCTATCTAAGGCAGATTCACAACCCCAGAGTACTCTAAAGGAGCTATCCAAGAATGGATTTACAGCCCCACCAAAATCAGAGCCCCCAGCCTCCACTGTCTCTATCTATACCTCCATGTATAATTTTGAGCATCAGAAGCAATAAACTGGGTTCCATGTTGCACAAGAAATGGCAGTGGGGAAATTATGGAACAGCGTTTAAGTCAGTGGAGGCTGTGGTTTCTATTTCAGTGGTGTGTGTGTGTGTGTGTGTGTGTGTGAATACACTCTGGGTTTCAGTCAGAACCAGTCAGAACTCTAAAGGAGCTATCCAAGGTGCTTAACCCATTTTGGGGATAGGGTTCAGCACTTTAGATAGCTCCTTTAGAGTTCTGACTGGGTCTGACTGAACCCAGAGTGAATGCACTGCTCCACTGAAATAGCAACCAGCAGCCCCCACTGATTTAAGTCTTTTACTATTGAAATCTGACATTACAATAAATTTGCAGGTCTATCAGGTCTCACAAGGCTCTTTATTGTTTTTGTTTTCTTAAAAACATTATTTTGGGTTCAGAATATCCTCTCCTTTATTCTTGAGGCAACAAGTTAGCATTTGCCAAACCATCTATGCTCCTAAATGCTGAGTCTTCATAAAACAATGTTGCTGGGTTTTGTTTTGATTTTTCTAAAGTTGCAGCTGAAAATGAGAAGATGTAAAGGGCTGTTCAGCAATTTGTATTAAATTTCCCAGCTCTAGCTGTTGTTTTGCAACAGCCCTTGTGTATTTCTCGCAAGCGAGAAATGTTTCTGGAGACTGATTTCCAAGCAGTTATATCCATAATGTGAAGAGTGGCTGACACTCATATAAGGTCTAAGCACTAGGTGGCCTAATGCATATGCCAACACAGCACACTTTGCCATCGCTTCCACGGAATTAGAATGGATGTTAAAAGGGCTCCAGAAAGCTACCACTGCAGACTAATCCCTAGTCTGATGTGCTGGAATACAATATGGGGAACAAGATTAAGGATGGGCAAATCTGTTAAACCCAATCTCATTGAGGTTCTTCTTTTTCCATCTCCAAGTTCATTCCATCCCAGTTCTGTGGAAGCTTTTGCCCACACAGACAGAGAGAACCATCATCAAAAGTAGGGATGGTTGGGCATCTGCTGAGGGCCCACACCCCAGCAGGGGCCCACCGACAAGGCCCCATTGGATGTGGTCCCATTCTTCACCATTGCAACCCGCTTGTTCACCTGCTGTTGCTCTGGCCCAGATGGTGATGATGAGAAGGAAGAGATGAGAAAGAGGATGAGAAGCAATAGCAGCTGGTGACAATGGTAGTAAGAAAGTAGGCTCACTGAGGGAGGGGGGCATTGAGGCTGCCTTGCCCAAGGCCCCTCAGAAATCCAGACCCAGCACTGCACAAAGATATTTGTATGTATTTCCGTCTGCATTTTTCAAATGGATGTCTGCATTTTTGTACACATGCCCCCATTGACTAAACTGTGATTGTGCACATTTTAGAAATGTTTCTTTCCGCCTTTTTTCAAATGTGCACATGTTGTCAAATGATTTTGTTTTCTTTTGTCTTTTTGTCATCACAATTTGGAAATGTACAGGTTTCTGACCACCAATTGCATTTGGGGCTGCATTCAGTTATGGGGGGTGAGAAATGGTTAATCTCAGATTAAAATGCAAACTCAATTAATTTCTCACCCAACCCTAAAGAAGTTCAGGGCCAATCATGGGCATTTTCAGGAGAGCTATAGTGAAATGTTATTGGATTAGTCCTAGGTTGGGCAATGGGCAAGCAGCATATTTGTAGGCAGATAAATTGGGGAAACAAATGCACCATTTTAATTCTATTATTATTATTATTATTATTATTGAATTTTTCAAAGTAACAATGAACAGTAACAAATCTAAATAAATCAGATGTGAGTCTATTTGTTTACAGAGTGAGTGATCTTTCTGATCACTCAGAATCTCTTTTTGGTACAAGTAAGATTATCTGATAAAAGTTCCCATTCAACATCCTAATAGATCATGCCATAGAGTTCTGTGAGTCTTAGAAGGTTGTTGTGTATTCTTCTCAATATTAGCAAATTTAGTAAATGGATACCATATTCCATTTCAAAAATGTCAATTTCTACTTGGCCTCTTTGTACCTGAAGATGTTCAGTGAGTTTCTCCATTAGTGCAACTGCAAGGTACCAATTTTTCTGTTTCCATGTGATAAGAGAAAGTTCATTTGCTGATTTCTAGTTAGCAGCTATGACCAAACTGGCTGATCCAGAAAAAAAAGTCAGGACTTTTTTATTTGTGTATTAGAGTCCATATAAAGATATAGTAGTCCCAGTTTTGCAGAGAGTATTTTGCAGATATATTTTTTTTCCCAAGGGGAGGACAATTTCTCCAACAGTATGACACAGGGCTAGTCCAATACATTTTGCTGACTGAGGTAGAAGGCAAGAGGGCACCCCCTCTTCCATGTGGAAAAGGTGACTGGACTGGTAGTTGAATCTTTCTTCAACACTGGCAATAAGACAGCATCTTCCACTCCACCTAAAAGCAGCAGACTAACTTAGGTGGTGCAGAACAGGCCATGTCACTCATAGCTCTCTTTCTTTGCTGCCTCTTCTCAGCATTTGCCACCTGAGGTGCCTGCCTCATTCCACCTAATGATAGGGCTGGCCCTGGTTTTTCAGAGGTTGGACTCACCATTAGCTATGGCAGTAGCATAGCTTTTTCCCTTTTTTTCTAAAGGCTTGAGGGGGGGCAGGCTGACAAGCTGTCTTGTCACCCTGGCCACCATTTGGGGTGGTGGAAGAATGGCAGCCCCTCACAATGGTGGAGAATATTTGGAGAATAGACTGACACATAGCCTTCATTTTCAAGGGAGGAACAGGGAAAAAATTCAAGAAATGTTCTCAGAAAATAAAAATAGTTCAGCTCAGCTTGAATTTTTTTGAAGGGCCAGATCGATATTGGCTCTATATTGCTTACTACCCCTTCTCCCTGCCTCAAAGGGGCAGGGGGAGCTAACTTTGTAAAAGTGGTTAGCAGGTGGAAAAAGGTGCCAGTGAAGACTGGAGTGGCCTTGTGGGCGTCTCCTCCTGCACGGGAGTGACACTGGCAGTGTGTGTTGCTACTGAAGATCATGGAATTCAAATTCCGTGGTCCCTGGTGGCAAAAGATGTTACCAGCACTTTTCTGGAGGAGGATAGGCCCTTTCCTCCTGACCCCTGTGATTTTGGGGACATTTGTATGAAATTGGTACATGTCATAGAGGTGTATCCAGGCAAGAAACCCACAAAGTTTCAGAAGGATACATGGAGACACTAAGGAGTTATGATGATTGAAAGCCATTGTAAGGCTATTTTCTATCTTTCTTTTTTCCTAGAGAAGCCTGGTGGCACTGGGAGAATGGAATCTCATCTTTGCCCTCCCTTGCGCAATGATTGGAAAGTCCCTGGTAAAAAAGTACCCTATGATTAGAGTGTCAGCCTGTCAGTCACTCAACACCACTCCTACGTCCCCTCATCAGCAGTTAAAGGAATGAAAGCAGAAAATGCCAGTTTGGGAGACATGTCGTCTGCCTTTCCAAAGCTGAATTGTGAATAGGGATGTCAGAGAATTCTGCCACAGATTCCAGTGAGGCCGGTTCCTTTAGAATACAGCCCCCCAGAATCCATGGCAGAACAGCCTCCTGCCCCCCACCACCCCACGGAATCCCCCCGGGATGAAACTTACCTGGGGCAGATATGGTGGCAGCTCCAGCGGTGGCGGCGGCTCCGGCTGGTCTCCTGGCCAGCTGTGGCTGGGCTGCTGTGGCCGCCATTTGTGGCCTTGCAGCCGTGATAGGCTACGTAAGTATTTCCGTAGCCTATCACAGCAAAGAGCAGGGATGCAAATGGCAACCGCTATGCCATTTGTGCCCCTGCTCTTTGCCATGATATGCTACGTAAATACGTACGTAGCCTATCACGGTAAAGGCAGCCACGCAAATGGTGGCCGCTACTCCATTTGTGTGGCTGCCTTTACTGTGATAGGCTACGTAAATATTTATGTAGCCTATTATGACAAAGAGCAGGGGCACAAATGGCGTAGTGGCCGCCATTTGCATCCCTGCTCTTTGCTGTGATAGGCTACATAAATACTTACGTAGCCTATCATGGCTGCTTGCAAGGATGCAAATGGCGGCCGCTATGACGGCCGCCATTTGTGGCTGCAGCAGCCCGGCCATGGCCGGAACTCTGGCTGCAGCCAGCCCTGGCCGGTGGCTCTGCGGAGCCGCCGCAGAGCGGAGCCAGCCAGGGAGGATTCCAGGGGGAGGGACGGAGCGCCTCCCCCCCACTGCGGATGCCCTGGTGCGGACCTAGGTAAGGGATTCCTACATCCCTAATTGTGAACAAAGCCTCATGCATGGTCCAGTGTCATTTCAGAGGTAAGTCGCTGATTATTTATTTATTGATTTGATTTGTACCCCACCGTCCCCCACTCCAAATGGCACGCAAGTAGGGATGTCAGAGAATTCTGCCACGGACCCCAGTGAGGCTGGATTCCAAGAATGGGGGGTCATGCGGTGCAGAGCAGAGCACTCACCTCTGCCTCCTGCATAGCCTATCGCATGAAAATTTTTGTGTAGCCTATCATGTGAAAAAACAGGGACGCAAATGGCGTCTGCTATGCCATTTGCGTCTGTAAAGCTGTTAGATTTACCTAAATGCAGCTGTAAATGGCTGGGTTGGATCCAAACTTAGTCCTGCTTAGAATAGACCCTTTGAAATCAATGGGTTTTAAATTCATCATGGCTCTCCTAAGTCCCACTGATTTCAACCCAAGTGTCTTTAATGGACAACTGTCTTCAAAGGGGCCAAACAAACACACATCTACATTGATTCTTTCTGGTGTCAAGTCCATCAAGGTGATAGTGGGTCCACATCGTTATTTTACCATACTCTTAGAATCTACCACTGAAAGTGTGACATTCATGCATTCATAAATTGTGTATTTTGTAGGGTGGCAGGATGTCACCTGTGATTTTGCCAAATGCTGGAGAGGCTGTCAAGTCTCCAGCCATTTAACTTATTGCTGCTTTTCAGAGATCAGCAGTGTGAGCGTAAAGACATCACTTTGCCCACTCTGTTTGGATTAGCCATAAATCTACTAATCCAACATGATATCCAGGGGGCCAATGCTGAATCTATTGGGCCATAAATTCATGCCATTCTTCCATTATTGTGGAACCCAGATGGGCAGGGATGTAATGAGATCTTGGAAGACATTACAGTCTTCTGACGAAATGTTCAGTCCAATTTCTCCTCTCAAGTCCTCTTTTTTTGGTGTCTCTGAAAGCATTAATGCTTTATGCTAATAGTCTAGTTGGGCCATGGTAGGTTATTCCATTCCCCCCCCCCTTTTCAGACAGCTTCTGTTATTATTGATAGCAGAAGTATTTGGGCAACCAAACACTCTTGTTGACACAAGGGCTTATTAGTGTGCCCTGCCTTTCTTGAAAATAAAAATTCCTCCAAGCCGTTCCTGTTAGCTTTGTTTTCACAGCCAGGAGAAGAGAGGGGAAGGATCCAAATGTTATTCCAGTAATACGAAGACAAAGTATGACCTTTATCAGCTAGCTTAATGCATGCATCTTGGATGTGGGCTGGGATGTTCTTTACATAAATGGTTCTTTTGAACCTGGCAGTTTTAAGGAAGTGAAAGAGAACAAACTTTTATTATTACTGTTATTATTATTTCTTTTTAAGTTTGCTTGCCTGAGATTCCTGACCATATCTGGCTGAGCATACAGGTGGCCAGGCACACAGAGTTCCTGCCAATTTCTAAAGTTACACTTTTATCCACTAAACAAGCATCCTGATTTGGATTACTTAACAGGGCACTCAATGGGAGCCTCCGAAAGTGCATATTAAATATCACTTATTCTGCAGCCCTGGTTTTCCAGCTTGCTAGTGCTTGATCTATTGCTGCTTCACCCTTTTTCCTGTGCTCCTCAGCTTTTGGGGGTAATGGTCCTTCCCAGGAGACTTTGCTTAGAAAGAATCTTCTTGTCGAAGAGGTCGAAACACATGCTTCCTTTTTCTCTCCCCCCCCCTTCCTCTTCTGTCCAAAGGCACATGTTCAGCAGATTTTGCTTTTGTGAAATGGAATATGGTTTAAGTTTGCTTCAATCAGGGGAGAAACAGAAAAAGGTTTTGCTGAAAGAACTTTATGTCAAAGTGCAAAAGGTTTTATACACAATGAATAGATTCTCCCCCCCTCCCCCACCCCGTCCGCTTTGAGGAAAAAACCTAATGTGCCTGGTCGATTTGCTACAATAGCAAAGGCCTGTTACACACACCAAAGACTTTTTGTGACAGCACCTGAGATCTCTGTCGTTTTATTTATTTTGGATGAGAATGATTGATTGTAAGAGTCACATCAAGAAGGCCAGTCCTTGCCTCTAATGAGAAACTTAATATGTATTCACAATTCACGGTAAGAAAAAAAAGAAAAAGAAAAGTCAAATGGACGGTGTTCGAAAGGCTGCTATTGGAGTAACATTTCTTTTGTAATGGTAACATACAAATGTGATGGAGTTTCTGGCCATTTCCACAAAACCAGTTTTAATGTTTAGAATATTTATTTTATGTATTCATTAGTACATTTTTATCCCACCTTTCTTCCAGTATGGAACTCAAAGTGGTATACATGGCATTCCCAGGTGATCTTCTGTCCAGGTGCTATCCAGACCCAGATCTGTGTAGCTTCAATAAAGTTGTTGCATCGTGTGCCTTCAGACCATGCCCTGGGAGTCTAGGATGTACAAATCTGTCAATTTTGGTTTCCTTCAGTTTCTCATTTTTCTAATCTTACATTCCTCTCAAAATGTAGGAATTTCTCCAGTCTTAACTTTGGTTCATTTCAAATGTTGAGATTTTTTAAAAATAGTTCACATGGAAATTCAAAAGCATTTTTGTGCACATCTCCGTGTTTTTGCCTAATATACACATTTTTGCAAGCTATTTTCCTAATACAACACATTTTTAACATTATTTCCCTTACTATATGGATTTCCATATGCATCGTTATTGGAAAAACTCCACTGGAAAACTTGGAGAAGTGCAGATTTCGATGGATAACTGAGTTTCAGTTCACATAGTTGTTCAAAAGTATGAAATTATGTAAGTTCACATTAAAATGTGAACTGAATGAATTTATCCTCCATCTCTACCTGGGACATAATAAAATGATAAGTATGTGGGGCTGAAGATGGATGTAGGTTTTAGAGTAGGGAAGCCACTTTGGAAATACCTTCACTGTTTTCAATGGAAAGAGATCTTTTCCTCTCCTAAAGCAAGCTATGGGAGGGGGCAGAGGTCTGCTAATCTGAGCAAAAGTTGAAGTGATGGCTGCTAGTATCCATGTCAATAACAACCTTCCTATTGTTTCAAGGTTGCTACCCAGTAAGTATCAGTCAGGAATGAATATATATATATATATATATATATATATATATATATATATATATATGTGTGTGTGTGTGTGTGTGTGTGTGTGTGTGTGTGTGTTTAAACAACAGCAGCAACAACTCCCAACCTTGTTTAATAATCTTATAAGATCTGGGGAGAAATATTTTTTTGGGGAGACAAGGGTGGGCCTTGAAAGGATTCAGCTCCCCCGCTCCATGCTCCACTTTCAATCTTTGCCCACCTATCCTCTTTGAAAGATATTTGGCATGACTCAGAAGCATTCATGCTGCTGCCACGTCTAATAGTGCCCTAAAACTCTCAATCAAGCCCTTATCTAGTTACAGGTGACAGACAGAAAATCATCAAGGAACACCTTCAAATGACAATCCATCTTCCAATCAGGGCTTCAAATTAAAAATGATTCTCCTGCACACAGTAAACTACACTTGAGTCATTTACAAGTTTACTGAATTGCCTTGGAAGCAGATAAAAAGGTGTTTTGTTTTGTTTTTCTTGTTTCAGTTTTTAATGCACTGTATTGTAACTTCATACAGCCTGATTCCTTTGATGCAGTTCAGGGCCTTCATATATCTGTGACTTCATACTCTTCCATAAATCCTCGAACAATGCAATAAAGGAGTATTAAATCCTACAATGATCTTTCGATATTATAGATGTTCTAAGGAGTGGTTCAGATATAAACTGTAGACCCAGTGAGGTATGGAGCCAAATCTTGGAATAACGTATTTCCTTCTTTTCTTCCTTTCTCTGCAACCCTATATACACGTACCAGGAAATAAGTCCTATGGAACTCAATGGAGCTTATGTCTGAGTACATAGGGACATTGTAAGATATACTGAAACAGACCATTGGTTCAGTTATCTCAGTATTGCTGACACTGACTGGCAGCAACTCTCTGGGGTTCCAGGGAGGGTTTTTTCCTGTGCTACCTGAAGATGCCGGGGATTGAACCTTGGATCTTCTGCATGCAAAGCATGTGTTCTACCACTGAGGTATGGCTCAGGGAAAGAGCCTTTTCTGTAGTGGCTCCCCATCTGTGAAATGCCCTTCCCAAGGAGCTACTGAGCTATAGCTCTTCCCCTGAGCTATGGCCTCTCCCCCAACATATATAGGATTGTACTTACTATATGTACAGACTGTTCTTCAAATATAATGGTTCCCAAGGCAGTTTACAATCACAGCAAATTAAAACAATTCAAGTCTAAAAATAAATCTAAAAGCCAACAGCCAAAATGTTTAATCCAATAGCAGCAACAGCAGGACAGTCAAAACAGAGCATCAGAATAAGCAAGACAACAGCAAAAAAAGAACGAAAAGAAAAATGAAGAAGTGAAAAAAGACAAGTCTTCACTCTCCCTGCAAAAAGAGATGAGAAAGACTGCGATTCCAAACCTCCAATGGAAGAGACTTCCAAAGAATGGGGCCCATCACAGAAAAAGCCCCGTTCCTTATTGAAGACAGTCTAGCAACCACAATTGATGGTACCTGGAGCAGAACTTCACTGGCAGTTCTTAAGGTGGGGTAGGTGTCATGCAGCCCACCACACACAATATAAACAGTGGTGTGTGTTTGGGTGTACCTGTTCATAGATCCCTAAACCCAAAAAATCTGCCTTCCACAAAAAGAGCAGCATAGATGCTTGTATGCAGGGTGGGGTGGTGAATGTGGTCCCAAGACTTGAATGTGATGGTACAGAGATGTGCAACCACACAGTTCATTCCTCTAACTCATCATGTATAGAAACAAAATGCTGGGCTGGTGTGTGAACTGGCCATTAGGTTCTGAGACTGCCTGAGTTCAGAGATGCTTTCCCTTACCACCTTGGTTGATTTATTATAATCATTGTGACCTCCTTTTGCCAGACAGTTTCTACAGTTTGGCGGATTAGTGCTTTCCACCCAGAGATGGAAATTGGAGCCACTTATCTGAAGAAAGAAAAAAATGCAATAATAGGGAGGGGGGGAAATACAATTCTATTAAAGTTCAAATGATGGTCTTTAGAGACTTCAGATCAATAGCAAAGACAGGCTACTGAGTTAAATGACTTCATAATTCCATTAGTTTAGGATACGTGCCTCTGAAGTCTGTTGAGAAATTCAACTCAGGAAGGACAGGCACAGCCTTTTGTCAGCTCTTCTTACATTCTATGAAGCATCTTTTTTAAAAAAGTAATAATTGTTTATTTGGGTTCTAAACAAGATTGTAGGCATGGGTGTCTGTGTGGAGCTGGACCTCTTTGAAATATTCCAGCCTGCTTGCCTCACTGTTCAACATGTATTTTTAAAAAGTAGGGATGAATGAATCAACTTCCTTCCACACCTGAATTTTTTAAATATCTCACATTCTTTCCATCCCATTTATACAGAAATTTGTGAATCCTAGTAAGTTCTTATTTTTTTTAAAAAATGAACTGAATGACTTTCTCCCCCATCTGTGCCATTCAAATTCAGCTGTTCCCAGCACGGAGAGAACCATGTTGTACCTGCTTGCCATGCAACTGTTAAAGATGAGGAGACTGTCAGAAAAAAGAGAGGTGGAAAAACCCTAATTCTGTATCATAAACATGGTTGGATACAGAGATTCAAAGCCAGACTTTGAAGAGCTAAACACTCAAAGCCCTCTGTCTGGATGAAGAAATCGGTCAGGTTCACTTCCTCCCACATTTCATTATTAGATAGATCTGTCTGTCTGTCTGTCTATCTATCTATCTATCTATCTATCTATCTATCTATCTATCTATCTATCTCATCTAACTATCTACCTAATCTATCATCATCTATCTATCATCATCTATCTATCTCACGTCCTTTTCATCTATTTTGAAGAAATTTGCAAATTTTTGTAAGTCCTTATCCAAAAATGAATTTCATAAAATTCTCATCCATCCCTATTAAAAATAAGTATTAGTCAAGATGCTGCATGTATCCATGGTTTTAGATTCTTCATGTGAACTTTACATATTTACTGTTGTGGAGAAGTATCCCAACTAAACTAAACTATGAAAAAGGAAGAAGACTTCAATGACTTCTTATGCACAATGGTCAGTTAGTGGTCAGTTAAGTTTATTGCATAGAATGAGGATGGACTTTTATATCACCTGTTTTGAAACAGCTCCAGGGGCTGCCAGTTTGCTTCTTGCCCAATTCAAGGTGCTGTTTGTGATCTTTAAAGCACTAAACTGCTTGAGACCTGACTGTCTCAGGTTCGTAGAGATGGACATATTTCTATCTTCCCTCCTGTAGCTGGATAAGGATCTTAGCTCATTGGTTCAACATGTACTTTCCATGCAGAAGACCACAGATTCAATCCCTGGCATCTCCACATAGGGCTGGGAAACACCCCTGCCTGAAACCCTGGCAGTATAATCAGTGCTGAGCTAGATGGACCAATGTTCTGACACAGCAGAAGGCAGCTTCCTTTGTTGCTAACTCCCCATCCTTCTTCCCCCTCTTCCATCAAACTTTAATGGGCCATTAGCTAATCTCCATATGGAGTGGAAGAGGCAGCAAGCCAATTCAGAGCAATGTCCAAGTGAGCTCTCTGCATGCTTTAAGGCTCTGGGAGAGGAGAACTTAACTCTAGGTTTAAAATCCTCCATTAAAAGTCATCATACCTCAGTGGTAGCTCAGTGGGAGAGGGCATGATTTCCAGGGAAAAGATCCCATGATTTGCAGGCAACTCCAGGTAGGGCCTATAACCCTGGAGAGCTGTTGCCAGTCAGTGCAGTTAGTACTGAGCTAGATAGACCAACAGGCTGATTCAGCCTAATGGAGCTTCCTCCATTCCTTCAAGTAAGGCTCTGCTTCAGATTCCATCTTGTGTAGAGACTAGTTTGGCCTTCATAAGAACCAGGGCCTTGCCTGTCACAGCTCAGGCATTGTGAAATGCCATTCTGCAAGAGGTATGTATGCCCTCCTCCCTGCTTCCATTGCACCAAGTCAAGAGATCTGCGTTTCAAAGGACTTTGGATTGTTGATTAAGATTGCAGTCATATACACCCGCCTCCCAGCTGAGCAGAGCAGAGCAGAGCAGAGCAGAGCAGAGCAGAGGAAGCAGCTCCAGCTGCTCCAGGTACTACAGAAGCAAGCAAGCTCCCAAAGAGCGAGTGACCAGAGTGAGCGACTAGGGGGAGCAAACAGGAGTTGGCCAGGGGAGTTGCAGTGGTAGAAGAGACAAAGGAGACAAAGGAGACAAAGACTAAGAGGCTAAGAGGTAAATGGGCTGCAGGAAGCCCAGGGGGCTGCCCTTTATCCTTCTGAGTGGCTGTGAGCTCACCAGGGGCTTCTGAAAGCTCCAACTGAATTGCGTGTGTGTGGCCTGAGTACTCCCAGCAGCTGAGTGGGTGGGAAGCTTCAGTCTATTTCCCGCCTCCCAGCAGAGCAGAGCAGAGCAGAGCAAGCTGCTCCAGCTGGTCCAGGGACTACAGAAGCAAGCAAGCTCCCAGACAGCAAGCGACCAGAGCAAGCGGACATGGGGAGCCAACAGGAGTTGGCCAGGGGAGTTCAGCAGGGGAGGTCAAGGGGGAGGCCCCTAACATTTTTTCTTTTTTAACTAACTTTTTTTCATTTATTTGTCTTGTAACACACACTTCCACACCTGTGGGACTCTGCTTTTAACCTCTACTGAGTACAGGAGCAGGCACAGGCTAGTCTAGAACAATCACAGAGCTAGACACAAAAAGGGAAAAGAGGCTATGGAAGGACAAGACTCTCCAGTGGTAATGACCTGCAAGGTGTGTGCAATGTTTGTTTTCTTGCCTGAGAACAACATGGCCTACACCTGCAACAAGTGCAAGTTGATCACGCTGCTGGAAGAAAAAGTAAGTGGACTGGAGTGGCGACTGTCGACCCTCCGGGGAATAAGAGAACATGAAGAGTTCTTGGACAGAATGCGGGAACTACAGCAGCAAAGGGAAGACCAGAAGCTTGAAGAGCAATAGCAAGCTGAGGCAGAAGTGGGAAATGCTGAGGTGAAGAAAAATGGAGTAGAGGATACTCCTTGGTAAAGGGTGACAGTTAGGAGAAGAAGAACTAGATGCCACTCTGCACCAGTGGAAGTAGTGGAGCTGTGGAACCAATTCCAGGTACTTGCGGATGAGACTGGAGAACAGCCTGCAGAGGAAGAATCACAGGGGAACCTACATGAGAGTGAGCAAGAGGCTGAAGGTCAGTCAAACAGAGGCGATGAAACTAGGGATGGCGGAGAATTTCTCCACGAATCTCCAGGAGGCCGAATGCCAATGCATTTGGCTCCCCGAAATTGGTGGTGAAATTCTCAGCCAACCCCCCGCCACTCCCCCGGGATGGGACTTACCTCTGTTGAATGTCCCTCTCGGCAGTGGGTCCCGGCGGCATTTCGGTGGTGTTTCAGCAGGAGCGGGGGCGGCGGCCGGTCTTCCGACCAGCTGCTGCCGCCGCCATTTCCCCGTAAAGTTTTTTTAAAAAACAAAACACGTGATAGGATACGTAACGATTTACGTAGCCTATCATGGCTAGATTTTCAAAGTCAGCCATGATAGGCTATGTAAATCGTTATGTAGCCTATCACGGGTAACTTTGGGAAAAAGAAAAGAAAAGCGCGTATGCAAATGGTGGCGCCCATGGGCGCCACCATTTGCGTTCCTTATTTGGGCACGGGTAGTCTACGTAAAGATTTACGTAGACTACGGCGAAAATAAGGGCAATGCTAGTTCATTGCCCTTATTTTCGCCGTAGTCTACGTAAATCTTTACGTAGACTACCCGTGCCCAAATAAGGAACGCAAATGGTGGCACCCATGGGCGCCGCCATTTGCGTACAAGCTTTTTTTTTTTCAAAGTCATCGTGATAGGCTACGTAACGATTTATGTAGCCTATGACGGCTGACTTTTAAAATCTAGCCGTGATAGGCTACGTAAATCGTTACGTAGCCTATCACGTGTTTCCCCCCCCATAACTTTTTTATTTCGCGGCCGGGGAGACGGGGCGCTCCCCCCGGCCAGAATTTCAGCGGCAAGGGATGGGCCGCCTCCCCCCTGGCCTGAATTTCGGCTGGGAGGGGTGGGGCGCCTCCCCCCCGCCAAGAATTTTGAGGGGAGAACCGAAGTGCCTCCCCCCCACCGCGAAGCAAGCTGCGGGACCAGGTAAGGGACTTTCGTCCATCCTTAGATGAAACCCAGGCCTACAACAAGAAGAAGAGAAGAGTGGTAGTAGTGGGAGACTCCTTGCTGCTTGGGATCGCGAAGACCCATGGACTCACCAGGTATGTTGTCTCCAGGAGGACAGATTAGAGACGTGACTGAAGGGTTGCCTGAACTCATAAAGCCCACTGACAGGTATCCCTTTCTTCTCATCCATGTGGGAAGAAATGATACTGCCAAGCGGAGCTACAAAGAAATCACGTCAGACGTTGAAGCTTTGGGAAGGAAACTCAAGAGCTTTGGGGCCCAGATAGTTTTCTCATCCATCCTTCCAGTAGTTAGAAGAGGGATAGAAAGGGAACAAAAACTACTCCGGATGAATGACTGGCTACGAAGGTGGTGCCGACGAGAGAGATTTGGATTCTGGGACCACGGCCTATACTTCCTGGAAGATGGGCTGTTGGCAAGGGACGGGTTGCACCTCACAAAGGCTAGGAAGAATGTATTTGGCCACAGCATGAAGAACTTCATCAGGAAGAAGGGAGATGTAAAGTTGGGGGTAACAATGGACATAGGCTCATGCACTGCAATGGAGGGAACAGCTCTAATAGCTCTTAATAATAGTCTTCAGACACATGTAGGAAGGAAGCCAGACTATGAAGCACATGGTCTTCGATATCTATATACTAATGCCCAGAGTATGGGAAACAAACAGAACATACTTGAACTCTTAATACAAGAGGGAAATTATGACTTGATAGGTATAACTGAGACTTGGTGGGATGACTCTCATGACTGGAATACAGCAATTGAAGATTGATTACAGGTATGTAAGTGTGTATGCTTTACACACTTACATACCTGGAAGCAAGCTCCGTTGAATAGACATTCAATAGATGTTGCAATTATTGATTCTGGTGTTCTGCTCTGGTTTGTTTTTCTGTACTCCATTTTTATTCATTGTGTGTGTGTGTGTGTGTGTGTGTGTGTGTTTTAATCAGGTTATCTTGTATACTTATCTTGTATACCACTGTGGATTTTTTTTTTAAATGGGCATTTATTTATTTGCAGAATTGATAAACTGGCCTATATCTAAAAAGGAGTCCCAAGCAGTGAAAGGTAAAACAAAAAAGAAACAAAATACAAAATAACAAAAACGTTTAAAATCAAGTTATACATAGGGATGTATGAGAATTTCTTTTTGCTCACAAAACATGTGAGCATGCCCCTTTCGAAGCTCTGAACATGAGTGTGAGACCATGTCTACCAAAAATATTCTCAAATTGTCAAACATATGCTGGTGTTTGTCTTGTTCCTGACTCCCAGTTCAATTTGTACAAATTTCTTAATTGGTGCAGATTTCCTCAGTAGGAATCAGCCCTGCTTTAGTCTATGGAGTAGATTTGCACAAAGCTGGGGAAATTCATGCAAAGTTGGGAAGATTTGTGCAGATCTCCCATTCAACTGCAGCTCGTTTAGCACAAGTTTCCCATTCGTGCAAAGCAAGCAGAGATCACAAACTTGAACAGGAGTCAGGCACAAGATGAGAATCAAGACAATGTTCAGAGAGTCCTAGCGGTCTCGTACATCGCTCTTTTGCCCATCCCTAGACTTATACAGTAAAACTGTGGCTTCTCATTCAGGGAAAACTTGTTTCAATAAAAATGAATTTAGCAGATGCTGAAAACAAAGCAATGTTGGTGCCTTCCTGACATCAACAAGCAGGCAGTTCTACAGAGAAGGATCCTGTAGACTAAAAGCTGTACTCTGAGTGGATTCCAAATGGACCTCATGTCCTTTATCCAATGAATTCAGTGGCTGGTAAAGGAGAAAGCACTCTCTCAAATATATATTATATTTATATAAACAAACAAATAAACACAAATGAGCACATGGTGGTCTAGAAATAAGTCAAGAAATAGAAACAAAGACAAGTTAGCCAACACGTGCGCGCGCACACATGTGAACATCAGTAAATGCAGAACAGTTGAACCTCCAAGGATAGGTAATTTCATATTCTGGGTGCCACAGTAGTCAAGGAGAGTCTGAAGTTGGGAACCAGGAGCCATGGTTTGTGCCAGAGAGCCAGTTAAGCTAAGGGACTCAGATGGGAGTCAAAGCTGAAGGACACACTGAAATGCACCAGAGCCAGCAAGACCTTGTTGCTCAGGTGAGAACTCAGCTGAAACAGGAAGCATTTGATAGGATCTCCTGTTTGGGAGGGCCTACTAGCAATCTGGGTGGGCAGGCCAGTCCAGAGCCTGAGGGCACTTTACTACCCAAGAAGTGGCTCCGAACTGCAGTTCTGTGGCTCAGTGCATGGGGCAGCTATGCACAGAGCCAGGGGTTCCTGGTGGTAGCCATTGTGGTTCTTGACAGGAGGTTGTCCTAAGCCATTAAAGATTTTCTGCCACAGAGTTAGAGTGATTTCAATGTAGGGATGGCATGGATGCCTGACTAGGTCAGGGAGTCCGTCGGGCTCCCCCTGCCCATGCCCCTGGACCATGCCCACCAAGCCTCCGGCCTCATTCGCCTCCACTCACTCCCTCCCGGACGTTGCCTGCACTCAACCAGACCTGTCCAGAAGTGCCCACCATTTCATTGAGCTCATTTTTACTAGGGATGTATGGACTGTGTGAAACACTCCATCTGTGTTTCATGGATTGTCAGGTGCCTTTTGTTCTGTCGTCCACTCACAGACAGATGCAAATATATTTTTTCATCATGCAGAAAAATACGCAAATAATTACATAAGTATTTATCTAGGTATTTACATAATTTGCCTTAGTACATAACATTTAACGTATTGTCCCCCATTCCAGTCAACATTTCCTCAGCAGAAACATACACATTTTCCTATGAATTTATATGTGTAAAATTCAGGTAAATTTTAAAGAGGGTCAGTCTGCAGTGGATTCCACAGGTCGAATTCTTAGAAATCCAGCTCATTTTAGTCCATCTCAAATTTCACCAGCATCCCTATTTTGTATGGAAAAAGGAGGTCATTAAAATGTGCATATTTGAATATGCACAAATTTGGGCTGGGAAAGGCTGATCTATGCAATATTAGAGGCATACATTGGCTCTTTATGCCTCTAATGTTGCATATATCAATCTTTCCCACCCTGACTTTGTGCATATTTAAATATGCAAATTTTGAATGACCGCCTTTTTTCACAAACATAAGCTGGGCAAAATGGTGGGCACTTGTGGATGGGATCCAGGGTGAGTATGGGTGGCTTTCCAAGCTCGGGGGGGGGGGCTCAAGCATGGGTCTGGGGGTGCTCAAGCAGGGGCAGTGCTTTAGCAGGCACCCACCAATACCAGACAGGGGTGGCTTCGTCCATCCCTATTTCAATGATAACTTAGTGGCTGCTGCCACATCACTTAAGTCAAGGCATAAAATGTTTATCTTGCAGTTTGGGCAGCTTGTGTGGTTCTAAAACACATGTGCAATTGCTGGTCGACTGGCCACTCAACAAAATGCTGCTTGGGAGCATTGCGAGGTATTTCATAGAGGGTTACACATTTGCATCCACATTAAGTTGTAGATATATCTTTCCCACCCCTTCATGGATCACTGCCTTGTTGTGGTGAAGGGGCTTGCATAACTCAGTGAAGCCATAAGCTATCCCATGCAGGGCCACCCAAGATGGACAGGTCATGGTGGAGAGTTCTGACACAAAATGTGGTCCACTGGAGAAGGAAATGGCAACCCACTCCAGTATTCTTACCAAGAAAATCCCATGGAACGTATCACAAGGCTAAAAGATATGACGCCGGAAGATGAGCCCCTCAGGTCAGAAGGTGTCCAATATACTATTGGGGAAGAGCAGAGGGTATTTCCAAGTAGTGCCAGAAAGAATGAAGCTGCTGGGCCAAAGCCGAAAGGATACTCAGCTGTGGATGTGTCTGGTGGTGAAAAGAAAATCCGATGCTGTAAAGAACAATGTTGTTTAGGAACCTGGAATGTAAGATCAATGAATCAAGGTAAGCTGGAGGTGGTCAAACATGAGATGGCAAGATTGAACATCGACAGCAAATTAAAATGGACACACATGGGCGAATTTAATTCAGGTGACCATCGTATCTACTACTGTGGGCAAGAATCCCTTAGAAGAAATGGAGTAGCACTCATAGTCAACAAAAGGGTGGGAAAAGCAGTACTGGGGTACAATCTCAAAAATGATAGAATGATCTCAGTACGAATCCAAGGCAAACCATTCAACATCACAGTAATTCAAGTCTATGCCCCAACCACTGAGGCTGAAGAAGCTGAGGTTGATTGGTTCTATGAAGACCTACAACACCTTCTAGAACTAACACCAAGAAAAGATGTCCTCTTCATCATAGGGGATTGGAATGCTAAAGTAGGAAGTCAAGAAATAACCGGGATAACAGGCAAGCATGGCCTTGGTGTACAAAATGAAGCAGAACAAAGGCTAATAGAGTTTTTTGCCAAGAAAACACGCTGATAATAGCAAACACTCTTTTCCAACAGCACAAGAGGTGACTCTACACATGGACATCACCAGATGGTCAATACTGAAATCAGATTGATTATGTCCTTTGCAGCCAAAGATGGAGCAGCTCTATACAGTCAGTAAAAACAAGACCTGGAGCTGACTGTGGCTCAGATCATGAGCTTCTTATTGCAAAATTTCAGCTTAAATTGAAGAACGTAGGGAAAGCCACTAAACCATTCAGGTATGACCTAAATCTCAAAGCTATGGTTTTCCCAATAGTAATGTATGGCTGCAAGAGCTGGACTATAAGGAAGGCTGAGCGCCAAAGAATTGATGCTTTCGAACTGTGGTGCTGGAGAAGACTCTTACGAGTCCCCTGGACTGCAAGGAGGTCAAATCAGTCCATCCTAAAGGAAATCAACCCTGGCTGCTCATTGGAAGGACAGATACTGAAGCTGAAGCTCAAATATATTATTTTGGCCACCTAATGCAAAGAGAAAACTCCCTGGAAAAGACCCTGATGCTGGGCAAGATTGAAGACAAAAGGAGAAGGGGACGGCAGAGGATGAGATGGCTAGATAGCATCACCAATGCAATGAATATGAACTTGAGCGCACTCCGAGAGGGAGTGCAGGACAGGAAGGCCTGGCGTGCTATGGTCCATGGGGTCACGAAGAGTCGGACATGACTTAACAACTGAGCAACAACATGACCTAAATCATATCCCTTATGAATATACAGTGGAGGTGACAAATAGATTTAAGGGATTAGACCTGATAGACAGAGTGCCTGAGGAACTATGGACGGAGGTCCGTAACATTGTTCAGGAGGCAGCAACTCAATCCATCCCAAAGAAAAAGAAATGCAAGAAAGCAAAGTGGCTGTCAGATGAGGCTTTACAAATAGCTGAGGAAAGAAGGGAAGCGAAAAGCAAGGGAGAAAGGGGAAGATATACCCAACTGAATGCAGATTTCCAGAGAATAGCAAGAAGAGACAAGAAGGCCTTCATAAATGAACAATGCAAAGAAATCGAGGAAAACAATAGAATGGGAAAGACTAGAGATCTCTTCAAGAAAATCGGAGATCTCAAGTGAATGTTTTGTGCAAAGATGGGCATGATAAAGGACAAAGAAGGCAGGGACCTAGCAGAAGCAGATGAGATTAAGAAGAGGTGGAAAGAATACACAGAAGAACTATATAGGAAAGATCTGAATGTCCCTGATAGCCATGATAGTGCGGTCACTGAACTTGAGCCGGACATCCTCGAGAGTGAAGTCAAGTGGGGCTTAGGAAGCATTACTAACAACAAAGCTAGCAGAGATGACAGTATTCCAGCTGAACTATTTAAAATCCTAAAAGATGATGCTGTTAAAGTGCTGCACTCAATATGCCAACAAATTTGGAACACTCAACAGTGGCCACAAGACTGGAAAAGGTCAGTTTACATTCCAATTCCAAAGAAGGGCAATGCCAAAGAGTGTTCAAACTACCATACAATTGTGCTCATTTCACATGCCAACAAGGTTATGCTCAAAATCCTACAAGCTAGGTTTCAGTAGTATGTGAACCGAGGACTACCAGAACTACAAGCTGGGTTTCGAAGAGGCAGAGGAATCTGAGATCAAATCGCCAACATTCGCTGGATCATGGAGAAAGCAAGGGAATTCCAGGAAAACATCTATTTCTGCTTCATTGACTACGCTAAAACCTTTGATTGTGTGGATCACAACAAACTGTGGCAAATTCTTAAAGAGATGGGAGTACCAGACCACCTTACCTGAGAAACCTGTACGAGGGTCAAGAAGCAACAGGAAGAACCAGACATGGAACAACCGATTGGTTCAAAATTGGGAAAGGAGTATGACAAGGCTGTATATTGTCACCCTGCTTATTTAGTTTATATGCAGAGTACATCATGAGAAATGCCAGGTTGGATGATTCACAGGTCGGAATGCCTGGAGAATTATCAACAACCTCAGATATGCAGATGCTACCACCCTAATGGCAGAAAGCAAAGAGGATCTAAAGATCCTTTTGTTGAGGGTGAAAGTGGAGAGTGCAAAAACTGGTTTGAAACTCAACATTAAAAAAACGAAGATCATGGCATCTGGCCCCATCACTTCCTGGCATATGGAAGGGGAAGAAATGGAAGCAGTGACAGATTTTATTTTCTTGGGCTCCAAGATCACCGCAGACGGTGACTGTAGCCATGAAATTAAAAGACGCTTGCTCCTTGGGAGGAAAGCTATGGCAAACCTAGACAGCATAGTAAGAAGCAGAGACATCACTAGGGATGGGGGAGAATTTCTCCCCGAAACTTGGAGGGGCCGAGCGCCAACGCATTCAGTCCTCCGAAGGTTGTTCGGGGAGAACTTCTCCGCCCCCCCGCCCCCCAACCCCCCCCCCCGGGATGGGACTTACCTTTCACGAATGTCCCTCCCGGCGGCGGGTCCCGGCGGCGGTTCGGTAGGTCTTCGTCAGGGGCGGGGGCGGCAGCCAGTCTTTCGACCGGCTGCCGTCGCCGCCGCCATTACAAGCCAAGTAAAAAAAAAAAAAATGCCCCTGTGATAGGCTACATAACGATTAACGTAGCCTATCACGGCTAGATTTGCAAAGTCAGCCATGATAGGCTACGTTAATCGTCACGTAGCCTATCACGGGTGACTTAAAAAAAAAAAGCGCGTACGGCTAATGGCGGCCCACATAGGGAGCCGTCATTCGCGTTCCTTATTTGGTCCCTGTAGTCTACGTAAAGATTTACGTAGACTACGGCAAAAATAAGGACAACGCAAATAGCGTTGCCCTTATTTTCGCTGTAGTCTACGTAAATCTTTACGTAGACTACAGGGACCAAATAAGGAATGTGAATGGCGGCTCCCTATGGGGGCCGCCATTTGCGTACGCGCTTTTTTTTCCCCAAAGACACCCGTGATAGGCTACGTGACAATTAACGTAGCCTATCACGGCTGACTTTGCAGATCTAGCCGTGATAGGCTACGTTAATTGTTACGTAGCCTATCACAGGGCCTTTTTTTTTTTTTTTCTTTTGAAGTTCGCGACCGGGGAGACGGGGTGCTTCTCCCTGGCCTGAATTTCGGCCGGGCGAGGCGGGAAGCCTCCCCCCCGGCCTGAACTTCAGGGGAAGCAGCGAAGCGCCTCGCCCCCACCGCGAAGCAAGCTGCGAGACCAGGTAAGTGACTTTCGTGCACCCCTAGACATCACCTTGCCGACAAAGATTCATATAATCAAAGCTATGGTTTTCCCAGTAGCAACGTATGGCTGTGAGAGCTGGACTATAAGGAAGGCTGAGTGCCGAAGAATCGATGCTTTCGAACTGTGGTGCTGGAGAAGACTCTTATGAGTCTCCTGGACTGCAAGGAGGTCAAATCAGTCCATCCTAAAGGAAATCAACCCTGGCTGCTCATTGGAAGGACAGATATTGAAGCTCAAATATTTTGGCCACCTAATGCGATGCGAAGAGAAAAGTCACTGGAAAAGACCCTGAAGCTGGGAAAGATTGAAGGCAAAAGGAGAAGGGGACGGCAGAGGATGAGATGGCTAGATAGCATCACCGATGAACTTGAGCCACTCCGGGGAGAGAGCGGAGGACAGGAAGGCCTGGCATGCTATGGTCCATGGGGTCACGAAGAGTCGGACATGACTTAACGACTGAACAACAATAACAATATCTTTCCCAAGGCTGGCCTGAGACATGTTGCTGCCTGAGGTGAACAATAAGATGGTCCCCCCTCCAATTCCATGGACAAAAGCCAATATGACTTTGTCTTCAACACAGGCAGTTGGAAGCCTCCTCTGCTGCACCGGAGGGAAGAAGAATAGCTTAGAAGGCTCAGGGCAGGCTCCTCCAACACCTTGCTGCCACCTCCTAGGATCTGCCACCTGAGGCAACTGCCTCACATTGCCTCATGGTAGATCTATCCCTGATCTTCTTCCCTGTATCCCTGTTTCTGCTGTTCCAGTAATTGGCAGGATCACATATGAATTTCTGCCCCCTCATTAGGGATGGTGGAGAATTCCGCCACGGAATTGAAATCCAATCTAAAGAATCCGGCCCCCCAGAGTCTGTGGCGAAATAGACCAACCCCCATCCGCCACCCAGTGAAGTTCACCCGGACGGATCCTACCTGCCGCAGGCTGGGTCCGGGTCCACCCACTGAGTCCGCAGTCACCCGCTGCTGGTCTGCAGACGCAAATGGTGTCCGGCATAGCAGACGCTATTTGTGTCCCTGCTGTTTTCATGATAGGCTATGTAAATCTTTACGCAGCCTATCACAGAAAAGAGCAGGGACACAAATAGTGTCCACTACGCCATTTGCATCCCTGCTTTTTACCGTGATAGGCTATGTAAAGATTTACATAGCCTATCACAAAAACAGCAGGAACACAAATGGCATCCGCTACGCCAGACGCCATTTGCGTCTGCAGACCGGCAGCGGGCGGAAGTCTGGCTGTGGACGGACCTGGCTGGAGGCTCCACGGACTCACCGTGGAGCGGAGCTGGCCAGGGAGGATTCTGGTGAAAGGAACAGATCGCCTCCCTGCCCCCTGCAGACCCCCAGGCAGACTGGTGAGTGGGGTTTGTACACCCCTACCCCTCATTGACTGGATTTGCACAACATGCTAAGCCACACTTTGTGGTTGAGTGTGGGTTGTTGTTGAACCATGGGTTAGCATATTGTTTGAACCCAGGACATTTTCCACAGGGTGGTTTGTTAACCATGCAGTGTGGCTTATTTTTCTGAACAAGCCACTTTGAGAACACTTGGTTTGTGTTGGGTTGTTCAGGGTGGTTTACAAGCTACCCTGAGGAAAATGTCCTGGGTTCAGACAGCACACTAACCCCCAATTCAACAAACAACCCATGTCTCAACAACAACCCACATTCAACCACTCAGGGTGGCTTAGCACGTTGTGTGAACAGCCCCAAGGTTTCCCAAGTTTTTTGTTGTTGTTGTTTTTGTTTACCAGGCTTCTTCCCTTAAGACTGAGCCCTGTCTTGTGTTGTTTATGAGCATTAATCTAGGCTTGACTTGTCCCTTAAAAAAAAAAGAAGAAGCTATTTTACTATACATGTCCCTTGAAAAACCAGAAAGGCCAATTTGACTCAGACATTTATTGACAAGCACATCATTATTTAAAACGTGGTTGCAGCTTGATTTGGAATGAATTAAAACACCATTGAGAATCATCTCCATTAATAAGAAGATTCAGGGGGAAGAAAGGAGAGGTCATCTTAATTGGGAGTACCGTTTCCTGGGAATGAAAAGTAAAATATTGAAGCTAAGATGACATTGACAAATTGCTACTATTTATTTAAATGGTGTAATGCAATCTACTAGTAGTTCTGCCGTCTGTGTTTGAAGCAGTTGACCCATCCTGCTAATATAAACAAATTAGCCTCCTGGGTATTAGACTACATCCTATCTGCAATTAAAAGTAATAACCTACTGTTATTTAATACTAGCAAAATGCCCGTCATTATGATGAGTGGTGTGCGTGTAAGATTTGTACATTGTAAGGATGTCTGGCATCCTCTCTGCAGATACACATTGCCTCCCTCTCAATGAGGGCTGGGCCACTTAGGAACCTTCACCACATCTTTGTTCCTGAGTATAGTGATGTAGTTTTCCCCAGGACAGTCTGAGATGAGCAGGAAGCCAGGAACCAGGAGCCAGGACCCCAGGAGTCAAGACAAAGAGCATGATCAGATTCAAGAGGCAGGCAGGAGTCAGAACTGAGGAAGAAGCCAAAGGAAGTGAGGTGGGTAGAACCGCAGGAAGAGGAACTAGGAAGAGGGCCTTTTCTGTTGTGGCACCCCAGTTGTGGAATGAGCTCCCCAGAGAGGCATTCTTGGTGTCCAGGTTGTGAACATTTGTTGCCAGATGAAGATCCTCTTATTTTCCCAGGCATTGTAGTCTTTCAGTTTCTGTTGTTTTAAATCTGTTACTGCATTTTAAGTCTTTGCACTGCTGCTAGGTTTTATTTTTATTTTATACTCTAGTTTAAAAGGTTTATATTATATTTTATCATGTTGTATTTTATAGTTTTAATTGTTGTGAACTGCCCAGAGCACTTTGGCTGTTGGGTGGGATAGAAATGCAATAAAGAAATAAATAAAGTTAGAACTATAGCGAAACAACCACCACACAGAAGTCAGAAGTCAAGCAAGGTCCAACTCACACATGAAGCCACTTTACAGCCCTTCCTGTCCAGGAGGGTCCAATGTGAAGCTGGTTGGGTGTGGCTAGTCCAGAACCCAAGGGTACTTAGCTGCCTAGGGAAATGACATTCCAATGTGCAGTTCTGTAGCTTACTGTGGAAGGTAGCTGTGCATGGATCCAAAGACTCCCAGTTTGAGCTCCTGATGCAGCCAATGAGAATTAAGCCAGTTCCTATCTGTGCAGCTTCATCCTTCCTTGATCACAGTACAGCATGACATAAGACCTGTTTACATGGTCACTGAATGCATGGACAGGGGAGGCAGCGAGTTCATCATAGACAGGCTCTTCCATTTGATCAGGAAACTGTTTCCTCCCAGTGTTTCATCAGTCCATGCAAAGATGCATGCCCATTGCTAAAAGTATGCTGCTGCAATCATTTATATGATCGCATCAAACTTGCTTTTTTTGCTGGGGGTGGCACCATTTTATTCAAATATACATGAGCACTGGTAATGCAGATGCAGAGGAAACACACAAGTGAAAGGTACTGAAAACTGTGGCAAACTGTGCAGGGAAACATTCTATATACCAGAGATGTCTGAATCTCTTTCAGCCCAGGGATCCTAATTCCGTTAAGCTCTCAGGAGGCAGGGGGACATCCCAGCAGTGGGCAGGGCCTAAGGTGAAAGGGGTGGGCCCAACACACCAAAAATGCCAGCATATTTTACCTTAAAGCTCTTATGGCCACTAACTGAGCTGCAGGCAGTGGAAGCCGGTGGCTCCGATTTCAGTGGGGCTGTGAATCCATTCCGGGTTTCAGTCAGAAGGCATGGAATTCTAAAGGAGTTATCGACAGTGCTATGCCTTGTCCCCAAAATGGCTTCAGGACCTTGGATAGTTCCTTTAGAGTTCTGAATGAAAGCCAGAATGGATTCACAACCCCACCAAAATCAGAGCCACCTGCCTCCACTGCCAGATAGCCTGGGGAGATGAGTCACAGGCAGCAGACAATATCAGGCTAGATGGACAAATAACCAGGTATAAGGCAGCTTCCTAGGTACTGGATGTTTCCCAGTCACACAAATCAGGAGCGCGATCCTCTTCCATTCATTCCAATGTGGGTTTCTCCCAGTGAAGGCTGGTGGGCCCAATTTTGGTGGGGCTGTGAATCTATTCTGGGTTTCAGTCAGAACTAGCCAGAACTCTAAAGCAGCTGTCCAAGGTACTGAACATATTTTGGGGGTGGGGTTCAGCACTTTGGATAGATCCTTTGCAGTTCTGGCTGGTTCTGACTGAAACAATGGCTTTCCCGCCCCACTGAAATCGGAGCCACCAGCCTCCACTGACTAAGCTGCAGGAGAGGCAGTTCAACCTTTTAGAATGGGGGGAAAATACACAAATGCTGGGAAACAACCAAACCACCTGTGATCAGAAGAAAGGAGGTGGATCATGGTCATCTGGGGAAACCTGGAAGGCTAGATTGGGACCCACAGGCTTGAGGTTCCACACCTCTGCCAGACAACCTTTGGAATGGAACAACGGTGAATTCCTAATTTCCACAGGATGACTAGTTTTTCCTTATCTGCCACCTTGCAAACTGATGGTGCGTACAGGGGGTTCCCCGTATAGAAGTGGTATCCATGTAGCAAATCACTGCGTATGAACTTACCCAAAGTGAGCTGTGCAGTTTGAACTAGGGCTGCTGGAGAAATTCGAGACAGATTAAAATTAGCTTGGATTTCTAAGAATCTGACCTGCGGCATCTGGTATGGAGCATCCCCCTCAGGCCACGTGGAGTCTGTAAACTTTTGGATTCTTTTTTTTTAACTTTCCCATATTGTATGCATATTTATTCATAGGAAAATATATACATTTCTGCTGAAGAGAAGCTAATGGAATGGGGGGGGGGGTTAATATGCTAAATGTTACGTACTAAGATAAATTATGTAAATTGTTATGAAGCGTCTTACGTAAATATTTGTGTATTTTTCTGCAAGACAAAAAACAATAATTTGCATCCGTCTGTGAGCGGATGATGAAACAAAAGGTGGCTGACAATCCCCAAAACATAGACTGAGTGGATTTTATGCAGTCCCTAGTTTGAATGGACAAATAGCACAACATAAAATACATTTGCAGGAGGGGGGGTGGGTGAGGACAACCAAACAAAGAAACAAACTGAGTGATAACATGGGAGATGTTTTTAAATGAACTTTTAATTAAAACTTAGTAGCATGATAATGTTAATTAAATATCAACTGCTTGCACAGGGCCACTTATTGCATTTAATAACTATGTAAGAGATATTCATCTAATTGTCATGCAATTACCCCTTTTGGGGTGGGGAAAAACAGCAGCGTGGAATGGAAAGACTATCTTCAAGAGGACAGCTGTGACATGCGTTCCTTCTTCACTTTGGCGATTTAGAAATCTAACTAAGAGATGGCAAGGTGAATGAAAAAGAAAGGATGTATGGATGTAAAAATGGGGAGGTAAAAGGCAGGGCTCAATTAAATACTATGCTAAGTACTTTAGAGTATATTTGATCATTTATCACATCTATATCCCACCCTTCCTTCGAAGCAGTGTAATCCCCCCCTTTATATTCACAACAATCCTTTGAGGTAGATTAGGCTGAAAAGTAGGGATGTCAGAGAATTCTGCCACAGATCTCGGTGAGGCCAAATACCAGTGCATTCGGCCCCCCAAAATCTGTGGTGGAATGAAGCCCCCGCTCCAAACCCATGAAAGGCGCACAAAATGGAACACTTACGTGCTGCCATCCGTGCTGACTTGCGAATGGTGGCCGCGCTGCGGCCGCCATTCGCTTCTTCATCATAGCCATGATAGGCTACGTAAGTATTTACGTAGCCTATCACGGCAAGCCCCCCCCCCAAGCATACGCAAATGGCGGCAGCTACAGTGGCTGCCATTTGCGTTCCCTATTTTTTGCCATTTTAGCCTACGTAAATATTTATGTAGGCTATTACGGTGAAAGTATTTCCAAGTAGCGCCAGAAAGAGTGAAGCGGCTGGGCCAAAGCCAAAAGGACACTCAGCTGTGGATGTGTCTGGCGGTGAAAAGAAAATCCGATGCTGTAAAGAACAATATTGTTTAGGAACCTGGAATGTCAGATCAATGAATCAAGGTAAGCTGGAGGTGGTCAAACATGAGATGGCAAGATTGAACATCGACATCTTGGGAATCAGCGAACTAAAATGGACAGGCATGGGCGAATTTAATTCAGGTGACCATCATATCTACTATTGTGGCCAAGAATCCTTTAGAAGAAATGGAGTAGCACTCATAGTCAACAAAAGGGTGGGAAAAGCAGTACTGGGGTACAATCTTAAAAATGACAGAATGATCTCAGTACGAATCCAAGGCAAACCATTCAACATCACAGTAATTCAAGTCTATGCCCCAACCACTGATGCCCAAGAAGCTGAGGTTGATCGGTTCTATGAAGACCTACAACACCTTCTAGAACTAACACCAAAAAAAGATGTCCTTTTCATCATAGGGGATTGGAATGCTAAAGTAGGAAGTCAAGAAATCACCGGGATAACAGGCAGGCATGGCCTTGGTGTACAAAATGAAGCAGGACAAAAGCTAATCGAGTTTTGCCAAGAGAACATGCTGATCATAGCAAACACTCTTTTCCAACAGCACAAGAGGCGACTCTACACATGGACGTCACCAGATGGTCAATATCGAAATCAGATTGATTATGTCCTTTGCAGCCAAAGATGGAGAAGCTCCATACAGTCAGTAAAAACAAGACCTGGAGCTGACTGTGGCTCAGATCATGAGCTGCTTCTTGCAAAATTTTGGCTTAAATTGAAGAACGTCGGGAAAACCACTAAACCGTTCAGGTATGACCTAAATCATATCCCTGATGAATATACAGTGGAGGTGAGGAATAGATTTCAGGGATTAGACCTGATAGACAGAGTGCCTGAGGAACTATGGACGGAGGTCCGTAACATTGTTCAGGAGGCAGCAACTCAATCCATCCCAAAGAAAAAGAAATGCAAGAAAGCCAAGTGGCTGTCTAATGAGGCTTTACAAGTAGCTGAGGAAAGAAGGGAAGCGAAAAGCAAGGGAGAAAGGGGAAGATATACCCAACTGAATGCAGAGTTCCAGAGAATAGCAAGGAGAGACATGAAGGCCTTCTTAAATGAACAATGCAAAGAAATCGAGGAAAACAACAGAATGGGAAAGACTAGAGATCTCTTCAAGAAAATCGGAGATCTCAAGGGAACGTTTTGTGCAAAGACGGGCATGATAAAGGACAAAGAAGGCAGGGACCTAACAGAAGCAGATGAGATTAAGAAGAGGTGGAAAGAATACACAGAAGAACTATACAGGAAAGATCTGAATGTCCCTGATAGCCATGATAGTGCGGTCACTGAACTTGAGCCGGACATCCTCGAGAGTGAAGTCAAGTGGGCCTTAGGAAGCATTAGTAACAACAAAGCTAGCGGAGATGACAGTATTCCAGCCGAGCTATTTAAAATCCTAAAAGATGATGCTGTTAAAGTGCTGCATTCAATATGCCAACAAATCTGGAACACTCAACAGTGGCCACAAGACTGGAAAAGGTCAGTTTACATTCCAATTCCAAAGAAGGGCAACGCCAAAGAGTGTTCAAACTACCGCACAATTGCGCTCATTTCACATGCCAGCAAGGTGATGCTCAAAATCCTACAAGCTAGGCTTCAGCAGTATGCGAACCGAGAACTACCAGAAGTACAAGCTGGGTTTCGAAGAGGCAGAGGAACTAGAGATCAAATCGCCAACATTCACTGCATCATGGAGAAAGCAAGAGAATTCCAGAAAATCGTCTATTTCTGCTTCATTGACTACACTAAAGCCTTTGATTGTGTGGATCACAACAAACTGTGGCAAATTCTTAAAGTGATGGGAGTACCAGACCACCTTACCTGTCTCCTGAGAAACCTGTACGAGGGTCAAGAAGCAACAGTAAGAACCAGAGATGGAACAACCGATTGGTTCAAAATTGGGAAAGGAGTACGACAAGGCTGCATATTGTCACCCTGCTTATTTAACTTATATGCAGAGTACATCATGAGAAATGCCGGGTTGGATGAATCAGAGGTCGGAATTAAGATTGCTGGGAGAATTATCAACAACCTCTGATATGCAGACGATACCACCCTAATGGCAGAAAGCGAGGAGGATCTCAAGAGCCTCTTGTTGAGGGTGAAAGAGGAGAGTGCAAAAGCTGGTTTGAAACTCAACATTAAAAAAACTAAGATCATGGCATCTGGCCCTATCACTTCCTGGCATATAGAAGGGGAAGAAATGGAAGCAGTGACAGATTTTACTTTCTTGGGCTCCAAGATCACCACAGACGGTGACTGTAGCCATGAAATTAAAAGACGCTTGCTCCTTGGGAGGAAAGCTATGGCAAACCTAGACAGCATAGTAAGAAGCAGAGACATCACCTTGCCGACAAAGGTCCATCTAATCAAAGCTATGGTTTTCCCAGTAGTAATGTATGGCTGTGAGAGCTGGACTATAAAGAAGGCTGAGCGCTGAAGAATTGATGCTTTCGAACTGTGGTGCTGGAGAAGACTCTTACGAGTCCCCTGGACTGCAAGGAGGTCAAATCAGTCCATCCTAAAGGAAATCAACCCTGACTGCTCATTGGAAGGACAGATACTGAAGCTGAAGCTCCAATATTTTGGCCACCAAATGCGAAGAGAAAACTCCCTGGAAAAGACCCTGATGCTGGGAAAGACTGAAGGCAAAAGGAGAAGGGGACGGCAGAGGATGAGATGGCTAGATAGCATCACGGATGCAATGAATATGAACTTGAGCACGCTCCGGGAGAGAGCGCAGGACAGGAAGGCCTGGCGTGCTATGGTCCATGGGGTCACGAAGAGTCGGACACGACTGAACGACTGAACAACAACAACAACAACATTACGGCGAAAAGAAGGGGAATGCAATTAGTGTAGTGGGTGCCATTTGCGTTCCTTTCCCCCCCGCCATTTTAGCCTACTTAAATATTTACAAATACAAAAAACAGCGTACGCAAATGGCGGCGGCTATGGCGGCTGCCATTTGCGTTCCCTATTTTTTGCCATTTTAGCCTACGTAAATATTTACGTAAGCTATTACAGTGAAAAAAAAGGAAGGCAAATAGCACCCACTACGCTATTTGCGTTCCCCTTTTCTTCGCCATAATAGCCTACGTAAATATTTACGTAGGCTAAAATGGCAAAAAATAGGGAACGCAAATGGCAGCCGCCATAGCCGCCGCCATTTGCGTACGCTGTTTTTTGTATTTTTTTCAGCTTGCCGTGATAGCCTACGTAAATACTTACATAGCCTATCACGGCAGCGTCACTGGACGCAAATGGCCGCCATTTCGCCCTGGCCGCCATTCGCTTCCTCTTCATAGCCGTGATAGGCTATGTAAATACTTACGTAGCCTTACTAATGCAGGGACGCCATTTGCGTCCCTGCAGAGGCCATGATAGGCTACATAAGTATTTACTTAGCATATCACGGCAGGGGGAAAAAAACCCAGCATATGCAAATGGTGGCAGCTAGCGCCATTTGCGTAAGCTGGGTTTTTTCCCCCCTGCCATGATAGGCTATGTAAATATTTACGTAGCCAATCACGGCTAAATACAGGGATGCAAATGGCGGCAGCTACGTCAGCTTCCATTTGCATCCCTGCAGGGCTGCCCAGTGGCCGGATGTCCAGCTGCGGGCGGCCGGAGCCGGCCGGTGGCTTTGCGGCTTGGCCGCGGAGCAGAGCCAGCCGGGCAGGATTCTGGGAGGGAGGACCAGATCACCTCCCCCCCTGTCGAGGATTCCAGGGGGAGGGACGGAGCACCTCCCCCCCCAGCGGAAACAGAATGGAACAAAAGGTAAGTGTTCCATCCATCCCTACTGAACATGGAGACAATTTCTCTAAGCCTACACTGGTGTCCACCTGTAGTACAAGAAGGGCAAAATCATGGAGGGGACATGGCATGTTCACTAGGGATGTCAGAAAATTTCTCCACGAATCTCGGGGAGGCCGAATGCACTCCCCCCCCGGGATGGGACTTACCTTGTGCCGAAATTGGTGGAGAAACGGTCTGCCCCCCCACCCGGGATGGGACTTACCTTGTGCGAATGTCCCTGGCGGCGGCTCCGGCGGCGGTTCAGCGGCGGCAGCTGCGGCGGCCGGTCTTCCGACTGGCTGCCACCACCACCATTTCCAAGTTAAAAAAACAAACCCCCCCCACACATGATAGGCTACGTAAAGATTTACGTAGCCTATCATGGATAGATTTTTAAAAAACACCATGATAGGCTACGTAAATGTTTACGTAGCCTATCACGGCTGAGTGGAAAACAAAAACAAAAACCGCGCGTATGCAAATGGCGGCGCCCATGGGCACCGCCATTTGCATACACGCGGTTGTTGTTGTTGTTGTTGTTGTTTTTACTCAGCCATGATAGGCTACGTGACAATTTACATAGCCTATCACGGCTGACTGAAGGGACGCAAACGGCGGCAGCTACGGCTGCCACCATTTGCGTCCCGGCAGGACAGGAGGATTCGCAGCCAGAGGGACGGGGTGCCTCCCCCCCAGCCAGAATTTTGATGGGGAGGGACGGGGCACCTCCCCCCCAGCCAGAATTTGGGGGGGAGGGACAGAGCGCCTCCCCCCCACCGCGAATCAAGCTTCGGGTTCAGGTAAGGGACTTTCATACATCCCTAATGTTCACCCTCCCTCAATGTCCCTGTGCTCCCAGCTGTTTCAGAGATCTTTGTGAATGTAGAATGAAGATCTGAAACGGGTTTGTGAGCGTATTCAGCTGAACATGCTAACAAAGCTCCCTGTGTTTGGCAACCTTGCCTTATCGGTATTCCTGAACATGATGAGGACTGTAATTGCTCTCTGATGAATATGGTTAAAACCCTCCTTCAGGTGTCCACGCTCAATGTGTGAAGACTGGGTACATGGGAAATTAGGGGTGGGGCTGGGGATTGGGTGCACGTCCACATAGGGATGTTCAGATTTTGTGAAATCTGCCCCATGTGTGTTTTGTGGATTGTGCGTTTCCATTTGTTCTGGCATCTGTTCGCAGATGGTTTCAGATCCCCCCCTCATTATGTGAAAAAACACGCAAATAATTCCATAAGAGGGTTTGCAACGATTTACATGATTTATGTTTGTATGTAACTTTTAGCGTACTTTCCCCCATCCCATTCAACTTTTCCCTATGTATATTTACCAGTCTCAGCAGAAACTTGCATATTTTCCTACAAATACATATGTGTAAATTTCGGGAAAGTAAAAATACTTTTTTTAAAAAAAGATCTGAAAGTGCACAGGCTCCATGCGGCCTGAGGAGGTTGCTTCTCAGCGGGTTCCACAGGTTGGTTTCTTAGAAATCTGAAGTCATTTTAGTCCACCTCAAATTTCTCCAGCATCCCTATGTCCACATCACTTCCCCTGTTTAGCCCTACTTGTGTTGCAGGTGAATGCCTGCACAGGGCTTGTCCCTCTAATTCAAGGGTGGGCAACCTGCAGCCCTAGAGCTGTATGCAGCCCTAGGTCTTTATGCAGCCCTCCACTAATTTTGTGTGCCCTCTGCCTAATTTCAAGACAGCTCTTCATACAGTCATTTCAGACCTCTGGCAAGAGTGATGTGTCCCTTTTCTGGGAGCCTGTTGGGTGAGAAGGAAGAGGGAGAAAGACAGAAAGGGGGTGCAGGGAGAGAGAGAGAGAGAGAGAAAGAGAGAGGTAGTTTTTGGATCTGGCCCCACCCACCACTGTCTTTGGCCCTGCCCACTGCAGTCATGCAGTCCCTGACAGATTTTCCCTGGAGGGAATGTGGTTCTTACCAAAAAAAGAAAAGAAAAAAAAGTTGCCTATCGCTGCTCAAAAGAATGCAGCAGTCTCCTGGTTGTTTTTGTATTGGCTCAGGTATCTGTTGATATCCCTCCTTCCTTTCCCTCTCTCACATGCATGCAAATGTTGTTTTAGTGTTCTGTGGAGAACCCCTTTCATCACAAGCTGAAATCAGTCCCCTTCAGTTCTTATGTCACATATGGAGACTTATAATAGAAACAGTTACAGAGCCGCAACTCCAGTAAATCATAGCAAATGCGCCTCTATAATTAATACTTTGAAATTTTAAAGAATGTCTAGGCATTTATTAAGAGAGCTTTAGCTAGTTAGATATCAATTACCACACTTATAAATGTCTCTTAGCACTTTAAAGAATTATTTGATATTTAACTTGCCATGGGCAATCATGTTCATTAAGTGCCTCATACATAAAAAAGAAAATCTTTGGGCAATTCTGTGGGATTTACACATTAATGAAGTATCCTCTCTGTCTCTGTCTCCCCCGCCCCTTGTATTTTGGGGACATGGATTACTCTTCTTTTTTACTCCTTATTCTCCATCTCTTATTATCAGTTGTGTGTATTCACTGGTTAGCCATCTGCACGGAGGGATCACATGTGGAGGGTGTGTGTGACCACACCTCTTGACCCTGTCCCCAAGGTCACATATCCTGGGAAGCTCCGTCCCTCTCCCCTCCATGCATTTGGCCAAGGTTGGAAAGGGCTGCTGGCTATACTCATAAATAAATATTCCATATGATTGGAAGCCTGCATGATTGGGGCTCCTGACCTGACTGTGTGGAGGAGCCAATGTGAATGCAGCTAGCTCCTCCTGCAGACCTTCACTCAAGTTCAGAGGGGTGGAGCAGGCAGGTGTGGGGATGAAGCTGGGGATGATATGGGTGGGATCCATGGGAGTGGCATTTTGTGGGGTGGGCTCAGAAGGCATGGTAATGCTCCCCTTCCACACATTAGCTGTCCACACAGGGCTAACAATTGAATAGGGCTTATGTATATGTGTGAAGGGATTTCATGTCCAAATATGGGCAGGGAGAGGGTTGGCTATTTGTTCCCTCTGGGAGGAGGCCCTTTGCACCTCACAGAATGCATCTCTGGAATTCTAGAAGCAGAAGGTACTTTAAAGGCCATCTATTCTAACTCCCTGCTGATGTAAGACATCTTAAGAACATAAGAACATAAGGAGAGCTATGCTGGATCAGATCAAGGGTCCATCTAGTCCAGTATTCTGTTCACACAGTGGCCAACTAGCTGCCCATGGAAAACCCACAATCTTCTACAGTGCCCCCAACAGGCATTAGAGGTGTGCTTAAAAACTTCTAATGAAGGTCCACCACATTTGAGGCAGTCTGTTCCACTGTCACATTGACCACACAGTCAGGAAGTTCTTCCTAAAAGTTAGTTGAAATCTATTTTCATGTAATTTGAAATTGTTGGGTCAAGCTCTACCCTGTGGAGCAACAGAGAACAAATTTGATCCATCATCCATATGATAGCCCTTAGAAGATGGCTATGCTCTTGCCTTTCTCCAGGCTAAGCATACCCAACCTTTCAACTTTTGCTCATACAAGTTGGTTTCCAGGCCTTCCACCATCTTTGTTGCCCTTGACAAATTGCATTTCCCTGACCTCCAAAAACATCTTTTGGAAGGGCATAGAATAGTAGAATAGTAGGGTTGGAAGGGGCCTACAAGGCCATGGAGTCCAACCCCTGCTCAATGCAGGAATCCAAGTCAGAGCATCCCTGTCCAGCCTCGTCTTGAATGCCTCCAGTGTGGAAAAGCCCACTACCTCCCTAGGTAATTGGTTCCATTGTCATATTGCTCTAACACTCAGGACATTTTTTCCTGATGTTCCTGTCACTTGAGCTCATGAGTCCATGTCCTGCACTCTGGGATGATGGAGAAGAGAACCTAGCCTTCCCCTCTGTGACAACCTTTCAAGGACTTGAAGAGCACTATCCTATCTCCCCTCAATCTTCCCTTCTCAAAGCTAAACATGCCCAGTTCTTTCAGTCTCTCCTCATAGGGCTTTGTTTCCAGTCCCCTGATCATCTTTGTTGCCCTCCTCTGAACCCTCTCCAGTTTGTCTGCATCGTTCGTAAAGTGTGGTGCCCAGAACTGGACACAGTACTCCAGATGAGGCCTAACCAGTGCTGAGTAGAGGGGAACTAGTACTTCCCGGGATTTGGAAGCTATGCTTCTATTAATGCAACCCAAAAGAGCATTTGCCTTTTTTTGCAGCCACATCTCATCTTCAGCTTGTGATCGACAACAATTCCAAGATCCTTCTTGCTTGTAGTGTTGTTGAGCCACATATCCCCCATCTTGTAACTGTGCATTTGGTTTCTTTTTCCTAGGTGCAGAACTTGGCCTTTATCCCTGTTAAATTTCATTCTGTTGTTTTCTGCCCAGTGCGCCAGACTATCAAGATCACTTTGAATTTTGTTTCTGTCTTCCAGGGTATTAGCTATCCTGCCCAATTTTGTGTCATCTGCAAATTGGATAAGCATTCCCTGCACCTCCTCATCCAAAGCTTTGCTGAAGTCAAGGTATATTTTATCCACAGCATTCCCACAGTCCACAAGGGGGGTTACTTGATCAAAAAATGAGATCAGATTTGTCTGGCAGGATTTGTTCTTGGCATGGCAAATCCATGTTGGCTTCAAGTAGTCACTGCATTGTTTTCAAGGTGCTTCCAGATGAATTGCTTTATGATCTGCTCCAGAATTTTCCCAGGGATTGATGTCAGACTGACTGGTCTGTACTTCCCAGGTAGGAGGGGGACTTTTGATGCCAGCCTAGATATAAAATAAAGTATTGGGATGAGGACCTTGTTAAGGGAGGGCATAAGAGATGACCCACTTTGTTGTTCCCATTTCTGCCATCCCTGCTATGGAAGTCAGCTCCCAACCTTACCAGGAACAGTTCTGTAGTTCAAGGACCAGGAAAATCAAACTAGCTGGGGAGATTTCCAGCAGAGAGAGCGCAGTGAGAAAGGTGTTGTTTCAGCAAGGGCTAGGCTCTAACTGAACAGCTTTATAGAGAATGCTGATGCTCTGCCCCCTTCTGGTTTAACAGTAGGGCCCTGATCCAGAGCGTGCTTCCTCCTCACAAGTAGGGATCAAAGATATCTGACGTGCTGCCAAATGGGCACTTTGAGCATTGATCTTCTCTCTGGACCTGCTACTGTCTATGTTCATGGGGTCCTGGGGGTGAGCCTGCTTAGCCTGCAGCAGAGAAATGGGAACAGTCGTGGAGCTTGGGTTCCTTCAATGCCACAGCCTCCTCAAGTGTGGCATTGCTTCCAGAAATGCCCTCAGAACCTTTGACTTCCCCTGACCGTTGCAACCATTAGGACTGGTAACAGGAGCCTCCTCCTTTTCCATGGTTCCTCAGGTTCCAGGAAGGTGGTGAGACACAGCACCCATTTTATTATTTCAGATCACATGTAGATCATGCCAACTCACTTCCTCTGCACACAGAGGGCATAAACCTTCCCCAAGGAAGGTTGCAGTGGCTGCCTGCAGAGGAATTCCCCCTCCCTTCAAATCACAGGTGGGCAGCATGCAGCTCACAGGTCACATTCAGCCCCAGAAGCCCCACTGTGTCCCTCCCAAAATTCAGGGGAACACCCCCCCAGAAGTAAAAAAAAATATTTGGACCTAAAATGTTATCCGGAGTTACTACAGAGCATCCAAAGGGTCAAAAATAGCTTGTTTGCAGCAGCTGAGCTCTGAAAGGGTCAAAATTGTGAACAAGCTAATTTTAATCTATTTGGTGGCCCATAGCAGTCCTGGGTGGCATTTTGTTTTTCTTTTGTTTAATTTTTATTCCCCCATTTTTGGTACCCACTAGAGGAGAGTGTGGCCTGTAGAGGTTCTGGGGGAGGGGCAAAAATGGCCCCTGGACCTTCCAAAGTTGCCCATCCATGCTTCGGATGGTAACGTGTATTAATTCACAGCCAAATTGTGGAAAGAAAATTCTACTGCATTCACCAGGACCATCTACACATTCTGCTGACTGGAGTCCAAGGTATCTGCCCTGAAGTCCTACCCTGATGGCACCACTGCTTTGAAACTTCCTCCAGCTTTTGATTAACCCCATGAAGATACAAACAAACCAGAGATCAAAACAATTTGAGCGTTTGTTATGGCAGCAGAAAGTATTAACTTGTTTTTTTCACTATGAAGGAAGGCTATGGTGATTGGGACTGTGTATTTTAGGGTGGGGGGAAGGCAACTAAAGGGGACATGATCAGGGTTTTATGTAATTACACATGGTGTTGTGGAAGTGGATAGAGAGAGTAGGTTTTCTTCCTCTCTCATAATACTGTATGTGTATATTTGAGAAAGACACATGAAAACATGCGTAATTTTGAAAAAAAGTGTACAAATGCACTTTAATCAATAGGATAAGAATGCATTCATTTCAAAGATGCACACAATTAATGTCTACATTTGGAAAAATACATATAAAAATAGCCATGGATTTTCATGCAAAAAGAAAAAAAGAAAACAAAACTTGCATTCTTATATGGACTCGAGTCAGAACAATCTTCAGATGGAATTTGGAGAACTTCAGAGAGCTTGCGTTTTGCTGAGCTGTACATCCCTAGTTAAACTATGGAATTCACTACCACAGGATGTGGTGATGGCTACCAGCTTAGGGACAGACTACATGCTATGTTCAACATGTAGTGTGCAGATCACACACACACACACACACACACTCCAACTCAGGTTATATATCTGTTTACAAGTAGGGATGGGCGGATTACTCACCGTCCATTCCAAGATGGTGTTCGCAGGGGGGGGGGATCTGTTCCTCCCCTCTGGAATCCTCCAGAGCAGCTCCGCATCTGGAGGATTTCACGGAGCCACACTCTGGCTCCACAGCACTGGTGTTATGGTAATGGCAGCCGCCATTACCGTATTCCTTGGAGAAATACAGCTGCAAATGGCATAGTGGATGCCACTTGAGGCTGTAAAGCACTGTTTTTTACCTAAATAAACCATAAACAGCTGCAATTAGGGGAAACTCAGGGCTTCACAGCCGCAAGTGGTGTCCACTACACCATTTGTGGCTACATTTCTCCAAGGAATGTAGTAATGGCAGCTGCCATTACCATATCGCAAACGCCACGGACCCGGAGTGCCATTCGGCAGGGAATCCTCCAGACATGGAGGTAAGTGGAGCTGTTCCACTGTGGATCCTGGAGGCCAGATTCCAAAGAATCCGGCCTCATTTGTGTCCGCAGCGGAATTCTCTGACATCCCTATTTTCAAGAATGTAGAGTAAGTGTCCTGAGTTAACTAGAGGCTCCTCACTTTTCTCCCTCTGCTTCATCTCAGAATTAATAAATCTGGATGTATTTATTATCTCATGAATGTAAAAAAACAGAACAGTTCAAGTTCATGGTGACATTAGACTGAGCCAAGATAATGAGCAAGGCTGCATATATAACCAAAATCCAATTCCCATGTTCATTGATTCAGAATAGGAAACCTCAACCAACAAACCAACCAGCCATTTGGGGTACCTTATTAGCTAAAGTAGCCTTCCAAATGGTGTGTTAACTTCTTTGAGATCCTATCGGGAATTTACCTGTATGCCTAGCACTTCAGAGCAAAGGGGACCTAAATGTACCTCAAGCATATCGGATTTGCCATAAAGCAGTCTTAGTGAGAAGCTACTACAATAATGAGATTCTCACAGATAAAATCAGCAACCCTATCTGGAAAATGGCAAAATATACCTTATCAAGAGAGAACCTAGTGCGACAGCAGAGGGGGGGAAGTGGCTGAATCTACTGGTAACAACTTTGAAATGTGGCAGGTTCAGAGAGAAAACACTGTGCTTGGTTTGTTGTTTATTGTACTAAAGGACGGATGTTTTCAGTTGTATCAGAGAAAATAAGAGCAAATATTAAGAATTAATCAACAGTCCTAAGCAGGTGAACTTGTAAGCAGGGCCAGCTCTACCATTAGGAAGAGTGAAGCAGTTAATTCACGCAGCAGATGCTGGTTGGGGGCAGGGAGTGGTGGGAAGGTGTTGAAGAACAGAGTTATGTGTTTCACACATCTTGCCCTGCATCCCCTAAGCTTCCCTCAGGTCAAGCTGAGGATGATGTCCTATCACTAGTGTTGAAGTAAGATTCAGTTGCCAGTCTGGTTGGCTTTTGTATGTGGAAATGGGAGAGGCAATATCTTGTCCTTTGCCTCAGGCAGAAAAGAAACAACAATCTTGGTCTGGTCCTGCTGGTAAGGATGATTGAATAATTGGGACTTACCTCCTAATAAACCGCCCCAATCCAAAACCAACCTTGTTTAAAATCAATAGATCTTAACTTGGTTGTGACAAACTCATGCTACTGATATCAACATGACTTTGGCTAGGGATGAACATTTTGTTTCTGTTTGTTTAAGACCAGAACTGGCTTTGTTCACCCCCCGAATGCGAATGCGAGCTAATTTTGTGGGCAATGCTTGAACATTCCCGAGCCTGTGATGCTCATTCACAAAACGTGTACTTTCATGCTTTCGTCGATGGAGGAGAAGTACACATTTTGGTATGTACTTTTTAAAATGTGCCCCCAAATGAATCTTTTTCTGGTTCAAATGGGGCAGGGTGCAATCATCTACAAGGTGGGCCAAGCTTTGAGGTGGAACTCAGAATTGGAAAACCTTGACAGGGTTGAGCCTAACTTAGTCTCCTATCTCTAACTTAGGAACGATTAACTTTGTCTAGATTGAGGCCATTGTGTTAAGAACTACTGTGTAAATGTGTGTTTCGTTTGGAACTATTGTCCATGGCCTTACGTGTGGATTAAAAAAAGAAAGAAAAAAGGATGTGGAAATAGATTTTTCAAAATGCCACCACTAGACTTCCCATGCAATACTATGCAGGCAAATGGAGCACTTACCTGGTGCTGTTCGTGCTGCTTTGCGAATGGCGGCCGCATGTGTGGCCGCCATTCGCTTCCCCATTTAGGCCATGATAGGCTACGTAAATATTTACATAGCCTATCACAGCAAAAAACATGAATGCAAATGGTGGCCACCTTAGCCGCCGCCATTTGCGTCCGCAGGCTCCAGATGCCTGCGAATGCACCCGGACGGCGGCTCTGCATAGTTGCCATGGAGCAGAGCCAGCCAGGTTAGGATTTCGGGGGGAGGTGCGGAGCGCCTCCCCCCCACCGTGAATCACCCCTGCGAAAAGGTAAGTGACTTTTGTACATCCCTACGCAGAGCAGCTTACAAAGATCAATAATAAGACACCCCTCCTGACAGGTTTACAATCTAGAAAACATGACACAAGTGTGAAGTGATGCACATTGGGGCAAAAAAATAAATAAATCCCAACTTCTGCTGTGCTGATGGAATCTGAGCTAGCAAAAAGAGATCTTAGGGTTGTGGTGGGCAGCTCTGTGAAAATGTTGACCCAGTGTGCAGCTGCTGCGAGAAAGGCAAATTCCATGTTAGATATAATTAGGAAAGGAATTGAGAATAAATCTGCCAATATCATGCCGCCCTTATACAAATCTATGGTGCAACCACACTTGGAATACTGTGTCCAGTTCTGGTCACTGCACCTAAAAATAGGATATTGTGGAGTTGGAAAAAGTGCAGAAAAGAGCAACTACAACCATCAAGGGGCTGGAGCAGCTCCCCATACAAGGAAAGGTTACAACATCTGGGACTGTTTAGGTTAGGAAAGAGGAGAGTAAGGGGAGACATGATAGATGTGTACAAAATTACCCATGGTGAGGAGGAAGTGGATAGGAAGATGTTTTTCTCCCTCTCTCATAATACTAGAACCTGGAGTTATCGCATGAAGTTGATTGGTGGGAGATTCAGGACAGATAAAAGGAAAGACTTCTTCATACAGTGCGTAGTTAAACTATGGAATTCACTACTACAAGATATAGTGATGGCCATGAGCTTGGGTGACTTTAAAAGGGGATCAGACAATTCCTGGAAGAGAAGGCTGTCAATGGCTACTAGTCCTGATGGTTATATGCTACCTCCAGTATCATAGGCAGCATGCCTATTTACACCAGTTGCTGGGGAACATGGGTGGGAGGGTGCTGTTGCACTCATGCCCTGCTTGTGGGTTTCCTGAGGGCAGCTGCTTGGCCACTGTGTGAACAGAATCCTGGACTAGATGGACCTTGGTCTGATCCAGCAGGGCTCTTCTTATGTTAAGAGGAAAATGTACTGGGAGAGAGGAGGGGAAAATGAAAATTCAGGCACTAGTTCTGAATTAGAAGGTGTTTGCAAGTGTTCCTTGTGGCAGGGAGGAGAAGAGCGAGCTCCTTGCATCTGCTTCTTCTCTGGCCAATGGATGGGCCAGGTTGCTCTCCCTCCTTGCCAATATTGCATGAATTCGACTTATGGCTGCCCCTTGCCAATCACTGTGCTACGCTTTCCATGGAAAGGGGAGAACTTCTATTCTTTAATGAAAGTGAAGGCCACCCCCACCCCCTGCCACCCCTCCAACAAGAACACCCTTTTCTACCTGGAAACTGAGGAGTTACATTTTAGGAGAGAGAGAGAGAGAGAGAGAGAGAGAGAGAGAGAGAGAGAGATGCAAATGACATCCTTCCAGCTGCAACTTGTATTCTGTTTGAAGTGTCAGTTTTCATTTTTATCACCCTTTTATTACTGCTGAGGGAGAGCATTCAGCAGCAGGCAGAGCCCTGCTTTACTCAATAACATTTCAGACGTGGCTTTCTCTAGATAGTGATAGGAACAAGCAAGGGGACAGGTAGAGGCAAATGATGAAGTGGATTGAAAATCCAGGCTGACACCTTGGTCCTGATCACATCAAACTGAGGTCAAAGGGGAAACTATAAAACACCTGCCTAAATCCACCATTGTTTTATGTAACAAACAGCTTTCTTTCTTTCTTTCTTTCTTTCTTTCTTTCTTTCTTTCTTTCTTTCCCTCCCTCCCTCCCTCCCTCCCTCCCTCCCTCCTAAACTGTGTTGCTTTTGTTTCAAGGGAAAGGAGAAGAGATCTCCTCTTTTCTTTATATTGTGAAAACATCCTGATTGCTAGTTTGCAGACTCATGATTTCAAGCTACAGACAAAAGGAACACATGGAATTTATTATCCCATGTCAGTGTCTCTATATATCTTACCATCCTGGTCGACTGGCACATGGCTTCTTAAGAATAGTTCTACATTAGCTTACCTAACTCTACATTAGTTGGACTATTCTTTAAAAACAGAACAAAAACAAAACAAATTGACCTTGTACATGCAAATATTTATGCTCCATGGAAAGCAACCATTTCCTTTCCCTTGGTGTTTTGTGTTAAAACAGATGTCCCCAAACTGTGTAGATTTTATGTTCATTCCCTCCTCCACCAGGACCAGCCCTAACAGGAGGCAGAGTGAAGCAACTGCTTCAGGCAGCCGTTGCTGGGGGTGTGGACAGAGGTGTTGGAAGAGGGAGCCCCACAGGTGACGTGGCCTGCCCCTCCTAAGCTAGCCTACTGCCCTCAGGAGGACACTGTACCAGTGTCACAGTAAGAGTCAATTGCCAAGCTGATTGGGCTCCATTCATGGAATGGCAGGGCACCATCTTGTCCTTTTCCTCTGGCAACAAAGTATTTTGGGCCAGCCCTGCCCCCTCCTCCCACCTTGCCCAGGCCTCAGGATATAACACATATTTTACCCAGGTCAAATCTCTACAGCCAGAAGCATTCCATATCATGGCAGAGTAAGGCAAGCCCTGCTCTCTTGACTTGGGCCAGATCTACACCTCATGTCATATCGATACGATCCCATCACGGTGATGCTATATCCCCCTTGCACATTTATACTTTGTAGCACACACAAGGACATCTGCTGCAGTATTTTGGATAATGCAGAATCAAAAGCAGGAAATCATGCAAGCAAAGTGGGAATGTGCATGCTAGGGAATGTGCAATGTGTCCCGACCGTTATCAGTGCACTTCACCATGAACAAACAAAGGGCTGGATGCACCCAATCCCATCTGATCTTGGAAGCTAAGCAGGGTCAGCCCTAGTTAGTACTTGGATGGGAGACTGCCTGGGAATCAGGCTTCCTGCATTGATCAGGGGGTTGGACTCGATGGCCTTGTAGGTCCCTTCCAACCCTATGATTCTATGATCAACCAATAAAAAAAGTATTAGCATAAATCTAGCCCAGGTCCTTAGAAAGAGATATATACTGGTCTCCTCTCTGGGAAACAAAACAACAGCAAAAGGCAAACCTCTAACCAGTGCAGGATGAAGAGATGATTACATTGAATCTGATTCTGGCTTGGATTCCTGCATTGAGCAGGGGGTTGGACTCGATGGCCTTGTAGGCCCTTCCAACCCTACTATTCTAATGTGTTGGCCCAGTGCATTTCAGCAGAGGTGTCTTCTTAAAGGGCAATGGCTCTAGAGTACGGTTCTTTTTTCCTTGCTGAGGGCTGCATTTAGGGATGTGTGGACAGTGTAAAATCTGTCTGTGTTTCATGGACCGGCACCCTTCATTCCATTGGCCTCCCATTGATGGAACTGGATTCCCCCTGAATTCGGTCAAATTTGCATGTGCAAATTCCCCCCAAATGTGCATTTTCACGCTTTAGCCTATGGGGGAAATGCACATTTTTGCTAGGCTTTTGGGGTAATTTTTCTATGAAAATTTGCATAACATTTGGGAAAGTTAGAAAAAACGGTCTGCAAGTCCATGGAATCCACCTGACAGGGGAAAAGCCAGACGGCTGTTGGGTTCGCGAAAATCTAAACTCATTTGGTTCCATTTTGGATTTCTCCAACTTCCTTAGCTGCATGCCCTCCACAGGAATCTGTTGGAATCTACAAGCCCCAGTGGGCAGGCCTGAAGCCACTGATGGGAGGCAGACCCAAAACTGGGCAGGGCCATCTCTTTTCTCTCTCCCCTCCCCCCCTCTTTCTGCCACCTCCTTTTCTCTCTCTTCCTTGCTCTTTCTTTCCCTCTTCCCCACCTGCCCATCCAGTGAGCTGCCAGGGGAAGGGGCTGATAACTCTTGCCAGAGATCTTAACTGTTTGCTTGCAGAGGGCATTTGAATAAGTTGAGTGCTGCAGGTTGCCCATTACTGCTCTATTGTTACTATGATTTGGACAAGATTTCTCATCATTCTGGTTCACAAGAGGAATATGCCTTAAATATGCATTTGATTTAATCATTTTCGTTTGAGGCTTATCTGTCAGTTTTACTTTATCTGCCCTTTGTGTACTCCCCATATTTCTCCCTTTCCACTCCCCATCTGGACAAAATTTAGCTCCACGTTGTAGCCCAAACTGCATACCTTTTAAAATGGCAAGAACCCCTGAGCGGCGCTGTAGTCACAGGGACCTGTGTGGCATTGGGCCCCACAGGGATATTTTTGTAGCTTTCGGTAACAAATAAACAAAGTAATATTCTACCCAGTGGTTTGCTAGAAACCAAACCTGCAAGTGCCTTCCAGTGTTTTGGCCCACTGGCTTAATTAATTGACAAGCACTAAGCATTTCTTTTAAAAAGAATTGAATTCCATTTTATCTTATTGATTTTATTGACATTTACTCCCTTCAGACATGTTGGGCTCATAGAATTTGGATCCTGTTTGCTCTGTGTGAATTCCCCTTTCTTCCCCTATGTACCCAGATGAGCTCCTCAACTCAACATTTCTTACTACAGACCTGACCTGGGTTGTTAAACATGTAACCTCATGAGGACAAACCTCATTTGTCCTGATGGCAATTGGAATACAAAACTGAGGTCAAATTTATTTTAGGGCTAGAAGAATGGCTTGTCCTGACCATGAACCATCAGCATGATGGACATCTGAGGGTGGCTTAGCGAGACAATCAGCCACAGAACAGGGCAGGCATGGAGAACCAGTGGTTCTCCACTCCTGTTACAATGGTGTAAACTCAATATAGTGTGTGTGTGTATCTCTTCTTCTGTCTCTCCATACATAGATTTGGGGTGTTCCTGGATTCATCATTGTCATTAGAGACTAGGGATGTACGAAAGTGACTTACCTTTCACGGATTATGTTGATGGTGGGGGGGGAGGCGTTCTGTGCCTCCCCCCCGGAATCCTCGAACGGCCAGCTGTGCTCCGCGGCAGCTCCACGGAGCAGCTGGCCAGGCCTGGCCTGGCCAGGCCAGAGCCGTCCGCAGCCGGATTTCCGGCCGCGGAGGGCTCTGGGTAAAACAACAACAACACACAACCGCGTACGCAAATGGCAGCGGCTATGGCCGCCGCCATTTGAGTTCCTTCTTTTTGGCCATCTTAATCTACGTAAATATTTATGTAGACTATGATGGCGAAAATCAAGGGGAACGCAAATAGCGTAGCAGGCGCTATTTGTGTCCCTTTTTCATTCACTGTTTTAGCCTATGTAAATCTTTACATAGGCTAAAACGGGGAATCAAAAGGGGACGCAAATAGCGCCCGCTACGCTATTTGCGTTCCCCTTGATTTTCGCCATCATAGTCTACGTAAATATTTACGTAGATTAAGACGGTAAAAAGAAGGAACGCAAATGGCGGTGGCCGTAGCCGCCGCCATTTGCGTACGCTTTTTTTTTTTTTTAATCTACCCTCAACCATGATAGGCTACGTAAAGATTTACGTAGCCTATCATGTCTTTTTTGTCTTTTTTTCCACAAGCCTGGAAGTGGCGGTGGCGGCAGCCAGTCGGAAGACCGCCCACCGCCGCTGCTGGAGCCGCCGGCAGAGCTGCCGCTGGAGCCACTGCCTCCCGGAAGATCCGCCCCAGGTAAGTCTCGTCCCAGGGGGGATCAGTGGGGCGGGCGGGGGGGGTAGCAGGCCGTTCCGCGACAGATTTTGGGGGGCCGAATGCACTGGCGGAATTCTCTGCCATCCCTTTTAGAGGCCCAAATGGCTTCTGTGAAAAAGGAAGTCTATTACCATCTCAGGCTGGTACGTCAGCTACGCTGTTTCCTGGAGAGGGATAGCCTGGCCACTGTAATCCATGCAATCATAACCTCACATTTAGATTACTGTAATGCACTTTATGTGGGGCTCCGCTCAGGCTTGGTCTGGAAGCTGCAGCTGGTGCAGAAAGCAGTAACCGGTATGTGAGTGGGGAACCTGGCTGAGCACATATTATACTGGTGCTGAATCAGCTGCACTGGCTACCTATTATCTACTGAGCCACCCATGTACTAGTCTTGCTGTTGGTGTTATGGATGTCTGTCTCTTGGAAATCTGGCCCTTTTGGGGGCAGATTTCGACCGACTTCCACTGCCTGTCCAACTTGGCCTGCATTTGTGAGCTGAGCAGTGGGTTTTCCCCAAACCCTGGGGATTTTTTCCAGGGGGGGGGTGTTGTGCCACAATTTGCTCAAATTGCAACTGTAATTTGCACGATTTAAAGAAAAACCCCACAGAAAATCTGCTAACTGGTCCAACTCCCTGCAGACTGAGTAGGGTGAGTTAGTGGAAAACGGACCTAAGTCTGGAGGGCCGAGCCAATGAAAGCTTGTCAAGCTCCACCCCACAAACAGATTCCTCTGATATCCCTAGTTGGCATATAAAGCCCTGAACACCTGGGACCAGGTCACCTGGCAGATTGCCTTTCCCAGTACAAACCTGAGCTCTTGCTGGTTTTACCATGACCTGCAGACTGACATCTCACAGCAAGTAAAAAGTGGGCCTTCTCTGTGGTGGCTCCCAATTTATGGAATGATCTCCTCCTTGATATTTGGGAGGTGCCAACTATACCATGTGTTACGTACCAATTAAAGACCCATTTCTTTATCCAGGCCTTCCTTGAGTGAATGTGCTACCCAGTCTGTCTGTTTGCAATTACTAAATTGTATTGTTTTTAATGGATTTTTATGTTTTTATTAACATTTCATACAGATGTTACAGCAATTCTCATGTATTTAATTTAATTTTAATGTGTATGATGATGTGTTCTGTGAACCACTTAGAGAAATTTTAAAATATGTTCAGCAGTGTACAAATCTATTTATTATTATTATTATTATTATTATTATTAATAATAATAATAATAATAATATCTACATAGGGATGTGCATTGATTTCAGACAATGCCCAAAGCCCAAGCAGAGCCTCTACAGCCATCATTCTGACATTGAACTTTAACCCTTCAGTAGCTGTCCCTGCAATTTTCATCCAATTATGCCAGGAAATAATAATAATAAAAAATGTTACCTGCGTTTCCCAGTTTTAAAAGTAGGGGTGTATGAAACACTTACCTGGTTCCACTGTGGCCATCCGCAGTGGGGGGGGAGGTGCTCCACCCCCCCAGAATCCTCCCTGGCTGGCTTTGCTCCGCGGCGACTCCACGGAGCCGCCGGCTGGTGCCAGCTGCAGCTGGAATTCCAGCTGCTGCCGGGCTGCTGTGGCTGCAAATGGCGGCCGCTACGCCATTTGTGTGGCTGCCTTTTTTGTGATAGGCTACGTAAATACTTACGTAGCCTATCACGGCAAAGAGCAGGGGTGCAAATGGCGTAGCAGCCATTTAAGTATTTATGTAGCCTATCACGAAAAAGGCAGCCACGCAAATGGCAGCCGCTACGACGGCCACCATTTGCAGCTGCAGCAGTCCGGCAGCAACCAAGAGACCAGCCGGAGCCACCTCCGCATTCGCTGCTGCATCTGCCACCGCCGGAGCTGCCAGAGCCACTGCTGGATCTGCCGGATCCACTGGATCTGCCACCAGGTATGCTCCGTCCCGGGGGGATTTCACGGGGTGGCAGGGGGGAGGCCGTTCTGCCACGGATTCCGGGGTGGTCCGTGGAGTCCGTGGCGGAATTCTCTGACATCCCTATTAAAAAGTCAACATACAGAGTGGCCCAAAAGTAGGTATACAGTATAGTTTATTTGCATTTTATTACATTGTTTATTACATTTACATTTGTTTAACACTGTTTAATCTCGTAAGTGCTCGAAATGTATTCCATCAATGCTGCAACATTCCTCGAACCTGTCCAGAACACTGTGACACACAGTACAACACAAATTCTGGTCTGCATCAATGTCCATAAATGCTTCCAAGGTGAACTCTTTTAATTTGTCCACTTTCCAGGGATTCATCTCAAAAACCTTATTATTTGCTACACCCCCCCAAAAGAAGTCCATTGGTGTTAAGTCAGGTGAACGTGGTGGCCATTCAATGCTGCCACGTCATCCAATCCAATGCTGTGGGAAAGTGTTGTCAAGATAGTCCCTTACTGCAAAAGCATAATGAAGAGGTGCCCCATCTTGTTGGAAGAGCAGTTTGGCGAAGTTAGCCCTGGTTCTGAGTTGTGGCACTACCACGCCGTGTAACATGTTTAGGTAATTGTTACTATCCACAGTTGTATCAAAGAAAACTGGTCCTACAACACCTTCACTGGACAGTGCACCCCACACTGTGATGCCTGGCTGGTTCAGTAGAGATGTAATAGTCAAATGAGGATTTTCATCTGCCCAATACACACAGTTATGCCTGTTCACGTGGCCTGACAACTTGAAATAAGCCTCATCTGACCAGATGATCTTATCAAGAAGGTCTGGTTCATTAGAGATTTGGTTACATATCATCTCACAGAATTGCAACCGACGGTCTGGGTCGTCCTCCAGGAGACCATGTAACAGTCATGGATGGTAAGGCTTCAATTACAATTTACGCATTAAGCATTGCAAGGATGTTCTAGGTATGAATAGCTGCTTAGACGCACATCGTGTGGACTTTTTCGGACTGTTCACAAATGTCAGAGTGACTCTCATCTCATTTTCCTCTGTCATAGACGTCCTAGGAGGTCCAGATTTCGGTGCAAATTGTCAGACGTGTTGGTCGAGGAGTGTCAGATGCTTCTTGCCATGCTGTGTGCACCTGCTCAGCATTTTCAGTCTTCCAGTACTGCTTTAGAATCCACTGTCTTTGTTCTTGACTCAAGTTCGCTGCCATCATTCACAATATCAGTAAAAAAAAATAATTAAACAACTAAACAACTGTATACCTACTTAAGGGCCTTGCTCCCCTCACTCTCTACACTTAACTGATTTAACTCCCTGTCACTCACTCCTCCCAACTGTCATTCTGACTCCAACCACACATCTTCTACTCACACATTCTCTCCCCCTCCCATCAACATTCTAAACAAATGTATACCTACTTTTGGGCCACCTGGTATAAAGGCATGTAGAACAAAGACCCCTCCACCTATTTTTTTCTGACATTTTCCAAGTGTCATACACACCTAAAGGGCTACCATTCCAGCAACTATCACCCATTTTTTGCTGTCCCATGATAGTCAATGGGAGGCACAAAGCCTCAGATTTCTGAACCTCAACTCGGATTCAGTACTGAATTGAACTTGATGGACTCTGAATTGGGCCTAGCAGAAAGTGTCAAACAGGGCTCTGAGTAGAGAAGTTGGAGAGGTCTGCAACAGAATCTAATGAGTTTGGATTTCTGTGAATCCAGCCCATGGATTCCACAGCAGACCAGCTTTTCCCGACTCGCATGGATTCTGTGAACTTGTGGACCTTAAAAAAAACAAAGAACACTCTCCACAATTTTATACACATTTAGTAGGGTTGGCGGAGAATTTCTCCCCGAAACTTCGGGGGGCCGAGCGCCAACGTGTTTGGCCCCCCGAACAAGTTTTGGGGAGAAATCATCCGAACCCCCCCACCCCCCGCACCCCCCCCGGGATGGGACTTACCTTCGCCGAATGTCCCTCCCGGCGGCGGGTCCGGCCGGCGGTTCGGCGGGTGTTCGAGCGGGGCGGGAGCGGCAGCCAGTCTTTCGACCAGCTGCCGCCGCCGCCATTGCAATAAAAGAAAAAAAAAACGCCCCCTGATAGGCTATGTGACGATTAACATAGCCTATCACGGCTAGATCTGCAAAGTCAGCCGTGATAGGCTACGTCAATCGTCACGTAGCCTATCACGGGTGACTTAAAAAAAAAAAGTGTGTACGGATAATGGCGGCCCCCACAGGGAGCCGCCATTCCCGTTCCTTATTTGGTCGCTGTAGTCTACGTAAATGTTTACGTAGACTACAGCGACTAAATAAGGAATGCGAATGGCGGCTCCCTATGGGGGCCGCCATTAGCGTACACGCTTTTTTTTTTTTTTAAGTCACCCGTGATAGGCTACGTGACGATTAACGTAGCCTATCACGGCTGACTTTGCAGATCTAGCTGTGATAGGCTACGTGAATCGTCACGTAGCCTATCAGGGGGCTTTTTTTTTTTTTAACTTTCGCAGCCGGGCGAGGCGGGAAGCCTCCCCCCTGGCCTGAATTTCGGCCGGGCCGAGGCGGGAAGCCTCCCCCCCGGCCTGAACTTCGCGGGGGGAGCAGCGAAGCACCTCCCCCCCACCGCGAACGTCCTTCGAGGACAGGTAAGGGACTTTCGTCCACCCCTAACATTTAGTCACAGAAAAATACGGAAAAAAACACCAGCAGCTGAAAATGTGCATTTTCCTCCCAGGCTAATACATGAAAATGCACATTTGGGGGGATTTGTACATTTTGGAGGAATTTGTGCATTTGGATTTGGAGGGATTTGTGCATTTTTGCAAGTGCAAATTTGCACAAATTTGGGAAATTGGAAAACACCCCGATTCCATAAATGAGTGGATGACCGAACTAAAAGCACCTAACAATTCATGAAATGCAGATGGAATGGATTTTACAAAATCCATTCATCCCTAGGTCTGAGTCAATGCTGAGGGCTGGTACACCACACACACACACATGTGCACACACACTGCACTATGCGTCTTTTTATATGTCAGCAAAGGGTAAGGAAAAGAAAGACACTTTTCTGAATGAAAACTGCTTTTTCTTCTTCTTTGAAAAAATGTCTAGGCCATTAGGATGCTGAAATGAGATCTCCTTTCCTGTACTGAGAGAACTCTGGTGTAGGAAGCAAAACTTTGTCCCAGTAGGATCAAACTCTTTAGTACACCCCATGTGTCCCTTCTCAAGGTTATGGAAAATCTCTTTCTCATCACCAGATGTTTGTGGTTCACCCCCTCCTCTGAAACTGGTTCTTGGTTAACACTGCTCAGTAGGACCACTCACATGGGCCTATCCTTCTTTAGCCTTCATGTTTGTAACTCTTGACTTTTAGGAGAGAGGGCAGGATTAGACTCCATTGGGAGAAGGGTAGATGGGGGTTCATTTACAAGAGCTTTCATCATGCCCCCTAAAGTGCTCAGCAAATATCTGGCATATAAGAAGAGCTGAAGGATTCCCTCTTTCCTGTTCTCTGTCTAGCAGAGTGGTTATGGATGTATTAGGGATGTCAGAGAAATCCATCCAGGGCATGAAGTTCACTGAGCTTGCATCAGCTCAGCCCCCTGGACTTTGGTTTACTTACCAGGGAGCTGGCCTGATATGATGCAGATAGAGTCAGGCCAGATCACAGATTTTCAGATGTCCTCCCCCCCCCCCGGTGTTTTTTTTCTTAAATTCACACTTGAGCAAATGTTGGCCATGGTTTGCTTAGTTTGCGCAAATTGCACCCGCAAGTTGTGCAAATAATGGGTGCAATTGGTACAAATTAAGCATATTGCAGCTGCAATTGGTGCAAATTATGGCCAGAATGTGTGCAAATTACCCAAATTACAGCCACAATTAGTAAAAATGTTGATTTCAGGAAAGCAAACAAACCAAGAATTGTTCCTGGATTTCAGGAAGAAGTGTGCAGTGTAGCTCACAAATGCAAGTCAAGCTAGGGACTCTGGGGAAAGCTGGCAAGCCTAAAAAAGGCCAGATTTCCCCATGATGACCATTTAGTCATCATGGGAAAATCTAAATCTAAATACTAAATTTGGTAGTTAGTTAGTTAGTTACAGTATTCATTTGCCTTGCTCTTCAGCCAAAAAAGGCTCCCAGAGTGGTTTTCAAAGATTAATATTGAGACCGTCCCTGTCCTCAGTCTTACAGTGCAAAAGAGACAACACAAAAGGAAAAGGGACTGGGAGGGAGGACAAAAAAAAAAGTCCTCTCTGGCTGACGTATGGAGCCAGCTTGGTCTCCCCTTGCTTTAATGTTCTTCCTGGGAGGCAGTGTGTGTGTGTGTGTGTATGCAGCCTGCCAGTGGTCCTTACTTCTCTGGCCAATGGATGAAGTGAGATTCTGCAGTCCCAGGGAACTTCTGTTCTTATGGCTAAGGCTATGGATTCACAATGCATATATGCAGCTTCCAGGATCAGAATAGGGCTGCTTGAGGAATTTGGACTTTGTGATTTCTGATGGCAATTGACCTGATCAGCATCTTCCAGACTAATGTGTGGATCTGAACTTAATGATCCTTCTGATGACACACTTTCCTGAATTTCACAATGCAATGATCAGCTCCAAAAATGTTCCAAAATCTATTTAAAATACATAATTTATGAAAAGTGTATTTAAAATGCATATGTAGTGAGAAGTTAAATTCAAAAATAGTATTCAAATACATATTTATCTACACATTTTTGTCTGGATTTCTTTTAAAATCCCACAATAATGTGGAGATGCAATAGTTAGGGGTGTTGGAGAAACCCACAACAGAACCTACTGAGTTCAGATTTTTATGAATCCAACCTGCAGATTCCACAGTGGACTGGCCTTTTCCCCTGTTGGGTGGATTCTGCCTACTTGCCAGGGATGTCAGAGAATTTTGCCACGGACTCCAGTGAGGCTGGATTCCTTAAAATCTGCCCCCTTGGAATCCATGGTAGAACGGCCTCCCCACCCTGCCACCCCGTGGAATCCCCCTGGGATGGAGCTTACCCGGTGGCAGATGCAGCAGCGGCAGCTTTGGCAGTGGTGGCTGCGGTGGCGGCCCCAGTGGCGGTGGCTCCGGCTGGTCTCCTGGTTGCTGCTGGGTTGCTGCGGCCGCAAATGGCGGCCGTCGTAGCAGCTGCCATTTGCGTGGCTGCCTTTTGCTGTAATAGACTACATAAATACTTACATAGCCTATCACAGCTTGACAGCCATGCAAATGGCGGCCGAAATTCCGGCTGCGGCTGGCCCCGGCTGGCAGCTCCACAGAGTCACTGCAGAGCAGAGCCGGCCGGGGAGGATGCTGAGGGGGAGGGATGGAGCACCTTCCCCCCCACTGCCAATGCCCTGGAATGGATTGGTGAGTGGGATTCGTACATCCCTACTACTTGCAGACCATTTTTCTAACCTTTAGGAATTTTGCGCAAATTTTGTTGTATAAAAATATGCAAAAATTTAAAAAAGAACCAGCCACAAATGTGCATTTCCCCCATTGGCTAAATGGGTGGACAATTGAATGAAAGTTGCCTGACAGTCTGTGAAACACAGACAGAATGGATTTTATACAATCCTAAGCAATGTGACAGAGTTATGAATGGAAACAGGCCAAATTGACTAGGGATGTACGAAAGGCACTTACCTTTCGCAGATTATGTTTATGTTTGGGGGGGGGAGGCGTTCCGTTCCTCCCCCCGGAATCCTTGCCGGGGGAGGAGGCACTCTGTACCTCTCCCCCCCGGAATCCTGGCTGGCCAGCTGTGCTCCGCAGGGATTCTGCGGAACCGCCGGCCGGCTCCGCCAGCAGCCGGACATCCAGCCGCTGGCTAGCAGGGATGCAAATGGCAGTGGCCATAGCCGCCGCCGTTTGCGTCCCTGCAGTCAGCCATGATAGGCTTCGTAAATGTTTACGTAGCCTATCACGGCTGACTTAAAAAAAACCCCACAACAACGCGCGTATGCAAATGGTGGCAGCCATGGCCGCCGCCGTTTGTGTTCCTTATTTTGGCATGTCTTAGTCTACATAAACATTTACGTAGACTAAGATGGCGAAAATAAGGGGAACGCAAATAGCGTAGACGCTACGCTATTTGCATTCCCCTTATTTTCGCCGTCTTAGTCTATGTAAATGTTTACGTAGACTAAGATGTGCCAAAATAAGGAACGCAAATGGCGGCGGCCATGGCCGCCGCCATTTGCGTACGCGGGTTTGTTTTTTTAAAAAAGGCAGCCATGATAGGCTATGTAAAGATTTACGTAGCCTATCACATTTTTTTTAAAACCTAGCCATGATAGGCTACGTAAATCTTTACATAGCCTATCACGTTTTTTTTTTAAAAAAAACACCTGGAAATGGCAGCGGAGGCAGCTGGTCAGAAGACCGGCTGCCGCCGCCGAACTACCGCTGGATCCACCGCCGGAGCCGCCGCCGGAGCCGCTGCCGCCAGGAAGATCCGCCCAAGGTAAGTCTCGTCCCGGGGAGGCGGGGGGCAGGCCGTTCCGCCACTGATTTCGGGGGGCCAAATGCGCTGGCTTTTGGTCTTCCTGAGATCCGTGGCGGAATTTTCGTACATCCCTAAAATTGACATAGACCACATATAGACTGATATGCATCCCTACCTCTGCATAACAGTTACTGAGGAGCCACAGAGGGAGGGTACCATTGCCTTCATGTGCTGCTTCTGGGCAGGGATGTTAGAGAAATCTGCTGCCGATTGAAATGAAGCTGGATTCTTTGGAATCTGGCCTTCGGAATCTGTGATGGATCAGCCCCACTTTCCTCTGCTCAAGGAGGATTCTGCATGGAACGGCTCTGGCTGCTTGCTCCTGGACCTGTCCCGTTCACCTCTGTGCCAATCGCCATTTAAAAAAAAACAAAACAGCAATCGGCAGGATGTGCCCATAGACTTATATGCAAAATAGAGCCATGAATCTTGTGTATACGTCTATGGACACATAGACTTAGAAAAAAATGGCGATCGGCAGGGAGGAGAAAGGGATGGGTCCAGCAGGTAAGCGGCCCTCAAGCCGGGCTGCTCCACGGAATCCTTGCAGAGTGGAGCTGCTCTGGAGGATTCCGGTGGGGGGGAACGGATTGCCTCCCCCCCAGTGGATTCCCTACTGGAACGGATGGTGGGGAATCCTTACACCCCTACTTCTGGGCTTCCCATAGGCATCTGGTTGGCCATTGTGGGAAACAGGATGCCAGATTGGTAGGTTCTGCTGTTTGTTTGTTTTTCACAGATTAATCTGGAATATATCGAAGAGTTGACCTTTGGTGTGGATCTTGCCTTCCTATTGACATTTCTATATTCCTAAATACAATTTGAAATGCATCCAGAATTAGGAACTAGGGCCAATGTCAAGGGTAGGAATGGTTGGGCACCTGCCAAGGACCTGCTTCCTGGGGGGGGCACTGACAAGAACCCCCGGAGTTGCTCTTCCTCTTCATCCTTGCACCCTCCTTGTTCATCTGCCTCTTCCCAGACAGTGGTGGTGGCGTTGGTGGTGAGAATGAGGAGCAGCAGATGCCACTGCCTACTTGCTCACTGTCTGTCAAACAAGCAAGTGGCAGCAATGATGAGAAAGAAGATGAAGAGCAATAGTAGCTGGTGACAAAGGCAGCGAGAAGGCAGTCTTGCTGAGTCTTGTCCGAGGGCCATCAGAAACCTGGAGCCAAGGCAGCTGAGAACCTCCCACCCAATGCTATAAGATCTAGCAATGCTAAGTAACAAACCACAAGGATGTGCCATTAGAGCAAAAATATGGCTTTAGGACCTCAGGTCTTGTCTTTCATGTGATTGAATGGCCTTTGAATTTAGTGACTGATGGGTTTTCTAAAGCATGATTGATAATTTAATAACAGGATTCTCTCATCTTCAACCATGTGTTGCATTCAAGAGCTCATATATGGCAGAGATGGAGAACAAGGGGGCCTCCAAATGTTGTTGGATTCCAATATCCATCAGCCCCAGGAAACATGGCTCATGGTCAAGGATAATGGGAGCTGCAGTTCAACAACATACGGAGTGCCCCCAGTTTCCCCATCACTGATCTATGGCCTAGTTTTCACCAAGGTGAACATTCTCTGTTTTAGTCATGGCACTTCAGTCTGCTGGAGTGGGCTCAGAGAACGGAATGCTTGTGCGCACGCGCATGTGTTTAATGCAACATATAGAAAACTGGCATGTCAAGGAGAGGCCAGATTAGAGCACTTGTCTCTGAAGTTTAAGTTCCTTTCACACATTCCAATTTGTGGATGATGGAGTGCTCCTCTATTCCCAACTGGGTTTCCACATCTTGTGGTCATTTGTGCCACATGTAGCAGCAGAGGTGCCTCTTTGCAGGCATTCTGCTTGAAGTGCAGCTGTTGGTAGTGGGGCAGGGGGCATCACTGTTCAACCCCCTCCATACATTCGACTTCTGTGTGGAAGGAAGGACATTGTCAGGAGCACCCTAGCTGCCTCTTAAAGTCCCTTCCAATAGCCAACTCAAGACACATATGAAAGGGATTCTTTCCAATGCTTTATTCCTTTACAACTTAATGACTCTTTCAGATGCTAATTTCCAGCGATTAAGCAAGGAACTGCACTGGGGTAGTTAGCAGAGTAGCCTAAGCTCCAGGTAAGGCAGTTGGTCCCCGTTTGAAGGAGTAGAGCGGGAAACCTCTGAAGTTATGGGCTAGGGAGAGGTCCTCCCTCTTACCTGTGGGTCCTCGGGATGTGACTGTTGTCATAGTGCCAAGCAGGCAAAGCACCTCCTTTCTGCGCCCTCCATCTGTTGCCGCTCCATGTGTCTGCGTTGAGCGTCCAGCAAGCCCCCCTCCAGCGCTCTCTCACTGCCAGGGTCACTATCTATCCTAGGAATGCCGGCAAGAGGAATCTCTGCCAGCTGCTGTGCCTGTGAAAGATGAGCGAGCTCCTCTTCCATGGGTTGTTGTTCTTCCTCAGAATCAGAACTGCTTTGGGTCTCTATGGGCTCAGTTTCCACCCTGACAGACATGCAAAAAGAGAGTTAGTTTTATATATGGGAGGGGTGGGCAGCCTTGGTCTCATGGACTAGATTAAGCCTTCCAGGGTAAATCTTTATGTAGCCTATCACATCTGACTTTAAAAAAAACAAACAAACGTGCGTACGCAAATGGCGGCGGCTATGGCTGCCGCCATTTGCATTCCTTATTTTGGCCCGTCTTAGTCTACGTAAATATTTATGTAGACTAAGACGGCGAAAATAAGGGGGAACACAAATAGCGTCCGCTACGCTATTTGCGTTCCCCTTATTTTTTCCATCTTAGTCTACGTAAATATTTACGTAGACTAAGACGGGCCAAAATAAGGAATGCAAATGGCGGCGGCCGTAGCCACCTCCATTTGCGTATGCGCGTTTGTTTATTTTTTTAAAAGTCAGATGTGATAGGCTACGTAAAGATTTACGTAGCCTATCGCGGCTGACTACAGGGACGCAAATGGCGACAGCTACGGCTGCTGCCATTTGCGTCCCTGCTAGCCAGCGGCTGGATGTCCGGCTGCTGGCGGAGCCGGCTGGCGGCTCCGCGGAATCCCCGCGGAGCGGAGCCGGCCGGCAAGGATTCTGGGGGGAGGGATCTAGCACCTCCCCCCCCCAGCAGAACCCAGCGGAGCCAGGTAAGGCCAATTTCGTACATCCCTACTCGATGTTGTCCACTGGCATGGAGCATCAGGTCAGAAATAGGGATGACCAATGAGCGATGTTCACACTTGCTAAATTTCTTCAAACATCAGCTCGTCTCTGCTTGATTTGCAATCGTGTTTGCAATTGCTGTTTGTTTTGTGCGAATGGGAACACTGCACAAAACAAACAGCTATCGGACATGAAAGTTGTGGAAAACGATTCCCAAATTTTTACAGAATGCCAAAATTGTGCAATCCCCCCATTTATTTATTTATTTGTTTGTTTATGTTTATATAGTGTTGTAAACAGCTGAGGCTCTCTGGGCAGTTCATAACAATTAAAACCATAAAATACCACATGATAAAACATAATATAGAACTTTAAAAGTGTAAAACCCATCAGCAGTTACAACCCAGGGAACGCCTGGATGAAAAAGTGCATTTTTAGGAGGCTGCCTCTCAAACTGCACGGTGGCGGAGGGTTTTCCAGAGGGTGGGTGCCACTACAGAGAAGACCCACTGTCAGGGTTCTTCATGGAGACATTCCTTTCATTTGAAATGACCAGTAGGGGTGTACAAAACCTCACTTACCCAGCTCTGCTGGGGTCCGCAGGTGGGGGTAGGCAATACATTCCTCCCCCTGGAATCCTCGATGTGGGGGGAGGTGATCCGTTCCTCCCCCCCCAGAATTCTGCCCAGCCAGCTCTGCTCCGCAGCCGGTCCATGCAGCCGCCAGCCGGGCCAACCCGCAGTGGGGCCTCAGCCCACAACGGGGCCTCCATCTGCTGCCGGGCTGCTGTGGATGCAAATGGCGTCCTGCGTAGGGGACACCATTTGCGTCCCTACGCTAGCCCCTGATAGGCTATGTAAATATTTACGTAGCCTATCACGGATAAAGCAGGGATGCAAATGGCATCCCCTATGCCATTTGCGTCCCTGCTTTAGCAGTGATAGGCTACATAAATATTTATGTTGCCTATCACAGCTAAAGTGGGAGCGCAAATGGCGTAGGGGACATCATTTTCGTCCCTGCTTTAGCCATGATAGGCTACGTAAATATATATGTAGCCTATCATGGGCTAGCGTAGGGATGCAAATGGCGGCTGCTACAACGGCTGCCATTTGCGGCTGCAGCAGCCTGGCAGCAGCCGGAGCCGCCACCGCTGCCACCGCTTCATTCACCACCGGAGCCTCCGCCGGAGCCACTGCTGCTGCTGCATCCACCACCAGGTAGGTCCGTCCTGGGGGGATTCTGAGGGATGGCAGGGGGGGAGGGAGGCCATTCCGCCATGGACTCTGGGTGTCCATGGAGGAATTCTCCACCATCCCTAATGATCAGCAAGGCCTCCTCTGATGATCTTGGATGTCACCTGGGTAAATATAAGAGAAGGTGGTCTACTAGATATCCTGGACTCAAGTTGTTTAGGGCTTTATATAATAATAACATAACCTTGTACGTAGCTTGGTAGCTAATAGGCAGCCCTAGACTAAAGTGTGGTTGATATAAGATGTATGCATTTTTAGAAAGTTGTGCATTTTAAGACAATTGTGCATTTTGAGAAAGTTTGGCATTTTAAGGAAGCTGTGCATTTTGAGAAAGTTTTGCATTTTAAGAAATTTGTGTATTTTGAGAAAGTTGTGCATTTTGAGGAAGTTACACATTTTTCAGGCACATGTTTTGCAGAATGAAAGCAAGTTTAGGAATTTGTAAACATTTTCAGAGAACACATGCTCCTATTCATTTTCAGGATTGCGGATGGGGCATTTTCGTGTGATTTGCAAACTGAAATGAAATTCTCATAGGAACAGAATAACCAGCATCATAAAGCTGGATATATATATATATTCTTTCCCAAACTAATCAGAATTTCCTATGAAGACAGTGCTGCATCATAATCAATGTGTGGCAGCTTGATTACTACCTGCAAAAAAAAAAAAAGGCCATAGAAATGAGCCTCACATGCTGTACTCGGGGTAAAGATTACTCTGCAACAATTGACAGCACAACAATACACTCATCAGCCATGCTGTGCTAATCAAACAATAAAGCACTTTTCATTAGATGACTACCTCTGCCCGAGTAACACACTATTAAGTGGCTGCACTTAATTAGAAAGGTAATTGATGAGACCTTGCTTTAAATGAACATAGGTATGCATATGTCAATATCATTCTTCTTAACTTTGGTGATTCATGCTCTCTCTTTTTCCACACACGCCCCTACTCAACAAGATGGTTAACAATATATCATGAACCCAGCTGTCAACCTGCAATTTCTGAAGCACTTTTAATTGGCCTTGTTAGTTCCATCCACCCAACGAACCTGTTTATTTCCATAGCATTTCCTTTACAGATGGAGAACTGAGGCTGCAAATAGCTTCCGCGAGATCAAAGCAGAAATTGGGACTTTTCAGCAACCACTTCTCCATATCCATACCAGACTCGATTCATCAGATTATACTGATTTTAAAGCAGGGGTCTTGAACCTCTTTCAGCCAGAGGGCCAAATTCCATTTCAGGGAAGCTCTAGAGGTTGCATTCCTGAAGACAAAAAGGGTGGGGCCAAGCCCGCCCCCCCCAATCTAGCATGTTTTAGCTTAAAGATCTTACTCCCAGTAACTAAACCTTAGTGGGCATTTCAACCTTTTTAGAAAAGAGGGAAAACTGCAAAGGGCCCAGTGGAAGGGAGAATGGCCTTCTGGGTAACCCAAATTCCATTTTGGAGAAGCTTTGGGGCAGCACATTCCAATGATGGGCGTGGCCAAAGGAAAGGGGCATGGCCAAAGGCAAAAGGAACAGGGCTAACATACCCCCGAACACCAGCATATTTTAGCTTAAAGCTCTTGCCGCTGCCATTTCAACCTCTTAGACTGGGAAAAGAAACCTGTGCAAAAGCTGGAAAACCACTGTATTATCAATGGTCAGGGAAAGGGGGTCAGGGCAGGGGAAAGGTCATGGCCCTCTAGGGAGCCACAGTGGACTGAATTGGGACCACAGGTGGCTAAAGTTAGATGAATCCCTTCAAACCTATTACAACACTCTCATCTTACCCTCAGCAAGGGTTGCTAGATTCAGTTAGGCTCAGCTCTTGATACTCAGGGGGTAGACCCTTGGAGTTAGGGGTGATGTCTCATAGGACAATAGGTGGAGCCTGATGGGATGGGGTGGAGCCTAGTGGTGTGTGGTGGAGCAGGAGGAAAGCCTGGTAATGCCTAATGGCTCAGGATGGAACTAGGGATGTATGGACTGTGTAAAATCTGCTCTGTCAGTGTTTCACAAATTGTCAGGTGCCTTTCGTTCCATCATCTGCTCACAGGCAGATGCAAATATTTTTTTGGGTCATGCAGAAAATATGCAAGTAATTATGTAAGAGGTTTTGTAAGAATTTAATAATTCACCTTAGCATGTAACATTTAGCATATTGTTCCCCATTCCATTCCACTTTTCCTCTGCAGTAACTTGTGCATTTTTCTACAAATAAATATGCATAAATTTTGGGGGATTTGTTTTTAAAAAAAATTATCTGGAAGTCCACAGACTCCGCGTGACCTGAGGGGGTTGCTCCACAGTGGATTCTGCTGGTTGGATTCTTAGAAATCCGAGCTCATTTTAGTCCATCTCAAATTTCTCCAGGATTCCTAGATGGAATATGTTGAACTTAGCATGCCCTCGGTTCTGGTCCCTCACCTTATTTATTTATTACATTTATATCCCACCTTTTTTCCTCCTTAAGGAACCCAAAGCAGCATACATAGTCTTCTTCCCCCTCCATTTTATCCCAGCAACAACCCTGTGAGGTGGGTTGAGCTGAGAGTCTGTGACTGGCCCAAAGTCACCCAGTGAGCTTCCATGGCCAAGTGGGGACTAGAACCTGGATCTCCGAACTCCCAGTCCAACACTCTCACCACTGCACCACACTGGCTCTCACCACATTGGCTCAACTTTGCCTTGAGATGTAAGACCTTCCCACAGAGACCCCTAGAAAGGAAGGGCAGTGGCTCAGTGGTAGAGCACCTGCTTTGCATGCAGAAGGTCCCAGATTCAATCCTCTGTATTTCCAGGTAGGGTTGGGAAAATTCCTGCCTGAAACTCTGGCGAACCATTGCTGCCAGTCAGTGTCGACAGTACTGGGCTAGATGAACACATGGTCTGTGATTCAGTGTAAGGCAGCTTTCCATGTTCCTAGAAGGAAACTGGAACTCTCTGACTCAAATTAAGCCTGACGTTTATGTTCCAAATCATTAGGAGATGCATTATTGATTCTAAGAGTTTCTGCACCAGATCCCACACCCAGCAATTTCTTGGAACATCCTGGGTCCAGTGACTGTGAGAGCCAAGGTTCTGTAAAGTGAACAGTTCTTTGGTCGAATTAAGTGTATACAGATCAATGAACTGGAGTATGCCCAACTGAGTGCTGGATTGAGGCCAATCTCTTTAATGTATGTACAACCTGAAGGCATTTCTCCCTGTATCTTTGGGACCTCTCTCATTCGCTCAGCTAGCAGACAGATAAAATATTTATACAATGATTAAAACTAATCTGACAATTAATGAAAACCACAATGGCTACCTTTTAATTTTAATTTTTATTTAAATTAATCAGCATCCTTTCATTTTCACCGCTGTTCACCATTCGTTACTGGGATCGTCTGTTAAAAAAAGGGGGGAGGGTAAAAATAAAAGAGGGCTGGGAAGATCTAACAAAGTTTCCATTAAATTAGGGAGTAATAAACAAACACAGCCAATTTATGCATCAGAGTCATTAAATGTGAATTCTCGCCCCCACTTTCCTCACAGATAGTACTTAGGTCTGCTACAATTGATCCTCAGGGAGCAGTTGCCTTAATTATGAAATGAAACTCCTCTGCTAATGTAGCCTTGGAACCTTGTTAGTTTATACCCCAGGCATGTAGCTACGAATGGACTACATTTGTGAAAGCAGAAATGGTTGGTCTCTGATGCTGTGTGTTTGGCAGCCTATGTCTTCATTCCTGCATGAACCTCCCGTTCCTTCTCTCTCTGTCTCTCTGTCTCTCTGTCTCTCTCGGTCTCTGTCTCTCTCTGTCTCTGTCTCTGTCTCTCTCTCTCTTTCTCTCATGCATGCCCCTGTGGTAAGGGGGGAAATGCAAAACCTCTTCAATCTAACTTAATACTTAATACATGATTTTATCAGTGGAAAGCTATTTGTACAGGAAAGTCTTTTTCAACCCATGTCCTGTGATTGTGTGGGACTCATGCTTTGGGATGATGAGCTTTACAGGGAAAAGTTAAGAAGGTGTAATGGTTGTGAACGGCTCAGAGATCTTCAGAGAAATTCAAATGTGGAAGGAAGTGAAACTGACAGATTTGTCCACCTAGGCAGAGAGCTTTGAATGTTCAGCTGTTCAAAGCCTGGCTTTGAATCTTTGTGTATTTCACCATGTTTGTGGTGTTTTGTGGCACCCATGTTTGTGGTGCTCAGTTAAGGTTGCCACTTTTTTTTTTAATAGGCTCCTCATCTATAAGAGCTTCATGGCAGGCAGGTACAACTAGGTTGTCTCAGCTTGCAGGACACAAAATAATGGGCTCAAGTTACAGGAAGCCAGATTCCGGCTGAACATCAGGAGAAACTTCCTGACTGTTAGAGCAATATGACAATGAAACCCATGACCTAGGGAGGTGGTGGGCTCTCCCACACTGGAGGCATTCAAGATGAGGCTGGACAGCCATCTGTCAGGGATGCTCTGGCTTGGACTCCTGCACTGAGCAGGGGGTTGGACTCAATGGTCTTATAGGCCCCTTCCAACCCTACTATTCTATGATTCTATTATATCTACTTTTGCATCTATAAATCTAAATCAGCATATGCACATTTTATTCAAAAATGTGTCCTGCTCCAAATGCAAAGGCAGAAATTGTTGGTCTCTGAGGCCTGATGTTTGGCAGTGTGTATTTTCATTCCCCTATGAGCCATTCCCTCCACGCTCTCTCCCTCTCTCCCTCTCTTCCTGCCCTTGGGGGAAGGAAAAAATTCAATGACCTCTTCAAACCAACTCAGCACACGATTTCCAAAGAGCTCATCGGTGGGCAGCAGCTATTTGTACAGGAAAATCTTCCTCAGCTGATGACCTGCCCTTGTGTTCTTGGGACTGGTGCCTTTGGCATGATGAGCCTTGCAGGAAAAATTAAAGAAGATGTAAACAGTAAACGCAGACATTTTGCAACATAGCTAAAAATAAATGGCACTAGAGGCAATTATGCAAGTTTTACTGGATACATTAAAAAGACATTAAATGCACAGCTGTTTTAAGTGTCTTTTAAGCTGATAAATTAACTGTCTAATAAATTGTAAGATTTGTCAGCTAATAATGCTATTTTATCTGCTTTAACATATGCCTTCCTAGTTCACGAAGCATTATTGTAAGTGCCAAAAGGAGATAATGTGCATTTTACAGTGTTATGTCTTAAGTGGAATGGATCATTGGCCATGAAGAAGTGTGTTAATAAATCTCCCAGGCTTTGTTAATTGCGCTCAATGAAGTGTCACTGTTAAAACACAAAAGATGTGATAGAGAAAGCTGAACATAATGTCTTTCAGTTTTACAATTAACAGTTCACTAGGCAAATCGACCAAAAAGACCATAATTTGTTGAAGCCTTATTAACTTACATTTTCCTAGTCAAGGTCATAATTGTGAATGGCTTAAAGCTATCTTTTTAATGCTCATCAAGAAGAGTAACCTTGCTAGAGCAGGCGAACTTTTCCGTCTCTCACCGGGGCTTATCGCTTGCCTAGCAGGTACCTGACAAATAAAGCTGAACTCTGTCACCTAACAGCCTCTCCAAGTCAACTGCCATCCAAGAAACATTCCTAGGATGTGTGAAGAGCTTCTCCTGTAAGTGATGGGCACACATAATAATTCAAGCTGTTGATACTGCTTTTTTGCTTGTTTCATACAGCAGCAACCAAGCTCTGGGACCTCTGAACTTCAGAGAAACTTTCAGTGGGAGGAAGGGGGGGAAGTCATCCCAAACCTCAGAACATAAAATGAGAAAATAAAACACCTTTCAAACTTAAAGAAGTAACACAAAAACAAAACCAGTGTAAAACCCGACAGTAGTTAGGGATGTCTGTCACTGGGAAATCTGGTTCTTCTTCTTCTTCTTCTTCTTCTTCTTCTTCTTCTTCTTCTTCTTCTTCTTCTTCTTCTTCTTCTTCTTCTTCTTCTTCCTCATCAGAGTTCTGTGGCATATACAAGTCAATTTCTGTTTCTGAGCCAAACTGTGGGCTTTTCCCCAACCCCGGGAACTTTTTTTTGCACATTTTCCCCTCAGGATCATCAATTTGCACAAATTTCTGTGGGACTGATCGAGTCAGGCCCCACAGTGGGAAACAAAACAAAGTGTGTGTGTGTGTGTGTGTGTGTGGCAAACCTAGGAAAACATGTCAAACCCTACCCCCAAACAGATTTCTCCAACATCCCTAGCAGTGAAAAGATCTAAAAACACAACACAGTTAACGCGCACACACACACACACACACACACACACACATACCCCTGAAGGACTAAAAAACCTGGAGGGAGGGGGAAGCTCTTCACCTAGCACAGAAAAGATCACAATGTAAGTGCCAGGTGAACCTTTCTGGGGTGGGCATTTTGCAGTCAAGGTGCCACCACTGAAAAGTCCTTTTCCTTAGTAGCCACCTGACTCACCTCATTTGAAGGGGCACCCAGTAGAGGGTCTCTGAAGATGATCTTAGGGTCCAAGCAGGGATATTTTAAGAATTCCCAAGCAGTGCATGGCACTACTTGGGAATACTGTTCTTTGACCTAAGAGATGAGGTGTATGTAGAATGACAGCTTTAAAGGATTGGTTCCTTAGTACAGAACAGAGACAGTGGAGAAAGATCATAAGATTATAGTGTGATTTAACCACTGGCAATGTATCACCATGAACCTTTTTCAGCTTTGCCCATCTTTGAGAAACCATAAATCCTCCTCGGGTTGGTGGATATAACCTTTGTTACAGCTTTCCAGTCCTGTTTTATTTTCCTCAGATAGAAGGTTTCTCCCTTGTCTTTTGGATTTAAGCTCAAGAAGGAAGGGTGGCCATCTAAACAAGCATTGAGGCCATCTGCCCTGGGACATTCAAGAGGTTGCAGCAGCACACTCCCAGACTGTGGGAAATGAACGGCTCACCTTGTAGCAAATAGAAAGCACCATCATGATCAGGACTTGAGCTCACAATGGGTCAGGAACCTGTAACCTGAGGGATATTAGGCAGGGATCCACTGCCACCCACCCACCACTCTGCTCTGCCCAAAAGAGTGATGCATAAGGGAAAGAGACAGCTGCAAGGAAGGCTTTTGACAACAATAGGCTGGAGGAAGTCATGTAGTTCTCCCTGCCCTTACAAATGCTCCCAGTGAGACATGTTCTAATCCCACCCTTCTAATCCCAATTACAGATGGTATGCAAACTGTAATTTTGAAAAATCCTAATGCAATATACAGTACAAGCAATATAAGCAACTCTCATTGGCTTGAGGAACAAGATTTCATCGCTCACTTTCCTGAGGACAACCAGCGTTACCTCTGCCTGGCCTTGTTTTCAGTGCACACCTCCTCCCTACACCCACCCCACACAAGAAGTTGGGTCTGGCAATAATGAAGATATCAAAAAGAATATTATGTTCCCCGTATGAGAATGAATTACAGACATAACTAGCGCATAATATCCTGGTTCTTCCTGCAGACAACCATGTTTCCACAATAGGAGTAGAATCATAGAATCATAAGAATGGTAGGTTTGGAAGGGGCCTATAAGACTAGCAAGTCCAACCCCCTGCTCAGTGCAGGAATCCAGGTCAAAGCATCCCTGTCAGATGTCTGTCCAGCCTCATCTTGAATGCCTCCAGCCCACTACCTCCCTAGGTCATGGGTTCCATTGTCGTATTGCTCTAACAGTCAGGACGTTTTTTCCTGATGTTCAGCCAGAATCTGGCTTCCTGTAACTTGAGCCCATTAGTCCATGTCTTTCACTCTGGGATGATGGAGAAGAGATCGTGGTCTTCCTCTCTGTGACAACCTTTCAAGGACTTGAAGAGCACTATCATATCTCCCCTCAGTCTTCTCAAAGTTAAACAGCCAGTGTGGTGTAGTGGCAAGAGTGTTGGACTGGGAGCTGGGAGATCCGGGTTCTAGTCCCCACTCGGCCATGGAAGCTCACTGGGTGACTTTGGGCCAGTCACACACTCTTAGCCCAACCCACCTCACAGGGTTGTTGTTGTGAGGATAAAATGGAGAGGAGGAGGATAATGTAAGCCGCCTTGGGTTCCTTGCAAGAGGAAAAAAGGCGGGGTATAAATGCAATAAATAAACAAATAAATAAAATAAACATGCCCAGCTCTTTCAGTCTCTCCTCATAGGGCTTTGTTTCCAGTCCCCTGATCAACTTCGTTGCCCTCCTCTGAACCTTTTCCAGTTTGTCTGCATCTTTCTTGAAGTGTGGTGCCCAGAACTGGACACGGTACTCCAGATGAGGCCTAACCAGTGCTGTGTAGAGGGGAACTAGTACTTCCCAGGATTTGGAAGATATGCTTCTATTAATGCAGCCCAAAATAGCATTTGCCTTTTTTGCAGCCATATCACATTTTTGGCTCATATTCAGCTTGTGATCTACAACCATTCCAAGATCCTTCTCACTTGTAGTATAGCTGAGCCAAGTATCCTGCATCATGTAACTGTGCATTTGGTTTCTTTTTCCTAGGCACAAGAGTAGGCACAAGAATGTGCAAATAATTATGACAACTTATGGTGTTGCTTCTAGGGAGGCTCAATTGGTCTGCATTTTGAAGCCAGCAGCCCTGATTTGCACCTCCTGGATTAAGGTGTGGATCAAAACATACTCTAGACTCTGAGTTTCACACTCCTCTGACCTCTAATACTTACAGGGTTACAAGACGTTCAAAGGATAGAATAGACTTAGGACTAGTGCTGTGCCAAATTTTTCTCCCATATTTTTTGACCATTCTCATTCAATTTGATAGAAGAGAAATTGCTTCTGAAAAGAAATTCAATGGTGAAGAAATTTCAGAGAAATTCTCATGGGTTGGGTTTGGGTTTCTTGGGCTTACCTTACTTAGGAGGTGGCTGAGGAGTGAACACAAGTGTCCTATTTCTCATTGCACAATCATTTATCTGGCAGCCTGCAGCCTCCTCAGCTTCCAACCCTTCAACTAAAGCCCAGTTTAAGGCACCATGAGGTAATTCTTCCGATGGGGTCCCCCACCCCACCCCAGATCAGGACGTGCAGGCAGACCAGGAGGCTAGCTTTGATTAGATAAGCTCAAAAACACCATAAAAACAAATTATAAAATATCCTGAATGAGGCAGAACAATGGGAGCCTCTTTTGTGGGAGAAGAAAACTTTCAGGACATGGAGGACAGTTTTTGGCAGAGCACCAACTCCACCTCATCCCTGGAGCCAGACACAACACCCCCCCCTCCTGCATTGCAATGGATGCAAACTGGGGGCCAGCCTGCCAAGACCGTTGATGCTGTTGCAGCATGAAACAAACAAACAAACACAAACCCACCAAGCCCTTACCAAAAAAGAAAGAAACCGTGCGACAAGCCCTGCCAATGGGGAGCCCTAGCTGGGAGAAACTGTTGAGAATTTCTCCTCCCCCTGGAGAAATTCAGTGAAATTGTCTCTCAAATTTTTCTGCCCACAAGTAAGGTGGAGAATTTGCACACAGCTCTGCTTAGGGTGCTTGGGGGGAAGATAGGGGCCACGGTGGCTTAGTGTGGAAGGTCAGCAGGACAGCAGTTCGAGAGCCGAGAGCTGCGTGACGGAGTGAGCTCCCGTCTTCAGTCCCAGCTTCTGCCAACCTAGCAGTTCGAAAGCAAGAAATTGCAAGTAGATAAATAGGTGCCGCTTCGACGGGAAAGGTAACAGCGTTCCGTGCACCTCATACCGGCCACATGACCACGGAAGCGTCTTCGGACAGCGCTGGCTCTTCGGCTTAGAAATGGAGATAAGCACCACACCCTAGAGTTGGACACGACTGGTTGGGGACACCTTTACCTTTTACCTGCTTAGGGTGAAACATATGTGAAAGTGACAGAGACCAGAAATAAACTGAGGCATCTGACCCTAGTTGCTGCTACTGCCACCATGACCACACGCATGTGTCTCTGTCTGGCAAGCTAGCTAGCTAGCTATCACCTATCTATCAGGTGAAGAATCTGTTTCAGCCTGAGGGCCGAATTCCATTTCAAGAGAAGCTTTAGGCACATTCCAGTGGTGGGCAGGTTAAAGGCAAAAGGGGCAGAGCCAAAGGCAAAAGGAACAGGGTCAAAAAACCAAAGACACCAGAACATTTTAGTTTAAAGCTCTTATTTCCAGCAACTAGTCTTGATGGCCATGTGCTACCTCCAGAACCAGAGGCAGTGAGCCTATGTACACTAGTTGCTGGGGAACATGGGCGGGAGGGTGCTGTTGCCCTGCTTGTGGGTCCCTGGTTGACAGCTGGTTGGCCACTGTGTGAACAGAATGCTGGACTAGATGGGCGCTTGGTCCGATCCAGCAGGGCTCTTCTTATGTTCTAAATCTTAGGAGAGGCATTTCAACCTTTTAGGATGGGAAGAAAACTGCACAAAAGCTGGGACATGACCAAACAATTGCTGGTTGCAGGAAAAGTGATGGTGCCAGGGGAAAGGGAACCCCAGAACCTCTGGGAACCCCAGAGGGCCAGATTGGAAACTCAGGAGGGCTGGATTTGTCTCCTGGTCTGAGGTTCTGCCCCTTCATGGAGAACTGCCTTGTTGTGGCAAAGGGGCTTGCGTAACTCAGTGAAGCCATAAGCTACTCTGTGCAGGGCCACCCAAGACAGATAGGTCATGGCGGAGAGTTCTGACAAAATGTGGTCCAGTGGAGAAGGAAATGGAAATCCACTCCAGTATTCTTGCCAAGAAAACCCCATGGAATGTATCACAAGGCTGAAAGATATGATGCCGGAAGATGAGACCCTCAGGTTGGAAGGTGTCCAATATACTACTGGGGAAGAGCAGAGGGAATTTCCAAGTAGCGCCAGAAAGAGTGAAGTGGCTGGGCCAAAGCCAAAAGGACACTCAGCTGTGGATGTGTCTGGTGGTGAAAAGAAAGTCCGATGCTGAAAAGAACAATATTGTTTAGGAACCTGGAATGTAAGATCAATGAATCAAGGTAAGCTGGAGGTGGTCAAACATGAGATGGCAAGACTGAACATCGACATCTTGGGAATCAGCGAACTAAAATGGACAGGCATGGGTGAATTTAATTTGGGTGACCATTATATCTACTACTGTGGGCAAGAATCCCTTAGAAGAAATGGAGTAGCACTCATAGTCAACAAAAGGGTGGGAAAAGCAGTACTGGGGTACAATCTCAAAAACAATAGAATGATCTCAGTACGAATCCAAGGCAAACCATTCAACATCACAGTAATTCAAGTCTATGCCCCAACCACTGAGGCCGAAGAAGATGTCAGGGTGGACACTGAGCCCATAGAATCCCAGAGTATTTCTGATTCGGAGGAAGAGCAGTCGCTCCTGGGAGAGGAGCGCGCCCATTTTTCCCAGGGCCCGCAGCTGACAGAGATTCCTCCCACCAACATTCCTAGATTAGAAAGCAGTCCACGGAGTGACCCAGCACTGATAGCAGACTGGTTGGATGAGCGGTGCAGACGCAGAGAGGGGCGCCAAATGGAGAGTGCAGAAAGGAGGCGTAGCGCCCGGTTGGTGCTCAAAGAACGGTTGCGCCCAGAGGATTCAAGGGAAAAGGGGAGGGATTCTTCCTAGTCCTTATATTCAGGGGTCTGCCAGTAATTGCCTTTCAACCGGGGACCAACTGTTCCAAATTAGGGCATAGGGATGCTGCTGCTCAGATCTAGTTGCTACCTGTAGAGTTGTAAGTTGTAAAAGAAGAATAAAGCTTTGAAAATAATCCCTTTGTCTGTGTGTGGACTTGGCTACTGGATTAGACTGAGAGAGCCCTCCAAGGAGCCCTTGACAGAAGCTGAGGTTCATCGGTTCTATGAAGACCTACAACTTCTAGAACTAACACCAAAAAAAGATGTCCTCTTCATCATAGGGGATTGGAATGCTAAAGTAGGAAGTCAAGAAATCACTGGGATAACAGGCAAGCATGGCCTTGGTGTACAAAATGAAGCAGGGCAAAGGCTAATAGAGTTTTGCCAAGAGAACACGGTGATCGTAGCAAACACTGTTTTCCAACAGCACAAGAGGCGACTCTACACATGGACATCACCAGATGGTCAATATCGAGATCAGATTGATTATGTCCTTTGCAGCCAAAGATGGAGAAGCTCTATACAGTCAGTCAAAACAAGACCTGGAGCTGACTGTGGCTCAGATCATGAGCTGCTTCTTGCAAAATTTCAGCTTAAATTGAAGAACGTAAGGAAAACCACTAAACCATTCAAGTATAACCTAAATCATATCCTTTATGAATATACAGTGGAGGTGAGGAATAGATTTAAGGGATTAGACCTGATAGACAGAATGCCTGAGGAACTCATGGATGGAAGTCTGTAACATTGTTCAGGAGGCAGCAACTCAATCCATCCCAAAGAAAAAGAAATGCAAGAAAGCCAAGTGGCTGTCTGATGAGGCTTTACAAGTAGCTGAGGAAGGAAGGGAAGTGAAAAGCAAGGGAGAAATGGGAAGATATACCCAACTGAATGCAGATTTCCAGAGAATAGCAAGGAGAGAAAAGAAGGCCTTCTTAAATGAACTATGCAAAGAAATCGAAGAAAACAATAGAATGGGAAAGACAAGAGATCTCTTCAAGAAAATTGGAGATCTCAAGGGAACGTTTTGTGCAAAGACGGGCATGATAAAGGACAAAGAAGGCAGGGACCTAACAGAAGCAGATGAGATTAAGAAGAGGTGGGAAGAATACACAGAAGAACTATACAGGAAAGATCTGAATGTCCCTGATAGCCATGATAGTGCAGTCACTGAACTTGAGCCTGACATCCTCGAGAGTGAAGTCAAGTGGGCTTTAGGAAGCATTACTAACAACAAAGCTAGCAGACATGACAGTATTCCAGCTGAGCTATTTAAGATCCTAAAAGATGATGCCGTTAAAGTGCTGCACTCAATATGCCAACAAATTCGGAACACTCAACGATGGCCACAAGACTGGAAAAGGTCAGTTTACATTCCAATTCCAAAGAAGGGCAATGCCAAAGAGTGTTCAAACTACCGTACAATTGTGCTCATTTCACATGCCAGCAAGGTTATGCTCAAAATCCTACAAGCTAGGTTTCAGCAGTATGCGAACCGAGAGCTACCGGAAGTACAAACTGGGTTTCGAAGAGGCAGAGGAACTCGAGATCAAATTGCCAACATTTGCTGTATCATGGAGAAAGCAAGAGAATTCCAGAAAAAGTCTATTTCTGCTTCATTGACTACACTAAAGCCTTTGATTGTGTGGATCACAACAAACTGTGGCAAATTCTTAAAGTGATGGGAGTACCAGACCACCTTACCTGTCTCCTGAGAAACCTGTACGAGGATCAAGAAGCAACAGTAAGAACTAGACATGGAACAACCGATTGATTCAAAATTGGGAAAGCAGTACGACAAGCCTGCATATTGTCGCCCTGCTTATTTAACTTATATGAGAAACATCATGAGAAACGCCGGGTTGGATGAATCACAGGTCGGAATTAAGATTGCTGGGAGAATTATCAACAACCTCCGATATGCAGACAATACCACCCTAATGGCAGAAAGCGAAGAGGATCTCAAGAGCCTCTTGTTGAGGGTGAAAGAGGAGAGTGCAAAAGCTGGTTTGAAACTCAACATTAAAAAAACTAAGATCATGGCATCTGGCCCCATCACTTCCTGGCATATGGAAGGGGAAGAAATGGAAGCAGTGACAGATTTTACTTTCTTGGGCTCCAAGATCACTGCAGATGGTGACTGTAGCTATGAAATTAAAAGATGCTTGCTCCTTGGGAGGAAAGCTATGGCAAACCTAGACAGCATAGTAAGAAGCAGAGACATCACCTTGCCGACAAAGGTCCATCTAATCAAAGCTATGGTTTTCCCAGTAGTAATGTATGGCTGTGAGAGCTGGACTATAAGGAAGGCTGAGCGCCGAAGAATTGATGCTTTCGATCTGTGGTGCTGGAGAAGACTCTTACGAGTCCTCTGGACTGCAAGGAGGTCAAATCAGTCCATCCTAAAGGAAATCAACCCTGAGTGCTCATTGGAAGGACAGATACTGAAGCTGAAGCTCAAATATTTTGGCCACCTAATGCGAAGAGAAAACTCTCTGGAAAAGACCCTGATGCTGGGAAAGACTGAAGGCAAAAGGAGAAGGGGACAGCAGAGGATGAGATGGCTAGATAGCATCACCAATGCAATATGGACTTGAGCACGCTCCGGGAGAGAGCGGAGGACAGGAAGGCCTGGCGTGCTATGGTCCATGGGGTCACGAAGAGTCGGACATGACTGAACGACTGAACAAATTTTTATTTAGTCTTGTAAAAAACAACACCAACACCAGATGTATGCTAAAATTGGCATGTCTGCTATCATCAATATTGAACAAGGGGGCTTCGTGTTTTGGTTTTACACACACACACACACACACACACACACACACAGATCTATCTATCTATCTATCTATCATCTATCTATCTATCATCTAATCCATCCATCCATCCATCCATCCATCCATCCATATAAATACTGACAAGGCAAGTCCACAGCTCCGTGCCTACCCAGAATGCTTTCCTGGTCTATACATATGGGGATGTAGCATCCAGTTTGCCCCTACATTTGTACAAATTATGTGGATTCAGGAAGATGGATTGATTTTTTATTTATTTATTTGATTTGTACCCCACCTTCCCACCAAATGAAATGGTGCTCAAGGCAGCTCACTGTAACAGAACACTGGTGAGCTAGTGTGGTGTAGTGGTTAGAGTGTTGGACTGGGTCTTGAGAGATCCTGGTTCTGGTCTCCACTCAGGCATGAAGCTCGCTGGGTGACTTTGGGCCAGTCACTGCCTCTCAGCCTAACTTACCTCACAGGGTTGTTGCAAGGATAAAACTGAGAGGAGGAGGATCATGTAAGCTGCCTTGGGTTCCTTGCAGGACGAGGAAATGCAGGAGAAAAAAGTACTACTACTACTACCACCAACAACCAGAAGTAAAATATACTTAGTTAAAATAATTAAAAAACAAATAGATTAAAAACGTAATTAAAAAACACAACAATAAAAGAAACAAAAAACAGCACCCAGCCCAACAGAACCCACTTCAGAAACAGCTTACATGCCAAAGGTTTGCTTGAATAAAATTGTCTTTGCCTGTTGGTGGAAGGGCAGCAGAGAGGGAGCCAACCTAGGAGGGAGAAAAAATCAGTCGCATGAGCCATGCCATTTCTATGTGATGTAGGAAGCAGGGACATCACACCAGGCGGCTAGGGGAGAGATGATGCATGCATTTGCTGCTCTCCACTCATGGGAACTATTGCAGGCAGCGGGGGTGGGGTGTGTGGGGGTATAATTTAAATTGGCCCAACGTATCCCTCTTTGTCTTTTTTCTTGTCTTTTTTAAAAAAATACTTTTTATTCTATTTTTATCTTTTTAAATGAAATAAACAATACCAACAACCTAATCAGTAACTACAGTTTCCCAACAATACTTAGGAGGACACAGTAATAACAAAAAGGAGAAAAAGAGAGAAAGAAAAAAAAACAGAAGAAAGAAAAGAAAGAAGAAGAAGAAGAAGAAGAAGAAGAAGAAGAAGAAGAAGAAGAAAAGATCCATTACACACCAACTTGGAATCCCATTCTACTTAAGAATTACACCTAAAACACTGGCAATATTACAATTCAATAGAGCATAGATAATCAACCTTATATTTCAATATTCTATCATTAATCTTATAACAAGGAAGCAGGCCTACAATTCATTTCCAGTAACCATATACTGCCCTTCAGTTAACATATAATTATAAAGCTTAACAATTTAACCAACGAAGAATCTTACTAACCAGTCTCATAATAATGATAGTAATAGTAATAAAAAAGAAGGGAATTAAAAAGGATAAATAATAATAATAACAAATCACTAATAAATTTCATAATACTATATGATAAAAACAACCTTACAGCAATCACTAATGTATTTTGTACTAGATAAATAAATGAGTGTGCACATTTCTATACACCGTCTTTGTCTTTTTTCTTAATCTCACTTTTAAAGGAATGGTTCCCCACCCATGCCCAGCTTAGTTACAAATATTATCTGTAACACACAATAATGAAGATTAAGATCTGCATGTCCCCCTTGGAAGTTGGTGGTGGAGGAAATATATCCTTTTATAAATAGTTTGCTATCTTGAGTGTGCACATAGCAATGTGGTTAAAGGGTGTTAGTATGTAATGGATCCATGTGAAATGATCTTGCGAATGTTGCAGCCAATTGAATTTGACACTTTTAATGCATGTAGTTATTCTCTCTCTCTCTCTCTCTCTCTCTCATCTATCTATTATTATTTTTCTTTTTTAGGAACTGTTTTGTTTTGTTGAAATTTACTATAAAATATTGTAATTTTAATAATTATATCTATTATAATATAATAATAATGTGATCTAATCTCCTCCCCTTCTTTAAAATGGCTTTTTAATAATAAAAAATGTTTCACAAAAAACAAAACATATCTAGTGCACAACCCTGCAGATTTTTGTTCAAGTCCTCCCAGCTCCCAAGGCTGATCACAACCAGAAAAAAGCAACCTTAAAAGAAACACAACCCACATGCACAGTATAAGGAAACGTTCAGCTTTAATGTGGCTATTTAGAATGCATAACACACTAATAAAATCTGATGTAGCAATTCTTTATTATTTCATGGGGAAAATGGGGCAAAAATAGCAACACTCTCCATACCAATGTCACATTTAATTGACTTCAGAGGGAGAGCAACCAGAGGTGGTTCAACGGGTGTATTTTCAAAATAAAAACAAGGGTGCCTCATCATCTCCCCCTTTTTGTAGCGACAAAGTTGCTCCCAGGAGTTGGACGACATTAAGCAAAGCACCTTTAAAGGAAAGGATGACTGGCTGCTGGCTTCAGTCAATCAGTATCAAATTTACTGGCCCTCATCAGTTTTATGTTAATTAAAAATGAATAAACCTTCCAGTAACTAAATTTGCTAGAAATCATAATAAAGACACATAATCTTGTTGATCCAACATCAAGTGTTCGCACCATTAACATAGCGCTCACAATTCTCCAGCCACAGCACACCACTTGAATGCATTATACAACTCCACTTCTGCTGTTTCTCATCAGCTTTTATTATAATGGACATGTAGTGGAAGGTTCATTTTTTTTTAGTCCATTCAGAGTCGGAGGAAACAACATGCCATATTACCCAATGAATTTCCAGTGCAAGTGTTTGACTAAATACAATGGTGGGCAATTTGTGGTCCTCCAGATGTACTGGCCCACAACTCCCATCAGCATAACATAATGGTGAAGGCTCATGGGAGTTGTAGGCCAAAACATCTGGAGGGCCACAAGTTGCACACCCCTGGACTAAAATAACATGCAGGGCAGGGATTATAAGGGTGCACAAGCCAATATAACTATTCCATTGCATTTGAGAAACAACAAAACAACAACAACAATAATAATACCTTGTTCCGGTCCTGAGCTCCATGTGTTCTCCAGCAAGCGCATGGAGTGCCTGCACAAGAGTGAACATGAAATGTAGCACTGGTTCCAAAATTCAGGGAGAATGTCAGAATTGGGATTTGGCTAACAATATTTCAACATGTGCAACAGGATCTACCCTATTATACTCTGTAAAGCACCAGCCACGCTGATGTCAGTGTAACAGGAGTGCTGGAACTCTTTTAGTCCAAGGGATAAATTCTATTTCAAAGAAGCTCTTGAGGGCTACATTCCAGTGGCGGGTGGGGCCAAAGGCAAGAAGGAAGAGGCCAAATACAAAAAATAAAAATAAAAATAAAATTCCAGCATATTTCAATGTTAATCTCTTTGCAGGTGAAAGGACCGGGGCGGGGGGGAGGTATAAAAAGATGAGACACAAGTATTTGGTATAAAATCCAGGCCACATTTAATGACAATCTGCAAAGGGGAGTTACCAGGACAGGCCACTAAACCATGCCAGCAACTAGCTAGGCAATGTAATGGGTGAAAACATTCTCTGCCTGATGAGTGGTGTCGATAAGATCGCTACCCCCCAGGATGCCCCCTTTGGGGGAAGGGAGGCCTTCCCCTGTCACCCCCTCCTGGGCCACAAAACACCAGTTGGGTGAGGTGAGTTGGCCTCACAGGTAACCCTTATCCCCCTTCTGGGGCTGCAAAACACTGAGCAGGAGGCCCTCAGGTGTCACCTGTCACCAAAACAGTGCCTCAAAATGCTCGCCATCCCTAGCAGCCTACTTGGAATGAAATGTGACCAAATTAACCTCACTATCAAAACATAATCCAGATCCACCTAAGTGACACTGCCCCCCCACTTACAGTGTGAAGTAGGCAAAAAAGACTCACAGCGCCTGGCCAATCAGACTATAAGACAAAAAATCCTACTTGGCCCCCAAAAGGATGACCAGTAAAACCCACAGTGCATACAAAGCAGTGGAGAGGGAGCCATGCTTAGAAAAAGTGGGAGAGGGGGCTCGGAGAGCTAAAAAAGCCTCCTAGGGCTCTCCCCAAACCAGTGGCACCATACGGAGACCGCCAATGGTGGTCGCCCATGTCTTTCACTGCCTCCAACACCCACAACCCCCCCCCCCCACACACCACCAGGGAAGCCAGACATGGCATAGGGCATTACTGCCAGTAACTAAGATTTAGGAGAGACATCTCAAAGTGGTGGTGGGGAAGCGTGGACAAAAGCCAGGAAACCACCAAAAACCTTTACGTAAATAAAAATGAAGGTGAAAAACAATGGAGGGGTCCTTCACTTCATTTTTTCAGCTTTATTTTTGCTTAATTGCCTCTGAAACAAAGACTTCTTTTTCCAAAGTGTCTTGAAATTTGGCCGCTCTGATGCCCATGAGAGTTGGAGAATGCCTGCAAATTTCATGCCACTCAGATGGAAATCACCAACATTACAAGCAGCAGAAATGCGTGAGGACAAGGGAGAGGGCCTTCTCTGTGGTGGCCCCCACTCTGTGGAACTCCCTCCCTAGGGAACTCCGCCATGCCCCCTCTTTAATAAGCTTCTGCCATGCATTAAAAATGTGGTTGTTCAGGCAGGCATTTGGGGTGGGTTAGGGTAATTTTAGAAATGCAATGTTTTTAATGTTGAATTTTATTGTTTTGAACTGTTTTTATTGTTGTACATTGCCCAGAGTGGCTGGGTGACCAGCCAGATGGGCAAATAAATAAATACATACATACATACATACATACATAAATAAAGGTTTAAAAGCTGACACATGTGGCCCTCGGCATGATGGGGGAGGGTTTTTTATGCACTGTTTTCCTGATTGAAATTAGCCACTCTTGAAGTTGCCGGGGCAAAGTAGTCAGGAACAATATAATTAAACCTCTTTCCCCCAGTGCCACATCCCCAGTTCAGTTTGGCCCTTTCCCTCAATGGCTTCTTTTACAATCTCTCTAATAAATAATCTCCTACAACTGGTCTACTCTGGGCCAGAATTGCTGCACCTAAATCATCTCATTTATGTTCTCATTCAACCTTTTTTTTCTTGTTCTTGGATGCCTCTGATGAAAAGCATGGTTTTGCTTAGCACCGGGCTGGAAGTTCAAAATCTTGAAACTTCAGCCTCAATTTGTGGGAGATGTTGCAGGAAAAAGAGAGTATCTCTTGTCTTTCACATTATCTTTCACATTTCAGGGAGTGGGAGTGAATTTTGAGGGTGGGGGAACCAAACACACCAGGACCCCCCAAGTCCCTTGCTTCTGCTAGTGGCCATGTTGAAATCCCAATAATGCCCTGAAATGATGCTATCTCATGTCATAGATTCATAGCATTCCAGAGCATTATGAGGATTTAAACATGGTGTCCCACAGCAGTGAGGAGCCAGGATGAGTGATGGTGTGTTTCTTGACCCCCGCTATTAAAATTAACTACCCTGGAAAGAGTCAAAATGGGTCCCCACTTTTGTACCTTCCAAATGCAGCCCCAGCAAACTGGGGAAATCTTATCTCTCAGCCCTAATTTTACTCCCCCTTCCCTTAAGTAGTGGTGATTTCAAAGAAGATGTCTCACAGTCAGTTTCCTTTAGAGGAAAAGCACTGGAGACTTTTTTTTTTAAATAAATACAAATAAAAGCATATATGCATATTAAAGAAGGGCACTTTTATAAATATGCATTTATTTGCAGACATCTAGGTCACAGAACAGGATCAGGGATTTAGCATCCCTGATTTAACATAACAATTTATCACTGTTATGACAAAACCAAACCGGAATTGGTTATGTGAATTGGTTCCAGATGACAAGAGACCATGTTCTCAAGAAGACTCTAGTGTGGATGGGCAATGACCTGGAATTTTGACTCAGAAAAACTTGCCTGCCTTGCCTTCACACAACCAATTCATTCTGCAATATTTTGATGATACAACAGAGGTGGGCAAAAACAATTGGCCCACGGGCATATTTGACATTTTGGGAAAGTGCCCCAGGCATCATCAGAAATTGCAATGGGGAAAATGTTGGGATTGTCCCCTCTGGATTCCCCCCCCCATCTCTGGATTCTGGCTTTTTTGTCCTCCTTCCTCCGTATTCTCAGTGCTTGTGATCACCTTTGACTGGATTCTCACTTTTCATGACCCACCCCCTCTCTGTTTTTCCCCCTCCCCTCCCTGCCCACCACTACACACCTTCTCAAACCCTTGCTCTTCTTCTACTTACATCCACCATAATGCCCCCCTCAGGAGCATCAAAAACCCTAATGAGGCATCTGATATACTAGGCATGTATTTACCTGTTGGATTAAGATGTGGATAGTCTGTCTGAGAAATACATTGGGTACAATAGACAATAAACCCAGGGACAACATATCAATAGACCGGCCACCAATGATCATCATTATCATCAATTTAATCCATCATCCATTTATTTGTATGCCACTTTCCCAAAAGCATGTGCTCAAAGTGACTCATCACATGAATGGCAATGCATATAACAATGTAAATACACACACACACACACACGGAACACTTACAAATAACCATTCTGTCATATATATATTTGTTCAGTCGTTCAGTCGTGTCCGACTCTTTGTGACCCCATGTACCATAGCACGCCAGGCCTTCATTCATATATATATATATATATATATATATATATATATATATATGTCATTCTGTACAGCAATGAACAAAGCAATACAAATAAAGTGTCCTAATCCAACAGTTTAGAACTAAACAGGAGAGAGAATAAAGTCTAACACAGAAATAAACACACTACATACCAGGCCAAACAGATCTCATTCCATAAAAAGCCTGTTCAAGCGTTCGCAATTGCAAGCATGGAGGGGCTGCCTATCATACTGCCACCCCCATGTATTGAGTGCGAAGGTCTAAATGGAGATTGTAACCACGTTTGGCTAAACACATAGGTCTTTTGTAAAGCTAATGGGTCTGAATTGCCCATTCAAGACCAGGACATGCCCAAAATCCTTTGCATCACAACAGGGAACAATATATTGTTGCTGGGAAAATTCATTTCCCCCCAGTATAGGAACATAGGAAGCTGCCTTGTACTGGGTCAGACCCTTGGGCTGTCTAGCCCAGCATTGTCGACAAGTACTGCCTGCAGCTCTCCTGTGTTTCAGAAAGGAGTTTTTCCGGCCCTACTCAGAGATGCCAGGAATTGAACCTGAGACCGTCTGCATGCAAAGCAGGTACTTTACCACTGTGCAAGGGCCTCTCAAGACTACAACTGTTTGCACTGAAGCTAAGCTCACAGGGAAATGGGAATTCTGGTTTCAGGGGGATGGGGGGGTGATGTATGTATCCCTGCTAATCAAAAAGTGCTGGTGAGCCCTGACTCCACTTCATCATTGCTTCTAACACCTTGCCAACAGTTTGCAAGCCCCTATTATTTGCCACCTGACATAGCTACCTCATTCTGCCCAATAGTAATGGTGGTCCTGCTCAAAGGTATGACATGAGGCCTTGCCAGCACCCTCTGTAAGCAGAAGGAGCACCCCGGAGCATTTCACAGAATCTTCTACAATCCACTGAAATTCCAGGTGTACAAGGGACTTAGGCAAGCGAACTGGTGCGGAATAACTTCCCTAAGAATCAAAAGTCTGAAAAACCCTGCCTTAAAATCATATGAAGTGGGTGATTTATAAACAAATTGAACGGAAGCAGCCATTGAGGTCTGGGTGGGTATATTTCTTTTTAATCAAGACTTGTTCAGAAGTGAGACTTTTCCTTGCGTTTCACTTTTCCTCCTTCGAGGTCTATTGGGGTTGGCGTCTTCCTTTGCTTTGATATGCAAATTGGCAGATTGCTTTCCTGCAGGGGACACTGGACGCCTTCCAAGCCACAGTGCATAGATGTCCTGTTGGGATGGAAGCCTAAAACAGCCTTTGGATCATACTCAAAGCCACGTTTATGTTTTGGTTTTAAAAAATAAAATACCTTTGTTAATGGATCTGATTTCCAATATAAATGTTTAGACAGTTACTTTGCTAATCATCTTGGTCTGCCAGTTGCTGGAGAACAACAGTTTAGCTGTTCCTGAGCATTACTAAATGTACCCTCTGTTTATGCTGCCTCTGATATATTCTATAAAATGGCCACTTCTTTAAATAACATTTACCTTTCACAGCACCAAGGACTTTTGATACTTTCACCTGGCCAAAATCAGCCCAGTATTTTGTCCTGATGTAGCACTGCTCTGGGGTCATGTTTATTATTCGTCAACTAACTGCATGGCAAATATGCATCAGGTTGGCATTTATGTATGGCTGATTACTCTGAAAAAAACCTACAGCAATCATCCACTCCATCACCATATCCCATCACCAGCCGAACCTAGGAATACTGCTGGAAAGACTCTTCCTAAGCATAGAGAACCTTGAATGTGTGCATCGATCTTTCTTGTGTACAAGATCTGACCTGTTCATATGAATTGTGGAAGCTGATCTGCTCCCTCTATTGAAATGAATGGGGCAAACTTTATCTAAGACCTCTATATGGGCCTGGAAGCAAACCCAGGCCTGTGAAATCTTTGCATGCATCACAGAACTTGCTTGTGATCTGAAAATTCTGGCTAGGGTACATATATATTGGAGGGGGTGGGAAGGTTTAGTCAGTATTTAGGCATGTAGCATTTCTTCTAGATTTGTGCACAAATGGCCTCTCAAAATTCTCCACCCTCTTTGGAGGCAGAGAAATTGGCTGAACAATTTTTCCTTAATTCTCCAGGGGGAGCAGAAATTCTCCAACAGTTTCTCACAGGTCGGACTTACCATTGGCAAGGGTTGTAGCACAGCTTCTGTCTGTTTTCCTAAAGGTTTTTGGTGTTTTGCACTGTCATTGCAAGTGGCAACAGCATCAAATGTGTCGACAGCCTTGCGCCCATTTTGCAGCCTCCACAGTGCCCTAATGTCGTCCTGGGGCATTGTATGTGTTGGAAGAGGGAGGGTGGCCACCACCCAATAAAATGGTGAAGGAAAATTGGAGAAAATCCTACAAAGAGGCCTTTTATTTCTGGGGGGCAAGAAGAAGAATAATTAAAAAATCTCAGAACTTTCTGAGAAAAATGTCTTCTGAGAAATTTCAGTTCAACTCTAGTTGTAATTCTTCAGGGTTCAGCACCTTCCCCAGGGTTGTCCAAACTTTAAATTTCTGAGGGGTGAAGGAAAACATCTTGTCTCTAACACATATGCTTAGAATACCGCTACTTCCCTGAAAACCCTGTAGCAGGTGTGAGGGCTAGTAGTGTGTCTCAATCAAGGGAAGAGGTGGAGAGCTAGGGCTGTGCCAAAAATATTTTCTTCAGTTTCTTGAAAGATTTCATCCCCCATAAAAGAGGTTTTGATTTTTCTGCCTCGTTCTCAGATTTATATTTATTTTGAATTTCTTTTGGTAGGATGAGGGTGCTCTGAGTGTGCTCTGAGGGTGCTCTGTGTGTGTGTGTGTGTGTGTGTGTGTGTGTGTTTGCCTTTCTATTACGTGTCTCTCCATTGCTCTGCAGTCTCCTAGGCTGCCTGGACATTTTGATCTGAAAAAGCCCTATCAGAGGAATTACCTCAAGATGGCTTCACCTGAGCTTTAACTGAAGTGCAGGAAGCCAAGGTGGCTATGGGTTTCCTGGAGAGATGATTGTACAATGAATGATAGAACAATCTCACACACCCCTTGGCTGCCTTATAAGTAAAGTAAGTGCAAGAACCTTGAACCCAACCCAAGAGAATTTCAACAAAATTTTCTTCTCCTTTGAAGTTCTTTTCAAAAGTGATTTCTTTTCTATCAAATTGAATGAGAATAGTAGAAGAAATGTAGGAGAATTGTTTGGCACAACACTGATTTTTTTATTGCATTCACAATAATTTTGTAAGATTTCCTTATTGCATTCACACAACCATCTTCTAAGATAGGTATATTTCCATTTTACGGAGAAGATACTGAGGTAAAGTAATACAAGTTTGCCCAATGCCACCCATGGAATGCATGATCAATGTGTGATTTCAACAACCTATATCAAAGGCTAGCACATTATTGATTGGGACCAGTGTAAAACATTGGGAAGAACTGAGAGTTACGGAGTACTACAAAAATGTAATGGAGTTCCTTGTAAAACATTTTATCCACATTAATCACTAGGTTTAGATTACCAGTATAACATCATTAAAAAAAATTTGTGGGAGGTGGTGGTGGTGGGGGGGGGGACTGTCTGTAATCCACTTTTACTGCCTGGACTAGACTGGGCGAGCTATCAAGACTATTGGCCAGGATGAGTAAAATGAATGAGCTAGTGTTGGAATTAAGGGATTAGATCTTGGCAAACAAAGTCCTCTGTCATGATACTGGTGTCTTATTCTCCTGAAATGAACCTACTGAAATTCTCCTGGAATTCTCCAAAAATGGACCTTCCCATACACTATGCTCTGCATCTAAGGTTCTCCTCCAGGTGCATCCTCCAAGGAAAGCTCGGAAGGTGGTAAGGAGTGGGAGGGCCTTCTCAGTGGTGGCCCCTCATATGTGGAAAGAGCTCCCTGATGAGGTCCACCTGGCACCAACATTCTTATCTTTTCAGCACCAGGTTAAGACTTTTCTATTTTCCCAGGCATTTGGCAGCACATGATGAGTTTTAATCGGTCTTGGATGTGTCCTTAGTTATGACGGACTGTTCGAAGTTGTTTTTACACATGTTTGTGTGTATTGTCTGTGTGCTTTTATGTAAAGAGCTTTTAAACTTTATATGTTAATGTTTCAGCTTCTGTAAACTTCCCAGAGAGCTTCGGCTATGGGTTGATAAAGAAATGTTTATGATGATGATGATTATGTAGGCCATATATCACATTCACTTACAAGTAATCCCACTGATTTCAAACTATAACTTATACTGAGTTGGACCTAGGGATGAACGGACTGTGTAAAATCTGCTCCATCTGTGTTGCACTGATCGTCAGGTGCCTTTCATTCCATCATCCGCCCACAGACGGATGCAAATATATTTTTATATATATGCGTAAAATGTGGCTTAGTGGTTAAGACGCTGATCTGCAGACCGGAAGGTCGGCAGGACAGCAGTTCGAGACCCGAGTGCTGCGTGACGGAGTGAGCTCCGTCTTCAGTCCCAGCTCCTGCCAACCTAGCAGTTCGAAAGCAAGAAATTGCAAGTAGATAAATAGGCACTGCCTCAGTGGGAAAGGTAACAGTGTTCCATGCACCTCAGTGTTCAGTCATGCTGGCCACATGACCACGGAAGCGTCTTCAGACAGCGCTGGCTCTTCGGCTTAGAAATGGAGATGAGCACCACACCCTAGAGTCGGACACGACTGGCTGGGGACACCTTTACCTTTAAATATCAGGAAAGTAAAAAAATCATCCAAAAGTTCATGGACTCCGCACGGCCTGAGGGGGATTGATCCGCAGCGGATTCCACAGGTCAGATTCTTAGAAATCCGAGCTCATTTTAATCTGTCTTGAATTTCTCCAGCATCCCTAGTTGGACTATTGGTCTTTCTAATGCAGAACTGTCTACCGCAGTGGTGTGGAACCTGTGGCCCTCCAGAAGTTGTCATACTGCAACTCTCATCTTCCCTGACCATTGGCCATGCAGCCTGGGAATAATGGGAATCCAACAATATCTGGAGGGCCCTGGTTCCAGGTTCCCCTACTGTAACTGGCTGCAGCATTCCAAGATTTCAGACTGAGACGTCCCAATCCTGCCACTCAAAGCTGTATCAATTGGATGCACCAGTGAACCAATTTTGAACCATGCAGATGTTATTAAATATGGACCACATAGATATGTTATTAAATATGGACAGTGATATATAAATATATTCTAAAATAAATAAATATAAACCTTTTACTTTCAACATCAACGAATTATTACAGCCAGATACCAGCAAAAATATTATGAAAAACAGCATTTCAAACATTAAAACAACATTTCTCCAATATTATATTTGCATTTTTTTTCTTATTTGCAAAATCATCAATTCATTATTTACAGAAGTAAAAAAGCCAATTTACTCATTCCAGGATTTCCTTAAATCTAACTATAGTTTTGCTCCAACATCTACATAAAATGGGCAATTTAAGACATGTGCAACAGATCCAACCTCTCCAGTCCCACAAGTACATAAAATGCAGCAAAAGGAATACCCCCAAATCTTCTTTGCCTTCTATTCCAATGGCACTTGCCTCTAAGAAAATGTGCTTATGATTGTAACGTAAAGCCCCACAGCAACTTTTGAACCGTATCAGCACGGAAAATCTGTCGATGTGGTAGAAAATGTCCTCAATGCATATTTTAAAACTTGGTTTCACAATGTAGACATTTCTGCAGATGGAAAAAGGTCATGATCCATCCTGGAGTTTAGTTGTCTCTATCTTCCCTTAGGTGTCACCTTTTTTGGCATGTTGTCCTGACTGCTCATCTTACTGGTATAATGTAGTACCTATAAAAGAAGATTAAATAGAGTCATAAAGTTTTATTAATGCCTTACATCATTGATACTTTCCCAGTATTGATAATGCACTTCCATTACTGCTACTTAGACATTTAATTAGCTATTCATACAGTATGTTGTAAACTACTGTATTAGTGTTAAGTGTCTATATTAAAGCTCACATTATGTAAAAACCTTTACCAATATCATAATTGGAGCAGAGTTATCCATTTTAAGTGACTTGAATTAGATTATTATAGATTAATTTTTTTTTAAAAAAAATGTTACTTGTAAAGGACATTGAAGATCACAGAATATTAAGAGTGAGACTTCATTACAATAAAACAGGCTCAAAGAACAATTGAATTGTTGCTGTGTTTTACGTCGGCCAGTTATATTTCCCCCCTTTTCAAAAGAACACTAATATTTTTATCGGGCAATATAGTGATACTAAAGAATAGAAAGACAGATTGTCTGGGGGAAAAAAAATAAGTGTCTGAAATTAAGAAGCAAATGTCTGTTTAAACCTGAAAAGCTAGAAGCCTGCAGCCAAAGGATTGCCTGGTTAATTCAAAAAGTTGTGAAACCAGTTTGTAGTAGGGATGGGTGGGTGTCCCTCCATCTGGGTTCACCGGATGCCTGCACAGCCCGTGCCCCTGCTTGTGTGCCCCTGGACCCACACTCAAGCTCCCCGCTACTTGCCAAGCCACCCACACTCACCCAGGCGGCTGCACTGAGCTCTGTGATCGCCAGTTTTTTAAAAATAAAATGGTGATTGCAAAAATGCATATATTTGTGTAAATGCAAAATGGGGCTGTGACTCACCCATATATAAAAGATTACAGGCATTTGCGTGCAGACAACATGACAATCCATGGTACTGCAACAACCCATGCTACAACAACAACCCATATATGGGCCATTCATGGCCCCATTTTATATATACATGAATGTGTGCATTTTCACAAATGTGCATATTTGCATATACGTGTCTCCCTGAGGAGTCCTCCTCCTCAGAGGAGTCCTCCTCCTCAGAGGAGGAGCTACAGGCCCTGGAAGCCCAGGGTGCCCCAGACCAGGGCCTGCCACCAGACCCACAGGAGCCTGAACCCTTGGGGGAAGTGGCTGCAGGGCCACCCCTGTCAGGAGAAAAGGACTGCCTCTGAGGCAGAGGCTGAGCCACCCCCTGATCCCTGGGAGCGTTGTCACCTCAGAAGACAGGCTAGCAGGGCTCCTGTTAGGGATGTACGAAAGTGCCCTTACCTGGCTCTGCCGGGTTCCGCTGGCGGGGGGGGGGGGAAGTGCTTCGTCCCTTCCCCCGGAATCCTGGCTGGCTGGCTCCGCTCCGCAGGGATTCTGTGGAGCCGCTGGCCTGCTCCGCCAGCAGCCGGACATCTGGCCGCTCGCTAGCAGGGACGCAAATGGCGGTGGCTGTAGCCACCGCCATTCGCATCCCTGTAGTAAGCCATGATAGCCTGCGTAAAGACTTACGTAGCCTATCACGTCTGGCTTAAACAGAAAACAAAAAACGCGCATCTGCTACGCTATTTGCGTTCCCCTTATTTTCGCTGTCTTAGTCTATGTAAATATTTACGTAGACTAAGACGGCCAAAAATAAGGAGCGCAAATGGCGGTGGCTGTAGCTGCCACCATTTGCGTACGCGTTTTTTTTTTTTTAAGCCAGACATGATAGGCTATGTAAGTCTTTATGTAGCCTATCACATCTTGTAAAAAAAAAACCAAAATAAAGTGACAAGACTGCAAATGGCAGCGGCGGCAGCGGGTCGGAAGACCCGCTGCCGCCGCTGCCGAAGCCGCCGCCGGAGCCGCCGCTGCCCCGAAGATCCGCTCCAGGTAAGTCTTGTCCTGGGGGGGATCCGTGGGGGGGCAGGGGGGCAGGCCGTTCTGCCACAGATTTCAGGGGGAGATCTGTGGCAGAAGTCTCTCCCATCCCTAGCTCCTGTGCGAAGAAGTGCTTGCCTCCAGAAAAGGTATCCCTCAGGAGTAGGCTCTGGAAAGGGCAGACTGATGGCTGCAGATGAGCTCTGAGTGGGGCCAGGCTGGCTTTGGGCTTAAAAGCTTTCACTGGAAACCCAGCCAGGATTGGAACAACTTGGCCCATCCAGCCTCTGCCATGTGCCTTGCCTCCTGAACCTTTGGGACTGCTCAACAACCCTGCTTCTGGACTTCGTAATGTACCTGACTGATTTGCTGTGTTTGTCCTCTTGCCTGTTATCTTGACTGCTCCTGCTGCCGCTTGATCCTTGGTGCCTCTGGCTGACTGACTGACTATGTTTTGACCTCTGCCTGAATTTTGACCAATCCTGCCTTAGCTTAAACCTCCTTGGACTGAAACTTGTGTCCTTGACCATTTGCTTGCCAACTTGACTGCTCCCTGTGTGTGCTTGCAAACAGCCAAAGACTTGGTCTAGAGCAGGACAATAGGTGAATATGCACATCTCCAAAAATGCGCACATGTGTGTTTATGCAAAAGGGGCCATGAATGGCCCTTATAGGCAAGATTACAGGCAAGCAAACCTCTGTAATCTTGCCTATGTGGGCTTTTCATGGCCCCATTTTGTGTATCTGCAAATATGTGCTTTTTTGCGATCGCCATTTCCCCCCGAAAAATGGCCATTGTGGATCTTGCTGCTGCCACCTGGGTGAAAGTGGGTGGCTCAGCAAGCATGGGCAGGGGGCAAGGGGGGCAGGGGCTTGGTGAGCGTGGCTTGGGGGTGCAGGCAGGGGGGGGGTTCCACCAGATTCCCAGAGGGAATTGGGCACCAGCATTATCCCTAGTTTGTGGTGGAGTCAGACCTCAAAGGGGTGAAGTGCTGGGACTTTTTGATTAGCAGGGATGATGACATGAATGGCCACTCATACTCACGCTCCGGGAGAGAGCACAAGACAGGAAGGCCTGGTGTGCTATGGTCCATGGGGTCACGAAGAGTCGGACATGACTGAACAACAACAACAACAACAACTCAGGCTTCCCTGTTCCTTCTGAGCTTAGCATCTCTCCACGCAGTATCTGGCAATGGGAAAGGATTGGATGTTCCCAGCAACAGTATAGTGTTGTGAGCAATCCCTGTTCTAATGCAACATATTTTGGGCTGGCTTGGTCTTGACTGGTGAATTAAGATGCACTGAGTGGGTTCACACACCAGACTAATCCACACTCAGTGCTTGAGCGTGGGTTGTTGTTGAATTGTGGGTTGTTGTGGTACCGTGGATTGTCATGTTGTCTGAATGCAGCATGTTTTCTGCAGGGCGGCTTGTTAGACATGCAGTGTCACACATTTTTCTTGAACAAGCCACCTTGAGAAACGGTGCTTTGTTTGGGGGTTGTGCAGGGTGGTTAACAAGCCATCCTGTGGAAAATGCACTGCATTCAGGTAACACAATAAGCCACATTTCAACAACAACCTACACTCAACCACTGAGTGTGTGTTAGCATATTGTGTGAACCCAGACATTACCTTTACCCCCCCCCAAAAAAAAACCCTGCTCCTGCTGGAGATGAAAACTGCTAGAATTGGTTCATTGATATGGATTAACACAACTGCCTGCATTTTTGAACTCTCCTTAGGAGTGTGGCTATGAAGACTGTCATGAGTGCCTGCACTTCAAAATGTACAGCTACACAACTGTGTGCAACTCACTGCCATACTACCCTTCTCTACTCTTTCTTCATGTTCCCCCTGCCCAACTGGTTTTGCTGGCTGTCCTCCCTCCCTCCCTGTTCCTCATCTTGCTGAGGGATTTCTTCAGAGCACCCTTTCTGATTAGAACCATCTTATGCCAGGTTACTGTCTCCTCTGTACTTAACCCAAGCATTAATTCTCTACTTACACTAACTTCAGGATCTACTTTATGAGTCCATTGCCTACTCTGCACCCCTCTAACCCTCCTTGCCCCTAGGCTCCCTGTCCTTTAGTTTCCCCACATCTTGGGGCCCTCTTACCTGTCATGTATGGCTATTTTTATTTATTTTTAATCCCAGCTAAATTGACAATTTCCCCTTCCATCACTGAAGCTCGACAGCAAAACCATTTAGCTCCCTGAGCATTCCATGCCATCACACCAGGTCAGCCAATCAAGGGCTCCACTGCCACATATGATGGGAAACAGCATAGCACTTGAAAGCACGTCCTGTTTTGTTCTTTTTGTTATTTTTTTAAGGGGAAAGAGCAAACCTGATACCCCTAACTGTATTAATTTATGTATTGGTTGGCTAGTTGGTTAGCTGCTTTATTTACTTAATTTCTATCCCACCTTTGAATGTAAGAACATTTCCAAAGAAGCTTGCAGAAGACAGCGTTATATAATCACACTGATTTAAAACCATTAAAACCTCCAATTCAGAGTTCAAACTAAAACTAATAATAAAAATAAAAAAGTGAATGAGCCAATAAGAGAGAACACACAAACAACATCAGCTATTAACCGCCCCCTTAAAGTTGTCCACCCCTTATTAATTATTTTTTCTGTTGTCTCTGTTTTACTTCATGTGGACCATTTAAAAGCCAGCCTTATCTTGCAAATCAGACTACAATCCATAGACAAGGGATATGCCAGTCCAAGATTTGACACTCCCTGTACTGCTTGTGGAATCACTGGCTGGTCATGAATTTTATGGAAGGCTAATCAAATGCAACACACATGAGTGGTAGCATTCAGAATCCTGGATGCCAAGAGGCAAATAGAAACTGCAGCAGCACATTTGTAATTTTGGTCAGTGATGTACTGGTAGTACTCATGGATCTCATTAAAATCCAGTCTAGATTCAGAGGCAGGAAGGCTCACTAAGGATTTTAAACCCTTAAAGCTAAATATAGAAATTCATACATTTCCTTTTGTCTTGTAAACAAACAAATATCCATATGGATTGAGGTTTTGTGACTTCTTTGAAGGATTTCATAAAATCACTAATAACAACCATAGAAAACTTCTTTAAAATATGCACACACCCACACACAGAGTCCAAACATTATGTACACAGTAATTCAAAAGAATACGCAACATCTGCAACAGCATTCTGAAAATCATGTATTTGATTATGCATGCTCCAAAACAAAATACAAGACTACCGTTCTTTTTTTCCAGAAAAAAAATAAATCTATGGACATGTATTCTGTGGCATCTCTTAATTATACATAATTTGTGGTCCCCCGCACCCAGTAACAGTGAGATACTAGATTTTCAACAACCAGTCTTTAAAATCTGACAACCTGTGATTGATTCAGGGTCTGCTAGACACTTTTTGTTTTTGTTTTGCTCCCATCAATAAATATTGGATGAATTCTTGATCCTCTATCTTCATTATGGATGGACAAATCTGTCAGTTTCAGTTTTGTTCAGTTTCTGGTTTTTCTGACCTTAATTTTGGTTTGCTCTGATTCTGCATCAGTATATTAATTTTATTTTTGAAAGCCCACATAAACATTTGAATGCATTTTGGTGCACACGTCTCCTAATATATGCATTTCTGTGCACACATTTTGCTAATCAAAGCATTTTTTGCAAGTTATTTTTCTATGTAATAATACATTTATGCATTCTTTTCATTGTGTGCATTTTGATGTGCACTGTTCCACAGCGTGTGGCTTTTTGTGTGCACTTTTCTCTGCTGTGCTCATTTTTCTATGCATTTTGAGTATTGTTAAATTCAGGAAAGTGTGAAAAGTGGTGAGCAAACTGTTCAACTCTGCTCTGGTCATGGTTCAGCAGGTGTGAATGTGGTAAATTCACATAAAAATTTGGGTGGAGTGAATTCATCACCATTCCTAGCCTTCATTATTCCTAGCATATAACCTAAAGTAGCAGTAGTTTTGGGGTGGGGATGGTTATTGCATCATTGTATTGTTGACTTATGCTATCTCTACCCAATAAAAGTTTACCTGTGGGCAGCCCCATCATATATGGACATAAGTACCCTTCTTACCACAACCCTTCCAAGTAATACCTGTTTTGGAATTGTTTTTCAGCCTTCTTGGTAATAATATCATAACAACAATCTATAATAAATCCTTCATCATTATAAAAACTGGTAGCCCGACATCCCATATGCCTAAATGCCCATTCAACTAGATCTCCATTTCCTTTTCTCACTGCTTAATATATGAAGCTTCATTAGAGCCAACCTCTAGTAAAATGTTATAAGCTTATAAGAGGATTCTTTCTTTCTTTCTTTCTTTCTTTCTTTCTTTCTTTCTTTCTTTTCTGACCAATCTATTCTCCAAATATCAACATTCTTACCTGGTCATTTTGATATTTTTCAGTAAAAAACATCACATTTGAACATATATGAATTCTCCCATAATACCCCACTCATGGCTCATTCAGCATCCTGGGTGTCATGGGCAAAACAAAATGGTGGATGTGAGCAGATGCTCACAAGAGCTTGTTACTCCTTAAAGTGGAAGGAAGGGAGGGATGGAGGACAGGCCATTGTTCTGCTATGCTACAAGGTCAACATTGTCTTTGGTGAACCATAGAGAGGCCCACCCACATGGAAGGTGGCCTACTTAGGACACTTTGCTGAGGGCTTCCTGGAGCCATCCCTGCCCCTCAGGTGCCAAACAAGTCCCAATATTATGTTTTAATTGGTATTAGCTTGTTTAATGGTTTAATATGTGTTTAGCTGTATAAATTATTCATTGTTTTGTACTGTTTAAATTTATTTTATCTGTATGCCGCCCTGAGATCTTAAAGATATAGGGTGGGATAGAAATGTTTAAAATAAATAAATAAGATGGTGTGCATAGCAGCTGGTGGATCAGGCCATGGAACTGATCGACAGTCCTCTTTAAACCAGAGATGGCACAAATGGCCTCTCAAAATTCTCCATCCTATTTGTAGGCAGAGAAATTGGGGGGACAATTTCAACATATTTATCCAGAGGAAGTAGAAATTGTCAAACAGTTTCTTGGAGGGGGAGCTTACCATCAGCAGTGGGTTGTAGCACAGCTTCTTATCCCTCCCCCCCCGGGGTGTGTGTGTGCTTTGTTCTGTAACTGTGAGTGGCAACAGCAGTAAATATGTTGGCTGCCTGGTCACCATTTTCCATCCTTCATCATGCCTCATGCCTAGTGTCATTGCAGGGCAGTGCATGTGTGCGCATGTCTGTGTGTGCTGGGGGAGGGGGGCACCACAAAAATAGTGGATAAAATTTGTAGCCAACAGTGTAGTTAGTGTGTGTGTGTGTACACATGTGCACATTTTCTTTCTATTATAATCTCTTCATTGCTTTGCAGCCTCCCAGACTGCCTTCGCTCCCTGATACAAAAAAGCCCTATGGGAGGAATTACCTCATGATGTCTTCCCCTGGACTTTAACTGAAGTTCAGGAAGCTGAGGAGGCTGCAGGCTGCCAGCGAGATGAGTGTACAATGAAAAACCGGACTCTCACATAGGAAGAGCCATGTAGGATCAGACCAAGGGTCCATCTAGTCCAGCAGTCTCTTCACACAGTAGCCAACCAAATGTCGATTGGGAACCCACAAGCAGGGCATGAGCATAACAGCACCCTCCCACTTATCCTCCACAGCAACTGGTTACTTGACTGTGTCCAACCCCCCTTTAAAACCATCCAAATTGGTGGCCATCACTACATCCTGTGGTAGCAAATTCCATAGTTTAACAATGTGCTGTGTGAAGAAGCCCTTCCTTTTATCTGTCCTGAATCTCCCACCAATCAGTTTCATGGGATGACCCTGAGTTCTAGTATTTTGAGTGAGGGAGAAAAATATCTCCCTATCCACATTCTCCACACCATGCATCATTTTGTAGACCTTTATCATGTCTCTCCTTACCCTCCTTTTTTTCCAAGCTAAACAATCCCAGCTGTTGTAACCTTCTCTCATAGGGGAGATGCTCCAGCCCCTTGATCATTTGAGTTGCCCTTTTCTGCACCACTCCCAGCTCTACAATATCTCTTTTTTAGGTGTGGTGACCAGAACTGGACACAGTATTCCAAGTGTGGCTGCACCATATATTTGTATAGGGGCCGTATGATATTGTCAGTTTTATTCTCAGTTCCTTTTCTAATTATGCCTGACATGGAGTTTGCCTTTTTTACAGTGGCTGCACACTGAGTTGACATCTACATCGAGCTCACACACACTCCTCAGCCATCTCATACATAAGGTAACCACTAGAACACTGAACCCAACCCAGGAGAATTTCTCTGAAATTTTCTTCTCCTTTGAATATCTTTTCAAAAGTGATTTATTTCCTATCAAATTGAATGAGAATGGTTGAAAAAATGTGGAAGAAATTTTCAGCACAGCACTTCTTTAAAAGGGTGAGGTGGGAAAATTGCCAATCAGCCACCATCATCTCTCCTGGTAAAACCAGTTGCTCACCAGATAAGAAGCATCTGATTATTCTCCTTCCCACAATTCCAAGCTTTCTCTGAGTATTTGAGGGTTTGGAGCTCTGAAAACTGATGGAAAAATGACTCTCTATTAAAAATTCAGATGGATATTCAAGAACTGTACAGCCTGCCCTTCTTTAACAATTCAAAAGAAGAGAAACACAATACAAACACAATATTACTGAACCTCTTGTCTTTCCAATGCTACATTTTTGAAAGCCCTGAGGGGGGACAGCATATCAGCTTCATGATAGATTTGTCTTTCCTGTGGCCATGAAGTGAAAAGAGCAATGTTGTTTGGTCTGCCTCCAAAACTACGCTCTTTTCCTCTTTTGGCATCCATTGCTCCTTTCTTTTTGTTCCATGCAAATCTCTTTCCTCTCCCTTTTCTTTACAAGGTCTTATTACTTGAAATGTACTCTTTGCAGTTCTCCTTTTCTCCTTGCCACCCTGTTGACGTATGTTTTCTTTTTCTTTTTTCTGAATCTTATCTCATTGATTCATTTTCCATATGTTCTCTGATGCATTTGTGCTCTCTTCCAGCATTCGTCTCCTGTTCCAAGCAAAGCTGTAGAAGCCATTTGATACATTATAGGGTCCACTGGGAAGTGGATGCTTTAGTGCTTTGCATATACACACAAGATTTGGGGGCTTTTGGACATGATACTCATCAATGAACTCCATTGACTGATGAATCAATCGAGGGGGAGAGCGTGAAGGGCAACATCACTTTGCGCAACATGCTCACATGTGCACACCTACACACACAGTTTCTCATCTTACCCTCCATCCTGAAGTGTTGCAGAGGATTCCAGTGAAGTGGGATACCCCACTTCATGCCAGGAACACAGGGAGATCCAAAATACCCCATGACTTCTTAAAATGCATTGAAACACCTCTATCCTGCTTGCTGAAACTCAAGACAGTTTATAGTCTTGCGCCACCCTGACTTTCCCACAAACCCCCAATCATCATTGGAATGCAAAAGAACATAAGAAGAGACTGGTGTCAAAAGAACATATTAAGTATCCTGCTGGATCAGACCCGAAGTCCATCTAATTCAATATCCTGCCTCCCACTGTGGTCAACCAGATATCTTTGAGAAGCCCACAGATATGTCCTCTGTAACATGCCAAGTATTTGGGGATGGGTGGAGGATCTTTTTCAGAATAGCATCTCGCTCTGCTGAGCGTCCCTTATGGACCTTTGAGCACTGATATGTGATCAACCCTGATGGTCTTTAGCACCAGCTTTCCCTTGGGGTTCCACTAAAATGTTCATAGACTAATTCTCTTTGGGGAGGTGCACAAGTTGTATGCACATCTAAAGCTTGAGCATTTCCTCTAGGGATGGGGGAGAAATTCATTTAGTTTTCATTTTCATGCAAATGTATCAACTTTTGCACTTTTGAACCAACACACCAGGGATGGGGAACTGTTTTCAGCTTGAGGGCCAAGTTCTAGAGAAACTCTCAGGCCACATTCCAGTGGTGGGCATGGCCAAAGGCAAAAGGAGTGGGACAAAAATACAAAGGATACCAGCATACTGTAGGTTAAACCTCTTATTGTCAGTGACTAAGCCTTAGCAGAGGCATTTTCAACCTTTTAGAATAGGGAGAAAACTGCAAACAGCAACAACAACAACCCCACAGCTGGGAAACCACTAAACCATCAGTGGTTGTGGGGAAGGGAAGGATGCCTGGGGAAGGGTGTGTGTGTGGCCATCTGGGGAACCTGAATTGGGACCCCAGGAGGGCTGGATTTGTCCCCCAGGCCTGAGGTTCCCCATGTGCAATACATCAACTGAAACTCATATGTCCTCCAAATTCGCACTTCTCCAAATTTTGCAATGGAGTGCTCTTAAAAAAAAAAAAGTATACAAAGTCCCATATATTAAGAGTGCAGTAAAATGCACATATTTGCATATGCTTCTTTTTAAAGGTTTTGATTGTTTTAATATGATGTTGTATTCTTTATCTTTGTTGTTCACCACTCTGAAATCTTTTGATGTGGAGAAATAAATAAATATCAGTAAAAAATGTTTTATAATGCATTGTATTAGGAAAACTGCTTGCAAAAATGTACATAGTGGGTGAAACTATATACCGAAATGTGTATATTAGGAGACACGCACACACAAAAGCATATGAACATTCATGTGAGCTTAGGAAAACAAAAACAACCCCCCCCCCTCCAAGTTCAGGATGAACCAAATTTAAGGGTGGAAAATTGTGAGATTGAGATAAATCAGAATTCACTAGGGATGTATAAATCCCTTACCTTGCCTTCTGCTGGGGGTCCGGCGGGGGTGGGGAGGCGATCCATTCCTCCCCCCCGGAATCCTGGCTGGCTCTGCTCTGCGGCGATTCCATGGAGCTCCGGCCACCTCTGAAGCACCAGTGATACAGCCGCCATGCCGTATCACTGGCTGAAGGGGACGTGATAATAGGGATGTACGAAAGTCCCTTACCTGAACCTGAAAGTTGATTTGTGGTGGGGAGGAGGCGCTCTGTCCCTCCCCCTGAAATTCTGGCCTGGGGGGAGGTGCCCCGTCCCCCCCCTGAAATTCTGGCCGGGTGGGAGGTGCCCCGTCCCTCCCCCCCAAATTCTGGCCGGGGGGGAAGGCGCCCCATCCATCCTGCCGCGAATCCTGTCCTGCCGGGACGCAAATGGCGGCGGCTGTAGCCGCTGCCTTTTGCGTCCCTGCAGTCAGCCGTGATAGGCTACGTAAATGTTTATGTAGCCTATCATGGCTGAGTGAAAAAAAAACAAAAAACCGCGCGTATGCAAATGGCGGCACCCATGGGCAATAAACTGAAACTCAATCCAGACAAGACGGAGGTACCACCTGCCCGGCCGGTCTTCCAACCAGCTGCCGCCGCCGCCATTTCCAAGTTAAAAAAAAAAAAAATGTGATAGGCTACGTAAAGATTTACGTAGCCTATCATGGCTAGATTTTAAAAAAAACATCGTGATAGGCTACGTAAATGTTTACGTAGCCTATCACGATGTTTTTTTTAAAATCTAGCCATGATAGGCTACGTAAATCTTTACGTAGCCTATCACATTTTTTTTTTTTAAACTTGGAAATGGCGGTGGCGGCAGCTGGTTGGAAGACCGGCTACTGCAGCCACCGCCGCCACACCGCCGCCGCACCGCCGCCAGAGCCGCCGCTGCCGCCAGGGACATTCGCACAAGGTAAATCCCGTCCCGGGGGGGTGGGGGGGAGACCTTTTCGCCACCAATTTCGGGGGGCCGAATGCGCTGGCATTCGGCCTCCCCGAGATTCGTGGCGAAATTCTCTGACATCCCTAGTGACGTACTGCGGCCGCAAATGGCATCCGGTACACCATTTGAGGCCATAAAAACCTTAATTTAAGGTAAATGCAGCCATAAATGGCTGCATTTACCTTAAACTAAGGTCCTTATGGCCTCAAACGGCATCCCAGATGCCATTTGTGGCTGCAGTATGTCCCCTTCATCCAGCGATATGGCATGGTGGCCGTATCGCTGGCAATCCGAGCCAGAGGATCCGGCTGAAGAGGATTCTGTGCAATGGCAGGGGTAAGTCTTCTGTTCCACCACAGACTCTGGGAGGGGGGCAGATTCTAAAGAATCCAGCCTCATTGGAGTCCATGGCGGAATTCTCCGCCATCCTTAGAATTGACAGATCTGTAATCTCCTCTGCATAAGAGACATTTGGGACATTTTACCATAGAAGTGCACATATCTGCCTATTGCCTCTTCTTGTAACATTTGAAGCTGATCAGATTAGGGCCCCTTGAACGCTGATCATTTTGAGTTAAACTTGACTGCTGGAGGACACACTCAGAGTCTCTAGATATTTATTAGAGCAAATGTTAAAACTGTGTCCCTATTAACTAACCATGGCTCAAAGCAGAGAATAGCATGTTGCCAAGGAGGCTCGTGGTTGGGAAGAACCCACCATTCCAAAATCCAGGTAATGCACTAATTGCTCTGTTCACACCTTGCTATGGGTTTGTTGATCTACCTCAGCAGCAGTGCATTTGGTATGCCGTAGAATCAGGATCTGCTCAAAGTTTCAGGCAGGGGGTAGGGTGGCAAAATGCTCTTTGGTAGGTTCCCTCCAGGCCCAGCCCTACCATTAGGCAGAGTTTGGTGACTGCCTCAGGTGGCAGATGCTGGGAGGTGGCAGCAAGGTGTTGGAGGAGAAAACTGTGTGCCACATGCCCTGCCCTGTGTCCCCTCCTCTAGCCTGCTGCCTTCAGGTGTGGAAGAGGGTGCTGTCCCATCACCAGTGTTACAGAAAAAATGAACTGCCATCCATTCAGGTGTTGCATGTGGAATAGGAAAGAGGGTACCATCGTCTTCTTCACTTCAGGCAGCAAAATGTCTTGGGCTGGCCCTGTTTCCCCTCTATATCAGTGGGCTCCAATGTGCACCAGGTGGCTGGGAGCTGCCATTTAATGTTCCCATCATGCTCCTGGTGTAGCATCACTCTGGAGAATTATGGCAAATGTAAATGGCAGCTCACCACCTGGCACAGATCAGACAGCCTAAGGCAAGCATCAGCAGTGAGTTCTCCTGGAATACTGGGTCTAATGTTTCTGGCAGAGCTGTTCCTTGATCCAGACCAGGATTTCTGAATGCCATGGGTTAATCTAGGGATAGATGAATCTCTGAGTTCTGCTTTCTTCAACATTTGAATTCTTTTATTCTTTTAAACTCAAGTTCTTTCTGTCCCAGATATGCAGAGATTTGTGAATTCTGGTAAATTCTTATCAGACATGAACTGAAACAAAATTCTCACCCATCCCTAGTGTGAATCATGACTCCCCTACCCTTTCTTCCTAGTGTGAATCATGACTCCCCCTGCCCTTACCCCTAGTGTTAATCATCACTACCCTTACTCCCTAGTGTGAATCATGACTCCTCCTACCTTTAACTCCTAGTGTTAATCATCACTACCCCTACCCTTACTCCCTAGTGTTAATTATAACTACCAGTAACCGTACTCCCTGGTGACCCAGCCTGAATAGGGTCTCTGTTCAAGATCTAATGTAGTAATAATATAGAAATATAGCAGTCTTCCCCAACCAGGAGGGTTATGGACTACAAATCCCATTATCCCCAGCCAACATAGCCAATGACAATTCTGGCTTGGGGGGGTGGACATTGTAGCCCAACACATCACCAGTGCATCTGGTTGGGGAAGTCTGGTACAGTGGCTACGAGTATGAATATTAAGCTGCCAAATCCCTAATTCGGTTGCAGAAATATCACCTGAAGCAAATGGTGAAGCCAGTTTCGGAATTTTTCCCCCTCCCCAACATCCTCTTCCCCTGTCTTCAAAATAGAGATTGAATTCTGCATTCTGTGGAATGCAGAAATGACTCGGGTGGTTGACACGATCGCGCCCAAGTGCCCTCTTCCTCTGAGCAGAGCCCGGCCAGCTCCTTGGTATACACCTGAGCTGAGAGCAATGAAGCAAGAGGGGAGATGGCTAGAACGCAGGTGGAGGAAAACACGTGCTGAGTAGGGATGTCAGAGAATTCTGCCATGGATCTCGGGGAGGCCGAATGCCAGCGCATTAGGCCCCCCGAAATCGGTGGCAGAACGGTCTGACCCCCCGCCCCCCCTTGGGATGAGACTTACCTGGGGCAGATCTTCCTGGTGGAGTGGCTGTGGCGGCGGTTTGGCGGCGCCAGCTGCGGCGGCCGGTCTTCTGACCGGCTGCCACTGCCGCCATTTCCAGTTAAAAAAAAAAAAAAAAGACGTGATAGGCTACGTAAAGATTTATGTAGCCTATCACAGCTAGGTTTTTTTTTAAAAAAAGTGATAGGCTACGTAAATGTTTACATAGCCTATCACGTCTGACTTAAAAAAAAAACCCCACACGTATGCAAATGGTGGCGGCCACAGCCGCCGCCATTTGCGTTCCTTATTTTGGCACGTCTTAGTCTACGTCAAGATTTATGTAGACTAAGATGGCGAAAATAAGGGGAACGCAAATAGCGTAGCGTCCAAAGCACAGCCAGCCGGCCAGGATTCTAGGGGGGAGGAACGGATCACCTCCCCCCCGTCCAGGATTCTGGGGGGAGGGACAGAGCGCCTTCCCCCCACCATCAACATAATCCGCAAAAGGTAAGTGATTTTCATACATCCCTGATGCTGAGTCTGACCAAACACAGGTAAGAGCGCACTATCAAGCCTACTCTGTGGCGGTGAGGGTGGAAAAGAGACAGTTCTTTTCCACCAGCATTGCGTCTTCTTAGTGTCGTCCAGCGGAGATTTTCTGAGTGGTTCGCGGCCTGTTACATTCTGGGCCAGGGAGAGACATGGTGGAACCCTCGGTGGCACACTGTGACAAGTTTGCACAGCACTTTGAAGATAAAGTTGCTTAGATTCATCATGAATTGGACACCACGATTAATGAGAGCCAGTGTAGTGTAGTGGTGAGAGTGACGGACTGGGAGCTGGGAGATCTGGGTTCTAGTCCCCACTTGGCCATGGAAGCTCACTGGGTGACTTTGGGCCAGTCACAGACTCTCAGCCCAACCTACCTCACAGGGTTGTTGTTGTGAGGATACAATGGTGAGGAGGAGGATAATGTAAGCCGCCTTGAATTCCTTGCGAGAGGGAGAAAGGCGGGGTATAAATGCAATAAATAAATAAATAAATAAATAAATAAATAAATGCAGTTCCATTGGTAGAGTCGTTCAGAGCACTGTCTGGTCCAGTTTTATTAGATGAGTTTCAGTTACTGAGGCCTGAGGATGTGGACAAGGTGCTTGGCCAAGTCCGATCGACCACTTGTGTGCTTGACCCTTGCCCTTCAGGGCTTATTAAATCAAACAAGGAGGGGATATCTGGGTGGGTCCAGGAGGTTGTAAATTCCTCCTTGAGAGAAGGAGTGGTGCCTGCCACTTTAAAAGAGGTGGTAATTAGACCACTCCTGAAAAAGCCTAACCTGGACCCAGAGGATGTTAATAATTATAGGCCAGTGGCCAACATCCCCTTCCTGGGCAAGGTGCTTGAGCGGATGGTTGTAGGACAGCTCCAGGCACTGTTGAATGAAACGGAATATCTAGATCCATTTCAATCGGGCTTCAGGCCTGGTTTTGGAACAGAAACTGCCTTGCTCGCCCTGTGGGATGACCTCTGCTGGGAGAGGGACAGTGGGAGTGCGACCCTGTTGATTCTTCTGGACTTCTCAGCGGCTTTCAATACCATCGACCATGGTATCCTTCTGGATAGGTTGTCTGGGTTGGGAGTTGGAGGCACTGCACTGCAGTGGTTCCGCTCCTGCTTGGATGGCCGATTCCAGAAGGTGGTGCTGTGGGATTATTGCTCTGTGCCATGGCAATTGTGCCATGGGGTTCCACAGGGCTCTATTTTATCCCCTATGCTGTTTAACATCTACATGAAACCGCTGGGGGAGGTTATCCGGAGGTGTGGGCTGAAGTGCCATCAATATGTGGATGACACCCAGCTCTACCTCTCTTTCTCATCAAAACCAGGTGAGGCAGTGGCTGTTCTGAATCAATGCCTGGGCACGGTAATGGACTGGATGAGGGTCAATAAACTGAAACTCAATCCAGACAAGACGGAGGTACCACCTGCCCGGCTAGGTGATATTCAACCTCTTCTGGAGGGGGTTGCACTCTCCTTAAAGGATCAGGTTCATAGTTTGGGGGTGCTCTTGGATCCAGAACTGTCACTTGAGGCACAGGTGAACTCAGTGGCATGGAGCACTTTTTATCAGCTTAGGCTGGTATACCAACTACGCCCTTATCTGGACAGAGATACCCTAGCTACAGTTACAGATAACTTCTCGTCTGGATTACTGCAATGCGTTATACGTGGAGCTGCCTTTGAAAATGGTCCAGAAACTTCAGCTGGTCCAAAATAGGGCAGCAAGATTGTTAACAGGGACTGGCCTGCAAGCTCATATTACGCCAGTACTTTTTCAGCTGCACTGGCTGCCAGTCCATTTCCGGGCCAGATTCTAGGGATGTACGAAAGTCACTTACCTTTCTGCGGATTATGTTGATGGTCGGGGGGGGAGGTGATCCGTTCCTCCCCCCCAGAATCCTCCATGGCCGGCTGTGCTCTGCGGCAGCTCGGCGGAGCAGCCAGCCAGGCCCAGCCAGGCGAGAGCCATCTGCAGCCAGATTACTGGCCGCGGAGGGCTCTGGGGAAAAAAACAAAACAAAACTGCGTACGCAAATGGCGGCGGACCTAGCCGCCATTTGCGTTCCTTATTTTTGGCCATCTTAATCTACATAAATATTACATAGAGTATGATGGCGAAAATAAAGGGGAGCACAAATAGCATAGCGGTTGCTATTTGTGTCCCTTTTTGATTCACCGTTTTAGCCTACGTAAATATTTACGTGGGCTAAAATGGCGAATCAAAAAGGGATGCAAATAGCGCCCGCTACGCTATTTGCGTTCCCCTTTATTTTTACCGTCATAGTCTACGTAAATATTTACATAGACTAAGATGGCCAAAAATAAGGAACGCAAATGGCGGCGGCCATAGCCGCCGCCATTTGCGTATGCGGGGTTTTTTTTTAACCCAGCCATGATAGGCTACGTAAATCTTTACGTAGCCTATCACATCGTTGTTGTTTTTTACAAGACTGCAAATGGCGGCAGCGGCAGCCGGTCGGAAGACCAGCCACCGCTGCCGCCACCGGAGCCGCTGCTGCCCAGAAGATCCGCCCCAGGTAAGTCTCATCCTGGGGGGGATCCACGGGGGGGACGGGGGGTGGCAGGCCATTCCACCATGGAGTTTGGGGGGCCGAATGCACTGGCATTCGGCCTCACCGAGATCCATGGCAGAATTCTCTGACATCCCTACCCGATTCAAAGTGCTGGTATTAACATTTAAAGCCCTTAACGGCTTGGGGCCAAGTTATCTGAAGGATTGCCTCCTCCCATATGTGCCTGCCCAGACCTTAAGATCATCGTCAGCGGCCCTTCTCCGTGAGCCCCTGCCAAAGGAAGTGAGGCAGGTGGCTACTAGGAGGAGGGCTTTGTCTGCTGTGGCATCCTAGCTCTGGAATGAGCTCCCTAGTGAGGTTTGCCTGGCACCTACATTGTTTTCTTTTCGGCGCCAGGTGAAGACCTTTTTATTTTCCCAGGCATTTTAGCATTTTAGCTTTCTAAATTTTTATCTTTGCTGTTTTAAATCTGTATTTTAAACTCCTGCACTGCTGCTAGGTTTTATTGTGGTTGTATTGTTATATTGTGGTTTTAATGTTCTATATATTTTAAATTGTTTTATTGTGTGTTGTTTGGTTTTAATTTTTGTGAACTGCCCAGAGAGCTTTGGCTATTGGGCGGTATAGAAATGAAATGAATGAATGAATAAGTAAATAAATAAATTGATGAATAAATTAGAGATAATATTATCCCTCTATTTTCTGCACTCTCAGGAAATCCTGAATGGTGCATTGGTTTGAGAGTCGGACAACAATGGAAGAAAGCTGGGTTTAAATCCCCTGCATGGATACTCAATCGGTAACTTTGGGACTAGGGATGCTGGACAAATTTAAGATGGACTAAAATCAGCTCAGATTTCTAAGACTCTGACATGTGGAATCCACTGTGATAGCTGCCCACCCCATGCCATGCAGAGTTCATGGACTTTCAGATTTTTTTTTTTAAACTTTCCTCAATTTTACACATATTTATTCATAGGAAAATATGCAAGTTTCTGCTGAAGAAAAGTTGAATGGAATGGGGGACAATATGCAAAATGTTACATACTAAGGTAAATTATGGAAATTCTTATGAAACCTCTTATGTAATTATTTCTGTATTTTTCCGCATGGCAAATATATATATATATATATATATATATATATATATATATATAAAATAACATCTGTCTGGGAGCAGATGATGGAACAAAAGGCGCCTCACAATCTGTGAAAAACAGATGGAATGGATTTTACACAGTCCATACATCCCTACTTGGGAAAGTTATTCCCTAGCTCACAGGGGATGTTGTGAAAGCAAAATGGGTTGTAGTGTTGTTGGTGGAAGGAAGAATAGCTGGAGGAGGAGATAGATAGATAGATAGATAGATAGATAGATAGATAGATAGATAGATGATAGATAGATAATCGGTACTGACCTACTTTACAGGACTGTTGTAAAAATCACCAAGGTAAGGTATGTAATGTGGGTTGGAACAGTGGAAAGAGCTCTAACATAGATGGTAAGTCTTATTATCTCGAAGTGCAGGAATGTAGTATCAGAGCTGACTGCACTATAGCAGAGAGAGAGAGAGAGAGAGAGAGAGAGAGAGATGTGAATCATCCAGATTTCGGTGTGTGTGTGTTTAAAATCATTAAAAAAAGGCTAGTGGTTTTCTAATGTAATTTCCTAAGATAGTGAATTACTGTGTCAGATAAAGTGTGGTATCCGCCCCCCTCCCTTTCCAATGTTATTATGAGTCTTTATGTGCATTTAAGGCTAAATGGAATGCTGGAAGTAACAAGCGTCAAAATTCATGGCTAGCTCTTTTGTTTGCTTATCATCTGAATCTGTTGTTAACAACCAAGTCTTTATATGCTTAAGTCCACTTGCTAATAGACTTCACATTCTTATCGTGATGTTTCCTTGAACTTGAACTGGGTGCAGAAAAGTAAAGATGAGAACATGGGGAATGACTAAATTACACAGCATCTCAGCCACTGGTACAGAGAAATCCTGATATTTTTTCGCGGGAAAAAAATATATATTGCCAATTATGGGAGCTGTCAATTCAACAATGGGCTTATTCACTCTGGTGTTTGATTAATGTGAAATTATTCAGTTGGCTACCTTGTAGTTGGCCTATTTTTGTGTCCAATTAGTATGCTAATAATGGTAATTATGTTCTATACTGAATGTCTCATCACCTAGAGGGTTTTTAAAATGATAAAATAATGAGAATAAACAAGCGGATGCTGACATTCACTGGGCCATTCTAATTACTTACTGAGAGCACACTGGGGAATCAACACTCAACCAAAGAAAATGATTCTTGCTTACTTTGTTAAAACTACTCTTTTCAAAAGAGCATTAATAGTTTGCCACTGTTTTTCTTTATTGCAAAGGGCCACAGTGTTTCCTCCTATCCACAGCCCCTCCGTTGCACTGTTTATGTAGAGCATGGGTACAGAAATATATAATCCTTTTCATATTTGGCTTTCCTAATAACTGTTTGCTGGTGGTGTCAGCAAAACAAATTGTCATAATTGCCAAATTATGCACCTTCATAATGGCTACCATTTGTTTCTTCCGTTCCTCTGATAAACATACCGTCACCTGTGACGTTTACGCTACCTGGTGCATTTTTGGCTTAGGCAAGTGGATAATTGGCATTCATTTTGCTAGACCAACTCTTGATGTTACAGGACACTGTTGTGGCAAGGGAGGTGTGATTAGTACCAAGAGAAAGGATGTGGGGGGAAGATGTTTGGAGAGCAGAGCTCTGTACAGTGTGTGGTATAGCCAGAATCAAGAATGGGTGCCAATTTAATCCTTGTCCTGTAGCACAGAATTGTTGAATTCCAGGGCTGCTGCTTTAGCAGGAACAGGTTATTCCCGCCCCCCCAGTAAGGACTATTCCTGGATGTATTCCAGATGGAACAGTGCATTCATACACACACACACACACACACCAGTGCATTTTAACTAGTGTTGTGACAAAGATTTATCCCTTATTTTTTTCAATCATTCTCATTCAGTTTGATAGAAAAGGCATTGCTTTCCAAAAGAAATTCAGTGGTGAAGAAATTTCAGAGAAATTCTCATGGTTTGGGTTTGGGATTCTTGGGCTTACCTTACTTAGGAGGTGGTGAAGGAGTATGTGTGAATGTCCTGTCTTTCATCATACACTTATCTCGTTAGCAGCCTATAGCCACCTTGGCTTCCCACTTCAATTAAAGCCCAGGGGAAGACATCAGGAGGTAATTCCTCCCGTAGGACCTTTTCAGTTCAGGAAACACAGGCAGCTTGGGAGGCTGCAGAGCAACAGAGAGATGTATGTGCATTTTATTTCTATTACACAACACCCTTGGCCATTCCACAGTGATTAGATAAGCTCAAAAACACCACAAAATTAAAGTATGAAACACCATGAGAATGAAATAGCACCATGGAAGCCTCTTTCATGGGGGAAGAAAACTTTTAGGAAAAGCTGAACAGATGTTGTCCTGCCAATTTCTCTGCCCACAAATAGGGTGGCATAAGTTTGAAGGCCATTTGTGTACAGCTCTAGTTTTAACAGTATTTAAAAATATTTCAGTAACTGTCACAACACAATGCTCAAATTATGGGAGAAAAGGTTGAGTGACTCTTGATGAAATTGACAAGTCCATCCCCTCCCCAGATTTAGCTAAACCATGACCCCTCCCATAGCCTTCTAAAACAGTAGCTAAGGAGGATGTCACAAAAGGTAAGGAGGCTGGTGCTCTTTGCCCCACCCCCTGTAATTCAAGTGTTACCACAATGCTTTGGATCTCAACCAAGTTAGTCGCACTTGGGTTCCACTGAAATTCATGTTGAAAGTTTGTCATGACATAGCCAGGGCTCCCAAACCTTTCTGTGTCAGTGGAAACATTTGGAATTTTGGGAGGGTGTCATGTGTGCTCTCACAAAATGGCTTCCATGAGCCACCTTGCCTGTTCATAAAATGGCTGCCCTGGGGGGCATGGCTGTTCACAGAATGCTGATTTCCTAAAAGGAAAACTGGTTAGACTAAAACAAAAGTAACTTCCCCAAGAACCTAAATAGAAGGCAGATGCAGTTTCTCAGCTCTGCAATACAAAACCACTCTTTTGAACCCAAATAAAGATGGCACTGGAGGGCAGCACTTTGCTTTTCAGCAAGCCAGCCTCCCAAGGTTTTTTTTAAAGTTATTTTATTTTTAAAAATAAGATTAAACAAACTAACAACCCAGGAGGAGCAGGGAGCCTGGCAGGTGCTAAAAGAGGTGTCTGTGGGAACACTGGTGCCCATGGACACCCACAGGCAGCATGTTGGTGACCCCAAGCATAAGGAATGTCTTCTCTACTTGGAAGTTGGGTCTGAATCCAAGTCAGTGTTGGTTGGCAAGGAAGTTCAAACTGGCTCAGTCTACATTCAAGCAAAATGAGAGGGTATCTCTATGTTGGTAGAATGGCCTGCACTCTTCAGACTCTGTGAGTGGCCATTTTTGCATGCTCCTCCATTTTTTTTTAAACAAACCCTGACATTGAAGTGCACACACACACACACACACTAGCAGATCAGGAATAAACATTCTAAAACAGATGATCCCTGGTGTGCTAGTTTTCTACTTGAAGTGAGTGAGGGTTTTTGTTGTTGTTTGTTTTGTTTTTGTTTTTTTTAATGGTGGGGAGCATTCAAAAACGTGATGCCTCACCTTCAGCCTGAAGTGGTACCATCTGTTCTACCACCTCAAAACTCTATTGCTTCAGCCCCACCTCATTCAGTTGCATGAACCGGTCAACCCATGGTCACTGTTCATGATGGCTTGGGATTTGTGCCTTCTGTATGTGTTCATGCAACATAGTCTATTTCATTGTCAATACCAATAATCACTCAGTGCATAGAACAGTGAGCTGGCCAGAAATATGCGTGTTCCTGTGGAATAATCATATGTAGTTTGAAACATGGTTTGTTTGTGTGTGTGTGTGAGTGTGTGTGTGTGTGTGTGTGTGTGTATGAGAGAGAGAGGGAGGGAGAGAGAGAGAGAGAGAGAGAGAGAGGTCTTCTGTCCTGGTGGAGCAGATAGGGATGTATGAAACGACTCACCTGTTTCGTTTCATGACATCCATGCTGGGGGGGAGGTGCTCCGTCCCTCCCCCTGAAATCCTCGCCAGCTGGCTCTGCTCCACGGCGACTCTGTGGAGCCACTGTCTGGGGCCCCCGCAGCAACATCCAGCCGCTGCTGGGCTGAGCAGGGACACAAAAGGCAGCTGCCATAGCCGCCATTTGTGTTCCCTTTTTTCTCCATGATAGGCTACGTAAATATTTACATAGCCTATCACGGCCTCCACAGGGACGCAAATGGCATCCCTGCGTTAGCCGTGATAGGCTATGTAAGTATTTACATAACCTATCATGGAAAAAATCGTGAAGCTAATGGCGGCTGCAGATGTGGCCACCATTCACAAAGCAGCACAAACAGCACCAGGTAGGTGCTCCGTTTCACGTGCCTTTCGCAGGGTGGTGGGGCAGGGGGGGCTTCTTTCCACCATGGATTTTGAGGGGCCGAATTAGGGGTGGACGAAAGTCACTTACCTTTCCTCGAAGGACGTTCGCAGTGGGGGGGAGGCGCTTCGCTGGTCCCCCTGCAAAGTTCCGTCCGGGGGGGGAGGCGTCCCGCCTCGGCCCAGCCGAAATTCAGGCCGGGGGGGAGGCTTCCCGCCTCGCCCCGGCTGAAATTCAGGCCGGGGAGGAGGCTTCCCGCCTCGCCCGGCCGCGAACGCGAAAGTTAAAAAAAAAAAAAAAACGCCCCCTGATAGGCTACGTGACGATTCACGTAGCCTATCACGGCTAGATCTGCAAAGTCAGCCGTGATAGGCTATGTCAATCATCACGTAGCCTATCACGGGTGACTTTAAAAAAAAAAAAAGCGCGTACGCGAATGGCGGCCCCCATAGGGATCCGCCATTCGCGTTCCTTATTTAGGTGCTGTAGTCTACGTAAATGTTTACGTAGACTACGGCGAAAATAAGGGCAACGCAAATAGCGTTGCCCTTATTTTCGCCGTAGTCTACATAAATCTTTACGTAGACTACAGCGACCAAATAAGGAACGGGAATGGCGGCTCCCTATGGGGGCCGCCATTATCCGTACACACTTTTTTTTTTAAGTCACCCGTGATAGGCTATGTGATGATTGACGTAGCCTATCACGGCTGACTTTGCAAATCTAGCCGTGATAGGCTACGTGAATCGTCACGTAGCCTATCAGGGGGCGTTTTTTTTTTCTTTCATTGCAATGGCGGCCCCGCCTCGCTCGAACACCCGCCGAACCGCCGGCCGGACCAGCCACCGGGAGGGACATTCGGTGAAGGTAAGTCCTGTCCTGGGGGGGTGCGGGGGCAGGGGGGGTTCGGAGGATTTCTTCCCAAAACTTGTTCAGGGGGCCGAACACATTGGCGCTCACCCCCCCCGAAGTTTCGGGGAGAAATTCTCCGCCAACCCTAGGCCGAATGCACTGGCATTCAGCCTCACTGAGATCCATGGTGGAATTCTCTGCCATCCCTAGAAGCAGAGACCATGGGTCAAGAGAGTTCAGGTCAAGTGAGCAGACCAGGCTATAGGGAAAGGAGGAGCAGGAAACAGGCAGGGCTCAGGCAGGATCAAGATTTCCAAAAACAAAGGCGGTCAGAGACAAGTCTTTCAGGACCCTGGACAGATCCTAGGGGAGCAGTTGACTTCTCTCAACAAAACCTCACTTTCTACAGCGTCCTTTTACACTCTGACTGCCCCCTCAGACTGCACTCCCTTGCTGATGACAGAAGAGCCATAAAGCAGCAGCCCTCTGAGTTACAGTATCCTGAATGTCATTCCTGGCATGCCACTATCATTGGCGAGCTACCTCAGTGGACCATGAGGCCTTGTGGACCTTTCAATGCAAGGGTGGAGAGCCACAGGCTCAGGGCCAAATACAGGTCTCCAAGGTCCAACTCCAGCCCTCCAGGGCTTCTCCAAATGTCTACACCCCCTTCACCTGGCTCCACCCCTTTTCTCCAGCCACCAATTGTTTGGTGGTTTCCTGGCTTTTGTGCAGTTTTTCCCCATCCAAAAAGACTGAAATGCCTCTCTTAAGGTTTGGTTACTGGCAGTAAGAGATACAAGATACAATAGGCTGGTCTTCTTGGTATTTTGGCTCTACCCACCACTGAAATGCAGTCCCCGAGAGCTTCTCTGAAATGGAATCTGATCCCCAGTCTGAAAGGCATTTGGCACTGCTTAAATGGAACGAAGCATGGGGGAAACATCTCTGGGAATCCAAACCGGGGTGGGGGGGTCAGGCTTGGGAGGATCCCTGATGGTTGAGCTAAGGCTCAATGATGGGGTTCAGGCTCAGGGGCCCCTCAGTCAGGGCCACCGGCTCTTCAACCTCTATGCCAACATCTGATGGAGAAAACAGAAGGGGGTGAGCATCCAAAGTAAATCACGAAGAAGATAAACAGGTTCTCAGGATATATATATATATATATATATATATATGGAAGCACAACATATTTTGGCCTTTTTCTTATTTGTAGGCCTTCTTCAGCGAGCTTTAACATTAATGGTGATAAAAATTACAAATAGGACAGCACACATAATTAAAACATTACTAAAATACAAATTGCCACAGGGGCTTATGCATGTATAGCATTCTTATAAAAACCATATAAAACCTGCTTATTTGCTTAGAATAACATATAAGTTCTTACTTACTAGAGAAAAAAAGTCTGGATATTTACTGGCAACTAGAAAAGATGTTTCTTGAATCTTATCTTATACTCTTTTGCCCATTTTTTCTAGCTCTATCTGGTGTTTTCATGTTGATGTAATCCAGCCAAGGTCTCAAAAGTGAATTGTACTGTGGTAGCTAGGGATTGTGTGTAAATCACCCACAGGTCATAAGAGTGGTAAATGTTCAAGGTCTTCTTTTAAACCATTTGGAGAGAGAATGATCAGTCTCAAAATCCACTCAGCTTCAGTCCTCAACAGACATTGCTGATGGACCTCAGGATCTTGCCAGTAGGGACGTATGGACTATCTAAAATCCACTCCGTCTGTGTTTCATAGATTGTCAGGCACCTTTTGTTCCATCATCTGCTCAGAGATGGATGTGATTTTTTTCCCTTCATGCAGAAAAAAATGCTAATTATTACATTAAAAGTTTCATAAGAATTTACAGAATTTACCTTAGTACGTAGAAAAATTCCATTTTTCCTCAGCAGAAACTTGCATATTTTCCTACAAATATGTGTCAATTTCAGGAAAGACAAGACAAGACAAGACAAGACAAGACAAGACAAGACAGATACGGAAGTCCATGGACTGTGCGGCCTGAGGAGGTCGCTCTGCAGTGGATTCTTCTGGTCAGATCAGATTCTTAGAAATCCGAGATCATTTTAGTCTGTCCTGAATTTCTGCAGTATCCCTACTTGCCAGTCTGTTTTAACACTAACAAAAAACCCATCAGTGCTTCTCATGGCTGCCCAGAAGCCTCCTGAGGAAAGCGGCGTGGATATATATTTAAATATACACATGTAGGGATGGATAGATAAGTCTGTTACTGCTCTGTGACAGCTTCACATGCCTTTATTCATAACTCCATTCTGTCCCTTTTCCACAACCTGTGATTCTGTCTGTCTGTCTGTCTGTCTGTCTGTCTGTCTCTCCTAGATATAGAGATATTAATCCACACAGACACAATATTTACACACATGCATATTGTTAATGTATTTTCTCACAAAATACACATTTCTATCACTGTCACCCTATATGGGTCTATTCAGAGGTAAGACCCATTCAGTTCAATATGACTTATTCCCAGGGTGTTATATGATTCCACCCTAAACATATTTTCTCTTGAAGTCCGTGTTTCAAAACATATTCTATTCTAAAATACACATTTGAGAGTATGTTATTTGAGCCAAGACTTGCATCACAAAATTTGGAGAAGTGCAAAATCCTAAGGATATCTATGTTCCAAGCCCCATGTTAGTCCAAGAATTCCGGATGAGGTTGGTCCAACTTGAAATGCAAACCAAACAAAATCTTCAAGCATCTCTCACTAGTGAAGGGCAAACATACTCCAGGAGAAAAATAACAAATTCACTCACATTAGTTCAGATGAGAGTTCTCCTTTAATATCAAATTTCATTTCATGTTTATGGGTTTTTGCACATGTTCAGTATCAAGGTGCATCTTGTGAGCTGTAGTTTGGAATCTCATTGTGTGGCATGATGTTATGCTAAATTCCCCTTCCTGATCGGTTGTTTTTGGATGGCTCGCCTGCATGATGGGATGTTTTCTCGCCGATCATCAGTATTTGGAGAAGCGAAGAAGATGGACCCATAGAGTTCTCCCCCTTCTCTTCCTCTAGGCAGAGCTGCAGTGGTGACAAAGATGAGGAAAGCAGTGGTAGACCCACCAGAACATTCAAGGGTTCAACCAACCAACTCAGTGCATGTGCAGAAATGGAGCTTTTTGGATGCAGACTGAGCATGATCCAAAGTTCCCAATCAATTCCGAACTTAATGGTGAATTCATAATACATCATTCCTGGATAGCTACAAAGGTGAGCATTATGAAGAGGTGAGTTTTGCCCAACAAACCAACTAAGTACGAGATTCAGCAGCATCACTATCCCTAACTAAATGTGCATACTGCAAAATGGAAGTGTGCACTGCAGGCAGCCAGGCACTTCAAACCTAATGGAGTACACACATATGTACACTCAGTTTCTACTGCCAGTCTGTAATGTGTGAAACAGACCTTTCCCATTTCCTGTTCAGTAAAATTTTTTGGTTTGAGGCTTAGATTTACAATAACTGAGACCATTTCATGGGCAAGAGAGAAGGCTCATCTTCTACAAAACTCTTCCTCCCCCCCTCCAAATAGCTTTGTTTGATGCAGTTGTACTACATGTGTGTGTCCGTCCATACCTGATCTGTGTTTTTGATGTTTGTATTTCTAGATTCATATAGGTGTCTGTTTCTTTTGGAAACTAACAGGGCAACCTCCAGGTCTGGGGGGCAGGGAATTCTGGGCAAAGTATTTATTTATTTATTTATTTATTTATTTATTTATTTGGCTTGCACCAAAACATTCTGCAAAAAAATGGCACTCAAAGTATCCTCCGGTGGGGGCCCCTCCTCTGTCAGTGGGTAGGGATGCTGGAGAAATCTGATAGACTAAAATGAGCTCAGATTTCTAAGAATCCAACCTGCAGAATCTGCTACAGAGCAAACCCCCTCAGGCTGCACGGAGTTCATAGATTTTCAGATAATTTATTTTTACTTTCCCGAAATTTACGCATATAAATTCGTAGGGAAATACGTACGTTTCTGCTGAGGAAACATTGAATAGAATGGGGGATAATACGTTAAATGTTACATACTAGGGTAAATTATGTAAATACTTACATAATTATTTGTGTATTTTTCCACATGACAAAAAATAACAATTCACATCCATCTGTGAGCGAACAATGGAACAAAAGGCACCTGACAATATGCGAAACAGATGGAGTAGATTTTACACAGTCCATGCATCACTATCAGTGGGTACTCACAGGCTAACCTGGCTATGGTGACAGTGCTCCAAGCAGCATCAGGAAGCTCGATCTAACCACCCATTTTATTTCCACAGTGCTCCAGGGTGAAAGTAGGTCAGGTACATTATGGGAAATTAAAAGAGTGTCTTGATCCAGGTGGAGGTGAGACATTCGAACCAGGCCTTGCTAGGGTTAGTGATAGGTGCATTTATCAGTTTTGGTTTCTCTCCATTTCTCATTTTTCCAATCTTAAATTTGGTTCATCCTTTCTCTGCATCACTTTGAGGATTAAAAGAGACATTTGCATCAATATTTGTACACATTTTTGTGTGTATTTCTCCTAATAGACAGATTTTGGCAAGCAATTTCCCTTGCGTAATGCATTTTTGTGTGTTACAGTCACTGATATATGAATGTGTGCAGTTTCCCCTAATATACAAATTTTTGTGCACCATTTTTGGTTAAAGAACCAAATTGCAAATTTTGGAGAAGTATGAATTTCAAAGGATACCTGTGTTTTGATTTATGTACTGGTTTGAAAGTGTAAAATTAGGTAAGTCCTCATTAAAATGTGAGCCAAACACATTTCTTCCCCTTCCCTGTCCAGGCCCTTGGCTATTGCCCAATGATGCCAGGTGCTGACAATGGCCCTGGGAACCAGCATGCAGCAACCCTTTTCAAATATTATATAAATCTAATTTTAAATGAACTATTTCTGTTCATGCAGGGTGTTCAAATATAAACATCCTAGCTAGCCAATTTTAGCATGTACAGCAACAGCAACACATGGTAGAAAGACAGCAAACAATTTTGAACAGGTGACATACAACTTCCTGTTTAAAAATTGCCCCTTACTTATTAGGCAGGGGGTAGAGGGCTGGAAGTGTTTCAAAGAGGAGGAAAGTATGAATGGAAAAGGTCACTCCTTTCATAGAGAGTAGAACATGAAGCTGCTTTATGCAATAAGTAAAACCACTGATTCTGCTAGCCACAGTGATTTACTCCAACTGGTCATGAGACTTCATAGTCCCAAACAGAGGTCTTTCAAAGTTATTCTAGGGATGGTTGAAAGAGCAATGTTCAAGTAGGGATGTATGAAAGTCACCTTTTCGCAGCTTGGCTTCGTGGTGGGGGGGAGGCGCTTCACTTCTCCCCCTGAAGTTCAGGCGAGGGGGGGGAGGCATCCCACCTCGCCGGGCCGAAATTCAGGCCGGGGGGGGAGGTGCCCCGCCTTGCCCGGCCGAAATTCAGGCCGGGGAGAAGCGCCCCGTCTCCCCGGCCGCAAAACAAAAAGTGAAAAAAAAAACCTGTGATAGGCTACGTAACGATTTACGTAGCCTATCATGGCTAGATTTCCAAAGTCAGCCATGATAAGCTACGTAAATCGTCACGTAGCCTATCATGGGTGACTTTGGGGGAAAAAAAAGCGTGTACGCAAATGGCGGCAGCCCATGGGCGTTGCCAATTGCGTTCCTTATTTTGGCACGTCTAGTCTACGTCAAGATTTACGTAGACTACAGCGAAAATAGGGGCAACGCAAATAGCGTTACCTTATTTTCGCCGTAGTCTACGTAAATCTTTACGTAGACTAGACATGCCAAAATAAGGAACGCAAATGGCGGGGCCCATGGGCCGCCGCCATTTGCGTACGCACTTTTTTTTCCCCCAAAGTCACCCGTGATAGGCTACGTGACGATTAACGTAGCCTATCACGGCTGACTTTGGAAATCTAGCCGTGATAGGCTACATTAATCGTTACGTAGCCTATCACGGGTTTTGTGTGTTTTTTTTACTTTATTTTGTAATAAAGACCGGCCGCTGCCCCTGCCCCCGCCGAACCACCACCGAACGGCCTCCGGGACCCGCTGCCGAGAGGGACATTCGCAGGAGGAAAGTCTCATCCCGGGGGGGGGGTGGCGGGGGGTGGCGGAGAATTTCACTGCCAATTTCAGGGGGTCGAATGCATTGGCATTCGGCCTCACCGAGATTCGTGGAGAAATTCTCCGAAATTCTCCGCCATTCCTATGTTCAAGGCCACCAGGATTCTCCGAATATGGTCTTGCGGCTCATCTCGTGCCCAATTCCCATTCATGTTTCTGATTGCTGCTCACTATGTGCAAATGAGGAACTTGCGCAAGTTCAACAGCGATCGAATGGGAGATCTGAACAAGTTTCCCCAAATTTGAGCAAATGTCCGGATTTGCGCAACTTTCCCCCACAGGCTAAAGCGGGGCTGATTCAGTCTACGGAGGTATTTGCACAAATGAAGACATGTGCACAAATCAAACTGGGAAATGGGAATGAGACAACCTGAAGTGCATATTCGACAATTTATGAATATTTCCAGGAGACATGCTTGAGCTCAGAACATCAAACGGGGGATGCTTGCATGTTTTGCAAGCAAAAATGAAATTCTCAGACATCCCTAAGTTACACATCCTGAAATCCTTTTAAGAGAAGAGTGCAAGCTGAATGGATTGGGGGGGGGCAAGATGACCTGAGCGGGACCCCCACCCTGCATTAGCTCACCACCTCCTTGCCACTGTCACTTTTGAGCCCCTGCTTGCCCTCTCCCTGTGGGTCCAATCCATAAAATGTCCTAGAGGGAGAGTGCAAAACAAGTGGAGGATGCTGCTGCATCTCCTCTCTCTTATCACTGGTCATTAACTCAGAGATGTCAGGTGAACGGGTAGAAACAATCAGAAAGAGGATTTCCATGGCCAAGAGGCTTCAGGGGTCAGCAGCAGCTCCCATTCAGGGGTGTGGGCCTTGACAGGTGCCCAGTGATACCAACCCTTGACCTGGATGCCAGGAATAGAAACTACATGGAAAGCGTGCACCCTAGTCTTGAGCTATGGGTCCTCTAATGAAGGCATGTTGAAAGGGCAGGAAATATGATGGCCAGCTGTTTGCATTACAGCTGTTGCTTCTGCCTTCAAAAGAGGTTTTCTTCAGGAAGAACCGGAGCAGCACAAAATACAGTAACAACCCCTTGGAGCATCAAAGCACCTCCTTTGTGCAAAGCTCACATAGCATTCACATGTCGATAAATATCAAGAGGACTTTGGGCCTTGTCCTGAACCCTGGTGCTCTGTTCAGTCAAGTCTCCGCAGATCAGCTACAGCAGCATCCTCGACCAAACTGTAGCCTAGAAAATAATAAGATGTTAATTCATTTCAAGCTATGAGCCAACTTGGGATGTTTCCTGGTGTATGAGTAATGTAAACATTGGGGCATTAAGTTCTCTCTGTGGGTTACTCCTTTTAAAATGTAATTAAATCATGTTAAAATACACATTTACAAAATAGTGGTTCAGGCAGGGAGGCCTGCCTGATCCGCCAGCACTTTTCCTGCAGCTCTTTCCCCCCAAATGTGTGGCACATAACTGGTGATTTGCCACGTTGTTCAGATTTAGTTTTAACGTGATGCACATAGCTGGTTATTTGCCACATCTTTCCCATTTTATTTTAACGTGATGTATTTGGAGAGAGATTCTGTCCATGCAGGTAGCTTCAGAAGTCTCTTTGAATTCTCCCTGCTGCTAAATCAGTCTGTATTTGTTTGTTCATTCTGCACCATTAGTGAATGCCAAACTTTGCAGAATAAAACAAAGTAAAAACAACAAAAGACATGGTTCCTGTTCTGAGTTTCTGCATCAGAGGACACAACTGTGGAAAGAGAAAGAAGTAACCGGACATGTCGTGGGAGACACATAAAATTGTCTCCTGGTAGTTTTTACATTTTATGGGACCATCTCCTCATTTATTTATTTATTAAGACAGCTGCAGGGAACTGAACTGAACAGAATAGTGTGTGTGTGTGTGTGTGGGGGGGGGATTTTTCCCCCTGTAGGCAGATTTTTTTTTATCAGCACCCTCTTCCCCTGTATTGCTGTCTCCCCGCATCCACCTAACTTTTCCTCTGTAGAGAGAAAAGTAACATGGTGGAGGTTATTTTGACCAGAAAAACAGACCACAGAAGATACCGTTCTCAAAAAAGATACCCTTCTTCTCTGGTCCTGCTCTTCTCAAATTCAGAGTCCTCCTAGTTACATATCAGGGTGTTCTTAAAGCATCTAAGGACACCTTACATGCCCCCTGCATCGCATCTAGGTTGATCCTACAAAGCATACAGTAAGGCGGGTGGGGGGGGGGAGACATCTATTTACTTCCAAGATCCACATTCCTTCATTTGTAATCTGTTGGGGGTCACATGGGCAGGGCTGGGGTCCCCCTCTGCCCTCCCATTCTCATATGTACATTTATTCTAAACCCACTCACCTCTCCCTCACTCTCACACGTACTTCCCACAGCCACACACACACATACACACAGGTTTAGTCTTTCTTTCTCCTCCCATGATCTGAATGAAGATCATCCCCTCCCATGCTGCTATTAAGCTCCCCCCCCCCAAGCTTACTAGTAGCATGGTGGGGGATCTTCATCAGGATTGCCTTCCCTCCTCCATGATACTCCTCCCCACCCACCCCCACCCTGCTCAGCACTCTTCTCTCCCTGGCATAGAGAGAAGGCATGAGTCAGACAGCCAAAAGGTTACAATTTGAACCAATGAAGATAAATTATTTATATCAGTCAGGGATTCAGGGCACACTAAGTGTGGCCACGTGTCCTACTTTACCATGTGTGCACTCTCTACTTGAAGGGCCGAGCCATGCTTTTGCCTGACAGACATAAGGACATAAGAACATCAGAAGAGTCCTGCTGGATCAGACCAAGGGTCCATCTAGTTCAGCATTCTGTTCACACAGTGGCCAGCCAGCTGTCGACGGGGAACGCTCAAGCAGACTGGTGGGTGATCTTAAAAAGATGGCTGTAATGGTCCTTAATGGGCTGGATATTCTATCCAGCCTTTGGGATGTAACACTAAACTGAATTTGGCAATGTTCCAGTCTCAAGTTTATACAGACTGGACATGCAGGGGGTGGGTGGGAGGGAATTGAGAGTTTTTAGCTGAAGTTTGCTAAACTCAATGCATCCTTGGGCTGCAGTTGCTTTTTGGGAAACTGAAATGACTTTATTTGTTCTATTTTATTTATTTTAGAATATTTATATAAAAAGGTAAAGGTGTCCCCAACCAGTCGTGTCCGACTCTAGGGTGCGTTGCTCATCCCCGTTTTTAAGCCGAAGAGCCAGCGCGTCCGAAGACGCTTCCATGGTCATGTGGCCGGCATGACTGAACACCGAGGTGCATGGAACGCTGTTACCTTTCCCGCCGAGGCGGTACCTATTTATCTACTTGCAATTTCTTGCTTTCGAACTGCTAGGTTGGCAGGAGCTGGGACTGAAGACGGGAGCTCACTCCGTCACGCGGCACCCGGGTCTCGAACTGCTGTCCTGCCGACCTTCCGGTCTGCAGTTCAGCATCTTAACCACTAAGCCACTGCGGCCCCAGAATATTTATATACAGAATATTTATATACATGGCAGAATATTTATATACTGCTTCCCATTTAAAAAAAATATCCTGAAGTGGTTTACAGCAAATTATAAAACAATACATCATTATAAAAAGCACAGCAACATTTGGACAAGCTAAAGGTTGGGAAAAACAACAACAACAGGTAAACAAGTAAGCTTTTAACAATCATCGAAAGCACAGAATTGTTGGTGCATTATGCATTGCAGATCCCAGTTTGCTTTACAAGGGAAGATAAAGGACCATGACAAGGGAGAGCAGCAGGGCCTTGACATTGCAGGGCCCTTGGACAGCAGACTGAGCAGGCACGTAAGTCACCTAGTCTTCCTCACTATGTTGAGAGATATATTTTCTTTCTGTTTACATTAGGGTACAGTGTGGTGCAGTGGTTAGAGTGTTGGACTGGGACTTGGGAGATCCAGGATCTAGTCCTCACTCGGCCACAAAGCTCACTGGGTGACTTTGGGTCAGTCACTGACTCTCAGCCTAACCTACCTCACAGGGTTGTTGTGATGATAAAAGGGAGAGGAGGAGGATTGTGTAAGCCGCCTTGGGTTCTTTGCAAGAGGAAAAATAGTGGGATATAAATGCAAATAAATAAATATTTTTATTTTATTGTATTGTATTGTATTTTTATTGTATTGTATTTATTTCATTTCTATACCGCGCAATAGCCAATGCTTTCTGGGCTGTTCACAACAATTAAAACAAAAAAGCACAGGATAAAACAATATAAAATATAAAAGCATTAAAACCACAATATAACAGTGTTTTATTTATTTCATTTCTATAAATAAATAAATAAATAAATAAATTTGCATCTAGGCATATACATTAGCATATGGAAAGTTTATGCCATTTGCTTTCCCCTTTACTCGTTCTTTTTGGTGATGAGTGTCCTTTTGGGGGGGGGTGATGCAGAAGTGGCCATCTTAATATAACATCTGAAAATGAGCTATATGTATGCTTTAAAGACGTGGGCCCTACTTATATAATTTAGTAACAGAAGAAATGGTTTACACCAAGAAAAAGAAGACCATTTTAGCTCTTCTAAGAGAATGAAGAGTGAGGATCCAACGTGAGAGCAAGTCAGTTACATGCATCCAGTCCACTGCCATGTGTAGGGCTCAGCTATTTTCTCATGAACTCCATGTGGTCTTCCCATGGCTAAGTTATGTCATACTCAATAGGCATTTAGGGAGCAATCCTACTGGGATAGGTGGCCACCTCTGAACTCGGAGATGACCATCTATCCAATGCAGGGCAGGAGAAGTGCTGAGGGGATTGTCCCCTCCGTTCTTCAGCTGCCTTGCATGCATGGCTAGATAGCAGGACCTCGGAGCGCAGGAAGTGGCAGCCGTACCGGCATTTCCAACTTTCCCACCCTGACACACCCCCAGGAACACCCCATTTTTGCTGCTCCACGCTCCTCTTCCATGCGCAGAGTGCAGGGCCATTCTGCACTGCCTACGAGGCCCATCCAGCCACTGACGAGTGGCCATAGGATTGTGCCCTTAATAAGCTTCAGCAATGAAAAGCTGGCCTCTCCGGAAATTGCCTTTAAGCCCAAATGGACATATTGTGAATGATTCATTCAGAATCAGAATCAAGCAAATTTATAGAAAAAGCGACACTGCTCATGATGATCTCGAACAACATTTTCCCTGATGAGGAATACAGTCCATTCACATATATATTTTTCTCGATGTTGTAAGCTTTTTTTTACTTAATTAACATTCTCTTTTTGTTCAGGCATGTTTTTCTACTTTCCTGATTATAAATAAATCAGAACTTAAGAAGATGAGACATATTCAATCAGACCAAAGATGTACATATCTAGACCAGCATTCCGGTCCCACAGTGGCCAACCAGATGCCCCAATGGAAAGCCCACAAGCTGGACATGCATGTGACAGCACCTTCCTTCTTGTGTCCCCCAGCAATGGGTATTGAGAGGCATACGGTTCCCAATAATGGAAGTAATATATAGCCATTGTGACTAGTACTCATTAATAACCTTATACTCCATGATTTTGTCTGATCTCCCATTAAAGCCATCCAGGTTGGTGGCCATAAATGAAAGGCTTGCCTACTGCTCCCCAGTCCATATGTTTCTTATACACATCAACAGGCCTGGCACTACCATACAGTATACTTGGGAAGCTGGCCAAGGCCCCAACACTCCAGGTGGGCCCACTATGGAGGCCTGCCCTGGGATCTCTTAAAAATAAATCCTACCAGGTCCAGCCAGACACACACACACCCCCAACAACACCCTTGAATTGATTTCCATAACATTGTTGTGTATTTTCTTCTCAGTAAGGGCAATCAAGGAACAAGGTTTGGATGTAAACAGATGATTGATAGATAGATAGATAGATAGATAGATAGATAGATAGATGATTGATAGATAGATAGATAGGTAGATAGATAGAACTTTATTACAGTCAAAGACCAGCCCAAAACAGATAGATGAGTTTAAAAAAGAAGTACATTAAAATTCTGTCATATATCCCCAATCAAATTAATAAACACTTCAACACAGTGTAGTATGAATGGAATGCATATCAGCCATATTGGGTGGATGGCATTACTCCCCAGACTTTATCTTTCATCCAGCTAGGTAGATCCGAGCTCCCTCAGCATCCTTCTTCTAACACCTATTGTGGCCGCAAAGAATTTGGCGACGCCATATGTAAATATCGAATTAGTATCAGACAACAATATATAGGTATATTGTTGTCCTGTATGACCCAGAAAATGATTCATCAATGGGGAGATGAGTGCAACACGAATGTCTCTATAAAATATACACCACAACAAAATGTGTTCTGTAGTTTCTACAGAGGCAAAGGTGCTCTGACCAGGGGATCTTTTTGTACCATCCCTCCAAAACTGCCGAGGGGATTCCATTGAGGCAGGCCAAGGTAAATGCTCTTCTATGTCTGTACAGCTCCAGTTGTTCAAGATAGGGTGCAGCTATTATGATGTATCTGTAGTCCTCCCTAAGATAGAATTCTGGGGCACTATTGAGGACACTTCGTCTCTCAGTGTCTGCAATGCACTGCTTGATAGTCTCCATTGCCTGTTCAAAACCCATATTTAATAAAGTCTGCAAGGGAAGACCGATGTAAACAGAACTTCACTTTATTTATAAACTCTTATTTTCTATGTGTTTCCTTCCTCTTTCCTTCTCCGTCTCTCCCTCTGCCTGTCCTCTCCTCATCCCTGCCTCCTCTACTGGGGCCCTCTGGGGTCAAATGTTTTCATAACTCAAAATAAGGAAGTGCCTAAAACTATTAGAATACAACACATTGCATGGGGGGGAACCCATGGTGGCTTCTGCAAAAACTGTGGTGGTGCCCACAAAAACATATTGGCCACCATGTTTGTTCTTTTGTTTTTGTTTTTTTGTTAGCTGCCATGTTTTAGCCACACAAGGCTGACCAAGGCAATTCAACTTCTGGGGCAATGTGGTAGAAGCTGCTAACATGACCAAGGTACCCCCCCCAAGTCACTAAAATAACCCTAAGGGGAACAGTCCCCCCTGTAATGCCTTGGGCCTGTAACCTGACTAACCACTAGTTTTAGAGAGACTTAGAGATGTATAATGCTCTTTGCTTATGCCCAGTTTCCTTGCTAGTGGGCCTCTTGGCTGGTAAGATGAGTCAAAGTTCGATATGGCCACCTCAGCACATTCCATGCTAATGAGCTCTGAATCTTATCAGGGTCTGGGAAGCACCTGAGAAGTGAGGCTCTGTTTACAGGTGTCTGTGCTGGGAAAGTTTTGATTGTCTCCTCTCTGACATGGGGCTGTTAGTCTATGCTGAGAAAGTTATGAACGCTAATTAATGCTTGATGCTACCATGCTGCCTCACTGCTAACATGAATGGTATAAAACTCATTGTATCCCTTGGCTCTGGGTTCAGAGAAGCTGTCTGATCCAACCATTGGGTATGCCTGTGCGCTGTAAGTACTCAAAAAAGTCTCCTTGTAAGCAAAACCTGGATCTGGCTTATCACTATCTCGGCACCTCCAAACCTTAGCAGCCCATGGCCGGGGCATACCCCCCCCATTTTAGATGGGAGATCCACTGGATAGCACGCTGATAATGGCCCCTCAACCCTGGACCTGCATGTAGATGTGAGGTGTAAAAAGTGCTTGGCATCTCCATGTAAAGAAGGGATGTATGGATTGTGCAAAATCCGTTCCATCTATGTTTCGCGGATGGTCAGGAGCCTTTTGTTCCATCATCCATCCACAGATGGATTCAATTTTTTGTTGTGTGGAAAAAATATGCAAATAATTCCATAAGAGGGTTCACAGCAATTTACATAATTTACCTTCGCACGTAACATTTAGCGTATTGTCCCCCTTTCCATTCAACTTTTCCCTGCATATATTTACCGGCCTCAGTAGAAACTTGCGTATTTTCCAATGAATAAATATGTGTACATTTTGGGGAAGCTAAAAAAAAATCTGGAAGTTCATGGAATCTGTGAGGCCTGAGGGAGTCGCTCCACAGCAGATTCCACAGGCTGGATTCTTAGAAATCCAAGCTCATTTTAGTTCATCTCTAATTTTTCCAGCATCCCTAATATAAAGTAAATCACACAGTCTTGGTATAGCTGCCTTGAACACCTCTCTGGATGACTGAAATGCTGCTGACCCATGTCTCATTCCTGTGTTCTCTTCTTCTGTGCACACTGAATTATGTGCTTACGAATTAAAATGTCACATTTCCCCTCTCCCTTTCCTGTTCATGGCAATTAATTAACTAGTTAAAAACAACTGTTGTTTGTCTGTTGGACACCTTCAACACTTTCTCACTACCCTGTGCTACTGCTATACATTACATTTATGCCAAAAAGCTCCAGACCCATCCTTGGCTGAGAATCTCATGTGTAGCGGGAAAGCTATGGGAGCTCCCCACAGCATGCAGAGAGCTCTTGCCAAAGTAATTGAGGTGGGGGAGGGAGTACCCAGATTCTCAGAAACCTGGATCCACGCACACCACTGAAAATAGAAAATAGAACATTTCAGACATCAGTGAGTTGCTGTTAATTGTTCTCTTGATACATGAATATCATTGAGGGAGAATTCCCAAATTTGCCTGGGAATAATTATTTCTTCCTTCCACAAAATGACATATCAAGATGTTCAAATCCCTGATTTCATTTTCATTCCTTTCGATGCTCATGGGGCACATGCTGTGTGTGTCATGGACCTATTAAAATCTTAGAATGCCCCACAGCTTTATAGCTGCAGTAGTCTTTTTCCCCCTTCTGGGCACTATTTAGCACATCCTTATAGAACCATCTTCAAAACTTGCCAGCACAATAGGAATGGCATCTGCAAAATAATAATAATGATGAGGAGGAGGATGTGATAACTGGTTTGCCACCAGGAGTGCCAGAAAAACACACACACACACACACACACACACACACCAACTTGACATTAGAACTACAAGTACTAAGTCCACACATTTTTCTACAGAGCCTGCCCAAAGCTAATTAAAACAGGGGGATTTGAACTGAAGCTGATAAATGGGCCATGTGTTCATGTTGCTAAAAATCAAGAACAGAAAGTGGCATTTAGCATGTGGGAAATGGCCATCCCATGTCAAACACCACAGACAGACACACAATGAGACATAGAAAGTTGCATACACATGCATGAATCAGTTCCCCGAAACATAAGAAAAGCCCTGCTTGATTAGATAATGGGTCCATCTCTCCAACCTAGGCTTCTAAGAGCAAAGGATTCAAAGCCCCGGGCCTGGATGGATGGATCTGTCAGTTTCAGTTTCTCCCACAGTCATTTTCTTTTTTTAAATCTCAAGTTCTTTCCATCCCAAATGTGAAGAAATTGGCAAATTTGGGGAAATTCTTCTGAAAATCCAACTGATGTCCCTAGTCGAAATGTTATCGCTAAGATGAATTCAATGTGCAGTTAGGGATGGATGGACTCACCTCTGTCCACACCGCAGCCCGTCCTCCGAACTCCCACCAGCCAGCTGCCCCTGCTTGCCACGTAAGCCACCATGTGGTCCTGGGCACCCGGCTAATGCCTGGCAGGCCACCTGACCTCTCAGCAAGCCACCATTTTTATATAAAATGGCAACTTATTTCCCCCCTGTAAATGTAATGTTGTGTAAATGGTGGCCACAAAGGGGCCATGTGCGCAACATTACAGGAGGAGGCCATGGCACTAGTACTGGGGTCCAGCTGTGCCAGGACCCATCCTCCCCTCACTGGCGATTAAGGAAGCCTTTAACAGCCGGCATGGGGAGAAAGGGCCTCGGCAGTACCCCAGCACTCTCACCCTGGTCTCCTCAAGAGGAGGCTGGGGTGTGAGCCCTGGGGGCTGGCCATGCTGAGGACTTGGGAGTCAAACCTTTCTGTGCATAAAGCACAAGGGCTTGACTGCTGGAGTCCTTGCTGCAGAGAGGAGGGGCGGCTTGCTCAGCTTGGTGGGCAGGGTGAGCAGGGAGGCTCACCAAGTGGGTACAGGCTTGTGAGCTGGGTGGGGCGGGGGGAGCTCGTTCAGCTCCTCCTGCCCCAGATGGAGATGGGTCCTTCCATCCCTAGCCAAGGATGCTGCATGTTTGTGTTTCCCCACCCCCTTTTTTATATTACACATGTGCTCTGCAGCCTTCCAGACTGCCTGTGCATCCTGATCTGAAAAAGCCCTGTGGGAGATATTACTTCATGATGTCTTCTCCTGGTCTTTAATGGAAGTGTGGGAAGCTACAGGCGGCCAGACGGATGATTGTACAATAAATGAAAAGACACTCACACACACTTCCCAGCCACCTCATAAGTAAGGTAAGCACAAGAACACTGAACCCTACCCATGAGAATTTATCTATTTTTTTCTTCTCCTTTTAATTTATTTTTGAAAGCAAATTATTATTATTATTATTTTTATCAAATTGAATGAGAGTGATTAAAAGAAATGTGGAAGAACTTTCTGGCACAGCTTTATGTACTCCCAAGGAAACATTATCTGGATCAAACAGTTTCGAAGTTGCACGCTTTAAGGTCATACTCTATTCCTTATTGATCAATTATCCAAAGCCCCTAAAAGCTAGTGTTACACAGAATCGTAGCATTGGGGGGTTCTGGTAGGTCATCTAATCCAACCCTTTGCTCGTACTAGGAAATCTAGAGCTAGAGCAGCTCCAACAGTTGGCTGTCCAGCTTCTGCTTGAAGACCTCCAGTGGGAAGAGATAGGGATGCTGGATAAATCTGCCTTAGTCTCAAATGAGGCCGGATTCCAAAGAATCTGACCTCCAGAGTCTGCAGTGGACTGGCTGCACTCACCACCACATCTGGAACAGTTCCAGTGGGGTGGCTCTCCAGCTTTCTAAAAAATGTAATACACTAACAGCAGCTGCCATTAGCTTATCACAGGAAAATTATAGCCGTAAATGGCGTATCGTATACCATTTGTGGCTGTAAAGCACCTACTTGTACCTAAATACAGCCGTAAACAGATGCATTTTAGGTAAAAGTAAGTGCTTTATGACCGCAAATGACATAAAATACAGCACTCATGGCTGTACTTTTCCCGCAATAGGTTAATGCCAGCTGCCATTAGCGTATCACAGTTTTTAGAAAGTTGGAGAGCTGCTCCACCAACTCTGGTGGACACGGGAGTGCTCCAGAGGACTCCACAAGGTCCCAAGTGGCCTAAATTGGCCCACAGAGGATCCCTCCCTCAGACCAGACAATGGGGGCTCCAAACATCCCTAGGGAGAGACAACTACCCCTCTAGGTAATTGCCGAGTCCCAAACCACCTGGTGTGTTTGTAATCAAAGAAAGAAGTCAATCTATTAGTAAATAGCATGTGAATCATGTGAATCAGCCAGATCAACAGTGCTTCAAGTAAGTTACAGACTTTCTCAGCCTCCAGCAACCAAGAGCTAAGATATCTAATTAGCTTTACACAATACTACATAGACTACCTGAAGGTCCCTTTGATCAATGATCTATTGCTAAGAGTGTTGCAACGAAACTGATGCCAGCCAGCAGTATGAAACCTGAGTGTCTTTTCTAGTCCCACCCTGAAGGGTCTTTCTCTAGGGACCCCTTTTGATGGGCCACTCTTGTAGAATGTCTTACTTCCTGAAGTTGCTCCTCCTTCTTGACCTGATGTCTGATTCTGGCTTCTGTTAATCCTCCCTCCTCCATCCCTGTAAGATCTTGAATTTCCACAGTGAGAAAAGTGTCAGTTTAGCTTTGAACCGACTGATTAACTGGCATCTGGAAAGATTAGTCTTTCCCCCTGTCTCCCTGCTCTATCTCCTGAAACCTTAGTAATTCCCCCACCACTTCACACTCTTCCTCATTGGACTCTGAGTCTATTCCCATGCCCTCTCAAGATGCTTCTTCAGAGATGCTGGGCACAATCCTTACAGTAATTGGTTTAAAGGCCAATTCATATGCAAATGTTTTTAGGTGTACATCTAAGATGGGTTGTTGTTGTTGATTAGTGAAAAAATAGAATTTATAAATGAAGTAAACATGTATTTTGATTAGGGCTGCCAATTTGAAATAATGTTATCTGGGAATGGCCTGGAGGTAAATTTTGCATGCCCTCATAGGCATACCCTATAGAATATGTGTTGTTTGACTAAGCTGCACAGCTGTTACGCATGCTTATAAGTTTCTAGCCACTGAGCAATACCACCCTTCCAGGACATTACATTTCTCACAAGCTCAACATAATCTAGACCATGACTATGCCATGATCAGTAAGCAGGAAATAACCTGCCTGTAGAGAAGATAACTCAAGAAAGGGGGGCAAACCACTGACTACAGGTCAACCTACACATGGCCTTTACATGTCTAAAGAATTAAGCATGGTGCAGGAAACACAAACTTTATTTCAAACAATGACAAATGTAAGCAAATTAAATTAGCATCCTTAAGCTGCTAAGAGCCATACAAACATAAGGTCACAGTCATTCTGAATATTTCCCCAGGTAATGAAGAGAAGTCTGGGTAGTCTCTTGTTCACCTGACGGGAGAGAGAACAGCTCATATGAACAAGCATCAAAGCCTCTATTATTCCTGCAGGCCTTCCCTTTTTAGAACTCGTGTTCCTTTTGCTGACTTTGGTATTTTTCAGCAGTGTTTTTTAAAACTGTGTTTTATTGTTGGATTTTTTAAAAAATGTTTTTAGTTCAAAGTAGTTTTTAGTTATACATTCTTTGTCCATATGTTCTTATGGTAAACGGTTTTTAAATGTTGTATATTGTATTTTAATGTTTTAACTTTTGTAAACCAACCAGAGAGCTTTGGCTATGGGGTGGTATAAAAATGATGATGATGGTGGTGGTGATGATACAAATAAGCAACATGAACAGTTTCTCTCTCTCTCTCTCTCTCTCTCTCTCAATGTGCATGTGCTGTGCACACACACGGTGATAAGAGCCTAAACAGGAACAAGGGGTATGTATGTAGGCTCTGTCCATACAATCAGTGACTTGCTTCCCCTCAACACATCCAGACCCTGTGGAAAGGACTAAGCTAGGCTCTTCTGAAATGCACCTCAAACACTGTATCTCTTACACAGGGACAAATGTAGCACTGCACGACTGAGGAAGTCCTGGCGGCACTATATAACTTTTGCACAATTGCACTTGACTTTGAATGGCTCAAATAGCTTCACTTTTTCTTCTGCTGCTGAAGCCAAACAGTTAAGCAGGGTCAACTATATGATATGCCCAAGGGAAAGGAAATATGAAAGGAAGTACTGGTGGCTTGTTCTAGATAATAAATAGCAGTATTATACAGTGTGTCAGGGGACCAAAACATTAGAATAGGATACATAAACATCAATATAACTCTTCACTGGGATGTTTTAGAAAGAAAGAAGGGAAGAAAGAAAGAAAGAAAGAAAGAAAGAAAGAAAGAAAGAAAGAAAGATTTGTCATGGAGTTGCACTTAACGCAATATTCTTGGGATGATTGAGTGGATGGGTTTTGCTACTGCTCACAGCTGGGGTTCTAGCTTCGGGGAGCTAGTAAAACTGTTTCTGGATGATACTACTTGTTATATATCTGGGGTGATTGCACAGTTGAATATTTCTCCATTGGGGAGTGGAGAATCCCTGCACAGTACAAAGCTAGCCCATCTGGGAGAACATTAAGCTAGTATTCTTTTTCCCTGGCATGTTAGTTCATTTGTTTTTAAAGCACCACAGAGTGCTTTTATTTAACATCATTCAACCATTGACAACTCTAAATATGGCAACTAGCTGGTTGCAGTTAAGGCAAGCCACAGGTAAGGAGATTACATGTGACCCCCCCACACACACACACTCACCTGATATGTGAAAGGGTTGTGGGCTCATGCCAGAAAGCACCTCCCTGACATTGCCAACTTTGCTGGCTGTACCACCGCTGATGGCACATTTGGCCACAGTGAGAATAAGCCCCACCCACCTACAAATGTACACTGAGAGGGCTCCTCCAGGCAACGGGGAATCCTGGGCCTACAAGGCTGTGTGGCCAGTGAGCTATTTGGTGACTAGCTGGTGTGAACTCATGGCTCTCTCAATGTGGGCAAGTGCAGGAGGGAGCCATGTGTAAACCCTGTAGTAAAAGTCTTCCTGGAATGTGTCATTGCTCAGGAGATGCTAGATCTATGTGCTGCTTCCTGTGTGGTGAACCACTGAAAGACAGGTGGTAGTTTCTGACTGAACCCATAGAATCATAGAACAGTAGGGGCCTATAGGTTGGAAGGGGCTGTCAGGAGCACCTTGTTGGCTCATAGTCAGCTAGTGATCTACAACAATTCCAAGATCCTTCTCTCTTGTCATGTTGTTGAGCCACATGTCCCCCATCTTGTAACTGTGCATTTGGTTTCTTTTTTTCCTAGGTGCAGAACTTGGCATTTATCCCTATTCAATGTCATTCTGTTGTTTCCTGCCCAGCGCTCCAGTCTATCAAGATCGCTTTGAATTTTGTTTCTGTCTTCCAAAGTATTAGCTATAATTTTGTGTCATCTGCAAATTTGATCAGCATTCCCTGCACCTCTTCCTCCAAGTCATTAATAAAAATATTGAAGAGCACTGGGCCCGGGACTGAGCCCAGTGGTACCCTGCTCATCACCTCTCCACAGTTTGAGAAGATCCCATTGATAAGCCCTATTTGAGTCCGATTCTGTAGCCAACTGTGGATCCACCAGATCATTGTTTCCTCTAGCCCACTTTGAGCTAGTTTCAGCTCATCAGGATATCATGGGGCATGGAGTTTGTTTCCCATACTCTGGGCATTAGTATATAGACACTGAAGACCATGTGCTTTATAGTCTGGCTTTCTTCCCACATTTTTTGAAGACTATTATTGGGCACTATTAGAGCTGTTCTTTCTGTTGTGGTGCATGAGCCTTCATCCATTGTTATCCCCAACTTTACATCTCCCTCCCCTACAGGATTCAGTTTAAAGCCCTCCTGATAAAGTTCTTCATGCTGTGTCCAAACACATTCTTCCCAGCCATTGTGAGGTGCAACCCATCCCTTGCCAACCGTCCATCTTCCAGGAAGTATAGCCTGTGGTCCCAGAATCCAAATCTCTCACGTCAGCACCACCTTTGTAGCCAGTCATTCACCAGAGTATTTTCCTTTCCCTTGCTATCCCTCTTCTAACTACTGGAAGGATGGATGAGAAAACTATCTGGGCCCCAAAGTTCTTGAATTTACTGCCTAAAGCTTCAAAGTCTGATCGTGGCTCCACTTGGTGGTATCATTTGTTCCCACATGGATGAAAAAGAAAGGAATACCTGTCAGTGGGCTTTATGAGTGGAGGCAACCCTTCATTCACATCTCTAATCTGTCCTCCTGGGTAGGGGTGGACGAAAGTCACTTACCTGTCCTCGAAGATTTCCCGCGGTGGGGGGGAGGCGCTTCGTTGCTCCCCCCGCGAAGTTCAGGCCTCCCGCCTCGCCCGGGCGAAATTCAGGCCAGGGGGGAGGCTTCCCGCCTCGCTCGGCCGAAATTCAGGCCGGGGAGGAGGCGCCTCGCCTTGCCCGGCCGCGAACTAAACAGTTAAAAAAAAACTAAAAACGCCCCCGTGATAGGCTACGTGACGATTTAACGTAGCCTATCACGGCTAGATCTGCAAAGTCAGCCGTGATAGGCTACGTAAATCACCACATAGCGTATCATGGGTGACTTAAAAAAAAAAAGCGCGTACGCAAATGGCAGCCCCCATAGGGAGCTGCCATTCGCATTCCTTATTTGGTCGCTGTAGTCTACGTAAATGTTTACGTAGACTACGGCGAAAATAAGGGCAACGCAAATAGCATTTGCTACGACCAAATAAGGAACGGGAATGGCAGCTCCCTATGGGGGCTGCCATTATCCGTACGCGCTTTTTTTTTAAAGTCACCCGTGATAGGCTACGTGACGATTTACGTAGCCTATCACAGCTGACTTTGCAAATCTAGCCATGATAGGCTACGTTAATCGTCACGTAGCCTATCACGGGGGTGTTTTTTTTTCTTTTATTGCAATGGCGGCGGCGGCAGCCGGTCGAAAGATCAGCTGCCACCCCCGCCCCTGACGAAGACCCGACAAACCGCTGGCTGGACCCGCCGCCGGGAGGGACATTCACCAAAGGTAAGTCCCGTCCCGGGGGGGGTGCGGGGGGCGGGGGTGCGGAGAATTTATCCCTGAAACTTGTTCGGGGGGCCGAACACGTTGGCGCTCGGCCCCCCGAAGTTTCGGGGAGAAATTCTCCGCCATCCCTACTCCTGGGAGACAACATACCTGGTGAGTCCACGGGTCTTCGCGACATACTTGGGTTTCAATCCCATGCAGCAAGGAGTCTCTCACCACTACTATTACTCTTCTCTTCTTGTAGGTCTTGGTTTAATTGCCTCTGCTTGACTGATCTTCAGCCTCTTGCTCGTTGGGTCCCCTCTAATTCTTCCTCTGCAGGCTGTCATCCAGTCTCATCCTCAAGTACCTGGAAACAGTTCCATAGTTCCAATGCTTCCACTGGTGCAGAAGTGGCTTCTAGTTCTTCTGCTCCTAACTGTCACCCTTTTCCAAGGAGTATCCTCTCCTTCATTTTCCCTCACTTAGGCATTTTCCTCTTCTGCCTCAGCTTGCTGTTGCTCTTCTGGCTTCTGCACTTCACTTTGCTGCTGTAGTTCCACCATCCTGTCTATAAACTCTTTGTCTTCTCTTATCCCCTGGAGAGTCAACACTTGCTGCTCTAGTCCTCTTACATTTTCTTCCAACAGTGTAATCAACTTGCACTTCTTACACGTGTAGGCCATGTTGATCCCAGGTAAGAAAACAAACATTGCATCGACCTTACAGGTCACCACCACTAGGGATGGCGGAGAATTTCTCCCCGAAACTTCAGGGGGCCGAGCGCCAACGTGTTCGGCCCCCCGAACAAGTTTTGGGGAGAAATCCTCCGCACCCCCCCACACCCCGCACCCCCCCGGGACGGGACTTACCTTCACCGAATGTCCCTCCCGGTGGCTGGTCCGGCCGGAGGTTCGGCGGGTGTTCGAGTGAGGCGGGAGCGGCAGCCGGTCTTTCGACCGGCTGCCGCCACCGCCATTACAATGAAAGGAAAAAAAAAACACCCCCTGATAGGCTACGTGACGATTCACGTAGCCTATCACGGCTAGATTTGCAAAGTCAGCCGTGATAGGCTACGTGAATCGTCACGTAGCCTATCACGGGTGACTTAAAGAAAAAGAAAAAAAAGCGCATACGGATAATGGCGGCCCCCATAGGGAGCCGCCATTCCCGTTCCTTATTTGGTCGCTGTAGTCTACGTAAATGTTTACGTAGACTACGGCGAAAATATTTGCGTTGCCCTTATTTTCGCCGTAGTCTACGTAAACATTTACGTAGACTACAGCGACCAAATAAGGAACGGGAATGGCGGCTCCCTATGGGGGCCGCCATTATCCGTACGCGCTTTTTTTTTTAAGTCACCCGTGATAGGCTACGTGACGATTCACGTAGCCTATCACGGCTGACTTTGCAGATCGAGCCGTGATAGGCTACGTGAATCGTCACGTAGCCTATCAGGGGGCGTTTTTTTTTTTACTTTCGCGTTCGCGGCGGGGCGAGGCGAGGCGCCTCCTTCCCGGCCTGAATTTCGGCCAGGCGAGGCGGGAAGCCTCCCCTCCGGCCTGAACTTTGGCCGGTCGAGGCGGGAAGCCTCCCCCCCTGGCCTGAACTTCGCGGGGGGAGCAGCGAAGCGCCTCCCCCCCACCGCGAACGGCCTTCGACGACAGGTAAGTGACTTTCGTCCACCCCTAACCACCACTGGAGAATCTTTTTCTTCCATAGTCTCTATTCCTTTTAGTTCTCTAGCTTTCTTATCATACTGGGATAGCCGGTGGTTTGTCCTCTGTTCACTGGAGGTTAACAACAGAGTCCCATGCTTTGCCTTTGTCTCCTCTTCCACGGCAACTCCCCTGCCAAACTCCTGTTTGCTCTCTCTGATTGCTCTCTCTCTCTCTCTGGGAGCTTGCTTGCTTTTATAGCCACTAGACCAGCTGGAGCAGCTTCCTCTGCTCTGCTCAGCTAGGAGACAGGAAACCTCAGCTAGGAGACAGAAAACATATTTTAAGTAAATATTACTATAATTTAAACAGAAATACAGCATATCTCATGATAATATGGAAAACTGTGACCAAGTGAGCTGTGTGTCTTGCTCAGTCTGCTGCCTGGGTGCTGCTGATGGGCGACTTCAAGGCCCAGCATTTCCTTCTGATGGTTCTTTAACTTTAAACCTGACTGAGATTGGACAGGCCTTGGAAAAGAGGACTGCCCTCTGTAGAATATGGCCACCCTATTAAACCTTTACAGATGTAATAACCCCTTATGACACAACCCTATGCATATTTAGACAGAAACAGGTCCTTCAACTCCCAGCATTCCCATGCTGGCTGGGATATGCCGCAAATTGTAGGACTTTTTTTATGTCTAAACATGCATAGGATGTAGGGGTGGACGAAAGTCCCTTACCTGTCGTCGAAGGACGTTCGCGGTGGGGGGGAGGCGCTTTGCTGCTCCCCCCACGAAGTTCAGGCCAGGGGGGGAGGCTCCCCGCCTCGCCCCGGCCGAAATTCAGGCCGGGGGGGGAGGCTTCCCGCCTCGCCCCAGCCGAAATTTAGGCCAGAGAGGAGGCTTCCCGCCTCGCCCGGCCGCAAACGCGAAAGGTTTTTTTTTTTTTTTTAAATGCCCCCTGATAGGCTACGTGATGATTCACATAGCCTATCATGGCTAGATCTGCAAAGTCAGCCGTGATAGGCTACGTCAATTGTCACGTAGCCTGTCACGGGTGACTTTAAAAAAAAAAAAAGCGCGTATGCTAATGGCGGCCCCCATAGGGAGCCGCCATTCACATTCCTTATTTAGTCGCTGTAGTCTACGTAAATGTTTACGTAGACTACGGTGAAAATAAGGGCAATGCAAATAGCGTTGCCCTTATTTTCCCCGTAGTCTGCGTAAACATTTACGTAGACTACAGCGACCAAATAAGGAACGGGAATGGCGGCTCCCTATGGGGGCCGCCATTATCCGTACGCGCTTTTTTTTTTTTTTAAAGTCACCCGTGATAGGCTACGTGACGATTGACGTAGCCTATCATGGCTGACTTTGCAAATCTAGCTGTGATAGGCTACGTGAATCGTCATGTAGCCTATCAGGGGTTTTTTTTTTTTCTTTGATTGCAATGGCGGCGGCGGCAGCCGGTCGAAAGACCGGCTGCCGCTCCCGCCCCGCTCGAACACCGGACGAACCGCCGGCCGGACCCGCCACCGGGAGGGACATTCGGTGAAGGTAAATCCCGTCCCGGGGGGGGGTTCGGAGGATTTCTCCCCGAAACTTGTTCGGGGGGCCGAACATGTTGGCGCTCGGCCCCCCGAAGTTTCGCGGAGAAATTCTCCTCCAACCCTAATAGGATGGTGCCCTTAATAACTTGAAAAAGCTCTTCCAGGCGGCTCTTCAAGGATGTAATGGTAGCAGAGAAGTAAGACCACTTCGATGCCTTCACCACCACAAATTAAGCATGATAATGTGCTCTTACTTGTGTCCGGTTGTACCTACTCCAAGGCTTGTTCCATTTGTGTCCTAATGATCACAATTTCATCACCCCCAGTTCTCCAGTAAACCAGGAAGCCATCTGGCTTTTGCAAAGATGGAGAGCCACCTATAATGTCTTCAAACTCAATCCCCTGGTTTAAAAAAAAAATATCCAAGAAACCCAGTAAGGAAAAGTTTAATAAATTGGCTGTATTGGGGCCACAACAAAAAATAGGAAACTAGAAAGCCGACTAGGTCTCTCCATTAGTCCACCTAGCCCTACTCTAAATGGCAGCAGCTTTCCACATTCTCCTGTAGAGGGGGAATGTTCCCAGCCCTGTTATCTGAGATCCTTTCAGGTGGAGATGCTGGCAGTACATCTGGAGCCTTCAAACCTGTAGCCACATCTCCTAATCCAGCATGGGTTATCTGCCTATGGAACTCTCTCTGGATAGTTGATGATGGACTCTCATCATCAGCGGCCCTTCTCCGTGAGCCCCTGCCAAAGGAAGTGAGGTGGGTGGCTACTAGGAGGAGGGCTTTTTCTGCTGTGGCACCCCGGCTCTGGAATGAGCTCCCTAGTGAGGTTCGCCTGGCGCCTACATTGTACTCCTTTCAGCGCCAGGTGAAGACCTTTTTATTTTCCCAGGCATTTTAGCTTTCTAAATTTTTATCTTTGCTGTTTTAAATCTGTATTTTAAACTCCTGTACTGCTGCTAGGTTTTATTGTGGTTGTATTGTTATATTGTGGTTTTAATGTTCTATATATTTTAAATTGTTCTATTGTGTGTTGTTTGGTTTTAGTTTTTGTGAACCGCCCAGAGAGCTTCGGCTATTGGGCGGTATAGAAATGAAATAAATAAATAAATAAATAAATAGGGAGTGGATAAGGATACATTTTTCTGCCTCTCTCATATTACTAGAAGTTGGGGTCATCTCATTAAGCTTATTGGTGGGAGATTCAGGACACATAAATGGAAGTACTTCTTCACACAGTGCATAGTTAAATTATGGAATTTGCTACCACAAGATGTAGTGATGTGCCACCAATTTGCTTAGCTTTAAAATGGGATAGGTCAAATTCCATTATCAGAAGAAGATTATTAATGGCTATTAGGTATGATGGCTATATGCTACCTCCAATACCAGAGGCAGTATGCCTATGTACACCAGTTGCTGGGGAATACGGGTGGGAGGATGTTGTTGCGCTCGTGTCTTGCTTTATTTTATTTATTTATTTATTTATTTATTTATTTCTATACCGCCCAATAGCCGAAGCTCTCTGGGTGGTTCACAAAAACTAAAACCAAACAACACACAATAAAACAATTTAAAATATATAGAACATTAAAACCACAATATAACAATACAACCACAATAAAACCTAGCAGCAGTACAGGAGTTTAAAATACAGATTTAAAACAGCAAAGATAAAAATTTAGAAAGCTAAAATGCCTGGGAAAATAAAAAGGTCTTCACCTGGCGCCGAAAGGAGTACAATGTAGGCGCCAGGCGAACCTCACTAGGGAGCTCATTCCAGAGCCGGGGTGCCACAACAGAAAAAGCCCTCCTCCTAGTAGCCACCCGCCTTACTTCCTTTGGCAGGGGCTCACGGAGAAGGGCTGCTGCTGATGATCTTAAGGTCCAGGCAGGCACATATGGGAGGAGGCGATCCTTCAGGTAACCTGGCCCCAAGCCGTTAAGGGCTTTGAATGTTAACACCAGCACTTTGAATCGGGCCCGGAAATGGACCGGCAGCCAGTGCAGCTGGAAAAGTACTGGCGTAATATGAGCTCACAGGCCAGTCCCTGTTAACAATCTTGCTGCCCTATTTTGGACCAGCTGAAGTTTCCGGACCGTTTTCAAAGGCAGCCCCACGTATAACGCATTGCAGTAATCCAGACGAGAAGTTATCAGAGCATGGATAACTGTAGCTAGGCTATCTCTGTCCAGATAAGGGCGTAGTTGGTATACCAGCCTAAGCTGATAAAAAGTGCTCCGTGCCACTGAGTTCACCTGTGCCTCAAGTGACAGTTCTGGATCCAAGAGCACCCCCAAACTACGAACCTGATCCTTTAGGGGGAGTGCAACCCCCTCCAGAACAGGTTGATTATCACCTAGCCGGGCAGACGAACCACCCACTAACAGTACCTCCGTCTTGTCTGGATTGAGTTTCAGTTTATTGGCCCTCATCCAGTCCATTACCGTGCCCAGGCACTGGTTCAGAACAGCCACTGCCTCACCTGGTTTTGATGAGAAAGAGAGGTAGAGCTGGGTGTCATCCGCATATTGATGGCACCTCAGCCCACACCTCCGGATAACCTCCCCCAGCGGTTTCATGTAGATGTTAAACAGCATGGGGGATAGAATAGATCCCTGTGGAACCCCATGGCACAATTGCCATGGCACAGAGCAATAATCCCACAGCACCACCTTCTGGAATCGGCCATCCAAGTAGGAGCGGAACCACTGTAGTGCAGTGCCTCCAACTCCCAACCCAGACAACCTATCCAGAAGGATACCATGGTCGATGGTATCGAAAGCCGCCGAGAGGTCCAGGAGAATCAACAGGGTCGCACTCCCCCTGTCCCTCTCCCGGCAGAGGTCATCCCACAGGGCGACCAAGGCAGTTTCCGTTCCAAAACCAGGCCTGAAGCCCGATTGAAATGGATCTAGATATTCCGTTTCATTCAAGAGTGCCTGGAGCTGTCCTACAACCACCCGCTCAAGCACCTTGCCCAGGAAGGGGATGTTGGCCACTGGCCTATAATTGTTAACATCCTCTGGGTCCAGGTTAGGCTTTTTCAGGAGTGGTCTAATTACTGCCTCTTTTAAAGCAGCAGGCACCACTCCCTCTCTCAAGGAGGAATTTACAACCTCCTGGACCCAGCCGGACAACCCCTCCTTGTTTGATTTAATAAGCCATGAAGGGCAAGGGTCAAGCACACAAGTGGTCGATCGGACTTGGCCAAGCACCTTGTCCGCATCCTCAGGCCTCAGTAACTGAAACTCATCCAATAAAACTGGACCAGACGGTGCTCTGAACGCCTCTACCAATGGAACTGCATTAATCGTGGTGTCCAATTCATGACGAATCTGAGCGACTTTATCCTCAAAGTGCTGCGCAAACCCGTCACAGCGTGCTACCGAGGGTTCCACCGTCTCTCTCCCTGGCCCAGAATGTAACAGGCCGCGAACCACTCGGAAAAGCTCCGCCGGACGACACTGAGAAGATGCAATGCTGGTGGAAAAGAACTGCCTCTTTGCCACCCTCACCGCCACAGAGTAGGCTCGATAGTGGGCTCTTACCTGTGTTCGGTCAGACTCAGCACAAGTTTTCCTCCACCTGCGTTCTAGCCGTCTCCCCTCTTGCTTCATTGCCCTCAGCTCAGGTGTATACCAAGGAGCTGGCCGGGCTCCGCTCAGAGGGAGAGGGCGCTTGGGCGCGATCGTGTCAACCGCCCGAGTCATCTCTGCATTCCACAGAGCGACCTGGGCTTCGACAGGAGCACCAGCCATACCAGCAGGAAAATCCCCCAGAGCCCTCTGGAATCCATCGGAATCCATTAATCTCCGGGGGCGGACCATTTTAATAGGTCCCCCACCCTTGCAGAGGGGAAAGGCCGCCAGAAGTCTAAACCTCAGCAGGAAGTGATCTGACCATGACAAAGGGACAGATGTTAATTCCTCCACTTTCAGATCACCATCCTCCTGCCCAGTCGAGAAAACCAGATCAAGCGTGTGTCCTTTTATATGCGTTGGGCCAATGACATGTTGGGACAGCCCCATGGTTGTCATGGCGGCCATGAAGTCCTGAGCTGCCCCGGATACAGCGGCCTCAGCATGGAAGTTGAGATCCCCCAGGACCATCATCCTGGGGGTCCTCAACACCAAGTCCGAGACCACCTCCGTCAGCTCAGGAAGGGAGTCTGATGGGCAGCGGGGTGGGCGGTACACCAACAGAATCCCTAATCTGTCCCGGGTACCCAACACAAGGTACAGACACTCAAGATCTGCACTCGAATGAGCCTTACCAGTCTGCCCTTGGGTCTGGTGGTGCTGCTGCTGAATGCCAGGTCGGCCCAAAATAAGACCTCCCTCATCCATGATTTGATTGTGGATGAGGGGGCTGACCTGGCATGTATTACTGAGACCTGGGTGGGGGAACTGGGAGGGGTCACTCTCTCCCAGCTGTGCCCTCCTGGGTACTCGGTGCAGCACCAACACCGACTTGAGGGTCAGGGAGGGGGGGTTGCCGTGGTCTATAGGAATTCAATCTCCCTCTCCAGGCTTCCTGCTCATTCAAGTGCAGATCTTGAGTGTCTGTACCTTGTGTTGGGTACCTGGCCTGTTAATCCCCCAACGCCATACCTCCCCCTGCCCATGACCACAGTTATGGTGGCACCTCCCCCACCCCCTGAGTTATCCAATAGTCCTCCCAGGCACATATTAAAATATTAAGATATAAAATATACAACAGTTTAAAAGAATATAAAAGAGATAATAGAGAACAGCAGCTAAGAAGGAGCAGATAGTCCACGTTTGCCCCTTCCCCTGGTCTTTAAAGCTGATGCCCTCTGCTGCTGCTGTTATTTGCTGCTGGTGTTGTGGCTGCTGGTGTCTCTGGAGAGGCAGGTGGGTAGATCTTGCGACTCCAAGTGCGACGCTAAGTGCTTGTAGGTACCTGGTTGATAGCTGGTTGGCCACTGTGTGAACAGAATGCTGGACTATATGGTCCCTTGGTGTGATCCAGCAGGGCTCTTACATTTTTTTAGGGGTGTACAAAACCCCACTTACCTGCATCCACGAGGGGTCTGCCGGGGGGAAGGCGATCCATTCCTCCCCCCCAGAATCCTCCCCGGCTGGCTCCACTCTGCACCGCAGCGAGTCTGTGGAGCCACCGGCTGGGGCTGCCTGCTGCAGCCTGACTTCTGGCCATGGCCGGGCTGCGGCTGCAAATGGCGTCCTGCGTAGGGACGCCATTTGCTTTGCCGTAATAGTCTATGTAAGGATTTATGTATCCTATTGTGGCAAAAAGGGAGGCACGCAAATGGCGTAGGAGACGCCATTTGCATCCTTCCCTTTGGCCATGTTAGGCTACATAAATCTCAGTGGCGTAGCTGATGCCATTGGCATGCCTCCCTTTGGCTGTGAGAGGCTATGTAAATCTTTATGTAGCTTATCATGGCCAAAGGGAGGCACGCCAATGGCGTCCGCTCCGCAGGATGCCATTCACGGTCGCAGCCCAGATGGCGGCCAGCAGTGGCCGGATCTGGACCCGCTGGAGGCAGGTAGGATCCAGTCCGTGCAGACTTCGCAGGGTGGCGGGGGGGGGATTGCTCTGTTCCACCATGGACTCCGGGGGGCGGGATTCCAAAGAATCCGGCCTCACTGGAGTCTGTCGGAGAATTCTCCGCCATCCCTACATTTTTTATGATTGGTATAAGGCAGCTTCATATGCTGTTGCCTATAACAAGAGCAGGATCAGATTCATAGTATGCAAGTGGGACTTGTAACAAAATGTTGCGGTGCAGAAGGCTTCTGTTCAGGTTTGCAGCCATTCCATTCCATCCCCCACTCACCTGTTTTTCTATTTTTTCCTCTCTCCAACAGACATGAAGCATGATCTGTCATCAATGGGCTATTTGGGGTCGGGGGTGGGGTTCTTCCCTTAGGTTTTTCACACACACTGCAAAACTTGGAGTTCCTGCAAGCCTGCTGATGCTTTGCTCTTGTGTGTGGGTGGGGCTGTTTTAACTACATAAGCAACAGCACTCACAACCTGAACACTGGAACTGGAGGGAAAGACGACCCTTGTTTCCTTCTTTTTGCACCTGATGTGGAGGGTGTCACTTGCTACAAACACAAGTTAAAACTTTCATTAGCTATCATGATTCTGAAGTAGGGAAGAAATTCTCTAAACAGTCAGGCACTGTGTCACCACTAAGTTTCTAATTGGGATTAATGTTCAACTGAAAAGAGAGGGGTGGGGGAAACAATGACAAGTAGAGATGGAATTTCAGCTGGGCAAAATTTGGAAAAAAAAACAACAGGAAATGCAAGGTGAAATTGAAGAGGACAAAGCAATGAAGGGAAAGGACACGGAGGGGAAATAGAATGTGTTCAAAGACAAATTAATGTGTGCCCAAGGGTTATGCATGCCATCTAGCAATAATTGCCCAAGCACTGCTTTTCAGGGCCACTGTGAAGGAACAGAGAAGTGTAAAAGTAATCAAGGGTGAGAAAGAGGCAGGCATGAGTTATAAAGTATCAGATGCAGAGCCGTGTTGGACTGATTGCATAATGAAGTTTAAGGGAGCATGAAGAGGAAAAAGAATAGCAAAGGCATACATAGATCGGAGGGGAACTTTCACAAGACAATAAGATGAAATACCAGATCTCCCTCCGCTGTTTCCCATAGACTAGTAACACCCCATGAAGCAGACTGCAGGAATACTATACCTGCAGAAGAAAAATAGTGAGTAAGGTAAAAAAGTTGGATGGCCAAAGGTGTGGTTGTACTACGGATCAGTTGTGAATCTCAGGCTCACTTGGAAATGCAATTTTAAAAGTGACCCAGATTCAGGACAATAATTAAATATGAGTGTTGGAACAGCTTTCAGCTTTTGATGGATATTTTCTAGGACCAATAAGTCACAAAATCTGCATTTTCTGAAAGGTAATTGAGGGTAGAGTGGCCATGTGTCTTATTTACAGAGGACTATCCTCTATTTGAAGGGTTGTCCAGTCCAAGTCTGGTTTAAAGATAGGGAACCATAAGAAGGGAGAGCAGCAAAAGATTTGACGTTGCCCATCAACCGATAGCAGATGAAAGGCAGATCGATCTTCTTCACTATGATGAGATGGATTGTATTTCTATTTAAATTGTAGGAATTATTTCCAAATTTGCATATCTCTCTCTATAAATTAGTATATGCAAAATTATGCAAATTGTGTCCTTTTTGGTGGTGCATTTCCTTGGCGGGGGGATGCATAAGTCACCGCCCTAAGTGAGGAATGCACATTTTCCACACAGTGCATCTCCAGAACAGCTCAATATGTCCATATCTTGAGATTCATCCAAAGCAGAGACCCTGATAGGTCTGTTGCTGAATTCTGCTAAAAGCAGAATCTAGATCAACATTTACAGCCTGGTCCTTCTTAGCAGTGCTTCAAATGAGCCACCAGTTATTCCAAAATAAGTAGTTTCCCATTAAATCCACTGCACATTTATGTAGGAAGTGACCAAGAGGTTTGTTTGTTTGTTTGTTTTAACACTCACAAAATTTAAAGCCTTTTGAACAGGCATGGTAAAATCTGTATACACAGCAAACGTATCTTCAACTTCTTAAGGGCTAGAAACTTTATTGTATTCAATAAAAATGAATTCCAGGATTCAGAGTTCTATTAATACAACTGTTGCACTTGAATGGGCACAACTGCAGGATCATAGAATAGGCCAACTGTTTTGTATACACTTTTCAAGACTAATAACAGTAATAACCATGGGATGTTTTAGAAAGGGCTTTTATATTATTTTCTGTAGCCACTAGAGGGAGAAATCAGTTATCTGAACTTCCTGTCTTCTAATCTGCTTTTTGCACACTAATCAGAAATGCTATCAACTGAGTCACGATTGTTTTCTGGAATCACTAAAAGTCATTTTTGTTTGGGTTGGTTTCTAATGATGGTGCCTATGAGACAATATTTAAATCAGTGTAGAACTTCAGTACATTTAAAAGGCATTTTCAGCATCTCAGGGTTTATTGGATTGTTAAATTAGAGATGCTTCACAGTTCTAGACTTTGGAGTGTGACAGGCTAGAAATCAAAACGATGGTGCTAATGAATAAGTAGTAAAATGAATAGGAATGCGCGAAACTCACTTACCTTTTCGAAGGGAGTGATTCACGGTGGGGGGAAGGCACTCCGCACCTCCCCCCGAAAACCTAACCTGGCAGGCTCTGCTCTGGTTACGGAGCCGCCAGCGGGGTGTATTCGCGGGCATGCGGAGCCTGTGGACACAAATGGCGGCGGCTACAGCGGCCGCCATTTGCGTTCCTGTTTTTTTGCCATGATAGGCTACGTAAATATTTATGTAGCCTATCACGGCAAAAGAACGGGCACAAATGGCAGTGGCTACGGCAGCCGCCATTTGTGTTCCCTTTTTTTGCCATGATAGGCTACATAAATATTTACGTAGCCTATCACGGCCTCTGCAGGGATGCAAATGGCGTCCCTGCATCAGCCATGATGGGCTATGTAAGTATTTACGTAGCCTATCACGGCAAAAATGGGGAAGCGAATGGCAGCCACAGATGCGGCCACCATTCGCAAAGCAGCATGAATGACGCTAGGTAAGTGCTTTGTTTCGCACGCCTTTCGTGGGGTGGTGGGGCGGGGGGCTTTGTTCTGCCACGGATTTCGGGGGCCCGAATGCACTGGCATTCAGCCTCACTGAGATCCTTGGCGGAATCCTCTGACATCCCTAAAAATGAACATGAAAGTGTTGTGTGGCTACACACAAGAATCCTATGGCCCAAGCAAACAGTTGTCTAAAGTTTTCCAAACGTCCACATGTCATAATGCCAAAGAAAGCATACTGACAGCATTCTTCCATTACCCCCGCATCCATCGATTGATCTGTCTGTCTGTCTGTCTGTCTGTCTGTCTATCTATCTATCTATCTATCTATCTATCTATCTATCTAGGGTCCCAAATATGGTGCCTGTGGGTGCCATGGCACCTGTGGGCACCTCTACTGGTCCCTGTGAATGGGTCCCCAATGTGGCACCTGTGGGCATGCACCCCAATTTTTATTTCACTTTTATTTTTTGAAAACTCCCCCCCATTTTAAAAAAAATATATACATACATGGATTTGTATGAAATGCATACAGCTTTCTAGCATAATTGCTAGAAAGCTGTATGCATTTCATATAAATCCATGTATGTATATCTTTATACATATACAAACATGTAATGGCAACCCAAACAAAAATGACTTGTAGCAATTCCAGAAAACAATCGTGACTCAGATGATAGCTTTTCTAATTATAGAGCCTCGTGTGGTGCAGAGTGGTAGGCGGCAGTATTGCAACCGAAATTCTCTCCATGACCTGAGTTCGATCCCAGCGGAAGCTGAGTCCCGGGTAGCCGGATCAGGTCAACTCAGCCCTCCATCCTTCCGAGGTTGGTAAAATGAGTAGGGATGTATGAAAGTCACTTACGTGTTCGCGGATTATGTTGATGGTGGGGGGATGCGTTCTGTCCATCCCCCTGGAATCCTTGCCAGGGGGGGAGGCACTCTGCGCCTCCCCCCCAGAATCCTCTCCGGCTGGCTCTGCTCCGCAGGGATTCTGTGGCGCCGCCAGCCGGCTCCACCAACAGCTGGACATCCGGCTGCTGGCTGGCAGGGATGTAAATGGCGGTGGCCATAGCCGCCACCGCCGTTTGCGTCCCTGCAGTCAGCCGTGATAGGCTACATAAAAGTTTACGTAGCCTATCACGTCTGACTTAAACAACAACAACAACAACGCGCGTACGCTAGGGATGTACGAAAGTCACTTACCTGGTCTCGCAGCTTGCTTCGCGGTGGGGGGGAGGTGCTTCGCTGCTCCCCCCGAAGTTCAGGCTGGGGGGGGAGGCTTCCTGCCTCGCCCGGCCAAAATTCAGGCCGGGGAGAAGCGCCCCGTCTCCCCGGCCGCGAACTTCAAAAGAAAAAAAAAACGCCCCTGTGATAGGCTACGTAACGATTAACGTAGCCAATCACAGCTAGATCTGCAAAGTCAGCCGTGATAGGCTACGTTAATCATTACGTGGCCTATCACAGGGGCGTTTTTTTTTTTTTTTACTTTTCTTGTAATGGCGGCGGCGGCAGCCGGTTGAAAGACTGGCTGCCGCTCCCGCCCCTGACGAAGACCTGCTGAACCGCCGCCGGGACCCGCCACCGGGAGGGACATTCGTGAAAGGTAAGTCCCATCCCAGGGGGGGGGGTTGGGGGGCGGGGGGGGTGGCGGAGAATTTCTCCCCGAACAACCTTCGGAGGACCGAATGCGTTGGCACTCAGCCCCCCGAAGTTTCGGGGAGAAATTCTCCCCCATCCCTATCGTACGCAAATGGCGGCGGCCACGGCTGCCGCCATTTGCGTTCCTTATTTTGGCACATCTCAGTCTATGTCAAGATTTACGTAGACTAAGACGGCGAAAATAAGGGGAACGCAAATAGCATAGCGGACGCTACGCTATTTGTGTTCCCCTTATTTTTGCCGTCTTAGTCTACATAAATCTTTACATAGACTAAGATGTGCCAAAATAAGGAACACAAATGGCGGTGGCCATAGCCGCCGCCATTTGCGTATGCGCGGTTTTTTTTTTTAAAGTCAGATGTGATAGGCTACATAAACATTTACATAGCCTATCACGTTTTTTTTAAAAACCTAGCCATGATAGGCTACGTAAATCTTTACATAGCCTATCACGTCTTTTTTTTTAAAAAAAAAACCCTGGAAATGGTGGCAGTGGCAGCCGGTCGGAAGACCGGCCGCCGCAGCCGCCGCCGCCAAACCACTGCCGGAGCCGCCGCCGGAGCCACTGCCACCCGGAAGATCCGCCCCAGGTAAGTCTCATCCTGGGGGGGGGGCGGGGAGGCAGGCCGTTCCATCACCGATTTCGGGGGGCCGAATGCACTGGCATTCGGCCTCCCCGAGATCTGTGGCGGAATTCTCTGACATCCCTAATTAAATAAGTACCCAGCTTGCTGGGGGAAAGGTAGTCACGACTGGGGAAGGCAATGGCAAACCACCCCGCTATTGTCTGCCATGAAAATGCCAGCATAAGCGGCATCCCTCTAGGGGTCAGTAATGACCCAGTGCTTGCACAGGAGGAAGCTTTCCTTTCTAGCAATTATGCATAACATGAGTTTCAACAAATTTGACCATATCTCCAAATAAGTATCCATTGGAAGGTGGCGTCTATATGCCACCCATTCAAATATCTAAAGTGTTGTAAGGTCCTCCATCCATTGCATTATAGGAGGTGAGTGTTTATCCTTCCAGTGTTGTAATATCAGTCTTTTAGCTGTCAAAAGTTTGTAGAGAATCCATTTACTCTGACGATTTGTTAATTTCCATGAAGGATTTAAATGATGAGTGTGTACATATTAAAGACTGTTCCAGTACAAATATTATTTGTGTAATAACCTCCAACGCAAAAGAAGCAACTATTGGACATTGCCAAAACATATGTTTCAAAGAAGCATTAGCTGTATCACACCACCAGCCAAATTAGACAATCCCCAATCAAAACTAGGGATGTCAGAGAAATCCACTACAGATCCAAATGAGTTTGGATGTCTATGACTCAGCTTTTTCCAAGTCACACAGATTCTGTGGACTTGCAGTCCAGTTTAAAAACTTTTTCAGGAGGGGATTTGTACAAACTCACACTTGCACTAATGTGCATTCATATGACTGCTAATGCTTACTTGTTAGTGCTAATGCACAGTTGCGTGAGTGGAACACATTCTCATACATCCCTACAACCCCCCCCCCGCCCCGATTCTCTCAATGAGCAGATGACAGAACAAAAGGACACCTGCCAATCTGTAAAACGCAGATGGAATGGATTTCACGAAATCTGTACATCTCTTGTCAAAACACCAATATCCATACACAAGGGAGAGGTATCAGGAGGCTCAGAAGTACCTAGGAATGGGCCAAATAGGGATGTACAGACTGTGTAAATCCACTCCATCTGTGTTTCATGGATTGTCAGGTGCCTTTTGTTCCATTGTCCGCTCACAGATGGATGCGCTTTTTTTCTTTTTTTGCATCATGAGGAAAAATACGCAAATAATCACATAAGACGCTTCACAACAATTAACATAAGTTACCTTAGTCTGTAATATTTAGCATATTGTTCCCATTCCATTTCACTTTTCCTCAGCAGGAACTTGCATATTTTCCTACAGATAAATATGCATAAATTTCAGGAAAGTAAAAAAAAAAAATCTAGAAATCCACGGACTCAGCACAGCCTGAGGGGTTCACTCTGCAGCAGATTCCACAGGTCAGATTCTTAGAAATCTGCGCTCCTTTTAGTCCATCTTGAATTTCTCCAGCATCCCTAGGGCCAAAACACCCTAATGAGGACTGAATATGATTTGTTACCATGGAATGACGACTGACCGTTGGAGTGGAAAACAATTCCCCATAAACCGGGGGGGGGGGGTGGAATGGATATGCGAGAATATTTGTGAGCAAGACTGTTTTCCTTTCTTCACTAAAGAAGGGTGTGGTCAACTTTTATTGTTCTAAGATAGCTTTGTATGCTTGTGGGGCTGGTGAACACTCGTTCTGTTTTGCCTTTTTGTTTTGTCTCTGCTAATTGCCTTTCTAACAGCAGGCATCATTAGTAAATAATCTTATCAGGGTGGGAAGAGATCTACAGTGAGATGTCCTCCTGCATGGTCTCTAGCCTTGGAGGGGGACATTCACTGCATCCTATGGCCTCTCAGATGCCTTCTAGGGGCCATAGGATCGTTCTGTAAAGCAAGTGAAGGAAATCCATACAAGCAAAGGAAATTCATTGCAGAGGTGGGGGGAGAGTGACATCATTAGGTCTAGAGCTTGCCAAGCAGCACTGGAATGAAGGGAGGGGTGTTGGTGGAATGATTTAGCTGTTATGATCTCACTTCACATTTTATACTTTAAAACATGGCCAAACCTGTAACTCAGGTTTATGTGGAGTGCGCGTTTGAAACTTTGCAATTAAAAGAGATGTTTGTGAATGGCATGTTTACTGTATCTACCATATAACTTTGCCAGGCTGATGGAAAGTAGAAACCCATTTTACAATGAAATATTACTCGGGTGGAACTGCAGTTATATTCACAACAGGAATGTTTCCCTAAAGGTTTCTTGTATCAAAACATTGTTTAAAAGGCACCGTAGTTGGCACAGAGAAAATTACAGGGTTTTTTTTTTTTTAAGGCACATGTAACTATTTTAAAAAAATAAATAAAGAAATCACTCCACAGCATATATTTAATGAGGGCTTTAGCTGATGGAGCAGTGTGAGGGTGTGTGGGGACCAACCAAATAGGAAGTGAATTTGTTAACTGTGAAGGTACATCAGAATCACAGCCATCTGCTCATTATTAAGCAGGGGAAGGCAGGGTCTCCATGATACCCAATTAACGTGGGGGAAGATATTTGCTTGTCTCATTTAGAAGATGGTGACTAGGAAGTAGGGTGACCATGTAACCTCTTTTAGAGAGGACAGCCCTCTGACTGAACATTTGTCCTCTATTTTGAAGGCATTGTCTATTTGAAGGGTTGTCCAGGCCAAGTGTGGTATAAAGATATACGTAGAACCATCAGAAGGAAGAACTGGGCCTTGAAGTTGCCCATCAACAGCACCTGGGCAGCAGACTGAGCACGCCTGGACAAGGTCTTCTACATTATGGTGAGATGTATTCAGGGCCAGCCCTACCATTAGGCAGAGTAAGGCAGTGCCTCAGGTGGCAGATGCTGAGTGGTGATAGCATGGCTCTGGGGGAGAGAGCTGAGGATCATGCGGCCTGCCCTGTACCTCCTAAGCTATCCTGCTGTCTTCAGGAGTGGTGGAGGATGCTGTCCCAGTGCCAGTGTTGAAGAAAATTTAACTGTCCAGTCAGCTTTTGTACATGGATTGGGAGGGGGCGCCATCTTGTCCTTTGCCCCAGGCAGCAAAATGCCTTGAGCCAGCCCTAGATGTACCGTATTTCTATTTAAATTATAATAATTATTTCTCCATTTGCATCTATGGAGAAATCTATGGGGGAAAATGGCATCTATACACAGGAATTAGTATATGCAACTGTTATGCAAATTGGTGCCCTCTTTTGGAGATGCATCTCCTCTCTTTTGACAATTCATAAGTGGTCATCCTACTAGAAAGGTGGTGAGGTAAAAGGGCCCATAATTACCACATTGGCAGAACTGGGTGTCAACAGGTGATGAGGAAAAGGGACTATTACATTTGCCTCATGGTCTTTGCCAAAAATATTGTGTCATTTAGAAGGGGGTGGTGGTGTAGCATGGAGTGCTCCTGTTCAGGGTTTCCTGCAACCTGGCAATGCCCTTTCCCACGCATATACAATTCAGGTACAGTGTAGAGTTTCAAAACTAAGTTTGTTCAGTCCATTTTGCGTTCCATTACACCAGCAGGAGCAAGAGAGCAAAGACATTTGCTCCCAGCAATGGAAGAGGTCAGAGAGAGCGGGGGAGGGGAGGAGCAAAAGCAAGAAATCACAGGAAACCACGTTGTAGGCTATAGAGATCCTAAGGCTAGGTGAAGTCAAAATTCCCATGAGCTCACTAACTGCAACACTTTCCCCTTCCGGTAATTTGCAGATGAGGTTGCAATATTCCCAATAAACCCAGCCACTCCCAGCCATTGTGGAATGCTCCGTTGTGGAATGTGGAGGACTCCAACCTTGGGAAGGGAGGAAATGGGTATGTTGGGGTGGGAAAACAGGCAGGGAGGGGAGAGAAAATGCAATGGATCTGATCGGTCCAGAAGCCCCTCAGCCCACCTCTGTGCCGAGCAGTGAGATCACATTACACAGGCTTAGAAGTCTTTCACACCAGAAAATGCTCAAACAGAAGATGGAGAGGAATATTTAGGGTCTGTGGCTCCTCCTCCTTCCCTGCTGGCAGGAGCTCAACAGGACTAGGGATGTACAAAAGGCACTTACCTTTCGCGGATTATGTTGATGGTGGGGGGGGAGGTGCTCCGTCCCTCCCCCTGGAATCCCGGACAGAGGGGGAGGCGCTCCGTTCCTCCACCCCCAGAATCCTGGCCGGCTGGCTGTGCTCCGCAGGGATTCTGTGGAGCCGCCAGCCGGCTCCGCCATCAGCCGGACATCCGGCCGCTGGCTAGCAGGGACGCAAATGGCGGCGGCCGTAGCCACTGCCGTTTGCATCCCTGCAGTCAGCCGTGATAGGCTACGTAAATGTTTATGTAGCCTATCACGGCTGACTTAAAAAAAAAAAACCAACACGCGTACGCAAATGGCGGTGGCCACAGCCGCCACCATTTGCGTTCCTTATTTTGGCACGTCTTAGTCTATCTCAAGATCTATGTAGACTAAGACGGTGAAAATAAGGGGAACGCAAATAGCGTAGCCATTTGCGTACGCGCGTTGGATTTTTTTTTTTAAGTCAGCCGTGATAGGCTACGTAAACATTTACGTAGCCTATCACGTTTTTTTTTAAACTTAGCCGTGATAGGCTATGTAAATCTTTATGTAGCCTATCATGTTGTTGTTGGGGGTTTTTTAACTGGAAATGGTGGCGGCGGCAGGAAGATCCGCCCCAGGTGTCTTGTCCCGGGGGGGGGGCAGACCTTTCCGCCACCGATTTCAGGGGGGCCGAATGCGCTGGCATTCGGCTTTCCCGAGATCTGTGGCGGAATTCTCTGACATCCCTAAACAGGACATTGGATGGACAGAGGGCTCCAATCCCAGAGGTCTCCATCATTTGGACAACTAGTGCATACGACTGAGGGCTAAGAGACTACTTTTAAAAGCATGAGTTCAAATTCTCAGGTATTCCTTAATCTTTTCAGTAAGGATGATCAAGGATTTTGTTGATGTAAGGATGATCAAGGATTTTGAAGCAAACTGACCTTATTTGTAATTCCCTGACATGAGAATTGAAAAGCAGTTATTCTTTGGATTTCAGACTTCTCTGAATTTTGTGATGTAGTTTCTGCATTCCTTTGCATTCTGTTTTTGACCTCCCCTCCACCCCTGTTAAATATTACTAGTTTGTCTTCTACCAAATATTACAAGGAATACTATCAGATGCAGATCAGGCCCTCTGTAAAATCATCTCACTGTAAGAGTACTGTGGGTTATTACCAACAGATTTGCAAGGTTAATTTTCAATTATGTATTCTTATTAATTTCTGAGCTGTCTTGCTATTATTAAATTTAAAGAGGAAGAGACTTTCAATCTGTCCAGCTTCTGCAGCATTATTACTGATAATCATTTCTATTTTCCAATTTGTGTTACTCTTGTGACTTGCAAAAATTTGTAATTAACGAGCAAATAATTATTGCTGCACTTACCAGAGCATCCTTAAGTTAAAAGCTGTGCCAGCTTTCACATTGGGGGACTCATTTTTTTTATAACTCAAGCACAAAAAAATCATACTTTGTTCAGGGGCTTGTCATACAAGCTGTCTAGCATGGCCAACTTCCCTGTTGTATACATCTTCAAGCAGCACCATCTGGGTGCTTCTGTTCTTGAGCGCGCATGCACACACACACACACATACACACACATGAAAGTAATCCTATAGTCCCTGGGTGAGTGTGCCAGGGACCATAGCAAGGCCTGGATTCCCCCTAGGGAATGTATGGATTCTGTAAAATCTGTTCCATCTGTGTTTTGCGGGTCGTCAGGAACCTTTCATTCCATTGTCTGCCCTTCGATGGAATTGGTTTTTTTTGTTTGTTTCTGAATTTGCACAAATTTGCATGTGCAAAGATGTTCTAATTCCCACAAAATGTGCAAATCCCACTCAAATGTACATTTTCATGCTTTAGCCTATGGGGAAAATGTGCATTTCCTGCCTTTTTAAATTTCTGTATATTTTTCTACAACGAAATTCCCAAAGGTTAGAAAAATGGTCTGCAAGTCCATGGAATCCACCCAACAGGGGGAAAGACAGTCCACTCCAGAATTCACAGGTCAGATTCATAAAAATCTGAACACATTTGGTTCATTGTAGATTCCTCCGACTTCCCAAATTCCCCCCTTCTGAGTCAGAGATCCCCACCAGCTGTCCCTGACTCCTTGCAACTGGCAGAGAGAGAACCATGCCAGCTGCCTCTACAAGGTCAGAACATTGACCTCAGAGAAGGGGGAAAGGGTCATACCAGTTGGCCGGGAGGGAAAGGCCAAGATGTCATTTATCCTGAGCCTCCTCCAGCCTCCTTCCCTCTCCCTCCAAAGCACCCTTGCTAGATGGGCTGAAAAGCCCATCTAGCAAAAACAGCATAGAACAGAGGATGGGGCAGCAAAGATCATCTGCACTCCTCCTCCTGCCCTGTTGGCTTCAGCCTGGCAGGGCATAGGAAACTTGGAAGCCTCTGAGTTTGCAGGCTTTTGAGCAGCAAGGGTGCAGTCCATAGGATTGCGGCATTAAAACAGCAAGATGTTTACTCAGTCCCACCTTTTCTTTAGGCTGGACCTGTGATGACTGCAGAACAATTTCTTTTCTTTGTTTGCTAGCATTTTACACTGCAAAGGGTAACCTCAGAGCATCACAGGCAAGAAAAGTTGTTTTATGGTAAACATCACTGCCAGTAAACCAAGGTATATATAATTGTAGATAAAGACACTATCTTGCCTTCATCTACGGAGCATTTCAAGTTCAACACATGCTTAACTTTGGATGCTAGACAATTAAGGAACATTCATGCACCAGTGTGCCTAAGCTCTTCATTATTCATATTTTGTTGCACACTTGTTTTCCTTGAAATTCATATTATCTATTCCACCCCTTTTAGAAGGGACAAAAGATAAATTCAACTGAATAAACAATGTCTCTCAATGAATTAGTGCATTATTTAATTATTTAATTAATTTCTAGACCACCCAATAGCCAAAGCTGTCTGGGTGGCTCACAACAAAACCACAAAATGCATAACAAAATGCAATATAAAATGTAAAAGTTTAAAATTACAGTATAAAAGTAAAACCAGAATAAAACCAACAGCAATGCAAAGATTTAAAAGAACAGATTTAAATCCACAGAGCTAAAGGACTAAAATGCCTGGGAAAATTTTAAAAAAGAAAGAAAAGGTCTTTACCTCGTGCCAGAAAGAGCACAATGTAGGCACAATCAGTGAACAATCAATGGCAAGATCTTGATGATTGAGATAAATACTAAATTTGTAGCCTTCCATTTGTCGAAGGGGATCCACCTGGGATTGTTATCTTCAGACCCACCTTACAAGGTAGGTTAAGAGATAATGGCTCTGCTTCCCCAGAGGGCAACCCTTGATCTAACAGGCATAAGTTACAGGAGGGGAGATACTGGTTGCACAGTAGGAGAGATGTCTTCATGGTAAAAGCAGTTTGACAATGGAACCAATTACCTGGAGGGGTGGTGGACACTCCCTTGCTGTAGGTTTCCAGGAAAAGTCTGGGCAGCTATCTATCGGGGATTCAGGATTTCTTGCATTTAGCAGACAGGCTGGACTAGATGGTTTGCAAAGCATTGGGCAGTATCCAGCTGTGGCATTCCTCAAACTCAAAAAGCGCTAGTGGGGCTCCACTGAATCTTTTCATTGAGCAAAGGATTGCCCATTACACTTGTGCAGCCAGTTGTGCAAGCAGTTGCACAACAGGTTGTACAATGGGTTGCAGAAGTGAAATGCACAGTGGGTTGAACAATGGGTTGCACAAGTGGAATGTGCAGTGGGTTGCACAGCAGGTTGCACAAGAGTTATGTGCAAGCATAACACACAACTGTTTGCACAACTGTGCTTGCACAAATGTACCTTTAGTTGGGTTCTTCTCTTGTGCATAGTGCAGAACCTAGTTTCTGCTAGAGCACGTCATTTGCACTAACCATATGACACAGTTAGATGCAGCCTGTTGTTTCAACCTCCCATAACTGAGTTGGAAGCAAAGAGTTCCAAGCATTATTGGGAAGTTGTGAATCTAATAAGAAGTGTCCTTGTTAAAGAGACATTCTCAAATGTCAGTCTACTGGGTTACAGTATTGGACGGGGAGACCCAGACTCTAGTCCCCACTCAGCCATGAAGCTCATTCGGTGACTTTGGGCCAGTCACTGACTCTGAGCTAGGGATGTACAAAAGTTCTGCCACGGATCTCAGGGAGGCCGAATGCCAGCACATTTGGCCCCCCGAAATCGGTGGCGGAACAGCCCCCCACCCCCTGCCCCCCCAGGGATGGGACTTACCTGGGGCGGATCTTCCTGGCGGTGGCGGCTCCAGCGGCCGGTCTTCTGACCGGCTGCCGCCACTGCCATTTCCAAGTTTAAAAAAAAAACGAAAACGTGGTAGGCTACATAAAGATTTACGTAGCCTATCACGGCTGATAAAAAAAACACCCAAAAACACGCATACGCAAATGGCGGCACCCATGGGCGCCGCCATTTGCGTTCCTTATTTTGGCACGTCTTAGTCTACATAAACATTTACATAGACTACGGCGAAAATAAGGGGAACGTAAATAGCGTAGCGTCTACGCTATTTGCGTTCCCCTTATTTTCGCCGTAGTCTACGTAAATGTTTACGTAGACTAAGACGTGCCAAAATAAGGAACGCAAATGGCAGCGCCCATGGGCGTCGCCATTTGCGTACAAGTGTTTTTTTGTTTTGTTTTTAATTAGCCGTGATAGGCTACGTAAACATTTACGTAGCCTATCATGGCTGACTGCAGGGACGCAAACGGCGGCAGCTACGGCCACCACCATTTGCGTCCCTGCTAGCCAGCGGCCAGATGTCTGGCCACTGGCGGAGCCGGCCGGTGGCTCCGCAGAATCCCTGCGGAGCGGAGCCAGCCGGCCAGGATTCGGGGGGGGGGGAGGGATGGAGCGCCTCACCCCCAGCATCAGCATAATCCTTGAATAGGTAAGTGACTTTCGTACATCCCTACTCTCAGCCTAACCTACCTCACAGTGTTGCTGTGAGGATAAAAAGGAGAGGAGGAGGACCATCTGAGCCACCTTGGGTTCTCTGCAAGAGAAAAAAACAGGATATATGCAGAATAATAAAAATAATTAATGAAATAATAAAATAACTATGTCTGGAACCAGTTGCTGCAGTCGTCGCTTTGTTTGCTTTACAAAACACTCTCCAACTCTCTATGGCTCAAGCTCACTCAGAAAGCTTCATGGACCAGGAGTTTGGACCCAGGTTTCTGAGGTCTAAGACTCCATCCTTTTACAGGAGTAGCTTTCAACGTTTTCACACTTAGTAGGACCCATCTTAAATTATACTCTGCAATGTGGGGTCCCCTTCTATTTTTATTCTTGAATCATCCATGTTTATCTTCCCATTAGGGTGACCAAATGGAAGGGAAGTTGGGCTTCAAGCAGTGGATCAGGAGGGAGGTGGCATATTGTGTGCCTTTCCATCCACCACCACTGCCACTGACTGCATTTGTTTAGCTGGATGGCACTGCCTGACCACTGCAGAGTGTCACTGCTAGCCAGACCCAGTGCCTCACTCTGAGGAGGGACTCCTCAGAACAAGGCATCGGGGGTGTGTGTATGTGTTTTCCTGTTGTGGCAAATGCCGCAGCATGAAAGCAGATGGCACAGTTCTGCAGAGACGCCTCAAAGCAAAGTCTTGGAAAGGCACTCCAGAAAGCCTGGCCAGTCAATTTCCCGGCCTTCTAAAGTGCCTATTAGGCCCAAATTGTGCCTCTGAGGAAAGACACCTCAGAGTGAGGTACTAAGAGTGAAATTTCCTACACTGCCACTGCTGACACAATACCCACCCCCCCAAGACTGGAAGATGGAGAAGGGTGAGATGTAGTGGGGCATCCTTCTACCTCATGTGGTGGGACATTTTGCGAGCGGAGATGGTTCAAAGAGGAGACAAACAACAAGGTTTGGGTTGAAATTGGGCCACATTTATTGAAATATCTGCAAAGGGGATACCTACGACGGGCACCTGATTGTGCCAGCGACTAGCTGGCGCTTCTTGGGCAAAAACACACCCAGCCTGAGGGGTGGCGTTGATCTCACTGCCCTTCTGGACTGCCCCTTCTGGGGGAGGTAGACCTTCCCCTGCACCCCCTCCTGGTGCTGCCCAAACACTTGGGTGAGTGAGGAGGGTTGGTCTCCCAGGCAACCCTTATCCCCCCGCTGAGCCACAAAACCCATTTGGAGGGCCTCAGGCATCATCTGTCACCATAAGGTGCCTCTGCATGCCCACCATCCCTAATCTCTTTTAGCTTTTGCCCGTCCTAACCGCTAACCACAATGTGACCTACGAGAGATTAGACCTTATTCACTTACAGGACGCACCGCACCCCAATAACTGTGAAGTAGGCAAAAAGACTCACAGCATAAGGCCAGTTGAACTGTGAGCCAAAAATTCCTACATGGCTCCCAAAAGGGCAACCGGTAATAAACCCACACGTAGAGATGTCAGAGATTTCCACCACGGATTCCATTTGCATGGCTGCCTTTACCGTGGTAGGCTACATAAGTACTTACGTAGCCTATCACAGCAAAGAGCAGGGGCACAAATGGCGTAGCGGCCGCCATTTGCATCTCTGCTCTTTGCCATGATAGGCTACGTAAATACTTACATAGCCTATCATGGCTGCTTGCAAAGACGCAAATGGCGTCTGCTACGACGGCTGCCATTTGCAGCTGCAGCAGCCTGGCCGTGGCAGAGCGGAACCAGCCAGGGAGGATTCCAGGGGGAGGGACAGAGCGCCTCCCCCCCACCGTGGATGCCCCGGCACGGAGCCAGGTGAGTATTTCGTACATCCCTACCCACACTGCTTAAGGGAGGGTGGGAGGGAGCATCAGTTGAGAGTGAGAGAGCATCAGTTGGGTGGGGGGCAGAGCTTAAGAGGGCTCTGCCGGTCCCTCCCCAGCCCAGTGGTGCCACTGGCAGGTGTCCAATGGCACCGAGCCACCTCTTCGCTTCCCACCTGCCTGCAATGCCCCCCCCCCTTTGGCCAAACAAGCTGGCACCAGGGTCAGGTCATTTGTGCCAGCACTGGTGGGGAACATCATAATCACTCCCCTGCATTTGTCCAACTTTTCAATACCTTTTGTTTTTGTATTGCATTTTTTTTAAAAAAAACATTTTACTATTGTTGTTCTGCTAGTCCTGACCTTCTTCCTGCCAAAGAATGAGTAATACATTATGCCTTACAAGATGTATTATGTACATCAATCAGTAAGGTTACCTGATTAGGCATGTCCATTTGCTAGGGATGTCAGAGAATTCCACCACGGATCTCGGTGAGGCCGAATGCCAGTGCATTCGGCCCCCCGAAATCTGTGGCGGAATGGCCTGCCACCCCCCCGTGGATCCCCCCCAGGATGAGACTTATCTGGGGCGGATCTTCCGGGCGGTGGCGGCTCCAGTGGCGGCTTCAGCGGCAGCGGTGACAGCGGGCGGTCTTCCGACCGGCTGCTGCCACTGCCATTTCCAGGCTTGTGGGGAAAAAAAAAATAAAAAGACGTGATAGGCTACGTAAAGATTTACATAGCTTATCATGGCTAGGTTTGAAAAAAAAAAAAAAGACATGATAGGCTACGTAAATCTTTATGTAGCCTATCATGGTTGGGGGTGGGTTTTAAAAAAAAAAACGTGTACGCAAATGGCAGCAGCTATGGCCGCTGCCATTTGCGTTCCTTCTTTTTACTGTCTTAATCTATGTAAATATTTACGTAGACTATGACAGCGAAAATCAAGGGGAACGCAAATAGCGTAGCGGGCGCTATTTGCATCCCCTTTTGATTCACCGTTTTAGCCTACGTAAAGATTTACATAGATTAAGATGGTGAATGAAAAAGGGACGCAAATAGCGCCCGCTACGCTATTTGCGTTCCCCTTGATTTTCGCCGTCATAGTGTACGTAAATATTTACGTAGATTAAGACGGCCAAAAAGAAGGAACGCAAATGTCGGCGGCAGTAGCCACCGCCATTTGCGTATGCATTGTGTGTGTTTTTTTTGTGTTTTTTTACCCAGAGCCCCCTGCGGCCGGAAATCCGGCTGCGGATGGCTCTGGCCTGGCCGGGCCAGGCCTGGCCAGCTGCTCTGCGGAGCTGCCATGGAGCACAGCCGGCCGTTCGAGGATTCCGGGGGGAGGAACGGAGCGCCTCCCCCCCCGGCCACGATTCCGGGGGGAGGGACAGAGCGCCTCCCCCCCACCATCAACATAATCCGCGAAAGGTAAGTCACTTTTGTACATCCCTACCATTTGCACACTTGCTTATATATACATTGTATGTTGCTTATGCAAAATCCAAAATTGGTGATAAACCTTTTTCTTCTTTATATATCCATAAATGTTATAAATAACTAAATCAAGTTATTGAAAAACACAATAAAATATTTGGACATATTGCTTTATGTCTACATAACTTAATAAAGCATGCCCATTTTTAAAAACAAATTTATCCCCTTTGTCTTTTTTGCAAACGACTTGGGATGTGCCCCCTTTCTCTCTCTCTCTCTCTCTCTCTCTCTCTCTCCTAATTATACTTGTTGTACTTTTGCATACTTTGCAATTCTTCCATTCCTACTGATACCTCTTGGGCATGGATGGTACACATGGATCCACACTTGGAGGAAACGTTTGCTGTTGGCATACAAGATCCCTGTCATACATTGATACATGCATCAATGGAGTGGACCTGATCACAACCACTACTAGGGAGGGATGACGGAGAAATCCGCAATGAAACAAAATGAATTTGGATTTTCATGAATCTGACCCGTGGATTCTGCAGAGGACTGGCTTTTCCCTTGCTGCACAGATTCCACTGACTTGTGGAGCAATTTTCTAACTCTCCCAACTTTTGTGCAAATTTTGTCAAAGAAAAATATGCCAAATTAAAAAAAAAAACTGGCAAAAAATGTGCATTTCCCCTCATAGTCTAAGGCATGAAAATGCACATTTGGGGGGATTTGCACATTTTCATGCATGCAAAATTGCACAGTTGTGCATTTTTGCGCATGCAGATTTGTACAAATTCAGAAATAAATAAAGCTGATTCCATCAATGGGTGGACAATGGAACCAAAAGTGCCTGACAATCTATAAAACACAGATGGAATGGATTTTACTCAATCCATACATCCCTAACCACTACTGCACAATCAAATCCACATGCACACACCTTTGACCATTTGTTGAAAGGGCACTGATATTATAATTTTCCCCACAAATAAAACAAACCATGAAACATTAACATGAGCACAGAGGCCAGGTCTACCTGCCTGGATTTGGAGGGAAGGGGAAGTGTATATGCCATGTGGGCCCCCTTCTGCACTGATGCTGTTCCCTGGGTCAATGTGGAGGTGTTCCTCACATGAGGGGTGTCCAACCCATTGTAGGTGGGCATCTCTGCACCCTGTTTCTCTCCAAGATTGGCAGAACATGGACTAGATTGTATCAAACCAAACTTGATGGAATTGCTCATTCCTACTCCCAGCCTCCAAATCTGAAAGAGTGGCAAAACATGGTTCAGAATGAATTCAAACTTATGGAATTTTAAGCATGCATAGGCATATGATTTTGGGTAGGGGTGGCTTGAGAATGTGAGCATGGCTCCTTGAACATGTGAGCACCCCTGCTCAAATTCTCTCCAGCATAATCTGGGAAGGCTCTATACTTCCCTTGATCCTTCCCACCCTTGGCTGCCTAGTGGCCGCTATTTGCGTTCCTTTTTCCCCCCGCCGTAATAGCCTATGTAAATATTTACGTAGGCTAAAACAGTGGGGAAAAAAGGAATGTAAATGGCGCCCACTATGCCATTTGCGTCCCCCTTCTTTTTCGCCGTAAATATTTACGTAGGTAAAACGGCAAAAAAAAGGGAATGCAAATGGTGGCCACCGTAGCAGCCACCATTTGCATCCGCTGCTGTTGTTTCTTTGCTTGCCGTGATAGGCTACATAAATATTTACAATGCCTATCACGGCAAAATACAGGGACACAAACGGCGGCGGCTATGGTAGCTGCCATTTGCATCCCTGCAGGCTGCCCAGCGGCTGGATGTCCGGCTGCGGGTGGCCCCGGCTGGTGGCTCCGCGGAACCTCCGTGGAGCGGAGTTGGTCGGACAGAATTTTGGGGGGAGGGATGGACCACCTCCCCCCCACCGCGAATGTCACCCTTCAAAAAGGTAAGTGACTTTCGTACATCCCTACTGCTACCCTCTCCTCCAGCCAAGGAGCAAAGAACTTACAAAGGACAGAGTAGCAGGTAGCATTGTTTATTAACTCCTGTGATCCCTGCCAGGAGTAGATGGTGCCAGCTTTGCTCCCCTGGCAGTGAAAGGCAAAAAGGCCTGCCATACCTCCTGGAGTAGTATGTGGTGAGGGGAAATAGGATCCTTCTCTCTCTCTCTCTCTCTCGGGTTTTTGAGCACTCAAAGAGGACACCCAAAGACCCCAATTCTGTATCTTTTTCTTCTTTTTTTGTCATTTTGATAAGCAGGCTACTCACTAGAACTGTCTGCAAATGGCCTCTCAAAGTTCTCCATCCTACTTGTTGGCAGAGAATCTAGAGACATTTTCACTGAATTTATCTGGGGTGAGGAGAAATTCTCAGCTATTTCTCACAGGTAGGGCTTACCACTAGCAGGGCTTGTCCCACAACGTCTCTCTTTTTTCATAAAGGGTTTTTGACTATTTTGGGCTGCAACAACATCAACGGTGTTGGTGGGCTGGGCCCCGTTTTGCATACACCGCAATGCGGGTGTGAGGGGGACATGGTGGTCTAGCTCCAGGGAAGAGGTGGAGCTACTGCTGAGCCAAAGTCTGTCCTCCAATTTCCTGAAAGTTTTCTTTCCCCATGAAAGAGGCTTCCATTGTTCTGCCTCATCAGGGTGTTTTCTCATGTGCTTTTTGTGGTGTTTTTGAGTTTACCTAATCACTGCAAGGAAGCCAAGGGTGCTGTGTGTGTGTTTTCTTTCTACTGCACATCTCTCCATTGATCTGCAGCCTCCCAGGCTGCCTGCACTTCCTTATCGAAAAAGGTCCCATGGGAGGAATTACCTCATGAGGTCTTCCCCTGGGCATTAACTGAAGTATGAGAAGCCAAGGAGGCTACAGGCTGCCAGAGAGATGATTATACTATGAAAGACAGAATGCTCACACACACATTCCTTGACCACCTCCTAAGTAAGGTAAGCTGAAGAAACCCAAACTCAACCCATAAGGATTTCTCCCAGTTTTCTTCACCACTGAATTTCTTTTCGAAAGCAATGTCTTTTCTATCAAATAGAAGGAGAAGGGTCAAAGAAAATGTGTGAAAAAAATTTGGCACAACACTACTACTCACCCATCTCTCATTTTGGACCCATGGATCTCCCCTCCATGCTGGTTCTACTTCCTTCCCCCAGGGTAGATGTCAATGCAGCCTCAATTCAGAAAGAATAGAACAAGGCATGCCTGGAGTGCCACACTGTAGACCTCTTCATATGACACCTGCTTTTTATCCTATTATTAGTATTCGTACCCACTGCAGCTGTAAACCTCGGCCTGCCACAAGAATACTGATATCTTTATTTCTGCAAAACGTGCAGACATGCAAGGCCTAATAAATACCGAGGACTTTATTTTCTAATAAAAGCTCGCTCTAAATGTCAGTGCATCCTTCCTTATCCTGGGAAAGGGGTGGCTACGGTGGTGGGAAATAGTCTATCTTTTAGGTAAACATCTCTCCCCACCCCCATACTCACTAAACACTGTCTGTAACTTGCTCCCACAGTTTGGATTACTTTGCTAAATCTTGTGAAAGAAATGTATATGCCCTCATATTCCCCTAGTCGCTAAGGGCCTCGTGCCGAGGCGGTAGCCATGGCACTATTAGATTTATTGTGACTGCAATGGTGCGCCGAGGGTCTCATTATTCTTCCTTGGCAACACTTTTTTTTGAAGCCGTGTAAACAAATTTACATTTTGCAAGCATCGGAATGATAGCTCAAACCAGCACTATGACCCAGGAACAGAGATTTTATGCAAATTTTAATTAAAATGCAAATCTCATTCCCCATACAAAAGTATACGAATGTCATCTCCGAATGGTTCATCTCATGTTTCCTTTACAACCCCCACTCCCCCGCCCGAACAATGGAATTTTGTTTCCCCCTGGGACACATTCCTGAAAATACGATGCATGGAATGCTGCTGTGTAACCTTGTAAGTGCAGTAAATAATCGCATATATAACTCTCAGTGGATTATATGTGTGCCGATGGAATCTGAGAGAAAGTTTACTTGCACTGCGGTATTCTCTCCTCTGTATTCCTTTCCAATAGTTATATCCTGTAAGTGCTATTTATTTATTTGTTTGTTTGTTTATTATTCTAGTTTAAGGACACTTCTAAGTATGCCACACATAGTCACAAAATTCTAAGAATGGGTCAGATCTAGACAAGCTTCCCCAACAGAGTATGCTCCTATGATGGAGGGAGCTTCTCTAAATCCATGTGTTTAATGTTTGGGTTTCCAATGGGTCCAGTGTTTTCCAAACCTGCTGACTGACCCATTAGAAACAAAGGATGGAGTAGAAATTTGTTTGATCAACATTTCTCTATGAACCTACCCAATTTCCACCTCCCAAACTTATATACGTACCAGAACTAGGGATGCTGGAGAAATTCGAGACAGAGTGAAATGAGCTGGGATTTCTAAGAATGTGACCTGTTGAATCCACTGCAGAGTGACCCTCTCAGGCCATGCAGAGTCCATAGACTTTCTGATGGTTTTTTTTTCTTGCTTTCCCAAAATTTAGGCATATTTATTCATTGGAAAATATGCAAGTTTCTGCTGAGGAAAAGTTGAATGGAATGGAGGACAATATGATAAATGTAATGTACTAAGGTAAATTGTTACAAAACCTCTTATGTAATTATTTGCATATTTTTCCACATGACGGGAAGAAGGTTTGCATCCATCTGAGTGGTTGATGGAACAAAAGGCTCCTGACAATCCACAAAACACAGATGGAGAGGATTTTACTAGGGATACTGGAGAAATTCGAGACGGACTAAACTGAACTCGGATTTCTAAGAATCCGACCTGTGGAACCCGCTGCAGAGCGACCCTCTCAGGCTGCGTGGAGTCCGTGGACTTTCGGATGATTTTTTTTACTTTCCCGAAATGTACAAATATACATTTGTAGGAAAATATGTAAGTTTCTGCTGAAGAAACATTGAATGGAATGTAGGACAATATGCTAAATGTTATGTACTGAGGTAAATTATGTAAATAGTTACGTAATTATTTACAGATTTTTATGCATGACAAAAAAATATCATCTGCATCTGTCTGTGGGTGGATGACAGAACAAAAAGCACCTGACAATCTGTGAAACACAGATGGAGCAGATTTTACACAGTTCGTACCTCCCTAGATTTTACACAGTTCTTACATCCACACTTCTCAGATTTTTTTCAATGCAGTTTGCAACTAGGGATGGTGAGGACACCCAATCAGGTTCGGGAATCTGGTGGACCCCCCACCCACTGCCCTAAGCCACACCTACAGAGGCCCCTGCCCTGTCCGGCTACCCCCCCGCCCCCATCGCCAAGCCATGCTCACTTACTGGGCCTGTCTGACAATTTCTGCACCCGACATTTTGCAAAAAAGGCAAGCAAAAACACAAATACCACACCAAAACATGGTGGGCGCAGCTGTGCGCACATTTGTTCTTCTGCAAAACAATGCTGTGAATGGCCAATATACCCAGGGTTACAGGCTTAAATGGGCCATTTACACCTGTAACTGTCAAGGGCTCCTTGGAGGCCTCTCTCAGTCTAATCCAGTAGCCAAGTCCAGACACAGACAAAGGGATTCCTTTCAAAGCTTTATTCTTCTTTTACAACTTAACAACTCTACCGGTAGCAACTAGATCTGAGCAGCAGAGTACCTATGCCCTAAGTTGGAACAGCTGGTCCCCGTTTGAACAGGAATTACTGGCAGACCCCTGACCTTAAGGGCTAGGGAGAGTCCCTCCCCTTTTCCCTTGGATCCTCTGGGTGCAGCCGTTGTTTGCATGCCAACCGGGCACTACGCCTCCTTTCTGCGCCCTCCATTTGGCGCCGCTCTCTGCGTCGGCGTTGTGCGTCCATCAAGTCTGCTTCCCACGCTCTGTCACTCCCTGGACTGCTATCTAAGCTAGGAACGCTGGTGGGAGGAATCTCTGTCAGCTGTTGGCCCTGGGAAAGAGGAGCGCGCTCCTCTCCCAGGAGCGACTGCTCTTCCTCAGAATCAGAACTACTCTGGGATTCTATGGGCTCAGTGTCCACCCTGACAGTAACCTTGCGTACATCGGCCATTCACAGTGCCATTTTGTGGAAGAACACATGTGTGCATAGCTACGCCCTCTGTTTATTTATTTTTTGCAAAACAATGGGTGCAGAGATCACCGGACAGGCCCGGTGAGTGCGGGCAGCTTGGTGAACAGGGGAGGGGGATGTTGGGCACAGGTCTGGGGGCATGTGAGCAGGGGCAGGGGCTTGGTGGGCACCCAGAGAACCTGGACAAGTGGGATCCCATCCATCCCTATTTGCAACTCCATAAGTGTGCATGAAACTGTTTATTAGGGACAGTACACACCACAAACACATTATATTAGGGAAAAATCACTTGCAAAAAATGAACATGCTAGGAGAAGTACTTGGAAAAAAATGCATATATTGAGAGGGAGATGCAAAAATGCATATACAATTTGCATACATGGAAATGCATACACACTTTCATTCCCCCTCCCCCCAGGGGAAGGGCAGATGTGCAAACTCATATGGAAATGGGCCAAAATGAGCTTACAATCAGGAAAATGAGAAACTGAGCAAAACTGAAATTGGCAAATTATTTGCCCATCCCTGTTGGGAGCCAGACATTACTGCCAATGTTACGCCATACAGCTTCAGTGCAAACTGACAACAATAGTGTAGGTCAGCGCCCAGAGGTTTCAGTGCTTGCCTTGTGTGGGCAGAGGGGTGGGGTGGCTTCCCCAACTCCACCCTTGACAGTTTCAGTGGGGATAGATCTGACCCCTGTCCCCTGTCCTAGGATCCTAGGATACTTCTCTGCTTCCCAGGACATGGCACACAGTGGAAGGGCCATAGTGCAGAGTGGTAGAGTGCACCAGATCCCAGGTTCAATTCCCAGCATCTTCAATATGGAAAAATCATTGACTGAAACCCTTGGGAGCCACTGCCAGTCTAGATGGACCAATGATCAGACTCTGTATAAGGCCCCTTCCTATGTGGCTTGAGCATTTTAGTTCCACATTCAGCTTTCTTGCCCATCTAGCAATGGCACTCAGGTGGGAAGGTGGAAGAAGGCTGGAAGATACTCAGGATAGCCCATAACCAGTCCTCTCTGGTCTCCTCCCCTTCCCACCCACTGGACTGCCTCCCCTTTCCCCCTCTCTGAGGTTGCTTTTCTGAGCTCGGTAGGCAGCCAGCACATTTCTTTCCACATCAGCTGGGAAGGGGGGGAGGATCTCCAACTCCCCCTTCCAAGGTTGAAGTGCTGTCTCTGACCTCAGAAGGGGGAATCCCCAGTATCCTAATGGCCCCTCAGATAATGTCGAGGGGCCATAGGATTGCTCCCTTAATGATGTGCTTGCTCTGCCAGCTTCCTCTGCAATTTATACTGGGAATATTGTGGCTGTTAACACAAGCCCAGGGCTGTAACCAGCCTTCCTCTCTCGGTGAGGCTGCCACATTTCCAATTACGTCTTCAAAGAGATGAATGGAAAATCAGTGATCTTCTCATAATGAAGAGAAGCTCCTATAAAATCTATAAACCTGAAGCCAAGCTCAAGCATCTATGTGTGGTTTAATATCTATGAATTGTTGGCATCAGAAGTATAACCCAAATAAGAAGAGTGTTTTGAAATTCAGATGCTTTTATCTAATGAGCACCTTCCTTAAATAAATAAGAACCTCTCTAAATGATCCCTTAGTTGCCTTTTAAGCACACTGCCATGTTCACATAGTATAGTAGTTAAATTTTTTTCTTCATTTTTTTCTTTCTTCTCTGGATCACTTGAAATGGAATCTGCCATGACACAAATTTAAAAGACTATTTTAAATCAAAAATCTTAATTAGGACAAATCAATGCTACAGTGCACCACCCGGCCACACTCTGGCTATGACCTTGCACACGTTTAAGACAAACAAGAAAAAAAGGAAGGAAGGAAGGAGAGAGAGAGAGAGAGAGAGAGAAATTAAAACACAGGAAGTTCTATTAAAAACCACAATGTAGCTGGTCTGTAGGGCTGGAGGTGTTAATTTAGACTGAGGATGGTTTGGCCTTAATTTTTGAGTCGTCCCTTTTCAATGAATGAATGAGTGAAAGGATCAGGAAACAACACAGGAAGAATAGTGCAAAGGCTGCCTCTGGGACATGCTTTGGCTGATTCACTCTCCCATCCCTGTCTTCACTCCCTCTTGGGCATCCATCTAGGCAGAAGCTTTAAGAGATGCTGACAGGTTGACAGAGCCTAGTGAATGTACTTGGTTCGCTGACATTCGATTCCAAGCAAGGATGGCAGCATGCTTGGCAGCTCTAAACAACACAAACATTTTTACTTTCTGCGGGAAACTTTTAACTGTGGCCATGTCGACTTTTAAAATGCAGGTTGGGCAAAAAAATAATTTAAAAAATGTTGGATTTCGGCCAGATGAGAATTTTGTTGCCTTCTTAAATTAGGTGGGGAAATGAGACTACACCGACAAGCGATGCAGAGTGGTATAGAACTAAGATTAACCAAGGGAAACAATGTTCTGGAGTACTCTGGTTCATTATTTCAGGCCTGCACAACTGTGACTCACCAAGCTGGACAACAAAGCCCACCAGCCAGATGTTACCAGCTTCTGGCTGACTGGCACATTGTTCCTGAATAGCTCGGGACGTTTGGCTGCTGGGAGTCAGCAATACAGGGATTGCTTGGAAACTCTGTGTGTCTGCATGAGATGAGATACCCACCAGAGCTTGGGGAAAGTGGCAACCACACATACCAGTTAAGGAGCAGGGGCGTGTGTGTGTGTGGGCATGGGGGGGAGGGCCAGTTTACTCATTATGCTTCACATGAAGTTTCAGTTGTACATTATGCATCACATTATGTTTCATGTGCAACTTTGCCTTCCAGTTTTCTTCAAGTAATTGCAAGTGAAGGTAGCTGATCTTCAGGGGTGGGCTTACAGTGCATGAGCCACTCCTGAACCCCCCTCCCCCCCACTTACAGCTAGCAACTTTGGAAAAAGAAGGAGGAGGAAGGGGAGGAGCAGGAGGAACAGGAGGAGGAGGAGAGGAGGAGGAGGAGGAGGAGAGGAGGACGGGGAGGGGAGCAGGAGAGGAGCAGCAGCAGGAGCAGAAGCAGCCACTTCCACTGGCCTTTTAACCTGCCCCTCTGGGTTGTTATTATTAGGGATGTACAGACTGTGTAACATCCATTCTGTCCGCATTTTGCAGATTGTCAGGCACCTTTTGGTCTGTTGTCCGCAAGTGCAAAAATGTGCAAATTCCCCCAAATGTGCATTTTCACACTTTAGCCTATGGGGGAAATGCACATGTTTGGCCAGATTTTTTTTTTTAATTTTGCGCATTTTGCTATGACAAAATGTCTTAGAAATCCGAGCTCATTTCAGTCCATCTGGAATTTCTCCAGCATCCCTAGTCCTTAGTCCACCTAGCATATCCCTATGGTATAAAGAAGTCTTCCCCAAGCTAATGTCCTCCAGATGCGATGGGCTCCATCTTCCCCAGCCACTACAGCCATTGTCCATGCTGGCTGGGGATGATGGGGGGATGAGCCCAAGACAACTGGAGGGCACAAGCTTGGGGAAGGCTGATATGAAGTGTGAAGTAGCAAAAGACACCTTTTTGTAGTCACACAGAGACAATCATAATTGCCTGGATATGGAAGCACAGCCTCATCTTAAAACTGGAGGAATCTGTTTTGCCACGGAGCCTTTCTCCGTGAAAGCATTCCCTTTCTGAATTAAAATTTGTCAACAGTCCTTTATCAGGTAAAACTGTCACTGACATCATTAAGAATGATTTCTGATGAAAAGCAGTATGAGTGCATCACTGTGCATAAGAGAGAAAAAGAAACTGTCCTGATTTTTATCTATATTCCATGATCTTCCTTCCCTCCTTTGTGAGAAGGGAAAGGTATGTGTGTATTAGGGATGGACAGATTGGTGTAGTCCCATTCCACTTCCCTTTCCTTCCCCTGCCTCCTTAAGAGTCCATCCTTCCTTCTTTTATCTTCCCCTTTCCAATAAGGTAGGATTTAGGCTGTAGACATGAAGTGATTGACACTCTAAACATAGGGTTTAACCACAACAGTTTACTGGTAAATTTAAAGCAAGCAAATCACAACTAAAGGCATTTACACAATAGAGTTAAGTGATAAAAAAGGCATTAATAGAAAATAACAGTTGCAAAATACAAGTTCCTTTACCCTAGCTGTCCTTAGACTCCTCTGGGCTGCTTCTTCCTGCTCCCTCTTCAGGCTCTGGTCTCCTGGCTCTGCTCTTACTGGCTCTCTCACTCTCTTTCTATACCCTCCTCCCACAGAACCAAAAGTACCGATCCAAACCTGAAGAAATGAAACTTCACTGGGGAAATGAAACTGAAACTTAACCAGGGAAATGAAACTACTTCTCTCAGGGAAATCCAACCCCAACAAAAAACAAATCAACCAAAAAACCCAGGTTTCTAAGCCTGCCCCCCCGCTTGCCTCTGTAGGCCTCAAACCTTCACGCCATTGGCCATATTGGCTGGGTCAGCTGAGAGTTGAAATCCAAAGCATCTGGAGAGCATTTGGGAGGAGGCTGGGAAAGGCTGGGATAGGTTTTCTATCTCCCTGTCCATGTTTCACTGATATCTGAAGAATTAACTTTTTCAACAAGCTGGCTAGATTGTAATGCGTGTGTGTATGTGTGCGTGCGTGTTAATTTTGACTCTCAGATTGGGGCTTTATGCTGTTTTTAAAGGAGCTATGTGTTATTTTGCAATATTATTCTATTCTAATTGATTGTAAAACACACAGAGAGAGATAGACAGATATAGTCTGTTCTAGATAGATAGATAGATAGATAGATAGATAGATAGAGATAGTCTCTTCTTGTTAAGATAGATATAGACTGATGATGATGATGATAGATAGATAGATAGATAGATAGACTGTTCTTGTTCAGATAGATAGATAGATAGATGATATATAGATAGGTGATAGATAGATGATAGATAGACAGAGTCTGTTCTTGTTAAGATAGATAGATGATATATAGATAGGTGATACATTATGATACATAGATAGATGATAGATGGATAGAACCTGTTTTTGTTAACATACAGTCAGGGCCAGAAATATTGGAACAAGGATAACTGTTTTGGCAGTTGGCCTCTGTACACCACCACATTGGAGTTGAAAGGAAACACACCCAGATGGGAGCAAAGTCAGGACTTTCAGCTCTAATTCAAGGGGTTTGACAAAAGTGGGGCACTAACCATTCAGGAAGTACAGCCAGTGGCATACACACACCCCCATCATTTGTGGCTCATAAGTAATGGAACGAATGGCTGACAAGCAGCTGCATGGCCAGGTGTGGCCTGTTTCCTGGGCACCCCATGACCAATCAAGCAGATAAAAGGACTAGAAGTGGTTCTGAGTGTTAAATTTGCATTTGGTAGCTGTTCACTGGAACCCCCAACATGAGGTCCAAAGAGGTGTCCATGCGAGTGAAGGAGGCCATCATTAGGCTGAGGAAACAACATAAACCCATCAGAGAGATAGCAAAAACATTGGGAGTGGCCAACACAACAGTTTGGAACATCCTGAAAAAGAAGGACTTAACTGGCAAGCTCAGCAACAGCAAAAGGCCTGGAAGACCATGGAAGACAACTAAAGTGGATGACCACAGAATTCTACTTATGGTGAAGAGGAACCCTTTCACAATATCTAGCCAGGTCAACGCTCTTGAAGAGGTAGGCATGTCATTGTCAACATCTACAGTCAAGAGATGGCTTTATGAATGTAAATACAGAGGCTTCACAACAAGGTGCAACCCACTGGTAACACTCAAGAACAGAAAGGCCAGATTAGCCTTTGCCAGCAAATACCTAAAAAAGCCTGCCCAGTTCTGGAATAAGATTCTTTGGACTGATGAAACCAAGATTAACTTGTACCAGAATGATGGGAAAAGAAAAGTATGGAGAAGGAAAGGAACAGCTCATGGTCCAAAGCATACCACATCATCTGTCAAACATGGTGGAGGCAGTGTTATGGCATGGGCATGTATGGTTGCCAATGGAGCCAGGTCACTGGTCTTTATTGATGACCTGACTGCTGATAAAAGCAGTAGGATGAATTCTGAAGTGTATAGGGTGATACTTTCTGCTCAGATTCAGCCGAATGCTGCCAAACTGGTAGGATGCCGCTTCATATTGCAGATGGAGAATGACCCAAAACATACAGCAAAAGGTACCCAAGAGTTTCTCAAAGCAAAGAAGTGGGATGTTCCTCAATGGCCAAGTCAGTCACCTGATCTCCATCCAATACAGCATGCTTTTCACTTACTGAAGACAAGACTGAAGGCAGAAAGACCCACAAACAAGCAGCAGCTGAAGGCAGTAAAGGCCTGCATTAAAGGCCTGGCAAAGCATCTCGAGGGAGGAAACTCAGCATTTGGTCATGTCCATGGGTTCCAGACTTCAGGCAGTCATTGACTGCAAAGGATTTTCATCCAGGTATTGAAGGCGATCCTTAAGTTTGAAATGATGTTGGTTTGTTCCATTACTTATGAGCCACCAACGATGGGGTGTGTGTGTGTGTGCCACTGGCTGTACTTCCTGAATGGGTGGTGCCCCACTTTTGTCAAACCCCTTGAATTACAGCTGAAAGTCCTGACTTCGCTCCTATCTGGGTGTGTTTCCTTTCAACTTCAATGTGATGGTGTACAGAGGCCAACTGCAAAAACAGTTATCCTTGTCCCAATATTTCTGGCCCTGACTGTAGATAGAGGGATAGACAGAGAGAGATAGTCTGTTCTTGTTAGTAGCTTCATCTCCATTAAGAGAAGAAATTATCAGATAGAAATATTATTATACGTAAGTAAATAAATAAATAAATACAGATGTCAATGAAACAGTCTAAGAAAGGATTTCATTTTGTATCCATTTTTTACTTCTTTGCCACACTTAACAAACACTCTTTTTGTTTGTTTGTTTGAGCTGCAATACACAGACTTTGGCAATCCATTTCTATATATATGGCAGGACATTAGATTTCCAAATTTTCAAGATTGCTGTTTCTTTTTAGCTGCCAGAAAGGGACAGTTTGAACATCAAATTGGTGTATCTTCTAGATGCCAAACCATGGGAAATACTCCCAAGATTTTTGGTATAAAAGAAAATACCCAGAACTAAGCATCATATTACATTGCAAGGAAAAATGGTATTGTTAAAAATGGTGCAAACTTACAACAGACCCATAACTTTTGAGTTAGAGAGGCACTAGGGATCTTATAGCACCATCATTTACTATGCTCGGCCAGAGTCTCATGGGGATCCACGAACTCTTATATAGAATATTTTGTTCCATCAGTCTCGGTCTAATATCTAGAGATAACATGAACAGATTCTAAACCCTGTTCTATTGATTTTTGTTCCCATTGATAAGATCAGTTAGGCTGGTGGGCATGAGTGTCAGGGCCTTCTTAGAGATGGCCCCACCACTATGAAACTCCCTTCCAAATAAATTATAATTAGCTCCTTCAGTGTAGGCTTTCAAGTGGGCCTTAAAAACATATGATTTTGAGCTGTTTTAAAACCTTGAAATCTCATGGCTACATTGGATGAATGAAACCTAGATGCAGCTTTGTGATCATTTATACCATCTGATGTTATCTGTGTATCATCTCCATTGTGTACACCACTTTGTACACAAAGTGTACAAAGGCAACCTATAGATCTTTCTATAGGCAACCTATAGATCTTTCTATAGGCAACCTATAGATCTTTCTATAGGCAACCTATAGATCTTTCTATAGGCAACCTATAGATCTTTCTATAGGCAACCTATAGATCTTTCAAATAAATAAATACATGATCAAACCACAATCTATTTCCCAAGTTTCTTTCAGAGAGCCAGTAAATGGTTCTAAATAACTTTTACAGAACTTGATATATAATTAGTGTCTTCAGTGGCAATCAAATAATGGTAATCAAATCTAAGATGTATATAAGACAAATATAACAGTGTCTGTTCCACAAATATTAGTTAATAATACATGGAACAATTGTTTAAACTGTCATTGATCTCTTGGCTGGAAGTTGATACACCTGCGCTAATTGAAAATAAAGTAGGAAAAGGCCTTCTTTATCTAATAAATTACATTATTATTGTCATCCTTTGCAAAGATGTATGGATTCTGAGAATGACACACACTCATTTTGGAGGAAATTATGTATTGAAATTTAAAACCCCTTGATGTGAAATCCTGTGAAAATCCATTGAAATGTTCCAACATGGGAAAGGAGTGTTTTTGTTTGTTTGTTTTGTTCATTTTAGGAGTTTCACAGTGTTCATTTGGATGTCTATTGTCAAGTCACAGTTTCTCATCCTATTCACACAGCCTATTCCCAGGGTTGTTATAAGGATCAAATATAAATGTTATTGAGCCATTTTGCAGAATTCACTGTATTACAGAATATATTAATTAAGGATGAATGAGGAATCCAGAATATTACAGAATATATTAATTAGGGATGAATGAGGAATCCATTCTGTAGGGGGGGGGGTGGATTTCCTCATGCATCATCCAGAAATGGGTAACTCAGACTTGCTTTGCATTTGGAAATCCATACATTTCAGGACTTATAATATATTCCACAGAATGGGGGGAAATGTGCCCATTAAAATGCACATATGTGAAAAGTATGCAATGGAAAATACGTACATTTAAAAAATGTGTACAAACACACTTTGGTGAACAAGTTTCTATGTACAAAACAGCATACAATTTGAAAAATGTATGCGTGTATGCATGTTGTTGTTGTTGTTCAGTCGTGTCCGACTCTTCATGACCCTGTGGACCATAGCATGCCAGGCCTTCCTGCCTGCGCTCTCTCCCGGAGTGTGCTCAAGTTCATATTCATTGCATCGGTGATGCTATCTAGCCATCTCATCCTCTGTCGTCCCCTTCTCCTTTTGCCTTCAGTCTTTCCCAGCGTCAGGGTCTTTTCCAGAGAGTTTTCTCTTCGCATTAGGTGGCCAAAATATTTGAGCTTCAGCTTCAATATCTGTCCTTCCAATGAGCACTCAGGGTTGATTTCCTTTAGGATTGACGGATTTGACCTCCTTGCAGCCCAGGAGACTCATAAGAGTCTTCTCCAGCACCACACTTTGAAAGCATCAATTCTTCGGCGCTCAGCCTTCCTTATAGTCCAGCTCTCACAGCCATACATTACTATGTAGGTACCATACATACATCACACACACAAACTATCCACACAAAACTGGCATGGAGTGGCACTGGGGGAAAAGAGGAAGCCCCACAGAATCGTACTTGACATATCCATCCACCCCTAGTATTAATGGTTCTTAATAGTCCCAAGGGGCAGAGCAGAATTGGCTTCCTACAATTCTCCATCATATGGGTAGCAAAATTGGGGAGGGGGTGGCAGAATTCTCCAATAGTTGGAGGGGTAGAACCCCTCCAACTTTTCTAAGAAATGTCTTCTCAGTTAATACTGAATTCAGCTATATTGTTAGTTCATACTAGAGGTTGAAAGTGTCAGGTCTTGGTCATGGACAGCTGTCTGTGGGTGAACCAGGAGCTGGGAACCAGAAGTCTGGTTGTTGGGTAGTAGGGTGGCTGTGTGTCCTCTTTTACAATCCTCTGTCTGAAAGTCTGGCAGAAGACCATCTTCTATTAGAAGGCATCCTCTATTTAAAGGGCTGTCCTGTCCAGTTCTTGTGTAAAGATAAAGAAACCAATTCTGGTTTAAAGATAAAGTTCTTAAAGATAACAAATGTTCCCTATCACCAATTAGCACCTGGACAGCAAACTGAACAGGAAGGCCCAGAGGTCACCTGGTCACATCCTGAAGGATTGTCTCCTCCCATATACACCTGCCCAGACCCTAAAATCAGCTTCAGCAGATCTTATCCGGGAGCCCCTGCCAAAGGAAGTGCGGTGGGTGGGTGGGTGGCTACTAAGAAGAGGGCCTTTTCTGCTGTGGCATGCCAGCTGTGGAATGAGCTTTCCAGAGAGGTTCACCTGGTGCCTACATTGTGCTCATTTTGGTGCTAGGTGAAGACCTTTTTATTCTCCCAGGCATTTTAGAGTTTCAGTTTGTTTTATGCCTGTTATTGTATTTTAAATTTTTGGAGTTCTGTTTGGTTTTTATTTTTACTTTTATACTGTAGTTTTAAACTTTTAAGGGTGCAATCCTATGGCCGCTAGTCAGTGGCTAGATGGCCATAAGATAGGCCAGTTCCTGGGAACCAACCTCTGATCCTGCACTCCAAAGTTGGTTCCCTGAGAACTGACTTCCACCCCCTCCCACGCTGCCTCATACTCAGCGCAGAATGGCCCTGCGCCCTGCGCTTGGAAGAGAAGTGCGGAGCGGTGAAAACGGGGTGTTCCTGGGGGTGTGCCGGGGTGGGGAGAGTGGAAATGCTGTTCCTACACTTCCTATGCATTGGCCGGAATCTGCCCCCCCCCCCGCTCCACCTTCCTGCAACTAGACAGCCAAAATTGGCTGTCTAGCCATGAATGCAGGGTGGCTGAAGTGTGGAGGGGACGATCGCCTCCATGCTTCTCCTGCCCTGCATTGGATAGGCGGTTGCCTCCAAGTTCAGAGGTGGCCACCTATCCCAATAGGATCGCACCCTAAGTTTCATATTGTATTTTATCATCTCTATTTTATTGTCTTGTATTTTATGGTTTTAATGGTGTTAACCACTCAGAGAGCTTTGGCTATTGGAGAGCATAAAATTGTAATTATTTATTTATTTTTTCATGCTATGGTGAAAGGTAATTCATTTCTATTTAAATTAAAATAATTATTTCAAAATGTGCATCTATATGTCTAAAATAGTATGCAAATTTTATGCAAATTGCTCTCCTCTCTTGTCTTCTTTTTTGGGAATGCATAAGCGGCCACTTTACTGTGTAGTCAGGAACAATGGATGAACCAGGAGGCAGGACCAGAGAATGGGCAGGAAGTTAGGACCAAAGAGCAATCAGGATCAGAGGGCAAACCAGAAGAAGGACTGCAGAACAAACGAAAAGTTAGGACCAAAGACTGACTAGAAACACAGAGGCACACCGAAGTTCAAATAGACCTTGTTGCTTGAGCAAGGAACTAGTGAGACAGGAAGTTTCCTTAGACTTCCTTCCACGTAGGTGAGTCTGGTGGGCAAAGCAAGACCAGAGCTTGCTCCACCTCCACCAGCCCTGGCCACCAAGTGATGCTGTACTTTCTCAGCCCTCCACATGGGGCAGAGGTTGACAGTTGTACAGCTTATCACAGGGGACAGCAACGAGTCAAGAGAAGAAGACCAAGCAGGGGAAGCAACCTATTGCTTCCTTCAACAATAATGAAATATATTGGATTGGATCCATAGTTGCTTCCAGAATTCTCCACTCTACCTGTGAGTAGGAAAATTGAGAGAGCATTTCAACAAATCTTCTGGAGGAGGGGGCTGAACTTCTTCATGGGGAACTCCCCCCTCCAAAAGAAAAAGTTCTCAGAAAATTTATCAGAAAGTTCTTTGCTGAGAAATGTGGCCCAACTATAAAGACTCAGTGCCACTGATTTATGAAATCATCCCACCAAATACATTGGTATGAATGGCCGCACTGGCCTGTGCATCATCAAAATGCAACATGACTTGGTGTTGCTCTGGCCCAGAGCAACACCTGAAATGAACAACTACCGGAAACAAACTTGTGCCCGTTACTGAGTAAGATATTGTGTAGCTCCCTGTTGATCAATTCTTTCAGTACTATGTAGTTGTGAATGCTGTGAGAATATTACATTTGTTGCATTTGAGTATGACAGACACATGGGGGGTATTTACACTGCTGTTACAACTTTCCTTTAACGTTTATTCATCAACTGCTGCAAAGATGCTTGATGGTAGACACAATAGTACAAGCATTTTGAACAAGACTTGTAATATGCAAGGCCCATGTTTCTGACTTGTTTGAGGATTATACTCAAAAAGGTTCTCAAAAATTTATAATATCCAGGCCTCTGTTTGGAGAATACCCTAAGCAAATGCTAAATTAAAGCAAAACATGGGCGATAGAATGAATCTTGTTAATCATATGTAAATAACTGCTTCTAAATTATTATTTTTAGCTTGTTTTCAGAACTATGGATTGGGTCTAAAGGTCTTGTTGTGTTAGAAGGCAAGATATGTTAGAGGGCAATTCTACTTGCTCCAAGTGGGAGCGGTTGATGAGCCGCCCCCTCTAACTGGGTCAAAAGGGTCAGGAGCCCCTTCAGAGTGACTTTTGGGAGGTGCATAAAGGCAGCAGATGCAAGGAGATCACTGACTCCTCTTTAAGCAAGGTATCTGCATCCAAACCATAGTCATTTTACAATGGATTTTCACTAAGTTTCACACATCAGAAATTGGTCATCTTAGGTGAATACTTGGAATGGGTAAGAATTTTGTTTCAGCTTGGTTTTGATAAGCATTTATCCAAATTTGCACAGTTCTCCGTATTTGAGTGAGAAGGAATTTGAGATTTTAAACATTTGAATGTAGAAGAAAGGGAATCTGATGGATTTGCTCATCCCCAGTGAGCACAAACCTGACGTAAGGCCTTGGACCTTCAAAAACTCAGAAGAGCTTCCTCTCCCACTCAAATTTTGATGACCACTTTTAATAGAAAAGACACCTCTCATCCCAAATCTCGAAATTCCTCTTGACATTGTCAGGTGTTGTTTGTTTTTTTGGGTTTTTTTTAAACACCTCTGTGAAGGAGGGAAGCCAGTTTAACAAGACTGGGATGTCATCACAGGTAGGGATGTACAGATGGTGTAAAATCCATTCTTTCTGTGTTTTGCAGGTTGTCAGGCACCTTTCATTCCATCGACCACCCACTGATGGAATTGGAATTGTTTTAGTGTCTGAATTTGCACAAATTTACATGTGTAAAAATGCACAAATTCCCCCAAAATGTGCATTTTCACTCTTTAGCCTATGGGGGAAATGTGCATTTTCAGCCTTTTATTTAATTTTTGCAGATTTTTCTACAATGGAATTTGTGCAAAATTCCCAAAGGTTAGAAAAATGGTCCACAAGTCTGCAGAATCCACCTGACAGGGGAAAAGCCAATCTGCTGCAGAATCCCTGGATGGGATTCATAAAAACCCAAACTCATTTTGTTCCATTGTGGATTTCTCTGACATCCCTATTCACAGGTTCACCTTTGCTAACAAAGTAAACCAAGTCAGTGTCCTATTTTGAACGTGATGCCACAAACCTCCAGTTCAATTTGGCATCCCACCTCTGTAATCAAGAGCCATCTGCTTTCATTTTATTCACTTCATTATACTAACTCTGCCTCTTTCCCTTCTACACAGGAGATGAATAACATCTGTGGAATGGGTGTGATATACAGAACAGCAAACCACCACCACATTTCCAATGAAAATATACACATCACGTGTTACCATTAGCAGGAATGTAGGAAGGAGCCAAATAGTTGCATCGTGATTTATTTATTACATTTCCATTAGGGATGTCAGAGAAATCCACAAAGGAACCAAATGAGTTCAGATTTTTATGAATCTGATCTGCGGATTCCACAGCTGACCGGCTTTTCCCCTGTTGGGCAGATTCTGCAAACTTGCAGACCATAGGCTAAGTGTGAAAATTCACATTTGGGGGGGATTTGCATATTTTTGCTCATGTGAATTTGCGCACATTCAGAAATTAAAAAAAAAAAAGAAACTGATTCCATCAATGGGTGGACAACAGAACAAAAGGTGCCAGGCAATCCACAAAACACTGATGGAATGGATTTTACACAACCCTTACATCCCTAATTTCTATACTGTCCAATAGCCCTGGTCAGGCATTCTAGTCCTCACGCAATTAGAATCATGAGATGGGAAAGCAGGGATGTGGTGGTAGCTGCCACCCCAATTGCGTCCCCATCACCCAGACCCAATGCCTTCCATGTATGAGATGTATGAGAATTTCAGTTTTGCTTTCAAAACATGCCAGCATGCCCCTTTCAAAGCTCCAAGCATGAGCACAAGCATGTGTCCACCAAAAATATTCACAAATGGTTGAACACGTGTTCACGTTTGTCTCGCTCCCAATTCCCAGTTCGATGTGGACAAGTATCCTAATTTTCACAAATTTCTTCCATAGACCAAATCTGCCCTGCTTTAGTCTACAGAGGACATTTGCGGAAAGTTGGGGACATTTGCGCAAATCTCCCATTTGATTGCTGCTCGATTTGTGCTACTTTCCCATTCATGCAGAGCGAGCAGCGATCACAAGTGCAGATGGGTATTGAGAGAAGCAGTGGGATGATGTACAGAGAATCCTAGCTATCTCAAACATGGATCCTTTACCCAGCGCTACTTCCATGTGTTGGAGTTTGAAAGTCTGCAGTGGTGCCCCTCCATACTCAGGATGGCTCCTTATGTGATTTAGAATTGTGGATGCATGAGAATTTCATTTCATTTCTCAAATAATCAGAACTTGTCCCATTTGCAGCCACAAACACGAAGTGGAGTGTATTTTTCAAAAAATGCTCACACATTCTCAACCTTACAATCATGTTCAAAAAATGTCTCTCTGTGTGTGTTTTTGTTTTTAATGGCACTGTAAATGAACATTTCTCCAAAAAAACAAACACTCCCCATGCATTTTTATGCTATAATCAATGTGTGTGTGTGCGCGCGTGTGCACGCACTTCTAAAAATTGTGCCCAGAAATGTGGACTTCCCCCCCTTCAAAATCCATACCTTTCTTGTCCAAATGAAAAGAACATTTCATTTTGAAATGTTGAAAGGTTGAAAACAAAAATGAAAGCAAGGTGAACCAAGCTTTGAAGTGGTGTTTGGAGGTTCTTGGCAAACTCATCCCTCATTCACCCATCCCTGTTTAGAGAACGCTGATAGTGCAGGGTTCTAAACTGCAAGAGGAGCCTACACATGTAGATCAGAATCCCCGCTGCAGATCTTTGTCCTCCATCACATGGAGGGCAGTGAAGACAGGTGCCAAAGAAAGACACGACAGAGGTGGTGTGGCTAGCCGGTGCTTCTCAATCTCCTCTGATCACATTGGGGCTTGAAAGCCTGAAGGGGGCTAGTGATTCACCTATAGGACATACTTCATTACAAAGCTTAGGATTGCAAGGTAGGGGTGTATGGATTTCATTAAATCTGCCCTGTCTGTGTTCTGCAAATTGTCGGGCATTTTTCATTCCATCCTCTGCTCATTGACAGAATTGAAATTTTTAAAGGGATGTACGAGAATTTTGGTCCACTTGTGTGAGTGCACATTGGCACTAATGCCCATTAGCATTAATGCACATTCGCATAAGTGTTCACTTGCACTAATGCAAGTGCAAATTTTTGCAAATCCCCCAACATATAAAACCACATCGCAGAATCAACATTGTCTAAGGAATCAACGTTGTTTATGGAATCAATGAACTCAGAAAAAGCTAGTCCACTGAGGAATTTACAGGCCAGATTCAAAGAAATCCAAACTCATTTGAATCTATTGCAGATTTCTCCAACATTTTTATTACAAGTTGTAAGGCCCCAGGCCTGTAAGCAAGTTAATAGTAGTTTAGAGAGGCTTAGAGTTCCATAATGCTCTCTGCTTTGGTTCATATTTAAGTACAATTCCATCGCAAGTAGGCTCCTTGGCTTGTAAGATGAGTCAAAGGTCGATATGGCCGCCTCAGCACATTCCATGCTAACGAGCTCTGGTACCGTTTATCTTATCGGTATCTCGGATGTGCCTGGGAAGTGGAGCTCTGTTTGTCTTAAAGCTACAGGTGTCTATGCTGGGAACCAAGCACTGTTAGTCTATGCCGGGAAAGTTGTAGATGAACGCTAATTGACACTTGCTGCTGCCATGCTGCCTCACTGCTAACATGTATGGTATAAAACCCATTGTACCCCTTGGCTCTGGGTTCAGAGAAGCTGTCTGATCCAACCATTCAGTATGCTTGTGTGCTGTAAGTACTCAATAAAGTCTCCTTGTAAGTAAACCTGGATCTGGCTTATCACTTTTGCGGCACCTCCAAGCCTTTGTAGCCCATGGCCGGGGCATACACAAGTTTAGGGTCACAAGAAAATTAAGTGTGCTTACAAATGTAAACAATGTTAATTTCTGAATGTAGGCATGATAGCTATGTTTTTTATCTAAACCTCTGTCCTCAGAGACATCATGGATCTGAATATTTGATACTAGAGTTAATCCATAGTGCAAGGGTGGGCAATTTTCAGAGGCTACACCCCTACGCCACTAGATGGGTGGTGCAGAAAAATGGGTGATTTTTCTTAAGGGAGTGTATACCTTGCTCTCAGGAGGCTTCTGGGAGCATGATTCTGCTTCAAAACCATGTGCAGAGAGCAGGGCTTCTGAGGCCAATTTCAGGTGGGCTTTTAAAAGTGTTACCTTTCAAATAACCTGATGACAAACCACTAAGGGTTTAATGGTTTAAACCTCCACTTTGAATTGAGCTCAGAAGCAAATCATTAACTAATGCAAGTGATCCGGAGTCTGGTAGCTGTGTATTGGGAACTGCCAGATACGTGACAACTAAACTGTCCTGATTTTGCAGTTCCAGGAAGATAGGAAAAACACACCAGCACATGGTACTGAGCAGGGGTGTCATTTTAGAAGAGACCACCTGGGCAGGGCCCCCAGGTCTTTTGAGCTGTGCCCCGGATCCTTTGAGCTGTCCTTACTGCCTTTTTTTTTTTTTACATTTTCCCATTGACTTGCATTGGAAAACAAAAGCGGTGATATCTTTTTTATTTTATAAGATAAATGCATGACATTTGGAGCTTGGTAGCCCCCATGGAACTGATTGAATCTGCCAAATTTCACGCAGTTAGATCTAGTGGCTTTTGTGCTAGTCACAGGTAAAATTTGCTATTTTCAAGAAAATCTGTCAAAGCAGAGAGCTATTTTTGTGTGTGTGCTTCCACATACATGCATGGAATTTGGGGACCTGCCAGCCCCCATAGAGATGACTGAGCCTGCCAAATTTCAGACAGTTAGGCCTAGTGGATTTTGTGCTAGCCACAGTTAAAATTTGCTTTTTCCAAGCAAATGTGTCAAAGCAAAGAGCTATAATGTCTTTGTTCTTCCACATAAGTGTATGGAATTTGGAAAGTTGGCAGCCCCCATGGAGCTGATGGAACCTGCCAAATTACAGGCAGTTATGTCCGGTGACTTTTGTGCTAGTCATAGGTAATTTTTTCTATTTTCAAAAAAATGTGTCAAAGCAAAGAGCTATATTTTTTGTGTGCTTCCACCTATGTTCATGGAATTTGGGGATCTGGAAGCCCGTATAGAGATGACTGAGCTTGCCAAAGTTCAGACAGTTAGGCCTAGTGGCTTTTGTGCTAGCCGCAGGTAAAATTTGCTTTTTCCAAGAACATCTGTCAAAGTAAAGAGCTATAATTTTTTTGTACTTCCACATAAATTCATGGAATTTGGAGACCTAGCAGGCCCTATGGAGCTGACTGAACCTACCAAATTTCAGACAGTTGGGTCCAGTGGCTTTTGCGTTAGCCATGTGTAAAGTTTCCTTTTCTCAAAGTCTAAAACAAAAAGTAAAAACTGTCAAGTCATGCAGGGGATTAGAGATCCCAATCAGAAGGTGTTTAAGGTGACCATTAGGAAGTCACTATCCCTAATCTCTGGTGTAGGGTTTTTTTGAGGTAGGGGTGGACGAAAGTCACTTACCTGTCCTCGAAGGACGTTCGCGGTGGGGGGGAGGCACTTCGCTGGTCCCCCCGTGAAGTTCAGGCCCAGGGCGGGAGGCTTCCCGCCTCGCCCTGGCCGAAATTCAGGCCAGGGGGGGAGGCTTCCCGCCTCGCCCGGCCGCGAACGTGAAAGTTAAAAAAAAACAAAAACGCCCCCTGATAGGCTACGTGACGATTCACGTAGCCTATCACGGCTAGATCTGCAAAGTCAGCCGTGATAGGCTACATCAATCATCACGTAGCCTATCACGGGTGACTTTAAAAAAAAAAAAGTGTGTACGGATAATGGCGGCTCCCATAGGGAGCCGCCATTCGCGTTCCTTATTTAGTCGCTGTAGTCTACGTAAATGTTTACGTAGACTACAGCGACCAAATAAGGAAGGGGAATGGCGGCTCCCTATGGGAGCCGCCATTATCTGTACACACTTTTTTTTTTTTTTAAAGTCACCCGTGATAGGCTACATGACGATTGACGTAGCCTATCACGGCTGACTTTGCAAATCTAGCCATGATAGGCTACGTGAATCGTCACGTAGCCTATCAGGGGACGTTTTTTTTTTCTTTCATTGCAATGGCGGCTGCCGCTCCCGCCTCGCTCGAACACCCGCCGAACCGCCGGCCGGACCAGCCACCGGGAGGGACATTCGGTGAAGGTAAGTCCCGTCCCAGGGGGCGTGCGGGGGTCGGGGGGGGTTCGGAGGATTTCTCCCCGAAACTTGTTCGGGGGGCCGAACATGTTGGCGCTCGGCCCCCCGAAGTTTCGGGGAGAAATTCTCTGCCAACCCTATTTTGAGGTGCAAAAAATGTCTCTCCCGCTACTTTTCTTTTATGCTCTTACATGCCCACTGTTGTGAGCTTGCCTGCAATGAAATTTTGAAGAGGGAGAAGGAAAGGAAAAAAGAGCTCCATGTAAAATATTGGTATTTCACACAGCATCAGATTTTACTGCCACGAACTGGAACCTTTGGATTCTGCAGAAGTTTAGTAGCTTCAGTACAGCAAAGGATCCAATCAGCCTCCACAAACTTCTTTCTCCCCCTCCACTTTAATTTCTCCTAAATAGCTGTAGGACTCAAACAATCCCAAAGAGAGGGTTAGAACTATATGGTGTCATGATTGAGGAACTGCTGAGGCTTTTAAATAGCTTCTACAGTTTTTAAAAAGCGAGAAAAAGCCCTCAGCCACCTCACCTCATAAAGTTCATTTAAGTACGTGCAATCCTTACAAACCCTCCACAGCCTCCTAAATTCTTCTGAAGTACTATCTCTCTGAAAGGAGCCACTTGGTTTAGGGAATTCTCTCTACCCCCCTACCCCTGCGCACATTTCCAATCACCATTCTTCTCTTCTTCTTCCCTCCCCTATCCTGTTCTTTCTTCCTTTCTCTTCTTTATTCCACCCTGAGCATATCTTGGGGAATACTTAAAGAGAATTCTCTTCTGTGGGCAAGAGAAGTTCTGAACTGTATTTGACTTTATACAAACAGACAAGACGGTTGGTTTTTCTCCTTCTCTCTCAAGCCTTTGAGAAAAGTGGGTTCACATGGTTGTAGAGAAACAAAACTGGGGCTGTTTTGTTTGTCAGTTGCCATTATCCAGCAATAGGAAGGGCTGCAGCTCAGTGGTGGAGCACATGCTTGGCATTCAGAAGGTTCCAGGTTCAATCCCCAGCATCTCCAGGTAGGGCTAGGAAAGAATCCTGCCTGAAACCCTGGAGAGCCTCTGCTGTCAGTCAGTGTCGACAATACTGCGCTAGATGGACCCAGGGTCTGACTCAGTACAAGGCAGCTTCCTGTGTTCCTCTGAACAGAAAGCTTTAATAAAAATAGTTTTTGGTTTGTTTTTTAAGTTGGGGGGAGATAAATATTGCTAATTTATGCAATCCTATGTATGCCTACTGAGAATTCCCATTATGTTTAATGAGGCTTACCGTCAGGAAAGTGTGCATAGGATTCCAGCACAAATTACTTTTGCGGGGAGGTTTGCACTTGGATGTTCTGCATGTTTACTCAGAAATAAGTCCTGACTTGTGAGCATGGTACTGCAGGCTTAATACAGTGCCTACCCAATTCTGTCTAATGAATTGACTACCCTTTCAGCTCAGTCCTATGCATGTTTTGTCATTTGTGGGTTTGGTTTGTTTTTTTTTTGCATGAACTCTAGCTTCAGTGGTGAGGGAAAGGCACTTAGCGCATTCTCAGAGTTTCTCCATAACTCAGCCCTAGTTTTGAAAACAGACTCATTGGCTGAATCCTGGTGAAGTCTTGGCACAAATGAAGTTATGGGGAGAAATATGCAATAACCGCTTGTGCACAGAGAGGAGTTGCACAATATAAGACATCTGTTTTTATGAAAAGTTGCTGGAGGATGGTAGGATGAGGAAGGATGGTTGCATGGAGGGGAATAGAATTGGTAGGGGGAGAATGCAAGTGCACAGTGGTGAAAGAAGAACATTCTGCACATGCTCAGAGGCAATCTCTATTTAAGAACATAAGAACAGCTGTGCCGCATCAGACCAAGCTCCATCTAATCCATCATTCTGTTCACACAGTGGCCAACCAGATGCCCATTGGAAACCCACAAGCAGGACATGAGTGCAATGGCACCTTCCCACCCATGTTCCCCTGCTGCTAACATTGGTAAAATGTAAATAAATTCTAGTAATTCTAAATTAGAATGCATGTATATCCTTCAGAAACTTTGCAGGTTTCTTGCCTAGGGGACACCTCTAATAACCTGTGCATTTCCATACAACTTTATCCAAAAACTATTCTGGAAGGGGTGAATGGAAGGGAAAGCAAATCACACCCTCCCCCAAACTGGAGAACTCCCCTTCCACATGAACTGCTGCACCCATCCTTCTGAAACTTTGCTGGTTTCTTACTTAGGAACAACTGTAGGCTGTCAGTAACTTTCAGAACAATGGTCCACAAGGAACATAGGGAGATAAGTATGTCCTCTTTTGGAGACCTCAAAATGTCAAGGCCACCACTGCACAAAAACCTTGTGCCTATCATTCTGAAATTTGGCAGACGTGATCTCCTCTGATGGGGTAATCAATCCTGAAATGTTTATCCAATTCTTCCAAGGAATCAAAATGTTATTGGCAGTTCCCTTTAAAAGAAAATCAAAATATAAACCCTGCACCTATTTTTCTGACATTGAGCAGGTGTAATCCCCTTCTAGGGGGCTAGGGATGGTGGAGAATTTCTCCACAAATCTTCGGGAGGCCGAGCGCCGAGGCATTCGGCCCCCCGAAAGTGTTGGGAAAATTCTCTGCCGGCCCCCCGCCCTCCCCCAGGATGGGACTTACCTTCAGCGAATGTCCCCCTCGGCGGCGGGTCCCGGTGGCGTTTCGGCGGCATTTCGGCGGGGGCAGTGGCCGATCTCCTGACCGGCTGCTGCCATTACAAAATAAAAAAGTAAAAACACACACACACACACACACGTGATAGGCTATGTGATGATTTACGTAGCCTATCATGGCTAGATTTCCAAAGTCAGCCGTGATAGGCTACGTAAATCGTCACGTAGCCTATCATGGGTGACTTTGGAAAAAAAAAAAGCGCATACGCAAATGGCGGTGGCCCATGGGTTCCTTATTGCGTTCCTTATTTTGGCATGTCTAGTCTACGTAAAGATTTAAGTAGACTACGGCAAAAATAAGGGCAACGCAAATAGTCTACGCCTTATTTTCGCCGTAGTCTACATAAATCTTTATGTAGACTAGACATGCCAAAATAAGGAACGCAAATGGCAGCGCCCATGGGCCGCTGCCATTTGCGTATGCGCTTTTTTTGTTTTTTTTCCAAAGTCACCCGTGATAGGCTACGTGACGATTAATGTAGCCTATCACGGCTGACTTTGGAAATCTAGCTGTGATAGGCTACGTTAATCGTTACGTAGCCTATCACGGTTTTTTTTTTTTCACTTTTTCTTTCGCGGCCGGGGAGACGGGGCGCTTCTCCCCGGCCTGAATTTCGGCTGGGCGAGGCGGGGCGCCTCCCCCCCCGGCCTGAATTTCGGCCGGGCGAGGCGGGACGACTCCCCCCTTCGCCTGAACTTCGGGGGGAGAAGCGCAGCGCCTCCCCCCCACCGCGAAAAAAGCTGCGGGACAAGGTAAGTCCCTTTCGTACATCCCTATGGGGGCTACTGTACTATGCCTGAAATTATCCAGTTTTGACCAAGAGAGAAAAGTTACAGGTTTTTTTCCCCTCTAATTTCCCATGGTAGTCAACAGGTAGCATAAATACTCATTTTTCTAAACCTTGACTCAGGTTTGGTGTTGAACTGAAGTGGTCCAACTACAAATTGGCCTGAGCAGAAGTGGGATGTTTTCCAAAATGCTGAATCGGGGTCTGGTTGAAGTGGGGTGGGGGGGTCAGTGCACCCTTCTTTTGTATGTACGTATGTATGTAATCTATGCACATGCAAGCACACTGCATGCTCACGCCACACACACACATATTAGACGTGCGCTTAGACTCGTGTGTGTGTGTGTGTGTGTGTATACATATATATGCGAATTTGTGTTATGGGCCTGTGCCCCAGATCTTTTAAGACCCTAGTAACACCCCTTCTACTGAGCTTGTGCGGAGGGCTGATTTACATTGCTTATAGATTGCATTTAGCTTGAAGGGGGTCAAGCTTTGCTGACACCAGCCCCGTGAACTCTGTGATTTGTAGAATACCACTTAGTGATGATGTTCAGTGGGTTGGATCCAAAGGTTCCCATCCCCTGAGGGAGGTGATCTTCCTCTGATAGAAGAGGAAGATTCCTTACATGTCATTGAACAAAGACTCCTTCTGTCAGATGAAGACTCCAGAGGAAAGACAGCTTTTGCTGGAGGAAGGCAAGCCTTGGGTCTCTCCCCTTGTCTGCAAAACCAATGGCCCCTGTGGAATTTCAAACATAAAAGCAGTGGTAACCATTTCCTCCAATGGTCATTTAGTGTATTTCAAAATTCCTGTATCAATAAGTAAGATTATCTACTTCCCTCTTGAATTCAAATAGAAAATCATTTCAGCTTTATTATCATAACAATTCAAAGTAGATGTTATGCAGTTTCTTCTTCACTTGCAGGAATTCATCAAACAACCACAGCTTAATGCCTTGCAACTACTGCAAGGAGCCAGGTTTCCCTCCCTATTTGCTCAGATGAAGAATTATACCAGTTCCAGCTCAGCAAGGAATAACAGCATTAAAGACACTGCATGGGGAATTTTCCCACTCATATCGTTCAAATCCTTCTCAACATCTTTATTGCTATAGAGGTAACAGGCACTAGTCTCTCCACCACAGGGCTCCCATGGCATTAACCAGGAGAGACAGGGCTCTGCAGAGAAAGGATGCAAAGAAATTGTAAATCTCTAATGATGCATAAAACCAAACTGAACTGGTCTGGTCCCCTTCCTTTTCTAACTCTGCCAGTCTAATCCCACTAACCTCTTCCCCCATTGCTGCTTTTAAATCTGTGTGTCCTACAAGGGCTTTGCCACCTGATCCCCCCCCCCACCATCTTGTTCACTTCCTCGTATGTCTCATGCACATCCCCTCGTAATTTTAACTCAGAGGTGGAGGATCTGTCTTCCTCCAGGTGTTATTGGACTCCAACTCCCATAAGTCACAGCCAGCATAGTCAGTGATCTACAATAATGGGGGTTATAGGTCAGCAACATCTGGAAGGCTATGGGTCCCCCACCATCATGTTATGTCTTTTTTAGAGCATGGATCTGCAGAGAGGGCCTGTCTTAATTTTATTCTTGTGCCACATATGCATACTGGGGTGCTTTATAAAGAAAGGAAATTAGGTGTCATGTCATTCTTGGTTGACCCTTCCTTCATTCGGCAAATTGCTGCTCAATAAACCAAGATGGTTGGCCAATCATTGATGTTTCATTACTTGGAGCTCATGGTTAGGAGATGGTATCCCGGAAGCTGGGGCTCACTGTGTGTGTTTTTAGTAGGGATGTACAAAAGCCACTTACCTTTTCGAAGGGTGACATTCACGGTGGGGGGAAGGCACTCCATCCCTCCCCCCGAAATTCTCTCTTGTGGGATCTGCTCTGTGGAGATTCCGCGGAGCCGCCAGCCGAGGCTGCCCGCAGCCGGACATCCAACCACTGGGCAGCCTGCAGGGACGCAAATGGCGGCTGTCGTAGCTGCCGCCATTTGCATCCCTGTATTTTGCCATGATAGGCTACATAAATATTTATGTAGCCTATCACGGAAAAACAAAAACAAAAAACAGCAAACGCAAATGGTGGTGGCTGCGGCGGCCACCATTTGTGTTCCTTTTTTTTTTTTTTTGCCGTTTTAGCCTACATAAATATTTACCTAGGCTTTTAACAGCAAAAAAAAAAAAAAAAGGAATGCAAATGGCATAGCGGCTGCCATTTGTGTCCCCCCCCCCTTTTTTTTGCCATAATAGCCTACATAAATATTTACATAGGCTAAAACGGCAAAAAAAAAATGGAACGCAAATGGCGGCCGCTGTAGCCGCCATTTGCGTTCCCTTAGTTAAGCCGTGATAGGCTATGTAAATACTTACATAGCCTATCACAGCTTCTGCAGGGACGCTAATGGCGTCCCTGCGTTAGCCGTGATAGGCTACGTAAGTATTCACGTAGCCTATCACGGATATAAGGAAGAAACGAATGGTGGCCGCAGATGCGGCCATCATTCGCAAGTCAGCATGGACAGCAGCAGGTAGGTGCTCCATTCTGGGCCCGTTTCACAGGGTGGGGGGGTGGGGGGCTTCGTTCCACCATGGATTTCAGGGGATCTCACCGAGATCCGTGGCGGAATTCTCTGACATCCCTAGTTTTTAGTGAGATACCAATGAGAAGGTGGCACCCCTCCAGCTGAAGAGTAAACTGACAGGTGTGTGTGTGTGTGTGTGTGTGTGTGTATGAGAGAGAGAGAGAGAGCTAGATGATGGAGAGGTGGGGAGCTAGATGATGGGGAGAGGGAGAGGGAGGGGGAGAGGGAGAGAGTGAGAGCTGGATGATGGAAAGAGAGAGAAAGAGAGGGTGAGAGAGAGCGCTAGATGGTGGGGAGACAGCAAGAGAGAGGGGGGGAGAGAGAGATGGTGGAGAGAGAGAGAGGGAGAGAGGGAGAGCTAGATGATGGAGAGAGAGAGAGAGAGAAAGAGAGACGATGGATGATGGAAAGAGAGAGAGAGAGATGATGATGAGAGCTAGATGGTGGGGAGACAGCAAGAGAGAGAGGGGGAGAGAGAGAGAGATGATGGAGAGAGAAAGGGGGGAGAGAGAGAGAGAGAGAGAGCTAGATGATGGAGGGGGAGCTAGATGATGGGGAGAGGGAGGGGGAGAGAGAGAGATGATGGAGAGAGAGAGGGAGACCTAGATGGTGGAGAGAGAGAGAGAGAGTGCTAGATGATGGAGGCGGGAGCTAGATGATGGGGAGAGGGAGAGAGAGAGATGATGGAGAGAGGGAGAGCTAGATGATGGAGAGAGAGAGAGAGATGGATGGATGGATGATGGAAAGAGAGAGAAAGAGAGGGGGAGAGAGAGAGCTAGATGATGGAGAGAGAGAGAGAGAGAGAGAGAGAGAGAGAGAGTTAAATATTGGATGTTTTGCAAAACGCAGAAGAGAGAGTTTCTAACCAGACCCTACTGAATCTGGGTGCAGCGTGAGAGGTCCCTAAGTTTCTATTTGATGGACTCTCCTGCCTTTTCAGAGTGCCTGCCTTAGTGCTTGTACATTATAACAACAAACCCCCCAGTGGTTTCACATTCAAAGGAAAATAAACCTGGTAGCACTTCACCTGAAACGTCTCAGCACTCGGGAAGTGTCGTCGTCGTCATCCTTAACTTCTCTGACGAAGTTGGGCGTGGTTTATAACACAGTTATAAATGCAACTGCAAATGTGCCCCTTGCATCCAGGAATGCAGCAGGGTCATTTTAGACCCTGGCCTGCACTTAATGGTATTATGGGCCCCCCATTTAAATGGCCATGTTTATTACTTCAGTTGTGAAGCACACAACTAACATTTCTCTTCCCTGCCCCACCACTGTTCCATGCTTTACAACTGCGTCCACATCCCTGATATGTTACAAAATAACACCAACAACAACTGTTTGACAACCCAGATTTTTTTAAAAAACAAATAAATATATATTTTGAGCATGTGCAGTTTCGCATTTTAAACTCACTTAAATCATAGCACCCTTGTGACTACAGGAATAAATGTATGTATGTATGTATATATCCCTCCTTTTTCCTCCTTAAGGAACCCAAGGGGGCATACATAATTCTCCTCCTCCTCCTCCATTTTATCCTCACAACAACCCTGTGAGGTGGGTTTGGCAGAGAGTCTGTGACTGGCCCAAAGTCACCCAGTGAGCAGCCATAGCTGAGTGGGGACTAGAACCCTTATCTACTGACTCCCAGTCCAACAATCTAGCCAGTACACCACACTGGCTCTCAATGGCTCTCAAATGGAGTTTGTTCTGCTGCCCTGCTGGCCCTCATCACCTGCCATTTGCTGGGTGGTCATTTAGCAGCTGGAGGGCCCTGGACTTTGGCCCTAAGATCCAGTGCATGCATCTCCACTTCCTCTTTTCCATTCCTTCTCTCCTTTGTTTTCTCCACCATTCCAACCGAGATTGTAAGTTCCTTGGAGCAAGGACCTTTCCATTGTTTCTGTGTTTTGGTTTGCTTTTATTTTTGCTTAGGTTGTGCTACAAAGCTCAGTGGACATTTATTGCACCATGTAACCATACTGGCAGATGCTTTGGGATCCCCACTGAATTTTGCACACCCATTTTACAAAACAAACAAATGCAACTTTTATGACTAATCTGGTCATCATAGTTTTAGCCCCACATGCCTCACAGCTGGCAGTCTCCTTTGCTTTCTGCACCTTCTTCCTGCCCAACAGAGTTTGTCCATTTTCCTTCTGCAGCCATGCTGCAGTGACTGTGTCAGCTTCTCACAGGTGTCCTGGGCTGCAGTCAATAACTTCCCTGCATCATCCAGTGTCAGGCTGCATATTGGATGCTGCAGTCCTTCATCTTAAGTGTCATCGTTTCTGAGTCAGGCAGCCTTCAGTTCATCACTGTTCTTGAGATGTATGATGACTCAGTGGGAAAAAACTGGCCTTTTGACATTGCCTGGTCCATTTCTCTTTGCTTTGTCTCTCCTGCAATTTCTGCTTTTTCATTCATCCTGTAAAACAGTTTTTGGGGGAGTTTTATTTCTCTAACTGCCTGACCTGATCGTCACCTGTGCGAGGCAAAAAGCAGGTAGGATCTGGTCAGAGGGTTGTTGTGCTGGAGTAACTCAGCAACAGGGTGATGCAATCACACTGTGCAAGGACTTATGGGTATAGAGAGGGGTGGGGCAAGCTGTTCAGGGCTATCACAACACTGAGCCCTGTCCTATCCACTTCAACAAGGTCAGCCCTCCCGTCCCCCATCGCACAGATGAAAGGGCTGTGAGCACAAAATGAGAGCCTCGCCTCAAGGCCCAGTGTAGTGGAGTGGCCAGGAGTGTGAGCTACAAGCCAGGACATTCCCAATCCAGATCTCAACCTTGGCCATAAGCTGAGTTATGGCTAGAATACTACTCTTTGAGTGGGAAGTTTGGCAGGATGCAGTGCTAGATGACCTCTATGGACTCAATGACCCTTGTGCACTCAGCCTCCCTGGGGCATTGTACCCCGTTAGGATTCCCCTTATGGCCTGGACCCCCTGAAAAACTCCTTAAGGACCTGTTGCCTCCTTACGAGTCCCACCTTCCTTCTTTGACCTTCCCTATCCCAATAATGTGGGGTTTAGGCTGTAGGCGTGGGGTGACTGACACTCTAGGTTTAGCCCAAAAAGTTTACCAGTAAATTAAAGCAAGCAAATCATAACTAAAGCTATTTACACAATAGAGCTGAGTGATCCAAAGGCGTTCAGAGAAAATAAAAGTTGCAAGAAATTATGTACGTATGCATGTATGTATTTATTGCATTATATCCCACCTTTGTTCCTCTTGCATGGAACCCAAGGTAGCTTACATTATCCTCCTCCTCTTCCTCTCTATTTTATCCTCACAACAACAACTAGGGATGTCAGAGAATTTCTCCACGAATCTCGGGGAGGCCGAATGCCAGTACATACGGCCCCCCGAAATTGGTGGAGAAACGGTCTGCCCCCCCCGCCCCCCCCCGGGACGGGACTTACCTTGGTCGAATGTCCCTGGCGGCGGCGGCTCCGGCGGCGGTTCGGCGGCGGCAGTGGCGGCGGGCGGTCTTCCGACCGGCTGCCGCCGCTGCCATTTCCAAGTAAAAAAAACAACAACAAACAAGCAAATGTGATAGGCTACGTAAAGATTTACGTAGCCTATCACAGCTAGATTTAAAAAAAACACCATGATAGGCTACGTAAATGTTTATGTAGCCTATCACAGCTGACTTTGGGGGGGGGGGAAGCGCGTATGCAAATGGCGGCGCCCATGGGCGCCGCCATTTGCGTACGTGCTTTTTTTCCCTTTTTTTTTAAAGTCAGCCGTGATAGGCTACGTAAACATTTACGTAGCCTATCACAGCTGACTGCAGGGACGCAAACGGCGGCGGCTATGGCTGCCACCATTTGCGTCCTGGCAGGAGACGACGTTTCGCGGCCGGAGGGATGGGGCTCCTCCCCCCCGGCCAGAATTTCGGTGGGGAGGGATGGGGCACCTCCCCCCCGGCCAGAATTTTGGCGGGGAGGGACAGGGTGCCTCCCCCCCCACCAGAATTTCGGGTGGAGGGACGGAGCGCCTCCCCCGCACCGCGAAGCAAGCTTCGGGATCAGGTAAGTAACTTTCGTCCATCCCTAACAATAACGCTGTGAGGCAGGCTGGACCAAGAGTCTTTGACTGTCCCCAAGTCACCCAGTGAGCTTCCATGGCCGAGTGGGGACTAGAACCTGGATCTCCCGGATTCCAGTCCAAAGCTCCAGCCCCTAGACCACAAGTACCTCTACCCTAGCTGCACTTAGACTTCTTCAGGCTGCTCCTTCCTGCTCCCTCTTCATGCTCTGCTCTTCCTGACTCTGCTCTTATTGATCTGGTCTTTCTGACTCTCTCTTTTTACATCCTCCTCCCTCAAAACTGAAAGTACTGTTTCGAACCTGAACAAATGAAACTGAATCTGGGAGATGAAACTGACACTTAACTGGGGAAATGAAACTACTCTTCAGGGATAGCCACTCCCAACAAAAAAACTCCAGGCCTCTAAACCTGACCTCCCCCCCCCCCTGCTTTCCCTCTGTATCCCTCAAACCTTCACATGCCCTAAGGCACGGATGGGGGAATCCTGACCTGTGTCCCAAATCTGACCCACCAGGCTGGCCCATCTGGCCTGTTGGACCTCATGTGAGTGGAATCCCCACTGTTATCTCTAACCAGTGATCAGAGTTAATGGCAGAGATTTCCCTGAGCATTACTCTCCCTCTTGATTGGGAGGGCAAGTGGTATGGTAAGTCCTTCATCCATCCTGCATCCTCCTGAATGGGTGAAGGTGTGAGGCAGGTAAAACAACCCTGGAATTCCAGTGGGTGCATTGGCTGAGGACCAGATGATGTCAGGGGGTGTAGCCCTGCCTGAAAATGTCAGGGGCATGGTCCCATCCCCTGACATCATCTGCCCCACGGAGCACTCAGCTCTGCCCCCTCCCCCGCCCCAGTATACAGTTCCACAGCACTGCCCCAAGGGGTCTAAAATATATGTTTAATTCTCCTCTCCACCCCAAATAAAATCTTAAAATGGCCCTGACTATACTATGGAAGCAATGCTTTCCACACATATTTCTGGCTTTCTGAATTTCAGGACTTATTAAAATCTAACCACTGAACAGCTTTGTACAGCAGCTCAGAATGAGACCATTGAACTGATTCACTGTTATTAACCTCTGCCCTTCCTAGGATCTAAATGCTGCTCATGTCAAAAGTTTGAGCTGGAGAGTTTCAAGACCTTCCCTGGAAAAAACAAACAAACAAACCCAATAATTTAGAGCATCAAGGACTAAACCCAAATCTTTATTTGGGATTGTCAGCTTTGGAATAATTTCCCAGTAGGCATCAATCCATAATTGTTAGGAGGACTGCTAAGTGAGTGACCAGAAATTCTTCATCTGGGATTTTTTTCCTTGTGGGGAAAAGGGGGGTGGGGAACAGCTGGAAAGGACTCATAGCAAGGGTCTTGTGGAGCATACAGGAATATATAGTGTAAAGAGAAGATTATTTCCTCTGGATATTGTTGATGAATTGAAGGGGGTCTGGAGGAAATAAGAGGGAAAAATAACCTCCACTCTTTAAAACGTCTGAACTTGCCTTGTTCCAAGGTTAAATTGGGGGTGTTGGGGGTGGTGATGAAATGTCCTTCCTGGAAGATCTGAGGCGTCAGCATAAGGAGAGTACCAAAACACAAATAAAATGAAATAAAATAAAATAAAATAAAATACCCACCACCCTGGGTATTTCAGAAGTCAGAACTTCCTCTTGGCGCTTTTCATTAAATTAATCCTTCCTGCAGTTGGCCAACATGGCGACAACGTAGGTTATTACAGGGGATGTTTTAAAGGGTAAATTAATTCATGCCGGAGATATTGCAAGAACTGCTAAGTAGCAAGATAAATAAGTTTGCGTGCACACACCACTTTCTTCTGCTTCTTTTTCAAAAGAGAGCCTGCTTGGTTGCTTTGCTGAAAAGCTACCCCCAGGGAGACTCACTTCTGTAAATCAGTTACTGTAGTAGATACAATCAGAAGTTGTGTTAAAGCAGCTGCTCTTTTCTTCATAGTCTTACCTCAGCTAATAGCTTCCACAAACCATGAAATGTTTAACTGTAACGGAGCTAAAGCACTAAGCACCAAGGGGTTGCTGTCTGCGAGTTCTCCCAGGTGCAGCGGAGATTTCTTTACCTAATGTTGTTTGTGGAACCTTAGGCAATACAAATGTCTCTCGTTACACCAATTCAAGTAGTTCCAGCTTCCATGCAGTGGATGGGGGGGTGGGAGGAGGGAGAAGCTTGTTGTTGTTCAGTCATTTAGTCGTGTCTGACTCCTCGTGACCCCATGGACCACAGCACGCCAGGCCTTCCTGTCCTGCACTCCCTCCCGGAGCGTGCCCAAGCCCATACTCATTGCATCGGTGATGCCAACCAGCCATCTCATCCTCTGTCGTCCCCCTCTCCTTTTGCCTTCAGTCTTTCCCAGCATCAGGGTCTTTTCCAGAGAGTTTTCTCTTCGCATTAGGTGGCCAAAATATTGGAGCTTCAGCTTCAGTATCTGTCCTTCCAGTGAGCAGTCAGGGTTGATTTCCTTTAGGATGGACTGACTGGACCTCCTTGCAGTCCAGGGGACTCGTAAGAGTCTTCTCCAGCACCACAATTCGAAAGCATCAATTCTTCGGCGCTCAGCCTTCCTTACAGTCCAGCTCTCACAGCCATACGTTACTACTGGGAAAACTATAGCTTTGATTATATGAATCTTTGTCGGCAAGGTGATATCTCTGCTTCTTACTATGCTGTCTAGGTTTGCCATAGCTTTCCTCCCAAGGAGCAAGCGTCTTTTAATTTCATGGCTACAGTCACCATCTGCAGTGATCTTGGAGCCCAAGAAAACAAAATCTGTCGCTGCTTCCATTTCTTCCCCTTCCATATGCCAGGAAGTGATGGGGCCAGATGCCATGATCTTCGTTTTTTTAAGGTTGAGTTTCAAACCAGCTTTTGCACTCTCCTCTTTCACCCTCAACAAGAGGCTCTTTAGATCCTCTTCGCTTTCTGCCATTAGGGTGGTATCATCTGCATATCGGAGGTTGTTGATAATTCTCCCAGCAATCTTAATTCCGACCTGTGATTCATCCAACCCAGCGTTTCTCATGATGTACTCTGCATATAAGTTAAATAAGCAGGGTGACAATATGCAGCCTTGTCATACTCCTTTCCCAATTTTGAACCAATCGGTTGTTCCATGTCTGGTTCTTACTGTTGCTTCTTGACACTCGTACAGGTTTCTCAGGAGACAGGTAAGGTGGTCTGGTACTCCCATCACTTTAAGAATTTGCCACAGTTTGTTGTGATCCACACAATCAAAGGCTTTAGCGTAGTCAATGAAGCAGAAATAGACATTTTTCTGGAATTCTCTTGCTTTCTCCATGATCCAGCGAACGTTGGCGATTTGATCTCTAGTTCCTCTGCCTTTTTGAAACCCAGCTTGTACTTCCGGTAGTTCTCAGTTCACATACTGCTGAAGCCTAGCTTGTAGGATATTGAGCATCACCTTGCTGGCATGTGAAAGGAGCGCAATTGTGCGGTAGTTTGAACACTCTTTGGCGTTGCCCTTCTTTGGAATTGGGATGTAAACTGACCTTTTCCAGTCTTGTGGCCACTGTGGAGTGTTCCAGATTTGTTGGCATATTGAGTGCAGCACTTTAACAGCATCATCTTTTAGGATTTTAAATAGCTCAGCTGGAATGCTATCATCTCCGCTAGCTTTGTTGTTAGTAATGCTTCCTAAGGCGCACTTGACTTCACTCTCGAGGATGTCCGGCTCAAGTTCAGTGACTGCATTATCATGGCTATCAGGGACATTCAGATCTTTCCTGTATAGTTCTTCTGTGTACTCTTGCCACCTCTTCTTAATTTCATCTGCTTCTGTTAGGTCCCTGCCTTCTTTGTCCTTTATCATGCCCGTCTTTGCACAAAACGTTCCCTTGAGCTCTCCGATTTTCTTGAAGAGATCTCTAGTCTTTCCCATCCTGTTGTTTTCCTCGATTTCTTTGCATTGTTCATTTAAGAAGGCCTTCTTGTCTCTCCTTCCTATTCTCTGGAACTCTGCATTTAGTTGGATATATCTTCCCCTTTCTCCCTTGCTTTTCGCTTTCCTTCTTTCCTCAGCTACTTATAAAGCCTCATCAAACAGCCACGTTGCTTTCTTGCATTCCTTTTTCTTTGGGATGGATTGAGTTGCTGCCTCCTGAACAATGTTACGGACCTCTGTCCATAGTTCCTCAGGCACTCTGTCTATCAGGTCTAATCCCTGAAATCTATTCCTCACCTCCACTGTATATTCATAAGGGATATGACTTAGGTCATACCTGAATGGCTTAGTGGTTTTCCCTACGTTCTTCAATTTAAGCCGAAATTTTGCAACAAGAAGCTCATGATCTGAGCCACAGTCAGCTCCAGGTCTTGTTTGTACTGACTGTATAGAGCTTCTCCATCTTTGGCTGCAAAGGACATAATCAATCTGATTTCGATATTGACCATCTGGTGATGTCCATGTGTAGAGTCGTCTCTTGTGCTGTTGGAAAAGAGTGTTTGCTATGATCAGCGTGTTCTCTTGGCAAAACTCTATTAGCCTTTGTCCTGCTTCATTTTGTACACCAAGGCCATGCCTGCCTGTTATCCCGGTGATTTCTTGATTTCCTACTTTAGCATTCCAATCCCCTATGATGAAGAGGACATCTTTTGTTGGTGTTAGTTCTAGAAGGTGTTGTAGGTCTTCATAGAACCCATCAACCTCAGCTTCTTCGGCATCAGTGGTTGGGGCATAGACTTGAATTACTGTGATGTTGAATGGTTTGCCTTGGATTCGTACTGAGATCATTCTATCATTTTTAAGATTGTACCCCAGTACTGCTTTTCCCACCCTTTTGTTGACTATGAGTGCTACTCCATTTCTTCTAAGGGATTCTTGCCCACAGTAGTAGATACGATGGTCACCTGAATTAAATTCGCCCATGCTTGTCCATTTGAGTTCGCTGATTCCCAAGATGTCGATGTTCAATCTTGCCATCTCATGTTTGACCACCTCCAGCTTACCTTGATTCATTGATCTGACATTCCAGGTTCCTAAACAATATTGTTCTTTACAGCATTGGATTTTCTTTTCACCACCAGGCACATCCACAGCTGAGTGTCCTTTCGGCTTTGGCCCAGCCGCTTCACTCTTTCTGGTGCTACTTAGAAATACCCTCTGCTCTTCCCCGGTAGTATATTGGACACCTTCTGACCTGAGGGGCTCATCTTCCGGCGTCATATCTTTTAGCCTTGTGATACGTTCCATGGGGTTTTCTTGGCAAGAATGCTGGAGTGGGTTGCCATTTCCTTCTCCAGAGGACCACATTTTGTCAGAACTCTCTGCCATGACCTGTCCATCTTGGGTGGCCCTGCACGGCATAGCTCATGGCTTCACTGAGTTACGCAAGCCCCTTCACCACAACAAGGCAGTGATCCATGAAGGAGAGGGAGAAGCTAGGGCTGTACAAACCCCACTCACCTTCATCCACTGGGAGGTCTGTGGTGGTGGGGGGGATCGGGTCCTCCCCCGGAATCCTCCCTGGCCAGCTCCGCTCTGCAGCAAGTCCATGGAGCTGCTGGCCAGGGCCGGCCACTGCCAGACTTCCAGCCGCGGCTGGTCTATGGACCCAAATGGCATCCGGCATAGCGGACGCCATTTGCGTCCTTCCCTTTTGCCATGATAGGCTACATAAAGATTTACGTAGCCTATCACGGCAAAGGGGAAGGGCGTAAATGATGTCCGCTATGCCAGACACCATTTTGCATCTGCACAGGGGCAGCGGCCGGACCCGGCCGGACCCGGACCCGGCAGTGCCAGGTAGGATCCGTCCGGCTTGGATTTCGTGGGGTGGTGGGTTGGGGTGGTCCATTCTGCCACGGACTCCAGGGGGAGGGGCAGATTCGAAGAATCCGGCCCCATTGGAGTCCATGGCAGAATTCTTCGCCATCCCTAGGAGAAGCCCAGATGCCCCTGCAGAAGTCTGCGTGAGCTCTTTAATGTTGGGCAATGTCCTGCCACTGTAGGACAATCCCAGACCTTGGGATGTGCTAAATCGATGCCTGGCTGCAACAATGGACTGGATGAGGGCTAATAGATTCAAACTTAATGCAGACAAGACTGAGATACTGTTAGCAGGTGGTTCTTCTGAGCGGATGGAGGGTGCTCAGCCTGTTCTGGATGGGGTTGCACTCTCCCGGAAGGAGCAGGTTTGTAGCTTGTGGGTCCTCCTGGAGCCATCTTTGTCACTTGAGGCTCAGATGGCCTCAGTAGCATGGAGTGACTTCTACCAACTTCCATTGGTGGTCCAGCTATGCCCTTATGGACAGGGATAACCTGACTTCAGTTATCCATGCTCTGGTAACCTCCAAGTTAAATTACTGCAATGAGCTCTACATGGGGCTGCCTTTGAAGATGGTTCGGAAGCTGCAGTTTGTGCAAAATGTGGCAGCCAGACTGATAATGGGGACCAGAAGGTCCAGACATAACCAATTCTGGCTCACTTGCCCTGCTGCCTATAAGCTTAATTCAAAGTGCTGGTTTTGACCTATAAAGCCCTATACATGGCTTGGGACCACAGTACCTGACAGAACGCCTCTCCCGGCATGAACCGACCCATACACTACTGTCTTCATCTAAAGCTCTCCTCCAGGAGCCTCCTCTCTGAGGGAGGCTTGGATGGCGGCAACAAGGGAGAAGGCCTTGCTGTCCCTACCCATTTATGGAATAATCTCCCTGGCTGGCACCAACATTCTCATCTTTTCGGCACCAGGTTAAAACTGCCCTCTTCTCTCAGGCATTTGGCAGGATATAATGAGTCTCTTGATTGTCTCTGGCTGATCGTTTTAAATTGTTTCAGATATATGTTGTTGTGTGCATTATTTGTTTTATGTCATTATGTGAGTGAGTGAGTATAATGTATTTTAATGGTTTTTAATTTTTGTGAATCACCCAGAGAAACTCGGGTATGGGGCAGTATGGAAATGTAATAAATGAAAAGAAATGAAGGAATGGACTATGTACACATTACAGCTAGGGATGGATGAGCCCATCTCCATCCGGGGTGGGGGGAGCTCGACAAACTGCCCCCCACAGCTTGCATGGACCGAACCTGCTCAGAGAGCTTCCCCACTCTCCCTGCCTGCCCATGAGCTGAGCAAGCTGCCCCTCTTCCTCACACCAGCTGTCAAGGGCTAGGCATGGGGAAGGGCCTCGGAAGCCAGCTCCCAGCCTCTCACCCTGGCCTTCTCTAGCAGAGGCCAGGGCGAGAGCGCTGGGGTACCACCATTGCCCTTCTTCCTTGCGCTGGCTGTCAAGGGCCGGCGCAGGGAAAATGGGCCTTGGTGGCCAGCCCCCAGCCTCTCACCCTGACCTCCAGCAGGTGTGGGGGGACAAGATAGGTGCCTCCTTCTTCCCTCCACCCCCACCTGCTACAGCGGCAGTGGCAGTGGCAAGGGCCGAGCTGGTCATTTTCCGTAAGGCCAGGAAAACGTTCGGAAAGCGACCAGCCTCTCCCGCGCCACTGCTGCTGTAGCAAGGATGGGGGAAGGAGGAGGGGCACTGCCTTCATCCCCTCTCCTTGCTGAGGGAGGAGGTGTCCAAGCTCTTGCTTGACTCAGCACGTCATTAGTCGGGCAAGAGCTCAGGTCCTCAAGCTGGTGTTCAGGGGGCTGAACTGGCAACTTCTCACTGGGCTAATCACAGCTTCATGGAGAACTAGATCATGGAAGGAAGGAGGGAAGGAAGGAAGGAAGGAAGGAAGGAAGGGAGGGAGGGAGGGAGGGAGGAAACTTTATTTGTCTATGATCCACTCCTCCTGGGGAATCCTCTGCAAGTTGAGGTGCTCTGTTCTGGAGAAGATGCTGAACTTTCAACACATTCTCCAGTGTTTGGTTTCATGGGGCATCCCTTTCATCAAGGGTCAACGTGCAGCCCTCTAGCTCTTGTTTGAGTGTAACTCCATTTTTTAAAACATTTTTTTTAATTATTTTTCTTGTAACACACACTTCCATACCAGTAGGACTCTGCTCCTCTAGTGAGTAGAGGACCAGGCACAGGCTAGTCTAGAACAATCAGAAAGCTAGACACAAAAAGGGAAAAGAGGCTATGGAAGGACAAGACTCTCCAGTGGTGGTGGTGACCTGCAAGTAGGGATGTCGGAGAATTTCTCCATGAATCTCCGGGATTCCACTCTCCGGGAATCTCAGAATCTCCACCATTTCCCAGTTAAAAAAAAAACAACAAACGTGATAGGCTACGTAAAGGTTTACGTAGCCTATCATGGCTAGATTTTCAAAAAACACCGTGATAGGCTACGTAAATCCTTATGTAGCCTATCACGGCTGACTTTGGGGGGGAGGAAAAAGCGCGTACGCAAATGGCGGCGCCCATGGGTGCCGCCATTTGCATTCCTTATTTGGGCACGTGTAGTCTACATAAACATTTACGTAGACCACGGCGAAAATAAGGGCAACGCAAATAGTGTTGCCCTTATTTTCACCGTAGTCTACGTAAATGTTTACGTAGACTACACGTGCCCAAATAAGGAACGCAAATGGTGGCGCCCATGGGCACCGCCATTTGCGTACACGCTTCCCCCCCCAAAGTCAGCCGTGATAGGCTACATAAGGATTTACATAGCCTATCACGGCTGACTGCAGGGATGCAAACGGCGGCGGCTACGGCCGCTGCCATTTGCGTCCCGGCAGGACTAGAAGATTCACGGCCGGAGGGACGGGGCGCCTCCCCCCTGGCCAGAATTTCAGCCAGAGGGACGGGGTGCCTCCCTCCCGGCCAGAATTTTGGCGGGGAGGGACGGAGCGCCTCCCCCCCACCGCGAAGCAAGCTGCGGGATAAGGTAAGGGACTTTCATCCATCCCTACCTGCAAGGTGTGTGCAATGTTTGTTTTCTTGCCTAAGAAAAACATGGCCTACACCTGCAACAAATGCAACTTGATCACACTTCTGGAAGAAAAAGTAAGAGGACTGGAGCGGCGACTGTTGACCCTCTGGGGAATAAGAGAACAAGAAGAGTTCTTGGACAGAATGGGGGAACTACAGCAGCATATCGAAGACCAGAAGCTTGAAGAGCAACAGCAAGATGAGTAGGAATGTTGGAGAATTCCACCACGGACTTCAGTGAGGCTGGATTCTTTAGAATCCAGCTCCCCGGAGTCCGTGGCAGAATGGGGCAATCCCCCCTGCCACCCCACGGAATCTCCCCGGGACGGAGCCTACCTGGTGGTGGTGGCAGCTCTGGTGGCGGCGGCGGCTCCGGGTTGTCTTTTGGCTGCTGCCGGGCTTCAGCCACAAATGGCGGCCGCTACGCCAGATGCCATTTGCATCCTGGCCAAGCCATGATAGGCTACATAAGTATCTACGTAGCCTATCACGGCAAAGGGCAGGGACGCAAATGGTGTAGTGGCTGCCATTTGCGTCACTGCCTTTTGCTGTGATAGGCTACGTGGATACTTATGTAGCCTATCACAGCTTGGCAGGGATGCAAATGGCGGCTGGCGTAGCAGCCGCCATTTGCAGCCACAGCCTGGCAGTGGCTTGAAGTCTGGCTGCAGCCGGCCGGGCAGGATTCTGGGGGGAGGGACAGATCGCTTCCCTCCCAACGCGGATGCCCCTGAGCGGAGCAAGGTAAGGGATTCATACATCCCTAAAGCTGAGGCAGAAGTAGAAAATGCTGAGTTGAGGAAAAATGCAGTTGAGGATACTCCTTGGAAAAGGGTGACAGTTAGGAGAAGAAGAACTAAGCGCCACTCTGCACCAGTGGAGGCAGTTAGGGATGTACGAAAGTGACTTACCTTTCACAGATTATGTTAATGGTGGGGGGGAGGCGCTCCGTTCCTCCCCCCCGGAATCCTCGAATGGCCGGCTGTGCTCCGCGGCAGCTTTGCAGAGCAGCCGGCTAGGCCCGGCCCGGCCAAGCCAGAGCCGTCCGCAGCCGGATTTCTGGCCGCGGAGGGCTCTGGGTAAAAAACAAACAAACAACAACATGTACGCAAATGCCTTCCTTCTTTTTACCATCTTAATCTACGTAAATATTTACGTAGACTAAGACGGTGAAAATTAAGGGGAACGCAAATAGCGTAGTGGGCGCCATTTGCGTCCCCTTTTGATTCCCCATTTTAGCCTACGTAAAGATTTACGTAGGCTAAAACGGGGAATCAAAAAGGAACCAAATAGCGCCCACTATGCTATTTACGTTCCCCTTGATTTTCGCCGTCATAGTCTACGTAAATATTTACGTAGATTAAGATGGCCAAAAAGAATGAACACAAATGGCGGCGGCCGTAGCCGCCGCCATTTGCGTATGCATTTTTTTTTTAACCCACCCCCAACCATGATAGACTACGTAAAGATTTACATAGCCTATCACATCTTTTTTTTTTAAAACCTAGCCATGACAGGCTACGTAAATCTTTACGTACCCTATCACGTCTTCCCCCCCCCCCACAAGCCTGGAAATGGTGGCAGCGGCAGCTGGTCGGAAGACTGGCCGCTGCCGCCGCCTTCGCCGGAGCCGCCACCGGAGCCGCTGCCAGAGCTGCCACCGCCCAGAAGTTCCACCCCAGGTAAGGCTCATCCTGGGGGGGATCCGTGGGGGGGCGGGGGGGCAGGCCGTTCCACCACAGATTTCGGGGGGCCAAATGCACTGGCATTTGGCCTCACCGAGATCCGTGGCGGAATTCTCTGACATCCCTAGAGGCAGTGGAGCTATGGAACTGATTCCAGGTACTTCAGGATGAGACTGGAGGACAGCCTGCAGAGGAAGAATTACAGGGGAACCTGCATGAGAGTGAGCAAGAAGCTGAAGGTCAGTCAAACAGAGGTGATGAAACCCAGGCCTTCAACAACAAGGAGAGAACAGTAGTAGTAGTGGGAGACTTCTTGCTGCATGGGATCGAAACCCAAGTATGTTGTGAAGACTCATAGACTCGCCAGGTATGTTGTCTCCCAGGAGAACAGATTAGAGATGTGACTGAAAGGTTGCCTGCACTCATAAAGCCCACTGACAGGTATCCCTTTCTTCTCATCCATGTGGGAACAAATGATACCGCCAAGCGGAGCTACGAAGAAATCATGTCAGACTTTGAAGCTTTGGGAAGGAAACTCGAGAACGTTGGGGCCTAGATAGTTTTCTCATCCATACTTCCAGTAGTTAGAAGAGGGATAGAAAGGGAAAGAAAAATACTCCGGGTGAATGACTGGCTACGAAGGTGGTGCTGGCACAAGAGATTTGGATTCTGGGGCCACAGGCTATGCTTCCTGGAAGATGGGCTGTTGGCAAGGGATGGGTTGCACCTCACAAAGCCTGGGAAGAATGTATTTGGCCACAGCATGAAGAACTTCATCAGGAGGGCTTTAACCTGAATCCTACGGGGAAGGGAGATGTAAAGTTGGGGGTAACAATGGACGAAGGCTGATGCACCACAACAAGATAACCACTCTAATAGCTCCCAATAATAGTCTTCAGAAACTTGTAGGAAGAAAGCCACACTATGAAGCACATTGTCTTCAATGTCTATATACTAATGCCCAGAGTATGGGAAACAAACAGAACGAACTTGAACTCTTAATACAAGAGGGAAATTACTTGATAGGTGTAACTGAGACTTGGTGGGATGACTCTCATGACTGGAATACAGCAATTGAAGGATATAACTTGTTCAAAAAGAACAGGAGGAACAGAAAGGGAGGTGGGGTTGCACTATATGTGAAAAATACATACTTCTGCACAGAAATACAGGAGGATGAGCTTGGTAGCCCCATCGAGAGCATCTGGATCAAAATAAATGGAGCAAAGAATAAAAGGAACCTGGTGGTCGGAGTCTACTACCAGCCACCCAATCAAGGAGAAGATGAGAATGAAACTTTTGAAAAGCAAATAGCCAATGTTTCAAGGAAGCATGATGTAGTAGTAATGGGGGACTTCAATTTCCTCAATATTTGTTGGGAGACAAATTCTGCAGAACATGGCCCCTCCAGGAAATTCCTGACTTGTGTGGCGGATAACTTCTCCTACAGAAAGTAGAGGAAGGAACTAGAGGATAAGCTATTCTTGACTTGATCCTAACCAACAGGGATGACTTAGTGGAAAAAGTAGCAGTTACAGGAACTCTAGGGGAAAGTGACCATGTTACACTTCAGTTCTTGTGTCTAAGGGAAGCAAAAGCTGAGTGTAGTCAAACACGTACCCTCGATTTTAGGAAAACTGATTTTAATAAACTCAGAACAATGATCAGTAAGGTCCCATGGCAAGCAACTCTAACCAGAAAAGGAGTCCAAGATGGGTGGGAACTTTTAAAAAAGGAAATTCTCAAGGCACAATTACAAACAATTCCAACAAGAAGAAAAGGTGGAAGACAACAGAAGAAGCCAATGTGGCTTCACAAAAAGCTTAGAGATGACCTGAAAACAAAAAAGGACACATATAGGAAGTGGAAGGAAGGCCAAGCAACAAAAGAATAGTACAGGCAGGTAGCACAGAATTGCAGGGATGGCATCAGGAAGGCTAAAGCTAAGAATGAGCTGAGGTTAGCGAGGGATGCTAAAAGCAACAAAAAGGCTTTCTTCGGCTATGTACATAGTAAAAGACAGGAAAGAAATGGTGGTTCAGCTATTAAATAAGGATGGCAAAATGATAACAGATGACAAAGAAAAGGCAGAGGTGCTCAGTTCCTACTTTGGCTCAGTCTTCTCCCAAAAGAGGGTCTACGACCCCCCTGGCAAAGGCGAAGTACAGGCTGAAGGGGCAGGATTGCAGCTTGACATCGATAGGCATATGGTCAAGGAACACCTAATTTCTTTGAATGACTTCAGATCTCCAGGGCCGGATGAACTGCATCCTAGAGTAATAAAGGAACTGGCAGAAGAACTCTCAGAACCACTGTCTGTTCTCCTTGAGAAATCCTGGAGGACGGGTGAAGTGCCAGATGACTGGAGGAGGGCTAATGTTGTCCCTATCTTCAAAAAGGGTAAAAAGGAGGAACCTGGGAACTACAGATCAGTCAGTCTGACATCAATCCTTGGGAAAATTCTGGAGCAGATTCTAAAGCAATCCATCTGTAAGCACCTTGAAAACCATGCCGTGATTACTCAAAGCCAACATGGATTTTTCAAGAACAAATCCTGCCAGATGCAGATCTCATTTTTTGATCAGGTAACCTCCCTTGTGGACTGAGGGAATGCTGTGGACATAATATACCTGAACTTCAGCAAAGCTTTTGACAAAGTGCCCCATGATATCCTGATGAGCAAACTAGCTCAAAGTGGGCTAGAGGAAACAACGATCCAGTGGATCCACAGTTGGCTATGGAATTGGACTCCAGAATTGGAGTGTTTATCAATGGGAACTTCTCCAACTGGGGAGAGGTAATGAGTGGGGTACTGCAGGGCTCAGTCCTGGGCCCAGTGCTCTTCAACATTTTTATGGAGGAGGAGGTGCAGGGAATGCTGATCAGATTTGCAGATGACACAAAATTGGGTGGGATAGCTAATACTTTGGAAGACAGAAACAAAATTCAAAGTGATCTTGTTAGACTGGCGCGCTGGGCAGAAAACAACAGAATGACATTTAATAGGGATAAATGCCAAGTTCTGCACCTAGGAAAAAGAAACCAAATGCACAGTTACAAGATGGGGGATATGTGGCTTAACAACATTACAAGCAAGAAGGATCTTGGAATTGCTGTCGATCATAAGCTGAAGATGAGCCAACAATGTGATGTGGCTGCAAAAAAGGCCAATGCTATTTTGGGCTGCATTCATAGAAGCATAGCTTCCAAATCCTGGGAAGTACTAGTTCCCCTCTACTCAGCAGTGGTTAGGCCTCATCTGGAGTACTGTGTCCAGTTCTGGGTACCACATTTTAAGAAGGATGCAGACAAACTGGAGAGGGTTCAGAGGAGGGCAACAAAGATGATCAGGGGCCTGGAAACAAGGCCCTAGTAGGGATGGTGGAGAATTTCTCCATGAATCTCGGGGAGGCCGAATGCCAACGCATTCGGCCCCCTGAAATTGGTGGTGAAATTCTCCGCCAGCCCCCTGCCCCCGCCCCGGGATGGGACTTACCTCCTTCGAATGTCCCTCTCGACGGCAGGTCATGGTGGCCTTTCGGCGGCCTTTCGGCGGGGGTGGGGGCGGCGGCCGGTCTTCTGACTGGCTGCCGCTGCCGCCATTACAAAGTAAATGTAAAAAAACAATGACACACACACGTGATAGGTGTCAAGGGCTCCTTGGAGGTCTCTCTCAGTCTAATCCAGTAGCCAAGTCCAGACACAGACAAAGGGATTCCTTTCAAAGCGTTATTCTTCTTTTACAACTTAACAACTATACCGTTTGCAACTAGATCTGAGCAGCACAGTACCTATGCCCTAAGTTGGAACAGCTGGTCCCTTTTTGAAAGGGAATTACTGGCAGACCCCTGAACTTAAGGACTAGGGAGAGTCCCTCCCCTTTTCCCTTGGATCCTCTGGGCGCAGCCGTTGTTTGCGCGCCAACCAGGAACTACGCCTCCTTTCCGCACCCTCCATCTGGCGCCGCTCTCTGTGTCGGCGTCGCGCATCCACCAAGTCTGCTATCTGTGCTCGGTCACTCCCTGGACTGCTTTCTAAGCTAGGAATGCTGGTGGGAGGAATCTCCGTCAGCTGTTGGCCCTGGGAAAGAGGAGCGCGCTCCTCTCCCAGGAGCGACTGCTCTTCCTCAGAATCAGAACTACTCTGGGACTCCATGGGCTCAGTGTCCACCCTGACAATAGGCTACATAATGATTTACGTAGCCTATCACGGCTAGATTTCCAAAGTCAGCCGTGATAGGCTACGTAAATCGTTACGTAGCCTATCACGGGTGACTTTGGGGGGGGAAAAAAAAGCATGTACGCAAATGGCGGTGCCCATGGGCGCCGCCATTTGCATTCCTTATTTGGGCCCGGGTAGTCTATGTAAAGATTTACATAGACAACAGCGAAAATAAGGGCAACGCAAATAGCGTTGCCCTTATTTTCTCCGTAGTCTACGTAAATCTTTATGTAGACTACCCGGGCCCAAATAAGGAACGCAAATGTCGGCGCCCATGGGCGCCGCCATTTGCATATGCACTTTTTTTTTTTTCAAAGTCACCCGTGATAGGCTACATAACAATTTACGTAGCCTATCATGGCTGACTTTGGAAATCTAGCCGTGATAGGCTATGTAAATCGTTACGTAGCCTATCACGTGTGTGTGTTTTTACATTTACTTTTTTATTTCGCGGCCGGGGAGACGGGGCGCTCCTCCCCGGCCTGAACTTCGGGGGGAGAACCGAAGCGCCTCCCCCCCACCGCGAAGCAAGCTGCGGGACCAGGTAAGGGACTTTCGTCCATCCTTAATGAAGAGAGACTGAAAGAACTGAGCATGTTTAGTCTTGAGAAGAGAAGACTGAGGGGAGATATGATAGCACTCTTCAAGGACTTGAATGGTTGTCACAGAGAGGAAGGCCAGGATCTCTTCTCAATCATTCCAGAGTGCAGGACACGGAATCATGGGCTCAAGTTACAGGACGCCAGATTCCAGATGAACATCAGGAAAAACTCCCTGTTAGAGCAAGACAACAATGGAACCCATGACCTAGGGAGGTGGTGGGCTCTCCCACACTGGAGGCATTCAAGATGAGGCTGGACAGCCATCTGTCAGGGATTCTCTGACTTGAATTCCTGCACTGAACAGGGGTTTGGACTTGATGGCCTTGTAGGCCCCTTCCAACCTTTCTATTCTATGATTCTATGAACTCCCATTATCCCTCACCATTGGCTATGCTAGCTAGGGCTAATGGGAATTGCTGTCTAACAACATTTGGAAGGCCACACGTTGCCCACCCCTGTCCTACCTGCACCAAGCAACCTATCACAATGCCACGAAGCACTGGATCGTGGAGATTTTCATTGCTGATTTACTTTCGCTCCTTCCTTCATCACTTGCCAACCAGCAAAGCAGTTCTGGCCTTTTGGTATTTTGAAAGACCCAAAATATTTGATGATGATGATGATGATGATACACTTTCTAGCTCAGGGGTGGGAAGCTGAATGAGGTGAGGGGGCATGGCCATGGCCACATACCAAATACCAGGTGTGGCCCATGACACCTGGTGTCATTTGATCCCTGACACCACTATGTGGCCAAGGCCCTGGGATGGGATGTGGACTTAGCTTTGCTGCACACAGGCCTCCCCACCAGGGAAGTCCAGTGTACAATGATTCCAACTAGGGATGTACGAACCCCCCATTATCCAGTTGTGGCAGGGGTCCATGGAGGGGCAATTTGGGCTACTCAGGGCCCTGTGGAATCCTCCAGAGCCCTGCTGCATCTGCCAGAGTTGGCGGAGCAGGTCTCCAGCTCCCTATAAGATGCAATACACTAATGGCAGCTGCCATTCACCTATCGTGGGAAAAATGCAACCGTAAATGGCATATTGTACACGCTTTGCGGCCATAAAGCACTGACTTTGACCTTAATTGCAGCCATTTACGGCTGTATTTAGGTCAAAGTAAGTGCTTTATGGCCACGAATGGCATATAATATGCCATTTACAGATGTAGCTTTCCTGCAAAAAGCTAATGGCAGCCACCATTAGCATATCACTTCTTATAGGCAGCTGGAAAGCCACAGACTCCTGAGGTCGGATTCTTTGGAACCTGGTCTCATTTGAGTCCATGGCAGAATTATCCAGCATTCCTAATTGTACCCCAACCAAAGTGCTGTGTTGATGATGCTGAAGTGAAGTGAGTTCCCTACCAAAGCCACCAGAATCAAGCTGTACAAGGCTTTGTTACTGATTTATGCTTGGAGATGCAGATGACATGTCTCCTCTCCAAATAGCATCTTTTCATTTTGTTTATCTAAAATGTCAATGAGTGGGGAAAGGGGTGAGGAAGTGCAGTTGAGTGATTGAGGGTGGACAGCCTCAAAATGCAAAGCCTCCTCTTCCACAAAACTCCCTGCACCTATTCATCTGAAATGTGGCAGGCTCAATCCCCTTACAAGGGGAAGCTATCTCTGCAAACTTAATTCACCAATCCTGATTTCTTTATTTTTTTAAAAGGCAGTTCCCTTAAGAAGAGAAGAAGAAGAAGAAGAAGAAGAAGAAGAAGAAGAAGAAGAAGAAGAAGAAGAAATACATAACACAAAAAAAGCCCCTCCACCTTCTAATCCTCAGGCATGTTTTACCATGGGCTCCAATCCCTGTGTTTTGGAAGAGGGCAAGGATGGGGCTGTGAGATGCTCATTCTTCCAACACTACCAAGCTTCACTATGAAAAAAAAAAAGGGTCCTAAACTGGTTTTGATCATCAGAACTCCATAGACCCTGCATTGATCCTTCTGATTCCTTGCAGTTTTCTTGCCTGAGGACACCTCTACAATGTGTGCCATTTCCATACAAATTGCCCCAAACCCATGCAGGGAGGGAAAGAGAAATGAATCACCTGAGAAAGGCAAGATATGAAACTAACAAACAAATACAATAAATAGGGTAAAACAGAGAGGAGAATGCTTGAGTTCCCTTGCAAGAGGAAAAAAAAAACAAGATAAAAATGTAATAAATAAATACATCATGGAAGAAAGGCAGCTTCAGTCAATAAAATCAATAAATGACATGTGGCCATACACAGTGCGGCTCTGATCCAACCCTTTGGTGTACATGTCAGTAGTTATATAAATATATAGAGATTGAGCACCTTGATTTTCTTTCCTATACAGAACTTGCACGCATGCGCACGTGCGCGCGCACACACACACACACACACAGAATCTAGATTCCCCATATGCAAGGAATTTCAGTTTTTAAATTTGATTTTGCCTGTGATCCCAAGCTCTAAATCTGATGTTAGTGTTACTAACTCCCAAGTAAATACGCTAAGCTCAGGCTGTTTCTCGATCAAGCTTTTCACACATACATAGAGAGACAGCCAACAAAAGTAAACTGATCTGAGCATGTTTCTACAAGGCACAATCTGCCCATCTTTTAATGCCTGTGCAATTCCACCCTGAGCATTTGTTAGCGGAAGACAAACCAACTTATTTTGCTGTCTAATCCACCTCATGAATTTACACCTCACCAATCCCCATATTCGAGGGACTAGAAACACACAATCTTCCCTGCTGTGTTTTAAGTCGACATCCTCCCAGATACAAGATAAGAGCTTAATAGCAATGATTTGGCACCGTTTTCATATTCAGCCATAAGTTATGGATACGGCAACAGATCAGCACTTCTTGGAGATTTTTCATTGGCTCTGGTTCACTGCTTCGAACACAGCCTCCGTCAAGGCCATGTTTTAATGCCATAGACAGTCTATTCAAATACCAGTATGACCACATTTTAAAAGCAACCCTGTACCACTTCATTGCCGCAGATGTCCTTTACATCTGGCAAGGGCCATTTCTCTGCATGTCAACAGTAATTCATTTTAACAGCTGTCTCTTTTGACAAGCTTAGTGTCAGACTCTAAAATGACAGGGTGACAGTTTTCCCCCTTTTCTTTTCTTTCTTTTTCTCTTTCTTTCTTTCTTTCTTTCTTTTTGAAACAGAACATCGTGCAAATTAACCATTTGAATGCAGGATCCCTCAATGCTTTGAAAAAGCACAGGGCTCAGAAGTCGCTGAATAGGTTTTAGGAACAGTTTGCATTGTAGAACTAAAGCCTAAAAAAAAAAAAAAAAACCACCCTCAAGAGGGCTTAACAAAAACTAGGGTACTTACGTACTTCTCATGCTGTTCTGATCTGTGCTTGAAATTGCAGAGCTCAGAGCCCAGAAAACCTGAAATGCAGATGAAACAGACATCTAAAATTTACAAATCAGCACAATGGATACTTTTGCTGTTCCACGTAAATACACAAGAGAATTCCCTGTATAGTGACTGAGCATGGTTAAAATGCTTGGTAATACACACATCATATCTATGGTTTCATATCCATCACCTTTCAAACTGGCTGTGCATACACCATTTTCTGGAATGTTCACCTCCCCCCAATCATTCAGTATGATAATTACATCATTTCCATTTAATGACGTACAATCCGGCTGTAAATTGGTACATCTCCCCTTTCCACCTTTTCTAAAGTGCCAAAATTTAGCTGAAAATAATACTGTGCATCTCAAGGACTTAATGTCTTCCCAGGACAAAGTATGGGTGGCTGTTTTAGATCCACAATAGTATCAAGCCATGCCCTCTCTGGCTTCCATTTTGGCATATGCTGAGCTCTGTTGAGCTGATATGTTTTAGGAGAGCAAGTAGTCATTGAATGGTGATGCACACTCTTGCTATGTCAGTTTTAGTCATGTGTGAAGGTTTGACGCCTACAGAGGCAAAGGGAAAAAGGGTCAGGCTTAGAGGCCTGGAGTTTTCTGTTGGGAGGGGTAACCCTGAGAGGAGTAGTTTCATTTCTCCAGTTAAGTGTCAGCTTCAATTCTCCACTTGAATTTCCTTTCTTCAGGTTTGAAGCCACACTTTCAGTTTTGAGGGAGGAGGGTATATAAAGAGAGCAAGAGAGCCAGTAAGAGCAGAGAGACAGCCGGAGCCTGAAGTGAGAGCAGTGTCTGAAGAAAGAGCAGGAAGAAGCAGCCTAGAAAGGTCTAAGGACAGCTAGGGTAAAGGAACTTGCATTTTTCAACTTCTGTTTTCTTTTAAGGCCTTTTATATTATTCAGCTCTATTGTGTAAATACTTTTAGTTGTAATTTGCTTGCTTAAATCTACTAGTAAACTGCTGTGATTAAACCCTGTGTCTAGAATGTCAGTCACTCTAGACTCTAGAGTTGCTCAGGGGGTCCACGTATAAGGGGAACCTTGACAAAGGATATAGCAGAAAGACAGAGAGAGAGAGAGAAAGGGGATGTCCCTGCCTACTTTGGAATTGCCCCTGCCCACAATGAGTTTCAGCCCTGTTCACCACCTGCATGCAACCCCTGACAGGTTACCCCAGCATGAATGTGTCCCTTAGCAGAGTGAAAAAAAAATTCACACCTTTGCTCTAAAACTATCATTGTATAGTTTTATACAATGGAACCTGGGAAAGATAAGAGGAAGGGGCTCTCAAAGTAAAATCAAATAAAATATTGCAAATTCCCCTTTGGAAAGAGTCATTAGAAAATGGTAAACTTATTATAGTGATGTGAGAAGTGACTGAAAAATAATCAGTGCACCACTGGGATTGTTTCCACATGGCATAACCAAAAAAAAAATCCATTTCTCAGTCAAGAGTTAGTTTACATGGCGTTCTAGTCAGATGTAGAGATTTAAATACACAGTGATCGGCTCCCACAGACTGAAGTTATTGTGCCTTTCCTTTTATAGCTGTTCGTATTTCCACCAACTCATATAGTTCTGAACTGGGCCTTACTATACTTACGTTGGCTGCTACTCTTACTATATTTGAGTAATGCACATGATGGTAGCAGACCCTTATCTTCAGACATGGGTTGCTACCAAACAGCACTAAAGCAGAAGGGGTTGGGTAGACAATTTCTAGCAGAGAAGCAGAGAGAAGGAGGGAATGCTGAACCTTCCCATTCCCTCTGCTTCCCCCTTCCAATCTCTCTCTGTAGGCAATATATTCATCCTAGCTGGGTCATGAAGCCCAGCTAGGAGAAAAGCCACTGGAGGGAGGGTTTGCAAAGGGAAAAGGAGTAGGCAGAGGAGGGATTCAGCACCCTCTTCTCACTTCTGAGTTTTCTGCTTGAAATTGCCCCTATCCCCACTTTACAATTCTTTGGCATGACCCGCACAAGTGGAAGGCAGACCACCTTTCACCTTATGATGGAGGAGTTTTATTTATTTATTTATTATTCAATTTATTAATTGCCCATCTGGCTGGTCACCCAGCCACTCTGGGCAATGTACAGCGTATAATAAAACAGTTTAAAACAATAAAATTCTACAATAACAACGTTTTCTAAAATACCCTAACCCACCCCAAATGCCTGCCTGAACAACCACGTTTTTAATGCACGACAGAAGCTCATTAAAGAGTATAGTCATGATTAGGGATGTCGGAGAAATCGACAACAAAACCAAATGATTTCAGATTTTCAACCCACGGAATCCACAGCAGACCGGCTTTTCCCCTATCAGGCGGATTCTGTGGACTGGTTTCCAAACTTTCCTGAACTTTGGGCAAATTTCATCATTGAAAAATATGCAAAATAACCAGCCAAAAATGCAGATTTTCCCCACAGGCCAAAGCATGAAAATGAGCATCTTGAGGAAATTTGCACATTTTTCACAGGTGCAAATTTGCACAAATTTGGAAACAAACAAACAAACAAACAAAACAGACTGTCAGTGGGCAGACAATGAATGAAAGGCACCTGACAATCCAGGAAACACAGAGGGGGTGCATTTCACACAATCACAATCCATATATCCCTAGTCATGATATGATTAAAAGCACTAGCAATTAGATCCTCTGTAGCATGGTGTAAGAACACATGCTTTGCACGCAAAAGGTCCCATGTTCAACCCCTGGTATATCCAGATAGAACTGAGAAAGACCCCCATCTGAAACCCTGAAGAGCCACAGCCAGTCATTGGTAGACACTCTTGAGAACGTGCAAAGAGCCCTCCTATCTATTACAGCATTCTGTTCCCACAGTGACCAACTAGATACCTGTTTGAAGCCCCAAGCAGGTCACTAGCATAATACAACCCTCCCAGTTGAGTTCCTCAGCAACCGGTAGAGCTGTGTGCAAATTCCCCACCCTATTTGTGGCCAGAGAAACGGGGGGGGGGGGATTTACCAAATTCCTCCAGCGGGAGGAGAAATTCTCAATGGTTTCTCACAGGTAGGGCTCACCATTGGCAGGGGTTGCAGCACAGCTTTGGGGGGAATAAGTTTTGGGGGGCAGAAATTTCATCAACTGTGTTGGCAGGCTGGCCCCCAATTTTCATCCTCCACAATGCAGGTGTGAGGGGGGCAGTCTGTGTCCAGATCCAGGGAAGTGGTGGACCTAGTGCTGAGCCTAAATCTGTCCTCCGATTTCCTGGAAGTTCTCTTCTCCCATCAAAGAGGCTTCCATTGTTCTGTCATTCTTAGGGTGTTTCATTCTTAGGGTGCTTTGTAATTTATTTTTGTGATTTCTTTGAGCTTACCCAATCAATGTGAGGTGGACAAGGGCGATGCCTGTGTGTTTTCTTTCTAATACACATCTCTCCATTGCTCTGCAGCCTCCCAGTCTGCCTGCACTTCTTGATCTGAAAAAGTCCCATGGGAGGAATTATCTCATGACATCTTCCCTAGGCTTTCACTGAAGTGCAGGAAGCTAGGATGCTACAGGCTGTCAGACAGATTATTATAAAATGAAAAGGGACACTTGTGCACACTCCTCGGCCACCTTCTAAGTAAGGTAAGCACAAGAAACCCCAACCCAACCCATGAGAATTTCTCCAAAATTTTCTTCTCCACAGAATTTCTTTTCAAAAGCAATGTCTTTGCTATCAAATTGAATGAGAATGTTCAAAAAAAATGTGGAAGGAATTTTCTACCCAGCACTAATTCAGAGGCATATTGGCTCTGATATCTCAGGCAGTGGAGGCAGATGGCTTTGATGTCCGTGGGACGGTATATCTGGATTTCAGTCAGAACCAGTCAGAACTCTAAAGAAGCTATCCCAGGTCCTGAACCTGACCCTAAACTAGGTTTGGCACCTTGGACAGCTCCTTTAGAGGTCTGCCTGGTTGTGCCTGAAACCTGGAGTGGATTCATCACCCCACTGACATTAGAGCCACCAGCCTCCACTGACTTGAGGTCTTATTTAGACATTATAGAACCATGGACCCATACAGTTGGAAGGGACCTTGGAGACCATCTAGTTCAGTGCTCTGCTCAGTGCACACTTTGCAATGCTTGGTGCAGCTACAACCTCCCTGAGAGATGGCCATCCAGACCCTGCCTAAAAACCTCCAGTAAAGGAGAACCCACCACCTCCCAAAGCAGTGACTAGATGCCATTGAGTGTCTTATCCTCCGTGAATTTGTCTAATTTCCTTTTAAAGTCATCCAAATGCGTGGCCATCAGTACATCTTGGAGAAGCAAATGCCATAGTTTAACTACCCTCTGTGTGAAAGAGGACTCCCCTTTGTCTGTCCTGGATCTCCCACTGTTCAGCTTCATTGCGCTCGGTAACTTGCGCTTGATTTGACTCGGTGTAAGGGAGCTTCCTATGTCTTGCTGCTGCTCCGCTATCAGACAGGGGTGATTAAGTCTTGATGCACTGTGCAGCCTGCACAGGAAGGGCAGAACCTTGCCTAAGCCACAACTGGATTTGTCAAGCCCAGATGGCAAACTCTCAATGTGGTATGCTTCCCAGCTTCCTTTAAACTAGTGATTTTTCTTTTCTTTTCTTCCTGATCCACCTTTGGAGCCCATGCTGTGCACACATACTGTGCCCTATAAATAGTAATGTGTTCTCTCCATGGAAAATGCTGTTGGAAGGGAAAATAATTCTGTATAGATGCCAAGCAAGATGGAACCAGTCCCATTCTCCACTCTGCAGGGAAGCTGGAGTCTTGATGGTTGATGAAGAGGAGAAGGAATCTGGTGGGGGAGAAACAACTTCTTGCTAAATAGTATATTCCAACTATATCTCAGTATAGAGGCAGTACCTAATTGGTTGAGGATTTCTGTTAAATTGCATGAAGGCTAAGTTCAGGATTGGCCCATCTGTCAATTTCAGTTCCATTTGGTTTCTCTTTTTTTTCCAACCATGTTTGTTTCGTAGGAACCGTGGTGGCTTAGTGGTTAAGACGCTGAACTGCAGACCAGAAGGTCAGCAAGACAGCAGTTCGAGACCCGGGTGCCGCATGATGGAGTGAGCTCCCGTCTTCAGTCCCAGCTCCTGCCAATCTAGCAGTTGGAAAGCAAGAAATTGCAAGTAGATAAATAGGTACCGCTTCGGCGGGAAAGGTAACAGCATTCCGTGCACCTCGGTGTTCAGTCATGCTGGCCACATGACCACGGAAGCGTCTTCGGACAGCGCTGGCTCTTCGGCTTAGAAATGGGGATGAGCACCACCCCCTAGAGTCGGACACGACTGGCTGGGGACACCTTTACCTTTACCTTTATGTTTGTTTCAGCCCAAATTCTTATCAATGCACAGGGTTTACTTTAAAAAGTCCACACAGAAATTCATATGCTTTGTTGTGAGCACTTCTCCCGATATATACAATTTGTTCACATTTTTTAAAAAGGTACACATTATCATGAACACCTTTTGCGAACGTATGCATCTTTTTGCAGACTGTTTTCCCTCTGATAATGCATTTCTGTGCTTGCTTTATTTATTTATTTATTTATTTATTACATTTATATCCCGCCTTTTTTCCTCCAAGGAACTCAAGGTGGCGTACATAATCCTCCTCCTCCTCCATTTTATCCTCACAACAACAACCCTGTGAGGTAGGTTGGGCTGAGAGTATGTGACTGGCCCAAAGTCACCCCGTGAGCTTCCATGGCTGAGTGGGGACTAGAACCCGGATCTCCCGACTCCCAGTCCAGCACTCTAGCCACTACACCATGCTGGCTCTTTTCACCACTGTGCACGTTTTTGTGTTCACTCTTCCATAACATATGCATATTTGTACATGCTTTTTTGCTGAAGTGCCTATTTTCATGTACATTTTTTTAAAAGTGGAGAACCGTAGCAATAAATTGTGGAAAACAAGAATTTCTGTGTGCAACTCTGTTCTGATTCACTCATTGAGTTGGCAGGTGTGAATTTGGTGAATTTGCATTCAAAATTCAGGTGCAACAAATTTCTCATCTGTCCTTGTTGTTGTTCAGTCATTCAGTCGTGTCCGACTCTTCGTGACCCCATGGACCATAGCACGCCAGGCTTTCCTGTCCTGCGCTCTCTCCCGGAGTGTGCACAAGTCCATGTTCATTGCATCAGTGATGCTATCTAGCCGTCTCATCCTCTGCCATCCCCTTCTCCTTTTGCCTTCAATCAGGGTCTTTTCCAGGGAGTTTTCTCTTCGCATTAGGTGGCCAAAATATTTGAGCTTCAGTTTCAGTATCTGTCCTTCCAATGAGCACTCAGGGTTGATTTCCTTTAGGATTGACTGATTTGACCTCCTTGCAGTCCAGGGGACTCGTAAGAGTCTTCTCCAGCACCACAGTTCGAAGGCATTGATGTTTCTTCAGCGCTCAGCCTTCCTTATAGTTAGGGATGGCGGAGAATTTCTCCACGAATCTCGGGGAGGCCAAATGCCAATGCATTCGGCCCCCCGAAATTGCTGGTGAAATTCTCCGCCACCCCCCCGCCACCCCCCCCCCCGGGATGGGACTTACCTCCCTCGAATGTCCCTCTCGGCGGCGGGTCCCGGTGCGAGTTCAGCGGCGTTTCATTGGGGGCGGGGGCGGCGGCCGGTCTTCCGACTGGCTGCCGCTGCCACCATTACAAAATAAAGTAAAAACACACACACACACCCGTGATAGGCTACGTAACGTTTAACGTAGCCTATCACAGCTAGATTTCCAAAGTCAGCCGTGATAGTCTACGTAAATCATTACGTCGCCTATCACGGGTGACTTTGGAAAAAAAAAAAGTGCGTACGCAAATGGCGGCACCCATGGGCGCCGCCATTTGCGTTCCTTATTTGGTCCTCGTAGTTTACGTAAAGATTTACGTAGACTACGGCGAAAATAAGGGCAATGCAAATAGCGTTGCCCTTATTTTCGCCGTAGTCTACGTAAATCTTTACGAAGACTACCGGGACCAAATAAGGAACGCAAATGGCAGCTCCCATGGGCACCGCCATTTGCGTACACTTTTTTTTTCCCCAAAAAGTTACCCATGATATGCTATGTAATGATTAACGTAGCCTATCACGGCTGACTTTGGAAATCTAGCCGTGCTAGGCTACGTAAATCGTTAGGTAGCCTATCACGGGTGTGTTTTTTGTTTTGTTTTTTTACTTTTGTTTTGTTTTTTTACTTTTGTTTTGTTTTTACTTTTTTTTTTTTTTTTTACTTTTGTATTTCGCGGCCGGGGAGACAAATATTGCTCCAGAGTCGGTCTGACCATCGGTCAGACCATTGCACTTGGTCTGACCATCCATCTGTGGTTGGTGGGTAGAGGAAAGACGGAGCATCACATGGAGAAGCCCAAGTAGCTCCCTCCAGAAATGGGCAGTGAATTGGCCCCCCCTATCTGAAATGAGACCCTCGGGCCATCCGTGGAGCCGGAAAACATGCGCCAAAAAAAGCTCCGCCATCTCCCTGGCTGTGGGCAACCCAGAGCAGGGGATGAAATGGGCCATCTTAGAAAACAAATCCACCACCACCAGAATAGTGGTCTTACCGTGTGCGTGAGGCAAGTCAGTGATGAAGTCAAGGGAGAGCAGTTTCCAAGGTCCTGAGGGGGTAGGCAGGGGGTGAAGCAAGCCTGTTGGATTGCCTGAGGGGGCCTTCGCCCACTGGCATGTTGGGCAAGAGGCGACATAGGTCTTGACATCCCGATACACACGAGGCCACCAAAAATCCTGCGTCACTCTGTGTAGGGTCTTGGCGAAGCCAAAATGCCCAGTGGTGGGGGAGTCGTGGCACTGATGGAGGACCTTCTTACGGAGGAGTCTAGAAGGCACATAGACCTGGCCAGAATGGTAAAACAGGCCACCTCGCAAAGAGAAGGGAGTAGAATGGGGGGGCCAGAGGCTAGCCCCAATTCCTCCACTTTTGTGTGGACAAAAGCATCCTGAGCCTGTGCAGAATGAAGGAGCTCCTCCCAAGAGTGAGGCACCACAGCTGCCGCCAGGCTCTGGGGGGGGGGAAGAATCAGAGGGGGGGGATTTTCCCCACCCTCTGGCTGGAGGTCCGGCTTATGAGAAAGAGCATCTGTTTGTAGGTTGTTGGAGGCCTTCACATGGCAAATCTTAAGGTGGAACTGGGGGGAAAAAAGCGACCACCTAATCTGCCACTGGTTTAAGGCACAGGCTGTCTGAAGATGTTCCAGGTTATGATGGTCGGTTCTAATTTCAACTGAATGCTGTGCCCCCTCCAGAAGATGATGCCAGGTCTCCAAAGTGGACTTGATGGCCAACAGTTCCTTCTCTCAGATGGTATAATTCCTCTCAGACATGTTCAGCTTCCTGGAGTGGTAGGCGCAGAGTTGCAACCCACCGCCCGCCCGATCTGGCTGAAAAAGCACCACCCCCACCGCAAAGTCAGAGGCATCAGTTTGCACTACAAAAGGCTTCCTCAGTTCGGGATGTAACAGGATTGGCTCAGAACTAAAAAGCCTCTTAAGTTCCTCGAAAGCCTGTAGGGCAGATGCCATCCAATGAAAAGGAGATTTCCTGCCCTTAAGAAGGACTGTGGGAGGAGATGTCAGCTGAGCAAAGCTGGGCAGGAACTTTCTGTAAAAATTAGCAAACCCCAGAAAACGTTGCATGTCCTTCTTGGTGGATGGAACCTGGCAGGAGAGGACAGCCTGGACCTTTGCAGGATCCATCCTGATACCGTCAGCTGAGATAATGTAGCCGAGATAGTCCAAAGAGGTTAGGTCAAACGCACATTTCTCCAGCTTGGCATAAAGATGGTGCTCGCGGAGGTGCTGAAGGATGGCGGAGACATGGTGCTGATGGGCGTGGGGGTCCTCAGAAAATATAAGTAAAACATCAAGATACACAATGAGGAAAGTGTCCAAATAGTCCTGGAAGATGGCATTCATAAAATGCAAAAACGTGGGGGGGGCTGCAGGTGAGCCCAAACGGCATCACTAGGTATTCATACGCTCCGTACCGGGTGCCGAAACAGGTCTTCCACTCATCCCCCTCTCGGATGCGAATCAGATTGTAGGTGCTACTAATCACTAGCGACTAAGCAAGGAACAGCACTGGGGAAAGATAGCAGAGTAGCCTAAGCTCCAGGTAAGGCAGTTGGTCCCTGTTTGAAGGAGAACCGAGGGAAGACTCTGAACTTATGGGCTATGGAGAGATCCTCCCTCTTTCCCTTGGGTCCTCAGGATGTGACCGTTGTTTGAGCGCCAAATGAGCGGAGCACCTCCTTTTGGCGCCCTCCATCTGTCGTTGCTCCCTGCGTCTGGGCTGAGTGTCCAGCAAGCCCCCCTCCAGCATTCTCTCACTGCCAGGGTCACTATCTATCCCAGGAATGCTGGCAGGAGGAATCTGTGCCAGCTGCTGTGCTTGTGAGAGATGAGCGAGCTCCTCTCCCACGGATTGCTGTTCCTCCTCATAATCAGAACTGTTCTGGGGCTCTATGGGCTCAGTTTCCATCCTGACACCCTGCCCTAGGCAGTTGGCTGAAGCACTGTCACCTTAATCCAGAGCTGACTACTACTAGTAGGAGATATCATATTCCATCCTTTAACCAATTGATTCGCAGGTCAGTTAACTATTAGATAAACAACAAAAAATACCAGACAAATATTTGCAGTCTGAAAGTTTCTATGATATTACTTGTCTCACACTCTGGGAGGCCATTTTGGGGGAAGTAACACCATGGTGGTGACTGAAATGCAAAATAGTGCGGAAGTCATGCAAGGGGCAACCTAATCACTTCCAACCAGAGCAGCCCATGTGCAGCAGCATGCACATTGAAACCAATGGTCAGAGACAGAAAATCAAATGTTGCACAATGCAGGAAGGGATGTGTAGCTTTTAACCCCAGGCAAAGTAGAGAGCCAGTGTGGCATAGTGACTAGGGTGTTGGACCAGGAGTTGGGAGATCTGGGTTATGGTCCCCACTCAGCCATGGAAGCTCACTGAGTGAGTTTGGGCCAGTCACAGACTCTCAGCCCAACCCACCTTACAGGGTTGTTGTTGTGAGGATAAAGCAGAGAGGAGGAGGATAATGTAAGCTGCCTTGGGTTCCTTAAGGAGGAAAAAAAGTGAGATATAAATGTAATAAATAAAAAAAAATAGAGATAGATAATGAACGAGCGAATGACTTCATTGTGGTCACAGACCAATAGGATTTGATACAGAAGGAATAAAATACATGAAGAATACTGAAGAATTTACAGAAAAAAGATGCTCTTACTATTCCATCTGCTTCCTGATTTGTAAATGTAGAGCTTGATGGTGTCTGAAGGACTGCCAGCTCCCACACAAACCATCCTGACTGTTAAGGTCTTCGGTGGAGGCCCTGTTCTGGGTGGTCAACCTTCAGAGGTTAGGGACATGGGGAGATGTTTTTTCCATAGAGGTGCTCTACCTGAGGATCTCCATTCACATACCAATTTTCCAAACAACTACTTAATTAGAAATTAGGCACCAGGTTAAAACCCATTTGTTTTGCTCAAGCAACTAATGTCATTTGATTAATTGAATTAAGCTGCTTTTTATGCTGGCTCTTGCTGTGCTCTCTCTTTATGTTGATTTTGCCATTCTTTGTTAGGGGTTTTTGTTTTTAGTCTAGATGGCTCATGTTATTTTATGATAATGTGGTTTACAAAAAACACCAGTGAATTGCAAGCCTCCTTGGGGATCATATGATCAATATGTAGGATAAAAATATCTTGCATCACTAAAATAAATTCAAAAATAAAACTGTAGAGCTTTGATAAACCACAAAACTTGGCAAGGGAGAAGCATGCATAGCCTGTTCCTCCGTCCTGATCTAAATGCATATCCAGAATAAGATAGTGGTCCAAATAAAACACAGGTTTTGCAACATACAATATATTGGCTTGATAGTAATAGGGCTGGACCAAAGCAACTCAACAACTGTTTCCCTAACGTTTTCATCTCTGCCAAAAAATCTGCTCTCCCTTTTGGCAATATTTGGAGCTCCTTGTAAAAATGTTGGCTTAACTTGCATTCACTTTTAAACTGCACTGGTTTAAATAGCATTCATTTTAATTAGAGCTGTGTGCAAACCTCTCAAAATTCTCCACTCTATTTATGGGCAGAGAAATGGCAGGGGGGATTTCTAGGGATGTACAAATCACTTACCTGTTCCAGTTGGGGCATCCACTGGGGGGGGAGGCGCTCCGTCCCTCACCCCGGAATCCTCAACTGGGAGGGAGGCAATCCGGTCATCCCCCCCCCCCCGGAATCCTGCCCAGCCGGCTCTGCTCTGTGGCGGCTCTGCAGAGCAGCTGGCCAGGTCAGTCCACAGCTGGACTTCCTGCCACGGATGGGTTGCTACGGACGCAAATGGCGGCTGCCGTAGTGGCCACCATTTGCATCCTTCCAGGCTGCCGTGATAGGCTACGTAAGAATTTACGTAGTCTATCATGGCAACCCCCCCCCAAGAATATTTACATAGGCTAGAACGGCGAAAAATAGGGAACGCAAATGGCGGCCGCCATAGCCGCCGCCATTTGCATATGCCGTTTTTTCTTTGGGGGTGGTAGCCGTGATAGGCTACGTAAATTCTTACATAGCCTATCACGGCAGCCTGGAGGGATGGCAATGGCAGCCGCAGCAGCCCGGCCGCGGCCAGCTGGCCAGCCGCCGCCGCATCCGCCGCCGGAACCGCTGCCGCCGAATCCGCCACAGGTAAGTGCCGTCCTGAGGGATTCTGCAGGGGCAGGAGGCCATTCCGCCACAGATTCCGGGGGGGCGGATTCTACAGAATCCGGCCTCACTGGAATCCATGGTGGAATTCTCCGCCATCCCTAGATTTGACTGCCTGGGGTAGGAGAAATTCCCAACAGTTTCTCACAGGAAGGGCTCACCATTGGCAGGAGTTGTAGCACAGTTTCTTTCTTTCTTTCTTTCTTTCTTTCTTTCTTTCTTTCTTTCTTTCTTTCCATAAGGGTTTGGGGGGGGGGGTTGTGCTGCAACAGCATCTACTGTGGTGGCAGGCTGGACCCCATTTTGCATCCACCACAATGCAGGTGTGAAGGGGGAGCAGTGTTGTGTCTAGCTCCAGGGAAGAGGTAGACCTAGTGCTGAGCCAGAATCTCTCCTCCCATTTCCTGAAAGTTTTCTTCACCCATAAAATAGGCTTCCATTCTTCTGTTTTATTATTGGGGCCTTTTACAATTTATGTTTGTGGTGTCTTTGAACTTACCTAATTACAGCAAGTTGGCTGAGAGTGCTGTGTGTGTTTTCTTGTTATTACACATCCCTCATTGCTCTGCAGCCTCCCAGGTTGCCTACACCTCCTGATCTGAAAAGGCCCTCTGGGAGGAATTACCTCATGATATCTTGTCTGGGCTTTAATTGAAGCATGGGAAGCTGAAAAGGCTATGGGCTGCTGGAGAGATGATTGTACAATGAAAGACAGAACATTCTCACTCACTCCTTGACCACCTCCTAAGTAAAGTAAGCACAAGGAACCCAAACCTAACCTATAAGAATTTCTCCAACAGTCCTTCACCATTGAATTTCTTTTCAAAAGCAATTCATTTTCTATCAAATTGAATGAGAATGGTCCAAAAATGTGGGAGAAATTTTTGGTATAACACCAATTTTAATTGCCCTCAGTCAACCCACAAAAATTTATTTACTGGTGTCCACTGATGTCATAATCTCAGGGATGGTGTTTTGACATCATCCCTGATTGGACAGGATCAACTACATAACTAATTCAGAGAGAGAGAGAGAGATGCAGCAATCAAGGGACACAGCGGCACTGAACAGTTCCTTTAAAGTTGAAAAGACAAATATTTGTAGAATCTAATTGCCCTTCCCCCCAAATTCCTATTCTGCCTAAATTGCTAGCTTCAACCCAAAAGGTAAACTAGCAACCTTTCAGTAAAGCCACATTTTTTTGTTTATTTCTATTGGTCTATGGCCTATTTTCAGCTTTCTTTAAAACTGCTTGTTCAACTTCCATGGGTTTTAACTCCCAGGTCAAATCAGCTCCATCAATGTCAGGTTGATAAATGAATTAATTTGATTTTTTTTTTAATCACTGGAAGACTCTTTGGCTTATGTATTTTTTCACTATCAGACTTCTCCCGAAAGACAAGAGATCCCTTATTATCATGTTTTATATGTTATCTACTGTAATAAATATAAATTGAGTTCCCCAAACAAAACACAAATGTTGCCACTTCTGGTTGTGCTTGGTTTGCATATCTCAACTGAAGAGGTAGCCTGGCACTGATTGATTGCAGTAGCCTCATATTATTATTAACAGAAGCAATTAGATATAATATAGCCTCAGTCAGGGGTGGGCAACATGGTGCCCATGGGTGCCAGTGTGCCCCCAGACACTTTTCTTGGTGCTGGTCATGTTGTCCTACCCCTGCCATGTTTTTTTTTTTTTTTCATTAACACATGATCTTACCAGCATATGAGATTGATCTGAAATAGGATTCAGCTGGTGCTGAAAACAGCGGGTTCAAAGGAGCTGTTTTACAATGTTGGGGTTCAGACCCCACCTCCACCTTGCACTGAGACTTTGGGGCAGGTTATTTGTTATTAGGATTCCCCTTACGACCTGGACCCCCTGAGCAACTCCTTAAGGATCTCTTGCCTCCTTAAAAGTCCCACCTTCCTTCTTTTAAACCTTCCCTCCCCAATAACATGGGTTTTAGGCTGTAGTAGGGATGGCGGAGAATTTCGCCATGGATTTCAGTGAGGCCGAAGTGCATTCAGCCCCCCGAAACCCATGGCGGAATGGCCTCCCACCCCCTGCCACCCCGCGGAATCCCCCCAGGACGAAGCTTACCTGGGGCGGATGCTCCGGCGGCAGTAGCTCCGGCGGTGGCTCCGGCGGCAGCAGCAGCAGCTGGTCTCTCAGCCGGCTGCTGAGGCCACAAATGGCGGCCATCGTAGCGGCCGCCATTTGCATCCTGCCAGGCTACCGTGATAGGCTATGTAAGTATTTACGTAGCCTATCACTGCAAAGAGCAGGGATGCAAACGGCAGCCGCTACGCTGTTTGCGCCACTGCTCTTTCCGTGATAGGCTACGTAAGTATTTACATAACCTATCATGGTAAAGGCAGACACACAAACAGCGGCCGCTACACCATTTGCGTGGCTGTCTTTACCGTGATAGGCTACGTCAATGCGTAGCCTATCAAGAAAAAAGCAGCGGCGCAAATGGCGTAGTGGCCGCCGTTTGTGTCCCTGCTCTTTGCTGTGATAGGCTATGTAAATACTTATGTAGCCTATCACGGCAGCCTGGCAGGATGCAAATGGAGGCTGCTACGATGGCCGCCATTTGTGGCTGCAGCAGCCTGGCCACAGTCGGAACTCCAGCTGCGGATGGCCCTGGCCAGTGGCCCTGCGGAGCCGCCGCAGAGCGGAGCTGGCCAGGGAGGATTCTGGGGGGAGGGACAGAGCGCCTCCCCCCCACCACAGATCCCCCACTGTGGAGCCAGGTAAGGGATTCGTACATCCCTAGGCTGTAGGCATGGGGTGACTGATACTCAAGACACAGGGTTTAGCCACAACAATTCATTGGCAAATTAAAGCAAGCAAACCATAACTAAAGGTATTCATACAATAGAGCTGAGTGATACAAAAGGCATTAAGAGAAAATAAAAGTTGCAAAAACACAAGTACCTCTACCCTAGCTGCACTTAGACTTCTTCAGGCTGCTTCTTCCTGCTCCCTCTTCATGCTCTGGTCTTCCTGACTCTCTGGTCTTCCTCTCTCTGGTCTCCCTCTCTCTGTATATCCACTCCTTTCCCCAACCCCCAAAAGTATTGTTTCAAATCTGGAGAAATGAAACCTCAGGAAAATGAAACCAACCAAGGAAATGAAACTACTCCTGTCAGGGATACCCCCTACCCCAAAAAACAAAACAAAAAAACAAACGCAGCCTCTAGGCCTGAACTCCCTCCCCTTGCCTCTGTAGGCCTCAAACCTTCACACGTGTCCTTTGCCATGCCTCCCATGGCAGCCATTTTGTGGTGGTGCCCAGGATAGTTTCTCAAATATGCCCACAGCCCAAAAACTTTGCCTACCCATGGTCTATGCTATACTATATATAGTTGGAACTTTATTCCAACTGAAGAACTAAGCCAGGCAATGCAAATTGTCCAAACTGCTCAGTTGGGTAGAGTGCTCAGCCCAGGGACAGATCTGACATTCTGTTACATTATCTACATTTTCTGGAGTTGTCCCAGCATCTGCATTTGCATGAGCAACATAAAGCAAGAGAAATATTCACATTTGGTGGCTTGGAAATACAAACATTGGCATTTCAATAGTGCTTCAAATAGACAGGGCATCACAGACCAGGATCACTCTGATATCAGATGATTCTCAAGTGCCACTACTAGCTTTCAGTATTCCCTACATCTGGGGTAGGAATTAGGGACGGGCAAACCCCCCAGTGTCCAGTCTGGGGTGGGTTCCACTGTGGGGAATTCTGGACTGCTTAGGGCCTTGTGGATTTCCCCAGAGCCCTGGTCATCCTCTGTAGTTCATGGAGCAGCTCTCTAGCTGTCTAAAAGGTGTGATAGGCTAATGGTGGCCACCATTAGCCTATCATGGGAAACTTACTGCTGTAAATTGCATAGTTTATGGCATTTGTGGCCATAAAGCGCTTCTTTCTATGTAAATTGCAGCCTTTTATGCCACAGCTTACATGGGAAGAAGAGGTTTACAGCCACAAATGCCATAAACTATGGAATTTATGGCCATAACTTTCATGTGATAGGCTAATGGCAGCTGCCATTAGCCTATCGCACCTTTTAGACAGCCAGAGAGCCAGCCTGTGAACGATGACGGATGTACCCAGTAAGGGGGTGCTGGTCCACCGTGGAATCAGGAGGTTGAATTTCTGGGAATTCAGCTTCATTTGGGTCCACAGTGGATTTCACCAGCATTCCTAGTTGGGATAGATGAGAATTTTGTTTCAGTTTAGTTTAAATGATGATCTACCAAAATTCACAAAGCCGTCCATATTTGGGACAAAAGTAGGGATGTACGAAACAACTTACCTGTTTCGTTTTGTGACATCTGCGGTGGGCGGGAGGGGCTCCGTCCCTCCCCCCAAAATCCTTGCCGGCTGGCTCCACTCTGTAGTCTTAGTGGAGCCACCAGCCGGGGCCACCCGCAGTGACATCTGGCTGCTGCTGGGCTGCGTAGGGACGCAAATGGCAGCCACCATAGCCGCCGCCATTTGCGTCCCTTTTTTTCCCATGATAGGCTATGTAAATATTTATATAGCCTATCACAGCCTCCGCAGGGATGCAAATGGTGTCCCTGTGTTAGCTGTGATAGGCTACATAAGTATTTACATAGCCTATCATGGCAAAAATCGTGAAGCGAATGGCGGCCGCAGATGCAGCCGCCATTCACAAAGCAGCACAAATGGCACTAGGTAGGTGCTCCATTTCATGCGCCTTTCGCAGGGTGGAGGTAGTGGGGCTTCATTCCGCCACAGATTTCAGGGGGCCGAATGCACTAGCATTTGACCTCACTGAGATCCATGGCGGAATTCTCCGCCATCCCTAGACAAAAGGAATTTGAGATTCAAACATGGGAGAAACCGATATTGACAGATGTGTCCATGCAGGCCAGTGGCATTGAGCGCTTAGCTCTTAAAGATCTGGGTTTGAATCCCTGTATGTTCAGCCCTGTTTGTGGTGCTGAACTAGGGTTGCCACTTCTTTTCTGGCAGGCTCCTCATCTTTAAGAACTGTATTGCAGGCAGGTAGGTACTAGGGTTGGCAGAGAATTTCTCCACGAAACTTCGGGAGGCCAAGTGCCAACGCATTCGGCCCCCCGAAAGTGTTGGGGAAATTCTCCGCCGGCCCCCCCCCCTCCGGGATGGGACTTACCTTCGGCGAATGTCCCTGTCAGCGACGGGTCCCAGCGGCGGTTCGGTGGCATTTCGTCAGGGGCGGGGGCGGGGGCGACGGCTGGTCTCCCGACCAGCTGCCGCTGCCGCCATTGCAAAAAAAAAAAGTAAAGTAAAAAAAAACCACACACCCGTGATAGGCTACGTAACGATTTACATAGCCTATCACGGCTAGATTTCCAAAGTCAGCTGTGATAGGCTACGTAAATCGTCACGTAGCCTATCACGGGTGACTTTGGGGGGGAAAAAAAAAGCGCGTATGCAAATGGCGGCGCCCATGGGGCGCCGCCATTTGCGTTCCTTATTTCAGCATGTCTAGTCTACGTAAACGTTTACATAGACTACAGTGAAAATAAGGGAACGCTATTTGCGTTGCCCTTATTTTCGCCGTAGTCTACGTAAATCTTTACGTAGACTAGACATGCCAAAATAAGGAACGCAAATGGCGGTCCCCATGGGAGCCGCCATTTGCGTACGTGCTTTTTTTTTTCAAAGTCACCCGTGATAGGCTACGTGACGATTTACGTAGCCTATCACGGCTGACTTTGGAAATCTAGCCGTGATAGGCTACGTAAATCGTTACGTAGCCTATCACGGGTGTGTGCGTGTGTGTTTTTTTTTTACTTTTTTTTTCGCGGCCGGGTAGACGGGGCGCTCCTACCCAGCCTGAATTTCGCTGGCGAGGCATGGGGCGCCTCCCCCTCGGCCTGAATTTCGGCCGGGCAAGGCGGGGCGCCTCCCCCCCCTCGCCTGAACTTCAGGGGGAGAACTGAAGCGCCTCCCCCCCACCGCGAAGCAAGCTGCGGGACGAGGTAAGTCCCTTTCGTCCATCCCTAGTAGGTACATCACTGTCCTCTCCATGCTGGGAGTAGCTGTGCCTATTGAATTTGGCTGGTGCAGACGGGTGAGAATTTCATTTTGGTTCATTTTCGATAAGAATTTACCAACAATTTGCAAAGTTCCTAATCAGGAGAGAAAGAACTTGAAATCTCAAATAATTGAATGTGGGATAAAATGAACCTGACAGGTTCGCCCACCCCTAAACTGAGATTGGGAAACAAGTCATTTAGGGATACCCCTCTGCACTTTCTGTCTGCCCTTCCAGACTGACCCTCTGTCTGCCTTTCTGGCTCCATGTGTCCCATACACCTCCCCACTAGTGAGTTCTCTGGACTGCCTTGCCTGTTGTACCCTATTCTTTAGCTATAGGAGGGACAGGCAACCTGGTAACTAGGGATGTACAAGTTTTGTTTAATACATTCCATGTGCATTTCACAGATTGCCAGGCATCTTTCGTTCCGTTATCCACTCATTGACAGAACCTGATTCCCCCCCCCCCCATTTGGAAAAGTATACAAAATGTCCACTGCAATTTACGTAACATTTGTTGGCATGTAACATATTGCATATTTTTCTTAGTTCAGCGTACATTGAATGAGCAGAGCACATACAAAAAGACTGCTACACAGCGGAGGCTGAAGACTAATCAAAGATGTATAAAATGGTATGTGTATGTTTTTAAAAATGGTGTATGTATCGATATGAGTATTTTCCAGCAACTTTCATATTTTCATATGACTAAATTTGAGTACAATTCCAGAAGGTTAAAAAAAAAAGAAAAAAGTCTATGAGTCTTCAGAATCTGCACAACTCAGAAGGCAGTGTCTGCTGTGGAATCAGTAGGTTGAATTCATAGAAATCCAAAGTCGTTTGAATCCATTTCAGATTTCTCTGATATCCCTACTGGTAACCTAAAGATGTTTTGGACTACAGCTCCCATAATCCCTGACAACTGGCCATGGGATGGGGATGAAGGGTGTTGTTGTATGCGACATCTGGAGGATACCAGGTTGCCTATTCCTGAGCTGTAGGAACCATGGCACTGGATTTAGCTTCCTGTCTGGACTATGATCTCTATCCTAGCCTGTCTTCTCTACTTCCCAGCCACACAGTGCATGCTTTCCAGGCAGAAATTCCTCAGTTCAATCCCTGCCAAAAATCATAGTTTAAAAAAGAGAGAGGGAGAAATTTAAACAATGGGAATGAAGAAACGAATTTGAGTACAACTAATTTACAAACCAATGCAATTTTAATTAATAAACAACACAATGAAAGCAGGGCTTAGTAACAAGAAACATAGAGTAATGAAATCTCCCTCTCACTCTCTCTCCCCCCCGTGTGTGTGTGTGTGTGTGTGTGTGTATGTGTGGTGAGGAATCTTACAAACCCTTAGACAGCAGTGGTACTGATGGTTCAGAAGGCCGTCCCTTTAATAGGATGGACTCTCATTTTCCTCATCACTAAGTTGTGTTAGTTGTTGATTAAAAAAAAAAGACTTGAGATCCGGGTTGGAAGCTTGGACCACCAAGTCCTCATAACTGTGCTTAACGGGAATAATTAAATACTGTAAATGGAAAAAGTAAGGGTGTCATGGAGCTGGGAGGGGACTCTGATTTTGATTGGTGCAGCAGTGTTGGGGAGAAAGTTTTTTCCCATTCCTCCATGTCCTTTTGCTGATATAACCCCCCCCCCAAAAAAAACGGTGATAAGTCCCCCTGAAGCTGTTATTATTAGTGCTGTGCTGAAAATTTCCCCCACATTTTTTCAACCATTCTCATCCAATTTGATAGAAAAGAAATTGCCTTTGAAAAGAAATTCAGAGAAGAAAATTAGAAGAAATTCTGATTGGTTGGGTTCAGATTTCATGTGCTTACCTTACCTATGAGGTGGCCAAGGAATGTGTGTGAGTGTACCGTCTACTACTGTACACTCATCTCTCTGGCAGCCTGCTGCGGCCTCCTTGGGTTTCCATGCTTCAATTAAAGCCCAAGGGAAGACATGATGAGTTAATTCCTCCCACAGGGCTGTTTCAGATCAGGAAACACAGGCAGTCTGGGAGGCTGCAGAGCAATGGAGTGATGTATAATAGAAAGAAAACACACATGCAGTACCTTCAGCTGCCCCACAGTAAGCTCAAAGTACATTCAAGAACACCACAAAAATGAATTAAAGAACACCCTAAGATAAAGGCAAAACAATGGAAGCCTCCTCCATGGGGAAAGAAAACTTCCCGAAAATTGGAGGACAGATTTTGGCTCTGTACTAGCTCTGCCTCTTCCCTGGAGCTACGCACAACCCCGCCCCCCCCCATGCATTCTGGTGGATGCAAAATGGGGGCCAATCTGCCAACACTGTTGATGTTTTTGCTGCCCCACACACACACACACAAGAAAACCTGAAGGAAAGAAGAAGAAGAAGAAGCAGAAGAAGAAGAAGCAGAAGAAGCAGAAGCAGAAGCAGAAGCAACTCCTACAACTCCTGTCAATGGTGAACACTACCTGTGAGAAACTACTGAGAATTTGTACGCCCTCCTGGAGAAATTCAGTGAAATCCCCCACTCCATTTCTCTGCCCACAAATAGGGTGGAGAATTTCAGGAGGCCATTTGGATGTGACTCCAGTCACTATATACAGCCATGATACAGGAACCTGCTTTTTTTCTCCAGTGGGGCAGGGTGTGTGTGTGTGTAGAGGAACTGAACTGAGGAACTTTCAGAGGAACTGAAAGTGGATTTAGAGCAGGAAAAGACCAATGGATAAAGGTGGAAACATCTCCTCCAGTGCTAGTGCTCAGATAAAAATTGGAGTCCCCCCCCCCCGATGCCACCTCTTTGGCTCTGACAACTGCTTTAAAGTAAAACAAAAACAAAAACTGGAGATCCAGTAACTGATGTCTACATCATGTCTGGTTGGGCTCTATCAGAATACTCACAGCAGTTATGTTTGGACTTTGACAGTATTTAATGTAGGAATGTACGAAATTAGCCTTACCTGGCTCTGCCGGGTTCCGCTGGGGGGGGGAGGCGCTCTGTCCTTTCCCCCAGAATCCTTGCGCCTCCCCCCCGGAATCCTGGCTGGCTGGCTCCGCTCCGCCAGCAGCTGGACATCCGGCCGCTGGCTAGCAGGGACGCAAATGGCGGTGGCCATAGCCACTGCCGTTTGCGTCCCTGTAGTCAGCTGTGATAGGCTACGTAAATCTTTACACAGCCTATCACATCTGACTTAAAAAAACAAACGCGCATACGCAAATGGCGGCGGCTATGGCCACTGCCATTTGCGTTCCTTATTTTGGCCCGTCTTAATCTACGTAAATATTTACGTAGACTAAGACAGCGAAAATAAGGGGAACGCAAATAGCGTAGCAGACGCTATTTGCGTTCCCCCTTATTTTCGCCGTCTTAGTCTACGTAAATATTTACGTAGATTAAGACGGGCCAAAATAAGGAACGCAAATGGCGGCGGCCATAGCCGCCGCCATTTGCGTACGCGCGTTTTATTTTTTAAAGTCAGACGTGATTGGCTACATAATGATTTACATAGCCTATCACATCGTTTTTTGTTGTTTCTTTTTAAACCTAGCCATGATAGGCTATGTAAATCTTTACGTAGCCTATCACGTCTTTTTTTTTTTCAAGACTGGAAATGGTGGTGGCAGTGCCTGCCGCCACCTGGAAGATCCACCCCAGGTAAGTCTCGTCCCGGGGGGGATCCGAGGTGGGGTGGGGGGGCAGGCCGTTCCACCACGGAGTTCGGGGGGCCGAATGCACTGGCATTCGGCCTCACTGAGTTCCGTGGTGGAATTCTCTGCCATCCCTAATTTAATGACAGATTGCAAACAGAGTGGGTGATAAAATCTAAATCCACAAAGGCCACAACATCAAGATTCACAATCTTTCTAATATTTCTTACAGTAACTCCCAGCCACTAGAGAATACAATTGCTGTCATTCATATATATGCACACGCACATACACATGCCATGATTTCCTGATCTGTGCATTAAATATTTACTTCTAATTATGAACTTATGAAAGAGCCAAACAAAACCTAATTTGCATTTGTAATCACTGAAGAAAGGCAAGGCACAAGAAAGGCAAGCCTCTTAAGAGTTGCAATTAAGAGGAAAACATTTTTGAGATTTTGTGTATGTGTGTTTAATTTTTTTGTTATTTTAAAAGTAGAGTTAAAAGGCTAAAACTTATTTAATTAACAGAGATTCTGCTTATGAATTAGTTGTTTCTATACCAGTAGGAGCGGGGGTGGTGGCTGAGGCACACGGAGGGGGGGCGGGAGAGACTCCACATCTGAAATGAAGCTGAGACTACAAAGGGTCCATTTTCGGCTTCAGAATCTCAGGGGGGAAATCAAAGAGTTTCTTTCTTTCAGCAGTTTGGGGGAGAATTATATTTTGAGATGTTGACAGCTGCCAAACTGCAAAAACAGTGAAGTACCAAACTGAAATCTTTTTATCTTGGTGGATTTCTTTCAATATTTAAGCTTGACTTTCTTTTGACTATGTAGTACTGATGATTTCTGCCATGTTAAGTAGATTTTTTTAGCTGCCCATTATGAAGAGCAATGACTTTTATCTACTGCTGCCAAACAGAAATATATACCTTCAAGGACCTTGTTGGTTTTTAAAACAAACAAACAAACAAATGCTAACATAACTATGTAGGGTGGGGAAAAAATAAACCAACTATAAAAAAAGAATGCTCAGCATTTAGCTATCTCCCCCCACCCCTTTCCATCATGCCTTTCAACCCCTCTCCTCTGAAGGGGAGGTATTTCAGATAAAAATTACATACAATTAGAACAATCCAAAGATTTTGTTGTTGTTCAGTCGTGTCCGACTCTTCATGACCCCATGGACCATAGCACACCAGGCCTTCCTGTCCTCCGCTCTTTCCCTGAGTGTGCTCATTCATATTCATTGCATCAGTGATGCTATCTAGCCATCTCATCTTCTGCTGTCGCCTTCTCCTTTTGCCTTCAGTCTTTCCCAGCATCAGGGTCTTTTCCAGGGAGTTTTCTCTTCGCATTAGGTGGCCAAAATATTTGAGCTTCAGCTTCAGTATCTGTCCTTCCAATGAGTACTCAGGGTTGATTTCCTTTAGGATGGACTGATTTGACCTCCTTGCAGTCCAGGGGACTTGTAAGAGTCTTTTCCAGCACCACAGTTCGAAGGCATCAATTCTTCGGCGCTCAGCCTTCCTTATAGTCCAGCTCTCACAGCCAGACGTTGCTACTGGGAAAACCATAGTTTTGATTATACGAATGACGAATTTTTCAATCCAAAGATTCAACAATGAAAATCCAAACAGTCTGTGGTGTGGCTAGGGCATTTTAAACTCTGGACATAATGATCTCATGACTCCCCTTCAGATAATAATGGATATTACTTTACTTCAGTGGAGGCTGGTGGCTCCTATTTCAGTGGGGCCATGCATGAGCTCTGGGTTCAGCCAGAGCCAGCCAGAATTCTAAAGGAGCTATCCAAAGTGCTGAACCCCATCCCCAAAATGTGTTCAGAACCTTGGATAGCTCCTTTAGAGTTCTGGCTGAAACCCAGAGTGGGTTCCCCACCCCACTGTCATAGGAGCCACCAGCCTCCACTGCTTCACTGTCTTCAAAATGTTGTATGCTGGCCCTTCTGCATTTGAGGCGTGCAGCCCTTGATGTCTGCCTGAAGTCCAGCCCCAGCGGCACCACTGCAAACAGTAAATCCAGAAAGAGCAAACCGTGAGAAAACTCATATGGACCGGTGTCAGAAAGATTCGTACATTATTTGACTCAGGGGTAGGCAATGTGGCATCCCCAGGCACCTTTCTTGGCACCCACCAGAGTGCCCTACTCTTCCCACTTAAAAGACAACAGCCCCATTTTCTTACTGGCAGCTGAGCCTGAAATTGCTGTGAAAGAGGCTTTCTTGGTGCTGAAAACTGAGTTCAAAGGAGTTGTTTAGTGTGTTGTGGTTCTGACCTTCTGCCTTGTACTCCATCTTTTGGGCAGGTTACTTGTCCTTTGACATGCCTCCTATGGCAGCAGTTTTGCAGTGTTGCCCAGGACAGTTTCTCAGATTGCCAAACATGCCTATATGGGCCTATAAAGGTTGCCTACCCATGATTTAGCCCATTCTCTTACTCACCCCAAGCCTGAGAAATTATATATATAAATGGGGGAGAAATCCTCCACAGACCCCAGTGAGGCCAGATTCAAAAGAATCTGACCCCCCAGAGTCCATGGAGGATTGGAAGACTTACCTTCGCCTCCTGGAGGAATCCTTGCCAGCCGGATCCTCCCCACTGGCTGGCTCCGGAGTGCCAGCGATATGGACGCCATTGCCGTATCGCTGGCGCTCCAGAGCCAACTGGGAGCTCCACGGAATTGCTGCAGAGTGGAGCCGGATGGCTAGGATTCCAGAGGGGGAGGGACGGATGGCCTCCCCCCACTGCGGGCAACCCCTGGACCTGGAGATAAGCATTTCACCCATCCCTACTGATGTATAGTCCTATTGATGGTACTTCAATGTTAGACTTGAAAATTCTGGAGCGAAGCCTATCTAAAGGAGGCTATAGTGGGCACCACCTGGGGATGGAGTTCCAGAACCACCCATGGATGACCCTACCTCAAGGAGCTCACCCCAGGGGTGGGCTGAAAGATGGTCACAACCTCCTGGTAGATCTCTGGGTGAACTGTAGTAGATCAGCAAGAGTTTCTGACTCCCCATTGCTTAGTGATAGCAAGAATTAAAAGGCTTTCTCTCTCTCTTTCTTTCTCAGTGAGGATGCTCTAATTAAGAAAGCCTGTGGGAGAAAAGCAGGAGTGGATAGTTATGCGTGACAGAACTGTGCACACACTTTCAGTACTGAAAGCAATTCCTGCACTGAGCATGTGCTCAAAGGCAGCATCTTCCTTAATTTCAAGTGTACGCCTGTACCCCTAAGCCAGTATGACACCTGGTTCTAGTTGGTGGGCCTTGGGGCTCTAGGTCAAAAACACAGCAGATCCCAGTAGCCTGAAGTCTTAAGCTGACACTCTGTGGCTGGTGTTACAATGCACATTAAGCAAAAGGACTATAAAGGAGGTGCAACAACAAAGGGAAGCACCATCAGCTCAGGCCTCGCCTGTGTACAGCAGAACGAGGTGGTCAACTCCAGAGGTGGTACGGTGAGCTGCCCTTCTTCGGGCTTGCAGGTAGGGACATTTTTCTCCTTCTCTCATAATACTAGAACCCAGGGTCATCCTGTGAAGTTGATTGCTGGAAGATTCAGGACAAATAAAAGGACGTTCTTCTTCACACAGCATATAGTTAAACTATGGAATTCACTACCACAAGACATAGTGATGGCCACCAATTTGGATGGCTTTAAAAGGGGGTTAGGCAAATTTCTGGAGGAGAAGGCTATCGATGGCTACTAGTCCTGATGGCTATGTGCTACCTCCAGTATCAGAGGAAATGTGCCTGTGTACATCAGTTGCTGCCGGGGAACATGGGTGGGAGGGGGCTGTTACACTTGTGTCTTGCCTGTGGGTTTCCCATCAACAGCTGGTTGGCCACCGTGGGAACAGAATGCTGGATTAGATGGAACCTTGGTCTGATCCAGCAGGGCTCTTCTTATGTTCTTAAGTAGTATTTGAATGATCCCTCTTGTAAATAACCTCCTACATATAAAACTTTGCCACATCATGGTTCTCATTAAGCCCATCCTCTGCCACACTCATTTTCCACTTGAAGGGAGACAATTTTATCTAAGGGAGCATTCAACACATGCCATTTCCCACCTTCAGTCTGAGGCGGTCCAGTCCAGTCCATTCTACTGCCTCCGGACTCTTCCACATTATTCCCAACTGTTCTGCTGCATGCATACACTAGACTAGATATAAGGGGTAAGACAAACAATAAGGAAACAACGTGAGGAAGAAGAGGGATTTTAACGAGGATAAAAGAGGGGGGGGTGACATGCAGAAGTCCTCCTTTTAAATGCTGATTAAACAATGAGGTTCAATTTGTGTTCTCTGACTTGGTTGTACTCATCCAAGTACACTTCTTTCCCCAGAAACAGTTCAGTTCAGTACAATCTCTTTTAACAGCCATCATCTCCATGGTTGTTGTTTTTTTTTACCTCCAGCAATGTATGTTTATATTTCATTTTTTTCTCGCTAAGTGTATTTACAGCTAAAGATGAAAAGTGGAAGCATTAAGAGAAAAAATATATATGCCATGAAACATCTTCACTGTTCCTGGTGAAGCGTGCGTGCTCATGTTATACTTTAGAATTATGGTTTTCTTGCAACTAAGATACTGTACCTCAGGTGCATGATTTATCAATTGTCATTTGTGACTAAGCAATCCTTCCTTTTAGATGGCAAAACATTACCTGCTTAGTTGCTCACCAGAGTGAAAGTCATCTTAAAAGCACCACTGATCTTCAGAATTCCATTTTACTTTCTGCTAAAAAAATAAATAAAAATAACATCCTTGTGCTGCTTAGCAATAGGGAAAAATCAGAATGAGGGGAGTGTGGAATCAGAAATAAACCCTGGTTTGGAAAACCTCACCCTACTCTGAGCCAGGCCCCAGTTCCTCAAACATTCAGATCTAGCTTATAAGGAGGTTTGCCACCAACAACAGCCACCCCTTTCTACAAGTATCCTTCCTCCCTTGCAAGCAACCTCCTCCTTACCCGTGAGAAGGGGTGCAACCAGCAGTGGGGGGACTAGCTTGAGACAAGGGAATCCCATTCTAACATGGAAAGGCATGCTCAGGAGGGCCATTTCATGCCAGGAGCAAGGAATGTTGAGTTCTCTCTGCCCCCTGCCCTCCAGATTCAATTTGGGAAGCAGAGGAAGATTTTTTTTTTTTTTTTTTAATCCCATTCTCCCAAAACCAAAATGACACTCCTAATTTAAACATGTTCTTGAGCATCATTTCCACGTAAGGAGGGACTGTCAAGGCCCCCCTTCCTGTGAAGTGATCCTTCCAAGCCACAACTTATTCCCTCTCTCTTCTCAGGGGCACGGTTATTTGGGAAGGGATGTGAGGACAGGCAGGGAGAGAGGGGACCCATTTGTTTCTCCCCCACCCAAGCTTTCTTAGAAAAACAAACAAAAAGACTCATGGGTAGTCTGAATGTTTTTAAACCTCAAGTTCTTTCTGTCCCATTTATGAAGGAATTTGTGGATTATGGCAAGTTCTTCTCAAAAAATGCACCAAACTATATTCTTACCCATCTGCACTGGCCAAAATTAAATAGGTGAAGCTATTCCAAGAATGGAGAGGACCACATGTGTACCTGCCTGCCACACAGCTGTTAGAGATGAGGAGCCTGTTAGAAAAAAAGGAGGTGGCAACCCTAATTCAGCACCACCAATATGGTAGGACACACAGGGATTTGAAGCCCAACTTTTAAGAGCAAAGCACCAGTGGAGGCTGGTGGCTCCTATCTCAGTGGGGCTGTGAATCCATTTGGGGTTTCAGTCAGAACCAGCCAGAACACTAAAAGAGCTATCCAAGGAGCAGAACCTCTTTGGGGATAGTGTTCAGTGCTTTGGATAGCTCCTTTAGAGTTCTGGCTGGTTCTGACTGAAACCCCAAATGGATTCACAGCTCCACCAAAATTGGAGCCACCAGTTTCCACTACTAAGCACCCTGGGGCTGGACAGACCACTCTTTCTCCCACATTTGATTTAAAAAAAAACAACCCTCAATTCTTTGCATTCCATTTATGAAGAAATTAGCAATTTTTGGTACATTCATATAAAAACCTAAAATTATTCATTTATTTATTACATTTATATCCTGCCTTTTTTCATCCTTAAGGAACCTAAGGTGGTGTACATAATCCTCCACCTCTCCATTTTATCCTCACAACAACAACCCTGTGATGTAGGTTGGGCTGAGAGTCTGTGACTGGCCCAAAGTCACCTGGTGAGCTTCCATGGCCAAGTGGGGACTAGAACCCAGATCTCCTGACTCCCAGTCCAACACTCTAGCCACTACACCACACTGGCTTGAGTGACATTCTCACCTATTCTTACTTACTCAACAGGATCAGGATATGATGACATAAAGCAGGGAAGCAGAAACCCTTTCAGCATGAGGAACAAATTCCAATTTGGAAGCCCAATTCCAGTGATAGGTGAGGCTGAAGGCAACATGGCAAAAGGGACGAGGCCAAAATTCCAAAAATACCAGCATAAAGCTTACCAGCAGTCTTACCAGCAGTCACTGAGCCTTGGGAGAGGCACTTCAACCTTTTAGAATGGGGCAAAAAACTGCACAGAAGCCAGGAAACCACCAAATGGCCAGCAGTCATGAGAAAGGGGGTGTGATCAGGAAAAGAGGCAAGGCCATCTAGGGAGCTCCAGAGGGCCAGATTTGGCCCACAAGCCTGAGGCTGACCACCCCTGCTGTATGCTAATACTGACCATGCTTGGAATACTGTGTACAGTTTTGGTCGCCACACCTAAACATGGATCTTGTAGGGTTAGGAAAAGTGCAGAAAGGGGCAACCAAAATGATCCAGGGGCTGGAGCAACACCCCTGAAAGCTTACAAACTCAGGAACTGTTCAACTTAGAGAGGGAAGGGGGAAACAAGTAAGGGGAGACATGATAGAGGTGTACAAAATGATGCTTTTTCTCCCAGTGTCATCATACTAAAAGCTGGCATCATCCAATGAAACTGAACGGTGGGAAAATAAAAGGAAGTACTTCTTCACACAGCATATAGCTAAACTATGGAATTTATAACCACAGGATGTAGTGTTGGCCACCAATTTGGATGGCTTTAAAAGGGGTGTGTGTGTGTGTAGCTAAATTCCTAGAGGTGAAGGCTATCAGTGACAACTAGTCCTGATGGCTAAATGCTACCTCCATTATCAGAGGCAGGATGCCTATGTACACCAGTTGCTGGGGAACATGGGCGGGAGGCTGCTGTTGTACTCATATCCTGCTTGTGGGTTTCCCAAAAGCAGCTGACTGGCCACTCTGTGAACAGATTGTTGGACTATAAGGGCCTTTGGTCTGATCCAGCAGGGCACTTTTTATATCTATATCCATGAATGAGGTTGGCTAATTAATTATGCAGCCTTAAAACTACAAACCCTTTGATGCAGTGCAACTACAAGTGAACACATGGGAGCAAAAACATCTGGGGCTTTTACTTAGAAAAAAATAAGGGATGATGTTAAATGAAATGACACTCAGAATTCAGAACCAGAACATTATCAATATTTAAATGCAGCAGCTGGATTTCTGCTGCTCAAGATCAGGAAAACAGAACTGAAAACAGAATAGAATTTCTCTGCTCGGTTTTTGCACCCATGCAAAATGCATTTTGCATGTGTGTATTTATTTAAGTGTATTACATTTATGCATTTATTTTTATAATTACTCTCCTTGGCTAGATTCCCCCACACACACACACTTCCTGTTTTCTAAACCTATTCATGATCGAGTCAGCTATTTGGTATTTTACGCGGCTCTCCTTTGCATTGCATTTCTCCTTGTGTTAGCTTTTCCATTCAAAGACCAAATGCTTTACTCTTTTTTCCCCTCTACTGCTGTTAACACTTTGAGGATCAAACAAGCACTAATGTGTTTTCTCAAAAAATAATCATTAAGTGAACCCTATATTAGGCTTCAAGTGACATCTGAGCATTTTTGTTTCATTAATAAGTAATTCACAATTAATTTACTAAGCCATTTCCAAAAGAACATTGTGATGTTTCCTCTACTGTAAAGTAGTAAAACATTATTTGAGTTTTGACACAGCATCAGCAGAGGATGCACAAAAGCATACCACCAGATAGTTTGATCTTTGATTAGGGATGCCCCATTTTTAGCTCTTCCCCCCTAATAAAAGAGCATCTTCTCTGTTTTATTATTATAATTAGGGATTAAGCACATCTACTGAGGAGACAGTCCTTACGTAGCAATATCCCCTCACACTTCTGTGTGTTTCATAGTAGGACATTATTGAATGATTTACAGAACTGGTTAAATACATTAAGTGTCCATCCAACACAAGTTTATTGAAATACCCAGACTGATCGAAGTGACTTCTGCTGCTCCAACTCCTTCGTTTTCGTTTTGCAGTGGAAGGACATGATTTCAGGGTGGGCGAAGCACTTTGAAGGCTGTGATCCTAAACATACTTCCTTGGGAGTAAATCCCATTGAACTCAATATAACATACTTCCAAGAAACATGTGTAGGACAGGTAGTAACTTCCTGTATTATGCACCACATTAGTGCTGTCTGTGCTGATATTATTTAGCACTGATATATAGACATATTGAGGGCTATCAGTGCTAATCTACTGTTCAACAATGATCAGCTATTTACTTCTAATTAGCTTTATTGGCCAACTAGTGGCTTTGAGCTGAGAGGTATTGGCAGGTTAACAACCATTTAGCATAAGTAATCCATTTAAGAATATTGGCATGAATGTCCTATTCAGAGGGAATAACTTGTTTAGTTTTAATCAGCTTCTTAGAGCTGACAGTGCTGATCAGCTCTTTAGCACAACATTGTATATGCTGAAGGAGTGACCGAAGTAATCAAGTATGCAATATTTTGTGGAAACAATCCACACCTCCAGATGTTTTTGTCCATACTTTTTCATGTGCATTTGCGCAGCATCATGGTTTTTTAACAACATTGGTTTGCTCCATTTCCCTCCCCAAGTCAATAGTAATCTTCCACTTTATTTTATTAACCAATACATAGGCAGTGTGATGTGATGTCCATGAAACATAACTTTAAGCTACAACAAATGACCAAATTATACAACAAATTATAAATCCAGTTTATTTTATTTATTTTTGCTACTTCGCCAGCTCTAGGGCTAACGTACTCTTTCGCCCCCACCAGACGTATGTTGGAAAACAGTATGTTTGGATCTTATGGATCCTAGGCCTCCCTGAATCTGCCCAAACATGCCCCAAGATGACCTTTCTCCTCCTACTGTTGTTGGTGGAGTGACTGTGGCAATGGTTTCCACTGCCATCCCAAATAAGTCTCTGGTGGACATCATTCTTTGCCAGTGGACACCCCTTTCTACCTGTGGAGGAAGAGGTCCACAATGTTCTAAGGCCCCTGAGATGCCCTCCCAGGGACCATAGGATTGTGGACTAAGAGTTAAAATAGTAATTTAAAAAATCCTTGGTACATGCATGAGCCAAGAAGGCAAGACTGAATTTCCTTGCATTTATTCCTTATATTCTGTACCACCAGCTTTTGAGATTAAGGGCTGAAAATAGAAGACAGGGTGGAGGGTAAGAGAGAAATTGAGTTCATTTGCTAAATATAGCCAGTAACCACTGTGATATATTTATATTAAGAAAGATAAATAGAGATACACTACAGATATGTCTACATGACTTGCACAGCAAATCAAAACACTGGCTCATCTTTTTCTCTTCATGTCCTCCTGATTCCCCCAGAAATAGTAACATACTCCAAAGACCTAGATCATGGCAAGAATAGCACGAAGAGGATGCCAATGGGGAAAGTCAAAACATTCCTGGATGAAAGGCAAAATACCAATAAAGAAGACATTCTTTTGCACCATCAATATTTCTCATTCGTATGGTAGATGTGGATTAAGACAGAAACCACCACATCATTCTGTGTATCATTGAGAAGAAATGTGAACCTTTCTCACACTAAAGGTGGAACAACAACAACAACAACAACGGCAACAGCAGCAACAACAACAACACTTGGCTTTGTTTATATGAATAGCATGTACCCTGACCCAGCAAGGCTAGTGTATTCACAGGCGGGAAATTCTGGACATGCAGCTTCTGATCAATCAGGAATCAGCAATCAGAGACCATAACTACATACAAAGCATGTAGAGCTGTGGATTTGTATGTAGAAGTACCTGCTGGGAAGTTTGCAACCTCATCTGCAAGTTACTGGGAGGGGGCATTATTGCAGTAAGTTAATTCATGGGAATTTTGACCATAGCCTTAGGATGTCTAGAGCCTTCAATGTAGTTTCCTGTGATTTCTTCCTTTTGCACACACACACCCGACCCCCTTCATTGCTGGGAACAAAGGTGTTTGCTCTTACGCTCATGCCAGTGTAATGGAACACAAAATGGACTGAATAAACTCTTTTGAAACTCTACGCTGTACCTGCATTGTGTATACAAGAATATTTGTGAGTAAACCTGTTTTCTTTCTTTCACTGAAGAAGGGTGTGGCTTCCTTTTATTGGGCTAAGATAGCCTGTGTGCATGTGGGACTAGTAAACACTCATTCTCTTTTGTCTTTTTTGTTTTTCCTCTGCTAATTCCCTTTCTAACAGAAGGCATCATTACTAAATAATAGGGATGGAGGAGAATTCCGCCACAGACCCCAATGAGGCAGGATTCCAAGAATCCGGCCCCATTGGGGCCTGTGGCGGAATGAAGCACTCACCTCCGTCTCCCTCCGGAATCTATCCAGGTCGGATCTGTCTCTGCATCGATCCTGCGGAGCCAGCTGCCTGCTCCTCATCACTGGTGAGCGAATGTCAATATGGCCACATCACTGGCGACTGTCGATCTACCAGCTTTACGGCTGCAAATGGCGTCTGCTACGCCATTTGAATCCCTGTTCTTTGATGTGATAGGCTACACAAATATTTGTGTAGCCTATCGCATGAACAGGGACGCAAATGGCATAGTGGATGCCATTTGCAGCCGTAAACCTGGTATATTAACCTAAATGCAGCCGTAAATGGCTGCATTTAGGCTAATCTACCAGCTTTATGGCCGCAAATGGCACCCACTAGCCACTATGCCATTTGCGTCCGGAGACTTACTTAGCACAGCGATACAGCATGGCAATGGCTGCCAGCCATATCGACATTCGCCAGTGATGCAGAGCTGGCAGCCGGCTCCGCAGGATCGACGCCGAGTGGAGCCAGCCTGGACGGATTCCAGGGGGAGGGAGGGATTGCCTACCCCTGCGGCTGGATTCCCCCATAGAATGACAGGTAGGGAATCCACCCATCCCTACTAAATAATCCCTTCATGATCTAGGTTCAGTCTCTGGCAATTCCAGTTTGAAAGGACCGGATAGCAATTTAGCAAATTATGGTGAAGATGAATGTTGTAGTGGTAAATCTTGAAGTGCAAGTACTAATCATCACAGTGCCCATAAGCCTCACCCACAAGGAGAGTCCAGAAATGCAGGCTGCTGGGTTGATCCATATCAGCCAACTAGATCTAGCAGTTTTCATCTCCTCCAGGAGCAGGGTCTTCTGTAAAGCTCATGGGTCTTAATTGCCCATTCAAGACCAAGCCACCCCCAAATACTTTGGAGTACATGTATTGCTGCAGGGAAAATTCCTCACCCCCCCCCCCTGCAGCTACTGTGGGGATTGCAGCTAAGCTCAGAGGGAACATTGGATTTTTTTTGGGGGGCGGGGAAATAACATCAGTGTCCCCAGTGGGAGCTGGTGGCTCCAATGTCAGTAGGATGGTGAATCCTCTCTGGGTTTCAGTCAAAACCAGTCAGAACTCTAAAGGAGCTATGCAAGGTTTGGAACCCTATCCCCCCAAAGAGGAAAAGTGGCAAGGAGAGGAGTGAGATCAATGACAGATAATGGAAAACTCAACTACAGGTAGGGATGGCAAAGAATTCCACTGCAGACTCAAATGAGGCCGGATTCTTTGGAATCCAGCCTCCAGAATCCACAGCAGAATGGCACCACTCACCTCTGCCTCCCGAGGATCCCCTGCGGACCTAGCCTATCGCTGGGAAAACACAGATGCAAATGGCATATTGGACGCCACTTGCAGCCGTAAAACCCTGAGTTTTACCTGATCACAGCCATTTACGGGTCTATTTATGTAAAACTCAGGGCTTCACGGCTGCAAGCAGCGTCCGCTACACCATTTGCGGCTGTCTTTCTCCAAGCAAAATGGTAATGGCAGCCGCCATTGCCGTATTGGCTGAGGATCCAGAGCAGGAGTGCCAGTCCACAGAATCCAGCGGACGCGGAGCCGCTCTGGAGGATTCCGGGAGGGAAGAACGGATCGCTCCCCCCCCTGCGGAACCCCCCCCCCCGGAACAAAAGGTAGGGGTTCCATACATCCCTAGCTACAGGGGAGAAGGAGGGGGGAAGGGGAAAGCTTTCCTGAAGCAGAAAGTCCCATTTTGAATGCAGGATTTTAGGCTGGTGTAGAGATGCCCTTAAACACATACAGAGTCCATACTCACATTGTCATGATCACTGGGACTATAGTTCAAGAGAAGTGGCTAGTTCTCCCATCTTACTTTTCATGGATTGATTTGTGTCATGCTTTTAACTGTGTTGTTTAAAATATCATTAGGATTTTGTAATTATGGGTTGGATCCAGACTTCATCATACTTAAAAGAAATTTATTGAAATCAATGAGGCTTAATTAGGCATGACTAAGAGTGTAATCCTATCCATGTTTAGACAAAAAAAGATGTCCTACAGCTCGGAGCACTCTGGGAGTTGTAGGGCTTTTCTGTCTAACCATGCACAGGATTGCACCCAGATTTGTTCCATTGATTGCAATGGGTCTAAGCATAATGAAGTCTGGATGCAAACCTATAAATGGACTTATGTGATTGGGTTGTTGTTGTTGTTGTTGTTATTTATTGCATTTCTATACCACCCTGTAGTCGAAGATCTCTGGGTGGTTTACAAAGATTAACAAACAAACAAACAAACAAACATTACAATACAATATGCCAAGTTTTAAAACCATTTACATAAAACACACCAATGAACAATATACATGGAGACAACATATATCTAAAAACAACATTGAGCAATCAACCATAACCATAAGACAGATCTAGGATTGATTTTTGATATATTGATGAATTACTTGATGGACTCTTATTAACAGATTGTCGTATTGTTATGAATTCTATTGTTATGCATTTCTTGAGTTCTATATATTGAGATATTGTGTGCATTTTTGTTAATGTTATTTTTCTTGCCTTGAGCATACTACGAAAGGGTGGTATATAAATAAAACAGAGATTGACATTGACATACGAACCTGCCCATTGGTTAAAACCTTATAAGGCTGCCACTGCCTTCTGAGTTTAGTCAGATAGCTACCAGGGAGCATGCCTTTTCTGTGGTGGTACCCCTGTTTTGGAATTCACTCTCCATGCAGGGAGAGTCACCTGTGGTCATTGTTATTATCTCATGGATGTCAAGCCAAATCTGTCCTATTCCTTTTAACAGTAATGGACATTTACAGCTTTATTGTATGCATTGCTGATTTATTTATATTTGCTTTATATTTTTGTATGTAAATGGTTTTATTATCATGTTGTATTTTAAAGGTTGTAATCTTTGTAAACTGCAAAGAAACTGCAAAAGCTTTGGCTGTTGGGCTGCATAGAAATGTAATAAATGAAGTGAAAAGAAATGTATATTGTCTTTTTGGTTATTATGATTTCTTTTCTTTCTTTCTTTCTTTCTTTCTTTTAAAAAAGTATTATTTATTGCTGTGATGTTATTTTTTTTTCTGCATAAGACCTTTTATATTAGAAAGTCGGGATATGATGTACTTATCTTTTTTAAAAAATTAATAGAGCGTTTATTCTCGTGCTCATCCATGAAGTACACTTCATTGCCCTGGACAAGCCACAAGTGATCAGGCGAACTTACATCACAGGGCTGTTGTAAGGATCACAGAGATGAGAAGTGTATTTTGCATGCTGAGCAGTGGATGCAAAATGGTACACAATGGTGCTCATTAGGAAAGGGCTTCCACATGGGGAGAGTACAAGATTCTGCAGAAGCTATTTATTTATTTATTTATTTATTTATTTATTTATTTATTTCTATACCGCCCAATAGCCGAAGCTCTCTGGGTGGTTCACAAAAATTAAAACCAAGCAACGCACAATAAAACAATTTAATATATATATATACAGGAAGAGATTGAAACGAAATTCTCATACTGACCATGAGCCCAGAAAATGCCTGGCAATCTGTTACTTCAGAGCTACCGCAGAGCTACTGCAGAGCCATAGAGCCTACCTCCTACATCTCACCCGAGGAGCAGCAACCATTATAGTGAACATCTTTGGGAGATCTTCAGCTCTTGCTGACCTAAGGGAATAACGCTTGCTGCTTCTGCTTCTGCTTCTTTGCCTTGTGATGGGCACCTTCATCTTCAAAGCTCCTTACATATAAGTGGGGAGCCTCAGAAGCAGATCAGGAACAGTTCAAAGACTTTTGCCTGACACAGGAGGGGGTCCCCCTTCAAAGTCATGTGCTTGCATCTTGTCAGAAAAAGAGCACATTCAAAAATCCAAAAGGTCACCACACCACACTGGAGTCTCCTATTCAGGTGACTCTATCTAAAAAAATAATGGCTGGAGTGGTGGCTAAGACCTCTAGGCAATGTTTTCCTTGTTGCTCACACAGACAGTCAGACACTCTCACACACACAAAACTGTAGTCAGCAGAGGAATAACCATTAAAACTGGAGGTGCACTGGCCCCTAGACAACTCTCCTTCATAGTTGCTACTTCACCGCACAGCACGTTCCCACCATGAAGATCAGGAAGCTTAAGAGCCATAGCCCCAGTAAGCTGAAATGGTGACATCTCATCAGGTGTGCCAAGAAGATGCAGAATTGCATATGAATTTATTTGCATAGTAACTGAAATTGCAGAATAGTGATGCAATGTGATTTGAATCTTGGCCAGCAATGCTTCTACTTATTCAGTGCTTAATCAATTGTTCACTTTAATTCAGGCACTTGTGCGTGATTTCTCCTATTTTGGGTGGAATGCACCATGGACTTTGCAGTCTTAAAACTGAAAAAAGGGCTAGAATGATGGGCTGGTTCAAAAGCATACAATACTGCACCCTTGCTGGAGCTGAGTAGGCTCTGGATCTGGTCCATGCCTGGATGGGAGACAGGATAAGAGCCTTTTGTACACCCTGAGATCTATGGAGGAAAGGAGAGATATAGATTTAATTAATTAATTATTGCATGGCTATTACCTCAAACCTTGTGCTGACTCATGTCCATATCAGATTACGAGCTTTGTTTCTTCTCGCATGAGAATTCATGCACATTTTTTCCCAAATGTACACCTCAATTGTACGTATTTTGTCATTCGCATTTTTCAAATGTCTGCCATTTTCTTTGTTCTGTGAATCACATTGCAAGCTCAGAAATATACAAACTTAGTCTGCAGATTGCATTCAGGTCTGCGTTCAGTTCTGGGAAGAGCAAACTGGGTAAATTCCAATGGTCAATGGACTTAAGTGGGGAGTTAGACACATTGACCTCACTAAGTCAATGGACTTAGGGAGGAGTTAGACACATTTCTCAATGACAAGTGTATCGTGGTACTCATGATGGCTATATGGAACCTCCAGGTTCAGAGGTCTTTGAGTACCAGTTGCTGGAGAGAAACATGGGAGAGGGCTATTGACTTTATGCCTTGCTTGTAGACTTCCTGGCGGCATCTACTTGGTCACTGTGAGAAACAAGATGGTGGAGTAGATGAAGACCTCATCTTACGTTCAACACTCAGGGGAGGGAGATTTATTGTCTGTTTCCTGACAGAGTTAGAGTTTGGGGAGGTGGCTGGGAGAAGATAGTTGTAAGTAGGGATGTACGAAAGTCACTTACCTTTTTGCAGGGGTGCTTCGCGGTGGGGGGGAGGCACTTCACTTCTCCCCCCGAACTTCAGGCGATGGGGGGGAGCCATCCCACCTCGGCCGGCAAAAATTCAGGCCAGAGGGGAGGCTTCCTGCTGCGCCCAGCCAAAATTCAGGCCGGGGAGAAGCGCCCCGTCTCCCCGGCTGCGAAACAAAGTGTAAAAAAACAACAACAACCCGTGATAGGCTACGTAACGATTTACGTAGCCTATCACGGCTAGATTTCCAAAGTCAGCCGTGATAGGCTACGTTAATCGTTACGTAGCCTATCACGGGTGACTTTGGGAAAAAAAAAGCGCGTACGCAAATGGCGGTGGCCTATGGGCGCCGCCATTTGCGTACGCGCTTTTTTTTTTTCAAAGTCACCCGTGATAGGCTACGTAATGATTAACGTAGCCTATCACGGCTGACTTTGGAAATCTAGCCATGATAGGCTACGTAAATCGTTACGTAGCCTATCACGGGGGTTTTGTTGTTGTTTTTTTACACTTTGTAATGGCGGCGGCGGCAGTCAGTCAGAAGACCAGCTGCCACCCCCGCCCCCGACGAAAGGCCGATGAACCGCCGCTGGGACCCGCCGCCGGGAGGGACATTCGCCAAAGGTAAGTCCCATCCCGGGGGGGCGGAGAATTTCACTGCCGATTTCGGGGGGCCGAATGCGTTGGCGCTCAGCCCCCCAAAGATTCAGGGAGAAATTCTCCGCCATCCCAAATTGTAAGGGGCCATAGGCAGGGCATACATCAAGGATAAGAATGGTTGGACACCTGCTAAGGGCCCACACCCCAGCAAGGACCCACTGATAAGAGCCCCCTAGACTTGCTCCTCCTCTATACCATTGCAATCTGCTTGTTGTTTACCTCCTTCTCGTTCTGGTCTGGACAATGGTGTGGTGAGAAGGAGGAACAGAAGATGCCACAGCCTACTTGCTCTCTAGCTCTCTGCCTGTCAAGCAAGCCAGTGACAGCACTGATGAGAAACAGGAGGAAGAGTAAGAGCAGCTGGTCGCCATGGTAGTGAGAAGGTAGACTTACTGACGGAGGGGACCCATTGAAGTTGGCTTGCCCAAGGGCCCTCAAAAACCTGGAAATGGTACTGGCTGTAGGGCATGTTGTTACTTTCTGGGGACTGACACTGTTTTTTGACTAACAACTATTTGTTTCCCATCAGCTTGCTCATAAACAGATCTTGCCAAAAAAAGAAACAAAAAGTACATGAGTCTCGAGGATTCTCTCCTAAGGACACTGACTCTATAAAGTTGCTTTGGAGAGCTATGGGAAGGCATCATAGTTAAGTGATAAAAAGACAGGCTTTACACACAGAAGACCCCAGGTTCAGTCTCTGGCATCAACAGTTAAAAAGAGATCAGGACCTTTCTGCCTGGGCCCTGGAGTCTCCAGAAGGCCATCCATTGGCCCCTTCCCCTGGCTCAGGCCCCATGACTAGGCTGACCATACGTACTGTTTTAAATGGGACAGTACCATTTTTTTCATATTTCCTGACCGTCTCATCATTTTATTATAAATGTCAATTTTGTCCCATTTTTTATTTTTTGAAAAAAACTGAATGCGTTTAAGGCTCTATGCTAGTCAATGCGTGCAAGTAAAACTACTAGTGTGATGAAAGAGGAAGTTCCATTTACTTTATCCAGTCAGGGCCAGGCTTCTTGAGCTAGTGATGATCAGACGCCACCCCCTTGCTTGTCTGCAGGGGGGAATTCAAGAGGCAGTCGCTAAGCCCCATTCAGCGTGTGGGAGCCAGGAGGGTGAATCTTACTGTTATTTCTACCATCATTCCGCCCATGGAGATTCTTTCTGCCCTACATTCAGTGTGATTTGGACTTTTCAGACTCATATTTTAGTTCAACAGGCTATTTTTTTAAAAAAAGCTTTATTATTATTATTATTACAGCACAACTCTCCGGTGGGACATTACATAAACCCGTCCTGTTTTTGTCATCCCAATATCCCATTTTTGTCTCAAGGAAATATGGTCAGCCTACGGCTATGACAAAAGGTTACAACCTCTGGGATTGTTTAGTTTAGGAAAAAGGAGAGTGCGGGGGACATGATAGAGGTGTACAAAATGATGCATGGTGTGGAAAAAGTGGGGGGGCATTTTTATGCATCTCTCATAATACTAGAACCCAGGGACATACAATGAAGCTGATGTGTGGAAGATACAGGACAGAGAAAAGGAAGGACTTCTTCACACCACGCAGAGTTAAACTATAGAATTCACTACTACAAGACATAGTGAGAGCCACCAATTTGGATGGCTTTAAAAGGGAGTAGACAAATTCATGGAAGAGAAGGCTATCAATGGCTACTAGTCCTGATAGCTCTATGCTACCTCCACTATCAGAGACAGTATGCCTATGTGCACCAGTTGCTGGGGAACATGGGTGGGAGGAGGCGGATGTGCGCATGTCCTGCTTCTGGGTTTCCCGTGTGCAGCTGGTTGGCCACTGTGTGAACAGAATGCTGGACTAGATGGTCCCTTGCTCTGATCCAGCATGGCTCTGCTTATGTTCTTAAATTAGTGAATGGTCAGCATACATGGATTCTCCATGCCCTCTTGACAACTAAAAGCCTGATTGTCAGGGTTCCTTCAAACCTGAAGAAATGAAACAACTGAGGAAATGAAACTGAAATTTAACTGATGTTCTTAATTCCCTTTGACTCAACTGCCTGTCGTTTGGTGGTTTCCTGGCTTTTGCACATTCTCCCACCCATTCAAAAAGCTCAAAATGCCTCTCCTAAGGCCTAATGCTCCCCCAGCAGTAAGAGCTTTAAGATAACTTATGCTGGTGTCTTGGGTCCTTTGGCCCCACTGGTTTTGCCTTTGGCCCCACCCACCACTGTAAGGCAGCCCCCGAGAGCTTCTCTGCAATTGAACCCGGTCTTTAGGTGCTCAGGACAATGCCTCTTCCTGTATTCTGTATGCTCTGAAATTTAGGAAGCACAAAGCAGTACACCAGCCTTCCTGAAGCTGGTGCCTTCCAGATTTGCTGGACTTCACCTCCCATCATTCTCAGCCAGCATGGCCCCTGGCACCAGCTTTGGGAAGTCTGCAATGACTTCACCCCTACCATTCCCATATACTGTTCAATGCAGGACTGGTGAAAAATAGCAGGGGAGGGCGAGTGCTTCTTCTAACCCTGTTCAGATGCACACTGTGCTGCCTAAATATCTTTTTTTTGGGGGGGGTATTAAACCTCTCACTGCTGTGAGGGATACTGCGCCTGGTGGCGAGACTTCAAATCCATATTTCATTCCTGCTTCTGTGTCGCCTCTTCCATCCGCCTTGCTAAGCCCCTGCCCTGCAAACCCTTTCGCAGCCTGCTCAGAAGGAGTGATCCGTTTATACCCCATATGGTTCCTGGGTTGTGAAGCAACATAAAAAGCACAAATGAAGAGCCTGGCTTGCTGTTTTCCTTCCCGCTGTGTGCAATGAAGCCAGAAAGCAGCTCCTCCTCGGTAAAACTACGCTCTTGCAAATTACCTTGAGGTACCTGAATGAACAATCCAAATGTGTCCATGGGAGTGATTTTCTTCTCCTTTACATTGTCTGTTTAGAGCTGTTACTGTCCCCCTGCTGTGTTCTTTTAACAAGTACATCACTTTTTTTCTCTTTCTTTCTTCTTTTTTTCCTTTTTGGTGCCTCCATATAGCATTTTAAAGTTCTTGAAGGTGGGTAAGGCGAAAGACCTTTGCCATGAATATATTATGCATTATGATTTGGATCCAGATTTAGCCATACTTAGAGTAGACCTATTGAGAGCAATGGGACTTAAGCAGTGGAGGCTGGTGGCTCTGATTTCGGTGGGGCTGTGAATCCATTCTGGGTTTCAGTCATCACCAGCCAGAACTCTAAAGGAGCTATCCAAGGTGCTGAATCCTACCTCCAAACTACTAGGTTCAGCACCTTGGATATCTGCTTTAGAGTTCTGGCTGCTTCTGGCTGAAACTCAGAATGGATTCACAGTCCCACTTAAATCAGAGCCACCAGCCTCATCTGGACTTAAGTTAGTCATGGCTAACTCAAATCCCATCGATTCCAATGGGTCTACCCTAGATATGGCTAAATCTGGATCTGACACTCTATATTTTATTTGTCACTTTTAGTATTTAATCCCACCCTGCCTTCAAAGAGCTGAGGGCTGTATAGTGTATATGAGGTTGTTGTGTCTAGTTTACCCTCATAATACCTCTGTGTGGTAGGTCAAGCTGAGAGGAAACAATGAGTTCCAGGCCTTGGCTACAAGAATTGTGTAGCATTATTCAGTCCAAAGCCTCAAGTATCTACATAAGAATGCTTAGTTTTTAAACTAAAACCCATGTCTCCTAGACTGCCTGGAAGCCATATTGCTCTGGCCTGAAAGTCACTCACCTTAAAGTTGCTATCAAAAGTTGCTACCTGAAGCAAAAATTGAGGCAACTTGCATATTCTTCCACAGATGAAACACCTGGAGAATTTCTGAGGGAAGCTGAATACTTTTAATAAGACAAGCAACAATTCCGGTGCCCATCAGCCTCAGCCAGCATGGCCAATGGTCAGGGATGCTGGGAGTTGTAATCCAAAACATCTAGAGGGCACCATTTTGGAGAAGTCTGTAATATATCATCAATGGAAAATTCCTTGTACCTAGAAAATCAGCATATCACAGGGGAGGCTCAGCTAGAATCCTTTCTCTTTGTCATGCTAGTTTTCTAACGGCAGGGAGCTTCTTACATGGATTCAAACACACAACATTTAAAAAAAAAACACACCTACCCCTGCATTCTGAAATGGTACATTCTTGGGAAGGCCATACCCCATGATTTTCCTGTACATATACTTTGGTTCTCGGCAATCTCAGTCTCTGGATGGATGGATGCTATCTCTGAATTGGTGCACGAACAAACTAATCCTGTTCCATTAAACATGATGAGCATTTTGCCTACTTCTGACTTCTTTGAGATGCAAATTGTACTAATTGTCAATAGAGGGAGCCCTTTGAAAAATCTCATTTTGTACGTTAAAGACCCAGATTTGGTGAATATGGAAAAACGAACAGTTGGAAGTCTCATTGCTAAGGTATGTTCCCTCATCAGAGAATAGAAAGCTGGCATTATGTCATTCATGAAATGGGGGGGGGGGGTTGTGCACAGTGAAATGCAAGTGATTGATTTGCTATGCACCCAGTGAATATAAGTGGGACAATCGTCATCTTACTGATGAGCCCGATATGAATGCTTCTAATCACCAGCCACTACCTGATATGAACAATTCTCATCACAACCTCTGACTTTTACTGTGGACCTAAGCTGGTGGCACCTCTCTCTCATGAGAAAAAAGAAAGAAAAAAAAAAAGGCTTCGCTCTTTCAAATCAAAGATATCTCTTAAAGAGTTATCCATTGATTCTACAAGAAATCTGAACATTTCCAAGGAAATGCTTAACAGCTGAGTCTCTTTTGAATTTATACGTATTTCTCTGGATCATTGTTCTACTCTGCTATTTTATTATTACATTTTTTATTTTAGTTTTTTAAAGACATCTTAAAATGCTTTGGTGTCAGCTTTACAGGCAAAACTGAATGAGTGACATGGGCAAAACATACTAGAAGTGAGAAAAATCTCATTTTTCTTTGGCCTTCTTATCCCAGGGTATATCCCACAGATGGAAGTTTCCCTGTCCTTTCCTGCTTCCCCCCCCACACACACACACCCATCTGTGACCCCCCCAAGCTTCTCTGGAGGGTTGGGGGGCCCTCATGAATAATGTGGGATATGGTGTAGGGTCAGCAGCGGGAGGCATGAATCACCTCAAACTGGGTATTTGATCACCTTCCTTTGTATGCATGTGCACGCATGCATGCATGCAAGCACGCACACACCCCACCCTATTCCATGTTGTCCAAAAGGCTCCAGGGAGGCTTTTTGGGAGACTCAGGTGATGGCAGGGGGAGAAATTTGGATGGGAAACTTTCTGCCTGTGAAGTATTTTAAGTTAGCTTATAGCAGCCTTCCCCATCCTAGTGACTTTCTGATGTTTCAACTCCCTTCATGTCTTCAACTCCCACCAGCCACAGCTGGCATGGCAAATGGTCAACACTGCTGGGATCTGTAATCCAAAACATCTGGAGGGCACCAGGTTGGGGATGAGAGGTGAAGTGCTTAATGTTGAGGTGCAGGCACTCATCTTGACAGACCCCATAGCCATGCCCCCAAGGAGCGTCCAAAAAAATGCATGCAGATGGGTTGATCCATATCAGTGAGCCAGTCCTAGCAGTTTCCGGATAGTATCCAATGTTAGTCCTATGTAGAGTAGACCCACTGAAATGAATCGGACTTTAGTTCTGACTAACTGAAGTCTCATTTTTTTCAATGGGTCTACTCTACATAGGACTAAAGTTGGATACTATCCTCCATCTCCACCAGGAGCAGATCTTTTGTAAAGCTAATGGGTCTTAATTGCCCATTCAGGAGCAAGCCTCCCCAAAACACTCTGCATCACAACAGGGAATAATACAGTATATTGTTCCTGGGGGGATCACCCCCCACACCTCAGATACTCTGCGGACTGCAGCTAAGCTCAGAGGGAACACAGAATTTTGAGAAGGGTGACAACTGATGTCAGTGCCCCTGTTAGTCAAAAGTGCTGGCACAACATCCTGGCAAGTAATGGTTCCAGTACCCCACTGTTGAGGAAAGCTGACACAGGGTGGCCAGATGCAACACAGGACAGGTGTGTAGCTTGTCCTGCAGGCTACAGCTGCTGAAAAAGCCTGAAATTCCCTCTTCTACACAAGTATTAAAGGAGCAGGAGACCTGTCATCTTTTGCATCTGGCCACACGACTGAACAACAACAACCCTATTTGCTTATCTTAGAATACATGTGATGGTGCTACCGTCACATGCTTAGAATACTTGGACACGTTCTGTAACAAATGACACCATAATGCAGAGAATGGGAAGACCAAAAGAATTCAGAAATGTGTAAAAGAAAAGAAGCTATCATACTTCAGTCATATAATGCGAAATGAGAAATATCAGCTTTTACAACTCACAAAATGCATGGCAAAGTGGAGGGAAGAAGACGACTTGGGTGACATAGGACATCAGAGCTGTGGAATTTGAGACAGTGGACAGGGATGACATCTACTTCTCTATTTTGAACAGCAGTTAATAAATTTATGTGGGCCAGAGTGATCGTCAACATCCAATGAGGATAAAGCACAGGAAGAAGAAGAAGAAGAAGAAGAAGAAGAAGAAGAAGAAGAAGAAGAAGAAGAAGAAGAAGAAGAAGGAGAAAAGCTTCTGTCAGCTGGTCCTTTCCTTTCAACAATCAAGAGCAGGGCATGGTTCCAGAGATGGCCAAAAAAAAATTTGGTGTTGAGGAGGAGAATCCAGATAGCAAGCCTCCATGGTGGTAAAATAGAACAATAAATTGAATAGGGCACAATTTGATGCCTTTTAACGATACTCTAAAGTCTGCCAATTGAGGGACAGTCATATGCCCTCTGTCTTTCCCTCCATTTCTGTATCTTACATCTGATTTTCACCCAGTATTGTGTATTGAATATGAATTTCTGTAAAACTGCTTGGGATGACTATTTTTTGTCTGATAATCAGGATAAAAATACAATGGATGAATGAAGACAGCTCCAGCCCTGTATGATCCAGTCTTCTTAATTTCAAGGGGAGAGTTGAGCGCATACCAAAAAATTGTTCTATTGCAATCAGCTAGACTTAAAATTCCTTAACTTTCAATGGATCACACACCCCAGTCACCTCTCTAAGAGAAAAAAAAATGCAATCTTGCATCCAGTTGCTTGCATCAATGAAACACCTGTGATGCTTTGCATCAAGCAATACCACATGCTGAAGTTGCCATATGTCAGTCCCAGATATTTTAAATAATTCCTTTTGGAGGTGCTGACAGGGGATCTAAATACCCTTTGTCCAGAGAGAGAGAGAGAGAGAGAGAGAGGGAGGGAGGGAGGGAGGGAGGGAGATGATTGCAGCCATCAGTGCTGTGAGACCCCAACTCAGGGAACACCCGGTTTGCTTCCTTTTCAAACAACTCCATCTTGGGGGGGGGGGAGTTTCCCAAAACTGGCCTCAAGTTTCTAAAAACAAATGCAATCATCACTTGCTCATTGAAACTCCTCTGGCCTAGTCACTGACAAAGGCAAAAGGAGGATTTTCCCATCATCGGGTTTTTCTCACTCTGAAACAGTTTCCTGTCTGGTGGTCTCTTAAATATCTTGTAACTAGGAAGCCACAACAGTTTAGAAACTTAATAAACTAGCCAATGGAAGCCCTAACATCTGGGGTTTTTTTACTCTGCTATGCAAATGTGGCTGCTCTTGGTGGCACATGAAATGTGATGCACACAAAATGGTCCAAAGCAGAGTAAAAACACGGAAAGGAGACAGGGGGATAATTCAAGGAGTGCCTCCTCATTCTAATTTTCCTTGCAAACATTTGAATTTGTATTGTCCTACTTTGAATCCTGTACAACTGTCCTTTTTATGGAGGCTGATGCATTTAGAAGCTGTTGTGTATGTATGTTTTGTAATGGCAAACCAGGGTACAAAATATTGAATTTGCAACTTAACAGGGGTTTGTTTGTTTGTTTGTTTCAGTCAACCAGAATTGGGGTTTTGTTTTTTAAATGCTCTTCAAAAAGTAAACTTAAAAACCAAAATAGAAACTAACATTCAGTTTCAGTTTTTTAGACGTGTCATGTTTTCAAGTCAAAATTTCATTTGGCCCCTAGAATGCAGTTTTGTCTGTCTGGCAATGCATGTAGCTCAGGAAGAGCAGGCTTGGCTGAAAATTTCACATAGTGTGAGATATTGGGCTGGTCAAATTCTCTCTTAGCCTAACCTACCTCAGAGGGTTGTTCTGAGGATAAAAAAGGGGGAGGGGCCCTATATACATCACTGTGAGCTTCTGGGAGGGTGGGCAAATGTGATGATATAGGTAGATGATAGATGATGATGATGATAGATAGATAGATAGATAGATAGATAGATAGATAGATAG